>NW_027256883.1:173807997-176750497 GCF_029215685.1 Pituophis catenifer annectens | reverse complement strand
ATCCAGAAATGTTTCTCCATGGATTGTTATAGGGAACATTCTGGATATACTGTACATTTATAGATGGGAATGACTACACCTTGGGACATTGTCTTCTGCTGGTAACAGCATTAACTAATCATATTCAATCTTGCAGGAGGAGTGTGGTCCAGGAGCCATCAGCTAAGGAATGTCAGTTGGTAGGGCCCAGGAAGAGGGCCTTTTCTGCCATGATGTCCTCTCTCTGGAACAGCATTCTCCGTGAGATTAGGTTATCCCCAATTCTGTTGGCCTTTTGCAAAGCCCTAAAAACCTGGTTATGTTTTCTGGGGGTAATTTAAGGTATTTGACTGTTATGTGTTTTTGTTTTATATTATATATTTTATTGGTTTTATCTATTTTATTGTAAACTACCCAGAATCATGTATGTAAGATGAATAGCTATGTAATTCAAACGAACAAACATATCCACATAAAATTTCTAATATTTTAAAATGAATTTAGATGGATTTATTTTAAAAGCAAGACTATTAAGTACTTTGTTTTGTACTTTATTTTCAAGAGAATCATTGTTAACAATACACAAGGGGATTATCTGCTGCCATACCAGTAAAGGAACATATCCAAGTAATTTGCCAAAAAAAAAATTTCAGCATTCTAATTGGCTTTGGATCTCACCTATCTTCTGAGGTACTGAGAATTGACAAGTAGAGAGCATCATGCTGCTATAATCAACTATTTAAAAAGAAAATGCAGCACAATTAACCAATTAAAATAGCCCACTCATTAAGGCTAAAGTGACTAAATGTGATTAAACTATTGCCATCAGATATTCTGAAGATATCAAGATGAATGTTGGTGGCAGGTAATGGAACACATTAGATCAGCTAGATTTTAAAGGCATGTTAAGGCTTAGGAGCACTGTTTAAGAACTATTATCTACTGATAACTGGGTTGTACTTTGGTTATTTATGCAGCTGTGTCAATGCATATTCTACTTCCCAAAGCACAGAAGTAGAGATTCTTGCCCTGAAGAGTTTAGACGTCAACTCATTTATTGCATTTATATTGCAGTGCAATCCAACAATTCTCAGTGGCGTTTATAATTTAATGAACAAAAAAAAACAGTTTGAAAACCCATGGTATGGTTAAAAATACTGATCAAGTAATAATTATAAAATCTTAAACCAAATGATAAATATAGTTAAAATACAATAGCAGAAAAAGTAAAAGAAAATAAAAAGAAAGAAAAGTTAATGCCAGGCATGAACTCAGTTAAAAATGCTCTCTAAAATAGTTCCACTTTAACATCTTCCTGAAGATTTGGACTAGAAGACTTCCATGATACCTTCCAACTCTGTTATTCTATTGTTCTGAAAACCAACCAACACACCATCTTCACTGACAGATTATTCCACATTGATGTTATCATGAAGAAAAAGTTCCTTCTGGCTTTTGATTTTTTTTACATTTTGGAAATATGGGACAAAAAGGAGCTTCACCCTAGAGATGCATTGAGCAGAGATCTAATAGAGCAGATTGATTCCAACTGGAATAAGTATCATGCCCTAAAAGGCTTTATAGATCAAAATCTATACTTCAATTTGGGAAATCAATTAGCAACCAGTGTAGGGTCCACAGAATTGGCTCCCAGAGGTGGCTTCCTGTGAGCAAATTGGCGCCTGCATTCTGGACCAATTGTAATTTCTTTTTTTTTTTTAATAATCTTTATTTACATTTTTCGTTAAAAAACATAGAAACAACACATCATAAAAAGATAACACACAAAAAAACAAAACAACAATAAACATACATACTTCCTTGCTTCTTTGCAGTACCTTAATACATAAATGTTCGGTACTGTATCTCTACATTATAATCCGGGGAAGACAAAACAATTTACATGCCTTAATATATCAATTAGGTCTGTCCGACCTCACTTAAATAAATACTTGGGAGTGTGGCTTACCAATAGGTGTTCGAGTCTACAGGAGGACAATTATAACAAACTACTAGCCCAAACCAAAAGAGATCTAGAAAAATGGGGAAAAATACAACTTTCATTACTAGGACGAGTAACAACAGTAAAATCTTACCTTTTACCGAAGTTCAATTTCTTATTCCAAACTGCCCCAGTGAACCTATCTAAAAATTTTTTTAGGGAGCTAAACCAATTAACAACTAAATATGTTTGGCAGGGGAAGAAACCGCGGATCAAAAGAAAGATGATGCAAGAATTAAGAGAAAGAGGAGGTTTAGGATTACCTAGTTGGGAGAATTATTATTCGGCTGCATTATTAACTTGGGTAAAAGAATGGATTACCTTAGGTAATAGTCGTCTCCTTAAATTAGAAGGGTTTGACCTTCAACAAGGGTGGCATAAGGCACTTGGGCGTGAGAATACCCCACAAAGTAAATGGTTTACCCGACACTACTTAAGAAATATCTTAATTCGAAATTGGGAAAAAGTTAGTAGAAAATATTACACTAAAACACCTTGCTGGTTAGCACCTCTAGAAGCAGTGACATATCCCAACCTTTACAATGTGGCCAAAAAATCAACATATAAGGAGTTGATGAACATACAAGGGAGATTAAAATCTAGACAGGAACTAAACTCCAAAGGGGTGCAAATAGATTGGTGGAGTTACTTGCAGATCCAATCTAAATTTCAAAAGGATAAAGATGGGAAAGGCATTAATGGGGACACACAAGAGCTAGATAAAATTCTGATGGGCCAAGAAAAAGGCATGACCTCAAAAACTTATAAATTGCTTATGAAAATGGAGATAGGTGAGGAAACAGTTAAGGACACCATGATCGCTTGGGGAAAAAATTTTGGATAGCCATTATATTTAGACAAATGGCAAGAGATTTGGTGGGATAATATGAAATTAGTTGTATCTACGGCGTATAAGAAAAACATCTATAAGATGATATATAGATGGCATCTACCCCCCCGATAGATTAGCAAAAATGTTCCCGGGGCTTACGGCAGAATGTTGGAAATGCGGGTGGGAACATGGCACTTATTATCATCAGTGGTGGACATGTCCGAAAGCAACGGAATTTTGGGGGAAAATAAAAAAATGGGTCAATGAGATTTTAATGGTAAAAATAGATTGGAGACCAGAGGCATAACTGCTCGAGTCCAAGCCGGAAAATATAAAAAAGGATTTGTGGTATTTGGCTTTACATATCACAGCGGCGAGGTTGACATACGCCCAACTCTGGAAAAACCAGAATATCCCAACAGAAGAGGCTATTATTAAAAAAATCTTAGACTGTGCGGAAGCAGATACATTAACCAAAAAATTAAAGGAGAGAGAGCAATTACAGGGAGGTTTAGTATGGGATAAATTTTATAAATGGTTAGAAAAGAGGAAAGTAAATCCCATTTTAGAGGAGGAATGATATCTGTTGAGAAACCTATCCTATATAAGGACCAATTGTAAGTAGTCTTTAAAGGCATCTTTTTCAAGAATGAGATAAAAATTAAAATAGGGGAATCTATTGTCCATGGTTATATGTGTGGCTAATATGCATCTATTTTCTGGCAGATACAGTACAAATCATTTATTATTCTAGTGTCACAGTACATTTTTTTTATGAATCATGGGCTTGCTATTTAATTTACAGGACAAAATATGGATTAAGACAGATGGAGAGACTGTATCATCAGTTTATATACCATGATCTTTGCACATTATTTGGGTTAGGGTTGAGTAAATCAATTTCAGTTTCTCACTATTTCATATTTTTCCAAATATAGTAAGCTTGTATTATCAAACTGAAGGGTTTTGTTTAATAAAACTTGTATATATTTTTGTGCATGTTTCTCCAATAGATCCATTTTTGCTTGTCATGTTGCCTGCTGCTCTGCACACAATATTGTGAAAAATTCCCTACTATAAATCATCTTATTTTCATTTATATATGTATTTTTATACAGAGTTTTATCTAACTTTTTTTTTAAAATCATTAAAAAAGCGCATTGCAAAAATATAAAATTGTGACTTGACTTATAACTAAATCCTGGGTTTATGTATGTGACAGAAAAATGAATGTAAAAGTCAAAAGTCGTTTTCTTTTTAAAGAAAAATTAATTTCTTCTATGCTTCCATCTTATCTTTCAATCTTTTCTTCCTTTATATTGTGAATGTTGGCAGATAATAGATAAGATAGATAAGAAGGGTGTTCAAGGCATTCACTGACCACGACTGAGTGATGATTTTGATGATCCTGCATTTCTACAATAATATTTCAACTCTCTGAATCCAAGCAGTATATGCTGTAGTACTGAATCCTGTTAGGGTAAAGTTCTTACGAAGAAATTTTTTTTCAGTACTCAGACCAGGGATGGGTTCTAAAATTTTTTACTACCAGTTCTGTGGGTAAGGCTTATTTTGTGGGCCTGGTTTGGTGGTCATGTTTAGGATTTAGCAGAGGTACTGGTCTACCAGGCTTTTAATTGCTTGCAGAGCTGTACTGGTCTACTCATTTGTTTTTTGAGGCACTGGTCCACCCATTTGTTTTTTGAGCGCCCTGGTCTACCACCACACTGCCTTTTAACACTGATCAGCTATAGGGCGGTCCTTTGAAGCCCCGCGGCAAGAGTTTAAACAGTTTTTTTCCTTCTAGCTGATCAGATGGGACTCGGGAGGCAGCAAATAGATTGGAGGTGGGGCCAAATAAAAGGTAAGAATAATGGGGGGGGGACAGGAGGGCCCAGCTCCCGAACAAAGAGAACCGGTTCGGTGACGTCATATCGTCACTACTGGCTTGGCCGAACCGGGCCGAACTGGGAGGAACCCACCACTGACTCAGACAGTAGACAAATTTTACCAAGTATTTGTGCGCCCTGTGTACTCTAACTTAGGCCTCTTTGGCTTATAAATAAAGATAAATATATGTGTTCCAGGATAATGTTGTAGGATCCAATCTGTGTTTAGCCTTCTGAGCTTTCAGACTTGTGCTGGAGCCCACGCTCAGGTAATTTCTCTTTAGCAGAGTATGTGTCTTCTTGGCTTCTTAGTTCTCTCTGCAATTTTTCGGTCAGGGATCCACCCAGAGTATTCAGGGATGACTCTCTCAAGCAGCAGTGTTGATTTTCATAGGTGGCCACCCCCTGTTTCAATTACAGAGTTTCTCTTTGCAGGACAAAACAATAAATAACAGAGGTTATTTTGTCTGGCTTAGAACTTACTTTGTGTGGCTTAGAACCATTTATAACAAAATCCTAAATATCCAGATTTACTTAGTGTATGACACCCTATCTACAGAATACAGCTACATTCACAAATTTGGTCGAAGTGTGTATTTCCAAGAATCTATAAGGAGGAGAAGGAAACACAATCTCTATACAGTATAGGGTTCAATATAATTTTCCTGCATATTTGCAAGTATATCTATGAATTTGCAGGTATTGTCTACTAAAAGAAAAGTAGCAAAAACTTGGCACCAACTTCCAGAGGAGCTAGTGAATTAATCATCAGTAACGGAATTTAAACTTGCTTAGGATAAAAACATGTCTACCATCTGACAAAAATTTAAAATAATAAAATAAAAATTAATAAAATATACAAATAATTAAAAATAACAAATAAATAAAAAAGAAAGCAAAAAGAAAAAAACTCAAAGGGCAGACTCAATGGACCACTAAGACTTTTTCTGCCATTAATTTTCTATGTTTCTAGTGTATGTGTATTTCCAACAGAATACTAATGCAAACTATATGCACTTAATAAAAGTAACATCCTATTCTGGAGCCAATGCTCCTGTTCTCCTATAGGCAAACATCTCTCTAAAATTTGTTTTCCTGCTTTCCCTTTATTCATCTCAATTTTTTGAAAAGCCATTTCTCTTGCTTCCAAATCATCCTTTCCCAGCCTAAAGGGATAGTTTAAACTGCAGAAGACTCCTTCCTTCCTTCCTTCCTTCCTTCCTTCCTTCCTTCCTTCCTTCCTTCCTTCCTTCCTTCCTTTCTTTCTTTCTTTCTCTTTCTTTCTTTTTCTTTCTTTCTTTCTTTCTTTCTTTCTTTCTTTCTTTCTTTCTTTCTTTCTTTCTTTCTTTCTTTCTTCTCTCTCTCTCTCTCTCTCTCTCTCTCTCTCTCTCTCCTTCTCTCTCTCTCCCCCTGTATGTTTGTGTGTGTGAGTCACAGCCGTACCTCTTCTATTCTTCTGTAAAGATGGCAAGATGTGGATCAGGTTGAAATTTTGAGGCCAGGGTTGGATAAAGCCTTTAAATTTCTTTCTTTCTTGAGGATTTGAGGGCAGGGAGATTAAAGTACAAGACAAACACTCTGATGTTAATGGAAAATTGATGTACCTATTTATATCGTTTTTAGAAAAAAAGAAAAAAGTTTTTGAAAACTGAAAAGTTTGCTACACAATGTCACGGGTGAGATTTGTGAGTGAACACGAGGCTCCATGTAGTTCATGAAACACTTTAGATGGACTGATTTGCCCCTCAGTGCTTATTCATTGACCTTTTCATTTCCCTTAATTACTTAGAGAATGCTTGCAAAGATAGACAGTTTTTCCTCCCTTTCTTTACTCACCTCTGCTTTTTTTGATCAAAGCGGGCAGGTCAATAGAATGACAGCACAGAGGAGATGCAGTAGCATTGCCAAGGTTACAAATGCCTCCTGAGGCCCATCACAAAACATTTTGGATGCCCTATCTCAATTCTTTTTATTTATTCTTTCAATCTACCCTGCCCCACTGCTAAATCTCCCATCTACTCTTCTAAGACACCAGTGTCAGGCATCTCAATTTTTCCAGATTGCCTCTGCTCAGGAAAAACTAAAGAAAAAGTAGGAGGTCTCCTTCAGAAAGGCGCTTAGTTTGATTTTGAAATTGAAAATGATGATGTCGTTTGCTGGCCATCTGGGCTGGAGAGTCAGAGACTTCTTCCAAATGATCCTGCTGGTCTTTTGAAAGACCCTGAAATTATGGTTTTGCCAGAGGGCACGAGGACCAGAGAATATGGCACAGCTGATTTTGAAGAACCATGAAGTTCTAAGATTCATCCCTTCTCCAGAACTTTGGAATTTTACAAAATAAAAAGTAAAACTAAACCGAGAGTTTCTTCAGGCAGAACAAGTATCCAGCTACTGAATTACAATCTCAATAGGTTTCTAGCTGGGTAGGAAGAGCAGATATGCAACCCTCTCTCTTTGTGCCAAATTAGGACAAAACGTTGTCTAGTAAGAACTACTGTGAATTATAAAACAATTTTGGGGCTGGATTGGGAAGATGGAATCTCTAGAGACAGGAATCTTTAGAGATGCACAATGTATTAAAAATGCTTTACTGTCTCTATTAGGCAAAACTTTTTTCTCTTGCATATCTGAGATAATTTCATAGACAACCTAATAACCATTCACTGAAATTTCCACACCCCTTTTTATTATTTATGTCACTGTTAGCACAAGTTTCTCAATAACTTTTTTTTAGTGTAAATCTTCCTGCTTTTCCTTTTCAGTAAGTACATATTCTTGATTCAGGTTTTAAAAATGAAAACAGATGTAGGCTCTTATTAAATAGAGCTGCCATTTGTATGACATGCTTTCTCCCCAGGTTTCTGTTGCTGTTTTGGGATTTTTCTCCTGCAAATGACAAATGTTAAGTGAATGTTTATGGCATTAAGGTCTGGAGGGAAGGAAACATTCAAATTAACTTCTAGGGAAATTTTTGGTGTAATTCTTTTATTTTCCTACTACATACAGTACATTATTTTAACAGAGCATATTGTTAAAGTCAACAGTTACACTGTGTCACAAACTCTTGTGGAGCCTCCGGATAATGTGAATAATGAGAAACTACCACACAAGGAGGCTGTCAGAAAATAAATCACACTTGGCTTTTTTTTTTCCACCAAGCAAATATTGTGCTAATTAAAGCTCGATTTCTCAGGATTCTAACACAAAACCTACTATTGCTCAGATAAAGTTTTCAGTTGTCAGAAGTAACAGCTGAATATTCGCATTCCTAGAGGAATTTCATTTTCAAAAATATGTTATCAGACTCTCATTTTATTTAACAAAATTAATAAGCCCATCTATCCAAGAAAAGCAATTGGAGGACTTAAGTTATTTCTCACTTGCGCTTTCTCCAAGCAGTTCCCCATCACAACCTCTGCTATAAGTTTGCCCTCAAATATGATTCAAACATCTTTGGAACCTGTAAGAGAAAATCAGTTTTGTACAGGGAACCCATCAAAGTACATCCTACAGCTATAGAAAAAAACCAGATGTAAAAAATGTCTATACTGAAATAAAAATTATGAAAATAATTCATATATTTCACCTAGAAATTGGAGAGAGGGGAGACACCTATGCCATTTAAAAGCATCATTTTTTATTCTTCCCTTTAATCGTGTCTGATTGTTTGAGACTGCCTGGACAAGTCCCTATTGTTTTCATGGCAAGGTTTTTCAGAAATAGTTTCCCATTCCCTCCTTCCTAGGGCTGAGAGAAAATGACCAGCCCAAGGTCACCCAAATGGCTTTGTGCCTAAGGCAGCTAGAACTAGAACTCATGAGCTCCTGGTTCCTAGCCTAATGCCTTAACCACTACACCAAATTGGCGCTCAAAGGAACCATAACTATTAGTTATCACAAATAAATTGACCAGAAGTCAGATATTAGTCTTCAAATTTTCTTGCTAGAAAAATCTAGCAGAGGTGATAATAGAATAGTAACAGCTGTCTTATTATACCAAGATTATGTTTTAGGATAATAAATCTACTCCTTGGCATTCTCTGTGTTTCAGAGAACAGGATTAGTAGGTAGTAGGGAGGAAAGATATATAAATATGTTTACAATTGCAAGCAGTATTTACTGCAACAGAGAAGATTTGGCACATCCATGAAATTCATAACATTCCTCAGCATGCGTACCTTGTCCTAATCGGATTGTGAATCAGTTTGACTATATCCAAATTGCAAGGTGATATTATTTTTCTGTTTCACTTGGATAGAATGGAAAATCTGAATTTGCTTTATTCTGATTTTGAACAACTGTGTAATTCTCAGATTGATCTCTGAACCGTTCTTCTAGAACTCTGGCAAGGTGAAAAAAGCAAAACAGAACTGAGATTTTCTCCAAGCAAAGCAAGTGTTCAGCCACTGGATTATGATCTCTTCTCAAAAGGCTCATTCCATAGCAAGCTAATTGAAACTTATCTATAGCAAACATATATCATACATGGCCATTCATTGTCTTGCATTGTGATGCCACTTGGGAAAATGCAAATCTACACAAGGCTTACTTTGTTGACTATCAAACGAATCTCCAGAAATATTTGAATAATTAAATTATACTTTGCAAGAGGAAGCAGTATGCCTTTGAGATAGGCATTACTCTTAACTGCACTTTATGTCAAATTCTTATTGATTCCATTCTATTTATATAATTATAGGACAATCAATCTCAAAAACTGTAAGCATGGACACATATTTCATTTCTCAGTTACTGCCTTTATTAGCATTATTTTAAAATCATCATCTCTCCATAGAACCTGTTGCTCACATGATTTCTGAAAAGAGGACAATTCAATAATTACTCTCCATGTTAAGCCAATTGGCAAAGCAGAAAGATAGCCTGATTCCTGGGGATTGATCAGATGGGATATTTGGGATATTAACTTTGGGATATTAACTTTGTCTCATAATTTATTTTATACCAAAAAATGGCCAAATCAAAAAAAAATGATCTCCAAGTACAGAAAATACAGAACAAAAAATAGGCATAAGGCTGAATATTGTCTCAACACTCAAAGATTCCAAAGAACATCCTATCTTATCTTTTTCTTTTTGTATCTTCTTTTTGTCTTTCTTTGTCTTTTTCTCTTTGGCCATCAAAGTTCTTAATGACATTCTAATAAAACCACAATATTTCATGTTCTGCTATGCTATTCAAATATTCATAAAACAGCCAGTATTGTCCCATTTGTTTTTCACTCTTCCCAAAATATACTTATAAAGCATTTTTTATTTTGCACAAGTGATATATATGAAACTTGTGAGATGTCATAAATAGAGATGATTTAACCCATCATGCACATGAATAATTTTTATTTGAAATGTGACACATAAATATGTTTTAAAATATAAGATGTATAGGGAACTGAGTTTCTGGGTGATATCCATAAACCCTCCACTAAAAGAATATTTATTATGATCTAGAATGTTTAGATAAACAGCTGTGCATCAAACTCAAATATGTGATTTGGTCTTAATAATAATAGGCCCATAAAGAAAACTTCAATGTTGTTTTGTCATGCAATTAGCAATTTTGTAAAGAAATTCCAGATTTTCATATTTCACATGTTAAGAAGCGGGGGAGAGGGGGGCAGGAAACATTTATTTTTATTTACACAAAACTTACGCAAAATGTATTTTTTTTCTTCACCATTTTTAGTTTAATAACTTACTTTGATAAAATTTCATATTCCATATTCCGCTATATTGTTTCTCTACTATTTCTGTTTCCCTATTATTTTAATATATTATTTTCATAGAAATGATTAAGTTTTATTATTACATATTATACTCTGACATATGCCTATTAAAATATCATTGATTTCACTATATAATGTTATAATAGTTGTTCAGAGATATTGTGCAATTTGCTATACAGGACTTATCCCATGTATGTACGTATAGGATATAGTCTTAATATATTAATTATATACAGTATTCTTCCTTGATACAGACCATAGCATAAACTGAAATAATTTGGTCATTTTATACTGTGTGGTTGTCTTCCTTTAAATGAATCTTTTCATATATTTTTTACTTGTATAGCCAAGTGACAATATTACTAAATGGTTATAGGTCTTTTCAATATCAGTTATTATGGGATGAGAAAATCCCATCAGAATAGGAAAAATCTTTATTCTTCTATATAATGATATCGGTTTTCCCCCCCTTTTATGTACATTCTGATATTCCAACTTTAAGTAGATGCAACTTTACATGGAACTGCATTTGAATTCAGTGGGACTAATTTCCAATATCTATGTTCCAACATTTCCTTCTTCACTTATTCAAATGCAATAAATATGGCATTTATAATGCTCAGCTGATTTCTACAGAATTATTTACCAAGAATTTATGTGAAATTTGCTTGCTTCATAGAGCACATATTTACTAACAAAATGGAAAATAAAATATTTGCTGCCTTGATTATTTACCATCAGGTCAGGATTAACTCTTAGTGACTACATAAAATTTCTCCAGGATGATCTATCCGCAATCTGTTCGTTCAGTCTTCCAACAGTGTATATCATTGTGGCTGAAATTAAGTTCATCTACTTTACTAAGATGATCCTCATTGTTTTCCTTTCAATTTTGCCTTATGGACATTCTAATTTATAATCTGAGGTACAGAAGGAAGAAAGTTTGGAAGAATCAAAGGTAAAAAGAAGTATATACAATTAAATACAGTTCCCTAGATATACCTATTTCTTACCAAAATGAAATTAAACATACTAACTAATTAAGCAAGAATCATGTCCAAATATAGGTTTTCTTTTGTATACATTTAAAATTATCTCCTTTTGTTTCTGTATAAAGTGTTAACTGTGGTTGTACTGCTGTATACCGAAAGTTTTTAACATACTGCTTACTCAAGTACTGTAGCAGAAACAGACTGTTTAAATGTTCTAAATTCTAACAAATTACATTTCTAACTGTTTGGGAGATTGGAATAACACACACCAAAATGTGCTCTTTTTGCACATTTTCAAGTACAGAATTAAATAGTAGAAATATGATTGTGGTAAGAAAGCAGTTCAGAAAGAGTAGTTTATAGTACATTATGATGTTATACATGATGCTTTTACACTGCAATCCTCTGAGATTGTAATGAATAAAATCTTGCCACATTCTTTCCTGCATTAATCATTTCAAGCTGATCCTACAGGATACAAGGGCAAATTAAATTCTATTTGCAATTTCATGCATGGAGCACAAGCGCTGGCGATTCCTGAGCTAGCAGTTTTTCAGTAAGACAAGCGTGTAAGTTGCAATTATGCAGCTACTGTCTCCCATGTGCCAGCTCTCTTATTACTGACAATTTTGTAAATGAAAATGTATGAATAGTATTAAATTCACCTTCAAGAGGTAGCAAATTAAAATGAATAACATCGGGCCATGTTTATGGGGGGAAATCCCATACTGCTTTAATGAAGAAAATTACAAATGGAAACCCCTTGTTACCTTTGGGCTGCTTAATCTTCAGGCTGTTTTTTTCGTAGTTGTACATGATGGGTATCAAAAAGCAAGAAAGAATGATGACCCAAAACCTCATTCAGAATTGTCAGTAGAAACTTGCAGAATTCTCTCAAAATGGCATCCAAGTAGATCGTGATCTTTTTGTTGTCTAGAAATAAAATACTGAATGCATTTCCTCATTACAATCCTGCTTAAAGGGACATTAGATATTTTAAAAAATATCTTGTCATTGTCTTGATTAAGCAAGCAATGGGATTTTCAGTCTTGAATGTCTTCCTATGAATTGGGATTATAGCAATATCAATAGCATTTAGTGCTTTACAGCCCTCTCTAAGTGGTTTACAGAATCATTGTCCCCAACAATCTAGGTTCTCATTTTACCAACCTTGGAAGGATGGAAGGCTGAATCAACCTTGAGCCAGTGAGATTCGAACTGCCAAACTGCTGGCAGCCAGCAGTCAGCAGAATTAGCCTGCAATACTGCATTCTGACTATTGTGCCACCATGGCTCTTATCCACTTCATTTGAGTCAGTAATATGAAAATTTCACAAAGGCTATCAAAGAAATTGATTTGATTAAGAAGCCCAGATCATCTATGGCTCTGAGTGTTACTTTGGCCAAAACTTAGCTTCTCTTTTCAGTGTTAAATATAGTTATAATAATTCAAGACACATACAATTTCATGGGATCTAACTTAAAAATAGTAGCTAGATGAATTCTAACTTCAGTTATCTATGTTGACAGTTTTAAAATATTCAGTATTTGTTCCATTTCATTATATTGGGAAAGATTGAGCAAGAATTTAAGTTTGGCCTGAAAGAAGAAATTACAATTGCAGTTAGGCTTCTATAATATGTTTTTCTGAGCATTTACTCACTGTCCTAATCAAGCTGTTCTGGATATGTCTTTAACTACCAACAGTGCTGAAAAAATTGCCACTATTGGTAATCATATCAGCAGATGTTAAGTTTGACACATTCAACTAGGTTTACCCACATAACACTAATTTCCCTAAGGTAGAAGACTAGCTTGGACAACTTTTATCTCATTTTTATGAGCCTAGGACATTTGAGTACGAAATTGAAATGAGCTACTGACCCTTCCACCTCAAAGGCCCTTCTGATTATTCCCAATGTTGTCTATTTCCTCTATATAATTATAGACAGAGTATAAGAATCACTTTAGAGCTATTATGTTTACAAAGTTTCAAGTCATAAAACATTGCCAGACTTTTACAAACAAATTAGAGATCTTATAGATCAGAGCTACTCCTTTGATCTAGGGAAATCTCACTCTCAGAGGCTAAAAACTTATAAAAAGCATTTATGGAAAGTCTACAGTTTACATATATTCTATCTAGACTGATTCAGGTGATGTTGTTGGATTCAACTTTGTTATTTTTATGTATCCTACTTTGAAGCAATTACCCACCTGCCCAGTTGACTTGTCTTCAGAATCGGCAAATATCTGTTTTTAGAGGGCAGATATGGGCATCTCCTTCTATTAATTCCCTACTTCAGTTCAAAGCAACCTTAGAGTACACTTTTCTTTTCCAATTCCATAATACATTTAGCAAGAATCCATGCCACTAATTGTCAGAAAATGTGATCACTGATGGCTTCAAAGATTTTAATAAATAATTTTCAACCTTGAAGAATGTATGTGGCTCTGTTTAACCCACTTAGCTTACTGCAGAAACTCAGACCTCCAAAAGGAACAAGTTTTTTTTTATTGGAAAGAGATAGACAAGAAAGTGGGCGGCGGGGGGGGGGTCGGGGATTTTCAAATCATGTTGATCTGCCATGTATCTATTGTAATGGGGTTTGCAATTGGACAAGCTGTAGACAGAAGTAGAGATGTTAACAGATAAATTCAAGTGATAAAGCAACGGGGTGTATCAAATACGTCAGTTATTATCACTGCTGCCAAAAGGGTCTTATGAGTCTCATAACTTCCAAAGAATATCAACGAAAAAGTGGGGGGAGGAGGTTGGCTTGAATGGTCATCTTTGCCAATGAAGAGATTTGCAGCAGATAAACGTTGTCTCTCAAAACTGATTTTTAGAGGTAGCTTAATACTTTCAGCCAGAGAGGTCTTTTTATGAGGCCTCTCTGTGCGCTTCAGTGCTTCACACCGAGAGTTAGTGCTCTGGTAGAGATTTACTGTTACCATTTGACTTGTTAAGCAACAATCTGTCCTTTCTGTGAGATTAACTGCATCTGTCCAGCCTGATAGAGGTTTGTGCTGCTAATTTTATATGATTTATTGTCCTGATGATACTTTTCATTTCTGATGGAATCACTGGAACCAGGCAGAGGAGAATAATGTAATGGCTTCCTCACAAAACAGATATGTGGAATCAGCTGAAGCAATTTACTGTGAACTAATAACAGTATACAGATGTGCATGTTATGAATTGAAAATTGACTCAGACAGGAATTCATCCCATTCTGTTGTAACCCAAGTTAATTAAAACATAGCAAAATAAAAATAAATTGGAGCCACCAGAAGCTGAGCCACAAAAAAAAAAAAAAAAGCTTTTACTTTAGATTTTTCTTCCTTTCCCTTCCTTAATTAGGCAACCAGTGTCAATTTCTAGTAGAGGAGGCAAAATGTGGGGCAGGTATACTATTTCAGCCTCTTACATTATTTCAGTATTGCTATCATTTCACAGACACATTTTCAGGTCCTGCAAAGGATGATGATCAGAGATTGGAAGAGAGGGGTCATACCCACATCAACCTGCAATGGAAAATAAGCTTTTATCTGATCCTACTTACTGCTGATCATCTGGCTTTCTTATGACAAATTTTACACAGGTTGCAGTTTACATGAGAGGTTGTTGGCTTAAGAAGGAAACCATAACTTTAAGACTGATCCAACTAGGACAATTTAAGCCTGCCTCATTCATGGTTGGAGACAAACTGAAGGCAAATTCAAGGGGAAACAATTGGGCGCTGTTGTTCAGATCATGTGTAAATCAGTAAACGTTATATTAAGCCTCAAGCTTTTAAGTCTTGGAAATAATCTAGTCCTATTAAACCTTTTGGACCTGAGCTTCAACCTGAGCTCTCATTAGCCAAAGGAATTGAGGGTCTCAATGCCCCAAAGTATGTTGAGACCATTTCACACAATGTTTAAGCTCAGTTCCACATAACTTAATTTTAAATGATTAAGGCACCAGGCTAGGAGCTAGGAGAATGTGAGGTCTAGCCTCACAGTTTAGGCAAGACAGCCAGCTGGGTGACTTTGGACCAGTCACTCTCTCAGCTCAACTTACCTCACAGGGTTGTTGTTGTGGAGGAAATAGGATGATGAAGGAGTATTGTGTATGTTCATTGAGTTTTTTTATTAAAAAAATAAAATAAAGGTGGGATATAAATAAATAAATATTATCACCCCATTGTAAAAGACATGTGAATCATTGCCTTTAAAAGTATTTAAAATTCATAGTCTTCTTCACTGTTTCTGAGTTCTTACAGACAATAGAAAATGTTGTAACTTTAAAAATATATATGAACAATTCAAGGAACAAGTGCTCAAGAAAAGTTGAAATCTGAAAACAAAACAAAACAAAAAACATGTATAGTAAATGCAAACTGAATAAAGTCACAAAGGAAATACCGTATATAGACAAGAACCCCTGAACTATAGAGCTGATTTCAGAAAAGCAAAAGTTCAGAAGGAACTGAGGTTAATGAGAAATGCTAATAAGAACATTTTTAGAGATGTTCAAAATAAAACGAAATTGAATTGGTGCAGCAGTTGCTCAAGGAAAACATTAAAATGCTACTAGAGAACAGTGAAAAATATGGACCTATTTAGTTTCCATTTTGGTTCAGTAGAGAAGTATGTATTATGAAGAGCAAAATGAAAGACAGGATTGAATCCCGAGATTAACAGAAATATGTCAGAGAATATATTTTAACTCTAAATGTATGTAAATCTTAAGTACTAAGTAATCATGCAGAACTGATGAAATGCCAGATGATTGGAGAAAAACAAATCCTCAGAAAATGGCAAAAGGGACATTCTGCAACTTACCGGTCACTCAGTCTGACTTTAATAGCTAGAAGTATTCCAGAGCAGATCTGAGAGAAATTAAAAAACACTTTGAAAACTTGTAGCAATTACCAGAGATTAGCATGGATTTCTCAAAAACAAATCTTGCAGTTTAACTATTTTTATTTTTTGATCAGATAAGTTACTCAATAGATTATGGGAATACAGCAGACTTAATTTATTTTGCTTTTAACAAAGCATTGGGCAACAGGTGAAATTTGACAGAAATAAATCCAAATAACAAAAGTAATATGTCCAAATATCAAGATACCTGGCTTGATAATAATATTTAAGGAAAGGAATCTTGTAATAATTCTTGAATAGAAATTGAGGTAGAGATAAATATGACTAGTTGCAGAAAAAAAAAACAAATGCAATTTTGTTATGCATCAGTAGAGGTATCATTTTTAAATCTCATGACTAATCATTCCACTGTATCTTGATTTAGTCAGATCTACCTTGAAAAATGTCCTTAACTGTGGGTGAATTTGGGGAAATGAAAAAAGAAGAATGGGGATGGTCAGGTTATTATAATAATTATAAAGTGAGATTGTAGGAGCTGAATCTTTTAGCACTGAAAATAGTCAATTATTCAGGTGTGCAGGGGGGCTCTCTTTCACTGAATTCATTCAAGCATGTGTTTGGAATGTTTTAAATTCTGGTTTCTGCACTGGTGAAGCCTAAGTAATTCTTTCCAAATATGTTTTAATGTATGATGGAATGCACTCTTGGACATTGACATGCATTACCAGCCAAATGATTTAATATTTTGTTAAAACCAGTCCCTTATCTTTTAGTTTGGCAAGTTTAACATTGCTTTGGGCTTCATTCAGTTTTTCAGCTCTCAGTTTCCTTAATGTGGCCACCCACCAGCCCTAACTTGGCTGTCTCTTGCCCTAATGGAACGTTACATATCTGTTCTATTCCTGCCAACACAATTGGAAGTTCAACTGTGCTCTCAGCAATCTAATTTTGACTCAAGGCTGACTTTACTTTTAAATGCTGCACATTTGGGGCAGGTCTGAGCTTCTTGACAATGCATGCCTTACAGGGACTGGCCTAAATGTTTATTAGAGTGAGGGGGCAACTCTATGAAAGCTCTTTTCTCCATGTTAGCCATTTTATCTGTGGCCTGTCTATACTTGGTTGTTTTGCACTAGTGATTGATCATTTTTTCTAGAGTCGCCCATCCATTGTGCCAAAATAGCAATAATACAGACAAGCATTGTAATATTTCAGCAACAGCTGGATGATGCTATGAAGATACTATAAGTCACTAGAAAACATTTTTGTGGCATCAAATCTGATTGTGCCATCCTGTCTCTGCAAACTAATAAACAGCAAGTCCATCAAGTCAAAGGCTGACTTAACAAATCCAGCCATTCATGAGAGGTCCTTTTCATAAGAGGTCAAATTTTGCCAACCAGCTGTGCAACTCCTTTGACACCTCAGAACATGCAACTGTCATAGCAATAATCCAAGCAGGCAAAGCAGGCCACCTTTCAAGAAGAAACTAATTATCAATCTTTAATATAGAGCAGGGGTCTCCAACCTTGGCAACTTTAAGCCTGGAGGACTTCAATTGCCAGAATCCCCCGCCAGCCAGTTGGCTGGAGGATTCTGGAGTTGAAGTCCTCCAGGTTTAAAGTTGCCAAGGTTGGAGACCCCTGATATAGAGGACATTGCACTACATTTCTTTCTTTCTTTACTTCCTTCCTTCCTTCTTGCTTGCTTGCTACTGATTTTTAAGATATTTTCCTTTCATGACTTTGGGATCTTTTCTCACAACATGAAAGTACACTTTCAGAGAGACAGTTTTAAAAAAAAGTATAAATAATTGAAATGATAAGCAACATTTTTCTCCTCAAGAAGAAAGTTGGCACAGTCAGTAAATTCCCCATGATTCCCCTGTAATAAATGCACCAATCATAAATCTATCAAAATCTAAATTGTTTCAGAGTTGCTGATTCTTTGCTGGTAATGTAAGTTAGTTTATTTATTTTATTTATTTATTTATTTATTTTTTTGATTTGTATACCGCCCTACTCCCGAAGGACTCAGGGCGGTGAACAGCCAAGCAATAAAATATACAAATACACAAAATTTAAAACCAGATAAAATCAAATTAAATCATTTTGGCCTAGACAGATTAAAACACCCCAATAATTTAAAAACAGATTAAAATTTACATATTAAAAGAGGGAGGAGATTAGGCCAAGCCCGCTTGATGGAATAAAAAAGTCTTCACAGCGCGGCGGAAGGTGCGCAGATCCAGAATCCTCCATATCTCTGGGGGGACCTCATTCCAGACGGTAGGTGCCCCCACAGAGAAGGCTCTCCCCCTAGGGGTCGCCAGCCGACACTGTTTGGCTGACGGCACCCGGAGGAGTCCCTCTCTATGAGAGCGTACTGGCCGGTGGGAGGCTATTGGTGGTAGTAGGCGGTCCCGTAGATAACCAGGTCCTAAGCCATGGAGCGCTTTGAAGGTGGTAACCAAAACCTTGAAGCGCACCCGGAAGACCACTGGGAGCCAGTGCAGCTCGCGCAGGAGAGGTGTCACATGGGAGCGCCATGACGCTCCCATTACCACCCGCGCGGCCGCACTCTGCGCCAGTTGGAGCCTCCGGGTGCTCCTCAAGGGGAGCCCCATGTAGAGAGCATTACAATAGTCCAGGCGGGAGGTGACGAGGGCATGAGTGACTGTGCGTAACGAGTCCCGATCCAGAAAGGGACGCAACTGGCGAATCAGGTGAACCTGATAAAAAAATCCTCCCAGTCACGGCCATCAGGTGCTCTTCTAAAGACAGCCGTGAATCCAGGAGGACGCCCAAGTTGCGAGCCCTCTCCGTGGGGGCCAGTGATTCGCCCCCAATAGTCAGTGATGGCGTCAACTGACAATATCGGGACGTCGGAAACCACAACCACTCGGTCTTGGATGGGTTGAGCCTGAGCTTGTTCCTCCCCATCCAGATCCGTATGGCCTCCAGGCACTGGGACATCACTTCAAGGGCATTGTTGGGGTGATCCGGGGTGGAGATGTACAGCTGGGTGTCGTCAGCGTACTGATGGTACTTCACCCCGAAACCACGGATGATCTCGCCCAGCGGCTTCACATAAATGTTGAACAGGAGAGGCGAGAGGATCGACCCCTGCGGCACCCCACATATGAGGGGCCTCGGGGTCGACCTCTGTCCCCTATCAACACAGACTGTGTCCGGTCAGAGAGAAAGGAGGAGAACCACCGCAACACAGTGCCTTCCACCCCTAACTCTTCTAACCGGTGCAGCATGATACCATGGTCGATGGTATCAAAAGCCGCTGAGAGATCTAACAGGACCAGGGCAGAGGAGCACCCCCTGTCCCGAGCCCTCCAGAGATCATCAACCAACGCGACCAATGCCGTTTCCGTGCTGTACCCAGGCCTGAAGCCCGACTGGAATGGATCCAGATACGTCGTTTCATCCAGGTGCTGGGGGAGCTGTTGCGCGACCACACTCTCAACAACCTTCGCCACAAAACGAAGGTTGGAGACCGGACGATAATTTACCAACATTGCCGGGTCCAGGGAAGGCTTCTTGAGGAGAGGCTTCACCACCGCCTCTTTCAAGGTGGCAGGAAAGACACCCTCACCCAACGAAGCATTTATAATCCCCTGGAACCAGCCTCGTGTCACCTCCCGAGAAGCCAGCACTAACCAGGAGGGACACGGGTCCAATAAACAAGTGGTCGCGTTCAGTCTACCCAGAATCCTGTCCACGTCCTCAGGGGTCACAGGATCAAACTCATCCCAGATAACATTCTCAAGACCTGCCCCAGTCCCTCCCCCTGAGACTACCCAGTCAGAGTCCAGATCTTCCCGAATCTGAGTGATTTTGTCATACAGATATTGAACAAAATCCTCGGCTCTACCTTCCTGGTGGAGCAGGGAGCGGGTCACCCTAAACAGGGCGGCCGGGCAATTATCTGATGACGCAATAAGAGCAGCAAAATAACTACATTTCGTTGCTTTTATTGCCACTAGGTAATTCCTAATATGAGATCTTACCAGTGTCTGGTCAGATTCAGAGCGACTGAATTTAGAATAAGTTCTTCTCTTATGAAAATGGGAGGTTCAAAAATCTGAGAAATAAAAATAAACACGGTTCCCCCTTGCACATATGTACTATTCATTCCTGACTCTAGGAGGTGGTGTTCATCTCCGTTTCAAAGCCAAAGAGACAGTGCTGTCCAAAGACATCTCCATGGTCATGTGGCTGGCATGACTAACCGCCAAAGGCACACAGAAAGCTGTTACCTTCCCACCAAAGGTGATTCCTATTTTTCTATTTCTTACATGCTTTCAAACTGCTGGGTTGGCAGAAGCTGGGACAAGTAATGGGAGCTCACCTCATTATGCAGCACTAGGCATTCGCAATGCTGAACTGCCGACCTTCGATCAACAAGCTCAGTGTCTTAGCCACTGAGCCACCGTGTCCCTGTTATATTTGAGTGCACCCAAACCCATATCCTAGATTTCTTTCCTAGCAGCACCATCCTTCCCTTTAAGATGTTGTTTCAGACAATAGGAAGGATGTTTGGTTGATTGTGCAGGGCATAAGCAAAGTGTGCATCTTCTACTGACATGCCAATTCCACAGTGTCCTTTTCCTTTTTCCTCTTGACCACCCCTATGATTATAAATGAAGCGGAGAGACCGAACCGCCACTTTTGAGCCAATTAAACGTACCTTGTCAAGCCTCAAATGTCAGCTCTTGCGGCTGATATTGATTCAAGGCTTTGCCAGGGAAAGCCATTGGAAATAATCATAATAGACATGTCAGTAGAAGTCTAGCAATTTGCTGGGTCTTTTGTAAAGACAACTATGATCTTTGCATGCTAGTAATTAACTTTAGTGGAATTATTCTAATGCAGTAGAATAATCTAATTCATAACAGCAGAACAGTGCTGTTACTGTTTTTAAGATTAACATCTAACTTGTTCCATAATCGAAACAAGCTAAATGTTAATTTAGTTAAATTACTACATATTAACTTTTGTATTCTCCATGCTTTCCCCACCCATCCAGCCCAAGCCAAATTGGACAGGATTTTCCCCACATGACTGTAATTAACTTGTATGATTTTGAAAAGAAAATCATTGCCACAGTGTTGGCTTGAACAGTTGGATAATAAAAAGAGAGATAGTTGTAATCTTTTTCTTCCAAGAAACACATTTTCATCCTGACACACTGTTTGTCAAATTAGTTATTTTATACTTCTTTGCTGACCAAATTCTGTTATTAGAATTAAGATTTTTATTTTTCCAAAGTTGTGTTGTGGTCCGTCAGCAGCCTGCAGAGCTGAATCAGTGGAATCAGACAGTGAAGAGGCTGGGGAGGAACATGGGCTGGTCCTGGAGTCTGGGGAAGGTTCGGATGGGGCTCTGCGTCAGAGGCAGAGATGGGGCCAGGGCCATCTGGGAGTTATGCACGGACTCCGGAGCCTCCTGAGTTGGGCATCAGAGAGGCAGAGGAACAGGAGGAGCCTGTTCCTAGTGCGCACATGCGCAGAGCTGCCAGAAGGCAAGAACAGTTAAAACAAAAGGGACAATTCGGGAGTAAGGCCTGGAGATGATTGGCCCCTCCCATAAGGCTTAAAAGAGGAGCAAAGGCACGTGGGTCCTTTGCAGGAAAACAACGCTGTTAATTTTGTTCCCAGTCTGAAGCTCTGTTTGATTCTGGACTCCATGTGACTTTGCCAAGTAGGTCTTTGGTAGCGTGTCAAGGGAGATAAAGGTTGATGATTATCCCAAAGGACTTCTTCCGAATGACTTTTTGCAACTAATTGGGACTTGTGTGTTGCAATAAAAGAGGTTTTTGGGACTACTCGTGTGTTCTAATGATTCAGGAAGCCTAGGTCACAACAAGTTGGCAGAATAATAAAGTACTATTCATTTAATATGATACTGTGCCTTTCACTCACAGATTCTGAAGTGATACCTTGGAAGGCACGGTGTGAAGACATCATTGGGAGGAGAAAGATTCAGTTTGCTTCTTCCCCATTTCTGAAGCCACACCCACTAATGTCCACTGACTGCTAAAAAGAAAGTATATTACTATAGACATTCCTATTCTGGGAACTGTTGAGTTATGTATGCACAGTTTAATGGAAAATCCCATTATTTGCTTAATGGAGCAAAACCCTGGATTTATTAGAGGATTTAAGTCTGTAAATAGAAAAGTATTTAACTGAGTTAAGGTAAATATTATCATGCAACACTGATAAAATACCTGAATATATTTTTTGGCTGGAATGGTGGTTTCCAAATCAGAACAAATAAATAAATGATCTTGAATAATATTTCCCCAGAAGGCAAGAGCAGGTTCAATAACATTTTCTATAGCCACAGTAAAGCTGCCTTGAGACAAACCTTTGTAGTTTAATGCAACTGAACAATGCTCTCTAGAATATCTGCTTAACTGACAGATCTTGCCTCCCCCCCCCCCCCCCCCGCGCTCATAGGCTTCCAAAAAGTAAGCTATTTGACACAATGCTCATTCTATTAGAATCCAGCCAACTGTTTTATAATTCATGTGTTGGATCATTAAGAAGGCTGGTTGAGCCACTAAATAATTTCTGATTTACTGGCTCTACCTCTTTACATAAAAGTGGAGTTATTGGACAAACAAGTCTGTCTGTTAACTTTTATCAGTCGAGGATTCATATAAAAGATAACTAGACTTCTTTCCTGTCAAAGTTTTCTTAACAACATTAAAATAGCAAACCACAATATGGTGGTTTAGAACAGGGATCCCCAACCCCTGGGCTGCAGACCAATACTGGTCCATGGTCTGTTAGGAATTGGGCTGTGCAAGTGACAAGCAAGCGAGCAAAGGTTCATCTATACATGTGTAAGATCTAGGTTGTGCACAATACCCCCCCACCCCTTGAGTCCATGGAAGACAATTTTTCTTCCAAAACTGGTCCCTTGTGCCAGAAAGGCTGGGGACTGCTGCTTTAGACCATCCATTGTGTAATATACTATGCCTGTGATCTGAAACTCAAGACCTTAAGCAGGTAATATGCAATTACCTAAGTTAGACCAACTTGTCACCTTCCTTTGCTTTTCCTTTTTCCCATTTTCCCCAGATAAACTCAATTTATATTTCTGGTCACTTGGCTGCACTGTTTTTAAAAGGAAATTTCATTAAAAAAACCTACTTTGCATGCAAGTTACATAGTGACACAACTACCCATTGTGTTCCAAGGATTATTAGAAATCCCTTTTTAAAGGTCTATGTTTATGGGTTTAGCAAGAAAACATAAAAACAGTTTTTCTTTTCTTTCCATGAGAATGGGAGGAGGGTTCCAATATCTATTGTAAGGGTCCTCTTTGTAGACTTCAGCTCAGCATTCAATACCATCATTCCAGATATTCTTCTAACTAAACTAAATCAGCTAGCTGTACCTGACCACACTTGTAAATGGATCATAAGCTTCCTAACAGACAGGAAGCAGCAGATGAAACTAAGTAAAATTACATCAGATACTGCACAATTAGCACAGGAGGCCCCTAGGGCTGTGTGCTCTCTCCACTTCTCTTCTCTCTATACACCAATGACTGCATCTCAAAAGATCCCTCTGTTAAAATACTGAAGTTTGCAGATGATACAACAATGATTAGTCTCATTCAAGACAACGATGAATCTGCATACAGACGGGAGGTTGAACAACTAACCTTGTGGTGCAACCAGAACAATCTTGAACTAAATACACTCAAAACCATAGAAAGGGTGGCGGATTTTAGAAGAAAAACTCCTATACTACCACCTCTAACAATACTAGACAACACAGTATCAACAGTAGAGTCGTTCAAATTTCTAGGTTCTATCATATCTCAAGACTTAAAATGGACACCTAACATCAAAAACATCATCAAAAAAGCTCAACAAAGAATGTTCTTTCTGCACAAACTCAGAAAGCTCAAACTGTCCAAAGAACTGCTGACTCAGTTCTACAGAGGAATTATTGAGTCTGTCATCTGCACCTCCATAACTGTCTGGTTTGGCTCTGCAATCAAACAAGACAAACACAGACTTCAACAGATAATTAGAACTGCAGAAAAAACAATTGCTATCAATCTGCCTTCCATTGAGGACCTGTATACTGTACGAGTCAAAAAGGGGGCTGTGAAAATATCTACAGACCCCTCACATCCTGGACATAAATTGTTTCAACTTCTACCCTCCAAAAGACACTTTAGGGCACTGCACACCAAAACAACTAGACACAAAGACAGTTTTTCCCCAAATGCCATCACTCTGCTTAACAACTAATTCCCACAACACTGTCAAATAATTTACTAAGACTGTATTACTATTGTTCTTCTCTTCCTTACTAGTATCTATCTCTTCCCACTTATTACTATAACCATGTTGCTTGTATCTTTCAGTTATATTGTTTTTATTTGTTTCCTAGTATGATTTGATAGCTTATTAGTAACCTTGACTGTTACTAATTGTTGTATCTTTTTATTCTTGATGAATGTATTTTATTCTCCTTATGTACACTGTGAGCATATACACCTAAGAAAAATTCCTTGTGCGTCCAATCACACTTGGCCAATAATTCTATTCTATTCTATTCTATTCTATTCTATTCTATTCTATTCTATTCTATTCTATTCTATTCTATTCTACTCTACTCTACTCTACTCTACTCTACTCTACTCTACTCTACTCTACTCTACTCTATCCAGGGTAGGAGGCCTCAGGAGATTCAATACATGATGACACCCTACCCTTAAGAGAAATGGAGGAGAGATCTACCAATATCAAAATCATTCCTAGATCTATAAATTCTTATGCCAAATTTTCACAAAGACTTAAAAGAGATTGGTATACCTCCTAGCTGTGTAACATTTCTCAGTTATTCTCCCTCTAGAAATATCCTCTAGCAGCCTGGCTGTAACACCTTGGAGAGCACTAAATTGGGGCTAGCTTCTCCATAGTAGTGTGATTCTTCTCCACTCCTCCTTCAGTTCCATATTTAACATATTTGTAGTTATAACTGGCAATTTTCTTGGCATTTTATCATTTAAAAATATTGAGAAAAAGATTTCTTTCTAAAATGAAAAAAAAATATTGGAAAATAGACTTCTTTCTGAAACAGGAAGATTATCATTAGTTTCGTTCATATAATGACATCATGAGTACAAATATCCTAGTTTTCATGCTTTATCTTTTCTCAGAAATGCCATTATGCAGCCAAATCAAATTGGAAACATGACCTCACTGTTTCTAAGAAGCAGACAAAATTGCTAAGAAGCAGACAACTAGACAAAATTGTGCTTGCTGTTCTGACCCAGAGAGTCACATTGAGCAAGAGAGGCAGAGAAGAGCCAAGAGATTCAATGCCAGATACACAAGTCAATCCAAAATTCACTAGATAAAGAAGTGATGATGAATCAAGCACTAAAACTACCGTACCATATCTGAAGGTGATTGGGCTGAAGTATGGGGAAGATGCAGACTAATACCATGAAATGCAAGCAAAGGAGCAAGAGGTAAAATGTCTATGGAGATAATCATCTAGGTCATAGTTGTCTTTAAGGACAACTTTTTTTTTTTTACAAAAGGCAACCAGACTTTCTTGATTTTTCTCCCCCTTTGATGAAAAGTTAAACATTTACAAAGGAAAAAACCAAGAAAGTCCAGTTGCCTTTTTTTTTTTTAAAGCAGCTTTGGGAGAGTCAGAGGTGAAGGTCCTGGGCATGATGGTCCCAAACTCAGTCAGTGCTTATTAGTACTTGTGCATGATTCAAACTACTGGCAAAGCAATTTCTCCCAAGGAACCTGACCCTACAGTTTGACAATGCTATGCCATTGCTCCTTGACCCACTGACTCACTGACCAGATCATGTGAGACCAGATCACGGATTATAGCTGCAGGACTGTGAATATAAAAATAAGAGAATCTTCACCAACTAAAGCTAACCCACACTCTCCAGCAAAACAAAGGTCCCTGATCAATGTACTCATCACTCATTTCCTCTTCCGGAGATAGGCTGGTTGTGACACATATCAAAATACTATTCTGTTTCTCCCAAAATAAGACATCCCCTGATAATAAGCCCAATTGGGCTTTTGAGTGCATGGCAATAAGGCCAAGCGCTTATTTCAGGATTCAAAAAAATATAAGACAGGGTCTTATTTTGGGGAAAACATGGTAACAGATCAGACCAATATTCAGAATTGAGTCTGCACAGCCTTTTATTATTATTTTGGCCTCCAGTGTAAACAATTACATAAGGAAATGTTGCTAAAGGCGGATAAGTTCTACAGAGTGATCAGTGCTGAGGTGAACATGAAAGTTTGCTTTCATTTAACAAGTGATATTTTGGACTAATGTTTCCCCAAAGTTAATCATATATTTTCCCATGATAAATGATTCTGGGATTTGAGATATTTTCTTGAATAAATTTGGTTATGGAAGAGTAAAATGTAACTTCTAATCAATAATTAGTTACCAGCTAATTCTTGGACTACAATCCATGGATTTGTATGATTTTGCAGGGTTTTATTAGTGATGGATTGTTAAATCAACATAATAGGAAGGTGTGACTAGTTTGAAAATTTATAATAAAGCATAATTTCCATTGCAGCAGACTTTAGATGCTATGTTGAGAGCCGCACTTCTTGTGGATGGAGTTATGAAATTCTAAGGTATGTTTCCTGGTTTATAATTTCTTAATCTACTATAAGTGTCAGGAAGATCTAAGGAACAGATCAGCTTTCCTGTCATCCTAGGTACATAGTTACTTTGATTTACTGTTTTGCACAATTGGAAACATCTAACCCTAAGAAAGCTTTTTTCCCTTGCCCACTTACTCTTTCCCCTGTGATTTTGGATGGTAGTATTGATTAAAAGATTCCATCCCTATGATTCTGGATAGTTGACAACAATAGAATATGCTGCTCTTAGAAAATAGAAAAAAACCCTGGAATTATCTGGATATCCTGTGATCAGCATATCTCTTGATCACTCACTCAGTTTATGCCCAGATCCTACTTATAGATGAAGTGCCATTCATTGCAACACACTCTGCTGGTGTACTGCAGCATGTAAGATCACAATGTGTATTTTATGTATTGTCATATTTTATATTGCATTTATAGCCTAGACTTAAATTCCTTTCTTTGATTTTATTTATGAGTTATAGTCAGGCGGTTTCATGCAAGTACTTCAGCTTTGGTAAGGAATTTTTATTTACTATGGTAGTTTCTTAAACTACAATGGTAGAGATGGTTATAGATGACTTGTGCATATATTTCTTGTATTAGTCTGAGACCACATAAAGACTGACTGATTGACTCAGTCTAATAACATTAGACTTCTGCTTCATTTGGGTTCCTAGTTCTTTTTTCTATATAATTTATAGTTTGGCATCTCTGAACTCTTAGTACTTCAAAACGTTTTCGTACAGTTACCTGTATAAACCCCCAACTCACAGACCTGCTGTCATTCTATCCTCTAGCACTCACCAAACCATTTGGGAAAACAGTAGTAAATCATTGTGCCCCCTGTATTGTTTATCAATGCATGCTGATCATGGCCTGTGAAAAAGTGCACAGCCATAGTACTATGAATTCACAAGGGACCTGGTTTTAATCGGGTTCTAATGTAATACACTGCCAAGTTTCTGGAGGGTAAATTCACAAGCTTCTTCAAAGCAGGTCTTTTGGATGAATTATCCCCTTTTTGCTTTCCTCTTCTGCTCACTGTCTCTCCAGTGGAAGTGGATTTTTTTTTTCTTCAAAAGCATCAGAAAACAAATCTGTATGCTTTAAGTATGATTTTATATTTTTGTAGCTCTTATTGGTGAGATTAAGGAAAATAATTTGGCCATAAAACTAATGAACTAGATGAAAAGCGGATCAGAACAGAGACACCAGTTTTACGGAACATTTCTATTATGCATCAGAATCTTAGAAATCTTCAATATGGATTTTGCTTTTATGAAGAAGTTGAAAATAATCTTCTATCAGTTTCTAATGGAAATGTCATATCAAACATTTCAAACAAAAAAGTGAAATCCCTCCCTTCATTCCTCATGAGTTAAGAAATGAATACCACAATCACAAATTAATTCAAATGACTATCACCTATTAATTTATTATTCTTTTTAATCTCATTTTCCCTCAAACCAGTGTGGTTCAACTGGGGCAGAAGGAGAGAAGGGGAAAACATAGTATCTTTGTCAACTGCTCAGACTCTGACCATGAATATCAAACTGTCAGATGTTGTAGAAGGAAAGCCATGTTAATCTATGGCAGCAAAAAGCCAGCCTCTGGTAGCCTCATTTCCAACCCCCTTTTTTCAAAAGGCATAAACTTTTGTGAGCTGCAGCTCATTTCCTAAATTGCATAATGTGGAAACACTGATGGAGTATTTAAATCTGAGGCAGGTAAGGAAGACAGGTTGGTGAAGTACATGCAGGTTACATGTGAGACAGATTACAACTGCTAGACTGGTCTTTTTTTCTTACATATAACCTTATAATTGGATTGTCACAGGGCTAGAGAAGTGGAAGAAAAAAGAGATAAATGCATGTTCATTTTGCATCTAAATTATTTATCTTTGGTTTGAGGGAAGCTGCTCTTCCTTAAAATGCTCATGAGGATATAAATGGAAGAAGAGTGACATAAAAATAAAATTAATAAGAATATATAATCTAAGAGGAAGAGATGGATTGTAACAAACACAGCTAGTTTGTTAAAAAAAAAACCTGTCCTCTGACAGATTAGCCTACAAATAGCTACACCATCCTGAAAATTTAAAGAGATTGGGCATTTAGAAAAATATGAAATCCCAGTTTTGAAATCCTTGACTTTCGACTTTACTCACAGCTACTTTTCATGTCTGTTCTCATTTGGGCCCTTCTTTCTTGGCATAGAATTGCTACATGCCTCATGCTTGAAATTTGGCAGGTTGATTCCTAAGGGATTAGCTAAACTCCTGAAAATTTCATGGCAATTGTATGGTAAACACAAATATTACAGGCAGCAGTAAAGTGGCTTGATCTCTCTTTGAAAGAAACAGGACATGAAAATAATGAAATATTGTGACCTTATGCAGCTGTTAATAGAAGGGAAATGAATTTTGATAATGTAGATAAATAGAAAGGAATGGTATTTTCTTTTATTTGAACCAAATAGGGAGAAAATTGCACAAATAATGTGTTATACTTATGACACATGGTGCCAAAGTCCTTCATAGATTTGTCATTAACTACACATGCCCAAAGAGACCAGTATTGCAATGTGCTTGGAGAGATAGCATTTATCTCTCCATTAGCTCATGTTTCTTTGAACTGAAACCATCCTTTAAAAGTCTGGGAGAAGGAGGAGGAGGAAGAGAAGGAGGAGGAGGAGGAGGAAGGGTAGGGGTAGAAACAACACTTGCTTTGAAAAGGTGTCCTTTATTGTGCCTGCACTTGAGGAGGAAAAGGAAATTCAATTATTGCTGAACAAAGATTCTCTTTCATATTTTCTAACTTTTTATTGAGTTTAATGAAGGACTTGCTTTAGAAATTTTCTCAAAGGAAAAATAGAGTTTCAAAGCATTTATCACATATAGAATATTAATTGCAAAGTGGCCAAAGGAAGTGCATTGTTCTGTTCCTGCTTTCATTCTACAGTCATCTCTGCAGCAATCTGCACTTCCTTGCCTTCCTACGCTTCAATTCATTCCCAGGAGAAGACATTAATGAGGGAATTCTTCTCGCAGGACTTCTTCAGTAGCAATGTTAGCATCACTACTAACAGAGACAATTAGCCTTGAAAGAATAGTGACAAATATTTTTCCTGTAATAATTATCAACCTGATTTTTCTAATGGGAAATTCTAAAAACGTATTTATACCCAGCTTTAATTTCAATAATTTCAACAGTGGCTGAGTTGGTTAAAACTTTCTCTTCTACAACATTACCAAAAAGAATATAGGTTGTCCTCGATTTATGACCAGAATTGGGAGCAGAATTTCTATTGCTAAGCAAGGCAATTTTAAAGGAACTCGCACCCAATTTTATGATTATTATTATTTTTTTTTGGCTACAGTTGCTAAGCAAATTACTGCAGTTGTTAAGTGAATAATATGATCATTAAGAAAATCCAGTTTCCTGCACTGATTTTGCTTGTCAGAAGCCAGCTGGGAAGGTTGCAAATGGCAGTCACATGATCTGGGTCATGTGGGATCATGTACATCATTCCTTTTTCTTATTTGGTAAACAATGGCTTCTGAAAAGATACCGGTAATTTCATAGGAAATCATGATAGCCCATATACAACACAATTCTTATGATATTTCCAGGAAAATTTCATAATCATAATCACTATGTGAATATATTAAAGGAATTTAAAGGACAAAGGTAAATTCTGCAAAGATTTGTCTTGTGTGTGTGTGTATATATATATATATATATATATATATATATATATATATATATATATATGTATTTAAATAATTTTTATTAAACAGTTTTTTAAAAAAACAAAAAGAGATATTAACACTTTCTTCTTTTTAACAGTTTTGCGTTGATAATCCATACTTACACATTTTTTCTCTCTTATCTTAGTATATCTTTTATACATATATTTCTAATATATCATATATATACCATTATAATTTATTATATTATTCTAATTGTTTTATTTACATTTGACATAAACGTGTACACAATTTCCTTTCCACAATTTTTATTTCTTCCCATTTTTTCCTATATTTCTCCACCTAGTTCAACCATTATTTAGTCTTCCCTTGTCCTTTTTTCCCTTTTCCTCCAACCATTTATACCATCTCTCCCAGACTAAGTAATATTCTGTTTCCTCTTTTTCTTGTATCGCCTTCGTAAGTTTATCCATTTCCGCACACTCCATTATTTTTCTGATCACATTGTCTTGTATATATTTTTAACAATTAAGCTTATGCATTTAAAATTAATGACAGGACATAAGTTGGTATGTTAAAAATATTGGAACAGAGTTCTAGCAATTTCTCTTACATAGCCTCAGGCCTCTTGGAGATTATGGAAAATTTAAAAATTCCAAATTGTACTAAAAAAAAAAAAAACTAAGCAGGATCAGATTGGAATCATCCAGGAAAAAATACACTGAGAAGTAAAGCAGAGAAAGAGAGGAGGAAGAAAAAGAGAAAGAAGTCCACTTGTATGTCACCAGAAAACTGCATGGAAGTGTTGAGCTTGACTTTATTTTCCTGATAGATTATACCACTATTGGCATTAATTAAGGAATAGTGGAAAACTCTAAAAGCCCATCTGTATAACTAACTTTAGTCTATTCTACCGGTAAAAGAATTATTTTATTCTGTTCAAATTCTTTGTAAAGCACTGGTAAAACACTATTTCTTTTACAGGTATCTACGAAACTTGTTCACATTTTAGGCCATGTTGAATTTTATATCTGGTCTTTAATCAGCCAAAGCTAATAGTGTGATAAATAACTATATAAAAGGCTCTGGCTGTAACTCTCTTTTTCTTGCAGAATCTCTAGTTCCACTTTTGTTGTACTGAAGGCTAAATTGGTTTTGTTAATTATATTTGCCTATGCTAAATCTCTTACTTAATATACAGTTATCTATTTTGCTTTAAACTGCCAAGCTGAGTTGTGCAACAGCATATATTGTATGTTGAGATAAAATATAATCATGGCAAACAAATTAATAAAGAAGCCCACAAATTTGTCTTTAAAATATTAAATGTTGGAGGATAGAATAATTCTATATATATAAAAAGAAAATATTTCCCTAGCATAATGATGAACAGTGAAGAATACTGACTTCTGGTGGCTCACCACTACAAAGTAGACATTTACGCTTAGCTAAAAGAGGAAGTGCAATACATCTTGAAAAAAGAGGATAAAAGAGTGTTGAAGGAAGCAATTTTGTATGTGTAGAATATGGGAATCTAATTGGTGCAGAGTAGTGAAGCAACTCTTGCAACTTCAGCAGATGTTTTCCCCAAAGGAATTCATGAAGGAAGAAAGAATACCAGGGGAGTTAGGTCCATGTTATCTGGCAGATAATCAGAGAAGTAAATGACAGTGAGAAAATGCATCTAGGGTAGCAATCTCCCTGGAAAAATGCAGAGTGACAGATTAAAAGGGAACATAGAGGAAATTCCTAACTCTGTTTAAGATATCTCACCACCCCTTGTAGTCCGTAGGTTGTGAATTGCTGAAGAATCAATATAACTGAAGTTGCTGAACCCTCCCAGTACAGAAGACTGTGGCTTATGCAACACTCTTATAGCATAAAATTGATCAAGTACTGTATTATAAGCATCTCCTTCCCTTCCCTAGTCATGCTGTCATTAAAAAGCTGGTTTCCATGAGAAGTGGTGAATAACTGCAGCAAACAGCCCTCCATATACATGGGGGTGTATAGGATCTACATAAGGAAATCACACTGAATTTACGTATGTTGCTTTGTCATGACATCACAGTGTACCTGGAAGAAGGGCAAAGTTGCACAGTAAAGTTTAAGTATTTAGTACAATAAGCAAAGGTATCACCCAGTGGTCATGTGTATCATACAAATCAATTTTTCTGTATGCAAATGTAATAATAATTTCAGTGATGTAAAATGGTGCTACAATACATCTAAGGAAAACTACAATGAAGGTAGTAGCATGACTGCCAGCTCAGTTTCTTTTTCCAGTACTAAACATTTATTGGAAACCTTATGATCCCTGTCCATCTCTTGCATTTTCTATTATCTTTAAGCTAGATATGGGCTAGATGTCCCTAATGATATTTTCAGATACCTTTCGGTAGCACACAGCTGCTGCTTGACAATATTGTAGGAATCTCATTGGTTTTCATTCTGTTTCCAAGCACAGCTCAGTGTGCAAGTAGGTAAATTTAAAGCACTAAATATGTCTGGATATTTAACCAAACAACCTGTTCAAATATTTCCTCCTACAACAATTTAATAAATGAAATTGACCACCTGCTGGAAAGCAGCTTAGGTGGATGCAGAAGAGATTCTTCTCTATTATGTCATCAAATCTGTGGAGCACCTGTTTTTGGGAAGCCATTTAAATAATTTTTTCCAGACATCTTCATGTGGACAGTCTTTTTTCCTGATTTATGATTAGTTTTTAATTATTTGTCATTTTAAAACAATTGATTAGTTTAGTGCAATAATACCTCTTCCATTTGAAAATAATATCTCTAATGTTACTCTGTACCACTCCAGTTGCACAGAGACCTGCAAGAGGGGTACTGTCTTCTTATGATGTCTTTCAGTAAAGAAGACAGATAATATTCTTGAAGCTATTCTGGCAGGTATTGTCATAGTATTCTACAGTTATATGTGGATGACTAAGGTGCGATAGAATTAAGGAAAGCTCAATTGGAGCAAAGTTTTAAAATGTCATCAGAGGTAGTGGCTTTGATAGCAAAAGAGGTAGAGGGAGAATATGAGTCAAAATAGGAGGAAGGAAGAAGGAATGGGTTGGAAATTAAGAAGTGCCACTGAAGCTTCTTTCAGTGAAAGAAAACAAGGGGGACAAAGGTTGTTTTTTTTTTTTTTTGGATATAGACTTCATTCATTGTTACCTTGCTTACTTCAATACAAGTAATGCAATCTGACAGAAGAAAACTGTGTTGTTTTTTTCAGTTCCTGTTTAATAACGGGGCAGAGGAACTCAAATTTTGGACATTTCTCCATTACTGAGTTATGGTGCTCTCTGCGCATCTTTGAGTTGACAGAAAACTATATCAGCATTAAATCTGCATCCATGCTGATTTCTATCCTGTATCAATTGCTCCTGTTCCCTATCATCAGACTTCTCTTCAAGTAAGTGACAAAGGCCATTTCTTCACTTTTGATTTATAGTATCTGCCAACACCACCAGACCATGTTTGTGTAATCATGCAACCTATATCCATAATTATTAAATTAACACAGCAATGGTTAGATCATGTTATTAGGTGTTATAAATCCCATGGGGAAGCAACCAGAGTCTAACCAATTTTACTTACATTGTGGCTGCTCTCTACTTAAGGAGGTTATCTGTATGCATATGAGTGTTCTTGAAAGCAGAAAACTGACCTGAGAAATGTTTAGTGATGCAGGTTTATAAGAATATCAAAGAGAAGAATTATTAATAGGAAATAGTCACCTGACTTGCTATATCCTACCAGAGGGACAGTCCAAGAAAAAAAAAACTGGGAAAAGTTTGCAATATCATTACAGCGACCATATTTTCTTGGAAAAGAATAAAGGACAAACATGAAAAAGAAGCCAATCTGAAAGAGGTTCATAAGGATAAAAACAAATTAATTGCTTAAGCTTATAATTTTGCTTTACAAAGAAAAGTTCAAGAGCAAGACCAAGAAAAAAACTTTACAAAAATGCATATTCTAATAAAAAATATCTGAAATCAAACTGTTTATATACATTTATTTTAAAAAGACAATTCAGCCTCCATATTTTATACATGAATGTGATAACTATATATTAAGTGGCACCACTTTTACGGTAAAAGTTAAATGACCCAAATTAAGGACAAAAGTGAGTTTTTGAAAAATGAATAAATTTAAAGGATAGCTTTGTGAAATAAAGGACTGTCCTTCATAATAAAGGGCATTTGGTCATCACAAAGACAAAGAGTAAGCAGAAGACCTTCTGAAGACAAATGGAAGGCACAAATTACCGTATTTTTCAGAGTAGAAGATGCTCTGGACTATAAAACACACCTACCTTTTTTGGTGAGGAAAACAAGAAAAAGAAATCTGCCTCTGCCTCTGCCTCCCAGCAATTTGCCTCATTGCAGCAAACAACAAATAGCCTGCTTTACTTTCATTTTCGTTTTCAGCATAGCTTAATTAGCACAAGAAAAAAATATATGCTCCCAGCAATTTACCTCCTTGCAGCAAGCAGCAGAGGCCCACACAGCAATAGGCAATGGGAATCCCTGCAGCCTGAAACAGCTGAGAGTCGGGAGGCTGATCCAACAGACAGTGTGCTAATTAGGCTGTGCTGAAGCTAAAACAGACTGTTTTTTCTTGCTGCTTGCTGCAAGGAGGTAAATTGCTGGGAGGCAGAGGCTAAAGGGTGGGGGCCAGTGGATGGGCAGGGATACATTCAGTGTATAAGACGCACCCAAATCTTCACCCTCTTTTAGGAGGGAAATAGGTGCATCTTATACTCTGAAAAATATGGTACTTCCTTAACTTTCTGATTTTATCTTACTGCCCCCTTCCGGCTAGTAGGTCCTAAGGTGCTAAAAGTCAGTGTTCTTAGCAGAAATAGAGGTCCAAGAACACTGAAGATAGTTTAAGCCTGTCTCACTCATGGGGATGAGATGGGGATGTGGCAAAAAAGAAAAAAAAGCTGTGGCCAGGTTATGTTTGTTCCACATCTGGGTACAAATGGAAAAATATCTGTTTATTAGTACTTTTATATGAAGAAAATTAATTCTGGGGAAATAGTGAAAGTAAGGGAATTTCTTTTTGCCTTTGGCTTGATCTGTTGTTACCATAAATCCCAAAATGTGATCCAGATTGAATATTCTATTTATTGAAAAAAGGTTGTGCAATCCCCTTGTTCTTTCCAAAAATGGATCGAAAATGACCTTGTTCAACTTAATCACAGTGCTCAATAAATTATTCTGGGTTAGTTTCTCTCTCACTTATCCAAACCTATTTCACAGGGATATTGTAGAAATAAAATGATACACCATATATACCTCCTTTTGCTCCTAGAAGAAATATTATAACGATAATAAGACTGGCTAGAGTCTGACTGGGGAGGAGAAAGAGAAAGAGAGAGAGGGAGGGAGGGAGGGAGAGAGATACACACAATGTATTGTATAGAATAGGTGGCAATAAAAAAAAAGAAGTGTCTGACATGACATATAGAAAGCTTCACAGAAGAAATAAAAATGGCAGCAACAATGATTTCCCAAAAACACAGTTAAAAAGCAACTGCATTGAGCTACTGAAAAATTATAAGCACTGAAAAATTCAAGTAAAACTACAGCATATTACTTCTTGGGTAGCAGCTACTCGCATAAGGGAAGATGTGAAAATACCTGAAACAAGGAGAATCTGCTGACTGAAGCAAGTTGTGTGGGAATAATAGAGCCTCTGCTGTCAATTTCCACAGACAACAGCATAGCTGTGAAAAGCAAAGTGGAAGACTTACTCAGAACAGTCATAAGTTTTTGCTCCTTACCTACCTGGGTCAGCAAGTTTCTGTTAATGCATTTCTGGATCAGGCAACTCGATGATGAGGAAGCCAAAATTCAGGCTGACAGCTGCTGGAAAATGTGGATCCATAAACTAAGATTTGGATATGCGAGGTAAAGACAGAATTTCTAGTTTTTAAGTACACAGAATAAAACGTTAGAAATGACAAGTGCATTTTCCATTTTTTACACAAGACAATGAAAGAGTTCCTATTTAGGTGAAATATATGACAAATTTACGGAAGCCAATGAATATTTCCATATACCACACACTATTCCATAATATTTCATACTTGTTTCTATCTTGTTATGAAATAATGGCAAAACAAAGAACCTAACCATCCCAGAGTAACATATGTTTCCAATTAATTTGTCATTGATTAACAACTTCATCTTGTAAGCAAATCAGACACTTAAAATGCTTCAGAAGTAATTAACTACTTTTAAGTAAATCGATCATATAAACAAGCTGCAATGATGTCAACAAGCTGATCAGAATTACAAAAAACAAAGAAGGCACAACCTTGTAATGCATTATACAGTCAGGTCCATAAATATTGGGACATCGACACAATTCTAACATCTTTGGCTCTATACACCACCACAATGGAGTTGGAATGAAACAAACACCATGTGCTTTAACTGCAGACTGTCAGCTTTAATTTGAGGGTATGTACATCCAACTCGGGTGAACAGTGTAGGACTTACAGCAGTTTGTATATGTGCCTCCCACTTGTTAAGGGACCAAAAGTAATGGGACAATTGGCTTCTCAGCTGTTCCATGGCCAGGTGTGTGATATTCCCTCATTACCCCAATTACAATGTGCAGATAAAAGGCCCAGAGTTCATTTCAAGTGTGCTATTTGCATTTGGAATCTGTTGCTGTCAACTCTCAAAATGAGATCCAAAGAGCTGTCACTATCAGTGAAGCAAGCCATCATTAGGCTGAAGAAACAAAACAAACCCATCAGAGAGATAGCAAGAACATTAGGCGAGGCCAAAACAACTGTTTGAAACATTCTCAAAAAGAAGGAATGCACCGGTGAGCTCAGCAACACCAAAAGACCCGAGAGACCACGGAAAACAAGTGTGGTGGATGACCGAAGAATTCTTCCCCTGGTGAAGAAAACACCCTTCACAACAGTTGGCCAGATCAAGAACACTCTCCAGGAGGTAGGTGTATGTGTGTCAAAGTCAACAATCAAGAGAAGACTTCACCAGAGTGAATACAGAGGGTTCACCACAAGATGTAAACCATTGGTGAGCCTCAAAAACAGGAAGGCCAGATTAGAGTTTGCCAAACAACATCTAACAAAGCCTTCACAGTTCTGGAACAAGATCCTATGGACAGATGAGACCAAGATCAACTTGTACCAGAGTGATGGGAAGAGAAGAGTATGGAGAAGGAAAGGAACTGCTCATGATCCTAAGCATACCACCTTATCAGTGAAGCATGGTGGTGGTAGTGTCATGGCGTGGGCATGTATGGCTGCCAATGGAACTGGTTCTCTTGTATTTATTGATGATGTGACTGCTGACAAAAGCAGAAGGATGAATTCTGAAGTGTTTCGGGCAATATTATCTGCTCACATTCAGCCAAATGCTGCAGAACTCATTGGATAGCGCTTCACAGTGCAGATGGACAATGAACCAAAGCATACTGCAAAAACAACCAAAGAGTTTTTGAATGGACAGAAGTGGAATGTTATGCAATGGCCAAGTCAATCACCTGACCTGAATCCCATTGAGCATGCATTTCACTTGCTGAAGACAAAACTGAAGGGAAAATGCCCCAAGAACAAGCAGGAACTGAAGACAGTTGCAGTAGAGGCCTGGCAGAGCATCACCAGGGATGAAACCCAGCGTCTGGTGATGTCTATGCGTTCCAGACTTCAGGCTGTGATTGACTGCAAAGGATTTGCAACCAAATATTAAGAAGGGAAAGTTTGATTTATGATTATTATTCTGTCCCATTACTTTTGGTCCCTTAACAAGTGGGAGGCACATATGCAAACTGCTGTAAGTCCTACACCGTTCACCTGAGTTGGATGTACATACCCTTAAATTAAAGCTGACAGTCTGCAGTTAAAGCACATTGTGTTTGTTTCATTCCAACTCCATTGTGGTGGTGTATAGAGCCAAAGATGTTAGAATTGTGTCGATGTCCCAATATTTATGGACCTGACTGTAAATCACCAGAGATGTAAGTTCAGTTACTTCATGTAAAATGGTAGCAAGAATTGATATTTGGTTGATACTTGAAAACTGGGCAAAAGAGCAGGAAGGATAAGCTAGAACAGCGATGTCAAACTTGCGTCGTCATGGTGTGGTCACGTGATGTATAGGGACTTTTCCCCCCTTCACTAAACCAGGCATGGGTGTGGTCAGCACGTGACGCATCAGGCCTGCGGGCTGCAAGTTTGACAGCCCTGAGATAGAAGAAATGAAATATGTTCTGCTTCAGCAAAGAATCATTGTTGCTGTGTCTCTTTAAGGAACATTTCCATAAGACTTCAGAGACAGAATAAAACAAGAACAAACTTCAAACTTTCAAAGAAGAAATGCATGCAGGACTAAAATTTCTTGATTTTTTAAATTTCTGTTTAAACTTAACCTAAATGAAACATAATTATGTTCATGAATGTAATTTTCCCTTTCAGACACATTCAGAATTACTCTTTGGTAACAACTTTTGAAGATCTCTGGGAGCCTTATTTAAGTCTTTTGTGCAAGGTTATAAGCCTTGTTTCTTAAAATGTCATCTTCTTAGCTGAAGAATATTGGCAAGGTTGTAGTACTTAATCGGATAAGTATTTGTAAACGCTAATTTTTTTAGTTTTTTAAAAAAACTTCCATTTAAAGTAAAGGTAATGGAGCAAATGGGAGCAAAAGAAGCAGGAAAATCAGTGTGAATGAAGGACATGATAATTACATTTTTATGAGTGTAGTGTCACTGAGATATTGTTTCTCTTCTTTATATTAATTATACTTTGTGTTTGCAATATTATTTTATTCCTATAACTTTCAATTCAGGTAGATCGCACAATGTTGCATAGTCATACAATCTTCCAAATTAGGGTTACAGAATAAAACTTTGTAGTTGTTTTCATTCGCAGGTTTCTTTTCCTTCATAACCATTTCCTGAATGATTTCTTTGATCCACATCTTTTCAGACTGGCATTTTCCATAGCAAAAAATAAATAAATGGGGATTTCCCTCCTCACTTGAGTAAGGGCATCAATTCAATACTTGGCCAATGAAAGTTTTCTCTTGCTCCTCGCCCTCCATCCACTTTTGAAATACTCAAGCCAAATCTGCTCTCAACAATTGACATGCTATTTAATCTGCAGACAGACTCAGTTACCGGAAAAACAAAGATGAATGTATTCTCATAAGACATATTTGTTATAAATCCATGCTAAAGTCTAGTAACATTACTTTAAATAAATTCTAAGATCTGCTGTAGACCATTGATATTTATCTGAATCCTTTTCTGTTTTGGAAGTTAGAGGAGCCTTTGCTTCCTGTTGGGAAAAATAAATGGTTGTTTTTAGAATCTTTCAGCAACTTAATTCATTCTGAATGTTAGCTCTCTTATCAACAATTCTTTTGATGTCACAGTTGATGTCACAGCGAGAATGGCTGGAAAATAGCAGACTCCACTGAGCCCTGCGAAACCCAGTTGGCAACTGATGTCGGGAGACCCTACGGGGTCCAAGCCACCTTGTTGGGATGGCGAAGAAAGGAAATGAGCTTCATAGACCACAAGGAACTTGCAATTTCCTCATTAGGTCCGAAGCAAGCTCTCCTGAGTGGCAGCAGAAACGATGGCCATTTTTGGCTAGTCACAAGCTGGGACAACCGGGACCAAAAGATTTGTGCTGGAGTGGTCCATGGACAGAGTATTGAAGCTGGGTGAGATAACTTCCAACGCTTACCTTAAAGACTTAAGTACAAGAATTTCAAAAAATACTCCAAGCGTTAAGGAGGCGACAATTAGACAACATGGAGAAGATTAAAGACTGAAAATTAAGAGGCAAAAGAAATGCCCAAAGGAAGCTTTAAAATATAGAAAGCTGGAGGGCCTGGGGTGGGGTGGGAAGGCCCATTTTTCTTTCTCACCTGGCTCCAGATCCTCTCTATGCCTCTCGTTTGGGGAGGGCAAAAACAGCCTTTCCCATCCCCTCGGAGGCCCTCCGGAGGACTGAAACGGCCCGTTTCCCAACTTCTGGTTGGACAGGAAGTGACATTTTTTGCTGTCCCCAGACTCCAGAGACTCCTAGAGAGCCTCCAAGGGGGTGGGGAAGGCTGTTTTTGCCCTCCCCAGACGCCTAGAGAGAATCTGGAGCCAGGTGAGAAAGAAAAACGGGCCTCCCGGACCATCATGTGCCAGGAGCGGAGGGGAGGGGGGGTCGCATGCACATGCGCGGGGTGGGGTGCATAGAATTATGGGTGTGCCCATGCACACGCGCAAACCTCCCCCGCCCCTCTCTCCTGGCAAGCGATGGCATAAAGGTTAGGAACCATAGGACATAGGAACCATAGAGGGATATTGAGTAATTTTTATCAAATTGTTACAAAATGTACTATCAGGAGATAATAGAGCTATAGGAAGAAATAATTTTGATGTTCAAAAGCATGCATGAAACTATAAAGAATAATAAGGAGACAAGGGGATTGTCTAAAGATAAAGAAATGAGTATAGAAGGTTCTCAACAACTGGGGGGGGGAAAGATGAATATGATATTCAGAAAATATATGAGAAATTAGAAGAGGCAGTGGAAGAGAAAAATTAAAATGAGATGCAAGAAGACAAATATAATGAAGAAGAAAGGATTGATAAGTAGGAATCAAATAGATAATTCTTTAAAAGTTTATAATAGAACAGAGAAAAAAAGGGAAATTTCAAAAAAAGAGAAAGGTTTAGAGGAAAAAAAGAAAAATGTCTTCCAAAAAAAAAAAAGAAAAAATTATGGATGGGTGCTCAAATGATACAGCAGAAAAAGATAAAGGGCAATCTGAAGGGAATACTCAGTGAGTATAAAAATATCAAAAAAAGTTATAAGATTCCAAGAGAGAGGAATAAAAGGGTGATTAAAAAGTCAATAAATGACGGAACTCCGAAAAGGTAGAAAAGTAGAAAATGCAAATAGGGAAAATAATAGTATATATACTAATAGATAATAGAATCTATTATAATTAAAAATAAGCTAAGGTTAAAAGATGAAAGTTTATAAGATTACCAGTGTGTTAAAATATATTGTGAATTCAAACTTTTAAGGATTAGAAATTGTGTGGATTTTAAGATACAATCCCAGGATTGATTAAATTTTAATATTTGGCTTTATTAGTAGTACTAGACATTTGGGATATCAAAATTATGATGGAATAATGAGTAATTTTAAAATATTAAATATTAGTAATTTAGTAGGGGACAACAAATAAATGGTGCAAAGAAATATTATTTAGGTTTAAATGTATTAGTGGAAAAAAACAATAAAAGAATTATAAAGAGAGAATGGTATTGGTGAAGTTGGAAGATTAAGATTATGTATACTGATTTGTATTATTATTGTTAAAATTGTTTAAAAAGGACATTGACCCAGTCAACACACTCCACAAAATATAATCCACAAAATATGTATGATATGAAAGGAAAACTGTAAATAAAACTTGAATTAAAGAAAAACAATTCTTTTTGTTCTTTTTTGCTACCTTTTCCTATTTCTATATTTCTATTCTATGTTTTTGTATCTTGTCTGAGCTTTTTGTGCAGTTATATTGGCTGCTTCTACTGCCCTTTTTTCCTTTTGTTGCAGTAACTTGTTTTAAGGAATCTTGAGGCACTTTCCCCATTAGCTTCTCTTGCCATGGAATCTGGGGTTATTAAAATCTACTTTTTAAGCTCCAAAATATGTATTTGGTTAAAGTCATTATGGTTTCTTTTAAAATCAAGAACCACAAACACTCTTTCGCTGGTATTCCACTTAGTTCCTCAACTAAGTCTTCTTTGTTAGTATCAATATTAGCTGATACTTTCATGTTGTCCTCCATTTTCTATTCTTCTCATTTTAACCCAGATGCTTTTTATGATTTATTTATTCAGTTTCTATAGCTACCCATCTCAATGACTCTGGGTAACTTAAATTCAAAAATATACAACAGTTAAAACAATAAAACCCTTTTAAAACAATAATAAAAGCCATCTAAAATAAATGTACTCAGCAGCCATGATACTTGGTAAGTTAACAGTAAAGCCAGGGAATGAGATCCTTAAAAAATTCAGTGCCTCAGACTGAGGAACACAGACATCGTTTTTATGATATTCTTAAGTTCTTTTAGCTGTTTTTTTTAAAGTGGGGATTTTTTACTATCTGGCGCCATTTCAATTTTCTTTCAGTTTTCTCTCTTTTTTTCTTTTTGCAACAACTGCATTCTTCATATAAACCTCTTATAATTATGAAATCTTATTTGCTATCCTGAAGAAAGAGTTCACCCTCATTTTGTTTTTTTCCTGAAATGAGCATTAGTATTGATAACAAAGGCCATAAATTTTATGAGTCAATATTCTTTTTCCTTTTTATTGACTGGTTTAATGGGATGTAGTTGCAGAAATACTCCTGGCTTTCTTGTACAGCACACATTTAGATCCTTAATTATAGGATTTTCATTTCCAAATTCCACACAATTCAGTTTAAAATCTCCTGATCAAACATGCTACATCTTGTCTACTATAGCATGGTATAATCTATAATGCTATTATACTAGGTATAATCCATCCTCTAATAGCAGTCCTTTATTTAGATAAATTCAGATCATAGTTCTATCATTTCCAATGAAATTCCACACTAATTGCATGGCCAGACTTTCCATTTCAATATTCTTCTTTACACAGTCCAAACTCACTTTTTGTGAGATGTATGGCTACACAAATTTGATAAATGCATAAGAAAAGAATAAGGCAGAAGCCCTATCAAGGGTCTTGGCTTTCCTTCCTTCCTTCCTAGATCTTTAAAGACCCTGGTGATAGCTGCTTGACACCCCACCCCTCCTCAGATACCATGCACAGATTAGTACAAAGGCATTTTTGTGAAATTAATCTTGGAAATTGTTCTGTCACATCCCTAAACCAATCTCTTCCCAGACAACACACTTCATAAATTAATGGCTGTAGTTGACACATTCTAATTTCAATACCTCTGAGTAGCAACATATGAGTTTTATTGGTTTTCCTGCAGGATAGAGGCACCGTTCCCTTTTCCTTTTGACTCCTTCAGCCCATCTTATGCTCTGCAAGCTCCAAACCTGTTACTCATACAAGGGCTTAAAAGTTGTTTCTTCTGTCATCAGGGCAGAGTATCTTCTTCATATGCTGCTTTTTATTGTTAATTTCATCCATTAAGCTTGCTACTTAGTTTGATTCTTTTTCTTATGAAAAGTTCCTTCCCTTTTCAGCTCCTGTTGAATTGTTTCTCTTCACCTGATAGAACCTCATTCTTTTTCATTAGTTGATCCAAGGCTAATCCTCTGGCTTTTTTTCTAAACCGTATTAAAAGTTTTCACTTGTATCCACATGGGAAAGAAATACTCCTAATTATCTTTCTGTCCTGTTTGACCACACCCCACTAGCCTCTAGGCAAGGGGTCTCCAACCTTGGCAACTTTAAGCCTGGAGGACTTCAACTCCCAGAATTCTGGAAGTTGAAGTCTTCCAGGCTTAAAGTTGTCAAGATTGGAGACCCCTGCTCTAGGCCACCTCCTATAGTTCTCAATTGAGCTACCAAAATGTAGGCTTGCTCTTAGCAGCAGCAGTAATTCTATTCAGGTACATAAGAACTGCAATGCTAACCTATTAATAATGGTGTATTGATTTCAGGTTTTTATATATCACATTAAAATCCAATATTGGATGAAAAAACTATGCATAAATATATGTTTTACCTATCCGATATATTGTAAAATCCAGCAATTGTTTTAATACTGTTCTACTCATTAGCGCTGGTAGATTAGGTGTGACATTTGAAAATTCTGTATCATAGCACTGTTTATTGTTCTAGGCTTATCTTTTTCAGGAGATTTTTCTGTAATTTCTAAAGAAAACCTTTCCAAGTGTATTTTGGCTCTTTGCCATAAAGCCTTCATTCTTTTCTCAACCTCTAATGCTACCCAGCTGCAGCTTGATTTGTCAGTACTAATTAAGCACAGCACATTCTTACAGGATTAAGTGTTTTACTTATGAATAAGTAATTTACAGAGCAACAAAATAAGGCCATAGGCTATTAACATAATGGTGCAAATAAAACACAGCATGTACTTCCGCCCTTACACATTTTTCCCCTTTTAACAAGGCTCCTCCTTGGGGTCCCATCAGCTAAATTAGTAGAAATCTTCCAATATGCAAGTATAAACCATTCCATAAAAATTTATTAAGTATTTAGATCCACGCTTTGGGTCAGTTAAAATGATGGGTTCATTTCAAAACTTCAGCAGAGAGAATTTTTAAGCAGTATGGTTGGATAGCGGTATTCCATGGCAATTCAGGTTTAAAATCTTATTCCCATAGCCTGTGAGGTATTATCATCATGCTCATCTCACCCTTTCACCCATATCAATGTGTGATGGAAAACCACACTTCTGGTGTTCTTAATTGATTACAAAACAAAGCTGCCATCATTCAGCACACATGGTGTTGGCAATAGTTTTACATTGTGAAACTGTTAAATTTGCATAGACAGAAAACATAGCATTAGAGGTTCTGTTTGTAGCAAGAACTCTGCAATGCAGTGCTTGGATGAAAGAAAATGGTAGAAAGAAACACTGCAACAGGAAATCCAAGTTGCTTTGTTTTTCTTCACCCCACAACCAGCACAATGTTTTTCTCCATTGCCAGAGAGAGAAGAATCAACTGTAAAACAGAAGTAGGAATCAGATGGGATGACAATCCTCTAAATATCAGTCTGATCAGCAGGAGACATTCTAAGAAAACAAAAGGAAATTCTTATGTAGGAAAAGAAGATAAAAATAGGGACTCTTTCTGCTACAAATCACTACATATATTGTACCAGCAGCCAATAGGTTATTTAGGTTTATTAGCTTTAAAGGCTAATACATCTAATGTTGATAAAAGCTATAGCTGATGTAAAGGCAGTTTCAACAAAGAAGAGAAACATGTGTTGTAGGGACATATATAAACAGGTTTTATATCTTATCTGCATATGAACAATCTCATTCAAAAAATACAAGACACGGGTTCTAAACTGTTCTTATGACAGTAATTACAAAACCCCATCTGCAATATGTCCCAAAAATGTAATTGAAGGAATGTTGTGTGGGAAACTCAAAGGAGGAGCTTTCTGTATGAAGCTGACTATAAAGGATTATGGCATTAAGTAGAAAGGATGATGAGACTGGATTGTCAAGAGTGACTGCAGGGCAGATAAAGTGCAAAGGAAAGCCTAAGGGTGAGCAGATAAGAGATTGAGAGAGAGAGAGAGAGATGATAGAGATAAACTTTTATATACAAAATAAGATACAAAAAGGAATGGATGGTTTAAACCTGTGCATATTCACAGACAGAAATTTGCTCAAACAAACACAGGAGTAAGGCATAAGATTGTTCTAGCATTCACTTCTCACACAATTGTACGGTATGTGCCTTGTGTTTCCATTATTAAAGCAAATTCTCTATCAAATTTTTTGTCATGTGCCTACAAAACAAAATTGCTTTTTGGAAATATCTAGCCACTGTGGTGATTTGTGTACAAGTGCACTGGTGATTCCTGTAGAGATCCAACCTAGTAAAGTTTTTCTTTGTGAGAAAGAATAAAAATGCTTTTTGGTGGTGGGTATTGTAAACCAGTTGTCCATCTCAGCAAACAGTTTTTCATATCTCTTGCTCTTCAACTTTTAAAATAGATATTTCATAGATGGAAGTATCTCTGGCATGCAGATGACAATTGCTGCTGTTTTCATAAAAGCAAAATGTTAATTATATATGTGTGTGTACATGTGTGCTTTTTATTTAAAAATAACTATCTTGACTATTTAGCTATACAGTTAGATTATTTTAAAAAGTGGCATCACAGAAGATTGGTGAAGAATTAGTAGTGTGGACTACTCTTTATAAATAAAAAATATTTGTGTCTAAAAGATAATTTAGACAGTTGAGAATTTGTGTATTTCATGTCTGTGTTATGATCAAGTCCTGCCAAGTGGTGCTACTAAGCCATCTTCAAATATTATTGTTTATACTTCATGTCTCTTTTACCATGAAAAGATGGTAAAAGCTCCAGAGATTTTGAACCTCAGCCTAAACCCGAAATCCTGCAAAGATGCTGCACAATTGTGCCATTTCAGTGAATCTGTTCAATTCATGCTCTGAGATGTGACTCGGCTTAACTTCCCCTGTTAACTCTCTTACTATTTATTAAATGAAATCTATTGTGGCATTTCATGTGGGTTAGAGCTCTTTGCCTTTGAATCCTAAAGAACATAGAGGTTCATAACTGGCCCTGAGATGCCACCATAGCAATCTTTTTGTAATCAGGTAGTTTTCAGAGGTGACAGATTCATAGCTCCCAAAATACCCAGCAGCTTTTAAAATAAAAGACTGAGAGGACATTCTGCTCACAGAAGGTCCAAATCACTTCTGAATAATTTTAATTCATTTACAACTGTAGCAGGGGTGGGTTCTAAATTTTTTTACTATCGGTTCTGTGGGCGTGGCTTATTTTGTGGGCATGGCTTGGTGGCGGGGTAATGTGACTGGGTGGGCATGGCCAACTTTTTTTAATTTTACTTTTAAAAGCATTTTTTCTACAACCTTAAGAGGTTGCAGAAAACAATGCTTTGAAAAGCCTCTGACGATCAGGCAACTCATCTGGGATCGTCAGAGGCTTTTCAAAGCATTTTTTTGATCATCAGAGGTTTTTCAAAGCATTTTTTTACCACCTCTTCAGCTGAAGAGGTTGTAGAAAAAAATGCTTTCAAAAGCCTCTGACATTCCCAGCTGAGCCGCGGGATCATCAGAGGCTTTTTTTTTTTACTGTTAAAAGCATTTTTTCGGCTGAAAAGGTTGTAGAAAAAATGCTTTTAAAAGTTTTTTTAAAAAAAGCCGCAAATGAGGTAGGCGGGGTAAGCGAGCGGCGACCGGGCCGGGACCGGTTCAGGGGCGTTTTATAGAGAACTGGTAATGTTATTACCGGTTCTCAGAACTACTACAAATTTTTACTACCAGTTCTTGAGAACCGGTGCAACCCACCACTGAACTATAGTAAGCAGTTATCTGTGTAACCATATCCCTTGCTGCTCAGAAGTAAGTACCACTGATTTCAGAGGACTTACTCTGAAAGAATTATGCAGAGCATTTCACCAAACTAGATACAGTCAAAGTTCAGTGAATATCATGTATTCATATCATCAAATAGAAAGCTAAAATAATTTTCCACTTAGAAACACTGAGAAAATGACTAAGAGTTTCCATTCTAGACTCATTTAGGGCAAACTAATAACATATTAGATAAAACTGGTCAGTTGACTGATTCCTATTTATATCCCATTTCAACACCCCCCTCTCACTTAAATTTATAATAAAAACATAGTAGAAATAAAATATTTGTTTCCTTCAGCTTCATGCTGTCCTCATAATCTTTCACTCTGCAAAAACTTTGACACCTCTTAAATATGCCTTTGTTTCTTATTCTTTTATTTTTCTGCATGTTCTTAAATTTGGTAGATTACTTAGTGTAGCTGAAAAGGTTTCATCCAGCTATAAGATTTAAATCAACAGTTAATGGCCTTTGCAAATTATAACTTTAATCCTCAGATATTCACAGATTTATGCCGCTGTAGCAGGTGGCAATTTACAAACAGCAGATTCTAAGGAGAAAAGGAAATACCATCACTAATAGCTTACAGAAGGCATTTGGCTCATCTGTTCAAGATAATAGTTTATTGCCCCTATAGAAAGGTGATTCGATTAAAAAAGACAGAAAAGAAGCAGCAGGAAAAGGACATTGAAAGAACCATAGATAATAACTGCATTTAAAATATCACATAGCAGCTTGATTCACTTCTTGGAAATACAGCTGGTAGATAATACAATCTGTCCTGTCTTTTGTAGCTCTTTAGATGCTATGCTGATGAATCGCATACAAGTACTTTTGAAAACAAGCAGATGCGCTTTCTGTTAACTGAATCAAAAGCTCATCATATAGGAATTGGTCTCATAAGCCTAAAACAGCATGCTTAATAGTTTTCAATGGCTATCATTTTGGCATATGCACTTAGATTTTATAGAATCTGGGAGTTGGAAAAATGGTTTTTCTAGTTCAATCTTCTTCCATAAGAAAGATGTGATAAAATGTTCCTGGGAGAGTTTCCAATACTTCTTTTAAAAAAAACTTTCAAGAAAAAGATAGTAAGGTAAACCCAAGAGATTTTTCTACCCGATGAAGAAATTTCTAGCTTGTTAAAGTCTGTACCAGAGAAGGAAATTGTATGTGTAGATAGATAGATAAATAGATAGATAGATAGATAGATAGATAGATAGATAGATGGATGGATGGATGGATGGATGGATGGATGGATGGATGGATGGATGGATAGATAGATAGATAGATAGATAGATAGATAGATAGATAGATAGATAGATAGATAGATATAGATATAAATATAGATATAGATATCCACAAACCATAATTTCTGAGATTAAATAAATCATTATTTGGAGGAAAAGGTACAATTTTTCAAAAATATTGTTTTAAAGTTGGGAAATGATCATGATCATAGCACAAACAGTTGCTGAGACCAACAGCACATTTTAATTTAAAGCATTTAAATTTAATTTGTTTGATGTTAACACAAATAGGTCTGCATTTCAACATTCAAGCTAAATAAAATGTTCACAACTACATTTTCTTATGATTCAAATGACCAGAATTGCCTTACCCAGTTTGCATCTGCTTTATGGGGAAAAAATCTGGACTTGTGTTGATCCTTTAATGCTATCTTATGTATTGTTGTGCGAAGGTAGTTATGCTGCATCTTGAGATATTTAGATTATCTGGACCCTTTTCAATTGAATTTCATCCTTTGGTATGAGACAGAGACAACATTGTTTGTATTTGGGAATAATTTCTTGTGGCATAGGGATGGAGGTGATGCATTCATCTTGGATCTCCTTGATCTTGGATGGGCAAATAGATGGATGGATAGATTGATCTTGGATGGGCAGATTGATGGATGCATAGACAATGGATGGATGGATGGATGGATGGATGGATGGATGGATGGATAGACAATAGACAGATGATAGACAGATAATAGACGATAGATAGATAGATAGATAGATAGATAGATAGATAGATAGATAGATAGATAGATAGATAGATTTTCTCAGTGCTCCATATTCTCCCCACTCCTTTTTAACAATTACTAGGTAACATCATCTGCCAGTTTGTGGAGACATATAATCAGTTATAGATTTCTAGCCAAGGCCAGCCAAGAGATACTTTTGGATTCTCAGTGCCTGGAGGCTGTGAAGTTCTGGTTAGAAAGAACAAGTTTCAGTTCATTCCTTGCAAAAGTAAGTGGCTTTAGGTCAAGATTTAGTAATTTTCCATTTTTAGTTCTTTATGGACTGGCATTGTTTCAAACAATACTGGTATATAGTTTGGGGCTCCTTCTGAATTTATAACTCCTGTTTGAAATAAGGTAGTAGCTATTACTCAGAGGCTTTTGCAGAAATCCATCTTTCAAGCCTTCAATAGGCATTGCTTGTCATCATTCATGCATAGGTCACCTCCCAAATGGCTTATTGGGTGCTCTACATGGGCTTCCCTTAAAGACTACTTGAACACTCCAACTGATATTAGAATGTTTTTGACCAGGATGAGACACAGCATGTTCAGACACAATATAGCAGGAACCATCCCCATAAACATCATAGGTTTGAACATATGAAAATAAGGAAGGGCTATCATTTTTTCCACTTCTGTTTATTGAGTCCACTTGTCAGAGACTTCCTGGACAAGCCCCTGCAGTTTTCTTGGCAAGGTTTTCAAAAGTGGTTTGCCACTGCCCCCTTTCTAGGGCTGAGAGAAAGTGACTGGTAGAAAGGAAAAAAAGGAATGAATGTTTAAGTAAGAGTGCAGGAAGGTACCAATGTGAGTATAAATTTATTGAGTTACCATTTTTGTACAGCTCCCCCTTTAATATAAAGGTATATGTATATGTATATGTATATGTATATGTATATGTATATGTATATGTATATGTATATGTATATGTATATGTATATGTATATGTAAAGGGACGTGGTGGCTCAGTGGCTAAGATGCTGAGCTTGTCGATCAGAAAGTCAGCAGTTCAGCAGTTTGAATCCCTAGTGCCACGTAACAGGGTGAGCTCCCATTACTTGTCCCAGTTTCTGCCAACCTAGCAGTTCGAAAGCATGTAAAAAATGCAAGTAGAAAAATAGGGGCCACCTTTGGTAGGAAGGTAACAGCACTCCATGCGCCTTCAGCGTTGAGTCATGCCAACCAGATGACCATGGAGATGTCTTCAGACAGCGCTGGCTCTTCAGTTTAGAAATAGAGATGAACACTGCCCCTAGAGCCGGAAACAACTAGCACGCATGTGTGGGGGAACCTTTACCTATATGTATATGTGTATGTATATGTATACATATATGTACAACCCTGATTAAAAACAATAGATACATTAAAAAACCAGCCACAATTAAAAAATAAGTATAAAAAGGCAAACAGAGAGGATGTTATTAACCACAGTAAGGGAATCATCCCAAAATCTCCCTAGTCCCCTGGGACCTGATAAGGCCTGATAACAGAATCTGGATATCCAGCCCTGTGGAATGTTGAGAGTAATGGGGCTAATATCATTCCTGGGGGGAGAAGATTCCACGAGGGAGGTCCATGGCAGAGAAGGCCTGCTCTGCCATTTGGCATGTGCTCTTGGACATGCCAAATTGCAAACCCTGGCAGATGGAACCCGAGCATGGCTTCTCTGCCAGACCTGATAGAGTGGGCAGTTATAATTGGGGAGGGAGTTTTAATTCAGGTAATCCAGCTCTGTACCATGAAAAACTTTAAAAGTCAAAACTATCACCTTGAATTGGAAGCAAACTAGCAATCATCGTGGCTTGCCAAGTAGAGCAGTAACATGTTGCAGATATGTAGCCACACATATCTGCCCACATCACTACATTTTATACCAGCTTAAACTTCCAGATATTCTACAAGCGCAGCCCCATGTAAATCGCATTATAGAAATCAAAACAGACATAGCCTCCAAATTCAAAATATGACAGATGCAATAGCTTGACAGATGCAATCCAGTTTGTTTCTCCTCAGATTGTAAGGGGCAAGTTGCTAGTAATCTGAGCCATTGACTAAATAGGAGATAAGAAAAGAGAAAATATTCTGGGAAGAACATTTCTCAGCCTTCGAAAAGCTGGATTTTTTTGGCACAAATCAGAGGATTAAAAATTAGAAAGCCAAAATGCCTTGATCATCTACTCTTTCAGAGCAAACTGTACTTTTTACTTTACTTAGCAATTTTCTATCTGGCCACCTTCATTGGGTTTTAATAGTGTGGCTCTATTTTAACCTGATGCACTCATTTTTCTTCTCACCAGTTGTCAACAAGACTTTTTAAAAATAGTAATATGCCACTGTGAATGTTTAATTATTTTTGAGCAGCTTTCCATAATTCCAAATTAAAAAATTACAAAAAGAATGCCATACTATATTATTCTTATATGCATATACCATACTATTTATGTTGTTTTATAACATTATACACTTATCTAACATAAATGTATTACAGCTTCTAATAATCTAATATATTGAAGTAATTATTATAACAAGATATTAGAATGATCAGTTGATATTTCATTCCTATATTTCAGAAAATACATAGATTGGGTATGGGATGTCAATTGTGTGAGGTAATAGTTATTGGCATACATTCAGAGCAGCTATACAGAATTTAGCTGTCTTACAAGTGTTCTTTTTTTTGTTTTTTTCTTTTGATAGGAGGAAATGGGCATGAAGTTCCTCAGAATAACTTTGCACAGGCAGCAAGAAAGCAAAAATCTTCTTTGAATATATTGCTTTAAAAAGAAACTGCAGTAACGGGTGAAGAATAGATTCAATTGAGCCATCACCACAAAGACACTCATAGAAATTTGTTAAATCTCCCATATAAATGTGCCAGGAATAGACTATTATTATCTGGTGCTGAAGAAAAATGTGTTTTTGGACTGGAGAGATGATTGAATTAGTGTAGTTGGCTGATTTCCATCTGGCATTTTGATAGAGCTTGGGATGGGTCTTCTTTCTGGAATTCAATGTCTACAAGCTTTTCTCTGAAAACTTTTCTAGTCTAAGTGAATTTAGGAAAGTATATGCAGTCAAGAGCAAGGTCACGTGATAAACATTTTTGTGTATTCCATGAGGACTGGAATTAGGAGAGATGGAATCAGTCCAACTGGAAAATAATGTCATTTAAGCCAATAATTGCAGATTAATATCCATGCTCTACCTCAACCTACATTTGGCCAGTTTCTAGCCTCAGAACTGCATTAAATATGTCCTTTGAGGCTTGGAGCATTGCTCTTATTAACTTGGTTTGTACAATTTCCATCAGCCTATAATTTAGGTTGGGACCTCACTGGGAATCATAGAGCAGCTAAGCTCTATGAGAATTTGACTGTAAATAATTTAAAAGATGCAGAGATACCTTCTCTGCCTTTTGAATAGAACAATCTTAACATAACTAAAGAGGTATTTTGGGCTTACAAGACCACTACACTGATATTTGTGTTTCATGACCTGGAATCTTGAAAAACAACACCTAAATATTTGAAAACCCTGACTTGCTCAATTTCCTGCCCTTCTCTGCACAACAAAGCTTCCTGAATGATTTAGTGTTGGAATTCATTGTTGAAATGTATTTCTATGCAACAACCTCAGTAATATTCAGCCAGTAGATGGCAATATTTACAAGTTTAGATTTATGGTATATACTCTACGCCAGAGGTGTCAAACTCATGTCGTCACGGCGGCATCACATGACTTATCAGGACTTTTCCCCCCTTTGCTTAACTGGGCATGGGCATGGCTAGTGTGTGACACATCTGGCCCGCAGGCTGTGAGTTTGACAGCTGTGCTCTATGTTCTTTTGTTCTGAGTAGAGTTTCCGGTTACAATTATATAGTGTTATGTAGTTGAGCAATAAAGCACATGGTGACTGTACTCTTTCTTTGCTGTGTGTGGTGCTATATATATATAAACAGAATTTCTAACATTTAGCAAAGACCATTATTTTGGCTTTCTGGAAGTTTAGTGCAAGATGATTTTCATGGCAGTAGCACACCACACTTATTATTACAGCCAGTTGGGTTCCTTGAAAAAAAAAATGATTTCATCATTACCTAAAGCAGAAGTGATATCTGTGTAACTGCTATTCTAGGAGCGTGGAAATTTGGATCTGAGACTTTGGTTAGTGAATTGATATATAAGTTAAGCACAGAAGGAGCTAAAATTAATTTCTGGACTACTCTATGTATAAGAATTGGGTCGGACATTAAACATTGTCAGTCACATCTTACTCTAATCCTAGAATCTTGCTACAGCTTCAATGAACAATGATTTCAGATCTATATGCAGTCTCCTTAGTATTTCCTACAGAAGGGATCTCAAGATCGAATCAAATGCGGATCTGAAGTCACCAAAAACCATTTAGAATAGTTCAAGATCTTACAAATATTATTCAGTATAAGTTGCAGTAAAAGAATTTGGTCAAACTCACATTGTCACGATGCCGTCACGTGATGTATCGGGACTTTTTCCCCCTTCACTAAACTGGGTATCGGTGTGGCCAGCGCATGACAAATCCGGCCCATAGGCTGGGAGTTTGAAAGCCCTGATGTAGCATCTCCTGGCCAATTCTAAATCCCATCCCTTCATGGCTCCAAATAACTTCACCTGCCAGTCATTCTTGGAGTTTCTAGTCCAGGTAATATATGTACAACTCACTAATAATATTCAACAGACTTATAGGACTGCACTTGGTAGGATGACTTCTATTCACCTTTACTAAAGGTTGGAACAATTATAACCACCGGGCTCCTATTGGTGATACAGTGCATATCCAGGCTGCCCATTGGATATGAAAAGTGAAGCCAGATTAGGATCCCACCAATCATCATGAAGTTTCAACTATTTAGGTGGAATGTGATCATTTTAATCTAAATCTAATTTAGGAATAAAGTTTTTTTTTCCACATCAAGTGCACAAAATGGGGGCTGGTCTGGGAACATATTCTTGTTTGAACATGAAGCCACAAATTCCTTTGAATAAGATTTTAAAGCTTCCTAGACCCCTAGAGAAAACTGACTGAATATATAGCATATATTATCATTAACTCAACCTAATACCATATGCCAAAAAGAAGGGATTTTTATCCCGAGAGATAGTCAGCTATTGCCACTGTTTCATTACACTTTCTATTTTACTGTACCTGTTGTTTTTGTTTCTATTGCTTTTTTTTTTAAAAAAAAATGTAGTAACTCAGATATTGATATTTGCTCAGAGGCTCATTGATACAGTTTACAGGAGGTAACTAGAGCTCTTTTAGCAGCCACACGTTCTTAGTCAAACCATTTGTTGGATCTATGGTTTTGTTTTGATTGTAACTTCTCTATCTGCTTGATGGGCTGTTTCTCACTAATCTAAACAAGCAAATTATAGTTTTAAAATGACTGGGGACCTGTCCTAGTACTTGCCATCAATATATAATTTCTTGTTCCGTCCGTTTAAGATGTTTATTTATTTATTGAATGTAGTTACCCATCTCACTTGCATGTGACTCTGGGCGGCATACACAATTAAAGCAAAAGTAAATCAAAATTAAAAATTATCATTAAGCAATTAAAAACAATTGCAAAACAATTACAAAAGAGAGACAAGAATGTTATCAAACTAATGCTAGCCATCTAATGTCCTCTGCATGGGTCTAAAGGTTGGTAAATTGAATTGGGTTTGTGCTTGGGTACCATTATTAATTGTTGTTGCTTCTTTTTTTTAACCCAATCTTCACTGCAAAGAATTGCAAGTGCAAGGTAGGCTATATAAAATGACTAAATAAATAAATATTACATTGGATGGCTTTTTAGATATTTTTTAATCCTGTCTTTATTATTTTTATAAATAACTCAACATAGTTAATAGTTTTTCCTCCTCTTATTATACCTACAACAACCATATGAGATGAGTTGGGCTGAATAGAGTGACTGGTTCAAAGTCACCCAACTGGCTTTCATACCTAAGAGAACGCTAAAACTCAGTTCCCAGGATACTAGCCTGGTGCTATAATCACTTAACCTCTTTCTTTTTAAAAAAGTTATATTACTTTAAAATAAAATTACCGGTAATATCTATTGGACACAGAATAAATAGTTGATCATCTGGTTCTGAAAATATTATAAATAAACTAGAACTAGTTTTCACATATGCTTATTGATTCATGAACATGCATGAATATGATCCTTTAAAGATGTTAATCTAATTAATTAATCTAATTAATGCCTCATTATCGTAATAATGTCTCAAAATCAGGAAGTCACAATTGCATCAAAAATTAGGACATACACAAGATTCAGGCATGCACAGACCTAATGTGACCTGGAAAAAAATTGAAAACTACTAGGAAAAATTATCTATAGAAAGCTCTACTTTTTCTTCCCCCCTAATTCTCTAGTGGCCCTGTGGAGGCATCAAACAAAGGTACGCTTCATAGATAGAGTACAGGATTCGTTTGATTTTTAAAAAGCCAGATTTTCATCAATGAAATCAGAAACTCTACCAAAAATGACAAAGCATTAGTTCCTATATAAGCTATCCAGAAGTGATGAACTGTAAAGCTAGAGGACCTAAAATATCAACCATAACACAGCTGTAGCCACAGGGCCATTCAAAGAAGATTCTTCTTATGAGTGGGGTTGGGGTATCTGACTGGCCCGATCCCATCTATTCTCTGGCTCCTGAGTCCCAGCTGATCGGGACAAAATGGGGATTTTGCAGTATTCTTCCCCTGGAGTGGGGAGGGAATGGAGATTTTACAGTATTCTTCCCCTGGACTGGGGTGGGAATGGAGATTTTACAGTATCCTTCCCCTGCCACGCCCATCAAGCCACACCCACCAAGCAATGCCACGCCCACCAAGCCACGTCCACAGAACTGGTAGTAAAAAAATTTTAAACCCACTGATTCTAGGTCATTATGGAGAGAGAATGAATCAAATTTTGACCTGCACAGGTCAGAAACACGCTAGACAGAAGGCTGGCCCAAGAGAGGAAGGAAATGATGAAATCCCCAAGAATGTCAGCCTAACCAGTAGGAGATTTGTTTCATAAAAATGTATTTTTTAGATAAGGAAGGAAATGCAGAGTTCCTCTGCTAACAATTTCTACTTTTATTGCCCACAGTAGCTAATAGATTTATAGGTGCATAAAACTGATGCATGCAAAGATGAATTCCAGCAGGATTCTCTTAAAGTAAATTCATACTTCTGAGCAAAACCATTCATCTCTGTGTCTCTTTGGATCTGATGAAGCTTTGGCCTCTCTTCCAACAGAGGGCTCTCTGTCTCATGGTGGTTTATTTCTCCTGAGCCGCCTACCTCTGTTTCTAAAATAAGAAAGAGCGGTTTCATCAGAACAAATTTTTCCAGAGTATGCATGAAAGCTACTTAGCTTTAGCAAATATAAGGAAGAAATAAATATGAAAAGCAGATTACATTCTCCGGTCATTAGTCTATCAGAATTAAAGGAAGCTAACCAGGATAAGATAAGAAGGCTCCTTTATGTTTCAATCTAGTATTCATTGAGAGAATTTTTGATGTGTTTTCTAAGTTGCTTTTCACAGCAATATCATACCCTAATTTTTAATTCCTAAGCATTCCCTATTTTAGAGGTGATCAAACTCTGAAGAGTAGAAATTTGAATAACTGCTATCTTCAAATATAGGAGGAGCAATCAGACTTATGATTGTAAAAATAAGACATCTTTGCTCTTTCCAGGAGGGTATTTGGAGAAGGAGCATCCTATAAGCAATATCTAATATAACAAAGCTATGGTCAAATGCCTTGGTATCAATGCTGAGTTTTCTTCCAAAATTTTAACCATCCACTAATAATGCAGTTCTTCTTGTGCTCTCTCCTTTTATCAATGTCATTTTGATACATGTAAAAATAAGTAATCTGATTATAACATTATAACATTAACTGCTTCAGTTTGCACTAATGGGATCCCTAACTGGGGTCAGTAATTGAACATCAATGAAAAAGGTGATGGAAAGATATTACTGGCGGCAGATCAGCCAGCCCAAATTCAGTATCATACAGTTTGCTTTACCATGACAGAGAGAGAGGGAGAGAAATATTATGGGAAGCATCAAAGCAGATCTTAGGAAACTATTGTTAACCCACATCAAAGATGGAGACCTGAGCAAGTAGCTTGGCAGGAAGAATCAGCATCATTGCAACAAGATCAAATGGAATAGAATATAAAGATACTGTATGTGTGCTATTCCTTCATCAGCCAGCAAGATAAATAAAGGAGAATCAAAGACACTTCCAATATTCATGATTGACTGGTAATTAAATAAAGAAAGAAGAAAGAGCCCAGGCAGTCTAGAAGACTAGCATTAAGAAGAAGCAATGAAGTGCCACCCATGCAAAAAAATAAGTAAGTGGGACATATCGGTCTCATCCTGGTGGCATTTCTTTTGACAATATCTTTTACAACTACTTCAGCTGCCATTATAACACATAACCAATTAAAGTCAAGGATTGTCATTTTCCAATTCTACACAGGCAGATAATTTTCTATTGAGTGCAAATGTAGGTAGTTTGAAAATATGTGATTTTATTTAAACACTTCTCCTATATATATTAGCTTTGAATCCTTTATAGAGAAATTTGAAAATATTGACAATAAAAATATATTCAGTATTTATACATGCAGTAGATATCACTTTTAGCTGATGCTACCTAACTCCCTGAAAAATATTTTATAGTAATACTATAGTATACAATAGTAATACTATGCCATTAATAGAAATAGTGTTATTAAAAATTATAATTAGATAAAAACTAATGCAAACTTTAAAAAAAAAAATAGAACAAAAAGGGAAAGTAAAGTAAAAAAGAAAAAATATAGTAAAGATAAGGAGTATATAAAGAAATGACTTCCCTCTTTATCACAAGTAAAAACAATTTTACAAACTTATCACCTTCTCTTAAATGATATCTCCTATCTATAAAGAAATCTGAAAGCCTAGTCATTCAGTCTTGATCAGCAAAAGTCTTTTAAGAGTTATCAAATTTAACATATGTATTCTAATCTTTATCAAATAAAACATTCCTTCTTTTTACTTTTACTTTACTTTTAACAATTTGAGTTAAATAAGGAACCCTGATGGGGCAGTGGTTAGAATGCAGCATTGCAGGTAAATTCACAGCCTAGAGTTTGATCCTGACTGGCTCAAGCTTGACTCAGCCTTCTGTCCTTCCAATGTTGGTTAAATTTGGACTGAAATTGTTGGGGGCAAATTGCTGATATTGTAAATCACCCAGAGAATGCTTTAAAGTACTATAGGTGGTATCTGTCTAAGTGCTATTGCTAATATCCTAGAACCATGATGGCGAACCTATGGCACGCGTGCCACAGGTGGCACACTTAACCATATTGATGGGCACGCGAGCTCAGCTCCAGCGCACATGTGCGCAATGGCTAATTTGGCTGATTTTCGGGCCTTTTGGGCCCACCAGAAATAGGGAAACAGGCTGTTTCCTGCCTCCGGAGGGCCTCGGGGGGTGGTAGGGAAGGCCCGTTTTTTTCTCTCCTAGAGCCGTTCTAGGAGTCTGGGGAGGGCGAAAAGTGCCCCCCCAAGGCCCTCTGGAGGCTGAAAATGACCCGTTCCCCCCACCGCTCCTGGCACTTGATGGCAAAAAGGTTAGCCATCACTGTCCTAGAACATGATTTTTCATTTTTCTTTGTCCCTTCTCACAAAATTCAAAGTTTTAACAAGTCTTTTATTATAAATCCAATATGGGAAAGTTATTGATCAGTCATTCTTTGTTATTTATTTATTTATTTTGTTATTTATTTATTTAGGACTTTTAATTATTAAGACATCAGCCAGTTTCATTTGCACAGTATATCCAGTAGTTCCATATCATTCTTGTAACCTCTCATCTTTATCTACATTCACATTAGTCTCAGTCTTGTCTGGTAAAACATTTTCCTCTTCCATAACATCTTTTAAACAAATTCCATCTTCAAAGGCAGATACTGTTAAAATTAACTTTTGAGTCCATTGTTAAAAATATCCTTCAATATGTGCAAAGTTAAAACATTTCTCTCCATTCTGTATTAGTAAATCAAATTTACGTGTTCTTCTCCTTTAATTGTAATCTTTAGTTCCTTCTGGTTCCCTCTACTGTCCAAACTCAAAATCTCATTCTATCATATTTTTAAAGCATTTTGCCACAGGAAGGAATCTTATAATTAATTCCAAAATCTTATTTCAAGAGGTTTTGTTTCTTTTATTTTACAATATATAAAGCCCCAATTATATTACAGCAAATAGTTTTGCAGACATAATGCCTACTTGACTGATTCCAAGCAAATAACATAATTGGTAGGTTTTGCAACTTTTCTTTAAAAGAATGATTGAAAGCATTGTTCTTTAATTTAAAACAGCTTCCTTAGCTTGCTGCCTATGAGATGTATAGGTCTTCAGTTCTCATATTTAGCCCTGTGCTACTATTCACTAGTTAGTCACTGTGGGAATTTAAATCTAACACTCATGAAAATAATCACTAGATTGAGGAATACTGTCCTAAAAGAAAGACATTAGTAGCTTAGAATTAGTACCATGAGACTGGGGAAAGCAGATTAAGGGCTCCAAATAATCTGAAGATAACGTTTGCAATTATGAATAGCTTTTTTTTTTTTACTATTTTATTGAGGAAATATACTACTTCACCACAATGGAAAAAATTAAGTTCACATACTATATAAGCTATCAGTTACTGCTAGGTTATTTAAGAACCCTGGAGGTAAACCCACAGTGGGCAGCAGAGAATTCACATATTAAAGTAATAAAACTGAACATCTCTTTTCATTATTCTCAGTAAACAGTGACATGTGATCACATTGAATAGGCTGGCTTGGAAGAGTTCACATTGAAATCTTTGGACTGGAAGCGCTTTTTTCATCATCCATCACACATCAGGGGCAGGAGGCAATAATCTGTAAATCGGCCACCAGATATTCGCTTCCATGAAAACATCATATAAAGGAGTTTTCATAACACTAAAAAAAAAAAAATTGTAGGGAAATGGTTAATAGGAAAGGAAGGCAATATGGTATCTTAACAATGTAAAAATGGGTATATGAAACTGTGGTGAAGAAATTGTTGATATGAAGTTTTAGAGAAGTATGAAAGAGCAGCCCTGACAATGAGTTCTATCAAGAGTATCCTAAAGGCAATTTAGGAAGTGCTGACTTGAAAGAGGGATCAGTGTTCGCCTCTGCTTTTGACTTCACATAGAAAAAAAAACCCCTTCCTTTTGCAATTCGTTAGAAGAAAGATTTGAAAAATATGGCACACGTGGGAATCCATTCAGAAAGTAGAAGTTTTCTCATTCTAAATTAGCTTTGTGATGTTTAAATAGCTAAAGCTGGCTGGTTAGCTATTCTGTTGCTTCATTCAGAATGAAGTAAGGCTTGTTCCTCTTAAAAATAAAATCAGGGTATTATTCATAAAGAAAATAGAACAAAATAAAAAGAAAAGGGAAAGATGAAAAGGGAATAGTCCGATGTAATGGATTCAAATAAAACTGTTGATTGTGTGGATTTAGCTCAAAAGAGCCTTGGTAGTACAGTGGTCTAAGGCACCCTGTTATTAAGCTGGTTATTAAGACCAGCTGTCTGCAATTACTGCAGGTTCGAATCTCGCCAAGGCTCAAGGTTAACTCAGCCTTCCATCCTTTCTAAGGTAGGTGAAATGAGGACCCAGTTGTGGGGCAATAAGCTGACTTTGTATAAATATACAAAAGGATAAAGGCTATTGCTGAGCACATTGTAAGCCGCCCTGAGTCTTCGGAGAAGGGTGACATATAAATCAAATTAAAAAACAAAACAAAACAAAAGAACAACAACTAAGGAATGTAACATTTTATGTAAATGTCATCTGACATATTTAGTGCTAAAAACCAACAATAAAAAAGATAATTATAATTTTATAAACTATATAAAAATATTCCTTTTTCTTGATAATTGCTGAACAACCATTATTACTTCATTAGGGGGAAAAAATCTGCTATGTGAACTCTCTGGGGTTCATTTGATTAAATGCTGTTGTCTCTCTTGGTAATACAGGTTAACACAGAATGAGAAACAGTCAATGAGATCAAGGCCAAAAGGCAGTTGGTCTTCTCCTCAAGATGCTGATAAAGAAGCAAAAAGTCACAGTCTGAGTCATCAAAGGTCCTGGAAAAAGTCTTGTTTACCCTGTGCAAAAGCACTTTTAAAAAACTTACTTCATGTTCTGTGCATTTGTCAGAAATTATGCACCTATCATTATAATAGTTAAAGGTTTCCCTTTCCAGCTGACAAGCTCAGCATATTTAACCGCTGAGCCATCACTATAATATACTCATTGATAAATTTAGTTGGAAATTCAAAAAGTTGTATTTTCTTTATCTGCTTTTCATATATTGGACTTTTCACCAAGGAAGCAACATGACTTTTCTCAAAGTGGACAGGCAATATGATTCACCTCAATGATGTGTTTTGTATTGGCTTGTCAGGCCATGTTTGGTCCTTTCAGTAGCTGCAAAAGGCATGTTTTGGATTTCAAAACCAGGTTCAGAGAATGTTTGACTTGCCAGGGACTTTTTTATCCAGTCCACCCATATTTAGAACATGAATCCATAACACTACATTCCTAATAAATAACAATCTAGCCCCCATTTTACAATATCTGGTGCAGGCATTAGCCCCTCTAAGTAGATCAGACAATGAAATCAACTCCTCAGAAAAATTCAGAGTAGCTTTATTGAGATTGGCTGTAATAAGAGAAACTTTTAAGTTTAACTGTGTTGTACTTCCTTTCTCTGATAAGTTAATGAATCAGAGGGACATCTACCTGAACCATTTCCAAATGTTATTTTGTTCTAATTTTTTTAAAAAAAGAAAGTTTCAGTGTGTTTTTGCCAAAGTAATGGGTCCTGCACATTCCCGTTAAGATCACCTTCTTTCCATTGTGTAATGGGAATGATATATGGAAATCAGGTGAAGAGATGTTACCTAGGGAATGGTCAGATAAGAAGGAGCCTAGCCTAGTTCAGTGGGTAGAATAAGAAGCTTAGGAGGAGTCCTCCCTAAATTATTGGACCGTAAATGTATTGGCAGGAATATTGTACTTTCAGATATGCAAGGTTCTGTTAATGTACCTTAACAGTAAAATAGGATTAGTTTATCTGGCTCTGGTTCCTGTTTTTGTATCTCAAAGAGCTGACACACTACTATTAGAGTAGGCAGAGTATCCTACTGTTTAATTGTTGTTTGTCATCAGTTTGGTGTCAACTCTTCATGGCCAGATTTTTTACCACTCTGGTTTTCTTGATAAAAATAGGAGTGATTTACCATGGCCTTCTCCCATGCAGTATGACTTGATGCCTTTGTCATTGTCACTAAAGTAGAGGTGGGCTGCAGCCAGTTTGCACCAGTTTGGGCGAACCGGTTGTTAAATTTTTTACCAGTTCAGAGAACTGGCTAATCCCACCTCTGGCTGGCCCCACCCTCCCCTCCCCTCCCTCTCCTCCCAGGAGTGCCCTCATGTGCCCCATTTTGGATTCCAGGTTAGTGCAGGAAAATAGTTGGGATTTTTGCATGATCATTACTGTGAGCTGAGTTTGAAATGGGGATTTTTTGCATGATTATTATTTCTTACACATTAATTCTTTTTCTTTCCAGAGCCTTTTCTTTTTTCAAATCTGTTTTTTATTTGTTTATCCCTTAGCTTTGTATTTTTTTGATGTATGAAGGATCAAATACTCAGCCATTATATTTCCACATTCCTTATTTACAGAAATCATATCAAAATTTAGAATGAAATCCACTGGGAACCATCTCATATAACACAGGCTCTGAGTCCCTCTAACCAAAAAGGGCTTATCAATAGAAGATAATATTTGTAGCTCAGGGTTGAATTGTGGGTTCCTTGGTGCTCTCTGACCTTGATGTTTCATTACCAAACTAGGTAACATCATCAGTACTAGAAGGGAGTGGAGTTTGCTCTTATTTTCATATACTAGTGACTTACCCTGTCAGTGTTGATCAGTTCCTTCACAAAAAGTATTTTGATTGGTGTTGGGTCTCTACAGCCTCAGGCACAGAAGGGCTATTCTGTACCCCTCCCCCAAATGTTCTTTAAAATACAGAGTTTCCCAGCATTCCTTTAGGAACCCCCAACATGCAAACTGTGGTTACTCATCCTAAAATGAGTCCTCTTTACCTAGAGCTTCAATATTTGCTGTTTGCTGGGGAGATGTGTAGCTAAAAGTCAATCTACATTTACATCTGATTTTGGGGATAGTTCTTCATAACCAAACAAAAGTGTATTTTCTCTGCAGTTCACACCAGGGATGAAATGTAAAATTTGTTACTACCGGTTCTGTGGGCGTGGCTTGGTGTGGGGGGGTTAATGTGACTGGGTGGGCGCGGCCAACTTTTTTTTTTAACTTTTCAAAGCATTTTTTCTAATGCTTTGAAAAGCCTCTGCCGATCAGGAAACTCAGCTGGGATCGTCAGAGAGGCATTTTAAAAAATATCTCTCTGCCAATCAGGAAACTCAGCTGGGATCGTCAGAGAGGCATTTTAAAAAATATCTCTCTGCCGATCAGGAAACTCAACTGGGATGTCAGAGACTTTTCAAAGCATTTTTTTAACCACCTCTTCAGCCAAGAGGTTGCAGGAAAAAATGCTTTGAAAAGCCTCTGACTATCCCAGCTGAGCCACGCAATCATCAGAGCCTTTTTTTTTTACTTTTAAAAGCATTTTTTCGTCAGAAGAGGTTGTAGAAAAAATGCTTTTAAAAGTAAAAAAAAAAAAGCCTCTGATGATCAGCTGGGCATGGTGGGGGGAGGGGCAGGAATTTTTGCTACCGGTTCTCTGAACCACCCACCGACATCACTACCGGATCGGGCGATCCGGTCTGAACCAGGAGCATTTCACCCTGGTTCACACCCCTTGCTGGCTGGATCTGGACATTACAAAGCAAAGCCTATATTTTGTAATTAATCCCGGTGCCCCATTTTGGCTGGCAGAGTGCTGCAGGAGGCTGAGTGCTGTCATGCCCCCTGGCCATGCCCACCCCGGCCACGCCCATCCTACCACACCCACCCAACCAGTCATTAGGGCAGAGAACCAGTTGTTAAATTATTTGCAGCCCACCATTGCACTAAAGTGATTTTCTTTTACGGCATCTTCCTATATCCTATATATGTGCTATATATTCCTATATATGTGCTTGTTTCCTTTAGCTAAATGGCTGGGATGAATTTCTTTCCTTGGGTAACTCTGTTGAGAGGGAATAATTTTGCATGCGCTTCTTTTTTTATTACGGAACTACTGTTTCTAGACCAAAGGAATGAAGTGTGTGTATACTGAACCAAGATTTTATATATAATATATAATTACATATGTATATGTATATATTATATATATAAAATCTTGGTTCAGTATATACACAAACAAACACAAACACACACACACACAATTCCTTTGGTTTAGAAACAGTAGTTCCGTAATTTAAAAAAAAAAGATACATAAAATTAACACAATTGTTCTCAATAATACATGCCAGTTCCAGGAAACGGTAACGTTCTTTTTTAAATGTACACAATCTGTTTTAATTCCTTTCCCACTACAGATAGTTACATTTTAATGGGTTTTTTTATGTTTTAACCGTGACTTTTTAAAAATATATTTGCCATTTACTTCATTGTTGTACACTGTCTAGAATTACTTTTTTGGTGAGATAAGCGGCTATATAAACCTGATAGATAAATATTTCCTTGCACCGTAGTTTGTAGGATCATTCACATTCCATTAAACAAAAGGCTGTGTTTGCTCTTTTCTATTCTTTTGGTACCACCTCACCAGTTCTCCAGATGTCTGCTGGTTTCTTTGCATTAATATCAGATTTGCATACAAGATCACTTTTGCCAGTTCCTTCAACACTCTGGAATTCAATTCACCTATTTCTGAGACTTGAATTCACTTAGGTTGGGTCTTGTGATACCAGGGGTGAAATGCTCCCGGTTCAGACTGGATCGCCGATCTGGTAGCGATGGTGGCGGGTGATTCCGAGAACCGGTAGCAAAAATCCCTGCCCCCCCCCATGCCCAGCTGAGCTGCGCGATCATCAGAGGCTGTTTTTTTCCTTTTAAAAGCATTTGTTCTACAACCTCTTCCGATGAAAAAATGCTTTTAAAAGTAAATTAAAAAAAGCCTCTGATGATCGCGCGGCTCAGCTGGGATCGTCAGTGGCTTTTAAAAGTGTTTTTTTCTGCAACCTCTTAAGGTTGTAGAAAAAATGCTTTTAAAAGTAAAAAAAAATGGCCACACCCACCCAGTCACATTACCCACCACCACCAAGCCACGCTCACAGAACCGGTAGTAACAAATTTTACATTTCACCACTATGTGATACCTTTATTTAGTGCTGGACTTTCCTAAATCAGGTCAGGAAAGGCTTGTTCTCTTTTTCCCCAATGCAGAGAAAGTACTAAGCAGTTTTGCTTTCTCCTTATTCCCTATTATTTTCCCACGTAGCAGACCAGCTATTTTCTTCTCTTTTCAGACAATACTCAAAACATTCTCATTATATTTTGTATTCCTTGCCAGCCTCATCTCATTTTGAACTTTAGCCTTCCTGACTTCATCCTGACAGGCTCAAACTGTAAGACTCCACTTCTCCTTACTTATTAGCCTCTTTTCCTTTCTTATAATCTCTCTCTTTTTAGCTGTTGTTTTGTTTGCTTCTCAGCTTGTTAGGGAGCTCACTACTCATCCGTACAGGCATCTTGAAGCTTTGCCATTTTTCCCCCTCTCATGGGGATTATTTATTTATGCATTTAAAACATCTGTTTACTGCATAAGCACTTTCGAGCAACATTCAAATAATTTAAACTTAGGTTAAAAATGGATAAATAATGTAATGGTGAACTACATTAAAACATTATATGAATTATACAGAAGAAATTAAACAATAAAAAACAAATGTAAACTATCATAAAATATTAACACATTATTAAAAGATTTGAGATTAAAAAAAAGCTCTTGGTGAAGTACCCCAAAATCCATAAAGAATCTGCCAAGTTGTGCTCACACTGGAGAAAGTAGTTCGAGAAGGGCTTCCACTGGAAAGGCAAACACCCAAGAATACACCCATTCATTGCACTTCAGGGTGGGAACCTATGGGAATCTTAAAAGACGTATCTTAAAATATGAATAGAAACATGTGGGAAGAGGCATTCCTTCATACAGTATATTGGAGAATCCAAGGGTTCCTGGCCTAAAAATGACAGCCACAACTGGACAAGTGAAGCCACATCCCTTTTTACATTTCTGCAATGTATGTGATTTAGAATGGAATGGAATGGAATGGAATGGAATGGAATGGAATGGAATAGAATAGAATAGAATAGAATAGAATAGAATAGAATAGAATAGAATAGAATAGAATAGAATAGAATAGAATAGAATAGAATAGAATAACAGAGTTGGAAGGGACCTTGGATGTCTTCTAGTCCAAGATCCTGCTTAGGCAGGAAACCCTATACCATTTCAGACAAATGTTATCCAATCTCTTCTTTAAAACTTCCAGTGTTGGAGCATTTACAACTTATGGAGGCAAGGTGTTCCACTAATTAATTGTTCTAACTGTCAGGACATTTCTTATTAGTTCTAGGTTGCTTCTCTCCTTGATTAGTTTCCACCCATTGCTTCTTATCCTGCCCTCAGAGAATAGCTTGACTCCCTCCTTTGTGGCAGCCCCTGAAATATTGGAACACTGCTATCATGTCACCCCAGTCCTTCTTTTCATCAAACTAGACATACCCAATTCCAGCAACCCTTCTTTATATGTTTTAGCCTCCAGTCCCCTAATCATCTTTGTTGCTCTTCTCTGCAGTCTTTCTAGAGTTTCAACATCTTTTTTATATTGTGGTGACCAAAACTGGATGTAGTATTCCAAGTGTGGCCTTACCAAGGCATTTAAAAGGCACAGGGCTTTGATTGCTCATCTGTGTCCAGTATTTTAAAGACAGTGACTGTGGCTATGCTAGGACAGATTTACAGATTAGCGGAGTTGGAAGGGACCTTATAGGTCATCTAGTCCAATCTCCTGCTCAAGCAGGAGACCCTACACCATTTCTGACAAATGGCAATCCAATCTTTTCTTGAAAGTCTCAAGTGATGAAGCTCCCACAACTTTTGAAGGCAAGCTGTTCTATTGGTTAATTGTTCTCACTGTCAGAAAGTTCCTCCTCATTTCCGGATTGAATCTCTCTTTGGTCAGTTTCCATCCTTTATTCCTTGTCTGGCCTTCAGGTGCTTTGGAAAATAGCTTGACCCCCTCCTCTCTGTGGCAGCCCCTCAAGTATTGGACACTGCTAACGTGTCTCCCCTGGTCCTTCTCTTCACTAGACTAGCCATGCCCAGTTCCTGTAACGATTCTTCATATGTTTTAGTCTCCAGTCCCCTAATCACCCTGGTTGCTCTCCTCTGAATGTTTTCTAGAGTCTCAACATCTTTTTTATAGTGTGGTGACCAAAACTGGATGCAATATTCTAGATGTGGTCTTACTAGGGATTTATAGAGTGGTATTAGTGCCTCACTTGATCTTGATTGTATCCCTCAGTTAATGCAATTTAGGATTGCACTGGTTTTCTGGCTGCTGCTGCACACTGCTGGCTCATATTTAGCTGGTTGTCCACTAAGATTCCAAGACCCCTCTCATAATCACTGCTACAATAATTTGTAACTTAGTTTTCAGTACAGGTAGTCCTCAATTTACAACAGTTCATTTAGTGACCATTCAAAGTTACAATGGCACTGAAAAAGTAATTTACGACTGTTTTTCAGACTTGTGACCACTGCAGCATCCCCATAGTCACATGATCAAAATTCATATGCTTGGCAAGTGATTCATATTTATGACGATTGCAATGTCCTGGGGTCATGTGATCAGCTTTTGTGATCTTCTTCTGACAAGCCAACTCAATGGCCAAGCCAGTTCACTTAACAACCTTGTTACTAACTGAACAACTGCAGTGATTCACTTAACAACTGTGGCAAGAAAAGTGGTAAAATGGGGGGAAACTAACAAATGTTCCACTTAGCAATATAAATTTTGAGCTCAAGTCATAAATGGAGGACTACCTGTCTTTGATTTTCCATATTGCCCTAGCTTACCTTTAGAATTTCAAGCTTTAGGAAGTACAGTGCTCACCCTTCACTGAAAGCTGTCTTGCTCAAGTCAGAGATAATTGTCTTCTTTCAACTTTTTCTCCCCAAGTAAGGGACTTTTTCTCCCTCTAAGGAAGCAGAAAAATCTAGCTATTATTATATTTATGTGATCTTTAACTTTGTCCAAGCTTTGAGAGCTCTTCCAACTATCGCTGTGTATTAGAAAAATTTCTTTCATTGCAGTCTGCTTTGGAATTTAGAATTTATGAGTGAAAGTACAGAAAAATCTGCTGCATGCAAACGTTGTTTTGTTCATTATAGTTTGTCCAGATTTTATATATGGGATAGACTGCCATATATACATACATACAGTATGTACATATATTTGCACATCGAAATGCACATACATGCACAGAAACTTAAATAAATAAAATGTTATACAGAAAAGAAACAAAGCTTTCAGAATCTCATTTCCTGGGGTCGATTTTTCACTTTTCCTTTTGATCCAGAGTACATGCAATGATATATGTTGTCAGTATTCATTTTGTTTTAAACAAACCCGAAAAAGAAACAAGGCAAAGTTATATATGTACAATAAACCCTCAAGAGTGCAGCATTAAGTGATGATTTGCATATGTAAACTTATCAAGAACTCAGGGCCGGATTTAGATGAAAAGAGGCCCTAGGCTATTCCACTTATGAGGCCCTTTCACCTATAGTGAAAGTGTAATTTTAATTTTGCTAACAATTTGAATGTAGGCCCCTCTTGATCTTGAGGCCCTAGGCTGAAGCCTAGTTAGCCTATAGGAAAATCCGGCCCTGCAAGAACTAAATACTGCAGATGTAACTATTCTTAAAACAGCTTTAATGATTTGAAACTGGAGCCATGGAATAAAATGTAATTTATTGATAATGCATACCAGTGGTAGCGAACTTCGGGAGAACCAGTAGCAGCAGCGGCGGGAGGCTCCGCCCATTCACCTGGACATCATCACGGACGCTCTGCACACGTGCACGCTCATAGTTCCAAACCGGTAGCAGAGGTAAGTAAAACCCACTACTGATGCATACATGTATGAATTAGTTTTCTTATGTGTCACAGATGTAGCTTTAGCCACTTTTTCAGTTAAGATATTTAAAGTTCCCTCTTGACTGATTTGGTCTTTCCCCTTTCTATTCAATAAGAGTCTACCTTCTGTTTTCTTGTTGAAAGAACTAAAGAATTATTGTCATCAATTGTCTTGAACGTTTAATTGTACAGGTAATAATGCATGTTTAACAGAAATGTCAGAAAGATTTTAAAAGCATGCAACTAAGAAATAGAAATAAACATATCTGAAAGAGTGAATTATATACAAACAATATAGCTAAGCCAAGGCAGAGCAACAATGAGCCGTTCCATTGGTAGATGGAAAAGAAAAAAACAATGCATTGCTCATTCACTGCACAGAGATGCACACCATTTCATAACAGTTGGCTTTCTAGCAGTGCAGCAAATGGTGGGTGAAATCATTACCCGTTCACATTTGAATCAAAAATAAATAAATAAAAAGAAAGTTTTTAAAAAGCATGCCAGGTTTTGAGGCGCTCAATATTTGTTTTATAAAACAGCAGGTTCTTTATACAAATGATACTACCTTGTTTCGGCGCTATCTTTAATAAATGTAATCTTCCCTTTTAATTGTCCTTTTTAAAGAAATATTTTTTTAATGTTGTATTGCAGTGTTAACAACCACAGAGACATAGTGGTACCCTAAATTTGCAGACAATTAACTTTTGAATGCATTTTTTTCATGGGGTATTAAAGAAATGTTATGTAATCCAAATCAGTCAGTCAGTCAGTCAGTCAATTTCTATACCCGCCCAATTCAAGCAAGTGATGCTATGTTACCAAAGAAGTCTGACATCTATAAGGGTTGAAGTTGGTCAAGTGGGAAGTAGCCTTGCTCAGAAAGAGCAATTATATAAACATGCAAAAAGTGCATTCCAGTCTTAAGAATGAGGGTGGGGGATGGGTGACCAATGCCAAAGGAAAAGGCTTCAGTTTTAAAACCTGGTTTGATTCTTCCCCTGGCAAATTTTCTAGGCAGATATGCCTTCTCTCATCTTCAAATAAACCACATAAATTTGTTAAGCTTCATCTCTTCTATAGTTCTTGAATGTGGGATTGAATCTGTCTAGGGATATAAGAGTAATAACTGTAAAGAGTTTAAAATCTGACACATTCCTTCAAGACAACAGCATATACTTGAATAAGATAAGAGAAAGCTTAAAAAAGTAAGACATGGACAACCAGTTTATTGTAGTAGTTAAGGCAGGAAGCTACACTAGGAGACTGTGAGATCTAGTCTTTTCTTAGGCACAAAGCTAGCTGGGTGACCTTGGACCAGTTGCTTGCTCTCAGCCTTAGGAAGGAAGCAATGGCAAATCACCATATCATCAAAACTCAGGACATGTGCAGGCAGTCACAGGAAAGGAGGAGAGGAGAAGAGAGGAAGCACTAGGTGAAAGCAGAGCCAAAACATATTAGAAATACTCATTGTCTGACACACTTCCTATCTCTTCCAAGTAGCAAGCTGTAAGGAATGGATAATTATATCTTGACAAAAGTCTGAACAGATTGCTTGAACAAGAGAAACAAGTGTATGAAATTAGGTCATGGGGCTAAATTTTATTCCACCCTACAATATTTTCATTTGTTAACTTGGTCACCATCTCCTAAATTTTGATTGCTTTTATTGGACTTGGAACCTTGTCTGAATCCTGAATGACAGGTATCTATAAATTAAAGAAAGAAGAATTATTCCAATGGATTTTCAAAAAAAATAGGAATAAGATTAAATCAGCCTTCTGCAATGATCTGTTTTGATTGAAACTGAGTATCTAACACATCAAAAGATATGTGGTCAGGAAAGTCCACCTACATTAAGCCAAAGGATTGATACAATGAAACCTATGCCTTCCAATAAAGTAATATTGAGATCTTGCTTTGAGAAAGAAAGTTTTTTAAAATGTATTCTGATGTATCACTGTAACAAAAATTCAATTTACCTTCTGCCAACACTGATAACAGTATCTGTGTCCTAATGACATACAGAATTACAAACTAACCCCCCCAAAATTCATTTAACTAGTTAAACTCATTTACATGTTAACTTATAGTTTTATGTGTTTCTAAAATGGAAAATTGGATTATTTTCATCAATCATATGGGTGAAAAACTCTGGCTTTCAGAAAGAGCATTAAGACCTACCTCTACCAATTGGGATGTGTTAGAATGATATCCAACTGTGGGAATGTTCTTTTTACCTTTCTAACTTTTTAACTTTTCATTCCGTAACTTTACCTTTTAATTTTTGTTTTTAACTTTGTTCTTATTTATGCTTTTATACTATGATATATTTTTATTATAAGACCCACAATTGTTTAGGTGAGATTGGTAATATAGACATGTAACAAATAAGTAAATAAATAAATACAGTTAACATCTAGCACAGGGGCAGGTCAACTGTCTTCCAATAATAGAGTGCAATGGTTATAACTGATATTTGAGCCCACTTCTTGTGATGTAGTCCCGCTCTTGCATCTAATTTGTTTTTCATTTTTAAGCAATGCTAAGGTGGCCCTGTACATGTTTTAATTTAAACTTTATAGGCTTAAATTTACAGTCTTTTTACAGTTTTAGTAGTGTAAAATTATAATCTGGTGTATTTTAATTACAGTGAAATAAAAATTCCTCTCAACTCTGCTCTACCACAAAATACCTTGCAGATTCAAATTGTACCATGGCTTCACTTTAAGCATATTTAAAAAGGTCATTTGATGAAGATTCATATAAATTAGCAATCTTGTTTTCAACTATTGCAAGCCAGATTTTTCAGGAAAACCACACAGCAAGGTCTGAGGGCAACAAACTGTGCCATCAACCACATCTGGACAATTATATTTTAGCTTTGCAAGATGAGCTGTGAATGCTGCCACTTTATTCCATCTGTCACATGGATACTCAGAATGAGACATGTTCAATTAACTATGGTTTCCCATTTCATCCAAATGGGGGGAAAAAAATCTTATTAGATTTATATACTATTCCAATCATCAACTGTTTCTGAGTAGTTTATAGTCATACCATACCTAAACAAAATAAAATATTCCTATGCCAAAGAATCATAAAAACTCATATAATCAAATACACCTACACAGGGAGAATCTAATGATATGAAACCAACTCAGGATTCTAAATCAAGTTTTGTAAATTTGGGGGGGTGTCAGCTTGGAGAATGATTTTATCAAGCACACATTATTCACAATGCTGTTGTCATTAAATTCTTCTTTTTATGCCAGATTTGGAACTTGTAGTTCAATTATTGGCTTTTTAATCTGTTTAGTCTGTTCCTCACTTATAGATACAGGAAACGGTTTTAAACATGACAGTTTCATGCTTATAGCACTATCTTCTTTGAATATATTTAATTTGTTTTTGAAACCATCTAAGTCTGTGGCCACTACGATCATTTTTTCTGGAAGTAAAATGGGAATGTTGGTGATCATAACTTCATAGCATGAAACTTGCATGCCTATCCCCAATAATTTGAACTGATTGGATGTGTTAATTCTCCTTACATTGATGCTTATTTCTCTTTACCATTGGACAAAAATAAATTTGCTGTCAGACTAAGAAAAAAATCATTGCTTGCATGGTAAAAAAAAACTCAGTAAAATTTACTTTTAATGAGATTGCGTAGTAATTTATCCATTGTGCTACTTTTATTGAACTTATTTATGTCCATTATACTTTACAGTTTCTATTAGTAGCTGTGAAGTAGCTAATAAAATCCTAGCCTTCCTTTCTGCATGATAACTCCATTCCACCGGTGAACTGCATAAAAACAGGGAATTAAAAAGATTGAAAATGACCTCACCTACGTTCTATGGAAATGGGAAACATTGTCAACTGGATCCTCAAAATTGCTCAATGCACTGTATAATATAATATTAATATACTATAATATACTATAGTATGTTACTAATAAACTATACTATCATATTAAGATGAAATACAGCAAATGAGAATGACCTGCCTGCTAGTAGTTGTAGTAAAACGGCTGAAAAGACCTATTCATTCTGGCCAATCCAGTTCAGGTTCTTCTTTCCAAGACAGGAAATCATTACCATTTAGAACATACTTCAACTGATTTTGTATTGCAAAAGTCCTCTTGACAACCCAGAGAATTAGTATGATGTAATTAACCATTAAAGTGTTGAACTAGGACTGGAGATATCTAGGTTCAAACCCCATCATGAAATTGATCCTCTTCGAATCACCATTTTACATTGTATAATTGCTGCGACATTAAAATACCAGGAAGAGAATATAGCTGTAACTACAAATTATCATGTCAGGGGCTTTGCACCGGATAACAAAAGGGTTGCCTCATCCCTGAATCCCACCAACTACGATATATTTATGTGATGGAAATATATAGTCCTCCTCTCTTTGAAATCTAAGACACCAGGGTCTCATCCAGTAGTGGGATTCAGCCAGTTCACACCACTTCGGGAGAACTAGTTGTTAACTTTCTGAGCAATTTGGTGAACTGGTTGTTGGAAGAAATCATTAGGGCAGAGAACTGGTTGTTAAATTATTTGAATCCCACCACTAGTCTCATCCCATATCATGTAGATGGGTACTTGCATTCCGGCAAATGTAGCTACAGCTGTCCTTCATATCTCCATGCATACTCCTTCCCCATCGTTCCAGTCCATGTGAAAATTGATTTCCCTTTCCAGGGTTTGCTTTCTAAATTTTTAAAATATTTACACCAGCCTTCCCTAAAACCAATACTTGCAATCTGCCACCCCATTTTACTAGTGATGTTTTGTAAACATTTTCTGCCTATGTAAAATACTTACTATGTTTACATGCATCCTTAAGCTAAACAATTCAGTTAATGAATGCACAACCATATTATACTCCATGACCTGCATTTCTTTAACCAGTCTTACTATGTCATCCAAATCCAACATTCCCACTACCGGGTTTTCAGTGAACCAAAATTATAGCCTTTAAAATACAAATGCATCCATTTAATGAGCACTAAAAGGCATCCACTTAGAGAAGGCTGGTATAAATTTTTAAAAACAATAGATAACAAGCCCTCAAAATATCCAGGTCATCATCAACATTATTATCACCATCACCACCACTAATGGATGTATTAAGGGAATGGAAATTTTTGGATCCCCATTCATGCTGCATTTAGAAGATATTGAACTTTATACCTTTTTTAATGAAAAGATCTGCCATATTCAGGCAGTAATATGTATGTCCTAACCCTCCTGCTCATTCTACTGAGTCCTTGCACATCTGTCCTAGTTGCTTAACAATGAAGTACACTTTTTTTTTAAAAAAAGAAGACAATATTTTGAAGAAGGCTAGTACATATATAGCTCAATACACACTCACAGTTTGTCACCCATCTTATTGTACTCATTGTTACTAGAATAAGCCATTCAAAACACGTGATGTTCCATTCTATAGCTTTTAGATCAGTGTTTCTCAACCTTGGTAGTTTGAAGATGGGTGGACTTCAACTCCCAGAATCTCCCAGCCAGCAGCGCTGGCTGGGGGATTCTGGGAGTTGAAGTCCACCCATCTTCAAGCTACCAAGGTTGAGAAACACTGGTTTAGATTTAAAATTTCCAAGAATAGTTAAGATAGAATGTCATTAAGAAGCTAAGCAATACCAACAGAAAAAGCTGGGGGTTTTTTTGCCCCAAAATATATTTTAAAACCTTACTTTTGTTCACCGATCTCTGGATTCAGAAGCATGAGTATAACTTTAAAATGCTGTGACACACGTATGATTTTTAATGTCTAAAAATGCCTTCAGGAATTATGTTGAGATCAGCATGGGATCATATAAAAACTGTTAAAAGGGGGAAAAAGTGTTTTCCCCAAGCCCTAGCTGGTTTCACAATTCACAGCCAACTGTGCATTAAATCCTCAGCTCAGCCTTTCATATAAACTGTTCGTTTTAGTTTCCTTCTAAGTGAGGCTATCATTCACTCTTATAACTATAATATAAGGTTGTCAAAAAGCTTCCAAACAAGCCACTGTGATATGGCACAGGCAGTTAACCTTTATCAATCCTCTTAGGTAACATTAAGTTGGTCTGTATAATACATTATTTTTGTAATTATTCAGATCAGTTGTTTCTGAGGACACTGCTACTCTGCAGGAAGGAAAGCAGAACTCCCAAATAAAGGAAGGGGTGGGGGGAAGCAGAAACAAGCCTTGAAATAAATAAAGCAAAACGAGAACTCACCCCCTCACATGCAAGTACTATAGGTATGAGATTGCAAACATTTCAGAGAAGCTCCTTGCAGGGAAATTAAAAAGAAATAAAACTCCAAGGGACTCAAGTTGATTCAAAGAGAAATGTATTTAATTTAATTTTGGAGACAACTCATGTTTAAGAGCACCAACCTGGGACAAATGTGTTGAATAATTGATCATCCAAGTTTTGCAAGAAAGAAAAGATGAGGAACACATTTTTTTAAAAAAATTCTTAAAAAGTGAAAGAAGGGGGGGGGGAAGAGGAATGAAAGGAGAGAAAGAGGGAAACTAACCATTTAAAGTAAAAGACCCATACCCTGCTACTGCCTTTCTGTATTTATGTGCCTGGAATCAGGGTTTACTATAGAATAACCACTGAGCAGGATCTGAGAGTGCAGCTGTCCTATAATGTCGTAAAGCAGCCTCTCTCCAACTAATGCCTTCCAGATTACTTGGATGATCATCTACAGTCATTAAAATACAGCCATTGATTCTACTGGCTGTGGATGGTGACAATTCAGATCCAATGCATCTTGAAGATACCAAGTTGGAGCACAGCTGTCCTGTAGCAGTGTGTCAAATTAGGATATGCTCCACAAAAGTACCTAAAATACTAGGGAAGTAAGTCTTGTTTTACTGCCAGAAAATCCCAAGGGCTTTTCACTGGATTTCTTGATTTTCATGTTTTTGGACATTTTTTTCTTTTCCTATTCTATTATATAAAAAAGAGAAGAGGGTTGCATAAGGTAGGTAGCTAATAAGTGCCCTGTTTTCTTCCTTCTCATAAAGTAACAGAACTGAAATACTTTATTTACTTATTATTTGTAAAGTTATCTCTGAGTTATTTGGCCCAGAAAAAAAACATCAAAATTGAGTTACACACATTTCTTTAAACTAACAGCAAGATTAGAACTATCCTAAAAGCAGAGAAGAAAATGAAGATATTTAAAACCACTGAAAAGCCAAGTTGATCATAAAAGTTTAATCAATCCATTTAATAATAAAGAAGTCAAGTCTAACTTTTCACCAAAAAAATCCAAAACTATAGAACCTCCACCTTACAGTATCACTGTTTCTTAACAATGTCAGTGGTGGGAGAAATATATAGAAATAACTCTAAGGAAAATCTAAAACCTTTGGGAGACTCATCTTTGATCAATCAGACTTTCTGACATCCTGAATTCCAAATTCTGTTGGTGAAGATCAGCTCTCTGTTTCTCATCTTGTCCAAAATCTTCTGCCTCCACCTGGCTATGATGTCTTTTTCACCACCCCAGGATTAATGAACAAGCAGAACAGATTTAACAATAAGTAGGAAACAGGAAATGAGAAGGTTAGGTTGTCAGAGAGAATTTATGAAGAAAAATGCAAGTGAAAAGGGAATAGAGATACTTTTCAAATGAAGTTGTGTGAATGCATCTGTTGAAGCAGTGACTGTTAACAAGGAGGGTCTACATCTATGATCTGTCTACATGTTATCTTCCAAAGAAAAACATGCTGGAAGCTAGGCAGATTGAAATTATAAGAATTGAGGAATAGATTGGAATTGAGGAATAGATTGAGAAAAGAGCTTGCTATCAGATTGAATTTAGAGAGAGTGTGACAAGATACGAGAAAACACTAGTCACAAATCAGCTTCATTGATTAGGTCCTGTGCTTCCCAGGATCATCCTTGGAATACTCAGTTTAATTATGATTTTTAATTTGGTAGATTTTTTTAGTAGGGGTGGGAAAGTGGTCACTAAGATTTGACCACAACTGGATGGCACATAATCAGTCAATCAAGTGCTAAGATTATATTGTGTAAGATGTGTGACCATGTACATCTTTTAAATAAATCAATAAACAATGCGAGCCAAGATTCATAAACCCATTTTAGATCTTAGATTATGATATTAATTTATTGATTCCAGGTTAATGTAATTTGTCAAGGCAACTATAAGGGAAAGTTCAACTTCGCTAGTCAACATCACTAGTAAAATTCCTACCAATTGTAGTTGCCAAACATGTCCCGCATGTTAAAGTAATAGTGTTATCACATTTTTCTCTGCCTAAATCTGTAATGAATTGTGGACCTTCTAAGCTACATCTCTTGACAAGAGGAAATTTGAGATGTCCTGCATGTCAGCCAAAAATGTACAAAGAATTACAAGATAGGCCTGAAAAATGTCACTTGCTGACAGCTTATTCTTAAAATGCATAAGATACTAGTAATAACAAGAATTTAGACAACAATTTAATGTTTTTCCAAAGAGGGGAGAGGAAAGCTTTCTTACACATAACTTTGAAACATTTTTTTCTTTTTTCCTGAAACCATTAGACCTAATAGTTTTACTGCTAAGGTTGTTCCTGCACTATAAGTAGAGAATTTTTCATTTTCTAAGACTCACAGATTCAAAGAATGATAAACTTTGGTGCAATTTAGGCTCTGAAATGAAGGAGGCTTTTTTCCCCCTATCAATAGCTTGACTTAAACAGATTCTTTATCTGTTGCAAACATGCAATGGAATTTAAGTTCTTGCTTTTCTTGCCCTGCCCCTGTGAAATAAAATTTTGTCAAGGAGTGATAGCAGCTTAGATTCAGGTTAGTTTTTCTTCTTTAGATAAATAATGTTTTTGTCTAGAGATTGCTTTGTATCACATTCCACAGTCTTGCTGATTGTCAGTCTATTTCATTCCCATGACAAAGGTTGTGCAAAGAACAGAGGATGCACCAAACTAAGTCTTTGTAACAACAGATGGAGAGATAACAAGTGAGACCAGTAACAAACTAATCCATCCTACCTTATAAAGTGCCAGACTCATAGTCCTTGCTACGCCTTGGATCAAGGTCAAGAGAACTATAGATGTTTCATGATAGTCAATTAAATCTGTCTGTGGATGAGATTAAACTTCTGTTGCCCTCAATAGGATATCTATTTAACAGAGTGTACTGTAACCACCTACTCTACTTACTGGAGCCTCTAAGGTATTAGCACTATTACACTGCTGTCCTTTAAAAGACAATTCTGAATCTCACAAAAGTTCAAGGAAAGCAAGACAGCATGTTTGATGAAATTGTATCAGGCTGATTTCTTTTCCCATGCCCTCTGTTGACTTCTCTACCACACTTTCTGGCTGACATTCAGGAAATGGCATTAAGATTATCAAGATGTATGAAGGTTTTATGTTATACCAACATGCATGTGAGTACACACAAACCCACATATATATTTAACATAAACATATATTTAAAGTTTTTATTGTTTTTTTTCCCCTAAAAAAATAGAATTTTAATTATGATGTGTTTTATGAATTGTAAGCCACTCAGAATCATTGACTGGGATGGGTGGCCATAGAAATTGAACAAACAAACAAACAAACAAACAATATGTAATATTAACTGCTGCAGCCTGACATATTTCCAAAGATTTGACAATGTTAGTTTCAGGTCTACAATTAGCTGTGGAAGTTCAATTCAGTTATGGCTGTACTTACCCTTTTAAGTTGTGTCTGTCATTAAGCAGGTCATCAAGTGACCGACCCAATTTTACAACACTGTTTTGTGTTTTGTGATGATTGTTAAGTGAACCCATTGTTCTCAACATTCTCTCCCATCCTGCTTAATATGAACACAAATTTGCTGGGTCGAGTTATTCATTAATTTGGAGTTTGATATCATCAGTAAACTGATAGTACCCAAGTGATAGTTCAGCAAGTGAGGCTATTGAGGATCTGCCCAGTGGTAGGTTTCAAATTTTTTTACTACCGGTTCTGTGGGTGTGGCTTGGTGGGCGTGGCAGGGGAGGGATACTGTAAAATCTCCATTCCCACCCCACTCCAGTGGAAGGATACTGTAAAACCTCCATTCCCTCCCCAATCCAGGGGAAAGTTACTGCAAAATCCCCATTTCCTCCTGATCAGCTGGGACTTGGGAGGCAGAGAATAGATGGGGGCAGGGCCAGTCAGAATTTTTACTACCGGTTCTCTGAACTACTCAAAATTTCTGCTGGTCAGAACCTGCTGAAACCCACCTCTGGTCCTGCCCCAGTGTCTACATGTTGTGAGGGCCTGTTGCATGGGGAGGAACCAGAGGTAGTATTCAGCAGGTTCTGACCAGTTCTGAGAACTGGTAGAGGAAATTTTGAGTAGTTCGGAGAACCAGTAAATGCCACTTCTGACTGGCCCCATCCCATCTATTCTCTGCCTCCCGAGTCCCAGCTGATCGAGAGGAAATGGAGATTTTACAGTATCTTCCCCTGCCATGCCCATCAAGCCATGCCATGCCCACCAAGCCACACACACAGAACCAGTAGTAAAAAAAATTGAATCCCACCACTGGGAGGAACCCATTCCAAACAAAGCCTACCAAGAATCAGATATTGTGTAGATATTATTCCTCCCTGAATGTGATGACTCTTCATCCTTATTCTTGGATGGGGTAGCACTTCCTCACTTAAGAGTGGTATAGAATTTGGGGGTTTCTTGGACTCGCAGCTCCTGCCAAAGAGCAAATGGCAGATATGGCCAAGAAGCCCTTTGCATAGATTTCTTTTGTGTACCAGTCATCTTCTTCCTGGACTGGGGGGGGGGCCTCATGCCACTCATGCTCTAGACCAGGGCTGTCAAACTCAAGGCCTGGAGGGCAGATCCAGCCCGTGGAGTGCTTAGATCTGGCCTGTGGGGCCAGAAACAGCAAAGGATCAGCCTGCGGTGCATCTGCCAACAAAAACAGAGCTCTGTTTTCATTGGGAGGGTTGCAGGAGGCTGTTGCAGCAGAAACGGACCTCGGGAGCCCATTTTCATTGGCAGAGTACTCGGGCCACCCCGACAACACAAGTGACATCGAGCCATGCCTCCACACCCCCAAGGTCAAACACAATCCTGGTGCAGCCTTCAATGAAATCAAGTTTGACATCCCTGCTCTAGACACTTTAGGTCTCAGCCACTGCAGTCTCAAGTTTGCAATGTGCTTTACATGGGGCTACCCTGGAAAATCACTTGGAGGTTTCAATTAGTCCAGAATGCAGTGGTTCAGGCAGTGATGGGCATGTCTAATTATAAAACCTTACATGGCATGAGGTCAGATGGATGAGGTCATTTGTTGGGCATGCTTGTTAATGTTGTTTTTATCTCTATCTTGTTTTCACATCCCAACTTGCTTTGATTTGCATTGGCTTTAGGATATTATATTCTGAGCTCTTCAGAGTCAGTTGGACCCTGTCTGTGCATAAATAGAATTAAATAAATAAGTGGTAGCTGGGGATGAGGGAGATCATAATCCAGTATTTGTAATCCAGGCTGTTCTAGATTATCTTCATGAAAAAGAATCCTGTTTGTAGTAACATGAATGTTCTGTCCAGAACTTTAAATCTGGAATGTCACTTTATTCAAATTACACCTTTGATGTAGCATTTCTTAAATGATTTACATGTGAGCGTGAACATGTGTAAAAGCATTTTAAAAAGTATTTGAATGCAATCTGGTAGAAGGGTAAATGTGTACAATATATTTATAAATATATTCATGTGTCTTTTGTCTCAAAGATGTGCAGGTTTTAACATTCAGTTAGCTACAGGTTTGTGATTAGATTGAGGCTATTATGAGTCAGGAATAAGAATTAGTAATCATTGCCTGTGGAGATGGACACTCCCATAGACTTCTCTGCAATCCCAGTTAAAGCACTCCATTATGCTGCGCCTTCTACAGAAAATCAATTTCTTGTTAATACCTTTAACACTCATGGAACTTAGCACTCAGAGCACATCGAGGGAGGAAGGGAGTGGGGTGGGGTGGCAATTTGACTGGGACTACAGCAATGATAAAATGGAGAAGCTTTGTCATCTTCCCTATTGTGGGCCTGGCCCTCTGCCGAGAGTACTCTTTTGCATTCAAGACACCTCAGAGAAGAGTGAAGGGGACATTTTCATATAAACAAGCAATTTTACAAACAGACATCTGTGGCATAAAACCTAAATTACAGCCTTCTGTGAGGTAGCATCCACCTAGAAGGAAGCGTTATTGCATGCCCTTTCAAAAGGGGAGAACATTTTGTGTAATAAAAGTCAATTTGTGAGGGTCATTTCACAAGCTGTGGCAAAAGGAGAGGTGTCCTCATTTCCATTATGGGTGAACCACATCTTTTGTGTAACGTTTTCAAAATATTCACATCTCTGAAACACACATACTAAGCCAATCTGGCCAAACACAGATTTTTTTTTCAGCATGGTTGCTTAATGTTTTAAAAAATGCATATGCCTGAACTATTTTAAATAGCTCAGATGGAATATATAGCACTTTTGTTTAAAAGGGAGGAGTTAATGAAGTGTAATCCAAACCCTGTTTAGGTGATCCATGTAATGATCTGTTCTAATGCATAAGCAAAGACATTGACTAATGGAAGGTTTCCTGATTTAAGAAGTACAAGGAGATTGAGGAAAGTTCACCTTCCCAGAAAAACAAAAATATAAGATCATCCTGTAATTATTGGCAGAAGCAGCTGAGACTGCAATCAAGTTTGGATTGTAAACAAGTGCATTAAAACATCATTTCTTTAGTCTTAGTTTGCTAAGGAAGCAAAAATTGGCTAGGTTCAAACAAAATAAACCACTAATTTTGTTTTATAAAGCACAATCACCCAGTTTGCAGAGTGTGAAATGTGTAGGATGATGGATAAACATACTACAGTGGTACCTTGGTACTCAACTGCTTTGAAATTCATCAAATGTAATGATCAATGCATTTTGATGTGAAAATGTTGTCCCAGTACTCATTATTTGTTTGGTACTCAATGCACAGGCTAAAACTTATCAGTGTCAGCTGTACATTATTCCTTATGGGAAAAATTTCTTTGGTATTTGGATCCTGGGAATATCACAGACTTAGCTGTCATCTTATTATGTTTTGTAGTAAGGTAAATATAGGGGGTTTTTTTTCCACTTATAATGCAATATGGGTTAATTGACCTACATTGTACAGATATTACAAATTTTAGAAGTCCAGGCTGATGTAATACAAATAATCCATTGATGTGAGAGCAGCTGTTTGTACGTAACTTTTCAATGAAATATGTGATGATTTTGAATATAAATGTAAGAAATCTTGCCATGGGAAACAGTGTATTAAAAAAAAAACATAAGGAGATTTTGAAGGCTGGCGTCTTTTCCGGAGCTTCATTTCCCTCAGCTCCTCAGTAAACCAAGGAGCTGCGCGGGATCGGCACCGGGTCAGAGGCCGCAAAGGCACGACTCGATCCCAGGCGGCTACCAGGTCCTCAGCCGAGTCATGTGCTAGATCCTCAGGAAATGGCCCAAGCTCCATCTGGAACCTATCAGGATCCATCAGGCGCCTGGGGCGGACCCATCTTATTGGCTCCGCCTCCCTGCAGCGGGGTGTAGAGGTTCGAAGGTCCAGGCGAAGGAGTGAGTGATCTGACCATGACAAGGGTTCCATGTCTATATCCCCTATAATAAGATCACTCAACCACTGGCCAGAGACAAAAATCAAGTCCAGAGTGTGTCCCCCCTGTGGGTGGGGCCATGAACTAGTTGGGTCAGGTCCATGGCCGTCATAGAAGCCATGAACTCCCGAGCCGTCTCAGACGTTTCACCGATGGACGGCAAGTTGAAATCACCCATGACCATACGCCTGGGTGTATCAACTGCCACCATGGCTATCACGTCGAGTAGCTCAGGTAGGGCTGTTGCCATGCGGCAGGGAGCCAGTTATGCAAGCAACAAGCCCATCTGAACCCCATGACCCCATCTCACAAAGAGGGATTCACATCCGGCAATCTGTGGCACAGTGGTCTCCCTCGGACTAAGACCTTCGTTAATAATAACCGCCACCCCCGCCCCTCCCCTGGGCCCTCGGCTGATGGAATGCTCTGAAGCCTGGTGGCCACATCTCAACCAGAGGGACCCCTCCCTCTGGGCCCAACCAGGTCTCCGTAATACCCACCAGGTCCGCTCCCCCCTCCTGTATAAGATCGTGAATGAGGGGGGCCTTATTTACCATGGACCTGGCATTGCACAGCATCAGCCGAAGGCCCAGGTCCTGAGTATCTGAGCCACCTAGTATCCGAGGGGAGCCTTGGAGACCAGGGCACGCAATAGCTCTCAAACAACGAGTGCGCACCCCCGACACGTGATATGGTCTCCTGCTCCCACCATATCTGCCCCTCCCATCCACCGTGCTGATGGTACACCCCTCATTGGTATAGCCCTCCATCCCCTCCCCAATCCCTCATCCTGCACCCTCCAAACCGTTTCCCCGTGCCAGGCTCGTCTCTGACCTTAGTGGATTTCCCCCCCATCCCCTTTGGTCGTCCTCCCAGTTTCCCTTAAAAAATTGTTAAAAGACCCCCTCCCCGAACCCTTTAAAATCTTATTAAAACACTTTCCTAAAAAACCGCACAAGCCCTTCCTCACGCCATGCCATCTCTCAGGATTCCAAAATCTGTCATCGAGATAGGCCCTCGATAGAGTAGAGGGCCAAACCTGCGAGGGGGGAATCTCGCAGGGCAAGGAGTTCAGACACTGAGTACATTAAATCGTCAGGGGTGAGGATAGTCCATGGTCGGGAGACCACCATGATGTTATAATACAGGGGAAAAAGTTCCAGTACATGGCACAGGCAGCCAAATTCCATTGCCCTCTCACAGCAGTGGAGGGGGAGATATGCCATCCGACCCCCGGAAATTTCTTGGCCGACCGTCCTCTCACAAAGGCCGACCAATAAGACTTTGATGGAAACCTGGGAGTGAAGGTAGCCATACACCGACTCCCACTGGCCTCGAGTCCATAGATCCAGTTCCCCATATGGATTAGGAGAAGTCAGAAAGCCCAATCCTCCAGTTCATGAGAAGGATTAGTTCAAAGTTTAGTTCAGGAGAAATCTTGCAAGGCAAGAGATTCAGAGATGGCTTGATGGAAATGGGGGAAAGTAGGAACAGCTCAGCAGGCCAGGATAGGCTGGGTAGCTATAGCCATAACGAGGCCAACAAGGTCTTAACTCGGTTGAAAAAAGGAAGGAGAGGAGGGGGAAATATAGGCAGCAAGTGCCAACAGACGTTTTCCAGCCCCCTCAAATCTCTCAAAACTTCCAATTGATGGAACATAGTGCTCACCCAGTTTTGCCCTCTCCAGCTCACCATGGAGGTCTCTGGGTCTGCATGGGGGTGGCCCTGCCCCCAAGGGCCAAACACCCTCCAGCCACCAGGGAAATCCACTTTTGAGGCTGCTGCCAAGAGTCCCACGCCACCTCAGTTGGTCTACAGGCCTTTAGGAAGCCGCCCTGGCACCAGCCGCCATCCTTGCCAACCACCATCGCAGACACCCTCACCACCGCCGACACCATCGCCATTGGCCCCCCCCGCTAAATTTTAAAATTCTAAATTTTAACTTTAGAAGAATTCAAGAATATCTACACTCAGATATTTCTCTTAAGATTGCTGTCATAACAATGGAGATACAAGAGGATAAAATTTATAACCAGGCTATTTTGAATATGGATTTTAAAATGAGAAGATACAAGAATTATATCGAAAAAATTTACAAAAGATTTACAACAGTTAATCTATATAAGTAAAAATGTAAATGTCCGTTTGTACATAACCGCACATCTCTGTAAATTCTTCACCGATTGCTTTCAAATTTTGACACAACGTTGCATTCGACTACGGGCGTGATTTTATATACCTATATTATATACATGTATATAATACCTTTGACAGGTAAAAACATGAAAAACATTGGAAAACATTGAAAGACATTGACAAACATTGATATTGTACCTTTACAGGGAGGATACATGTGGGTGTGGCTTACTGACAATGGTGGGATTCTGGGGGTTCTAGGGGGTTCGGCTGAACCCTTTGTTAAATTGCTGGCTCGCCCCGCCCCTTGCCCCGCCCCTCCGCACTACTATTTATTGCCAATAAATGGGGCGGGCGAGCCAGCAATTTAACAAATGGTTTGGTGTTTTTTTGTTATTTATTGGCCCCGCAGCACACCGAACCATTTGTTAAATTGCTGGCTTGCCCGCCCCTCGCCCTGCCCCGCCTTCCATCCGCGCAGCGTCAGCCTACCCTAACCCAGGGCTGGGCAATTGTGGCTCTTTTACAACGTTTGCACTTCAACTCCCGCCTAGCCCATTCTGGGGAATTGTGGAGAATTCTGGGAGTTGAAGTCCACAAGTCTTAAAGCTGCCAAGGTGGGAGACATCAAGCATGAAGCTGGCCAAGTATCCTCCTTGAAAGACAACAGTTGAACATCAGGAGAGCTGTAAGAGGGCAGGGCTACATTTGGAAATTTTCGCATTTTTGCAGGTGGTGCATTACGATCTGGTGTCTGCAATGGAGAGCAAAATCCGGCATATTTGCGGGACAAGGCAGCCCTCATCTCCTGTCGCTTGGGACTCGGAGTGGTAAACAGCATCTGGTTCGGGGAGCAGCCGGATTTTGCTCTCCATTGCTCTCTCAGCCCCCTGCAAGCTCTCGTCTCTCGAGGAGCGCTCCCTGAAGTGGCGCGGGAAACTTTGGTTGGGCTTCTCGAGAGATGAGAGCTTGCAGGGGGCCAAGAGAGTAATGGAGAGCAAAATCCGGCTGCTCCCCAAACCAGACGCTGTTTACCACTCCGAGTCGGCAGGAAACGCGCTGCAAATATACCGAGGTGTTTCTTTTGCTCTCCGTTGCAGACACTAGATCGGCCCCCTGCAAGAGAATGAGAGAGAGAGAGTGGGGGAGAGAGAGAGAAAGAGAAAGAGGGGGAGAGAGAGAAAGAGAATGAGAGAAAGAGCCTTGATAGTACAGTGCTTTAGTGCACCCTTTTATTAACACAGCTGCCTGCAATTTCTGCTGGTTCGAATCTCTCCAAGGCTCAAGGTTGACTCAGCCTTCCATCCTTTCTAAGGTAGGTGAAATGAGGACCCAGTTTGTGGGGGCAATAAGCTGACTTTGTATAAAATATACAAAAGAATGAAGGCTATTGCTTAACGCATTGTAAGCCGCCCTGAGTCTCCGGAGAAGGGCGGCATATAAATCAAATTAAAAAAAAGGGGGGGGGGAGAGAAAGAGAAAGCGGGAGAGAGAAAGAGTGGGGGAGACAGAGAAGGGGGGAGAGAAAGAGAATGAGAGAGAGAATGGGGGGGAGAGAGGGAGAGAAAGGGGGAGAGAGAATGAGAGAGAGAGTGGGGGAGAGAGGGAGAGAAAGGGGGGAGAGAAAGAGAATGAGAGGGAAAGAGTGGGAGAGAGAGGGGGAGAGAGAGAAAGAGGGGGAGAGAGAAAGAGAATGAGAGGGAAAAAGTGGGAGAGAAAGGGTGAGAGAGAAAGGGGGGAGAGAGAGGAAGGGGGGAGAGAGAAAGAGGGGGGGAGAGTGCCTGAAGTACCCTATCCCGTCACTGGGAGTCCAGGTGCTTCAGCAAGCGACGCACTGGATTCGTATTAGTGGTCCACGAAATTCAAAATTATGAACTTGGTGGTCCCTGAGGTCCAAAACGTTGGGGACCCCTGCTCTGGAGGATTTAAGTATTGTGCTTGCTTGCCAATACCAGAATTACAGAGTTGGAAGGGACCTTTGGAGGTCTTCTACTCCAGAGATCTCCAACCTTGGCAATTTTCTCTGCCTGGGCCTGATGCTTCCTGAGAGGCAGGGGGTCTCTCCGAATGGGACCCCCTCCCCAAAAGGCTGGCCCCAAAGCCCTAGCTCAGAGGTCTTCAAACTTGGCAGCTTTAAGACTTGTGGACTTCAACTCCCAGAATTCTCTAGCCAGCATAGCTGGCTGGGGAATTCTGGGAGTTGAAGTCTGCCAGGCTTAAAATTGCCAAGGTTGGAGATCTCTGGACTAGAAGATAAATGATGACCGGTCAAAAGTGCGAGGACCTGTCAGAAATCACTTTTTTCAGCCCTCTGAGTAGTCCCTATGTGCATAAGGACTACTCAGAGGGCTGAAAAAGTTATTTTTGACCGGTCCTCGCACTTTTGACCAGTCCTTGAACTTACGACTGTCCTCACATTTTGCGCCCTATCTTGTCACCGTAGGGAAGAGAAGTAGTGGTGAAATGATTGACACGGTTGTTAAGAATGCCGCAATGAGTATAAATGTGACGATGGTCATAAGTGCGAGGACCGGTCAAAAGTGCGAGGATCAGTCAGAAATGACTTTTTTCAGCCCTCTGAGTAGTCCCTATGCACATAGGCACGCCCACCCCGTCACATGACCAGCTAGCCACGCCTACCCAGTCACATGACCAGCTAGCCACACCCACCCAGTCACATGACCACCAAGCCACACCGCCAACTAAGCCACGCCCACAGAACCAGTTGTTAAAAAAATTGAATCCCACCACTGCTTACTGATAATGGCTAACGAGCCAGAAATAGATCTATATAAGTCTCTCACTAAGCAGCATAGGGCAGCATAAGGCCTGCTGGCTGCCAGAAGAAAAAAGCCCAGAATTGAGTGGATGTGACTCCACTGAGCTAGGGCTGTAGAAAAATCTTGGTTACGTAGGAAAAACCTGGCTAAAAGAAAAACACACATAAAACCTACAAAAAGTAAGAATATATACACACATACACACACACACATAGACACACACACATATATATATAAAGTAAGAAAGTCATACATATATATATATATAGAGCCATCCCAGAATACCAGCACCAGATTTGAAATAGCAACGGCAGTTACTGCAAAAGACTGCTGACATAAGCCTGATGATGGCAGATGGGATTCTGCCGAAACATCACTTCTACCCTTTTAGGGATATATCCACAATTACACGGGAAGAAACCCGAAATATTAACTACACACACACACACACACACACACACACACACACACACACACACACACATATATATATATTCTCTCTCTTTCCTTCCCCCTTTTTTTCCTTTTTACATTTTTCTTAGTTTTTCTTAATTTTTTTTTATCTTTGTATTTTAAAATTTTAATGACAATTACTATAAAAAGTGAATTAGAGGAGAAGGATCTGCTAAAGAGTACTTTTACATTATAACATGATTTCTTCTTTAAAGAGCTGATAACTTTGTCATGGGAAGGTTCTGCTTCTGACAAAGTAAATAATCATATTGAGTGTTTTCAATGTACTCATTACATCAAATCTATTTGTTCCATGTCATCATTCTCAAGCATTCTCAGGCTTTCCTTATCTAAATGCCTGTCTACAGGCAGTGATGGGGTTGATGAGCTACTGAATTGAAAATAAATCTAAACAATGTTTGCATAAATCCATAGTGTAAAAGTTTACTGCAATAAATACTGGTTGACATGTCTAGTTAGCTTGAATATGGTTTAACATTTAACAGTTTCACAAAAGAGAAGTTAAACTTGCCCAGAAATGGTACAGAGACGAAGATAGTGAAGGTATTACTATTATTGCAGCTGCTTCCTTTTTTCTACGTGAAGATAAGGGAAAACCTAAGTTTCATTAGTGCAGAGATGAAAACACTCGAGATCCCCACTGACTCTCATAAAATCAAACTGTTGAAGGAAGTGGATAGAGGAAACATCTATTCATGCTTTCCAACTGCTCCAGCTCTTCTACAGATCACATAGTGATCAGATCAGCTGTAAACTGATGCAGTGCATGTGGAGATGGTTAAATTGGTGGACTAGCTAGCATGTTATAGTGTTCCTATTCAATTTAAGGTAACCAAAATACCATAGATTGTTCTTAAACAGAGCTCTGGGTTTATTCCATGTAGAATTTCAGTAACAATACCAGCTCTTTGGGTATGGAAAGAAGATGGTAATCACTGGAGTTACAAGATCAGGCTATAGTTATCCTGTTATTTTCTCAGTGACAGTGTGAAAGATCATTACTGTATTCCAGGCTACTTGAGCTCCTTATCTTTCCTTCATTCACTTCTTACTGACACAAAATATGCTGTTCAAGGAGTATTTTTTTTTATCAGACAAGGAGAGAGACATGAGTGAGGTGCCATTTAATCACCCGTACATCACTCAGGCAGTTGGTGTTGAATTCCATACCAGCTTATCGCTGGCTCAACCTGAGTCTGGCTCACTTCCAGATGCTTCCTACACCATCATCTCCCCCTCCCTCCCCATATACGATAGGAAAGTAGACAACATTGTACATGGATTGGCTAACACAATCCAGGCCAGTTATGCATGATAAGCTTTTAAATTGCTGTTAATGTATGGCTAAAACTAAGTATATAGGATATTGTTGTGATGATTGGAACAATATACCACATTCAGTACTGCCTATTTTGTACATCAAATCTGTCCACATTATCAGATATCTATAGCTCAATGTTATTCATACAGAACAATTCTGATCTCTAAGCTGGAGGCAACTTCAGATTCTTTGTAAATTAAGGTGACCTTTACAAAGCATCTCTTATGATTGGTGGCATTTTCAGCCCATTGCGCATGCTACAGATTGCATTCCAAAATGTGGGCAGTGCTAGGACAAAAATATAATTTTGCTTAATGTAATTTTAAAATTAAAATTAATAATTAATAGGACTCTCTTTATGTATGTAATAAAAAAATCTAATTGAAATTTATTGAGATAAGATTCAGCTGAAATTGAAAACCTTGTGGAGACACTGGAACTTCTCAGTGTCATACTGGGGATTCAGAGGTCATATAATCAGAATGATAAGTAGTGAGTATGACAGAAAAGTTGCCATGTAAAACATGAGAATATTACCTTCCAGTACTTGAATGAATACTTTAGAGATTTAGGCTATCATGAAGAAATAATGTGATCTTTGTAGTAGTAGAAATAGGCAATTGCTTCTAAACTATTGTGAAAAATTGATTATGCAAATTTCCAACATTTTGAAGCTTAACGTGATTTAAAAAGCAAAGAAACATCTCCAAAACAGCTCTAACATTTAAGAAATAAATCAAAACTTCCAATGACATCTATATATGGATGGATCCTGATAGGTTCCAGATGGAGCTTGGGCCATTTCCTGAGGAGCTGGTGACCGCTTTGGATAGGGCGGCCGCTGACGCTTTGGACCGAGTCGTGCCTGTGCGGCCTCTGACCTGTCGCCGAGTCTACCTAGCTCCTTGGTTCTCTGAAGAGCTGAGGGAGATGAAGCGCCAGAAAAGACGCCTAGAGAGCAGTTGGAGATCTAGTCGCTCCGAACCCGACCAAACACTGGTAAGATCTCATATTAAGACTTACCTAGTGGCGATAAAAGCAGCGAAATGTAACTATTTTTCCGCTCTTATTGCATCGGCAGATAATCGCCCGGCCGCCCTGTTTAGGGTGACCCGCTCCTTCCTCCATCTGGGAGCAGGGTTGTGCTGTGGATTTTGTTCAGTATCTGCACGATAAAATCACTCAGATTCGGGAAGGCTTAGTCTCTGACTGGGTAGGTATAGACGGGATGATGGGTGCCGGTCTTGAGACTGTCATAAGGTATATGATATTTGCATAAATGTGTACATGTAAGTGTGGTGTCTGAGGTGCCAATACAAACAGTATTTTTTTTTGTACTGTAATAATTTTGACAATACATATTTTCATTATTTATCAAAACCTAATTAAAAATCTCTGATATCTATAGATAGTAATGTGCCTTTTTATTGTATTGTAGTCCTTGACTTACAATTGGGATCCAAAATTTGGTTGCTAAACCATAAAGTTGCCTTGCCTAAATCATCATGCAATCAAATCTGATTTTATGACCATGGTTGTTAAGTAAATTACATGGTCTTCGAGTTAATCCTTCTCCCCCCCCTCCCCTTTGTCTTTGTTTATTGGTTCTGGCTGGGAAGATCTCAAATCACAATCACATAGCTACAAGATGCCGCAACCATCATAAAAGATGAGCCAGTTGTGAAGCATCTGAATTGTGATCACACAATCATTGTAAGTTAATTTTTCTGAAGCTGTTGTAACTTTGAACTATTGATAAATGAACAGATGTAAGTCAAGGTCTACCTTAAACCTGTAAAAAGACATTACACTGATACTGGTACTTAGTTATAATGTTTTCTCTACTCCACAGTATATAGTGCCTCAGTTCTTACTTTTAAATGATCCAATTTTCAGAATATCTATCAATCCGTCTTTGTAGACCACATTGCTTTGCTTTTGGTCATAACACTATCTACCTTTAGCATAAACAAGACATCCCAGTATTATCTAGAGGGACATACATTGACATCAGAATGTCACTACAACAATATTGTCAGGTTTATAATGACAACACAGTCTATTGACATAAACAACTTCATTATTCTAACCTTAGCTGCTACAATCTATTTAAACTAAGCACAATGGAGACTATTGTGAAGGAACAAAGGTATTTTTCTTTCACGCTCAGCTAGGATTACTTTTACTCAGCTACTTTTTCTGGGATTTTTATTCTTAGAATATAATGTAAAATAGTTTCTCCTTCAGTTATAGTGAACCAAACATTTTGGTTCTTGACAGAAACTGTAACCATTGCTAATCAAGTAAGAGAACGATTTAATATGTACTTACATGCTCACTGATTATATAGCAGTATTCTTTTTTTTACAAGTCCCAAATGTTTCCATTCTTCTTGTTGTCCTTCTCCCTTTCTATCTATCTCTGCAATACAGCAACATTATTTCCTGTATTGAAATTATAACACCATGGGGTAAAGCATGCAACTACATAAACAGCAAACTAAGTGCTAGTTCCCAAATGTAGGGCTTTTGATACTCTGCGGAGCCAGAAAATTTTGCAACTTCCCAAACTCCAGAATATCACTAGAATGAAAGTTTATTTGTTGATTTCTTCTGGCTACTATTCCATTGTTGAGTTAAAAAGCTTCCAGATTGGCTGATGGGAGTTGCAGTAAAACATGAACTGCATTTAGCAAAATTCTGACCAAAACAGGACAAAAAATTAAAGACTAAATTAAATTAAAGATTAAAAAAGCTTGAACAAATAATATAGATCTTCACCTTACATTGAGAGATTGGTCACTTGGTCATAAAAAGGAGTCTTAAACTGTAGTGACACAATACAGGTAATCCTCGAGGTACGACAAATTATTTAGTGACTGTTCAAAGTTACAAGAGATCTCCCAAAAGCCATGTACGACCATGACTGAAAGATAATTTTTTTACAGAAATTATCCGGTCATTCGCATATACGAATGACCGGGCAGCTTCATAACTTTGCAGAGACGCTGAAGCATGCCCACCTATCTCTCCCCACCTCCCATGCTTGCCTTGCTGGATCTCTGAGAGACTGGGCCTGTTTTGCCTCCCATTCCACCCCTCACAATGTCTTATTTACTTTACAGAGATTCAGTATTATAGGCTGTTGAGTACAGTATAATGAGTACTGAACAAAATTTTCCTGTAAGGAATAATCTGATGAGTCACACGGCAGCTGACACTGACAAGTTCTAGCTTGTGCATTGAGTACCAAACAAATGATGAGTACTGGGACAAAATTTTCATATTAAAATGCATTGAATAAAAATGACTCTAATTGGTATTTGTAGTTAACAGTCACTTTCTATCCCTCCCTAATATTCTTAAAATATTCAATGAATTCCATAGAAAACCTGTACATTACATGGATCAGAAGGAGGGCTGAGAAGGTATCTACAGACCCCTCATATCCTGGACACAAACTATTTCAGCTCCTTCCTTCAGGAGGGGTCTGTAAGGGCATTGTTTGCCAAAACAACTAGATACAGGGAGAGTTCCCCCCCCCCTGGTCCCACTATTCTGCTGAACATTTAATTCTCTGAGTGCTGCCTAATGTCTATTAACCCATGAAATATGGCTATAGTATTGCTATTTATCCTTATTAACTTCTTTACTGCCCCTTTTATTGGTATTATTATTATTCTGTTGCTTTGCATGTACACTGACTCTTCTGTACTGGAGACAAATTTCTTGTAGATCTAATCACATTTGGCCAAATGAAGTATTCAATTCAATTCAATGAATCCAATTCATTAAAAAGTAGAAAGAAAAAAAATGAGGAAGTCCATGTTTCCTATGCCTTGACCACAATGATTAATCAACCCAAGGTCCTCAATGGTTATTCCCATATACATACAATCACCACATGTCCAGTCATGCTTAAAGATTTTTTTTAAAGCTTCTCCTCATGTGCATTTTGCAGTGATACAACAAAGCTACAAGGTTACATGAATCCCCAAAAGACTGACTTGGCTCTCAGCTATCAGTCGTGTAAGGTCAGTAAGTCTGCTTGAAGTGAGGAGAAAGATTGTATATCAGCTCTATGTACAAGGAGGACACAGCAGAGCTTAAACGACAAAACTGAAAGGCAGGCAAGGTTTAGAGGGGCTGATTGATGGGAAGTTGGAAAAAAGTGATAAGGATTTACTTTTTACACACTGCAACAAAATAATCAAGCAAAGTTTTAGCCATGAGTCTTGAGTTGGAATAAATTATGTACCTCAGGTAAATTATTAAAATAAGCATATTTTTCTGAATGCTGAACAAGGGTCTTTGCAGAATCAAATTTGGATTTCTTTTAAGATGAATGCAGTGAACATTTCCTATCAATTTCTTATTGAGCTTTGATGAATGCTCTATAAGTCATGACAAGCCTCCCAAAATTATTATTTTTTAATTCTTTCCTTCTTTATATGGCTTATTTTGTCCTTTCTCTCTTTCTCTCCCCTCCCCCTTGCTTTCTTGGGGAGGAGAGGATATAATTGTTAACAGGAACTTGTCATTTAGCTCTGCTCTGTGTGTTTCCATTAATAATTAATCAGTCATAATAATGTTTAATGGCTAATTAGAGTTGCTTTAAAGCCCACTTCTGACTGACCCTGTTGTTAGAGCAGCTTTCCTCAGCCTGGTTCCTTCCAGAACTATCCAAATAATCACAAATGCCCATCCAACAAAAGCTATACTTCAAAAGCTATACTTCTTGGAATTATGGGAGTTGTTTTTTCCCAACACAACTGGAAAATCCTAGTTTGGTGAAGGTTATATTAGATGCACTGGTCATTCTGTTTCAGAATTACAGTGCCTTCAAAAGAGCTCTGAAAAGCTCTTTTTAAAGCTGATGACTGATGAGAATAGCTGGTGGTTACAATTTACACTCATGGAGACATCACTTTCAGTGAATTCATAATGAGATGCAGTTGTGATGATTGTCACTGGTTTTGATATAATACCTTCCTCCCCACAAGGCTATCAGGAACAAAAGTTGACACTTGAAACTCAGATTTTCCCACATTTAAATTCTTGCAAATACGCTTCTAAACCAAGGCAATATATTAGCTTGATGTCAAGTTTAAGTGCCACTCTGCTAATTTCACTGCTAATCCAAATACTGAATAGCTAATACAGTTGTCTCCCAAATTACTCTGTGGAGTCTGTTACCTATTGAACTTTGATTATTCAGTTCAAATCCCACTGATACATTGGTAACTTATTATTATATTTTTATCCTATTCTTTTTATGTTTAACTCAAGGTGGTAAACACACCTAATACTCCATCCTCCTATTTTCCTTACAACAGCAACCCTGTGAAGTGAGTTTGGCTAAGAGAGACCTACTTGCCCAAAGTCAGTTTGAATACCAAGGGAGTCTTCTGGTTTCTAGACAGCACTTTAACCACTACACCATACTGGCTCTCTTGTATCTTATATCATAAGGCTTATATCTTTTCTATTAGACTATCCCAGTGGAATAGGATTGCACCTGTTCTCCAATGTCAAAATTCACTTGCTTGATTAAGGAAAAGACAATAAGTGCATTTGTCAGTTACTGGAAAAGCTTTATGGACTTTGCTGAAAATAGAAACAAGCTTGTGATTTATGGGTTTCATGGCTAGAATTGTAGAATATTAACAAAGGGGAGCCATGTTGAAATCTTAAAAGAGGATAAAATATAAACTTATTTATAATTGCGGCTAAGATCGGAAGCTACCTTTTATATCTTTTTTTTTGTCTTTTTCTTTGTCTTTTTCATGTTTTTCTTATTTAACTATCACTTTTATTTTGCTTTTCACTTTAAATCTGTGTTGTTTTTCTTTTTAAAATCTTTTCTAATAAAAATTAAACTTAAATGAATGCTTTATATGATAAAGTTTAACGGGGAATTAGCAACTATTGGACCTGAGGTCTGGAAAATGTTTCAGACTTGGTGTTAAAAATGTCCTTAATAAAAATAATGAAAAAACAGTTTCAATGTAGGTCCAATCGCTGCACCTGTTACCACAAATTTTGTTTAGCTAAAACAAGATGGTTCATCTTTTGAAGTTTGGTTCTTCTACCCCAAACACTAGTTTAGAGGCAGAGACTTTGATGTCATATAACACTCTATTATACAGTAACTGAGAGAAAGGTTTATTTTTTTTAATGTATTGTCCTTCCTAAATGATGCCAAAACTAAGCTGTAATTTTATGTAGAACTAAAGGCCAGAGTCTTCAGTTTTTAAATTGGCTAAAAATAATAAAAGTGACTGATTTAAATCTTATGTGGATTCAGAAAAGCACAAGTAAACAGATTGACAAGAGGAAGTATCAGGAAAATGGACAGATCATTTTGTAGAACTAGAGAAGAAATCAAACAATGCCATTACTGCACTAGAGGGTATTTTTGTTCATCACACTGTTAAGCATCACAATGATTTCAAGTCATTTGATTATATATCTATCTTCTGAAAAATGATATTCCTATCCTGAAGTAAACTGAAAATTTTCAAGTGCTTGAAGAAGACAGGTATTACTGTTAACGCTGCACTTACATCACATTCTCCTGATATTGCTCTAAAAGCATTTGAAGAAAATGACATAGGTTATAGTGGATTTGCCTCAGATAGAAGCAATAATGGTTCAGGGAAACTACTTCCAGTAATCGTCATTCAGTATTTCTATTGGAAGAATGGTGATTTTGCAATCAACATTGCAAAAGGTTTATGTTGAATGGGAAAGACAAAACAATTGCAACAAGCTCCCTGAAAGTAAGGTTTTGTTTGAGAATTGTACTGTATGTGAGAGAGAGAACTGCAGTGCAATTTATAGAGAACTTTTGCATGAGGGAAGAAATAATGTGCTTACAATCTTAAATACGTTACTTTGGAAGAAAACATTAACTGATATGGATTGCCAAGAGCACTTTTGGAACAACTGTATTTGTCATGTGGCAGAAATAATGGATGTAAACACTTAGAGCTTTTTTTAAAAAAGAAGCAAATATTTTATATCCACAGTTAAAGTTTTACCTGAGTTTGCTGATAATCACAGTAGAAAGCAGTTTCGTTATATCAAGGGATAATCTTTCTTCCAAAACATTGGAAGGTTATACTCCAGATGTTTCTGAATTTGAAGCCATTTTTTCTGTCACACAAACCACATATTTCTTGAACAGAATTCATTTATATTTTTCTCTGGCCGATGTATTCTTTCACTCTTTTCCCATCATACATTCAATAAAATGAAAAGAAAACAACTTTTGTGAAAACACTGGAAAACTGTAACTTTGTCCTTTTGTTGATTTTAAAAAAAAAACATTATAAAGAATTCGAATTACTTTTTAAAAAACATAAGCCTTGCAATTAAATAATCCAGAAACTGATTAGAACCAGGAAATTATCGTGGATGTAGATGGCAGCAATGAGTTGCTTATCAGAGCAAGACCCAGGCAATCCTATGATACTTTAGCTAAAAGATAAACATTGGTTGTCAATTAATTATCAGATATAATTTAAAGGTATTGATAAACCTGAGTATCTACTCTCCTTTTATACCCAGTTGTTAAGCCTTCTGAAGTTAATCCTATTGTTGGCTTAGCTTTCTGGTCTGCAGAGCAGGCTCTCTCCAGAGTTGCTTTCAGGCTACAAAACACACCTCATTTTGTTTTAGCTTCTTCATATTTAGGAAATCTATAAAAACACATCTTTCGTCCGATTTTTAACTGTTAAACCATAGCATCACAAAACAGGAATATTCAAACAGCTTCTGATTTCATATTGTCATTAGAATTTAGAGTCCCTCATACCTTCTGATTTACCTATAGCATTCATTTCTGCATTTTCAATCAGAAGTTAGGAATGAGAAGTATTTCCCAACACTAATTTATTTATTGTATAACCAAAAGGTAGATGAGTTGAATAAGTTTAAATTTTTTTTACATTAATTGATGATTGTGAACTAAAATCTTTGTGTATAAAAGTCAGCAAACCAAATGAGGATTTCTTTTACTTTTAAGGGGATATACTCATGGTTACTTAATTCTGACCAATTGCATCCTAATAAAATTGTTTTGTCATATGACCATGTCAATTGAATAGTGTAAATGAAATGCATTTTTTCATTATTCAAAACATGATCATAGGTTTTAAAATAATTATGAGAGGTTTTAAATATAATTATTTAAAATAATTGGAGAGTCTGAGGAGATGATGGGAGTTGCAGTTCAAAATAATTTGGACAACTTTCCTACTCTAAATTTACCCAAAGTAATCAATCAATATTCAAATCAATAACAAATTCAAGTACTTTTGACTAGAAAGTGTTTTCTTCTCTTATTAAAAATATCCAGCTAGCAAAGACCATTTACTATTGAAAAATATTCAGATGGATAGTGTTTTTCAGTCATATCATATAATGTATCCAACACTGTCAATCTATAGATATTACAAAAATGCCGCTAGCTTACATAAATACCATTAGCTTCCTGTATTTTCTTCTCACAATGAAATAATAAAAGCTTTATTCTACCTCTCTAGGAAATGGAGAATGTAAAATAATACACTGAGGATAATTGATATTGAAGAATTCATAATCTTTATCTGGAGATTATATTTCCATGTTTTGAAATAATTTCTATTTTATCTTATAGTGTTTCAACATGGTTTGGATATAAACCACTCTGGCTTCTATCGAAGACAGTGATTCTATTTTCTCTGACAATATAATAACATTCCATTATACCATGATGGATGGTTATTAGGGGAAAAAATCTCTTTTTTAGATGGTAATGACAAGCCTGAAGTTCCTGGTTCATGTCTCAGCCCAAGCTACTATCTTCTGTCTTTGAGTAAGGGAAGCATTTATATTTCATATTATATAACATGCAATCATTATTATTGAGGTAAAGCAGGCAAAGTATTTCCTGCTTGGTAACTATACTCTGTTAAATAGTAATTTAGGATTTAGGTGGTTAGTGCAGCATTAAAAATAGGTTTATAAATATCTTTACTGATTTCCCACTTAGGTAGCCGTATTATGCTTGAAGGGATAATCAGAGGATTGTTAACATTGAATACATAAGAAAATAGAGGATTCACACACAAGAAGCACATTTTCCCAATCAATTGGTAGCCCATGAAGCTCCTTCACATCTTGCTCCAGGTGGAGAAGGATTATGGCAGATTCTTACTGATATTTCCGAAAACACAATAAAAATCAACTTTCACAAAAGTGACACATGTGACAGTTCTTTCCATAGTCTACAGATACTGAAATAAATAACTCAACAGAAGATTTTCATTTGAAAATTGATATAGGACCTTTTTAGTGGAAATGATAACCAGATTCATTGAGAATCTTATGGGTCTCATATGAGCATAAATAGCACCCCTTGTTTTATGTCATTCTCAGATCTTCACAGTACTTGCCAGTTAGTGATTAATTCAGCCTCATAACTCAACATCTAGTTCCATTTACCTAAGTTAGGGACTACAAAATTCTTTCTTGCTCAAGATTCAAGTTTTTGTTGGTTTAATAAATGCTATTTCATCCAATTAAAAAGAAAACAAAGATAGGGAGGATTAAAGACAAGGAAAGCAAAAACAAAACTCAGAATTCAACTTTATCATGTTTTGGGATCAAATTATAGAAAATGTGTTCCTTAGATTTGCTCTTTGACTCAAAGAAACATATATTTTTGGATAGTGAAAACCAGATAGATATGACAGTTTTTATATTAATATGGTCAGAGGTATTAATTTCAGGCGATATATCATGCTCAAAATACATATAACAATGAATATGGAAGTTTACCAAACATCAGTAAGTTTAAACACCTATCTTGTATATCCGATGTACACTTAGAAACATCTACTTCCATATCTCTATAAGCCTTAGATTTTGTTTGTCTTGAAACCAAATCAAAACAATTTCTATTGTACAATCCTACAAAAAAAAGAGAGAATACCTTTAAACTTTGCTATTTCTATGTTAGATATGTAGCCCATTATCTGCCATTAAAATTTCAGTGGAAGAAACTTCCATTCATTTTCATGGAAAAGAGTCTAGAACTGGAATAGAGGCATGTACTGGAAATAGAAGTGGATATGAGGAATAGGGTCATTTCTTAATTTCTAAAATAAAATGCGTGATCCTCTTTGCCATCAATAAGAATACTTGCAGAGTTTTTCCTTCCACATTGTAATGCCTGAGGGTGGGGGGGGGGGGTCTCTTTGAGAGGAGCTATGCATTCTCTGTTTTTTTTCTTTAACTTTTCATTACATTCAAGGACATTCATTATGTTGTAATAGTAACAGAGTTGGAAGGGACCTTGGAGGCCAACTAGTCCAACCTCCTGCTCATGCAGGAGACCTGTACTAGGGATTTGAACCACCAAACTGCCGACCTTTCTGATCGACAAGCTCAGTGTCTAAAGCCACAGAGCCACCTAGTCAGGCTGTTCTTGGCCATCCTTGAGTCACTATGTTTATCAGCATGAACAATTGTATGAAATCCTCGTCCATCTCATTGCCAATTCCCATCCAGCTTCTATTGCCTCTGTTTCCAGTCATTGTGATCTCCTGACTTCCCTTCAAGATAAAGGGTGACAAAACAGATTTTAGAAACCTTGAAGCTGCCTTTCAGTGGTATTCCAAGGAGAGGGTAAATGCTCCCTTGTGTAGCAAAGAGTGACTTAAGTGGGACAAGGCTGGTGACAATATGAAGACAACATCATGGTGCCATCCACAACAGAAACATTTTGAGCCATGGCTAAATACAAGTGGGAAAGTTACATGTTCATATTATATAATTATCAGATACTGTCTAACTTTACTACTTTACAAATAATTTTTCTTTTAATTTTTTCACCTTTCTTATCTTGTTTATAGAAAACCAATATAAAATAAAGGGAAACTAAAGAGAAATAAAAGGCATTTCATTCTGCCAAACTCTAGGCTTTCTGTTTTCTATGAAGCAGCTCTTACTCATGACTGAGTTAAAGCATTATCTACTAGTCCTCGAATTGGTAGCAAACTATACTGGTATAGAATTGTTGTCCCTACTGATGTTATACACAGCCACATGTATGATGATAGCAAAAGTATGGTTTTTATTTACAATAAAAGAAGATACAATATATCAAAGGGAGCAGATTTTCTATGTTGATTTTCTATGCTGATTACCCAAATTTTATTTCCATTCCTTGGAATCAAATGTCATCAGCCAACAAGAAAATATTCACCAACCATTCCCATTCTCATGGGCATGAGTTGGCACTGAGCTAGATGTGAGTTTGACAGATGACTGGATTGGTGATTTTAGCCTTCTGCCAGAAAGTGTTCTGTTTTTACCCAAATTGTTGGGGGCAATATGCTGACTCTGTAAACCGCTTAGAGAGGTAAAGCACTTTAAAGTAGTATATAAGTCTAAGTGCTATAAGTGCTATTACACAAGTGATTTGCCTTCATAGGGTTAAAATCAGAGGTGGGTTTCATCAGGTTCTGGAGAACCGGTAGAGGAAAATTTGAGTAGTTCGGAGAACCGGTAGTAAAAATTCTGACTGGCCCTGCCCTCATCTATTCTCTGCCTCCCAAGTCCCAGCTAATCTGGAGGAAATGGGGATTTTGCAGTAACTGTCCCCTGGAGTGGTGAGGGAATGGAGATTGCACAGTATCCTTCCCCTGGAGTCAGGTGGGAATTAAGATTTTACAGTATCCTTCCCCTGCCACGCCCATCAAGCCATGCCCACCAGGCTATGCCATGCCCACCAAGCCACATCCACAGAACCGGTAGTAAAAAATTTTAAACTCACCACTGGTCAAACTGAGCCCAGCTACAGCTTCTGAATACACATACTAAATCATACTATGTTAGAATAGTCTAAACCCATGTCCAAAAGGAATTTCACCAGTCCAACTATCAGCTCAGCTCCTTCTGAATATTTTAAAATAGTTCTTAAGCCTTGTTGAAAAGCAGCCTAAAAAGCAGATGATTGGTGCAAGCAAATTTGCATTATAAAGCAGTAGAAGGCTTTCTCTGCCTCTCCCCACATTTCCCTGTGCCATCTTCACTGATCAGGTTTGGATCAGGTTCATCAAGTTTTGTAGATCAGATGGGCACACCCTGCTTTGAAACCCTACCCAAAGCAGAAAAGTCCTGGGAAACAATGCTCTGAGAGTGGGGGAGAGGGGTGGTCTCAACCCAGCTTCAAGAGATCAGTAGCTGCCCACTGAGCCCACATCCTACTGTGGGATAAGTCACCTACTTATGACCCCAACAAAATGGTGAGTGGAATATTTCAGTTTCCAACCATAGCAAGATGGTGACTTTTTTTTTTTTTGCCTGTCTTAAAGGTGAAAAATTACGTTAAGACCAGAGCAGTTAAGAATGTCTTTAAGCTGCCTCAGGTATTGTTTGGGAATTAGATGAAAACAACATCAGTAGAACATGACTTTAAGAAGAGGCTGCTGGTACATGTTTGTACCATGATTAAATGGAATTCGAGAAAGATCCTAGGACTGGAAGCTAAAGCTAACTATTTGTGACTGGCCATTTGTCCTGCTTCTGCCTAATATTGTTTGCATTTGTCCCTGACTTTGGGAGGAATTTGTTTTGTAACTTAAAGAAGAGAATTTTAGCTTAAATAATTTAAAGGGCACATGAAAAAGAAAACAGAAGGAATAGAAAAAATAAAACAAGGAAAGATAAAGCCGGGAGATCTTTTCTAATTGAAAATCATGCTGAACCCATCTAGGTAGAAATGTGATGAAGAGTGTATCAGCCCTGGAGGCCCTGGAGCTCTGGTAAATGTTTGGGTAGCAGTAAGAACTCTGATGTACAGTGATAATTTTCTTGTTGTCAGTGGTTAACCTACTCAGTTTGCATGAAAATTCTGTTATGCATAGGTATGCTTACCTATTTACGTATTTTTAAATGAACAAAGCAACTAAATTGCAATACAACATTTTTCAAATTCAAGCCAGATCTTTTAATAAAAATTGGTATTAATCTCAAGAGACAAAAAGCTTCAGTGACAGCATGATGATGATGATGATGATATCTATTTATATAACCATCCATCTCGTAGTTGTGACTTTGGATAATAAAAAGTTGAATAAACATTTATTCAATTTTTAACCTCCTTAAATTGTCCAAGCAACTTTAGGTAATGTACAACATATTAAAGCAGTAAAAAAAGTATAAAATAATAACAAATAGTGAATCTGTCTAGAATCAAGGTATAAAATCTTAATATCAATGTGGAATTACAAATAACCCTCCTCTAAGGTTTACTGAAATATGATGGTCTATTACCATAATAAAGATTTGATTTCATTGATTTAATTTGATTTGAAGATTTGCTGAAAGAGAAATTTTCTAAACAATATAAGAAATGGGACTTGTCAAAATTTCAGGTGGGGGAAGGAGGAAATTACATCCCACAAGGCAGGCAATCATGGAAAAGGCAGATCTTTGTCAAAATGACATAATTTTAATAATGGGACCTAGAGCATACCTGCTTTTCCAAATCTAATAAGATGAGCAGATTCTGATCCTTTTGTAACTTGTAAATGTCTTCATGGGAAGCCCCAAAGAGGCAGAGCATGTTACAATAGTTAAACATGACTAAGAATGAATGACTATGAGTAGCAAAAGACATATTTGGCACACTATGTGCAAAGGCTGTCCTTATAATGGTCCCTATTCATTATTGAGGCAAGAGCTCAGTTCCCTCTGATAAAATCCAATCAAACACAAAAATCAGAAGGTGCCTGAAAATGAGGTACTCATGAATTCCATCACATCTTGATATCTTGCATTATGCAGGTCTTCTAGATCTAATATATCCCTTTGAATTTTCAGGCTAGAGACTAATGGTCTGTAGAGACTAATGGTCTGTAGAGATTCTCAGTCATCCAGGTCATGGTTGTCCTAAAGGTGCTTTTTCAGGAGGCAACTGGACTTTCTTTGCTTTCTTTTCTTTCTTTTCTTGTTTTTCTTTTCTTTCTTTTGCCTCCTGAAAGAGCTATACAGTTTGGGATGGACGCCCTTTGAATGGTGTGGGAGTAGGAATGGATTTCCAGAGGAAAATATGCAGATGACAGGAACCAGGAGCACTATTCAGGTGACCCTGAGGACACAGATAAACCTCCAAGTGCTTCAATGACCCTCTAAAAGGATGCAAATTGCCAGCTGTCTGCAAGGAATATAAATCCTTTCATTCCCCACTATCTTGTCAGAGCTGAAGATGTTTCTTGGATGAAAAGCGAAACATCTTCAAAAGAAAACAAGAAAGTCCAGTTGCCTCCTGAAGAAGCACCTTTGGGCTAGAGACTAATGATGAGCAACTTCTCTTATCTAAGTTCTGAGAGAACTAATATTGAGCAAATGGTGGCTTCTGAACTTGACAGTGGTTATAAATAGATCTTTATTTTGAAAATGATAATGATTTTGTAATACAATTATTTTAAGATACTTTTATCCAAGCCACAGTGTAAACCAGGTATGCATTTATAACTTGCTAAGTTATCAACAATATAGATATTGACTAGCTAGCATGTTTCTTTAATCAAAATATAAATTTATGATTAATATTCCTTGTATTGTTGTTTCTCTTTTTAATTCTTACTAATTTTTTAAAAAAGCAACCTAAATGAATAATGGTTTTGTCATGATATAATCCTTTTGGCAGCCTAAAGTATAAATGAATTGAATTTCAAAAATGGTTTTTCTTGGGCTTCAGCAATGTGTACGTTTTTGGGAAATAATTTTGTTTTTCTATAACAGAAATGCCTTGGAGTGGAGTGATAAGTCTTTTAAAAAAATAAAATCCCTTTTTCATATCAGAAAAGCTTTTGTCTAAAAAAGAAGCAGTGTCTGAAAAGAAAGTTACTTTATTCCTCTAAAAGCAATCCAAAATGCACATCTGCATTATCCCTGCTTCTCTTTCAGCTGTCCTGCCACTGCAGTAGTTAATAGGGATCAAGGCTCTAGCTCAGGGATGTCAAACTTTTGACAACATGTTGTCATTGCGTGACGTATCACAACTTTTTTCCCCTTTGTTAAACCAGGAGTGGGCATGGCTAGTACGTGATGTACCTAGTCCACGGGCCATGAGTTTCACACCCCTGCTCTAGCTCAAAAATTTTCCGGGTGACTTTTCCTTCTCATTTTTTTTGGCTAGAGCGCAATGGACAATTTTTGTCTTGGTTCTGAGTGAGTGCAGCATTCCTCAAGAAGCCCTCTCTGGACCCAGCTGTTTTAGCAAACTATCGTCCAGTTTCCAACCTTCGCTTCCTGGCGAAGGTTGTTGAGAGTGTGGTTGTGACAGCTCCCGCAGTACCTGGAGGAAACCGTCTATCTAGATCCGTTCCAGTCCGGCTTCAGGCCTGGGTACAGCACGGAAACAGCATTGGTCGCGTTGGTTGATGATCTCTGGAGGGCTCGGGACAGAGGTTGCTCCTCTGTTCTGGTCCTATTAGACCTCTCAGCGGCTTTTGATACCATCGACCATGGTATCATGCTGCGCCGGTTGGAGGGGTTGGGAGTGGGAGGCACTGTTTTACGGTGGTTCTCCTCCTATCTCTCCGACAGGTCGCAGTCTGTGTTGGCTGGAGGGCAGAGGTCGACCTCAAGGCACTTGGTTTGTGGGGTGCCACAAGGGTCGGTCCTCTCGCCTCTCCTGTTCAACATTTATGTGAAGCCGCTGGGCGAGATCATCCGTGGTTTTGGGGTGCAGTGCCATTTGTACGCTGATGACACCCAGCTGTACATCTCCACCCCAGACCACCCCAACGATGCCCTTGAAGTGATGTCCCGGTGCCTGGAGGCGGTGCGGGTCTGGATGGGGAGGAACAGGCTCCGACTCAATCCCTCCAAGACTGAGTGGCTGTGGCTGCCGGCGTCCTGATATAGTCAGCTGGTGCCATCGCTGACTATTGGGGGCGAGACATTGGCCCCCACGGAGAGGGCGCATAACTTGGGTGTCCTCCTGGACGCACGGCTGTCCTTAGAAGAGCATTTGACGGCCGTGGCCAGGGGGGCTTTCTATCAGGTTCGCCTGATACGCCAGTTGCGCCCCTTTCTGGATCGGGACTCCCTATGCACGGTCACTCATGCCCTCGTTACTTCCTGCCTTGACTACTGTAATGCTCTCTACATGGGGCTCCCCTTGAGGAGCACTCGGAGGCTCCAACTGGTGCAGAATGCGGCCGCGCGGGTACTTATGGGGGTGGCATGGCGCTCCCACGTGACACCTCTCCTGCGCGAGCTGCATTGGCTTCCAGTGGTCTTCCGAGTGCGCTTCAAGGTGTTGGTTCTCATCTTCAAAGCGCTCCATGGCTTAGGACCCAGTTATTTACGAGACCACCTTCTGCCTCCGATAACCTCCCACCGGCCAACACGCTCCCACAGAGAGGGTCTCCTCAGGGTGCCGTCTGTCAGGCAATGTCGGCTGGCGACCCCCCGGGGAAGAGCCTTCTCTGTGGGGGCACCCGCCCTCTGGAATGAGCTGCCCCCAGGGATACGACTAATCCCGGACCTCCGGACCTTCCGCCGGGCCCTGAAGACTTTTTTATTTCAGCAAGCCGGGCTGGGTTAAAAAAATTTTTTTTAATTGGTGAATTTTATGGGTAACGGGGTTTTAAATTGGAGAAGCCTAAGATAATTTAATTTTGTTTTAATGTATTTTAATATTTGTATTGTGTGTTTTTAATTTTGGCTGTTCACCACCCCGAGTCCTTCGGGAGAGGGGGCGGTATAAAAATTTAATAAATAAATAAATAAATAATAAATAAATAAATTGCTCATTAGCTACCTGGTTACCTAAAACGTAATACAGAAGTTGGGAATCCTTGCTATGTTGTCAACCAGAATTAAAAGAGTTTTGTATGAATGTGGGCATCTATATCCACTTATTGTAGCACAGATAGAAAAGGAAAGGAAAAACTGACTTCTGGTTAGTTATCTGCTGAATTAGAAGTCCCTGAAGAAGTAGGAACAGACAAGCAATAGGGATCAGCAGCTAGAAGATGAATTCTGGTTGCTGAAATCTTTCTGGAAAAAGGAAAGATTGTGAGATCACCCTCTGTACAGCTGCTTCCTGCAACCAAACAGGAAATGAAGTTCTTGCAGTCAGCTTGCAGTGAATTGAATACCTGGGAGTCTAAGGTTTCAACTATTGATCTAACCTATATGGACATAAAGTTCTGCCAAACCTTATTTCTTAATCACTTTTAGAATTTGCCCTTTAACAGCTCTTCAATATTAAGAGTTTTCCAATTGACAAATTTTAGCATGCCTGGTGAGTTTCCTTTAATCCTTAGTGAAAGAACTTTTAAAAATAAGTTTAAGGACAAAACCTTTTTTTTAAAAAAAATAAACAGCAAAAGGGTAATTAGAATATTGATTTTGGAGAGTTATAAATGGGCTAAGTGTCCAGATAGATTTGAAAGAAGTTTTTAAAATTAAATAAAAGAATTCTTCCCATGAGAAAATATGATTGTTTTGAATTGTTTTGAAACAAGATTAAATGTTGGATACTACAAGGAACCAGAAGCAACTAAAGATTACAATTAAAAGGGAAGAACATTTAATTTTGACTTCCTAACACACAGTGGAACAAAATACTTTAATATGAAGCATATTGAAGGATATTTTTGAGCAATGGATTCATAAATTAACCTTAAAAGATGTTTTTTTTTTCTTGTGGCGATATTGGCTGCAAACAAATTTAATAAATTTTAAATGTTTTGGAAAAGGAACAGGCTTTATTGAACAAGACAGAGATTTATCTAAAACTGTGTTTAAAAATGATAAGCTATCAGAATGATATGACAAAGAAGTTATACTATATACACAAGATAGCTGATGTCTTAATAATTAAAAGGGATATTCAAATGACAAATCAAAAGAGCAGTTTGGATAATTTTGTTATATTGGATTATATTAAAATTTTAAAGAAATTTCTGAAAAGGAACAAAGGAACAAAAAAGAAAAAAATGTATAATTGTAATAAAACAATTAATAAAACAAGACAGGACAGGACAGGAAAGGAAGACAACATTGTAACATTGTTAGCTAAACTCCATATATTACTCCATTCTTAGGAAGGCTTTTTACTTTGATGTTCTGTTTTAATACCAGCAAAAATTCTATTTAGAGGAAACAACGTGATCTACACTGCACTTCCAGGAACAAAAAATACTGATGAACTTGATGCACTATATGACAGATTTTGTGTATCTCTGCTTGTGACATGTTGTAAACTGTCTCTCAGCTACAATATCTCTGTTTTCTATGAGTCTGTTTGCCTTCTGGATTTCTCAATTCCCTTACTACACTAATTGTCATAATTAAAACCAACTGTTTCTATGTAAACCTAATTAAAAACTGTTTTTGGCTGATTGTCAATGTTTAATCAGCTCATTAAAAGTATTATTCTTTTTCTTTTTATAAAAAATAAGCAATTACAATGCACAAAATTTATTAACAGCTTACTGAGTAATCTTTGCATGATAAAACCATAATTTGGGATCATGTGTTAAGCTTGTATAGAAATGACAAGTGAGGCAAGTAAGCATTCAGTAAATATTAAATTCATTCTCAGTTTTTTTCAGGGATCTGTACATAAATTTTGTTAAATGTAAGGTCACTTAGGTGTTCATTTATTTAAAATTTGGTCTCCAAGTTTTTGATCCTTCCCGTATATCTGTTCTAGTCTAGTCGTTAAGGTATCAGGCTAGAAACCAGGAGATTGTGGATTCTAGTCCTACCTTAAGCATAAAAACCAGTCGGAAATTGGTTGAACCAATTTTCCCCTTACTGGAAGTTCAATACGGAGAGAAGATCTTTTTGATGGAATAAAGCATGTGACATCCAAACACAATCCGTGTAAACCATGTATTCTTTCCTTTTGAATTACAATGATTTTTTTTGTGCCTGATTCTTTCCTTTAGTAGATTTTAATATGTACCTTATTTATTTTTCATTATTTTTTGAATAGATCCTTGAATTATTATTAATTTTTAATGGTATGGCACAGCTTCTGTTTTTGGCCATTCTGATACATTTCTCAGTTAAATTATGTTTGCTTCATTGTGCAATAATTATATGATAGCTCTCCTAATCTAATAGCTCCATTTCAATAGTCTCAGTGAGCAGTTTATTGCTGTAGTAATTTTAATTTACACCAAGAGCTCTATTTCTCTCATTGAGTTGGATCAAGGCTTACTCATGTTTAAAACTATTGAAATCAGTGGATTTGACTTAAGCACAATTAACTTGTATTGTTGGTTTTAATAGATCTCACTCAGTTGAAAGGACTTTGAACTACTACTGTGCGATAAGTATAAATTCAATAAATATATAATAAATAATACATTCAACTACTAATTAGTTTTTATTAATTTACTTTTTAATCACAGGTTTATAATTGGCCATCACACCTCAAGTAACTCTGGGTAGTATATTACAAAAATAGCTACAGATATAAAGAACAACAGTTATAAAAATATTTTAAAAATCCATATTAAAAAAATATTGTAAAAACCAAATATACAAACACTAGGTGAAAGGAGAATAAGAATGGCTACCTCAGCAATGGACCCATCTAAACATACCTCTTTGGGAGCCCCCGACCTGATGACATAATTAGGTCTAGAAGACTTCCAGAGTATGAAAGGGATGGAACTAATCTAATTTTGGAAAGAAAAATGTGCCATAACACAAGCAGCATGGTCATGTCTCCTGAGACTTATCAAATGTTGATTTCTGACTGATAGTACCCACAGCATGGCCTCTCTGTCAGACTTAATGGGATAGCTGATATATCTGGAAACAAACAGTCTCCCAGATAGCGCGGTCCCGTGCCATGAAAGGTTTTAAAGATTAAAACCAGATGAGATTAGCTGAGAATCTCAGTGGGAGAACTCAATCTTGATTTCTTCTATCAAAACAAAGACTTAAAGGTAAACATTTCTAAAATCAAGTTACAATACATATATATGAATCCCTTTCATAATTGCTCTTCCTTTGATTTAATGCATTTTCATTGCATTAGCCTGGACTTTGCAAAGCTTGTGCCCTGTTGTAGCCTCTTCAACAAGTCTATTCTTAGGGAGAAACATTGATTAAATGAATGCAAACTAATGAGGTGCAAGCAGCACTGATGAAAGCACTTAATTGCTTATTGTACTTTCTGTTGCCTTCTCCCCAGTGTTTTTTCCTCTGCTTCAATGAATAATTTATTCTGTCCTTCTACATAAATAATGGTTCCTTATTTTCATCAAAGAGTTATTCATTAGGAATTGAGCTTGTCTATTGGCTAATAGTGGGCCAATTAATACCTTCCAGACACTTCCGTTCCTTGGAGAAGAAAGATATGGAAGATTTGCAGTATTCATGATGCTTTACAAATAGTGAATATGGGGGGAATTCCTTTTAAAATTAGAAATTTTAAAGGACAATGACTAGAAACCCCTTCCACTGGTAAAATAATGCATTTATTAATCTCATTTTTATACCAATAGGCTAACAAAACTAATCCTCTGGAAATGCTGCTTAGTTCAATAGGGCATTAATTTTCACCTCTTCTTTGTATATTGTTGAAGTTTCCTGTATTGTTTATGATTACTTTGAGGGAAAAAGCATTTAATCACAATACAAAGAAGAGATCAAATGGGTAGTTCTGGAGCAATGCTTCCAAGCGATTAAGGAGAAGCATGGTACAAAGCACAATTAAAGTGCTGAGTAAATTAAATGTTAACATTTGGAAAGTTCTTTATATATTTTAATTAAGCAAGCTGCCAAGAGTGGGAAATATACAAGCCACAAACACCTTGAATATTTTGTGCAATTTAACCATGCTTGATGCTTTCTTTTAATGTATAATACAGGGCAATGGGGGGGACCCAAATCCAGTGTGTATTTTGAGCAGTGGAAAATGATTTCTTTTGGTAAGATTAACATGTAGATCAGCATCACGTATTGACCTCCATCGTCCCTGTTTTATAAACAAATATTAATTTTATTTCGTGCTAATAAAATGAGTTATGGCCAGGAAGATCTTAACACAGCTTTATCTGCTGTGCCTGGGAGCATGATGGCTCAATGGTTAAAACTGGTGAGCTTGTCAGCTGGAAGTCTGGGTTCGAGACCCAAGTGTTGTGTGATAGGCTGAGGTCCCATTACTTGCCCCAGCCTAGCAGTTTGAAAATGTGCAAATACAAATAGATAAAGAGATACCACCAGTGGTGGGCTGCAACCAGTTTAACAACCGGTTTTGTAAGCGCATGCTTTGCACGAGACTAACACGCATGCGCGCAGCATTCAAAATACAGCAATTTGAAGCTCAGCTGCTTACCTTCTTTGGCAGCCCCGGTAAGTAGAACAATGGAGGCGTGGAAATCAGCTGTGCTGCATGAATCAGCTGAGCAGAAAGAAGGAAACATAGGACAGGATAGGGCAGGACAGGTGGGAGAGGCCAGCTGATAGTCAGAACTACCTGTTTGCTAGAACTTGTCCGAACCGGCAGCAGCCCACCACTGGATACCACTTTGGTGGGAAGGTAACAGCGTTCCGTGTGCTTTGGCATATAGTCATGCTGACCACATGACAATGTAAATGCTTTGGGCAATGGTGGTTCCCTCCACTAAGAAGAGGACATGAACACCGCACCCCAGAGTCGGACACAAACTCTGCCTTTACCTTTATCTGCTGTGCAGTTGCATCCTTCCCTCAACTGGGAGACCTTTCAGACAGTCACTCATGCCATGGTCATCTCATGGCTAGATTACTGCAACATGATCATCATAGGCCTGTCTTTGAAGAACATCTAGCAGTTTCATTGGTCCCTTCAATTGGACCAGAATGCAGCAGCATAGGCAGTGACAGGCATACCTTACTTGTACCTTTGTAACATTTCTGCCTCATGTACTGCAATAATTGCCAATTGGCTTCCAAATTTAAAGTTACCTATAATAATAATAAAACAATAACTTTATTGTCATTGTACATGTATATACAGTATACCCATACTGTGGGTACCCACAGTATGGGTATACACAATATACCCATACCAATTCACTTAACACCCAAAGACCAGGTCCAACACACATAACAATCCCCAAACACACTCCCACCCACCACAATTCCCCACCCCTAAACCACCCAAACATCCACACAACAGTAATACTGCCCAACAGCTCACTGATGGTGGCCCTTTAGTTCATTGTTGAGTGCAATTATAGCTCTGGGATAAAAACTATTCAGAAAACGTGAGGTCCGAGTTTTAATTGTTCTGTATCTTCTGCCAGAAGGCAACAGTCCAACAAGATTGTAAGCAGGATGGGAAGAGTCTCTGAGAATGTTATGCAACTTTCTCAAACAGCGAGATTCGAAGATGTCATCCAGGGCTGGTAGCTGGAGTTCGATGATATTCTGGGCAATGATTCTCTGTAGAGCTTTTTTGTCTGCTACAGAGCTGCTCCATACCATGCAAGAATGCCATATGTCAGGACACTCCCAATGGTGCTGTGATAGTAGGACGTAAATGCTGAGGTAGATTTATCTTCCTGAGCATTCTCAGGAAGTACAGCCTCTTCTGTGCCTTCTTCACAAGCATGTTAGCATTCATAGTCCATGAGAGATCCTTCGAGATATAAAGCCCTTCATAATATAGGGCTTGGTCACTTGAGGAACCACATATATCCCATAGCATGTGGCAGCCAATTCTATCAAGCAGAATGGCAAGTTCCGGGTTGCTTTGATCAAATTATGTCATCTATCAGGATCCTGAAATCAGGTTCCCCCCACATACAAATATTTGGATAGCTTTCACCCACTGGTGTTTTGAAGGCTCTTAGCAAGGGTAAATGAAACATGATATGTGATGTGACACCCAGAAAAATACAGCATCCTTCACTTAATCCTCCAGGGAAAGATTGAAGGCAAACAAGGTCCAGGCAGAAGAAGAACATTATGGCTTGGGCCATAAACAGGGTTGTCTCAGTTATATACATAAATGTTTTATAGGTAGTCCTCAATTTACCACCACAACTGGAATCAGAAATTTGGTTGTTAAGTTGTGCTGTTAAATGAGATATCCCATGACTGAAACCAATTTTACACTTTTGCCATGATCATAAGCAAATCACTGCAGTAGTTAAGCAAGACATTAAAAAACAGTACTGATTTTTCATTGAATATGCAGAATTGTTGGAGGAGGAGGAGGAGGAGGAGGCCAACAATTACTCAGCAGAACTGAGAATCTCAGACAAGAGTCTGATTTACAAACTGCTGAAATGTTTTGGAGCTTCTCAATGGCCATATGATTCTATATGTAAAATAAAGACCAAAGTGCAACTGGGATTAATTAGTGTCACTGTCCAGAGAAGCCTCTTCCATTTCCAATTCAACCTTCACCTGTGTAACTGCCACTGTGACCTTCTCTGCTGGACGATTATTCTGTTCTGGCCATTAACGATGGAACAGAGAGCAAAGAAGCAGCTGGGGCATTTTCCTTTGTTTCAAATAGGGCAGCACGACCAGTTCTGCATTGCTGCTCTCTGACAGTAAAAGGTTTTACAAGCTTGAAACATTGTGCACTTGTCTAACACAATTTGTTCACCAGAGGCAACTGGCAATACACCATTCACACTTACTTTAAGATAGACATAGTTAGAGTAATAAACTCTAAGATAGGAAGAGGGCAGAAGGGGAAAAGAAGGCCTGTTGCTTAAAAATCAGTTCTGTTATTCTCATAACATCCATTTTTGTCCTTTAAACCAATGGATCACATCTTGTTCTGATGAGATTAACTGGGAAAAGTTCTCTATGGAAATGCATGATGGCAAACCCCTCCTAATCCTTTTTTTTTTCTCCGCAGGAAACTATAACTTGGTAGCAGTATCAGACCACAGCTATTGAGTAAACAATAATAATAAAAAATTAAAAATCAGGGACGCGGTGGCTCAGTAGCTAAGACATGACCTTGTCGATCGAAAGGTCGGCAGTTCAGCGTCGAATCCCTAGTGCCGCATGACAGAGTGAGATACCGTTACTTGTCCCAGCTTCTGCCAACCTAGCAGTTTGAAAGCATGTAAAAAATGCAAGTAGAAAAATAGGGACCACTTTGGTGGGAAGGTAATCATACCGGCCACATGATCACGGAGACGTCTTTAGACAGCTCTGGCTCTTCGGCTTTGAAACAGAGATGAGCACCGCCCCCTAGATATGGGAACAACTAGCATATATGTGCAAGGGGGACCTTTACCTTTACCTTTTATTAAGTAAACAGCATTTTATTTTTTGTTTTAAAGGTGTTTCTTTTATAAAATGCCTCCATATCATAACTACATCATGATATCTTCAAATTATCCTGTTTTTATGACCTCTGTTTATTATGGGTAAATATTAGATATCTGACAAACTCTAGAAATTGAAAGTCAAGCAAGTTTAAAACAAGGAAATATCAGATTCACCCAGTTTGGTATCATTTAACGTATCTCAAAAACAAGCTGAGAAAGGCTGGAATGAATATTGATTATATTTTTTTAAGAAGAAAATTTGTCCTAAATTTTAGACAAGCTTTGCAAAAGAAAGACTGATGGAAGTAGACATGTCTGCTTCTGTTACCATATTCTTAGCAACTTTCAACATGACTCTCCTGTTTTGAGTAAGCCGCCTCAATTCAAGTGAATGCACTAGTGATAACGATGACTTTAGACTAAGCATAACTATTATTTTTTTTAAAAAAAGAAGTTCTTGCACAGATGCCCTCCATTAAATGAATGTGAACTTTCTTCTGTATTTAGATTTGTGTTAACAGACATAAATACTATCATAAGCTGCTTATTCCTTTGATTTGCCTTTCTCCTTGTGCTTCTGCAAGAAGACTTCAATCGATTATACAGTATAAAGATGGAGCTTCTCTGTAATAATCTATTCCCAACCTGGAGGTCCCTTAAAGTCTTCCAACAGTGCACTCGTTGCTCCTATAATCTAGTCTATTCTGTTCTCTTTTTTTCCTTTTATCTTTCTCATTATTATATATAACATATATTGTTAAGCATAATATAGTCTTTAAAATATTATAATTTGAGCCTGGGTTATTTGTGCCTTGAGTGAGAATTCTGAATTGATTTGTTCTCTGATCTATTTGTTTGTTTACTTGGCTATCCATGGGATTCTCAGTAGACTTCTCCAATACCAAAGTTCAAAAGCTTCAAAATGCTTTTAACCCTGCTTCTTCAAAGTACAACTTTTGCTTTCAAATATAAAGCAAAACCATTGACTGCATGATTCTGTCTGGAGATATAGACACACCACTCCATCTGAATATATTTTGCAAGGCCTTCATTGCTGCCCTATAAATGGCTTACAACATGTTTCTTGACTGCTGATTCCTTTATTGTTGATAGTTGACTCTAAAAGTCAAAAGGTGTCCCCCATAAATATCTCCATTGGTAATTCTAGGGTTGATTGTATACTTGTTACTATTAGTTTGGTGTCTGTGCATTTATACATAGCCACATTTTTCACTACCCTCCTTAATTTTCATTAATAGAGCTTACAGATCATTTACATTCCTTATCAGAGAAGTGCCATCCACATAGTACAGGTAATTGATGTTTGTTCCTCAAATTTTAAAGCCACACTCATCTTTCAATTCAGCCTCTCTTAATAAATATAGCAAGTTAAATAAATAAGAAGATAATATAGACTTGCCTTCCTACTTTGTAACCTGGAGCCAAACTGTTTTGCCATCTTGCTTATGGACCATGGCTTCTTTCCCTATACATAGATGACACATGCAGGCAATGAGATGTTCTGGAATGTCTATTTTCTAAAGACATTCCATAGCTTTACATGACTTACACAAATGTCTTTATATAAACAATGAAATACATATTGACTATTTCTGATAGTTTTCTCAATGATTCAGCACACATAAGCAAAAATATCTTTTGTTCTTTGCCCTTTTCCCTAAACCAGAGGTCTTCAAACTTGGCAGCTTTAAGACTTGTGGACTTCAACTACCAGGTATGCTGGCTGGAAAATTCTGGGAGTTGAAGTCCACAAGTCTTAAAGCTGCCAAGTTTGGGGACTCTTGCCCTAAACCAATGTATCCTTCAACTTAACTTCTGGAGGATCCCCACTCAGAGAATTTCTGCAGGGCTGTGAAGAAATGTAGAGTCAATGGGATGTTATGTTCTTGTGCTTTTTTATGGTTTTTTGTTGAATTATACATATATTTATAGAATGTTGTTGAGCCACCTAGGATTTTCACTCATAATATAAATGTCCATATGAATTTTCTAAATAAATAAACTAAATAGAAACATCTCTACCTGATAGAATTTCACTCTTTCCACTTTCTTTAAATAATTTGCTATATGTTTTGGTGTCTTTTAGCATACCAATTTAAGATTGGAATTTTCTTAGTTTATAGATTTTTTTGGAAGACTTTTCCCATGTTTGCTTCTATTTTCTATTTCTTTATAGATGTTTGTCACAGCTTATTGCCTCTTCTAATGGTTCTCCAAAATTCTTAATTAAGTTCCTTCCTGCATTATTGTCTTTCTTGACTTTGGCTTCTTTTCTCTTCTTGGCAATTTCTACTATTGGTTTTCTTCTGGGGGGGGGGGGTGTTGTTCCTTTGGCAATCTCTTTTCCCATTCATCCTTAACTACTTTTTTTATTTAATTCTAACTTCTTCAAGGCCCCTGTCAATGAAATTCAAGTTTCCTTGAAAATTGTGGACGTACGCAAAAGATTATATAGTGAAAACAGGTTGAATTTGTCCTTGTCTTTAGTTTGATTTGGAATTCACACATGATCGTGACTGTAGACACTACTGGCTGTATCAGTAATGTAGTAAATTTGATTTCTATGCATGTAATAAAATGAAATAAAATTATATGGATGCTATTTTTAGTAGTTTGTAGAAAGTTTTAGCAATGAAGAACGTTTGGATTGGCAGAAACTGATAAATTACTATACAGTATTGTTTCATTTCTATATATATATATATATATATATATATATATATATATATATATATATATATATATGTATGTATGTATATGTATATATATACATTCAGCTAATTTTCCTCCATACTATTTCCAGTTCAGCATTCCAGTCTCCAACGATAAATAGCATACAATATCTTGCTTTCATGTTCTGTCAATCTCAGATTTAACTTGGCCACCACACCTGTTGACCTCTTTTCTCTTCTGCATCTGTCATTGCAGCATAAATTTGGATTACCTTCATGTGAAAGTCCACAAAGTTTAATTGATATTATTCAGCATTGCCTGCTTTGTACTAATTTCCTTCCTCTCTGTGAAAGCAAATACATTTCTTCTTTCTTTTTCATTACCTAAGTAATAAATAGTACAATCTTCTGAAAGTGCCATTCCATTCCACTTCAATTTGCTGATGTCTAAGAAGTTAGTTGCAAAGGTTGTGGAAGCTACTGGAAATAGTTAAAAATGTCTCAAAGTGCAACAAAGTTGAAAAAATTTACATCAAACATACAGTAGTTTTCTTCCTTATAGGTTATTATTTACCCAGAAAGAAAATTTATTGATCCAAAACAGCAAAATAGAAACAGCAATGAACACCATGGAGCTAGCATATAACAGGATCAATGGAAACTAAGAAAGGTGCTTAAGGAAATTAGTAACTTCTAAACTAAATAAGATCAGAATAGCCTTAATCTAGTAAGAATCATATAGACATATTTGCATAGTGCTCTGGCTACATGCTATATGTAAAACTAAATGAGATTACTATGCATATTTTTCTTATGCAGGATTTTGCCTCATATGAAGTGGAATTTTTGCCTCATATGAAGTGGAATTTTTGCCTCATATGAAGTGCTTTAGCACACAAGAAGATCTGAAAGGACCAAGAAACAACTAGAATGATCTAGATCTTTTAATTGGTTCTTCACTTTGATAGTGCTTTAGACAAACCATTCCTTTGAAGCTGCTTTGAAGAGCCATACAATCTCTGCTTCTAAAGAATGAAACAAAGCTCTTGCATTACTTTTTTTCATGTCACAATCCATGAACTGGCTACTGGATATCATTATTATCATCTTCCTAATGTTTTTTGCCTGCAGGACCAGGATCCACTTTTTAGATCGACGAACACCTTCTTCTACATGAAGCCAGGGAGATATGAGAGGTGAAATATGTTGAGCATATAATGTTAAGTCAAATGTCATTAGATTAACCAAAAGCAAAAGATACTGATAACACAAGCAGAAGTTTATAAGAGCTAAAAGAAGCTATTCCGGTCATATTATAAACCTGGAAAAATAATATCCATTGGATTATATAGAATTGGAAGCAACTAATATTATCAGACTACTTATGGTAGTGTTTCTCAACCTTGGTGACTTTAAGATGCATGGACTTCAACTCCTAGAATTCCTCAGCCAGCCATTTCTTAAAATTGGTTTATATTGCCACTTTAATAGACTGTTGATTTTAGCAAACAGTTTTTGCCCAACTTAAAAAAGAAATTACCCCTCTACCTGATCTAATATTTTGCTATCTTCTGTGTTATAAGAAAAAATCAACAACAAAGGCACTGGCTTTTGGCTTTGCTTACTGGAAGATGTCATCCCTTCTGTGTGACATGACAAACCAAATTAATTTGAAAGAGTGACTGAAAGTGCCAATCTCCCAATTTCAGAACACAGTAATGCTTCCTTTTGGTGAGTGCGGACATTATGGATTGCCCTAAAGCTCCATATAAAGTGGGTGGCATTTCTGCACTATGGGTATTTTAACCCACTCGTAATGTTTAGTGAGCAGCCAGAAGTACCTGCGAATGTTGATTGGCTTAGTCACTGTCTTAAACATGTTTGGAAATCACACCATTAAAAAGCTTCTGCATTTTATTTTTAGCTCAGTAATGACACAAGCTCTATTCCAGCAACAATAGCACAGTATTTGATGAACATGTCACCACTCCACCAGCTTTGGCCAACTCTGATAACTAAGTCTTGGCCTCTTCTCTTTTGGCTGATCTTCAAGGAAAAGCCAGAAACTGACCCTATTTATAATCTGTGTTGAAAGCTCAGTAGAGAAATAGTATTTTATTCAAACATCAAACTATATCACAGTGTAGCTGATTGACTTTGGTTTAGGGGTTTATGTAAACTCAGCCACTGTGGTTTGTATGCCAGGGTGTGTTATGAAAACTGAGTCTACATAATCCTTCCTTCCTTCATATTTGTATGCAGCCTCATCTAGCAATTCTAAATGAGAATTGTCAAATGGGCCATGATTTATATAGGAACTAGGTCAGAATGTGATTTTACATAGAATTGTTAACTGTGCAGAATATTACATTTCAGTTATAATGATTTTCAAAGTGAGGAATAACAAACTCAGAAAATTAAAATCATATACTGCCTAAGCACAGCATGAAATCAGAAACAAGGAATGTTAAGGGAGATAGAGGGAGAGGTAGTTGCCAGAGCAACAGTCACAATCAAATTTTCACATTGCCTAGTATGTTTTGTAAAGTGTACCTATATTTTATTGGGTGCATATATCAAAGCTACTGTAGCCATAACCAGATTGCCAAAATCTGGATGACTAGCAAGGAGTTGGGAATTTACTACCTGGTTGTCTTTATTACCTGATTGTCATCACTTAGATATGTGGTAACTGTTGAAGGAGAGCACCTGAATATTAAATAGGAAGGAAAAGTATATTAGTATATTAGTGGCATGGGAGTCAGTTTGATTTGCTGCCATGCATTACACTGCGGCTTTCTTTCTTCCTCATTTTACAAACAGATGTCATTAATATTCCCGCTATTTCCATATGAGTAAGAATGGATTTAACTGATTTTGTCCAATTTTGGCATAATCATATAAGTGTTTTCATGTTTAAAAACAGTTTAGTACAGTCTGAAGAAAACTTATATAGTCAAGATGTCAGGTGATTAAATTCTTTTTTAAAAAAACATTAAGCATTGACTGTAGAATTCAGAAGATGGGAATTAAATCACTTCTGTTGGGCATTTTAACTATGCAAATCTTTCCTTATCCTAAAGCTCTTAACTTTGTATTGTGCTATGGGAAAAATTATATAGATGGTTACATACGCACATAATAGCCTCTTTCACAAAATTTATTTTTGAATTTATATCTAGGGTAGCCCTATAATTCAGCATCCTGTCTCATTCTTCCCCCTGCATGGCCCTCAGAAGTATAACCAGTTGTTTCAAATCTATGCCAAATGATTTCAAGAAAGTTTATGCATGAGCAAATATTCATACCTTGGTCCTTTTTTGTAGATCTTTCAGAAAAATGTAGATATATTGGCAACGACAACATATTGAGGGGTAAGGCTATGAACATAGATACACTTAACCTTTTTTTGTAAGTATAGTTTCTGCTTAAATAAGTTCTGAAAAGAGTTGTTGTCAACTCTGATTTGATTTTCAGTACTGTATTTTTCAGTATATAAGACACACTCTCCTCCCCCCCCCCCCCGTAAAAGTGGGTGGAAATGTCTGTGCATCCTTTATGAATGTTGCCAAAGCCCCGCCCACCCACCGGCCTCACCCTTCGGCCTCTTCCTCCCAGCAATTTACCTCCTGGCAGCAAACAGCAAACTGCCTGGTCAGCTTCAGCACAGCCTGATTTAACACAAGCAGGTGATTGGTGGTTGGATCAGCCTCCCAGAATACCACCTATCAGCTGTTCCAGGCTGCGGGGATTACCACCACCCATCATCCCATCACTGCCCATTGCTGCTGCCACCTATCACCACCTCCGCGCACCCCATTTTCAGCCTCTGTGCTTCCCATTTTTGGCCTGCGCGCACCCCATTTTTGGCCTTTTCACACCCAGTTTTTGGCCCATTCCAGGCGGCGAGGATAAGTGGCAATGGTACTCATCCCTGCTGCCTGAAACTGGCCCAAAATGGAATACATGATGGAAATGGAACACATGATGGACATGCGGAGGCCAAAATGGGGCGTGCGGAGGTGGCAATAGGTGGCAGCAGTAATGGTGGCAGTGGGTGGTGGTGATCCCCACAGCCTGGACCAGCTGATAGGCAGTATTCCGTGAGGCCAATCCAACTACCAATCAGCTGTGCTGAAGCTGATCAGATAGTTTGCTTTTGCTGCAGGGGTAATTGCTGGGAGGCAGAGGCAGGTTTTTTTCCCTTGTTTTCCTCCCCGAAAACTAGATGCGTCTTATACTTTGGAGCATCTTATAGTCTGAAAAATACGGCAATTGGTATGGTAACCCTTTGACTTAGTAATAATAATAAGAGAACCTATGGCAATTTACATGGGCATTATATTTTGTCAGTATAATAATGTCTTTCTCACTTTGAAAGCTATTTTCTATGAAAATTCTATTTTTCTTTCTGACTGCGTTTATGACAGCTCTTTTGGACATTTGTGGCTTTTGCACACTGTCAAATATAGTAGGTTTTAAAGTTACAGTACAATCTGTTTACTTGCAGGACAGTAAAGGAAAATTCTCATTACTAATAGAAGTATAATTGGAACGGGCTATTGAGACATAATTAGATTGACTAGATTGACGCTTTGATGAAATCAGATTGTGAAATTGACTAAAGAAGGGACAAAATGTTAACAAGACTAGAGGAGAGATTGGCAACTTTAGGTTCTGCTTAACCCCATGAAAATGGGAAGCATGAACCTGCTGAGTTAATGTTATTAAATACGTTGTTAAATGCCAGGAGCAATTATTTCAACCTATGCATCTTTGCAGACATCAGATTGGCCCAAAACAAACAAAGAAACATAGCGGCAATCAGACTTTGAAGTTGCAGTGCTATTGATTGCCAAAAATATGCTATATTTCTTGTGTTTTCTATTACTCTAGACAGTTTAAAGTGCCTCATGTTTACATTCTGCATGTACTGGATATTGTTTGTTACATACTTCAGAAGGAGCATTTGCATTTTGGAAAATTCATCACTGTTGCATCTCATATATTCAAGTGATTCCAGGGAAGACTCTGTCATTGCAAATAACTAACTAACTAACTAACTAACTCTAGGATAGAAGAATATCCTGTATCCTGCAAGACATTGTGAGGTTCTAGTGCCTTCTGCTAAATGAAAGTTCAGTAAGTATATAGTTACTCAAGCAACCTAATTAAATGCAAAAAGGTAGCACACACTCTGAAATGTGCCACTTGTTCCCATGCCTTTTTTCCTGCATGCCTCACTCAAACAGATGCAGGAAATTACCATTACTAAAACAGTGTAAGAATAAATGAATATTTTAACATTGATTGCTCACTGGTAAATTACCAGATAAAGCCTTTAGGGCAGAGCACATACATTCACAGGTATTTTTTATATTATTATGGAATGCAAATTGTTTTAGAGTATTCATATTGTTTCTTTGTAAAAATGTAGACAATCTTTTTCCAGTTTTATCTGTCAGAGTTCAATATATTTTAAAGATGTGTCTTATTCATAAAACAGGGATTTTATCCAGAAAAACATATTAATTGATTCTCCCTAAAAAGACTATAATACATCTCTTCTCTCCTCTCCTCTTCTCTTCTCTTCTCTTCTCTTCTCTTCTCTTCTCTTCTCTTCTCTTCTCTTCTCTTCTCTTCTCTTCTCCTCTCCTCTCCTCTCCTCTCCTCTCCTCTCCTCTCCTCTCTTCTCTCATTTATGAATGTGGGGCCCAGTTAATATATGACCAACAACAGTCAGATGACAATGCATTGATTACTCAGTAGGGTGTAGAGCCTAGATGTCCTTGGCTTGGAAGCTAAATAGGATCATATCTGATTAGTATTTGGATGAAAGTCCTTCAGAGTTACAGAAGGGCTATAGACAAAACAATCTTTATTGGAAAAGATTGTAGAAGGTGGTAGTGGCAACTACTATTGCCAAATAAAATGCATGCTTGTATTCATGAAGCCAAAAGCTGAGCTAAACTTGAAGGACACATTCACAGTTATGACTCTGTTATAAGCGCTATACATGAAATAAATATTTGAAAGAAGAATTTCATTGTCCTTTTTAAGCATCAGTCCTAGGCACAGTTTCTGTGTGTCTGTTTCACTGACTTCAGTAGATCCTTCATCTAAGTGAACAAATAAAAGAGGAGGCTTTTGAAGTGATCAAGAAATAAATAATGGGAAATCCAATCAACTTCACAATGAAAGGGGAAGTCATATTTTTTCTTAGGAAAAATGCCAAAAAAAAAAGAAGAAGAAGAAGAAGAGAAGAAGCTTTCGGTAAACAGTAAATGATAATAAATATGTGGTGGAAACAAAGGATCTTCAGTTGAGTCTGTGGACGGTCTCTGTGTTTTTGGAACTTCACAGTTCCCATTTGGGAACTTGTTGCCCTCTATAAAAACACTTCAGGAAAACTATCAAACCTTGTATGCACAAAATAATCCTTTTTATCTTTTTCAAAGAACAATGCTCAGTATGAATATTATTCCTCAGAATACAAAATACATTCTTATTCAAAATATATGTGTGCTGCCTTACTTCTGTAGCCCACAGATTTCAAAGACTATGCAGTCCACCCAATACATTTTGCATATATGTAGTTACTGGATGTGCATCAATAAATATATGTATTTTCTTAAAAAAAAAAAAAAAAGACAGCAGGGCTGACAGGTCAGATCCCAGCCAAAGTGATCTCTATCCATGGTCTAAATGTTCAGAGACGCAATGGCTTTTCCAGTAAAAAATAAATCTCTTAAGAGAAAACTATGACTTATAATCACTTCAGTGATCTCCTATAAAGATTTATCTGTTAAAAAGTAAACCAGAACCCCAATATCCTAGTAGACTAGAAAGAAAAGCAAAAAAGAAAAAGAAAAAATCATTAGGGTTTGCTAGTCCATAAATTTGAAATAGTAAATAAAAATCACCACCCTGTGGACAATTCAAGCAAACCAGGGAGGAACAATGAATTATAAGGCATGCAAGCCCTTTCGATCAGCCAGCCGATGTATTATGCAAAATGTCATTCTATGCCCAGTGTGTGCAACTGAAATAGGACAAAATTAATTACTTTTCCCAGGTAATTACCATATGTATAAGTTTGCCCACTGTTCCGTGCTCCCTAAGAACACCAATGTCAAGGATTAGAATGTGGCACAGTAAGGAGCCGGCTCCCTACCCAACTTATTTAGTAAATCAGCAGGTGACCAACTTTAGTTAATATTTCAAAAGAGGGTTTTCTGCCATTTGGTTTGTTCCTCAGCCATTAATGGCTTGTTCAAAACTTTAGCAAAAGAAAATCATTTGTGCAGAAATACCTACTTCTATACATGGGGTCAACATGAACATAATAGGAATCAACTGAATGCAGTAAGACTCGGAACAAGGTGGTACAATATGCATTGTGGCTTACATATGTTCTTGAACTGAGCATTTATTTTTATCATGTTTTGGGAGCTTCTAGAAATAGTGCTTTATGAATTCTGGATGACCTGACTGAATATTCATCATAATAATTCTGGCCTACCTAATTATTTTTTGAGATGCCTGTCAGATTTCCAAAAATAATCTTGTAGGCCTGGAATGGTAGATCATTCTCACCAAATCAAGGCTGAAACGTAATACAATATGAAAGAATACAGAACTAATCTTGAGAATCAGGAAAAATGAGTGAGCTATTAAGAAAAAGAGTCCCATTCTCAGTCCTGAGAAAGTAGAAAGCATCAGAAAGAAATTAAAGGTGGGACATAAATGAACTTTGAAAACTTTGAAAATATCATTCTTTCATAAAAAGCATTCTAGACTTTCTACCATTCTTCTTTCTTAGGGTTGCCTACTTTGAAGGACTGATACTGGTGGACTTCCAGACCTTGCTGAATTGCAGCTCTCAGTGTTGATCACATTAATTGCTTCTTGGGTTGCAGGAAGTTGTAATATAATTACATTTGGAGAGGTGCAATTTCTCATGCATGATCTAAACTTTTATATTTATTTAGGTCAGTCCAAATTCTATCAAGACTTGGCTCACCATTATCTTATACAGTGATCATGGAGGAAGACCAAAATAATTAAGCCACAGCATAGTGTATAAATAAGATGGATAGCTGGAATCTATTGTGGATCTTACCTTTTGTCATCGCTATGGTTACTACTATCTGACAGAGATAGTAGATCATTCTTTCTCTAAATGATAAAATGATTGTTAATAAGAAGAACCAGCATCTGATTAACTTGCACCAGATTACTACATGTGAGCTGCAAAAATCCAAATAATGGTAAGGTAAAAGGTAACAAAGAAAGAATTTTCAGAAGTTCAGAAGTTCTAAATGCTATCATTTAGTCATTGTTCAAATTTTTGCGGTCCAGATGTGGCAATTCTGAGCATGAAACTTTTGCTATCCTGTATTAAATAAATGTGTGAAAACCCACCAAATTTTTTTTAAAAAATATTCTACCTTTATAGTGTTTGAAACAATCTATACATGTCCAGGCTCTGTTTATGTACTGTATGTTCACACTGTAGGTGATGAGAATTTTGTGTGGTCAACTTATTGATAGAAAGTTTGTATTTCAGATGCTTATATTGAAAATGGAGTGAGGTCAAGGATAACAATGGTTATGGGTCTTTTTATTTCTTTTATTTTAGTGACAGTAAATGATTGTGGCCAGATTCCTTTTGTTTTATTGTTGTTGCTGTTGTTATAGGGAAAAGTTTGCAAAGTAGTGAGGTAGTTGTTTCTTGTGGTGTATGGCCAGCTCTCTTGAGAGAAATTAAGATAATTAAGGTTGCATAATCCTCATTAATTCTAATAATATGACATTATGAGAAACTGGTATGAATGAGAATAATATGGGTCTATTTTCATTTTTTTTTAAGTATTGAAAACATAAGTAGGAAATCCAGGCACAACCTAAATAGCAAATTTTAGTAACTTTGCAACTAAAAGTTTCTTTCCAATTTATGGAAATAAACTTTCCAAGTAATGATTAATTTATGATTAATTTCTATATTTTTAAGCCTACATAGTATTTTCTAGTTCATTGAAAAAAAATGGAGATGATAACAAGATGAATTGTAGAATAACTTTTTGAAGAAACCTGGCAAGGTAGATGTGAGACAAAAATAAAGATGCTATGATAGGTAGTTTTGAACTATAGATTTTAAATCAAAAATACAATGCAGCAGAATAGAAATATGTTGTTTCATAAAAAAAAAACTAGTAATATGAATAAGTCATAGGTGTGCTTGAGACTACATTCTGATAATTATACTGTGGATTATTGAAAAGAACCTGGTTTCCAAAATATCGTAAGGATTTTTTTCTCAAAACCACAAGCAACTTTAAAATGTCCTAGCTTACTTGGAGAAAAAAAATAAGGGGCACTTTGTCATATTCTGGGCACTTAGCAAAAAATCTAAGGATAAAATTGACTTATTTTGTAGCTTTCATTCTTTCTCAACAAAACTCATACCCAAAGTTTGATTCAATTTTTTTTTTTTTTTTTTGCCAAGTTCTTCTCTATCTGTGCTGGAGGGATATATTTTTCATTAGCCCAATATAGGAAATGCCATGAAGAATGCTGAGAATAAAGGCAGCTGCTGAGTGAAATGGATTGTTGAACTATGAAAAAAGGCCAAATTTTTGATATCCAGCAGGTGCAGTATCTGACCTTTACATGAGAAAACATGGCTTGAATCTAAATGGCTGCTTAAAATAGGTGTGAGTTATATATAATACTTACTACTTTATATTCTTTGGTAGGTAGGTAGATAGGTAGGTCAGGAAGGAAGGAAGGAAGGAAGGAAGGAAGGAAGGAAGGAAGGAAGGAAGGAAGGAAGGAAGGAAGGAAGGAAGGAAGGAAGGAAGGAAGGAAATCAAACTTGTTAAGCACAATCTTTAAAAAAGCTACACCCATTAATTTGTGCTAAACAAGTTAACAAGATTTGCATATTTATATTTTAAGTACTTGAGTTTTTGAGAAAATGTATTTAATTAGACAGCAATGGCCACCAAAGTGAAATGGCAAGATTACATCTTTTTTTTTAACCGTTGCCTATGTATAATCTCAGTATACATGCGTGATCTTGATATGATTGTTGTACTCATTGGTACAGTTGAACCCAATTTTCTCTACTTAATAATTATATTATGATATTTTATAAGTAAAGGCTACATGGTGGCAACTAAAGCCAAATAAGAATATGGGATTTTTTTCTTCCAAAAAGTGCCAGGTATAGTTTCTAAGCCAATGGGACAGGGAAGTATATAACAAAGCACTTTCCCCTGGATTGCAGTCAACTTTGCAGGACCACAATAAATTGCCCCCATGAGATCTAGTTCTGATGCCTCTGAATGTGATATTTAAACACAGTGCTGCCTGTGTTGAACAAACATGGCTGAATTGAGTTGAGGCTAGTTATTACTACTGCAGTTGCCACTTTATCACATTTTCGCAGTAAACACCCAAAGTGAATTTTAAAAAACAACCAGATCATGAGCACTGTAGATTGAACATATGTCAGGCAGTCTCTCTATTTTCTCAAATAATGGGTTGTGTATTTAATTGGCATATCTTATCATTTATATCATAATTAATAATGGGCAAATTGGATATTGGCTCATACTGACACTATGCTGCCTCTAATCCTAAGAGATTAGATTGTTCCATTATAGACATCTCCTGCCAATTATGTCTACATCATGGAGGTAGCAAGACAGATGGCTGCACAAATAATAATAGTGTCCATCTACTCAATCCAATTCATACCAATTAATCTTTTTATCAGGAACATTTTTCAACATTCTCCTGCCACTCAGTTTTTTAACCAAGAAAATTTAATGTGTTCCCATAGAAACCAATTACTATTACTTTAGTGTCATGACATTCATCTGAGGAAGGATGATTATCAACTCTTCTTTTTCCTAGATCTACAAGGTTTAACAATCTTTCTAAATCTTTACATTTGGTTAAATGCTCAAACTGTTCCTAAGAACAAGTATGTAGCATTTTTAAAATATATTTACTTCATTCTGTAGAGAATTTGACAAGAAATTGACTATTGCTTATGTGATAATGTTGATAATATTACTAATCTTTCAAATAAGTAATCTTCTCTTCAGAGATCTATTTGTTCTTAGATACAGGTTCAAGCATAGAATATTTGGGCAATAAACTCAGCAAAACCTTTCAAACAAGCCCACAAGTTACAAGTTTGCTGTGATCCTCCAGTTGTATGCTTTCTTCACCATTGGCTACAGTGGGAGCTGTAGTTCAACAATATCTGGAAGACCTCAGACTTCCCATAACTGGTTAATGTTAATAGATCCATCTATAGTACTGCAAAATGTGGAGAAGCTCTCAAGAATAGGAGAATTCCTGCATCCCCTGAGAATTCCCTGGATCTAGACTAGACTTTGCAACATAACCCGAACTGTTGTGATTGAATAATAATGTAAATCCAGGTAGAATATTTTAAAAAAATCTTTATTAATTATAAAGAATTAATATAAAGATTAATTATAACTATATATTAATTCTACATTTGTAAAGAATTTTTAAGGGCCTCTTATACTTGTCAGAATTTATTGGCCAAATATTAGGAAATGAGAGTAAACTTATTCCTCAGGAACAACTGAGCAGAATATAGCCTCTACCTCAGAGGTTTTCAAACTTGGCAGCTTTAAGACTTGTGGTCTTCAACTCCCAGAATTCTCCAACCAGCTATTCTGGGAGTTGAAGTCCAGAAGTCTTAAAGCTGCCAAGTTTGAAGATCTCTGCTCTACATAAAAGGACCAGAGGTCAAAATATCTCTGAAAAGACCAAACACCATGGACCAATGGTGAAATCCGATTTTTTTTTACTATCAGTTCTGTGGGTGTGGCTTGGTGGGCATGGTGTGGCTTTGTGGACGTGGCAGGGGAAGGATACTGCAAAATCCCCATTCCCTCTCCACTCCTGAAGGAAGGATATTGCAAAATCTCTATTTCCACCCCACTTTGGGGCCAGCCAGAAGTGGTATTTGCCCGTTCTCCAAACTACTCAAAATTTACGCTACTGGTTCTCCAGAACCTGTTAGAACCTGCTGGATTTCACTCCTGCCATGGACCCCTTTAAGGTTATAGCCCTAAATTGATATCTGTGATGCAATTTCCTGAACCTAAATCTTCTTCCCAATAGAACAAAGGCCAGTTGTGCAAAACGAAGATTGCAAGCTAAATTTCCATAGTCTGAGTGCTACCAACAAAAAAGGGTTTTGTGAAATGCCCTTTCCCCACCCACTACCCCATTAGAGTGAAGAAATACAAAGCCAGCTTTCCTCTAATGATCTCAGTCTAGGGGTAGTTTCACTTGAGAAAAGGCAGCCTGATACAACTGAACTATTTAAGTTTTCCAATTTAGAACTAACACTTTAATTTGGATTTTGTAACCAATGAGGAGTAAATGAAGTTAGTATTAATGTTTTTGACAGATATACCAGATCTCTGGGCATAGGTTGGCTGTAAAAATTTTTTTTAAAAAAATCAACTGAGCTTTCCAGAAAATCCATTTTATTACTTAATAGCTTAGTGGCCTCTCCTACTATTGAAACATAGATTTAAAACTCCTCAGGGCTACAAAGAACTGTGTCTTTTTGTTTATGTAAAATATGTGGTATATCATTAATATTTGCAATAGGTTTTAAAGGAATTGAAAACTTACCCTTCTTAAAAAATTTGCAATTTCTTTCCCAGACACCCACATGTTGTGGGTGTTTTATAGCCAAACTGATACATCCAAAGATGCAGAGTAAGAGAAAATGTGTTTTATGGAGTGATTATTTGTCCAATTTAAGCAGCACCGGCAACTGAGTAGTCAAATAGGAACAATGCGACTTAGCCCACTGGATGGCTCTGCTGTTGATTGAGGATACTGATACCTTGACAAAATGCAGACTCCCATCCTGAGCAAGATTCAGATGTGGCTGTAATAATACAATATTTCCCAGCAAGGCTGAGAGAGTTTTTTGTGGTTGAGTGAGCACTACAGGGAAAGGTAAGGTTTATTGTCAGCACAATCAGTCAAAAAGCATGTAAACAAAGTTCTAGTTGAGGGAGTCTTTTTCTGGTGCAAGACAGATCACTTAGTAATTTATCTACAGTATCGATATTTTGGTATAGAAGAGATCTTCAGAAAGTACCAGATACTTTGCTGATAGCAGTGATAGAACCAGAGGTGGGTTTCAGCAGGTTCTGACCAGTTCTGGAGAACTGGTAGTGGAAATTTTGAGTAGTTTGGAGAACCGGTTAATACCACTTCTGAATGGCCCCACCCCTGTCTATTCTCTGCCTCCCGAGTCCCAGCTGATTGGGAGGAAATGGGGATTTTGTAGTAACCTTCCCCTGCCAAGCCCACCAAGCCACGCCCACCAAGCCACACCACGCCCACAGAACTAGTAGTAAAAAAATTTGAAACCCCCCGCCCCCACTGGATAGAACATGCTTTATTTCTATAATGCTTTTAACTGAAGGATTCAATAAAGTCTAGAAATTCATATCTTTGGAGCAGAAACAGCGCACACCTTAAAAACATTGTGCTAATTCACCAGTTCCTCTATGAACTGGTGTAATTAAACCTAATCTTGTTAATCCAAATAATGAGCAGACCCCAGAGAAACCTAGAACAATTCTGAACAACCCATCAGGACAGAAAGTTCTGACTAGTTTTTTAAAAAATGAGAGCAGAACTCAATTTGTCTTTGTTCCTTTGTCCTCCATTAGTAAGAAAAAGAATTGAGACTACGTCCCTCGTTTGGAAAAACACGCCAAACCAAAAGAGGTTTGAAGAAAGTAACCATACAGCGAAATGTTGTTAGCCCTGTGAAATAATCCAGGCAATAAGCACAACTAGGAGTGCTAGTTCTATCTTTATTGTTAGGTTACATTGGTAGAATCAAGCATTTCTCCCCTCCCTTCTCTACCAAAAGGTTCCTTCTGAAATGTTTCCTATGTTCTCCCTCTTTCTGTGGACTGAGATATTTTTACCTACCATTGGCCAGCCTATGGCTCTCCCTCTTTTCTCCCGAGGTCATTCTCACATATTATTGTTGAGCTAATTGTGAACTAGACGCTTTTTCTTTGATTTATATTATAGGTTTATCCTTCCTTCCTTCCTTCCTTCCTTCCTTCCTTCCTTCCTTCCTTCCTATCTTTTTTCTTTTTAACTTGAGTCCAATTTTGTTCTACCTGCATTGTAGGCCATTTTCCTGTCTGAATTAAAGTCTGCAGGATTCATAGTATTATCCCTTGTGTCCAGTTCTTAATCATCTGCTTAATCTAACCTTAATCTTAAACATAATAAATAATTGATATCTTCCAATAGATTCATTCCAATGGGGAATTTTGCCTACCACATATTACATGCATGCCACATGTGTTCCATTAGTTACAAAAAAGGCAAGGAAACCAAAATCTGAGGGTTTTCCAGACCATTACTCCTGACTAATTGTACAGAGTGGAAGATTCTCTGTAAAAAAAATAGTTGGTAGCAAAAAATAAACCTGCTGTCCTCAGGAGTGGGTAGTGTGGCTGTGTGGATATCTGCAAAAGTCCCTTCTTGTAGGAGGGAACTCTATTTGAGGGAACCAGTGAATCCAACCTACCATATCTGTACATATATATGTACAAGAACCCATTCCAATATGCATGCCTAAGAGTGAATTTCAATTGAGTCTCCCAGGTCTTGCCCCAATATTTTGTACCTCACATCACAATGCTTAAGGCTCTATAAAACAATTCCACCATTCAATTTCACAGGTTCTACATTTACCAGATCAAACTGAAAAGAAGATAAACTTAACACAGGGCCATTAAATAGGCTATTGTTTCATTCAGGATTCTTATGGGGAGAGTGAAGGTTAAGAGCAGAATAATTGTAGGTTGATCAGTAATATGGCAACACAGATATTTGCTGTAGCTCACCAGACAGCATCACAAATCAGCATAAAGTTATCTGATTCCATTGTACAATTACAGGCTCAGTGGACCTTTCTAAAATTTCAGAAAGGCACCCAGAAAGGGACTAGCAAATATTATCATTCATACATAGAATCATAAATATATCTGACCCATGTTATACCACCACAGAATTTCAGAGTAAAGCAGCTTAATTTTTCTCACATTTTTCTTGTTTCCACATCCTGCTCTGTAGCCAGGCCTTAGGTAGGCTAAAATTTATATTCATTTTTTTCAAAACAATTTTAAAAATAGTATAGTTTACATTATAGCAAACAACAACAATCACAAGGAAACATGATTAGCATAACTGGGTAAGAACATTTCCTACAAAGATTAATAAGAGTAATAATAAAAAATATGCATTAATAACTTAACTAAAGAAGACACATAACCAAAAGTTTCATAAGTGCTATATCTTAGACAACTACTTTATTTATTTATTTATTTATTTTATTATTGCGATTTATATGCTGCCTTTCTCCCGAGGGACTCAAGGCGGCTTACAAAATGGCAATTTCCAATACAAATCACAAGATAAAAATTAAAATCAACACCCCAATTAAAACAGTTTAAAATTATAACAGTGTACACCCAAATGGATCAGTTGAGTTGATGGAAGAGCCACGTCTTCAGCTCGCGACAGATGGAATTACTTGAAATAATAAATGGTTTGATTATGACAGATTATTAGGATGAGGAAAACAAAGGCCAAGCATTAATGGGAAAAAACTATGTAGCCATTTAAACTCTTCTCCCATCTCAGGACAATCTCATACTTGTGAAGAAAGATAAAATCTTTCACCCAATAGTAGCCATTAGTCTTAGATTCAAAAAAACATCTTACAGCATCTAGCTAACAGCTGGAGTAGGCAGTGTCATAGGATTACAATTCTTGCCATTTTTCACCATTATCAGTACTGGCCAAGCATGATGGAAGGTGCAATTCAACTATATCAATACGCCTACTACATGTTGTAGTTCCTGCGCTTAGCCACAAAAATAGAAGTGGTAAAGAACATATTGTAGAAGAGTGAAAAGATTTTTAAAGGATCACTGTGTTCTACTCCCTGCCTAAATCAGACTTAAATCTGTCTTGAGATTGGTGTGGAGTACAAAGACAGGATTGGCCGACCTTGCATAATTGTTTCCTGCTGGTGATACTGTGGCAGGGAATAAGCAGAGTCTGTTCTGTACATCACTATCTCTCTTTATCCATGCAAATATGATGTGATTAAAATTATGGAATAACTATACTAGTTGAAAGAGAGGAAGAAAGTGACATAATTATTAGATTGAAGGTATTGATACAATTTGCTTTGCCTAGCCCAAGACTAAAACTGGCATTGCTTTGTTAATTTCTTCCAAGGGCATAATGTACGCAGAGAGTATTTTCATTTTTAAAAGCACAACAGTTATCAGACTAATTGAATCAGGAAGTTTCCTTTCAGGCAAAATGTTCAGTGGATAACATTAATTCTGCGATCTTCTTCTCCATGGGGAAGAAAGTGATAGAAGAAAGAAAAGCTCAGTTGCTGATCCCGATGAAAAATCTGAGACTATTTTGCCTTGAGTTGTGTTTCTCCATCAAATGCTCTGCATGTAAATATTTACTGGCAACTATTCCCAGTCTATTAGCAACACAGCTTTCTGCTGCTTGTGTTACTAGAGGAACTACTTCAAAAACCACCTTGATGTATGCAAACTCTCTTCAATGTATTCATTGAATTTGTATATATTCAACTTTTACTGCCTCACATTTGGCTTTTGCATGCTTTCCTGCCTGATTAGGTTTTACATTTCCATATGTAATTTATGACAAATTGATTGATACCATGGAGACTTTTAAAGAATTACCTATATATGCTCCCTTGCACATTTTATGTTTAATACTTCTGTGAAGAGAATGAAGTGTAGGTCCTAACTGCACAACACCACAGTTAGAAAAAAAACATCTATTTAAGGCAATATTCTGCCATCTGCTTTCTGCCTACAATGTCATGGCAAACTCATGAATTTGATTGAGGAGCAGTAAGAAAAAGGTTTACAAACCAGTCATTCAGCCTCTCGGATAACTTGTCAAATAATACCATCCAGTGGTGGGTTTCAATTTTTTTTACTACCGGTTCTGTGGGTATGGCTTGGTGGGCGTGATGTGGCTTGGTGGGTGTGGCTTGGTGGGCATGGCAGGGGAAGGATACTGTAAAATCTCCATTCCCACCCACTCCAGGGGAAGGTTACTGTAAAATCTCCATCTCCTCCCAATCAGCTGGGACTTGGGAGGCAGAGAATAGATGGGGGCAGGGCCAGTCAGAATTTTTACTACCGGTTCTCTGAACTACTCAAAATTTCCGCTACCGGTTCTCCAGAACTGGTCAGAACCTGTTGAAACCCACCTCTGATACCATCCTCAAAAAAGTTTGTACTATGTTAGATGAGGAGGCAGCTAGAGAAATAAAATATATATTTCATTACATCAGGGATGTATTAAAAATGGGGAGAATTTTGACAAAATTGGGGGAACACTGGAAATCTCTATAATGATATTTTATTCAGTTTTGGCCATTGTTTATAAATTATTTAACAATCCTTTGCCAAATTGATTATCCTCATCTATATAAATGATTTTATGGAAAGACATATTTAAAATAGATGTTTGCAATGTTTTGTATTTTTCCTTGAGATACATTCTCTCTAGGTATATAAATATATGGAATGGTATATGAGAAAGACCTTGGTAGAAGCAGGAATAGATGATGCCTATGGAATGGGCAGATAACAGAGGGCATAGACCACATCTATAGAGCAAAGAAGAGAAGGCGCATTGGTCTTACCTGAGACAAACCTTCTCAAATGGTTGCGGGAGAGTCCAAAGTGTGGGTTGACTCTTCCTTCCTGTATAGACTGAGTCCACAGATTTTTTTAGCCACGCCCTTCCTGTTCCTCTTTCTCCCCAGTTATTCGATGAAAGGCATAGCTGAGTAAGGAAGTTATTACTCCAATGTCCTCCTAACTTCCCTGAAGGTCTGGACCAAGAAATCCCTAGGGTGGGATTTGGACTCTCCCACAACCGTCTGAGAAGGTGTGTCTCAGGTAAGACAAATGCTCCTTCTCCAGATCAGTTGCAGGAGAGACCAAAGCGTGGGGCATACCAAAGCTGATTACTGTCCCAGGGGAGCCACCCCATGGTCCGGAGATCCCCCAGTCCTGTGAACCCTCTGCAACACCTTCCTACCAAAGGGTGTGTCTGCAGATACGAAGGCATCTAACCTATAGTATTTAACAAAGGGAAACAGTGATGACCAAGTGGCCACCCTGCAAATATCCTCAATGGGAGCCCGAGTTGCCCATGCTGCCATAGTGGCAGTGCTCCTGGTCAAGTGGGCAGATATGCCCCTAGGCACCTGCCTGGCCTGGCTCTCATATGCCGTAGCTATGCATGCTCTGAGCCACAGTGGAAGGAGTGACCTTAGCACCCAAAGAAGATGGTTGAAAGGATACAAACAAGGACTCTGTCTTGGCAGCGTCCTTTTGATGTAAATTTTGAAGGCCCTCCTCACATCTAAAGTGTGCCATTTCTTTTCCAAGGCCTGTGTTGGCCGTGGACAAAAATCAGGAAGAACTAGCTCCTGGGCCCTATGAAACCATGAGTTCACTTTCGGTATGAATGAAGGGTCCAGTCTCAGAACTACCCTGTCTGAATGAAAAATGCATAATTTTTCCCGAACTGAGAGGGCCACCAGCTCCGATATGCATCTGGCCGAAGTAATGGCCACTAGAAAAATGACTTAAAAGTCAAGAATCTCAGGTTGACTGAACTCAATGGCGCATATGGCGGTGATATGAAGGCCTGTAGTACTCAGTGTAAATCCCAGGAGGGATATCTGTGTACTACGGGGGGCTGTAGATTGGCTGCCCCTTTGATGAACTTCCAGATGACTGAAAGCTGTTAATGTTGCTTAATTTTTAAGGTGCGGTATCCATGCTGCCTCTAGCAAAGTTACTGATATACTTCCTTTTCTCAGTTCCTCCTGTAATTTTCAAGATTTAACATGATGTTTCTTAGTCTAATATGGAGAGAGTCTACTGCTTTTCTTCTAATCTGCTGCTGAATTCTTGTAGGGAAGGAAGAAAGGTAATTGTATGTCACCAGAAGTCCTACAAAAATGTTGGATATATTCCTGCATATAGTCAGAGGCTTCTAAATTAATGATTAGAGTCATGAAGAAAAATATTCTTGACCACAGTAGATTCTGCATTGGATCTTAAGAATTCATATTTGGAAGAGAAAGAGGTGATATTTTAAGAAGGCAGGCAGGTGTCTGGCTGAGGAGGAGGTGAAGACAGCTGAGAAGGCAGATGAAATGTGACAGGGAAAAGAAAGAGGTGGAATTGGTGGATGCAAACAGATGAGTTGACAGCAGTAAACAGGTTGAGATGAAAATGGGTCTTTAAAAAAGCAAAATAAAAATATATTGGATTAAGATGAGTGAATAGAAAAAAGGAAGAGGAAATTGGAGGGAAAGCCCTACAAGAACAAAAAGGAAGAGCCCCAGGCATTTTTGTTAATAGGTATTCATGACCATCATTTTTCCTATCAGCTTGTGTTCAAAGATTTAACACCAGAAGAATGTTAGTGCATCCAGTAGCATGCAGACTAGTTCTTGGGTTACCTTCCAGACTGTTTTTTTCTCTGCCATACAGATCCATTTTCTTATCTCATAATTGTGGGATCAAGTCATTTTTTTTTCAGAAGACCTGAAGAGGAGAGGGACAAGGGAGGGAGGGAGGGAGGGAGGGAAAGAGAGAGAGAGAGAAAGAGAGATTGCAATGGAAGGTAGGAAATAGTTGAATTTTGCTGTTATAAAATATACAGGTTTAACTGCTGATAGCATCACATTATAATTTTTAATGTGACAGAAAATGGAAACGATATTAACTATTAAATATATGAGCAATCATTGTATTAACTGCATCCAATTCTATTAATTTAATTTTAATTAATTTTAAAAGCTATACAAGTTGAAGCAATTTCCCCCCCCTTTTTTTTTTGCGTCTACCAAGGGATATCCACAGAAGTGGGGAGGCCCACCTCAAAAGTGAAGATGGAGGATGTAGGCGATCAAAGCCTTTTTAATATTTCTGTATGTAAAAAAGTTGGAGGTTTAGTTGTGCAATCATAAACATCACTTGTTGGTTTTTTGTTGTTGTTGTTGTTTTTTTGTTTAATCTCCTTGCTGATGCTCTGCCCTACTTTTTGATTTAGCCAAATTTCATTTTTGGAATGTGCCCCTGGCATGTAAGTGTCAGTCAAAGTTTAGATGCCAACCTTTCCTTTGAAAAGGCTATTCATTTTGTGGTATTGGTAACGAGGAGCTGCTCAACAACAATTACAATTGCAGTAACAAAAGTGGACTCAAAATCAGTGTTTTTTGTACTTGGCAACTCCCAGAATTCCTCAGCCACTTTCAATTCTGGGGGTTGAAGTCCATGCATCTTAAATTTGCCAAGTTTGAGGAAACACTGCTTTAAATGAAGACTGATGAAGGGGGCTGAAAACGAGACTACCAAATCATAGTGTTACATTATTATCTATAATGCAGCTCTACTGTGATTAGACCTGTATGTCTTACCTAAAACAAGTTCCTAATTGAAATAGAAAAGGGCAATTAAAAAAGGTTCAAGATGTGAGCTTCCAATAATGGGAAATATTATCAAGATTTATAATTTTATCCAATCTTTGGGAAATAATTTCTTTTTTTCCTCTCATTATAATTCACCCAGGGGAAAGGAATAGCAGCTATTGTCTGAGTAAACAGTCTACTTTATAATTCTCAATAGTAAAAGCTGTTGCCTGTCTGAAACCCATACCAAGGCCCAGGTCATTATTCTTAGAGGGTAAATATTTATTTAATCTCCTGGTGTATTAAACTGAATATTGATTGGTCATAGTTGCAGAGCAGGTCTGAAGAAAAGGTCTTTTATGCATAGTTTGCTAAACATAGGCATTTCAGGCTACACAATGTGCTGGTATTTTTGGAGCCTAGTAACCTGGTTAATCAATTCATGGGAGATGGCTGTGTTAACCATACAATAATGTGGTGTTTCCATGTTGAGTTTGTGGTAGTCAAATAGGCATTTGACTAATGCCTATTTGACTAAAAGGGATTTTAGTCTAAAAGACTGAAAGGGATTTTAGTTTGGACCAAAAAAAAAACAACATGTTTTATATCAGTCATCCACATTCTAATAATCTTTAATATTTTAACTTGATTGACTAGAAATTCTAAGAATTAAAGTCCAAAGAAACTTGGAAGGCACCAGATGGGATAAAACAGTCACATTCTTAACATTAAATACCTTTGTATATGAATAACAATGTGATTTATTTTGTAAAGCTCAAATTAAAATCTTCCTCCTTTCTTAGATTGCACCAAGAGGAATAGTTTCAAGATGACATGAAGTGATAGCAGTGCTTTACATTACACTGGTGAGGCCCACATGATACAAAAAAAGATATTGAGACCCTAGGAAGAGTGCAGAGAAGAGCAACAAAGATGATTAGGGAACTGGAGGCTAAGACATATGAAGAATGATTGACGGAACTAGGTAGGTCTAGTCTTACAAACAGAAGGACTAGGGGTGATTTGATAGCAGTCTTCCACTGTTTGAGGGTCTGTCACTGTAGGAGCCTGTAGTCTGCTATGTGTAGGACTGTTTCCTTATCTTGGATGGCAAACCTCAGATAAGGAAGGTTACTCACATATAGGTGCCAGGAAATGGCATTAAGACCCTAACTCTATAAACAAGAGGAACAGGAGGAAAGGAAGTGGGATGTGTGTTAACCCTAGATATCATTATAAGTGCTTAGGAAAATGGTAAAGATTCTAGTTACCTAAAGGATTCTGTGAGCCAATGAGATATTGCCAAGTACTGCTGTAATTTGTAGTAACAAACTATATAAGGTCACTATGTAAGACAATAAAGTTACCACATATATCCTCAACCTTTGTGTGTGTAGTCTCTACATGCCACAGAGAACTTGGAGTTCTTCAAAGCACTTGAGGACCAGACCACTTGAGGACCAGATAAGAATTAAAGGGTAGAAGATCATCAAAGAGAGATCTAACCTAGAACTTGGAAAATTCCTGATGTAACTTGGCATGACACTCGACAGGGCACTCACTTTTAAACAGCATCGTCTGAACACTAAGACGAAAGTCAGCTTAAGGAACAATGATCAGAAAATTGATAAACTATACATGGGCAGTTCAGCCATCCATGTTGCACACATCAGCTTTGGCTGGGTGGCTCCACAGCACAGTATGCTGCTCCAGTGTGAGGCACATCTGCACACGTGAAACAAATTGATATTGCCAACAATGAAGCAGTACATTTAGTGACCGGATGCCTCAAACCTATACCAATTGAGAAATTATACCCTCTCATTGGCATTGCCCCAGCTAAGATCAGGAGAGAAGTAGCAGAGACTCTGTAAGAACTAAGCAAGAGAATGATCCTTGATATACCCTGAGCAAACATATGCCCCAAGCAGGGGTGAAATCCAGCAGGTTCTAACAGTTCTGGAGAACCGGTAGTGAAAATTTTGAGCAGTTTGGAGAACCAGCAAATACCACCTGTGGCTGGCCCCAGAGTGAGGTGGGAATGGAGATTTTACAGTATCCTTCCCCTGAAGTGGGATGGGAGTGGAGATTTTGCAGTATCCTTCCCCTGTCACGCCCACCAAGCCACGCCCACCAAGCTACACCACACCCACCAAGCCACGTCCACAGAACCAGTAGTAAAAAAATTAGGATTTCACCACTGGCCCCAAGCCTGCCAACTCAGATCTAGGAAAAGCTTTATGTAAAGAAAAAACAGTCTTAAGGGTATGCAAGAGCAAACCAGAATGAAAAGGTAGAGGTAGGAGACAACTGAGCAAGGAATCACATTAAAGGAGGATATGGCTCAAGGATACAACCTCCCTTATGTTACTTGGAGGACCCTGAATAGGCTGAGGGTTGGAGTGCCTAAGTGTAAGACCAATATGCATAAGTAGAAGCTGTTAGCAGATAACAACATGCTGTGTGAATGCAGAGAGAGACAGATCCCAGCCAATCTGCTGGTATGTCGGTTACTATGAAAACATGTACCAACAATGACTTATTTTTTGCCAACGACAAAGCCAAGAAGGTGGCTTCATTTTGACAGTATAAAGTTTGATCTGGACATGGAAGAAAAAGAATCATGATACCATCCAGCATTGGGATAAAAGAAATACGTTTAATGTTCACTTTGGTCACATCAGACTGCACTAATTTTCTCTTGAAGAATGACCCAATAAATCATAGGGTTGTTCTAGTTCCATTCAAAGCTGCCAGTGCTCAAACTCTGCACATAATTGGCATGTAGAACCTTATGAACTGTTCAAGTATGCTCTGGTGCCTTTCCTGAGCCATAGCAACGAAAGACATTATAGTGCATCCAGGTAATTCAGTGAAAATTTACATAAATGCCTCTAGAACATGCATGCAAATAATAAAACAATGAACTAAAATATCTTACCAAAGATTTACTGAAACAAAATCATCTCTTTTGCTACGTAGTACATAAATATGTGATCCTGCATTTACTTGAATTGCTTTGAAACAAAGAATATTATTGTTCATTAGCCTCATTGAGACAGCCAGTATGCAATTTCCCAGCCTGAACAGTGCACTTAGCTTTCCAAAGTAAAACTTGTTATGCATGCCTTAATCAACCTCTTTGTACTTCACCATCAGCAATGAGGAATGGAATAGTTCAGGTTGAAGGGGTTTAATTTTGTGTGTTGCATCGTTACCCTGATTGCCGCATACCTGGTGATTTAATCTAGGAAAATGATATGCATCTGACTCACTTTTCATTGGCAAGGTTCTGGCAAGTGCAGGCCCTTCAGTAACACTGGGATGCAGAATGAACAGATGGCCCAAATAGACTAACCCTCGTACTCGAAATATGTAATACACATGCACAGAAGTGTTATTCTCAAGATGGACATATAGATAGAGACATATACTCACCAAGACCCAAGAGAAGCAAAATCTTTAGGAAAAGAAATTAACAGTCTTGCATTAAAATAATAATAGGAATTGGAACTTCACAATAGATTCTTTTGGGCATATAAGCATTTGGGAAACAGCAAGTAGACACAGACATTTGCCATCTCTTCTACATAACCAGACTAGAGGCAGAGAAAGACTTTATGGACTATAATTGAGACTGGCAACTTGGTTGTTAAACAACAGCTTATGACCTTACTTCAGCTTTCCTTTGTTTTACATATGTGCAAAAGTTGTAAATGCAAGGTTGTGTCATAAAGTTACTTTTTCATCACCATTCTAACGATGAATGGTCACTAAACAAAGCAGTCACTAAACAAGAAGTATAGATAGACAACAGATAAACAAAAACACATAGTCAAATGTATACTCACATTAATTATAAACCACATTTGTGGGGAGATAGGTCTACTTAATAATATCCTATTTCTGTGAGATGTTCTGTAGGATAGTTTGTTTGTATGTTCTGAGTTTAAGTAAGCTTGAAGTTTTCTCAGGATATTTGTGTGCAAGCATAAAAACATACAAGCATATTAATTGCTGTTATTTATCTCCCTTGTTGCTGTTTGTTACCTCTTTATTCCATTCTTTTTCCCTCTAAAAGCTCAAACTAGCATATATTAAATTTACAATATGGCATTTCTACACATCTCTTGAGTGTAGATGTTATATTCAGCTCAAATGAAGTTCATACTTCTACTGGTACTGAGGACACTGCACAAATCTCCTTTTATCCAACTTAATACATAATGGAATAAGGATGAGAAAGTTCATTTATGAAACTTTTCTGCTTTGTCTTGATTTTTTAACACTTCTTATCTGTAAAACAGTCTTAATCATTTTTCACACGTTTACACATTTTTTCAAATAACAAATGTAACATAAATGTTGAGAGTAACAAAAATAGAATGGGTTGAGCCTAGTCAAAAATACATTAGAAAGTGTAAGGTGGTCTAAAATTAATTTTATTTATGTAAACAAGGCAAGCTGAAAATTCATGGTAAATAAGGCTTGTCCTGGTGAACACTTCTCATAGTGAAAGTTAAAGAATGCACTGGGAAAAGGAAGGTTTAATATATGTATGTATTTTTCCATTACGAAAATCTTCAATACTTTCTTATTCTGCTATATATACTGTAGTGTAAAGAACAGATTAAGTTAGAATCGTACTTTTAAAAATTAGCATATTGTCAATAAATATAATTTTTGGCATTATTGATTCAGTACTCCAAGAACAAGCTTTATTAGTGGGATATTTGCACACGTTTTCCAAAAAATGTACAAGCTATCAAAATATTCAAGATTATCACAAGTACATAGTCATAGAGGTGTCAGGCTTTGAAAGATGCCCCAGAGCACAAATCAAGAATAAGGATAAGAAAACTCAGATAGTGTTGAGACCATATTCTATACAACAAATTGTGAATAATAGGGATGAAAAGAGAGAGTAGTGCTGGGCTCACATACATTTGGCTATTGATTGCACACATATAGCACTTATTTAAACATGAAAACTGGCTGAGTGGTGTCCAATGGAAAGCGTGGGGAGTTGTAGTATATGAGGTGAAGAAAAAAAATACCCAAAATTTGATTTCATTTCCATTCAAAGGTCATTAAAATGAAATATAATTAATTTAGACTTTCCAGGCATGTCTTTAATATCTTTTTCCTTCTACCAAAGTAAAAATTATAATTTCATAAAAAACATCTTGATGTCTCCAAGGAGGGGAGAAACGTATAAGATTTAGGGGCTGTATTTAGGTCTGGAAGTTCAGGCTATGCAACTGTACTATAAACCATGGTTTGCAGGCTAGTTCATAGTGTTACACCATGACAGAAGCCAATAAACTACCTTACAACTTATCACAGTATCCATCAGACTGAAGCTTATGTTGGCAGCCTCTTTTATTTTTATTTTTTTCATACCCAAATGTGTCAATGGATGGATGGACGAGAAACTGACATCTATAAATGTTTCCTTAAGATTGTTAATAACAAGGGCATTGTTGCCTACTGTAGTACTACTCAGTTGTAGTACTGTAGTACAGAGATTAATTAGCTTTTGTAAGCCTGTTAGAATGGCCAGTTACGGTGAAAATATTACACAAACACTCATACTGGTTTTATTCTCCCAAAGAACAGATTAGATGTTCAAACAGAACCCTGATTTATAAGATATCTCGAGATTCAGATTAAAAAAATATGATGGATTATTAAGGTGCCTCGTTGATTTATTGACCATATGGCAATTTATAAGTCATGTCAGTAACTTTATAGGTAACACAATTAATTCCAAAGTTAGTTCTCTCTGAGTTCTCCAAGTTGGAAGGTGCTGATGGATAAGCAATGAGACTGACTTATAAGTTGATGCTGAACTATAAATCAGGCAGCTGGATAATAAATCATGAGATGGATGGATTTGATTACAGCGCTGAATAGTGAGTCATGCAACTGTATCATACATGCTGAGCAGTTTGGCCAAACCTTCACTGTACATTCTGTGCATTTGTTTGGAAATGTGCAGATTGATTTTACAGGTAGAAACACAAATCACCACTCCACTTTGTAACCCAAGCTGATTTTAAAAATCTGTGTTTACCCTGGCCATGTTGATCAATCCACTCTTGATTTAACACAAAAGTACCTAGTTTACATTTGTTGCCAGCGTGACAGCTGGGGCCTGAGCACATGAAAGGCTTGTCTTGTAACTCTTTTGTCAGGTATGACATGAAAAACATGGATTGATGACATGTTTTGTACATCCAGCGATAGGTTAAAAATCAGGACTGAAAATCCTTACAGAAAATAAGTCAAGAAGCATTTGCTCTTGCTAACTAATGTACCCAGCTATTGCCAAAAAGTGCAGTAATGAGATCTTATAGTGTTAAGGAATGTGTGTGAGGAAATAATTTAATTCAGACAACATCGCGGCCACATATAATAGTCATTACCTTTGACCATGTTGCAACTGACCACATCTGTGTCATTTACAGAGAGGGGAAGGAGGAGCAAATGATGACATGTGTCTGATGTCATCCCACCAATGCTGCAATTTACAGTCCATTTTTGCATGATGTGGACTTTATTTTTTATTGTATTAATTTGTATACTGCCTAACTCCAATGGCTCCAGACTGTTCATGAGTAAGAACACTAAAAACTAATGGAACAATACAACAATAAACAAGAACAGAGGAATGAATGGTGGCAAACTGGGTAGCATCAATAAACAAACCCACACAACCTAAAAGGGAGTTTAGTCACACTTGCCAAAAGCCTGGGCAAACACCCTCCCCCCCCAAAAAAAACAGGTCTTCAAAGTCATTCAAAACACTAATGCAAGTAAGTAGTCATGGGTTTTTGTATGATGTCATCATGAAGTATGTGTCACTTTGCCATAACTGCAATTTGCTACACATTCCACTTCCAGTATCTTTCTGACCTCATATAATCTAAAGGGCTACAGTTCATATGGCTTATCAACCTTAATCTCGGGTACCCAGTATGTACATCCTCCTAAAGGAGGCTAGCCATCATGTAATTATACAGGCTAAGAATTGGTAGTCTGGAGTTTTATTTAGTTACTTTCCTGGAGTTTGCACTGCAAATATACAAAAGTATGAAGGCTATTGCTTAACGCACTGTAAGCCGCCCTGAGTCTCCGGAGAAGGGCGGCATATAAATCAAATAAAATAAATAAATAAATAAAATAAATATGTCAGGGAAGAGCGCTAATCCACCTATATAATTTCAGGGGAATTAAAATGGTGGCTCAGTGGCTAAGACCCTGAGTTTGTTGATTGAATGGTCGGCAGTTCAGCAGTTTGAATGCCTAGTGCCGTGTAACAGGGTTACGCGTTACTAGTCCCAGCTTCTGCCAACCTAACAGTTCAAAAGCACATTGTTGTGACCTAGGCTTACTGAGTCATTAAGACACATGAGTAGTCCCAAAAACCTCTTTTATTGCAACAGCAATAAATGAATTACTTTCATTCACAGCTGAGTCCCAATTAGTTGCAAAAAGTCCTTCGGGAGAAGTCCTCCAAGATAATCACCAATCTTTATCTCCCTTGACACACTGCCAAAGACCAACTTGGCAAAGCCACACGGAATCCAGAATCAAACAGAGATGCCGACTGGGAACAGAATTAACAATGTTGCTTTCCTGCAAAGGGCCCATGTGCCTTTGCTCCTCTTTTAAGCCTTATGGGAGGGGCCAATCATCTCCAGGCCTTACTCCCAAGCCGTCCCTTTTGCTTTAACTGTCCTTGCCTTCTGGCAGCTCTGTGCATGCGTGCACTAGTAACAGGCTCCTCCTGTTCCTCTGCCTCTCTGCTGTCCGACTCTGGAGGTTCCGGAGTCCACGCATAACTCCCAGATTGCCCTGGACCCATCTCTGCCTCTGACGTAGAGCCTACATCCAGGTTTCCCCAGACTCCAGGACTGGCCCTTGGTCCTCCCCAGCCTCCTCACTGTCTGATTCCGCTGCCAGCTCTGCAAGCTGCTGGCGGACCACAACACACATAAAAATGCAAGTAGAAAAATAAGGACCACCTTTGGTGGGAAGGTAACAGCGTTTCGTGCGCCTTTGGTGTTTAGTCATGCCAGCCACATGACCATGGAGATGTCTTTGGACAGCGCTGATTCTTCGGCTTTGAAACAGAGATGAGCACTGCCCCCTAGAGTCGGGAACGACTAGCACATATATGTGAGGGGAATCTTTATCTTTTATTGCCCTCTCCTGTTGTATGCATTATTATTTTCAGAAATTATAGTAGATATAATTTAGCCAGATTAACTGGAATCAAGAAAGCCTGTGGAGCAATTACATCAGAATCTGGAACTAGAGATGGGCTGGATAAAGTCTAGTAAAATTAGACTCAGTCCTAATAAGACAGAGGAACTGAGGATGTCTAATTCCTGATTTTAGAAATGCAATATTTAGCTCTCTGTATTTAGAAATATGGCATTCAGCCTTTCCTAAAAAGGGGCTGTATTTCCCCTGAAGGATAATGTCCCCACTATTCCTGCTTCTTAATGTCTTGGTATTTCCATGGGTTCAAGATGTCAGTAACATGGAATAAGTTTTACAAGCTTTCCCTGGTTCACTCCCATATACATGTCACATGTATGAACAGTTTACCCAGTTGGCAGGGATAATGCACAATAACAGATTCTTCTGTTCTTGGTCCACAATTCAGTTTTCTACAAGTCTTCCAGATACTCTTATGACATTTGAGTCCTCTATTGGGTTCAGAACAATGGAATGATAGAACATAGATAGATATTAGCAACATTCAGAGCATGAAGGGTCTCTCTGGACTATGAACCTGGCCTGGCCCTCTTTTTCACCTTGGACTCGGACGTACAATGACGTACAAGAAAGCTGACCTGCTAGCATTGCAAGACTCCCCCCTCTCACAAGTTTGGCTCTCCACTTTATCGAGGGCCCACCTCGATGATGGGCTTTGGAACCCCAAGAGGTGGCATGCGAAAACTAGAGGGTTGAGAGGTTTTATATCAAAAATTTTTGTAAATTTTTTAAGGGGTTCTAGGGAGGGGGAGGGTTTGATTGGAATGCGGGTTGTGGGTATGGGGGATAGCCCACAAAGAGGAGGGGCGGGCCTGGCAAGGAAACACGGCATAGGAGGTGGGGATCTTGGGGTCAAGGGGGGAGTCATAGTTTGTCCAGATAGTGCTCTGAATATCATTACCGTGAGTGGGAGGGGTAGGTATGGTGGGAGCAGGGGCCATATCGAGTCAAGGGAGCACATACCCACTGTTTACAAGCGGTGACATGCTCCGGCCCCCAGGGCTCCACCCATTCCCCAGGTTGCACAGACCCTCAGGACCCGACCCTTCGGCTGATGCTGTGTAATGCCAGGTCCATAGTAAATAAAGCCCCCGTCATTTGTGATCTTATTTGTGAGGGGGAAGCAGACCTGGCGGGTATTACGGAGACCTCGTTGGGCCAGGAGGGGGGGTCCCCCTTGTTGAAATGTGCCCACCAGGTTTCCTTGCATTCCATCAGCCGAGGTTACAGGGCAGGGGCGGGGGAGTAGCGGTTATTATTAAAGAAGGTCTGAGACCGAGGGAGGCCACTGTTCCTCAGATGGCCGGCTGTGAGTCCCTCCTCGTGAAGTGTGGTCATGGGGTTCAGATGGGTTTGCTGATCACGTACCTGGCTCCCTGCCACGTGGCAGCAGCCCTGCCCAAGCTATTCGCGGTGGCAGTTGATACCCCCAGGCTTATGGTCATGGGGGATTTCAACCTGCCGTCCATGGGTGAGGCGTCTGAGGTGACTCGGGAGTTCATGGCTTCCATGACAGCCATGGACCTGACCCAGTTAATTCATGGCCCTACCCACATGGGGGGAAACACACTGGATCTGGTTTTTGTCTCTGGCCAGTGGCTGAGTGATCTTGAGATAGGAGATATAGTTACCGAGCCCTTGTCATGGTCAGATCACTTTTTCCTTCGTCTCAACCTTCAAACCACTGCACCCTGCCGCAGGGAGGCAGAGCCGGTAAGATGGTTCCTCCCCAGGCGCCTGATTGAACTGATAGGTTCCAGATGGAGCTTCGGCCATTTCCTGAGGCTCTGGCACACACCTCGACTGGAGACCTAGTGGCTGCCTGGGATAGGGCGGCCACTGGAGCTCTGGATCGGGTCGTGCCTTTGTGGCCTCTGACCCGGCGCCAATCTCATTTGGCTCCTTGGTTCACTGAGGGAGTGGAAGCGCCGGAAAAGATGCCTAGAGAGTAGTTGGAGGGCCAGTCTTTCTGAATCGGACCGGACACTGGTAAGATCCCATATTAGGAATTACCTAGTGGCGATAAAAGCAGCGAAATGTAGTTATTTTGCTGCTCTTATTGCGTCATCAGATAACCGCCTGGCCACCCTGTTTAGGGTGACCCACTCCCTGCTCCACCAGGAAGTGCGGGAGGACCCCTTGGAGGATAGAGCCGAGGATTTTGTTCAATATCAGGAAGATCTGGACTCCAACAGGGTAGTGTCAGGGGCAGGGACTGGGCAGGTCTTGAGAATGTTATCTGGGATGAGTTTGATCCTGTGACCCCTGAGGACGTGGACAGGATTCTGGGCAGACTGAACACAACCACTTGTTTATTGGACACGTGTCCCTCCTGGTTAGTGCTGGCTTCCTGGGAGGTGACGCGAGGCTGGCTCCAGGGGATTATAAATGCTTCGCTGGGTGAGGGTGACTTCCCCGCTGCCTTGAAAGAGGCGGTGGTGAGGCCTCTCCTCAAGAAGCCTTCCCTGGACCAGGCAATGTTGGTTAATTATCGTGGCGAAGGTTGTCGAGAGTGTGGTTGCGCAACAGCTTCCCCAGCATCTGGATGAGACGACGTATCTGGATCCGTTCCAATTGGGTTTCAGGCCTGGGTACAGCACAGAAACGGTATTGGTCGCGTTGGTTGATGATCTCTGGAGGGCTCGGGACAGGGGGTGCCTGTTAGACCTCTCAGCGGCTTTTGATACCATCGACCATGGTATCATGCTGCACTGGTTGGAAGAGTTAGGGGTGGGAGGCACTGTACTACAGTGATTCTCCTCCTTTCTCTCCAGCTGGTTGCAGTCTGTGTTGGCAGGGGGGCAGAGGTTGACCCCGAGCCCCCTCATATGTGGGGTGCCACAAGGGTTGGTCCTCTCGCCCCTTTTGTTCAACATTTATGTAAAGCCGTTGGGCGAGATAATCCGTGGTTTTGGGGTGAAGTACCACCAGTACGCTGATGACACCCAGCTGTACATCTCCACCCCGGACCACCCCAACGATGTCCTTGAAGTGATGTCTCGGTGTCTGGAGGCCGTGCGGATCTGGATGGGGAGGAACAGGCTCAGGCTCAACCCATCCAAGACCGAGTGGCTGTGGTTTCCGATGTCCCGATATAGTCAGTTGACGCCATCGCTGACTATTGGGGGCGAATCGCTGGCCCCCACGGAGAGGGTTCGCAACTTGGGCATCCTCCTGGATTCACGGTTGTCTTTAGAAGAGCACTTGACAGCCGTGACCGGGAGGATCTTTCATCAGGTTTGCCTGATTCGCCAGTTGCATCCCTTTCTGGATCGGGACTCCCTACACACAGTCACTCATGCCCTCGTCACCTTCCACCTGGACTATTGTAATGCTGTCTACATGGGGCTCCCCTTGAGGAGCACCTGGAGGCTCCAACTGGCGCAGAGTGCGGTCACGCGGGTGGTTATGGAAGCAACATGGCGCTCCCGTGTGACACCTCTCCTGCGCGAGCTGCACTGGCTCCCAGTGGTCTTCCGGGTGCCCTTCAAGGTTTTGGTTATCACCTTTAGAGCGTTCCATGGCTTAGGACCTGGCTACTTACGGGACCACCTACTACCACAAACAGCCTCCCACTGGCCGGTATGCTCTCATAGAGAGGGGCTCCTCCAGGTGCCGTCAGCCAAACAATGTCGACTGGTGGCCCCTAGGGGGAGGGCCTTCTCTGTGGGGGCACCTACTATCTGGAATGAGCTCCCCCCGGAGATACGGAGGATCCCAGATCTACACACTTTCCGCCGTGCTTTGAAGACACTCCTATTCCAGCAGGCCGGCCTGGCCTAATTTTCTCCCCTTCTTTTAAATTTTTAAATTGAAATTTTAATTCGTTTTAAATTATTAGGAATTTTAATTGTCTCAGGCAAAAATTATTTAATTTGGTTTTAATTATGTTTTTTAACTTTTGTATTCATGTGTTTTATTTTGTGCTTGTTCACCGCCCTGAGTCCTTCGGGAGTAGGGCGGTATACAAATTTAATAAAATGAAAAAAAAAAATTATTGTAGCGGCCCTAAAATTCTTTTGGGCCTTTTTTTTTTTTCAGACTGCATTTCAACATTATCTTGCTGTGGCATCATCTAAAGAGAGATAGGATCAATGCTCTGTTGATTGGATTACATAATGAATTTTATGTGGAGTTACTTTGAGAAGTACCTTGTAAACTTCACCTCATATAACAGATAGCTGCTGGGATTGGGCATATTTAGGGATATAGCAAAGAAATAACAAAGGCTTGAACAGCTCATGCAACAACAGATAGAGAATCAATGTGATGAAGTGTGCTTTGGCAGTTTTATGGAATGTTTTTGTCTTCTGTGTCCAGCAATGCCTTTAATGTAAACATCCCATAGAGGAAAGTAGGCAGCCAGGCACAAATGTGCTTTACCAAAAGTGTCTCCCTAAATTAGAATCTTTAAACCAGGCTGAAGAAAAATCTCATTTTTTAAACTGTAGTTTCCTTCTGAGAATCAAATGCTGGGGATATCCAATAGGACCAGTTTATTGTTTGCAGAGTTTGGATGACCTTTTGTAATTCAAAGCACTATTGTTGAGCAAACCCAGTAAACACTAGCCTAGAATATGCTCTGCCCATTGTTCATCTGATTCTGTCTTTCTCTTGACAATGAATGATGTTGTCATATTCCTTTAGTGTGCCAGCTGCTATAGACAAGATTATTGGCTTTCCCCCTTGGCTCTGCAATCATCCCTTTTCAGAAGATGACTACTCCATGGGGAAAACATTCATCAGTTTGGGCACTGCAGCAGCAATGAGGTAGATCTGATTTCAGAATTCCCTGTCCAGAGTCCATTGGAGTTGGGCAACTAATGCATTTAAAACAAAAACAACAATAACAGCTTCTCTAGACTGATTAGTTGCCCCTCTTTTCACATCCCATCTCGGCATTTCATAAATTAAAATAAAGTGAAATAAATTGTGAAAAACATAGGATGATACTATATAAGAAATAAGACCAGAAAGGAGAGAAACAGATTAAACTACTATAATTGTACAAGTGTATAGCTACCTAGGTCTTGCTCGTAGAGGCAGAAAACTGAAAATGCCTTCTAAGCAACTCTCTGTTACTTCATGGAGGGGAGAGGAAATATTTGAAACTGACAAAAAAGAGAGAAACTAGAAAATAGTAAAGGTAAAAGTTCCCCTCACACATATGTGCTAGGCGTTCCTGACTCTAAGGGGGATGCTCACCTCAGTTTCAAAGCCAAAGAGCCAGTGCTGTCTGAAGACATCTCTGTGGTCCTGTGGCCGGCATGACTAAATGCCAAAGGCGCACGGAACACTGTTATCTTCCTACCAAAGGTGGTCCCTATTTTTCTACTTGCATTTTTTACGTGCTTTCGAACTGCTAGGTTGGCAGAAGCTGGGACAAGTAACGGGAGCTCACTCTGTTATGTGGCGCTAGGGATTCGAACCGCTGAATTGCTGAGCTTTCGATTGACAAGCTCAGCATCTTAGCCACTGAGCCACCGTGTCCCTAAATTAGAAAATAAAACGCAGTAAAAGATTTATTATTATTTTTTGGAACATTGCAATGAGGAACAAGCACATCTGCTACATTTAGAAATACAGATCCTCAGTTATTGCATTTCAGTGTAATGTTAACACTGTTAATAGAGAACCCCAGGAATATGTTCTCTTTTTTCCCCAAAATAAATAGTAGCCTAGTCGTTTAAGACTACAAAATCAATATCTAATCTGATAAGTGTGAATGTATGTCATTTGTGAAATTACATAATTGACATAAAAGATATTTACCATAAAACCTCAATTTAGTACACAAACTTTTTTGGGGGGAAAAGATCTTCAAAATAATGGACATTATGACATTAAATGGCCATGAAATTAGGCCACAAATTTTGCCCAATGCATCCCACATGTTAAAAAGAGGGTCACTAAACTACATTTTTATGGTACTATGAATACAGAATTGTGCAAATTTTCCCTTTCTTCTTCCTGAAGTAAAATATTAGAAGTTGACTCTTGTTGGAAGCCTGGAAAAAGATGGAGGAGGTGTTGGGTATGAATGAAATTCAGGAAGAACATTCAGAGGGTAAATGCTGGGAGACAAATGGCTGTTGTGGAGGCCAGTTAATAACGAGAGATTCTATGCATCTGTATATTTCCAAAACACACTTCTGAGCAGGTCCACACCAGGTCACTTGACCTCACCTTCAAGATAAAGTCTGACCAAGTGTAATAGATTTTACATATCTTGAAACTGTGGTGTTATACTTCATTCAGGGGATGGAGATGTAATGAAGCCAATGTTGTGGAACCAAAGAGGAAGAATGGAGTAGAAAGGGCCTGACTGCATCATGAAAAAGAATAAGTTGGGGTAGACCATTAGAAGAAGATACTAGATGGGCTTAGAACCCAACCTTTAAGGACTAATCCCAGCACCAGGTACAATGGCCAACCTTTAAGGACTAATCCCAACCTTTAAGGACTAATTCCAGCACCAGGTACATTATAATGACTTGTCATTTTCTTGGCAATTGCCTGACAAGAAAGTGTCTTCTGGGCAAGTATGTTTGTAAAGTATACAAGTGGTTTCCAAGTGACCACATTAGCCTTTCAAGGATATACTGCATTAGTTTGGTCTAGGGGTTAAGGCATCAAGATATAAAGTGGGAAACTATGAGTTCAAGTCCTTCCTTAGTCATAAAAGCAAGCTGGGTGACTTTGGGTCAGTCACTCTCTTTCAGCTCACATCACCTCACAGGATAGTTGTTGTGGAAAAAATAGGAGAATGATAGTGTGTCAGATATCTTCACCACCTTGTGTTGTTTATAAAAATAATAAAGGCAGGATACAAATAAATCTAATCTAATACTATATTATTCTTCAGCTATTTAAAGCATATATCTCCCCATTATATCCACCTGGCCTACCAGGACAGGAAGAGAAGGTACATTATTGGTTTCATCAGTTAGGCATATACATATGATGGAACCACCTAAAAAAAAGAAAAGAAAGACCTTCTCAGTGGTGGCCCTTTCTCTATATGGAAAATCATTCCCCTGAGGTATGGTTGGTCCCTACCCTGTTGCTTTCCTAAAAGATGTTTTTTTTTTTTTTAATTGAAAAGTTTTACAAAAAGTTTACATATTCCCCCCCCCCTTCCCTACCTCAACCTCCCCCCTCCCCCCCCTCCCCTTCCCAGAACAAATTACAGGATATAAACTTCAACAATCATAATCAATCCTAATCTAAACAATTATGACATTTCACATCTCTTGTTTCTTCAATTCCCTAATTACCCGCCTAGCTTTATTACTTAAAAACACACTAAATATCTATATAATCATTCATAACCTATCTGCAATTTCTTATTCCGATATTTGTTTTGAATATAATCTATCCACCTTCTCCAATCTCTTAAATATCTTTCATTTGAATGATTCTTCAGGTACGCCGAGATTTTTGCCATTTCCGCTAGATTTATAACTTTCATTGTCCACTCTTGGATTGTAGGTAAATCTTGCTTCTTCCAATATTGTGCCACCAACAGTCTTGCTGCAGTTATTAAATTCAAAATCAATTTAGTCTCTATAACTGTACAGTCCGTAACTATACCCAAAAGAAACAGCTGTGGTGTAAATTTCAACCTCTTTTTAAGAATATTTTGTAAAATCCACCAGATTTTAATCCAAAACGCTTTAACCTTTTTACATGTCCACCAAATGTGAAAATAAGTAGCATCCTCACAATTACATCTCCAACATTTTGGTTGTACATTCGGATACATACGAGATAACTTTTTTGGATCTAGATGCCATCTATAAAACATTTTATAAAAGTTCTCCCTTAAATTTTGCGCTTTGGTAAATTTCACATTTGTTACCCATATTTTCTCCCACGTTTCCATCATTATTGGCTGTTCAAAATTCTGCGCCCATTTTATCATACAGTCCTTAACTAGCTCTGTTTCCGAGTCCATCTCTATCAGTATATTATACAATCTTTTTATATGCATTGGGCTTTGATCTCTAATTTGTTTAATTAAATTTTCATCACTTTGTATAACACCAGTTTTCTGGTCTTTTCTCCATCTGGCTTGTAATTGTACATATTGAAACCATGTTTGAATTATTTTCTCCTCTTTCAACGCATTCACAGATTTTAATTTTAATATACCTCCCTCCATAATGAGAATATCTTTATACGTAATTACATCCTGTCTACATTCTATACTTGTATTCTCTATTGCGTGCCTGGGTGCTGTCCATATAGGTATTTTTTCATTTAACTTATATTGATATTTCTTCCAGACACGCAATAAAGCATTTCTCAGTATATGACTCTTAAATGCTCTGTCCACCCTTTTTTCATACACTAAATAAGCATGCCAACCATAGACCAGATCATACCCTTCAATATTCAATATCCTTCCATTTGTTAAATTAATCCAATCACTAATTGCTGATAAAACAGCTGCTTCATAGTACAATTTTAAATTTGGCATTTTCAGTCCTCCTCTTTCTCGTATGTCCTGCATTATTTTCAATTTTATCCTTGGTTTCTTACCTTGCCATACGAACTTATTAATACCTTTCTGCCACTCTTCCAGGTTGGCATCCTTTTTTAGTATTGGTATCATTTGAAAGAGGAACAAAAACCTAGGCAACACATTCATTTTTATAACTGCTATTCTACCCAACAAGGACAATTGTAGTTTTTTCCAATTATCCATTTCAACTTGTATTTTATGCCATATCAATTCATAATTATACTTATACAATTTACCATTAGAAGATGCAATATAAACTCCTAAATACTTGACTTTTTTAACTATTTCACATCCCGTTACCCTTTGTAACTCCTCTTTTTGATTAGCTGTCATATTTTTAACTATCATCTTTGTTTTTCCAATGTTTATCTTAAACCCAGATACTTGACCATACTGTTTTATTATATCAATCAAAACCTTTGCTGATTCCACTGGATGAGTTAAGGTCATAACCAAATCATCTGCAAATGCCCGTATCTTATATTCATAATCTCTAACTTTGATTCCCTTTATCCCATCTGCATTACGTATTTTATTTAACAGCAACTCCAAAGTTAATATAAATAATAATGGCGATAAGGGACATCCCTGCCTCGTGCCTTTTTCAATTTTAAAAGTTTCTGTCAAACTGCCATTAATAATTATCTGAGCTGTCTGTTCCTGATATATTGCTTTTATAGACTGCATAAAGCAATTCCCAAATTGCATCCTATTGACCACTCTCAATAAAAATTGCCAATCTAATCGATCAAAAGCTTTTTCCGCATCCAGAAATATAAGCACCGCAGGGATTTGGTTATTCCTTTCCAAATGTTCCAATATGTCAACAATTTGTCTTACATTATTTTTCATTTGTCTACCTTGTATAAAACCGGTTTGGTCAGCATGAATCGTCTTCTGCATTACTAACATTAACCTATTTGCCAATATCTTAGCAAATATTTTATAATCTGTGTTCAATAAGGATATAGGTCTATAATTTTTGGGTTGTGTCAAATCTTGATCTTCTTTTGGAATTAACGAAATAAAAGCTGTTTTCCATGAAGGTGGTACCCCTTCACCCAGCTGAATTCTATTGAATAATTCTTTAAGAGGTAAAACCATCTCCAATTGTAAATATTTATAGTACACAGCTGTTAATCCATCCGTACCAGGAGCCTTACCAGTTTTTAACTGTTTAATTGTTGAGAGGATCTCCTCCTCTGTTATTAATTGGTTTAACCGTTCTCTTTGTTCCTCTGTAACTATTGGAATATTCTGTCTATCCAAATATGTCTCTACCTCTACACCTTGTATTTTATCTGCAGTATACAATCTTGCATAAAATTCTAAAAATGCCTTTTTAATCATATTTTGGTGATACAGCTCTCTACCTTTATACTCTATTTTCTCTATGGTACGAGATTTTTGTTTTTTCCTCAGCATGTATGCCAACCATCTACCTGGTTTATTTGCATTACAAAAAGTATTATGTTTAGCATATTGTAGATTGGTTGCCACTTGGTCTGAAAGCATCATATTAAATTGCCCACGTAATAAACTGATCTCTTCTTTAATTTTCTTATCCCCTGGGTTATCAATTAACGCCCTTTCTTTTTTCTTAATCTCTTCTTCTAATTCCCTCCTTTTCTCCACTTGTTTACGCCTATAAGCATTATTCATATTTATCAGAACTCCTCTCATATATGCTTTACTAGCATCCCATACCATATCCATAGATGTTCCCTTGTTCATATTAAAAACAAAAAATTCCTTCATTAGTTTTTTACATTCTATTACATTTTTCTCATATCTGAAAAGGTTTTCATTTAACCGCCAAGATCTCCTAACTCTTTCCCCACACTCCAGTTCCATCCAAACTGGGCTGTGATCAGTTAAAATTCTGGGACAAATCTTTATCTTCTTTACCCTGGAAAAAAAATCATTTGTAATTAATATAAAATCAATTCTTGAAAAGGATTGATGTCTATCTGAAAAAAATGTAAAATCTTGTTCTCTATAATTCCTTTCACGCCAGATGTCTCTTAATTCCATATCCTCCATCATATCAAAAAAAGTCTTAGGCAGTCTAGATCGCAATTTTGTAGATTGTACTATTCTTTTCTTATCAATACTAGGGTCTAACACTCCGTTCCAATCTCCCATCAGTATACATGAATTATAATCCCAATGTAATAATTTTGTATGTATCAACTTATAAAATTTCTCTTGCTGTTGATTGGGAGCATATATCCCCAATAAGAGTGTTTTCTTCCCTTCTATCATTATCTCAATTGCCAGAAATCTTCCTTGTTGATCTGCCTCAACTAATTTAGCCATCAAATCTCTTTTCAAGTAAATCACTATTCCATTCTTTTTTTCCGGGGCTGATGCAACAAAATGTGTTCCCAATTTTGTATTTATTAAATATTTTTGGTCAGTTGTCCTTATATGTGTTTCCTGCAGGCATATTATTTCATTTTTAAATTGTCTCAAATGGTGAAATATTTTCTTCCTTTTTTGTGGTGAGTTTAAACCGTTAACATTCCAGGTTAAGAACCTAGAAGCCATCCTCAGAATCTCGAAGCTTGGCGAGAACCGCTTGATAATCCTCTTGGAATTTTCTTTTAGGTCTCGCCCCTCCCACAGCTTCTACACCAGCATTCACTTCTTGTGATAAAGCCTGCTCTTGTAACTTTTTTAACTCTTCAACTTTACGTTTAGTAGCTGCTCTGGTTTGTCTTTGATCTTTGCCTTCTTCTTGTTTTTCAACTATATCCCATGCTTGGACAGCACTTGAAAGTTGCAGTACTTCCTCCTGCATACTCATAGCTCCACCTTCCGATTGCTTCTGCAGATCCTCTTTTCTTCCCTCTGTCGCCTCTCTTGCTTTTTTGCCTCCTGGCACTGGTGGTTGTCCAGCCTTTAATATATTACTATAAAAATCTCTTGCTTTGTAAATTGTATTAAGGCGATATCTCTCTCCTGCATAATCCACTGATAATCCGACTGGGACTTCCCATCTGTATTGTACCTGTCGGTTCCTCAGCTCATCTGCCAGAAAAGCATATTCTTTCTTGGATTTCAGCATTTTGGGTGGTATTTCTTTAAATACTGCAACTTCTTGTCCTGCCACTTGCAACTTATTTTTGTAGGCAGCTTGTAAAATCTCATTTCTAATCCTTCTAGTAACAAAATAAATCACAACATCTCTTGGTAATTTCCTTTGTCTAGCTACCCATGAATTAACACGATAGATCCGATCCATTTGCCATTCGAGTTCACCTCTGGACACTCCTATAAATTGTGCCAGAGCATCTTCAAAGATCTCTTTCAGATTTTCCTTCGGGTTTTCTTTCAAGCCTCTTATTCTCACGGCAAATTCCATCATCTTATATTGTGTCAACAACATTTCAGCTTCTGTTTTGTCAATCTTAATTTGTGATTCCTCAACTTTACCATCTAAAATCTCATTAGCTTGAGCAACCTCATCAATTCTATCTTCTACATAACTAACATGTTTTGCCAGTCCCTGGAGTGCAAAGACTATATCTTCCCTTATATGTTGATTTCTTGTCTTAATTATGTCCTTCATTTCTTCCATTTGATCTGAGACTCCTTTAAATGCAAATGCAATGTCCTCTTTAAAACCTTCTTTGATTTCTTTCATGGCTGCCTGAAACATCTCAAGTGTTAACATTTGTGCTTGTGGTTGTAGCTGTGGTTGTAATTGAGCTTGTGTATCTGCCGGAGGCAAGAAGGTTTGCAACCTACTAGTTTGAGCTGGGGAACTTCCCGCACTCGCTGCTTTAGGCAACACCAATTTTGTCTGCTTTGAAGCCATTTTAAAATTACACAGTCTCAGGAACAGTTCTTATAGCCAGCGAGAAAAAATCAGAAAATCTTTAAGATCTTTAAATTTTAATTCCCAAAGTCCAGGATATAGGATTAAATCCAAAAAATTTTTTAAGCGGAGTTGTTAACTGGTAGGCATTAATGAGTTAACAAGCCTGTAACAACTTTCTTCTTAAGTTTCACTTTCGTCTCTTTGTCTTAACGAGCCAGCGCCATCTTCCCCTCCCTTTCCACTCCAGCTCCGCTCATATAGGCTCGAAAAGAAACGATGTTCAAAGGAATTAAAGTGTAAGTACTTGCAATTATGTAGTCTCCTGTTTTTGTTCTGCCTGCTTCAATTTTCTCTTTGTATCAATTAAAAGCAGGAGCGGACGTGGCGTTTTGCTCTGCCTTCTGGCAGAGGCGTCCCGGCTTTGGAGCTTTTCCCAGGTTCTTGGGGAGCTCGCACTTTTCGAGCCCCAGAATTAATTCTAGGGCTCTTATGGAGCTCTACCCTGCACCTGGCTGCTCACTTCCCCCTCTTCTCCCGGGGGGGAAGGTTCTTCGCCGCTAGACAGCTGATTTTTTGCTGTTCTAGCGGCTAACAAAGTCACGGGGCTAGCGCTCACCCAGGGAGCGTCCTCAACGTCCTACGGAGCCGCTGGAAGTCCCCTAAAAGATGTTTTTTTGTCAGTGAGCCTGGGGATCACAAATGGAGACGGAACTGATCAAGTGGCTGATTTGATTGTGTTGCTGCTGTCATGGGAGATGGGGTGGACATTTTTATGGGTTTTGTTGTGTGGTATATTTTAAATAAATATTGTAAGCCGCCCAGAGTCACCTAGATGTGAGTTGGATGAGTTTATAAATTTATTTAATAAATAAATAAATTCTTTTAATTTTTTAAATAAAAATAAATTAAAAATGTATTTAATTATTTAATTTATTGAACAAATAAATAAATTTAGCAGTGGGATAAAAGGAAGGATGCTTTGCTTACTTCCTGATTGGTTTTTACAGTCCTGAAATGCATCCCTACATACATATGTTGAGAATGTGGATAACCTGGATTTCTTTTATAATCTGCTGATTTTAAACTCATTTGTCATTCTTCTTGTAACCTCCCAAAAAAGTGAGGAACTCTGATATAGCTTTGGGAAATTTAAACTGGAAGAATCTAACAATTTTTTTTTTTTAAAGAAAGGAAAGAAGCCAAGGTAGCAATTTTTGGTTAACTGAATAGTGATGTAGGTATACTAGGGTTTTTTTAATGGGCTAAACATTTGACTGCACCTATTTTGATGCACCCTGACCTCTGTAAACCTCAAAGGCAATAATTTATTTATTTTGTGTCTATCCAAATTATTGCCCATCTCAGATATTATTATTACATTATTCTGCCTTGGAATAATATTTTGACTTTCAAGAACAGGATGGCATTCTAAACGAGCCCGCCTGATTTGCCTTCAGCTGAGACATGTATCCTGATAAACAAATTTATCAAGACCAGCAGCAAAAAAATGCCTTTAAATTTCTTGGATAGTCACCTTCTTACCTCTCTAGCTGTTAAAATGTCTGGGCTGGATGTTTTAGACATAGCCTTACTCTGCAAACCACTATCACCTCTGTTCCCAACTCAGCAAACTCCATGCTTGTTCAGGAGACAAAACGTCCTTTTGGAAACCATGCTCATTGTATAACCCTACAGCTGCTTGTAAACATTTCCAAATCATATTAATCATCAAAGGCATTCTTTTCAGCTCTGTCAAGAAGCAGGAAAGTGGTGATGATGCCAGGGCAGGCAGGGCAGGAACTGTGTGACAGAGACAAGGCCACTGAAAGGAGAACAGCGCTCAGACCAAGACAGGCCAAAGTCAAAGTGTCAGCCTGTGAATGGGAACATGGAGCTCAGAGAGGAACCCCAGCTCTTGGTGCCCTCCTTGCATTCAGCTGAAGGCAGCATTACATAACCTCCTGCCATCCCTTTGCACTCCTGGTTTTAACATGCATAAATCATAGGCATGTCATCATCTTGATATACAATTATCTCAAACACAGTCAGCCCTCTCATCTCGAGATGAAACTCGGAGCACCTGCCCTGCAAATAGAAAATGCATTTTGTGTATATAAACAGGACATTAACATACAAATTGGTTGTTGTTAGCAGTACTGTTCACTGAAATTTTGAACCACAGTATACATTTTACAAAGTGAGAATTGCTGATTTGAAAGGAAGACAACAATTTTAAACAATTATTTGCTCCTGCTAATTGCCCATTTATGACAACATGGTGTTTAATTTATGTTTATCAAATTTACCAGAGCTGAAAAATAACATTTTTGAACCAAAAACTTGGAGGCTATATTAAGATCATTTCTCATTTCTTTTGGCTTAGTAAACAGACTTATCCTACAAGTTCAGCACTATTATTTACTAATTTGAAGATATAACCTTTGCCATTGCAAGACCACATCCACATGGCATCGTTTCTCTCTGGAGGAATTCCTTGGAAACCAATAACACTTTCATCTACACATTTTAATTTATCACGTTCTCTGACTCCAAAAACTGTCTTAGAATTCCTAATCATTCAACAGAGCATCTTTGTAGCATCAAGCCATGTTGGAGCTTCTCCAGTTCTGCTAGAATCAGTCCCTGCAGAGCAGAGAGTGCAAAGACAATATGGTCCTTTAAATACCAGGAGTTTCATGGGAAGGTGGCAATGTTAGACAACTAATAAGAGCCGCGGTGGTGCAGTGGTTAGAATGCAGTACTGCAGGCTCCTTCTGCTGATCACTGGCTGCCAGCAGTTTGGCAGTTCAGGTCTCACTGGCTCAAGATTAACTCAGACTTCCATCCTTCTGAGGTCGGTAAAATGAGGACCCAGGTTGTTGAGGGCAATATGCTGACTCTGTAAACAGCTTACAGAGGGCTGTAAAGCACTGTGAAGTGATATAATAATCAAAGTGCTATCGCTATACTGGATATATAATCATTTCCCCAATATGTTTCTCTCATATGTTGGTTAATGGTGAGGGGAGGGTTCAGAGATAAGAATATCAACATCATGTAAGACCATATAAAATTCAATGTTCCCGGGCTTCCAGGGAAGAAATGGTGAACTGAAAAGTGGATTACTGTAGCAGAACAACCCTTCTTCAATAAATTGTCTCCAGAAAAGGAGAGGATTTGGGATTGCTCCTCATGAGGAGACTGTAAGAAAGTCGATGTTGGTGAGTTTAGAGATGTGGGAATCATCATTTTACTCAAACTGCAGTTGATGCCTTTGAAAGAACATTAAATTTGCATACTTCCTTTTCTAAACAGTTTTGGAAATTGCTTCTTGATTGCTTTTCAGCTATTAGGAACCTTTGGACAGCCAACTCTGATAGAACTTTGAGCTTCCTTCAATCTTTAGTGAACAAAGATTTAACTACAACTTTTAAAACCTTTTGGAAAAAAATGGAATAAATAGCAAAAGAATGATTAAAACTTTGATATTAGAAAGCTATAAATGGACTAAGGATCCAGATAAACAATTTTGGAATTCATTATAAAAGAATTCTTCCCATGGTAAAATGCTTTTGTTTTTATTTTATTTTTTAAAAAAAAAAATTTAAAAAATTCCAAAGGGAACTAGAAGGAACTAAAGATTTTAGTTAAATTTGATGTACAATTACAAAATGAAGCAAAAATACTATAACGTTGGACATATTGAAGAATATTTTTTAAACAATGGACCCAAAAGTTCATTTTAATTGTTTTTGCCTCTATAGATAGAATGTGTCTCAAATATGAAAAAGGAACAAGTTCGGCTTGACAAGATTTAGATTGACATTGAAAAAACTGTTACACAAAAGTTGTTACAAAAGAAGCCAGTTGATGGCTTAATAATTAAAAAGGATATTCAAATGACAAATCACAAGGGTGACGTTTGTTGCATTTTAAGAGAAAGTGATAAGTTACTAAAATTATTTATATTTGTGATTAACATAAGTAGTCCCTTCTTTATATATTCCTCTTTTTTACTGTAGTTATTTTTTCTTTCTTTTCTAGTTCTTTTTCTATTGTTTCTTTCTTTCTACAACTACTATTCTTTCTTTTTATTCTATTTTTTTAGTTCATATTAGTTTTTACTATTTATAATTGTATTCTTTAATCAAATTACTATTTTTAAGGAGCCCTGGTGGTGCACTGGTTAGAATACAGTACTGCAGTCTAACTCTGCCCACAGTCTGGAGTTCAAACTTGATGATGCTCAAGGTTGACTCAGCCTTTCATCTTTCAAAGGTTGGTAAAATGAGGACCCAGATTGTTGGGAGCAATATGCTGACTCTTTAAACCACTTAGAGAGGGCTGTAAAGCACTGTGAAGCGATATATAAGTGTAAGTGCTATTCCTATTTTTTAAAAATATCAATATTCCCAATGGTAAACTAAAGACAGAACTTTTCACAGCTTTTTTTCCTCTCTTTGTTGGTGACTCAAATCAGAGACTGCATGGAAAGGTACTGGAAAAGTACTGGAGTTTGAATGCATACACCATAAAAAGTTTCTTTAAAAGTTTAAGCCATAGATATATCAGTTTCTCAAAAGGTCAATATCTTGTATTATAAATTAGTGGACCAGAGGAATGCTGTCGATATAATTTACTTGGGCATCAGTAAGGCATTTGATAAAGTAGACCATAACCTACTACTAGATAAAATAGAAAAATGTGGGTTACACAGCATCATCACCAGATGGATTCGTAACTGGCTGACCAACCACACTTAATGTGCAGTCCTCAATGGAACTGCATCTACATGGAGGGAAGTATACAGTGGGGTACCCCAAGGCTCTGTTTTAGGCCCAGTGCTCTTCAACATCTTCATCAATGATTTGGATAAGGGGATAGATGGGGAACTCATCAAATATGCAGACGACACCAAGCTAGCAGGAATAGCCAACACTCTGGAAGATAGGCTTAAGATGCAGAAGGATACAGAAGATAGGCTTCAGATACAGAAGGATCCTTGAACATTGGGCACTACCTAACAAAATGAAATTCAATGGCAAAAAAAAAATAGGGTTCTACATTTAGGCATTTAGGCAAGGAAAACAAAATGCACAGGTACAGTATATGTGGTACCTCGCTCAATAGTAGTAATTGTGAGAGGGATCTTGGAGTCCTAGTGGACAACCATTTAAATATGAGCCAGCAGTGTGTAGCAGCTGCCAAAAAAGCCAACACAGTTCTAGATTACATAAACAGAGGGATAGATTCAAGATCATGTGAAGTGTTAATATCACTTTATAATGCCTTAGTAAGGCCACACTTGGAACCTGCATCCAGTTTTGGTCACCACAATGTAAAAAAAATGTTGAGACTCTAGATAGAGTGCAGAGAAGAGCAACAAAGATGATTAGGGGACTAGAGGCTAAAACATATGAAGAACAGTTGCAGAAACTGGGTATGTCTAGTTTAATGAAAAAAAGGACCAGGGGTGACATGATAGCAATGTTGCAATATCTCAGGGGCTGTCACAAAGAAGAGGGAGTCAAGCTATTCTCCAAAGCACCCGAAGGCAGGACAAGAAGCAATGGGTAGAAACTAATCAAGGAGAGAAGCAGTGGTGGGTTGCCCCCAGTTCGGACTGGTTCACAAGAACCAGTAGCAAAACCGGCGGGAGATCCCGCTCATTGCCCCAGATGTCATCATCGGTGATCTGTGAATGCACAGAAGTTTCTGCGCATGCGCAGAAATAAAGCACGTGCATGAGTGAAGCGAGCATGCATGCACAATCCCGTTTTGAACCGGTAGTAAAGGTAAGTAGAACCCACCCCTGGAGAGAAGCAACCTAGAACTAAGAAGAAATTTCCTGACAGTTAGAACAATTAATCAGTGGAACAATTTGCCTCCAGAAGTTGTGAATGCTCCAACACTGGAATTTTTTAAGAAGATGTTGGATAACCATTTCTCTGAAGTGGTGTAAGGTTTTCTACCTAGGCAGGAGGTTGGACTAGAAGACCTCCAAGGTCTCTTCCAACTCTGTTATTCTGTTCTGTTGTATTAGCTTGAGAAATAGCCCATTTCCCACAATGTTCACCTTTTTGCTCTAATAAAGTAACCAATTCTATAAATTGTGACTTGTTTTCTGAGATGTGTAAAGGTAAACTATGGGGGAAGATATTGTTATGTTTATTCCTGTGTCCACATTGTATGATTACTGTGGTTGTTTGGATGAGCCCTCTGCTTCCCAGTTGTGTTTCACTCAGCCGAGCTTAGAGAAGAGTCCTCAAACCCAGTTTTGCTGACTGACTTGATACACACAGATTTGTTGGGATATGGCTTGTATAATAAGACCATGGTGAACTGAATCCTCTTTTACTTAAAAAGTAGAAGGATTGGACTAGGGAAAGGTAGTCAGTGACTGGAAAGCTAATGAGAGTTGATTGTCTGGCATTCTCAGAACTCAGCTAATGGCTAGCTTGGATTAACTGAAAGTACTCCTTACAAACTCAACATCAAGTGGAGAATAGTGACAAAGTGTAGGGACCTATGTTGATTTAATCTGAATTGTTATGAATTTGAAAGAACTTATGCATATTACCTATAGCAAAAGAACCTGCACTAGGAGAAGTAATTTTGTGAAATGATGAGTGAAATTTTAAAGATGGTATTACAACTTTGGACACATTGTAATTTAAAAATGCCATTTGCTCTTCCATACATTCTTTCAAAGATTTCACAGTAAATGAAGATTACAATAAACTGCCATCCATTGGACTTAACCTTCTAATGCATCCCAGTCCATCTACCTATGACTGTTTAGCCTTTCTACCAAGAGCTTTTCCTTTTGCCCAGCACTAGGGAAAAAAGGCATTTTTCTTCCCAAATTCCAGAAATATAGAACATAACAAATATTGAAATATAAGGAGTAGCAGCTATGCTATGCAGTTTTACACATGGGAAAGGTTTTAATGAGAAATTCTGTCCCTAAACCAATGGAGTCTAATCTCTAGATAGAAAATTTATTTAAGGAGAAAGGGAAATAAAGAAAAATGAGTATAAACAATATTCACACAGAGAGAATTCCAAATGAAATCAATAGTCTAGCTAAATGAGTTACTTATTTGAGCAAGCTCTCTGGTTTTAGCACATGTTCAAATCTTAGCACAGAGAATATAGTAGAGAGATGCCTCTTTTTTGTCTTGCTACTTGTGTATTGTTTGGCCAGTCTGTCTTGTTTGTTGTTTCACTTGAGCATTGTCCTCAATTTTACACACTCTGGAAGTTAATTATAAATTAATCTGAAAAGTCAAACTGTTGCTTTGTCCAATCCAGCAGAGTGCTGTAGCTCTGATGTCCCATGTTTAACTAACAAATTACCCAGTGGCTAAACTCACATTCCTAATGATTTCTGGTGGCTTGATAAAGGCATAAAATAGTTTTTGGGAATTAGGCCATTACACGGTATAAAAAGAATTATATGGGGAAAGTATAACACTAATATACACCTTCACGTACTGTAACTGCTAAATCATTATTGATTGAAGAAATAAATATTGATTGAAGAAGGTTAATTCTTTAGGTACACTACTACTGATAATTTAATGTATAGTTTCTCAGAGGTGAGACTTCACAGCAGACAAATACTGAAAGTTTTATGTCAATATTTTCAGTTTTGTATGAGCTTTTACGTCCAGCATTAAATAACACCAACCACAACCTTCAAAAATGTGTCTGAAGAAACACAATGCTATATCATCTCATTTGAAAAAAGTTTTGCAATCATGATTCAATGCAGAATGGACATCCCATGAATAAATTGATTGTTCCTAAATGTATCTCCCAGGTTCTTTTGAACTCATTTATTCATAGAAGCCATTTAAGTGAAAATGAACAACAACAAACACCACCACCACAGAATGTAGGCTCAATGTTATAGCCAGTTACAAGGATTAATAGAAATATTTTTACTTTCCCTAAATAATGCATTTAGAAGACAAATATTACCTTGTAAACTCCATTAATATTTTTCTTTTACAATTTTATTTATTTGTTACTGTATATCTTACCTGGCACTGCATTGGCCCTATTTTAATAGTTCTAATCACCATCTTTTTCTCACTAGCTGAATATTCTATATTATTCAGACATGCACTTCCTATTCAGGGAAACTCTGAAGGTGGAGTTGGCTAGAATAGAAAGGAAAGAATTGCTTATTTTCTTTCCATCTATTTAATGGTGCAGCCCTAACCACAGTCTTCTGAATGGAACAAATGCTTCTATACACAGATCACATTATGCATTATATATCACTTTCCATGATGTCCCACTGCCTGGAGGCAGTATGGGCCTGGATGGGTAGGAACAGGCTAAGACTCAACCCTTCCAAGACTGAGTGGCTATGGATGCCAGCGTCCATCACTTTCGATGGGGGGGGGAAGTGCTTCCTCCCGTCGAGAGGGCCCGCAACTCAGGTGTCCTCCTGGATTCCCGGCTGTCTTTGGAAGACCATCTTAGGGCCATGACCAGGAGGGCTTTCGCCCAGGTTCGCCTGGTGCGCCAGTTGCGCCCTTTCCTAGACCGAGATGCCCTTCATATGGTTACTCATGCCCTGGTTACTTCTCGTTTGGATTACTGCAACTCCGTCTACATGGGGCTGCCCTTGAGGTGCACCCGGAGGCTCCAGCTGGTCCAGAATGCGGCTGCAGCTCCCTGTTACTCCCGGGTAACACTTCTCCTACGTGAGCTGCACTGGCTACCAGTGGTCCTCCAGATCCGCTTCAAGGTGCTGGTACTTACCTTTAAATCCCTACATGGCTTAGGTCCGGGGTATTTGCAGGACCATCTCCTACCCGCCTCCCACCGTCCTGTCCGCTCTCACAGGGCTGCCCTCCTCAGGGTACCATCAACCAGACAATGTCGGCTGGTGACGTCCGGGGTAGAGCATTCTCTGTAGGTGCCCTGTCCTCTGGAACGAGTTACCCACTGAGCTTCGGATGGTGCCTGATCTCCGCTCCTTCCGTCGGGACTTAAAGACTTGGCTGTTCCAACAAATGGATTGACCCTGATCCTTCGGTTTTATTATTTTGATTGTTGTTGTTTTAATCTGGGTTTTAATCACTTTTTATTATCATATGTTTTTAACTTGTGTTCGCCGCCCTGAGTCCTTAGGGAGAAGATCAGCATATAAATTTTTGGTAAATAAATAAAATAAATAAATGGTCTTTGCAATTTAGAGATTCTAGAAAGCATCCCTGTTCATTGATAACATGAGACTGGACTGGAAAATTTATCAATGGTGGAAGAAAACAGATATTAAAAATTCCACCTTGTCTCATGTCAACTCCCAAGTCGAATTATTTTCATTATATGAAAAATATGGCATCAATTACTTTTCCTGTCTTGCATCTAATCATATCTCTAACCTGACAATTTTTTCCCATATCTCTTTGATTCAATTCAAATTCAAACCTTTACTGTCAGAGTACAACATGTGTACAATGAGATTGGCTGAGCCTCCCTTTGTGCATCCACCCCCAACACAATACAACTCACAGTGAAAGACAAAAAAAATCCCTAGCCCAGTGAATCCTACTAACAACCTCTCAGTCCTATTGTACCATGTGAACTTATTGCACGTCGCGCTGGCCCCGCAAGTCAATCGTACTATGTTGTTGTAGAGTTATTTTTCATTCAGGAGTCTGACAGCTCACAAATAAAAACTGTTCTTCAGCCTGTTTGTGCGGCTGCCTATGCTTCTATATCTTCTTCCAGATGGTAGGAGAATAAAGAAGGGCTCACCAAGGTGTGAGTCGTCCCTGAGGATTTTCCTCACTCTTCTAAGGCAGCAAGCCCTAGCGATCTCCTCTAGTACCAGGGTACCAGGGACAGGCCATGATGTTTTGTGCTGTGTTCACCACCCTCTGTAATGTCTTTCTATCCACGGCTGTCAAGCCAGCCTACCACACCGTAATGCAATGAATGAGGACGCTTTCTATTGTGGACCGGTAAAAGGAGGTCATCAGTTGTTGTTCCACTTTATTTTTTTGCATGACCCTAAGGAAGTGGAGTCTCAGTTGGGCCTTTTTGGCCACCTGGGTCATGCTGATTTTCCAGGTGAGATCTTCGCTGAGATAGACTTCCAGGAATTTAAAGGAGGAAACTCTCTCCACACAGGCCCCCTCAATGTAAAGTGGGACAGGTTCCTCTCTCTTGATGCTACCATCATCTGATCCCAACCTGATTTGTGCTTAGGAAACTAAAGTAGCATTATTTTCCTTTTACTGACACCATCCAAGGAAACCTTCAGAATTCTGAAAATGTGTTAAGCTTTGTCACCCATTATCCTGGAAAGAAATCAGGTGACTGGGAAAGGCAAAAGAGAAAATGGCAAAAGAAATACAAATTTATACTAGTTGAATTTTTTTTTAACTGTTCTTTATGAAAAACAGAACTTAAATTTAGGAAAGGGGCCAGGTCCCCAATAAATCCAAAAGAGGAAAACATGATAGAAATGAAATCATGGATCTGCCACAAATCCTTTTTTTTTTTAAAGAATGGTTATAGATATATGGTAAATATTTGTTCCTTTTTCTTGTCCTTATATGCAGGAGTGCAAATGAGTCCAGAATCTGTGTGCTCTGATTTGAAAGGAGTTGGAAAGTTAAATATGCATTTATGGATCTAAGCCATTATGGCTTACATTTTTGAAAGTCTATCAATAATCTTTTTTTAAATAAAGCCAGTAAACAGAGACTCTTATAACAATCAGCAAATACTTTTCATGTAAATTTTTCCTATGCCATTGCCAACTATTTCACTAATAAATTAACTCAACTGAAAGAGTTGGGGGAAAGAAAGCACAAGAAATTATGGCATTTTGATGCTTTACCTGCAAATATTTATTCCAGCTTTGATATGAAGACATTGTTCTATTCGTATTTTATATGATGCAGTGATTGTTAATTTGTGCTACTGATGGCACAGCACTGGCATCAAGTGACAGAGCAACAGTTAAATATGATGCAGTAAGACTTGAGAAATTAATAGGCAAAACTGCAAAAGGTTGGGATTGGCTACAGGGTTAACTATGACAGTGTCAATATGCCAATAACAACTTTATATGAGTAAGAATACATACATAGCATCTGTAATCCAGTTTCAGCGCTCTAAATAATATCCAGAAACATTCAGCTACTTAGATACTTTAAATATATATATAAGCTTATTATGAAGGTCTGCTAAATGCTCAGATCTTAAAATACACTATTTTTTTTTTTGCTTAATAGTAGTCTCAAATGTCACCTATATGTTAAGGGAGGTTTTACACGCATTCATAGCACCCTGTTTGTGCCCCCAAACCCCCTAGTGAGTAGAACTCATTTTTTTCCCCCTGGAGATAGTGGTGGGGTGGGCTTTATAGCAAAATGGTGGCTTTAAGGCTTAAACTATTCACACCATTTAAAATATCCAAAAACAATAAATGACACATTCCCCCCTCCCTCTCTTTGGCTGAGGTTTTATGAAGAAACACAGGTTTTTAAAACAGATCCAAAACCCTTGCCCTGTGGTCACATCTCAAGGTTTTCAGTTGGCCTCTGCAATCTTTAGACAGTTCAGAAAGAGGATGTGTGACCAGAGAGAGAGAGATGGTGGTTATATGGCTTCTGAAAACTTGTCATATGATATCAAATACTAGACTGAGGTTGATATATGCCTAAAACCTTTGAGAAATACTGAGAAAAGTGAAAAAGACTCAGCTGAAGGTTTGTGTCTGACCCTTTCTAAGGTATCTGACCTATGCAACTTGTGCTCTCGGCTGGTATTCACTTGGTATTCTGTTTGATCTTTCATATAACGGTACTGTTATGTATTTTCCCACTCTCCAGGCTGGTGAAAAGTTTTTCAAGAGTAGCACAAGTTCTATTTGTTTTGGGTTTTTTAAAGAATGAAATACCACTTATTGAATTTATTTACAAATATACAAGAAAATATTTTTAAAAACCCCAATAAAATGCTTTAGAAGCTTCAGACAAATCTCCAGGGAAATGCACCTGCATAAACAGACATTATAGCTTATTGTATGATTCTTTTTTTTTTTTTTGCCAGTGCTTTTGTGTCTCAGATCTCTTTCTTTCCAAAATCATTACCATTTTGTGTATTCACACACACACACACACACACACACACACACACACACACACACTACTATATTCAGTACCTTTGGCTGCTCTGAGGAAGTGTTTGAGAAGTATATTCAGAACATTGCAGAGAAATCTTACACTATTTTATTTTAATTCCATTAAAACAAAGAAACAATGTCATTTGCATTTACTTTGCCTGACAAAGGAGATAGCTAGCTAGTAGTCCCCATCCATATTTTTTTTGTTTTTTACACTATGCAGTGCAAAAAGCACACAATATTGTTGTGGTGTAAACTGATTTGGTTAAAACAGGTACAATAGTGGCCAAAATTGTGAAAACCTTTTGTTGTATTTTTGAGGTTTGATGGCTAATAACACTACTTTTTTTTTTTTTGGAGTTTCAAGATAATCTTATTCCACTGCTGGAATGGCCTGGGAATAGCCCAGACCTTAACCCATTTGAAAATCTATGGAGCCGACTAAAGAAACTTGTTAGTCAGAAGCAATAAAACCCAGTTAATAGAAGCAATCATTCAATCCTGGTTTCACATTGTAACAGCTGCAGAACTAAAAGACTTGGTTAACTCCATGGGAAGACATTGTAAGGCCCTAATTCATGCTAAAGGTTTTCCAAGTAAGTATCAGCTGACATGATAATTTGTGTATATCTCGTTTTTTCTACATGTTTCACTTTTCTTCTTTATACTGTAATTGCTATTCTAATAGCAAATCCTTCATAAAACTATTGCATTACATTTTTGATTAAATTTTCTTTCCATTGATATATAACTTTATGGTACTACTCCAAAAAAGAAAGTGGTGTTATTAGCTAGTTTTAGAAAATACACTTTTCCCAAAAGGTTTCCACAATTTAGGCCACTACTATATAACACTGATGACTACAAGACATTGTATATGTAAACAAGAACTCCCCACTCTGATTGTAGAACACTCTGAAACAGCTTCATTTGCAGATGTAAATGTGATTGCTCCAAATTGGCAGTTAGGAAGCAAAAGGAAAACTGTCTTCCAAAACTAGCTAGACGTCCTCCGGCAAACCCTACTGAGACCCCTCCTGTTCGATCTACTGGGGTGATCAAATGCTACTGTTGCAGACAAGTGGGTCATCAAGCTTCTGAGTGTCTGGCACCTTCACCAGTTCCACAACCACGACCTGCCATGGCGGCTTGAGGCAGAAGAGTTCCATGAAAGCCCCCGGATGCCAGCAGATTTGCCCGGCAGGCAATTGTCTAGCAGAAACCCTGACACAAATATTAAGTGTTTGCATAAAGTCTTGGAGGGTGCTAGGGCACAGTCTGCATATGTCATTTCATGTACATATTGCAGCCTCAAGAACAAAACTTCAGAGACTGAATTTGTAAATAGGAGCAGCACTAAAAAAGGAAATATCCTGCTTTCTAGTTCTTTCCAACTTGCAGCTACAGCCTTAGACTTTGTCATCCATCCGCAAAATCCTGCTTCCTTTTAATTCTGAGAAGTGGGCATTCAGGCTTCTCTGGTCGAAAGAGAAGCTCTTTCGAGCTTCCCTTTCCAGTTCCCTAATATCCAGTTTCAAATTGTCAATAAGGATTTTTTTAAAAATCCCTTTAAAAATTGTTGAATTGTAAACCTCATCAAAAATAATCTAGAAATGTGGTTTTGGACCTCAGTTCAAGAAATATGAGTTAGGTAAGTCTATACCAGGGCTGGTTCTACTTACCTTTACTACCGGTTTGCAATGGGATTGCGCGTGCGCGCGAGCGAAGTGAGCACACATGCGCCTTGCTTCTGAGCATGCGCCTTGCTTCTGTGCATGCGCCTTGCTTCTGCGCATGCACAGATTGCTTCTGATGATGTCAGGGTCAGTGGGCGGAGCCTCTCACCAGTTTTACTACCAGTTCTATAGAACCGGTCCGAACCGGGGACAACCCACCACTGGTCTATACTATTTAAATCAATTTCTCCAGACTAGATCAATTTTCATGGGCAAACAGCATGTACTTGACTTATACAACAATCAAAACACTAGTTTTAGCATTACTTCCTCTTTAAATTCATCCTCATTCATGGTGAGAAACCCCCCCCCCCGCAAAACTTAAAAACCTTAAAAAATACATACAATGGTAATTTATGGAAAAACACACAATTTGTCCTATAGCTATCTCTGTTTTTACAGGCTGAATTACAAACATCTAGTAATGATGCCTTAGGGCCTTGCTCTCAAGCATCGGAGTACAATGAATCTAACCTTTTCACCTCCTTAACTCCCCAGTGTGTCACTGGTGGTCAAGTATACGTGCCCTCCTCTCATCTGCACACCCACAGTAGAGAGATTCATCAGTTGTTCTTGTCAGGAGCCTCTATTAATCACTGCAGGTGCATATGTGCTTTCTGCTAATGCATATCTCCCTTCTCAATGGGACTCTGTTGCAAAACTGGCTGCCACCAGCAGATATCTTAGGCAATTAATTAAGATGTCATTTATAGGCCCATTGGGTGACCTTAATTAAACTGTAAAATGGTGAACGCTAATAAGAAAGATGATATCTCTGTAGGTGGCAAATCAAGTGTATTAACCTCCCAGTAAGGAAGCTTGGCTTCATTTGATACAGGATCTGAGAAGCAACCACAGCAGTGACATTCAGTGACTCATTGCCTTCTTCTGAAAACCTCAAAAGTAGAGAATAGGATGTTTTGCTAAAATTATGCTAGAGGTATTATGCATGTCCCTTGAGTTTCTTATAAAACTACTGTAGAGCTTGCTTATGTTGAAGCCCTAATGATCACACTTTATTATACACTCTCTATAAACTCTGCTGTCAAAGAAATACTCTCAAATGTAAGGTGACCAGACGTCCCGCTTTTGGCGGGACAGTCCCGATTTTTAGCAATTTGTCCCGCATCCCGCGGCGTTTTAAAAAAGTCCCGATTTTTCATTCTGCCTCCTGAGTCCCAGCTGATGGCTAGAGGAAAAAAAACTGTTTAAACTCTTGCTGCGGGGCTTCAAAGGGCCGACCTACAGCTGATCAGTGTTAAAAGCAAACAAATCAGTAGACCCATGCCTGCAAAAATAGAAAAAACAGCCCCTTACAGCTTCCGCTTAGGTTAATTGGCTGCAAAGAGTTCCTGGAGCAGATTTTTTTTCCCCTAGCTATGCTGAAAAAGCGAAAGCGAAAGTAAAGCTGCAACGTGACAAAATGAGGCAGAGAGAGATTTCTTTTTCTTTTTCCTCACCAAAAAAGGTAGGTGCAAAACTGCAAACAATGGGAAATTTAGGGCAAAAGAGGAGAGTTCAAGATTTTAAAACACAAAAGAAAAAAAGCTCTATTTAACTAGGGAATTGTAATAATTGAGATACTATTAATAATTGTATATTGTGTTGAAAGCAGAAATGGTTAAGTTGTGGTTTGAAGGAATATATGGGGGAAATTATTTGGTTTATTATTATTGGTAAATATAATTAATTGATTTGTAAGAAATTGGATTGCATGGAAATAATTGGAATATTCATGTTCATATTGATTAATATACAAAAAATATAGTTATATAACTAATTGATTTATATTAAAATGTTGAATTTGTATTAAACAACTGTATTACATAATTAACCAATGTGAGGATGGATATAAAAATAGATGACAATAGGAAGGGCTATAATACAGAATAGAAGGGAAAAATTGAATTTGATTAAGATTAGAGATGAGGATGAAGGGTAATATTGGTTTTTTTAAAAAAAATAGATGAGGAATAAATATGGCAAAAAGGAAATATAGAAATTGTAAATTTAATTGAAATGACTAAACACTGTTTAAATTTGTGAACCAGCCAAATATTCTGTTCAAAGAAAATACATTGTATGTTTGTATGTATGTTTCTAATTATTGCTATTTATTTATATTTGTTCTCTTTTATTCTTTAAAGTTTAACAATTCATTCTTTATCTTAATATCTTTATATTTGCTTGGGGTTGGCTTTCTTCCCTTTCATCTTTTTTATTGTACAGCAATCTTTCTCCTCAAACCTACCACCTCTCTTTTCTTTCCTTCTTACTTTCTCTTCCCCCCACCCTCTTTTTCTCCTCCCTACTTCCTCTTCCTTTCTCCTTCTCCTCCTCTCTTCCTCCCTCTCTTACCCTCATTCCTACTCTAATTTCCCTTCCTTCATCCCTCTCTATTGCTGTATCCTTTAATGCATATGGACTACTCAGAGAGCTGAAAAAGTTATTTTTGACTGGTCCTCGCACTTTTGACCAGTCCTCAAACTTACGACTGTCCTCACATTTTACGTTTTTTGCCCTATCTTATCACCATGGTGAAGAGAAGCAGTTGTGAAATGAGTGACATGGTTGTTAAGAATACTGCACGGGCATAAATGTGAGGATGGTCATAAGTGTGAGGACCAGTCAAAAGTGCAAGGACCTGTCAGAAATGACTTTTTTCAGCCCTCTGGTTAGTCCTTTTGTGCATATGGACTACTCAGAGGGCTGAAAAAGTTATTTTTGACTGGTCCTCAAACTTTTGACCAGTCCTCGAACTTACGACTGTCCTCACATTTTACATTTTTGCCCTATCTTGTCATCATGGTGAAGAGAAGCAGTTGTGAAATGAGTGACATGGTTGTTAAGAATGCTGCACAGGCATAAATGTGAGGATGGACATAAGTGTGAGGACCAGTCAAAAGTGTGAGGACCTGTCAGAAATGACTTTTTTCAGCCCTCTGGTTAGTCCTTTTGTGCATATGGACTACTCAGAGAGCTGAAAAAGTTATTTTTGACTGGTCCTCGCACTTTTGACCAGTCCTCGAACTTACGACTGTCCTCACATTTTACATTTTTGCCCTATCTTATCACCATGGTGAAGAGAAGCAGTTGTGAAATGAGTGATATGGTTGTTAAGAATGCTGCACGGGCATAAATGTGAGGATGGTCATAAGTGTGAGGACCAGTCAAAACTGCAAGGGCCTGTCAGAAATGACTTTTTTCAACCCTCTGAGTAGTCCCTATACACATAGCCATGGCCACCCGGTCACATGACCAGCTAGCCACACCCACCAGTCACATGACCTCCAAGCCACGCCCACAAAATAAGCCACGCCCACTATGGTGACCCTCTTTACCAATGTTAAAATCTAGTCACCTTACTCAAATGGTACTCTCAGTATTGTAATGATTAATGTTTTGGACGTCTCCCAAGACATCCTGATGGCAATGTCATGTATATTGAGCAGACATCAGCATTTATTTATTTATATTTTAAAGAACTGAGTTAATAATTTACATTAGAGATGTGTTTATTAGTTGTGGTTAGCTACTCTTAGTAAAGACCCAAATGAGCAGAAAACTACCAGGAGAAATCACAGGATTATAACTGGAGATACAGAATAAAAACTTAGTATATCAAGAACATCTCCACAATATAAAGTTTAGCATTTTTTCAGGACAGGAATATTGGTTCTACTTAATGACCTAGTAAAAGAAACCTTGCACCTTTGGAAGGTCAAATATCCTTAGGCTAAAATCTTATTTGGTAGTATATATTATCCTCAAAAACTTATTATGTGAACCGTGCACAATGTGATTTTAAAAAACAATCTCTAATAATTTTTTTAAAATGTAAGGATGCCTTTAATTGAGTTTGACACCAGTGATTCCGTACATGCAGTTTTCTTGGCTGTCTTATAAAAAATGAATAAGTGTTTGGCTTCTCCTTCCTCTCAATATAGAATTTCCCATTGCTGCTTTGAAAACAGCTGAGACTATGCTTGCTGCCAGATTTAGTCTTTAACAAGGAAGTATTTTCAAATTGAGTTATTGGCCATCACATCTGGGTCAAAACAGTCTATAAATTAGAAATCTATTTGTTGGCACAATTGCTATTCAGGCTTATTTTGTTTTGTTTTGTTGTTGTTATTGTTTTGTTTTGTTTTGTTTTGTTATTTATTTATTTTGTTTCATAGTCAGATAGTAAACCAGAATGCACTCACACCAGAGGTGGGTTTCAGCAGGTTCTGTACAGTTCTGGAGAAACCGGTAGTAAAAATTCTCACTGGCCCCACCCCTATCTATTCTCTGCCTCCCAAGTCCCAGCTGATTGGGAGGAAATGGGGATTTTGCAGTAACCTTCCCCTGGAGTGGGGTGGGAATGGAGATTTTATAGTATCCTTCCCTTGGAGCGGGTGGGAATGGAGATTTTACAGTATCCTTCCCCTGCCATGCCCACCAAGCCACGCCCACTAAGCCACATCCACAGAACCAGTAGTAAAAAAATTTGAAACCCACCACTGATTCACATATCCCTAATATTCTGTTTTATACACATGACTGGGGATGTACAAAGATTTAGTGTGTGAACCATTGTCTGGATAAAGTAACTCTTTTCCAATGTCCATGCCTAAACAGAAATGAGTGTTTTGAACATTTTCGAATGTACAAAGCTAGTACATTCAAAACTCAGTTATTCCAGCTAGAGGTGTTTTGGATGTTCTGTTTCAGCTGCTATGAGCAGAAATTACTGTATCTTATCTTTTGCAATTGGGAGATTATCTTTTAAATTATATTTTAGTACTCAGAAGGTGATGAAAATGGAATCTTTCCAGAAAACATTGAGGTATGCAATAGTGGCGAATATCTGTAGCTCAGGTGTAGGATGAGGGTGAAGTTTCATTCTCTGACCTTGTGGGTTGGTTTTTGAATGTTTCATTCCAGGCTAACTAAAATCTTCAGTAGAGTTTAGGGGATGTCAGTGATCTATTTATAAGGGCTTCAGGTGTGGGTGTGTATCAACACCAAGCAGGACCAGTTCAATTGGAACCACAGAAAAATCATCAGCCAAGCTACCACCCGCAATGCTCATGAGTTCCCTGAAGCTTTGCACAGGCAATTACATCAACAGCCTTATTGACCTACAACCAGCCTACGAACCCCTCAGAATCCAAACCAACCACACAACCAACCACAGACAGCACCAACCCTCAACCAACCCATGCAATCCCCCCACCAGCAATTCACCTCCCAATGACTCTGACATGATGTAACCTCCCTATCACAAGACCCTCACTGATGACCCACACCTGACCCACCACAAGACCCTCATTTGATACACCCTCACTTGAAGCCCTTATAAACAGAAGAACATTGAAACTGGCATCCCCTAAACTCCTTTGACAATGTTACCTAGACTGGTAACGAAATGTTAAGCAACCAAACCAACAAGCTTGGAGAATGAACTTCACTCACATTGAGGTATGATTAAAATGACATGATTTCGACTTCTTCCTTCTCTCTTTTTTATTACTATTACTACCACCTTAGATGTGTTAATGTTGCATACTATTGGATGCTTTTGTAGTTATCTGCTTGAATACCTTTGAGATTATGGCAATCTGATAAAGAAACAAACAAACTTGAGAGCATGCTAATGAAAATAACTTTCAAGGGACTGCTGGACTGGTGTTGCTGACTTGTGCAACAATCTCTACAGTCCAAATCCATATTATTTAGAACTCTGGTTGTTTTTGTATGTTGCAGAGGGCCAACATGCAAAGACCACCAGGAATATGAGTTAGATTGCTCACAAACTGCAAGTTATACAGGATTAGTCTTGATCTGGAGAAGGCCAGATTCAAGATGCCAGTGCAATGAGTGATCGTCCAAGGCATTCTGAAGAATCCATTATCAGTAAGATAAGAAGCATAGGCAGAATGCATCTCCTTCCTAAATGCAGCAGGCCATCAACAATGTTATTATCTTTTTTTCCCCAAACATTTTAGGCTGATTGATTGCTTTGGTTTTGCCAGCTCTTCTGGAGTTTGTTTGTTTGTTTGTTTTTTTACATCAGCATAATGTGTTCATCATTGCATTCTGTGCTTTGTATTTTGCCTTCTTATTTGTGAAGACTTCAGCATATATTAGAAATGCAAAAGGAAAAAAAGAACTCGGACAGCAGAAAGGAAGACAGAAAAGAAGAAGAAATTACAAGGCACTCTCTCTGGTAGGATGGGAAAAAGGAAGAAATACCTTAGAGTCAGTCCTGCACACAATAACTTCTAAATCAACCAAACATTCATAAATTAGAAAGTCCTTCAAATCATAGAAGCTGTAAATAAGTCAATTCCTACATCTGCTGCTGTCCCAAACTTCACCTGATTTGAGGTATTTGAATGGGATTTTCAACCAGAAACAGAAAAACAACAGCTGGTAGCTCTCTTTGTGTCCCCAAAGGAAGAAATGCAAAGGGCAGTGTGTAGGGTGGCCTACTAAGCTAAACTATGTGTGTGCACTTTGATCCTGTTCTGTGTATGATTGCTATACTCCATAATACATTTCGTTGCAAGATTATCCTTCAACTTGTTGGTTTAACTTAGTTGAAGTGTTGTCTTGTTAATTCTTCAAGTGTAAAATGAAGTGTTGTTTTGCTTTGACGGAGTATATGAATGGTTCACGGTTATTCTTTTGTTCTCTGTGCTACTGTATCCCAGAGTCCACTGAAGTTAGTTAGCCAATATTTTTTTTTAATACTACTAATAATAATACAACATTAAGCACACTGAAATTAAAAAGAAGATTGGTAGTGAATACATCAGAACAGTGAAGAGGATTTTAAAGTCCAAACCCAGAGAAAATGCCATCAAGACAATTAGCACCTGGGCAATTCCAGTTCTTAGATATACAGCTGGAATAGTGGGCTGGACTCATGCAAAATTAAAAGCCCTGAATAGGAAATCAGAAAAGTGATGACAAGGAATCGTGCCCTTCCTTATGACCAAGCTTTAAGAACAAATGCATATAAAACCAAAACTATGAACAAACAACAAATACTATCTTTGCAAAGAAGCAGCAGCAATGGGCCACCTGGTTAAGTGGTGCAAGAAAATTACAAACAAAGTATTTGCATAACAAAGTAGCAGCAATGGTGCATACAAATATTTGCAAAAATACAAGCAAGAAGTGGTGGAACCACAAATAGGCAAACTAATAGAAAATGAAAAAGCTAAAGTGCTCTGGGATTTTAGAATTCAAATAGAGAAGCTCCTACCACATAACACCTAGACTTAACTATTGTTGATAAGAAAGACAAAACAAAGAAGTCTAGATAGTAGTTATTGCAGTGCCTGAAAACAGCAGAATAAAAGAGAATTAATTGGAGAAAAATCACAAAATATAAAGACCCGCGAACAGAAATAGAAGGACTGTGGCAAACGAAATCAAAGGTAGTACTTATAGTAATAGGCACCTTGAGTGCAATTCCAAAACATCTGGAGCATCACTTGAACATATGGAGCATCATTTTCGCAATACCATTGAGAAAATCACCATCAGTCAATAGTAAAAGGCATCTTTACTTGGAACAGTTTACATTCTGCAACACTATTTTCAATATTATTAAACAACATCTACATATCCCCACGTCCTTGGAAAGGATTCAATAGGTGGACAAAAATGCCAAATTCATTCTAAACATCTGGTGGACTGTGCGTCCAACTGTTATTTTAAGATGTAAATGTTGGCTGCCAGGTAGAGAGGGATTTTTTTTTGTTGTCAAATGATGGAAAACCTTTGTGTCTCTGCTAGGCAACAGATTTGCTTCCTTCCTTCCTTCCTTCCTTCCTTCCTTCCTTCCTTCCTTCCTTCCTTCCTTCCTTCCTTCCTTCCTTCCTTCCCATTCATTCTAGCAGTTATAAACTGCAATTTTTCAATAATAACTCAGGGTAAAAGGGGGGGGAGTTAAATCTGCAGGCAACTAAACCTTTAAATCAGTGTTTTTCAAATTTAGCAACTTTAAGATATATGGACTTCAATTTCCAGAATTCCCAAGCCTGTGGAATTCTGGGAATTAAAGTCCATACATTTTAAGGTTGCCAAGTTTGAAAAGCACTGATTTAAATGTTGGGATAGAGGGATATATCCGGTGTTCTTGACTGTCACCACTTAATGGAGTTAATTTAATATTATTGTTATAATGAAAAAGTCAGCTGTGCCTTGTGTGGGAAAGCACTGGATGGGAAGAGGGGGAAAGAATTATTATATCCTGTTGTTCTGTTACTGATCATGTCAGTCTCCAAACCTGGATTATCTTTCTATTAAAGAGAGTCATCTCTTTAAGGGTAATCTTGAGTTTCTTTCTCACCCCTTCCTATTTTTCCTAGGCTAACTTCATGTTTTCCATATCTTCTTCAAGCCCTATCTTTATACTGCTCTTCATAGAGTCTGTGCAGCAAAGTACAAAGCTAATTTTTTTTAAAGAACCAAAAAACACAAGAGCAATATTATCAGTACGATTAATACATATAGTTAAAATACAAATTGACCTCAACTTACAACCACAATTGAGCCCAAACTTTATGTTGCTTATTGAAAAATTTGTTAAGTGAGTTTTGCCCCATTTTACAACTTTGCTTGTCACATTCTTTAACACTGCAGTTGTTAAATAAGTATGACAGTGGTTAAGTGAATCTGGTTTCCCCCCCTGATTTTTGCTGGTCAGAAGTTTGCAAAAGAAGATCACATGACTGTGGCACACTGCAACCATCATAAATATCCAAATGTCAAGCATCAAAATGTAAATCACATAACCAGGGGGTTCAGAGGTGGGTTCTAAAAATTTTTACTACCGGATCTGTGGGCGTGGCTTATTTTGTGGGCGTGGCTTGATGGTCATGTGATAATTCTTTAGGATTTAGCAGAGGTACTGGTCTACCAGGCTTTTAACTGCTTGCAGAGCTGTACCGGTCTACCCAGTTATTTTTGCAGGCACTGGTCTATTCATGTATTTTTGCAGGCACCGGTCTACTCATTTGTTTTTGGAGGCACCGGTCTACCACCAAACTGCCTTTTACCACTGATCAGCTGTAGGGTGGCCATTTGAAGCCCCCAGCAAGAGTTTAAACAGTTTTTTTCCTTATAGCCCATCAGGTGGGACTCAGGAGGCAGCAATATATTGGGGGTGGGGCCAAGTAAAAGGTAAAAAAAACATGGGGGGGTGGGGGGGGGACGGGGTGGGCAGAACAGATTCAGTGACATCATATCATCACCGCTACCAGCTCGGCGGAACTGGGCCAAACCGGGAGGAACCCACCAGTGATGGGGATGCTGCAGTGGTCATAAGTGTGAAAAATGATCATAACTCACTTTTTTCAATGCTTTTGTAACTTCCGTCACTAAACAAACTGTTGTAAGTTGAGGATTACCTGTAAATGCTATAAGAAATGCTAAAACCTGTAAAGTAGATTACTGACAAATGGTATATGAAATAGACATTATCTTTTTAAAATTTTTCTTCTCTGCAAAGATGTCACTAATTTTCTTACTTGCTTTGAAGTGGCCATCCCTTGTTCCAGCGCTATTGTTTATTTCCATTAGATTCCATATATATAAGCTTTAACACAATGTTTATATGGCGAACATTAATCTTTGAATTATACAAGGAAAATACTAAGAATAGATATGTTTTTAAAATGGAATTTTAATTTAAATATAAAGAAGATTTTCCCCATTGATGTCCTTTGGGAAACAGAGATGTCTGCCTCAGGGAATGAAGAGCTGATATTTCAGCATCACCCGACAGCAGAATATTCAGCAGCCTATTATTTCTGTGCTGCCTCTGCAACCAGTAGCTACTGCTCACCTGATGAGTACTCAAGAGCACATTGCTGGACCACTTCCCAGAGAATCAGACCCTTGAAGGAAAATCAAGATTGATTTTGCTTCACTTGCCAAGGCTCTCCTGCCATTCAATTTATTTGGACCACTTCAGAGGCTCTTGCTGAGAAATGCACTGATGCTGTATATTGTTGGTTCTCTCTTTATTTTTCACCAATGCTTCAGGGCCAAATTCATAGACATTTTCAACTGCAATAGTCTGCCGCCTTTACACTGTGGGAAAACTGAAAACCTGTTTTGCTGCTGTTAAATCAGTGGTGTTGAGTGAGCTTTAGATATGCAGATGGATAATTCAAGAACTTCAGATATTGAAAATCTTCACCCTTACAAAGGGTGGATCTTAAAGAACTGCCGTATTTTTCAGTGTATAAGACGCACCGGAGTATAAGACGCAGCTGAGTTTTTGGGGAAGAAAATAGAGGCGAAAAAAATCTGCCTACCAGGTATTCATCTGGCTAGCATCCTTAGTCTGGTCAGCTTCAGCACATTAGTTTGCTAGTTTTTTATCCCCTGCTCTCGGGATGAAAAACAGCTTCGAAGGCACAGCTGAGAGGAAGCAGCAATGAGAAAAGCAGGCAAAGCACAGGGTGGGAGGGGAGATCACTTCACTCGGTTAGCGCCTAGTTAGGGCTGAAAAAAAGCTAAAGAACAGCTGAGAGTCAGAGCAAAGCATGGAGATTGCTTCACTCGCTACTGCCTCATTAGCGCCTCGTTAGGGCTGAAAAAAAGCTACATTCGGAGTATAAAATGCACCCAAATTTTCAGCCTCTTTTAGGGGGAAAAAGGTGCATCTTATACTCCAAAAAATACGGTAGGTATTGTATATCAACTACTAATGTCTTTATTTGTGAAAGACGAAGTTAAGGTAAATGGGGTCATATAGGACTTCGGTATGCTCTAGCTGTTAAGTAGGCTTCATCAAAAAAATCTTCTGAAAGCTTTAAGCTAAGAGGCTAATTATTTTATGAACCTGTATAGGCAGAAGATGTGAATGGAAACAATATAATAGGATGGCACTAATAGTTGGTTCTAATTTTGCAGACTTCTCTACTGGTACATGCATATACATGCACACAAACACACACATTACATAATGGTGTCTAGTAAGTTGATATTGGGGAGAAAGCCACAACAAAATACAAACAATATTGCTTATGAAAAGTGTGCAGAGCTTTCGCTTTATACAATTCCTACAAATTAAGTACATAGCCCCTGCTATTTCCATGACTGTTTTAAATAAATTTATCATTAGTAGTTACAATTACATTAAGTAAAGATGAGTATGGCCATAGATCTGGACAAATCTCCTTTGGAAACATGAAAAATGCCTATTATCGTATTATGAAAATCAATAGGAAAGCTATTACATTATGGTCATAGAGAAAATAGGTTTGCTTATGTTTTACACTGCTAAACTAAGCTGTAATTTGAATAAAATAGCTTTGCTGAGATAATAGAAAATCTGGTCAATAAAATACTTAGGAAAAATATAAATAATGGTGTTCTAAAATATATTTGTATAAGAAATAAAAAGGTGGGTTTTTATCTATATTAAGAAATGTTGAGTTGTTCTTCCAGCATGTGCCAATAGGAATATATAAATTTAGATACCTTAAGTAAATGCATTTTTTCCAAAAGTTATGTAACATTAAAGAGACATTTTTTAAATAGGTTTGACTATGAAACTTATTTGATAGTCAAAGATGAATCATATAAATATAGAATGGGGAGTCAGATAAAGAGATTATGTAGATAAAATCATTAATATTACTTCAACATGTGCAAGCACTGTACTGTATTGCCGAAAAAGTTAAATAAATGTATGTATGAAATATTCAGGAGTCCAGATCAAATGGACATTTATAGAAGAACAGGAAATCTTAAACTCAGATTTAAGTTTACCTGAAACATTTCCTTTTTTATATGATGCCATTGTGCTTTTTACTCCTGTAATCCTATGTTATGCACTACATCTTCTTTGGGTGGCACAATTTTTTGTTTTAGGACTGCATAATTAATTCAGAATGTATTCTTCCAAAGGGTTTAAAATATTAATAACAGGTTTCATCACCTCCAGAATTCTGTTTTCCTAGTGTAGTATTCATAGCTGTTCATTGCAGGCAGCAAACTTTAAATTAATCCAGAAAAGTCATAAAGCTAAGGAAAGCAAAAAAATCAATCAAAAGTACCCAAACTACCTTATGTCAGAATGAATTTTGACTTGAGTATATCCTAAGGTGACAAATTATTTTCATATGCTTTAAAAGCAATTAAATTAAAAAGAAGTCCACAGGAAAGGGAAACTAATATAGACCTATACTATTCAATTTATCAAATTTTAAACATATGAAACCTTAACTTGTTTCTTAAAAATGAATATTTTAAGGGAATGCATATACAACAAAATAAGTGAATAAAGTAAATTCTGATTCTTAAGAGTGTGTTTCATGTGTGTACCTCTGTTTCAGGGGTGAAATCCAGCAGGTTCTGACAGGTTCTGGAGAACCGGTAGCAGAAATTTTGAGTAGTTCGGAGAACCGGCAAATGCCACCTCTGGCTGGCCCCAGGGTTGGCTGGAATGGAGATTTTGCAATATCCTTCTCCCAGGAGTGAGGAGGGAATAGGGATTTTGCAGTATCCTTCCCCTGGAGTGGGGTCAGAATGGAGATTTTGCAGTATCCTTCCCCTGCCACACCCACCAAGCCACACCATGCCCACCAAGCCACACCCACAGAACAGGTAGAAAAAGATTTGGATTTCACCACTGCTCTGTTTCAAATGCAGCACCTCAGAAATTGAGTTGATTCCTTTGGATTTTCAGGCACTTCTCTGTGAGCAATATTTTTGACTCATGCTTTCCTTTTCCAGTAATTCTTGGCTGCCATGTATGTTAGGATTCTGCAGCAGGTATCCAATGTAGCTCTTCAAGTAGAAGAGGATACATTACTCCCTCCCCAAATTGGTAGATATTACCAATATTAGTAGATGTTTGTTTTTCTGGTTTTATTAACATATAATTATTATTTGTTTTTTTAACTCTTTAATTGCATCTAGGTTTTGTTTTGCCTTGTCACTCACCAATATATTATTTTATTGATACATATTTATATAAATTCATATATATATATATATATATATATATATATATATATATATATATATATATATATGCACTTACTCGCTAGATAAAACTTCATAGGTAGAACTTAAGTATTCCATTCCTGCTAATTAATTTGTCACTTTCTTTCTATAACCTAGGCTGTGTTTCTGTGCTCGATTATCAGCATATCTGCCAACATTTCAAAATTGAAATTCAGGAACAGGATTATTTAAATGTGACTCTAGCAAAACACAGAGTTATTTCTGTTCCTTCTTTACTCATCTCCCCCTATGTATTCTGTTTCTTGAGCCTTAAAAGGACACTCTTCATGTGACTCCAACTAAACCAGACATCCAGGAAATGATTTCTTCATTTCTAATTAATTACATTACACCATTTATATCATCAGTCACGCAGTACTTGTTTGAATCTTGGAAGCTTCTGCTTGTGTCACCAAGGACAGCATCTTCCGTTAGCCTCTTTTTGAATTGCCTTTGATTTTTCCAAGCATTAGAATCTTTTCTAATGGCTCTTGCTTTTTGGTTCAATATATTCTCAGGAATTTTATTTATTTATATTTCATATTTCTATCTCTCTTGGAGATGTGCATTATACAGACAGTCTTCTACCATCTTTTTCTGTGGTGACGAATATTTTTTCACTACTTCCTTAAAAAGAATCAAATGTCCTTCCTATACCACACCAGGTTTTTTCGCCATAGTGTATAAATCCTGATATATTTTTTTCCTCTTGTGGAATGTTTGGATAAATTATTATTTGTACAATGCAGCCCCTGGATTTATATATGAACCTGATGAAGATCAATGAGTTTATTCTCAAAAACAGCTTATTATAAAAACAGCAGCTATTTTAAACAGAATTAAACACCTTAGCAGAATCACATACCACTGATTGAATGTACAATCTTTAATTTTACAGTATCTTCAGGGAAAAAAAAAAAAACCATTCCTAACTGCTATCCCTATTTCTAACCATTGGCTTATAATATATACCGGTAAGCAAAATATAATCAGGAAAAAATATGCTGTATTCCTCATGTTGCATATATCTGGATTTAATGAAAGCCACAAATTTCTCTGCTCTTCTCCAAGCTATGGTATTGCTCCAGCAATTCATAAACTCCTGAATTCCTGAATATTAAGGTCGTGTAGACAGCCTAAACTGCAGGTGGGAAGCAATTTATTAAAGTTGTTACTTTTGATTTTTACCATTATCAAATTGCTTTGCCCTTAATTGGCTATAAATCATAATACTTCTAGCAACAACAGAAATATAAATTCCGCACTGATAAAATGAACAGAAAATAAGCAGACAAAGAGGAAAAACTAAATTGTCTTGGAGAAACAGCCTGCGGCTTCTCAAAGTTTACTGTGTCCTAAGCGGTACATAATCTTCAAGAGAGGGCCATGAATGCAGAAATGACTTAACTAATGATGAAGATCCAGCATGCTTGTTTGTCAGAATGCAAGCTCTGTCCTTTTGAATTTATCCCATGATGTAATATGCAAAAACATAGGTATATGTTGTGTCACAAATATTATCACTTGATTCCCTTGTGCAACCTAGCCCACCCACTGACATCTATGATCCCATCATTAAAGCTGACAGGTCATTTTCCAGGGTTGAGCAACTATTCTCCATGTGTGTGCATGTCAGAGATGGATTTCAGCAGGTTCTGACCAGTTTTGGAGAACCGGTAGTGGAAATTTTGAGTAGTTCGGAGAACCGGTAGTAAAAATTCTGACTGGCCCTGCCCCCATCTATTCTCTGCCTCCCAATTCCCAGCTGATCGGGAGGAAATGGGGATTTTGCAGTAACCTTCCCCTGGAGTGGGGTGGGAATTGAGACTTTGCAGTATCCTTCCCCTGCCACGCCCACCAAGCCATGCCCAACAAGCCATGCCACACCCACAGAACCAGTAGTAAAAAAATTTGAAACAAACCACTGGTGCATGCATATTCATTCTCCTCTTACCCAAGGCAAGATTTCCATTTGCCACATTCTTCCAAGTTTATAGCAAGACCTGGTCCCAGAAAAATGCAAAATCCAAATGGATTTCTCAAAAAAAAAAAAAAAAAGTTTCTATTTAACAAAAAAGATATCTGTATGGGAGCCGCATCCTAAAGTTAGAGAATTACAACATAAAATGCTTATTCTAAAGTCAAAGAATTTCAATAGAAAATGCCAATACTCTTTGTGGGACCACTGGTTAGAACTCATTATTTGCTTTCATTCTATAAGACATGTTTATAGATTTAAAACACAATCTCAGTGTGAGGTTGTTGGAAGTGAGAAAGCAGCTGGGAACTTTGTATCAGTTGTGGAGGAGACACAAAGAATCCTGTGCTATTGTGTCATAGGTAACAGGCTTAAAATGTTCTAAGGGAAGAAAAGAAATTGTTTTATTCTTATTATAAAATGCATTCACTAACAGAATTGATGAGAGCATCTGGCTGTGTGTCTCATCACTCTGAAAATAGCTAAAATGGTCACACCAGCTTGCCACCTGCAACTGTTGCAGATGGTCATTCTACTTTAAGCCCCAACACATTTGTGCATTAATAATATACTGTGAAAAAAAGTCTTAAACGATTGTACTAATAGTTTTGGCAATATAATTTTAGTATTGTATTTTACTGGTAAGTATGTTCACATCACACAAAAAAGATGTCTCATTAAATGCAATCTGCAAGAAGATATCTTTAATTTGAGATTAAGAACATTTTTTTTTCAAACAGAATAACAGACTTTCCACATTTTATTCCTTAGTAATATACAGTTTATAGATTTTTCAGATCTATAATGCAATGTGCGGTCCAGGCGTGCCTATGATAACTTGATAATAATATCTCCATAACATGCATTGGGCTACTAACTTCTTAATTCAGAATTCTGCCACTGGTTGGATTGTGTTTTGAATTCTCAGTGCATTTATTCCCTAAAGAATATAAATAGTATAGAAAAAGACAAAGATGCCACATCAATAATAAGGCTGAAAAGAGAGATATTGACTGGTGAAAATATCACACAAGACATGCCATGTATTTATGAGATTAATTGTAGCAATGTAGCTAGTGGAGATGACTAGAATATTTTAATTAAATTTATTATATTACAAAAGTATGTTATAATAATAAGCTATGTTTAAGTATCAATACTGTTATTTTTATATTTAAAAAGTAAAAATAAAAATTGCCTGAAAAGATATTTTCTTCCATCTTTTACAAAATGTATTTATTTCATCATATTTATTTATTTCCCGCCTTTATTATTTTTACCTACCTTCCTCTTCCTATTTTCCCCATAATAACCCTGTGAAGTAAATTGGGCGAGAGACAGTTAAAGTCACCCAACTGACTTTCATGGCTGAGACAGAACTAGAACTCATAGTCTCCTGCTTTCTAGCCTGGTGCCTTAACCAGTGGATCAAAATGGCTCTATATGTTGTTATGGTTTTATAGCATTTCAATATTTAAATAATATTTGTGCTTTTTAATCTGTGGACAGCCTGGGAAATGAACCAACAGATCAACAAATCAATACAGAATTATTGTTCTTATTATATTATTATTATTATTATTATTATTATTATTATTATTATTATTTAATCTTTAGTGAGATTCACAGCCTTTGAAGCTGGTTAATAGCTCAGCAGCTCAAGTCCTAACCAAGGACCTAGAAACTGTTAAGGTATCGTCGGAGGATGTAAGCTGTTCTGAGTAAGGTGGTTTTTTGTAGAGTCAAAATGTTCAAGTCCGGCAAATTTAGAATTTCTAAATAGCGGGGTGGCCCTTTGGGTATTGCTCCAAGGGCTCCAATTACAATCGGGACAACACACGATTTCTTTTTCCACAGTCGCTCAACTTCAATTTGCAAGTCCCGGTACTTTGTGATTTTTTCTTGCTGCTTATCTTCAATCCGTGCATCACCAGGTATTGCAATGTCAATGAACCATACTTTTTTCTTTTCAACTATTGTTATGTCAGGTGTGTTGTGGACCAAGTGCCTGTCAGTCTGAATCCTAAAATCCCACAAGATCTTGAGTTTCTCATTCTCTAAAACTTTCTCAACCTGATGTTCCCGTGGTTTTTGCTGTACTCAAATCCAAACTTTTGGCACAACTTCCAGTGCATGATCTTAGCAACACGGTCATGACGTTGTAGGTAGTCAGTTTGTGACAGTTTGCTGCATCCACTGATCAGATGGTCGACTGTCTCATTTTTCTCATTGCAGAGGTGGCATTTGCTGTTGGTGGTAACATGTTGAATTTTTGTCTTCATGCAGTTTGTGGCTAGGGCTTGTTCTTGAGCTGCCAAAATAAAGCTTTCTGTTTCTTTTTTCAGTACTCCTGATCTTAACCAGTTCCAAGTTAGTTTCTGGTCAGCTTTGCCTTCAATACTTTTCAAGTATTAGCCATGCAGAGCTTTGCTTTTCCAATTTTCAGCTCTCTACTCAATTACTTCTTTCTTATATTCTGCTTTTGTTTTAGTTGTCTTTAAAAAGCCTCCTTTATTTACTTCCTTAATCATTGGTTCTTCACTTTTCTGGATGTAATCATTCAAACTGCGTTTTTCTTCTTCCACAGTCTGCTTTACTTGTAGGAGTCCTATACCACCCTCTGCGCTTGGTAAATATAATCGGTCAACATCACTTTTAGGGTGCAAGGCATGATTCATTGTCATAAGCTTCCTTGTTTTTCTGTCCAAATTGTCTAACTCCATCTGGGTCCAGTCAATTATTCCTGCAGAGTATCTAATCACAGGTATAGCCCAGGTATTTATGGCTTTTATGATGTTTGCCAAATGTACTTGGCTGAAGTTGATTCCTTGACTTTATTATGCATTAAGTCAGAGGCTTCTAAAATCCCCAAGTACTTGTAGCCTTCTTCTTTTTACTGCCTTTATCATTTCTTCATTCTCTAGTTCTATTCCATCCTCTTCTATGATCTTGCCTGCTTTGGTTGCTATTGTTGCACAATTGTCAATTCCAAACTGCATACTGATGTCTTGGCTGAATTCTTTTGTGTTTTCAATTAATAAATTCAGTTCAGCTTTTGTTTTACCAAACAGCTTCAAATCATCCATGTACATCAAGTACGAGATTTTCAGTCCTTTCTTTGCAAGTTCGTATCCACAGTTCATCTTCTTCAAAATGATTGTCAGTGGTAGCATTGAGAGTATAAAAAGTAGGGGTGAAAGGGAATCGCCCTGGAAAATGCCTTGTTTAATTTCAACTTCACCCAGTTCTTCTTCATTAGCCATAAGTTTCGTTTTCCAGAGGTTCATTGAAGATTCCATGAATTTTTGTATGTTGCTGCTGATGCCTAAGATTTCCAGGCATTTCTTGATCCAGCTATGGGGAACTGAATCAAATGCTTTCTTATAGTCTATCCAAGGCATGAACAGGTTGTTTCGTCTTTTCTTTGAGTTCTTTAGGATTAGCTTGTCAATTAGCAATTGATCCTTTGTTCCTCTTGAGTTTTTGCAGCATCCTTTCTGTTCTACAGGAAGCAAGTTATTTCTTTCCAGGTATCCATATTTATGGATACAGTAAATATGAAAGTACCCTAGATTGAAGAGACCAGGATGCATTAAATGAACATTTGTACAAATACAAAGCTCATTTTAAATGAGCAGACTTTGTTGACTGAAAAAAATGCAAAACAGCTGGTTGTGAACTACAAATGTACTCACTGGAAAGAATTCATGGGCTACTGCCAATAATTGTAATCCTAGAAAAAAATCCAACATTTCTCCTATATCTAACAGCAATTAACTGACCATTACACGATTCTATGTAAGTGCAGCTACTGAGAGCCAGTTTGTTAAAGGTTAGGGTAAAAGCCTTGAAGCCAGAAGTCTGTGAGTTCTAGTTCTGTTTTACACACAAAATCTACTAGGTGACTTTGGGCCAGTCATACTCTCTCTGCCTTAGGAAGAAGGTAATGGCAAACCACTTCTGAAAATCCTGCCAATAAAATTGCAGGGACTTGCCCAGGAGTCAAAAAAGTAACACATATGATTTGAAGGCATTAAATTATCATCATCATCATTGTCATCATCATCATCATCATCATCATCATTACAAATTAGAAACTATTAGCAACTATCTAAAAAAACAGAAGGACCACTAGATGGTAGCAGAGAGGAACAGAAAATTCTGCTGCCATCTAATGGTTGCCAGATTTTTGCAGGCTAAATCTAGAAGACTTACTACTGTGTAATTCAATTTTTCTTATCAATTATTTTATGAAAGGTAGAATTTTTGGAACTTCTTTTGCAACCAAAGTAAAGTCAGCAATTTTCTTCTAAAGTCGTTCCATGTAGTTAAAGAAAATGACAAGGTCTCTGCAGCAAACAGGACAGGGAACTGTCTGGGTCAGCCAGCACTGACTTGTTTAAATAGTGTGAAATTGTTCTTTATGAGGCCACTCACCTTTTGACCAGAGAGCTAGCCTTTTGCAATGTCTAATGTTCTCTGCTATCCCAGATGTTATTTGTTAGAGAGGAAAAGAGAGAGGGAGAGAGTTGAATTTAGGTCCAGTTGTTCAGCATTTTGATTGCTAAATGTTAAGGGCTTAAAGATAAAATAGACTGAAATGTAGGTGGAGGATTGACAAGTATGGAATTCAAGGGTGGTTAATCTTTTGGCTTCCTGCTGAGGATTCTAACAGCATTTCCTTCCTGGAATTGCAATTTGTACTGTTTACAGCCCCCTATGTTGGGTGCCTTGTAGCATCTACATTCAAATAACAAGGAGAAAGTTGTACAAAAGACAAAGTCTTTGAGTTGGGAGTAAATGGCTTGTAGTTTCCCCTTTCTCACACTATTTTAATAACAAAATTATTCTAACTGAACTCTTAAATATGAATCTGATTTTTCAGATGAAACCTCACATTTTTATCAGATCCTAGCTAATTTATAGATGTGTATTAATCTGCTGTCATGCAAGGAGATAATGCTCATGCAGTTACTGTTGGATTGATTTTTCTGAACAAAATAGCAAACCAATTTTGCTTTCTGATATTTTGTGACTGGCCACACCCATCTAGGGCAGTGTTGTTGTTTTTTTAGGCTGTTCATCCCAGGGTCTCAAAGTTCCAAATGTGTCAACCTGCTTCCAGATTCTGGCCATTTCTGTTCCATTGTATAGCTATAAATGGAGAAACTTCCATATGATATACAAAGTTTAAGATTGGTGTTGATGTCAGTGATTGTACAATTGCAGATCTGAAGGGCTCATGCTTTCCAAAAGTCCCCAGACCATTTGTTCATGATAAATGTAAGTAGACTACAATCTGGCCTGTTTATAGTGCAACATTTAATGTCTCATCAGCGGGGCTCAATGGGGAGTTCCATGAAGCATATTTCCAGCTGTAGATAATTGCATATGTACAAGGACCTGAAGCAGACATGTGTTATGGCTGAAACAACAAGAACAGTGGACCTATGACCCAGAAATAAACTATTAGTGAGATCAAAGTCCAAGGCTAAGTCCAAGAACCCATAGGTATCTCTTTCCTTATTCTTTCTTCAATGTGACAATAATGCTCCCACTCCAAAATAAGGCTTAAAAGTAAGCATAATCAACATCATCCAACTGTGATGACCCGGGGCACGGCACAGAGGCAACAAAGGCAGATGACAGTTCAAACCGCCCCTTTATTGCTCCAAATTGCCCCAAACACTCCCACTTTTCTGGCAAGTCCCAGAGCAAAATGATGACACACGTGCACACACACACACACACACACACACTTCCTGCAGCCTCTGGCCCAACACAACATCTGGGCTATGATTGTGATGGCCCAGCACATCACTGTGAGCACAATGACTGCAAAGCAAGAAATCCAGCAGGGCAAGTCAAGAAGTCCAGGAAGCAAAGGAGCAAGGCAATTAATACAGAAAGCAAGAAAGAATGCAAGGAATCCAGGAAAGTTCAAACATCAGCATTCAACACTCCATGAATTCAGCATTTGTTCCTGACAAAAGCCCCTCCCCACAGCATCTCCTTAAGTCTTAGTTCACAGGTGTGCCTTATAAAGAGGGGTGGGGTGCTCTCCTCCTGAGTAGTTGGGCAGTCTGCGCTGTTCTCGCCTTCTCTCCACTCTCTCTGCTCGAGGATCAGGAGGAAGTGGTCCTTGCTCATCGCCTGAGCTCCGTCTCTCATGTTCACTGCTTAGCCTCTCTTGGTCATCCTTCCTCCATTTCTCCCTACCTACAAACCATCCCAATCCTAAAAGGCCCTGGCCTGACTGGGCCTGCTCCTCCCCATTCTCCTCCCAAGTCGGGAGGAGCCTGGTGGTGCAGCAGACTAATAGCCTGTTATTAACATTCAGCTGCCTGCAATTACTGCAAGTTCGAATCTCCCCAGGCTCAAGGTTGACTCAGCCTTCCATCCTTTCTAAGGTAGGTAAATTGAGGACCCAGTTTGTGGGGGCAATAAGCTGACTTATTATTTAGGGCGGCATATAAATCAAATTAAAAAAAAAGCCAACAAAGCCACCCCCTTGCTCTCCGTTGGCTCCAGTTCCAGCTCGTCTTCCTCCACAGATTCAGGCTCTGATGGGAGCATGACACCAACACTACCTGGACTTGAAAAACCAGAGCATCCTCTCTGGGCTGAGCATCCCATAGGCAATGCTCAATGAAGTAAGATCGTGAAAAATCCATATGAAGTTATATATGTGTCTCTAGTCTATAGAAATAAGACAGTGCACAATTAGAAACCTACGGACATCTGGGCTATGATCATGATGTTTTATAACAGGTGATTCTCTATCAAAATGATTGCCATCTGTCATTTTAAAAACTCTCCATATTTGCCAAACAAAGCAAACTTTCTACCATTGCTAAAAGTCAGCCTAGCACTCTGTGTGGGAGATGGAGAGGAATGGATCCTTTCCGCACCTTAAAATGTTCTTTTACCAAACTGAAGGGAATTTTGAGGTGCGCATAATAGCCAGATTAAATGTTTAAATAAAGATAGTGTTGGGTTGCTCTGATGGAAGACCCAAGGTCTGCTTTATTCATTCTGGTCAGAGTCCAATATAATTTTCCTATGGCCAGTTGAGATGATATAATGACAGAGCAATTGAATCCTGCCTTTTCAAAATAGGATGCAGGTTTCATTCCTCATATTTATTTTGTCTGGGGATCTGACAGACCTGGCACTCCGCTCTGATCACTAAATCATTGTGTTGACCTCTCTGGCCCCCTCACTTGATTCCTTTTTAATGAAACTGTCCTGAGGAAAAGAAACCTCTTTAAAAGAGCTGGCAGAGACAGCTTACACCATCATATAGACACATATAGTGCTCTCCTCCCTCGCAAAAACCACCTGGGCCAGCAGTTGCCATGCATCTAAAAGCAGCTTTATTTCTGCATCTGCCTTACCTCTACCTAAAAGGTGCAATATTGAACAGGATAATTGTTGAGATGTTAAAACTAGTACCGCAACACAGTACATATATAATACTTTCTGAATTAATCCTTATAAGCAGCAAGTACATTTGTTGTTTTTATTCTACATAGGATGCTAAAAGTTACAAGAATTGTGTAATATTGAGAATGTGAAAAGGATTTCTAGCTTTCTACAGTCCTGAAACCAGTGGATAGAAATCAGTCACAAATATCCATGCCAGAAACTTCTCTCATATTACATCTGACAGGCCTGACAATGCAAACTGACACTACAGCTCAAAGACTTCCATAGGGTCCAAGATGGCCTGGGATTCAGCCCTTTCAGAGCTGAATCATGCATTATCTTAAGCTATAATGTGTGGGTTTTGATATTGACATAACATTCTGTGTGAACTGAGACATTATGGTTTATTTAATAAACCATGATTAAGTAAACCATAGCTTACTCCACATACCAAATATGATATCCTTCTGGCTTTGGAAAAGCATTATGTTATATAGCTATATTATGATATAGCCAGCTGGTGCCATCACTGGCTATTGGGGGCGAGTTACTGGCCCCCACGGAGAGGGCTCGCAACTTGGGCGTCCTCCTGGATGCACGGCTGTCTTTAGAAGAGCATATGATGGCCGTGGCCAGGGGGGGTTTTCATCAGGTTCGCCTGATTCGCCAGTTGCGTCCCTTTCTGGATCGGGACTCCTTACGCACAGTCACTCAGGCACTCGACACTTCCCACCTGGACTACTGCAATGCTCTCTACATGGGGCTCCCCTTGAGGAGCACCCGGAGGCTCCAACTGGTGTAGAATGCGGCCGCATGGGGGATTATGGGAGCGATTGGGCGCTCCCATGTGATGCCTCTCCTGCGCGAGCTGCATTGGGTCCCGGTGGTCTTCCGGGTGCACTTCAAGGTGTTGGTTACCACCTTTAAAGCGCTCCATGGCATAGGGCCTGGGTACTTATGGGACCGCCTTCTGCCGCCGATAGCCTCCCACTAGCCAGTTCGCTCGCACAGAGAGGGACTCCTCAGGCTGCCGTCAGCCAGGCAATGTCGGCTGGCGACCCCCAGGGGGAGGGCCTTCTCTGTGGCAGCACCTGCCCTCTGGAATGACCTGCCCCCGGAGATACATAGGATACCAGATCTCCATGCTTTTTGCCATGCCCTCAAAACTTTCCTATTTCATCAAGCTGGGCTGGCGTAAACCCCCCCCCCCCTTAGATATTTTTAATTGTAAATGGATTTTATTCGGGAGGTTTTAAATTTTGGCCAAAATTTTGTTTAATTCTTTTAAAATTTTAAATTTTGTATTGGGATGTTTTTTATTCTAGGCTGTGCACCGCCCTGAGTCTAGCAGGAGAAGGGCGGTATAAAAATTGAATAAAATAAATAAATAAAATAATAATGTTGATCTTATCCTCCTTTACATAGTTTTCTAGGATTCTACTCAATTGGAAGGAAGAACAAAGAATGAAGATATTCAGAAATGGCTTCTGGGATTCTTTCCAACCCTTTTACCAGTGAGGGCCAAGGAGGCATATGCATTCTCTTATGTCTAACAAAATGCTATAACCTGTAATAAAGGAAACTATTTGTAGCTGAGGATTGAAATGAGGGATCCTTGGTGGTCTCTGAACTTGGTTACTTGCAGATGTTTCATTATACAAATTAGGTAACACCGTCAGCGTTAGTCACCATCAGTGTTAGTTACCTAGTTTGGATAATGAAATGTTTGCAAGAGAACAAGGTCAGGGAGCACCAAGGACCCCTCACTGAAATGTATTCTCTTTGTGCTTTTTTCCCTACTTCACTCATGTTGAATCTCTGTGTGTTTCTGTATGTGAGTGCACAGGAAGCAAAGGGCGGCGAACAGTAATCTGCTTTGCAGCAATAGACCAGAAAATATGGAAGAGAGGCACTTAGGATGGAACAGCTGTCATATTCTGAGTTGCTCACTACTACCAAACTCCCTTTCCCAAATTGGAGTGTCTTCCTCTGCAGTCCCAAGCTACAAGAAGCCCATTTTTGAGAAGCATCTTTCCTTTGCTGGCTTCTCCTGTGATACCAGACTTTGAGACTTTCAGTTTTGTTTTCAAGGAGTTATCCTGCTGATGGACAGGGAGAATCTGGAACTTCTTTACATAATTTCTTTTCAATATCCTATTGGGCTAGAGCAGAGGTCTTCAAACTTGGCAGTTTGAGACTTGTGGACTTCAACAAGTCCACAACACTTCTATGCTGGCTGAAGAATTCTGGGAGTTGAAGTCCACAAGTCTTAAAGCTGCCAAGTTTGAAGACCTCTGGGCTAGAGAATAAAAATTGCATTGGACATACTTCAGATAAAGATGCCTTTTTTGATAAGGGGGATACATGGTCACAGTAAATTAGTGCCAACTTGAAAATCATCCAGAAATTGTAACTGGAATAGAAAGCCATATTGTTAATTAATATTGCTTGCTGTGAGGACATCATCCCGGTGTTAGATTACAATTGATTTCTGATTTGTTTCTAGTCCCATCAAGACTTTTAAAAGCTGAAAGCTCAAAAACTGCTTTCTGTTGCTAATCTGCACATCAGCTGAAATTGACCAGGAACTTAATTCAGATGAAATGGACCCCTGACAAAGAAAGCAGCTTCCTCATATCATGCAAACTGAGGTAAGAGAATACACAGAGTGTCATAACAACAACATAAACAACAACCTCAACAGCCAACGAAATCAAAACAAATGCCTTGGTGGGAAGAGGAGAACGGGGACTGTTTACAAGACCATGCAATAATTTTTTTTAAAATTACATTAGTTTAACATGTCAAACACATCTTTAAAAGTTAAAACAGCAGCAGCAATAGCTTACCTTCCATACAGAAAGACAGACAATGGCACAATAAAGTTAGTAATTGTATCTTATACTGGCCCAGAGATCCATTTTGCACAGGTCTGTTACATAGTCTCAGAATGAATGCACCAGTGGTGGGTTTCAAAAAATTTTAATACTGGTTCTGTGAGTGTGGCTTGGTGGGCGTGGCATGGCTTGGTGGGCGTGGCTTGGTGGGCGTGGCAGGGAAAGGATACTGTAAAATCTCCATTCCCTCCCCAATCCAGGGGAAGGTTACTGCAAAATCCCCATTTCCTCCCGATCAGCTGGGACTTGGGAGGCAGAGAATAGATGAGGACAGAGCTAATCAGAATTTTTACTACCGGTTCTCTGAACTACTCAAAATTTCTGCTACCGGTTCTCCAGAACTGGTCAGAACCTGCTGAAACCCACCTCTGGAATGCACCCTGTACAACCCAGTGATTGGAAAACAGGAACATCATCTTTGGCCATGTGCCAATGGGAACCACAGGAGCACTGTGGTGCACGGGTTTTTTTTTTCATGCCTTTTAATCAGCATTCATAAATATGGAATTTTCTAACACATTCATTTTCAGTTCAGAGCACCAGTAGGCCACCTAAGTCCTCTTATCACATGCTGTTCTCTGCAGCTGTCTCTGCCGCAGGTATGTCAAAAACTGCAAGCAGGAAGCGCAGACTTCTATAAAAATTGATGACAGAGCACAGTTTTCTATCATAAGAAGTTCAGCTACTTCCTTTATTGTTGATTTTTAGCAATATCGGATTTTGGTAATGATTTGCGTGAGACTAGGAAATGTGTCTGACAAGTCATTATTGTATTTCTGGACCAGTAGTTCCCTGAATGCAAGTCTCTTCATCAGCAGCTGATAACAAGAATAAACTGTAGTATTTACTTTATTCAGCCCTGCAAATTGACCAGTATTGCAAAAGGAAAAAAGAAAGAAAAAAAGAAAACCCACCACATTTGCTCTTAATTGGTACTCTGGAGATGTTGGTCTTTGATACTTTCAAAGATCGTCAGGAAACTTCTTAAACACGTTGGGTCTTGGAAGTCCTGAGATATATCCTGAGGCTGGCCATTGCTACAGTACATCATTATCCTGTTTGATGCCCTACTGACTTATAGCATTTTGTGAATTATTGAGAGAATCTGGAGGAGCTCTTCAGTTTTGCGTAGGCCAATTTCAGGTGACTGCCATAGTTCTGAAATGCAATTGATAAGGTCCAACATTTCTGAGAGCAGCACAGTCAAAAATACAGACTGAAATTTTCCTTTTGAAATGTTATTCTACTTTCTGCTGTCTCGTCCCTCTTTCCCAGAACGATCTGAGTCAGCCCCTCATCAATATCTCTTAAATAGCAATTAATGGACATGAAAGTCTCACATCGTAGTAATCTTCTTGTTGCACATAATACCTTCAATATAATCTTAGATTAGGATGTTGTTCGTGAGGGAAATAAATGTCCATAAAGTAATCATAAAGTTGTTCTATAATTCCCCAAAGTTTCTCACTTTTGGAATAGTTGATATGACATCATTCAGAATTAAATGGAGTTGATGTGAACTCTACTATAATAGCAGTATAAACAAAATAAATTTTATCATAATCCAAAATGGCTTACATCTGTGGGAAATGGCCTGAAAGAGCAAATATGGCTTGAGAACTGGTGTTAATTGCTCTTCTCAATCCTATATTGAGTGAAATATTTTCTTTTTTTTGTCAGTTCTAGATAATGTATTCTGTGATTCCTAGAATATTTCCTATGACTCAAAATATTTATGAAAATCTTGAGAGATCCAAGTAACATTCCCTGAAAGTTGCACTTCATTGTTGTTTCAATGAAAGTTGTACATTCATTTGTTTCTGGTCACCATTATGATTGGAGAAAGTCTTCCTTTGGACTTTAAGAGTTTAAGAGTTTATTCGATTTCTATACCGTCCTTCTCCCGAAGGACTCAGGGCGGTGTACAGCCATATTAAAATACATAGATTTATAAAATTTAAAACCAATTAAAATCAATATATAAAATTGGCCCGCAAGTTAAAACATACATACACCCATAATAAAAAATTGTATTAGGCCAGTCCGGCTTGCTGGAATAGGAGGGTCTTAAGTGCGCGGCGAAAAGTACGCAGGTCGGGGCTAAGTCAGAGCTCTAGGGGCAACTCATTCCAGAGGGCTGGTGCCCCCACAGAGAAGGCTTTCCCCCTGGGTGTCGCCAGTCGGTATTGTTTGGCCGACGGCACCCTGAGGAGCCCCTCTCTGTGGGAGCGTATTAGCCGGTGGGAGGTTGTTGATGGCAGAAGGCGGTCTCGTAGATACCCCGGTCCTAAGCCATGGAGCGCTTTAAAGGTGGTAACCAATGCTTGAATCGCACCCGGAAGACCACCGGGAGCCAGTGCAGCTCACGCAGGAGGAGTGTTATGTGGGTGTGCCAAGTCGCACCCATAACCACCCGTGTGGCTGCATTCTGGACCAGTTGGAGCCTCCGAGTGCTCTTCAAGGGGAGCCCCATGTAGAGAGTGTTGCAGTAGTCCAGACAGGACATCACGAGGGCATGAGTGACCATGCACAAGGCATCCCGGTCCAGAAAGGGATGCAACTGGTGCATCAGGCAAACCCGATAGGAAGCTCCCCTGGCCACGGCCATCATATGATCTTCCAAAGACAGCCATGCATCCAGGAGAACACCCAAGTTGCGAGCCCTCTCTGTGGGGGCCAGGATCTCACTCCCAATAGTCAGCGATGGAGCCAGCTGACTATACCGGGATGACGGAAGCCACAGCCACTTGGTCTTGGAAGGGTTGAGCTTGAGCTTGTTTCTTCCCATCCAAATCCGCATGGCCTCCAGGCACTGGGACATCACGTCAAGGGCATCATTGGGGTTGTTCGGGGTGGAGATGTACAGCTAAGTATCATCAGCATACTGATGGAACCTCACCCCGAAACCATGGATGATCTCGCCCAGCGGCTTCACATAAATGTTGAACAAAAGGGGCGAGAGGACTGACCCTTGGGGCACCCCACATACAAGGCACCTTGAGGTCGACCTCTGCCCCCCTGCCAACATAAACTGCATACGGTCGGAGAGGAAGGAGGAGAACCACCGCAACACGGTGCCCCCCACTCCTAACCCCTCCAATCGTCGCAGCATGATACCATGGTCGATGGTATCAAAAGCCGCTGAGAGATCTAATAGGACCAGGACAGAGGAGCAACCCCTGTCCCGAGCCCTCCAGAGATCATCAACCAATGCAACCAATGCCATTTCCATGCTGTGCCCAGGCCTGAAGCAACCAATGCCATTTCCATGCTGTGCCCAGGCCTGAAGCCCAACTGGAATGGATCTAGATAATCAGCTTCATCCAGGTACTGGGGAAGTTGTCGCGCCACCACACTCTCAACAACCTTCGCCACAAAGCGAAGGTTGGAGACTGGGTGATAATTAGCTAATACAGCCGGGTCCAGGGAAGGCTTCTTGACGAGAGGCCTCATCACCGCCTCTTTCAAAGAGGGGGGGAAGTAGCCCTCACTCAAAGAAGCGTTAATAATCCCCTGGAGCCAGCCTCGTGTAACCTCCCGGGAGGCCAGCACCAACCAGGAGGGACACGGATCCAATAAACATGTGGCAGCGCTAATCCTTTCTACATTCTATGTAGAATGCTCCATGTTATGTATTTGAAATATAAGCTATTTTGGAAGAATTGTGCTACTCTCTCTTCTTGCGGTGATCTCAATTTATGCTTCTGGATAAACACTCTATAAAATTTTGGCTTTTCTCACCTCTGCCACTTAAAGTTGTTCTCAACATAGGCATGGCTGGTTCTCCTCAGTTCTGATAAATTAAACTCCTCAGAATATTCGTCTATTCAAACCTCAAAATCTAAAGTATGTTATGCTGCAATCAACCAAGCTTTATTATTGATAGTTCAGTGTGCAGGATAATCCTAGTCATATGGTTTATTCAAAAAGTTATGGTAAAACCACATCTTAGTTAATGTGGAAACCCAGTCATCATTTTAATGCATGTTTTTGTCATTAAGATTCAACAGTTATTATAGAATTTATTCTCTCTCTCTCTCTTTCTTTCTCTCTCTGTCTCACACACATACACATCTCCCTTTATATATAAAAAATAATAACAGATACATAATCCATAAAATGACTAATCTATCTCTTACTGACTAAGCAGAATCCAGTATCCACTATCCCAACACATAGTCTTATAATGGAGCCAGAAACTTTGCAAGCTGTCCATGAGATATTAACTGTGCTTCTGATGGCATTATACAGCATGCCTACTATTACTACTATTACATTCATGTTGGAAGTATCTATCAAGGTACTTCTAGGTTGAAATATTTAGCCAGTGACATCACCATTGCCCACGGGACTCCTTTCATGTCCCTGCTATTTTCCCACTAAAGTGGTGCCTATTTACCTACTTACATTTGCATGCTTTTGAACTGCTAGGTTGGCAGGAGGTGGGACTAATTGATGGGAGCTCATCAAATTGCCTGCTCTCAGGTTTTGACCTGCTGAGCAATCAACCCCTCAATGGTCTTCTGATTCAACATCTTAACCACATGAGCCACTCCTGCACCAGCATGTATAGCTAGGAATGTTAAATATAACATTCCTAGCTATTATTTCTATGGTTTCTACAGCATTTGCTCCACCTTGTCCTCATGAATTTTTAGGCTCTACAAGTACATGTATGGTAATAAAGATAGTATTGATTATGACGATGCACCCTTTCTTCTAATATCACATCATGATATGAATATAGTTGATCACATTTTCTGCTTCACCACAGAAACTTATCTTAGTTGGCTTGCATTCATTTTTGTGCAGCCTGTCAGTGGCTTGCACATAAACATAACATTTTGTCTATCCTGAACACAAGGAAGTTGACTCTAGACATTTTTATGTTACTCTGTTACTGAAACAGCCTTTGCGTTTACCAGGAGAATATCTGTCAGCACCTTCTCCATTAATATTTGGGCATAATGTTTCCAGTAAGTGGTGTGTTTCAATGTTCAGTTAAGCTGCATGCTTTTGTCCACCAGACTCTTCAGAATATTCAATAAACTGTTTCACAGATTGAATTGTCCTTTTATTGTACGATTAGATTGAGGACCAACTGGACTAGCAAGACATTGTTTAAAATCATTATGATGTTCGGACTGTTTAAATTCCTGATTTACAAGGTATATGGTTCCACGGATTCTTCTATGAGAAAAAAAAAACAGCTTTATGCTTTCAATTACTGCCTTTGCTATTTTATTTATTAAGACTAATCATCATCTTCTTTTGTTTAAAATAATAATTAATCACAATTATAAAATTCAATTATCGATACTCAGTTTTTCCCCCCAGGGAGAATCAGGAACCAGATACAATTTTAATGGCCTCTTGAATGACTCCCCCAACTGGGGGCACCCTCAGGTTATTTTTCTATTGCTTGCCTGGCATCAACTTTCCTGAGCTTTAAATCTCTGAATTCCTTGAGGAGTAGCCCAAAACTGAGAAAGGACCTCCTGCTCCTGCAAAGCAGGAATACTTACTCTCATTTACACATAATGAAGGCCATCCTGACAATGTAGTAAATTCTTCACATTTCCCCAAAGCTTTGCAGCTTCTGGAACAAGGAAATCCTTCTTTATGATTGATATAACAGTTTGAAGTTGAGCATCTTGATCAGTCACCTTCTGCAACCTAGCAGTTCAAACATTATCTTTGTTTTGAGCTTTCCACTATAACTTTCAATCTTCTAAATTCTTATAATCTTTCACGTACCCTATCCATCAATTGAATAGTATACATTTCCTTATTGTTTCACTAAGAAGGTCCATACTTTGAAGCAGAGCCTATGTTATCAGCTGAAGTACAACAAATCTCCAAAGCCTTTTCAAGTTTGAGATCTGAATCTTGTAACGTTCACCCTTTAACCTGTTCTTCTTTAATGCTAAGCAGTATTTTGGCTCTAATGATCTCGTTCAATAAAGACCAAATCTCTCGTCTATTAGCTTTAAGACACAACTTACTCAATTTCATCAATGTGAGACATAGGTTGAGTTTAAAAACAAATGTTCAAACATTTCATATACCGGAAGAGCTTCTTCAACATATTTAGGATGTTTGGCATTAAAAAATGGTAACAAATTATAAACTGTGAATATCTTCTTTCCAAGGTTTCGGCAAAGTAGCTATTGTTCCCTTTTAAATACTGTATGTGTTTTCTCCCCCAGTTGCAGTCAAATACAATATAAAACTTTGCTCCTAATACTTCCAATTATTTGCAGTGTTATATGCAGTACCAACAAAGTGGAAAATAGAAGGGAATATCTGTAGATCAGGGTTAAACTGTGGAATTCTTGGTGTTCTCTGAGTTTAGTTATTTGCCTGAAAATATTTCGTTACCAAACTAGGTAACATCATCAGTGCCAGGATGGTACATCTAAATATTGTATGCTCATTTTAAAGAATAACCAGTGGTGGGTTCCTCCCGGTTTGGTCCGGTTTGGCCGAACCAGTAGCGGTGACGATATGACGTCACCGAACCGGTTCCCCCCCGCCCTCCCACCCCCCCACGTTATTCTTACCTTTTATTTGGTCCCACCCCCAATCTATTGCTGCCTCCTGAGTCCCAGCTGATGACTAGAGGGAAAAAAACTGTTTAAACTCTTGCCACGGGGCTTCAAAGGGCCATCCTACAGCTGATCAGTGTTAAAAGCAAACAAATGAGTTGGGTTGTAAGTGCGAGGACTGGTCGTAAGTGCGAGGACCTTCCAGAAATGACTCTGACCAGCTAGCCATGCCCACCTAGTCACATGACCTCCAAGCCACACCCACAAAATAAGCCACGCCCACAGAACCGGTAGTAAAAAAATTTAGAACCCACCCCTGAGAATAACATATTCTAAACCTAGCTTCTCTGAAATACACTTACAAAGAACAAACATAAGATCATGTAGTGGTTTTCAAGCCATGCCACATTCGCAATAGCATGGAGAGATTTATTCTTGGACAAAGTCATTGTCTAAAAGAATAGAAGTGCAAATAATGTTGCCAAGAAACCTAAATACTTCCAATAGTTGAATAATATTACATATAAATATATTTCATGAAGATAGTTAAAACTCTTAAAGGAGCCATGTATCACACTTCCTTTCTACGGTCAGGGGGGCGACCACTATGCTGAGTGAGACAGGTTCATTAAATAACTACAAAGAGTCCCAGAGAGGATACCAAGCTGCCTGTCTGCAAGTTGAGCAACCACTGGGAAAATACTAAACTCTTTCAATGCTAGCTATGCCCATGGGATGGACCTCAAAGGCCCTTCTTTGTATGTCCTCACTTTTGGAAGTTAAATATAGAAAGACTTCAAAGTAGACTTGTAAGAAATACTTGAATTTTTTTAAGGGGGACAAAGTTTTATTATTCCAGTTATGTAGAGTTATTTAGTTTTCTGACTGTTTTAAGCTGTTCTTTTTACCTTCTTGTTCAATAACTATTTTAATGTATTTTAAAATAGGTATTTAACTAATACAAATTACTGATTTCAGTGGGGATTTACCATACAATCCTACATACTCTAATTAATATGTATAGTATCTATTTGAAAGGTAATCCAGTGTGGGAAGGACAACTGATTATAGAATTGCAGTTTAGTGTTACTAAGAACCTCACCACATTAGGAATTCTAATGGAACATATTCCTTGACTGACTATAGAAGCTTCCAGCTTATTCTTTTATGGCTAAACATTTATACCAATCTTCCTAGAGGCTGGGAGTTCTAAGACTATAGCATCTGGAAATGATTGCAATGCAATGCAATGGCTTTGAATAAGTTTTGTTGACTTCCTGAGCACCTACTTCTGCAAAAGTACAGCATTCCTGAATACAATATGTCTCTTATTAGTCCAGCATTTTGTTTCTCATGCATCCAACCAAATGACTATACTGTTGATGGTGATGGAGACATATCCATCTTCCACTATTGTTCCCCTATAACTGGGATTTGGAGGCATCCTTCCCCAACCCAGTGTTAATACTAAACCTTTAAAACTAACAGCTGTCAGGGTTCCAACAGATGCCCTAATTAAACCATGAGCCTCAAGCCAAGTTTCAAAAGAAATCCTAATAAATAAGGAGCAACATGTCAGCATGTACCAAGTGAAGTCAGTTCTGCCCCACATAATTTACAGCCCAACTATGACTCTGTTTATGACCGTGTCATAAATCACATTCTCCAACGGGGCACTTTCGTGGGCTGTAGAGTTCATGCCTCTCTGGCTGGTTCCACTAACCTGGGATACAGCCTTGAGAAAGGTATGCATGGAATGTGCTTCTGGTTGTGGCTGCCGTGCTGCTCTGTCAGTTTTCCCCCCTTCTGCCTATGGCAACTCGAGAGCAGGCCTGGAATGCTTTACGAGTTGACAATAGCCCTGAGAAAACTGCTTTCTATGATTATCCAAACCTCTTTTAAAGCTGATGAAGTTATTGCCAGCTTCTATAGCTGTTCCTAGGTGTTCCAATTTAATCTGATTTCAGCCTCGTTTTTATATGGATATGTTTTAGAAGTCATCTTGAAGGCACTTGACAAATAGTAGAATAAATCTCATAAACCATAGATTGATAGTCAGAGTCAGAGTCATTGATCATATTTGCATGTATACCATTCTTTCTTGTTGAAATGTCATTCATTTTCCCTAATATTGGTATGGCAGGAGGATTCCCCCTGCCAAAAAAGGTAGAATATCCTGCCTGCTCTAAAGTCTACACATGTTTATGTACCTTGTGTTTGTTTTGTTTTTTTCAGAAATAGGCAAAAGTGTTCGAGATATGAGACCATTTTTATATGTCTGGTGTATTGTGTCTTTTTTCTTAAATGCTTAGCCCAGGGATATTAAGCAATTGAAATCTGTCAAAGAAAACTCTCTCAGGACTCCTTTGGAGCAGAGACAATCAGGCAGCAAAGATATAGATGCCTATTTTAAACTTGCTTAAGCATTATGACCTACTTTTTTCTGAATAATTGAAGGAAGAAAGTACATGACTACTTTATTCTCTGAGAAGATCCAGAGTCTTGAAACAGAGCAGCTTGTCATAATGACTTGTGAATAATTAGCTAGTTTATACTATAAGGTAAAGGTAAAGGTTCCCCTCGCACATATTGCTAGTCATTCACGACTCTAGGAGGTGGTACTCATCTCCGTTTCAAAGCTGAAGAGCCAGAGCTGTCCGAAGACGTCTCCATGGTCATATGGCCAGCATGACTAAATATCAAAAGCACACTGCTAGGTTGGCAGAAGCTGGGACAAGTAACGGGAGCTCACCTTGTTACACAGCACTAGGGATTTGAACCACTGAACTGCCGACCTTTCGATTGACAAGCTCAGTGTCTTAGCCACTGAGCACCACTAGTTTATACTATACCCAAATACTATTCTGATATTTGCTTTCAAAATTGAAATTGCAAAACCTAGTTAGACTATTTCCTTTTCTCCACTGTGTATGTTACGCATAAAATAAAGTTAAGATCTATTTCTGAATAACTTAATTCAGTTTTATATTTCCCAGGTCCACCAAAAGTTTCCGAGAAAACAAAGTTCTTGGCTTATTTTTTTAGCATGACCAGTTTTCCAAGGCAATGTAAACAAAACCATTAAAAAGTATTTGACAAAGACAGAATTTACTTTCAATCCAAATTCAAGCACCCAGAATTTATAAGCATCCCAAAAATATAAGTAGTATCTTTGATTTGGCATAATATTTTGAGAGGTTTAATGGCACTTGGCATGCACAGATATTGTTATTATAGTTATTTTGAGATTTATAATGACTTCTACTCTGAAATAAGATATAAAGCACATGTTAATTTCCTTCCCAATTTAGATTTGCTGTAGCACTGCTCCCAAATGCCAATTCCTCAATTATTGAGTAACTCACTTCAACTGATAAAGTCTTCCATATACAAATACTTTCATGTCCAATCTATGCCAGATGGTAATGTAATTTTGAAATGGTTAACAATTGCAGTTTTTGTCTATGGAGATTCTCAGTCATGCAAGTCATGATTGTTCCACAGGTGATTTTCAAGAGGTAACTAGTCTTTCTTCATTTTTCTTGAAGAGCTTTTGCTTCTCACCCCAGAAGCTTCTTCAGTTCTGACATCAGTTCTAAGTCAGAACTGAAGAAGCTTCTTGGGTGAGAAGCAAAAGCTCTTCAAGGAAAAATAAAATCCAGTTGCCTCTTGAAAATGCATCTTTGGGACAATTGCAGTTTTTTTCATTTGGAAGGTACAGGGCCATGATGGCGAACCTATGGCACGCGTGCCAGAGTGGCACGCAGAGCCATGTCGCCTGGCATGCAAGCTCATCTCCGCGTGCATGCGCGTGCCAGCCAGCTGATTTTCGGGCCTTCTGGGCCCATCAGAAGTAGGGAAACAGGCTGTTTCCTGCCTCAGGAGGGCCTGGGGGGGATGGGGAAGGCCCGTTTTTCTTTCTCACCTGGCTCCAGATCCTCTCTATGCATCTGGGGAGGGCAAAAACAGCCTTCTCCACCCCCTCAGAGGCCCTTCGGAGGCCTGAAAGCCTCTCTAGGAGTCTCTGGAGGCTGGGGACAGCAAAAAATTTCACTTCCTGTCCAACCAAAAGTTGGGAAATGGGCCGTTTCAGGCCTCCAGAGGGCCTCCGAGGGGGTGGGGAAGGCTGTTTTCATCCTCCCCAGATGCATAGAGAGGATTTGGAGCCAGGTGAGAAAGAAAAACGGGCCTACTGGGCCATCACATGCCAGGAGCTTCGCGCACGCATGGGTGGGACGCATAGAATTCACGTTCGCGTGCATGTGTGGGCACATGCACGCGAACCTCCCCAGCCCCCCTCTTCCTGGCACACGATGACTAAAAGGTTAGCCATCACTGGTATAGGGATAGGCATACTGAGAATTTTTCAAATGCCTTAGATGTTGAGAAAGTGAACTGTAATGTATGTTTTTAGCATGAAAAGTGATAAATATTGTTTGAACAACATTTACAATGTTTAAAATAATAAACACTTTATTTAATAATTTATTAAATAATAATTTATAATTTATTAAATAATTTATTGACTCTGAGTGACTCACAAAAAAGGAATTACTGTATAATAATATCAATGGTTAATTTTAAATTTAATTAAAACATGGTGTGCTTTTTGGGCAAAGATATAACACTACAGTTATTTATAGCAGTAAGGATACTGAATTTGAAAACAGAGCAGTCTGGAACACTCTTGCCAAGTCCTTGCCAAGTAAAGCTAACTCTTTTTAAAACCTGGCACCTTTCAGATTCCCAGAATTCCCCAGCCAGTGTGGAGTTGAAGACCACACATGTTGAGACTTCCGGGTTGGCTCCGCAGCACCATTGACGGTCTTTTTAGACCGCCGCCCCCGTGATTCCGTTGAGCCGTTCTGACAGCGTTAATCAGCTGTCAAACGGCTTGAAAATCTCCCCTTCGGGAAAAGAAGGGGAGGAGAGCAGGTGGGTGAGGGTAGAGCTCCCTGAAAACCCCTGGATTAATTCCAGGGGTTAGGAGGGTGAGAGCTCCCCGTTCAGCCCACTGAAGCTCCGGATCCGGGGGGACTCTGTTTTTTTTTACAGAGCTAGGTGTTGCGTCCAATTTCTGCTGTCAAACAGAAGATTAAATGATTTCAAAAAAGCAGGCGGAACAGAAGCAGGAGGACAAGCTTTTTGCAAGTATAACACTTAACTCCGGGGATACAATGTTTCTAATTGGATTTTCTGAGCTGGAAGTTAAGATGGCGTTTCTTTGTTGCGATTTTAAAAGGGAAAGTTAGAAAAAGTTTTTGCTAATAGACTCGTGCTCAGAGACTGGCTTTAAGTTGCTGGAATAGATTTTGAAGAGCTGTTTGGGAAAAGATTGTTTATAAAGAAATTGCTGAATGCTGCTCAAAAGGATGGCTCTGACTTTATGATTTTATGGTTGTGGGAAGAAAGAAAATTTCTTTAAAATAAAATGGCTTCTAAGAAAGGAGATCTTGAAAGTGCTGGATGCTATTTGGAGGTATCAGAAACGAAACAGTTGTCTGATTTACAGAGTTGTAAGGATTTTGATGCAGAACTTACAGAATTTATAAAAGAAGCCATGAATAATCATACTGCAGCTATAAGTAACCAAATAGCAATTCTTAAAGGGATAACAACAGAAATGACTGAGGAAATCAAAACAACTATGGAGCATGATGACAACCCAGGAGATATTGCAGCAGAGAGGGTGGAAGAATTTTCTCAAGAATTTTCGAGCTTACTCTCTGCTCTTTTCGGAAAAATTGATAGAATCCTTCAAAATTATGACTTGGTTTGGAAAAAAGTAGTAAATGACCAGACTTTCGAAGTTTCAGAAGATGAAGGAGATTTGTCAGTGGCATCTATACATTTAATAGAAAAGAAACAATTGAACTTTTCTTCACAAACTCTTGACAAACTTTGGTTTTACAGACGAAGGAATGAACTGATTTATATAAGCATGAAGAGGCGATTTGGGGGCTCTAAATCAGAGGAAACTTTTTTAAAAAGGGGACAATTTTTGCAGTTATATCAACCTCAAATTAAAATGAAAAACCTCCTCAAAATAGAAGTAGGAGGGATGCAGAAAGATTGGAAAAAATATAAAAAGAAAGCAAGAATGGAAGATTAATCTTTTCTTTTGGCTTTGTAGTTGTTCTACTCATGGTTAAAAATGATTATGTTGTAGGTATTATAACTACTGAGGGGGGGAAAAAGTATAAAGTTGAATATTGATTTTTAAATATGATGTATTAATGGTTGATTAATCTTTTTTGGTTTTCTAGTTAATGTACTAATGGTTAATTATAAAAATGTAGAAATTTAATTAGTGAATGTCTAAGGTTTATTTTTTGTTATGAGATTTCAAAATATTTGAACTTTGAGAAAAGTAGGAGGGGGAAAAATGTTTTTAGGTTTGAATGTTTAAGATTTGTTAATGGTTTTAAAATTCTTAGAGTTATTGGATTACATGTTACTTTGTGTTTATATAAAGGGAGGTTGATGAAATTGTAAAAGGGGAGTTAAGGGGTCTTGGGAGTTATTAAATCTTGCAGTTAGCTAGTTTATTTTAGCGAATGTTTGGTGAAATCTATGCCCTGTTTTTGTTCTGGGAAGTCGGGGGTGGGGGGTGGTGAGGAGGGGTTGAAGATTGAGTTTACCAAATTGATTTTTTTTTCTTTTTTTCTGATGATAGTATGAATGATTGTTTATATTGTATACTTGTTTGATCAGAAAATAAAAACTTTTTTATTAAAAAAAAAAAAAAAAAGACCACACATGTTCACCAAGTTTGAAAAACACTGAGTTGAAGCCTTTAAAAATCGAAAGTTGATTTGGAAGCTTAACTTTGCCCTACCCATTGCCTGGTCAGTCTCTTTCTCTTTGCCTCACTGTGCTTCTTGCTTTTCCAACTCAGCTTGGCAAAGAGGCAGGATGTCCATAGCAGTAAAAAAAAAAAGTCAAGATGGCAGCTTCAACCATGCAATCATATCCTGACACACAAAGAGCTTGGATCATGTGATTAAAGACTTTGTGGAGTATGTATGTATGTATTTATTTGTTTGTTTGCTTGCTTGCTTGCTTGCTTGCTTACTTACTTACTTACTTACTTACTTACTTACTTACTTACTTACTTACTTACTTACTTACTTATATTCATTCATTCATTCATTCATTCATTCATTCATTCAGTTATATACTGCCCAGTGGTGAAATCCATTTTTTTTTACTACCAGTTCTATGGGCATGGCTTGGTGGGCGTGGTGTGGCTTGGTGGGCCTGGCTTGGTGGGTGTGGCAGGGGAAGGATACTGCAAAATCTCCATTCCCACCCCACTCCAAGGGAAAGATTTTGCAAAATCTCCATTCCCACCCCACTCTGGGGCCAGCCAGAGGTGGTATTTGCCGATTCTTGGAACTACTCAAAATTTCCACTACTGGTTCTCCGAACTGCTCAAAATTTCTGCTACCGGTTCTCCAGAACCTATCAGAACCTACTGGATTTCACCCCTGATACTGCCCTTCTCACCTAAGTGACTCTGGGTAGTTTACAGTAATTTTTCCTGTAAATACTCCTGCACAAGGGTAATTTGGTTGTAGCATCAGGCCACATACCTAAGAAACTATATCACTTTTCTTTCAGGGCTGAGCTGCATAATGTAGAGAACCTGTCCACAGTAGCATTTCTTAGCCTAACCCAATTCTCGCTAACCACAGAAGAGCTGACAGCATAATGATGCATTGTCTTAACTGTCTTCACTTTCTGCTATTATTTGCACCTCATTATTGTTTTGCAGTATGGAAAATAGCAAGAGAAGGCTGAATAAATCATAGACAGGAGAGGGCAGGACAAAGGCAGTTCCACGGGGGCAGCAGTAATGTTGGATTTTTGCCAGGCTATTCTGAAGATACTGTAAATATTTTTTTTTTAAAAAAAATGCTCAGTAAATAAGATATGTGCAGCCTGTTTTAGTTTTTATTTTATATTTGTATAAGAAGAGAGGTTACTGTCCCAGACTGGGATTGCTACTCCAGCTCCACCTATATTTTTTAAGGAAATATGCTCCTTTATATTCCTAAATTCATAACCCATCTCCTATGCAGAATTTTTTAAAGCTGCTTTTGTGCAACTGGAGGCAGAACAAGATGGGGTAGGGGAAATTGATATTTTCTTTAAAAAAAATGTGGGGAGAGAATCTTTCCGCCATCCCTATGTATGGCAGTCACAATATAGCAACAGCACTTAGACTTATATACCACTTCATAGTGCTTTTACAGCCCTCTCTATGTGGTTTTACAGAGTCAGCTCCTCATTTTACCCACCTCGGAAGGCTGGAAGGCTGAGTCAACCTTGAGCCTAGCAGTCAGCTGAAGTAGTCTGCAGTACTGCACTCTAACCACTGCACCACCTCAGCTCTTAGATATAGTTTGGGCCTCCATGTTTTTACAGCACACACAATCAAACCAGAAAAGAAGCTTTATATACATAGTTTATTTTATCAGAAATTCATGGAAGCAGTTTTTTGCAGTTTATTTTAACTTAGTGTTTTATGTGAAAAATTATCCAAAGGAAGGGCTTTTGAAGGTGAAGCCTGCAGAACTTGAGTTTAATTTAACTGTTCTCTTCATCTTGGGTTTAGCATTCTCCCCTCCCCCTTTTCTCTTGATGGATGTATCCTTATTCCTTGTGCTATTTGTAAAGGAAAAAAGTCATATATTGGCATCAAATATGATAAGCAGACACTCTGAATTTTCTACAGTGTATCCCAGGAAGATGCACATTATGTCTGGTTATGAAAGAAAGTTGATGTTTTGCTTTTAACTAATTAACCCAGTGTACTTTTCAAACAAAGTATTGCAGTCATTAATTATTTTCCCCTTGCTAAGTGTTGGCAAACATCATCTATTACCCAAACATGACATAGCTGCCTTTTTGTGAACCACCAGAATCATCTTCCATGTCATTCTCTGACAGGAGGATGGTAAAACTGCATTATTCAAATTGCACATCAGTCACAAAAATTGAAGAGTAATTTGTCAAAGTCACAGCTGTGCTCAATAACTACTTGGAGATGACTAAGTAATTAATCAATAATGCATTCTCACCTTTTCATTTCCCAGATTGCAGGTGCTGCTGTGCTAAAATGCCTTGGAATAATAGAATGAGATGTTCAGTGTCTGCTGGTTTGGCAGCTCCAATCTTCAGGAGGGAGCTTCTAACGCGGCTTGTATCCAAGACGGAAATGTTGCTGGAATACAGTCAGTAATTTTGTCTTCATAAAAACTTCATGATCACAATGATTTATAGAGATGGAGATTCAGTAATCACAAACATCAGGGTATGCCCATTGATTTTTGCAAGCAAGTCAGACTTCCCTAATTTGATGCTCTCCAAGTGTGTCTAGAGGATCAAATGCTAAATGGTAATTCTGGGAACTGAAATCTAATCTGTCTGGACAGGCCAGGGTAGAATTTCTAGCCCAAATGGGCAATTTGTGCCCCAAGTATATTATAGATACGAAACAAAGTAAATCATCCTGCCACACAAACCTCACCCTCACCCATTTGTAAAATGTAGCCCATCTACTTTCTCACTTTCAACACTGCTAAACCCCCATAACTTTTCCCAGGCTTGTACAAAAATAAAACACATAATGAAATATGTGTCTGTGTGGAATATCTATTTTGTGCTAGATTGTTTTAGACAGCTGCTAAAGGTTTATTACTGAATCCTGACTGCAGAAAATGAAATATTAATTTAATCATTATTGGATTAATATCCAATAATGCAAACTGTAATAAGTCCTAGAAATGCAAGCAAAACAAGAGATAAAATAATCCATACATTTCATAATGATTAAAACATAATAAATGAATGCATTACAATGTAATAAGATCACTGTAATATAATTGACCAAAAAAAAAAACAAAACCCTGCATAATAATCTATAAATAAGACTCAATATATAATAACTGACAAAGTGTATTAATTCAAATCATGGCACAAATTTCAAATTTCAATTCTTGGTATACTGATTCCCAGTATAAATATTAAGGTTATACAAATTCTTTGAGTTTCTTTGGAAATTCCCAAGGATCAACAACAGCCTGGGAAAAAAACCAGGTTGCTTTAATTCTTCCCTAAAAAGTTGCTTCAAATGCATTTAAAATATTTCTTTTCGAGAATTTGCACAGTTCTAATAGCACAATAAAACATTTATAATATTGTGGGATAAAGAGGAAGAAAAGTTATACCTATCAATCCAGGTTCAAGTCTTAGATGGTCTTCAGATTCAGATGAAAGTTCAAAGAGTGAAAAGGAAAAAAGAAGGGAGGGAGGAAAAGATCATGAAGAGGAGGAGTTGTTATGATAGTTAAAGATGTTGAAAGAGAAGAATCACCTCTTCTATGATTGTGGCAGGAAGGCTAAAGATTTAGACAGGGTTGTTGTGGGGGAGAATTGGTGTGAGAATGCTAAGCACACTGCCTTGAGTTTCTAAAGCAAAGGTAAAATATAAATCTAAGAAAGAAATATTACAGTGGTGTACAAATGATACTCATGATATCCTGATTGACTATTTAGCTTCTGAAGTAGCCCACAAATGTCATTGGTCATTAATCCTTTGGATTCTCATTGGCTGCCAGTTATTTCCTGGGGCATCCTATGAAAGTATCAACATAACAGTTTGTGGGGGCAATAAGCTGACTTTGTATAAATATACAAAAGTATGAAGGCTATTGCTTAACGCATTGTAAGCCGCCCTGAGTCTCCAGAGAAGGGCGGCATATAAATCAAATTAAAATAAATAAATAAATAAATAAATAAATAAATAAATAAATAAATAACAATAATAGACAATCAAACTAAAACATTATTAATTTCTTTTCCTTAGTTTCTTAACTTATTTTCTCATTTCTGGATTCTGCTATTGATAATTGTTATAAATTTGTCCCATCCAAAAATTGTTTGGACACAAAGATACCCTTATCAAGAAGGTACCTCCTTAGATCACATTGTATCTTTCAGCTAGCTAGATGCAATCAAGTTGGAGCTTGATTTGAAAGCGTACTTTGTCTTACCCATTGCCTGCCAGATCTCTCTTTTTGCCTCATTGTGCTTCTTGCTTTTGTAAATGTACTGTAATTTATAATCCAATCATAGCTCTTTTGTCAAAAGAAAACAGAATACAATATTACTATAGAACTATATAAAAAAATCCTGATTTTATTAGCAATACACAAGTATTTTATTTGGCCTTGTCTGGCTCCAGACTTCAAAGTATTTTCTTACTGAGTAGCACACATTTGCAATTTGTGGCTCATGAAACCTCTTAGTGAATGTCTCACATGCCAATCTTTGCAACCTCCTATTTCAACTGAATAGAGAAACCAAAATGTTAATGCATTCCTTGGTTCCAGCTATAACTCCTAAAAGTCAGACTTTCTGGTCAAGACTTACTTGATTTAATATAGGATCAGACAGACCCTGTTTTCCAGGAAATCTAATTTCATGTTTATAGTATGCTTAAAGTATGAGTTTGGCTTTGACCTTTAGTAGCTTTAGAAGCAAGTATTGTACTGATATGCTCCTCGTTCATAGCAATCAGAATGCGATTGGACTAACAAATGTCTAAGTGGGAAATCCATCAAGATCGTCTATTCTTTATTTATGTATTGTGTTGGGGCCACATTGGAAAAACAAAACAGATGAGGTTGTAGATTCAGGGCCCACAACGATTCCATGGGATCATTTTCTTTTTAGGTATTTTGACTGAAAATCTTCACTCAGAGCTCTCACCATGGGTGACTTGAAACATTGCCTCTTAAGACCAAACCTGGATTTATAAAGTGGTACTAATAATTTGTGTGATTTTGATTCTATACAAACCAAGCTGTCAGCATTCCAATTTATGATCTCTTCCAGCGCTGACATGAATGAGAGAGGGAGAAGCTTTGCTTTAATGCTGAGATGAACTTTTACCTAGTTTCCTGCTCCTTAGTAGATAGCGTGACCTGGGAGACAGAGGGAGGGGGGAATTCCTGTGAATAGAAAGTGCTTGGGACGGAGAGATGGATCTGCATGATGGCCAATGAGACATTGGGGTTGAAGAACGGAAAGGGAGGGGTTTGGAAGGAGGTGCCAGTTTTGGCTGCACAAGAGTTCAGGGATGACGTTATTTCTATTCTTAAATAAAGAAAAGATTCATTAGAGACTTTGTGTTTGAGAATGAAGTTTATTTAAGATAGCAGCGAAACAGGACAGACAACCAAAACTCTTCCAAAGCCAGGCTGGCTGATTTTAAATCATCCCACTCCCTCCCAGATGTGTGGTCGGACTGGAGGTTATTTCCGGACACTATGACTGAAGCCAAGCTCTTGGAGGAAAGTCTGCTTCAAGCAACGGGAGGAGAATCGGCCATGATCCCAGCCAGTTTGGAAAGTACAAAGGCTCAACTCTCCCCGCCTTCCCCCTCGCCAGAACTTCAAGCCATGAAACGGGAGCCAGATAAGTACCCAGGGATTGTGCCAAAAGCCTCCGAGGCTGAATTTCCCTTTCCAAATGTGAAAGATAAAGGGAAACCCCTAAGTGAATTGGGGAGGGTGACCTGGCTATGGGAATGGGAGCAAGCCAGGAAACAAACCAAGCACCAAGAAATTCTAAAGAAGCCACTCGAAAGCCCCATAGATGAGTTGAAAGAGAAATTTGACCGTGCCACCCTTCAGGAAGAGGGGCCATCTTGCAGACCCAAAGAAAAGGGAGAATCAGTCTGGGCTGTATATCCAAGAGACCGTAGGCCAAAGCGCAGCCCTTCCCCCCTCCACAGCAGAAGGAGGGGGAGCCCAACGATGCATCCATGGGTTCCCCCCCTCCCAGCAAGCAGCGAAGCCTAGATGAGGCAGTACCTCCCTACCCCAGGATAAGAGACGAGGCAGAGGACTATCAACACCAAGGCCGGCCCTACAGAGTTCAGCACAGAGCAGAGAGGGCAGAGAGGGAGGAACCACCCCAGTTCAGAGGAAAGTTCGATGGTGACCCAAATAATCTCGCCCAATTCCTCGATTCAGCTGAGATATACATAGAACGTTTTCAACACCTCTACCCTTTCCCCAGAGCCCTAGTGAATGCTATCTCGGAAGGGTTGGAGGGAGAAGCAAAGAGGTGGTCAGCATCCCTCTACAAAAACAGGGCCCCCCAGCTGCAAGATGCAGATGGATTCTTGCAACTATTGAGAGCCCGTTATGAGGAGAAGGAAGAGGATCCCTATGTGGAAGACGAGCTCAGAAACCTAATGCAGAAGGGGAAGCCTATCAGAGAGCATATCTGTGAATTCAGGAGAGTCATTGGGACACTGCCTCCCCCACCAGAGCGATTGCTGGTGTATTTTTTAGAACAAGCCTAGATAAGAGAATTTCCCAAGTGACTGCCTATAGGGACATCCCAAACTGACTCTCCGAATGGTTCCGGGTAGCGATAAAAGTCGACAGAGGGCTGCGGGCAAATGACATGTCGAAACCACCAGATAGAAAGGAGAGAGGCCAACCGGACCAGGGACCACCCAACAGATGAGAAACCCCAACATCACAGCCCACCCAGAGGCCAGCCGCCCCACGGAACCCACTGAAATGCTACAGATGTGGGGGGATTGGCCACGTAGTAGCAAGATGTGGAACCTCTAGACCGGTACCAGCTCCACCACCCAAAGCATGACCAGAACGAGGGCCCAAATGTGCCACCCACGTGCCACGGAAAGCTCCCCAGAGCCTGGAGTTTTTCGCTCACCTGACCGAAACCAGAGGAATCCCAGATGAGGGAGATCAGTCCCCCGAACCCTATGACACGGAGGACGAAGGCAAGGATGACCCGATGGTGAGTGGACCCATCCATCCTTTTCTTTTCCCCATATGCCTAACAGCCCCCAAAACAGGGACCCAAGGGACTTTCCAAGCCCTAATAGACTCTGGTAGCACAAGGTGCCTAATTAACCTACCCACAGTTCTAAAATTGGGGATCCGAGCTAAAAAGCTCAAACAACCAATTCGCTTTGAGCAAGTTGATGGGTCCCTAGTGGGGGGAGCTTACACCACACACTTGACTGAACCCGTAAGTCTGGAACTAGCAGATCACTGGGAAACGATCCGCTTCATAATAGCCCCCAAGATGACAGACCCAGTCATATTGGGACTCTTGTGGTTGGACAAATGGAGCCCAATCATTTGGTGGCAAGAGGGGACCCACAGGCTGAGGATAGCAAAGGGGCCCCAACCCCTACCCCCCCGACCAGGAGAATTCCCTCCCACGCTGAGACCCCAAAGCCGCCCACCACTGCAGAAGAAAACACCGCCAACACAAGAGTCCCTCCCAGAAGGTACAGTGAAGCAACTGGCAGCTGCACCCGACAGCGCTTGTAATACAGATCAGATCCCAGGGGAGTACCAAGACCTTGCAGAGGTATGCAGCGAGGCCAAGTGTGACCTTCTACCCCCCCACCGCGAAACTGATTGTGCCATCGAGATTATCCCGGGAGCGAAACTACCCAAACCTAAGATGTATGCCATGACGCACCGTGAAATGCAGGAAATGCGGGACTATATAGACAAGAACTTACGAAGGGGATTTATTGAGCCAGTAAAACCAAAGGTAGCAGCACCGGTCCTTTTTAAAGAGAAAAAGGATGGCTCTATGAGGCTGGTGGTCGATTTTTGAAGTATCAACAACGTTTGCGTAAACAACTTATACCCCTCCCCCTCATGAAGGACATGCTAGCCCACCTAGCTAAAGGAAAAGTCTTCACCAAACTAGACCTTCGAGAAGCTTATTACCGAGTACGCATCAAGGCAGGAGATGAATGGAAAACAGCATTCAACTCCCCCCTGGGTAGTTTCCAGTTCAAGGTAATGCCCTTTGGATTGCAAGGAGCCCCGGCAGTATTCATGCAATTGATAAATGAAGTTCTACATGAGCACCTTTACAAAGGGGTTCTCGTCTACCTGGACGATATTCTCATGTACACGGAGACCATAGACGAATATATACCCCTCGTCCGCCAAGTATTGAAAAAACTGCTGAAGGCAAACCTGTATGTCAAACTGTCAAAATGCGACTTCCACCAATCATGTCTAGACTACCTAGGCTACCGAATATCAAATGAGGGGATAGAGATGGACCCAGCCAAGGTCCAATCAGTTCTACAATGGCAGCCCCCTCGCACCCGCAGACAACTGCAAAGCTTCCTAGGCTTCGCAAACTCTTAAAGACAATTCATCCCCTTGTTCACAAGAATTGCCAAACCTTTGACAGACCTCCTAAAGACAGGAAGCCCAATGACGAAACCCCACCCGAGACAACACCTACAGTGGGATCTGACCTGCCAACAGGCATTCGAAATGCTAAAAGAAATGTTTGCGAAAGAACCTATCTTAAAACACTCTGATCCTGAACAGCTTTCGTCATCCAAGCAGACGCAAGTGATGTAGCAGTGGGGGCCGTGTTACTCCAAAAGAACAGCCAAGGTAATTTACAACCCTGCGCCTATACCTCCCGCAAACTCACCGACACGGAGAGGTGATGGGCGGCGTGGGAGAAGGAAGCGTTCGCAGTAAGATGGGCGTTGTTGACCTGGTGGCACCTACTAGAGGGAGGCCAGAAACAGTTTGAAGTCTGGACTGATCATAAAAACCTGGAGGCCCTAAAAACCCCACAGAAACTGTCGTCCAGGCAAGTCCGGTGGGCTCAATACTTCAATTGTTTCAATTTCTAGCTTAAGCACATCCCAGGAGGGAGGAATTTCCTGGCTGACACCCTCTCCCAGATGCCCCAATACAACAGTGAGCAGGAGCAGGTAGTGAATGCCATCATCCCCTCCACCCAAGCAGCGGCTCAAGTGATCACTAGACAGCAACAACGTGACCAGCAGGGCCAACCTGCAAGTGACTTAACTGCAAAATAAAAAAATGAAACACTGACAGACCCCTGGTTCCGAGACAATCAACATCTCTTGACAAAAAGAGATGACCTAGCATGGAAGGGGACAAAGCTCTATGTCCCACAGACTTTACGCACCCTGATTCTCAAGAGGAGCCACGATGTTAAACCAGCGGGACACTTCGGGTTCCTAAAGACTCTGCACCTAGTACAAAGGCAGTTCTGGTGGCCCCACATGAGAAAGGACATAGACAGTTATGTAAAAAGCTGCACCATTTGTGCCACGATGAAGAGAAGACCAGGGTGCCCGCCTGGACTGTTGCAACCAGTAGCTGAACTGACAAGACCATGGGAGGAGATTACGATGGACTTCATAGTAGACCTACCGAGGAGTAGTGGGAATACAGTGATCTGGACTGTAATAGACTTATTCTCCAAACAGGCACACTTCATTCCTTGCAGCGGACTGCCCTCAGCCTGCCAGTTATCCAAACTGTTCCTGAAACACATCTACCACCTACATGGAGTCCCCAGGAGAATCATCTCTGACCGAGGGGTCCAGTTCACAGCAAAGTTCTGGAGGGAGTTCCTACGATCCATAGGGTCATCCCAAGGGCTCAGCTCAGCATTTCACCCGAGCACCAATGGGGGGGCGGAAAGACTGAACGCTATGATAGAACAATATTTAAGATGCTAAGTCGACTACCAGCAGTCCAATTGGGCAGACCTCCTATCTTTTGCGGAGGTTGCATATAATAATGCTGTCCACAGCAGCACGGGGCTAACCCCATTCAAAGTAGTGAGTGGTATGGATTTTGTCCCCATGCCAGAGTACCTGAGGGAGCCCCCTTCCTCAGTCAGCTTGACCAACTGGATGGCAATGGTGAGAGAAACTTGGGAGATTGTTAAGAGGGCACTGGCGAAGGCGGCTCAATCTTATAAGAAACAGGCAGACAAGCATCGAACTCCCCAAAGACCATTTCAGCTGGGAGAGAAAGTCTACCTTTCCACCAAGTACTTGAGACTTAGACTCCCGAGCAAGAAATTGGGCCTGAAATTTATAGGACCGTTCCCTATAGTAAAAATAATCAACCCCGTTACAGTACAACTGCAGTTGCCACGGCTCCTGGGGAAGATTCACCCCGTTTTTCACAGTAGCCTTCTGAAGCCTGTAGTGGGGTCTACTTTAAGGCCGATGCCACGTGACCCCCCTGGACCCCTGGTTGTTGGGGGCCAAACTCACTACGAAGTGCAGCGAATTCTTGACTCAAGATGGCACAGGGGGCGCCTCCAGTACTTAATTAAATGGAAGGGCTACCCGTTGTCAGAGGCTTCCTGGGTGAAGAACTCAAACACCCAAGCTGACCGCCTTATAGCAAAATTCCATGCAGACCACCTGGGCAAGCCGGGAGGGGGGGTCGCATCCAAGGAGGGGATAATGATACTTATCTTGTTGTGTTTTTTTTCCTATGGGGCCAGTCACGTCAGAGAAGTGAAGGGAGAGGGGCCGGATGTCAGCGTTCCAATTTATGATCTCTTCCAGCACTGACATGAATGGGAGAGGGAGAAGCTTTTCTTTAATGCTGAGATGAACTTTTACCTAGTTTCCTGCTCCTTAGTAGATAGCGTTACCTGGGAGACAGAGGGAGGGGGGAATTCCTGTGAATAGAAAGTGCTTGGGACGGAGAGATGGATCTGCATGATGGCCAATGAGACATTGGGGTTGAAGAATGGAAAGGGAGGGGTTTGGAAGGAGGTGCCAGTTTTGGCTGCACAAGAGTTCAGGGATGACGTTATTTCTATTCTTAAATAAAGAAAAGATTCATTAGAGACTTTGCATTTGAGAATGAAGTTTATTTAAGATAGCAACAAAACCTGACACAAGCATTGTATTAGCTTTTTTGGCTGCTGCCACACATTGCTGACTCATATTTAATTGATTGTCCACTAGGTCTCCAAGGTCCCTCTCACAATTACCATTTTTGAGCCAGGTTTCACCTACTTTGTACTTGTACCTTTGATTTTTTCTGCCTAGGTTTAAAATGTTGCTTTTCTCCATATTAAATTTCATTTTGTTGGATAGGGTCCATTGTTCAAGTCTGGATCCTGAACTTGTTTTTTGGGGTGTTGGCTATTCCTGCCAGCTTAGTGTCATCTACAAATTTGATGAGTACCCTTTCTATTTCCTCATCTAAGTCTTTTATCAATATATTGAACAGTTCTGGACCTAAGATGGAACCTTGTGTACCCTACTACATACTTCCTTCCATGTAGATGTAGTATCCATAAGGACTACTCATTGAGTATGATTTGTCAGCCAGTTACAAATCCATCTGGTAGTGATGCTGTCTACCACATTTATCTAGTTTACCAAGAAATAGGTTGTGGTCTACTTTGTCAAATGCCTTACTGAAGTCTATACTATGCCCTCTTCCTTGATACTGAATTCAATCCTGTTCACGTTAATATGCAAAATAAAGCATTCTTTTGAGAGAGAACTATTTTCAGATTCCAAAAATGATATATCCAGGTCTTCCTTTCAGCAGATAGATTTAACTACAACAGATTTCATATAAAATAAATGCTAAGGTACAAAGTATAATCAGCAGAGGCAAGTTTGGGACTAAGGAATGCCAAGTATGGGATTTACAAAAGATCACTTTGCATTTTTGCTGCCTTTTCAAAATTTGAATTTCATTGTGAAACATTAGAATTGATGTTTGTACCTTTATTCTACCTATTGGGAATATCATAATATTTCCCCAGATTTAGGAATAATACACTGGTATCTGTTCTTTTTCCAAACCTCTAGTTAAGCTTTAGGAACCTATTTCCATTTCTTTTTTTAGGATTCTTCTTATAGAGAGCACCATGGAAACATCCTTTGCATGTTTTCTGTGAAATTGAATACAAATTATTCAAACTAGCAAAAGATAATTAAATCTCATGAATCTGTATTCTGCCTAGGTTACAACTATACTAAAATGCTAATCTTATTAATTACTTAATTTTACTACCACATTATTCAGTGAGTTCAACAACCCACTTGGTGAAACTGTTGGTGAGGAATGAATATATCACAACAGCTTTTTGAGTTTAAAAGCCCTTAGGAACTGCAAATCTCACAATTTTATTAATCGAATTATGACTTCTTTGAACTCACATTTTCAAAGCCCAAATCACTTTTATCACTCTAGTGATAGCTCTAGACCAGAAACATTAAAATAATAATTTAGACTAAATTAGGTTGCTAACCATTAAAGCGTTTTTTAGATAAGTGGGGAAACTCTGCGGATAAACCATTGCATTACAGTATGGCATTTCTGTTTTCATTTTTGGTTTGGTTTGGTTTTGACTGCACACTAACAGTTCTATATACCTCTTTTTAAATTGAGCAGGCAACTAGGATAGAAAGACTACATGTAGCTGTGGTCTTCTATGGAGCCCACAGAGTTCTCTATGATCATTCTGAAAGCTACAAACTGGGCTCTATATTTAGAGATGGAAACATTTTAACTTTGGGTAGTCCTCAGCTTACAAACAATCATTTAATCACCATTTAAAGTTACAGTGGCATTTAAAGAAGTGGCTTACAAGTGACTCACATTTATTATCATTGCGGCATCCTTGCAGTCACACGATCAAAATTTGGGCTTTTGTCAACCAGCATGTATTTACAATGGTTGCAGCATCTTGGGTCATGCGATTTACAATTGCGAATTTCCCAGGGGAGTTTCAACAAGCAAAGTCAATGGAGGAACCTACATTCACTTAAGAAGCCTGCTGATTTGCTTAATGATCATGGCAAAAGAGATTATAAAATTGAGTGTAATTCAATGGCCGTATACAGTAACTTAGTGCTGGAAGTTCTGGTCCCAATTCGGTTACGAAATGAGGACTGCAATAAAAGCTCTAAAACCAAATCTTACCCATATGTGTAAAATCACTTTGCAGATTTTAGATCCTTTATTTATTTTATACTAATAATAATTCATAGATTATTTTTAATGCAGTTGGGGGGGGCTAAAATAAACACACAGATATAAATATCTGCTTTCTGAACTACACAAATTACTAATTTCTAAAGAACAAATTAAACCTTGCCCATTGATAAAGAGCTAATTCAAACATATGCACTATATGTCCAACAAAAAAACCACAATATTTTTAGTTGTACTCCAAATTTAATAAATCCAAAGTTCTTCATAAATTGATAAAAATCCAAATTTTTGATATATAATTTCAATATCATTGTTGTGACCTGTTGGCCGCCGGCCCCTCCAGCATTTAAATCAGAAGAGGAGGAGTCAGGGTCAACATCAGGGCAACCTGAGAGCTTCAAGGGGGAAGAGGGAATGGAGCTGTCAGAGAGAGAAAGAGAGATGCGGAGCCTGGGACATCCATCAGGCTCAGATGGAGAGTCAACAGCCCCCAGGTCTGGAGGTGATTGATGAAGAAGAGGAGGAACAACTGGGTCCAGTGCCTGACACGCAGCTGCGCAGAGGGCAGAAAAGAGGAGAGCAATGGATTGCCATGGGCCGATCCTGGGGAAGGAAGAGCCACCACTGCTATCTAAGCCCCACCCTAGCTCTGTGGATAAAAGGCAGGGGACGGAGATGAATAGGTGCGGCAGACAACTATTCATCTCCCTGCCGGACAGACTTGTTAGCCTGCTAGAGAAACTTTTTGCTGGGGCTGCTGGCATTCCTAATAAAGGAATCTTTTGAGTTCACATCAGAGGGATTGTCGTGTTTGGAGAGCTAGGTCAGAACACTCGCACAATTTTAAACCTGCGTAAAATGATTCTAACAACCTTAAACCAAACGTCTATGCGATAGGCTCAGGTTGTATGTTTTAAATACCCTCAAATGTATCCATCTCCAACATAAATAGGTTGACATTGAATCCTTCTTAGATACCCACTGAGATGTCCAAAGAATATAAAAAGTATATTGTGTTGAATTAGTCTTATATTAAGACCCTAAGGTACATAGTTAATATTTTTTTAAAGATAACTCCACTGATTTATTAAATAGGATACTTTAACACTCTTTGAAACTTTTTAGAAATGGCTAATACCTTAGTAAAATTTCCAGTTTTCATCCAAAGTGTCTCAAAAGTGCTTTTTCAAAAGATAACTGGACTTTTTTGGAACCTCAGAGTGCTAATGACCAGATGACTGATCCTTCCATTCCCCACCATTCAGTTAGAACCAAAGAGGCTTCTTGGATGAGAAGCAAAACATTTAAAATAAAATAAAAAAAAACAAGAAAGTCCAGTTGCCTTTTGGAAAAGCGCCTTCAGGACAATCATGAACTGGATGATTGAGAATCTACACAGCCATTTCCATCCAAAGGTTTGGCAATCTCTAAAACATTTTTCAATATAACAAGTACATTGAGAATTTTATGGGATGCAAATTCATTAAACTGAAATGTCAAAATATATTTTAATTGGACATATTTCCATGTGAGAAGACTAATGCTATCCACTTTTTTTTTTCTTAAAATGTATTAAATGAATTGAATGTATTAAGTTAATAATCTGCTGATTTTTAAACTAATACATGGGTATAACCTACTACAATAATCCCTTTCCTGCATAAATTACTGAAACAAGCTTTAAGGACCTGAGAAGGTTAATATAGCTGAGAAATCCTTACTATTAATTATTTAACTCCAAGAAGGAATATTTCTGTAATTCAGTGATTTAGGATTGACATATTTACAAAGGGTTGCAATTGTCTTAGAAGATCTTCGCAAAGTTCTGCTTAATTTTTATCATCGTGTTTAGGGTATAAAGAAAGTGTTGCAACCGAGGTGTTTTTTAATCATGAAATCAAATCCTTAATAACAATGCTAAGATCAAACAAAAATATTGAAATATATTGGCATTTAATCTTCATCCCACAGTACTATTTGTTTACCTAAATTTCTTGCTTTAACAGACTGGAAAGACAGGAAGTGAGAGCTAGTTTGTCATAGTGGTTAAGGCACTGGTACACTCTGAATTCTTGTGCTGACTTGAACACCAAAACAGATGAATGACCATCAGCCAGTCACATTCTCTCATCCCTAGGAAGGAGGCAATGGCAAACCACTTTTGAAAAACCTTGCCAAGAAAAGAGCAGACACATGTCCAGAGAGTCTCCAAGAATCAGACATAATTGAACAGAAGAAAGAGAAAAAAGTAGGAATTAAAGGAAATTTCAAGAGGATGGAACAAGGGTGGGTTCTACTTACCTTTACTACCGGTTCACAACAGGGCCATGCACGCACGCTCGCTTTGCTCGTGCATGCGTGCGCTCTAATGCGAATGCGCAGAAGCATTCTGATGATGTCGGGGTCGGTGGGCGGAGTCTCCCGCCGGTTTTACTGCCGGTTCTATAGAACTGGTGCAAACCAGGGGGGAATACTGGGGTGGAATATTATGAAACACATATTATGGAATATCCTTAAATCATGTTCGCATGAACAAAGCCCACCATCACCACCACCACTTCTCAATGCAGTAAAGTGGCTGTGTGCTCTGGAAAACTAATGCAACTGCTTTGAATGCTATCCCTACCTGATCTCAGTGTTGGTGTCATCTCTGCATAATTCATGTGTCAAGAAAGCCAGAAACAATCTTCAAAGCAAGCTTTCCAGAGGACACGGCCACTTTAATGCTTTGAGAAGTGCTCTGCTCATGCTAGTGATTTGTGAAATGTCTTTTCTTAAAGCTTTCCATAGCCCTACAATATTTTCTACGCCGACTCTAGATTTCTGGATTGATCAAAGCAAAAGAATAGACAAGCTGAAAACAGCAGGTTCTGTTTTTCTTGACAGGCTACATGGAGCAAAACACATCCATCACCACTGATTCTTGAAGGTGAAATGAGATTTTTGCAAGAATATCCAGCCATCTGGACTTGGAGGTACTTTCTCAGGAGAATATCTTCCAATGAGCTTCTCCTTGGATAGTCAGTTTCATCACTCAAAGAAACATCTGATGTTTAGCCTGATAATGTCCTTTTGGTTTTGCTTTATGAAGATGCATGTCTTCAAGCAGGGCTATCCACATGGTGTTTGACTTGGTTTGTTTCTATCATTTCAGAAATAGAATGGTTTTATATAGAAAGATGAATCTTTGGGAAGGAACGAGGGGGAGGGAGGGAGGGAGGGATGGCAACCAGCAATCATGAACAATGTTAGGAAACCAGGCTGCATAAACTGCATAAACAAAACAATTTTTCCTTCCTGGCTAGAAACGTTGAAAGAGTAAAACATTGAAAGAATAAAATATCAGTCATCATTTACCCTTAACTGGTTCCTAGGTTATTTGGTAGGTTTCTATTTTTGTGAATAAGATTTTTTTTTTAGGAATAAAGTTTTCAGAAGCATTCAGCAGAATTTGAATAACACCTGGCTATGAATAGAAGAGTAAGAGGTACAATCTTTTATTATCTAAATTCTAATTAAGTTTCCATTTCATTCAAGAAACCTATTTAGAATACGATAGGCAATAGGCCTGTGCTTTGATCTGCCTCTTCACTTAGTTAAGGGGGCTTTTGTACCTACGTTGACTATTTGCAATAGCCTCTGTTACTGAACAAAGCTAGATTTGCTTCATTAACAAAAAGCCACATATTAGAAGGGCTGTTTGATTGAAGCCTAAAGAAGCAAATTTCCCCTTTGAAATTGCTTGCAATCCTGAGCCCACCAGATTCATCAGCTTAAAATGCTTATAAATCTCATTGTAACAGAAAGGGGTGAGATGTTTATTCCCAACCAGAGTCCTTTCTAGAGGTTCTGTCCACCTGAGCTCTGGCATGTCTGGATGTGGCTATTCTCTCTAGTTAATAATTAGTTACCACCTGCTCTTATACTGGGAGATGCCCCAATTCAGCTGGAATTTTGATGGAGCACAATAGGAAATCTCCCTTTCCCAAGAATAAAATTTAAATAAATAAATGGTTCCAGTTTTTCCATTTAAACAGGGGATTGGGTTTTCTGCTGCATGGTGCTTGGAAAAGAAAAAAAAACATGGCCTTTTTATCATTTCAATAAGGGCAACGAAATGATGATATGAAAAAGAGTTAAGCTGCATCAGGTTACTGTGAGATCTGCATACTAAAGCTGGTCATCATTAATCTGAGCAAACAAAGAGATGAAGGGACAAAGAATGACAGCAGATGTAAATCTATGCAAACTGCACAGCAGCACTTAGAAGAAATAAAATATCTCTCATGCATCAGCCTGCATGTTCCCTGACAAATTTACTTCGCTGGTTTTAGGCTTCCCAGGCTCCATAAGCATTGCACCTGAATCCCAGGCCTAATCAGGAAAATGTGCTATTCATTCTACTCCTTTCCTGCTTTCAGAGCTTTCCAGTCCATTAGACTTTTTAGGAATAAAGAAACTCCTGTCCTTTGCCTCTAAATAGATGGTCTGCCTCACTTTACAGGAAAAGTCTACTTATCTGCAGGGCTCCAGGCGAACTATCATGAAGGTCAAAATCTACAAAATGGACAGGGCTGCATCACAATCTCTAAACCCCCAATCCTTTTGTGTATGCACGCAGCACCACACTGGTTATCCATAGGTGGCCAGTAACATGACTGTTGCAACATTGTGACCCAAGATCTAACCATTTTCTATGTGATGTATGAGTCATTTTGTCAAAATTGTTACATTATGTGCAACATGTTTGCTACAACTTTACTCTAATAATGCACTTATTACATTAGTCCATTTTGTGGACTTACTCCATACCTCTGTGTGTACTTACTTGGCTTCTATTTTTTGATACCAGGACAAGACCCAGAAGTTTTCTTGGCAAGTTTTTTAGAAGTGATTTGCCAATGCCTGCTTCCTAGGACTGAGAAAGAGAGACCTGGCCTGAGATCACTGGCTGGCTTTATGTTAAGGTAGGACTAGAACTCATAGTCTCTCAACTTGTAGCCTTTTGCCTTGCTTGCTATACTGAACTGGGTCTTACCCTTAGCTTCAAAGAAATAAGGCCAGATTAAACTAATCGATATAGGAAGACCTTGTTTAGAGACTGCCTTGTTTAGCACAGTTATGAAAAAGTAAATTAACTACAATCTTTGCATTTATAATCTTCACAGTCTGTAAAGAGCCTTGGTGGTGCAGCAGACTAAAGTGCTGTTAAGTAGCACCAGCTGCCTGCAATTACTGCGAGTTCAAATCTCACCAGGCTTAAGGTTGACTCAGCCTTCCATCCTTTCGAGGTAGGTAAAATGAGGACCCGGATTGTGGGGGCAATAAGCTGACTTTGTATAAAAAAGAACAGCGCTTAGGGGGGACCGAAAGCCCTACTAAGCAGGTATATACAAAAGTATGAAGGCTATTGCTTAACGCATTGTAAGCTGCCCTGAGTCTCCGGAGAAGGGCGGCATATAAATTGAACCAATAAATAAATAAATAAATAAATAAATAAATAAATAAATAAATAAATAAATAAATAAATAAAGCAAAGGAAAATTGAAATAAGATCATAAGCAGTCAGTTTCACTTAGTGACCAAGTTGCCATTCCCAATTGTGGTCAATAAACAAGGACTATTTGTAAAGAAGAAAGAGAGGTTAGAATCAGTGTCTGCTAGTTAGAGTGATCACATATATATTCAGGGATTAAAACTTCTCCTGCAGTTTTCCTGGTTTTTCTTATTTAATTAAATATTTCTGAAACTGAGATGGGAATCATGATTTGACTCCAAAGTTTAGCTGAATCTTTCTTTCATACTGCTCTGATAAACTGGGTCTTAAATTGACCTGTTAAGAATGCCATATGAATATAGGACATGTTTCCAAGATGAAGGGTAGACAGTAGTTACTGCAGCTAGATAGAAAATTGCTGTTTCGGTACCTTTCTATGATCCTGTGTCAGAACCCTGATAAATCTTACTGGTATAAAATGTCAAATATATCAAAAGAGGGTTTTGCTGATTGTGGGAGGATGATTGGAGTAGCAAAGCTTCTTGTCTTTCTATCATGCATTCAACCCATCCCACTCTACATATGTACTCTTCCACAAAGTACAAGCAGGTTAAGGAAGAAGCTGGCACAGGGAATGCATGGGTATAAAAGTTTTGTTTGTTTGTGTTCTCCCCTCTCTTCAGGGGAGTTTTGTGAAGAAGGAGGCAATTGGTGAGTACATGTAGGCTGGAGGAAAGAAACTAAAAAAATAGATGGTGATAGAAGTGATCGCATTGAAAGGAACTGAGCAGTGAAGCAGGACAGCTGAAGACGTAGAAATCATTCATATCATTGATGGCAATCTTTAGCAATAAGGCAGTGGTGGGAAATTATTGTTTCCAAAGATGCTGGACTTTTGCTTTTTTTTTTTTTTGCATTTTAATTTATATGCCGCCCTTCTCCGGAGACTCAGGGCGGCTTACAATGTGTTAAGCAATAGCCTTCATACTTTTGTATATTTATACAAAGTCAGCTTATTGCTCCCACAAACTGGGTCCTCATTTTACCTACCTTTAAAAGGATGGAAGGCTGAGTCAGCCTTGAGCCTGGTGAGATTTGAACTTGCAGTAATTGCAAGCAGCAGATGTTAATAACAGTGCTTTAGTCCACTGTACTACAGGCTCTTCCTGTAGTACAGGAACTAGTACTTCTACTAGTCAAAGAGAATTATTCTGGGGTCAGGTTTACTCTGGTTCATCCCTCACTCCCCCTTTTGTTTTACATATCAATAATAACCAACCAAGCAAACACTAGCCAAAATATCTGGAGGTAGCACCCAAATAGGAACTAACTGCCAGCAAAGTCCAGGAATGGAATAACAAATTGATTTTTGTCCCATCAGCAAATCCAGAAAAGGGACTCATAGACAAAGAAGAAGTGAAAATCCAACCACAGCTCTTAATCAAAGACAGAGCCCATGCAACAAAATAATGGTGGCGGATCAGTACCTGGGACTGGGAGAAGGACAAGACCATTAGGAAATTTGAGACTCTCTATGCCTTTTTGTATTAAGCACCAAGAATCAAAAAAATAATAGGGCTGGAAGAAACCTTGAATATCATCTAGTCCAGGGGTGTCAAACTCAAGGCCTGTGGACTGGATTTGGCCCATGGGGTGCTTAGATCTGGCCCATGGGACACCCTGGAAACAGCAAAGGACAGGCCCATGGTGCCTTTGCCAGTGAATATGGAGCTCCATTTTTACTGGCAGAGCACTGCAGGAGGCCCCTGCAGACACCTCCGACCAGTGGTGGGTTCCTCCTGGTTCGGCCCGGTTCTGCCAAGCCGGTAGCAGTGACGATATGACATCACCGAACCGGTTCTGCCCCCCCACCTCCCACCCCCCTGCATTATTCTTACCTTTTATTTGGCCCCACCCCCAATCTATTGCTGCCTCCTGAGTCCCAGCTGATTGGCTAGAGAGAAAAAAACTGTTTAAACTCTTGCCGTGGGGCTTCAAAGGGCCGCCCTACAGCTGATCAGTGTTAAAAGAAAACAAATGAGTAGACCGGAGCCTGCAAAAATAAATGGGTAGACCAGTGCCTGCAAAAATGAATGAGTAGATCAGTGCCTGCAAAAATAAATGGGTAGACCAGTGCCTGCAAAAACAAATGAGAAAACCGGTACAGCTCTGCAAGCAGTTAAAAGCCTGGTAGACCTGCTAAATCCTAAAGAATTGTCACATGACCATCAAGCCACGCCCACAAAATAAGCCACGCCCACAGAAACAGTAGTAAAAAAAATTAGAACCCACCCCTGCCCCCAACCAGTGGTGGGTTTCAACCGGTGTTACCATTGGTTTGCTTTGCACACATGCACATGCTTTGTGCATGATTTGTGCTCCACGCAAGCGCATTGCATTTCAGAACTGCTGAGGCACGGCAATCCACACTGCAGTGCCTATCAGCTGGGCTAAAAATGAACAAATATAGATAGATATATGCAGGGGTGGGTGAAAGGGCCCAGCTGACAGTCAGAGAGAACTGGTTCGCTCTCACCTCACCATTGTCGCTACCAGCTCACCCAAACTGAGCCAAACCAGTAGCAACCCACCACTGTCCTCGACACAAGTGATGTTGAGCTGGCCATGACTTTAGCCATACCCACTGGCTCCCCTAAGATCAAACACAACCCTGATGCAGCCCTCAATGAAATTGAGTTTGACACCTCTGTTCAAGTCCAAACCCCTGTCCAGTGCAGGAATCTTCATTCCAAAGAAATGGGTGTCCAATCTTTTCTTGAAAACCAGTGATGGAGCACCCACAATTTCAGAAAGGAGGCTTAATAGTTCCCTAGCTTAATAGTTGTAACTATTCAGGAAAGTCATCATTATTTCAAATTTGGATCTCCCTCTGTAAAACTTCCAACTATTAAATTTTATTCAAAACTCTAAATAAATAAATCCACCCCTTCTTCCCTGTCACATCCATCTTGGAAGACTGCTATCATGTCTTCCTTTAGCCTTCTTTTTCTTAGGTTAAACATACTAACTTCCTTTAACTTCTCTTCATAAAATTTTGCCTCTGATAGCCTTACCATCTTTGTCTGTCTTCTCTGAATTCTTTTTAGTTTCTAAGTATCCTTTTCAAATTATGACCTCCAGAGCTGGACATAATATTCCAGAAGTGATCTGATCAGTGCAGCACAGAACGGTACTCTCGCTTTCTATAATCTTGACACAATATCTCAATTAATGCACTCCAAAACTAACTAGGCCCTTTTGACAGTTGCAGCATATTTCCAGATCATGCTTTATTTGTGGTCTACCAGGACATCCAAATCCTTCTTACACCCAAATCTTATTCAGCCAGTTTGATTTGGCATGTTCCATTTATTAAACAATGAAGGTTTAGTATGTTCCATTGATTAAACAATACCACCTATTTGGGGTCCCTCCCCAAGATACAACAGTCATCACCCTACTGGCATTTCAAAGCACCCTGAAGGAATGACTTTTTTGCCGAGGCCTTTGGCAAGGATAAAAATACCCTGTTTCTTCCTTTTCCTTGTTTCTATCTGGGTTTGTTTACTTTGCCATCATTGCTTTTATTTTGTTTGTTTTTTTAATTGTTCCATGTTTTTAAATGAGCCACCAGGAGTTGGCTGGCCTGAAAATGTAATACATTATTATGGTTTGTCACACAGCCAGAAATTTAGACTGGATTTGGCATTTTATCCACCTATTGCGTTCTTCCCAAGGACTGGGATAGGCAGATGTTATTGTTTGCTGGTGTTAAAATTATTATTACTATCCTTCTCTTGCTTCATAGATGATAAAATTAAGAGTTTTTTCCATTGTAAAAGAAAAGCAATTTATTTTAATCCTATAGAGTTCAAAGGTTTATATTAAACAAAATAATTTGCACTCAGTGGCCTCATTAAATATTGTAACCATTAGAAATGTCTGAACATTTAAACAGTAATAAATTATTGGCCAAACCTCTCTCTTTTTAACTCTATCTCTATCTATCTCTCGCTCCCTTTAATTTATTTGTCCCAGTATATATTAATTCTACTGTTCTACATTAATACCTTACTAATTTGCAATTTAAATTACTATTTTTAAAGACAGGGAGCATTTCTTAAAACCAGACAGCCATAACATTCATAATAAATAATACGGAAGATTTTCTTTTAGCGAGGAAAAGGGAATCTCCATTTTTAGACTTAGTTTAGCTCATGGGTGTCAAATCCATACCATCACGTTGCCATCACATGGTGTTTCATGATATTTTTCCTCTTTGCGGAGCTTGGTTGGACGTGGTCTGCATGTGACGCATTGGCCATGGGCCCCCAGTTTGACACCCCTGGTTTAGCTAATGGACCCATGAAGCAAAAAAAAGATGTAAAGGAGAACATGGCACTGCTGAGTATTCCTACTATTGTATACAAAAATTGCATCACCATCATCTGGGCCTTCAACCAGCATGTGAACAGCTTCTGAATAGATACTGATGCATGCACATGAAGCTCCTGGATTTGGGAGGCTAGCGTGTTTGGACTGTGATCCCTCTGACATTGAGGTTTTATCCACTTGTAAATCAATACAAGTGCAAATCCTTTTCATATGCTTGTGGGTAGTAGCAATGAAAGGAGCAATTTGGGGGGGAGGGTGTTGCTCTTCCCTGCATCAGAAATTATGGCTGGAACCAACCACCCCCACACCTCTAAAAACTTCTTTCATATCTTCTATCAGTTTGTGATGTAGGTGTCTCTGAAGGTCTCTTATTGTTTCTCATTACCTGGGGAACTACTTGTAGGAACAGTTTTCATTCAGAAGTTTGCTACTTTGTTGGATTGTTTATGCATCAGAAGAATGTAGGATGTTTTTTCCATGAAGCAAAAATGTCTGTTTTTAGAAACAACTACTTTTATTTAATTAAACCTGATATCTTATACAGACATAGTTTAGCTTATTTTATCAGTCGCTAAAACTGTTTTAGAATTCAGCACCCTGTATTTTCCCATATGTTTCAATGCTCAGTTATCCATGCTCACATTTAGTAAATATTTCAAATCTATATGTGAACCTGCAACAAATATTGGGGCATAAGGAATTCCTGCTCATTTAACTATCTCTTCCTCCAAAAAACTCCACTGCATTTCTCCATATTGCATATTCTTTTCTCACCGCTACAGCCAGTTCCTGTGTACTCTAGTCCTTACTGTGCTATTTTCAAAGGCTTTTTTCCCTCCATTAATGCTCTCCTCCTACCAACATTTGTTTGTTCTTCTTATGAACACTAGCTTTTCTTCAAAAAAGCAGATACCTCCTTTTCTTGCTGCAGATGAACCTGGCTAAACCTGCTTGAACAAAGTAAATTTTTAAAATGGGAACAGAAATTGGATCAGTTCCGAGCATTGAAAGAAATACCAGGAAAATATGACAATTCATTTAGGCTCCAAACAAATAATTACTACTGGAATCTGTGATGTTGCTTTATTGGAGAAATATTTGGGAGGATACAAGTAGGGATGTGCTAATCTGTCTAAGTCCATTAATTTCATGTATTCCAGTTTGCTAGCATCAAAATATATACGTAAATATGTGGGATATAAAGTATATAGGAGTGTATATGCATTAAAACCGAATTATAAAATTGACTTCTACAATTCTGGGATTCAATAGCTTGTATCCATGATGTGTCCCTATAGATTTGATCTGCTCTTCCAAAATGTGTTGAACCAAAAGCCTTTTTTTTTCATGAATAATATCAGAGTTAAGAGGGTCATTCTTCTGTTTATAAAAGAAATGAAAAAGAATCCTCACTAGAAGCAATGTAGCCCTTATGAATTGTTTATTCAAATGCTTCTTTCTAAATCCGCATTTCAACTCATATATTGTTGCTGCTACCGTTTTCCTTCTCATCTACCAAATGAGCTCATGATTTCAGCTGTCAGCATTTTGATTTGGAGCCTGTTGTAGTATTATGATGTACTTATTTCTAAATGAGAATGTCTGCTATCACCAATAACATATATCAATATATCTATTTCCATTCATTCTCCCAGAAGAGTCAGTGCCTACAAAATAGGATATATTAATTCAGTGGCAGAATAGCTCTCTATTTCAGATCCTCTGTGCTTCAAAACAAATGAAGAGATAAAACACTAATATGCAGTATACAGATCTTACTTTTATAAGCCCACAGAGGGGTCTGCAGGCTGTGGTAGAGAAAGTTGAGTTGGAAGCCATGACAGTGCAATTGAAAATCTGCCCATTTTTAAAAGTATATCGTGTGTGCAACACATGTAAGAAACAGATTTAATTGCACTCTTGGGACTGTCATCTTATTTTTTCTTTAACCACACCTTGGGGACACCCCCATAAACTTGCCTATCAAACCTGTATCTCTGCTTCCCATGATTCAGAGTTGCCCTTTATTTAGAGAATATGCAATTTATGAGCTCATCCAGACACACAATTTAATGTATGTGATAAAACATAAAATATGTCCACATAAATTTCCTATGTCCCCATAGTAGTTAAATATGGTGAATGATGCTAAGCAAATATTTTACAATGATGCAAATTAAATTTCATCTATTGGTGGATTTCCCAAACAGTGGGGGGGAGAGGGGAGCGGGGAAATCCACCAGCCAGTTTCTTTAACATGGGCTGGAGCTGAGAGAGGCTGGAGTGGTGAGCTACCTGTCAGAACTGATCAAGAAGTCTGCATTGACACTGTGAATTACCCTACCCATAATCCAAGGATGGCTATAGGTTTAATTCAATAAATTCTAAAAAAAATTTATTGCTGATTGAGATAAGTTTGGTTTTCAGGTAAATTGTGTTTTCGGACAGGCTGAAAGGCAATGGTTTTGTTCAGGTAGTTGAGTAGAACTGACATGTCTACTTGCTAACAGGAAGAGCCCTCAGAAAAGCTTCTCAGCAGCAAAAGCTTGATTAAATGTCTTTCCTGTCAGCCCTGGATCACCCTACAGTAGGGGTCCCCAATCCACTGGCCGCAGACTAGCACTGGTCTGGGGCCTGTTAGGAACTGAGTCACACAAGCAATGGGTGAGCAAGAAAAGCTTCATTTGTGCATGTGCAGCATCTGGTTGCATGTGGAAAACCATCTCTCCTCCCCCTCAGTCCATGGAAGACAATTTTTTTTTTCTGAATCTAGTCCTTGGTACCAGAAAGGTTGGGGACATGTGCCCTACAGCATTTGATCTATGGGATGGGCTGACAGATTATTCCATCCCTTGTAGATCAAATACTTGGAGTTGCCAGTAAAGTAACAGTAACAGAGTTGGGAAGGACCTTGGAAGTCATCTAGTCCAACCACCCTGCTCACACAGAAAACCTATATGAGGGATTCAAACCGCCAACCTTTCTGATCGACAAGCTCAGTGTCTTAGCCACTGAGCCACTTAGGGAGCCATTTCTAAGTAAGAGGCATCTTACTAAGAAGTAAGAGATGTTTTCTCTCTTTCTTCACTGAGAAATTATTACCAAGCATGACATGCCCACATTCCCTGCTATCATGTTCCAGTTGAACCTGGGATGCAAGAAAGGGGCATCCCAGATCTTCCGTAGGACTTCCCAACAAATTGCACAAGTGGCTAAAGAGAAAAGTCCTCTTCCTTCAGCCATGCTTCAGCCAGACAGAAATCCTCCTGCTGACATGGTCTGTGGGAGAATCTACAATATGCAGTCTCCTGTGTACGTGTGCCACCAGATTTCATGTGGATGCTGATATGGCATGCAGAAAATTTTGGGTTCTCCTACATAGTGTGTCAGTTAGTCATGCCATGCAGCCAGTTATTTTTTAAAAATTTCACAAGCAGAATATGAAGCAAACATCTGCTGTGCTTATTCTAGTTATCAGAGCTGTATAGCTTTTCATACTGCAACTTTCTCAGCACTGAAAATTTAAAGATAATAACTTCCTAATAAATTGTCCAACCTTCTTTAATGTCTTCCAGTGAAGAAAAGTTCATCTCCTCTCTGTTAAATTAGCTCTCTTGCCCTTCTCAAGGACTATTCTAGCTGGTCTGCAACAGGGATGGGCAATATTGTGCCCTTGAACATAGTTGTGCTTTCCTGTAACTCCCTTGTCCACAACAGTTGTCTGCACCATAGTTTTACAGTTAAGTAGAATTATGGTTCTGTGAGTGTAACTTGTATTTGTGCTCTTTGTAGTTACTGAACTTAAAGGCGGCATTTATTTCCATACTAATCAAACTATTGATATTGGCTTCTCCTGAAGGAATCTGCTCTGAGGCAATCTAAGCTGATGGATTCCACACCTTGGGGCAATAAATTTGTATAAAGAATGTACTTCTTCCATAGCATTAGCTTTCCAAAATGTTATTACTTCAGCTTTTATTCAGTGTCTAAAACCTCTCCAGAAAGCATGGGAATCCTCTTCTCTGCAGGTGGGGAAAGCTGAAATAGAAGCCAAAACATTATTAGAAGCAATGGAGCATGTGCTAATTTGTTCGTGTTTCTATTCAGAAGGCATTTATTAAATGTTTCTAACTCCATTCATATGCAGGTCAATTTAATAATCTTATCGTAGTCTCCAATGACATCTATGGAAACAATAAAAAGCTTTCTATATTTTATTGAACATAATGTACAAGACTTGATATAATCTCCAGACAGACAACCCAATTAGATTTGTAAAGTTGTTGTTCTTGTTAAATAAAAATGGGGTTTCTACAGGTTTTGGTGTAGATTTTTTCCCTTGTTCCATCCTATATCTATGAAGGCCTTTCCTTATTAATTAATTCAGTGCTATCCAGCCATTTTTTATTATACCAGTATGAAATTTTCTATTCCCTTTGCCTCTCCCTAGCCTTGCCTCTTGCTTCTTTATCCAATCGCTACTGGGAAAGTGATAGGTGACAAAGCTTAATGGATTGTATGTACTTTGTGGCAGTCTTTCAACAGTGTCAAATTAAAAGGGAAAATAGTAGTAAACTTGTCTCATTCATGGGTGGAAAAGAGAAGGAGGCAAATTCCTGGAGCTACTGTAGGGGCAAAGCATTGCTTGAACATTGTCAGAAGTACCACCTCATCCCTGTGCATGCCTGCAATCATTTCGGTATCAGTCTGCCATGAACCTTGGGGGGAGGATGAGAGGGAGGATGAGCACTTGGGGGGAAAGTGAAAGTTAAAAAAATGAAGGTGCCTGCTCAAGATGGCAGGTCGCTCTGCGATGAGAAGAATGCAGCTGCAAGCCAGTTTATGATCAGAGTGGCCATTTCCAAATCATCTTCTTCTAAATTGATTGGACAATGGGGGACCAGCAATGAGAAGCTCCTGAGGGGGAAAAGTTTTCACTTGGGCTTTGGCACATGAATTTCAGTTTTGGCTTTGTAGTTCTGTATTTAACTTGGCTTCTAGTAAGCTATACCTTTCTCAACCCAATGGCGTTAAGGATTGTTCTTCCTTAGAAGCTCAAGGTGAGGCAGGTATGACAGGCCTATAGTTGCCTGAGTGAGAGATTCATATATGAAAAGTGAGGGATCAGGGGTACAAGGTATTGTCAGATGCATACTGACATGCCTATATTTTGGGAGAAGGAGAAAATCAGGGACTTGGACCACAATGAATGACAATATGTGCTCCTTCATTTCTTCAGTTTTTTACTTTATGAATTCCTTGAGGGGCCAGTCATTCATATCCATTGCAAATTCTTTACATCTAAAATCATGGCACAGGACAGAATATAAATACTAGAAATTAATTAATCAATACATACAATAATTATATAGCATGTTCTCCATAAAATTAGCATGTGAAAATATAAAAAAGACACCTAGCATAAGTATGTCTGCAGGATCTGGCCCAAAAATTCATATACACAAAAACCAAACAAAGCCTCAATTGCGTTGGAACAGCTATCATCTTGACTCTTTTACGGACTTTTCTGTCAATTCACTTAAGATAGATATTAGGCTAGAACTGTCATACTTTTCCCCCTTTAGTCTAAATCCAATCTGGAATGTATTCCTGGAACATATAATTCTGCATAATTCAGGCTTCCCTTGAACTTCTCCCATAAACTAGTGCTACTACCCTGTCTAGATAAACTACAGAAATTGGACACAGAGAAGTAAGACTAGAATTGTGGTTTGGCTTTAATGTTTGTTTTCAAAACAGGCCTTGCAGTTTATAATTATAGAGATGGTGCTTGATGTCTCTCCTCTGTTTCTCTCTATTTATGGTTTGCAAGCTCTCTCTCTCTGTGTGTGTGTGTGTAGAAATGAGTACATCAAGAAGGATGCGAGAAGTAAAATCGTGCAAAGTGATAGAAGCATCCAAATGAGATTGAGTAGATTGTTTCTCTTCCTTTTCCTCCATTTCATGCATGGGACTGTAATCAAGGCTAGATTTGCTCAAATATTTGGTGTAAACTGCACTTTCATATTTGTGATTATGAATAGAATTGCATTCTACAAGGAAAATATTGTTTCGATTATCTGTTCTATAATTCAAAATGTGAGCACTGAGGACCCACTAAGTGTTCTCTCCAAGTATCTCCTGGGCTGCTTGTTCCCCACACCTGATGGGTTACAAAGTCAAAAGATGATCAAACACAGATTAAAAAATAATAGTTCATAAATTAGCAGCAAATAAAAATAGGTCTTCCAATTTAAGAGCGGCCAATTTTTCTACTTCTATTTTCTTACTTTTCTATGATACTTTATATATTTTATGCCATGGGTGTCAAACTTGCTATGGCATGTTGATATTACTTGACGTATCGCAACATTTTTTTGCCTTTGCGGAGCTGGGGTGGGCATGGCCTGCACGAGATGCATTCAGCCCGCGGGCCACCAGTTTGACACCCCTGCAGTTTATGCCAAGCAGAGGCTTTATATAACCATCATGTCTCTTTACATTTCTAAAATTCCCCACTAATATTGGGCCAGTTTAGGGTTCTATGCCTCTGCAAAGTTGAAAAAACTAACTTCACCCCTGAAAAACCTTCATTTTTTTTTTAAAAAAAAAAAGGAAAATACTTCAGCTTTGCCAGCTTCAGTAACATTACAAGTCATTAGTTACTCATTCTCTTTGTATCATAGGATGAAAAAAGGTAGGTCATATGTTTCCAGGGCCCACCAAAAACTCAGCCAACCAATAAATGTAGAACTACTTTGATATGGGTTGTTATAAAGATCTGGTGCTATTAACAGGTCTCAGGACAGGTGAGTTATGACCCCATTTCTAAATTGGAGCAATGTTTTATAAATTTCATTAATATAAGTTGTTAGAAGTTGATATTATTATTGAATGGTCTTCTGCTTTTGCTTTTAAAATATATTCAGTATATGATTGCATATTGCTTAGACTTGCTACCTTGCACAATATTTTTTTTAATGGACAATTGAAATATATAACATTTAACTCCATATACAAATTTGTACCAGAGGCTCCAATTGCTAGAGGCAAAGATGGGACAATGTCATAAAGTTGATATGTATGCTTAAATAATATTGGAAAAATAATACAGAATTTGGTATGTTCTTTGCAACAACATTTATGTTCAAGGTGTCTCTATTTTCATCCCTGGAGTGTTTATGGAAACCTCAGGCTGGTTCTAGCAACATACTAAAGTACAAGATGTTGGTTTTTTAAAATTTTGTTTTGGTTTTTGTGTACTCTGTGAACTTATTCTCAATGTGACCAAAGAGCTGAAACTGGAAATAGGAACTCCTTTGTCTATATCCCATCCTAAGATTGCAGTCAAGCACTTGTCTTAGGCTGTTTTGATCAGTGCTACAGTATGTAGTTTAAAGACCTAAATACATATATAAATAAACTGCTAAATAAAGTCGTTGCTTCCTGCTGTTTCCTGCGCTGCTATGCTTTGTTTTCCAATCTTCCATTTTATTCAGGCTATCAAAGTTTTGCTAAGAGAGAATCACAGAGAAACGCACAAAGCAATTTTTCACCTGGGCATGATGAGATTTTGACTGAGTGGCTGCAGTCTGGAGGGAGGCCAGAAGCTTCCTGCAGTGAGCAAGGAAAATGAAACCCATTAGAAAGATATTTTCTTTTACTGTCCTAGATAAAAAATTTAGACATGTTGAACTAGAGGGTAAACTAGTCTCTGCCAGAAATATTTGTCCATGCTCTAAGACACATAATAATCACTGAAGTTCAACAACAACCCAAAGCTGATGTGAGCTTCATGATTGATGATTAACTGGAAAGGTGGAATACCGGTAGTAGTTTAAATATCTACTGTGCTAATATAAAGAAGAAAACAGCCACTTAGCTCTTTCCAAGACACAACAGGGCACAATCAATTCAAGTGACACAATAACATATTGAGGACATAAGCCAGCTCATCTTCTCAAAAGAAAGAACAGCTAAATTGTACCTTTCTTTTATACCTATGAAATTTGGAGGTGGTAAAGAATAGCTTTATTCTGAGCTGATTTTTTTAAAGAGACTATATGGGTACTTTTCAGTGGTTCTTTAAAAAGAAAAAGAAAAAAGAACCAGGACAGCAATAAAATTTAAAATAAAATAAAATTTAGTCTGACTAAAGCACTGTTATTAACATCAGCTGCCTGCAATTACTGCAAGTTCAAATCTCACCAGGCTCAAGGTTGACTCAGCCTTCCATCGTTTCTAAGGTAGGTAAAATGAGGACCCAGATTGTGGGGGCAATAAGCTGACTTTGTATAAAATATATACAAAAGTATGAAGACTATTGCTTAATGCATTGTAAGCCACACCGAGTCTCCGGAGAAGGGCGGCATATAAATCAAAAAATTTTTTTTAAAAAAAAGCTATTACCCATTCTTTCCTGAGCTGTATTTTTCTAATGCCAAGAATTGTAATCCAGTTTTAATTTGTTATTTCACTGGTACGATGTTGGTATTTTTTTACATGACAAAGTTGGTTCATGTGCTGTATGCATTGCATTTAATAGAACTAAATGATGTGTGGTTTCAATTTTGCATTTGTGTGCTGGAAGCATTGCAGATAAACCATGCACAATATTCTAGTTTGGGCAGAAGGGTGTGGAACCACAACTGCCTCCTTTGGCTGCCTGAATTAATTATGTAAGATGATATTCACATGTAATGAACATGACTAAGACTGGATACCATAATTAAATTAAGTCCAATCAGAAGAAACTAGTCCCACTTGAATAACCCTGGAGAGATATTAGATTGCGAGAGATCATAATAAAATAATAGCAAAATAGTGCTTAGCATACTAAGCAGCCATGCACATGTGATGGCAGAAAAAAACAAAATGGGAAAAGTATGCAGAGCAGAAGAGGTATCTGTAAACTCTTCTGCCTAACAAAGTTAAGCATGTGTGTTTCTGATCCCATCTAATGTTGCCTCAATGTGTTTTTTGGTATTTTGGGCACTTGGGTCTACAACAACATCCACATATAGTCCATTCTGGGTCACATGACTTGGGGGAAAAGAAGAGATTTAGAATGGAACAGTCAACAACATTCTGAGCCATTGCCCAATTGACTTTCCTATAAATTTGCCCTGGGTTTTTCTCAGATATCTTTTTCAGACCACAGTTCTTCTCTTGTTGTCATCTTCCCTTATATTTGGCCCCATTTTATTCAGTTTATTGTGCTGATGGACAGAACCACTTTGTTAGGAAAAAAATGTTGTGACTAATAAAAATTATGAAGGGTATGATTTGGCATTAATGATCATCATTGTATCATAGATTCTATTAATCTTGTTCATATGGTACTATACTGGATTTTTAAAAAATGTTTAATTTATTATTATTATTTATTAGTTTAAATGCCACTTGTTCTCCACAATTTCTAGATGATTTATCTCCACAACTATCTTATTACATAAGTAGACTCAGAGAAAGAATGACTGGCTCACTCACTCAGTGAGCTTTTATGTTTGAAGATTTACTTGAACCTAATTCCCCCAAGTCCTAATACGATACCTTTACCAATCAACCATAGCAACTCTGTGTTATTATTGACAATCATTATTACTTAAAAAAACAAATAACATGGAACCTTCTCATATGAGAAGAATAGGTATTTTCAAGGGCCAAGTAATGAAATATGCTTTGCAGTACTGCAATACAAATTCTACACTTTACATACTTTGTATTGAAATTGCCACATAAGTACAAGATGGTGCAGCTTACATTGTGACTGCACAACTCATTTGGATGCTACTGTGAATAAATGCTCTCCCAGAAACATTTCCTGTATTTCACCCATCTAGCTGAAATTATGAAGTACTGTAATAATACAGGCAATGCAATTTTATGCAAATAACCAGTTAAGGAACTTTGCTGTTGTAAGGGGGAGGGGGGGAGTCAAGGATAATGTGTATTCGAGAATATGGGATAGATACAAACCTGTGCCCAAAAACTTCTTTGCACAAGAAGTATTTTAGGCATGACAAATCATAGGCAAACATAAATGACTTATTGCCAGATACTAGATTTTTGAGAAAGGGTATATGAAATAAAGTCAAGAGAAGAACTGTTGACATAGGGATATAGTTGTCAGTGGTTCTCTTACTTAAAAATTATTAGAAAGGTTTAAAGGAAACAAATTAAGATACAGTTTTGAACACTAAGTTTGAAATAGAACTCTGCACAAAAGATGAATAAGTAATTACTAAAATATATAAACTTTTGCTGAAATTTGAAACAGAAGAACAAGTAAAGTAATGTATGATAAAATTGGCTAAAAATTTGGTTGTAACCTATAGGTGGAACAATGGGGAAATTGTTCCCATGGGTTGAATGGATTGAAATTGGTACTACATTATAATCTTAAAGAGGATTTTTTATAAAATGTTGGTATATGTAACCTGAGAATGTATAAAGGAACTTCAAATTTATGTTGGAAATGTGAACAAGAAGAGACATCTTACCATGTTTGGTGGATATGTAAAAAAAAAGTTAGGAAATTCTGGATTCAAATAAATACACTGATTCAGAGGGTTTTAAAAATTAATATACAATTGAGACCAAAGATTTTTCGATTGATAGAAGACATCCGGAAAAAAATATGGAACTTCGTTTTTGTGCATGATAACTGCAACAAGATTATTCTATGAACAAAGATGGAAAGATTTGGCAATACCCACAATGGAGTATTGGTTAGTAAAAATGATGGAGCTTGTTGAGATGGCCAAATTGACTTCTTTAGTCAGAGAAAAGCCAATATCTACATTATTACATTATTACATTATCCTTTTTTTTTTTTTATTGAAAAAGTTTTTCAAATACAAGTTTTTCCCCCTTTTCCTCCCTTCTTCCCTAACCCCCCCTCACCACCCATCCCCCCCGTGACTTCTTCTTCACAACAATAAGCTAATTCATAATTAATTACATAATATTTTACCATGCCCTTACTCACTCCTCAAAGTACTGACCCTTAGCATAGTATTCTTATAACTCCACTTTTCTCCGCTTTTCACAATCTACCCTTTTTCTCCTCCCCCAAACTTATAAAATATTATTATTATTACAACAACATAACCTTTACTTTTATATATATTAATTTAACATTTCAAAGCAGCCTTCTCCAAATTTAACATTTATTCAGTTCTATCCAATTCTTCCACTCCCCAAAATATATGACTTAAAAATCCTTTTTCTTAAACTAATCAATCACTAAACTAGCCTATTTCAACCCAGCTTCCTGCAAGATTACCATGCACTACAATTCTAAATATAATCCACTGCCCACTCTGCTAAAATATACATATATCTATATATACATTCCATTTTATAAAAAGAGAAAAGACAATAACTTTAAATTTATAATTCATTTAGTATCTTCTTTGATGTCTTTCCACTAGATTGTTAAATCCGTCATCCATAATAGGGTAACATAGCATCCTGGTGCAACAGTTTATTCAAAATCTTCAGTCATCTTCTGCCCCCATCAATAATGAATATCCTCATGTATATATAAAAGTAAAAACAACCACCCGAGTGACATTATAATTATATTCCATATAGTTGTAATTGTGGTTTTCATCAGGATTATAAATCCCCATCATCTTAGTGGGTAACAGCCAGATCTTCTGCATGCCCCAGCATGACTCTCTTGCCTTGTAACTCAAAATAGATATAATATATTTATCGGTAAAAGAAATCCAAAATAGATAGTTCAAATCCAACAATGTAAGGCTCTTTCCACATCCCAAAATCACGGCATTGCAGAGATCTGCCACTTTCCTCAAGATAGTATTAAACGATAATTCGCCTCCAATATCTTTTCACATATTCATTTATTTTTTTAAAATCCCTGGCTTCACTGTTGCTTGGTTTAGAAACTACTATTTCTACGAGATCTGTTTCTTTTCTTTTTCTTTTGCGGGTTGCATTTCCATCCAGATTTCCTTCCTACAAGTTGTGTATCAGCTGATCGGTTGTCATTCTGCTTTGTAAATTGATCTTGTTGGTTTTGTTTTATTATCTCATATGTCTTTTCCATCACTTGTATATCAACTGGTTGATTTACGCACTTGTCTGTAAGTTGATAGTTCATCACATTAGAATCAGATGACACTGCTCTCAAATTTATAGACAGTCCAGCTGGGGTATCCAAGGAGTCCAAAGACAGTTTATCTACCACAGCCTCTGTAATTTGATGTTTTCCCTTTATTTCCAACTCCTTTTGCTTGTCCTGTGTTATGCCTAAAGATGTTAAATTTATTTTTAAATTTTTTTGATAAAATTCTTCCGCTTTTTCGACAGTATTCAGTTGGTATCTTACTCCTTGGTGTCTCAATATTAAACCAACTGGGACGTCCCACCTAAATAGAATATTCCTTTTTTTTAACTCATTCACTAGAAAACCAAATTTCTTCCTCTCCATTAACATCTTGGGCGGGAGTTCCTTAAAAATCCAAATCTTTCTTCCACGAAATTGCAAAGCAGAATCATAAGAATTCTGGACAATATTATTTCTAATTTCTTTGTCTGTAAAATAAATCACCACATCTCTAGGCAATTGCCTTTGTTTTGCCAACCAGGAGTTTATTCTATAAATTCTGTCAATCCTGCAAAACACTTCATCAGGTTGAACCTTTAAAATCCCAGCCAGAATTTCAGAAGATATCTTCCTTAAATCATCTCTGTCATCTTCCTGCAAACCTCTCAGTCTAATTGCATATTCTGTAAAATTGTATTGGATCATTAAAACTTCTCTTTCAATCCTCTGTTGTACATTTTCTTCATTAACAGTCTTTGGATCAGCCTCCATTTTAAGTTTGTCTTCTGAACTATTATCCTGAATGTTTGCCAAATCCTTTTTAATTTTTTGGATCTTGTCATCCAAATTCTCCTCAGTTTCTTTCATTTTAGAGTTAGTATTTGCTTCCAACTGAGTCATAAAGTCTGCTAAGCCATTAGCTACTTTTAAAATCTTTCGATCCAAAAAGCCAAACTTAGATTTCACCAATTCACCAATTTCTTTGATTTCCAACTTAAATTTTTCAAGTTGCTGATTCACAATCTCATCCCTTCTTACAATCTCCTCAAGAAGAAATTCTATTATATTAAAGTCAGGTTTCTGAGACTGGAGAGTTAAAACTTGTTGATGTAATTTATTAATGGGGGAATCCCCCCCCACTGCCTGTTTGTCTAGTTTTATAAGTCTCAGTGCCATTTTTCCACGCAGACAAAATTTACTGGGAAAGAGAGAAAAAAAAAAACTTTTTTCCAACCAAGATCAATATCAGATCCTCAAAGAGAAAAAAAAAAGAAAAAAAAAAACAGAAGTGAGAGTGAGATTTTGCCTTCAGTTACAGCCAAAAGTATTCATTCCGCTACTTTGTAATTGAAAACGGAAGGAGTTTCCCTTTCAGCCTCTCTTCAAGCCGCAGCAGCAATCGCCATTTTAAAAAAAACTTTTTTCCCTTCACTTCACTTCTTAGGCAAAATAGAATAAAAAGAATACTTGCGCTTCAAGATCAGAGGTCCAGCTCATATCTTCTTTAATTAATTTATTTGACAGATTTACAGGCTTGCTTTTGCCCCCTAGCTCTGCGTGTAGCAGAGATTTCCCAGAGCCCGGAGCATCGGCTGGGGATACGGGGAGTCTCTTCCGCTCCCTCCCAAAAGTAAATAAAAAACTTTTGGGATTAGGCAGAGGACTCTACCCACCCCAGCCGGCTCTATCTCCGTTTCCTAATGGAAACGGAGTTTTTTCGAGCCGCCATTCCGCTGAAAAAGGCGGCTCTTACAGGCAGTGGGTTCGACGATCCCAGAGGAGCGTCCAGCGGGGACAAGCAGCAAACCCGAAGCCCACATTATCCTTATCAAGATAGCAGATTGTTACAACAGAAGTCCAGGATTTGGGAGGTGAGGCAAGGCAAGAATTCTCACTATTCTCACTGCTGTCTGGAAATTCCTTATAGACTTTTTGCATGAAAAAGAAAGGAATATTTAGTGGTGAAAAAAAAAGTAAGGTTCTACATTAGGCCACGAAAAACAAAATGCACAGGCACGATATACTGTATGTGGTACCTCCCTCAATAGTAGTAACAGTGACAGAGATCTTGGAGTCCTAAGTGGACAATCATTAAATATGAACCAGCAGTGCTGCACCTGGCAAAAAAGCCAACACAGTTCTAGGTTGCATTAACAGAGGGATAGAATCAAGATCACGTGAAGTGTTAATACCACTTTGTAATGCCTTGGTAAGGCCACACTTGGAATACTGCATTCAGTTTTGGTTGCCACGATGTAAAAAAGATGTTGAGACTCTAGAAAGAGTGCAGAGAAGAGCAACAAAGATGATTAGGGGACTGGAGACTAAAACATATAAAGAATGGTTACTAGAATTGGGTATGTCTAGTTTAATGAAAAGAAGGACCAGGGATGAATGAGCAACCTAGAACTAAGAAGAAATTTTCTGACAGTTAAACAATTAATCAATGAAATAACTTGTTCCAAAAGTTGTTCCAGAAATTGTGAATGTTCCAACACTGGAACTTTTTAAGAAGAGATTGGACAACTATTTATCTGAAATGGTATAGGGTTTCCTGGCTAATCAGGGGTTGGACTTGTAGACCTCCAAGGTCCCTTCTGTTCTATTCTATTCTATTCTATTCTATTCTATTCTATTCTATTCTATTCTATTCTATTCTATTCTATTCTATTCTATTCTATTCTATTCTATTCTATCCAACCCTACCCTACCCTACCCTACCCTACCCTACCCTACCCTACCCTACTTATCCTAGAAAAAAGAGAGTCACAATGTAACTTTAGAGTAAGTGGTAAATTTATAACTGCTATTTTTTTTATTTAGACTTCTATACCGCTTCATAGTGCTATACAGCCCTCTCTAAGCGGTTTACAAAGTTAGCATATAGCATATTGCATATTAGCATATTGCATTAGCATTAGCATATTGCCCCCAACAATCTGGGTCCTCATTTTACCCACCTTGGAAGGATGGAAGGCTGAGTCAACCTTGAGCCGATGAGATTCGATCTGCTGATCTGCTAAACTAGCAGTCAGCTGAAGTAGCTGCAGTACTGCACTCTAACCACTGTGCCACCTCGGCCCTAATAACTATTATGCTATTATGAAGATTGAAAATTACTTCTTTATATATTATTTCTTTTTAATTTAAATTTTTCTTTTTTTCTCCTTTCCTGCACTTTCAGCTTTCTCTTTGATTTTTTCCTACTTTATATTAGTTTGTATTAGCTTTATTTTCTTTTTCTTTTTAATTTTCAATATAAATTATATTTTTTAAAAAGGATATTACAGGCCCCATTGTATAGTATGTTTCCAAAGATTGGAGCTTCCAGAGAGCCATTAGGCGATCTTTTCTTGCTATTTCTGGCCAATAGCTGAGTACAAGAACCTGTCAGTGTCACAGTGCCTGCTTGCTATCATTTCCAGCTGGTCAATAATGGAGTGCCTTAATCCATGCTTTGCATTTCGTTAGATTTATGCTTCAACCAACCTTCTTGTCCTTTTTTCCTTTCCACAAACCAGTACAATAATTTCAAGTGTTTTCCGCTCTCCTATGCTTCCTCCATATCTGGACTTGTAGTTGTGATCATTAAAAAATATATTTTATTTAAAAAAATATCCCAGAAACACTTTAAGGGAAAGCTGTGTGATGGGAAAGCAGAGTGTTAAAAAAACAAAACCTTGCACTGAAACCTTCCTAAAGCTTCCCAGTTGTCATGGCAGCAGATCTGCAAAATCTTCCAGCCCCCTACAATTTATAAAGCTGATGTAGCAGCAATTCTACACTTGGGCACCTTTTCCTTATCAAGATAGCAGATTGTTACAACAGAAGCCCAGGATTTGGGAGGTGAGGCAAGGCAAGAATTCTCACTATGGGAGCTGCCCCTTGCAGAGCTACCAGGGATATACTCAGACTCCAGAAGCAACATTTACACAGCTATAATAGTATTTTTACATTCACAGAAAAAACAGCTTTGGCACAAAGATAGGTGGTAATTATAATCGTCACTATAAAAGTCATGAAATCAGCATGGATTGAGGTCATGACTGTGCAGAAGTGACATTGGATTTTCATAGATCAAGTTTGCTAATCCAGCTAGAACTAAACTTCTGGCTATTCTTCTTTCCAATCTGAAAATAAAAATTAAATTAGAAAAGGGGGTGTCTTTGTTGTCTTGGAAACATTAGGTAACTCTGGACACAAAACTACCTTTACCTTTGAGAATCTTTCTTGGTGAATGGATTACCCTGAAGGTTCACAATTGTTTATGCTCATTTCACAACACATCTTTTTACATGAAGCAGCTGGGAAAGATTCTGATATTCCTTTCTTCTGGATTTTAAATTTTGTTTGTCTCTGAAATGATAAGCTACCCACTGAGCCTATTAGCTTTAAGTTCAAGGGCACTTTCTTCATACCAAGTCATTGTAGTCTCTTTTGCCAGCAAATATCTTTGACATAATATACACTGCAGGGAAGGAAGGCAAAACACAGAACAAGCTCTGTTTTGAGCCTATTCTATTTACTGATTGGATCAAAGATTAAAGTAGGTATTCATTTGTATAAAGTGATTTCTAACCATGTTTTCCTGTTGCTGTGAATGGGGACAGGAATAAAACCATTGATTTGTGCAAGTCACAATTTAACTTGTACCTTTTTCAGCCTGTTATTAATCTCTTGATTTATTGCAGGCATTTGATTTCTGCAGTATTGTTCCATAATAAAGGGATTACCAAAGGCCAGAAGTCTCTCCATGAATGCTTATTTGTTATGGCTTACATTCCAATTGTGTATTAATTAATGGTTTATATAAATAAAACTGTAGGGTTGGGAGTCAGTGTTTCTTTAAATCTGGGGAAAAAAGCAAAGCCAAGAGACAAATAGCTCAAAAATGGTGTTTAAGGCACTGAACTGAAATTGCAAAAGCTATTGCAATTGCATGGAAATGCAAAAGTTATTCCTCAATCAGACTTAGAAGGCCACAATGTAAATGCAATACATTTGAAGTTGAAGTTCCTCAGCACTTTTCTTCAATCTTCTAAGCTTTAGTTTTTCCATCCAGTCAATATTAAACAAAGAGCTTGCTCAAAGCAAGTTCTGAGAAACTGAGACTGGGTAATATGGGAAAACACACTAGAGTTCAGCACAGTTCCTTCAATCAGCTCAACTGGTGCCTTATCCATCTGGGATTATTTGAATTCCCTATGCAGCAGTCAGAGATATTACCAGAATCAAAAGATTTAATGAGGATTTATTAAAGCAAGTATTCACAATGTTTTTTTCAAGCTGAAGGCCACATTTGCCCATTGAATGGTGTTCTGGAGGGCCGTATCTCCAAAAGTAACTAGATCCAGCACGAAGTGTGAGTGCAAAAAGCACAGAAACAAAAACTAATTTGAGATAAATTAAGTTGAAATGTAATCAGAATTGAATTAATTGCATCAAGGTAAGATTATTCTTTGTAATCATTACTTTATAATTTGGTAACAATCTTGGTAGGACTCTAGGACCCACAAAGTTTTAGAGTCATGTAGCATGATCTGAAATGTTGACAGTTTCCACCATACACAGAGGAATTTTAAAAAGTCATGTTGTGGCTACAATCTTATAATCAATTCATCAATATTAAAAAGAGACAAGGTGTTGTGGTTGCAGACATCATCTCGACTACCCTCCTCCTGCCTGATGCAACTCAGATTTAGCCTCAGGAATCTCTGTCAAATGAAAAACTTATTATGAGGATGTCCAGTTGACTGAGAGAAACTGTGGTCCTTGTCTCATGAAACAATTTGTCCAAAGAATTGCTAACACCTGTAATCTTGTTTTGACACAACTGTATGCCTAGTATTACATTTACATTTGAGGGTTATGAGGATGCAGTAGGGAGGGAAGGTAGAATGGTTGTTGTTTCTCATGATTGTCATTCTGTGTGTCTTCCTATTATTGCTGAGAACTCCCATTAAAATTAGGTGATCCTATTGCAGATGCTGTTTGAGGAAAATGGCCTGGGGCAATGCTGGAGCACACTGGACCTGTGGAAAAGGAGCTGACGACCTTTGCTTCCAAAGAGCAGAATGAACCAGAGGATAGAAAAGGTGCTGATGGAGGATCATTCCTGTAGCTGAGACCCAGAGACAGGATGATACAAGGACTAGAGATCCAGTTTGACAAAGGAGAAGTGAATCAGTTAATCATAGCATAGCAGCAGAACTCTTACCTTTATCCATTTCATTCTCTGGTCTTGCTGTGCCAGATTGTGGGAAAGGAGAGAGGAAAGATTTGGAAGAATAAACCATTAAAAAAAGGCTTAAGACATCAAACTTTTTTGAGATTTTTGGATGTGAGAGAGAAAATGGTAATGGTGGTAAGAAACGAAGCTGTAAAAGGGAGAAGGTGGATCAAAATATTTTATCAGAAGGAGAAAAGAAACTTAGTAATCATGTTAAGTCTGTAGATGTTACAGCAAGGCAGGAAGAGATATATCAATGCAATCTAGTAATAATTCACAACCACTGCTAAGCTAAGTATCAAAATTTATTTTGTAAACTGTTTTGCAATAAAAGTGGTTTCTTGTTCAGTTCTTACATTGTTTATGCCTATTACCTGACGAATACAACTTCACCCTCAGGGATGCTTATACCCATTTCTGATACTTACAAAAATGATAATGCTCTTTTTTTTAACTGGCAAGCATACAATATTTCTTATTGAATAACAATCTTGCATTCTCCAAGCAGTGAGAATTTCCAGAGATGTGGCTATTACCCTAGTTTTGTTTTCATGAAAGGAAATCCCTTGAGGCCTGTTAATGGTTGGTAATAAATATCTGGTTATATATTACAATATAACTACAATATAACTATAGCATAGATGAACAGTATGAAAAATCTAAAATGTACTGTTTCCTCTACATTTTGCTATGGCAGCATCCAACCCTTTAGGACTCCAAAACAAGGTCAGCTGTGTTTTGTCTTTTTCTGTTTATTCTTGTGCCAAACACCCATCTAGACTTTTACATTCACAAATCAGCTACATTGCAAAAGGACAGGCCTTGTTCCATCTTGTCATTCAGGGAAAAATGATTCAGTAATTTGGCCCAGCAGTTTATTAGTTTATAAAGCAATCCAATTCTTATGATCTGGCGATCTGACTGCAGGATCCACCATTAGCCAGTGCAACCAAAGGTTGTTTTCTGATGATAACATGATTCCTAGAGATCTCTGATTCCAGTGCACCCAAATAAGGTTCAGGATAACGCTCAGCTCTAGATCAACTTTTGGGTCCAGAACAAAGTATTTTTACTTTTAGAAGCTATTTATGAAGTTCCCTTTTCAGAGAAACTCACCTCATGTCCCCTGTGAAGTTATTCTAACAGCTATTTGCTCAGGCTTTTAAACATGTAACATCAATATTATGTGCGTATCATCTGGTCTCCTGAAGATTTATGCCAAACATTGTTGATCTTCTCTCTTGTTTGCCTAAGTGTGATTTTAATGTTTTCTATTGATTTTGTTTTATAATCCTGGTTCTTGCTGTACCTGCACAGCTTTGCTGAAGGTTAGCTTTAAAAATCCTTCAAATAAATAAATAAAGATCTTTGAAGAGTTAAAACGCAGCAAAAAGAAATTAATTTGGCACCGTTTTCCTCCCTAACAAAGGAGGCTCATGAGGTTTGCCTTATGTCTTTCATCACTGCTAGAATTGTCAACATATGGAGTGCTTAGGGAACCTTATGCAAGTGAACCATACCAGACTATTTTGTTGGATATTGATCATGTATGGTGAGGCCAATGACGTATATTCTCTCTTCCCTACTCCTAGTGGGTTTGCCCTCTGGCTAACAAGGCTGGAGGCGCAAAACTGCCTGAGGGAGGAAGAATATGGGATGAAAAGCAAGCTGTATAAGATGCAAACTATGTTGAGCGTTCCCTAACTGAAGTGAGTGTATTCTCCTATGCATGAGCATTGCATATGTGGCCTATAGGCAAAGCACTAGAGCTTTTGAAGATTGCTTTTAAAAGATATATTTCACCACATGTTGAAATCTGGATTTCATTTAGCTAAAGTGCAGGACTCAAAAATTATCCGGACTCTTTTGTTTAATGGCAAATAAAGGCATAGAATGGCGACCTCTTATGAGTTTTTAAGTGCTTCTAGTTAATTTTTCTTTTCTAAGAAATATGCTTTTTATACATTGAATCTAAGTTTTTCATTTTTTATAATCTAAGCAAAGAAATCGATTCTTCATATCCTCAAATCCAAAAAAAAAGGTTGTATACCATAAAGAAAAGAATATTAAAATACTTTCACAACCTTTGTTTCCCACATATCTTTCTTTGGACTTCCTATACATGACATGGAGTGCAGCAGTAGCTAAAAGTAAGCTACAAGCACTTCTGCTGAAATAGGGATTAGCTCATAAATATTCAGAAATTAAATGTGATGTATGTACACATTTTAACTGTAATCAGATATCTGCACTAGACATATAACAGATTTGGATGGAATCAATTTACTAGCCTTCCTTAACCACTGGTCTCCACAAGTTTTTGGAAAACAAGGTCTATGGAGATTCTCAATCATCCAGCTCATGGTTGACCCAAAGGTGCTTTTCAAAAGGCAACTGGACTTTCTTTCTTGTTTATTTTTCCCCTTGAAAACATTTCACTTCTCATCCAAGAAGCTGAACTGAACTGGAATGAAGCTTCTTGGATGAGAAGTGAAATGTTTTCAAGGAGGAAAAAAAACAAGAAAGAAAGTCCAGTTGCCTTTGGAAAGCACCTTTGGAAAACAATGTTCAGAATTCAAGGCAATATTGGCAATCTGATCAGGTGGTAATGCTGTATTATTTGTAGTTCAAAAATATTCCACAGGAGACTTCCAGCTGATGTCGCGGGAATTCTGGCTGACATTGCAGTGAGATTGGATGTGAGGAGTGCGTCTCCGAGCTTCCACGCTGACTTCTCCCCATTGGAAGGCTCCGAAAGGAGCTAAAACCACCCTGTAGGGGTGATGAAGACAAGAAGGATACTCTGCAGGTCATGGAGAGCAGCAACTCTCCTGTTTGACCCAGGGCCTCTTCCCTCTCATCCACAACGAGGAGAAGAGGCAGCCATCATGGCTGCCATGAAGCTGGGACAGAAATGTGCAGGAGCAGTGTAGATGAACAGTGACTGGAGCTGGGTGAGAATATTCCTTTTGTATTTAGACCTAACTTTAAAAGAAAAAAAAGAAAGGAAAATCTCTGCGGGGATCGCCACTGCCTGCCACCTATCGCTGCCTCTGCGGCCCCTGTTTTCAGCCTCCATGCATCCATTTTCTGTCTCTGCACATCCCACTTTTGGCCCGTTCCAGGCAGCGGGGATCGCTGCTGCAGTCACCTATCCTCACCACCTGGAACGGGCGAAAAATGGGACATGGGTTGGCCAAAAATGGAGCATGCGGAGGCTGAAAATGAGGCACGGGGAGGCAACGATAGGTTGCAGCAACGATGGGCAATGATGGCAACAGGCAGTGGCAATCCCTGCAGACTGGAACAGCTGATAGATGGTATTCCAGGAGGCCGATCCAACTGGTGCTAAATCAGGCTGTGCTGAAGCTGACCAGGCTGTTTTCTGCTTGCTGCAAGGATGTAAATTGCTGGGAGGGAGAGGCCAAAGGGTGGGAGCCGATGGGTAGCCAGGGCTTTGGCAACATTTGCTGTATAAAATGTACAGACATTTCCACCCATTTTTTTTTTGGGGGGGGGTGCGTTTTATACACCAAAAAATACGGTATTTCTTAAAGTGGTGAACAACCATAGAAAGAAAAATCCTAGACCCGAAAGAAAGGAACTAAGGGGAGAAAAGCTAAAGACATTTTAAAACATAGAAAATTGGATTTTTAAACTGGGTAGGTGTTGTTTTGGAAAGGCATTATAAAATGCTGAAACTATCTACTTGAACAGCCAACTTTACTTTCATAAATTGAATTAAAATTGGGATTAATCAATTTATCAGACTGGAAACAACACTGAAACCTTAGCTGTTTCAGGGTGCCATCTACTGGTGAATGGAAAATATACCATAGCCCTACAAGCCTAGGAAAATTCCTGATAAGAGGAATAAACAACATTCATCTGGAGGACTGTGGTGATACTTACTGTTCTATAACTATCTACTTTATGATTACTGGAAACTCTATTGCGAGAATAAAGAAGATTATTAAGTAAAGTAAAGTGACTTTTGATTTGTGGAAGCTGCCTGAACTACTAAAATGGAACTAATTAATAATCCTAAAATGTAAAGAACTATGATTATTGAACCTTCTGAGGAGCAACACTGGACTTGAATACATTGTTTTTGAACTATTGAGTAAGAATGGGACTTACTAAAATAAGACAAGATGCTCCATCAGGGGAAATGAGTGAGATTTCAAAAGAAATGGTGTTGATGTTCCAAAGCATTAGGGATACTATGACAAAGAATCATGGAGACATAAAGAACCTATTGCAAGGCATAAATGGGAAAATAGAAAATACAAATGACAATAAATGAAGATCAAAGAGTCCAGGAAAGAGAGGAGACAGCAGAAAGAATGAAGGAAAAGATAGAACAGACAAACCAGCAAATAAAACAAGAAGATGAGAAGGAGAAGACAATAAAGATAGTAATGACTGATGAAATAAACCAAGGGAAAAGTACTTTAAGAGATTGAAAATTGAAATTGGATAACTTGGAAGATACTTTTGAAAGGGAGATAGGGGGTTTGGGTGGACATTCTGGAGACCTGGCAGCTTAGGAGGATAGAGATGGGAGAAATATCCAGACTGAATGATGAAAACACAGATGCTGATAGAGACAAAGATCCAAGAGAGGAGTATGGAAAGCAAGCTAAAAATGAATAAGAATTGATGTATTAAAATGGGCAAGAGATGATGGATAGAAAGGAACTATTTATTTTTTTCTAATATAATGATGGCCTGATTAAAAACTGGAATAGAGGTAGAAATAAGAATATACACCTGTATATAAAGCAATAGTTAGATGGAAAGATTGAACGTTGAAAGATGGTATTATTAGGTATGTTTAAATAATAGGATGATTGGTACTAGAATGGCATAATGTGACTTTGAATAACAAAATAATGAAGGACTATGTCTTAATATAAACATGTGTATTAACACTAGGATTAGTAATGGTGGCCTGACTAGAAGCTAGAATAGAGGTAGAAATAAGAAATAGGGGAATATTATCAGATATAATTTTTATTTAATAGAATATATGTAATAATTAGATTGCAAGATTAACGATTGAAAGATGGTATTACTATGTACGCTTAATATCATTGGCATTAAAATGGAACATTGAAATATTGAATAACTACTCTAAAACAAACATGTATATCAATACTAGGATTATAAAAGTTTTATTAATGTAATTATTATTATTATTATTATTATTATTATTATTATTATTATTATTATTGGTTAATCTTTAGTGAGATTCACAGCCTTTGAGACTGGTTAATAGCTCAGCAGCTCGAGTCGTAACCAAGGACCTAGGAACTGTTAATGTATCGTCGGAGGATGTAAGCTGTTCCGAGTAAGGTGGTTTTTTGTAGAGTCAAAATGTTCAAGTCCGGCAATTTTAGAATTTCTAAATAGCGGGGTAGCCCTACATCATCATCATCATCATCATTATCATCATCATCATCATCATCATCATTATTATTATTATTATTATTGCTGTTCATATCAAAATGAATTATACCCAGGGACCACATTGTTCATGTATTGATATTGATGTATATTTAAAAATAAAAACACAATAAAACTTTAAAAAAAAATTCCACAGGAGTTGGAATCAAGCTTTCAAACACTGTGTTGTGCTATTATCACATCTGCACTATGACCTGCCTTGGAAATGATAAAGGAAAGTTTCCTGTTGCAGATGGCAGTGCATAAAAAAAAAAACACCCAATTTTTAAAAAGTATGATTTCCAACACTTTTGAAGAAAAATATAATATTATAGCAGAGAATTCAAACCTTAGTTTAAAATATCTCAAACCTTAGTTTAAAATATGTCACCTAACTCTGTGCAGTTTATTGCATTAATCCTATCTATAATTTCCTTTGGGGGAAGCTAGGACTGAGATCTGATGCTTTATTTATTTAAAAATAATATCACAGCTGGCATTTGCATTAGAATGAAGTCTTATACTATAAATTGATGTGTCCCCACAAATCAAATAATAGTTTTCCATGAAGAATTTTCCTCAATAGTATAGCAGAGCAGACAAAACTTACATTTCCTCTCCATTTTCACTCTGATCATGTTATTCCTAGCTCTCCTATTCAATCAGCGCTTCCAAAATTTACATAGGCACAGATAAAGTCAATGTGCTTTACCCCGGAGTCATTGTAGAAGGAAATGAAGCTTATCAGACCAACCATAACAGTTGAAACAAAGGTGACAAGTCAGATGAATGGACATTAGCTTGTCAAAAAAAGAACAGCTGATACTGGGAATGGGAGCTTGTCTCAAATTTTAATAAATATTTTATCTAAAATAAAATTAGTTCTGTAGGGTATTTTTAGCCATTCATAAAGACATGTATCTCCCTTTCTCTTTATTTCTTTGAATAGAAAATATTTATTTTCCTTAAATGTCTCTGTATCAAGAAAAGGGACAGATTAATATAACCTCTATTATATTTGTCTGCTGTGGGGTTTTTTAGGGATTGTGGAAAAAGTGAGCATCGGGGTATTAATCTACACTGGGAGTTGATCACAATATTGTACACTGAAATGATGCCAGTAGCAGGGCACCACCACTCTTTCCAGTGGCTTTTATTGCACATTTTGTTGGAGCATGAATATTTTATTTTGTTCTCTTCCACAAGAACATCTTCACTGATATGCACTTTAATAAAACATGAGACCATGTTTTTTGGCATCTCCTTGGTTGCCTCCAGAACAGGCCCCATCACAATTTCATTAAGCAGAACAAACACTTCGGGTTCATATCCTTAATAGCTTTGTTCTGAAGGAGTCATAGACCATGTAATTTAGCAGCAAAATGTGTTCCTGGGAGTCTTGGTTGTGCTAAGAATAAAACATGTGCAGTCATCAATAAAAACTCAAAATATATAACCCAAAATATGAGGAGATTAAGCATCCTTTACAGGCTCTCCCAGGTTCATGGAATTTAATATAGTTTCTTTCCTGTGGAAGTATCAAAAATAAAGGCTGAAGTAGGGCATAGATATATTACCAAAAAAGAGAACATTTGTAATCCAATAAAAAAAAAAGCAAACACAAAAACACAAACAAAAACAGAAAGACTATCAAGCAGCGGTGGGTTGCTACCGGTTCGCACTGGTTCGGGAGAACTGGTAGCAGTAATTTGGCCTGGGTTGGCGAATCGGTAGCAACCACTGGCTGGCAATGCCCCCAAACCAGTCACCCGCTCGCTCACTCACCCCACCCCATCCCAATCAGTCACTCCTCACCTCCTGGGTGGCTTGCCTGCCTAAGCTGCCTTTCCAAGTTCCCACGTGGTGCCTGCCTGCCCTGCACCCCAAATGAGCTGCCTCCTCCTGCCTACAGGTAAGTCGCGCTAGCCCCCCCTCCCCAGAGCTTGCTGCGCCCCCACCCCCACCCCCACTGGGCTCACGATGTTACCTTCTTCCCATGGCTGGTGGCAGAGGGGAAGGCAAGACAGCGCCCATGAGGAATGTTGCTGTTAAGGAGGACTTCTCCTTGGCCCCAGCCATGCATTTTCAAGCCCAGGCTATTGCAATAGCTTTTTACTCCAAGCAGCCCAGCTGGGGTTCCTCGTTTCACTCCAAAACGCATGACTGGGACTTAGGAACAGTCCTCCTTAATAACCTCCAAAACTGTTCCAAGCCTTGGTTCCTTATGTAAGTACTGGCCTTCAACCTGGCTGTTTCTCTGTACCTGGCTTTCTGGAGAGGTCCCCAAAGCGCTGTGCTGTGAAAGACGCTTCCCAGCAAGAGAGCAGTGGAGAGAAAAAGCAGCTGCTGATCACTTGGAGCATTGTTCTCCAGTGACCTGTTTTCTCTCCCCCACTCTCTTGCTGGGCGAGCATCTTTCGTAGCACAGTGCTTTGGATTCTGTAAGTGTAAGTCCCATCCAGAAAGCCAGGCAGAGAGAGTCACGTTGCAGCAAAGACCCTTCTTTACTTTCAATTTCGCTTTTTCAGCATAGCTAGGGGGAAAAAAATTTGCTCCAGGAATTTACCTCTTTACAGCTAGCTCTTTGAAGCCCCGCGGCAAGAACTTAAAGTTTTTTTTCCCCTCTAGCCATCAGCTGGGACTCCGGAGGCAGCAATAGATTGGGAGTGGGCGGGGTAAGCGAACGGCGACCGGGCGATCCAACAGAGGCAGAGGGTGAGGGTGAGTGAAGGCATGGGGGGGGCGAGAGAGGGCTTTGGCGACCCCTGTGAAATGGCCGTTTGACCCCCAAAGGGGTCGTGACCCCCAGGTTGAGAACCGCTGTGCTAGATGCTCTTACTGAAAGTTTTAAATTTTGGGAGGCTCAAAATGTAGGAATCGGGCCAAATAACTGCACATTACTATTCTGTAGGGTCTTTAAAAAATGTGGTAATAATATTTCATAATATGTCAACAATAAAAGGTAAAGTAAGGTAATTAGATGAAGGTAGCAAAAAAAAATTATGATTGTTTCAGGATAAAATAAAATATATGTATGAAGAGCAGAGTATCTATGGAGATTCTTGGCCATCCAGGTCATGGTTGTCCCAAACATGTTTTAAAAACTGAAGCCATCCATTTGTGGTGGGTGGAGTCTAGGGCTCATATAGGGTGCTAAGAAAGAGAGAGAGAGACAAGAAAGAAAGAGGAAGGAAGGGAGAGAGAGAGATAAGAAAGAGAGAGAGAGAGAGAGAGAGAGAGAGAGAGAGAGAAAGGAAGGAAGGAAGGAAGGAAGAAAGGAAGGAAGGAAGGAAGGAAGGAAGGAAGGAAGGAAGGAAGGAAGGAAGGAAGGAAGGAAGACAAAGAAATAAAGAAAAAAGAGAAAGAAAGATAAAGGAAGGAAGGAAGGGAGAGAGAGAGACAGAGACAGAGACAGAGACAGAGACAGAGACAGAGACAGAGACAGAGACAGAGACAGAGACAGAGACAGAAGAGGAAGGAAGCACCATAAACCCTGGCACTAGATGTGGCTTCAGAAGATGCTTTGAAACAGCACAGCAATCTAGGGCTGGAAGGGATCTCGGAGGTCATTCTGCAGCAGGAAACATTACATCCTCTGAATTATTTTGATATCTCTAACAGAGAGGAAAATTGCCAGAAAGGAGAAGGCATTCACTAGGATAAGGCTACCATGCAGAGGAAGGCAGAGATAGTCCTTGATTTATGATCACAATTGAGCCCAAAATTTTGGTTGCTAAGCAAGAGTGTTGTTAAGTGAGTTTCACCACATTTTATTCAATCCATGACCTCTCCTGGCTCTAACAGTCATGTTCAAGCTAGTGAAGAACATCTGAAGGTGTGTATAATGTTCTAATGTACAGAGGTTATGGTTAAATGTGTGGCAGAAAGTGGACTCTGGATTTGTTTTTCCAAATGTAGTAAATGAGGTTGAATGTGTATAGTTTTAGAAGACCTCTGTGTGTGTGTCTGTATGTGTGTGTGTGTGTGTGTGTGTGTGTGTGTGTACGTACATATACAGTATATATAGTAGATAATGTATCTTTTTGTTTGGCTATACACACTCTATATTATGTAATATGTATGTACACATATGATATATATATACATAGGATTAAATAGTATATTTTGGATGTTCAGTAGTAGTAAATAAATAGACAGAGAAACTATATCTTGTTGAGGCCTTTGAGGTGAGGAGAGGCCAGGACCCTAACCCTAACCCTAACCCTTGACATGAGTGACTTCAAGTTGGCCACGCCCACCCAGTCACATGACCAACCAGCCACGCCCACCCAGTCACATGACCACCGAGCTACACCCGCAGTCACATGACTACCAAGTCATGCCTGCAGTCACATGACCCCCCCAAACCACGCCCACCAAGCAAGCCACACCCACAGAACCGTTAGTAAAAAAAAATTGAAACCCACCACTGCTATCAAGGCTGATTAAAGCTTAGATCCAGAAAAGCATAAAATATACAATCAAATAAAAAAGATGTTGAGGCTTCAGAAAGAGCTCAGAGAAGAGCAACAAAAATGATTAGGGGACTGGACAATGAAACATATGAGTAACAGTTTCAGGAATTGAGTACATCTAATCTAATGAAAAGAAGGACTAGGGGTGACATGATAGCAGTGTTACAATATCTATTGGACTGCCACAAAGAAGAGGGAGTCAACCTATTCTCCAAAGCACTTGACAGCAGGACAAGAAACAATGGATGGAAACTAATCAAGGAGAGATCCAACCTAGAAATAAGGAGAAATTTCCTACACAGTTAAAAAAGTGATCAGTGGAATGGCTTGCCTTCAGAAGTTGTGGTCCTCCATCGCTAAAGTTTTTAAAGAATTAATTGGACAGTTATTTGTCACACATGGTATGTGTGTACCATATTTCTTGGACTATAAGATGCACCAGAGTATAAGAAACACCTACCTTTCTGGGGGAGGAAAACAAGAAAAAAAACTCTGCCTTTGCCCTTTCGCCGCCACCCATTTGCCGTGGCCAGTTCACCACCACCGTGGCGTGTTCAGCATGGCCCATTCACCGTGGCCCATTTGCCACCGGCATGGCCCATTTGGCATGGCCCGTTCACCTCCTCCTGTTCGCTGCTGCCCATTCACCACCACTGCCCATTTGGTGTGGCCCATTCACCACCGCCAATCCCCGCCGCCTGGAACCAGCTGAAAATGCAACACGTGGAGGCCAGAAATGCAACACGCAGAGGCCAAAAACAGCTGAATGGTGGGTGAGCGGAGCTTCAGCAACATTCAGTGTATAAGATTCACCACAATTTTCATCCACTTTTAGTGGGAGAAAAAGTACATCTTATACTCCGAAAAGTATGGTAGTCTCCAGCTTGAGCAGGGGATTGGACTAGAAGACATCCAAGGTTCCTTCCAACTTGTTATTCTGTTAAACATACATTGATGCAAGGAAAAACCTATATAAAACAGTTTATAAGTTCCCATAATGTGAAGCTAATAATAAAAACAACAACAATATGATGTGGCAGTAATAATAACAATAATTACAACACCAATGTACTATTGCATATTCTTTTTTAAATGCAGGAACACACTAAGATTCTGAATTGATCATTGTAGCTGGTTTAAGCCCTGTGCCAAGCATGTAAGATGTTTTTCATCATCTACTACTACTACTACTATTACAACTACTAATGCTTTATTCTACTGCAACAGAGAGAGTTGGAAGTCAACACTTTAGTTTTCTTTTCTTCCTCCGCTCCTCACTTGTCTTTCTCTTTTTCAATTCTGATGATATTGAGGATACTTCTCCTTAGCATGATCTATATGCAAGAGCACTTAGACTTATATACTGTTCCATAGTGCTTTACAGCAGTCTCTGAGTGGTTTACAAATGTCAGCATATTTCCCTCAACAATCTGGGTCCTCATTTTACCAACCTTGAAAGGATGAAAGGATGAGTCAACCTTGAACCTGTCAGGATCAAACTCCAGACTGTGGGCAGAGTTAGCCTGCAATACAGCATTCTAACTACTGTGCCACTGCAGCTCCTAAGCAGTGATTTATAAACCAGAAATTAACTGGAATCGGCAATAACATTTAAATAAAAGTGAGAGCCAGTTTAGCATAACAGTTAGGGTACTGGCCTAAAAACCAGGAGACTGTGAGTTCTCGTCCCACTTGAGCTATGAAAGCTGGATGGGTAAATTTGGATCAGTCACTCTGTCTCTCTCAGCCCAAGTCATTTCACAGGGTTGTGAGGAAAATAGGAGAAGGAAGGACTATTAGGCATGTTTGTCACTTTAAATTGAATATGAAAAAAAGCTTGGATAAAAATCTAATAAATAAACATTTCACCTAATCTTGTCTCCTAAGGCTCTGTCTTCTGGCAGTGGCTGCTCTGGGAGCGCACTTCCTGTTCTGTGGTTCCATCTCCATGTGCCTGCCCCAGCTCCCAGAAGATTTGACAGCAGGCGGCTGGCCCGACCGGCCTCTTCTCTGCTTCCAGCAGCTTCCAGACGGGTTTTGGAAGCCACAGAGGAAGCCATCCTCAGTGCTTGGATGGTGGCGGCAGTGGTTCAGTCTTCCCATGCAGGGCTGCGGCTCCCTTTCCCTTTGCCGCCTCCCTGCCCTGGCTGCTGGAAGACTCTCTGCTCCGGCTCCTGGAAGACTTGGCAGCAGGCGGCTGGCCCGACTGGCATCTTCTCTGTTTCCAGCAGCTTCCAGCCGGGTGCTCACTGCTTTGCCCACATAGATGTGGTGAGGCCTGGGAGGTGCACAAGTGGGGGAGGGAACATGGGCTCATGCGGCTTGGCGCCTTCAGGCCGCACGTGTTCCCCCCCTGCAGGAGGGGCAGAGCTTGATGGCACATGAAGGGAGCCTCTTTCTGCCAGACCCCCTGATAATTATTTCGGGGATCTTATTCCTGTCTTATTTTCGGGAAAACATGGTATGTGATCACAACCATTTTAAAGAGCAGATGTAATTATTAGCAATCTATTTGACTCACCAATCACTATCCACTCAGCTCAGGAGCAATTTTAAACACCAAAATGGGACCTATTTTATTTTTCTTTCTCTCTCTGAATCACGTAGAACAGAGGTGTCAAACTCAAGGCCTGAGGGCCAGATCCGGCCCACAAGTTCTGGCCCACAGAGTTGCCCTGGAAATAGTGAAGGACCAGCCCCAGGTACTTCTGTGAGAATGGGCTTCTGAACTCCGTTTTTGGCTGCCCTGGCCTCCTGCAACCCTCTGCCAGTGAAAACAGAGCTCGAGGGGAGGGTGAGCTCTTTTTTCACTGGCAGAGGGTTGCAGGAGGGTTGCAGGAGGCTGTGGCAGCCAAAAATGGAGCTCGGGAGCCCATTTTCACTGGCAGACTGCTCGGGCCACCACAGGCATCCCCAACATGAGTGACGTCAAGCTGGCCTCGCCCACCCTGGCCATGCCCACCCCAGGCCCCTGAGATCAAACACAACCCTGATGCAGCCCTCAATGAAATCCAGTTTGACACCCCTGATATAGAAGCTAGTTTCCGTGACATCTGCCTGTTAATTTTAAAATAAAAATCAGAAATGAGCATACCTCATTTCACAGTAATGAAATCTCAGTCACCAGTATACTACTGCCAAGTTTGCTTTCTTTTAAAATAATTACTTTTTGAATTTAGGACAACTAAGAATAAAAGTAATTCTAGAGAGAATGGCTGGTCCCAGAAGGGCATTTCCAAATGATACATTCTCAAAAGAAAATTCATATTTGCTCCAAATATTCAAAGCTATTCCAAAAATAAAAAGTGTCTTGCATTTTTCAGTAGCATTTTTTTGTGTCTGTGTGAGATGGAACGGGAGGGGAAATAGTCATTGGCTTCCTTTTTCCTAGTTACAATAGCAGCTAATCTTTCCTTATAGCTTTGAAATTAGTTACATTCCAGCACAAGAGCTGCTGGGTTTCAGTATTTATACCTATTACCTAGTAGCACAGTGGAGAAGATGCAAGGTCAGCACTTAGTGCTGACACAAAGGGGCCATTGTAGTGCTGAAGAACTGTAGGAAGTAAAAGAAAAAAGCATTAGAACTAGCTGTTATGTGAACAATAAAATGATTTTATAAGATTAAAGTCCAGTCTGTTAAGAAGTTCCCAGAATTATAAAGAGGTTAACTTTCTTGCATGGCTAAACTGAAACCGTTTGGACTGCTAGAAAGAAAAAAAGATACTAAGTATCAGCCTTCTCTAACTGACTCCTTCCTGAAGTCTTGGAATCCAATTCTAATTATCCATCACCCAATGTGCCTATTGATGAGATGGATTTAGACCGCGGGTGTCAAACCCGCAGTGTCACATTGCCATCAAGTGACATTTTGTGACATTTTCCCCCTTCACAGAGTTGGGGTGGGTGTGGCCTGAGTGTGACACATCCGGCCCACGGGCCACCAGTGTGACACCCCTAATAGACTCTGTCTTTGTGTCAGGTACATAAATTCAGTATTTTCTTGGCTATGTCATAATTTGCATTGTTTTCTCCTCAGCAGATGCCTGTATTTGAACTCTTGTATATTTTAAGCACACGGGAATCAAGGGGGGTTTCTCCGCAGATGTTCAGATTAATATTAATTAATATTTGTAGCAATGTTCTAACTGTAGCAGAAATATAACCTGGAAGACCTCAACAGAAAATAACTTCCATATTGTTCCCAAGAATATTCATGGCATGGCAACTGCATGGGACCCTCATGGCATGGGACCGTACTATCTGCGGGACCACCTCTCCCTAGTTACATCAACCTACCAGATCAGATCAGGTAGAGAGGACACACTGCAGGTACCATCACCTAGGGAGCTGCATTTGATGGGTCACAGGAGACGTGCCTTCTGCGCCATCTTGCCCACTTTATAGAACATCCTTTTCCCTGAAATTAAATTAGCTCCATCCCTCTTGATATTCCAAAAGACCCTCAAGATCTGGCTTTTTTATCAGGACTGGGGCTACCAGGCGACAGGAGATTGCTTAGAGAAGGGCTGTCAAACTGGCAGCCTGTGGGCCGGATGTGTCATGCGCTGGCCACGCCCACGCCCGGTTTAGCAAAGGGGAAAAAGTCATGACACATCATGTGATGCTGCCGTGACACTACGAGTTATCAGATTGTTGTGCACTGTCCAGATTCATTTTTGGTGAGACGAGTGGCTATATATGTTTGATTAATAAATAAATTTATAAAATAAATATATGTGTCCATCAAGTTATCAGAAGTCAGGTTTGACTTGAGATACACTATACTTTTGGGATTAGAAAACATCATTCAGAATCACTCAAAATTATAGGCTAAGGATAAACATCTTTTTGATGCTGTGGGCACATTTGGAAGTCATCAGTCTTCTCATAAAATAATACTGCAGCTTTTGTGGTCAGTCACAACCTATCCATTTATGAGAAGTCAAACTGATGAAATTGCTCCCTGCCACCATTTCTGATCGATTATTTCTCTAAGATTGTTTCAATTTTATTTTCCTTTCCAAAACAGGAATTGCTCAAACTGGCTTTCAGAAATAAAACAATTCAGCAAGCTGAAAACAGCAGAAAAGATTAGAACTTCCATATTTCCCCTCACTTCTGATTAATCTTCAATAAGTAAGATTAAGCAGTGGGATGATATCCTTGCTTTTTTAAAGTTTCTGACTGAACACAGATAAAAAATCTAATCTAGTAGGCATCTTTTATGATCAATTGTCAAATCTGCTCTTGCCTTTTGAGGTGAAGTCAGTGCCACCTCACTTTTTGGATAAAGGAGTTCTATATACAAAGTATTGCTGCCACAGAAACCCTGCTGTAACTTTTGAAGACAGCTGTTCCTGCAGGAGATGAGCATCTGCTGATATTCAAAGGTGAATGTGCTTGCATTTCTTATGAAGTTTCATTAAAAAATAAAAATAAATACCTCCATTTCATGGTGTGTTGATCTCCCATGATTTTAAAAGGGTTATTGAAGTAAGCCATAGTGAGTTTTTCTCTTCCATGTGTGTGCCTTAGATTTCTACCAATATATTTAAAGCAGAACTTAGATTGGTGGAAATATACATTCTCTCTTTCAGGGATTTTTGTTAATGAAAACTGGTTACAACTGGCTATAGGGGCTACATAGTTGATTTCAACAAGAGCTTAGAAAATGTAGCAAATCATTTCTAAATTGTATGCCATTGTGTTATTTTTTTTAAAAAATAATAATAATATTACATTACAAAGTTACATGTTTAATTAAGATCCATAATTTCACATTTGTTTTCTTTAACAGTGCTGGCCGACTGAGTTTTTGTTTATTAATCTGTCAATTCTAAAATGGCACATCCCATTTTGTTTATTTAGTATTGCGAGAGCCAGTATGGTGTAGTGGTTATAGTCTTAAACTGGGATCAGAGAGACTCATGTTTGAGACTCTATTCCACCACGGAAATTATAGGCTGTCTTTAAGGCTTTGTCTGAGACCTACCACCTCTCATGACTGCCATGACAAGTTAAAGTGGCAACCTCATGTGAGCCACTTCAAATTATTAAGAGGAAGAAATATGCTATACTTTAGTTAAGTATATTTATTCCTTTACCCTTAAAGGAAAAGTAGTAGGATAATTAGACATTTGTCCAAGAAATTTCTCCTCCATTTTTGGAGGAGGTGTCCCAAGCACTGTACACATTCCTCCTCAAAACCAGCAAAATGCCCAAGTTTCTAGGAGCCTGACCCGGACAGCAGGCTAGCAGACTACCATAAAGATCAGGAAGCTCATTTTACATGAGCAGTGAGGTAGGAAATAATTTCTCCATTTTCCATTAGTTCCATTTGCATGAGTATTTTAGTAGGACCACCATATCAAGGCTGCAAAATCCATTCACAGAAAATAGCTATGACTTACCTGTGTATGTTTGTTTCCATCTAATTGTTGTCTGTAGTTTTGTAACCCAGATATAGAAGTTCATATCTATTGCTTATTAGACATCTATAAACTAGGTTAGATCTGGACATAATTCTACACACAAGGTAAAAATATAAACTGAAAGTATTGGAATTACAGAAAGCCACTTCCTTGTGGTAAAGCATTTCCAAACATTAAATTCCATTGTTTCTTCTTGTTGTAATTCTGGTTTTAAAATGTTCACAGAGTAATGAATTACAATTAATTGTATGAATGTATAAATGTATACAAATCAATGTATCTCAGTTCTTATTCTGGAAAATCTGGTCACTCCACCCAGTGGATATTATGTGCACCAAACATTGAATATCTGTTAAGTCACATTCTTTGTTTGGTGTTCTTTAGCCATCTTCATTGTAACTATTCAAATCATTCTAAGAGTTGTTTTATTATAATACCTTCAATGTTAAATATCATCCTAGTTAATTAACTTACTGGTTTATTACTGAACCTTTACAGAGCGTACAAACAAATGTTTATTCCTGATATGTATGCCTAGGTGCTAATTCTCTTTCCATGACAAAATGAAAGTTTCCCATCACTAGCTTTCTTCAACTGAATTTGGAAACCTGGAGATTTTTGAGTGTTTATGGAATATGAAATGACAAACAGAGACTGTAGGCAGAAAATCTCCCCCTTGTCCAAGTGGAGCAATTGAACATTCAAATGTTTCTCTTTAGCAAAAATTGTTTATACAATTGCTATGAATGCCCATAGCATTCAGGACATCCAAGAGAGTAAGAAGGAACTCAAGTGAAGGAAAAGGCTGCAAACTGTAATAACCGTGTCCTATGACCCAGCTGTCTTATTTCACATAACCAGTAAAATGTGCTTTAGAAGCCACTAATCAGTTGATTTCCAGTGGAAAAAGGTAACAATTCCTTTGCATTCAAAGGAAAGGAACAAAAGCAGAAACTGTGGGAGTCAGAACAATGGCGCCCAGGGTAGGCAACCTTATGTGGTAAAACTATTTGATTGCTATAAAGGCATTCTAGGCCTACCCCCCGCCTAGGGCAACTCCATAGCTTCAGCATTTCCATCCCCCAAACTCTCACAAAGCAGTGGGAAACTGACTGCTGAACATCTTGAATTGTGCTGACTTTGAGATGCAGGGAACCAGCAGAAAATTAGTCAATGCATATTGTCTTCCCTTCTGGCTGATTAACAGTAGAGGGTAAATAACATCATTCAATTAATGACTTGCCCCTTGAGTTTCAACTGACCCTAGAGTCACAAAAATCTCTTCACTCCCATTCCAAACCACCAGCCAAATAAACACAGATAGTGGAAAAAACATGAATAAGGGAATAGTAGAGAAGCAGTCTTTATTTTATTTCTTTTATGTGTGGAATGCAAGTGATGAGATTAGTTGGACTGGGAGAATAAACAATGCAGAGAGCAAAAGACGAATTACAGGAACAAGATACTGAACCTCAGTATAGGGACAGTAGGGGTAGAGATTAATGCTTGACTTGAACCTAAGAGATGGCAGCACCAGTCAAACTAATGGGAAAATAGACCACCCAAAATATTGACAGAACCCCACTGACAGAACCCCAAAATACCAGTTTTGTTGCTATTTCAAATAAACCAGAGAAAGAAATGGATTCATCTCCTCAAACAAACATCATGAGATAAAACATTTCTAGATTCAATAGAAAAATAAGCCAAGTAATGGTATGGAGATGCCCTCATCTTTGGGAAAATGTTGTATTTAAAGAGCATTACAGTTAAGTAACAAAAAGCCCAGGTTATTTTTTCATCATCCTCATCTGCCTCCTTCAATGAAGAAGAAAAAAAATACACCTGTCTTGTATAAGAAAGCTATTTATGGAGGATCATCCTGCTTGCTCTGCCTTTGTCTCCCATATGTCTTCATTCCTTACTTGCCACCTAATTTTAGACTCAGCACAAGGCAAGGACTTTTTTACATTTTGCCAGGGAGAGAGGTCTAAAAAGAAATCGAGTTGTTCCCTCATGTGCCTCATGGAACAATTTGTTTATTGAAGATTAACCCCCATCTGTTCCTGTTTTCATCACAGAGCACATTTGGAAATCTGACACACTTTGATGCCTCAAGGGCAGGCTGTAGAAGACAACCCCCTCAGATATCACAACCCCCTCAGATATCACACTGCATCCAAGTCCTACCACTAGAAGCAAATGTCATCGCCTACTTCCATATCCATAACACTTGGAGTTAATTGGAACTGGTGCATACCTACCCTAAAGGTGTATTACAGACTTAATTGCTAGGAAGAAGCTTCCATACTAACTTTAAATGTTTGATTTCTTCCAAAGAAGCAACAGCAGTTAAAAAAAAGCTAATGCTGTTTAAATTAGAGCATCCTTTCCCGGAGACCAATCAATTTCTTTTAATCTTTAGATCTAGTCTTTTATTTTTCAGTCCTATAGTTGTCTTTATAAACCCAAGCTCACTGCAATTGCCAAGAATCCCTGGCCCATTTACTTTTACTGTTCAAAACTATGTTCGGTGGTTAGTATAAGAGCCAATGATGATCCTCTTGGAGCAAGCCATGGGCCCATCTAGCTCAGCATTCTGAGTTGCACAATAGCCATTTGGGAAGCTCACAGGCCTGGACAAAAGAGCAGTAACTTACTTCCTATTGTGCCTCTGAATGGCTCATGCTCCAAGTAGTGACTATGGGGAGACAAGCCAATACCAGTAAATACCAGATCTCAGAAAGTTCTAACAATCACCATGTAGACTGCATTTGTTGTGACTCCGGCTCCCAAGCCTGTCCTCATGGAGGAAGATGACTCTGAAAGTGATGGGGAGGAACTGACAAGGCCTCCCTCTCCAGGACCCTCCTTTCTGGCAATGCCTCAGGTTCCAGCTGAAGGCCAGGAGGAAAGCATGTCGGGGCACCTACTAATAGGGAGTGATGAAGATCAATCTTGGATTGATCCCAGGCAGTGTCAGAGGGAGAGGCGTGCGTAGCAAAGGAAGAGGTGGGGAAGGGCCAGAGATTGCTGAGTCACTGAGCCATGCCCCACAGGGGATAAAAGTGGGTGGGGTTGCTCTGCAGGCTCTGTGACGGACAAAAATTGCATATTGTGAGCTTCGAATGGGATATTTTTCAGGCTTAAGGCTTGGACTTTGTGAATGACTTCTGACTACTCTTTGAACTCTTGGTTGCCCCAGCAACGGACTACAGATACGCTGACTCCTGTTTCTAGAGGTGATAAGAAACTTGGCAGGCATTCGGAAAGTAGCTGCCAGAATTTTTATCTGCTAAAGGGATTCAGGTCGGCTTGTAAAAATAAATTACTGGTAGATATCTTTTGCTCGTGTGTCTGCCTATGTGAGGTGGGGGGACAGAACAGCACTGTGTTCATTTCAAGCATAAGAGGAACACAAAATGGGTCATTTTGAGTTTTCCATTTTCTTTTGTTTCTTTGCTTGCAGAATGACTGCTACTAGTTGGTTATAATGGATGAAAGAGGGCATGAACCTGAAGGGATGTCTTCTTAGGAGAGCTGAGAGCATCTCACCTCTTTTTACTTCTTCCTCTGAGATTGTGAGGTGTGGCTGCTGCTATAAACATCCACATACATCTTGGAAAATCTGAGACAATCCGGAGATTTAGTTACTGATGAATCTATACACTTCCCATTTTCTTTTGTTTTTCTACTTAAATCTGTGGGTACAGATATGTATAATTTATAGAACTCATTGAGATTATTTTCGAAGTGCTGCCCTGTTTATTCTTATCAGTTTAACAGCCCCTTTTCTATTTAAGGTTTTTGACCTGGTTCAATGTAAGAAATTGGTGGTGACATCCTAATCCTCATTTAGAAACTGGCTGACATTCCCCTGATTCTTGATGCTTACTGCAACTGGTCACACAAAATCTGATTCTGAGCTGAGGTGAAAGAAATCTCTTCAGAACCAGCAAAAATGTATGATGGGGAATATAATAGCGCTAAATTGGCATGAAACTATTTTCTGGGTATAAAATTGTACAAGTTTTTTTTAAAAGGCCAACACCTGGACATTAGGAGTTTTCATACTCCAGTGATAAAGATATGTATATTAAGTATTAGAAAAAGTTATTCTTCAGCTTTAACAGGGCTTTCCCCCTACTTCATTCTGAATAAAGATTCAGATTGCTAATATATCTAACAAGCCCAGCAGCAAAAGGTTAGTTTGGGTCAACATATAATGGTGAGAAATAAGCAGCATAGCTGGTGATTAAAGACAAAAATAGACATTGGGAGTGGGCTGAAATAACTGGGAGAGTTTTCATTTTCTTTCTATTGTACTTCCCAGTGTCCATGAAAAGAATAAGGAAAATTATTCCCCATTCTCTCGAAATATTCTATTTTTCCAGTTCCATCAAACAGGAGAAAAGGGGAAAAAGAAAGATGAATGAATCTAGTTCATTTTCTCAAATTTTTGCAAATGCACAGTTCAAAATGGTTTCATGTTTTAAAAATTATGGCTTGTGGAGAACTATATCCCTACCCAGATTTGATGAGAGAAAAGAGACAGTTGTATTCCAATCTGTCCATTAGTCCAGGAGGCATACATCCACTCATAGAAAAATTCCTGCAAATTTGAAACCTCAGGCATCAGAAATTTGTCCAATCCTCATCCATCCATTCAGCTATAATCATTTCTATGGCAACCTTTTCCTAAACTTTCTCACAGTATGGTTTGATAGTTATTTTAACTTTTAGCTCTCTTAGATATGAAATTATATTTTGATAAATTGATTGTGGGCAATAGCTGGTGCCTCCAAATGTGTTTCACATCAATTTCCATTATTTCTAGATATGCTAGCCAGGCATCATGAAAGTTGAAGACATCTGGCAAGCTTTATGCTAGGATAGCTGAGTGTCTATATATTAAAAAATCTCAAATGTCTTCAGTCTCTTCAGGGATTTTCATTTAGTACCTCCTTCATAAAGAAACAGATTTTCTTAAAAACGTAATTAAAAAGTTAGTCTTGAACTGTTGTTGGTTTTTTTCATCAGTTTATTGTCTTTTGTACTTTTTTTGTTCAAGGCTCATTTATTTTATGAAGAGATTATGCACAAACTGAAAACAAATTCACCAACATGAATTTTCATTAATCCAGAATGTTAAAAGCAAGCCTTCAAACTAAATGCTACAAAAAATGGGAAATTGAAAGCTCAGCTAGTCACAATATTAACAGTCAATGGTGCCAACTTAATGCTTTGTTTAATCTATTGGCTTTAAAGAAATAAATGTAAAAACATTAAACTAAACTTCAAAACATAGAAAGAGAGACTTCCTGAAACAACCTTTACAAAATACATTTCTCAAAACACTTTGCCTACCAGTTCTGCTAATTCTTTTTCTCTCTCATATCAAGTGGTCTTAAATCTCCCAAATAAATTATTTACACTTACAAAAACTAATCAATGCAAAATCTGGAAAGAGAAGTCATTCTTCAGGCAGGGCTACATTTGTATAGACAGTCTGGCACATAAACATGCTCATACAGATACATAATCCAAATTTCTTTTACTATGGCAGTTATCCAAGACATTTAGGGGTACTGGAACAGTCTTATCTCTAAAAATGTAAGGCATTTCACTATTGTTTGACAAAGACTTTCATGTTGTGAATTTTTGTTTTCTTAACAAAGGAAAGATTCCATGTCAATAAATAATGGCATACAGGTTTATTTTGTTTTGTTTTTTTCCCCAGAAAAAGATAGCTCTGTATGAGGGGTGTTTCCAGTTAGGATTTATAGATCTGTAAGTGTCTATGGAGATTCTCAGTCATCCAGGTCATGGTTGTCCCAAAGATGCTTTTTAAAGAGACAACTGGACTTTCTTTGTTTTTCCTTGAAGATGTTTTGCTTCTCATCCAAGAAGCTTTTTCAGTTCTGAAGATGAAAAAGCACTTTTGGGATATAGATCGGTAATCATAGGTTAAATGTAAAAAAAAGGTTCTCTGTATAACTGTGGTCCCTTAATTTCCAGGGATTGGGTCTACTATTATCCCTAGCCATTGTCCATGCTGCCCGGTGCTGACAGAAGCTGTAATACAACAATCTAGGGACACACATTTAAAGGAAACTGCCTTAGAGCTCTGTGTATCTTGAAGTCATGTGTCCTGTATTATGAATACTGATCTATAGTTGACTGGATCTTTGGCTGTTTGGTGGGAGCTAATATGACTCATAAATGTCCCTTTTTAAGTCAGCACTAGTTATGACTGTACATATCATTGTCCTTGCTGTTGATTAAAATAGTATGTTATGTCACCCCAGCCTAAAGAATTTAACATCATTTAATCCAACCCTGGAACTCCTTGTTAAGTTTACCCAAAGGCTTTGGTACAGATTCCAGACAGCATGAGAGGTAAGACGTAGAGTCGCCAGGTCTGCTTCCAAAAAATAGAGGACAAGCGGGGGGGGGGGGTGGTTAAGTAGTAAAAAAACCTTAAAAATTTACAATTAAATTATATATTTTCTTACAAACATTTTAACACGTATTAAAATAATCACTTTACTTAAAATTCAAAACATCAAATATATTATAATAATATGTAAAATATTAAATTACATTTTACTTTGCTGTTGTGTGTATTTTTTATTTGACTACGCAGCTTTGATCAATTCTTTGTGTTTAAGGAATAATTCTTTAATTTCAGTACAACGTTGAGAAATATTAAAAAAATATACAAAGTTCACTTCGAACTGATGGTACAAGCAGTCGGTTACGTTCATCAGTCCACAAATTTCTCATGACACTGAAAATTCGTTCAACGTTTGCATTTGATACTGGAATTGATGCACAATACTGGAACAGTTTCAGTAAACTCGGAGCTGGCTCTTTCTTGAAAAAGTACGTCCACTTATCAAGGGATGAATCACCCTGCAGATGAACATAAACTTCTTCTAAGGCAGAAATTTCATCGAAGAGAGTGTTGGGTGGAAGTTCTTCTCGCCATGGTGATAATAACCAGATGTTCATCATTTCTTCTAAAGTTGGAGGATTATTGCGATCAATTAGATTGAAATAACTTAGCGTCTCATATACTGAATCAGTGAAATTATACCACTTTTCTAGGTACGCAATGGCTCTTTGATACACGTTGATGGCTTCTTTCTTGAACTTTTGCACAGCATTCTCAGGCAAATGTTTTTTACATAAGGCAAATAAAACTCATTCCAAAAAACTGCTCATCGTATTTTTTTTGCAAAGAATCACGCAGCTTACACATGATAATGTGAAGATCACATGCAAGAATTTTCTTGCTTTCCAGCTTCAGTAGGGTATCTTGCATTATTGACATGAAGAAGTGTGTGAAATATAAATACAATTCTGAAATTGTTGGTTCATCGTCCTTTGCGAGTTCATTTTCCTGATCCGAAATAAGGTTCCAGATAACCTTATGGCACTCATCAGATCCAAGAGAAATAAAATATGATTTTAGAGGTATCCAGTTTAAAAGAAGTCTTTCGACTGCTTTAAACAAACTTAACCAATGTGTTGGAACATGGCGCAAAACTTCATGGAATTCTGACTCGCAAAACTCAAAAAATGATTTCAACTCTTCTCGTTAATTCGCAGAATTCGAAAATTCGGCAAAAACCTTCAGCACTACATTTTCGATATCAAAAGATAACTGCTTTAATGCATTTTTTGCGCTGTTGTGTAAAATGTGATTATTGCAATGAGCATTCAATCTTTGTCTCATTCTAACTTATGAAAAAAAAGACAAAACGCGATTCTCCTATCCTTATTCTCTTAGACTGTACAGCTTTAGATTACGTACCATTTCATCATAAAGCTTTTGAATAAAAAAAATGTCCACTATTTTGTGAAAAAAAATAGTGAACATAATGTGAAAAAAGTGGACTGTCCGCTCAAATAGTGGACACCCCGCAACCCTAGGCCCCAAGAGTCCTATGGGAATCTATAGCAGAACTGCAAAGGGGCAAAACAATAAGCAGTCCCATCTTTTGAAAATGATTGTTAGAGGACAAATCACAGCAATACAGTATTCCAATCAGATAAGAAGAATGTGATCATCAGTGATAATGAAAGACATTGAGAGACCAAAGAAAATCATATATTTTTTTAAAAAAAATATTACTTGTTATGTGAAGAATATTGCATTTTGATATTCTGCAATGGAATTATGGAAAGGAAAGGAGTATTTTTATTTTTTGTTGGGATGTTACTATTTGAATGTTAACTTTTTGTCTAGGTATTCCTACTCAACTAGCATCTGACTAACGCCTTAAAATATCTCCAGTTTTGCTAATCTAGAGAGTACCTTATTCTGTACTTGCATATAGAAGACAGAGATGATGGGTGTTTTAACTGCTGGAATTGGTAAGTTCATAAACAAGAATTTTAAAAAGCCAAATGGTTATCTTCCTCCTGAAATATTTAGAGACCTCCTGCTGTAACTGAAAACCACTGTGTACTATTCTATGTCAGCTAATATCCACATTGCAGTCCTTAAGGCTTTCACTTAAGACTCCATTTAAAAATGCAGCTGGTTTAGAAATTGTTGTTAATATCTGCCTCCCTCTACATTTTTTCTGACTTATTTTGTCCAAGGAAGAGTTAAGAAACTTGAAAGCTTGCAACTTTTTTTTAAAAAAAATATTTAACCTGATCAAAATATTAACTGTGTGCAATTTTAATATCTATTTTTGTAACCGGTGTAACTATTACGGTTATCTTTTTTTTTGTTGAAAAACATCACCCCATAAAATAAGTAAGGCCCTTTCAATTTCAAAATTAGGCCCCAATCCAGATAGAAATGCATCTTAAAAACAGGAGCATAGATCAGATTGGAGGAAACTTAAGCTAAATAGATCAGAAAGATTTGAGATTTGTCTAAAGCAAAGCAAATTTCCCCGGAATCGTTCAAAGTAAATCTGTATTCTCCCTGTGGTCTGTGAGTGTTTTAAGATTCAAAAGCCATAGGAAAGGCAATATCTCCCGAAAACTTAATTGGTGGGCCCAAAATGTTCCCAGATTAAAAAGAGGGAGGAAAAAGAAGAGATAGCATAGCTTTGTGACCATTAAGTTGAATTTCAATCATAAGGAAACATTTTACTAGGCCTTTCCTAAAGTATTGCTTTGGGGGGAATACCGTGTGTACTCAAATATGTTAACTTGCTTTCAAATTTCTTCTGTGCTCCTTTATAATTCTCTTTTGGACTGTGTAGTATAGCTTCGGTGATTGGGCTTATTTTTCTTATTTTTTGTTGTAACACAGTCCTTTCTTATTCCAGATACTAGTTACTTAAAGCCCCTTCCTTAGCAATCCAATGTTTATTCTTTTAAGGATTTTTTGTTTGAGTTCGTTCTGAAGCTTAGTTATATATGGAAACTGTGCCATGTTTCTTCTTCCCTCACATATATCCCAAAGTTGGTTTAGTCTTATAACATTAATTTGAATTTATGTCCATTGCAGCATCTGTATGTATCTTTGTTTCTATCATTGTCATTGTTGGCAATACAATGCTTCAGCTCTGAATGCTTCATGAAGAGATTTGTGCCAGCTGAAGCTAGGTATCTGAGATTTTCTAGGAAAATCCTGTGATAGTGGTTCCTCTCAAAATTCTCCTAGACTGAGACTTTGAAGGGCTGTAGAGCCAAACAACAGAAAGTCATCTGGCCACTTGACCTCTGAGAAATAGGGAAGGAGGGATGGCAATGCTTTGCTTGAGGATTTTCACAACCCTAACAGAAAAATTGTTAGATTATCAGATCACTGCAAAAGAAAACTCCTTCAGTTGGAACACAGCTTCAAATAGCGCCCTTTTAACTCTTTTTCCTTCTGCTCATACTCAATTCTATGAACTATGATATTTTCTAACAAACTATATCCAGAAAACAATGGAGGGAGGAATAGAAATATATTTTCCTGCTCCACACGTAATGCTAAGTACTAAGAACAAGTACTACACTTTTTCTTCTGAAATCCTATAATCTTTTTTTAGAATCCTTGATCTCTATCTCTCTATCTCTAATTGCTCCTTCTGCACAAATAAGAATAAATACTACTCAACAATACCCCTGCATCCCTCGTGCAGTTTTCATCCAATTCCAAAGGAACTATATGTGTGAGAATTAGTTATAGGGATTACCAGGCAGCACTTTTTTTGGTTTCATCCTTATTTAGAATCATCATATTTGAGTGGCCAGAAGTTATTCTCTGTGGTTCAAACCCTCTATTAGAAATTGAACTCATGGACCTTCATGCTTTAGATGGCAGATGTCATATTGTACAAAACATTGGCTTTAGGTCCTATCTAGCTAACACTTGAAATTACAGGAAGGGATATAAATGCTATAAAATGGTTTATACAGTTCACCTCTTCTTAAGAACATGGAGCAGGGAGATAAAGATGCTATGCCCCAGGTGCAAGTTTTTTTATATGATGCCTGAGCTATCAAATAAACAATAAGCCTAGGATGAAGAAAACCCTACCAATTCTTCCCATAGAAGAAATTCTTCAGTGCCAGTTCATTCAGTAGAAATAGAAAGGGTATTTTCCAGGTCCATCATACTCTAAAAGACAAGAATTGTCTGGTGATCTTGGAGAAGTATCAAATGTCAGATCCAAAACCAAGAATGAACATGGTGATTCTTCCAAACTGAGTTATTTATTGTTTTACACCAATAGACAAAGTCTTGTCTTCATCCTCTTTCTCTCACACATAATATCTGGGATGAGTTGCCTCTTAGTCCTTTGGAATGCATCCTTCCCTCCTGCAAATCCACATCCTACTGCATTCTATCACATCAAACATGAATATGGCAATTGAGTCTGTAATTGCCTCTGATAGCATTGTGCCAGTATCTGAATTCCAGACAGTCAGGTGTTTTGCTCTTCCCAAAAGCAAAATTAACTTCTTACTTTTATATTGTGATTTGGACTGAATAATCGGGGAAGGCTGGGATGACAGTGGAATAAGATACTTTATAAAGATCATATGGCTGATGGTGGGCTGCATTATCATTCACCATCATGAAGGTGGTTCAAATCTGGATCAGATCTTTTCAAATCATTGCTGTAGCAGGAGATAAAGCACTATAGTTGTTCTTGGTCTTTCCTCATGCTTGGCATCAAGATCCTGATACTTGAGTATCGCATAGCTATGAAAAAAAAAAAACCTACCTTTCTCTCCTTTTGAAAACGTGGAGGCTCTCCTGAAGCCATATTATCATATAGCAGTATTCCAGTATTTGAGGGGCTGCCACAAAGAAGAGGGAAGGTCAACTTATTTTCCATAGCACCAGAAGGCAAGAAAAGAAGCAATGGATGGAAACTAATTAAGCAGAATCAATTAAACTAATCAAGGAAAGAAGCAACCTGAAATTAAGGGGAAAAAACTTCCTAACAGTGAGGACAATTAAGCAGTGGAAAATCTTGCCTTCAGAAATTGTGGGTGGTTCATCACTGGAGGTTTTTAAGAAAAGACTGGACAACCACCTATCTGAAATAGTATATGGTCTCCTGCTTGAGCAGAGGGTTGGACTAAAAGACCTCCAAAGTCCATTCCAGCTCTATTCTGTTTAAGCTATGACAGCAACAATGTCAGAGGATTATGAGCAATTAAATAACAATTTCAGCTGTTCTAGCCTGAGTAGAACATCACTAAAGTTCAGTAAGGTAAGTGTGCCAAGATAAGAACCTTGTGAAGAGCTCTTTCAAACTATTGTTAAGTTTGCAAGCCTGGAAAGTAGCTTTCTGTCCAGCTATTGATCATTTATTGCATTGTTATACTGTACCATCCAACAGATCTGGTGCAACCAATCAATTATACCAATCAACAAGAAATTGCTACATAAAATGGCTAAAAATTATGTATGGATACGCTTTTGTTTTGAAACTGATGACTATAGAAGTGGATGGTATCTAATCTTCTCTAATCAAATCGGTAGCCAGAAAAGATATCTAAGTATGGCTGATATACACAATTTGTTTTTCCAGGTCAGTCCACCTGCCCTATTTTGCACATCTTTAATAGTATCCCCACATACAGCTTTTCTGTAGCCAAGTCTTGGCATTAGCTGAACATGATAATTCTAAAATCAATGAGACACGATAATCATTGACATACCAACAGAAGTTGATGGTGCTAAAGATTACAATCAGTACTTGTAACATTTGCAAGAATGCAGCAGTTCTAAATATACATATATTTTCTAATAGCTACATATACAGGTGAAACTCAAAAGATTAGAATATCATGCAAAAGTTCATTTATTTCAGTAATGCAACTTAAAAGGTGAAACTAATATATGAGATAGACTCATTACATGCAAAGCGAGATAGTTCAAGCCTTGATTTGACATACTTTTGATGATTATGGCTTACAGCTCATGAAAACCCCAAAATCACAATCTCAGAAAATTAGAATATTGTGAAAAGGTTCAATATTCTAGGCTCAAAGTGTCCCACTCTAATCAGCTACAGTAATTAAGCCATAACACCTGCAAAGGATTCCTGAGCCTTTAAATGGTCTCTCAGTCTGGTTCAGTAGGAACCACAATCATGGGAAAGACTGCTGACCTGACAGTTGTGCAGAAAACCATCATTGACACCCTCCATAAGGAGGGAAAGCTCAAAAGGTAATTGCAAAAGAAGTTGGATGTTCCCAAAGTGCTGTATCAAAGCACATTAATAGAAAGTTATGTGGAAGGGAAAAGTGTGGAAGAAAAAGGTACACAAGCAGCAGGAATGACCGCAGCCTGGAGAGGATTGTCAGGAAAAGGCCATTCAAAAGTGTTGGGGACTTTCACAAGGAGTGGACAGAGGCTGAAGTCAGTGCATCAAGAACCACCACACACAGACGGATCCTGGACATGGGCTTCAAATATCGTATTCTTCATCAAGCCGCTCCTGAACAATGTCAGAAGCGTCTTACCTGGGCTAAAGACAAAAAGAACTGGTCTGTTGCTCAGTGGTCCAAAGTCCTCTTTTCTGATGAGAGGAACTTTTGCATCTCATTTGGAAACCAAGGACCCAGAGTCTGGAGGAAAAATGGAGAGGCACACACTGCAAGATGCTTGAAGTCCAGGGTGAAGTTTTCACAGTCTGTGTTGATTTGGGGAGCCATGTCATCTGCTGGTGTTGGTCCACTGTGCTTCATTAAGTCCAGGGTCAACGCAGCTGTCTACCAGGAGATTTTGGAGCACTTCATGCTTCCTTCCGCAGATGAGCTTTATGGGGCTGCTGACTTCATTTTTCAGCAGGACTTGGCACCTGCCCACACTGCCAAAAGTACCAAAACCTGGTTCAATGACCATGGGATTACTGTGCTTGATTGGCCAGCAAACTCGCCTGACCTGAACCCCATTGAGAATCTATGGAGCATTGCCAAGAGAAAGATGAGAGACATGAGACTGAACAATGCAGAAGAGCTGAAGGCCGCTATTGAAGCATCCTGGTCTTCCATAACACCTCAGCAGTGCCACAGGCTGTTAGCATCCATGCCATGCCACATTGAGGCAGTAATTGATGCAAAAGGGCCCCAGACCAAGTACTGAGTACATATGCATGCTTATACTTTTCAGAGGTCCGATATTGTTCTATGTACAATCCTTGTTTTATTGATTTCATGTAATATTCTAATTTTCTGAGATTGTGAATTTGGGGTTTCCATGAGCTGCAAGCAATAATCATCAAAATTATGACAAATCAAGGCTTGAACTATCTCGCTTTGCATGTAATGAGTCTATCTCATATATTAGTTTCACCTTTTAAATTGCATTACTGAAATAAATGAACTTTTGCACAATATTCTAATTTTTCGAGTTTCACCTGTATTATTTAGATATAATATCTAAATTAACTTGTTCCTCCTGACTAACCCATAGCCTGGTTAGAAAGTTCTCCTGATCTTTACTTCTTGGGCTTTTATTCTTTTGTGCCAATGTAATAAATTGAAGGCAGCAGACCCTGTGTGTGATTTAGTCCTGGAATTATTCAGAAGCAGCAACATGCTTATTTTATACAGAGCTATGAATTTACATTAACCATTCCCAGCCTATAGTTAAGAGATCATTAATAATCAATTTTAAAACTCTCGGTTTGTTTTTAAACATTCAGATTTTTATTAAAATAAAAGTAATATTATTGTTCCAAAATATTTGAGAATTCAAAAGGTTTTAAAAAGGAATATTAGAACGCAACATATTAGGAAACATGTATGAAAAATCTATAATGTTAAAGAAAAATCATTTAACATTTTTAACAACGAATGTAAAGATTTAAAGGTAGAAGATGTTACATGACTATTTAAAAATAGCAATAGTGTAAATTCACAGGCAGGTGAGGATACTTTAGCAAGCAGCAAGTTATTCCAGGCATAAGTTGGGAAGAAAAAGCGTTAGCTATTTTTCATGCAATAAAGCAAACCTGTATTCTGACTACAGAAATTTCCATAACTTATAATAAGAATGTGCTGTTCTTTTTTATTCAGGGACCTTGGAAACTATAATTTGTCATGTATTTATTTAAAAGATTTTTTTAATATTAACTATAAAAGAGAATTTCAAAGCAACCTTGAAATTAGAAGACAATGCAGAAACTAGTAAAATCCAAATCCTGAAAACTATTTTAAAAAATTGGATTCCAGAGCTCTACAGTAAACTACACTAAAGGTGAACAAAAGTCTCAGCCCACCCAACGCCAAGCACAGGTTTTAACTCTAATGGGAGATAGGGGACTACTAGGAGACTTCTCAGCTATACTTCAAATGACAACTTTTAAGATGATATCGGGGCAATTAAAGTATAAGCTTTCTGGTAGCACACAGGATTGGATCCTACTAACACATGCTTGGTAAAGGTCTAGTTAAGTGATATTCCACTGGAGATTTTGAGGAGGCCAAGTCAGTTTTGCCTTCACTGTAAAGTGTCCCAACCACTCTGAAAAGATTGTAAGTTTCAAAAGAGCATGGAACCTGATGTTAAAATTGCCTTCAGGGGAAATGAGGCAATGACAGACCTTCAGAAAATCAATAAAAGAGTATCTTGTTTACAGAACACTATATTCTGGAACCAACTAGATTTATAGCAGATTAAGCTGGGAACTAAGGAAAACACCTCTCTCTCTCTCCCTCTCTCTCTCTCTCCCACTCCATCTCCCCCCCTCTCTCTGCCCCCCCCTTTCCCCTCCCCCTATCTATCGTGTTAGAATTAAGTAATAAAAGAGACTTGAGAAGTGGTTTCATTGGATGGCAGCATTTAGACTACCTTGGCTGATCTGGAAAAGATAAACAGGGTTGGAACTAGTTAGTACTTGATGTAAGCCAGGCCTGGTGCTTGAAAAAGCCTCCTGGAAGAAGACAATGGCAACCAGAAGAGCACATGTGTATGGAGTCCCAGTGGCTGAATTTTACTTGAAGGACACTTTTATCTTTGGCTCTTCAGATTTTATTGAGACCAATTCCAAGGAATATCACCCCAGAAAGATGATATATATTTGGTGTCACTCGCTTGTATATCACATAGAGAAGCAACCCAGACAGAACAATCTTTTCTAGAAAAATCATTAAAAGGTGGATGTTTCATATAGTGAAAGATTATCATTACAGGGCCATCTGCAATAACGGCCACTGGCTTCAAAGCAATCAGCATGATAGGATAATTAAAGACTTGCCCCCCTTGTGCATATTTTCTGATAACAAATTTTACATGAAACATTTAATCAATATATAAAAAGTTTATATACATATATATATATATATATATATATATATATATATATATATACATACATACATACATATATATACATACATACATACATACATACATACATACATACATATATATATATATATATATATATATATATATATATATATATATAAAACATATTCTGAGTTAGTTTTAATAGTCTTGCATTAGTGTATTACAGTGATTAAGAATATATATTACCTTATAGTTGAGCTTCCTTAGAGCTAGTTCAACTGACAGTTCAGCAAGGTTTGCTTTGTATGCTTTTGTGTATGTATGTGGATTGTATGTGTGTATCAGTGTGTTATACCTCTTTTTTTCAATGGATTTGTTTATATTCTACAGCTATTTTACTCAATATTGGCTTCAGTAGGAATTGGCAAGCTTCATGTACAAATGAACATATTCTCTTCTTTCTTCAAAATATATCTTGCAGGCCGTTGTTGTTGTTGTTGTTGTTGTTGTTGTTATTATTATTATTATTATTATTATTATTATTATTATTATTATTATTACTACAGTATAGAATTACTTCATCTAATATCAGTCAGTTTTTCCACACTCTCATTGTCTGAATTGTTTTGTACATTACTCTCAAATGAAATTGATCATTTACTGGTATAATCATTTATTGATCATAAAGTACATTACTTAAATCCAAAAATAAAATATTACTTTAACTAAGTTTTGTGTGTACATGCCAGCTGATTCACTAGAAATTGCAATCCCACAATTAACTCAGTTGACAACAACAAAGAAACCATTAAGTGCTGTTGTTTCCTTCAGCATTGTGGATAGAGAAAATAAGAATAATTCTACGGAAATGAAGATTTAATACAGAGCTGCTACAGATATGCAGCATATGCATTGCTACCACATCTAATTTATGAGCTATTTAAATTAAGATACATAGTTTTAATCTGACAATGTCTCTGCCTCCTGAATCTCTTCTCCACTCCCATCCCTTTCAGGAACAATCTATTCACCTAATTCACCTTGGAAAACTTTAAATTGCTCTGCAATAGACACTGCTTTGGTTCCACAGTTGTGTCTGAAGCCACCACAATGCGATAAATACTTTCAGCACAGCCACTCACAACCTTGTGCCAATATATTGAAGCTGAATTTGCATCATCCCTGTCAGAATGGCCATTGGCAATTTGGCAGAAGGCTGCTTCTCTTTCTTGTTCCTACATCAATACTTTTGTCTGATGGTCTTAAGTGCATTCCCTCCCAATTAATCAGAATTCCCACAGCAACAATTTATTCGGCCACCAGTGACATATCTGCCCTTCACCAGAATGTAATTGATTACTTACACTTGAGGAAATGCAGTTGAAGGCATAAAAAGCAGGTTCTTACCAATTGAAACACTTATCTCCTCTAGCTACATTTCAGCCTTAATAAAAAAACATACAATTTTATACATTTTAAACTTAAAATACTTTCCATATAAAACTATGCAAAAAAGGGATACACGTATACCTTTGGGCTTTGCATAGCCCTGAATGTTCGCAGCTCCATTAATTTACATTAAACACTACCTTAAAGAGTAATGAAATTAACAGAAGCTTTAATACTTTAGCCAAATTCCCCAGTGGCAGTATCATCTTTTTAAAGTGTTTCAGCGAGATGGTGGATTCCCAGCACAAGGAAATTGCCTCAATTTTCCACACATTGAGCACAAGTTAAAATCTAGAAACCAGAAGAACCTAGGGGTGAAGAGCTAAATTAATGGGCCTCATTGCAGCTGTAAGTCAGAAATGTAATCACTGTTTACATCTTCTTAAGCGTTTGGGAAAACTCTCGGTGATTTTGGACCAAGCAAGATTTTTTGGGATAGCAGCCACCTGTATTTGGGGTTTTACAAAAAGGGGATACATTTTCAAGAAATATTCATTTTCAGACATCCCTCAATTTTTGCTAGCAATGGCCAAAACAATTCCCTAATTATTCTACCCCCAAAAAGGATAAAGAATTTCAGACAAAACTGAATCCTACTTCACTATGCCTCTGGTTCTTTTTTTCTGTCCACCCCTTTTGTCACCCTGCACTAAATAATTTCTGACAAATAGGATGGAAAGGCATTTTTGCTCAGCCCAAGCATTTATTCATACAAAGCTGATTCTGATACTTATAGCAATAGCACTTAGACTTATATACTGCCCCATATTGCTTTACACTAGAGAGGTATAGTGCTCTCTAAGCGGTTTACAGGGCCGGCATATTGCCCCCAATAATCTGGGTTTTTAGTTATTCTTTATTTCGGATGGAAGCAATGAGACTATAGGATGACTAAGTTGATCAAGATCCAATCCACTGAAAACAAAATAGCATCATATCTGTATCAGAGGTATCAGAGGCAAAAAAAAAAAAAGTATTAAAGCATTAGAGAATGGGAGTGGGAGAGGTTGTAATGCTTTCTCCAACTGCATGATCAGGTTACGTCTTACTAACAAAAGTCAGTGTCATATATAGGAAAGACTTTTTTGATATAGCGGTAGTCCTCGACTTAATAATTTGTTCACTGACTGTTCAAAGTTAAAACAGAATAAAATTACTTACAACTGGTCTCCGAAGTTATAGCTGTTGTAGACTCATGTGATCAAAATATGGGCTCTTAGCAGCACACTTAGGCAAACTGGGCAAGCAGGGACATTTCAACTCCACTCACCCACCTATCTCTCCCCCACCCATCTTTGCCATTTTCTCTGCCATGTACAATGGCACTTGTCCGTAAGAGCAGAGGGACTGCAACTAATGTACTGTAGAGGCCCAGAGTCTTTAGCCATCTCAACCAAGTGGTACCACTACCAGCTCTTACTTCAGCCCCAGGCTGCTGGTGCCACCAAGAAATGCTGCCACAGGGTCTATTTTGCCACCAGCCACCTCAGCACCACAAATCCCCAGTTGCCTTTGCTTTCTGATGTTCCACAGGCCTCACTGTGTCCAGTTGAACTTCGTTATTTTCCTCTCACTGCTGATGAGGCATTCTCAGTTTGATGCTATACAAGGCAGCTGCTGACCATGCCAGGTCTTCTTCCCAAGGCTGCGCAAGCTGTTCTCCAAATCACATGTGCTGTTCTCCAAAGAGTGTGTCCCGTTCTCATGACAATTTAGAAAGCCCTCAAAAAACTTCTGAGATCTTCCAAAGCATTGTGGGAATGGGGTGTATGTCATTCTCCAAATGGAGTGTCTGCCTTCTCCTCAAATCTGGGGAAGATGGTAGGATTCTATGGCCAGCAACTGCCTCACAAAGAACCAGGGTGGACATGCCTTGTCAGCAGTAGGAAGAGGAAGACAGAAAAGAACACCTGGAGTGGTGGAATGCAGGGCAGCAACAGTCTCAGAGTACGGTGAGGGTGGCTGGGCTGGAATGGCTGGGGCTTCCTGGGGCATCTATTTTGTGCCATGCTGCTGGGTAGCATCTTTGTACCATTTTGTTGGGGCTTCCTGGGATGGGTGGGGCTTCCCAGGGTAGCTAATTCATACGCGCCTACTGTACTACAGCTTAGGGGCTTCTTGCAGTTGCAGAGTTGACACACCAAGAACCCTTTTTGTGCTGTGCTGCTAGGCTATGCTGGGACTGGACTTCGTATTGCATATTCTTTCCCCGTTCTTCCTGAGCGTATGCTGAACTGCAGCACCCTCCCTCAACATTGTCGAACTAGTTACCAAGTCTGCATTACTATTAATCTTCTCATCGTTTCTATCACCAATTTTCTCCCACTTATGACTGTATGACTGTAACTTTGTTGCTGGTATCCTTACAATTTATATTGACTGTTTCCTCATATGATTTGATTGCTTATTTGTACCCTATGACTATCATTAAGTGTTGTACCTTATGATTCTTGACAAATGCATCTTTTCTTTTATGTACACTGAGAGCATGGTATGCACCAAGGCAAATTCCTTGTGTGTCCAATCACACTTGGCCAATAAAAAAATTCTATTTTATTCTATGTCCTGTATAAGGCTTCCCAGGGCCTCCCCCATCCCACCCCCCTGCACACTTTATCTGGGCCTCTCTTCACTTCGTACCTAATGATCCATGTATCTGGAGCTATGACAGCAACCAGGACTGGCCTGGATTGCCATAGTGATGCAGTCATGTAACAGCATGTTTTATGATTACATTGGTTAGTAATGGAAATTCTGAACCCAATTATGGTCATACTGTATGTCAAGGACTACCTGTATTTTGGAAAACTAAAAGAAAACTAAAAGAATATAATTACAGGTTATAATTTGAAACTAGATGCCTATATTTTCTGATTCTTGATGTATAAGAACTTTTATGCACTTAGCCATCTTCAAAGAAATTTGTCCTTTATTATTTTACCACAGCTCTAATAATTTGGTTTCTATTACTTTGCTAGCAATATAACTACATTTAAAGCCATAGATGCACACATGCACAAACACATGGTGGTAGAAGATCTACTGTGCCATATAATATCTATCTGTGCTTGCAGACTACACTTAGAATCAATTGGATCGAGTCTTGTCACAGAAAAGTGGGATACAGTTATTCAAAATAAACAAATCAGAGCAGCTTCAACCCTAGGGAAATGGGTAATAATCCTTAGGCTTTTTACAATTATACAATGGTATAATTATACCAATTTACAATTATCCTTAGACTTTTTAATACATACTATTATACCATTATATAAAGAGCAAAACTAGTAGAAATGTTATTGTTTATTCATTTGATTTCTACTTGCCTTTTGTTCATGGATTCAAGGTGATCTCTCATTTTCTCCACCTGTGGTTGTGGTAAATTGGGTTGAGAGTGACTGGCCCATCATCAACAATTAAGCTTCACTGAGGGGTGGTTTTCAACCTGGATCTTCCCTATGCCAGTCCAACAACTTTATTAGGCTACTCAACTTTCTTTTTTCTCATCTCCATGTGCATAATGCTCACTTTTTTCACCTCACTATATGTCTTCAAAATTTACCTTTTCTTCCCTCTTTGCCCAAAGGAATCTCATAATTAAAACAAGGTAAGCAAGCATATAAAACGTAAGTCCTTGAATTCTTTACAGTCTCAGCTTAACCATATGAGGCATTTATGTTTTCTTTATGTAACCAAGTATTGTGCTTTTGTTTGTTTGCTTGTGTCTATGCCTATAAAGGTCTAATAATGGCTGATGTGGTTTGTGTATGTGTGTTTGTGTCTCATCAGAGTAATGCATGCATTGTTTCTCTGTGTGGGACAGCAAAACAGATAAAAACAGCCTAATCAAGGTAGGCATGTACATGTTGTCTCTGTGGGTCCTATGTGTAATGGGAAACATGAGGAATATTGCATTTATTCTGCCTTAGGTGATATGATAGGGAAGATGGAGGGATGCTTACAATGGAGCAATTGACAATACTAAATGCTCAGCTATCTGTTCCATTGGGATGTGCCGTGTGATATTTTCTAGATTTTTTTTCCTTCTCAGCCCTTGCCTGATAACGCCCATTTTTCAACTTGATCATTTTCTTGCTAGCTTGTCCCAGGCATCTTGGTCCCATTTTTTTTTTTTTTTAGTTTCCTGGTAGGAATCCAAACTTGCCTTACAAAAGTTCTGTCTAATTTTCCATTGGGTTTGAAAAAAAATAAAAACCAAATGAATCACCTTGCAGAGATTAAAACGAACTTTAATATTTCACAGTCTGGTATTTACACAGCATCTGAAGCAAGTAAAACATAGTCTGTTACAAAAACGTTGAGATAACAAAGTTGAGGGATTCATACAGTCACAGCATGGAGGCCAGGCCACTCCAAAACAGGACAGGGCAAGGCGAAGTTTGGAAGGTGCATCTGCTTGCCCGCTACATTCTTCCTGGATACTCCAATCCATCTAAATTAGTTGGAATTAGATATTGACTTTGGATATTACTTTGCAATTTATATACTTGCAGCCTCATTCCTATATTATATCAACAGAATGTCAGGAATCAAGGTAGCCATAATAGGATACAGATATGGAACATTTTTACAGATGATCATAAAGTAGAAGTGGATTTCAATAGTTAACAAGAAAAATTAATAATGAGTTTTGTTAAAGAAACATGTCTACACTGTCATAACTAATTTTTCATTTGCTATGAAATGTTATATGGATCTTAAATATAGTTTTCCACTGGGAAGCCAGATTATCAAAATATGACATTAATTTTGCCAGAGACAATACTGTTCTATGTCTTTGATTTGCCCAAGCAAAAAAAAAATCTCCAAAACTTTGTCTTAATAAACCAAAGTCAAGGGGATGCTCCTTCAACCCCCTAATACAAATAAGGAGTAAAATAACTAGGGATTTCAGCATTATTTTAATAAAGAATAGATTATTAAATACAATAATTTGTCCCTGAGAGGGATTTGTACTCATTACAGTTGTCCTTTACAAGTATTTATTTAATACTAAGTGGTAATTAAACTAACTCAAGTCTCTAAATAAAATTTAAACTCAACCAAGCACAACACAGCAAAGTGAAAGACAATACTTTCCTTATTCTCAGGTTTTTAATAGAACTTCCCCAACAAATTATTCTTATAACTTTAAAGTTATTAAAGACTTAAAACTATAATAAACCCGATTAAGTAAATGCTGAACTAAGTGAAAGAATGGTCAGGGAGAATATCTTTTGTGGGAATCAAATAGAAGATATTTCTTTTGTCAAGGTTTTTGAAACTTCTATCCAGGGGTGGGCTGCTGCCCTTGTAACAACTGGTTCACCCGGAATTGAAAATGTGAGAGAGAGCGTGACATTGAAAAACTGGTGATTATACAGGATGTGATAGCGCCAGGGTGGGTGGGCAGGGCCAGACCTGGTTGGAACTACCGCTTCACCTGAACCAGTCTGAACAGGCAGCAGCCCACCACTGCTTCTATCTCTACTGTAGATCTTCCCATAACCTTGGCAAGGAATCTGGTCTGCTGTCTTGATAAATATTGGAACAACTGCATGGTGTTTTTTGAAAGACCAGAGTTTGGTTTCTTGGACCCAAATTTTCAAAGCCTGTTATCTGTGAAACCAACAAAATTTTGACTGAAAAATCATTTGTAAATGTCCTAACTTTATGTTGAATCATCCATTCAAGTCTCCAATTCTTTTAGCAATCAACACAGCAAGTTTTGAGACAAAAAAAAAACAGCTAAAAGGAAAGAAAGCTTTTTTTCCCCTTTGGGGCCATTTACAGACTCTATGTAGTGAAGAATAGTTGACTGAACAGAAAGGGAAGAAATGCTTTTCTCTCTCTCTCTCTCTCCTCACAGGTATATCCATGAGATGGAATAAAAATTATGGAACAGAAGAGAGTTGTAACCTCATTCAAGACCCAGAATTGTAGAAGTGGTAGCAATTGATTGTTAAATACCTTTGAGGCTGCACTTACTTAATCAGTAGCTGATGCAATATTTTATTTTCAAAAACAAGGAAAAATTTCCAAGATATCTGCCAAGACAGGGATACCAACCCTGTTCTTTAATCCTTGGTATTGTTCTTGCAAAAGGAAAGAGACTGCAGCACCATTCCCTAGGCAGATGTACTTGAGGAAGATTAATAAAGTGCCCATAAAAAGTAGCCATCCTATACCTCAAATGCATTATATCCTGTACCAAGGAAGTCCTCATATTTCCAACTCTGCAGAGCATACGAGAAGTATCTTGCACCTGAACAAAAGCCGTATTCTGCCATTTTTGGAATGCTGGCCATATCAATGAAGATGACATCTGATAACAGTGGATCTTCCAAGATCTATCGTGTGACCTGTGAACAGAACAGAATGTATCAGAGACTTCTGCCACCTTAACATCTTGGTGTGGATTTATATTCCCTTATATCTATATTCTTTGCCAATTAAGGGTTACATAATACTAAGATTCAGTTTGTTAAAGAATCAAGAATATGTATCACTTTGGAATCAAAAGTGAAAAGGTGCTTTAAAACATAACATGGGCACATGTGGAATATCTATCAGCACTTTATTAAACCAAATCTACCTCTGCCTATGATTGGACTGTAACTACCAAGTGCAGATGCATTGTCCTGGGGAAAGAGCTACTTTTCATATAGGTCTTGAGTGGTCAGATGCACATTCTGTCAAATCTGAAGAGCTATTTAGTTCCATTATGAATCAGTGCTCTGGACCCAAAACTAAAATAAAAAGACAACACATTGTTCCAGGCCAATATTAAGATGGAAAAATAGATTTTTAAGTTAACAACTATTACTGGACTAAGACCAAAGGTTGATGTGATTCAGATGAGTTGCCACATTAACTTGTTCCTTTATATAGTTTTTACATAACATACAAGTGATAATATGATTTGTTTCTGATTTAAAGTATTTTAACACCAGCCCATTTACTATGTGATTAGTGAGGTCTATGAGTCAGCCCATATATATTTCTATGTGATTGTTAAGCAAGTTGGCAAGTTGGCAGTTTGCACAAACAGCCTAGTTTAGTGGTGACTGCCTGTTTTATGCACACAAGGAATGTCTTTAATTACATGCACAGTCACAAAGAGAAGCAATAAAAGAAAACTCAATCAGCTTTAAAAGTGTCCATCAGAATCCCATGAATCAAGAGTCTCAACCCCCCAAAAAAGAAGAAGAAACGATCTATTGCAAAAGAGCACGTATGAGATTTATATGGGGGCAACGGAATTTATTCCAAAATGCTTAAATATTAACATTTCTTATAATTTAATGCCCTCAAGCATTTACAGGCTTCCAATTTTAAGATTATATTAAGTGACCTTTTTAGCTGTTAAAGTGGAAGGCATTTTTAAAAAATTTAAAATTCCTCTAGCATAGGTACATTAACATTGTTCAGTCTGAAAAGAAAACCAGGGGCATGCAAGCCTCTCAAAATATTTTAATAGAAATGCATATGCATTTAACAAGGGTGATTAAAGTCCCAGAAATAGAAGCTTTGCTTGGTATGATGCTAATGAATTAGGTGAAATTCAGTGTTTCCACCTCTGTGATTCCACATGTCCAATTATTACAATAATTAGTCCATATCAATGTACCTTAATGTTAAGTCTGACATGGGTGGAAGCTTCAGAGAGTTATAGAGCATATGCCCTCCACAGGATAAGCTCCTCTTATTCAAGCTAATTCTTATAATCAGACTTCTGCAATTAAGGAAGTACTGACTCCAAGGGAAAAAATAAACTCCTAAAATGTAAAATTCCTGAGCTCCAGAAACGCTTCTTCCCAACTGCCAATGCAAAGAAACTAGTCATAACAGCTAGGTTATCATGGGAGGAAGCAGGGTGGATAAAAACCAATGATTTTTTTAAAAAAATCAAAAAAATCAGATTTTTTTTATTTAAATCGGATTTTTTTGATTTAAATCAGATTTTTTTGATTTTTATCGAATTTATTTTAATAAAAAACTTTTGGGGTAAAACTCTATCGTAAGATAGTTTTCTATTTAAGATACATAAATAATTTAGTTTATTCACCATGAAATGGAACTTAGTTATGTAGCATGAGGCTGTATATTCTGCAACACTGGGACTATCGGTGAGTCAACAATGGGTCAAAAGAGTAGCAGAGATGACAGTTGCTCTTTAAAAATTATGATTTAAATCGAGTTGATTTAAATCAAGCCTTTTTACTAGTGATTTAAATCATGATTTAAATTGTGATTTAAATCAACTCGATTTAAATCAAATCCACCCTGAGAGGGAGTAATGGTAATGCCATCTACTATTATCCTGTTATGTCTGCCTCTCGTATTCAACTGGTTTGCCTGGTCTAGTTTGGCCAGCCTAGTCAACTTGGGGAAAAAACAATTTTTCTATCACTAAGGCAAAGAGTCTGATAAAAAAGCAGAAGCATAATCCTGCGACTGAGTCAGCTCCATGAGCTGCTACTTCTATTGTTACTGAGAAACAAACACTGCCAGCACTTTCAATGTAGGGAACAGCATAGGTGGCTCAAATGGGAATGTGAATAAGGAAAGAGAGTCACCAACTACAACTTCGGATGAGACAGCAAAGTAAAAGCCAGAAATATGCAGGTATTGTGCTACCTTAAATATTTCAATGACTTTATTATTACTTAAAAATAAGCCAAATTTATTTATGTATTTGTTACCATCATTTTAAGAACCGATCCTCTCTATATCAGATAGTAAAGCTGAAGTAAACATTTGTTCCAGTTTTTCAGAAAACACAGAAGTCAATGCCAAGATGCTAGAATAGCACTGCTGGCCATCTTATCGGTTGTTGATATTTGTGGACAGCATGTGGAAGAGCCAACACATGCATCCAGACGTCACCAATGCAACAAAGCATATTTGGTGTGGCTAAGCTACCCTAAGTTTCTTTCAGCTGCTATGCCCCAAATCTTTCCATTTGGCATTAAAAATGTCCTCATTTAACAACAGTTACTGAGACCCAAATTTCCCAATTTGGGAAAATGTGTCATTTAGAATGGCAGGTCTAGCAGTCTCCAATTACAGTCATTAATCAAGGACCTTGATCATCACATGATCATGATTTCAAACTTCCTGCCAGCTTCTCCATTGAAGTTGCTTATGGAAGGTGGTAAGAAATGTTGCAAATCACTATCATGTGACCGTGCAATTACTGTGATGGCTGGAGCTTCGAAAACTGTGTAATTACCATCTGTAGTTGCAAGCTTGAACAGTTGCTGAATTACTGGTTACTAAATCAGAACTACCTGTAAAGCTCAGTTGCTTCAAATTTTAACTATACAAAACATTTTTGGATACCTATCACTTAACTCCAGTCTTACTCATTCCCTTTGTAACAAATTAACAAATCTACATCCATGAAGCCTGAGCACTATGTCAGGCTATATAATATCTGTGGATGGCTGTAGAGACTTCAGATATTCCATACCTCATTTATCTATTACAAACTCCATTCTCATTTATTTCACTGGAGGCCTGGAATTGTGGATACATTTAAATATTCTTATTTAAATTCTCTCCTGGCCATATGTGCATGCCAAACAAGAGATATATTCACAAGAACAATTTAGCCAATCTACTGCAAAGTAGCAAACTAAGAGCATCACAGGGGAAAAAACAACTTCCACCCATGTGTACACAGCAGAGAACCATAGTTAATGTGGGATTATATGCATATTATTTAAATGTCCAGCCAGTAACAGTGTGGCAGCTTTATCTCATATTTCAAAGACAAAACAAACAGGAGACAATTTGCTTTAACACAAAAACTGAATGACCAGAGAAAGACAAATTATAAAATAAAGATAGAGGTCTGAAAGCTATGAAGTCACATATTAGTGATATGAGCAACAGAGACAGAATCTGTTTTCTAGATAGAAGTGGTGCTCTTGAATATTCTGAGAATTCACCTGTATTCGGGAAACAAGGGGATGATTATTTCTATATTGCCCATACATCTGAGCATGAATGCAGTGACACTGTGGTTGATTTAAAAATAGGAAACAGTTCTCTATGAACAGGTGAGGATGCTCAGAGTGTCAATTAGTCCAAATGAGCAGAGGGACCGCTGTGTTTTGCATCCAAGCCTGGGTGAATTCTTATCTGTCTTCCTCGGGTTTGCTCATTACTTGGCACTTCTTTCTTATCCTAGGGGAGTATTAGGTTCTCTATTGTTCCTTCACTTCAGCAATTTCTTTGAAAGCACATGCTCCAAAGCCCAATCATCTCTGCCAGTTATGAATGGGATGCCCCAATTAATAAAGACTCAGCTACAGTCTGTTGTTTCCAGTGGTTGTAACTAATCCTGTGACCTAGAGGCAGAATGAATTTTTTGGTAGATAGGATTTCACATTTATAATTTTTTTAGAGAAGATGTGGCCACGCTGGATGAGTTAATAATGTGAAGTGAGTGGAATTAAGGCTAAAAGATTCCTCCTCATCTTTTTTTCTTGGGGTTTTGGAAGGAATTTGGAAATATGCCACAATTCTGTATCTTTCCCACTTCAAAACTGAAGAAACCACCCACCAGTTTTCAGCAGTTGTGCTGAGAGATTGCTCTAAAGGCCATTAAAATAGGATAAAATATCCCAACAAGTTGGAAATGGATCAAAACATTAGAAAAGTGTTAGAACATTTAGAATAAATTAGAATGTTTCATTCAAAACACTTCAGGAAAATGCCACGAAGAAATACAAATTCTTCTCTGTGTAAGGAAGAGGCCTAGCAAAGATGACCATAGGATAAAATTTCTATTCTCAAAACAGTACCTTCAGAACCAAAGTGAACACACTTATAACACTAAAAAAGTGTAAAATAAAAATGGGTAACAGATAAAGCAAGGTTGATGGAGGGAAGATAGTAGTTTTAGTCATTAGGATTACCCGAGTCAATGGGATCTACTATGATATTCAGTTTTTAGAAAGCATTTCAGCGTGAGTATGTTATCGGCAGAGCAAAAGATAAGAAAGAAAACACTCTGCCGTTTCACAGAGCAATTCTTTGGGGATGTTTGTGTATAAAAGAGATGGACGCACAAAGCAGGCAAAGCTTGAAGAATAATTACACTCCACTATATGAACAATGATTACAAAATTATGCAACTGATTAACCATGACATACATGTAATTACTAATGAGTTTGATAAAATTTTAATTATACCTTGTTCTTCAGAGTATTCAGCAAGCCATGAAAATAATAATCATGTAGTTCTCTGTCACAGATGATTGCTCCAACAGGAGGAACTGTGACAGGATGGAAACTGTTTGGCTGGATTGAAAGGAAAAGAATGGAAAACCTGCTGCTGGGCAAAAATCTTACAGATGCAGCATCTATCTAGGAACTTCATTGGAATACTGAGTGAACCTCATATGCTCTAGTCAGAGACGCTCCTTCTAAATAGCCATTAGAACTGCAAATCAATTTCTATCAGCTGGATGATGCTTCTTTTAACTAGACAACTGATCTTTTATTATCAGCACTACACTTGTCACTTCTGATTTTGTCACTCTTCTCTGAAATAATAGGAGGACAGATGGGAAAAAATACCTGAACTAAGTGACTTTCAATAGAGAAAAAATATTTTCTATTATCAAGGACAACATATTTAAGCTTTCTTGAACTGACCAAATTTGGGACGTGTTTAGTAAGATTTGTTGTTAAACCTTTCTTCTAATTTTGTCAACAACTTTGACTTTTATTCGTGCCCCCCCCACTTTATTATGCAGCTTTTGATTGTTTGTGCAAATATCCATAGGATTGTACTAAAATATACTGTTCATACTACATCAAGATGTTCAACAAATATTTAAGATTAAAATCTTCATAAACTAGTTGAATGTCTAAATAGCTACAAAAATGATAGTATATATGTTTGAAAGATGGGTGGGTTGGAAAATAGGAAGTGGCTACCATATTAGGTTCTTTCTCCATATAATCATCCTATCAACTACGGTGTTTCATTGCTTGTCATTATTTTATATTTTTACCTCCTGCCACTGCACCAACCACAACAATCCTTCATAGCCAGGCCCAATAGTAGCAATTTACCAATAAAAAGCTAAGCTCAAGAACAAGGATGTTTTGGTAGTGCCATGGGACAATTAACCCATAAAAGCCTTTTATCCTTTGCTTACATTACCTCCCCATTGTGGTTTTTTTCTTTCTCTCAACATGGTTTTGTAAACTATTTTTTAATAAGAATCATAGGATGGTTGGCCTGGACAATGGCTGAGAGTAAGGTGGCATCTCTGAGCCATCAGACAGCAGTAATGTTTGGTGTTCTTAGCCCATCTGTACTAAGCAATAAAGCGATCACTGCAATTCTCATTCAGCAATCCATCTAGTCACTACAAAAATGGTGTAGTTTGGCCAAAATATGTGAGTCTTATCACTCATTCACTGAAGTTACATTTATTCAATTAAGACCTACCTTAGTTGTCTTTACTTTGTTTCCAGTACTGCAACTCCATCCAGACAAATCTGGTAGTACTTTACATTCCTCTCCTTCTAGACATGGCTGCATTTGGCACCACCACTTCTGAAGCACTATTGATGCTATGAGAAAACAAATGATACTGTTAAAAACATTAGCAATTCATTAGATTCATGCTGTATTTTTTCTTAACTCAACTGTATACTTCCAATGAACTCCAAAGATCTCAAAGTAAGGTTATATTACACAATGTACTGCAAGAAGAATTCAACACATTATCAGATGTTATCATTGCAGCTCCAGACTGGCTATAGATGGAAGTTCAAATCAATGTCCTATTAAATGCAAGTGAATATTATATATATGGTATGTGTAAATCAGAAGTATTGAACTTATATATCCAGATTTATTTATTTATTATTTTTGAAATAGGAACTGAGACAAAAATTCCTATCATCCACCATCTACTGTGGAGCGCACCTATGGAAGGAAGAAATTGTGTTAAAAATAATAACATAATACAGTTACAAGAAAAACCATTCTAATTTTTTGAGATATTTTCACGCTTACATGAATACACACAAACACTGTCCTACGCAAAGTTGAAAAAACTGTCCTACGTGAAGTTCAGCCATTGATCAAACAAATCCAAGATTATTTCCTGTAGTTGCATCCATTATGCAGCAAGCAAAGGCAAGAAAGCCATTTTTCAAAGATATTTCCAGTTGCCATTTTGCACAGAACTGAGGGTGAGCCAAAATGGTCCACTCCAACTCTGTGAACATGGTGAAGATCAACCTAGGACTTCCTACACTCAGACTGCATTCTTATCACTGAAATATAACCTATTTGTCTTTCTTTTAAATTAAAAGGCTATATGGTTACTTTTTATAAACAGATGATAAAAGAATGAGCAATGAAACAAAGGAGCTTTATAGAAACACAAGAATGCATTTTAAAAAACAATATCACTAAAATTAATTATAACTTCCTATTACAAGCACATTGCAAATAATGAAAAAAGTCTCCTATATAATACATACTAGGAAAAAAGGTTTTATTTGATGTATGAATATTAAACAAAAAATTACACTGCAAAAGAATAGAACAGTATCTTGGCAATTGTAATTAAAAGAACAGTAACTCTGGAAGGTTAAGAAGTTGAGCAGCCAAACAAACAGTATGAAACTTAAATTTTCTCAGTCAAAGCCATCTACCTTATCAATTGGCTTTTCCACCACAGGGGAAAATCTTTTTAAAGATTAAAAGCCCAAGGCATTTTTCATGTGATTTTTAAAATATATAGATAGAAAAAGATATATTTTTATCCAGGAAGTGTTAAAACAGCAACGCCAATCTTTCTACTCAAATATTCAAACTCCTACCTAGCCTCTTACAGGAGTATCTTTTTGTTTTTTAGTTCTATATTATTTTAAAAGGAAGTTAACTAGTTTCTCTAGAAAAGCCAGTGTTTCTTCTCACTAATCTTACTTGCCATCCTCTTTGCCATAAGTACTGCCATCTACAAATTGTAGTTTATTTTCTTGCTTTCTCCTTTTGCTATTTTCAGTTCTGGTGTAGCACTGAACAATTCTTAGTGGCAGCTAACATATGCTTATTCTTGGGAGGCAAGTTGCAAGCAAGTAATATCTCATTCAATACCTTTGAAAGTGATAAGAGTCAGAATGCTGTGTTGAAATTTGGGAGGCCCATTTGTAAATTGTCATTTATTCCATTGTATACATAATTCTATCTTTCCCCTCCCCCTTCCTCTTTTCTTAAAAACACCGCCATGCAGAACTATGACTAATTGTATGCAAGTTTACGTAGAACAAATATACATTCAAAATCTAGAGCATATATAACTATGTGAATGTAACCACACATATGCACAAAGGCCTACTGCTAACAAAAATCTCTAGACCCCAAGCAAACTTTTCAGAATAGGTCCCTGTGTTTCAGCGCCCTGAAACAGAAAAAATGTTATCTGCAACTGTCATGGTCAACATTTTTTCTTTGTGATGTCTGATTGTTAAATTCCTTAAAATTGAAACAAAGATGAACTTTCAAGCTGAATAGCCATGGATTAGTTTTTCTTTGTGTTCTGTGTTTCACCAACAGCTGTGACTGGCATTCTTCAGAGGAAGAGTAAGTTGATTAGTGATGTATCTCTCAGCAACTCATAGGCAACAGAAATTGGGTGAATGGCTTCTTGTATTTGATGGTGGCAAACTGATTTTTGTTTGGTTCCTTTTTCAATTGGTCCATTTTGAAGGAACACCAAGAGTACTGCTTCCTGACTGGTCTGGAACAGGTTTCTCATTGGCTCTTATGTAAGTGGAATTCTGATTGCTTTATTTTGGATAATTTCAAAATTGGTTTATTCACCAAAAATGTTGTAAATGCATTTTGCATTAGGCACCAATACCAATAAACAGCACTATACTTGTGAACTGCAGGTGTGTGTGTTGCTTTGTTCCTATCTGTCTGCCATCTTCCATCAGTTCATCAATTCCAAAACTAAGACAGCTCAGGTGTAAAGCCACCTCCTTTCCACCCCCAGACAGTCACACCCACACATGTCCAACACTCAAAAATTAAGTTCTTTAATTTTTACATTTCATTGCCTGGGATTATTTCATCAATTCGTTGTCCAAATACACACTGCTATGACACTATATTGGGTTGCTATCAACTTTCCATTCAGGTAGAGAAAGTATGTAGAAATTAACAACAAAAAAGGTAGACTAGCAGGGGATGGGCAAGGAAAAGCAACTGAACCTCAGAAATTATATTGGGAATTCCAGCTTTTTTCCCCCCCTATGAGTAAACTGAGAATCCAGAAATGGAGAATCACAAATTGTAGCATGACAAAATACTTATTTTAAAAATGAAAAAAAAAATCTGTAAAACAGAGCTTCAACACATCGTTTATGCAGATTCCTTATGCTCGGTTTAGCGCTCTTTTAAAAGTTGCTAGACTTGTGTTTAAGAAGCTGGCTTATTACTCTTTCCTTTGCTGCAAATGTGTATCTTGTTCAGGATTTGTATTCTGCATTGATCAGTGTAATTACAGGGTTTTCACTGTTTTTGCATAGGAGAGGGGAGAAACATAAAGTTCCAGCTCTTTCTGATATATGGGCAAGGCACCTTAGAAAGCAGATCAGACCTAGATTAAGAAACGGAAGAGAGGATATGCCAAGCAGAAGCACTTAGAGAACTCTTTTATACTTCACTGCATCCTCCTCAGCTTCTGTGACCCATCAGCTGGGCTATTTTTAGACAAGGTTTAGTATTGTTCCAAAATAATACCGTGTTCAGAAGTTTGGTAACTGACATGTTATAGATGCAGAACACCTTTCTGTCTGCCACCTATTAAATCAAGCAGCTTAACCCATCATTCAAAACACTTACCAATATTCATCCAGCCTTGCCCCATCATATGTTAAATACATAAAATTGTGGTTTTCCTACTAGCAGGTGACATTTGGTCAGGGAAAATGAACTAGGGGCATCCATCAATCACTTTCCTTAAAGTGTCCCACATTAATACAATAACAACAGTATCACTCACTGATTTCATTACTAAAGCAAAATAGACTTTATCATTGTGGCAGGAATTTTTACGCCAATACCCTGCCATTCTGGATGGCATTATAATAGTTATCTGGCCAGGTCTTAATCTTTAGTAAGGAACAAATGAAGAAAAGATACAGTGGAAAATACTTTCAAGATAGTATCATAATTCCCTCACCCACAAGATATGATGCTGGTTGGAGCAAGTATCCAGGAAGGAAACTTTAAAATATATCTTCATTAGTTGTGTTTTCTACAGAAAACTTTACATGTGGTCATACAGGGTAACACTGGAATAATATGAATGCAAGACTCATAACCAAGCCTACAGTTAACCAGAGTTGGGGGGGGGAACCATGATCAAAACTGGAACTGTTACTAGTCATATTCTGCAAAGCTAGGGCCAATGTTTCATTCTTAAAGGAAGAATAAAGATTGATAGACATTGACAGGAAGCACACAGTACAACATTGGTTGGAAAGTATGTATATTCTCCCACTAGTACTTTGTTGCCTTGGGACAGCTTCAAAGGTCCAAGACATGTTAATGACAGCTTACCAAGAACAAGCTGTCATGAAAGGTTAACTATAGCTGGGATTTGGGTCCTTGAGGTTCTCTGTTTTTCTCAGGGCTTTTGCCTCCCCAAGCTATTAGGCCTGGTAAACTAGACACAGGCAAAGGGATCTCAGTCTGCCTTTGTTGGCACGCCAGCAACACACTGATTTCACTTTGCCTGTCAGCTCCCTCCTATATCATGGTAATGCAGCTGCAGTCCAAAAGCTGAGAATACAGAAATGTGACAAATAAGCAAGCAATGTTGCATGGTGTGCTGCCCTCCTGAGCACAAAACAGTGAGCCTCAGGCTGCCTCTTTCCTCTTCTCTGCCACTGCAGTCAATTCTACCACTTCATTCAAACTAAGCAGGATCTGTCATTAGGTCTGAAATGGAGGAAATCTGATTAGCGTATTTGATGGTTTGTTAACAAGTATGATTCATAAAGCATAAAGTGTTTTATACAGCATAGTTTAGGTTAAGCATTGTTCTCTGTTTGGATAAGTTTAAATACGACTCTTCCTTGTTGCAGTATTCAGGAGAGAGAACTGCATGAGCCTAAAAATCACAGATTCTAATGAAAGCAAGGTAGTGTTGCACCATTACGTGACACAAGAATTAAAGAGAAGATATCACAATAGATTTATCCACTGTAAGGGGCAGATACAGGGGCAATATGGATTAATATCTGAGCAGGAACCCAGTTATTGTATAGCTATTTCCTCTCTAGTGACTTACAGTGTTTTTGTCACTTATGATTAAAGGCTGTCCTCATAAACTGGCAAAGCAATTAATGATGGTCTAAAATCCCTTGTGAAAAATAATACCTTAAAAACATAGATTTAAGATTTTTTTTAAAAAAGGAATGATATTATTATGACACCATTGTTACATAATTGATTTTTGTCCAGAAAGAGCGGCAGAACCGGAGACTCCGCAATCAATCAGGAATGACTCTCTACTGCTTTTCATTTTGTGCCCTTTGTCCCCACTTGTGGACCTCAGAGCCTTCCAACATTGCAAACTTCCAACATAATGATGTCGACAGCCAACCCTTTTAAAACGTTTTGCAAGATGTCAGTAAAGATGAAAACATGTATTGCTGAATTATTTTCTTCTTAAGGCAATAAACTGAAACTCTTCACCATTGACTTTTTTAAAATACAGAAAATTCTAATGCTTCATTTTAAAATTCTTGCAAATAACTAACATCCATCTTCACAATAACTTAATTGTCTGAAAAATATACTATAGTTTTAGAATTGTCCAAAACACATTTCAGTATTGGCAGCAAGACAAGAATTTTGGATGCTGCTAAAGCAACTGGACTAAAATGTTACATTTGCTTTAACTGAACATGTTAGCTTTCCCGTTTTAGAGAATTCAGTTTCCTCTTGTAATAACTTCAAAAGTTATTTTAAAGTATTAATATACCCATTAGCACAAAAAAAAATCCAAATTTTTGTTAGAGATTAACCTGAAATTGATCATGTCAATAAGGGTCAAATAAATAAACTGTCAGTATCTTTTAAAAATCTTCAGGCTTTAATGCTGAAAATACAACTGAATTTTGATTACAAAAAGGACCTTCCTTCAATAAAGATATTGAAGGTTATTATATAAAATATTTATAACTGTATCTACAATGATTTTTGGAATTGGCCTCTTCATTTCCATACAGAAGTAGACGTCTAAAGATATGCCCACTGATAAAGCTGAAGGAAGAATGTTTTTTAACCACATAGAGTTTTTTATTCCATTCTAATTTCTTTTTTTGCTCTCCTTTTTTTTGGTATAGTCAGTTCATTCATTTTTTATTCTCGGTTTCCTGTTCTCTGGTAGTGCTTATAGATACATATTATTGTTGAAGTCACCAGGGCAACAGAATAAATAGTATGCATTTAGCAGCCATTTAAGTTTTCCAGAAGCCCAGCATTTATTTATCCATTCTGTCATTCTTCTATTGGCATATATTGCTTATGCCTGGTACATATGCCCTATACAGGTAGTCCTCCACTTACAACAGGTCACTTAGTGACAGTTCAAAGTTACAACAGCACTGAAAAAAGTGACTTAAAAGACAGTTTTTCACAGCTACAACCTTTGAAACATTCCCATGATCATGTGACCAAAATTCAGATGCTTGGCAACTGGTTCATACTTATGACCATTGTTATGGCCCAAGGTCACTGATCCCTTTTTTCGACCTTCTGACCAGCAAAGTCAATGGGAAAGCCAGATTCATTTAACAACCGTGTTACTGCAGAGATTATCAACTGCAGTGATTCACTTAACAACTGTGGCAAGAAAGATCATAAAATGGGGCAAAACTCACTTAACAATGTCTCACTTAACAACAGAAATTTGGAGTTCAATTGTGGTTGTAAGCTGAGGACTACCTGTATAAAGCTACTACAATCCATAATCATCTTCCATATAATCTCAAGAATTACTGTTTTCAAGTAGAATGTTTCTGAATTTCCCATAACTTTACAATAGCTCAAACAATCATTTGAGGACTTGAAGACAATAGCTGTAGCTATGCTATGCTATGCTATGCTATGCTATGCTATGCTATGCTATGCTACGCTACGCTACGCTACGCTACGCTACGCTACCCTATGCTATTCTTTCTGACATTCACATTTCTTTTTCCCTTTTATGTCTCTTTTTTCTTTACACTTTAATTGCTAATGAATGGCAAAAAAAACTATATGTTTGACTGGAAACTCTTTCCTGCATGATGATTTCAATGAAATCTCAATGGTAATTTTAGGGAAATGCTTTGTTCACATAAACTGAAGCACTTTTCCAAAGCTGCTAAGAAATGCTAGTCTTTCAGGGGAATAGTATCCTATGTTTTTTAAGTAGTTTCTTGGCATCACATATAAATCCATTTGCACCAACCAAGCTGCCAAGCCAATCAATAATGTACCGGCAGACGCTTTGAGCCATTTCAAATAGATCCCAAATGACACTATTCAATAAAATATAGATGGGCTGAGGGTTTTTTTTTTTTTAGCAGTTTGCACAGGTGATTAGATTGCATGCTTTCATTCCTATGTGTTATACCTACTTTATAGTAACAAGTTTTCCTACTTTTTTAAGTAGATTTCAGGGACGGAATCTGAGATATTATAACTAAATTGATCTTCCAACAAAAGAAAAAAAAAGGAAATGTTGATATTTAAAAACATCCCTTTTTGAGTTAAAATAAGACACAATTGCACATAAAATATTGGCTTCTGAAGTCAAAACTGGGCAATAATTACAGTTTCAATGGAAAAATTCAATGAATTTTTCTTTCTTTTTAGAAAGAAAAATATATAGTCAATTTTCTGAATAAGCGGAGTCACTGTTTTGCTAAAACCAGTCAAATAATTAATGCATAGCTTAATATCTACAATACTATACAATTATGAAATATCACATGCATATACAAAAAGCTACCAATTTTTTTTTCTGTTGTTCATCTCTTCCATTAAATACGGTATATCTTGGTATCCTATGTCCTAAATCTCTTAGCAAAGCAGATCCTTCTTTTTCCAGGAGAGAGGAAGAACATCACTTAAAATAACAAACTGACTACAGTATTTACTGCACCAATTTCCTTTAAAAAATACTAAGCAGTTGATAACATACCATTGTATCTATACTATTGAGGAAGGCGATGTGACTGGCCTAGGCTTCCTGGCCTGTTTTGTATATTTTTATTCCACATCAGATTTCGTTTCCAGTAGTGGCAAGGTGTTGGTGGCCACAAATTTCTAGGAAGAATAGGAAACTAATAAGAGTATATCTCTTCAATACAAAACTTTTATTAGTTGTGAGCTATTATATTTGTTTTGGCAAGATTCAATTAATTTCACATTTTGGATATCTAAGTAATAAATATTACAGATTACCATAAAAGGACTCTACAATCAGCACGAAAGATTGCAGATTATAACCAGTTAATTGGTTATAACAGAATTAAATCTGTGAAGTTTCTCTAAAAAAAGATTGAAAATACGTGCTTGAATGAAGGTTGTTTGCCATTGCAAAAGAAAGAAAACAGATGGAACCTGTTGAGAAACTTCAGGAACTTTCCCATGTATGGACAGTGCATGCAATCTTAGGTCACATCTCAACTGAGACTTGAAGTCACAGGGCCAGTCATATTCTGCCAGACTCTGTTCCTATTACAAAACTGTTGAGGATGAATGAGTTCAGGACTGCAACAAAACATAACACTGGATGCCTATTTTATGGGGACAGCATGCCTATTTTCTCAAGTTTTACTAATCCATCTTCAAACTTTGTTTCTGATTGAATATGCAATAGTATCACCAATTTCAATACAAACTAAAAAGAAGTCTAGAAAGCAGAAAAGCTTAAAGAAATGAATCAAACTGTGCTGTAAAAAGCAGCAGATTTTGGATTACTAGACAACCAACTTTTCTATTCCAAAAATAGTAATTGAAGAACATTCAGTTATGCCCAGAGTCTTAACTAAGTTACTTTAACCTGCATTTGGAGAAGAGTCAGACTATTACTCCATCTAGCTTATTGTTGCTTCTCCAGTCTACTGATCCTCAGATATTTTTGGTCAATCACTCCCATAAAATCTGTGTTAATCTGGTTTATGATACTTAAGTAGCGGTCCACCTTACTAGCTGCATACTGAACAAATGCTTGCAAGATTTTTAATCCTACTTGGAGATTCCAAGAATTGAACCAATGACACTGAATACCACTAAACTACAGTGTTTTCCAAATCTTGATTTACCCAGACAGATACTGTGATGCTGTACAAATTCAAAAGCAGGACTGGAATGTAGAAACATCAGCCTTCCTTCTAATAGAAAATTATTCAAAGTGGCTAATCATGGTTGCTATTAATTGATTTTAATGACTATAGACACTCATTGACACTTTGAGCACAACTAAATGTATATTTGTATTCAAAATTAAGTACACCATTAAGTTAGTCTTTCAATATAATTTTTATTAGCTGTTAATAATAATTTGTACTTCTGGGCATTTCCTAATAAGAACTAACTGGTGAAGGCTGTGAAATGCTTTAAATCTGAAAGCAAGGCAAATGCTCTGATCATGCAGAGGCACTCATGTAGCAGCTGCCTATAACTCTTTAAAGAAGCTAAGTCATTTCTTTGTATTGTTGCATTTGGTTTAAAACATGCTTGACAGGAAGTTTAGTCTGCTCCCATGTGTGGTAAAGCATACTTCTGCCTTCAAATCAGAAGCACATACAGCCCTGTTACTTACAGAACATAGAATACCGAATAACATAGCTGGAATAGGTGTTAATAGCTGTTAAACTATAGGATCATATTTGATATAAATTTCCCAGCAAGCACAGCTATCCAGACTCACAGGCTCTAGAGCAGGGGTGTCAAACTCAAAGCCTGGAGGCCGGATACAGCCTGTGTGTGCTTAGATCTGGCCCACAGCGCCGCCCTCAAAACAATGAAGGACTGGCCCGCAATGCCTTTGCCAGTGAAAACGGAGCTTGAGAGTGCTGTGTGTGGCCCTCTCGCTCTCCGTTTTCGCTAGCAGAGGGTTGCAGGAGGCCATCGCAACTGAAACGGAGCTCAGGAGCCTGTTTCCACTGGAAGAGCACTTGGGCCACCACAGGCGTCCCCTGACATCGAGCTGGCCATGCCCACCCTGACCACACCCACCCTGGCCCCCCAAGGTCAAACAAAACCCTGATGTGGCCCTCAATGAAATTGAGTTTGACCCCCTGCTCTAGAGTTATGAATCCATCTTTTGATCTCACTATAGCCATGTCCAAGCATTCACACTGCAGACAGCTACACTTACCATCTACACATGAAGGAGCAGCATGTGTTGTCCCAGCCACCTGACCTGGAAAGCAGGAACATTTCACTGTTTGGGAGCGCTCTTCAATCTTATTCTTATTACAGCATCTGTGGGCAGCAATGACTTCACATGTACCAGGTTCTATGTGCACTGCAAGGAAGGAAAGCATATGGCACATCTATGTTTAAGGAGTAGAAAGACATATAATATATACAGAATAAAATAAATTAAGGAACAAGTAGATCAAAAAGCTTAGCAGTTTTTAAAAAACCTTTGCTAAATGCATTAAATATGAGCTGAGGAAAAAAATACAATTTTTCAGCAGCCAAGTATCAGCAAGAAGACATGCATCTGAAAAAAAAAAATCAAAGAGTACCATTCACAAATTGAGATTGCTCAGCTAAGGCTCAGCTGACTCCAAAACACCAGCTGTATCTAAAACAACAGGTTCAATTAACTGTGTTTATGGGTAAATCCAATGGTATACTCATTATAAAGTAATTAGCATTGGCTAATGTTGATTCCATAAAAAGGTTCCTCATCAAAACATTCCAAACTGAAAAATTACATTGGTTGCATGTTCTTGTCATAAACTCTGGCAAAAGTGTTTGAGTAAAATGTGGTACAAGCCACACATGAATACTTTTAGAGAGCAATATCCAGATGAACTTGCATCAGCTTTCCTCAACCTGTTGCCTTTCAGATGTGTTGAAACCGCAACTGTCAGAATAGCTATTCCCAAATAATCTAGACAAATTTCATGATAGGAAAGGCTGATACAGATATGCTCATAACTTCACTGCTTTTCGAATCTTCACTGATCCAAAACCAATCCAAATCCAAAGAAAAATTACATGTCATGACAATGAAGTAATGGACATCAAATTGAGGTAATCCAAAGCTGATTTCTAGATCAATTTGAATTTAATAATTTTGTAGATTTCCCTTTCCTGTCATTGCTTTTTTTCTCTTCTATCCTAGTGTCTAAAATTTATCATTTTTGAACATGATTACCAACTTGGGATCCAGGATTTTATGTGGAAGTACATTTGCCTTCCCTAGAAACCATAATCTAAAAGATTTATAGATGAGATACAATTTAATCCAACAGTCTAAGCTTTTTATATCTTTTTCTGTTACTCGAGCAAGTAAAAAAGTGCTCTGAAACTAATAAACCTATATTTTATAATACTGCATTCCATTTCCCTTCTGTAACTAGGTTTGAGTCAGCTGATATATTATGTATATTTATCAAATTAATTGATTGTTTCTTCTTACTGTCATTTAATTTACATATGATTATCAGTAAAGTAAAACTCAAGAATCTTTTTGAGAATTCTAGTAAAAACACTTCATATTTGTTAAGTGTCAATCATTTGTGACTCTTTTCCTTTTTGCTATTAATAATGTAATATAAGAGAATTTGCTTAACTTCAATTGCATATCACAAGAAATGAAGCATAATGGCCACTTAGTTGGCCCAAAACAGGGGTTTCTGGCCCTTTAGAGAGGCACTTTAAAGGAGTGTTTTCTTGGGATCTTCATAAGGTTGCAGACATGATTCTAATTGTAGAAACGTTCACAAGAATGACACAAATAATTAAATGATTAATTTACCTGGAATTATCTCATTTTTTAAAAGAACTACATTAACAGTCCCCTTGATATTTTCCTCAATATCTTTAAATTTGTAAATAAGGTAATGAACAAAGCTAGAGGTACTGAAATAATTTTCTTAAATGTCCTTCCTTCAATGTCCTTCCATGTCCTTCCCATGCATAGGAAAGGGATCCAAGTCCAAGAAGACTTCCTGAACTAGAGGCTCAGGACTCATCATCAGCAATTTTATTACCGTTATATGCATAAATATATCAGGAAGCAAATCTTGCATTTAAAAAAAAAATCTAAGAAAAGACACTGAAGATCAGTCTCTTAAAGAGACGGAGACAGAATTAAAATTATTTGTCCCAGATAGTAAGAAAAGTCCTTGGCTCAAAGCCTATGTATATTTCTGAATTATTACCACTTCCATTTATGTATATTTATTGATATTTCATGGACGTTTTCTACTAATGAACCATCACTTTCATTTCTGCCCTTAATAATCACACAATTATCTATCCTGCAAATGTTTGGTAATAATATTCCTGGCTATGAATTTGACACACTGCTTCTCTCTCCCTCTGTCTTTAAATTCTTTAGTAATTCAGTTTTAATGAAAGTTTTCAATATGCAAAAGGAACACAGAGTTTAGCTGAAGTAGATAAAGAAGCCAACAAGAATATTCCGGTTATATAATCTGAATAAGTAATCACATCTTGGATTTGATTGATTATAAATGCTGCAAAGGAATTTAACAGAACATATTTGACAAAAAGAAACACTTGTCAATTCATAAAGTTATTGTTTGTACATAATAGGTATCTAGATATTGTTCAGTATATGAAAGTCAGGTCACTACAGCAGACTTAAATGCGTTTTAATAAAGTGTATGACTAGAAATATTTTCCGTGAATTAGATTTCAGATATTGACTTGAGAATATAAACTGAAATTTCAGAGCTGAGCACAGAACTTAATACAAAGAGAGCTTCCTCTATACAGGGCAATTAAGCTTCTGCACAGACTCAGTTGCCTAAGCCATGCCCAGACTTCAGACTTAAGTTTCTGTTTCCAAATAAGCCTCATTGGCTGAGTCTGTTACCGTGCCTATTCTCCATTCAAACTCCATTGGTTGATTTATTCCAATCCATGAATATTCATACTCTGACAGCTCTCACTAAAGTATATCCTCAAAATATGTAGGCTAATAAAATTATCTCTTAGTATTGATCATTGGAAATATTAGCAATTTCAAATGAATGTCCTATGAAGGAATAATTACTGTTTCATCGCTAGCCTTAACAAAAAAACAGAGCTTTAAGTGCCATGCATCTCAAGCCAGTCTTTTAACATATCTACAAACACTGCTGTGCCTTCCCTTAGAATTCAGCAATATTTCCTGTAATAGGCTTTTTTATAATTCAAATCATAACCATTTACATCAGTCCAAAAAGCTTATGCATATAGTATTCTATGACAACATAACTCATTCTTTTTTTTAAGTCAAGTATATTTTAAGTCTGGTCAAAATATAAATGATGATGTGATCATCATTTATATTTTAGGGCTTTTTAGAACAAGAAATATGTAGTTAAATGTCTGTTTTCAAAAGTTTCGTACTAAAATTTTATCATTAATTGATAAATAACATTGAATACCTTATAAAAATTTTTACATAAATTTTCATATACCTACCTCTTTTCAATTCTTTACTACATTTTGTATTTGACTCCAAGTTTTTTATACATAATTTCAGCATCTTTTCTTATTAAGATTTTATTTGTACACTGCTCAGAGTCACTATGTGAGGGAGATGGGAAAATTCCAGCATTCTAGAGTCATGTGATTGCCATTTGCAACCTTCCTACCTGAAGGCTTATGTTACGCAAACTTATATTTTGTATTTTATGTTTGTTGATTGGTTTATGGTTCTCTGTGTTGTGGCCTATGAGCAAAACCAAATACAATACATCCATCCACTTATCCATCCATCAAACAGATAATAACAAAGCTAAATTATAGGAGTTTTGAGTCAAATCAAGGGAGTTACTATACATAGAGCACAATTAAATTGGAGGCTAGCAAATGTTATCCCAGGTTCTCCAAATTTAAGAGTTCCAAATTCCCACACTAATTTTAATAATTAACCAAAAGCTAATAAAAGCTAATAACATGGGATCTTGGCAAATTGGAGAGAAGCACCTGGATGTGTCTGTTTGTTTATTAAACAAATTTATATGACCTCCCATCTCACTATGTACTGGACTACTACACCATGGCAACCAGCAAAGACATGCACCAGGGGAATTTAAAACCCTAATCTCTTTTAATGCACATCACAAATATTTTAAAATGGCCAAATCTTTGATTGCACAATAACTGTCATCTTGACTTTTTTTAATCGCCCACCCCTACTTCTGCAGTTACATTAGACAGGTAAGGTCCGAAAGACTGCAAAATCCTATAACATTCATAATGATAAGACTTAGCAAATATTCACCAAGATGGACATTTTCAGGGGAATTGAAATCGTGGAGGATATCAGTGGCTACTTGTGATAGGTTTCCATTGAATATTTTGTGTTACATTGTGGAAACAGAATGGTGGACTAGGTAAGTTTTGATCTGCTCCAATATGGGTTTTCTTATGTTCGCCTTCTCAGCTGGCTATTAATATAATTCACTCAATAGCTGAGAAGTGTTTCACTAAATAACCAAGAGTGGGCAAAAAAGGCAGTAGGAATAGAAGTGACTGTGAACTTCCTGCTGGCTTCCCTATTGAGTTTCCTTCTGGGAAGCTGGTAAAAATCCTTCCTTCCTTCCTTCCTCCCTTCCTTCCTTCCCTCCCTCCCTCCCTCCCTCCCTCCCTCCCTCCCTCCCTAGAAAGCTTTTTGATAAACTCAGACCTTATGGTGTTATGCTGACTCCTTGAGGACATTCTTGAATACTTAAAAGATATAATAATATGGTACCACAGCAACCTTGAGAAAAACTGTTAATGAAGGAGATTCTATACTACTGTGGAATTGGTACAAAGAAAATTCCTTTTATCCACCTGGTAGCTTGATATTAGAGCTATAACCAGACAATTGCTCAGCCTCTCACCAGGAATGATTACACGAATCTTCCAACCTCTTTTCTTTCTGTATTTTCTGCTGCCCACTGGCTGATCACAGAGGAAGATAAGATATCAATTTCCCCATCTCATTCATCTGTAGACATTGGAAAAATCATCAGAGATTCCTTTGGAATATTGGGGACCATTGTTCAGACAATAAACAAATCTGGTTGACAAGCTCTGTCCCTTTTCTCAAAATCCCCTCTATTTTTGAGTCACTTTGGCTGTTCTTTCCAGAATTATCATCCTTGAAATTTATCTTACACACACTCTGTCCCCCAGTATGTGATTTTGCAGCCTTCTCCTACAAGCTCATCTATGTATACTTTGTGTGTGATCTATAACCTCAAGTCAAATGTAGTACACTTATAGAATATTTATTCAACATGTATCTAACTATTGACAGGAAGAGACAATGGGATTCAGGGTATTAATAGGCTTCAGGGTATTAATGAAAAATTGAAACAAATACAAAATTTTTAGATCCCAAGTCTCAAACTATTTAGGGTTATATGTAGAAAAACTAATATGTGTAGGTTAACTTCTACACATCGAAGTACATCACAGATAAAATCTTGCTAACATAATTATTTTTTTCAAGTTCAGATAATTTCTGATTCATATCAAGAGGCATTGGAAAGCAAGTCTTTAATTGGGAGAGTAAACTGTTCAGCCCTGGGTGAACTGAAACATGCTTTTCTAATCATTTAATAATGTTCTTAAAAATTTCCTTTGTTATTTGAGATTTATTTTGCTGATGAAAAACTTCAGCTCTATATTCTCAGAATTTCTATTAGTTTTAGGAAAAATACTAATACTGTGCTTGTTAAATAAAACGATCTGTGCATGGCTACAGCCTATTAGAGGCCATGTGTTCCAAAACTATTTCAGAAATGGGAAAAATCAACTCAGTTGTTTTGTGCTGGCAAGGTGAAGGTAACATTTAATAAGGAGCAAAATATGTTCCTTGAGCTATGACAAGATTTAGGACATTTATTTTACATGTCTAAGCTTCCCAAATCTTTCTTCTATTTTTTTTAAAAAAGAAGGCTTAACATTTTGGCTGTATCTAGTCTGGGGTGTTTCAGAAGTTGCAGAAAGGTTATCCACAGCTACATGTAGTCTAAAGATTAAAAATGTATTTAATTTATAAACTAAATATACTTTTTCAAGGATTATGTACTTATTTTTTTGCACAGAATATGAAACTTGTGTATACCAGATATTTTTTAAAAAGTAAGTAACTATTTTTAAATCAATGTGTATCAACTACTAAATGGAGGTATTCTGCTTGTGCTATGTAGTGTTTAAAACACTATATGTGCAAATGATCCAATTCATGTGGATTTGAAATATGATGTTAATTGGAAATAAAGCCTTGAAAAAAAATCACAATGTTTTAAAAGCTATTTTAACAAACCAGGCACTCTTTCAGATTTTCTATAAAACTATGCCCAACTTCCCAAAACTTATAAATATCCCAAGCCATTTTTCACAGATAACAGTATGATTTGGTGAGAAAATGGGGGGTAGTATTGTGGGTGTTGAGTCTTGTTTGTTGTTAAGAATGTACTCATTATGAATATGCATCTAAGTAATTTTAAATACCTAAAACAAAAGATTCTCAAGTAAACAAGGGCAATCTGTCATACTAATAAATTGCAAGCAGTATTTGAAATTGCCCTGAAATTTGCAGCAATGGTCTCCAGATTCACCTTCATCATAAGCATTATGATATGTAAAACTATCACATAGGACAAAACCTATATGAACTGTACATGAAAAAGTAGAAATGTTCATTATGGAAAATAATAGGAAAAAATCCCGAGACACTTCTTGTGAGCAACTTCTCTCTTCAATTTATTTAGCTTCCCCTCCCCACCCAAATATCTCCATGTTCAAATCCATCTTGTTAGGTTTTTGCACTAATTTTAAAACTAGTTGATCTGTTAATCTGATTATGCATACTTTGAAAACAAGAGGTTTTTCTGGAGCATTTGGAAGTGCAGCACTTCTTTAATGCAGTGGCATCTTTTTCAAATATACAATCACCTACAATTGTTTGACATAGTGAAATCCTTATACCTGACAGTTCCCAAACAGTTTCCTTCCAAAAAAGTATTAATGGTGTACTTACCTGCCATTTTTCATTCCTTTGTAAAAAATTCTAACTAGGGGTGTTTTTTGAGGTCACCCAAAGGGATTCATCTTTTGTATTACTAATCATTTTAATCACAAAAAGTAGTATCAAAAGACTGAAAATTCATATGAATGTGAATAATTCCTCCAGAGAATTACAGAGATTTCAGAACTTTTCCATGATGTTTCTCTCTACTGATCAGATTAAAGGGACCTGATCCCAGCAAACTACTGATACATGCAAATATCAAAGCAAACTTGAGAAAGCACCCAAAAATATTGGTACCCCACCACTTTTCCCAAAAGAATCCCAAGTTGCACTAAAATACACTGAAGCTGGCACAATTAAATTCCACTATTCTTTAGCAGACACTCTGTTTTTGATGTATGACTTAGCATATTCTTGTAAATAACAACACAATTGAAAATGGCATGGATATAAGTATTGGTACCTTTTAAAAGGCATTCTTGGATCTTAGTGATCTCTCAATCAGACTATTTTAATTATCATAGGCATCTTCAATCTCATAATTAGTCACTCATCCTTTTTAAATTGAGAAAAGTACTTGCTCAGGCTTTTTGTGTCATTATGTGCAATATAGTGAACATAGGTTAATGTTAAAGTATGGTAAATGTAAAGGCTACAAAACATCTCTAAAGAGCTTCATATACATGTGATCATGATTGTTATTACTATTAAGCCATTTAAGGTCCATAGGCCAACCCTCCTGGATGTGGGTTGGAAGAGAAAAATTGATCCCAGATTGAATAGGAGAATAGTTCAAATAGTGGAGAAAGAGCTAAGGAATATATCAAAATAGATCTTGGATGAGGCCTCCCCGTCCCCCGCCCCCAAGATCAAGTTGAAACAATAGCAAGTCATCTTATCCATCACTGGTTGAAAGAAAGTGACTTCCATGAGAGAAGCCCAGGAAAATCCCACTACTGAAAGACAGACACAAACAAAACAGACTGCTAAAATGCATGTTCTCTTGTACCCTAAAACAAAGTGTGGGTTGTTTGCTGGAAGCTTGATGCCTGATCTGGCTTGAACAATGCTATTGTTTCACCCACTGCAATTCTGAAAGCCTGAAGACTAATTTACAGCTTTATGATCGACCACAATAGGAAGTTTGCTTGATTTATGATTACTCCATTTATTCTCTGTCAGAACTGTGAAAAATCCTGGTTTAAATGTCATCTAGACTGCAACATTTCAAGCACTCTTTTCAGCCTCAATATAACTGATCTGGGACAATAATATTGAGGCATCCTACTAAGTTGCAAGATATGAATTTTATATGGATATTAAATGTTACTTTGTTTATAATTATTACTTCACATAATTTGACATTATTATAATCCATAATGACCTTCTGGAACTATCTAAAGAAATGAATAAATTTGGGGGTGTATTTGTTAGACTAAAAAATCCTTGACCAGCAATCCTTAAATTGATATGTGATATAACAATGAAAGGATAAAGATCAGGAATGGATTGGTGAATCTCTATTTAGCAAACCATGGCTCACCTTTACCTCAGACCTCAAACTTAGTAAGTGCTGCTTGTTTCTTTCAAGTTCTGCCAGCTTCTCATAACTTTTATTAATAGATTTGGTTAGAACAGTTCATTTATTCATTAACTCTGGCAACCAGGTTAGAAAACAGAAAGAGCTCAAGCAACAGCAGATACTGAAAGATGTGCAAAACAATCTTGGGTGTTCAATGAGCCATAAAGAGCTTCAGGAATCCACACAGTAACAGCAGCTATATCAATACAGCTGCATCTTTGCAGGACAGTCAAACACTCAAAGAAATGTCCTTCTATGGAAGTAGCTCAAATGCTAAATAAGAGAGAAAAATAAAAATGGAAGAGATGGGGAAAAAATTCTAGCACCAAAGAGTCTCATAAGTAAGTACAGCAGAGAACTGGAATCTAGACCCTTGGGCCTGCTTTGGGATTTCTTCTCAGTATTTCATTAAATTTATGAATCTACAATCTGGGCACACTTATTCTAAATTATGAATCATTTTGTGCTTGAAATCCTATTTGCTTTAGTGTCTCTCTTTAATAAGCAAACTCTACTCCTTTATCCAATGGTGGATGGATCTGTATCTGATCCATCCACCATTGACATATCTGACATACTTTTTTGAATTATAAACAAAAGAAGTGTTAAATAAGGATATATTAGAATGTGTGCTGGGGCCAAACATGCTACTGTCATCTTTGGCACAACATACATGGGCAGTTGTTTGGGATAGACACATTGGAAATCTGACTTCATATTACTATTCAGAATACTGATAGTAAGGATTGTTTTGTACTAACATAATTTTCACTCCTTAGTCCTTCAAAAACCGTTTGATTCATGATCAATTTCATGCCTAGTAGTTAATGTATCAGGCTAGAAACCGGGAGATCATAAATTCTGAAACCAAACGGGTGACCTTGGGACTATCACTTCCCCTCAGACCTAGAAAGGAGATAATGGCAAACCTTGCCAAGAAAACTGCAGGAACTTGTCCAGGCAGTCTCAAAAATCAGGTACAACTTGAACGGGAGAAAAAAAAATCCTTGAAATATAATATATTGTAGGCAATTAATACCATAAGCCTTTTAATGCTTCTGCAACCAACAGTACAAAACCTGCCATTCACTCATTGCCTTGTGCTACCCTGCCACAGTTCCTGGAATGGCAAATTTCCTTATTCTATCTAAAAAGGGGGTGGGGATAGTGCCTCCCTCCAACTTTTTCAGCATACATGAAGTATATAGTGACCACCTCCTTTATTATTTCAAATCAGCAGGTTCCCAGTAAATAAAATGGGCTAATAAGTTATGTTCCATAAGCAACTTGTTCAAGTTTGAGGCACGTAAATCCGCAGATTTAAATGAGTGCCTCAGGAGTTGCTGGGAGCAGCCACATACTATTTTTTTTTGAAGGAGGAAAGCCTTAGGGTAGTAAGGATCAACTGATCCTCAAGAGAAAAGAAGGAGTAGGAAGTTCTGTCTATGTTTGAAATAATTATTTTAGTTCACACTCATTTCTGTCTATGTGGCTGTTTTAAGCCTTGTTAATGAAAGGGGCTTGCAGAAATATTAGGGAAGAAAATAATTTGGGTGACATCTAATATTCAATAAAAAGAAGGTGATCGCAATCATTGTAATTGATATCACCCCAAAATTAAGATATTCAAACTAGCATAGTAAATAGCATCCAAACTTTCAATCCTAATTCTTGAAAGAGTGATTCACTTCATCTTCCAAAGGATTTTACTCACACTGTAAACTTGTCATTGTATTGATTAAAATAAATTTTACTCAGTTAATGAAACTTCCTTTCAAATAAGTATGTACAAGGCTGAAACATCTAAATAACTATATTATGCGATAGATTCACATTAATATATTTCTTTGAAATTAATAGGTGTTAATGAGATGAACCTGTCTTAATTTCATGAAGAACTAAAATCCCAAAATAATTTCTAAAGCTATGCCTTAATCTTATTCTTTACTACAGCTTTTGTGATTTTTCATCGCTTAAAAATACATAGCTTAAAAGTAAAATATTACTTTAGTGCAGAAAAAAAATATTTTAACTTGATTAAAAGGACCTCAGCAGCAGGAAAAGATAATCCTACAATGAAATGTGTCATTATATTCAAAACAGAGCAACTTCTTTGTGTCTAATTTATAGTTCTGCTATGACAAACCTCATAAATTCACTTTTTTCTTTTGATTGTGTTTTTATATAAATATAAATTATCATATTTTTCTTCCCTCATAAAGACAATGTCTTTCAATGTTGATACTAATTATAGATTTATGGCAGCCCTTACCTCTTTCTCCTGTAATGTTTTTGAGAAGAATAATGTTCTATGTATTCCCAAGGGACTACATGAACATGCTTTTTAAATATTCCAATACCTATTATGTATTACAAGAATTAGAGTTGCTCCAATTCAGAGGACTGCATTAATACCAACTGAATTTGGATTTATTTGTTTATTTCTTGAAATGCCTTTTACATCAAAGGACAGGACAGTTTGCATATATTTAGATTTCATTTATGTAAGCATAATAGAATGGAAAATTGGGAGGAAAGGCCATCCTCATTTTGTTTCTCTCATTTCTGGAGGAACTCCTAGATTTTAATTGCCTGTAAGTCATTGATTTTTATCTGTTTAAATGTTCATATTCTTTCCTGCATTGTTATCTTTAATACCATTGGTTTTATTTTTCCACTGTTTTTATTATTTTATGCATGTTAATTTTTAAAAATCATCTTGTTATCTTCCCAGAGATCTCTCATTATTGGACAGATTGAAAAATGATAGTTGAGATTTTCTCAAGCTGGTAGAGAGAGACACACAAAGACTATGCTTGTTTTTTCTCCCACTAGGAGTTACTTTATTATTCAAAATTAATTTGTCTGCAATTGTCTTGTTCCTTGGTTTTAACCTTAATGCTAAATTTATATTTGTGTTCATTCCTTATTTATTTTCTTGCAAGCTAACAATAAACAGCCCAACCTAATAACTACCGAGACGACTCCCACCAATACCGACAAGGCAAGCCACTATAATATAAATGAGAAGAAACCCTACTAACACTGTTACTTAGGTTGGGTAATGAAAGGTCTGCAAGAAAACAATCAAGCTAAGAGACCACCGAGGACCTCTCAGAAATAAAAGACCATGTTTTGCTATAGATTACAACAGAAAGGGACTAACTAACAATTTTCTCAAAACCTTTTTCAAGTGTTTCTCCAAACATCAGAAATCTGAATGTCTGAAAAATCCAGGTGATTGGGGGGGAGGGGGAGATGCCATAACTGACATTTAATGTTGAGATTAGTAGGATTTGTTTACCTCCTCACTTGACAGAATTGAATTTGAAGAGAATTCAATTTAAAGCCAGCATGACACTTTAATGTCTGAATCTGAAGATACTCTTAAAAAGTTTCTGATGCACCTCAGCAGGAGGGAGATTTAATTTGGGGTGAAAAAAAACTCAAAAAGATTCTATCCATTTCACTGCAGCCTTCTTATTTGCCCAAGGTAAGGGTTCTTAATGCCTTCCCCACATGGCCAGGAGAATAAAATAATGGGGCAATAAAGATTAGGCTGTAAGAGAAGCATTATAATTAATGAGAAAGAATGATTGTCAATGGAGTAATTGTCAATGTAGGATAGATACACATTTTAAAACTATGAGAACCTTTGCACACAAAAGGATGAAAAACTGGCACCATGGGTTTTTATTTACACGAAGAGGCCAAGGATATATTTCTTGTGTTATGTTACAGTTGTGGCATTTTAAAGACTGACAGATTTATTGCACTCATAAGCTTTTTTGTAGACTAGAGTTCCCTTCATGCATATAAATCAATTACAAGATATGTTAAGTTCTCTAGATAATCTCTTTCATACACATACTTGAGCACTGACAAAAGTAGAGAAAGATTATGAACTATTTGGCAAAAATGCCACGAAATGTTACCTTGAAAGCTTTCTGAACAACATTTTAGCCTCGTAGGACTCCTGTGAGGCAGTTTTAAAATTCAGTACAGAGTAATGCTCAAGGCTTCCTAGAGTGTCAGTGATGAACACAGATTTCAATTTCTCATATCCGTATCCAGCATTCTAGCTACCCCACAGGTATTACTTAATACACAGAGAGAAAACTCTAGGAAGCTTAAAACTAAAATAAGCCATGTTTTCTATTCTGATTTATTCTATTTTGATGTCGTAGGGTATTAGCCTTATTAATCAAAAAGTTACACTGTCTCTTGAAATAGGTAGCATGACTACATGAGAAACAAAGCAATGTGCGTTAATTTCCTTTTTAAACAACAAATAAAAAACCCTGCTCGGTTAGTCAACCCGGCTATAAAGCAAACGTGAATCACAACAGAGCTCACCTCTAGGTGAGATATTTGTCTTCATAAATATGTATCTCTTTACGTTTACTTGTGTCTCACTTAAGCTTGAAATATTGGAAGGATTTTCTGAGGAAGAGGAAATGTTTAGAAATTGTGTTTCTATTCTTCATCACTGCAAGCTTTCCAATATCTGTTCCAATAGCAAACTGAATTTAGCTCAGGGAACCTTCTCAGAAAGACACTCAAACCATGTTTCATTTGCAGCTGTTAATAACACCTGAAGAATATAGAGAATCATCATTAGTGATGGAACATTCAAGATTCAAGAGACAAGCTGTTCCACTGATTAATTGTTTTCACTGTCAGGAACTCAATATGGTGCATAAACTGCAGAATCAATGGATAGCACAAAAGGATAACACAGAGAAGAGATTATGCCATAAAATAGATAGGAAAACGCTTTGATCTCAGATATGGTATGTGTGCTATTTGCTAAAATCCATACAAGGACAGGGAAGCCTCTTTTTTTATTTTGCTATGTGCATCAATTTAGTATTGTGGTTAAAGGCTAGAAAACAAGACAGCATGAGTTCAAGCCCTGCCTTAGCCATGAAAGCCAGCTGGATAACCTTGGGCCAGTCACTCTCTCACAGCCCAAACCACCTGACAGGGTTGTTGTGGGGAAAAGAAGAAGAGGAAGGAGGGCGCTCCGGGTATGTTCGCTGCCTTGAGTTATTTGTAAAAATAATAAAGGCAGGATATAGATAAATAAAATTTTAGCTTTACTATACAAAAAAGAAAAACACATATTGTGTGGATGAATTCATTCAGCTAAACTTTTAAATAAGCCATTAAATCTTGACCAGATAAAATTATGTTCCTTGGTCTTTCCATTATATAGATGACAAGCCATCTCAAAAACAACTCATATTTATAATCCAAGAGCTAAATCTAGAGTAGTTCTACCTTTTCATTATTATGGAATAATAATCATTTTTGTACTACTTCTCACAACCAATACTATTAAATTCCAAATTCCTTAAATGTACACATACACAAATACACACATATGCATATCTACATATTTTGTATTCCCAGTTTTAAACTGTATTTATTGTATAAACATTATATCGATAAAACAATGGATATCAGTTCAAAATAGGCCACTAGAAGAAGTTCATACCATAAGGGTAAGTGTAACTGATTCTTTTTTTTTTTACTTTGGCCTGAAGTTAATTACTAGACCCCATTAAACAAAATTTGGGATCTCCCAGTATATGTGAGAAAGAATATTTTGTTGAATCAATCTCATTTTAAGATAATATTAGCATAATATGCTTTAAGATATTATAATATAAAGATATCTTTATTAAAATGATATTTCAATTCTTTATTCCAGAGATCTTAAAAATAAGTGGTATCAATCCTAATAATACATTTCATAGTAATTAAAAAAAATACCATAGACTCAGAATCATATAAAGCACATTGCAATACAAAGAGTAATTCAGGAATTGTCAATGCTGCCGAACATCTTGCTTAATTTGCATTTTAGTTGAATATAGAGTTATTTTGCAATTTCCAAATTTAGTTTTATTATAACCTGAATAATTTAAAACATTGCTCACAAAAATCTCATCTAAAATATTAATAGCTCTGACAACAACAATTTAAAAAGATTGTCCCAAAGTATAAGTTTGCCATATGTCTTGCATTCTGTAATGTACAAAATGCAGACACAAAATGCAAAATTACTATGACTAAAAATACAGCCAAGCATTTTTCATAATGTCAAAGAAGTCACATAACACCTTTTGAATTTTGTCATATATGTATATATGTTATAAGAGACATGAAAATCTAATAACCAAGCCCCTCCAAAAAACTCTATTGTTTTATATCAATACATTTATCTAGGCAATAAAACCCCTGATACATTTACTTTGTTATATTGTTTCAAACTTGAATATAAGATACCTTAAGTAACATATTCAATTAAGTAAAATACACACTTGGAATGGAAATGGAAACAGATGAGATGCATTCTAGCTAGATGCAATTAGATGTGCTTAGTCTGGATAGACTGACAAACATGAGCATCCAGAAAGCAGGGCAAGTGACATGACATGCATCCCGATGGCATCTATATTTGATGCAAACTATATTATTCAAGTCATAATTGTGATGATATTACACACAAAATGTCATCATGGTTTATAACATTTGCCCAGGCCAACCACTTGCTCAACTATATCTCAACTATACCCAGTTCCAGGTTAGGGGAGATTGGTTTTAGCAGTTCCCCTCAAGGCTTAGATCTGGCCATAGGGCTGCACTGGAAACAGCAACTGACCGGCGTGCTGTGCCTCTGCCAGAGAAAACAGAGCTCAGGAGGGCCATGAGCAGCTCTCCCAAGCTCCATTTTCGCTTGCAGACGGTTGCAGGAGGCTGTTGAGCTTGGGAGCCCATTTTCACTGGCAAAGCACTCAGGCCACCACAGGCGCCCATGACACGGGTGACGTCCAGCTAGCCATACCCACCCTGGCCACAGCCACCCCAGCCCCCTGAGATCAAACACAACCCTGATGCAGCCCTCAATGAAATAGAGTTTGACATCCCTGGCTTAGAGTAAACAGGCTAATGGGCCTTTGACATAAGAGCAGGAACTCTGCAGGCAAATGAATCTATTTACTGATCTATCTCTACTGTTATGTGAGTAGACATCCATCATGCCACGGAATTCCCTTCACTTTTTTCCTGCCCATATTTCATCCCACACATCTCCCAAATTTACACCAATGGACAAGTAATTTGTGCTTAAAATGTTATTCTTGTGCAGCATTTAAAAACATTATTTCCACCTTTTAAATAATATTATTCAATAATTCAAAATGATTAAGTAAGTCAGGGCTCGTGACTTGTCCTGATATGAAAATGCAGACAAAAGGAATTTACATCGACCTCTAAACACCACATTAAAATAAAAATAGGATTTTACATGCACAAAATATCTACATACACAGTCTTGCTATAGCTGAATAAATTCATGGTTATGATTTGGGAGAATGTATGATAATGGCAATATACAGATTTACAGCTATCCCCAACATGTCAGCTAATGCCAGCTGACAAAGCTCCAAGGATCTGCTTAGGGCTTTTATTTCATATCAAGTATCTGTGGAAAGAAAAAACCCCTGCTCTACAGTGGATGCATAATGAGAATGATAGGAGTCTCTCCCCCTTTTTTTTTCTTTCTTGCTGAGCTGGAAGAAAATGTTTTATCAGTTCTGTCTGAGAAGGCAAATCAGAGCAAGTGCTTAATGCTGAACAGCGGGAAACTGTGGGAGAGCTGGGGACAATTTCCTGCCCTGTGTGCCATGCTTTTCACTCCAGTTTAGCTGTTATTTTCCCTCCTGATTTCCCCTATCTTTTTTTTTTTTTTAGGAAAACTTACCTTGCACAAGCCTATACACACTGTAAAAGAAGAGAGAACATGAATCCTGGATATACAAATAAAATAAAAGCCATGTCCTAATCCAGAGGACCTTTAAAAAGGAGCAGTCAAGCACATTTTTATGCCCTCATCTGGACAGCATTAGTTGCCTCTCTCCAAAAATATAAATGGCTTATCCAATCACTCAGTGACAAAACTGATCAAAAAATACATAGGCGACAAAGCTCCTAAGAAATGAAAACAAAAATCCATTTCCATATTATGACATGAATTTCATGGTAGACATTTTCCTGTGTGACTAAGATGACTTCTGATGCATAAACCCAAAAGAGAAGAAGAGGAGTAGATTAGTATAAAATATAATGTCCAATATGTGCATTTAGTGTATATGTCAATAGTTAGGAAACTTCTCAGGCAGTTGGTGTCACTGTACTATTTTATAAAATGTCACAGACACAGAAAAATAAAAATGAAGTATTTGTATTTGTGTGTAAGACAGAGAGAGAGAGAGAGAGAGAGAGAGAGAGAGAGAGAGAGAGAGAGAGAGAGATTTAAAAAAATAATTCAATCTTACTTTCTTTAGGTTCAATAATAATACATTGTATCAACACAAGTATGTAAAGTATTTGGTTTTGTGACTTCTACTGATTATTTTAAATATTTGGGACTTTATATTTTTAAAAATATTTCTAAATATGTGAAAATAAATATGTCAAAACATTTAAAAATATTAATTTGGATGTTAATAGACAGATTAAAGTTCCATTAAGTTTGTGGGGCAAAATTTATGCTGTGAAATTAATATTGTTCCTTGTTTGATTTGTCTTCAGAAGGATCCCAGTGTTAATTCCAAATAAATATTTTTGTCAGATCAGAAAATTATTTAGGAAATTATTTTGAAATATCATCCTTTATGGGCCTTAGTGAAAAATTATTAATTTCCATCAGAGTCAACTTGCTTGGATAAACGTATAGTAAAAAAGCTGTTTTATTGCATGTTGCAAGAAATCTTTAGGCACTACTGGGGCATAGATTAGATTCTGATATTGAGAGTCATGAATATTTAACCTTTTAATAGAACTCGAACGTAAGAATAGATGATAAAAATTTTTATTGGAAAGTACAAGCAGGAATGAAGTAGTGATTTCAAATAAATTATTATGTAATAAATAAATGGTCAAAGCGCACCCACAGTCAGGCTGTTGCATTGCATATCAATTGTGGCTTCTGAATAGTCTTCAAAGGCAGTCTTATATACAGCACATTGTAGTAGTCTGTCCTGAAAGTAATGAGCCAGGTTAATATAGCAGTTAAGGTTTCAAACTAGAATCGAGGACAGTGATGGCTAACCTTTTTGCCATCGCGTGCCAGGAGAGGGGGGGGCGGGGGAGGGTCGTGCGCACACATGCCCATGTGCATGCGCACGCAACCCCACCCACCCCCGCTCCTGGCACATGATGGCCTGGTAGGCCCGTTTTTCTTTCTTACCTGGCTCCAGATCCTCTCTATGCATCTGGGAAGGGCGAAAACAACTTTTCCCACTCCCTTGGAGGCCCTACGGAAAGGGCGCATTTCCCAACTCTCGGTGGGACAGGAAGTGACGTTTTTTGCTGTCCCCAGCCTCCAGAACCTCTCTAGGAGTCTCTAGGAGCCTCTCTAGGAGTCTCTAGGAGCCTCTGGAGGCTGGGGACAGGAAAAAACGTCACTTCCTCTCCCACCGGGAGTCAGGAAATGGGCCCTTTCAGCCTCCGTATGGCCTCCAAGGGAGTGGGAAAGGCTATTTTCACCCTTCCCAGATGCATAGAGGGGATCTGGAGCCAGGTAAGAAAGAAAAACGGGCCTTCCCCATCCCCCCCAGGCCCTCCAGAGGCAGGAAACAGACTGTTTCCCTACTTCTGGTGGGTCCAGAAGGCCTGAAAATCAGCTGGCTGGTGTGCGCATGCACCCCAGAGCTGAGCTGGCATGCCCACTAATATGGCTCCGCATGCCATCTGTGGCACATGTGCCATAGGTTCGCCATCACGGATCTAGGAGATCATGAGTTCCAGTCCCACCTTGGACACAAAGCTGACCAGGTGATCTCGGGTCAACCACTTTCTCTCAGCTCTAGGAAGGAGGCAATGGCAAGCTACTTCTGAAAAACCTTGCCAAGAAAACAACAGGGATTTGTCTAGGCAGTCTCCAAGAATCAGACACAACTGCTTGGGCTTCATGTTTCAGGTAAAGGTGCAATTGAGGCACCAGTCAAACTGGGCAAAGTTTTCCCATCCATGACCCCCACTTGCCTAGTTGAGAAGACTTCCCCAAGTTGGTGCTGTCCTTTCAAGAGTGTGCTGCCCTGCCCGAAGTAATAACCAGAGACAAACAATAGCCAAATGATTTCTGAACAACCAGCATTTCTTGTCCTGCCAGGACCTTGTTTGCAGATACCGAAAATGAAATCTAGACCTAAAACTCAGCAGCAATAATGTCAGTTTTAAGGAGTTTCTTTTTCAAGCTATTTCATAGCTGACATCTGAAAATCAAGAATCAAGTGATAGAACTGATCTTTATCCCTTCTGTGAGGTAGAATCCTCTTTAATCTATCTGTTATCTTCATGTATAATGTACATCTATACATTTTATTAACATATTAAATTACTAAATTAAACTAGATTATTAGCAAAACTCAGATAAGCTCTCTCACTATTAGAGGTAGGCAACACAAGTAGTTCTTCCCTATCATAGCAGCCCATGGAAATAAATTTTGCTTGGGAATGAAATAACATGGTTTCTAAATCCCCCACTGAGCTTAAAATTCTCATATAACTTTTTCAGATATTTCAAAGGGTTTGTTTGATTGCCCTGGCCTCATAGGTACTGCTGAATGGGCAGAGAGAAGCTTGCTGCTACTTGGAGGGCAAGGATCCCACAATGATATCTTATGCTCTTAGTCTGCAATACTATTAATCTTCTCAATACTCCTATCACCCATCTCTCCCCACTTATGACTGTATGACTGTAACCTTGTTGCTGGTATCCTTACGATTTATATTGACTATTTCCTAATATGATTTGATTGCTTATTTGTTTCCTATGACTATCATTAAGTGTTGTACCTTATGATTCTTGATGAACGTATCTTTTCTTTTATATGCACTGAGAGCATATGCACGAGGGGTGGGTTCTACTTACCTTTACTACTGGTTTGCAATGGGATCGCGCGCAAGCACGCTTCGCTTGCGCACGTGCCTTGCTTCTGCACATGTACCTTGCTTCTGCGTATGCACAGATCGCTTCTGATGACATCAGGGTCAGTGGGCGGAGCCACCAGCCGGTTTTACTACCAGTTCTACAGAACCGGTCCGAATCGGGGGCAACCCACCACTGATATGTACCAAGACAAATTCCGTGTGTGACCAATCACACTTGGCCAATAAAGAGTTCTATTCTATTCTCTTTTTATTATCCGGCTCAATTGCGGCAATAAACTCTATATGAGCCATCTTTGAAGAATACCTGAAAGCCAATGTTGGTGCAAAAATATAGCAGGTCATATCCTTGCTTGTGTTTACCACTAGGAATATATTAAAAAGTAGCTTAAGGTCTTGAACTGGTTATCAACCTTGTTTCTCCATAATGGCTGAAACATTGAGGAACAGGCTCTCTGGTGACATCTTGTCTCAAATATATATAATTATTCTGGGTATTTTATTGTTTGCATGGACACTTTATTGTTATATGCCATGAACAGTTTAGATTTTAGTAGATGTTTCAAATATTATTATCAAGAATACAGGTAGTCCTCCACTTACAACAGTTCATTTAATGAATATTCGAAGTTACAATGACATTGAAAAGTGTGATTTATGACCATTTTTCACACTTACGACCCCAGCAGCATCCCCATGGTCACATTATCAAAATTCAGACACTTGAAAACTGACTCATATTTCTGATGGTTGCAGGATCCTGGGGTCACCTTTTGCGACCTTCTGACAAGCAGAGTCCATAGAGATGGCTTATTCACTTAACAACCATGTTAATAGCTTAGCCACTGTGATGATTCAGATGATTCACTTAGTAACTGTGGCAAGAAAGGCTGTAAAATGAGGCAAACTCACTTTAACAAATGTCTCTCTTAGTAATATAAATTTTGGGCTCAATTGTGATTATAAGTTGAGGACTACCTATATTTAAATCAGTCATCACTCTGGACATTTTAACTGTGATTTTTGTGGTTGTTTTATTGTGCTTATTAATAAAGGAAAACATTTGTAGCTCAAGGTTGAAATGAGGGATCTTCCTGAGCTTAGTTTTCTTGCAAACGTTTCATTACTCAATGATATTACCTTGTTTGGGTAATGAAATGTCTGCAATAAAACAACCAAGCTCTGAGAGAACCAATGACCCCTTATTGTAAACAATATATTTGAGTGACTTGGTGGTACCCTGTTTTCCCCAAAATAAGACATGCCCTGATAATAAGCCCAATCGGGTTTTTGAGCACATGGCAATAAGACCAAGCGCTTATTTCAGGAGTCAAAAAAATATAAGACAGGGTCTTATTTTGGGGGAAACACGGTACATGAATCCAGCAAATAGACAGACAGTCCATGGTAACACTTTAGCATCGTTTCCTCATCCACTACAGAGAGTCCTCGACTTACAACAACAGTTCATTTAGTGACCATTCGAAATTACAACAGCATTGAAAAAAAGTGACTGATGACCACTTTTCATAGTTATGAATTCAGATGCTTGGCAACTGTTTCATACTTATGACCATTGCAGTGTCCTGGGGTCGTATGATCCCTTTGCGACGTTCTGACAAGCTAAGTCGATGGGGAAACCAGGTTCACTTAACAATGGTGTTACTAATTTAACAACCCAGTGATTCACTTTACAACTGTGGTAAAAAAGTCATAAAGTGGGACAAAACTCCCTTAACAAATTTCTCACTTAGTAACATAAATTTTGGGCTCAATTGTGGTCGTAAGTTGAGAACTACCTATATGGCCTTTAAAGGATTACATATAAATGTGTATATGAAATATATCAGTGTAGGTGCTAAGAGTCGACACCAACTTGATGGAACATAATCAATGTGTACACACACAGACACCAGGATGTCACAGTAGTTAAGATCCTGAACTAGGAGCCAACAGACCCAAATTCTAGTTCTCTCTTAGGCAATAAAGTTGTCTGGATGACTTTAGCCCAATTATTACAGTATTTCTCATCCCTAGATTGGAAGTATGAAAAACATTTAAGTACTAACCTACAGCATGATAAGATTATGACCCATAACTTTCAATGAAGCAGCTTTTAGCCTGCAGTCGATTGTTTTGGGCTGACCACCTCTCTCACACACATTTACACTTATAATCACAGTGCATCTCCTGATCACAAAAACGCTACCTACACCTATTCTATATAGTCCAGGTCAAACAGAAAAGACTCCAAGGTTGTTTTACCATGTCAGATAAACCAATTAACCAAAGGCAATAAAGCTTAAGCCCAGAATAAAACTTGAGGTGCTTTTTATTATTATTAATCAGTGGTTTTAAGATTGAAAGGCACAATAGTATATCAGGTCTACTATATACACAGCTGCTTCCTCCTCCTTCTAATATATTTCATATCAGAAACCTTGAGATGGCCTTGCCAGCCAACCTGCATTTGAAGCTAACAAATATATTGCTTTTCAGAATGAAAATATTACTGCTGCCCAAGACTAGTACGGATGTGAACAAATGATGTGGGCAGCAAGCAGCTGAACTCAAAGTCAGTGAGTCTTTTAAATAGTTTTTTTTTTAAGTTATAGAGTTAAACTTCTAAATGGGAATACTATATATGTCTAAACTCCAGATTTCCATTAAATTGTAAATTCTCAGAGAACATCCTCTCTACATCCAGGTACTCAAAAACACCAACAGTTGGCCCTGTAAATTCATTATGAATAATTAATGAAGTAACAGAACCTTAATAAACAAAAATATTTTAATCAGTTCTGTGATTATTCTCAGTTATCAGATTATTCTCAGATTATCAGTTCAAAATTCTGTGAAGCTGCCTTCAATTAAGAAATGTCCTAAATTCCCTTAGGGATGGGAATATATACAGGTTCATTTTTGCAATGAGAAGCATACTGTGTACTTCTCTCCTTTGTGTCACCTCTGAAATCAATCAAAGTTTCAGCTCAGTTTTGCATACAGACAGCTGCACAGTCAATCCCAGGTGGGTGAGGTTTTTCCTTTAAATAAAAATTTATGTATTTTAACATTTAACAGGAACCGTTTGATCAAGAAATCTTTCTTGAAATAAAAGATAGCTCTATACCTGCACAGAGATCTTAAAGCCCATTACTATATTCCTTTTATCCATTATCGTATTTACCTAAAAGGAATATAGTTTTCCATCTCTGCCAAGTAATTTATCTATAAAATAGTAAAGTCAGCAGGTTCACTAAAAATATCATAGCAAAGAAGGATGCTGTTTGCTATCTGATCTTCCTTAAATTCAGAATCATCTTCCTTTTAAATAAATATGTATATAAACAATTGTCATGCTCTGTCATATCACACTTTCAAATGTGATAGCTTTTTTGAGACTAGCTGAAATTGGACTGCCACTGAAAAGAAAAACAAGATTTGTTTTTGAATGGGAGACCACCTGGAAATTCAAAGATTATTTGTTAGAATCAAAAGTGAAGAGAAACAAACAAAATGTTCAGTAAGAAAGCAACAGAAAACTCTTTCTATTCCATTATCAAGGACGCTGCATAGATACAGTCAACAGAAATCAAACCCAACATGAAATTATGTATACCTTATTTTCATTCATTCATTCATTCATTCACAGTATATTGTGCATATGAAGTTTTATTTCTTAGAACCCCAAAAATCACCAACTAGAACCTGGTACAAAAGTGGAAGACTTCTGAACACAAGATCTTTCTCAGAACATCTCTGCCAAGTGTAGATTCCAATCCATTCATATAAAAATCCATTCCTAATTTTCCCAAGCTTTCCTTAAATGAATAGTACCAATCCAAAAAGAAATAGCAGTGACAAACTCAGACTCAGAAATACTTGTAAAGTATGCAAATATATGGCAAATCATATATATATGATATATATGGCAGTGAGTTGAAGAATCTTGCTGTGATTTTGAATGGATAGAATCATTTAGTAGCACTTCCCATATTTAGCATGTTGCATAAATGTTTAAAATAAAATAGTTTTTGTTCTGTATTACCCAATTCCAGTAACATGATGTACAAACTGGCAAACTAATTTTTATCCTGTTGTCTTATGGTAGGAGAGATAAAAGGAGAGAAAAGCAACAAAAAAAGGAGCTGATCCATCTACAACAGTGTCAAACTTGATTTCTCTGAGGGCCGCATCAGGGTTGTGTTTGACCTTGTGGGACTGGGGTGGGCGAAGCCAGGGTGGGCATGGTCAGCTCAACATTGACACGTCAGGGCACCAGTGGTGGCCCGAGCACTCTGCCAGCAAAAACAGGTTCTCGAGCTCCGTTTCCAGCTGTGATGGCCTCCTGCAACCTTCTGCCAGCAAAAATGGAGCTCGGGAGAGCCGTGTGCAGCCATTTTCACTGGCAGAGGCACTGCGGGGCTGGTCCTTTGCTGTTTCCAGGGCAGCCCCGCGGGCCAGATCTAAGCACACCGCGGGCTGAATCTGGCCCGTGGGCCTTGAGTTTTACACCCCTGGTTTACAATATCTGGAATCGACACAAAAGTCAAACCAAACAAGGAATTAAAAATAGAACAGTATAATGATGAAGAGGGGTTGCAGCAGACAAAAAACAACAACAATAACAACAAAACAAAATAAAACAAAATGATGAAGTAGGAAAAACAATGTTATAATTATATAATAGTTTTACAATTTACAATCTACAATATTGGGCATTCTACAGTGTGAAACCATCACATATAATTTTCCAATCCCCATTTCGTAGCCCCAGAGAACATGCAGTACTTCTAAAACAATAAAATTAAATGAACAACTTTGAGCAAAGTATGTTTGGCCATAGTAAGATACACATCTGTGAAGCAAAACATGTCCACTTGAAACCTTAAAACCTATTCCTTTCCCTAATCCACTAAAATCCACAAACTTTTCCAGGTGCTCCTACCCACTTATATCATTGCAGTTTTGACATAACCCCACATCCCCTCCAAATGCATGTATCAAGGTAATGTGTGGTTGCTAAATCTTAGTTGAATTTATAGGCTAAATAGAATAAATATCTCTATTTCTAGTGGAAAGAGCTGTGATACCTTAAGATCTTTATAACAGACCTGTTCTTGTTTTTGATCAGAGAAAAGACAGGATAGCTCCTAGTTTATTCACCACTTGAATTGCCCAACTACTGAATGGCAGGAGAAGTTTCATGTCTTCCTTGATGCAAGGCAGTGCAGAAGCACTATTAAATGTGCTAAAGCACGTTAGCATATCTTCTCCATATATGAGTCAAATGAACCTGCAAAGATGGAGCGCAGTGGACCACATGGTTAGAACTCTAGGCTGACAATCAGCTACCCTGTGTTCGAGACCCAAATGCTGCTTTGTGATGAGATGAGCTCCTGTTATTCGCTCCAGCTCCTGCCCATCTAACAGCTTGAAAGCAAGTAATCTCAAGTAGATAAATAGATACAATTTTGGTAGCAATTAACATGAAAGGAGCCCAACCAAGTATCCCTTGGGCAACAGTGATGTCACCATCTAATCCTTTCAACCCAAAGTGCCTCAGCGCTTCTGATGTGAAAGCAGGAGCAACCTGCAGAAAAGCACTGAATGCCAGCAACATAGAGACAAGGCAAAGGCCATTCCCACAGGCCAAATGAGATGACCTGACAGGTTCTCTGTTTCTTTATAGCTAGGGTCTTCCAAATGTCTTAGACTGAATGGACTTTATCACAACTATAACACATTATTTCAACCCGCTGGCTAGAGTATGCGTACGTTATAGCCTAACATGTCAGAGGATACAAAATTGGGGAAGATTTCTTTCCAATATATAATTGTAAACTTTCTCACTATTACATTTCTTTCTCTTTCTTAGTTTAACCACGACATTGCTAATCAATCTAATCCTCTCAATAGTAGGATTTGATATTTGGCAGAATTCAGTTTTTTAATTACTTGATAATCAATTCTAAAATCAGACATTACTAAGTTTCTCTAAAGCAGATTGCCAAATAAGAAGTCTGTGTTCCACACTTGGCTCTTATACCTTGCTACTGCTAATATTCAATGAATAATTAAAGTTTTAAACTCATTTATGCTTGAACATATTCAATGATTATCAGAGGAACAAGTAATGTTTTTATTGCTTGCCATTACTACGTCTTAACTAAATGTAGAGAAAAGAAGAGAGTTATCAACTTTTCATATCAGCTTTGCAGAGTATATTACAAATCCTTTATAAAATGGTAATTTTACTCATCTCTTTCACCACAGTTTATATAAGTTTATAACTCAGTGAATGTCTGTCATGCTGGTAAGATGCTATTACATAGCCATAAATAAAGCCATTCAGATCTGTATATGGAGAGACACAATTGTGTGTAAAAAATATGTCCATTCTATTTTATTCTATGTATTCAGAACTGGAAATTCACTTCAAATCAAGGTTTTATTACTAGTTCTGCTGCTGAATTCATATGGCCATTGAACAACATACACACTTTTGGACACAAAGGATAAAGATAAAGAATAGCATGAAAAAAATAAGTATAAAATATAATAAAGACAAAGTATAATACATGCATAAACAAATATACCTGCATAAGAGACAAAATATTATATTCAATCATCAATAATTTCTGTTCAAGAGGGAAATAAATTTTCAACAGAATTTTCTTCCAAGCTTCCAAATTCTAATCAAAACAATCTTTATACATTATACATTGGTATGTTTATATTAAAAAATATTTAATGCCTTCACCAGAAAATACTGAAAAAAGCTGACAACTTCACATATATTTTCTACTTGCTAAGCCACACTTGTTCTTAGCCAAAAGGCTGAGAAGTGATGACATGATAAAATGGCTAAACAAACCAAATCACCCTCCCCCCAAAAAATAGGCGACCGAAGCATCGTCCTCTGCTCTATGCAGACGATGCTGTGATCCTTTCCAGGACTCCTGTAGGCCTTAAAAGAGCCTTGCAAGCCCTTCTCCAGTACTATAAAAACAATAAACTGGACATAAAATATGAGGAAACAAAGATTATGACCTTTGCAAAAAGGCCAAAACTTTATTCATGGTATCTAAATGGCCACAAAATAGAGCAAGTAACCACCTTCAAATACCTGAGGGTGGTAATTCAGGCCAACGGTTCAAGAAAAGCACATGGAGAAGATGCAGCAGCCTTGGGCCAAAGATCAGTGAGCACTATTCTTAATTTTTTCCATACAAAGGGAGGATACTATGTCCCAGCTGCTATTTAGCTTTTTGTGGCCAAGTCACTAGCTCAGCTCCTTTATGGGACCTTGCTTGGACTGTCAGCTTCACGTTTTACATCATTAGAAATAGTTCAATCCAAATTCATTAGATCAATTCTTCAGATGTCATGTTGTGTCTCAAATGCACTTCTGCGTCTGGAGACAGGATTGATAAAAGTCGAAACAAGAATCTGTATAGCATCTTTAAATCTCTGGCTAAAGCTTAACTTCTTTCCGCAAGGTCTTGCTCCATTAATCCTCCAAGACAAATTCTCTTCATCATGGATCAAGGCTGTCGAGTCCAATCTTGCCAAATTAGGTTTCTCCCCAGCTTTAATACTCAAGATGGACTATGATCTAGCAAGACAAACCTTGCCACAAAGGGTGGAGGACATTGAGAGGCAGGCGCACTTAGAGAAAGCTCCGCTGTTTCTGGCTCCAGATGCCACTAGATGTGTTGTTGCTCCTGCCAGCTATCTTAGTCAGTTGGAATCAGCAAACCACCGAAAAGGATTTGTACTTGCATGGTGCCATGCACTTACATCGGCCGTTCTGTATGGCAAGTATAAAAGAATACCATTCACGGAAAGACTGTCCCTGAAGCTCAGGAGAGGTGGAGACTGTGGGACACATGCTCCTTAGATGTACGGAGATTATAAAACATATAAAACATATTCTGCCAATAACTGCAAAGTATCTTGGCCACGCTGACACTATCTTCAGTGGCTGCTTAAGGTTGAACAGGCCAAAACTACAGCACAGGTGGTCAGATTCTGTGCAGCAGCACTGGGGATTCGTCGCAAATACATGTCTTCTTCACCATAGCGATGTATATAACAACTGTGGCTAACCCTTGCACTGCTTAGCCATTCCCCTTTTAGCGTTGAACCCACAATAGGCCACAGAGTTTAGAGATTGCAATAACTGTATAGTCAGACCATGTAAAATGGACACTGGATTTTATTATAGATTTAGCGGTCATTTATTATTTTAAACTAGAAGTCTTAAGTGTATATATACTGAGTGTTTTTATTTGTTTCTGGTCTAAGACTGTAATAATAAAATTGAAATTACTTGCTAAGCCAGAAGAAAAATAGAAGGGATGACAGTTATAAAACAGTTCCTGGAATAAATGAAATTGATGAAAGCTGCCACACATTATAATGGGCGGGGGGGGACTCCCCACCTTATAGTAAAACTAGTTGATACCCCTGCAGTGAAGAAGGGGATGCAATAGAGCATGTCCCATTATCATTTATGTATATTCTGACAAAGTGAACTAATAAAAACAAAAATCCTGGAAGGGTATATGCATTAGTGCTTGTCACAATGGAAAATACTTGGTATTCTGATTATGTCTTCACAATTTTTAGCATCCAATATTTTAAACACAGAACTTAAGGGCTACTTACATGCACTTTGAAAATAGAAATAGAAAAGTATGGACAACTGCAAACCCACCCAAGTTAAGCAGTACATTTCACCACCTTGATTCAGTGATGATGCTTACTTTATAGCATCCCCTAATTCTTCTCTAAAATTAACATCTACGATTGAAAATGTTTTATTTCACATTTTCCTTAAAGGATGTATTTATCCAGTGAGGGTTTTACTAAACAAGCTGAGGTTCTTGGAAAAGAAAAGGAGGGACAGCCAATGTTTTCATACTTTTCTTCTCCAGCACATCGTTTATGCAGCAGGGAACATCTCCATTGCATGTTATGAGTTGTCTTTCACCAAGAATCCTGCAATTCTCAGCTTGACTTCCAAGGTCATACTATCTTGGAAAATAATCCCCTTCCCCCAATATTTTGACTTTGAATTATTTTATAAATCAATTTGTGAGAGTTGAAGCAGGGGGGAATTAGGGGACAGGATGAGTTCTTCAGGCATCAACTTTCTGTTAAAGCGTTTTTGTTCAAAATGTGTGTGTGTGTGTGTGTACTGTATAATTCTTGTTGCTTGCACTTGCAGACATCTCATTATCCAATATGTATATATGTAAATCTACATATATCGTCTTCTATTGGATTTTTTTTTCTAAACCAGTTTTCTGAATTTGGATCTATTAGGCAAAACGGAAGGAGTTCAAAGAGAAAGCCTGACACTACAGCTTCTTTCATCAAACAATTGCATTTAAATAAGCATATCAAGAAAATTGAATCTTAAACTCATTAAGGCAACCAATTATTAATTTTAAACTCGAGAATGTCCAAATCAGCAAATTCTGCTAGTGATCATTGCTTTCATCACAGTATTTTTTTATTTTTATTTAAAATTGTCTAAATGGCTTTTTAAAGGTAGTTGCATTTATTTATTATTATTTATTTATTTATTTATTTATTTATTTATTTATTTATTATTTATTATTTATTATTTATTATTTATTTATTTATTTATTATTTATTTATTTATGAATGAATGAATGAATGAATGAATGAATGAATGACATTTCTATACCGCCCTTCTCCCGAAGGACTCAGGGCAGTGTACAGCCATGATAAAAATAATACCAACACAAAAATTAAAAACAATTTAAAATAATTTAAAGCATTGGCCATATTTAAAACCCCTAACTAAAACCCCTTTAAAACCATTTAAAACCCACTTAAGTTAATTCATTCGGTCAGGCCGGCTTGCTGAAACAATAAAGTCTTCAGTGCACGACGGAAGATGCGGAGGTCGGGGATCCTCCTTATGTCCAGGGGCAGCTCATTCCATAGGGCAGGAGCCCCCACAGAGAAGGCTCTCCCCCTGGGGGATTGCCAGCCGATACTGTTTGGCCGATGGCACCCTGAGGAGGCCCTCTCAGTGGGAGCGAATCCGGCGGTGGGAGGCATGCGGTGTCAGAAGGCAGTCCTGTAAGTATCCCGGTCCTAAGCCATGGAGCGCTTTGAAGATGGTGACTAGCCCTTGAAACGCACCCGGAAGACCATTGGGAGCCAGTGCAGCTCGCGCAAGAGAGGTGTTACATGGGAGTGACAGGTCACCTCCATAACGACTCGCGCGGCCGCGTTCTGGACCAGTTGGAACCTCCGGGTGCTCTTCAAGGGGAGCCCCATGTAGAGAGTGTTACAGTAGTCCAGACGCTGCTTTGGTCTCTAGGAAAATGTTTATTACATATTCAGAGGCACATATACATAGACACATATGCACACATATCCCTATTTCAGTCATAGAATATTCAGCAGACACTGCAGCTGAACAAAAATTAAAATCATAAAATACAAATCAGTCTTTATATGCTCAGAAACTAATGTGTAAGAGAAATCCACATATTTAAGAGCTACTTGTGATTTACTATTAAAATCCAACATATACTTAACATTTATTTACTTACTTACTTACTTACTTACTTACTTACTTACTTACTTACTTACTTATTTATTTATTTATTTATTTATTTATTGTTTAAATTTGTATACCGCCCTTCTCCCGAAGGACTCAGGGCGGTGAACAGCCAAAATTAAAATACATACAATATAAAACTTAAAATAATTTAAAACAGAATTAAATCGAATTTGCCTTCCCAAAAATTAAAACCCATTACCCTTAAAATAACCCATTAAAATTTTAAGCCAGCCCAGCTTGCTGAAATAGGAAGGTCTTCAAAGCTTGACGGAAAGTACGGAGGTCCTGGATCAGTCGTATTCCTGGGGGTAGCTCGTTCCAGAAGGCGGTGCCCCCACAGAGAAGGCTCTCCCCCTGGGGGTCGTCAGTCGACATTGCTTGACCGACGGCACCCTGAGGAAGCCCCCTCTATGGGAGCGAATTGGCCAGTGGGAGGTTATCGGTGGCAGAAGGTGGTCTCGTAAATAACCGGGCCCTAAGCCATGGAGCGCTTTAAAGATGAGAACCAATACCTTGAAGCGCACCCGGAAGACCACCGGAAGCCAATGCAGCTCGCGCAGGCAAGGTGTCACATGGGAGCGCCATGTCGCCCCCATAATTACCCGCGTGGCCGCATTCTGGACCAGCTGGAGCTTCCAAGAGCTCCTCCAGGGGAGCCCCATGTAGAGAGCACTGCAGTAGTCCAGGCGAGAGGTGATTATATTATATACATAAATTGTCTCACTCATCCTGAGAAGCATAGTGTGTGTGTATGTGTGTATTCCATATGATGGAATAAAAATTGCTGAACTATCATACTGTTTTAACATTACAATTCTGTTCCGTCTTAAAATATGTTGGCCTCATGCATCACATTCCCCTAAATCAAATTGTTGCCTCTTATTCTAAGGAATTTCTTGACAAATTTCATGAAGAGGATAATTTAGTGAAACTGAATGTCATAAACAAATTATAATCTCTCTAAAATAATTCCAGACATTATTATAGAAATTTATTTTCATATGCACCTGGCAATAAATTAGGAAGTGAAGAAAGAAAATAGATTCTCGGTGGTTATTTGAAATGGGACTATGTGCTGGTTTTAGGTAAAATATTAGAATTGATTTATCTATGGAAGGGCATGAATGGTAAAAATAGAATACAGAATAGAGTAGTATACATGGAATCACATTTCATCTTTTTCTTCTCCCATATATTAGGGGGAATATTCCTTAAGGGAGGGAGGGAGGGAGGGTTCCTTTCTATGGGGGGGGGATTATCACACACATCCCAAACCATTAAATCCTGATCCCCTTGCACATAAATTTCCTATACATAATGTAGGCACCACTACTGAAAACTGGGATCTTCAGAATGCCATTCTACTGTCATCTTGGAAAGCCATAGCCACAGGAGTAAATATACTCATTTGAGGATGCATTGAAGCAATGCATGCCTGAGCAACACTTTTAATTTTATTTCGTTCCATTCATCCTTGGAAATACTTAGGAAGACTAATATCAGTTTCTAGGCAAAACTTCCTTCCACATATTTATGAAGCTGAGATTTAAAAAAAAACAAAAAACATTTTACAGTGCAACATCATCGGTGCCTCCAGCTTCTCTTGCAACTATTTCCAAGTACTCCCATTAGTAATTGCAGCATATGCTAATACATTTCAAAGAAAATATAGAACTATTGCACAACTCCTGAAACATCTTTTCAACACTGTTGTGTCTTTCACAGCACACAAAAAGTAGAACCAGCCTTCTGACATAGGTCATTAAACACAAAAGCAGTTTGGAAGAATGCCTCATGTATGAAAGCCAAAAATGCAGCCGAACCGGAGTTCATAGGTTCTTCTATTGTTAAAAAGCTCTGTTGCATCAAAAGCTGTTATGGTCAGAAAAGAGGCAGTGAAGCAGAATTACTTTAGAAGTATCACTTTTATGCAGATACAAGTATGCAACAGACATGAGTGGAATTCAAATCTGAATTTCTTAGCCCAATTTCCATCAGCTCTTTCTCATCAAGCGAGAGGCTTTGCTTTCAAATGAGAATTAGAAAATAGCTTGTATACGAAAAATGACAGAACTATATTTACAACTCAAAAGACTACAATGCAGTTATGCCTTTGAGACTCAAGCAGCATTTGCTTTTTCTCTCTCTCTTCAGACAGGTACTTATTATGCCTTTCCTGATCAATCTCTTCCTCCCTCTGCCTTTTCCTGCTCCCTTTACATATCCCTCCCCATATGCCCACTTTTTATGTAATCCTACCACATTCCAGGATACACACTAGATAGCAGCAATGGGATTTAGGCTCCTGCAAGCAAACCAAAAAGGCTCCCCTGCCCTTATAGACAAAACTATTTTCCTAACTACTCTAGGTGATTATTCACTTTTAATTGCTTCCAATAGCAGGAAGCCACACAGGAAAGCAAGGTTCAGACAGAAGTCCTCTGCAGTAATTAATCCCTGAACTTTCCTCTCCTTGCAGGTCACAGTAGAGAATTCAGGCATGGCAGAATATATTTTTAACATAAAAGATAAATTAATACTATTGTGTTAATTATGTAATACTTAAAAGTACTTTTCGGAATATAAGACACACTTTTCCCCCCCTCACAAAAGAGGGTGGAAATGTTGGTGTGTCTTATATACTGAATACAGCCATTTTGCGGCTTCTGAAATCCCACCCCATGAATCCCATTTTTGCCAAAAACAGGCCTGTTTTTCATAAAAATGGGAAGTGCAGAGAGTTTGGGAGGCCTGCAGAGTGCTCCTGGGGGCTGGGGAGGCCAAAAATGCAACACGTGGAGGGTTTGGGAGGCCAACAATGGGCCTGTTTTTTTGCAAAAATGGGGCCTGCAGAGGGTTTGGGGGGCTTGCAGAGTGTTCCTGGGGGCTGGGGAGGACAAAAATGTGACACATGGAGGGTTTGGGGGTCAAAAATGGGCCCGTTTTTTGCTAAAATGGGCCCGTTTTTTGCAAAAACGGGGCCTGCGAGGGTTTGGGAGGCCTGCAGAATACTCCTGGGGGCTGGGGATGGCACAAACGTGACACGTGGTTTGGGAGGCCAAAAACAGGCCCTTTTTTTGTGAAAATGGGCCCATTTTTTACAAAAACAGGGGCATTTTTGCCCTCCCCAGCCCCCAGGAACACTCTGCAGGCCTCCCAAACCCTCTGTAGGCCCCATTTTTGTGAAAAACGAGCTTGTTTTTGGCATCCCAAACCCCCCATGCATCATAATGGGATGCACAGAGGGTTTGGGAGGCCTGCAGAGTGCTCCTGGGGCCAGGAGGGCAAAAACTTTTTTTTTCTTGTTTACCTCTTCAAAATTTTGGTGCGTCTTATACTCTGGTGCATTTTATAGTCCGAAAAATATGATAATTAAAATTCCACCATACAGCTTTTATCCTACAAACACCTGAAGTTCAGCCGATCATCAGTTAACACCCTTATAAACTTCTAATTTATGTTGGTCATACCATAAGCAATGATGCATTCCTATACTTCAGTAAAAACTAAAAATTTATAGCGCTGCTTTTTAAATTTTATATCTATTTGGTTTTGTTTTGCTCATTTGCAAATCCTAGGCTTAACTAATTGCTAACTGACATTACTTGGTTTCATTACAAAGGGGCTCTCAAAAATCTTCCCTTAATTACCAGTATCAGAAGGAATATCCTGAATATCCTTCTATCTTGAAGGAAGAAAAAAGTTCGGATGAAATGAACTTGAATGAAAGGACTTGACGGTCAATTTTCAAAGTCCAGCTCATTTTGAGAGCATATGGTATGGGAAAGCACTTTGACAGAAATAGTCCTTAGGCAGCATACATTTGTAAACCAGAGGAAACATGAAAGAGGAACTCAGCTGGAAACTAGATTTCCCCCATCAATGTTTATTCAGTTGGTTGCCTGAATAAATCCTGAACCAGGAGTACACAACTCTCAGAAAAAGACGGGTGAAATAATACAAGTATATAAGTTAGCCCTTTGGAACAACCTCTGCCCTGACACCCTTTTAGTTTTCCAGAGGGCTGTGAAGGGGGAAAACTATATCTTCCCTAAGCATTGGGCAAGGACGGGGGTTGAGCTGTGAGGACACTTGGTCTGACACCTGGGGAGAAGGATATTTGTTTTTAACCATGTCTTCATAGAATGTTGTGAGCCACATAATCATTATATGGGATAGGCAGCCATATATGCCCTATAAATAAATAAAAATTACAGGCTGAGGCAAAGAGGCAGTCCCGGAACCAGTGAAATCTGGGGGCTGGGCATGGGACAGAATGTATCTGCCCTCAGTGTGGAAGGGATTGCCACTCTCAAATTGGCCTTTTTAGTCACACACTACATGCTGTTTTAGGACCTCTTTCCAGAACACGATACCATAGTCTCTTGAGACTGAAGGATGCCAATGATGAATGAAAATTACAATTTTCTTATATTAATATAGTGAAAGGATTATTCTCCTCTCCAGTCATGTTATCATATTCCATTTTGTCATACGTAGAATTAGAGTTGATAACATTTGGAGGTTTCTGAGAATTGTACTCAAGTCTTCCGGGGACACATTTGGTCTTGGCAATCTCAGGTTATACCACTCTGTCCTAAGTACATATGGTGATGTTTTTTATGATATCCTTGTTTACAAGTGGGGCCCCAAATGAGTTATACTCATGTGGAAATTCAGATAACTACCTTATATGAAATACTTAATCCACCTAAATTCTATCTGTTAAGGGGTTTCTTCAGGAATTCTGACTAGCATCTTTCCAATCAAGGGAAGATCCCCAAAACTGAACCTGAAAGCTTCTGCTTGAGAAGCAAATGTTTTAACACCAAGGAGAAAAGCAGGCTGTTCCCTTTCTCTGTGACTATCAAAAGCCTGCACTATTTGAAGATGTGTGAGAACAGATTAGGTGTAGATCATCATGGGGAATATCTATGTGGTTGCTAGAAATCGAAAACAACTTGATGGCACATAATCAATCAATGAATTAAAAAAACATCCATACCTTTTTTCATTCTGAGAGAATGAACTGTGAGTAAGAAATGTTATAATAATGGGTCTAATAATGGGGAAAATTCAACCAAGAGTCTATCATGACACTACACACAGAATCTAAACACAGCCAGATTAATAGAATACCACAGATACAGCTAGTCAAAAGCTAGGTACTGACAAACTTGACTATTAACAAAGCAAATTAACACTTCTGACAACTGTAGTTGCAATATCTCTGGAAGGCAGCAGAAAGAGAGAAAAAATGAAGTACAGTGTTCTATTAAACACTGCAGATATACAATAAAAGAAATAATTTGACTTACCTGAATGGCTTCTGTGATATGATGAGGCCAGTGTCAGCCTTCCCCAAAGCATTATAAGGCAGAGAGAGAGCACCAATACTCCTTTGCTCAAACTTTGGACGTTCCTTTCACTCATTCTGCCATGCAAAAAATAAAATAAAAATGAAATAAATTAAAATGCCTTACATTGGGGATAGAGAACTTTGAGTCAGAAAGGGAAAGAAGAAGATGCACAGTTATAAGATTTGATCAGATTGTTCTTTCTACAAACAGTGAAATTATATTTCAGCATTTCTATATTACAATCTTCCCTAATGACAAATTACAAATATGTTATCCTTTTGCCTGTGAAATAACTTTTGAATCAGCAAGAAATCCCACTGGCAGGATGCAGATTTTTACACCACCAAGTGCTTCAATGAGCTGTATAAAAAACTGTTTCCATGCTTCTGCTAGTAAAAAATAAAACAGTCCTCTAAGCAAAATTCTAAAAATACGAACATAAGGAATATCCAAGCTCACATTTTTTAAGGAAAAGTTTTATTCCCATTATATGTCTGCAATCACACATTCAAACATAGGTATGAAACAGCTCAATGGTTTTGGCAATTTACTGACATGGTGCAACTTCAACTTGACTTCTCTTGCTGCTAATCAATCAATTAGATTGATTAAAGCCAAACTGAATGACAGCCATCTCTGGAAAAATACAGATAGTTGCTTCACTTATATGCAGCAAAAAATGTAACCATATCATTCTCACAAAGGAAGGTATAATTTAAAATAAGTCAGAAATCCATTTATTAATGTGAAAGCAACCATGCCATTATAAAAATGCTTAAAATAAATAAGAAAAGACAAAAGAGGAAACCATAAACCATTAAGTAACAGGAATGTATGAACCTGACAGAGAAAAAGCTGTTCCATGCTGAAGACAGATTAGAATATGGATCTTCTCTAATCTCGTCTAACCCCTACACCATATTGCCCCTAGCCCTTTGAAGTACTCTCCATCAGGAAAAGAAAGCCAACAGCTGAATGCAACAACAGTTACTTCTGCAACTGTATCTAATTTAGAAAATAAGACATTAGATGATCTAGAGTTGTTCTGAATATTAAATGTTCTGGGCCGGGGGTGTCAAACTCAAGGTCCGCGGACCCTGGGCCACAGGGCCAGCCTGAAAATAGCAAAGAACTGACCCATGGTGCCTCTGGCAGCCAAAATACGTGGGGGGTGCCTCCCCCGCACCTCATTTTCAGCCTGAACGACCTCCTGCAGCACTCTGCCGGCCAAAATGGGGCACGGGGGTGCATGGCCCCCACACACCTCATTTTGGCTGGCAGGGTGCTGCAGGAGGCATCCTCCCATCTCCCCTCCCCCCCAGCTGGCCCACGGAGAACTACAATGCTGATCCGGCCTTCAAAGAAATCCAAGTTGACACCCCTGTACTGGGCCATGCAATTCATACATTTTCACTGCAAACTATACACCGTTCATTTGTTTGTTTGTTTGTTTGTTTGTTTGTTTGTTTGTTTATTCAATTTGTATGCCGCCCCTCTCCGAAGACTCAGGGCAGCTCACAATGCATTTAAAATCATTATAAAAAACATTTAAGAATTAAAAACATTAAAAACATTAAAACTCATTCACACCATTCATGGCCGGATCTCGCCGGATCGCAAGAGCGAGATCAATGGCTCCAGGCCTGCCGGAAAAGCCAGGCCTTCACCACTTTTCGGAAGGCCAATAGGGTGGGGATGATCTGGACCTCAGAGTATAAGGTGCACCTTTTTCCACCCTAAAAGGGGGTAAAAATTTAGGTGCATCTTATACAGCAAATGTAGCCCCGCCCACCCACCCACTGGCCCCACGCCTCTATCTCGCAGCAGTTACCTCCTTGCAAGCAAATGGCAAGAAAAAACAGCTCCTTTCAGCTTCAGCACAATCTAATTAGCACAAGTTGATTGGAGGTCTCCCGACTCTCAGCTGATTTGCTTTCAGCTGTTTTGTGCAGAGCTCTGCTGCTTGCTGCAAAGAGGTAAATTGCTGGAGCAATTTTTTTTCCTTGTGCTAATCAAGCTATGCTGAAAACGAAAATGAAAGTAAAGCAGGCTGTTTGCTGCAAAGAGGCAAAATTGCTCAGACGCAGAGGGAGATTTCTTTTTCTTCTTTTCCTCACCAAAAAAGGTAGGTGCGTCTTATACTCCGGTGCGTCTTATACTCCGAAAAATACAGTAGTTCATAAATAACAATGGCTGAAATGTTCCCAAGCCTGATACAACATAGTTCTGTTACAGTTATGAGTATCTTCATAATGGCCTATCCAAGAACACTAAAAATGACATTATAACTTTCTAAGCATGGCTTGGGGAAAGGTAACATATTTATTCTGAGTAATAGTAGGGTCCTTAGCAGTACTGAAATGTAAATTTTGTTACTACCGGCTCTGTGGGTGTGGCTTGGTGGGAGGGGGGGTAATATGACTGAGTGAGCATGGCCAACTTGTTTTTGTTTTTTTTTTACTTTTACTTTTAAAACCAAAGAGCCGAAGAGGTTGTAGAAAAAAATGCTTTTAAAAATAAATTTAAAAAGCCTCTGATGATTGTGCGGTTCAGCTGGGCAATTGGGGGGGGCAGGGATTTTTGCTACCAGTTCTCCGAACCACCCGCATCCATCGCTACTGGATCGGGCGATCTGGTCCGAAGAGGGAGCATTTCACCCTTGGTCCTTAGTATTCCAATTCCAAATAACCAGTTTATCAGAACTTTTCTCCGTCTCAAGAATCAGTCTCACTCTCAGGGGCAAAAGACAGCAAATTGGCTTTGTTCTTTGCATAAAAAAATAGCACTGAAGTTCATTCTTTATATGTATGTATGTATGTATGTATGTATGTATGTATGTATGTATATATATAATATATATCAAAAGAATCTCCTTAGTCTCCCAATGGGCAGCAGGGAGCTTGCTGGCTGCTGGAGGAAAAAAAAAGCCTAGAAACTAGTGGATTGGGATTTCATTGAAATAGGGCTGCAGAAAAATTCTTGGTTTACGTAGGAAGAACCTGGCTAAAGATGGGATCTTAGCCAGGATTTTAAACATTTTAACTAACAAACATATAATGTTTGGGAAAACAACCGAGATTTTAACTTTTTACATGCACACACCCTGCCGTTACTATTTCAAATCTGGTGCTGGTAGTCTACTTTGCTGGGATGGTCCCACCTCTTCGTTCTGATTGGTTGGGAGTCCCAGTCTGTGTCTATTGGCTTGGCTTCGGGTATATGGTCGGTTTTTCTCCACCAGGTGGCAGGGCTTCATCTTTGTGGCTGGCTGGAATGTGATTTGGCTGGAAGTCTCGGGGTGTGTGTGTCTGGCTTCTGGGGTGTAGATTTTTCTGTCTGTGGGTGCTGGGACTCATTTGTTGACAAGGGCTAGTTTCCAGATGTCTGGTAGGTGGGAGGTATCGTCATGTTTATTCATGTTATGGGGGCGTTTTGCTATTTAAATGGCTTCCATAATTATTCTCTTGTTGAGGTATTCAGTTTTGGAGATTAATTTGGTTCCTGTCAATTTCCTGTCAATTTCCTGTCCTGTAGCTTTAAGGTGCTGGAAAAGAGAGGAAGTTTTTTTCTTCTTTTCTGACTGCATTCTTGTGTTCTGCAATGCGTGCATTTATTCTCCTATTAGTTTGTCCAATGTATATGGCTGGGCAGATTTTGCATGGTATTTCATAGACTCCTTGATTTTCTAGCTGGAAACTAGCCCTTATCAATAAACGAGTCCCAGCACCCAGAGACAGAAAAATCTACACCTCAGAAGCCAGCCACACACACCCCGAGATCTCCAGCCAAATCACATTCCAGCCAGCCACAAAAATGAAGCCCTGCCACCTGGTGGAGAAAAACCGACTATACACCCAAAGCCAAGCCAATAGACACAGACTGGGACTCCCATCAGATCAGGTGGGGCCTCTCTAGGAGTCTCTGGAGGCTGGGGACAGCAAAAAATGTTGCTTCCTATCCCACCGGGATTTGGGAAATGGGCCCTTTCAGGCCTCCGGAGGGCCTCTGAGGGAATGGGAAAGGCTGTTTTCGCCCTTTCCAGATGCATAGAGAGGATCTGGAGCCAGGTAAGAAAGAAAAACAGACCATCCCAGGCCCTCCGGAGGCAGGAAACAGCCTGTTTCCCTACTTCTGGTGGCCCAGAAGGCCCGAAAATCAGTTGGCCGGCGCATGCATGCATGCCAGAGCTAAACTGGCATGCCCATTGATATGGCTACGCGTGCCACCTGTGGCACATGTGCCATAGGTTCGCCATCACGGTCCTATACCATTCCAGATAAATGACTGACCAATTTCTTCTTAAAAACCTCTAGTGATAGAACATCCACAACTAATTTTTCTTTTCTTTCTCTGATCAAGATTGATTTAACTCTCCCATAAAATTTTTTGACAAGCATTTCGCATTACTACAAATCCCATAACTAGATAAGCATTTAAGCAATTGCTACTTACCTCCTATTGGGACTTTACAGCTACTGTCTGTGCATTGGCCAATCTCAGGTAGACTTGGTGTTTGAAAAGAAGGGGAAACATTAGGGCATCTAAAAATGAAAAAAGCACCAGTTTACATTTTTTTATTGGTGAACTGAAAAGTAACTTGCAAATATTGAAAGCCTCACAGTATCTTCTAAATGTTGAACTTTTTCATAAAATATTGCAGGCCAGATTTCTATATATGTATCAATTTTTATTTTATTTTTACGTTCCTTCTTCTCTTTCCCCATCCAAATACCCCATCACCATCTATTATTTTATTCAGCCATCCAATATCAAATTCATGGCAAACAAATCTATGCTTATTTTATCTATATGTTAAAGAAGGTTTTTGAGTAATATTATTTTGCATAAAATGTCTCTGTTTTACACTTCCACCAATAGGAAACATTGGTATTTCAGTTTGCATGTGGAAATGTATGTATTTTAAACAACTGCTTTCCAATGAAGTTAACTGAGTTCACAGAATAACCTATTGGTAGAAAAATCAGTTCAGTTGTTCCCAAACATACTAGGGAGAAACTGACTAGAAAGTTAGGTCATATAGGTTTTATAGGTGTGGCTAGAGAACTAGCTATCTCTAAAACCAGATCAAAAGAACTCTCAACCACATAACCAAGAAAGGTCAGATGACACACACAAAAAGAACCATGGTAAATGAAAAACAGCTGGAATCCTTTCCTTTCCTTTCCTTTCCTAATAAGTGAAAACCTGAAAACAACAGTTATGGCACAATATATGAAGATTAGCTGCACTCACTCTTAAGATTTATGTGCAATTGTAGGCAAGAGAAAGGACTGAGTGAGTGAGTGAGTGGGAAATAGAATAGTTAGTGAAATTAAAATATAAGGACATTTTGATATACCGTATTTTTCGGAGTATAAGACGCAGCTACCTTTTTTGGTGAGGAAAAGAAGAAAAAGAAATCTCCCTCTGCCTCTGCCTTTGAGCAATTTTGCCTCTTTCATTTTCGTTTTCAGCATAGCTTGATTAGCACAAGGAAAAAAAATCTGCTCCAGCAATTTACCTCTTTGCAGCAAGCAGCAGAGCCCTGTGCAAAACAGCTGAGAGCAAATCAACTGAGATTTGGGAGTCGGGAGGCCGAGCCAATCAACTTGTGCTAATTAGGCTGTGCTGAAGCTGAAAGGAGCTGTTTTTTCTTGCTGTTTGCTTGCAAGGAGGTAACTGCTGTGAGGCAGAGGCCAAAGGGTGGGGGCCAGTGGGTGGTGGGGCTACATTTGGTGTATAAGACGCACCTAAATTTTCACCCCCTTTTGGGGTGAAAAAAGGTGTGTCTTATACTCCAAAAAATACGGTAGTATGATGAAAAAAGCCTGAAGTTTTGCCATCATTTTTAGAAAACTTTGTAGAGAATTGAAATATATACATTAACTTGTATAAAATATACAGAAATAAATAAATGATAGCTACTCCGTTCTTGTGAAAGACAAGAATGGATTATTAACCTCTAGATTAAGAGGAAAAAGAATTTCACAAAAAGGAAGGAGTAAGTCCTTCTCTTATTAAAATAAATGTAATTTCACTTGCAGAAAGAAAGCATTCTTTCAGTTGAGTTTGTCCTATATCTAGAGGAATTACAATGCTCTGGTCCTATCTGATACCATTCATAAAAATCCATCAATTCTAGAATATCCAGAAGTCAGTTTGGGGAATACAGGATATACAACTGTCTGGGCTGGGATGTTTGGAGTATTTAAAAAATTTTATTTCAAAATCCTTTTAAAATGATTTGGGTACATTTAAAAAAGGCAATGGGGGGGGAAAGTTCCCAATTTTATTTCCACATTTTAATATCTGTAAATTGGCAAAACAGAGCTGCTGTCTAGAACACTAGAGCCTATGGCAACTGCGAAACAAACCACACTCAAGCCTTTATTTCTGTTTTTCAAATTTTGATCTTTAACTAAGAAATGATTCATTGACCAAGAAATGAAAAGAGCAAGCAGAGAAACAATCCTGTCCAATGCAAACACAATTTACCAGGAATGGGGGAAATGACAGCTTCACAACCTTGCATATTACCTGCTGGGATTTAGCAGAGTCTGAAGAACTACAGAAGCTATAAAATTTTAATGCCCAATTTGAATTTATTAACACTCAGACAGAAAGCAAGTGCATGTTGCTTGTAGTGATATAGATTCCCAACCGGACACAGAGCCAACTCACAGCTCTTTCTGATCAAAACCTGAACTGGGTTTCTCTAATGATTTATTTCTTTAAAACAAATATATTTGTTATGAACCTATTAATCTATCTTGTTGGTTTCAGGGAGCTTCTACGTCTCCACAAGAAACTGCCTGAAAGGTTTCTGGATGCCAGTGCAATTGTTTTAGATGCACAGAATGACAACAAAAGAGAAAGACTGCTAGGTTTGTGGATCAACACACTATTATACACTCCTTTTTTCTCATTAATTCCTACTTACAGGAGATGAATATAGTTATATCAAGATACAAATTAAAGATTTATTTTGAAAAGCATCTTTTGCATCATTATTTATCTCCCAAATATAAACCAATAATCCATGAATTACAGGCTCTGACTCAGCATTTTAGGAAGACACTAAACAAGGGTGACATGGTAATTTGTTATAATGATGGTTAAAACATACAATATCTTTGTACAATTAAGGGGGAACATTGTGAAGCTAATAAGATCTAAGTCTTTTAGTGAATTATACCGATATGAAGCACAGTTGGGGAGCCCAATATTTTGGCATCACAATTTTTCCTTTCCCATCTTCGAATTTCCTTCACAGTAGGAATTCCTCTAGCAATAGGAAATTCTTTAGCAAAAGAAATATTTTAAAACATATTTGTGAGGGGGAGGTGTGGGTGGGTGTGCATGTGTATGTGTGTGTATATATGTGTGAGCCCAGGACTAATGATTCTATATATTTATTTATTTATTTATATATATATATATATAAAATCATTAGTCCTGGGCTCTCTCTCACACACACACACACATTATATATATATAAAATACAGTCTGGTATATATATATTACAGTCTGATTTATGACTGGTCTTCAAACTTATGATCATTGCAACATCCTTGCAGTCATGTGACCGCAACCTGGACACTTGATACCAGCATGCCTTTATAAGGGTTGCAGTGTCCCACATGACCACCATTTGTGACCTTTCACCTGGCTTCTAACAAGCAGAGTCAATGCGAAAAGACATATTTGCCTCATAATTACAGCGAAAAAGTCGTAAAATCAAGCAAAAACACACGATGACCCACTTAATGACCATATCGCATCAGACATTCTGATTCCAAGTGGGGTCATAAGTTGAGGACTATCTGTATCACTTTAGGTTGATAATACAAAAAGGTTAATGTGATTTTGGACAAAAGAAAGCTAGAAGGTGGAACAAGAAAATGTAAAATTAATATCCCTGACATAGTGCTGAAATCTGGAGAATCCTTGAATTCATGAAGGTGAGATAGGTTCCACAAATGAAGAATATATGTACAACATAGGCATTGATATTTAGCATTTGTAATCTTATACTATCCCATCAAAAAGCCCATCCAGGGAAACAAGCTGGTTATCACAGTAGCTTTGAAAATCTCTGAGATGATTTCCTAAGGCTTGAATGGGAGGAGAGAACTTTTGGCATCATACATTTCATTTATGTATATTTATTTAGCCAGGTACTTAATGAGCAACTTTATTCTACCCTTGTATTAGTGCTGGTACAACTTTACTGTTTCTATTGCTATTGTAACGACTGTTTATCTGAATTATATAGTTAACGTTGTTTTAACATTTTATTGCTATTTTAATTGAATTTGGGACAGCTGCTCTGACAATGTTAATAAGGTGGTAAAAATCCTACTGTTTTGAACTTCGATGCTCTACGCCACTATTGTAACTGCTTTCCCTAATGAAGTGTCTTAAAATATATAAACCTTCAACTCCCACTGTGCTGAATTATGGTAACTGAAATCCAAGGAACCTGAAGTGCACCACACTGGGAAAGACTGTCAGAGTTTTAAGATCTTTTTCCTTCTTTTATTTAGCCTACATTACCCAATGTCACTTCTGATTGTTCACTTCAAAAATACCTGCTGAAACCACAACAGACAAGCATATATGCACTGAAGCACTTAGATCTCTGTTAAAAATGCATTAATACTATAGCGCCTGTGGAGTGCCATCTGGTGACCTTCTTTAAAAAACCTGGACCATTTTAGAGAAAGGTGTATCAAAAATCATTTGGAGGGCTGCTGTAAAATGTTAGTAGAGCAACTCATGGATAAAAATCACCCAGATCCGCTTGGAATTGGTTTCAAAATTTAATAAAGTTATGAAGAAAAAGAAGATGTCTGTACAGAATTGATGAGGTGGTTGGGCAACATCTTATGTTATCATCTGGGAAGAATTTGAGCCTCTTGCTCCTGAGGAAATGGCAGAGATCTGAGCTCTATCACCTGCAAGCTAGACCTTCTCCTCTCTGGTCTCACCTGTTAAGAATTATGGGGAAGGCATGGTGAACTGGAGACATCTATGCAAAAGTGGAGCTGAACCCTATTTTTGATATATATGCCTCAATCTAATTGGAGTGCCAGCAATGTATAATCATCTGCTGCAGTTCTAGCATTGAAGCTGAGGTGAATCTTTTCTTTCTTTCTTTTCTTTTCTTTTTTAATGAAAGTAAAAAAGCTTTCATTTTTTGTCAATGTCTTAAAGCCTGTGCTGGAATTTTCATGGAAGGTATTGAAACAATATATTGAGCTGTGCAAGGATTATCATTTTTCCACTGCAATTCACCCCAAAATACTGAAATATTTTGAAACCCAATTTTTTTATCTTCTTGTTCAATTTCTTCCAAATTTGTATATTATTATTAGTAAAAACTCTATTAATATTTCAGTAATAATCATACCTATATATTTTAAAGATTTGTGTTCTATTGGAATCCACAAATCTGTAGAGATTTCCTATTATGTTTTGGAGGGCATATGAAAACACATCAGATCCGATTTGTGAAAATTAATTGATAATGCTGACACTTCCACAAATTCCTCTAACTCTTTCTTAATATAGTTATCTGAATGGGAAGTATTTGAGAAAATCAGAACTATATCATCTGCAAATAGATTTAAAAGATACATCTCATTACCCAATTTTATCTGACTGTTGAATCAAGTCACTATTTCCAGCTCTTCTATAGCTTGGTTGAATAATAAAGGTTACTTTTAGCCTAAAAGTAAATTATTGTTACTGAGTTTTATTGTTTAAATGTTTCTTTCATGTTTTTATACCTGAGTTTTTGAATTTTTAAACACTGTATATTGCCTCAATAGCTTTTAGCAAAAAAGAGAGGGGATATAAAATATTAACAATTTTGTTCTGATAAAAAGCAAAATTAATGACTAAATAAATAAAAAGGCAAAAGATGTACTAGCTAATGCAGGTTAATTGGTCCTCTGGGAAAGAAAGGACCCAGCATACAGATGATATCTTGATTACACAAAGTCTGCTTTAAACTATCAGTTTAAAGAGCCACACAGCAACTATCAGTATCAATTATACTCCGTTACACAGGCAGACAAATGAAATGAAATCTTGTTGACACAGACCTTCAACAAAACAAAGATGAACTGCAGGAATCTTATTTAGCCTGTAAATTTTGAACAGGACCCTGGTCAGCACCCCTAGGCACTCTCACCAATGGAAGATTATTAGCACATGCAGCTCTGTCCTAAAGAACCCTAGGTCCGTGATGGCAAACGCATTGCATTAGGGCAGTGGATCTCAACCTTCCTAATGCCACGACCCTTTAATAAAGTTCCTCATGTTGTGGTGACCCCCAACCATAAAATTATTCCTAAAATCATTGAAAATATGTGTTTTCGGATGGTCTTAGGCGACCCCTGTGAAAGGGTCGTTCGACCCCCAAAGGGGTCCCGACCCACAGGTTGAGAACCACTGCATTAGGGGGATTTGGGCACACACATTCGCGTGCATGCACGCTTTGGGCACTCGGTCCTGAAATGATTAGCTATCACTGCCCTAGGTTAATAAATGATTCAAGGAAAACTAAGTGATGATGTGGGCAATTTGCAGAGGTCATGTAAGGAACACTGAAAACCACTGTGACTTATCATGCATCACATACTTCCTAGATATTTATTACCATTTTACTCAGATCAGTATATTTTTGAATGAGAGACATATTGAGTTCTTACATAAAGGTAATGAGAGAGGGGAAGAGACAAAGGCTTTGGATCTCAAGAAGTCCTCCAAAACTTACATTTTTTTTCATAGAGCATTACTTATGTTAGATTATCCTAAAATTTATCTGCCTCGAAGTGATCTTAAATAAAATTATCCCAAGATTTACCAAAGGAAAGGAGATTGAAGATAAATAAAAAAGCAGTTATATTGAAATGTAGCTCTCAAAGTTATTTCCTGTAGATTGGTAGGAGATTCCTGTAGATTTCAACTACTTGAAGGCATTCATTATTCAAAGTACTGTTAATTACAGTAATACTTATTAAATTATTTTCATATACTAAATGTTTGTTGATGAACAATTTGAAATTTCATAAAGGGGTCAATGAACTGAACAGTTTGAGGACCCATGCTTTAGTTTGGTTCAGCAAGGTTGTTGTTGTTGTTGTTCCAGTAGCCAGGAGATCATAATGCTACTGCAAAGTAGTAGTTTGGCTTGCCAAAGTACCAGTTCTGTTTTATGATACACTTGTGTGCTTCCCAAAGTGTGCCACCAGAGGGCAAGCTGGGTTCACACCAGAGAGAAAGACAAGTAGCTCTTCTGGCAACATTACCCAAGGCCCCTTCTCTTCTGGCAGCTGCCTCGAAAACAGGCACTGCAACCACTAAGGTTCAGAGCCTCAGGAATCTGACTCCCTGCACAGAGCACCAGCTTGTCTTTCCAATGAAGTGGTACCTATCTATCTACTTGCATAGAACATGCTTTAGAACTGTTAGGTGGACAAAAGCTGAGGCAAGTGACAGGAGCTCACCCTGCCAGACAGTGCTAGGGCTCAAACAGCTGGAGCTGAGACTATCTCCAATGTCATTAAGCATTGAGCCACCGCACTTCAGCAGGGTTGTTCTGACAAAATTTTGAGTCTAAAAGGAATCTTAATTTTAAGGCAATGTTTCTTATGCTGGTAAACTTATTCTATATGTTTATTAGATTTCTATTCCATATTGCATTCATGTATTTAAAAGGGTTTATATGAGGTTTTCCATTCTATCCTGATAACAATCCTTTGAGGTGTGTTAGGCTGAGAGAATGTAATTGCTTCAAGTCACCTTTCAATATTTTTATGTTAAAATAGTTTTTATTGAATATAAATATTAAAAAAGACATACGTAACATATACACAACGAACATTTATACAACATATACACAAAAAGAATATAATTTCTTCTTAAGCATTTTTTCAGAGTGACGTTCTACAATTCTACTTATAATATATTCCTTTGGTCTAACATCAAAAAATGGTTGGAACAAATAACAAAAACACAGATTGAAAAAGAACCAGAAACATTTTTATTAGGAATATTTAACAAATCATACCCTAAGGATATTAAATATCTTACAATTCACATATTAACTGCTGCAAGAATAATCTACGCAAGAAATTGGAAACAAGAAAAAATACCAAGTGAAACAGAAGTAATAGGGAAAATTTTAGAATGCGCTGAAATGGATAGGTTAACCAAAGAACTACAAGAAAAAGAAGAATCAGACTATTATAAAATATGGAATAGTTGGTATAATTGGTTAAAAATTAGAAATATACAAAAAATATAGGGGATATATTACCGATTGATACATATATATGTAATAAAAATATTATTAGATTACAGAAAGGTCACCTTTCAATATTGAAGGTCTAATCCTTCAATATTGTTGTGCACAGATTATTTTACTGGCATACACAAATTCATGAAAGTAATCTGGTTGATGTTCTTGAAATATAACCATAAAACTCTCTGATTCTTTTGCTTTGTGAATGATCTTAAGAGAATGCTTAAGAAAAATATTCTATACTCATTGTTACTACATCATAAGAATTGGCATGGTGCTTCTTCCTATGATGCTTTTACCACAAAACAAGGATACTGTAGAGCCTTCTGGACTAATTCTAGCAAGTTATATTTGTTTCTTAAAACTAGCAGCTAAAATCAATTCCACAAATATACCATCATAAGCTGAAAAAAAATCAAAAGACCTTGGTCCAATTGAATGGGCTCATGAGTAACTAACTTGGTACAATCAGAGACATCTGTCTAAATAGACAGCTTAAAGTATGTACTCTTGTAATTTGTGATGCCTTATAAAGGAAATTTGAAGAAGACATTTATCATTAATCTTAGTTTTAAGCTGGATATGAAACAAAGGAATAATGCAAGCAAATATTGTCTCCTGTAAAATGCAAATGTAATGGCAGTCAGCACTATTACATATCACATCACCACATCTAGATTTCAGAATACAGCCTTCAATTAAAATAATCGAAGAAAATTGGTTTCAGCCGAATTCTGTTTTCAGCATATTATTATTGCATATGCCCTATCATGCCTGGTCTATATAACTTCTCTGGTTGTGCTAAGTTGTTGCTCAGGAAAACTAGCATGCATAAAGCTAAATACCCTTGCTCAGAATTTCAAGTAATAATTAATATATCATCAGAATTTGTACAATTCCTTGAAGTTTTTGCATATCAGTGATATGTCTCTAAGAAGAGAGTAGATATAAACAAACCAGCACTAGAAATAATTCTGAAATGACTGATGTATAAATGGATGCATGCAACACTTGGAGCTATTTGAAATGAATTAAACATTCATAACATTATGCTATTTATAATACAGATAACCAAGCAGACAAAAATTATTTTGAATTTGTTCTTGAAAGAGATAATGACAACAGTATTTACAACGGAAACTTACATTGGAAAATCCACAATTTTCCAAATGTGGATTTGCAAATTCATGTATAGTAGTAATTCAATGACTTATATAAAGTTCCATAGCAAAATCCAGTTCACTCAGATTCATATTTCTCTTTTATTTCACACGAAACATATATTTACAATAAAATACTAATTTGTCTCATTATTTTGCTGCTGTACTCACATTTAAGCTTTATGTGGTTTTGGTTGGTTTTTATTAACAAATTATTACTTATTAATCTTATTTAGGGTAGATTTCTGAAATCAATTATTTTACTTTAAGTATAACTGCATCTTGGTTCTATGTCATAAATGTGATAAAAGTTAAAAAATGATAAGCCTCCAGATATAGATAATGTAATTGCAGAAATGCCTGGAAGAAGTCAGGTTAATAGGGTATAAGAGGTACAATGAACAAATTTTGAGAAGTGCAGTATGGCTTTATGCTGAACAGGGAATGATAAAACAAGATTTTTAATCTACAGTCAGTCAGTGACAAATATATGTGGAAGAAAACTTATTGTAGGATAAATAGACTTGAATTATGGAACATTTTCTACAAATATGGAATTGACAGTTGGGTGCTAAATATACAAAGAATATAAAATGAAAAGTGCTAATATGGGAAAATATATTGAATGCTTAGTATATGAGTCAATATTGATCAGGGAATCAGACAAGGATGTGTCCTTAGTTCTTAATGTATTTATGGATACACGTATAAAGAATTTTGTGGAGGTATCAGAAGTAAGTTGGGGATATGAAGATATAATTGTATGCAAAACTTTAGCTCCTTCAAATGAACAAAAGCTGATCCGATCTTTATATGATACAAAGTTAAACACTAAGTCTTATACATTTTTTTTTATATGCCACCCATCTACTCTAGAAAGAATCTCAGGACAGTTTACAATTAAAATCATAAATATGAAAGTATTAAATTATTATTAATAATAAATACAAGCTAAAAAAACAAAGGCAAGGAGAGTACAGAGACATATTCGCTATTAGTCTACCAGCCATCTCCAATACAGAGTACCCCATCAAGACCCCAAGCCATCCAGCACATCCACACAAGCAACACTCCTCTGGAAAGCTAAAAAAGTGGGGGCAGACCTCACTTCAGGTGGCAAGGTGGGCAAGCCACAGCAGAAAAGGTTCTCCTTCTAGACCTGACCGGCTGAAACTCTTTGACTGACGGGGACCTCAACAGGAGTCCCCCTTCTGCCAGACTGAGTGAGATAGGCCAACCCCACTGGGGCAATTTGATAATTATAATTTAAGTGCTGTTAAGTTAAGTGTTTTAAACTACTGTTTTAAAAAAACACACTAAATATAATTAAATGGAAAAATTTACAGTCCTTCTAGTCAGTACTATGTAACACAAATAGCAGCTTTGAAATGTTTCCTATACCCACTAAAGAATTGTCTATTCTTGTATTAGATTTTTTTCCCCACTTTTCCTAGAAAGTTTTTGCTGATTTAGAACTATTCCCAGCTCTCCTTGTACGCATTACATATTTGTGATTCCCCCATAATTTTTCAAAAATATTGAAGTCTATTTGGGACTATTGCAAAATCTTTATCTTTTTTTCTTCTAAGTACTTCATAGGCAATTTGAAGGTATATTTCAGCTCTCTATCTTGCTGAAATATTGAAACACTTTTCAATTTTAATTTCTTCTTCAGATAGTTGTTTCTAATTAGAAAATGGTATGAACAATTACCAGTTATAAATAAATGGCAAAAAAAACCCTAGTCCAAGTAAATGAAAGTTTGTACTTTGACAAAAGGTTTACAGAAGAGGTAAAAATAGATGAATACATTTTAAGATGTGCAAATGCTGTAGAAAAGGTTGTATAAGGTCTATTGTGAGTAATGAATATTTGTAGAAAGAAGAAAAATGTTGTATATAAAAGTGGGTTTCTACTCATATTGCGATATGGCAATAAATCTGGAATAGCAAGGAAAATATAAATATAAACTGAATGAAGTGGGAATGAACGTTGGGCTTACCTTGAACGTTCCATCTAGGTGCACTGCTGGAGTGTCCAAGCCTGGGTTCTTGTCAGTCAGATATGATGTCACTGGGTTGGAATTTCTTTGGCCACGCCCTCCATCTTCCGGCCGAGCCTTCAGTTTTTTCAACGGAAACAAAACCATGGAAGACGCCATCTGATCAAAACCGACCACTCCTGGACCCCGGACCAGCACAAGCCAGGGTGGAATTTGGACACTCCAGCAGTGCACCTAGATGGAATGTTCAAGGTAAGCCCAACGTTCAATCTCCTGTGCACTGCTTGGAGTGTCCAAGCCTGGGATATACCCAAGCTAAGTCGAAGAAGGGAGGGAAGCAGATCGGTCCAGGGTCCCCTCGGCCGATAGAACTCTCTGTTAGACACGCCTCCCAAACGCTGCTTCGGCTGATGCGAACTGGTCCAACTTGTAGTGCCTCACGAATGGCGAAGGAGAGGTCCAAGTAGCGGCTCTGCAGATCTCCAAGATGGAGGCTTGCGTAGCCCAAGCAGCTGAAGTGGCCGCACTACAAGTAGAGTGTGCCGTAATGCGACACGGCACTGGACAAGCTTGATGTTCATAGGCCAATGTGATGCAAGCCTTGAGCCAGCGACCAACTGTAGATGGTGAAACCTTCTTCCCCATTGACCTGGGCTGAAACGAAACAAACAGGGCCTCCGTCCGTCAAAACGAGGCCATCCTTTTGACATAGCGTTGCAAGGCTCTGCGCACATCAAGGGTATGCCAGCGCTTCTCAGTCTGATTCCTAGGATTAGGGCAAAAATCTGGTAAAATAAGTTCCTGTGCCCTATGGAACCAAGAATTAACTTTTGGAACAAACGTAGGGTCCAGTCTTAAAATGACCCGGTCCAGATGAAAAATGCACAAATCCTGACAGACCGAAAGCGCCGCCAACTCGGAAACTCTGCGTGCAGAAGTAATAGCCACTTTAAATGTGAACAACTGAAGAGTGGAAGATCTTAAAGGTTCAAAAGGAGGCGAGGTGAGCGCCTGCAAAACTAGAGAAAGGTCCCAAGGTGAACCACGGACGGCAACAAGTTGGCAGCACCTTTCAAGAAACTGCGAACCTTGGGATGGTGTGAAAGGGGAATAGGACCCTCACCTGGTAAAACAGTTGCCAAGGCACAAAATACGCAGCGTATTAGTGAACAGCTTCTTCTTCAAGCCGTGCTGCAAAAAGGCGAGAACCTGCGGGACAGTCGCAGCTGTTGGTACAAAAGAATTCTTTGCGCACCAGCGACAAAACAACGCCCAGATGGCCTGGTAGATGCGAAGCATTGACTGCTTCCGAGAAGCTAAAATAGTGGAAATTACCTCGGAGGAGTAGTGTTCCCTCTGGAGAGCTTCCCACTCAATCGCCAGGCAGTTAACTGGAGCCATTGGGGGTCTGGATGTTGAAGAGTGCCCTGACTGAGGAAGACCCAGTGCGGTGGCAACCTCCAGGGGCGCTCCGTCAAAAGGGACATGAGGTCTGCGAACCATGGACGTCTCGGCCAGTACGGCGCCACTAGTAACACCTCCGCCTGTTCCACCAGAATCTTCCCGATCACCTTCTGGAGCAGGGGAATCAGGGGAAATGCGTACAGCAACCCGGTCAGCCACGGGCAGCGAAGGGCATTGACCCCTTTGGCCGCTGGAGTCCAAAATCTGGTGAAAAACCTCGGAAGATGAGCATTCTGAGGGGTAGCAAACAAGTCCAGGATCGGGTCCCCGAAATGAACAGTGATGAGATGAAACAGGTCCGGGTGAAGATGCCATTCGGCCTGGTCTATCGTAGTCCGGCTCAACCAATCTGCCGTGGAGTTGGACGTCCCGGCGATGTGTTCTGCTTTCAAGGACCGAAGATGCCGTTCCGCCCAGAGACACAGCTGCCTCGTCTCGCGCATGAGGACTTTTGAATGGGTGCTGCCCTGTCGGTTGACATGCGCCTTGGCCGTAACACTGTCTGTGAGAAGTAGAACATGTTGATCCTACAGCTCGGCCCGAAAGTGTTGAAACGCCAGGTGCGCTGCCTTCAGCTCCAGCCAGTTGTCGTCGTTCTGGAGATCTTCCTGAGACCAACGCCCTTGCATCACGGAGGCTCCCAGATGCGCTCCCCAACCAAAGAGACTGGCGTCCGACATCAAGACCAGTCTGGGAGGGTCCCGAAACAGGCATCCTTTCTCCAAGGCTACCGACAGCCACCAGTCCAAGGAGCGAAGCACCTGTGGAGGATCCCTGACCTTGCCTAGAGAATTGCTGCTCCCTGACTTCTGACTGGGAAGTAGGAACCATTGTAAGGCTCTGGTATGAAACCGAGCCCAGGGAACTATGGCAAGGCAAGATATCATCTTTCCCAATAGTTGAGACAGGAGAAGAAGGGGCACAGTGCCAGACGCCTGAATCTGCCCTATCAACTGTCTGATGCTGTCCTTGCGTTCCTGCGACAGAAACACCTGAGATAACTGGGTGTCTATTACCGCCCCCAAATGCACCAGTCTGGTGGATGGAGTCAGATGGCTTTTCTCCCAGTTTACTGAGAAGCCAGGATCCTGCAGGGTCTGAATGGTAAGATGAAGGTCTCGCTGTGCCTGACTGGGAGACGATGACTGGATCAGCACATCGTCCAGGTAACACTGCAGGTGGACTGGATGGGCCCGCAAACGAGCTGCCACCATGTCTAGTAATTTGGTGAAGGTGCGGGGTGCTGATGATAGGCCGAAGGGAAGGTATTGCCAATGACGGCCCGCAAAGGCAAACCTGAGAAACTTCCTGTGGGATAACCTTATGGGCACATGAAGGTAAGCCTTCTTGAGGTCTATTGATGTTAAGAGATCCCCATGTCTGAGGCCTCCCAGGATCGAATGCAGAGAATGCATCTTGAACCTTTTGTATTGAATGTGAACGTTGAGGTCTTTCAGGTTCAAAATAGCCCTTTGGCCCCCCGAACTCTTTGGCACCAGAAAGAGTATGGAGTAGAATCCAAAATCCCTTTGACCAATCGGTACTGATTCTATGGCAGCGATATCCAGCAAATGCTGAATTTCGGTCTCCATCATGGCCCTCTTGGTGGCATCCCTGGGAACTGGACACTGAATGAAACGATGAAGGGGTCTGGAACAAAATTCTAGTGTTAGTCCGAGTCACAGTTTGTAAAGCCCACGCGTCCGTGGTGGAATTCCTCCACTGGTCGGCAAACACCTTCAACCTGCCGCCAATGGGAATGTGGGCCCAAGAGTCACTTGGAACGATGATAGGGGCATCCCCCTGAACCCCTGTAGTGGCCTCTGGACTGTGATTGCCGAGATCTATCTCGGAATCCTGATCTGTCATGAGGTCTATCTCCTCCCTGGAAATATGGTCGCTGAGATTGGGAGGTGGAGAACCCCGCCTCCGCACTCCAAAAGGACTGCCCACGATAGTAAAGAGCCTGTCTCCTATCATATCTCCTATTCAGCTGTGGCAACACCTTCCTCTTGTTCTTCCCTTCTACTAGGATGGGATTTAACACATCACCAAACAGCTGTTGTCCTTTAAAAGGTGCAGCTGCCAGCCGGCCCTTAGACCTAACATCTGCTTGCCATTGGCGTAGCCATAACAAGCGTCTAGACGCCACATTGGAAGCTAAAGCCCTGGATGCGAATTTTGCCGCAGTAATGGAAGCATCAGCTGTGTATTCAGTAGCGGCAATCAACTTACTAAGGTCTTGTTGCAGTAGGGTATCCTCAGGGGAAACCCTGGTCTGAAGCTGTTTGAACCAGAGGAGTGAAGTTCTGGCCATGAAGGAAGCAGATCTAATCGCCCAAGCCGCAGCCTGATCAGTTTTGCGCGCCGCCAAATCTGCCTTCAATCCTTCTGCGTTATCAGAGGGAAGAATAGAGGCCGAAGCCAAATTAGTCAAGGGGGAATCCATAGTAGGAATCTGGAGAAGATCCTCAAGTTCCTTCTCTACAGAAAACAACTTCTTATCCATGCCACTAGGAGGAGAAACAGAAATAGGGTGTTCCCATTGCCTCTTAATTGTATCCACAAAGAACTGTGGAGATGGGATAACCTCCTGAGTAGTGCCCTGTTCTGAAAACAGGCTGGCACACAAATCCTGAGAATCCCTAGGGGCAGAAGTAGATTTATCCACCTGGCCCATATTAGCAGTCATCTTAGCCTTCATTAATAATGTTCTGAAAAGGTGAGATTTGAATAAACCAGAATAAGTAGGCTTATCCTGAGAAAGGCCTTCATCCCCAGACATCTCAAATTCACCTAATTCCTCCTCACCTACCAGGGAATCTTCACTGTGAATAGATTGAGTATCCTGATAGGATTCCTCCCTGTAATCCCTATGTCTAGCTGGCTGAGTCACAGGGTCTGCCCTGGAAGGCCTTGGGTGAGCAGGAGCTGGAAAACCCCTCTGGGCTAATGCCTCATCAATGCCCTGAGTAATGGTCTGCAAATGGCAAAACGTTAAGTCTGAGGACAAAACCTGCTGTGCAGGCTCCTGTGGGCCCCTGCTGCTGTGGGCATAAAAGTAGCTGAGGGAGCAGGGCCCTGAACATCTGGGGCCTGGGAAGGCACAGGAGTAGGCAAGACATGACCTTCCTGAAAAGGAACAGCGTGAAACTCCTGTTATTCCTGAACAATAGTGGGAGACCAGTTAGGTTGCTCCTCTTGAGGCCCTTGATTTATAATAACAGTGGGAAAAATATGGGGACCCCAACTTTGATCCCCTGACCCCACAGGGGATTTAGAAGCAGCAAAAACAGCCTGCAGTTGAGCTTTTGCAAAATGTTTTTCTAAAGCTTTTTGTCTTCTCAAGGCATCTTTATCAGCAGCTGCAGATGATTAAGATTGATTAGCCTGGGTGTTAGCAGAAAGCTTGCTGGATCTCAATCTTCTAGAGCCTTCAGGCTGAGGTTGAGGAGCATAAGTTTCCTCAGAATCACTACTATTGGCCATAATGGACACAATATAACAATCAAAGTAAGGCAAATGTAAAAGGATTACTCACTGCGCAGTTCAGAGCTTATAATGAATTGCTAAACCGGCAACACGGTTTTTTTTACAATAATCAGGCAGCAGCAGCAGCAAGAAAGGGCAGCCCAAGTAAATTGTTGCCAAGGCCACAATTGTAGAAAAAAATACTGGAACACGTTTACTTGCGTGAGCAGAAGCAGATCCGGCTCTCCAAAGCTGCAATCCTCTCAGTTTTCGCCCAGCTGCCTTCCACAATAGTTTGCTGTGCCTTTAAGCCCAAACAAAATGGCCACCGCCAGCGAAATGGTGACTATTGGCCATGCGGTCAGCACGCTCTCTCTCCTGCAGCAATCCGCGACGAAATCTGAAGCCTCGGACTCCCCCGATGCTTTAAAAGGCTTCCCCAAGCCTTTCCTGTGATCCTGGCTGCACTTAGAGAAAACGGCCGGCTGGGAGCGATCTATTAGCCTCCTCTGCAGAGCGCTCAGCTGCTGACTCATACTCACTCACTCACCCAAGCTGAATTCAAAAGGCTCGGTTGTTTTTTTGTTTTTTTTTTTTTGTTTTTTTTAAGAATTAAAGAAATTGGCCAAATTAACTAAGAAAAATACCTTTAAATTTAAATAAATTTAAGAGCTAACTCTAACAAGACTTTCCTCTGACTGAGTTGGAAAAACTGAAGGCTCGGCCGGAAGATGGAGGGCGTGGCCCAAAAAATTCCAACCCAGTGACATCATATCTGACTGACAAGAACCCAGGCTTGGACACTCCAAGCAGTGCATAGGAGATTGGGTAATTTAAGAAGTGTGTGTTTGAAAACAACAAGTGAGGGATTAAATATAATGTGGAATGAACAGAAAAGTGAGCAGCAAGAATCCAAGAAGCATACTCATGTGATTTGGTCATATAGAGAGAACGAATGAGAATAAAATTGTAAAAAAAAATTGAGAGTGAGATGAGAATCTATTATATAAAAGTTACAAATTATACACACACATAACCCATATATACACATACATTAAAAATGAATAGGTTGAGAGGAAAAGGAAGGCTGAGAAAGTTATGATTGGATAGAGATGGTTAGATTTTCAAAAAGAAGGAGCGTTGGTCCTACCTGATACGTTCCTTCTCGTTGAGTGGAGACAGCAGCCAGCGTGGGTAGTGCCCATCCAATCAGCTTGAAGGACTGAGCCTGTCAATTATTCCCAGTCCCGCCCTTGTTGCTGGGCAGGCCAGCTTTTGGCGAAGACTAGAAGACAGACTCGGTGCGTGGGAAAAGGAGAGAATCCAAAAAAAAAAAACAGACCAGACAGAACAACAACAAGCCAGGTCCAGCTCGAAGAAAGGGAAGGGTCTGGCTGCTGTCTCCACTCAACGAGAACGAACGTATCAGGTAGGACCAACGCTCCTTCTCCATTGAGAGTGGAGACAGCAGCCAGCATGGGACATACCCAAGTTCACTGTCCCGAAGTCAGGGGGGGATCCTGCTGGACCGTATCATCCTCTCCGGCAACAACCCTTTGTAGAACCCGGCATCCAAACGGGGCCTCGGCCAATGCAAACTGGTCGAGTTTGTAGTGTCGAATGGAAGGACTAGGCGAAGTCCACGTAGCTGCCCTACAAATTTCCAGCAAAGGAGCCTGAGTAGCCCATGCGGCCATCGTAGCTGCGTTGCGGGTGGAGTGTGCTGTCAATCATGACGGACGCAGAAGGGATCTAAAATCATAGGCCGCAGCAATAGTCTGACGAATCCAACGACCGATGGTCGAAGACGAGACTTTACTGCCTTGGGAGGTAGGTAAGAAGGAGACAAAAAGTGACTCCGAACGGCGGAAAGGAGCCGTCCTCTTCAGGTAGATCCGCAGTGCCCGCCGGACATCAAGGGCGTGCCAACGACGTTCCCAAGGATGAGTAGGCCGGGGACAGAAATTAGGCAGGATAAGTTCTTGCGCACGGTGAAATACAGAGTTGACCTTCGGTACAAAAGTCGGGTCCAAACAGAGTACCACATGGTCTGCGTGGAAAACACAAAGGTCCGGACGAGTAGACAAGGCGGCGAGCTCAGATATACGGCGAGCCGAAGTAATGGCTACCAAGAAGGCAACCTTGCAGGTGAGAAGTCTGAGACTGGTGGTCCAGAATGGTTCGTATGGCGGGCCCGTAAGTGACTGCAAGACCAGTGGAAGATCCCAGATAGGGTAGCGGTGCAGCACAGGAGGACACAAGTTCTTAGCTCCCCGGAGAAACCGGCGGATCAAGGGGTGCTGAGCTAGGGACGACAAGGAACCACAGGTAAGCACCGAAGATAAGGCTGCAATTTGTCGGCAGAGAGTGTTAAGAGAGAGACCTTGGGCGAGGCCCTTTTGCAAAAACATCAGAATATGTATAATAGATGGACGTAGAGGCATCACGTCAACTTGGCTACACCAGTTGCAGAAAATCTGCCAGGTGGCAGAGTAAATGCATTCCGTAGAAGGATGTCTGGAGGATAGTAAGGTATGGACAATGTCCGCCAGAACGTGTACCTCCCTCAATGAGCCCCGCTCAATCTCCAGGCGGTCAGATTGAGCCAGGCCGGGTTTGGGTGCGTCAGGGCACCTTGCGAGAGAATATTGTCCGAGAGGGGTATGCGCCACGATGGGGTCACCTATAGGGACATGAGGTCTGCAAACCAGGGCCTCCGAGGCCAAGGAGGTGCCACAAGAATCACTTCCACTCGCTCGGATAGAATTTTGCGGATGACCCTGGGAAGAAGAGCCATCGGGGGAAAGGCGTACAGAAGGCCCGAAGGCCATGGAGCCCGAAGAGCGTCGACGTCGGCTGCTCGAGGGTGCGGATATCGAGAGAGAAACAGCGGAAGTTGGGAGTTCTCGTGAGTCGCGAACAGGTCGATCACTGGACGGCTGAAGCGAAGAGACAGGTCCTGGAAGATGCGCGGGTGGAGACGCCATTCCGCATTGTCTATCCGCCGGCGACTCAACCAGTCCGCTTGAACGTTCTGCACCCCAGAGATGTGTTCCGCCCGAAGGGAACACAGATGGCGCTCTGACCAGAGTCCCAACGTGACTGCCACGGCCAGAAGAGACTTCGATCTGGTGCCCCCCAGCTTGTTCAGATGTGCCTTTGCGGCGACGTTGTCTGTGAGGACAAGGACGTGAGCTCCAGAGACCAGGTGGCGGAATGACTTCAGGGCAAGGAAGACAGCCTTCAGTTCCAGCCAATTGATGGGACGACGAGCTTCCGAGGGCGTCCAGGTCCCTTGAACCAGTTGACCTTGGCAATGGGCTCCCCAGCCCAGGAGGCTGGCATCTGTTGTCACCACCACCCTCGAGGGCTCGAGGAAGAAGCAACCCGCAGCGAGAGCAGGGGAACGCCACCACCGGAGGGATCTGCGTACCGCAGGAGGAAGCGGGATCGATCTCGATGAAGTGCCTCTGCCCGCCTTCTGCAAAGGCAAGAGAAACCATTGGAGTTCCCTGGCGTGAAGCTGGGCCCAGGGAACTATGGCTATCGCAGATATCATCTTGCCTAATAGTTGAGACAAGATATACGGAGAAACTACCCGACTCCCTTCAACCTGGGAGACTAACTGCCTCAGGCTATTCTGCCTATCAGGGGAAAGAAAAACTTTGCCCTGAAGAGAGTCGATCAGGGCACCCAAATGTACTAGTCTAGTGGAAGGAGAGAGATGGCTCTTTTCCAAATTAACGGAAAAGCTGTGAGCTGCTAACGACTCAACCGTCAGACGGATATCTAGGGCAGCCTGCTGTACAGAAGGGGACAAAAGCAGAATATCATCTAAGTAACACAAGAGTCGGACTGAACGAAGACGGAGCCAGGCCGCCAAAGCAGCCAGCACCTTCGTAAAGGTGCGGGGGGCAGAAGAAAGGCCAAATGGGAGAGCCCTATACTGGTAATGTGCTCCGCCATAACAAAACCTCAGAAAACGTCTATGGGAAGGAAGGATAGGGATATGAAGGTAGGCCTCAGTCAGGTCAATGGAAGAGAGGAGATCGTCCCTCCGAACACCATCAAGAATGGTCTTTAATGATTGCATTTTAAATTTTCGATACACGACGTACCTGTTCAAACGATTGAGGTCCAGAATAGGACGCCCCCCCCCCCGATGACTTAGGGACTAGAAACACCCTTGACTAAAATCCCAAACCTTCCTGACCCGGAGGCACAGGTTGAATAGCCTTGATAGACAGGAGATGCTGAACCGATGAGTCCATAAGGGACCTCCTTTCAGGATTACGAGAAATCGGACAGCAGACAAAGGTGTGTGTGGGGGGCAATAAATTCAATGGCCAACCCAGATTTCAAGGTGGCGTGGACCCACTTGTCCGAGGTGGTTTCCTCCCAGACGGTGGCAAAAAGGCCCAATCTACCACCAATGGGAGGGTTCGGAATGCAATCAGCGACGGCGGCGGGTGAAATGACCTCCTCCCCCTCGAAAGGGCCGCTTGGAAGTAAAGGGACGCCCCCTGTATGACCTGTCGGAAGAACCCCGCTGCCTACTAAAGGACCCATCTCTCCTAAAGAAGGGGAAGGACGAAGATGAGGAGGGCCCCCCCATCCGCACCTCGTGAAAAGGAACGAGGAGGGTAAGGAGAGAAACGAGGCGCTCCTCTCTGGTAGACAGCTGCCAACACTTTCTTTTTATCCCTGGTTTCTGTGAGGAAGGGGTCTAAAGCGTCCCCGAACAGCTTCGTGCCCTTGAAAGGAACCGATGCCAACCGCCACTTGTGCCTGGCATCCGCCTGCCAGTGACGAAGATACAGCAGACGACAAGCCGTGACTGCCGAAGCCAAAGACTTTGCAGAGAACCTGGCAGCATTCAGGGTAGAGTCAGTGGAAAATTGTATGGCAGCCACAATTTTATTCAAGTCCTGCCTGATACGGGTATCACCAGGGGCTAACTTTTCTTGTAATTGACGCAACAAAATCAAGGTTGTCCAGTTGAAGAAGGATGGTGTAGTGGTTGCTTTAATCGCCCAGGCAGAGCTCTGAAAGGCATTTTGAAGCACCTGATCAGATCGACGTTCATCAGGACGGAGACCTTCATCTGGCTCACCCAGGACATTAGAGTTAGGAAGAAGAGCTGCAACGGGGGCGTCAATCTAAGGAATTTAAAGAAGAGCCTCAAGATCCGAAGAAACTTGAAAGTTTCGTTTGTCGTTTGACGAGGGAAGAGGAGCAGCGGCCGGAGACTCCCACTGTCGTTTCAGTACATCCAGAAAGAGAGGAGGCGTAGGAACGGATGTTATAGGTCTAGCGGGTTCCGCGAACATTGGGTCCAAGGATCCAGAGGAAGACGAAGTAGGAGCCGGATCAGCAGTTGGCGAGGATAAACGGGCCGTATTAACAGCCTTGAACAGCAATGACTTGAACAAGGCCTGCGGAAAAAGACCTGTGAAAGCAGGCTGATCCGGGGGAAGGTCCTCATCCTCTGACAGATCAGAATCAGGATACTCTTCATCAGTCAAAGCTGAAGGGTGACTGTAATGAGAACCGGTAGGAGAGACGGATCGAACGGAATGAGAACAGTCTTGGTCACTGCGGCCCGATGAAATAGGAGAAACCGCTCTCACCGTTCCACGTCGACTGGAAGAACCTGACCGGGCAGCCAAGGACCTTTGAACCGCCGCCTCAATCATTTGTTGAAGCTGATCTGGAGGAAACAGAGGGACGACTGAAGTCAAGGGACAGACAAGTGTAGGATCAGTAGAAGGAGTCGCCTGTACAATCGCTGGATCAGGAACCGATCGTTGAGTAGTTGAGTCAGAGCCCCACAAGTTGTCATCAGAAATAGTGACTGGGCAGTCCTGTAGAGACATCTGGTCCGGAGTAGGAGAGCGAGGCACGACAGCTGGAGACAAATTAGACGGAGCAGGAGGTGGCTGAGGAGCGGCAGGAGGTAACTGGGCGCATGCCTTGTCACACAATTTGGTTAAAACTTTGTCTCTACATTTCTCCGCTTTAGAAGAAGAAGAAGAGGACAAGTCACGTTTGGTAGACTTATGATGAGAACGTGAGAGGTGAGAAGTCTTGGATGGAGGCCTGGAGTCCTCCATAGCAGATTGCTGGGTAACAGGCATGGAGTCTGATTGGCCAACTTCGCCTGCACTGGCATTCTGGCCGTGCTTAGACTTGGAAAGGGCCTTAGGCATGGCAGACAAAGGGCTTAATGTAAAAAACCCCACGCACCAGTCTCAGCTTCAATAATTGGACCTTGAGATGGCAGAAGGGAGCGAAAGGAACTCCACAGAAGGCAGCAGCAAATAAACTGTCACTTAAAGGACACCAGAAAGGAGTCAGGTAGACTAGGACGGGAGTGTAACAACTCCACAAACTGGTAGACGTGGCAGGGTAAGGCCCGAGGAGATTGCTGGAGCGTTGCTGAAGAGGAGGAAATAAAGCAGTCAAACCAATAGAGTAAGGCCACAGTCCTGTGACCGTTGTAGAGTAAGGAGTGGGGGGCGTGAAGCTCCACTAGCCGCCAGCAATGTTCAACGCAAGAGAAAATGGCTGCTGCCGCAAGGAGGGGGGGGCGTAAAGCTCCACAAGCCGAAATTTATAAGGCACGCTTTTAGATCCGACCCGCTGCAGCGCAGAAAGGGGGGCGCGAAGCTCCTCAGCTCAATCAATTGCCCAAGATGTTAAATAGCTGCTGCAGCGCAGAAAAGGGGGGGGCGCGAAGCTCCTCAGCTCAATCAATTGGCCCGAAACGTTAATGGCCGCTGCCGCACAGAAAAAGGGGGCGCGAAGCTCCGCAGCTCAATCTTCGGGCCGCAGCGTCGAAAATGTGGGGCGAGGTGACTCAGGCAAAATTGCCATGCTCGCAACGCTCCTCAGTCCGTTTTACTAGTTTGCGGTGATCTCCGTGCGGAAAGAAGCCTCAGACAACAAAGTTCAGTCTCTAAGTGGAGCGCAGGTCTCGGATAAAGGAAAGGCCCTCAACGGTGGGAAATTGCAATCCAAAATGGCCACCGCTGATCCAGCGAGCGCGCCGAAGCTGCCGATAAGCAAAGGGAGGTGGAACGGGCTAGAACGATGAGGACGAGAGGAGCGAAAAAAGGGGAAAATACCCCAAGGAGTTCAGACAAGAAAGGCAGTCCCCTAGGGGAATAGGGGGCAGGGAGAGGCCACTCCCTTGGCTAAGTCCGGGAAGGCTAGATTAAACAGAGATCCAGGCAACTCACAAATTCGAAGTCCAAACGGTCCAAAAATCAGCCAGAATAATCAGTCAAAGTCCAAATCGAATAAACAGGTCACGGTCAAACAATCCAAGTCGAGAAAACCAGAAATCCAACACGAATAAGGCAAAATACAGAAAAATAGCTAGAGAGAAGTCCCACACACCAGCCAGCGCTGAAGGACTGAGCCAAAAGCTGGCCTGCCCGGCAACAAGGGCGGGACTGGAAATAATTGACAGGCTCAGTCCTTCAAGCTGATTGGATGGGCACTACCCACGCTGGCTGCTGTCTCCACTCTCAATGGAGAAAGAGGAAAGCACTTTTAAAAAACAGGCAATGTATTAAGTAATATATTGGTGTAAAGGAGTGAAGGATGTTTGCAATAATAGTAGAATAGTAGAAGCACTGATTTAAACTAGATTTAGTTGGGTTTCCTTTTCTTATCTTAATCATTTTTTTACTTCTTATTTCTTAGATCATTTCTGCATTTTGTATAACACTCTTACCCCAAAATGGAATAGTATGATGAATACAGATCTATATATACACTGATGCAACCAAGTAAACTAGAGAACTAAGAAATAAATGGTTCTAAATGTTGTCTTTGTCCATTTAAACATATATAAGATTGATTGATTGATTGACTGACTGACTACATTTTTATCTTGATTTTTATTCCATAGAACTCAAAGGTATAGAAACAATTCCCATAATCTAGATGTAGACACTGATTATGTTTAGGCTTGCTTGACATAGTAAATCTTTGGATCAAATAGCTTTAATTTGAATGTAAATATAAATTTGAATATAAAAATTCAAATAAAATGCTTCTTTCAATGAATTAAAAATCTCTGCATAAAGAAGGTAAAGAAAAATATTTGAAATATGTCACCGAAATAAATCTGAGAGATGTATTTAGTTGATGACTAAACTACTCAGCACAAAATACCTCATATGTCTCTTATTCTATAAATCTCTTCTTCCCTCTACAAACAATTGTTAGATAACATTATGTTGTAGAGATGCAAACAATCGAATCACAGTCCAAACAACTGAATCACTATATGAAATTCATTTCAAAAACTTCCCAATGCCAATAAATATTTTCTAGGAAAATACCTGAAATATTGGAGCAACAGATTCCAGCCTCATCTGAAGATGCATCTCACTGACAGAAAAAAAGGCAAGCTAATTCGGGGGTTTTACCCATATTAAATGTGGACATGTATTTTATTTATTGCACTATGAATAAAAAACATCATGAGTGTTTCTTTAAGATACTTGGTATGAACTATAGAGGGGAGACTCCTGGGCGGAAGCAGCAGGTAAATGCCAAATCTCAGGAAGTGCTCATTACATTTTAAAGATAACCCTATATTGCTCTCCATACTGGCAGCAGTAATTAATGGTCTGAGTACCAGGGAACAGTAAAGTGAAGCCAGACTAGGAAAAAGCTATCATCGCTTTTCCTCTTCAAGCACCATAGGACCTGTTCCTGTACACTGCAGCTAAGCCTAAGCATCACTGGGACAGCTGATAGAGAGGTGATCTCCTGGGTATCCCACAGATTCTCAAAGCTGGTAAAAAAAAAATTAGGAAAATGGAACAATGGTTGAATCAGATTGTTAAAATCTGTCATTTTAGAACAGTAGTTTCATTAAACTGCTACAGGAAAAAAAACACAGAAAAGCTTTTCCCAAAAAAGACTAAACTAACGTAAACTAATGCCATACGAATCATGCCAAACATCTATGATTTTGAAGTACTTTTAGGCGCTGCCAATCTTAATTTCTGAAACAGAAACAAAGCCAAGACAGCTGCATCCAACACAGATTTAGTCCCCATGAAGCTTTTCTTCCAGGACTGATTTGAGTTAGAGCACGCCAGGTTTTAAAGCCATGCTTACTTCCCATTGCATTTGAAATGGAATAATAATACAGTTGCATTATGTATTGCCCTTAAAAGAATTAAGGGTTAAATTAGCTGCTGGTAGAACCTTTTCCAATATATTATTTATATCTTATGTTTATAACTTTCCTTTGATGGAAGGAAGGGAGGTTGAAAATAACCCTAGGTCTGATGAAATGCCTTACAGTTTAGGGAAACAGACAGAAGGAAACAAAGCCATTACAGAAGAGAATCTTGAATCCAGAGGAGGGAAGTAATGGAAGAAAGAGATTCAGAGTAATTTTGCCTTAATTATGCTAGGTATAAATAGTAATGGGAAATTGCTATGGTAGATTTTTAAGATTCTGTTACACTACCTACTACTAATAAAGAGTTTTCCAGACATCAATTTTTTTCCTGAGTTTACCAGCCTCACAGGATTTTACACGTGGTTAATTTTACAGCAGATCATTATTTGAATTCAGGTCAGGTCCAATGCTCTAATCCAGATGCCCTTCAAATATTTTGCATTACATCTCATAAGCGCTGACTGACCCTGTAATCAAAAACATTTGGAGGGTACCAGGCACCTTCCTCCATCTAATCACTGTTGTAATAATCATTGGGAAGAATTACTTCAATAGCAATATTCATACGTGTTAATCAGGTCAGACAAAGATGCCATGGTTGGTTAATCTTGACTATTTTTAGCTATTTTTCTGCCTTAGTGTATATATGAGCATAACCTATTCTTAATTTATAGTTCAATTTAGTGCAAATAAAGAACATGAGCTAATGCGGTAACCACATTAAGTGGATTGTGTCAACGTAGCCATTAAGAAGCCCTAAATCTTATTTGATGGGTCAAATTACTTAGTTTCAGAAAAAATTCACACTTTGCCCAGAGGTAAGTAATGGAAGAATTAGAAGGCCCTTCATCCAATGTCATCAAAACAGCATAATTGAAAGCTCTCAAGCTATATCTAACTTAAATTAATGTTATCAGTATATATTCCAAAGCTCAGAATACACAATGCATTATGTCTGTGAAAGTCTGATTCAGAATATTGAAGAGATAATAGAATTATGTAATGGATGTTGAGTCCTATTCTGTTTCATGACCTAATGCTGACTATGGAATCTGATGCTAACTAGTCTTTCCATTACTAAAGAACACATTCACCACATGAGTTCTGTCCTTGGTGAGAAGTAAGAGATTTAATACAAAATTCAAAATAAGCAACATTTAAATTCCTCCCCATTTTTCTCTCTAACAACTGTTATAATACCAGCCAAAAAAGGATATTTCACTATATTTTTATCTGCTTTTATTTCAGGAACTGATTACAGAAATGAACTCTTCTAAGTTATCCTAGGCTTCTGAATAACAACTATTCTACATCTAAATAGGTTCTGTGGCTTACTGGAACTTTTAATATTTACCTATACTCAGTGGTGGGTTTCAACCAGTGTTATCACCTGTTCACTTCATGCACACGCTTCACGCGTGCATGCCAAACTTGTGCTCTGCACAAGCGCAGTGTATTAAGGAAAAGCTGAGATGCGGCAATCCACTCTGCTATGCCTTTCAGCTGGGCTAAAAACGACTGAAAATAAGGTATCTATAACGCAGGGGCAGGCAGGAAGGCCAAACTAACCGCCAGAGAGAACCGCTTCGGTCTCACCTCACCAACTCCACTATGGCTCGCACAAACTGGGGAGAACCGGTAGCAAACCACCACTGCCTATAGTGGTCTTAAGAGGCTTCAACTATCTCTTATCTGTGGTAGAACATTATCAGTTAAAACAAAACGTCTAATACATTTCTGATCTTTTTTTGTTGAATTTTGTTATAAAATTGTCACCGGAAGAGAATTATTGGGGGAAAAACAGTTCTGAAGTAACAAAAATTCATTATATCCTTTTCTAACAACCTGTAAGTGAATTTTATTTGTTTAGTTTATTTATCCATTTTTTATGCTGCCCATCTCACCTGTGTGACTCTGGATTATTTATGAATAAAGCCATAAAATCATATAAAAGCCAGAGTTGAAAACAAAATTTTAAAAAGGACAAAAATAAAGTTAAAAAGAACAGTTGAAAAGTTAAAAAAGACAGAGGGGGGAGATGCCTTGAACCTACCAACCACCCCCAGAATTGCATGCCACTCTTAAACCTCCATGCCAACTGGCAGAACCTTGACACTCTTCCAGCAGGCTAGGAGAGAGAGTTCATCTTGCCTTTTAGGGAAAGATATTCCATAGGGCAGGGGTAAATGGCAGAGAAAGCATTCTTCATGGTGAAATTCTTTAACCAATGGTTTAACCCTTGCTGCCTGACCAGGTGGGATAGGTCAGTGAAATAGAGATGAGGCGGTTCCTTGGGTAACCTGGTTTCAGGCCACAAAGGGCTTTAAAGGTGATAGCCAACACATTGAATTGCACCTGGAAGCAAACTGGCATCCAATGCAGTTCACATAGCAGAATTATTATATGTGCAACTCTATGGGTGCCCAAACTGTTCACCCCACCACATTTAAAATCAGCTGCAGCTTATGGATACTTCTCAAGGGTAGGCCTATGTAGAGTGCATTGCAGTAGTCAATACAGGAGATGTCCGTGTATAAGTGACTGAAAGAAATGGTAAAGAATCATCTATTTTTCCATTTGCCACAGAAGCAAACAGGACTGATGAAATATGAATGTATTTAAGCCTGCCCATAAGTACCTCTGCACCTAGTGGATAAGGAAGTCATTTTGAATTATGTGATTATAAGAAAATACAGTTATAACACAGGAGGAAGTTGAGGTAGGAACACTATCTCGGTTATTTTTCTTTTTTCAGGCAACACCTCTTGACCTCTGCAGGTGATTTTATCTACTGAGACAGGTGAACCAAGTGTTTCAATAATTTCTTCTTCTCTCCTTGGCACTATTTCTGCAAGATTAAACACCTTGTCAGCTGCAAGTGTCAATCTGCCATCAGATGTCTATCTCTGTCAAGGTCATAGACAGTTCACTATTACAGAAGGAAACTTGGAGGTGACTTATTACCTTCCCATCAAAAGTCCAGTATGCCTGCAGGCCACTGGAAATTCTAAAACTTTTATATTATTTGTTTTTACCCAGTTGTTCTTGCAACAAAATTTGCAGGAAAATAATAGGAAATGAGAAAGACCATCTTATCCTCTGAAACAAGACAATATGGCATATTCTTTTTCATCAAGAAGTAGAACATCCATCTTTCTCTTTCTTTCTCTCTCTCTCTCACTCACTCACACACACAAGAGCACAGTATAGTATAGATTTCAACTGTATTGTTAGTCACCAAGGATAATTTTCCAAATTCACGTAGAATAAGACTATCAACAGCTACTTTGTTCAGAAGACTTTCTCTTATATTCTACATTCAAAGCAATATGCCTTTCACTTGCTACTTGTTGCAATACTCATGTTCAGATCATGAACTTCTTACAGACATATTATGGCACTCGTAGGAAGAGATAACTCTGAAATCTGATTCATCATAGCTGAATAACTGATGTGTCGTAACAAAAGCTAACTCCACTAGATCATTCTTGGTTTTATCACAAAAAAAGATATTTACATTTTCACATTTTCATTATAGTCAAAACCTGTCCCAAAGGTAAGAACTGAAGAAGTTTCTTGAACGAGAAGTGAAACATTTTCAAGGAAAAACCCAAGAAAGTCCAGTTGCCTTTTGGAAAAATACTTTTGGGACAACCATGACCTGGATGATTCAGAATCTCCATAGAAACTATCAAAAGTTGTTAACCTAGAAAAAACTGTAACCAGTTACAGGAAGTTTTACTTCCACTTTCATGAATAAATGTGACTAGGTTGAGAAAACAGTATGGAATAATAATAACAAAATAAAATAGATGCCCATAACTACGGCTATACACACACACACACACCCTGACACCCTGTATATATTAATGTGGGGGGAGGGTATACATACAGTTCACACACACACACACACACACACACATATATATATATATATTGTATGTATATTACAAACACACATTAATACATGCATTGCACTACTCCTTTATTTTAAAAAATGCTTCTTTTCAAAAAGGAGTTTCAATTTCCATTTCTCTCGTAATGTATCTACACCACTGGGCAGTAGCAATAAGACACATTTTCCATATGCCTCATCAATAAGGAACGCTGTTGAAGCCCATGAACCAAAACAGTAAAGACAATGAAAAATTCTCCCCCCACCCTCGACCTTTCCCTGTTTGGGTGCCTCATCCATCTGCTGAAGGTCAGTCAATACAGCCAGATGTTCTCAGATCCTCCAGGCATTTGAAATGTGAGCCTCTGTCCTTGAGCAAGTCAGAGAAATGCTTATCACATGAATGAATAATGCGGGCATTATCATCTGCATATAGAGTAGCCAATTCACAGCTCTCATGGGGACATCCAGGCTGCAAAAATACAGGTTACAAGGCAACACACTACTTGTTATTCTTCAACTCATATGGGTCCTGCCAAATTATATCAATGACATTACAGCCACTGGCCCCAGTTCCACTCTCCCTTCTTCTATGTATTTGAAAATATGAAAATCTCTCCATAAACCTAGTTCTCCATTTTAAATGAATGCTATCTCTCATTGCCTCGCATGGGAATAATAGTCAGAAATTCAGAATAGCTTAGCCTAGACATAAAGCAGGAAAGAGCTATAGTACAATTAAACACATGGCAACATGATGAAGAGAATCTTGAAGAGTATTCAGAAGCTATAACTGGTACAGTGGCATGGACAGTTCTGGAGGCCCTTCGGGTGGCACATCTCTCACTATTGTTATGTGAGCTGCACTGGCTGCCTGTTTGATTCTGGATCCAATTCAAGGTGTTGATCCTTTAAGACCTTTTATGACATGGCTTCAGGATATATGAGGAGACACCGTACCCTAATGGACTAACTCAACCCACTTGTTCCAGTGGAAAGGGCCTACTTCACATAGTGTTGGCCAAATTTCAGCTGGTGGGGTCAAAGAGAAGAGCCTTTTTTGCTGTGGCCCCTACCCTCTGGAATATTCTCCCATCAGAGGTAATCTGCCCCCACACTCCTGACTTTCTAGAAGAGCCTAAAAAGTTGCCTCTGCCACTTGGTCTGTGGCACTAACAGGGGCCTGTTACATTGAGGTAGTTGTTAGATAGAGAAGATTCTCACCCCCAAGATGCCCATCATCTTGGCTCTTAACTTTTAATCTGTTATTCTAATTTTAATTGTTTATAGGACTTTTTAACTTTTTAATATACTGTAAGCCTCCCAGAGTCACTGTATTAGTGAGATGGGCAGCATAGAAATTTAATAAATGAATAAATAAATATTCTGAAGAGAGTCCAGTTCTATTCAATAATGTAAGGGGCAAGGATTACATTGCAGCCTAATTGCAGTTGTTCAGTCTGCCTCTCACTTACAATTGTCTATGCTTAACAGTGTTCAATACATTTATAGTCAGGTATTTTTGGCTTTTGTTCCTTAAGATACTGACTGAGCAAGATACAGCTGAAAATCTGTAGATTAGCCTCCAGTCAAAACGATTTTCCCCTAGCTCCCTTTCTCTAGCCTTCAAGAGCATTCATCTGTGTCTTGTGGCATCTCCATCTGCCCCAAACTGTTTTGGGTCATTGGCTGTATTTGAATGTTCTGTCATGAATTCAGTGACTGGGCTCACACATCAAGCTACTGCATAAGATACAATGGGTCACTGAACAAGCTGCAATAGATACAGTCAAGCATCATATTAAGCTATAAATAATGGTCTAAGTAACTACCATTACATATTCAGAAGATCATGTATGTCTTTATTTCTGTAGATATGTATAGCCTAAACTTCCCTGCTCTGTAGGCATCTGGGTTTCTAGAATGAAATCACTATTCAACTTTGGAGTCTCACTTACAGTATTTTTCATATACAAAACAGAGGCTTTCTACAATGCTTTTTTATATCTTTTGTTATCTCACGCTTTAAACATATAATGCAATTGTTTATGTTTTGCTTAACTACCCAGAATAATTAAGAGTCGGGCAACACATAAATTTTATCACCATCATCACCATCACCATCACATCATCAACATCTGTGATCAACCATAAAATATCTGCCTGTCCCAGGTCCCTGGGAAGGACTCAACAGGTAGATGAAAATGCCAAATCAAATCTAAAATCTGTCTGATTGTATGACAATCATAATAATCTAACTATAAAGTGATGTAGCTCACAACACACCACACTTAAATGTGGTTGGGAAAAAAATGTGGATAATTGATGTGGCAATACTAGAAAACAGTAAAATAGAACAGCGGTCACCAAGTGGTGGTCCATGGACCACTGGTGGTCCGCGAGAAAATTTTGGTGGTCCGCAGAAAAATTATTTGCATTTTTCATATTGCATTAAATCAGGGGTCCTCAAACTATGGCTCCTGGGCCAAATACGTACAATGAATATTTGTGTTGCTGCAGAATCTCCCCCTTTGGGGTCTTTTTGTGCGAGTTGGAGGAGGGCAGAAATTCTGACCTGGAGTCTGCTTCAGCCTCCTAGTCCGGGGCTTTGGGCGAAGGCTAGAAGGAAGTGCCACTCGGGGCAAAGAGCCGGAGGGCCTTATTCCAGTGGGACAACATCATGACCTGGAACTGGCTAACCATCTCAGCCTGCTGAGCCTGCAAGAGCCGGTATCTGGCCTTGCACTCCTGCAGGTCTTCCCTCTGCTTGGAAAGCCTATGCTCGTAATCCTCAGTGAGGTGCTTCTGCTAAGCCTCCTTCTTGGTCAGATCCAATTTGAACTGAGCTAGCTTTTGCCAACTCTTTCTCATAGTGGCTGCTTAGCTCCAACAACTGCTTCCTGTTGGTGCCCTAAGGAGCCCGGTGAGGAGTAGCTGGGAGGGGAGGGCAAGTACAGGCGAGTGACATCGAGTTGGCCATGCCCACCCAGTCGCATGACCACCTAGCCACGCCCACCCAGTCGGTCATTAGGCAGATCATATTAGTAGTCCGTGGGATTTAAAATTATGAATTTAGTGGTCCCTGAAGTCTGAAAGATTGATGACCCCTGAAATAGAAGACAAAGAATTACAGAAGATAATAAAAGTATTTGAAAACTGTAGCTGAAAGTTTTTGGCATAAACCAGCCTTGGTGGTCCCAGAGATTATCAGCACACTGGGCTCTGTGCTAAAAAAATCTTGAATGGCACTTAGAGAATCTGTATTGGAAAAATTTCCGTTTGTCAATTTAAAAAGGCCACACTGTTTGATCTGCACATATTCTTCACTGATGTGAAGAATCAAAACAGCTGTGATTTCATATTATTATGCAGGTAATAATAATAATCTAACCATCCTTATAACTTGGTTAGAAAGAAAAAAATCCATTTAGTAGTACATGTGAATGCTTTTATCTATACATGCATTAATCTATACATGCATTATATATGTGACTAGACCACTTACTTAAGCTGAGTGCTCTATGCTGATTTTAGCTTTTATTTGAGACTTGGCAGTGATATAGTTGATTGATCAGTTATGGATAAGTGTCGTTAATGGACAGTTATTTCCTGATAGGCAGAAGATATGCAACAGCTGTATATTTTTTGTTAAGATTGTTTTCTATATCTTTGGTTTCTCCAAACTCTATCCTCAAATCCAGCATTTGATAACTGTATCTATCCAATGAATACCAAGATGCTGGTATTCAAGTAAAAAAATGCTCTCCTGGAAAATATATCCATATGGTAAAGGTCCATATTTTAGTCTGATTACCCACTTTCATTTTGGCAACTTTGTACGGTTACAGCAACATTCATTTACCAGGTTAGAGGACCTAACTTGCTAAGTCTATCTATCAATAAACACATTAAAACTAAAACCTATGGTCTCAAACTCTTTCTCTGAGGTCTGGTTCAAATATTATGTTAAATCAAAAATGTGCTTTATGTACCGTATTTTTAGGACTATAAGACGCACCTCTTTCCCTCCTAAAAAGGGGTGAAAATTTAGGTGCATCTTATACACCGAATGTAGCCCCGCCTACCCACTGGCCCCCACCCTTTGGCCTCTGCCTCCCAGCAGTTACCTCCTTGCAGTAAGTAGCAAGAAGAAACAGCTCCTTTCAGCTTCAGCACAGCCTAATTACCACAAGTTGATTGGATCGGACTCCCGACTCTCAGCTGTTTTGCTCTCAGCTGTTTTGCATGGGCCTCTGCTGCTTGCTGCAAGGAGGTAAATTGCTGGAGCAGATTTTTTTTTTTTACTTGCGCTAATCAAGCTATGCTGAAAATGAAAATGAAAGTAAAGCAGGCTGTTTGCTGTTTGCTGCAATGAGGCAAAATTGCTGGGAGGCAGAGGCAGATTTCTTTTTCTTGTTTCCTCACAAAAAAAAGGTAGTGCGTCTTATAGCCAGTACGTCTTATACTCTGAAAAATACGGTGGTTCTGGTTTGCTATATTGTATCAATCCAGTCTGCAAGGCGATCAAACTGGTCAGTCTTAGAGGAGATCAACCCTGACCGCTCTTTAGAAGGCCAGATCCTAATGATGAAACTACTTTGGCCACCTAATGAGAAGGAAGGACTCACTGGAGAAGAGCCTAATGCTGGGAAAGATTGAGGGCAAAAGAAGAAGGGGACAACAGAGAAGGAGGTGGCTAGATGGAGTCACTGAAGCAGTCTGCATGAACTTAAATGGACTCCAGAGGATGGTAGAAGACAGGAAAGCCTGGAGGAACGTTGTCCACGGGGTCACGATGGGTCGGACACAACTTCGCAACTAATAGCAGCAACAACAAATCAATCCAGTCATTGTACTTTATTAAACATGGCTTATGGTTTGTTTACTATGTTGTATAAATCCAATAAACCAAAATGAAAGAAACCATGGGTTAGTAAAATATGTATATCTTGCCAAAAGGAAAAAGGGATTAGTCTGTCTAGCCTTGGATATCTCAATATTAAAAATGCAACCTTGGTTTCTGTCCTTCATTCCCCACAAAGAAAATATGAAAATATCTCCATAAACCTAGTTCTCCATGTGAACAAAAGGCAAACATTCCTTTTCCTTGTACATGCTGTACAACTCAACAACTGAAGCCAAAATACCAGGAAGTATGCTGGGAGCCATTCACATGACCTTTGTCTGCAACTCTTTTAAACAGTCATGCCTTCTCCAATAGTCATGAAACTTCCCTCCACAACTGCCATGCAATTCTGGAAAAGGATGTATTTGGTTTAAGTAGTATCACACAGGTAATATGTTTGCAATCTATAACAGTCCAAAGCACCTTTTCCCTTTCAAATTCAAAGCATTTCTTAACTTAATGTTGATGAGCTCCTCTGGGTTCCTTCTAGAGGAACTAGGGATGAAATCCAGCAGGTTCTGACAGGTTCTGGAGAACTGGTAGCAGAAATTTTGAATAGTTCAGAGAACCGGCAAATACCACCTCTGACTGGCCCCCGAGTGGGGTGGGAGTGGAGATTTTGCAGTATCCTTCCCCTGGAGTGGGGTGGGAATGGAGATTTTGCAGTATCTTTCCCCTGCCACGCCCACCAAGCCATGCTCATCAAGCCACACCACATCCACCAAGCTACACCCACAGAACCGGTAGTAAAAAAAATTGAATTCCACCACTGAGAGGAATTTTATGTATTTCTTATATTTTCTGTATCTCTTCCCCACAGTAAAAACACAATCAGATAAAACATAATAGATCCTCTTCCTTGGAGTATAATGACAGCAAGAGCACTACTGAAATGTAGTCAACAAATAAGGTCAGCAAGTCATGGAGTCATGCCTGCAAACAAAACAAATGCAGTTCATGACAGTGCCAGTTAAGGGACCAAAGAGGTTCTGGTGGAATGCTAAAGAAGAAAGTTTCAGTGAACTTTCTACCGCAATTACCGTATTTTTCAGAGTATAAAACGCTCCGGACTATAAGACGCACCTACCTTTTTTGGTGAGGAAAACAAGAAAAAGAAATCTGCCTCTGCCTCCCAGCAATTTTGCCTCATTGCAGCAAACAGCAAATAGCCTGCTTTATTTTCATTTTCGTTTGCAGCATAGCTTGATTAGAACAAGAAAAAAAAATCTGCTCCCAGCAATTTACCTCCTTGCAGCAAGCAGCAGAGGCTCGTGCAAAACGGCTGAGAGCAAAACAGCTGAGAGTCGGGAGTCCGTCCAATCAACTTGTGGTAATTAAGTTGTGCTGAAACTGAAAGAAGCTGTTTCTTCTTGCTGCTTGCTGCAAGGAGATAAACTGCTGGGAGGCAGAGGCCAAAGGGTGGGGGCCAGTTGGTGGGCGGGGCTACATTCAGTGTATAAGACGCACCTAAATTTTCACCCCCTTTGGGGGGGGGGAAAGTGTGTCTTATATTCTGAAATATACGATATTATTTCCCTAACTCCTTGTGATTCACTTCTACTAAATCTACCAGTGAATCTACTTGTGATTCACTTGTGAATCTACTTGTGATTCACTTCTACTAAATTCCTGCAGCAAGGAATTACAACTTTATAACTTTTTTTCTGTGATTTCAATGTTTCCCCCTAACAATCTAGCAAGAGCACTGCTAGCACTACTGTCAGATTGCATTATCAAAATAAAAGAAGCTACATTCTAAGGGATCAGGGTAACAAAGGCTAACCATTACAAAGCAATGAACTAATTTAAGCCAGTGTGCACAGACACAACTGCAGGAATTCACTCAACTCCTATTCCGTATTGTCATTAAACAATAAACATTAAACAATTTGGTTTGATTTTTCACAACATTCTTTCTTTATTCAAGAGTCATGGCAGTGAACTGCATGAACCAGATTTGCTGCAGGAATTTAGTAGAAGTAAATTGAAGAAATTAAGGAAATAATAATTCGTCGAAACGTGGTTTTTTTTAAAAAAAATCATGGTCTAAAATAAAGTGGCTTTTTATTTTATTTCCACTCCTGCCTCCATCCCAGAAGCACTTCTAAAAAATAAACCTCTACTTTAAACAACTCTACTTAGTGGGCAAAACGCTAATGAAGACCTTTCCATCATCCTATATTTTATAACATCATTCATGCCTTGGCTATCTCTCTAGATTAAAACAATAAACAGTATTTTGGTCTGTCCTTCAAAACTACTCAGAAGCTACAGCTGGTACAGTATGCAGGAAATCAAGACTTTAAGAGTGCTTCTCAATTTGCCCAAGTACAACCACTACTGCAAGAACCTCACTGGTTGTCAATTAATTTCTGGGCATAATTCAAGCTGTTGTTGTCTCTATTAATTCTTAAATCCTACAGCATTTCAGCTTCTTCATTTCCTATTACTTCGTCTACTTTGTGATCACACAATTCTTGCTTGCTGGAAAATGGTGTTTCTTGCAGATATTCCAATGCACCATTTTTGTCATGAAATTGTTTCTAATCAGTATGTGGAGCAGCTAACTAAATGGTCAGCTTCTTTGCAAAGACATCATTTACTGTTGGTTGCAATCTTCTCAATACTGGTTTTATATGCATTTGTAGTTAATGTTTAGTCTTGTGCAGCAAGAATTTGGCTCCCTTGTCTCTTTCTTCAACTTTCCTTCTTTTAGACAATGCTAGATCTTGTTGTTATTTACTTTGCCTGCTAGTTTTTTATGTACTGGCTATATAATACTTTTACTAGCTATGTCTCTTTTCTATTCTTTATTTGGGCTTTCTTATAGGCCAGTTTGATCTCTTTGATATTTCATGGTATACTAGTATCTTCCTCTCTGTCCTTCAGATGACTTTTTTTTCTTCTTTAACTGCCTGATGTACTTGAAATATTCTAAACCGGGTGTCGGCAACCCACAGCTCTGGAGCCGCATGCAACTCTTTGGGCCTCTGCTGTGGCTCCCTGTCGGCTGAACCCACCACTGGCTGGCCCAGCCTCTCACCTCTCCTCCCAGTCACTCCTCGCCTGAGAAGATAAGGCCGATGGTGGAGAATGAAGAAGTGGCCCAGGGCTGATTCTCCGGTACCTCATCTCTTGCTGGAGCTTCTTCCGGCCCTTGGTGCTGGGCATGCCTCAGTCACTTGGGGAGATGGGCAACCTCAGTCACTTGAGGAGACACACCACCCCCAGATACTGGCCAACCCAGCCATGACCGACGCTGGCCTCGCTAACACAAGGGCTGGCAGGGTGGGAATGGGATCCAGGAGGATGAGACAACAAAAAGGGGGATGGGCCCACAGCACCCAGCCATGGCTTTAAGAAGCTCAGGAGAGCAGGAAAATGGGGCTGGCCCCGCCGAACCTTGGACACTCACCCCAGGGGTCAGGCACGGAGAAAGCTGGAGTGCCTTGCCAAAGATGCTCATCAGCCAGTCAACCCACCTGCTGCACATGCCTTCGCTGCACTTTGGCCAAGCCCGGGTGCTTGCTTGAGAAGGATCTCCCTGCTCATGCGTGCCCACCCGGCCCTCCCACAGCCAGCCAGGGGGTCATGAGAGGAGAAGGGAGGAGGAAGAGGAGGGTGGCCAGAGCCTTAGTAAGGAGCAAAGCGGCCCTGTACTTGCCTTCGGGCCACATTTGTGCTCAAGGCAGCCTTTGCCTCTTGCCGCTTTGGGCTGGAGCTCGTGTGCTCCACAGTCGGCCAAAGAGCTGTGAGGGTGGACACGGAGCTTTGGGCTTGGAGCTGTAAGCAGCGTCCTGTGGCTAGGGACAAGTGGGACAGGGTTGCATTGTTCTTCTGCGTCATAATGGGCTCCAGGAGGAGGAGAGGACCCCATCTCCCCCATTGTGAAGCGCACTAAAGTTCACTGTGCTGCACAAGGCACTGCGAGAGTGCCTCATGGCTTGCCAGATGCCTCATATCAGAATCAGAGAGAGGGGGGAGAGGGGGGGAGAGAGAGGGAGGAGGAGAGGGAGAGAGAGGCATAAGAGACACACAGAGTGATACAGAGAGAGCAGGGAGAGGGGGAGATAGAGAGGGATAGGGGAGAGACATAGAGAGATAGAGAGAGATATACAGAGAGAGGGGAAGAGGGGGAGAGACAAACAGAGAGATACAGAGAGGCGTGAGAAAAAGAGATAAACATAGAGAGGGAGAGTTACAGAGAGGCGTTAGGAAGAGAGAGAGAGACATAGAGAGGGAGAGATACAGAGAGGGGGTGAGGAAGAGAGAGAGACACACACACAAACACAGAGGGAGAGATACAGAGAGGGGGAGAGAGAGGGAGAGAGAGGGAGAGGCATAGAGAGATACAGAGAAGGGGAGAGGGGGAGATAGAGAGGGAGAGGGTGACGGGAAGAAAGAGTGGGGAGAGAGAGAGACAGACAGAGAGAGAGAGAGAGAGAGAGAGAGAGAGAGAGAGAGAGAGAGATACAGAGAGAGTGGGGAGAAACCAGAGAACTTAAACCAGGGTGGATAAAAATCAATGATTTTTTTAAAAAAATCAAAAAAAATCAGATTTTTTTTATTTAAATTGGATATTTTTTATTTAAATCGGATTTTTTTAAATAAAATGTTTTTTGAGGAAAATATATTACCATCCAAAGGTTATTCCATCATGAAATAAAGATTAGTTTTTTTTAATTATGTAGAATAAGGCTGTATATGTTTAATTTTTTTGGTAAATAAATTCCATTAATCCATTCACAATGTCATGCCCTTCCAGAGGTTTTTGTAAGATTATTGGGCAGTTTCTCTGCCTACAAGATATTATCACAGATGCTTGGTTTACTTTTGCAGTTCTCAAAACTGAATTTGACTCAGCAGAGATCACATGCCTCTTCTTCACAGCAAAAATGTTATAACATGAACAGAGTTGAGAAAAAGACCTTAATCCTATTGTTCTACAAACCTATGAATACGGAATCAACCCCTTCAGTGCTAAGTTTCAAGAAGTTCAGTGAATAGAATAGAAACAATATTTTTCTGATTGTTTGGAGTGGAATAGATCTGCACAAGAAGAAAGTGAAACTAAGTGTGAGGAGGAAGGGGCAAGCAGACAAGCAGTACAAAATGAAAGTGAAACTTTCTGAGCACAATACTGCACAGCCACAGACAGACAAGTCTTTGGATCTTTTTGTGTGTATGACCTGAGGTTTATCACATTCTTTCCTTGGAGGAAAAAAACTATAATAGCAGCAGGCCGTAAAAGAGACCCAGTTTGGCAATATTTTAATGAAGTTCCTTTACCTATCGGTAAGGCAGGCATGCGTGCAAACTGCAAACACTGCAACAAAGAAATGCAAGGCCTGGTGGCCCGAATGAGGCAACATCATGAGAAGTGGTGTGATGAAGATGACCAAAGAAACACATTTGAACAGGCAGGATCTTCAGGTTGGTAAACATTTTTATTGAATCATATTTCTAAAGACTGCCTTGAACTGTCATGTTTGAGCAAAATTATATTTCTTATTATTACTGCATGTTATTGTCATTTGGTACAGTTATGAAGAAAAACAAATATTCCTTTTGGGGCAGTGCTGTGTACAATAAGCAGAAATTGTATAAACAATAAAATAACAGCATTGACTTTTTTGTTTAGGGGAATTCATGGATTCTGGAAACTATCCACCTTCAAGATCACCATCCTCCTGTTCTACAGTTTCAGAGTTATCCATCCAGGATAGTGCTTCATTAGCATCATCATCATCAAACATCCACAGCCACATATCACTATCACCTAAAAGAAAGAAAAAACCCTTCCCTCCTGGAACCACCATAGATAAGTTTGTGATAAAAACTAGCAGATTAGAAAAAGAGTTAATTGATGAAAAAATTACTCAGTTTGTTTATGCAACGAACTCTTCTTTCCATCTGACTGAGAACCCACATTTCATTAATATGGTTCAGTCACTGAGACCAGGATACAGTCCACCCAGCAGAGCAGATATTGCAGGGAAACTGCTGGATAAAGTGTATGACAGAGAAATGGAGCAATGTGCAACAGCTCTGGAGGGTAGAATTGTTAACCTAAGTACTGATGGGTGGAGAAATGTCCACAATGATCCTATTGTATGTGCTTGTATAACAACAGAAGAAGGGAAAGTCTTCCTTGCACAAACAATTGATTCGTCAGGAAATGCACACACAGCAGAATACTTACAAGAAGTGGCAGTAAAAGCTATAACATGTAAACAAAAATTCAAATGTCTAGTACGCAGTTTGGTCACAGACAATGCTGCAAATGTATCCAAGATGAGAAATAATTTAGAAGAGCAGGAAGGGAATACAAAGCTAATAACATATGGTTGCAGTGCTCATTTGCTGCACCTCTTTGCCAAAGACTTAAGTGTTCCAGAAATAAAGACTAACATTGTTGAAATTGCTAAATACTTCCATAACAATCATTTTGCTGCAGCAGCTCTGAAAAGGATGGGTGAACCAAACTAACGCTCCCACAAGATGTTAGATGGAACTCTGTGGTGATGTTATTACCATAGGGCATCCTGGTTGCTTCAATTTTCATTATTTTCCCCTGTTGATGGTAAAGGTGGCACATTTGTCCCACCCAAACCCCATTTCAGTACCACTGATACTACCATTCAGCTGGTGCTTATATTTAATATTATAGCATTGGCATCTTTTAATACTTGTGCTAGCTGGTTTTGGGGGGTGTAACAAATTTCAATGCTGACAATCTTATTTTGTTGTTTTGTGGTGTTCAATACAATCAGTTATTATTTGTTTCAATTCTTCTTTTGTCTAGTTGGAGGACTCTGTTCTTTCTGAGGAGAAAGAAGAGGACAGGAACCCTGGTTTGGGAATGAAAACAGTTCAATAGCAATGCTGGCTTCCTCTGCTATCAATTCCCCCTGATTTGCCTCTACTGCCTGAACTATTTCTAGCAAAACTATTTCTTCATTACTGAATCTGTCATCTGCACCTCTATAACTGTCTGGTTTGGCTCTGCAACCCAACAAGACAGACACAGACTTCAGAGGATAATTAGAACTGCAGGAAAAACAATTGCTACCAACCTGCCTTCCACTGAGGACTTGTATACTGCACGAGTCAAAAAGAGGGCTGTGAAAATATTTACAGACCCCTCGCATCCTGGACATAAACTGTTTCAACTCCTACCCTCAAAACGACACTATAGAGCACTACACACCAGAACAATTAGACACAAGAACAGTTTTTCCAAACGCCATCACCCTGCTAAACAAATAATTCCCTCAACACTGTCAAACTATTTACTAAGTCTGCACTACTATTAATAATCTTCTCATCGTTTCCACCACCCATCTCCTTCCACTTATGACTGTATGACTGTAACTTTGTTGCTTGCATCCTTACGATTTATATTGATTTTGTTTCCTGATTGCTTATTTGTACCCTATGACTACCCTTATGATTCTTGATGAACGTATCTTTTCTTTTATGTACACTGAGAGCAGATGCACCAAGACAAATTCCTTGTGTGTCCAATCACATTTGGCCAATAAAAATTTCTATTCTATTCTATTCAAAGTTTCAGTTTCTCTGCTCTAGGTAGACCTTTATAGTTCTTCCAATTCTCTGTGAATACTTCATTTCATATTATAAATCAACGATGATCTGATAGTCTCTGTTGTTATTTCTGATTCTGGATGTTCTTTCCAAAACTGGTGCATTCTTTTTAGATATTCTCTTCTCTTGGCTTTGTAATAGCAAATAATTACTTTTTCATTAATATAAATATTGGTAATCCAGTTTGTGTTAGAATGTTTTTGTTTTCATTCTATTTTGATCCTATTTATAGGCTGTGTTTGGAGTATTTGGTAACTGAACAGCATATAAACTGCAATAAATAAAATTAACTTCTGATGCAGCTCAAAAACATGATGACAAAACCCTATTAACAAGAGAGAGTGAAATCAGCCTAGCCTGGACCAAGCAAATTCGGCAGCCATAGAATACTGAATGTTAGAGGGCAAAATCAAGTTAATGGTGAAGAAATGGAATAGAACATCAAGGAGGAGGTTATGCCTGAATGACTGGCTGAGACTCCTAAACAAAAACATCTTACCTGCTTACCATAATTATGTATAAATGATGATTATAATATTGATTTAGCAATGAAATGTTAGAAAGGTTTGGATGAAGATGAAGATAGAAGAAACTTATGGAAGATGGAGAAGAAGCCTCGAAGATAACACCGAGATGTCACAGGGAAGGGAGGATTGATGTATTAAAGGTTTGTTTGCCTTAAAAAATAAAAAAAATTACTAAAAAAAAACATCTTACCTGCTAAAAGTTCATACTGTGAGACAGGTGATGCTCAATGCAAAATCAAGAAACAGCCTTTTCATATAAATTAATGACATACCATGTGATAAAAACGCAAGGAAATTCCACTGTGAGTGCCTGCACATATCTGGATTCTTGTAGAGGTCCTATCGTTAATCTGTGCCTCATATGTACTCACTCATTCAGGTAACATGAATTGGTCACTTTCACTTAGAGCGTTTTCACAATCTGATCCATTACATAACTGACTATGAAACTGAATCCTCTGGAAATTCTGAAATAAACAAGTAAATGGGTTTATATATTACCTAACCTATTTGATAGATTTGGCTTCAGTATGTTGTATAAGCAAGCCACTGTGGCTTGTAAACTAAGATAAATTGTATATGTTCTCTCCTTGAATTCAGTTTCAGGAAAGTCTTAAAAAGAAATGAGATTCTCCATGATTTTGGCCCTCACAGCACTTGAATATTTTGCATGATTTAATTTGCAGCTGAATGTAACCCAGATATTTTTCTTCCAGGTCAACATTAATGTTTGCAATAGAAATTACTGAACTTATCTTCAGTTTCATAGTTTACACAGTCCAAGTTCTCTCCCCAATATTTCTGGGTTTCTAAAGCAGCAATAAAGGACATTTGGCAGAAATGGATTTAAGATGAACAACTGAAATAGCATTTACATAAATGGATTAGGAGCATATAACTGTGAAGAAGAGATTTAACACTACTCCATACACGGCATGAGATCAGCATTAATTTATTATACTTAGAACAATCTCCCTAATGGAACTTTAAAAATTAATGACTTCCTGTGATTTTTAAGAAATGCCCTTCCTAGCAAATGCAGTAAATTTGTTTTTATCATTGTTTGGTCAAAAGCAAAGAATCTAATTATCTGTCAAGCCTTCAATGAGTGATGTCATAGTTTCCTATATTTGTATTTCCATTGAATACTGTAGTTTTCAACCATTGGTTTCAACCAACTGATGAAAAAAAGATATGAATAATGAAAGTAAATACAATAGCAATATCACTTAGACTTAGACACTGCTTCACAGTGCTTTACCGCTCTCTCTGAGTGGTTACCAAGTCAGCATATTGCCCCCAACAACCTGAATCTTCATTTACTGACTTCTGACTGAAGGATGGAAGGCTGAGTCAACCTTGAGCCAGTGAGAAACTGCTGGTTCAAACTGCTGAACTGAGAGCAGCCAGCAGTCAGCAAAAGTAGCCTGCAGTACTGCATTCTAACCACTGCGCCACCACGGCTCATACTGCATCCTTCTGTGTAACACCTGGATTTATGAAGCACATATACATTTCCTTGTAAGTTTGTCTTCTATGCAAAGACAGTAACTTCAATAAGTTGCAAAACAAGTGTAATCAGATGTATGATTACAAGTTGAGAATGAGTGCTAAAAACAAAGCTTTTATCTCAAATGTTCTATCTTATTTAAGTCTACCTTAAAAAGCTTAAAAAGTGTTTCTTCTTTACAACCAAATGGTCCAGAACAGTTTAATTTAAAAGAAATGTAGATCCTGGCTCTCTTCAAGAGAGAGAGGGAGAGAATTCAGTTGATGAAAGAGTGCTAGTTTAAATGGGAAAAGGTGGTATAAACATAGTATAAAATTCTTCCAAACAGTCAGAATAAGTCAGAAAACCTGTGATTTAATTTCAGTCACAACAATCCTGCTCATTTCTCAAAATGTATAAAATGAAAGGCTGCAGTGTGGAAGTATTAATTTGTAGTTGTTAATTATAGTTAAAAGACATATTTTTCTAGTAAAAGGCCTAAATAAAAATATTTACCTAAAAATGAATATACAATTAAGAAGTAACCAAAAAAAACCCAAACACAACTGCAATTAAATCCAGTCAGGAAAACTCTGCCATTAAGATAATAAGCCTGATGATCTTCTAAAATCTTTACAGACTAAAAAAAACCTCTGAAAACTGTAAAATGTTTTTTGTTTATTTTATTATTTATTTTAACCAAAGTATAATGAAATCCAATTTTAGCATGTTTTCCCTAGTAATTAAGCTACTGGGTGGTAGACAAGCTTTATTTGGAGCATACCTCAGTTAATTTTCCTTTTCTTCCCTCCCAAAAATCCAGTTTTAGTTAATAATAAATCTGTTTGAAAAGTTAAAAAAAGATATGAAACTGATATTTCTGAACTTACCTAAAACAAATTACCAGAGAAAATGGCAACTGATAAACAATACCTAACATAATTGGTTGAGGAATAATAATAACCATTCACAAATGTCAATGCGGTGAATCAAATCAAATAAACTCTTCCTTTTAAATGCAAAACCCTTGTGACATATAAGAATTCCCTGAAGTTCAAATTTAGATATTTGCCAAGAAGGTTGGGTTTTTTAGGATTATTTAACCCTATACATAGGACATAGCCATGTAAGAAAAGACAAAATAGGAAAGTATAACTGTCTGCTAGGAATATTAGAATTGTTCTTTGTCCAGCATTTTCTTTTCCATGATGGACAACCAAATGGAAATGGAAAGCGATAAGTAAGACATGCATGACAGAATAGGATAAATCTTGCTTTGTTTCCCATCAGCCAGTACTCAGAGCCATATTGCTTCCAATACTGTAGGTAATATAGAACCTCTAAGACTGCATATTAATAACTTTTCTCCTTCAGGAATTTGTGAACTAGTTGTGTACTAGTTCAAATGGTATACGGGAATTACCTTGGGAGAGCAGAGTGAGGGAGGGATGCTGTTCAGTGAATGATCAGATAAGAAAAGACATAGTCCAAGAGAAAGAAACTCAGAAAGGAACTTCTCTAACTTCTTGGGTTGAAAAAGAGATGTGGGGGATTTGTGCTATCAAACTTGCAAGATTCATCAATGCAGCTTTATAATAAAGTAGAATGAGGTCATCTGGTCGTGTGCCCTGTATGGTCCACCTGGGAAGGCTGACATCAGTTGATAGGAAACCCTTTTTAAAGTCAGCCTATATCCATCACTTTTTCATGTAATAACAAATTACACAATTTAACTATGACCTACTTCCTTGCATTTGTTCTGAAACACACTATTCAGCTTCACTGGACCATTCTAGTTACTATACTAGAAGAGATGGGAAAAATATGTCTTATCCATGTTCTTAGTATGAATATTACCTGCACCTTTTTAAAAAAAAAATTTAACTGTTAAAACCATGTTAAACATCCTAATTTTGCCACACAGAAGTTTACTTAAAACAATTTTATATATCTTATTCTGGACAACACAAATATTGCATTGCTGTACATAAGGAAGATCATTATATTCTACTTAACATGCAGTTTTCTACACTTATCATCTATCATATGATGTTGATATTATTCAGTGGCAGCAAGTAGACATGGCTGTCCTGTATCTCAAAGTCCTCTACTTGCATAAACTCAGTGGTATTCCCACATTTTCTCTGCATAAGAAAAGGTAAAGATGTCCTTGAGTCAAACTTGATTCCTGGTGATTACATGGACACAAGCATGAATTTATCTTGACAACTATGCAGAAGTGGTTTTCCACTGCCTTATTCCATGATGTGTTTTTCACTTTTTAATCCAGCAAAACTTCTTGGTATTCCTTGGCATTCTTTCAATTGCTAACCAGAGCCCAGATAAGTCCAGCTAGGTTCTGCCATTTACTGAAACTTGTATCAGAATCACTCAATTGCTAAGAAGATGCAGGAGACATCTTTGTCAACATTTAGCTTTCTTAACAGAAAGCAGCAAAAAAGAGCACTTTCGATTAATCTGGTAAAACTTTCTGGATTATTTAATTCATGATACAAAATTGCCAGACTTTAATTTTTACTTTTTTTAACAAAAATATTTAAATATTACATCATATAATAACGGTTACATAAATTTTATGCTTAGTTTAAAAATAAAATAGACTCTTCCAATCCCAAATTAGGCCACTGAATCAAAAAATGCTTAAAAGGAAAACCAAAAGTAGCTCTGTGGGTTAAAAAGAGCAACAGGCTCAATTATGGTGCTGAAAAGAAATTCCCGAATTTAATGTGAATTCAGGAGTGCTTTATTCTTTAACCCTAAGAAAACAGCTTAACCCTAAACAACTATTCTTTATTGGAATCCAGTTGTTAAATCACAGAGTCTGAAGGAGGGAGGGAGGGAGGGAGGGAGGGAGGGAGGGAGGGAAGGAAGGAAGGAAGGAAGGAAGGAAGGAAGGAAGGAAGGAAGGAAGGAAGCTCATCCCCTGTATTAAGGAACTTATTTGTGTGGGGAAAATAGAGGTAGTGGAAAGAAAGATGCAAGTCCTTCAGCATTAGTATTATAAGAACCCATTTCTCAATTTCAGATTTCCACTGTATAATACAAAAATCATTCAGCTTCCTATTATTCACATTGCCTCCTAAAAATATTAATCATTAGATTTAGAGAAATGATCAAGCAATTAGTGATGATAATAAGAGATGCCTCTTGGAAATATAAAGTAAAAGTGAACGATGATAATAAGAAACTGTCATCATTTCCTTTTACTTTATATTTCCAAGGGGTACCTTTGTTATACAACAAGGAGCTTAAGGGTTTTATATCATAGTGGCCAACACTTGAAGTATTTCCTTTGAAACCTGGCCATGAAGTTGCATTCATCTGATTTAATAATGCATCCATTTTTTGGCAAAAGCTTATACAAATTAAAGCAGATTCCTGAGATTCAGATTTTCTCTAACAAAAAGTGCTGAACATTCCTTGATATTCTCCATTTGCTAAAAAGAAAAAAAGTTGGTAATAAAGTCCAGCATATTACATGCTATTTACCCTGTAAATTGGAACGATTTATGCAAAATTTCAAATCACAATAAAAAATCCTTTGTACCTTGCCCATTATCCTTTCAGCACAAGACTCCAATATTATTCTGTTCTTACCTTACCAATCTACTATCTTTGTTAATTCTGAATAATACCAATTTCAGACAAGCTCTAATATGTCTTATATGAGTCAATTTGCTAGCTCAGGGATTCTCTCAGACATTGACCCAATTAGATAAAGAGTGAGAAACGGCCCTTGCCGTTTCAAGAATAGAATAAAATTCTGCAAGGTAATAATTGTATTGCCAGCATTCTCATGGAGACGCTGGTCAGCAGAAGAGCTCATCTGCCAACTGTCATTTTTGGGGGGATTTTACTGCAAGAGCATCTATTTCCTCACAGATAGAAGGACTACTGTAGTAAAAAGAAATGAAAAAAATGCTTTCATCAAACGATCCAATGCAATTATGTCCTGTAGTGAATCTTCCACTAAAAGCTACAGAGTGTGACAAAGAATCTTGTCACTTTTTAGTCTAACACATGTAAACAATCATGATATTAGAATGCAGATTTGGACTTGATTCCCTTTTATGTATCAGTCAATGTCTTCATGAGTATAGTTTACTTGCATCCTGTGGAAAGTTTAAAATTGTTTCCAAAGGGTCTCTCACAGAAACTGTTAATGGTCCATGATGATGTTGGATTGACTCTTTCCAGAACAATAAATTACAGAACAATATAAAAATGAAATATGAGGTATAATTTACAAAAGTCACATGGTTTACTTCAGACCCAATGACTTATCCAACAAGAAACTAGGTCTCCACATCTTAACTAGCAGAAGTATACTAGGCTATGCCTTTACCCTGAGAAGAAACGGCTATCTATACAAACGGCAGGCCTCCTCAAGGGGAACACTTCATGTCACGATGCTGCAGCCACCATTCCAAAAACAATTGTCTGCTTCCTTAAAGCTGTGACCATAGTATCTGCTACAGTGCCTGTGATTCCACTATAACAAGATTCTACTGCAAGAGCAACATAGCTAATTCAAAGCATATATAAACACTCATTATGTCAAGAGTCCAAGGGACGAATATTTCTTCCATTGGTCCCCAACACACAGTATTGTATTTTCAAGGGATATCCATCCTTAATCCATTTGATGGCATCACTCAGCTATCGAAGATACAACGCTTGTCTTTATTATAATACTTCAGTACAGCGCAGGCTGGATGATATCCTAAGGCCATTTCTCCACTAACAACCTTAAAGCCTCTTCACAGCATCCCCCAGCCATCCCTAGAGTGATATAAAGCCTGTTCTTCATTGCTATCATGCTACAACAATAGTTGGATGACTCTAGAAGGTACTGAAAGTCACAAGTATAGAAATGAATGAAGTAGTATCAGGTCTGGAGCTGGCATCCATCAAGCTGGAAAGGGTTTTGTGTCCCTCCTACTCCACCCCTTAGGAAGAATCCCTGCAAGTATTCCAAGGCTGACAGTCAGCCACACCTCACAGCCTTGCTGCCAGATTTCAAGGGAGCTGCCAGCCACCCTGTCTCCAGCACTTGAGACAGGAATGTTCTGCTGTGCTTTTCCTAAGGAGCCAAGAGACCCAAAAGGCTGCAAAGAGCATCCTGCTCCTCCCCCCCCTTTTTTTTTTTTAATTTACCTGTATCTCTGCCCTCTGATTCTTCACCTCCTTCCCTTTATCTCCAGGGAGAAAATCAGAGCTGAGGCAAAAGACGACCCTAAGCCTATCGCTATGTGGATGATTTGGGGAGGGGGGGTTGTCAGGTGAGATTTACTTTGACGGGAGAGTTTGTTTTGACTTTGCACCTCCGCCATTTTTATCGAGCTCCCCCCCCCCCAAAAAAAAGGGGAAAAAAAACCAGGACCCCAACGAACACCCGTTGTCGCAGCCAAAATGGAGTTTGCCTGTCATCCCTCGCAGACCTGACCGCTGCCCTGCCCTGCCCTGCCCTGCCCTGCCGAACGCGGCACCCGAACTCTAACGGGAGCGCCAGGATAAAGGGAGGCTCGCTGTCCCCCCCCCCCTTTAGTAAACGGAGAAAACTCTCGGCTTCTTAAAACGGACGCCGGTGCTGAATCCCGAGGCGGGCAAGTAGTTCGCTCTGCCTTCCGGCGACCCCGCTTCAAGTCCCAAAGCGAGAAAGTAACCCGGTCGGCTCCGCCAGGCTTTCTGAAAGCCGGATCACGATGTCCCTTCCTGGAGAGGGCAGGCTGGGCAAAGCGGCTTCGATTCCCAAGCCCAGGGGAGCGGCTGAAGGTCTGCGAGGAGACCCCCACGCTCGCCGGGGGACCAAGGGCAAACTTTACTAGCTCCGATTCGGCGCCTCTGCCTCTCGCAGCGCTTCCGTGCTCCCCCCCCCACCCCCGACTCTTAACCCAGTTGGCGTCCCAGCCCCTTACCTTTGGCGCGCCTTCACAGCCGCTCCGCCGGCGCGTCCTTGCGGCGGGGCACGCCGCTCCCCATTTTCATCTCCCCAGCTCGCTGCGTGCCGGGCGGTCGGTCCGTCCGGATTCGTCCGCCGTGGCTGAGACTCAGCAGCGCAGGCACGTGCCCGGGCCCTTTCGGCTCTGGCGCCAGGAAACGGCTGGCATCGCCTCGCTTCGTCCCTCTGGCGGGGCTGCCCGGCTCTGCCACTCGGCACACGCGCGCAGCTTTTGGAGGAGGCGCCGCGCGGCGCGGCAGCAGGCTGCCCGTGCGCTACTCGCCGCCAAGCTGAGCTTCAGGCTCCTCAGGGGGCTGCCGGGGAAAGGAGAAGACAGCTCAAGGAAGGGCTGCAGCGACCCCCAGAGCCCGAGGAAAGGATTGCGTCTCATTATTGTTTTTTTTGTGGGGGGGTTGCCCCTGGTTCGCGTTATTTATTGTCGACCTTTTTTTTTTTTAATCTTGCTGTCGAGAGATCAAAACGCAACTTAAAACGCGATCTTCCTCCGGGAACTTCTGCCAACCGGCTGCTTCTCTTATCTGAAACTAGAGGTATTTCCGTGGAATTCCTTATCTATCTTTGTCGGCAGAGAGTATTCGTGGGCTTTCCATTTGCAAAAGGTACGCGGCGGACAGAAATTCAACGGAAGAACGCGTGCAGAGATCCCCTTATTGAATTTATCTGCGCTCCGCGATTCAAGCCCGTAAGAGATTTGTAACGAGAGGCATGGAATATCATTTCCTCCCATTAATACAACTGATTTCTTCCTTAACTCATCCGTAATGTATGGCACAGCGAATCGGAAAATCACGTTTGATTTCCCAAGGTATCTTAATGCCAATGTTTAGTGTTAAACGTATTACCGGCATTAATACCAGAATTATATGCCCATTCTTATCAATAAGTGGGAGAAAGATTGGATTTTAAAGGAGTAGAATTGAAGGAAAATTTCAATTTCCTTTATCTTTATCCTTCCTCCCCCTTCCCCTAAGCCAAAAGCTACCTTCCCCCATGTTCAATTTTCCTACAAATGTTATGCCACAGTGGCTTAAGACCAAAAACCCAAGTAAATTATGCCCACAGTAGAATATGGGCATAACCAATGCCATATTTGTATATGAATTTTGTTCACACCAACTTCTAAGCCAAGATTTTTTAAATGCATCGTTTGCTGAGCAAGCTACAATGAGCTGCATTGCAGGCATTACTAGAGCTAAATGAAGCATAAAGAGAAGTGTCTTGGAAAGTACACTGCCCTGAGCAGAACATCCTTATCAAAGTATTGAGGCCATTCGAACAATCAGAAGGCTTGGCTGTTTCACAGACTTTGACATGATTGCCATTTATGCTTTTCCATGGTACGTAAGATTTCCAGTAGGACTGATAGTAGTTATGCCTACATGTGGAAACCTTCTGGGAAGGCCCTTGAAAAAACATATTAGACCTTTTGGAGAATGTAAACTTAAGGAGGAGCACTTTGCAAAAGGCAGGCACCCCTTCCCATGCTTTGCACAGTCCTACTCTAAAACTTAATGAATTCAGATCCATGCTAAATCAGAACTATATTAATGAATAAGTTCATTCAGAGACGTATCTGTACAACTATGCCCTTCATACATCCCATTCATAAATACAACTCTTCAAAAATCCACACATTCATGACACAAGGTCAGGTCATTTTACTTTTGCCTTTTCTCTCATATTTTTTTCCTCATCTTTCGTTTTTTAGATTGTTTCTGTATCCTTGGGGATTATCACCAAAGCACTTACAAGCATAGACAGAGGCAGCCCTCTCAGATCCATTTTGGACCTTGGGAAACTCCAGGAAGTCCAGGTTCAATCCAAAACAGATTGGCCTGTCTGATCATGTCAGGGTTTTTTTCTGCGGGCAAGATTAATGATTTACCTGATTATATAGTATATTTAGGAGACATAGGTGAACAGAGGGGTCTCTAAAGAGTTTGACTCTAAAGAGTTTGGCTATGTCTTGAGAATTATTGCAGAATAGCTAGGATTCAAAGAGCTGTATATAGCAACATGCTTTTAGTGGGGTTACTACAGGTCTAGTACAGAGCTGCGTTTATAATTGTTTAAGAAAGCGTCAAGATTATGAATATGAATTTAAAATTCTGTGTCTGTACCAACCTCTTCTTAGGTGTTTGTTTTTTAACACCTAGGGCTTCCAATTTACAAACAGCATCATCACCATTTTTAACAGATAGGTAGTATTTACAAAATTTGCTTTGGAGTCCTTTCTTACGTTCTTTTCTAAGTTTGAACATCATCTCTCTAATCGGTGAAATGCTATTTTTTTTACTATCGGTTTGTGGGCGTGGCTTGGTAGGCGTGGTGTGGTGTGGCTTAGTGAGCATGGCTTGGTGGGCATAGCAGGGGAAGGATGCTGCAAAATCTCCATTCCCACTCCACTCCAGGGGAAGGATATTACAAAATCTCTATTCCCACCCAACTCTGGGGCCAGCCAGAGGTGGTATTTGCTGGTTCTCCGAACTATTCAAAATTTCCACTACTGGTTCTCTGAACTACTCAAAATTTCTGCTACTGGTTCTCCAGAACCTGTCAGAACCTGCTGGATTTCCCCTCTGTCTCTAATGCAGCCTGCAACATATGTGATTAAGTCTTCCCCATCAGATGTTTTGGGAAAAAAATGCTACTTTCTCTGATAAAATTACCATAGCTACCTAGAGAGCCTTAAAAAACATCACCCCCTAGAGTCAGAAACAACTGGAGAGAGAAAACCTTTACCTTTAAAAGGTCTGGATATCTTCAAATAATTTTCCTTTTCTACAGAATAGTTTTTTTCTGTTAGATGTCTTTGAATAATTTTAATCCTTGACTCTATAATTTCCCAATCCCTCACTTTATTCTTATCCTCTACAGAATCCCATTGCCATGCTGATCATGGGCAAAAAAGGTTCTTATTTCTTCACCCTACCTTCACCCTTTTCAAAAGCCAGCTTGAAATAACAAGCCAGGTTTCAAAGATTGCACATTCTCATCCCTCTTTCTATCCAGGCAAGTCCTTCTGTTTATAAAAACTTGTGGTGTTTTTTTATAGCAGGTGAACAGATGGGCCGTGGGAATATAGGGGTGGGAGGAACCCACTAACTGTTGTTCTATTTCTGTGGAGGAGGATTGACTGTGCAGACACATATAATATCCTCATTCACTTCTCTGAAGCCATTTTCAAAGGGTTTTCTTTCCCCCAAAGGCTACCTGAAGAGACAAACTATCCAAGTTACTCAGCTAGCACGGAAGCAACCTGCAGAAGGAAGGCAATGAATTTTATTTTGAGACAAATGAAGATAAACCTTCACTGGAACATATCCACTATATATGGATAATTCAAACAAACAGGACAAAACCTAGCTTTAAAAGTTAGGAGTCATTGATAGAAGTAATTTTCAAATTCAGATGTTCATTTGATGATGGAACTTCAGGTTGTAATTGGAAACATTTGTGTAGAAAAGTTCAATATCATCATGACAGATATTATTCTTGTACCGTTTGCCATTCTTTCTCTTTTTTCAAATAGAAACGCTACTCTTTCACCCAGAATATAATCATCTTCTATGCCTTTTGTTCATTCCTTCTCTTATTGCAATGCTAGTAATTCTTCTGCGTGCTTTTTTACAGCTCTTCAATTTTATGGAAAAAAAATTGTTTTCATGTTGTGAAGCAAGTGTGAAATGCTCAAGAAAATAATGCAGGCTGCTCATAGCTAAATTTAATCTTTCATATCTAAATTTAATATTTCCTTTCAGGAAACATCTCACCTGCAGCCTTTCGTGAGAACTCTTACTTTAGAATAAGTTTCTTCTTTTAGAAGAAGAGTTATGCCCTCCCCCTTTTAACAGATGGCTAGAAAATAGAAAAATTCTTAACCAGTTGATTATGTAAAAAACTTGATTTACCAAAAAAGAAAAAGAAATCTGGAATAGAGAATTGAAGTACCTACATTATAAAATCAACAGTCTCAGGTTTATTTTTAAAAAATAATATATTCTTCCTTAAGGCTTCACTTAATGAAATGTGTCAATTGTCAACTTTCGAACTGGCTATTTATCAACCCTAAAGGAAAGACTGCCCAGTATAATTCTTGTGATCAAAATTCAATTTGAAAATTGAGCTGTTTTGATTTGTGTAAGGATCATGGGGATGCTGCAAAGGTTGTAATAGTGAAAAACGGTCATAAGTCATATTTTTTCAGTGCCATTGTGACTTTGGTCACTAAAAAAATGTTTGTAGGTCTAGGACTACCTGTACTGCCACCATCTGCTTATTGTCTCCCCATGTCAACACTGCCAGTTTATAGATTTTGCTTTCTTCTGCCAAATTTGTTGCAATTGCCCTTTTTTTATGAATTCTATTGATTCCAGATAGGTATCTGCAGGAGTGAGGAGGGGGGAAGGGATCAGGGAGTGAGAAAGTTAAGTGTCAGCCTTGCAAGGTAGACCAGACAGGAAAAATGACCAGATTAGTCCCCCCTCTCCCCTTTGTATCCCAAAATACTAGGGGAGCCTATTGACCCACCCACATTCCTGCTTCAGGCTAAGGTGCCTTTTATCTGACATTTCTCTTGGCTGTCTCTTTTTGCCCTGTCTCTCAAGGTCATTCCAATATAACATTACATCGAGATGTTCAACATAGTTTTTTTCATTAGCAGCCACCATCTTGTATATTTTTTAGCCCACCTCCCCTCATACTTCTAGAAACACCCTTGCCAAATATCTTTATCATACTGTCCCTCAACTTCTGCAGTACGTTCTGGTATCTCTAATCCACGATGGTGTTCTTATTTTAGTTCCTGTTTCCTTATTGCTTTCCTTTTGCCCCTCCCCACCTCCCAAATCCTTGGCCTCAACTTCAGTTTTCATGTCAGATCTTCATAGGTGATTTAGCTGTCTTCTCTCAAACATAGCATTCCTGGATATAATTTCCCTGGCTCATCTCCCAAATTTTTGCTCTGTTCTCAGTTTCCATCTTTGGTGTTAAGAATAAGGAAGATGATCTTAACAGAGATATGCAAGGTTTGTTGCCAAGGCAACAAGAGGCGAAACATACTTTAAGTACATAAATACAGCCAGTTAAGATTCAGAAGTGGCTCAGAGAAACAACTCCCTAATTCACTGAATTAGAATTCATAGAAGGTGGTACAACATAATCATATTTCCAAGTTTATGTTATTATAGCCAATCTCGATAAAAGCAATTTTAACTTTCTGCACAGTTTATTTCTGAGTGTGGTTTGCCTAATGGATATAGCAGCATTATCATCATTTTATCCATACTGTACTACTACAACAATCTGAGGTAAGTTAGGCTGTGAGATTGTGACTACTCTGAATCATCCAATCATCTCCATAAATAAATAGGAGTTCAACCTGTGTCTTCCTGGTCCCAATTCAATATATTAAGCCATTATATCATATTGTTTCTTTCATGATCTCCTTTCATGAAATGTTCAGGAAAGTTTCAGGAATAAGGATTCAAGAGAAGGACCTATCCCAGGAGGCATCAAAATACTTAACTTACTGAGAACAGCTCTTGTTGTTAGCTGCGAAGTCGTATCTGACCCATCATGACCCCAATGTTCCTCCAGGCCTTCCTCTCCTCTACCATCCTCTGGAGTCCATTTAAGCTCAGAGAACAGCTCTACCATGCCCTATTCATTACACACATAGTTTGTAGTTATCCTGTACTTGGAGATCCTGGTGAGGTTGCTATATAATGAATGTTCAATACCTGTATATGAAAATACAGTGTTTATATTGAATATAACCACTGATAGTTCTTCCCCCGGATCAACTTTTCCCTGCTCTTTAGGCAGCCTACTTTCTCAGTCCTAATTTAAGAGATATTTTAACTGAACATCACACCCTAAAACCTTCTTTATATATTTTAATTTTTATTTCAATATTGCCCATCTCAAATGCATGATCCTGAGTATCTAATAGCAGCTAAAATAGAACAAGAACAATACAAGTAACGCAAACATAATTGGCAAATAAGGCAAAAAACAAAAACAAGCCACAGACAAATCAGCATAACCATTGCATGGGCTGTATCATACACCCAGATGCCCAAGGTTAGGGACATAAGTATGTCTTTAAGGCTTTGAGAAAAGTCATCAGAATATTTATTGATGTCATGCACTTCACTATTTACCAGTAGTTACACCCATGTTCTTAGGCCAGAGTTTCCAGAAAAATACTGTTGAGGATCTGTAAATGATGGGAATAGTTAATATAATTGCAATACTGGCATATTTTTTCATTGTTATGAAGTTATATTATGGTGATACAGTAAAAGATTACAGAGCCACTACAACAAGACTTACATTCTAAAAAACAGAACTGCTTGAATGGAGAGAAACAATATTTTCAAAAAAAAAAAAAAAGGAAAGGGAGCATCCAACTCTAATGAACTCTTAAGGATTTTGAAGGTGAGCAGGCTAATACCAGAGGAAGTTGTTGAAGTCAAAGGCCAAGTAAATCAACAATCTGTTAAAAAAAGAAACTGCAAATGAGAGAATTGAGGATGCATTGGAGTCATTCAGGTTTGAAGCAGCATCTCTGAGCAGGACCACAGCAGCAAGGAGAGGTATAAGATGAAGATCTGTGATTATAATCCAATTGCCCCATAAAAGGAATAGCAATAAATCCTGCCTTTTTCAATTGCAGGGGACAGACAAACCTTTGAACTCCTTAAGTGCTCTTCTTTCTCCTGATGAATTATCCAGGCAGCATTGAGCTATTTGCTGAACTGTAATGTACTACACAAAATATAAATGAATATATTGCTCATTACACACTGAAGTTAGTGCATGCACTGTGAGGCTATTTCAAAGCATTCTCTGATGTTTCAATGATCTAAAGGTTTTATTTATTTATGCATTTGTTTAAAGGCTACTAAAAGACTGTTCCTTATTTTACCCCACAAAATGGCTCTGTTGGTAGAGAGTACATTTCTCTTCCAAAAGTAACTTTCTCTAAGCAAACTAATTTTTTTTCTGAAGCTTTGGCAGTACACTGCAGCTATGCTACTGTAAAAGAAACCTTTTATGCTGAAAAAGGAAAACAAGTGTTCTTAAACATTCCTTATTCCATGATTTGACTGACTGTCAGGCTGATATAAACTATGTTAAAAGCAAACATTAGAATCCACTCATGATAATTACACATCTAATGAAGGAATGCACCTGTTATCAGTTGCTAGGTAAAATTTAATCTGCAATAAATTGTCCTTAGCCTAATTTTAGAATGTTGGAAGGAACTTTACTCATGCAGATCAAGATGTACTAGTTCAGAATTTTACTACATAACACAACAAAATGAGGCCAGTACCTATTGGAAATATCCACTAATGTTTTCCTTCAGCTTTTGCCCTCCAGATGTGTATGGATCTTGTAAATGCCTCCTCAGTATTGTGAATTAATCATTCAATTTGAATGTGCAAGACCCCCATGCTAACTATTCCAACATAACTAGAAGGCTACTCTATAGGAATATAGTTTCTTTGAACATTTGGTAGCCATAAAGATGCCATCATTCTTCAGATCTCTTTTACTCAAAAGGAATTCGTCTCAGGAATGCCTTAGAACATTTTCACTACTCAGGGAAGTGGCAAATATGCAGTACAACTTTCCCAGAAACAAGTATTAAGATAGCATTGGGAAACCATGCACATTGGAATACAGGAACTATTTATGCATTAATATATACATAAATACATATTTGACCTTTGCCATTTCAATCTCAACAACTCTTAAGAATCTTACAGTTTTGTAATAATGAATAAAAATGGCAATATACCACTGTACAATAAACCAATATATAAATTATAATACACTCATATTATACAAAACACCTCTTTCTCATCCCCAGGACAGACAGACATATTGAGGAAAAAACTGCTTCTTTCACTTAGATAAACTTGATACCGTGTTTCCCCGAAAATAAGACATGTCCCAAAAATAAGGTCAAACCTAATTTTTGGGGTGGGCGTAAATATACGCCCTCTTCCAAAAATAAGCCCTCCAGCAAGCGTGGCCGTTTTTGCCATGGATTGCAGCCACTTCTGCAGCAGGAGGCCGTGTGATGCACCCCATGTGCCTCGCGGCAGCATTCCGAACAGTACTATAGCATCAGCTATCCACAATTTTTTTACCCTTATTTCGTCCCGACCGTACTGGGCTACATGGGTCAGGACGAAATAAGGGTTAACAAATTGTGGATAGCTGCTGCTATGGTACCCTTTGGAAGGCCGACGTGAGTCTCCTGCTACAGAAGTGGCTGTGCCCGAGGAGCGCTTTAGGGAGAGAAGGCAAAGAGGAAGCGATCCCTTACAAACTCCTGCCCTGCTCCCAGGTCTCTGCCAGGCAACTCCCAGCAGCCCCAAAGCCTGTGCCCGCCTGGCTCCCTTTTCCACAGTGCCTGGCTCCCTTTTCCAGTTCCCAGAAAAGGGGGGTAGGGGAGAAGAGAGAGGCATGGAGCGAGACAGGGCTCGCTCTTCTTGCCGTCTCTTCTCCCCCTCTCGCCGGGCATGACAGGGCTTCCTGTCCCTGCCCCAATTGGATGCAATTTGGGGATGGCAAATGGGGAGGGGTGGGGCTGGGGAGATGTGAAATGTGTCTTACCTGCCTTGTAGCTCCATCGCATGTCTTGTTGTCTGCAGGCAAGCCCTTATTTCAGGGTTCAAAAAAATATAAGATAGGGTCTTATTTTTGGGGAAACACGGTAGAATGACTTCAAGTTGCTAATACTTGTGATAATCCCTTGTCTTCCAGAAACCATTATTAGTAGATGTCTTTTGAATACAATGCCTTTGGAATAATTCACTTGGAATACCATATGCTTTCATTGCGGGATATAGTATTGTATACCCTTTATTGTCATTGTACATCATGTATACAACGAAATTGATTTTAGCCTCACTGGTGCAATCCATGACAAAAAGTACAAACAACATAAATAGTACAAAGAATAATCCCTATGCAAGTAATTAGGAGGAAAAAAGAAAAAGAAAGAAAAAGAAAAACTAGTCATACGTTTCCGCATGTGCGTGGTGTGATAGTGGTTGTGTTTAAGAGTCTGACAGCCCAAGGATAGAAACTATTTTTAAACCTATTTGTTCAGCTGGCTATGCTTCGATGTCTTCTGCCCGATGGCAGAAGTGTGAAGAGACACTGACCAGGATGTGAATCATCTCTGAGTATCTTAGTCTGCTAAAGCAGCGAAACCTAGCGATGTCTTCCAATGGTGTTAGAGGGCAAGCAATGGTTTCTTGTGCCGAATTGATCACTCTCTGTAGTGCCTTGCTGTCCACAGCAGTTAAACTAGCATACCATCTCTAACGCAGTATGTGAGGACTCTTTCTATTGTGAACCAATAGAAAGAGGTCATCAGCCATTGTTCCACCTGATTTTTTCACAGGACTCTAAGGAAATGAAGTCTCTGTTAGGCTAGTTGAGGAAAGCTGTATAGGCAAGACTAACTTGGGTAAAAATATTCTTCCATCATATGTTCATTCTAGTGACATGTGAAAGGGTTGTCTCCATATATGCTGATGTCCTAGGAAAGGACATCACCATATATACACATAAGAAAGAAATCTTATGTGCTGAAGATCAATATGACTCAGTCTCAATACAGAAACTTTATCTTGTCAAAAAGCACCACGCATATGTCATGATGCACAGAAGGACTTTTTTTTTTTAAATCACACTTAACTGAACCAACATTCACTTTGGCATTTTAACTAGCAAGTTTCTTAAGTATGAACTGGCTGGCATGTCTGTTAGATAGATCTATATAACTGACTTACTTAGGAAAAAAAGGTTATTTTATTTAGGAAAAAAGAAATTAAATGCACAGGTACAAAATGGGTGGTTCCTGGCTTGGTAACTACATGTGAAGAAGATCTTGAAGCTATAGTTGATCATAAGATGTGATTCAAACTGTGATTCAGCAGTGTGACAGGCAGAAGTTTAGGTTGCAAAAGTTTCCAGACCACAGAAAACAGTAAGCCCTTTTCTGGCACTGATATGAGTCTGCAAAGGAGTCAGAATAGAGAAAAAAGAGGATGATGCATATATCTCTGCCTGCTGCTTTCCAATCTCCATGCACTCAGGTGGGAAGCCCAAAGAGAAGATATATTGATCCTGGTGTGACACAGCAAGATTCAACAATCAACTAAAGCAACTTGCTTTATGGTCAGGTAAAGAGTTATAGCCGGTCTTCAGGTGTCATGCCTGAACATTGGATGAGAAAGAGAAACTGGAAATTTGTGCGAGTTTCTATCTTGTCCCCCCACTTGGAGCTCTGCATGCATTCAGGAAAATATGCAAAGAGAATTATAGTTCCGAGATATTTTACATTAGTAATAGCACACTTCAGTACTACATCTACTTTGGAGTATTACATTTTAAGAAAAAAAAATTAAGATAGAAACTGGAATGGATGCAAAAAGCAGGATGCATAATGAAACAACTAGTAGCTAAGTTTTAGGAAGTAAGATAAGGGAACTGGGTATGTTTAAAATCAAAAAGATTACTGAAGAGGAAAAGGATAACAGATTTCTTAAGAAAAAGGTCAGCACCTGTTCTTTATTATTTCAGAATACAGAAGATAGAAACACAGGTAGATTCTGTTTAAAGGTTACAAAAAAGCTTCTCAACAGTAAGAAAAGCTTGAAATTAAATACCAATAGGGCACATTGGATGTATTAAAAAAAAGTAAGGTCATCTTTGCTGGGGATACTTTAAGTTGGATTCCATATTATTGTGTGTGTGTGTGTGTGTATTCCAGATTCATCTCACAGTGAAATGGGTGAATGAATGTATGAATAAAGAATGCAGTGCCTTCTAAAATGTGGTTGACTTGAAAAGTTAATATTGGGTCTGGTTGGCATTTGCTTAGATCACTGCCAGAAGTTCCAAGGCAATAGGCTAGACCTATGATGGCGAACCTATGGCATGTGTGCCAGAGGTGGCATACAGCACCCTCTCTCTGGGCACGTGAGCTGTCACCCCAGTTCAGCTCTGCCATGCATGTGCATGCACTCCCACCGTCCAGCTGGTCTTTGGATCTCTGCTGCACATACATGGGGGCAAGGCGTGTGCGGGGGCCCTGCACATACATGCACAGGGAGTGGGGTCAGTGCGGGGGGTTCATGAATGCCTGGGGACATGTATGCATGCACAGGGGTGGGGCACATGCACAGGGGCCGCATGCACATTGCATTTTGGGGGTTTGGCCGTGCTTTGGGTACTTGGTCCAGAAAAGGTTAGACTAAAAACATACCATAAGAAGGCAATTGCAAACTATTCACATTTCTTTACTAAAAAAATAACCCTGCCTGAATAGTCCTTGACTTACAATCTCAATTGAGCCCAACATTTCTGCTGCTTAGCAAGACATGTGTTAAGTGAGTTTTGCCACATTTTACAACCTTTCTTGCCACATTTGTTAAGTGAATCACCATTCTTGTTAAGTTAGTAACACAATTGTTAAGTGAATCTGGCTTTCCCATTGACTTTGCTTGTCAGAAGGTCAGAAAAGTTGATCACATGACCTCGGGACATTGCAACTGTCATAGATATGAGTGATTGCCAAGCATCTGAATTTTGATCATGCGACCGTGAGGATGCTGCGATAGCCGTAAGTGTGAAAAATGGTCATAAGTCACTATTTTCAAAGCCATTGTAACTTCGAACAGTCACTAAATGAATTGTTGTAAGTAGAGGACTACCTGCACGCCTGTGAAATCACCAAAAGTTAAGTTTAACTCAATCGTGGATTAAATGCCCCTTTCCAGCTTTTGGATGACTATATCTGCTCCTGCAGGGAATGCCTTCAGGTAAGAGGAGGCAGGATCATCACCCAGCATCAAAAAACATCCAGGACAAAACATGGTGTGATCATCCATGAAGACCTTCAGATGAAAAACAGCAAATAAAGTTCCTCTCCTGTAGGGATAATTTCTTTCCTTTGCACTGCAGTGTTCATGTTATTTCCTTACACAAACGTTAATATCTACATCCAAGAATCAGAATGTCAGATTCAGCAAATCTCGCCACGCTCATTATTATATTATATTTCAGAATAGTGCTTTCAAAAAAAAAAAAAGCTATGAGAATGAGAAAGATGTCAAGATAGCAGTAGTGCCACCTGCACCCACCCCCACCCCATTGAAAGCTTTCATACAGTTTTGGAGGGTTATTTTTTTTTCTTTTTCCTGAAAGGCAATTGCACTTTGATTAAAGGTTTGAGCAAATGTCAGAATAAATAAATAATGATAAAAAAAGATCTCTGGTGGTCTTCTCTGCATGACCCTAGGATGTAAATCAATTAACAAATTATACCAGGCAGTGACAAAGAAAAGCCCTGTGCCTGATATTACCTTGGTATATTTGAGGTTACATTTCCAAAATGCTCCTCTTGTTACCAAAGTTACAGAAAACCTGACCTGCAGGGATAGATAATGGAAGAGAAGCAACTTTTAAATATACAAAACGTAGAACATATCCAATGAGTGTCTGCTTGTCATTGACCCTCAAGATATATTTCACTATGAGAAGCATTACAGTGAATATACGGAAGCAAAAATAATAAAGTTTTCCAGTGGGCAATAATCGGAAAAGAAAAGTAATATAGGAACTCACCAGAGAGCTCAAATTATATAGTACCTGTGACACCGAGCTGTCTTTAATAATGGCATTTCTGCATTCTCTCTCTCCCCATTCCTTCTAATACATAGTGGCAATTTCATTATTGTTATTTATTGTCCTAAATCTTAGTCTTATCAACATTAGTCATTAGTTGATATTTAGAACAATAAATAGCACGACCATGCAAAAATGAAGTCTATTCCTTTCACTGCACCTCTGTATGCTCAGGGAATCCTTCGCCTTTTATTTTGCAGTCCTTTAAATATAGGTATTAGATTAAATAAGAATGCAAAAATGCATTTGTGCTAAGGGAATGCTAAACTTCTGTCAATAATAAATAACAGATTGATGACAAACAGCTTTAGTAGATATGTGGAACTAAAGGGGTATTGATTTTCAGACAATAGACAACTAATGGAGCTTCTGTGCATGTATGTTGCTTCTCAACTAGTAATAATTAGATAAAAAGAGAAAAAAAATAGGGATCCTCAAAAGGATTAGAGACCATTCAACAGGAAGACCATTCTTCCTTTCCCATGTTTCCCAGCAAGTGGCTGGATTCATACATTTTGGAAGCCATAATTAGATTTGCCAGTTCGGATACTATGCAAATCTAATCTGTGGTTTGTGATTTAATATGATAAGCAAGCCTTGGTCTATTCAATAGCCAAATGTGGCTTAGGGTCATGTGTGAGTGCCTTGTGAAAAGGAAAAGGGCCAAGTTCAGCTGTCTGTATTTTAGCAATTTCTTTAGAGACCTGCTAGGGAATGGAATGAGAACATTATGCTTGCTAATTATTATGGACCACAACCAAAGAGTTATTGTTGCATACCTAGCACACATTGGTCTTCCTTTGATGCTGTACAGTGTTGTTTGTGGCTTTATAATGTCAGTGCATCACTCTTTGGCAGCTCCACTTCCATCTGCAACTACCCCTTTTTTATTTATGCATAGGCTGTAAGTAAGGGAAAGTATGAATCTGCATTGTCAGTTCCTCCTAAATGGCTATTTAACCATGAGTAGAGAATGTGAGTCCCTTTGAGAATTCTTGGATAGATTTATCCTGAGCCAAGATGCATGAAAATGAGCTCGGACTCTTGAATAAGATGAAATCCCCCAAGCAACATTTGCCAGCACAGAGAGACAATGGTGCTAACATGGGTTGCATGGAATCCATTTCTGTACTTAAAAAGTTGCATTTCAAACATGGATTAAAGCCATTGGGCTAAAACAGAAATCTCTCTGATGGATTGAAATCAAGAAGCTAAAAGGAATCACAAGCACTGCCATCTCAGGCAATGTTTTGCAATAAAAGAACTGTCATAAGGTTATTCCCAAAGTTGGGATATTTGTGTGCATTTAAACCATATACTGTATTTAGTAATCTCAAAATATAGGCTTTAAAAACACAAAGGGCTATCCCAAATTTTCAGTCTCTGTCCTAAATATTCCTGTCTTTTATCTACCTCCACACTGAAATAATCTTACACCATCTTTTGAAAACACTCTTAGATATTATTATGCATTCATATGTACACTTTATCTTTTTTTCTTCAATAATTTGTGCATAGAATGAATTCATCATTAACTAACTTCTGCCAATATCAAATCTATTGTGCTGTCTTTCTTTATTCTAACTTAGCCCAGATCCTCCAGATGCAATATTTACTCCTTTATAGCTTTGTTTCCTCTAAGGCTCAAATGCTGTTCTGCTCCTCCTTTGTGTCATATGTACTATAGCGTGGCAATGCAATGCCGCTTCACTTTAGGGTGTCAAACTGGTGGCCCGTGGGCCAAATGTGTCACGTGCAGGCCATACCTACCCCAGCTCTGCGAAGGGGGAAAATGTCACGATACATCATGTTACAGCAACATGACACTGCGAGTTTGAGTTTAGAAGAATCTGATATACTGGGAGACTTTCATAGCACTTAACTAGGTTTCTAATTCCTTCATTTTATTGAAAGGCTAGTATAATATGTGAATTGAACTATTGAATTGTTTTACTGGACTCTGACAGACAGACCTTTGACCAGTGGTGGGATTCAAATAATTTAACAACCGGTTCTCTGCCCTAATGACCAGCTGGGTAGGTGTGGCTCAATGGTCATGTGACTGTGGGCGTGGCCAATTCAACATCACTCACGTCTATGGGTGAAGCGCCTTAGCTGTTACAATGTAATAAGGGTTAACCAGAGAGGCAGTTTCTGTAAGCAGGGCAATAAAGATTAGGCTAGAAACAACACCAGAATGTTTCCTTCCTGCCTTCCTTACAGGATTAGCCCTGTAAAGTGGAAAAAAAACAAAATAAGATTTCTTTTAATAACCAGTTCTCCGAATAGGTGCGAACTGGCTGAATCCCACCACTGCCTTTGACCAATAAAAGGACATTCAATGAAACAAACAAATAAGGTGTGTCTGTTTGTGTCTGTCTATCTGTGTATGAATTAGTGACTGTCTCTCTGTCAGTCTCTGTGTTACACGGCTCTGGAATGCCTCTTGACTTAGGGACAAGGAGGGTTAAATGGGTTTTTCATCTCTGTTGTCACTACTTCATATGCAATGTGCCCTAGAGATATGGGAGATAAGACATGGCAAGAGGCAAGTGCGTTTTTTGCGTACTTGACATAAATACAAATAGCCACCCTTTTTGCAATGACATTGGGGTTTTATGTTGCTGTGAACTGTCTGTTTGAAAAGCCAAGTGCTCTGCAGTAAACAGCAGTCCACACAGCTGATTCCCCAGGCCCACAAAACTTCTTTGATGCCAGGTTTGCCTCTTTCCAGGTCCAACTGCCAGTCATTTTGCAGAATATAACCTACTGATTCCCTAATTAATTAGTTCCCATTAAGAACAGCCGTTCCAGTTCACAAACTGGCACGCCCCCATCTACTCAGCAGGCTTTTACAGCTGCCCTCTTTCCAAACCTACAGGAGAAGGTCTCAAGACAGATTGGCTGTGGGTGATTGATTATTTCACACAAACAAAATGGTTTATGTATGAGGTTTTGGTGGGGAGGGAGGGAGGGATGCTAAACTAGGAGAGAAACAGAGCTTGCAAAATGGCAAAGAAGTGGTCCTGTGTATACAAACACATAGACCTTTTTACTATAAACATGAATACTCAACAATAAACAAGCAAGCAAAACCAAACAAAACAAAACCCATCCCAAATTCTCTAACTGCTGAGAAATTACAGGGATGTTTTTTATTCCTATTGCTGTAAGGAAAGGAATGATCCCCCCAAAGAAATGTAAAGAAGATAGTTGTGTTTCTGTTACTACAGTTTGAGCAAATGTTTTGGCCACTGAAGATGCACATTTAGAGGAGCACTTTGGCATGACCACTGCAGGATGTTGACAGCAGATGGCAGACAAGAGCAATCCAAAGTTGCATTCTTTCAGAGACCTACACACCAATGGTCAAGAGTAGTAACCATAATGGTTGGAACCAAGGTTTTACTCCCTTCCCCTTTTCCTCCCCTTCTGTCTTTCATCCAGTGGTGGGATTCAGCCAGTTCACACTTATTTGGGAAAACCGGTTGTTAACTTTCTAAGTAGTTCGGAGAACCAGTTGTGTTGTGGCCCACCAGCAGCCTGTGCGGATTGTTGCTGATCCCGACGACGAGGAGGCTGGTGTGGTGTCATGCCAGCAGCCTGTGCAGCCGGTGCTCAAGTCGGACAGCGAGGAGGCTGAAGAAGATGTGGTGCCAGAGGCAGGGATTCAGCCAGGACCTTCAGAACCTCCAGAGACTCCTTTAAGTGAAGAGGATGAAGTGGAGGAGCCTCTTCTCAATGCACGAGCACACAGAGCTGCCAAAAGGCAGGAGTGGTTACTCAGGAGGAGGTCTCCTCGAGAGTAAGGCTTGGGGCTAATTGGACACTCCTTAGCCTATTTAAGTTTGCACACAGCTTGTAAAAAACTGCAGGAAACAACTTGTGTTCATTCGTCCGTTCGCTGATCATTGAATTTGAATTTTCTCTGCAAACCTGGCTTCTGGGCTTTCTGCCAACTCTAGTAAGACTCTATCTTATCTGTGGAATTTCTGGCAGGTTGTTAAGAATGTTTTATTAACAGCCTGCATTTGCAAAAGACTGCGTTTTGAAGTAAACTGAGTTTTGTTCGGAGTTTGTGTGTGCTACATTCTTTGGGATCCGTAGCTGGGGCAGAACAGGTTGTTGGAAGAAATCTCCTTTTGTTTTGTTTTTTCACTTTACAGGGCTAATCCTGTAAGGAAGGCAGGAAGGAAACATTCTGGTGTTATTTCTAGACTAATCTTTATTGCCCTGCTTACAGAAACTGCCTTAACCCTTATTATATTGTAACAGCTAAGGTGAAGCGCCCATAGACGCGAGTGACATTGAGTTGGTCACACCCACACGGTCACATAACCACCAAGCCACGGCTACCCAGCTGTTCATTAGGGCATAGAACTGGTTATTAAATTATTTGAATCTCACCACTGCTTCCATTCACTTTACCAAATGGGTTGCTAGTAAACCAAGATGTTATTTTTATCAGAAATCGGAACATATTCCTTGTAGAAAGTTTCAGATTGTGCCAAAAGTCAACCAAAATATGACAGGCCCTTAGTAGTAGCACAATATTTAGATTTGCACATTTAAGTCAGTAAAGGGAAACTAAAGCTTCTAAAAGATCTTGTTCAGATATAAAGGTTCCATAAAACATCAAGTAGTTGAAATTTATCTTGATTACCATGACAATTATAAAAATTTCCTGTTCCTGTTCATAAGTGTGTGGAAAACATTATGGCAGTGAAATTGTTCATACAAAGATTTTTTTAAAATCTATTGATATTCTTATTTTTTATAAAAACAATTTAAAAGAAGAATTTTGTATCCGATTACCTTGCCTGCCATTTGTGGTGCACTTTTATATATAAAATTATGCCTATGTTTCTACTGAAATGAACTATGTAGTGATGGTAAAAGCAAAACACAAAGAGAAATATAACCCACAAAGATTAGACAGCTGTATGCTTGGATTTCAAATGGTTGGTGTGAACAAAAATCAACAACATTCTTAGAAAATTGCTATTTTTTATTTCATCTATTATTCTGCATTTCAAACCTCCTGGCCCATAGAAAATGAATACTGCTTTTTCTTTTCCCGATTCTGCCGAAACACACACAAATGTATGGTATATATAATTATAATAACTATAACTAAGAGCTATAACTGTAACAACTGTAGCTATAACAATTATATCTATACACACACACACCGTTTTGCATTTATACAGAATTCAAACAAAGGTTATCACTAACCAGCAGCACTGTTTGCTTTACATAAAGTTAATGCACCAAGCAAAATAAAATAAAATTAATTTGTTTGGCCTTATCATTGGGTTCAGTAGTATGAACAGAAAATTCAATTAGTCCAGCACAGTAGGAATTTTGGTATATCTCAAATGAGAAAAAGAAGATTGCTTTGTACTCATCTTTCTCTCTCTCTCTCTTTTTTTTAATTAGCCTAAATGTAAGGGAAACATCGTGCAGAGATGAAGCATGAAATAGAAAAGACAACTACAATCTATTTGTGAACTTGCCACATGGAGAAAGTAGCAGAAAGCATTCATCTGTTCTCATTCTGCATACAAGCATATATTTTACTCAAGATAGGATGCCTCTGAATGCAACACCATGCTCCTGTGTCAAAAAAAGGAATGGAACACACACACACCCAAAAACTCCTAATACTCTATTACTGTACTGTTTAGCAAAACAATCCTCCCTTTAAAATGGATGAATATCAAGTAACTATCAAGTAACTAGAGTATAGTGAGTATTCTCAGAGACAAGCGTTAGAAGAAAAGCTCTCTTTTTTTTGTAGCCTAAAATTCTCAAATCCAGATGTCCTTCTTATACATTTCATTTTAAAAAGATCTGTGTTACAAGTTATAGCTACATGAAACATCTGTCATTGCCAAGAAAACCATGACAGTTCATGACATCCAACTGATTAAATCATCCTTGACAAAATAAACAAAACATAATTCTTTTTTTTTTTTTTTTGGTAGAGGTGTTAGTACTGTTAATATTGTCCCTTGCTTCTTTCTAGGGATTGCAACTTTTTAGTATTTCATTATGGCACTCTAGGAACATACAATACCCCCAAATTATCTGTGCCGCCTCCTACTAACATTTTGACCCTGCTATATTATAGAAAGAGTAAATGCAATGCCACAGAGTTTGTAATTTATTAGCAGAATTAACAGTGAGCCCTAATTTAGATGCCAGGAAAAACCCAGTCTTTGTGCTGTGTGTGTTATTAGATATAGTTATTAGTATGAATTAAGGATGCTTAAAGATGCTTGCTCCTTGGGAGGAAGGCTATGACAAACCTAGGCAGCATATTAAAAAGCAGAGACATCTGACAAAAGGCCTGTGTAGTCAAAGTTATTGTGTTCCCAGTAGTAATATATGGCTGTGAGACTTGGGCCATAAGGAGGGCTGAACACCTAAGAATTGTTGCTTTTGAATTGAGATGCCGGAGAAGACTCTTGAAAGTCCCTTGGATTACAAGAAAATCAGATCAGTCAATCCTAAGGGAAATCAACCCAAACTGTCCTTTGGAAGGATAGATACTGAAGCTCGAATACTTTGACCACTAAATGAGAAGAGAGAATTTATTGGATTTATTTCCCTGATGTTGGGAAAGATTGAAAGCAAAAAGAAAAGGGGACGGCAGAGGATGAGATGGTTAGATAGTGTCATTGATGCAGGGAGCATGAGTTTGGGCAGACTTAGGGACACAGTGGAGATCAGAGGGTCCTGCCATGCTATGGTCCTTGGGTCAAGTATCACTTAGAGACTGAACAATAACAACAATAATGAATTAAGGAATCTGCTTCTCAATGTAGTTAATTGCTTTGGATTGGTGTTATGTCAGTGATGCCACCTACTGAATACAACTGTAAAACTCAGTAATATCTAGTGCAGTATTTGTCAATCTTGGCAGTTTGAAGATATGTGGAATTCAACTCCCAGAATTCCCCAGGCAGTTTCCATCTTAGTTTTTTTTTTTAATTGCATCTTTTAAATAGTGTGTAAATGTGGTTTATCTCTATGAGCCTCTTGGTGGCTGATTTGTCTGAATGCCAAGCTTTCAGGAATTTCTTAGGATTTTTAAATTTAATTTGGTCTAGGATGTTCAAAATTTCCAGTTGAAACTATGGTTGTGAGATTAAGTTTTCATTGTGGCTATGCTCTACTAGTCTTCTGTCTGTCCTACACAGTGGTCATTACAGTTCTTACACTATATGATATTTGTTAAAGTTGTGTGAGTATCCATTTTATTAGAAGATAATCTATATACCTGTCAGACGTATATACAGTATACTTGTTTCAATTTTAGCAACTTTAAGATGTGTGAACTTCAATTCCCAAAATTGCTGGGAAATTCTGGGAGTTGAAGTCCACACATTGTAAAGTTACCAAAGTTATAGATTAACTTTGTATAGATTACTCCTGTTTTTATCTGTTGGGTTTCTGGGTCTTTTGGATTACTTAAATGTTTTGGAAGACCCTAGTTGATTTGTGTATGATGGTGATACTGTATGGTTAAATAGTATGCGTTTATTTCTGAGATGTTTTTGATATACAGTAGTGTAATTCTTTTCATAGCACCACCATACATGGTAGACATTGTGTAGGCAGTCCATTTCCATCTTCTGGTGTTCTGGGTTGCTACAGTGCATTTGTTCTTGTCTGATAGGTATATATGCGGTATCTTCCAACAAAATGGATACCTACACAATTGTATCAAAAAATGATAAACTGAGCCCACTACAGCACAACTAGCACAAGGTGTGAAAAGGATTGAGAAATCAATGAGCATCCCTGGATCAACTGAACCACCCACCAAATCCTTGAGGAAAACCACATTATTCACCTGTATCCCTGCAGGGAAGGGTGACACCGGTGAGTTTGAAGGCAATCAAGCATGATGTGTCTACAGTAACAGACTGGTGCTAATATACTTGACTAACATATTATGTTGCAATCACCCCAAGACAAAAACCAGAACCAGTGTGTGGCTGCCCTTATGAGTCAAGCCACTGATGGCTTCAGACAGGCACATGCTTGTCATGGAGACCACAAACTTCTGAGCTGCCTAAGACTAAAAGCCACTAGACAGGATATTGAAAGGCCCAACTGCCAATGGCTTTAGGTCCTCTGTCACTGGTCCAGTGACAGAATCCATCAGGTCAAGCAAGCAGGATGCTGGTGGATGGTACACTAGCAGAAATTTTCCAGAATGGATGTTTCTGGTATTTATTGAAGCATTCTCTGCCTCTACTATACTTCAAAGTTATTGACCTCCAAGTTCATAAGCGTTCATAAGCTGACACCTCTTTCTTTCATAAAGAAGAAATTTTAAAAAGGAACATACACCTTCCTCTTGATGGTTGCAAATGGGGATATAAATGGAAGGGGGAAAAAACTGAAATTTGCAGAGAAACCTCAGGAGCAATAAAACCAGTTCAGCAAACTTGTGAAGTATGTGAAGAAATCCTGCACTGTAGCGTCAATCTTACAAGTGAGCTAAGAAACCATGTAGGATTTCTCTCTGGGAGGAATGAACCAAGTCCTTTGGAAGGGGGGGAGGATGGGCATGTCAGGTAGTGTTATAGTGAGAAGGAAAAAGACCGTAAGCAGCAGAAAGAACAAACTGATTCAAGCATTCCATCTGTCACTAAAAAGAAGCAAAAGAAAGACCAGCTTTTGACAAGGGGGCAGGGACCAGTGTGTGCAATATATTATGGTGACAAGTGACAGGCAGCAAAGATACGTCAAATTGTTATGTCATCGTGCTAAATAATTATGAAGACAACCCCCCCCCCAAAAAAAAACAATTTGGTTAGATATCTCAACAGAACAGAATGATCAATCCAGTGTTTCTCAGACTTGACAACTAAGATATGTGGACTTCACATGGCCAAGTTTGAGGAGCACAGAATCAATCCATCTCTGCTTTGTCTAAAGCAGCCTCGCTTCATCTGGCAATGCACTTCCAGAGATAGGCCAATGTTAAAACTTTCCACGTTCTGCTATCTTTACAGTACAACCTCTGCAAATGTTGCCTTTGAGCAAAGCAGACAGTAAGGAGGGCATATAAATAGAGATCAGGACAAGGCCCAGCACTGCAGGCACTGGAATACTGATTGCTATTCACTAAGCTCAGCACAATTTTAGCTGCTTGTTGTCTCATTAAAAAGGGTTTTGAAGCCCAGCAGCCATCCTGGCTGCCTGCTTACATTTGCACATATGCATGTTAATTAGCAGCAATGTGGAATTTACAGGCATTTATACAACATAAGCCTGACCCTTGTCTAAGGGAAACGTTCTATGAGTATGAATGTTACCATGCAAACCTAGTTTGGTCTTAAGTGGAAATCAAAGCATAGAGTTTTACCAGGCATTGGAAATATAAATAGATGGATACTTAAGCTTCATTGAAGCAGCCAGCCCATCTGACTTCAGCTACATATAAGACCTCTATGATCACAGATGATGTGATCTGCAGGCCATAGTCAGGGTTTTTCTAGGATTTGGGAGAGGAAGCTTTTTAAAAAATGAAAGTGGGGCTTCCATTAGAGTTCTTGTGTACTCACAATGGTAAGACCTTTTTTCATTGAATTTTGTCAATAGGGATCAGAGACTGGCCACAAAAAGAGCACTACAGGCTGCATTGCTGTATTATCCATTCCTCAGCGATTGGAAAACAATATTCTCATTCAAGGATAAGAGTCAAGTAAAAAATGATATCTATTTAATCCCCCTCCCCCTTTCATATATTTCTCTGTCCATCACCAATAACATATGAGCTATGTGGGAATGAACCCCTTGCATCAAATATATGGCTGCCAAACGAAGATGCCTGAACATTTGTTTTCATTTTTCCTCAGGACAAGGTCACCTGTTACTGTTTAGCTTTATTTTGTGGGGTTATGTTGATCAATTTCTCATTCTGCAAAGGAGAAACACATTAATGGTGGCACCAATTAATGGCTTTGTGGGACGGGGCTCAGTGGAGTGATTTTGTGATGGCATTCAGACAGATGTTCTTCGATGTAATTTCTGTCCACTTCAGAGCCCAAGTTGATGTTGTTGTCACTGTTGCTGTTTCTTCTCCTTTACTCTTTGCTTACTTTATTTAGACTGTTTCTCTCCCTTCCTACAAGTCTTCAGAGAGAGCTATGCCATTATATTTGCTGTTTAACTTGTTCTGCAGAAATAAGCTGTGGATGGATTTTCTCTGTGTGCACACAGAAATTCACAAATGCAAATATTCTCAAAGCTGTTCCTCTAATAGTAGAATATTGCTTCATCTCTATCAAATAATTCCCAAATCCCAAATAGGTAAGATATTTTGAAATAAATAGCCTCTCCTTCTATTCCCTGCAGATGTCTTTGGCTGCCCAATCCTATTTCCAAATAACTGTTTCTGACAGCTGTAATCTAAACCATCCTGCCCTGTTTTGCTGTGGGACTCAACTTCTGTCTGCAGGGGATCATCCAAGTAAATTGCAAAGTAGAGCAAAGCTAAACAATACAAATATCTGTCATCACTCAGTTGAGATATCCACCTTCGCCAAAATAGCACTCTGATCTATAGAAGCAGAAGTGAAATAAGCAGCAAAATAAGTCGACTAAATGCCCCAAGGCTACACAAGGTATATTTAATTCAATGTTTTATGACATATTGGGAAGAGAGACCAAATAACTATTAGTTTTTAATGTGGACATTGTTTTGTTACCATTCATCTTTTGTGTGAATTGTCATTTGAGAGTAGAAGGGCACCAAGCTGAAAAAATGCAGGTGGTAGCTATTGCAGTCAATAGCATCTCTGAATAACCACAGCAGGAGATCAACTCATCTGTTTTGTAATTCAGCCTTCCCCAACCCTGAGACCTCTGGAAATGCAAGATTTCAAGATCCATCATTTCTACTCAGCATTTGGCTTGAGAATTTTGGAAGTTAGAGGTTAGAATGCAGCACTGCAGGCTAATTCTGCTGACTGCCGGCTGCTAGCAGTTTGGCAGTTCAAGTCTCACTGGCTCAAGGTTGACTCAGCCTCTGAGGTCGGTAAAATGAGAGCCCAGATTGTTGGGGGGAAATATGCTGAGTCTGTAGAGACGGCTGTAAAGCACTATGAAGCGGTATATAAGTCTAAGTGCTATTGCTATATCTGGAAGGCAGTAAGCTGGAAAGATTGAACTGCAGATGGAGAACCTACTTTTGATTTCCGAGTGCAACTGTACAAATTTAAATTTGCCAAGTTTGAAAAACACTGAATTAAGCTGTATGTGATTTGCTTAGGTTTGTCTTAATATGATAGAAGCTCCAAGTCATTGTGGATAATAAATCAAAGTTATTTATATATTTATTAATATGATTAATCATTAATATTAATAATACCAACAAATCATTACAGCTAATAATGTCATGTGTGACCCCGGCGTCTATTAAACTTTTGTGGTGCTGAGTTCCAGCAGAATATTCTGGTCCATCTAATTTAACCTAAGATTGCAGGAATGATGAATGATACCAGGAGCTTATCTACTTATAACAGCACCATTCTCCTAGATAGAGAGATCTTTTTTCCTTTATTCATCCTTTCTTACCTTCAAGGACCATGAATCACCTTCCTTGCTAAGAATTTTTCCTCTTTAGTCACTTGAAGTGGGTGACAGCAAACTGCTAAAACAGCTATTAAATGCAGGGGAAATAGAGATCTACAGAATGTTCTGCCATTGACCAAAATAACATGATAACTATCTAGCTATCTACAGAAAGAGAACATAAAAAAGGAAAAATTGGGCATAATGGGCCCTTTGACTTACTGCTTTCAGAAAGGTTGAAAGGTTTGTAAGAGATTTGGAAATGGACTTGTTAAATACTTATTTCAGGGATTATCTAGATAATATTTTGGTAATTAGAAGTGGATGCTTCTTACTTTTTATGGATTGGTACGTGCCATTTTGCATACCTCTCGGCAGACTAAATACACCTGGGAAGAGCTGCCTACATTATTTCTGATGAATGTGGGAATCGGTGACCCACTCTACCCAGTAGGAAAGAACTATATGAAATACTAGAAATGGGTGGATGCTGGGCTGCTCAGCTCCAAGAGAGAAAATATTAATCATATGGGAAAGTCAAGCTAATATATGGGCAAAATATTCCTCCACTCTCAAATAGATACACTTCCTGTCTATTTTCCTAAGCAAAATGGATAAGCCAGTTTTTGGTGATATCCACACATTCTTCAGAGAAAATCTGGAGTCTATTGGCCTTTTTTCAGACTAATACACCTTATTAAAAGACTTACACTCTGAAAAAGCTTGGTAAAAGACATGCCTTTTAATAAAACAGGTTACATTTGAAAACCCACTAAGACTGCTCCTAATTTTGGCTATTTTGACACCCCTCCTACAATGTTTCCCCAAAAAAGCATTTCAAGGCAGCTTTATCACTGAGTCTTTTAATACACACCCTATTAATGCCCCTGTCAAGCACTTCAAACGTTTTTAGCCAATAATTGGTTCTATTTGCATCCCAAGTTTTGTAATGACATGATTTTGTTTGCTTAAAATAAGGATAGTAACAATCCCACTATGTTAATTGTTGATTAGAACCTTACCAAAAAATCTGCTTATTTCCATGTTAAAACTTGTAACAGCTTGCCTTTAATGTAAAAACCAAACCCACAATTTATTGGGTCTGGTCGGCAGTTCAGCAGTTCGAATCCCTAGTGCCGTATAACGGGATGAGCTCCCGTTACTTGTCCCAGCTTCTGCCAACCTAGCAGTTCAAATGCATATAAAAAAATGCAAGTAGAAAAATAGGGACCACCTTTGGTGGGAAGGTAACAGTGTTCCGTGCACCTTTGGCATTTGGTCATGCCGGCCACATGACCACGGAGACGTCTTTGGACAGTGCTGGTTCTTCGGCTTTGAAACAGAGATGAACACCGCCCCTTACAGTTGGGAACGACTAGCACATATGACTAGACTAGACTTGGTCTGTTGTGTGGATGTTTTTGTGGTTTAGGGGTGGAGAATTTTGGTGGGTGGGAGCGTGTTTGGGGATTGTTATGTGTAATGGACCTGGTCTTTGGGTGTTAAGTGAATTTCGTTGTATGGGTATACTGTGTATACACATACAATGACAATAAAGTTATTTATTTATTTATTTATTTATTTATTTATTTATTTATTTATTTATTTATGTGCGAGGGGAACCTTTACCTTTACCTTTTTTAACTAGAGTCAAGTGGGACATAATATGGGAGAAGTGTGTAAAAAGTAAGGTGTAGATGGAAGCAATAATTTTAAAAGAAAACAGCTAAGTCTTCTTTATGTGCGAAATTACCCTATATTAGACTCTCTCCTCCATAATCTGCATTTAAGCAAGGGAGGAAAAATCAAATATCGAAAAAACAGTGACAGCCACACTTCTGGCCACTAGGTGGTGGCATATAGCAAGACTGGAATTAAAAGCCGGGGGTGGGGGGGGGGGGATGTTAATTGTAGCGTCTCTTGTACTGGCTGTATTTTACACAACATGCTAGTCTAGGCTAAAAGCAATTGGGTAATTTCTTACACAGTTTGTCATTGGAACCCAACCATTTCTTATGTAGCTACACTTAGATTATGTGAGCCAGGCTGTCACATTAAGCTATAATGTGCTTGATTTGGATGTAGTATGTTATGAATACAGAAACTGTATTGTACTTATTTGAATATAAGGCTTATTGCATTGTGTGCATTCAGCTACTAGGTAGATGAGGCATTTGTTTTAAAGTTGCTGGTTTTTTCTGATAATTTTACAAGAGGGTCAGATATCATCATCCTCCATTTGTAAATTACCTGTGATTTGCTCCATTTTCCTTTCCAGGAGAAATATATATTAAGGGTGGAATGGCTGCCTGTGGTAATCATGGGAGTCTTCATGGGGAAGCACCCTCTGTTTTAGAGGAAATTGGTAAAATGACAGCAACAAGATTGCTAACTTTTGAACTTTTACTTCAACAGTTTAAGTGCAAGGAAATAGGATAGCTTTCATTTCTACACCCAGTTAAATTAGTAACAAAAGAAACAGGCAGAGACTTTTAGCAAGGGGATTTTAAGTATTTAAGGAAACTATTTTAAGTGTGTAGAAAGTTAACACTCACCCCTCTCCTAGAAGAGTGAAATACTTTGAGAAATATTTAAATGGGAAGAATATTTCCCCTAAAAGAGAAATAGAAATCTTAAAGGAAACAGAAACTCAGAGCCACAGTTCCCTGCCCCCAACCAAATATTAAACTGAAGTCAGCTTTAGAAATGCAGATTTGGTAATCCATCCAAGACAGGATATTTTGAACAAAGGCAGAATTAGGTAGAATGGTAGGATCAGCCCTCACTCAAGATCCAAACCAGGAAAGTCATTAAGACACAATAGGAATGGCCCAACACCCTTTCAGAATACAAGACTCTTCATTGCATCACCCAGCAGACTTCAAACTTGATTCAGACAAACTGACCCCACATGGGAGTCTGACTACAGCAACCAATAGAATACATGCCCTTGCCACAGGAACAGGAAGCTCAAGGGCACGGCCCAAGAGACGGTATAAATAACCCCCTCTCTCCACTCCATGTGGTCAACTACTCAGAGTCACACGTGCTTGGTGGTTCTGCTTCACCATAAAACCATCTTTCCAATCAGCCTCCATGTTTCCAGTGTCTTTCTCTCCGCTTGGAACTGAACCAGATGGGTATTAATTCCAAAAAGTGGTTGAAGAAACTTCACGCCAGGGCTCTTTAAAAAGAATGCTTCGAATGGTGTAAAAATCTAATTAACAGTGATTGTATCCATGTCTTGCATCTGACTATTGGAAGACCATCTCTAATAATGTTTTCCAGTGTGTCTCCATGACGTTGTCTCCATCATGTAGGAAGTTAGCACCCACCCCTTTCCTGGAAGAGTGAAATATTTTAGGAAATATGAAAAAGGCAGAATATTATATTTCCCTGGATGAGAAATATGAGAAGCATATTTTACAGACAAAGCAGCTCCCACCTTCCTGCCCCCCACCCTTTGTCAATGGGCCATTAAGGCCTGGGCCAGTCTATTCTACATAACAAAGATCTGCCTCCTTCAGGCAGAGCCATAGTAGGAATTGCCAAAGATAGGATTAGCCCTCTACACAATAGCAGCAGAAACTCACCACATGTGACCTGGGAAGCACATGTAACCATCAGCCAGCAAGGCCCCCATCCCCTGGGAGTCTGACAACCAATCAGGATACTCTTTCGGGGCCCCAAGAAATGCAGAGCCAGAGAAAGCATAAAAACCCGAGGATTTTCTGTATCTGCCCTTTTTCTGTTCAGGAACTCAAGCCATGTGATTCTGTCCACCATTAAACCATCTTTCCAAGCAGCCTCCATGTTTCCAGTGTCTGTTTCCCCACTTGGAGCAGAACCCAGAAGGATGTTTCTTCCAACAATCATAACCTCAGTCCCATACCAAGAGTGTCTCAGCTGTTAAGTTGTCCCTAGTTGTTGGGATGTTAAAGTCATTATTTCCTCCTGAAACTTGAAGTGATTTATGAAAATTACCTGCTTGAGTGATTTATAAAAATTAAAAAGGCAAGATTTTTTTAAAAAATAAAAAAAATGTAATACTTGGCTAAGTATTCTGTCTGTGGCACAGCAGGTGATCCATAGAAGGTGGCATGTATTAGCCATTTCAGACTGGAGTAGAGTCCTCCTCTTTAGCTCTCAGGCACTCTATTATGCCACCATTTTTGCTGGGCAGATGGCTACCTTGTACAGGAACTTTCTATCACCCACTAAACGGCTGCTTGTGGAATTGGAGGGGACCATGCCAGTTTTCAGCATGGGTTTAGAGGTTCACCTGTACCCTTTCCTGCCTTAAAATGTTCTGTAAAAGAAGAGAGGGGAGGTTGACCACCTGTCAGAACACGCCACTTTTCCAATCCTGTTAACACATCAGTCTCCTGACTGGTAGATCATTTCCTGCCAGCTGGTGATATTCAGATAGTAAGAAGGGAACAAGCCAAGAGGTTTTCAGCAAATGTTTTGCTGAACATGTGCAGTATATGTATAATCAGGATGCCATCGATCAGCTGCAAGCCCCAACAGAGACAATAGAGGCAGCACAAGGTTCTGCAATGGGGACAGCTTATTTTATGTTGGCATGGATTTCCTGTCAATTCAAAGTGGATGGCACTTTAACTCAGTAGTACAGAAATGGGGCAGAGTTACCTGTCAAAGAGTAAATGCCACATTCAAATCTTGCCCCATTGTGTCATCTTATATAACTCCCACTCAGCCACAGAAGTTATATGCTCAATACATCCTCAACCCTTACACCAGGGGTGTCAAACTCAAGGCCTGTGGGCTGGATCTGCCCTATGGGGCACTTAGATCTGGCCCACGGGGCCGGTCTGGGAATAGCAAAAGGACCAGCCTGTGGTGCCTCTGCTAGCAAAAATTGGGCATGGGTAGGGTGCCCCCCCCACAATAATTTTTGGCCTCTGGAGTGGTCCTGGAGGCCTTCCAGGCCCAAAATGGGGCCTCCTGGGTGGCCCAGGAGGTCTTCTGCAGGAGGTCGTCCTTGACTCAGAAGGTTATAAAAAAAGGAAAAGTAAAACATTTTATCTTTCAGAATTGCAGGATTCTGCTACTAGCCTATGTCAATAATTTATAGTTCTAGTCTTCCTGTGGAGTCAGTTTCTTGATCTGGTCTCTCTCTCGCTCATAACGTGATCAAGTAGATCAAGTAAGTATTAAAAAACCAAAATCACAGAAATATACGCCTCCCTATTTTCATAAGTTTATAAAACCATGTCTTTGTGGCTTGAGGTGCGGTTCTGTCTCACCCACCATGGCCACACCCACACCAGCATCACCCCTGGCCCTCCAAGATCAAACCCAATCCTGATGTGGCCCTCAATGAGATTGAGTTTGACACCCCTGCCTTACACAATACCAATAGCAAAGCAGCCATAATGTGCAGCAAAGTCTCCTCAAACCAGCTTCTGTGCCATTCTGACCCGACCTCTACCTTCCTGTGTTTCAGAGATATTCCGGCAAGAGAAAAATGCATTTAGGTTTATCACCTACACCACTGTCTTTCTGGACGTGCAGGGCTGTTGATGGGCAGGTCTATCCCCACCGAACAAGCGTTATGCAGCTGTCCCACTTTATCTGAAAATGATTCAGAATAATTTCATCCTTTGAAAACGACGCAGAAGAAATGTTTCTAACCTTTTGCAAGCACAGCACCACTCTGCTATTCATCACAGCAGTCTCTTTTCCAAGCTTCCACCTAAGCCTGAAAGAAGATACAGCTTTTTTTAAGAATCACACTAACTTTAATGGTTTGACTCCCTAAAGCAGCTGCAGCAATGAACAGCACTGAAGAAAAATAGTGCCATCAGTACTTAGAAATAATTGCTATGGAATTATTAGCCCTTGGGCAGTAGTGAAAAAGTTATTTTTCCCATCAAGAAGCAGATCATAGAATGCATGAAGATATTCTGGGCCTCTAAATGTATACCAAGCAGACATTTTGGTACTGCAATAAAACATTTATTTAAAACAGCTATAAGACGAAAAACTATACCAATAAAATCCAGCCTTGACTCTTCACCACAAACCATACCTTTAAATATGCTAATACAGCAGATATCTCTGCTGCACTCAGCATTGTCATGGAAACCAAAAGTTTCCCACAAGTCTCAGATACAAAGTTGTTGAAAAAAAATAATGTTTTGACAAATGAGTAGAAGAGAATGTTGATCACTAGGAATTCTACTTTGCTAAAGCACAAATCAACTCTTGATGTTTTTAAAATGAAGTTTGGGGGAAAACAAATTTTAGCCAAACAGACCCTTTTCTATATGTAAAGCCGCGATTTGCTTATCCATGGTATAATAGATAAATCACCCTGTTTGGTTCATACACCACATCAACACATCAACGAATAATACATTAAAAGTTTAACATTGTATGAAATCATCTTGCATTTCCTTGAAGATTAACTCAGATTTCTTTGTGAATCTTGTATTCAAAAAGATACAGGGAGATAGTCCATTAGCTGTTACAAAAGACTCAGTTTGGGTATGAATCAAAGGTACAATTCTTGATATAAGAGTTTAGAATAGAATAGAATAGAATAGAATAGAATAGAATAGAATAGAATAGAATAGAATAGAATAGAATAGAATAGAATAACAGAGTTGGAAGGGACCTTGGAGGTTTTCTAGTCCAACCCCCTGCTTAGGCAGGAAACCCTACACCACTTTAGACAAATGGTTATCCAACATCTTCTTAAAAACTTCCAGTGTTGGAGCATTCACAACTTCTGGAGGCAAGTTGTTCCACTGATTAATTGTTCTGTCAGGAAATTTCTTCTTAGTTCTAAGTTGCTTCTCTCTTTGATTAGTTTCCACCCATCGCTTCTTCTCTTACCCTCAGGTGCTTTCAAGAATAGCTGATTGTTACATGAACTGGGCATGGCTAGTCTAATAAAGAGATGGACCAGGGGAGACATGATAGCAGTGTTCCAATATTTGAGGGGCTATTTGAGAGGGGGGGGGTCAAACTGTTTTCCAAAGCACCTGAAGGCCAGACAAGGAATAATGGATGGAAACTGACCAAGGAGAGATTCAACCTAGAAATGAGGAGGAACTTTCTGACAGTGAGAACAATCAACCAATGGAACAGCTTGCCTTCAGAAGTTGTGGGAGCTTCATCACTTGAGACTTTCAAGAAAAGATTGTCAGAAATAGTGTAGGGTCTCCTGTTTGAGCGGGGTTGGACTAGATGACATATAAGGTCCCTTCCAACTCTGTAAATCTGTAATTATCTTTGTGGCAGCCCTTGAGATATTGGAACACTGTTATCATGTCAGTTATTATGCCTTTATAAAATGTGGACAACATGAGTTTAATTGAAAATCCACCTGTGCAGAAGATTACACTTAACCATATGTTGGTTTACATTGGATGAAAACAATTGTTAAGTGCACAATTTGTCTATCAGAGCTACCAGATCTGGACTGCAAATATCTGGACAAGTTGTCAAAATAATTGCTATAGAATTATTACTCCTTTTGGCAGTAATTAAAAGGTGATTTTTCCCATCAGAAAGTATATCATAGAGTGCACATATTGAGGATGAAGATAGTTTGGATCTGTAAAATGTAGGTATATCAAGCAGGTATTGGGCGTTGCAATGAAACGTTTATTTGAAAGAGATATTGGATGAAAAACTGTAACAATAAAATCTACCCATTTTTTTTTTCAGTTGCACTAAAACCCTGAGCTGTGAAAGCTAGTTATTTTCTGTGTGTCTCTGATGCTATCTAGTAGTTTTCTTGATTTTTGCAGTCTAAATCTGGTAGCTTGACTTTCTATGTAATTATTTCTATGCAGAGTTGCTTGTATTGCAGAATTGCATATTATCCCCAATCTTTGGTGTTTCGAAGCATTCTTCTAAGAGTTTCTGTTGACCTTAAAAATATTACACTAAATGGCAATATCAATTGTATTTAACGAAATTAAATTTAGTGTTCATTCTGGCCTCGCACATTTTTTTGGCACATCTCAAAGGTCACGAGCAAGAAATCTATAGTTGTTTCCAAGCTGCAGGGCGCCATTGCATTGTGCAAGCTGTAATACTTAATTGTGTCAAAGCAGGTCTCTTGAAAGCCACTATTTTTTTCTATCTGTGTCATATAATGAGCTTCAGTTTATTTCATTTGTTTTAAAATTTTCTGAATAAAAGTTTAGTGGAAACTGACAATGATATAATTGAAAAATGCAAAGATTTAAGAAGGAACTTGCTTTGAGAAAGCTGAACCTTTAATGGGAAACCTCAGCAGTGAAAGAAAACCAAAAAAGGAAGTTCCAGCAGTTAGTTACAGTACTACTGAATGGCAGATCAAATCCTCTTTGCATATTAAATTCTGCAGCATTTCTGGTCTTTCTCTCTTCTTTTTTAAGAGAGAAAAGCCCAAATGCTACAGCCCCATAATAATTTTGGTTGACCTTTTCTGCATCTTTTTGACCTCAGGTGTGTTGTGGTCCGCTGGCAGCCTGTGGAGCTGGCAGCGGAGTCAGACAGTGAGGAGTCTGGGGAAGGCTTGGACAAGGGTTCTGCGTCAGAGGCAGAGATGGGACCAGGACCATCTGAGAGTTATGTGCTGACTCCGAAGCCTCCAGAGTCTGACGTCAGCGAGGCAGAGGAACAGGGGGAGCCTGTTCCCAGTGCGCGCATGCACAGAGCTACCAGAAAGCAAGAACAGTTAAGACAAAAGGGGCAACTCAGGAGTAAGGCTTGGAGATGATTGACTCCTCCCATAAGACATAATGGTGAAGCAAAGGGACATGAGCCTTTGCAGGAAGCAACTTTGTTCGTTCTAGTCAGTTTAAATTCTGAAGTTCCGTTTTGACTCTGTGCTCCATGTGGCCTTGCAAAGCTAATTGCCAATTAGGTCTTTGGCAGTGTGTCAACGGAGATAAAGGTAGGTACTTATCAGCCTTATCCCGAAGGACTGTGGCAGAGTTCTGTTGGACTCTTTACAAACTATTTGTGACTCATTACGGGCTGCGAATGAACATAATTCATAGCTGTTGAAATAAAAAGAGGGTTTTGGGGACTAATCGTGTGCTTTTTACTGTCTCAGGAAGCCTAGGTCAGAACAAGGTGTACAAAACCTTTCAAGAATGCTCTCACTATGGTATTACTATATAGACAATTTTATTTTTAGTATCTTGCCTAAAGATTCCAAGCATGGAATCCATCTGGCTGCAAAACATACCACCAGCCTTCTCCTATTACCCTGACTAACCATCTTCCTTTGGACATTTTGCAGATTTTCAAGCCAAGAAAGGTGTCGGTTCAGCTCATTCCGTTCTGGGAAAGTACAGCAAGGACGTACACAGTGCAAAATGCTGAAGGGTCAGAGCTTCCTGGGAAACAAAATGTATATCATCTTCCTTGTCTGCATTGCCAATGAACTGTCTAATATGATCTATACAACCTTTGTATTCTGGATTGATTGAACAATACATTGCCAGAGTGACTAAAGGGCAATAACTCAGATTGGTCGGCAAGGTTGAGAAAGAAAATGACATTCTTGTTATTATATTTTCTCTCCATTCCTTATTGGGATAAAATATTGTTTTATTGTGATCAAAATGAAGATATCATTATAAATGAGTACTTTTATTTATTTACTACAATAGTTTTGAACTGACCTTATTCATTTATTATATCTTTGAACTGACTTTCAGAATAAACATCCTTCCCAAGTGGCTTAGGCACAAAATAAATAATTGCATACATTTTTTGGAAAAAGTTTTTAGGTTCCATCCTCTAGGAATCTGGTGTAACAGCTCTGAGTAGGAGGGGAGGGTCCATCTGATTAGGCTTCATGTATGGTCTACCTTGGCCTGACTGTCTCCCTTTCTCAAGAGCGTTTGCAGGGCATGTCAGAAATGTCAAGAGAGTGGCCAAGATGGTGTGATCAAAGTTCCCCATATGTTTTATGTGCAGTGACTTTTGGACTAAACCCAGTAGTCACCCCTGCCCCCTCCTGAGATTCGTACTTTAGGCCAGGTGGCCAATAATCTGCTCTGGAGGAGGTCAGAAGTGAGAAAGGAAAGATTCCACTTGAGATGGCTTCTGTAATTCCTTCCTTCCTTCCTTCCCTTCCCTTCCCTTCTGTCACATTACCCACCCACCCACCCACAATGACAGAATATTGCTTCAGATAGCAGATAGAGGGAGATAGCAGCAGGACAATGGAGGGAAAGCAGGAAAATGAGCCATGAAAACAAGAACGGTTCTGACTATGCATGGATTCTGATGCTGAAATGTTGCAGATAGGGCTGTTGGTTTTTCACGCAAGTCTTTATTTGGGGGGGGGCTCTCGCATGCCATACATCTTCCCCTCCTCCCTTTTAGACATCTGATTGGTTGAAGAAAAAATAGTTGCTATTATTCTAAGGTTTTGTACATAGTCTAGGACAGCGTTTTTCATTATTTTCAGCTTGAAGATGTGTGGACTTCAACTCCCAGAATCCATGCTGGCTGAATTTAAAGTTGCCAAGGTTGAAAACCGCTGGAGTAGGAGGTGCAATGTTTTATCCCTTATTTTTGGCAGAAACTGTACTTTGAAGTGTTCCAAGGAAACATGCAGGAAATAAGGAAGTATATATACAAACATGGGTGGATAGGTGCAGATATTTCTGTGTGTGTTCTATAGAGTTAAGAGGGGGTTTTCCTTTCTCCCCTCCCTCATCATTCTACATTCATACATTTTCACATTCTGTCTCCCATCCTCACTCTAACTATTAGAAAGATTCATGTGATGGGTACCTTTCTCTATCTTCTCTCTCAGAGCTGGGTCTGTGCTAAGACCTGACATCAGGACGAAATGCACACACCGGCTTGGCTTTTTGAAAGTTGCAGTAGGAACAGCCTGATCTCTTGTATTAAGCCTCCTTAATTGCCCAGGATAGAATTTTCCAAAATTGGTAGGAATTCTCATGTCAGTTAACTGAATTGCTAAGGAAATCCTCATGTTAGCTAACTGACAAGCTAAGGAAATTAAAGGGATTTGCCATTGCTGCTCTTACCATCTGGCCAAGGACCCTTCTTTCTCCCAAGGCCCAAATGTCCTGTGAGGAAGATCAGCAGAACCAACTGTTTGGGGACTGGGCCATCTGGCCTCACTAGAGTAGTTCCTTTTCTGTGCAGTTGGACATTCCTGAATAGCCTTTTCCTCTTTCCAGCTTTTGAGTCTGAAGACAGAGATTGTTCCGTTATAAAGCATTCTGACAGACTTCCTGGCCAAAGAAAAACTCAACATTATTGTATGTAAACATGTTATTCCATGTGCTCTGACAATAATACTTACATTTTCTCTCTTCCTCCTTCTAAGGATCACATTTTATCCTTACAGTATTCTATTATAGAATTGTTCTGTTGTATTATCACTATTGCTATCTTTTCTTTTGTAAAATGGTATGCCCGGACAATACACTGTATTCAAAATACTTACTGTATATATAATTTTTTTTTTTAAAGTGACTTAAAAAGGAAGTTTTCTATTGAATAAATGTTAAGTATTTTTTTTTAGATCAAAGTATTTATTGAACAATGACGGTTTCAATTTTGAGCTGATTTATTAGTATTAAAATCTCTATTGCGTAATTGTTTTATATATGCACATATAAAGTGTATGGGGGTGTTGATAAAGAAAAAATAAGCAAAAATAATTTAACAAAAAATTACAATTGCCTCTTTTAATGTAGTGCATTCCAAATACGAACAATTTCCATAATTTTCCAGCAGTCAGTAAGCCTATTAGCCTGATTATCAATTCTGTGAGTTGCTGTGGAGGAAGCGTCAGGAAGCCACAAGAAGGTAAGTCCTAAACAACCCAAGAAGATTGAGTTTATTTATTGGCCATCAAATTAATAATCTCCATTATAAGCCCATCCTCCTCCTGTTTTCATGGAGCAGGGCCGTCTGCAGCGCATGGTTGAAGAAGTCAAAAGAAGGTTCTATAATGATGTAGTCAAGCCTTTGCACCGTTGTGGCCAGCACTTCAAGTATTTTAACTATACTCTGCAGTTGCCCTTGACATGGAATTATTTGTATGGATAAAACCCTACAATTAAAAAAGTTCGATTTGCATACTGCTTCATTCCCACCCCTTCTTAGGCTTCTCTGCTCTTTCATGCAGCAAGAAGTTCCCACTGCGTGGGGTGTCCCTCAGGCAGGCAGTGGCCTTTGCTTGGCATCCGTGCTCCTTTTGAACTGGGAATCTCTTTGTGCCCCTGAGCAAAAACTCGTTTGGCTCGTTTCTCAAGCCCAGCTGCCTTCATCTGTGAAACCCTTATGGCCTTACTCTTTCAGATCCCATCTCTGTGGCTATGAATCATTCCCTCCATCTGATGTTCAGGCTCTAAGTACTGCTCTTGCTTACTCCAGCTAAAATGTACCACACACAGAGAAGATAGAAAGATGTCAGCAGATCTGGAAGAAGTTCATGGTTGCAAAACTACGAGGGGGAAAAAAAGGCAGGGAAGGACTCCTTGGCACCAGAAACTGGTAACACGTGGAAGAGGCAGCAACAAAATGAAATAGCTAGAATCTTGACCGTCAGTATTTCACCCAGCAACTTTCTTTGTAGGTCCTTTCTATGCATGTTATACTTAATTCTTTCTCCTTTATCTCCTTGATACGTCTGCTCTAAAAAAAAACCCACAACCCACAGGAATTGCATCTTACTTGGACTCTTTTCTTTATTCAGTTGAGTGCTCTGTGTCAATGAGTCAATTGAGTGGGAAGATACCTTAGAGATCATCTAGTCAACCTTCTGTGCAGTGCAGAATCCACTAAAGTGTTTCTGACTGATTATCCAGCCTCTTGTCTTTTCCACTTGTTAAGATGAAATATTATTCGGCCATCCTTGAGTTAGCACAAAACCAGACCGGCATAATTCTTCTCCCCATTAAGAATCTTTTTCCTCTCTCTCTCTCTGATTCTGTTGTGAACTTAGTCCTCCTAATTTGTGGCTATGAAGGTAATTCTGTGCAAGATGATGGGTTGTCTGTACTGTCTTTGCTGCAACTTCTTTCGGCATGACACCAGCCAGCAGGAAAAACATTCATGGCAAAAATGGGAGGGAGCCAACTTCAGAACTTCTCTGTACTTCCCTAAGTGGCTTCTTGCCCTTCTTACCCACCCCATCATCTAAGTTAAAAAACAGAAAAATCTCAATTTAGCAAGCATCCACTTAATGACTTCTTGTTTTGTTGAGGATTTAATAGATTTCAAAGGCAACGGAACAACTTTATACTCACTCCTCAACTGCAAAATGACAAATTCATTGTTTCCAAAGTCTGTCTGGATAAATGATGTTATTTGCATGAATTTGTGACCTTTCCATAATGCAGTAAGTACAGTTGATATAAACAGCAATTTACATTATGCAAATGATGCAAACCGATGAAGTAAAAACTTCAATTATGACACTGCATAAATTATATATAAAATATGGAAATTACATACATTTAAATTTAACCAACATTTGAATTTGACAATTCAACATTTGAATCAAGGTTTTTTCCCCCTGCCATTTGAAATAAAGAAGCATCTGGAAAGATACCAAGACAGAAAATGGTCCCAGAGGGAGAAGAGACAGATGCTGCCATGATTATGCAATTAGCTAGGCCCTGAAGTGAAACTGAATAGATACTTGACCTGGAAGAGAAAGGAAATGATTGGAACTAAGAAATAGAAACTAAGCCTATTTCAACATCCCTTGCTGTTTTCCAGACAATAACAAGAAGGAAAAGTAGGGTTTCTGCATCTCAAGATAGAGAGACACTTAAAGTAGATTAGCCCGAATATATTCCTACTGTTTCCTCAGGTGAAATCGGGGAAATCTAATCTCCCTTTTTCTATTATGCTGGAAGACTAGAGAAGCTGAGATTGAAAAAAGAGAGGTAACAGGCACAAAGACACTTGGGAAAGTAATCGTTTATTGGCAGGAACAAGGCTGCAGTTAAGCCTGGTTTGTGACCAGAGAATAAGGAAAATACTTACACCTCCCAGCACCCCCATTACACACCTTGGATCACACAAAGTACTTATCCTCTGACTTTGTCTCTTGCATAAAGGTGGCAAAACACAGCAGATTATACACACTGTGAAGCTACTGTTGGGTCATATTGGGATAAGAGGAGAAATAATGCATCTTTATCAGTACAGAAGTTTAAACGTCTCTCACTCTTGGGCTAGGGATAAAATCAAGGGCCAAAAGGGGGAATGGTTCTGTTAAGGTTACAAGCTAGCAGGCAGGACTCCATTGACACTTTGGACTGTTGAGCACTTGTTTGGGTAAATAGTGTTGAACAAGATTTCCTGCTGAAGAAGCCTCTATAAAAATTGGTTGAGATCACTTAAACATACCTCTGAGCCTAATCCTTAAGTTTCCCAAGGATTCCTTCCTGATGCATGCATCCTGATGCATGCAAGAAACATTGGTGATTATCCTTGGTCTCAGAGAGACAACCCAGCTAACAAAGAAAAAGCCCATCTCCCAGCAAAGAACCATTCACATAAAAGCCAAAATTCAGATCCCTCAAGTAACAGTAACAGAGTTGGAAGGGACCTTGGAGGTCATCTAGTCCAACCCCCTGCTCACGCAGGAGACCTATACTAGGGATTCGAACTGCCAAACTGCCGACCTTTCTGATCAACAAGCTCAGTGTCTTAGCCACTGAGCCACCTAGTCAAGATATCCTTGACCTACAACCATTTGTTTAGTAACCAAAGTCACAATGGCACTGAGAAAAATGACTTATGCCTGTTTTTCATAGTTGCAACCTTCGCAGCATCCACATGCTCATATGATTAAAATTCAGATCTTGACAACTGGCCCATATTTATGACAATTACATGACCTGGGCTCATGTGATCATCTTTTGTGACTTTCTTACAAGCAAAGTCAATGGGGAAGCCAGATTCACTTTATAACCATGTTATGAATTTAACAACTGCAGTGTTCCACTTAACAACTATGGCAAGAAAGATTATAAAATGGGGCTAAATTTGCTTAACAATTGTCTTGTTTAGCAACAAAAATTTGGGGATCAATTGTAATTGTAAGTCGAGAACTACCTGTAGAAACCAAATATAAGACTATAGTGGAGTAATGTATTTAGGTCTGGAGCAGGCAATATGGTTGTTAAGAGCACTTGGTCGGCTGCCAAGCTTCCTGTCCACATTGATTTTGTTTGAATATAAAAATCATTGATATGGCAGGCTGCGAAATAAATACTAGCATCAGGCATCATTTTTATGGGCAAAAGTGCCTATGAATTGAAGATCTATCAGGGGAGTTGAGATGTACATGGAATTCTGGCTATGAAATACTAAAACATTTGAGAAATGGGAACATTTGTTTGAGGATCTGGCTTGAGATCTAAACACAGTACATGACAACGTCCATAAAACACGCTAAACTGAAAAGCTGGGTCCACATGGCCTGCATTCTTAACGTACATACATCTTCCCAGGATCATGCAGCTCTTTAGGCAAATTGTTTACCTACTCTTTCTTTCACCACAGGATACAATAGGTCTCTGAAAAGAGCACACAATAAATCTGGGGCATGTCCCAATTTTCTGAAATCCAGAATGCCACTTGTCTGGAGATTGAACATATCAATAAGCCTTGATTAAATATTGCTCTTAATTGGTCCCTAGCCTGTTTTGTAACTTAAGATTTGTATATGAAGACCAGATTTACAAAGTAAAAGCCTGAAGTCAGGTGATGGTAGTAAGTAGTGGTGGGGAATAGCCCCAAGTACATGATTAAGCTCTCCCCCACCACCCCTATAAGCTTTTTAACTGTTTTTTTCTTACCTGAAGATGGGTTTTTTTCCTGGAACAGTAAAAGCATTAAGATAACAGAAACATATTTGGAAAACAATGGGAGATTAAGAATGACATTTTATTTCTAAAGCTGCATAGCTTTCTAAGGTGAACAAGGTGTGTTACAAAGCCAGAGCTGTAGGTACAATATGGTGAAAATCCTAAAGTGCAGGTGCTTCTGAGGATCCATGTTTTTCATCCTCAAGACACTTTAAACTGTGTGGATTTTAACTCTCAGAAATCCTCAGCCAGCTTAAAGTGGCTGAGGTTGAGAACACTGGTTTAGAGCCCTAAGTACCTTAAATCCCAGTATATTTGGTATGGAGGGATGATCACAAAGCCTTCCAGTATATAGCTGAATTTAGCTGGCATCAAATAATTAAGCGAGATCAGACTGGCTGCTCCTAGGATGGGAGACCACCAAGAAATCAAGAGTTGTCAACTGGGAAGTAAACCAAGTAAATCATTGCCGCGCTTGTCAAGAACGATAGTGGGCTTGTCCGTAAAGACACGGGGAAGAAGATTGGAAGACAACCTGACCACAAGGCCTACGGGAAGCTTTCGAGGCACTCCTCGGCAACGGCAGGCGGGCACTCCCACCCCCGAGGCATAACACAGCGACTCCCCAAGGAAAGGAGCGCCTCTGCGGTCCCTAAAGCCCTTCGGTGGGAAGAGAAACCTCCGGGGAGCTCGGGAGGAGGTTCCGAAGCCGCCTAAGGCTCGCGGTGCGTCGAAGAGGAGAGGACGCGGTTGGGAGGAGGCTGTCGGAGATTCCCTGACGCGCCTGAGTTCAGCCTGAGCCCAGGAGGAGGAGGAGGAGGAGGAGAGGGAGGAGAAGGCGGGAGCGGAGCCCGCCAGCGCGCCTCCCTCTCTGGCCGCCCCGAGCCCGCGGCGCCCGGCGGCGGCTGCAGCAGCAAGAGTGGCAGCATGTTGGGCAGAGTTCGCTCGGCGATGGCGCAACTAGTCGGGGGTCTGGGAGGCGGAGGAAGCCCCCGCAGTCCGCAGCACGCCTCGCCCGCCGCCAGCGCCTCAGCCGCGTCGTCCCCGCCTGTTCTGTCCGAGGCTGCCGGGCCCAGCATTAGCAGCGCCGCCGCCGCCACTACCTCCTCCTCCTCCTCAGCTACCACCACGAGCAGCTCCTGTCGTGAGGCGCCCCGCGGCAGCTTCTCGAGACCGGCTTTTCTGCAGCTCACGCCAGAGGAGCTCCTGCTGGCCGACGACCACACGGGCAGAGCCGTCCAGAGTCCCCGCGAGAGTCGCCGTCGCTTGCCCTGGAGCACCGGCTACGCCGAGTAGGCGAGAAAGAGCGGCCGGTGGAGGCGGCGGAGGGAGGGAGGGAGCCTCTCAAGCGCCTTTGGCGGGGAGGGGGGCCGGAGAGGTGGGGGGAAGGAAGGACCTTTTCTTTCCAGAGTGGAGGCGCAGGGGTGGAGGGCTTTGGGCCGGATGAATCTGCAAGGACTATCTTGAAAGCATGTGACCAAAAAAAAAAAAAAAAAACCGGTGCCTCCGAGCATGCACAGAGTGCACTTAACAGTTAGCAGCGAGACCGTCCCTTATGTTTTTTCCAATTAGAGATAAGGAAATATGGGGTGGGGACGGGGAAAATAATCGAGCAGTCACGACCTGCTCCAGTTTGCCCGTTTCTGTCTGTGCGGCAGTCGTAGTCCCGTTGATCCGAAGACATTTATTTCTCCCCGCGTGACGCCCGGGCTGAATGGCCGAACCCTAGTCTAGGGGGATTCGGCGGAGGTTTTTAATTTTGTCACCGACATCGAGGGAGAATTAAGCCTGTGTCTTCCCCTCTTGCTTTAAAGAGAGAAGATTTCGCTTCCCTCTTTAAATAGCGCTGGGAAGAGGAAAGTAGCTGTGTGCGTGACGCGCTCGTTTTCCAGCCGCTGCTTCGGCCCCGTTGGGTCCCGATTCATTCATGCGGACCGCTCCGGAGCTGCTACGAGATTTCGCTTTTAAACAGCTAGTAAATCGTTGGTCTCCGAGGGCAAAGGCGGGTGTTAAACCGCGCCGTTAGGTGGATGAACTCCTAAGGATAGCCAGCCAATCGGATCTCCTCAAGCCTTCGCTCACCTTACGCAGCCTGAAGATGATGCGTGGGAATTTATATGGGAAAATAAGATGGAGAGTCCAAATCGTTGGTTTCTTTCCACTGCTCATTAAAGAAGAAGCGGCAGTTACTACACCTATGTGCAGTCTCTGTTGCATAATATATACATGTTAAGTTAGCCGTGTGTTGCCCAAATTTCAGGTTCGTTGGCAATACATGTATGCATAACCATCAAGGAAGAATTGTACAATATACTGAGGAAAATGTAGTTGTGCTTGAAAATATTCCAACATGGCCAGTGAGCCTCTATCCACATTTGCTAGGAAGAAAGCTGGTGCTGTCAGATCTAGGCTGCAAAACCTCCAGACAGCCATTAGATACAGAAAATGCTAACGGGCTAGTTAGTATTTATCTGGTAATGACCCTTACAGAGTTAATGACCTTTACACCCTTAGAATATTCTTGCAGTTTTTAATCATTATCTTAGGTGGAAAATTAATATTGTAAACTACCTCAGAGCGTCAGCTATTGGGCGTTTTTCTTGTCTTCTTTTTTTCTTTTTTAAAAAAACCTCTTAACCTAAAAATTGAGTTAAAATAGCCCAACTTTTACATTTTTCCTATAAAGCAGTGAGACAGCCAAAATGTAAACTTAGATTGCTTGAGTAGATGAGTGAGACCAACACAGCTGAGTTTTCTGAGAGTAACTGGTTTACAGTAACAGAGTTGGAAGGGATCTTGGAGGTCATCTAGTCCAACCCCCTGCTCATGCAGGAAACCTGTACTAGGGATTCGAACCACCGAACTGCCAACCTTTCTGATCAACAAGCTCATTGTCTTAGCCACTGAGCCATCTAGTCATAATTTCTTGTTTATGGATTGTTACGTTCTTTGAACCCACCAAAACTCAAATTGATTCTGGTGAGATATAAATGCAATAAATAAATAAACTTGGTTAATTGGGTTTAGTTGCATGCAAACAACGGCTTAGTGTGTTATGTATACTGTACATAGCTAAGGTTTTCTTTTACACTGTATTCTTATTTCAGAATACCCATGGAATATGTTAAGAGAAAAAAATATTTTCTTGCAACACTTCCCTATCTCTGTCCTCCTTACGTCAATGTATGTGAACAAAATTTAAGCACCCCCTAGGCCAGAGGTGTCAAGCCCGCGGTGTCACATTGTCATGTGACGTATCGTGATTTTTCCCCCTTTGCTAAAACACAGGTGGGCGTGGCCAGAGCGTGATGCATCCAGCCTGTGGGCTGCGAGTTTGACACCCCTGCCCTGCAATATTGTTGAATTAAAAAAAATAAACAGAGAAGGCATTTGCCTTCATTGTCACCTCCATATCTGCAGGATATGGTAAAAAAAAAGAAGACACATTGGCAACCATGACACGCAAAAATGGTGGAGTTTCCATCGTCCAGTTGCTGCCACCACTTTAACTTTTTTGCCCATGCCCTCTGGACACCCCTAACTTTCAATGTGGCCTTCCATCTGTTCTGGTGGTTCCTAGGCCTTGCAGTTGGGAGCTAAGCTACAAACATGCAGAGGATCCAAAAATAGCAAATTACTTTTTTAAAAGTAGACATTCAAGGCAATTTGCATGCCTTGTGTGGGTGTCTGAAAATTTAATGTTTTATTGTGAGAAATAGTCCTATTTTTTATCAGCTAATTTGTGGGCAAATGCTTCTTTTCTTGGCAGGGAAATTTGAGAAACTGTTATCTGGCTGGTAAAGATGCAAAAGTCTTGCCAGGAAAATGGTGAACATGTGCACTTTAATCAAGACTGCAAAATTCATATTGTGTTCTGTTAGAAATACTGAAATGGCCATAAACAAATGTTTTACTTTTTTTCATCTTTCTCCATTCATTTTACTTGCAAATGATAATTGGGATTTTATTTGCAGTTGATTTAATATCTCATTTTTCTTACGGATTCATGCTGTGTGCCCTGACTTTAGCTTGCCTTTGTTTAACAGGATAGGCTGTCTTAGTTTTAAAAAGGTTACTACCGGTAAGACTCAGCCCTAGATAATAATATCAGTTCTAAATATAATTTCCTTGACCTAGGTCCTAGGAGAATATCCTCTTATCTGTTTTTTCTGCTACTCCTGCAAGTTTTTTTTGGTTAGCAGGTTGTCTCATTTCTTGTTTTTAACAGACTAATGAATAACAATAAACTGAAGTCTCTTTCTTTTTGAAGAATTTATTAATATAAACTGGGGCTATTGCTAAAATTGTAGAAGTTTTTTTACACAGTTTAATGCAGTAATTTATATAGAAAAAAAACCCCTGAGTCATTGGCCAGATTCATGCAACAAGGCATAGTATGTTTTGTTGAATTTTGGCAAAGAATGCTGCATAGAAGATGTTCAGGACCTGTTCCCATAACGTGGAATACTGTAATGGGTTTAAGCAAAGCTGGCTGGGGAACTCTGGGAGTTGAAATCCACCAGGCTTAACTTTTCCAAAGTTGGAGACCCCTGCTTTAAAGTACAAAGGCAGATTCTGATTGAATCTTAGAAAAAGCTTTCTATGGGTAAGAATAATTGGATGGTGAAAACATGTGCCTAGAGAGATGATGGACTCTCCTTGGATATGTCTGGATTCCTGTAGTGAACAGGCAGTTCGGCTAGATGAACTAGATCAGTATTTCTCAATTTCAGCAACTTTAAAATGGGAATTCTGGGAGTTGAAGTACCTATATCTTAAATTTGTTGAAATTGAGAAACATTGACCTAAATCAGGTGTGTCAAACTTGCGATGACATGTTGTCATCATGTGACATATCACAATTTTTCCCCCTTCACTAAAAACTTGGGTGGAGATGGCCAGTGTGTGACACATCTGGCCCGCAGGCTGCAAGTTTGACACCCCTGACTTAAATGGTCATTTCCAACTCTGTAAGTCTTTGATTCCCAATCCAGTCACTGAGTTAAAAAGAATGTCTAGTTCTTCTTTTAGTGCCACCTCTTCTGGAGACTATCAATGCTATTTGTAGCTTCAGTTTTACCATCTGAAACAAGGATATATTTACTTGGCCAACTCACATGCAGAGATATTTCAACCAGGATATGGGTCGTCATGCAGTGCAGTACTACATTTCCTTTTCAGCTTTCCTTGCAGAATTCATTGAGCTGATATTTCTCGTTACTATCATCTGATCTCAGTAGAACATTTTCTTTTCTTGCTGGTATTCACACTTTCTCTATCTTTGCCTATGCTTTGGAGGATTGCCTGCTTCATTTGGTTGCACGGTAATTCTATAATCTTTAAATCCACATTTCAAAGGGTTCTCTTATCCTGTTTGTGATTTGGCTCCTACAAAAGTACTGGCAAAACATAACAGCATACAATCTGCCAACAAAGTTCCAATCTTAAATCCTGACAGCAAGCTAGTTACTTATTTTTCAACAAGCTACTCTCACCTGTTCAGCCTTGCTCTTTATTTCCATGCTATGATCCCATCTGTCACTCAAAAGACAGCCTAGGTATTTATAATATCTCACCCTCTCAAGTTGTTTTACTTGTATGGTAGCTTGTTGAGGGATCTTCTTCTTACTGATGACAATTATTTTTGTTTTGTTCCGTTTTGAATATAGCCTGTAAGATTTACTTGATGGAGTAAACTCTGTAAACCTTGTTCTCTATTTACTAAATAGAAAAATAATCTGAATAAAGCATGCTTAATAGTGGCCTATTAAAGTTTACATCTTCTTACCATTCTTCTAAATATTAATTGGAAATAGCTTCTGAATGCACATTGAAGTCCAAAGATGGCAATGCACACCCTTGTTGTATTCCACACAATAGTTGAAATTATTTTGTTTTTCCTTCTACCTTAACAGGTGCCATTTGCTTCCAATATAAATTCATCATAATGCATTCAGCTCAGTTATCCAATATACCTATTACCATGCTTCCCTTGATCAAATGCATTTTCATAATCAATCAATAATCAATACAGTTCCATAAATATCCACATTAATATTTCAACTACCTTCTGTGTATTAAAAAGACATTCCTGAATCCAAAGCACACCTATGCTTTCTATATTGCCAATATGTCCTGGTATTGCAATTTGAAATTAGACTAAACTCTGCTTCCAGGTGAATGTGTTTAAGTTTGACGATTACCACTAAATAGCAAAAATGACTAGTTGTAAATCTGCAGGATTAGGCATTTTAAGTATGGTCATTTAAAGACAAAACTAGTGGCATTTAAGAGAAAAGTTGGACTGTGAACAAGTTTAGGATAAGTCTCCACAGATTTGCAGTGGGAAAAAGTCATAATACAGTATCTATTGATCTCATCTTGTCCCAAGCAACTTTGCAATTGTTTCTCAACTGCTGAAATATATCTATCTATCTTTCCTTCCTTCTTTCCTTCCTTCCTTCCTTTTCTTTCTTAATATAAAAATACACATGCGGAACTTTAGATCAGAAAGGGTATAAATTTCTTGCTGCAACAAAATGGGAAAAACTAGTAATAAAACTGAACATGGATTCAACATTGTGATATTCTTTTGTTGTTGTAAGTTGCGAAGTTTGGACAACGTTCCTCCAGGCCTTTCTGTCCTCTACCATCCTCTGGAATTAATTTAAATTCATGCCTACTGCTTCAGTGACTCCATCCAGCCACCTCATTCTCTGTTGTCCCATTCTTCTTTTGCCCTCAATCTTTCCCAGCATTAAGCTCTTCTCCAGGGAGTCCTTCCTTCTCATTAGGTGGCCAAAGTATTTCAGTTTCAGGACCTGGCCTTCTAAAGAGCAGTCAGGTTGATCGCCTCTAGGACTGACTGGTTTGATCGCCTTGCAGTCCAAGGGACTCGCAGGAGTCTTCTCCAGCACCATAGTTCAAAGGCCTCGATTCTTTGGCACTCAGCCTTTCTTATGGTCCAACTTTCACAGCCATACATTGCAACTGGAAAAACCATTGCCTTGACTATACAGTACAAAATTGTCTCCCGTGCTGTTTACTTTACATATATGTATGTGAAAGAGAGAAAGACAACCTGAAGAGGGTTACTTTTGCCTTTTAATTACTGCAGATCAAAGCTGTCATGGAGTTTTGATATAGTTGCAGTAACTGGTATGAAAAATGGACACGTCTGTCGTTTAGTTGCCTATTTGACATAAATAGATGGGCTTGAAACAAACACTGAAATCAGATGTTGGTATGTCCATGATGTAGCATCCCTGCTGAAGCTAAGTTAGGCCTAAATGCTCTTTATACGCATTCAATTGGTTAGAAATACATGAAAAGGAATGTGTGCATGACATATGCATTTGTCTAAATGTATATGTAGAGTAGGGATGTGGGGAGGGCTCAAAAAAAAAAAATCAAGGTAATGACTCTTACCATGCAAAGTCTCACCTCCTTTTAATATGCATGACAGATATAAAAGGAATGGGGCTTTGTACAATTGTAGCTGATGCCCCCTGCAACTGACTGTAACTTGTAATAGTTACATTTTACCTTCTTAGTTTCTTAATGCTTTTAAAAAATTCTTTGGAAGCATATTGAAGGTTTTCCTATCATCCCGTGGGGGTAGGGAGGAGTGAGGAAGTGCTTGTTTGGAAACTCTCCTGAGTTCTATACCAACTGCCTCTGCAATACCATATACTATTTGTGCCTTGCAAACTGTACTGTTGCAAATTCCTACCCGGACAATGTTTCCTGTTTTATGTTTCTACAACTTCCTGCTGCCAAGCTGTGTTTTGCAATGATATGAAGTTGCAAAGCTGAAGAAAAACAAAGATAAAAGAAACTAATGCGGGCGGAAAGTTTCAATTCATTTTGTCTGGCAGTTTTATGCTAGGAGATTTGCTGGCTCTGAGGTCCTCTATCAAGTTCTTTCATCAGAAATAATGGTTGCCTCTAAGGGCTTGAACAAAGCTTGAAACCAGGAGTCCTGCTTAGATAACAAAAAAGGCAGTGTGAGGTTAATAAGCTTGATGAAATAGTTTTAGAGCATCATTTCTGATGGTCCTATGTTGGTCAATCAGGTACCAGAAAGCATTCATTGACTAGAGGTGAAATGAACCCATTCCTATCACCCATCTCCTCCCACTTATGACTGTAACCTTGTTGCTGGTATCCTTACGATTTATATTGACTGTTTCCTAATATGATTTGATTGCTTATTTGTACCCTATGACTATCATTAAGTGTTGTACCTTATGATTCTTGATGAACGTATCTTTTCTTTTATGTATACTGAGAGCATATGCACCAAGACAAATTCCTTGTGTGTCCAATCATACTTCGCCAATAAAATTCTATTCTATTCTTCTGGTAGCTCAACAGGGCCAGTTTTTAGGTTGAAAAAAACCAAACAGACATTACAGCTATGCCAGGTCCTTTCTCAGATTGCTTCTGTTTTCTAAAAACAGCAGCAATGGAATCATTTGTCCCCATTTGTGGTCACTCTTTGTGCAGGATGAATCTGAGATAGAGGGAAGTTGGCTAATCAAATCAAACTCATAGCCTTAAATCCACACTATAATGGTCTGTTTCTCTCTTTCCTGAACAGAGTGATAAATGCTGGCAAGAGCCAGCATAATGAGGATCAAGCTTGTTGTGAAGCCGTCTTTGTGGAAAAAAGAGACAGCCTAAGAAATAACCCAGGCCCCAAGGGAATCTCTGGAGAGTCAGAAGTGAGTGGTGAGCAACTGGATGACCAGAGCTTCTTCCGCAGCTGGGTCTCAACCCGTAATGTAGTTTATTTGATTTTGGTTTACTGTGTAGCATGAACCCAATTGTTGTGACTTATAACTGATAGTTTTTGGCTTTGCAGTTAGAATGTAGTTCACCGACCCAGATTGGATCCTGCAGAATGTAGTTTATTATGGATTATCCAATAAATCAGGGTTAAACAAGCCAAATCATTATGGCTTCATAAAGATTTTACCCAGCTAATAGTTTCAACCATAGTTAAACCATCCTTTACCACGTTATGTGAACTTATTCTGGCTTAGGAATTGGACTGTTTGATTCCCAATTGCTGGTTAATAGTAATGGTCACACAAAATAGTTGTTGCTTCACAGGTCTCACCTGAACTGGCAATAATTGCTTACTTGATAAAGGGGAGTTGTAAAGCAGTGGGTTCCACAAACTTTCCCATTCACCATAGTCACAGGAATTATTACAGCTGGCATTTAAAATACCAGCTTTTTAAAAGCCCTTTAAAGCAGACATAATAATGCCTGTGGTCTCTGTAGACACAGGGTGAATAAGATACCTACTGCATTGCTCAGGAGCAAAAATTTCATCACCTTGCTACTTCATCACCTTTTCTGCCCTTTCTTCTCTCTTTGCAGTAAAATAAAGACCAGGAATTAGGACATCCTTGAACTGGTGGCAGTTTGGTTAAATTGATCGCTGGCTGAGAAGGTGCTGAATGTTGCTTCAGTCACAAACTGCAAAGCTTGCAGAATTTCACCATAGTGCTGCTTCATCAGTTTTACTTTTTTAAACTTGAGTTTCCTTTCTTTTGGCATTACTTCAGGATAATTCTTTCCAACCTCTCTGCAGGGCAGCAAAGGTCTGTACTTTTACTACTGGGGCTTGTTTGACGGACATGCTGGAAGTGGAGCTGCAATTATGGCATCCAAACTGCTTCATTTTCATATTCGTGACCAACTCCGAGACTTGGTGGATATCTTACAAGATTCCTCTCCTCCTCCAATTTGCCTGCATAAGGGACCCAGGACAGTTCTCACAGAACCAAACAAAGCTCCTCTGGCAGAAGACGCAGAGGTCCCAAACAATGCCTTGCCACGCTTCCATATGGAAAAGGTGGTTTCCCAAGAAAGTTTAGTAGTGGGAGCCATTGAAAATGCATTCAAGCAAATGGTAAGTAAACAGAACCAAAATGGGCTGAGAATAGAACAGAATAACAGAGGTGGAAGGGACCTTGTAGGTCAGCTAGTCCAACTCCCCACCCAAGCAGGAGACCCTACACCATTTCTAGTACAGTAGTACAGAATTACCATGGGCTCCATCACGAGTCCAAAAGCTCGGAAGACTAAACCTCTGGTTGTTCAAACCCAGATTGGATCCTGGTACAGAATTACAAACAATTTCCTGGCTTGGCACAGACTTTCGAATACATGTAAACTGCTACTAGGCATGTGGTAATCTTAGTCTGAGGTAGCACTTCCTTGTAATTGATGCCTGATTCTATATCAGAAGTGGAGTGAAATGGATATGTTGCACTCAGGGATAAGAGAGCCAGGGTAAACAAACAAACAAACAAAATCTGCTTGACCTTGCAAGCAGGCCTTGGGTATGTTATTTATGATGTAGTCTATCTCATAGATTTAAACAGGTGAAGGATACTCTAGATCTAATCCTCGGAATCAAATAAACTCAATTAAACTATTAACAGTTTTATATTAACACACACATAGCCCCCATAGCCACTGACATGGCATGTAAGTTGGAGATCAGGGATGCGTTCCAATCCTGCCTGGCTGTCTTCCACCCAGAATATGCATTCACTTCCTTTTGCAGTTAAGATGCTGACATGGTGACCCATGACTATTTTTGGCTGAATAGGTATTTGCTTACCTAGTTACAGATCCTGAGCAGAGCCTGTTCTGTTTTTCTGTAGCTCAGCTTGAGACCTTGTCTTTGATGCTGCTCAGGGGAATAAAACACACAGATAAAGACACATTGTCAACATATAGCATTCATATACTGTACCCATTTAGTTGTCATGGCTTCCCCGAAGAATCATGTAAACTATAATTTAGTACAGGTACTGAAAATGTTGTTGGTGATTCCCCATCTCGTCATAAAATTATATAGAGATATTTACCAGGGTAGGGTTTTTTTCTTTGTTTGTTTCCTCAGATACTTGAACTGTGCTTGCTAAGTAGCTTTCTTTTGATTAGTATGGTCTCCCTTCTTTCACGTATTACAGACCAGGTTAACTGGTAAGTCCTAACAGACAAAAGATTAAGTTAGCAATTAACTTAGACCTTTGACAAACAGACAGGGATAGTCACAGATTAACCACCATTCTAAAGGCACGAACCTGAAAAATACATTACAAATGATGGCAAAACATAGCCACCCATAATATGGGGTATTCCCTTTTTTAAAAAAAAGTCATTGTACCTCTGTATGGATGGGGGTGGTGGGAAAGGAATATTGGAAATGTTGCTGCATGAACAGTTCTTATTTATAACTGTTTTTGCATATCATTTTATTTCCTGGAGGATTAATGGCTACTTAATTGCTCACTATACTACCCATTTGCCCAATTTTGGAAATAATATAATGCCATAATTGAAACTGTTTAATAAGCACAAAGCAGGGTTACTGAGTGTGATTAAGGACCTTTCTTTTATTTTTTATTTATTTATTTCGTCAAGCATGTAATAGGTAACAGATATAAGCATAAAGATAATTATGAATACATGAAATGGATACGTATAAAAAGGAACATTAGGACAGGGACAGTAGGCAAGCTGGAGTGCTTATGCACGCCCCTTACAGACCTCTTAGGAATGGGGTGAGGTCAACAGTAGACAATCTAAAGTTAAAGTTTTGGAGGTTTGGGGAAGAAACCACAGAGTCAGGTAGTGCATTCCAGGCATTAATAGCTGTTACTGAAGTCGTATTTTCTGCAATCAAGTTTAGCGCAGTTTGCCACAAGTGTGTATCTATTGTGTGCTCGCGTATTGTTGTGGTTGAAGCTGAAGTAGTCATTGACAGGTAGGACATTGTAGCAGATAATTTTATGTGCTACACTTAGGTCTGACTGAAGACGGTGAAGTTCTAAATTGTCTAATCCCAAAATTTGAAGTCTGGTGGCATAAGGTATTCTGTTGCAAGCAGAGGAGTGAGGACTCTTCTTGTGAAATATCTCTGGACTCGTTCGATTGTATTAATGTCCGATATGCAGTGTGGGTTCCAGATAAATGAGCTGTATTCAAGAATTGGTCTAGCAAATGTTTTGTATGCCCTGGTTTGCTGTTCAATTTTACCTCTGCTCTAGCAAAGAGTGACCTTATTTGGGGTAAATGATTCAACATAAATCAAATCCTGGTGTATCATAATGCAAATATAGCCTTTGTTTCAATGTCATTTCTCTATTTAAGATAGACTTTTGATGTATGAAACAAGAATTTGTCAATGCATAAAGTTGTAATTCTACAATTTGAAGGTAATGTCTAAATGACTATCTTGTTTCTGCAACTGTTGTTTAGATATCTATTTCTTTAGGACATTTCTACTTTATTAATACAGGAAGGTGAGGAAGATCTGTGATCACATTTAGTACGGTTCTGCCTTTATTTCTGATATGACAGATCATGTTTCACCTGTACTTTTGTTTTTCTGTCTTTTCAGGACAATCAAATTGAGCAAGAACGGGTAACCAGGCAGGCAACAGGAGGCTGCTGTGCCTTGACTGTGGTTTATCTTCTGGGGAAGTTTTATGTGGCCAACGCTGGTGATAGTAGGTAAGTGGGCTGGAGAATGTTTTGGTTCCCTGCGAAATTAGAACTGTCCGAAACATGTATTCGTTGGGGAAAAAATGACATTTCCTTACTGCCTGGTAGAATTTAATCAGAGTCCTTCTGCTCAAGGTCAATTATTTTTATGATTTGAAAAAAAATTAACAACAGTTGAAATATTTGTCTTTCTTCTGTTCATTCACCATCCACACCAGTCCTTAAGAGAGTTAAGGATTAATGACAGGTATAATGAGAGCCAGTTTGGGATAGTAGTTAAGACATCAGGCTAGAAACCAAGAAATTGAGTTCTCATCTTGCCTTAGACGTGAAGCCAGCTTGGTGACTTTGGGCCAGTCCCTTCCTCTCAGCCTTAGGAAGGAGGCAGGGACTAATCCAAGAAGATATAGACAGATGTATGATGCTGTGTTCCTAGTGATGCTGTCTAGGATCAGAAGTTCAAATTTTGCTTTCAGGAAATAGTCTGACACTATGTGATGTTTCTATAATGCTATAAAACTAAAGAGAACTAAGTCTGATCAATATGTGGATAAAAAACCATTAGGAATCCAATAGCTGCCTTGAATATTGTATCAAAAAAGTGAACTATGGATATAATAAATTAATAAAACTTGTGCTGGATAGAGGCAGTCATTGTCAATAGTAAAAAAAAAAGTTAAGAGTTTCTCATAATCAAGGACTGTACTTATTGTCAACCAAAGAGTCAACTGACATGTTCAAAAGATAGTGTGTTGGTATCAGTGATGGAGCTCGCTTAAGATCTGAGTATGACACAGTTGTGGATCCCAAGTGAATTAGAGAGCAATTAATTTTAACTTATATTTTGTGATCTTAATATTAAGGTGGAAAAAATAAATATTGATAAATATAAATATGCTCTTGCAACATATCCTGAGGTAGAATTTAAATGCTGCAAGAGGGAAATTCAGTTTTGAATTGTGATTATTCAATTGGAGTTCCAAATTATATTAAAACTTATGCTTAGTTCCTTTCTAATAACCTGAGATAGGGGAGTCATGCCATTTCTCTTTCTATTGTTGAGACCCCTTTAAAAGTATGGGTGATTAAAGAGTAATAATTAAAGTTATTTTAGTCTTTATTGTAGATACTGCCTTGATTCAGTGCCTATTGTTTTAATTGTTTTTAGTGATTCAATCCTAAATCTAGGGTATCACCATGTTTAGGTACTCATCAAATAATTTAAGTTACATAACTTTTACTGATTTAAAATGTTTAGAACTTGTCAGTAAAATAAATTTTATTGGATTATTAAAATGAAGCATTAATGCTAATCAGATTAAGGATTATGGAATACTTTTGGAATTAATTAATAGATGCTCTGTTTCCTCATTGAGTCTTCTATTCTGCATCCAAATTCTTGGCTAGTCTGCTTTGGGATTCTGAATTGGAAATAACAATACCTTCTTCTGTGTGCCAAAATGATAACCTCCAGGTGTATTGTATGCATTACTATCTGAGGATGATGGGTGTTACAAATAAAGTATCATTTGGTGTAGTGGATAACAAGATAGAGAAAAATACACTGGTATTATTTCTCATTGTGGTCTTTGAAATGAGGAGAGCTTGTATTAATAGGAAGCAGTACACATACTTTTGACAAGTTATTTTTTCAAGATTTCAAGAGATCAACTTTTTTATCAAGTCAGAATAACCAAGTAGATTTTGTTTTAATTTTTGAATAAAATTGGGCTCTTAAAGGTCATAATCAAATATGGAAATATTTGGTAGTTTAAGATGAAGACTTCCAGCCCAAGAATCACAGTAAAATTCTGTAACAGGTATTGTGTAAAGCCATAATTATGGGTTTACTTGTTTTTGCTTAGTCATTATGTCTTGAAAGATAATTGCAGTTTGTAAAGAATGATTTTAGCTGAGCACAGGATTTAGCAATCGTTTTAGGTGCCACATTCCATATGTAATGTTGCCAAAAGATGAAAATAAATCCCCTGTGTGTGTGTGTGCGTGTGCTTGTGTGTGTGTGTATGAATAATCCATATTTTACATTATATTATGATCAGAATATCCAAGCACTTGGGTTTGGATCAGGTGACCCATTATTCTGGCCGTACTTTTCTTCTCACGATCCCCCTCCATCCTTTCAGCACCATTTTTGAACCCTAGTTTCTTAGACTGATTTTTCTCCTTTGCTTCCTTATCTGTCTGAACAAGGAACACCTTTTCTCTCAGAGCAGGTAACTAACATTGCTTAGTAATTTGGCTTAACTGCTACTGTAGAATATAAGGACATCTAAATATGTCTTTATGGCTGCTCCTTTTCATTATGCTGTGTCAGTGTTCTTTCTCTGGATGTTCTTGAGTCACACCTAGGATTTGGCATTAACCCAATAGGAATGTTAAGGGAAAAGGCTACCTAGCATTTCTTTGACCTTTTTAGTTTCTAAGCTATCATATTATACCAATATGAGCCAGAGTCTATGTTATTAGATATATCTTCATGCTACGTGGGGTGAATAGTCTTTAATAACTATGTCTGAAGGTCCAATCCACCCACTTCCCCTTTTCCTTGCACAAGTGCACAACTACTGGAATGATATCTATATATCTCCACTTATTCATGAGCCTCATTGAAAGGACTTCAGCAAATCTTTCAACTTGCTTATACAGTAGAGTAATTTGGGGCATACAATAATAAATATTTTAATTATTTTGGGTCTTTAGGATATGGCAGGGAAACTTAAAATCTAGAAATAAAATAGAGTGAAGCCCTAGCAAACAATTTCATCCAGAAAAGGGGAAGGAAGGAAACTTTCATCAATAGATTTCTGGGCTTTCAGGTATAACATAACATTATCCCTCTTCCATCAACAAAAAACAGACAAGGAAACCTTAGAGCATCTGGAAATGTAGATCCCTGGCCATTATTTGCCCAGATTCCATATCCTTCCCAGAGGTTCTCTCTCCGTATGGCAATGATGGTGCTTACCTAACCCTGCCTCTCTTTGCCCTCTTGTGTATCTGCTGCTTGCACTTCCGCTGCCATCTCTCTCTCTTTCTCTCTAATGTCCTCATTGCATGTTTCATTGCAGGGCCATTGTCATCCGTAATGGGGAAATCATTCCAATGTCCAGGGAGTTTACTCCAGAGACAGAGAGGCAAAGGCTACAGTTTTTAGTAAGGAAGAACTTTCTTTCTATCTGATATATATTTAATCTATCACACCGACAACAACAACCTTGCCAGGTATATCCTTGAGAAACCAATTCTGTACAAACAGGATCATCAAAGTTCATAGTGGTTAATTGAAATAAGGTTTGCAAGGCAAACTTACATTGAAAAACCAATAAATGCAAAACTCTTTTCTTTTGTTAATACATTTATGTTTTATGCAACATTATCTAGCATGGCCAATCAACTTTGAAGCTTAGGGAATTTTCAGTTTCCATTTGGAATATGATGTGGGTGGATTTATTGTAAATAGTAAAGAAAGACTCTGTACTATAAATTTGTGTCTAGTATTTATTTCCTTATTGAGCAGATGTTTAAAGACCACAGCTATGCATGCTGTTACAACCTTATAACATATAAGGGTTGTAATGTATAATGTATTACAGGGGTGTCAAACAAGCAGCCTGTTGTATGACTTTGGACCACTCTCTCAGCCCTAGGAAGGAGGCAGTTGTAAATCACTTCCAAAATGTTGCCTGACTTGTCCAGGCAGTCAAAGGGACTTAAATTTGGAAATCATATAATTCCAAATTTCCCCTTTGGCCAGAGAGCCTGGTAGAGTGAGTTCTTGCCTTTGTAGGGATAGTGATCTCCAAATTGCTTTAAACTGTGTTCAGTAAAAATAATGACATACTTCGCTTGTCTACATATAATTCATAAATACATTTAACGATGTAGAAAAGGAAAGCCCCAGATGAAGATTCAAGAACAATCTAGGGTTCCTCAAATATCTGTTCCCTCTACCTTGTCTACTGCAAACCTGTTCTCACTTTTAATAGCAGTGAAAAATGGAATGATGATGCATTGCATTTTAAAATCTTGTGACTATATTTTCAAGAGAAAAACAGCTTGGGGCTAGTCTGAAAATGAGAAGTGATAGAGGGCAGAGGTATTAATTGTAAGAGAAGCAGCCCTGTCATAGTTATACACAAACATTTCCTTTTCTCTCTAAGGAGCAGTTTTTAGGTTTTTTAAAAAGCTTGTCTGAATATAACAGGAATTGCCTTGTAGTTCAGTGAGATGGATTCATTCATGCAGAACATTATACATGTACTTCCTGGGATGAAAGATAATTTACAGTCAGACAAAAATCTATGAAGCGTGAACAGCCTTAAGGTGTTGCTGGCTCATGTTTTGAGCCTTCAATTCTATCTCTTTGGCAAAACACCAGACTGACTCTTATCTGCTGTTCTATTCAAATGGCTTCCAAGAGCCTTGGAAAAGAGAAAATAGTTTTGAGTAAGAGATCCCCTTCAGCTGACTGTGTAAAGATACTGAGCAGCAGGGAGCCCATCTTGCGTTGTGCCCCAGGCTGAAGCAGTCCACTTACTGCCAAAATCCTTTTATAGCTTAAATCGTTTTGTTGTGCCAGGCTGACAGTCTATATTGCCTTATCAATGCCATCCAAGTTCTTGAAAAAGCAAAACCTGTTGTAATTTTCAGTAAGGGTGTTTTTTGTAGCAGAAAACAAAAACCACACAGGTTCTGCCCTGCATTTCTTTTCCCCATGACTCACTCCTCAATTGCTACTCTTCTTAGAGTGTATAGAAAACATTTTTTTTAATATGGCGTAGCTCTCCCTTTGCATTTTTTTGGCCAGACTCATCAGGAGAGGTGGGGTAAAATTTGCCTCCTTAAAGGTTGTGTGTTTAGGATCCGATTGAGCCAATGTTTCTTAATCTTTCTCTTTTTTTGGCTCTGGGTTCCAGTCTTGCCTGACTATTGGATTTAATTACTTCTTTTAGGTTTTCCGTTGCTAGCCTGGTAAATAATTGCCTTTTTGGTGATATTGACAGGAAAGGATGGAACCAGCTCTGAAGAGTAAGACCAACCTAGGAGATATCTAGAGCAAGAACAACTTCAAACCTATCTGAAATGCAGGAGTCTCCTTCATATAGGTAGCCAGTAGGTAGGAAGATGCCCATGTATAGATGCCCATGATAGAGACATTCCCATAATTGGAATTTGTATTAAAATGACAGTTGTCTTAGCAGACAACAGAATCTGGACTACATCTTGTTGCTTTCTATGCCAAATATTTGTGTACGCCATTGTTTCTTATAAAATGAGTCTTATTAGTTTCAGCTTCTGTTTCTACTATAGTCTGGATGTGGCCTGATGTCCCATTTGAGCATGAGACAGGTTCAATGCTTTAGCTTGTATTTAGCTGAAGAATGAATGCTTTGATCTTCCATTTTCATCTAGACATGGACATTATGTAGTAGTTCAGTACAAAGAGAAAAAAGATTGGGACCTTAAGTAAATTTTAACATCTCAGTATAAGACAGTTGAATTGGTCCCGGCTTTTACGATATGCTTGTTCCCTTCTGGGATTCTATTATTGAGTGCTGCTTTTATGAGGACTCTGTGGAATATGGAGCCAGTTTGGATTTCTGTAATTTTGATGGAAAAGATCCAAATATTCTCTCGACTGAGTTTTTTCTTTTCTCTCATAGGGTTATTTGAGGCCTGAATTACTGGGAAATGAGTTTACTTTCTTTGAGTTTCCCCGAAGAATCCAACAGAAGGAAGTGGGAAAGAAGATGTTATATAGGGACCAAAATATGAACGGCTGGTAATTCTCTTTTCATTTGAAATAAAACATGCAGATTCTCAATGTCAGTCACAAAAATAAGATAATTTGTTTCCATCATCCTTAGCCATTCAGATGTTTCAACCCCCCCCTTGCAGTCCTTGATTTACAACCATAATTGAGCCTGGAATTATGACTCATAAATCATGGCAGTCATTAAGCAGGTCACCATGTGACCATGCCTGATTTACAGCATTTTTTGCAGCAGCTGTTAATTGAGTGCTGCTGTCATTAAGTGAATGTTGCAGTCTTTAAACAAATCCATAATACCCAACAGGCAGTTTTTGCTGTAAGTAAATGCCAGTAACTAGCAAAAGCCACCAAAAAATCATGGTCATGTGGCCATGCACTCTGCAAAAGGTTTTCATGTGCCCAAAATACAATTGTGACCATGGGGAGGCATTATGTGTGACTGCTAGAACTTTGATTGTAAGTGTAGCTCTGGGAAGACCGTCATAACTTTGAACAGTTGTTAAGCAAGGACTACCAGTATGTGTTTACATGGGCACATATTAGAGAAATTGCATAAATGAAATACTGCTGATCTCAACTTTTTTTCTAGCTATGAGTAGAAGAGATTCACCAGGACATTTTCTCCTTCAGCAATTGGTAGTTTAATAAATCTTAACATATCTAAGGTGATGGTAACCTTCGGCATGGCCTTATTTGGTATATGTTTCCTTTTCTAACTAGGGCATATAAAAGGATAGAAGAAGATGACCTGAAGTTTCCACTTGTATATGGAGAGGGTAAAAAAGTAAGAGCTAAAACCAATATGGGAGTTTGTACAATGGAGAGCTATTTATTTTCAATGAATAGAGACAACATTAAGATTAAACAAGCATGAGTCAGAGGGAGGTTTGGTTGAGGGATAATAGAATTGGAGCCAGGTTATGCAAATTTTTATCACGTAAATTAATGCCAGTTTTATGATACAGTTTTAGAGTCAACAGGTTTTTTTTTAATGGGCTTAATGTTTTGATACTAAATACCCTGTTTTCCTGAAAATAAGAACTAACTCGAAAATAAGCCCTAGCATGATTTTTCAGGATGCTCGTAATATAAATCCTATGGCAAAAATAAGTCCCAATTAAGATTGTCAGCCAGATGGACACATTTAGTACCATATTCACCCGAAAATAAGACCTAACTGAAAAATAACCCCTAATGTGTCTTTTGGAGCAAAAATTAATATAAGACCCGGTCTTATTTTCAAGAAAACACAGGTAAATGCATCTAGCATTTGGATTGTTCGCATTTTTTTATTAAAGAAAGAAAACAAAGGAAAATGAGCAACTTAAAAAAAGAAAAATATGAAGAAAAATAAAATAAAAGTATACATGTGAATATATATACAGTTTTGTCTTTAAGAAGTTAATATGAAACTTTAAATATCCATTTCTAATATTGCTTTTCGAAATGACTTTTATACAGCTGAAAGTAGTTGCTTAAGAAAAACATTCTTAATAAAGTAAATATATGGTGACAAGAATTTGAAAACATTTCTTTTTCTATTGAGTTTCTTAATGCTTTTTGATGCTTTGATTTTTTTAGATAGAGCAACTTTTCAGACTTTTAAGTACTATTAATTCAGTGAAAGATATCTAGTCTTCCAACATTTTGCACTAACAAAACTTGTTTCTAACAATATGGAATTGAATAAATGTCTTTGTATTGCATCAAGTGTCTATCAGCTACTTGTTCTTCTAATTAGGCTCGAATGATGGCAACCATTGGGGTAACTCGAGGCTTAGGAGACCATGATCTCAAAGTTTACAACTCCAACATCCACATTAAGCCTTTCTTATCTTGCATTCCAGAGGTGAGCACAACAAAACTAATGTTCTGGTCCTTGAGATATACAGGTAGTCCTCAATGTAAAACTGTTCATTTAGTGACAGTTTGAAGTTACAATGGCACTGAAAAAAAGAACTTATGACCATTTTTCAGACTTATGACCATTGTAGGATTTTCATGGTTACATGTTCAAAATTCAGATGCTTCGCAATTTACTCATATTTATGACAGGTGCAGTGTCCTGAGGCAATGTGTTCATCTTTTTATGACCTTCTGACAAGCCAAGTCAATGGGGAAGCCAGATTCACTTAACAACCATGTTACAAACTTAACAACTGCAGTGATCACTTAACAACTGTGGCAAGAAAGATTGTGAAATGGAGCAAAACTCACTTAACAAATGTTTTGCTTAGCAACAGAAATTATGGAGTCAATTGTGGTTGTAAGTTGCAAAGTATCTGTATTTACATTGCATGTATCTATCTACCGTACTTTTTGCACTATAAGACGCACCAGACCATATAGCCACCTATTGGCAGTGGTGATCGGTGGCGATCCGCACCACCTAGAACAGCTGATCAATGGTATTCCGGGAGGCCGATCCAACCGCCAATCAGCTGCTCAGCAGTGAAGCCTCCAGCGTTCCCCGGCGGCAGCAGTGACAGGCGGCGGTGGTGACAGGAAAAGTGTGTTTTATAGTGCAAAAAATACTCCGTGTGTGTGTAGTTGGAGGTGGGCATGATTTGAAAACTATGGAACTCCACTAATGCAACTCTTCACACAAATATCACTTTCTACATTTGCATATTTCAGCCCCCAGACCTTCTCAAATACTGAGGGATAAAAAATTTGAAGCCTTAATGGAGGCTTAAAGAAATTTAAATGCTCCATAAATAGATAATCTGATTGAAAACTTTGGTTGTCACTAAGTCTGGTGATACCATGACATACTCTCTGTAGACTACGGGTGTGATGGACAGATTTAAAAAGGTTGCCCCCTTTGGCCTTAATGATAAGCTGTCCCTTTATTTACTTTAAGGGTGGTATATTGGAATATTTGTGTTTTCTTTCTGTTACAAGGTACATTTCTTAGTTGTAAATTCAGGATTTCTTTTAATGGAAAGCAGTATAGAAATGTTGAAAATAAATATAGTGGTACCTCGGTACTCAACTGCTTTGAAACTCATTGAATTTGGTACCCGATGCATTTTAATGAGAAAATTTTGTCGTGTTACTCGTTTGTTTGATACTCGACATGCAAGCTAGAATTTGTTGGTGTCAGTTGCCTTATGACTCACAACCCTTTCCAGCCAAAATAAAGGGTCACATGTGTGTCATATGGTACCTCTTCTCCTGAGCACATCCCCTTACAATCTTAGCTTCTGTGGTCATTTTGTATATTTTTGCACTGTTTTTCTCATCAGTACAGGTAAAGTGAAATTTTTATTTAATTTAATTTAAGTATTTATTAATTTTTAGATTTATTTCTCATGTACAGTAATAATATACAACCCTATCTTTTTACATATTGCCTTAAAAATGCACATTGTCTTTGGTTTGGAAACACATTAAATGTATTTACACTATTCCTTATGGAAAAATTTGTCATCATATTTGGTGTTCATCGCACCTCCTGGAATCAATTAACAATGAGTACTGAGGTACCACTGTAAATACTTTTATAGGATATACATGACCTCTGGAAAGCCCTGGACATTTCCTTTTGGAGAAATTTATGAGAATCAATGTTCTATTAAGAATCTTCAAACAAAGATATATTTAAAATGTCTTTTTTCCCATTTTTATTAATTATCCAATAAGGCTGGACAAATCTGTTCCATTCTCTCCAATATTTACAAGTGCTTTCTGCCCATTCATGTTTTTGGCAAATTCAAACCTCTGGGAATTCCTGCCATTTTTAATTGGCAGATTTGTAATGAGAATGATCCCTTAGGTATCTTTTTTTTTTTTTTTTTGCAATGCAAATTCATAGCAACAAAATTGTATCTTTGTGTTTATCCGCAGGTGCACATTTATGATCTCACACAGTATGAGCACTGCCCTGATGATGTGCTGGTGCTGGGCACTGATGGCCTCTGGGATGTCACTAGTGATCAAGAGGTGGCCACTGTGGTCATTGATGTATTGATGGGCTTTGAACCCAATGATCCTTGCAGGTGAATAGAGCTGAATTTCTTTTCTTTCAAGCGTTGGGGATGATACTATTCACTGGGTAGAATGGCCCTTTCTGAAACACTTAACTGTCAGTCTTAGTTTGTACTTTTTGGTTTGCTTACTTGCCATGTTGAATTAAGTTTATGTAACTTGGACAAAATTACATTTTGTATATAAATGGAGCACTAATGGAAAGCTGGGAGGGAGAGAGGGCTTCTAAAGTCTGCAACATTCAACAGGGGAGAAAAGATGTTCCCTTTATACAAGTAGTCCTTGATTTATGATCAGTCACTTAGCAACAGTTTGAAGTTATGATGTACCCCACAAAAGCTACTTACAACCTGATTTTAAAGTTAGTGGCCACACATGTACACACACACACACACACGGCAGTATTTTGGGTGTTTGGCAACTGGCTCACTTTTACACTCATTCATACGCTCCATGCTCACATGACCACAATTTTCAATATTTTTTTGATGGTTTCTAGCATTTACTTCCAATTTCTGTTTAAAAGATATCATTAGATAAAATGGATTCACTTAACAACCACATCATTCACTTAAAACTGCCACTCAAAAAATGTAAAATTGAGTCCAGTCATGTGGCAACCTGCTTAATGTCTACAATGACTTATGACTGTAATTCCAGGCTTAATTACATTAATAAATTGAGGATTACTTGTATTCAAAATTATACTTAGTTCTATTTTCAAGGTTAGTCACATGCTTGCTTAGGACCTCATGATATAATTGCACCTGTTTGGAAATGCATTTCTGAGATGAAAAATAGGCAGATTTTTCTCCCAGTCTTCCATTCATGATGGCAACATTTCCATCTGGACATTTATTTCCAGTTTTTCATATGTAAACAGACTAATAAATGAGTAGTTCTTTTTCAAATATGGAACAGGAATATGGAATGGAAACACTTCTATTTATTTTTTTAATTATTTATTTCCTTATAAGCCTTTGGTTCTTTTTGTAAAAATACAGAGGCAATTCATTACAGAGGCAATTCACCGGTTGCTTTCAATAGCTCACATTTCTGCCAAGCCTATGCTATACATGGGGTTCCTTCTATTGTCACCTTGCCATGTCCTTTGTGGAAATGAATGAAGTACTGGTATTTTGTTTCATGATATTATAGAGATTTGGATTCGGGTGTCCCTGAATGAAGCCCAAATAGTTCAATCCATTTTACTGAAGAGTTTCTGACTATTTCTGTTACTTCTAATAGCTTTCTGGTTGAATCTACTTACCAGCATATATTAAAATTGCAAGAGGATAACTTTAAGCCATTCTTTTTTTCCCCTCCCTCTTCACAATCAAGTAATTAAAATAATAAGGTAGTTACAGTGCACCTATGAATACTTACTTCACAATAATATGTTAGATTTCTTGCTATTTTCATGTGAATAGTAATTATGGGCTTTATTCTCTTCCAGATATACCATGGCAGCCCAGGAATTGGTAATGAGATCCAGAGGAGTTCTGAAGGACCGTGGCTGGAGGCTGGCCAATGACAAACTGGGCTCTGGAGATGATATATCTGTTTTTGTTATCCCCCTGGGTGGTCCAGGAAACTATTCCTGAAGCCTGAGCCTCCGGGATAGAGAGTTCTTGATTCAAAACTATTAAAAAATGTAACTTAACTGAAGATTGTAGATTCCCTTGCTGTTGAAATATTTTGTTCCTCAAGTCTTCGGAAATGGATTAGAAAACCCAATCATAAAGACTGCAATTTGCATCCAGTTTTCTTCCTTTTCAAGCAAGCGAGAGACATGACACATAGCCAAAATCAAATCCTTTCATGAATTACTCCCATAAGGTCTTGAAGTGCTGTGGAAATCCTTAATTCTCAGGGCTGTGTGGACTCGGGGGTTGATGCCAGGGAAAGAAAACTGACTGGGTTCCACTGGCATGGAAATGGTTTTCATACTGATTGTTAGTCCTGAAGTATCCTTGATCCATTACAGTACTGAATCATTTGTAAATATTTCCTTTTTGTTTTCCCCGTGATTATAAAGGGACAACTCAAGATGCCAAGGGCCACCTCATTCTGATTCACAGTGGCAACTGTGCCTACTTGTCTAGAAAATACTGTCTTATTTGGCAATTAATCATATGTGAATTGCTAAAAAATAATCTCAAGTAAGCATTGTTGACTGGTTGCTAGTTATTTCTCGGATTTCTCCCGGGCAGGATATGAAGTTTTCCCCTCAGAAATTTGGATTTCAGGCTGAATACTACGTAAGCACTCATTTTAAAAGTATCACTTATGTGGGGATTTTTCTGCATCATATTAAATACTGTACATCGTTTAACAAAATTTGCTAATTTTATAGGAGTACCTCCTCTGAATGGCACAACTGATTTCTACTATAGAAAATATTGTTGAAGAAAATCTTATCTTGTATTGCTTCCTCCACAAAGTGGTGGAACATCTGGTGATCTAAGTCAACAACTGAGCCTTAAATAACAATATAGAGAAATCTTCTGCAGGTTAGGGGATTGCAAATAGGTATTTAAGGGCAACTACATCTATAGAAGTTAACATTATAGAAGAGATTTTATTTTTAGACAATTGTGCCCTTTTATGAAAGATTCAAAAATTTCTGCAGGAAAGCTCTACCTCTACAGCCCAGAGCCCCGAGTTCTTGGCTTAATGAATAAAACATATTCTGTACTGATTTAAAACTGTCTGGCAATGGTAGCTACAGTTTATAACCTGGTAACTATTTCAGTTCAAGGGACCTAGCAACTCACAATCTGCAATTTACTATACAGTTGTGGGCAATTGAGTGATAAGACATAACAAAGGGGAGATTGAAGACTATCATATTTATTAAAAATGTTCATAGATCACCTCTAATTCATGACAGGTATATGCAATGACAAACTTGTGCACCTTTAGAAAATTCCTTTTTCCATTTACTGCAAAATAATAATAATAATAATAATAATAATAATAATAATAATAATAACAACAACAACAACAACAACAACAACAACAACAACATGGCTATCTCTCCAGAAATTAGTGTTTTTTTCTCTCCCTCTCTTTTCCTTAGCCTTTATCTTATTTCTTAAAAAAAATAAATTATAGGCATTAAAGAAAATATTTCCACTTATTTATATTCTATGTTCTAAATATTTCATTTAGGCCATAATTTCTTCCATTTTTGCTAGGGAATAAAGTCCACAGAGTTATTTGGGTCTTCTAAGGAAACATTGACACTTCTCCATTATGTAAAGACTGAACTTGAAAGCTTTGATTTATTTGTTAACAATGTGAGGTTTTAATGTCTGATGATAGATTAAAAGATAAGACTGAAAGACTGTGGGTATTCATTGGCATAAAGTAAAAACTAGTCAAGAAATAATCTTACTCGAAAGCACTTCAGTATTGATTTCTCTTTTTCTTTTGACCTGCTGTGACTTTATGGTGATTGATGTGTATCATGTCACTTGTGAAAGATGAAATAAAGTGAATGCACCTCTTGGGAACCACAGGGACATAATCAGAAGATTAGATCATCTAGATTCCTCTTAAATACTTTGACTGAGTCATAGTTATGGCATAGTGAAGGCTACATCCAAATATACCCACACTGATAAGTGACTTCAAGTGTTAATTCTAAGACCATGTCAGAATTCACACTGGGAAGTCAAAGCTGTGCTTGCTGGCTGTATCCACAGCAGGAGTGAAATCCAGCAGGTTCTGATGGGTTCTGGAGAACTGGTAGTGGAAATTTTGAGTAGTTTGGAAAACCGGCAAATACCACCTCTGGCTGGTCCCAGAGTGGGGTGGGAATGGAGATTTTGCAATATCCTTCCCCCAGGAGTGGAAAGGGAATTGTGATTTTGCAGTATCCTACCCCTGCCATGCCCACCAAGCCATGCCCATGCCCACCAAGCCAGGCCCACAGAACCGGTAGTAAAAAAATTGGGATTTCACCACTGATCCACAGAGTACTGAGTCTATTGCAAAGGAGAATTTACATGCATTCAAGCAAATGCAAGAGAAGCGTTTATCACCTGCAAGTGAATAAAAAGTTAAATTCCAGCTCAGATTTGGCACTCAGTGGCTCAGTTTCACATGATCTGGTAATTTGTCGTTAATCTGTACTCTGTTTACCCGATTTGTGGGCTGCCATAGCAGTCTGGAACATAAACTGACCAGATGGACCATGTTCATACCACATACTAGATAAAATGTGATTTTAGTTTTTAGTTCAGTGTGGGTCTCAAATTACACTGGGTGAATATACCTTCAAAAGTTGTAGCCCTCCTCCTCAACAATTTAAACCTCCCTAACTATTCTTTCGAACACATAATGATAGTTTGTATGTCACGTTAAAAAAAACCCCGTTATTATATTATTATGATTAGAATTAGGAATACTGTAAGGACCACTTTACAATGAAAATAAAAGTTAAGTGAAAACCTGATTTAAAAAGCAAAATATTTCACAATGTTTACAAGACTGCACTGAACAAATACAATGAGAGTTGGGTGACTACTCCTTGAATGAACAATCATGGGTTTGTTGTGAGTTGCCTGAAAAGTGTCTCTTTTCACTATGTGCCTTGAAAGTGAGTCACAACTTCAGTGAATCCCAATTATACGAAGATGTAAAATATCTTAATCTTAAGCCTCAGCCTACTAGCAGTTACGGTTACTGCTAATAATATTAATTAATTAATATTAATTAATTAATTATTAATTAATATTAATTAATAATATTAAGATTATAAGAAATTCATGCTCACTATCTTAAATATTTATATCTCCTCCTCTGCTTTTACTGAATTTCAATTTTTTATCTAGAAATTCCATTTAAAAAGATGAATACTCTTAGTTCACAAGAACAATCTTGTTATTTATAGCTTGGGGTGGGGGGGACTCTGGAAATTGGGAATGGCCAATAGAGGGCAGCAGTGGTACTTGGTTGCATTGCTTTTGGCCTGTACAGGCTTCCCAAGATTAATTCTGTGAATTCTCTGGCACTTCAGCTTTGATGAGAAAGTTCTCCAGTTTATATGAAATTCTGCTACTCCCTCTTCAGAGCCATGTAGAAAGTTAGCACCCACCCCTCTCCTAGAAAAATGGAATATTCTAGGAAATATTAAAAAGGCAGAATATTGTATTTCCCTGGATGAGAAAAGGAGAAACATGTTTTTAAAGACAAAGCAGCTGCCTGCTGCTCCTTGCCCGCCCCCTGCCCCAGCTCCAGGGTGATGGGATTAAGACATGGCCCAGGACATGATAGGATTAGCCCTCTACCCATTTAACAGCAGCGCTCACTGCATTGTGAAATCATCTAGGAACATTACATCAGCCCACAGTTCAACCAGACTTATCTCAGACAAACTCTTAGGATTTGCACTGCAGCAATTTGCCCCTACAGCAACCAATGGGATACCTGCCATTGCACAGGAACAGGAAGCTCTAAGGCTGGGCCCAAGACAGGATATATACATATACACACAGTATATATATACACTGCTCAAAAAAATAAAGGGAACACAAGCAGAAGACATCCGAGATCTGAATGAATGAACTAGCCTTATTAAATACTTTGTTCGTTACATACAGTAGTTTTGTGTTCCCTTTATTTTTCTGAGCAGTATATATATCTTCCATGTGGTCAGCTACCCAGGACTTAAAACCCATGTGGTCCTTTAATGTGTTCACCATTAAAACCATCCTTCCAAGCAGTCTCCATGTTTCCAGTGTCTTTATTCCCACTTGGAACTGAACTCTGATAGACATTTCTTCCAACAGCCGGGGATCACTATAAAACTATTTTACAATTGCTGCATAACATTCTTCCAGCCTGTACAAGTTAGGAGTACTGTACTTTTTCTGTACAGGAAAAATTAATAAGGAAGAAAAGTGATTAATATAGGCTAATGAATCACAAACCAGCTAACTACTTATTTGCTGCTGTATTATATTAATGAAGTTAGTGGTTCAGTGTATTATACCAATCCAGAAAATGTGGTTAATAGACTACAGCTTTGTCAAGCAGAGCTTATTACTAGGCCACCTGTCACCATTGGGTTATTGTTTCAGTGATATTTCCTTCCATGATTCCTCAGTGCCTTCAAAAGTGACAGAGCTTGTAATGCCTTCATTGAAAAAGTTGATACCTTCAGAGAGGTATCTGCCTGGAAAACATCCCATGTTGAACTGTATAGCAGTCAAAGATTAGCACAGGAAAGCTTTATGACACTTAATTTTATGTCATAAACTGCTTTAATATTTATGTCATAAAATGTTTTACAAAATTTGCAAATTTCAGTGGCACGGGAATCAACGCTCCCAAATTTTGGACACGTTCTCTTAAATTAGCCCACTTGAGGTAACTTGTTCAAGATGTTTTGCCCTGTGCTGTACCCTTTTAGAGTTAAGGACTACAGCAGGGCTGTCAAAATGGCGGCCCATGGGCTGGATGCGTCATGGGCAGGCCACGCCCACCCCAGCTCCACAAAGGGGGAAAACGTCGCAAAACATATGACAGCAACATGACACGGTAAATTTGACACCCATGGACTACAGGAATCAGAATGTTCATAATATACAAGTAATCCTCAATTTACAACAGTTCATTTAGTGACCATTCAAAGTTTCAACGGCACTAAAAAAAGTGACTTATGACCATTTTTCAATTATGACCACAGCATCCTGATGATCATGTGATCAAAATTCAGATGCTTGGCAACTGGTTCACATTTATGACCGTTGCTGTTTCCCGAGATCATGTGATCTCCGTTTGCGACCTTCTGCCAAACAAAGTCAACGGGAAAGCCAGATTCACTTAACAACCAGGTTACTAACTTATCAACTGCAGTGATTCACTGAACAGCTGTGGCCAGAAAGGTCGTAAAATGGGGCAAAACTCACTAAACAAATGTCTCGGGTGAAATATTGTATATGTTGTTTGCAACGTTAGTAATTAAAAAAATATAAAAAAATATTAAGAAATAAAAAAAATGGTTATTTTGCTAAAAAAAATACAATAAATTGGACAGCCATTTGTCTGAAAAAAAAAATAAACAAATGTCTCGCTTAACCACAGTAATTTGGGGCTCAACTTGGTTGTAAATCGAGGACTACCTGTATAGATAGATTAAAAACACTTGTAAGAAAAGTTCGGGGACGTTTTTGTCGTCATCAAACTTCGCGGGTAACCGCGGCACGGCCACTCTCCTATCCTATGGGAACAAGTTGGAAGTAAGTACTTAAGAGGGAAAGCTTCCAGCGGCTTTTGTCGGCGTGCGGGTATTATTCAGAGGTGCCTGGAAACGCCACTCAGCCTATGCTCAGCCCAAGGAGTTCCCCGCCTGGGATACGTCGCTGCCTTGGAGAAGCATGACACAAGCCGAGTCCGGCGACACGTCCCACGCCCCTTTCGTCCCCGAGCCTGACCCGAGCCTAGCTCCTCCTCCCAGGCGGGGCAGGAGGCGGCCGGAGCGGCTCTGACAATCCCAAGAAGTCAGTCTACTTCTGTGCTTCTCTTCCCCGAACCGAAGAGGCGAGGACCCGGAGCTGCCGGAGCCAGACTTCGTGGTAAGGTAGGTGCCCGCCCTGGGAAAGAGTAGAGCCCGGTAGATGCGGCTAAGGGCTGGAGCAGCTAGGAGCGCCCCTCGAGTAACTTGGCTTGTTGGCTAGGAAGGAGATGGAGGAGGAGGAGGTGGCGTTGCGCCGAGGATTGCCTGGGCGCACCCGAGAGATTGGGCAGGGCCATCGTGGGGTGGTTTCTCAGGAATAGGGGACGGTGTCAGAAGCCTCCCGATGACTTTCAAACTCCTCTTATGTAGCTGCTCTGGATTGCAGCAAAACTTGCCGAAATTCGCGCGGAATCGAACCACTATTATTGCGTTAGCTTTTGCTGGGCTGCGTTCTCGCCCACGCGAGGAGATCGAAGAGTCTGCCTTAAAGACCTGGCAGAGAGAGAGAGAGAAAGAGACCCCCGCCCGGGTGACTAAGGATGGACTGCGTTTAAAGTGGTGGCGTACCCTACCAAGTATTTAACCGTGTGATAACTGGACAAAGAGCAAGAACTCTGTACTCCTCCGTTTCTGCTTTTGGAACAATGTATAGAACCGGGGTTTCCTAAAGTCTGGTTATTTCAGGTATAATGCATAGCTCTTGGGGGTAGGCATCAAGTGAGATTGGAGGTTGTAAAAGAAAATTGTGTACAGTATAGAGCTAATGTTGGGAGATGTTTGTTAGTTAGTTCCCTGATTCAGGATGAAGAGATGGCAGGAGCAATAAAAAAGAAGTTGTGTTTTTTCTGGGTGGGTAACAAATATAGTTTGGAGTAGAGGCTAACACACTGGAATTCTTAATCCCACCTTTGACATGAAATCAGCTATGTGACCTTGAGCCAATTGCGCGCACACACTCCATCCTAGGAAAAAGGCAATGGCAAACCACTTCTGAAAAACCTTGTTAAGAAACTTGTCCAGGCAGCTGCCAAGAGTCAAAACATGACATGAAGGCCCCCCCCCCCCAAAAAAAGGAAGTGGTGGGACCCTTTTGCATTTAAAGATGATAAAATGGAGTGAATCTAATTGCATCTTTCCCAAAATACTGCTATTTTTTTTAATACCTCTTAGCCTTAGATGTTTTATACAAACTACACTACAATGTACAAGTCTGTTGGGAGAACATTTGGCATATTTAATTCAATTCAGAAAATACTCATATCTTTCTTACATTTCCTTCTGGCTTCCAGATGAAGTTTGGAACAAGATGGGATGTGGGAGAGGGGTGGGAACTGAACCGGTTGGTAGGCTGTTTGTTGTTTTTTGGGGAGAGGAGCTGGTAAGTTACAAAGTACTGACTCGTATCACCTCTTATATGTGACTTCTGAGAGAAACAAGCTGCTAAAGACTGGTGTAGTAGTAAAGACATCAGATTAAAAACTGGGAGGCTGTGATTTTTAGTTCCACCTTTGACACAAGCTGGGTGACCTTGGGCCAGTCAGTCTCATCCTAAGGAAGCAAGCAGTGGCAAACCAAACCTTGCCAAGAATACTGTGAGAGAAGTTCAGGGTGTCACCAGGAGTCAACACTGACTTGAAGGCACACAGGCACACTGGCACACCCAGGACCTTAAGGGCTTTAATTTGATTCTCTCAAAGGTGATGGTTGGCAGACTACAGTTGTTGCAGATTAAGCCGTAATGAAGCTTACTTGGTTTTGGGTGAATATCTTGTATAATCTTGCCATTTTTTTTTAATTTGATTTATATGCCGCCCTTCTCCGGACACTCAGGGCGGCTTACAGTGCGTTAAGCAATAGCCTTCATACTTTTGTATATTTTATACAAAGTCAGCTTATTGTCCCCACAAACTGGGTCCTCAATTTACCTACCTTAGAAAGGATGGAAGGCTGAGTCAACCTTGAGCCTGGTGAGATTCGAACTTACTTTAATTGCAGACAGCTGGTGTTAAATTACAGTGCTTTAGTCTGCAGAGCTATCCAGGCCATTGTTTGTATATCATGGTTTAGGACTTTTTATCGTATGTATGTCCTACCACTGCAATTTATTTAAAGAATAGTTTAGTTAGAACGAACTACTGCTTGGTATTATACCTCAGGCTTTGCTAAGAGATGTCTCTCCTTGACCTCTGAAAAGCTATTCCTATCCAAAGAGGCAGGAGATACAGGTATCTGTGAGCAACATGCTTGAAGGCATTTCCTTCATTGTCTAATTGGTACCTGCAGTCAGCTGAAGCCTAGTTGTTTTTAAAATTATATATATTGCCTTTCAGTTATATTCCAAGGCTGAAGTACAAATACTTTGGTCACCAAATGAGAAGAGAGGACTCATTGGAAAGATGTTGGAGAAGAGGTTGTCAGAGGATGAGATGGTTGTCATTGACATAGTGTCAATGACACTGTGCATGAGTTTGAGCAAATTCTGGAAGATAGTGGAGAACGGAGTGGAGAGAAGCTGGCATGCTATGGGATCGCGAAGAGTTGAACACAATTTAGCGACTAAACAATATTCTAAGGACCATCCTCCATGTCACTAATTTAGATAAAGGTAGGGTCTATTTCTAAGGAAGCAGAAAGAAGGATATGCATGGTAGCTGCACATGATTGGCCTCTGCTCACTGAGGATGACTGTACAATGGACATCCTCTTCTGTCCATGACGATTTGAAAGCCTAGGCCCATGATGGCGAACCTATGGCACGGGTGCCACAGGTGGCATGTGGAGCCATATCGATGGGCACGCGAGCTCAGCTCCGGCATGCATGCGTGCGCCAGCCAGCTGATTTTGGGGCCTTCTGGGCCCACCAGAAGTCAGGAAACACACTGTTTCTGGCCTCCAGAGGGCTTCTTGGGGGGGGGAAGGCCGTTTTTGCCCTCCCCAGGCTCCTAGAAAGGCTCTGGAGCCTGGGGAGAGCAAAAAACGGGCCCACTGTGCCATCATGTGCCAAAAACGGGGGGAGCATGGGGGAGGGCGCATAGAATTATGGATGTGGGCACACGTGCGTGTGACCCCACCACGCTTCCCCCGCTTTTGGCACACGATGGCAAAAAGGTTAGCCATCACTGGCCTAGGCTTTAAATTTTTGGAAGGCCCTCCATGGATTTTGTTCCATAAAAGTAGGTAAGAATAGTATGAGGGCAGAGTAGCATGCTTACTCCTCCTCCTTTGTAAACTCAACCTGGGTGGGAAATATTCAGAGACGACTTTAGTTTATATCCACTTCTAATAACATGTTGAAATTGTTCTTTTCATCTTTTAATCTCTGGTTTCTCCTGCTTTGGACAAGAATGGGGATGTGATAAATCTTTGGGGAGGTGTTGCAAAAATATGCTGCCTCGGAGTAAGAAGAATGTGGATCTCTGACAGAAGTACTTCGTGTGGCAAGATAGTTACTCTTTCCAGCTATTCCTTAAAAAGGGATTATTGAAAATCTATTCATAGCACTATCCACTGCTAGGGATAGTGACTTCTTGAGACATTTCTGTAAAGAAATTGTTTGTGCTTATTTAGGTCAATTTCATGTAGTGGCAATCCTGGGGGGGAGGAGGAGGAGGAGGAGGGGTGGGGAGGAGGAGGCTGTGCTAATCACTTAGGAACAAGGAAGCATTCCAAAACCATGACTGCATTTTCTCTTTCTCTCTGGGCCTGGAATCAAGTTGCCAAGTCTTTTCAGTGCAGGCCAGGCCCCCTAAATTGTGATCAAGCATTTTTGTTTTTTTTAAAAAGGGCATTTACTTTGTTATACTGGTTCATTAAGATATTTGTGACTGGCAGATGTTTTTTTTCTATTGGCAAACGTCAGCATATCTATTGGTTAATAGATAAAAAAGGCAGCCTTACAAACTAGGGTAAAGGTTTTTTTTTTTAAGAAATGCTATTAAATAGGCTGTTGGTGGAAGAATATTTTCTATTAAGCTTTTATCCCGCTTTTAACAGACACATGGCATTGGGAGGTTTCCATGTTTCCAAGTTCCACATGAGACAGTGACAAGTATTTCAATAGTTTAAGAATGGCATTTTAACATTAGGTAAAATGTGCTTGTTAGAGAAAGCTTCAATATTTGTCTTGCTTTTTTTAAAAAAAATCTATTAGCACTAGTAATAACATTTAGAGTTATATAACACATGTCATAGGACTTTACAATGCTCTGGGTGGTTTACAATGACGAAGCATTATTTCCATATTGGCCCCAACAATCTGGATCTTCATTTTACCGATCTCGGGAGGATGGAAGGCAGAATCAACCTTGAGCCCTATCAGGATCAAACTCCAGGCTGTGGGCAGAGTTTGCCTGCAATACTACATTCTAACCCCTGCACCACCAGGACTCTTAAGTAGGAAGTCCAAATCACTTTTAGGGCTTAAATATATATGTTAATTTGATGTTTATATATCTTTAAATGGAATCAAATGTGGTTAGAAATAACAATACAAGTGCTTTTGTTGTGGTGATCATGATTCAATTGTTGCTTATTTGAATTTTATGGGCTTTAATAACATCCTTAAAACTGAAGTATATATAAAAATATCAGTCCTCCAAAACCACTGTTTTTGTCACACCTTACAGAGTATTATTTCCTAATCTTTCTTCTACCTGGTTCAACAAGATGTGCTTACCACTGGTAACAACTGTATAATCACAGTCTGAGTTAAAAACTCAGATTTCATTGACATTAAAATACTTTGACAAAATTTAGTGTTCAATTCAAAGATTTCTTCAAAATTGAAACATTTTCCCTTAAATAAGTTCATTGCAGAACTGCAGTTCTGACATTCAGATCTACTTATGTGAAAGCAATTTGTAACATTTTGTTTTGCCGAAAGAAATAAATACTATCCCTGAAAAAGAAAATGATCCAACAATATTTCTCAACCTTAGCAACTATAAGATGTGTGGACTTCAACTCCCAGAATTCCCCAGCCAGCAATCCACAGATCTTAAAGTTGCTAAGGTTGAAATAACAGAGTATAAAATCTGTGGAGTAAAAAGCTTATATGCCAACATTTTTATGACTTGGCTGTTATTCACTTAGCTCTGAAAGCTAAACATCTAAAAGAGATGTTTAAGTCATCTCACAGAGTTGTCCTTTGTTTTCTTATGACATTTAACAGCCTGCCGTTCTGGTCAGTACAATGAGGCAAATACAGAGAAAGCAGGATCCTGTCACCCTTTTCCGTGTGCAAAAGCCAAATGTACCATATCTCTTGCCTCATTTAAAGATAGCAGGCTGGCTTGACCAGTACAGGGAAATTCAGGAGGTATCTTGAGTTGTGTCCTCATCATTTTGCCTATATATTGTTTCTTATTCTTTACAATCTGGCATGGCTGCCTTGGCCAATTTTGATGCTTATCTCAATCTTCATCTTGGATATGTGCAATGTTTCAGGGCTACTTTGATCCATCACAGTAGCATGAAACTATTGTCATGGGTTCAAATTTTGGTCTACTGCTGCTTCCTGTCTATTTACCCCTGTCATGATTGGTCTTCTCCCAGTTACATGCTGAAGAATGCTAGTGTTTACAAAGTGCACTTGGGTATATATTATTTTCCTTTACAGTTAGTTGAAGCCTGATTGTGATACAGTAAATCCTATAGCATCTCTAGGGTAGTAGAGTTATTCCTGTCTTATTCAATTTGAACCCTGTCCCCCAAACAAACTGAAAATTTTCAGACACAAGTATATATTTTGGGGAGGCACAGCAACTTCACCTAGTCATATAAATGAGGTCAGTAGATGCCATTTTTTTCTGCTTGCAAAAAGGACACAATTTGCAAAAGAACCAACTGCAGCACTGAAAGAGGCAGGGAACTCTATTTTGTTCAGGGCTGAGAAGTCAACATAGTAAAAAAAAAAAAAAAAGCAGCAGAATAGGCATAACATGAACTGGAACTGTGTTCTCTTTTCTCAAGAGGCAAAGTCTAAACAGGCCCCTTTGGAGGATTTGCGATGACATAATGCTGTAAGAGCAATCCCTGATGCTGACCCTGATCTCCAATCAAATATTGATATTGAATGACACATTTTTAATCTGATGGGACCAGATCAACTTGGGAGTTCTCATCAACACCCTTTATGACATACCAGTTTCAAGGAGGGTAATGGTACCTCCCACATGTCCAAAGGGCAGATTGCAGATTTTTTATTTGGTTTTTAAATGTTAACTATCTTGAGTGCTTAACTGAATGGTAACATGGAATATGATTAAAAATATAAGAGACAGGTCCTAGTTAATCCCAAATTATTTTTTGATAGAGCCAAGTTTAATATTTATTCTTCTGTGATTTGACAGGGTTTTTCTCAGTGTCACCTGGATTTCTTACATATTTTGTTTTTAAATGAACATGTTCTGCAGACTGAAAAAAATTGAAAATCCCCGCACTATAACATCTTTGCTTGAAGTTTCTGTTTCCAGTTACATGTGTATTGATCTCTAGTGACATCTGATCCGGGTAATGTTGTGATTTTAGCAAAGTAAGCGACAAAACAAGTAAAGCACAGTTAATTGCAAAATGGCAGAACTATTCCAGAGTATACAAAAGATAAGTCTCTGTTGCCCAAGTTGAATGATTCAGCCTAAATCAGAAGGAAATAATACTTAAGCAGAGAGTTCAACTTCTCTGTAGTAAGCCTCCCTTTCATCCTTTTGGTCACCTTTATATGAATTATCAAATTTGTAGTCATTAAAGATTTTATTGCTATTATACAAGAATTAGTTTTCTAAAATCCCTCAAACTTTAATACAGGAACATTCATACAACATTTTAGCAGATTTGTTAATGGTAGAGATTAGTACAAATCTCACTGAAAACAGAAAATGTGTTTTTGTGATTTTTTCTAAATTTGGTCCTACAGAGTTTTGTTTTGATTCTGTGTCATAGACTAGGTCACAGGGTTGGGTTCAACTCCACCATCTATTTACTGAATCTAAAAAAGAAAGAAAGAGGCTTTTGGATGGGTCTGATTTGCAAAGATGTCATCTTTGTAAATCAGACAATTACATGTCATCTTGTCATCTTTACTTCCAGTCTCTGAGCAGGCATGTCTCCATTTCTGGATCTGGGTGCTGCTTCAAAAATTATGTTTTTCATCTTGTGCTTTATGCATAATCCTATTTGTGATTTTTCTCCTCCTCTTTCTTAAATGTCATATTAGAGGAGTGCAGAATATAAAGAGAACTAATGGATAGAAGATAACATTTCATTCCCAGTGATTAGTGGTCTTGATCAAGATTGTACTGCCCCTAGAAAAGATAGATGTGGCAGCTGGTCATTGTAGTCACCAAATCATATAGTTTAATGTCAGTGATGGGGCAGAGCAGAATATATTTCAATTATGGTATTTCTAGTATGTCATCAAAACACCTGTTTCATTTCTTCCTTCAACATATTTTGGTTCTGAGACTGCCTTGGAAGTTTTGTAAAGCTTCCCCCACCCGAAGATTTAATATTACCTTGTCACTCCCTAATCCATGCATGTATAGAAAAGTTCTGGATGACTCAGTTTGCCTCTTTTTTGTGAACATTGGTTGGTTCAGTTTACTAATTCAATAAAGTCAGTAAGTAGCTATTAACTATTCTGCATGAATGCCTCAGAGGAATTGTGCTCCTCTAAGTTATTGAATGATTGCTTACAAACCTTTGAATTAAGAGAGGCTCTGGACTGAGAATATTACCGTTTATTATAAATGAAAAAAACATGGCTGTTTGGGGTATATTAGAAATTTGATTATTGTGAGAATGTAATTAATGTCATCTAATAATTAATTTGATTACCCTTTTTTGTGATCTCGAAGCTTCCCTAACCATGGCAGCCAGAACTCAGTGACATAACATCTAACAATTTTCAGCTGAAAGAACAAATGAGAAGTGTAGCTTAAGACCTAAAACACACATAGCCTTCAAAATAAATTTGAGGTTAGTATTTATTTGACTTGGTTTTTTGGTATTATCTTTTTATGACTTTTAATCTCCTATATTAAGATCCTTTGGATAATGTGTTGGCTAAAAATACTTAAATTAAGTAAATCAGGTTCATAAAAGGTTCCCATCTCCTCCCACTATTGCAGCTCTTAGTCTGCCATAAGCTATTAGAACCTGTTGCTGGCTACAAAAAGATTGCCTACCTTTGTTGTACAACATGGGTGTCAAACTCGTGGCATCACGTTGCCATCATGTGACGTATCGCAATGTTTTCCCCCTTTGCAGAGTTGGGGTGGCTGTGGCCACCTTGTACAACATGTATGCATTATACAACATGTAAATATCAGCTATAGGAATTAGTGAGGGAGAGCAACAGTTTCTCTCCCAATAGTTATAATGGTTAGTTTTTTCTGAAATTTTAACGAGGAAAAAGGGGCAAGTTATTCACCAAAAATCCTGTTAAATTAAATGCCCAAGTAATCATGATGTGAAGACTTACAACCCACCCTCTTCAAAACTTTTTCATTGGCTAACAGGGAGAGGAGAAAAAAATGTGTGTGTATAATTTAAATCTGGGAGGAAACCAGATAAAAATTAAATCTCCTCTTCTGTTGCCCACATCATTTTTAATGGATCAGTGATACAAACGTAATTGAATAAAACTGTTCTATTGGAAAATAGAAAATAAACTGGTATATTATTTATAAACCATTTAGGGAGATGAGCTGTGTAAAAATTTGATAAATAAGGGTGTGTGTGGATGGATGGATGGATGGATGGATGGATGGATGGATGGATGGATGGATGGACGGACAGACAGACAGACAGACACAGTAGGTAGAGCACACAGAAGGCTAAATGTCTGAACTACATAGGTCAGTTGGTGTGCCTTGAGAGTCAAATAATTGGGGAATTTAACATTCAACCCACAATCCCTTTTTTCTTCCATCTTGATTTTCAGACTGACTTTCAAAGGTCAAATGCTCCTACATTACCCTAGGATCTGCATTCATAAAATACCAACTTCATTCTTTTCTTAAAGCGATTAACTTATCTATCCAGCACTACAACATTACTCCTGAGGTATTAAATGCATGTTTAGGAAAGAGAAATAATGCAAGGATATTCTTTAAAAAATAAATAACTAGGAACAGTTTCCAAATACCAAGTCATGACACAAATCTATTTGGAGTTCAGAATGGCAGGGAAACAAAAATCTGAAATCACTATTTCATACCAGATTAAAACAGATGGAGCTTCCTTTAATAAAGCTGTGGGCAGATCTTCAGATGTTAACTATGAACTGAATTATGTCATAAAGGCAGGGCTTCCTAGCCCAGAATCCTTAAAATATGATCAATTTCATTTCTAATTAGTCTAGCCAGCATGGCCAAGCCAGACAGGACTGACTTAAGGGAGCTGAAGCCCCGTTGCCATTGTCCCTGAGAACTGGTGGCTTCTCAATATGGATATATAGTATTTTGCTTTTTTGGAATCTATCCATTGGGAGTAGTTCTCTCTTCTGTTTAACAGTTTCAAGGTTCAACATAGTGCTGCAATTAAAGCATGAGATTACATGACGTAGGCTGGTGGTAATATCTTAGACAGGCTTTAAAAATGATCCTATATCTATTTTTCACCTACCTTAATAAAATGTTTGAATGGACATGATTACCAGTACTATTATACAGGTACGCACCATAAGTAATTTTTTCAAGGTAGTTTTTCATCATTCTCATACCTTACAAAGCCTAGCTGTAAATTGATAGACGCAGAAAGTTAAAGGCTGTTCTGCATAACTGTAGCAAAAGCATGTTTCTATGATATTGAGATATATGAGTAAAATTTTCTTAAAACCTCTAATGCTGAGTGAAGTTGTGAAGACAGCCAAAAAATGAAAATTGATAGAAATGTCTAGATACCTGTGCACAGCAGCTATTTATAATGCTTCAGATATTTTTTTTTAAGTCTTTTAAAAATGATCCCCTCAAATGTTCTAACCACAGCTGATTGTAAAACTATTCCCTTCTAAGAGCAAAATTAGGTGATACCTTGAGAGCAAAATATAAATGAGCACATTTGCATAATTTGGAATATCCCAGTTTATGACAATTGTTTCTAGGTCTAATTTCAGTAGAAAAGGTAGTCCTCTATTTATGACTACAATAGGAACTGGAAAATTCATCATTAAGCAGTGAGGTCAATAGTGAGACATCATCTCATTTACTATGAGACATCGTAACTTCAAACAGTTGCTAAACAAATGGCTGTAAGTTGAGGATTTCCTGTATATGATTCATCTTAATACTTACTTTTGGGATTCACTTAAGGGGAACTGATTGCTTTAATTAAGGCTATATAGTAGCCTTACTTTCATCTACCTAGAGATCAACTGTTGAGGGACAGGAAGGCTATCCAGTGGCCCTTAAAAGATGGATTTTCAGAGTGAATGAACAGTGTATATATGAAACTAGGAAAGCTGAAGATGTGCTGTTAATTGGTGTTATTTCCAGATACAGTGCTGTTTGTATTACTAATAATGGATATTCAGTTACAAGATGGAGCAAACCACAAATAGGTTGAATATCTGTTGAAACAGAAGAAAGGCCTTGCTAAATTATCCCCAAGGCTATCTCTTCACATTCTTTTTCCACAGCAGCCAATCAGATACTGAAGAAAAGCTTGGTAGAACACCAAGCTTCTCTTCAAGCTCCCCTACTCATGTTCTCCAAGCAAGTCCTTACAGTTTACAAGATAATAGTATAGCAATAGCAATTAGACTTATATACCACTCCATAGTGCTTTACAGCAGGGCTCCCCAACTCTGGGCTGTGGCCCATTCGGAACCAGGGCGCACCAGCAGTGGATGAGTGCATGTGCAAAGAATAAATTGTTCAGCAACCAAAGGGAAGGCTTCCTTCTCTCCCATCCTACATGTGGATTTGGTGTGTACCATGGTCTGTCTGAATCTGGTTCATGTTTTCATGCATGATTACATTTATGTGGCTCAGCATTCTCCCTGCCATAATTCCTTATTGCTAATACCTTACCACCATACCTCTTCAGGAATAGGGACAGCTGATAACTGTCACCTTACACCATATTTCTTTTCTCTATCCCTAAATAGGGAGTCACTTCTCCAGAGTTCTGGTACCTATTGGCATCACAATTTTCACTGGATTATCCAACGCTAATTTATGAATTTATTGGTAGGGGGATAGCAAGGAAAAACTAGGAATTGTGAGACAAATACATTGCTCTTAAGATTTAAGGGAAAAGGCACTTACTATTTTGAAAGGGTTGAAGGAGAAATAGCATGGAAATCTGGAGAGGATGCTAAATTATAAAGCTTAGAGTATCCAAAACATTCTAAAGACTAGGGTGAGATTAATTTTTCTAAAAAGCCATTCTGCTTTCATAGTCGAGCTACCTTAGGTCTTTGGTGATCATAATCTTCATATAAGAAGTGATAGAAAAATCACAGCCAAATGAAATATGTAAATCTTTAATAAAAGTGACTAATATTATCAATCCAAATCAATCAAGTGTGGATGAAGCGTCTTCATTGAAGGGTATGGACCATAATCTATCAGGTTAGTCCAGTGCAGTCTGGTATATAGATGTTTTCCAACTTCCCAGACTAGAATTGAGAGCTGGTCCAAAGACATCCAGCTGGCTTTCATGCCCAACTGAAATTTATAACTGGATCTATAATCTGGATCCTTCTGCTCCTAATACAGCAAATTAGCCACTACACCACAGCAGTCCTTATTAATGTTATATGTTCTTTGATTTGTGCTTTATTGAAAAAAATATAAGAATCTTCTTTTTAAAAATTGTTGAACTTCTGACTGTGCAGGCACCCACACCCACATTCTCTTTTTTTTAATCTCTGCCCAAAAATCACATTGTACCAGAAGATTCAGTTGCATATAAGGAGGGGTAGATCATCCACAGGCCAAATGTGGTTCCTGAAGTGGGCAGAACTAAAATGTCCAGCCTATATTTTGTGGAGGGGAGCAGGAAATGAAATTTAACAGGCAAAATGGACTATTTAAGGATCTCACTGGGTGACACTCTTATGTTGCAGGCTATTCCCATCATGGCCCTTGGAAAATGGTTTTAAAAATATGTCTTGCAAGTGGCCCATGCTGCTGCATAACAAGAACCATAATTATTTTTGGATGACTGATTTGTACAGCAGCACCAGAACATGGGGATGGGATTTTTTTTTTTTAATTGTAGATAGTTATTTTACCTTAGGTCTAAAATAAAACCTTTTAAGTGTATTAAAAGTCTGCCTTAAATTTTTATTCTGGAAAAAAATATGTCTCCTGGCATGTGGAATACAGAAAAAATGATGGTTTAGAGTAAAGTCCCTAAAAGATTATATTCCAGTTTTTATTTCTCTGGATTTTTTCTCAAGTACAAATGCTTATTCATGATCGTCTTGCATCACTGTATTCCAGGTTCACTTCAAAGTTGCTAAAATAAACTGCTGGAGTGAAAGCAGTGTAAAGCTTGGATGTTGTAAGGCTTCTGTGGTTTTGTAGCTGATTCATAACATCTGTTTCAAAATGGAGCCCAGTTACGTTCTTCAAGTTGTCCATGAGAAGGAAACTAAGCAAGAAGGTTTACAGAAATCATTATCAGGCTAAAGCACTGAGATATGTTAATATGTTTAGGATATTTTTAAAACAAATCTCCTAGATTTATCCTAATTCTCAGCCAAATTTTCATCACTGTAAGACATACAACTGAATTTCTAATAATTTTTTTTTTACAGAGGATTCCCAATAACTTCTGATAGTTGCGAGAATATATATTTGTGACTAGATAGATTCCAAGAAGAATGTAACACATAGTAAATTAACATATTGTATTTCATATTGTCTTTTAAAAATATACCATAAATATTACTTTGGAATTTCTGAAATAGTTAGAAATGAAATAGTGGGTGAACATCTTTTTTGTTTCTCTCTCTCTCTCTCTCTCTCTCTCTCTTCTGTTGCTATTATTGCTGTGTCTTTATTTTCAGAATTACCAAACTGTTACTCTTCAGTTGAGCATACCTCTCATCGTTCTTAATGGCATCAATTTAGGGAAAACTTGTCTTAGGTTCCCTCATTATCCAAGGTGGTGGCATCTTAATCAAGTTGGTACCACCGTTGAATAGGGTAAATAGAATATTTGATGAATCTTTTGTCCTGCCAATGAAGCAGATGGTAGCATATGGCAAGAGGTAGACAAGATTTTCTAGCAGATTCCCTAGCTGCAATGTTGGGTCCCTCAGGACACCATGTTGTACACTATGCACACCCTATAGCACATTGCTGATTTCTTTCGAGAGATACCAAGGCCCAAGAATTCTCACAGCAGGATATATTGGCAAGGAAACATTGTATTATTTTAGTACATTACTGAGTAGCGTGTGTAATATTTTGAATCTTCCAATCAGTGTATAGATATAAAACCAAACACTAGAAGTATATAGCTTCCATTCCTTTGTTTTAAATATTCAATTTCTGATTACATTCTTGCTCCATAAGTCATTCCAAAGAAAGAATTTACACTTCTTTATTCAGGCTTGTCCTATCTGGTCCAGAATATATTTTGTTCACATGGAGGAGGAGTATGTTGTAGTATTACACTTATTTGTTGTAATATTCCAATATCCTAATGAACTAAACCTCAGACCTAGCTTTCTTTTTGTCTCTACAGCCATGGCAGCCATCAGGAAGAAGCTGGTGATTGTGGGAGATGGTGCCTGTGGGAAGACATGCCTACTGATTGTTTTTAGCAAGGACCAATTCCCAGAAGTCTATGTACCAACAGTCTTTGAAAACTACATTGCTGATATTGAAGTAGATGGGAAACAGGTAACTCGTCATCTTTAATACTGTAGTAGAAACAGCTTCTAAGTCAGTGGTTCTCAACCTTCCTAATGCCGCGACCCATTAATATAGTTCCTCATGTTGTGGTGACCCCCAACCAGGGGTGGGTTCTAAATTTTTTACTATCGGTTCTGTGGGCGTGGCTTGGAGGTCATGTGACTGGGTGGGCGTGGCTAGCTGGTCATGTGACCGGATGGCCATGGCTATGTGTATAGGGACTACTCAGAGGGCTGAAAAAAGTCATTTCTGACAGATCCTTGCACTTTTGACTGGTCCTCACACTTATGACCATCCTCACATTTATGCCCGTGCAGCATTCTTAACAACTATGTCACTCATTTCACAACTGCTTCTCTTCACCATGATGATAAAATAGGGCAAAAAACGTAAAATGTGAGGACAGTTGTAAATTCGAGGACTGGTCAAAAGTGCGAGGACCAGTCAAAATAACTTTTTCAGCCCTCTGAGTAGTCCATGTGCACAAAAGGACTACCCAGAGGGCTGAAAAAAGTGATTTCGGACAGGTCTTCGCACTTTTGACCGGTCTTCGCACTTATGACTGGTCAACATGCCCATTGTAGCATTCTTAACAACCGTGTCACTCATTTCACAATTGCTTCTCTTCACCATGGTGACAAGATAGGACAAAAACGTAAAATGTGAGGACAGTTGTAAGTTCGAGGACTGGTCAAAAGTGCGAGGACCAGTCAAAAATAACTTTTTCAGCCTTCTGAGTAGTAATTAACCTATGCTGAAGCTGAAAGGGGCTGTTTTTTTCTATTTTTGCAGGCACCGGTCTTCTCATTTGTTTTCTTTTAACACTGATCAGCTGTAGGGCGACCCTTTGAAGCCCCGCGGCAAGAATTTAAACGGTTTGTTTCCCTCTAGCCATCAGCTGGGACTCAGCAATAGATTGGGTGTGGGTGGGGTAAGCGAACAGCGACCGGCGATCCAACAGAGGCAGAGGGTGAGGGTGAGTGAAGACATGGGGGGGGGGGCGAGAGAGGGCTTTGGCAACCCCTGTGAAATGGCCGTTCGACCCCCAAAGGGGTCGCGACCCCCAGGTTGAGAACGCTGTTCTAAGTAATATCTGTTTTCCTCTCTTAATGCCACTAGTTCAGGGGTTGGAAATCTTAAACACTCAAAAAGCGTTTGGACCCATTTCCCAAAGAAAACACCGGGAGCCACAAAACCCTTCCTGTGCCTGACTATTTCCTGAGCAGCCACAAAACTAACATATGTAGTTGAATTAAACGTTCTGTTTTCTTCTGAAACTTAACTTTTCTTGGATTTATCCATGGTTGGCCTACCAGGGTCAAAAAGCTCAATAAATCGCATGCCAACGTGTGTCGCACATTGGCGGTTGTGACGCATATTTTGAACGACAGGGAGCCGCAGCAGAGGGATGAAAGAGCCACATGCGGCTCCAGAGCCACGGGTTGCTGACCCCCACACTAGTTAATATTGTCATAGGGTTTTTCCCCCCTGTGCATCCAGTAGTATCTGATACTGATTCCCCTTAGAAATGTCAATGTCTGGTTGGTCAACCACCAATAATCAGGACTAAAATGTTTAAAACGATGTGGTGGAAGCTGTTTTTCAAACATTAGGCTCTATATTTGTAGATTAAATTACATGTATAACTCCTACGCAATAATTACGCTGAAATGATAATTCTGCATCAAAGAAACCTACATTCCTTCTTTCTAGTTAAATATCGATCAACTTCTTTATGACCTTTATGTCCATGGGATTTTAACATCATGAATAGTACTGTGTTCTCTCTAGTTGCATATGTGCCTCAGGCTCCTTTACCACCAACCTCTGACACCAACAAAGACTTTCGGGGGAATTTGCTAACCTAATTGTAAACTGCTCAATGTCGTTTAGATAATGAGATGAGTTGTATATAAATTTGATTCAAAGATAAATTCCAGGATTCATTTGAAATAAAATTAAACAGATAAGATAGACTAAGTAACTGTACATTTGCCCCAGATCCATGCCCTCATGCTGTTTATTTTGCTGAGTAGCTTTGAGCAATGTTTGCCTAGTTTCATAATTCACCAGCTGATGAAGGCCAATTTGATGAATATGTATTTGTTTTAAGGACTAGAGTTCAAAGAAGTAAATTAGGAGGGGTTTGATCTTCCGTCTCTACACAACACTCCCCTTTTATGTAAAGAGTCAACCCCCCTCACCCTTATATTATAGATAAATATATAAACATTTAAAATGTACATAACTGTCCTGTACTTCTGGTATAGTTATGAGTCCAGTTGCCATCTTTCAGACGATTTCATATATCACATTTGCTCACATCAAATTAGTATAAAAACTTTGAATTTCTGAAAAGTGGAAACTTCAATAAAACTCTTCTGGTGCTTCTTATAACATTCCATTGACTGCCCTGAAGAGAAGTTCTTGTATTTATTTTTGATGGTGTTTATGAACTTGGTGTTGAATGCCCTTGAGAATGATGAAGAAAAACGGTTCTGCATAATGGCCATGGTTAAGTACAGGGTTTAATATATTTAATTGCTTAATACTGGTAGATATTTTGCCAGGCTGCTTAAAATTGCCAAGGGGCAAAGTAATAAATGAGGAAAGCAAAACAGTCAGATTTTTTCCCTCTTCGGTATCTGTATTTAACCACAGAGTCACAATTATGTTGATTAAGGGACTGGATTTTTTCCCCCATTTATAGGTGGAGCTGGCCCTCTGGGATACAGCTGGGCAAGAGGATTATGACAGGCTGAGGCCTCTCTCTTATCCTGATACAGATGTTATCCTCATGTGCTTCTCCATTGATAGTCCAGATAGTTTAGGTAAGGCTATAAAATAACAGTTTAACAGTTATAGGTCAGGAATGGTCAACATATTGTATGTCTTCCCCTATCTGAAGTAGTTACCATGCGATCTGAAACTGCTGCTTTGATCAATAAAGCAGGAGGCAAACCATTCTCTGCTGGACAGCCTTACTGCATAGTCAACAATATTGTACTTAGTGTCACAGTCAACAACATTATATGAAATAGTATAGGTTCTCCTGCCTTTCTGTTTCTGTTTCTGTTTCTGTTTCTGTTTCTGTTTCTGTTTCTGTTTCTGTTTCTGTTTCTGTTTCGTTTCTATTCTATTCTATTCTATTCTATTCTATTCTATTCTATTCTATTCTATTCTATTCTATTCTATTCTATTCTGTAATGTTTTTCAAATGTCCGAGTATTCTTCAAAGCCAAAATGGTGTCCTGGAAATAGTATTGTGTGTAGTATGTAATTGATGTCACTGAGTTGTAAAGGTAAATAAGGAAAGATTGTAAACATGTATTGCTTTGGAAAGTGCTAAAAAGTTATGATAAACTTCTATTGGAAGTGATGAAGCTTTGCAGAGTTCTTGCTAAGCGTATGAAGTTCAATAATCTCTTCTGAAATTTGGATGGGAAGAGTATTAATGCTTTTGACTTTGGGGTTGAAAAAAAGACTGTGGGGCAACCAATATTGGACAAATACATCACTGAACATATCAACAGAGTTTTTGCAAACAACCAGGCTCTAATTATCCTACTTTAGACACATTGTGCAAAACCTAACTCTTTGGAAAAAGTTCTAATACTGGGAAGGAAAAAGGATGAGCAACCAGCAAGGTGGATAGACTGAGATTTAATGGCAATGAGTGCATTCAGAAAGACCAGGTTAGAGACAGATCTTCATGGAGAAGATCTATGTGATCACTAAGGGTGGACATCAAGACAACTTGTTGGCACATAGGTCAGTCAGGTGATCCATCAATTCATTTCCCATCACTGGTTGCTGCTTGTGGAATAGGCCTGCTTTTTCAGGTGAATGAGTTCATCACTTTAGAAAAAACACGTCAACTATTCTGTTCTGAAATCATATCATATTTTTCTCAGACATATTTGGTTACTTTTATAATATTTCTTATCACAGAAATCACAAACAAAATCTTAACTCTAATTGTTTTTCAATCTTTGTGAGTCTCACAAGAATACCTTAACATGACAAAAAGCTGAATTTTAGGGGCAAATTTTAAGACTGCTGTAATAGCCTACACACATGGATACTGCCTAAGAGAATGCAGACTGGCAGAGGTTCAGGACGTCTCTTCAAAGTCTGTACTAGACAAAGGAATCCTTTAGGGATCGAATCTATTTTGCTGGATGGAGAATGAATAGCTTCCTCCATTCAAGATTAGCCATTTTGGATAGTTACTTGGATATGTTTTCACTATGACACCATTAATAGTTTTTCAGTATATAAGGACAGAAAGGACTCAACAGTTGCCTTCAGGAGAAAGATGAGGGGAAATGAATGTTGGCAGTATTGCAGAGAGGGAAAATTCAAGGATGAAGGGATATGTACTTTTTTTCTGCACAGAAAGCCTTTGTGACATTTTAAGATTTTCTGTAGCTCTATGTACTTCATCTCTCTATGCTACTACAATTTCTGACTGTGGTTCTGGGGTTTAGATGGGAAACTTCCAACACACTTCTCAGTCACTTCTTCCCCTGTCTTTTACTGGTCTAAAGAGTACAAAGTTCCCTTACATCTGTAGTGGGGTGAGGTGGATGAAGCAGACTGACACTTGTTTACCAGCCAAGATTCTGGAAACAAGACTCTTATTGTATTCAGTCTCACCAAAATGGATCTTTTCCCTTATATTGATGTGGGGATTACACTTATGAATCTGTTCTACTGGGGATTTGCTCAGTGAGTGGGTTCTCCCATCTCTTTGCTTCTTCCAGAGAACATACCAGAAAAATGGACACCTGAAGTGAAACATTTTTGCCCAAATGTGCCCATCATCCTTGTAGGAAACAAGAAGGATTTGCGGAATGATGAACACACACGCAGGGAGTTGGCAAAGATGAAACAGGTGACCAAATTAATGTTACCTCATCAATTCCACCCTCATTTGGGATTATGGCTGATTAAAGAAGCTGTTGATTTTGCATTTCCAATTCTAAACAGTTGAGCTTCCTTTGAAGAATGAAATTTGAGTACAAATTGATGCTCCTCTTTAACCACCCCAGTGAAGTTTTTAATTTAGTTCTGGTTTGCTTTCTCAGGACACTTGGGCAAGAAGCTGAATCTTTTTTTAAAAAGAGCTTGAAAATTGAATTAAGAAATATTTCTTTATTATTTGTACATCTCTGAATTACATTTTATAGTTTGCTTTAATTGGTTGCTTTTGATCATAACAACCCAATTAGCATGAAAAAATAGGATATAAATTAATAAATCCACAAGCTTTTCCAGTAGTCTATTTACCTTTTTTCAACTCTAGCATTTTCTCCCAACAAGCATGGATGAGAAATTATTCTGGAAGCACTGGCAACTACGATTCCTATTCTACTCTGGGTGCAAAACATGCTATTAACGCAGTTTATATTTCCAAAGCGGCTTGGACTTGGCTCATGATGATCTGGTTATTTTTCAGCAATGTCTTTAGAAAGGGAATCAAAGGAAATTTGTCTTCTATATATGCCCAAATCCTCCCCACAGCGTCACAAAGACATTAATGTCAAGTGTACTTTTTTATTTGATGAGTGTTCCCTTCACCCCAATAGCCTGCGGCAGGTAAGAACCCAATTTAGTCCTGCACTAAGGATTTATGCCAGTGTTTCCTACACATCAGTGTTACATATTGGGCCTTTGTCAGAATGATGGCATTAATCCCAAAGTTGCACAGCCCTATACCCGTTTAAATCAGCAGATGTCTCAGGGCTGTCTTGAGTTTACGCTTCTTCTGTCATACAAGCAAGGTGCACAATGATACTCTGAAAATATAAATTATTAAGTTATGTAATGTGTATGCTTCAGGTTGCATCTACAAAGGAGGGACACCTGGCAGGGTTTAGAATGGGACCCTTTCTGTTATTGTGCCCACCCTTTAGAACATCATCCCTCTAGAGATCCTATTGGCTCCAACTCTGTTGGCTTTTTGTAATGTCTTAAAGGCTTGGTTTTATCATTGGGTCTGGAAGTCAGAAAGTGGGGCTGAGCCTATCTATACATTGGTTATGTTAATTGTGACTGATGAATCAATTTTTACTTCTGCTACTGTTCAGTGGCTAGTTTCCTTGCTTTTATTTTTATAAAAGCAATATGGACAGTCATATTAAATTGAAATAAATAGATTACAGCTTGCCAAAAGTTTTTGACAACTTGCTGTGGTCATCAGAAATGCTTTCTGCTATATTGTCTGAGGCTAAGCAAAACAAACAATTAAGAGGAAGTACCATATTTTTCAGAATATAAGACGCACCTTAGTTTTTGGGGAGGAAAATAAGAAAAAAGCTGATTGGCAGGTGGCTCTGCCTACTGGAATACCCCCAATCAGCTATTCCCAGAGGTGAATTTTAGCAACAAGTTCCTTGGTTGGGAGCTCTGTGCCTTGCTTTTTTTTTTTTTTTTTTTTGCTTTTTTTCCTGCCTTTGAAACTTCTGAAATTCTGTTTCAGAAAAAACTTTCTTTTCTTGCCTCTGAAAGCCTCTGAAACAGAACTTCAGAAAAAACGCCTCTGAAGCTCTGTTTGGGGGCTTCTTTTCTGAAGCTTCATTTCTGATGCTTTTTTCAGCCTCTGAAACCTCTGTTTGAGAAGCCTGGTGGGGCTACATTCAGAGTATAAAACGCACCCAAATTTTCACCGTCTTTTGTGGGGGGAAAAGCTGTGTTTTATACTCCAAAAAATAAGTACTGGGATTACCTTGGATTTTTCTATTATTATATCAGGCAGTGCTAAATAATAATCAAACTGTTTTGCTTGTCATCATTTTTACGAAGGAGCCTGTGAAGCCAGAAGATGGCAGAGACATGGCGAACAGAATCAATGCTTTTGGCTACCTTGAATGCTCCGCCAAGACAAAGGACGGAGTGCGGGAAGTGTTTGAAATGGCTACCCGGGCTGCCCTGCAAGTCAGAAAGAACAAAAGGCGCAAAGGTTGCCCGCTCTTGTAGAGTGTGTGTTGGCAAAAGTTGTGACTGTGCTGTCTGAAGGATGCACCTTTTCCACGGATTGCATGGAAGCAAGCATGGCGTCTCGATAGATGGAAGAGTACAAATTTAATGATAGTTGGCTAACTTCAGCCTCCATTCTTCTGCACAGAAAAGGCCACCCAGGGTATTCCACAGCAGTGGACTGTAGGTCTTTCCTTGGGCAGCGTGTCTATACCATAATTTTGTATGCTTGGGAAGTCAAGAGAAATCATTTGAATCCTTTTTGTAATGATTTGGGTATAGGGCTGACAGTTTATATGACTTAATTCTATACTTCTTGCTCTTTTATACTAATTCTATAATTTGGTGCTTGTATGGATTTTCACAGATTTATGTTTTCACAAATAACAGAAGGTAGACATTTGGAAATCTGCAACATATGAAGCTGGACTACAAGCTAATGTATTTACCAGTCTCCCTCCATAACCTGGAAGGCAAGGGGCTATCAAAAGGTTCATATGAACGTCTGGGAGGATATCAGCCTCTATTGTGATTAGTGTTCTCTATTGCACTTCTGTCTGAGGGACATAGCCTTGTGTTTTGACAATACTATATTCTCAGTTCCTTATTAAATTAATTTGATTTTATGTGATTTGCCTTTTTTCTTTGTCCTTGAAGTCCTGCCAGCTGGATTAAGGTTGGGCAGAGTTGGCTTTCCCATCTGCTATAGAATAGCAAGTGGTGAAAAGGAAGGTCATTGTCGCTGTAAATACTGAGAAGAATAACCTTTGAATAACGTGTGTTGACTTTCAAGAAATGCACTGAAGGGACTAGATAGTGTTTTCATCTGGTGATCATCTGAACTGTATTTTTCACTAAGGTTAGATAAATGTGCATTTCCTTTTTTTGCTTTGGGGGGGGGGTTGGATTTTTAAACACCACAAAACAACAGAAAGAAAAATGTAATTGAAAGTAAACCTGAACAGAATGAAACATTCAGCATAAAGTTTACGGCTGGACATTCCATCTGGACCTTTTTACACATAGATTCTAGTTTTTTTTCCCCCAAAGTGGAATGAAGAAAATGAAGATGGAGTGTTCGTATTTCATTGAGTAAATGTAATGTCAATTTTAATAATCACTCCAAAAACCTCAGAAATTCCATGAGAATGAAATGCATCTGACCAGCCAATGGCTATAGCAACAGATTGGTGTGTCAAAAAGATATGCTTTTCTTAGGAACTGGTGTGTTTTAAACACCACAGCATCTGCCCAAGTAGTGGATATATTATGATGTCTTTGTAAGCACAGCTGCACCAGGAACAGAGTAAGACACCAGCATTCTTCATCTTCTGTTTACCTCATAAAATGGCAAAGAGCCAAACATTACTGTTGCAGTTGGCGCATGGTGCCAGCTGCTTCCTAATCATGCAGATCTCTGAGGATCTACTGAATAACCATCACCAGTGGTACAATGCATAGGACCATCTTTTAAACATACAGGAATAACAAATGACCTAATGTAATGAAGGATATTCTTGTTCCTTTGAGACAATATGACTGCAGACGATTAGTGCTTTTCTATTGACTAATCTAGGGGTAAAAATTATGTGCTTCTGAACTAAACCAAGTCTTGTGCTTAAATAATGCTCTATCTAGTGCTGTTCCCAAGGCTGAAAAAAAGTCGCATCACTGTATAACATAAGAATGAAAGAAATTGAGTCAGAAGTCAAGGCATCTTTCCAATGAAAAGTAAATTCTATCACTATCTAAGACAGGGGGTCTCCAAACATGGCCTCCCAGAATTCTACTGGCTGAGGAATTCTGGGAGTTGAAGTCCGCAAGTCTTAAAGTTGCCAAATTTGGAGACCCCCTCTAAGAAGTCAGAAAGATTTATTTCTTTAATCCCATCCAGAACCACATGGGGGGGGAATCTAAATTTTTCACATCTGTGTAATGCCAGGCAGGGGGAGGAAACAATTTATAACTGATACAGAATCATGATGCATATAATTAAATTTTAATTTTATAAATTTAATAAATTTAGTACAAAAACCGATTAGATAAAATCTTAAGTCTTGAAACTAACAAGGTTTTGGTAATTTTCTCCTTTCCCTCATCCTATCCTCCCCCCAAAAATCTTCATAATCTCTACAATATCTCGATACCAAAATGTAATCACTGTTTGAAATATCAAAAATATTTCAATTACTATTCCTCAGACCTACCCTACATGTGACCATATGCACTTGTTCTCAGCATTACAAATGTGCAGGCACTCATGAAAGAATACACGATTAATTTGGTCACGATTGGTAACCGCACATGAATTTCTACTTCATTATTAATTTTTTTAAGCAGAGTTTTGAGAACCCTGATATTTACTCCTGAGAAATAGCAGGTATGAAGATCAAATAAAATTTGGCTACTTGTCTGGTCCATCAATCCTGCAGAAATGTTCAAGAAGGCAGTGTTCACCAGGATCACATTTAAGACAGCACTAGTTTCAATGTTCATATCTCCATTGTGGCTCCACTTGCTGCTGGATGTAACTGTCTTGTAAGCCATTATCTGCAGAGAAGATAACTAGGTGAAGAGGCAAGTAGGCAGATAGAAAGGAGAAGGAAATCTATTTGCTATCCTTGCATTAACCAAGCAGCCTTTCTGAACATTTAAAGGGGTACACTTAACTCTTCTTCTCCAAGATGCATAAAGCTTCAGTGTAGAAAAGTTAAAGACTCCAAGTGAATTGGATTTTGGCTGGAAATCAATTTTCAGTCTATGTAATGCTTATAAAAAAACATCATCCCTTAAACCAGGGGTCTCCAACCATGGCAACTTTAAGACTTGTGGACTTCAACTCCCAGAGTTCCTCAGCCAGCTTTGCTGAGAACTCTGGGAGTTGAAGCCCACAAATCAAGTTGCCAAGGTTGGAAACCCCTGCCTTAAACAATGACACTCCAATTCCCCATCCCTCTAAAACACTTGAGGCAAGTCACGAGAGTTTCCTCTTCCTGCCTGCTGATCATGGAATGCTGAGACCCAACGAAATCTAATCAAGTCACGCCAACCTATGAGTCATCAATGCTATCACCAGCCAACAGGGAAGTTGAAAAATCATCATTTAGCCAGTGTTCTGGCTTCCGAGCAAAGATAACTCTAGAGCTAACAAAAATATTCCCTCCCCTACACCACACAGTACGGGCACAATTGCCAACTCTAATCTCTAATTGGTCCCCATCCTCCCATTTTGCAAGCCAAAAAGTTGGTATGACATTTCCAGAGTTCATTCTTCCTGAGATTAAAACCACAAAAATTCTTGCTTCAGGCATACTGGACACCTCAAAGGAGACTGATTATAATTATTGTACAATTGAGTAGCAACTGAGGAATTAGAACATTGACTTGTGATCTAATATTGTTGCAATATGGCCTGTATTTAAGAGGACTGTTAAATGCTTATTTCACGGGCAGAATATTTCCTAATTCTTGCTTTTGGCTTCCTTCAATTTAAGGTTGTAAGGCTTAGCCCCATTTTTTCTTAATTTGTGAGCTGACTCTCCCTTCTCATCCCCCAAGTCCACTGCTCTGAAAATGAAAGAATTAAATTGGCTCTCTTCCAAACATTCAAAGAATGACTAACAATTAAAGGTTGCTTTCAACACTGCAGCCATTTCCTTACCTGCTGGCTGATCATTTATGTTGAGAGAAGATAGCTCTGCTGTTAGCAACTCATCCTCTACTCTACTGTGTTTATATCCCTTCCAAGCTTTGTTGACTCTGCAGTATTCAAGAAACCTGTGAACATAGTTGAATTATTAATGCAATTAAAGCAGATCAGAATTTGGAATGGGAAAACAGGATACGTTTGGACATAAACAACTCACACTCTTGCGAACCACTTACAGAAGTGGCAGTCCCAAAGGTGCCCCCTCAGGAGGCAACTGGACTTTCCTATTTTTTCTTTGAAGAATCTTTAAAAACAGGAAAAGTCCAGTTGCCTCCTGAGGGGGACACCTTTGGGAAGGACATGGCCTGGATGGCTGAGAGTCTCTGGAGACTTTTGGCTACACAATTTGGGATGAACACCCTTTCAACAGTGTGGGAGTAGGAATGGATTTCGCAGGGGGAGGGGAACTGCAGACTACAGGAACCAGGATAAACTCCAAGTGCTTCAATGACCCTCTAAAAGGATGCAAATGACCAGCTGTCTGCAAGGAATATAAATCCTTCCATTCCCCACTATCTTGTCAGAGCTGAAGAAGCTTCTTGGATGAGAATCAAAATGTCTTCCAAGAAAAAATAAAGTCCAGTTGCCTCCTGAAAAAGCACCTTTGAGACAACCATGACCTGGATAACAGAATCTCTTCAGATTTACAGAAATGACAGGGTCACTGAGGCAGTCACAAATCAATTAATGAGATTCCAAATTGCAAATAAGCCTCTCAATACAGGCTTTATGAGACTTCTCAAGCTGAAGACTGTAGGAATAGATAATACTGGGCTATGTAGTACCTTCATGTCAGAGAAGTATAAAATCTAGAATAAAGATTGATTCCTTCTTTTCATGTAGAACCAGATACTGTAACTTAGCCATGCTTTACCTGGAAATGTCAAAAGAATATCTAGTGCTGCTTATTCAGTTGTATCTCTGATTCACCGCAGAAGGAAAAATAATTTTACTAGCTGGGCAAAGACATTAGGATTAAGGAAGCCAACACTTACTCATTCCAGTATGGATCCTTGCTTAGTGTAATTGGGTTGCCTACAATAATCAAGAGTGCCTTAGCTCTTGTAAGGGACACATTCAGGCGCTGAAAATGAAAAGGAGGAGTGATAAAAAAAGAAAAAGTTAACAACTTAGATCACTGGTAAAGAATTCTACATACTCCCGACATTCAAGTATGAGATACAGATTTCATAATTGACACTTAAAGATGATAAAAAGCTTCCTTAACTTCCATCTCCTAACTGAATCTTCTGGATATTCTAAGAAATAGCCTTTATCTAGCACAAAACTACTACAAACAGGGATTTCATTCCCAAATTGGTGGTTTGCTTTTTCTTGGTTCAGTGGTTAAGAAACTGAACTAAGAATGGAGAAAACAGAGTTTTAGTCCCACTTTTGGCACAAAGCAAACAGGGTGACTATACGCCAGTTTAACGACTGTTCAGCAACCAAATGGTGAAGTTACAGTAGTGCTGAACAAAGGGACTTATGACCTAGTCACCATGCCTGGGATGTCTTGTCCCGTTACAGAGCTGAACAGTGCATATGAATTGATCCACCTACCTTTGTGTTTTCCTGCAGCTTCTGACTGGCACACCTAGCCAATGTGAGATATGTTTTTCCTACAGAGGACACTTCATGCCATTCTGCAAGTAAGGGCCATTTACGTCATTCAGCGTGCAGAATTTGGGGAAAAAGCTTTCTCAACGATCATGACAATGGTGCCCACTTGTAGAATGGTGCAAGGCGGCCTCTTTAGGAAGGGTGCCTGTTAGCAGCCACAGAAAAACACAAAGGTGTAACTGAAACAATTTACATGCACTGCTGGGTCTGGTGACCAGTCAAGGCACACCAGGCATGGTGAGGTGTGGGGAAGGCCGGGCCTCCCTATCTGCAGGTTTCCACACACTGGTGAGCTCTGTAATCAACCAAGTTCTCCCAGGTTTGGTGTGATGGGGGAGGCGGCCATGGCATCCAGAGTTACAGTAGGAACCCACATGCCAGTGGGCCCTAGCTAGCCGAGGCCTTCCAGATCATGGCAGGTTTCTGTGCACAAGTGGGCCCTACAGCTTGTGCGAGGCCACCCTCACCCCTTAATGATCACAACCGGGAGAGTCAAAATTGTGATTGTTGAGTGAAGCAGTCAAGTGATATCTCACTTAATGACTGCTTCGCTCAATTACCAAAGATTCTGGTCCCAATTATGTTTGTAATTTGAAGTCTGTCCGCACTTCTAAAACGGTTGCTAAGAAAATTGCAGGGATTTACCCATATAGTTGCTCTGAATCAAGACAAAGAGAATAAAAAGTAGTCTTGAATTTAACTAAGGATCACCACCTGGTGGTACAGAAGAGTTAAGAAACTCCTTACTTTGCAGAGCTTCAGGCTATATTAGCTTTTGTTCCAAAATGCTTTGATAAGATAAATCAAACTTTGCTCGTACCATAAAGGTGTTTAAAGGAAGTTGTAAAAATGTCAAGTGATGAAATTCCTGTGTAAAGCACACACAGTCCTGCTCTAAAAGAGCTATTAGATTTACAGTAGTCTTAGCAGTCTTATATAACTGGTTTTGGGGCATCAGAACAGAGTAGATCATGTTAATAATCCTTTCTGGGAATTCTTCCTATATTTCTAGGACAAACCGGGGCTACAGAAATATGATACGGAGATATGTGAAATGTGTACAGTATATACTAACCCATGGTTTATTTATCCAAGGTTTCTTAAATAATCAGAAATGACTTGATTCACACAATGCTAAATTATAAACAATAAATTTACTAGACAAGTTTGGGCATGTGCAAAACAGAAAATAAATTATATTTTGTTATAGCTTCTCTATCTAATGGCCCCCAAAAAGGAAGAGTCATTTGGGAGGATATGTTTCTGGGGTGTTTTGGTCCCATAAAAAAGCCAATCAGCCCCGGATGTGCTAAAGATTATAGCATGTCACAGATTGGTGTGATACCTTGGGATTATTGAGGAAACCAAGGTTGAACTCTTCATCTATTCCGAAGTAATTGCTGCTGCTGCGTACTGTTGAAACGAGCACCACACGCCGCTCCTGACCCTGGAATTCCTCCACAGAGCCCACCTGAGGTGCAGAAACATAAAATAATTCTAGCTAGGATTTACGAGATATGGAAGTCCAGAGTGATAGATGGGCTTAGCAGGGGGCTTTTTCTTTTCATTACATCTGGGTTTCCCAAACGGCGAAGCATACAAGTAGCCTTTGTTGAATGACATGTCACTCAATGGTACTGAATGAGAGGGACTTCAATCAGTTCTAGATGTTCTAGCCATCAGGGCATCCCAACCTGCAGTCATAGGATCACAACTGGAGCACCTGGCAACTAGCTTGCAATTAGGATGTTACAGCATCCTGCAATTAGGTGACCACCATTTGTGATCTTCATTGCCAGCTGCCAACAAGCAAAGTCATACAGAAACTGGAAGAGGTTGTAAATGGCAATCACCGGATGATGGGATGCTGTGACTGTGTGGGATTTGCTTAATGGCAGCAACTGGGATTGCCACAACTGCCATTTTTAAATTAGCACAGTCACCTAGCATCAGTCTAAAGAACAGTGTCACTTAGCGACTGAATTCCCAGTCCCAATTATCACAGTTAAGCGAGGACTACCCGTGAGGAAGTGCAGACAGGGAAGATGTGGAGAACCTTTTAGTACATTGTTACAATTAAATCCACCTTTCCCAAAGTTCCGCTGTATTTTCATTGTTCATGTGTGTTCACCCTGGTTTCTGAATGTTTAGCACGAGTATGTACCTTAAAATTAGAGTAAAGGCTGGTATGATTGCTAGAGCTTACTAACTGAAGGATTTTTTTTTTCAAAAGACATAAATCCAACTGAAGGTGTGCATGCTTTGCCATTGCAGCATACGAGGTCCTACCTGGTCATACAAACGTACTGTAGGTTTGAGCTATAGGACATAACAGTAAATAATCGAAGCTCCCTTGGTGCAGATCTCACCTTTAGATCCTTGATCCCCATCAGGGACTTTAATTCTATATTTATGGCCTTTCTTATCTTCTCTACCTAAGCAGAAAGAGAAATTAGTGTATCATAAGTCCTTAGTTTGATTATTGGTCCTCAGCAGAGATGAAATCTTTGTAAAGCTGATTTTTTTTTTATTTAATACACACTGCAGAGGTGGAAGACTTGCCTTTTTTCCTTTATCTTAAGTATATACATGTTTATGCTTTCTTTTTCAGTGTCACAGTATATGCTGGGAACAAAGGAAGTATAAAAGAATTATCTTAACTTCCAGTCCATAAAAATCTAAGCATTTTCCTGCATTGCTGAAATATTTAAAACTAGAGTGCGTTTTAATATCAAAAGTACAAAAATATCTAATGCATATTGTTATACGGCACTATATATTCAAAGCATACATATGGAGAACGCAAGGCATAATGTAGGATAGTTGCAAATTGTCAAAACAAATCCCATGTCTGGAATAACTCTCTGATGCATTTTTGATGTCATTGCTGTAAACTGTGGTTCATCGATGTTACAGATTGCATCCTCTTGAAAATTACAGGCATGGAAACAGTTGAGAAAACTTCTGGTTACATCAGACAGAGGACATTTTGACCACGTGAAGAAACTGTGGGTTTACCACTACTGAAAGAAAAGTGTCTAGTTTAGTCAGCTGAGGAAGGTCTCACCTGCTTTCTGTATGGGGAGATGACACCAATCTCTTTGGGAGGAATTTTGGTTTGTCCATTTTTGCCCTGATTTTCCAGAAGAAGTTTCTTGAGATAATCCATCAACACACTGATCTCAGCAGTATTAAAAAATGAAGGGCTCCTCTCTTCTTGCTGGTCTTCCCCACAGACCCCATGGAATATGATAGGAAATTTCTGCAAAAAAAAAAAAAAAAAGTAGGGAAAAAACCTACCTAAGTATTTCACAATACATGTATATGATTATGCATATGTGATCCTACTCAATGTATAAAGGTCCTCACCGACTTGGGCAGTTCGCTCCAATTGCAGAAGGAATGAGTAATTAGGTGATCACCACATTCCATGAGTTTTTCATCATAGAATTTTTTATTGGGGAATTCGAGGATGGCTTTATGAGACCTGGAATTGAAGAGTGACATTTTAGCATCTAAGCAAACTTGAATAGCTTACAAGAAAGAGAATGATGTTTTCTTTATCTCCTACCACAAGTTAGAACCTGAAAGCCCTAGTTGCCTGTTTTTGTGCTACTTCAGACTTTCTAGACTCCCTTGGTCAAGTCTATCAGAGATAACCCCCATTTACAAAACTCGAAAAACAGCCCTTTCTTCATAAGCGTATCTGTGGAGAAGATTGAGCAAAGAACATGATGGAAGTTTGTACATGGAATGCACAGTGGCTTTCCATATGTATTATAAATAGAATAACAGAGTTGGAAGGGACCTTGCAAGTTTTCAAGTCCAACCCCCTGCTTAGGCAGGAAACCCTATACCGTGTTTCCCCGAAAATAAGACCGTCTTATATTTTTTTGAACCCTGAAATAAGCGCTTGGCCTTATTGCCATGCGCTCAAAAACCCGATTGAGCTTATTATCAGGGGATGTCTTATTTTGGGGAAAACAGGGTACCATTTCAGACAGATAGTTATCCAATCTCCTCTTAAAAACTTCCAGGGCTGGAGCATCCACAACTTCTGGAGGAAAGTTGTTCCACTGATTAATTGTTCTGTCAGGAAATAATCTCAGAAATGTTCTGCGATTATGTTCTAAAAAGCTGCACTCTTTCTAAGGCACTTATATGTCCGCCTAGCTGAGTTTAGACACATAAATAAATCAATTGAAGTCGAATCTATTCCATTTTCACAATGTGCTGATCTTATTTACCTTTTTATAGCTGAACTCAAGTCTGGTTAATTTCTGATTTGATATCACAGTACTATCTGAAGTGAATCCAGGTAATTCAGTAACTAAGTTAGGAATACAGGGTAAATCAAGTTCTGTGATTTAGGGTGAACAGAGAATTTTATAAAAGCTACATGATATTGGTCACCCCAGCACTTATATTATTTATTTGTTCAACTTGTATTCCACCTTTTTCCAAAAGAGAAAGGTAGTCCTTCATTTACAATCATTTGTTTAACGTCTTTCAATATTACGACACTGAAAGAAGTTACTTATGACAGTCCTCACACTTAGAACCATTGCAGCATACCCACAATCACATAATCAAAATCTGGGAACTTGGCAACTGGCACAATGGTTGTAGATTCCCAGAGTCATGGGATCATCCCAGCCAGCTACCAACAAGCAAAATCAATGGGAGAAGCAAGATTCATTTAATGACCATATAATTCACTTAACAACTGCAGTGAATCACTTCACTGCATATGGCAAAAGATATCATAAAATCGGGGGTAACTCACTTAACAAGCCCGTTGCTTAGCAACAGAAATTCTGGTCCTATATATATATAGGCAGTTTTTCAGTGTGTCATTTGCACCATCTTCTCTTTACATGCAGTTTTTCCTTTAAAAAGAAACTCTCAGACCATAGGGTGCAATTATTATTGTAAACTATCACTGGATAAATTTCCAAAGTAGAAATCCCAATGTCATTCAGCCAATGTCACAGAGGAATTTGTAGCAAAGCAAAACCTACTTTTGATTTTGACAGGAAATTAGAGCATGGAATGTACCTGTAATTGCGCAGCAGCATAGTGACAAATTGTGGGTTGTATTTCTCATTTGTCTTTTGGTATAATGAATTGTGGTGCATCAGCCGCTCCAGCAAAGAAAGTCCTACAAAAGCAAAAATGCCTCATAAGTGTTGAAAAATTGGGACAGTTTGTCCCTCCGCAATTTCCCTTTCTTAGAGCAGTACAACAATCCAGTCTAGGGGAAAATCCTATAGGCTAGTTACTTCGAGAAACAACAAGATGACTACCTCTCTAATCAATATAGAATAGTCCTATTATTTCATCCAAAGTAACCAACATCTAACATACATTCCTGGAGCATTTTGTGGATATATTTGAAACAATCTTAAACTACATAGGTAGAATTTCTTAAGAAGACTTCACCACTGCTCGTATCCTTTGCAATCAAACAACCACTTCAGAGACATCATTAATTAAATCTAAAGACAAACTGAAATGGGATTCACGGAAGATGGTAGAATTCCCTGTTATAAACAAGCTGGGTTGACAAAATCAGAAATGAGTAGGTGATAAGCCGCCTGGGAAAGCCAAGGCAAATCATCAAAACCATAAAAAAGCGAAAGTTAGAATATTTTTGAAATGTGATGTGACACCCGGAAAAATATGGCATACTTCATTTAATCTTCCAGGGAAAGATTGAAAGCAAATGAGGCCCAGGCAGAAGAAGAACATCATGGCTTCAAAATCTAAGGGACTGGTTTGAACAAAACTCAGCAGTACTTTTTCGTGAGGCTGTTGATAAAAATAGGATCGCCAACATGATCGCCAACATCCAATGACAGATATGGCACAAGAATAAGTAGTAGTGTTCCCCCAGAGCTATTTTTGAAACAGACATTAACAGTACTATGGTTATACAATGGCAATGTGAGAGTTCAATGGCTTTACATTTCTTTACATTTTTTTCTTTACCCTTAAATAGCTATTTTGCACCATATAAACTGCTAGTACATTAAAATATGACTTCCTTTTACTTGCCCAAGCCATGTTTAACTGCCAGAGGAGATCTCAAAATTGGTCCCAGTTGCTTGGGATCTCCTGCCAAAACCAGCTGACCTCCATTAACGTTTGTCTTTGGGTCCATCATGGCAAGAATACCTGAAAGAGAGATGGAGATCTATTTGCTTTGTTAACGTTTTCTTCTGATTTCCCCCCCAAAGTTTGCTAGGTTGCTTACTTAAATATAAAAACCACATGGAATAAGATAAAGCAACATTAAAAATGAGAAAACAAGTATTAAATATTAGCATTTATAAAAAAGCTAAAAAGAGGAAATAAAAAAACAAAACAAATAGCTTTTTACCATACAGCAGAAATATCTACAATAAGGACTCCTAGGGTTTATTTTTTAAAATTTATTTGCTGCCCATCTTGGTGTGGGGCTACTAGGCAGCTTACAATGGCAGAATACAAAATTATAAAAATATAAATATAACAATAGGAAAACAAAAACTATAAAAATAATAATGAAAGTACAACAATATGTATTAAAAAATGAACTGAGCTGGAACAGGATGCATGGGCAGGGAGAAAGTGGGGTTTGTTATTAGTCTGATAGCTACCTCCACTCTGGTACTCCAGTGGCTCGCCAGGCCAAGTGATAGAGTCAGGCCTTTAGGTTCTTACAGAAGGACAGGGGGTGTGGGGGCAGACCTTGCTCCAGGGGGCAGAATGTTCCAAAGGGATGGTGCTACAGCAGAGAAGGTTCTTCTCCTAGATCCCACCAATAGAGTTCTTTGACTGATGGGATCTGTAACAGTCCTCCTCTGTCAGTACAATTGAGAAAGGCCTGTCCTAGCAGCCCATTTCACAAAGTTTCCCTTTGTGGATTGTTTAACAATAGGCAAAGATTTGCCTATTTCCCGATCACAGCTAAAAAGTATTAAAACCTAGAACTGATCAGCTCCACAACTACTACTTTGTTAGTTGTTAGTAAGAAGCTAACATAATATGCTAAATACTACTGGAAGGTTTTATATAAACACACAACTGCCATTCAAAACATTCTGTATCTTCAACAGCAGAACATTAACATATCTAGAAATGGACTTCCTCAACCTTCCCCAGGACTCTGTCTCCCCAAAACACAGATTACTGGAAATTCTGGAACCACACTACCAATACTTCTGGCAAATGCCAGACTGGGGAAGTGTAAGTTAGTTGACAAGAACCACAGCAAAGATATATGGCAATATTCTCATCGCCTGGTAGATGATGTATCATTTCTATTCTGTCCTACTGAAAATGAACATACTAATCTTGTGAAGAAGAGAAAGGGATCAAAAGCTACAGAAAAATCATTCCTCACCTGAAATGGCAATCAGGCTCTCTGGTTCCACAGCATGGCCACTCTCATCAATAAAGACATGAGAAAAATGCCCCGGAGGGAAATCAGCTGAAGCCAATCTAATTAGAAGAGATACACAAAATCTTTGAACACATGCAGAAATATTCAGCTTTCCAGGAAAAGCACTATTACCCTAGGTCCTCTCTTGTGTGAAAATGGCCTTTTTCCCAAAGTCTTATGAAAACTCTCTGCATGAAAATAAAATCTCTAAAACTCCTTATTTATCCTTTAAACTAATTTTGGCATCCTTTACCAAGAGACTTGGAGGAAATATTCATTTCTTTCCCACCTCCCATGTGGGCAAGAATTCAGAGAACTGTGATCCTTGTTCCTCTTGCAGCAACCGCACTGAGTCTAATATTACTACCGCACGGTAGTCTAATATTACTTATTTCATTAAATTTATATACTGCATCTCTTCCAGGAAGGTTTGAGAGATTTTCTTGGTTGCAATACTCCTCCAAGAATTTTTCTCCACAAACAGAACCCTTTCTCAACCCCAGCAACTTTTAAGATGTGTGGACTTCAACTCCCAGAACTCCATGGTCAGCATGCTGACTGGGGAACTCTGGGAATTGAAACTTATACAATTTAAAGTAGTTGAAATGGAGAAACATTATTCTAGAGAATTTTAAGCTAAGAGACAATGATTCAAAGTCACCCTAGTGAAATTCCTGATGTGAATAAACTTGAACTTGTGTTTATTTAGGACGAGTTTAGCATCTTAATCATTACCACCCAAGATCCTATAGTACAGTTAAGCAAAAATTTTGATTTAGCCTGTTTTCAGCTGTCATACCCTTGAAACTTATTATTGATATCAGAATGGCTAATGTTTTACTTTTTGCTTAACATTACAGTAAGCAAACCAAGAATAGATCCATTACCTCTGTTCATGCCCTTTCCTGGAATTGGGGATACTAACAAAACACTCTTGAATATCTGTCTTTGGATCTGTCACATAGCAACCAAGAAAATGTTTGGTATTTCAACAGATATTCTTAACTATATGAAATAGTGCCTTAAAAACAGTTTTTCTCCAGAGTTGGTGAACTATAATTCATAGTATACTTGTTGGGAGGTGATGGGCTCTGTGAATATTAACCCATGCTAATCACTTAATTCTTGTGTTTATTTCAGAGATCAGTTGATCATTTCTATAAAAATATGTGCTGAAAACAGGTGGCTATAAAAAGTTAATTTTCTCCCTTCTTAGCTAGTTATATTTTTTACCTCCTGAAATTGAATGAAATTTTTGAAAATAAATAAATTTCATTTTCTAATGATAAGAGTAAAATTTCAAAATTGAATTTTTATAAATGATTAACTTCTTCCAAATCACTATGCCTCTCCATAATAATTTCATAATCTGTTTCCCACCCATCTTCAGTAGTTATTTTACATGTGGCCTACCTTCCTGCTGTCACCAGTGTGGTGATAATGACCTGGTAGCTTTGCAGTTTTTCCTTTTCTGGAAATATAGGGCAATTCTGTGCCTTATTCCAGTTACACACAGGCTAGAAACAAAAGCAGGCATTAAATAATACCCAAGAATGGAGATCTATTCTTTTTAAATTTCTCAATTCAAAATTTTAGATGGTAGACATATGAGAATGCTACCAGCAGTTAGCCTGGAAGATCTTAGTCAGAACAGAATGCTTAGCTTGGAGAGAAAAAACTAAAATATACCTTGATATCCTCGGGGATTGTATGGTAATCCCTACTGCTAGCATTCATCCTGTAGATGTTCCTATTATTCACATGTTTCATGAGGTGTTGGCAGAGAAGGTCTGAGGCACTGTTGGAAGGAGCACAAGCAAGCACATGGGCACCCTCAATGCATCGCAGGACCTGAGAAGAGCACAAATAAGAGGTTTTTAATTGGAAAAAAAAATACTTCAAGCCTTGCAGGAAGCTACTTAAGGATGGTGCAAAATAGCACTGGGTCTCCATAAGATTCTTGGTTTAGGACTATATTCATCAAGGTTGTAAGCAAGATTTCTTGGCTCCTCCCCAGTCCATTTCACACTTTCATTATAATTAGATCTGTGACAAAAGTATATTCACCTGCTTAATGGCCTCCACCATAGTGACTGTCTTGCCAGTACCGGGAGGCCCAAATATAAGATATGGAGCTGGTCTGGAAGTCCCTGCCACCACTTGACGGACAGCTTCCTTCTGCTCCGCATTGTTGTTCAGATTAGGATTATATAGGCTGGAGGGTTCAGGCAGAGAAAAGAAAGAAAATGTAACAAAGCCCAGGCCAAAGAGCAAAATGACACCAGATTAATCTTATTTACAGGTAGGCCTCTATCCGCTATGGTAATTGGGATGTAATTTCCATCACTAAGCAATGTGGTTGCAAAGTGCAATGTTATGTGACTTGCATTGCTTGGTGGTGGCTGATTCATCACTGCAGTTAAGCGAGAATCAAGAGTCGTTTTGCAAGGACCTCCTCAAAACTTCCTCCCAGCTTTGACCAAGCAAAATCACTGGGAAAGCCAGCAGCAAGTTATCAGGCCCAGGCAGCTTGCAAGGAGCCAGGCTGGGCAGCAGGTAAATGGCTGCTGCTGTGCAATCTTAGCCAGCCAAGCCAGAAATGGCTGCTGCCAGGGGAGAAGTGTAAACAAGCTGTCTTTTTTTTTTTTTTTTTTTAATTTGATTTATATGCCGCCCTTCTCCGAAGACTCAGGGCGGCTTACAATGTGCTCAGCAATAGCCTTCATCCTTTTGTATATTTATACAAAGTCAGCTTATTGCCCCCACAAACTGGGTCCTCATTTCACCTACCTTAGAAAGGATGGAAGGCTGAGTCAACCTTGAGCCTTGGCGAGATTCGAACCCTGCAGTAATTGCAGGCAGCTGGTCTTAATAAGCTTAATAACAGGGTGCCTTAAACCCCCTGTACTACCAAGGCTCTTGAGCTCTACCACCTCCACTTGCCCACTATCCTCCTCCTCTCATTGCTGACAAGGCATGCCCAGCCCGACCCTTCTGGAAGTAGCTGTTAGCTACCCAAGGCTTTCGTCCTGAGGCCATGCTTCTCGTGAGGCTTCAGAAGACCCTCGTGCAACTTTGAGAAGGCTAAGTGTGAACTAAGGGAGAAGGTCTCATGTGGCAGCTGCCAAATGAAGGGCTGGAGCCGGGTTGGCTATGCCTTGTCAGCAGATGGAGGAAGCTGGCAAAGGTCAGATGGGTGCAGCAGGGGTGGTGGAGTGCGCGGCCAAAATGGCAGGAAGGAGATAGGAAGGAATAATTTAAGTTCTCCTGCAATCATAAATGCAGGCCAGCTGCCAAATGCCTGAATTTTCGTCACATGGCCATGGGGAGACTACAACAACCATAGAATAAGCATAAGTACCATTCATTCAGTGCAGTTGTAACAGCTGTTGACTAAAAGGCTGTTAAGTAAGTAATTGTATTGCAAGTCATTATCTATTTTTTACAATTATGAAGTTTCACTTATTACATGAGAATTGGTGCATAAGGGGGCAAAAAATCCTGCTTTTATATTAAAGCCAATGGGATCTGAACTAGTAGTAAGTGACAAAGTATATCAGTATAAGACAAAGTATCTTAGGTTGTATTTTAGGAGCAGATAAGACCAACCTAAGAATATCTTAGACTGTAAAGGCACGGAAAATACTGACCAATATATTACTGCTGTGTAAAAGGTAGATTCCATATTGACAAAGAAACAGAAAACAAGCAACATCACAATGTATTTGCAGAAATTTATGAAGTAATCACCGCTGAAACTCCATGTACAATATAGCAGTCCAGTAACCACACTTCAAAAAATGTTATGGAAGAGAAAAAGACACCTATCCCTTGCCCTGGTTTTGTTAAGGTGAAACAATTTCCCTAAAATCGCTGTTATTTTTAATTTGGACAAAAGCCAGAAGTTACTGGAGCCAGGAGGGAAGAGAACTATACAGAGTGGATAAAAATCAATGATTTTTTTTTAAAAATCAAAAAAATCAGATTTTTTTTATTTAAATCGGATTTTTTTTATTTTTATCGAATTTATTTTAATAAAAAACTTTTGGGGTAAAAATCTATCGTAAGATAGTTTTCTATTTAAGATACATAAATAATTTAGTTTATTCAGCATGAAATGGAGCTTAGTTATGTAGCATGAGGCTGTATATTCTGCAACACTGGGACTAGCGGTGAGTCAACAGTGGGTCAAAGAAGTAGCAGAGATGACAGTTGCTCTTTAAAAATTATGATTTAAATCGTGTTGATTTAAATCAAGCCTTTTTACTAGTGATTTAAATCATGATTTAAATTGTGATTTAAATCAACTCGATTTAAATCAAATCCACCCTGGAACTATGTAAGTTCATAAAATTATGAGTGAGGTAGGAAAAGCAAATCCTCCCTCATTCAAAATATTAGAATCCAGAGTTATCCAATGAAGCCGATATTTAGAATGGATAAAAGTAAATATTCTGCTTGTTACATTATTCAGCTAAAAACATTGCTTCTATAAGTTTCATGATGTAACACAAGTTCTAAAAGGAATTTCACAAGGCTATCAAAGAGAACACCAGTGGTGTGACAACTATTTGTAATTCGTGAACCATCTGCTATGGAACATAAGTGAAAGCTTTTTCTCAGTTTACCACAGAATTTGGCTCATTGTGGCAAGAGAAAGCTGGACTATTTGACCAGTTCATTCAGCAGTGTTCTCCTGTTCCCCTTGCCTATTGGCATTCTCTCCCTCCTTTCTTGTTCCTACTCACCAGAGTTCCTGACTAGTAGACAGGAGAGATTTCTTGTAAGAGAAGCATGGGAAGAGCATATGGGACAGTTGCATCTTCTGGGCAAGAGTAACAGCCCGATGCTGAAGGCGTAAGGGCAGACGATTGAAAGTAAATTCCACATCAAACTTCATGTTATCGACAAATTTATTTAGTAATCTAGGAAAAGAAAAGAAAAGGAGGCTGATGGATGATTGAAGAACATGACATTGCTAGCCTAAGGCTAAACATGCAATACTCAATCTGCACCATCATTTCAAGTAGGAGTACTTGAGTACTCCTACTCAACTAGGAGTAGCTTGGTTTTTTTCCCTGGTCTTATTCCAACCTCATGGCCACCTTTCCTAAATTTGGAGCCTCATGATTTTCTTCTACATGATCACACTTGTTCGTTTTTCCTTAGTCTTGCCCATCTTTCAAAATAATCTTGACCTAACGTAACTTGCTTCATAGCTGTGCTTCTCAAACTGCTGAGCTCTCTATTCCACAGATAAGTACCGTGTTTCCCCGAAAATAAGACGGTCTGATATTTTTTTGAACCCCGAAATAAGCACTTGGCCTTATTTTCAGGGAGGTCTTATTATTTTGGGGTGCGTGGACCAAAATGGGGCTCCTCTTGCCATCTTACCTGATTTCCAGCTCTGCATTTAAATATTTTCGGGGAGGGCTTACTTTGGGGGAGGTTTATTTTAGCACATGCACTCAAAAACCCGATTGGGCTTACTATTGGGGAATGTCTTATTTTCGGGGAAACAGGGTACTTTATACAAGATTCGGTAATCTCTTGTTATAGCCTTCCCGCAGTTTGCTACCAGAAAGAATTCTGGTTGGAATTCTGAAATTTAAGTTTCAACACAGAGAATACCAAGTTAAACAAGGCTGAACTTTCCCATACACTTGATTATCAATAATATTAAATTGTCGAGCAACTAAACTGTACAGCAGACATTAAGTTTAAGGCAATGAACATCCCCATAATCTAACATTGTCAATTTCTGAATATTTTTAATTTAATATGCACAATTTAAATCATACTCTATTAAATTATACCTATTAAATACTATTCCTACCTAAACCTTACATAACTATCCATGCTGGATTAGGAACCAATTATCTCAATCTTGTTCTCATAAAAAAAAAAAAAAAATCTAACCGTAGGCTGAAACTGAAGTACTCACTTTTCAGAAAACCCCAGCTTTACTTTATCCAACTCCACAGCATGGACATAACCTTTATAGAAGGTAACTGCGTATTTTGGTTGTCCGTCAGCCAAGCTAACAAACAGATGGTCACCTCTCAACACGGAAGGCCGGTTCTCTGCCACACCAGGCACCTAGAACAAAAAATCAGACCAATCTGAAGCACAGACTTTTTAATTCTCATGCCGAGTAACAAACCTCTGGAATAGCGAATTGAATGTCTTGTTACAGACAATCAATTGCTTCTGCTGGAACAAATGAATTTAAGTCGTATAATATTTGCTATTTGCATAGCAAATGTGCAACTGAGACATTTGAGTGGGCTGGGGCAGGGAATCTTCCTAAACTCTTTCATCATAATTCATTCACAATTTTGAATTTAGAAGTTAAAACATATTAAGAGTGACGGTTTAAATATGGCTAGTGTTTTCCTTTTATTGATATTTTTTAAACTTTTTTGCTGCCATTTTTTTTTCTCCTAGAGTTTCAGCATTCTCTTCCCTCTCTCATTCTCTTTCAGCATGCATTTTACTTTTACTTCTCCTTATTCTCATCTACATGACCTAAAGTTAATTTTCAACAGCTGGTGAGTATAAATAATACTGTATGTGCAATCTGATTTGCTACAATGACATTAGTTATATGTACAATTGTACAGCTAAAGCTATCTGTACAATTTAGTATCCAACTGTTATGCTTCATCCAGACTAATTCACTCTTAATGCTTGCAGCCAATTTCAAAGATCTAGCTTGTATAACATACTTTAAGCACACATACTAAAAAAGCCCTCAATCCTGAAGAAATACAACTACTGAACTAAAAACAACTCTAAGACTCAAGGCCTAGTCTTAAATTTCTTTTGCCTTTATGCTGCAATGGCACATCACTGGTTTGGTTTCTTAGAGCAAGAAGCTGATGAATGGGTGCACTGTTATTGTAATAGAGCAGTTTGGGCTCAGGTCCTTTGCTTTATACCTTGATCACTCTAGATCTCAATTTTCCATGAAGTTTGCTTTTGAGTTCCAATTGAAGAATATTTTTATTCAAATGAAATGCTTTAACTTGTATGTACAGAACTTTGCAGGGATGAAAAGGTGAATCTAAATTGTTGAAAAGTACTAGCAGTGGCATGTGAAGGAGACAAAGGGGAGATGGTGGGCATGCCAAGATTCAGGATACATACAAATAAGTAGGAAATGTATACAGGAGTGTTCATGCAGAGGGAGGGAGGGAGGGGGGAAGAGAATGAGAGACAGAGAGAGAAAGAAAGAATATAAAAGCACATATTTAGGAGACATTACCTGCATTTTCTTTAGTAAAATAAACTTTGACATATTTTATATGCAGTTTTGTTATTTCATGGAAATTAACCTTTGAGATAGTAATTTTGAGAGGCTATTTCAAGCAAGCAACTTTGATTTTTATTTTGTGGGAGATTGAGCTTGTATTTTTCTCTATTTTTTATTGTTTTTTGATGTTCCTAATTTTTTCCCCTTAAAACTGACCCATGGTTTTATAAATATAATCCATTGCCCCTGCACCACTCTCCCATTCCTACCATCTGCAAATCAGGAGCAACTAAGAATGGCAAGGGAAAGGGCTGAGGTTTAGCAGCTATGTTCTAACTATTGCATTCACAGAATAGGGTTTCTTTCAGGCTCTAGACTATAAGTTACTCACCTTTAGAACAAGGAGTCTCTTATTGACTTTGTCTCTAAACATGCTAACATTCTGCATATCATATCGATGGATGTCCACCTCCATTTGGATCTCTTCCAAGTGAAGAAGCAGACAAAACTTCTCAGAATAATTGTCAAATTGCAAGGGGGCTTCCAGACTGCTCCTGTTTGGAAGTATATGGTATGGTAGTATTCTATCAAATTTAATCTGCTCACCCCAACAGGCATCACCTTTCTTTCCATCAGAGATGAGAGTTTTATTATAATATTTGGTAGGAAGGGAGAGACAAAACCACAACATATTCCTGCTTTAAAATATCCAAATATTTATTTGGATGACCCTGATTATATTGCTCCTCCTTTCTGCATTTGAATTCTTCCTTTCCATGCAGACAGAGCTATCTGAACTTCCTAATATTTGAAGAAAGCTAAAAAAAACTGGCACTAGGCCAAGACAAACCAATGCTGCTGTTTAAAAAGAGTTGGTAGCTAGCTCAGTTTAATGTGATTTGTTAATATTGGCCAAAGTACAATATATTATCTTGTTTTAGATTTGTTTATTTATTAAATTTGTGCCCAATATGACTCCCAATATTTCTGGGCAGTTGGCAAGTAAAACATCAAAAACACAATGAAAAAGAATAAAAGGTGACACAAATTGGGCTGTAACAAAAGTGGGCCCACATTACCCAACAGCTTCTTGGTATTCCAAGAGATGATAAAAGGCCTGTCGGTCAAAAAAGGTCAAGTCTGAACATACACAACTATCTCTCAGGCTGCTCAGCTACTAGTTTCAATGTTCTTAATCTCTTGTTGAACAATGCTGATCCCTTTAAACATCTCAACATTTGAAATATCTAAAGGTAAAGGTAAAGGTAAAGGTTCCCCTCGCACATAAATTCAGTTTCAAAGCCGAAGACCCAGCGCTGTCTGAAGACATCTCCGTGGTCATGTGGCCGGCATGACTAAACGCCAAAGGCGCACGGAACACTGTTACCTTCCCACCAAAGGTTGTTCCTATTTTTCCACTTGCATTTTTTATGTGCTTTCGAACTGCTAGGTTGGCAGAAGCTGGAAGAAGTAACGGGAGCTCACCCCGTTATGCGGCACTAGGGATTCGAACTTGAACTGCCGACCTTTCGATCGACAAGCTTCGCATCTTAGCCACTGAGCCATCATGTTATAAATGTTAATATTTGTATACAGAGGTGTATACAAATATTAACAACAATAAAATCAAAATGAAGTGATGTCCATTGTAAGGACTTGTTTTTACAAGGCAGGATATAAATACACAGGTGGTTGTTTTGGGGTTTTTTTTGATAAGCAATCTTCCTTGCCCATGTTTGGAATTTCAAAGCAAGCTATAGGTGCTTCACCAAATGGCTGTTCAGACTCTGCAAAACATCCTGAGATTGAACTGTGAACCCAATCGGAATTCAGAACAGCCACTGTTCTGACCTTACTGGAAGTAAGCTTTGAATTTGAAACAGAGTTCAAAACAGGAGCACTGTGAGTTTTAAACACTTCCAGGGAAATAGAAACGGTGATGAAATTGTTTGATTTGTTTCCAAAATTCTACACATTGCCGTATTTTTATTGTTTCCCATGAAAAGAAGGGAGGCATCCTTATCCACAAAATAGCTGCTGTGATTAATGTACCCAAAGGTGAATGGATCTGTTTGTTCCTTTCCACTCTACCTTCCCCCTCTCATCCCAGCTTATTTTCATTTTAAAAAAAACAACTGAAGGACCTGTTGCCAAGGACAGCATCATTTGTAGCCCTTCTCATTTTTACTTTCTAAAAATATCTTGATTTGCAGCATGCTGACTTTTTCATTTCCATAAGAGATGGAAGGCACTTCAGAGGTAATATAGTCCAAGCCCCTGCTTTCTGCTAAAGCATTTCAAGCTTTATTTCAAGCTGGTGATTATCCAGTCCTCTGTTTGAAGCTCTCTGGCATTTTTATCAGCTGCATCACACTGACGGGTTACATTTAACTTGTCATATACTACAGTACCCATATTCCTTTCACACTTGCTATTATAAAGCCAGACTGCTCCCACTCTTTAATATTTTTTTTTATCACCAGAAGCAGGAATTTAAATTGCTCTCTGGTAAATTTTACTTTGTCCGTTTCAACCCAATATTCAGGCCTAGCTATCATTTTTTCCTTTTAAAAGTCTATGAAGATTTTTCCTCTTTTTTTTTTCCGTTTCATTGTCACTCCACATTGTTACTCACAAGTGCCATATTAGCTATCTCAAGGCTGGTCTAAACCAGGAAATGTAAGAAAAAATGATATTTAAGAACAAATATTTATGAAGTCGCACATTAATTCCGACACTAGTCTTTCCTTACAAATCCTATTATCTGCAGCCAAAATAGGCGGCAGGGGTAATGATATATCACGATGAATCTTGAGGGCATTAATCAGGAAGACAAAAATACTTTTTTATATACCTCTGGGAACTCAAGTCAACAAATATAAACATTTTCCCTTATTGTACTATCAAAACATGAACAATCATGTGAAAAACAAGGTCAGAATGATAGCAACTGGGCTAAACTCACCATGAGTTCATGGTCAAGCAAGGTTTTTGTCTAGGATTTGCTAATTGTAATTACATACTTTAATTATTAAATCAATATGCTGTAGTAACATGATGGGTATATCTCTCTTCCTTAGGACAAAGAAGTGAGTGGAAAGTGAAGAGAATGAAAATTTCTTGCTTAGTAGAAACTTACTCTAGATGTTCAATCTTGTCACTGGTGCCATCATTAGGAGCATTGCCTTCATTCAAGTATACAATCAAGTCCTTCAGATCGCTTGGGTATTTGTACTGATTTAAAGGTTTCTGCTCCAATTCTCTGCACAAAGTGCTGAAAACACAAGACAAGCACAAAGTTGCATGTTAATCAGAGATGTTCATAACAAGGAAAATAATTTTCAATTTTTAGACCATGTCTTAAACTGTGTCACTAAATTTTGATGACAAAATATGAAAAAACACAGATATTTTATCCTTTTTTCATCTTTAAACCGCTTCCCCAAATAGGGGGAAAATCTTGGTGCCCTCTGCTGAGTTTGCCATTCTTCCATGTCTTTGGGCATTGGAGATAAAACATTTAAAAATTAAAAGTGGTTTCCCCTTCAAACATTGTTCATCCTTATCTAAAAATTCAATAAAGGCCAACCCAGATAACCAGAATATACCATTAGAAGGAAAATGTGAGAAATAGTCAAATCACTACTTCAGATATTAGTTCCATCAATAGCTAATATTAATTTGCACATACAATGATTTACATATAAGAATTACCATAATACAAATATGGGAAAAGTTTGGTCTCTCTAAGTGTCAAGAAATTATTATAATTGTAACCTTGCTGTTTTAATTTATCTAATTTTGATTAACTATATAAATTAGTATAATTAAATAGTTTACATTGCATGCAATTAATCTGGGCTGCAAGATAGGACTAAAAAAACAATCAACACAGAACTTTTGGGGGAAAAAATATTTAGTATTTTTTCATACATTCCAGAATATTTTCCTCCTCTTATGTTGGTACACATTAGCTATCCTTAGCCAGTTCCTGTAAATTTTTGGAATATCAAAAACCAATTTCAAGTAAGGCTTCGGAGAATGAAAATGAAAAAGATTAAAACTCTCAAGGTTCCATAAATATAACAAACAGTAATTAATAGTTTTGGCTGAAACCCATCTAGCTCCAGTCTTTATGAGGGGGTCTTTGGGGTCCAGTCTTTTTCTCAAAGTTTATTTAGCACCTATACAGTACTAAATGATGTAGAAAACTAAAATAGTATGGCTAGTCCTACCAGTCCTACTATAAAGCCCCACATGGCTTAGGCCCAGGATACTTGTCGGACCATCTGCAGCCAGCAACGGCTTCCCATCGCCCAATGCGTTCTCACAGGGAGGGCCTTCTCCGGGTGCCGTCCGCTAGACAATGTCGGCTGGTGGCCCCCAGGGGTAGAGTTTTCTCTGTGGGCGCGCCCACTCTTCGGAATCAACTCCCCCTGGGGCTTCGGTTGGCTCCTGACCTTCGTACCTTCTGCCGCGAATTAAAAACATGGCTGTTCACATCGCCCAGCCTGGACTGAGGAGTTTTTTGATTATTTTAATGGGTTTTAATATATGTTTAAATTATATATTTATACATTTATGTATTTTATGTATGCATATTTATGTATTTTATGTTTTATTGGGTTTGTTTTTATTTGTTGTGAGCCGCCCTGAGTCCTATGGAGATAGGGCAGCATACAAATTATATTAATTAATTAATTAATTAATTAATTAATTAAATAATTAAATAAATAAATAAATAAATAGTCCTGGTATGGCTAATGAAGCCGTGGTGGCACAGTGGATAGATGCAGTATTGTAGGTTAACTCTGCCCACTGCCAGGAGTTCAATCCTGAAGGGGCTCATGCTGAGTCAGTGTTCTATTCTTCCGAGGTTGGTAAAATGAGGACCCAGATTGTTGGGGACAATATGCTGACACTGTAAACTGCTCAGAGAGAGCTGTAAAGCACTATGAGTCGGTATAGAAGTCTAAGTGCTATTGCTATTTCTAATCCATGTAGCCAACTGCATCAATTGAAAATGGCACACAGGACAAAAAAGAAAAAAGAAAATCCCATAATAAAGGATTGCAAAATAGATCAGCAAAACATAGTTATATGGTAATAGGGGGGGAAAAGGCAGTGGCTAAGGACAGAATTCAGAAAAAGGAGTTGGAGGAAAAATATGATACCGAGACAATATGTCCAGGAAAAAAAGAGGAAGAGTAAAGGGAGAAAATTAGCAGAATCCTCACGTACTCGTTTGGTGGTGGAAAGCCATCTTCTATAGATCTGAACTGTGGTTTGTGCAGTTTGGCTTGATAAGGCTGATAAGGTTCTGAGGGACCAAGTTGTTTTGCTAATTCGGTATTGGCAACAGCCTGCACAAAACGTCCAATGTGGAATTCCCCAGTCTGTTCACTGGTGAAATCAAACTGCATGGTAACATGGAAGAAGCCATAGTCCGGTACCTCACAAGTGATTGGGATTTCTAGGACTGACCCTAAAGACAAGGAAACTTCTTTACATTTACAAAACAGCAAGGAAGAAGACTCTCTTCTGCATTAATTTTCTAACACTAGATTTGAAATTAAGAATATGGAATTTGCAGAATATACAATGCATATTCTCTAAAGTTACCAACAAATCCATTTATATTTATTTAGTTAACTAGTTTAAAGATAAAGATGCTTCTTTCTAGTATTGTATCTTCCCATACTTACATTATATCCCAGAATAAAAAAAGCTTTTAGTTTTGGTGAAAATAAGAAATTACTTAAGAGTTGGTGTGGGTCACATATTGTAAAACAAATTTATAAATATATTACCTGGTGGTAGTTTCACAGGCAAAGTTTCTTCAGGAACTACAAAAGTGAATTCACAACGTTTCGTCAGTCTGTACCTTTCCAGCATAATTTCATTTGTTCCATAGTTCTTCACCTCAATTTTAATAGTCACACGCTGCTTCGGAGAAACGTCGAATCGGATTTTACCATTTGGTTTATCATGCTCTGAAGTAATTTTCACACCGTTCTTATCGGATACAAATTTTGATCTGGAATAAAGAAACTGAGGAATCAGACTTCCCACAATTTCTAATACCACATGCACCCATTCAGGATTCTGTTTAATTGTTCCATAGTAATGGTTTTACATTTTCAGAAGATATGAGTAATACTAAAATAGCAACTATAGAACAGAAAATAGAATATTAAGAAAATTAAATCTCAAGATTTTTTTTAAAATAAAAACTTAACTGTCATCATCTTCAAGATGGCATATTGGCAAGATGACGGCAATAAGAACTGTTATATAACAAACTGAGAACAGGAAATGGGGAAAGCTATAATTTAAGGCAACATATAAACATGTGACTTAGAAAGAAAAAATGGACTTGTTTATTCAGGTCTGGATAAAAGTGGGTCCTCCCATAAGGATGGAAGAACCCTGAATGCATATTCAAGCAAGTATATTCAGTAGGTTTCTGAGTTTCACTTGGTTACATAAGCAGGAAACACAGCTCATAATAGATAAGAAATTACAAAAATACTTGTTCACATATCCTGTGGCAAGACACTTGTGGTTTTCATGATGATTTTAAAAGGACTTCATGAGTCTGGAGGCTTGCTGAGACCTGTCTCTTATTTTGTCATTTCAACATAAGAATTTATCTAAGAATCTTTGTTTGTGCCAAGCCAAATCTAACCTAACAAGAGAAAAGCTACTTTAGAGTCTTATCAAAACTAGATAAAAGTTAATACAGGTAGATAACATATACCGGTAGATATACTCAGGCTGAAATATCAATATATAAATGATGAATTTCAAATCTGAAATAAAATATTATGTACCTTATCCTTTAGCATTCTACCCTTTTTTGACAAATTACATTTGAATTAATATAAGACATCAGAAGGTTGAGTTAGTGGATGTGCTCTTTCAGGTGTGTTGAATTACAGATATTAGTGATTCTCTCTAATAATGCTAGTAAGCTTTGCTTGGATTTAACACAATGGTTCATTAATCCACAAAACACGGTTGTCCAAGTCAATGAAAGACTAAATCTTTCCCAACTTGATGCTTCCAATGTTTTGCAAATCTTTTCCCACAATCTAGCTGGCAAGGGATTCCAGGAGTTAAATTACAATAAATTTGGAGGGCATTGTGATAGGGAAGGTCAGCATAGAGGCTGGGATCATAATATTTTTGCCAATAACATAAGAGGAGCTTGTTCGTGTAGACTTTAAGGGGTAGGGGGAAAAAACCCCAGTAAGCCTTATCACAGCCCTTAATACAAACGATTCACAAGCCTTTCCAAATCTGTTATTTTGATCTTATGCCACTCTCATGGCTGCACTTTGTAATCTACAAAGTGGAGATGAGACTTGGTGAGGTGGATCATGCTCCTCCTTTTAAAATAGCCACCAGTATTCACATATGAGTTTGCTTTTGGTTTTCAAAAGCCACACAAAACAGACTGAATCTGCTTTTCTGTACTAAACTGCATTTCCCCCTATAAAACATCTAGTAGTATAAGATGGGGTGGACCAGAATAGTTGATGACTCATTGTGAACAATTTCCATCATTCTTTTAGATAAAATTAGACAAAAATCTTTTAGACAATAGTAAATATTATCATGATGTTGTGATTTTTAGAAACAAATTGGGGAGAAAAGTGGGAGACCTGCCTATGATTATATGAAGATGGGGTACATTTGCATAAATGTCTTATCTAGTATAGGTTCCAAGAAAGGATTTTTCAGAGATGCAAAATCCATGCATGTAATGCACAAAGATCATGATGATCAACCAACCTCTCCAATTAAAAATAGAGGTTTTTAAAATATATGGAAGATACATACATGAATGTATGTTCCTCCCAAAGCAGAGGTGCAGTGAGGCTCAAAAACCTAGTTTGGACATTTAATGAGCAGCAGGATTTAGGATGCATTCAGCATCTTGGCCTTTAAAAATGAAAAGAGAAAAATCCAGACAAAATCAAATTCTGCTTTTTTCTTGGCCTAAGAGAGGTTTTTTTCACTTGCATTTACAAGAGTTGGAACACTTTTTTTTCCTAAATGAAGCTTAGAATTCACAATTTTTGAAAATAATGCTAAGGCTCAAACTTTTCATTTACAACATAGGAGCAAACATTCTGAGAATACATGGAACATTAAGTCCCCTTAAGCTTTTACAATTACATCATCCAACTTTGCATTACATACCTACGCTTAACTCGTGCTCCAGGGGGGAGTGGATTATTGAATGTGTTTTCATTTGGGGTAGAATGGTCTTCAGCTCCAGTATCAGCTTTTGGTTTCCAATATTGATCAATAAGCTTTAGTTTCTTCTTCCCCTATAGAGAAGCAAAAAAAAAAAAAAAAAAAAAAAAACCCGTAGAAAAAAAGGCTTCCAACAAAGTATTGGAAAAATGTTCACAGAAAGCTGTTCACCCTTATTCTTATTCACCACTTATTCTGAAACAAATAACATGTCAAATTCAAAGGGAAATTTACAAAGTGAATTTCACCACCTAGAAATATTTTCAGTAAAATCTGATTCTAAATTAGTCAAGAATTTTAAAAGTTTTGCTATGCTTTCTTATTTAAAAACAAATAAATCAATTCAAAAACTGCAGACACAGGGCTAGTTCAGGCTCTATTCCATGAAACTGTAAAGTCCTATATTATTTTTTCTTCCTATTTTGTCCAAGATGAACCCCACCATGTTAACCTTATCCCTTGATCCTAGCACTTTTTTTTGATACCTCAGAATCCTATTTCAGTAGTACTGAGATGAATACTACAGGTATTCCTCAAATTGTGATGACCTTTGGGATTGGAATTGTAAAATTGTAAGTGATGTGATCATGAAGTGTGCTGTCACATGAACATGTTGCTTAGTGGCAATAATTATGATTGCCATTGTTAAGTGAGGATCATGCAAGTTGTTAAATGGGGACTGCGAGTGACTGTGACTTCTGATTTCCTGTCAGTTTCCCCAATGATTTTGTTTATGGAAAGCTGTTAGGGAATGTCAGAAATTGTGATCACATGACCATGGCTCCCTGTGTTATTGTAATCTTGAGCTGAGGATCTGGATCACACTCATGTAACCATGAGGATGCTACAACAGCAAGAATTACAAGGATGGTCATAAGTCCCTCTCATTCAGTGCTGTCGCAAGTTTGAACAGTCGCTGAAGGCGTGATTGTAACTTGAGTACTACTATAATGACCAGTTAAAATTTGTATTAGTTACCGGTATAAATAATTCACAAGAAGACTACAAATCAACAAGCCAGTTTTGTTTATTTCCATGACGACCTTACATCTAAAGAGTCTCATTTTAATACCTTGGAGTCCATAAGGACTCATTAAGCCAAATTGTTCAAAATCAACTATCAAAGAATGAAGTAGAAAGTCAAGTGCACCCTCTTACCTGAAAAAATCGCACATGATCCCCATGGATGAAAGCACGGTTTGACATCACCAGCACATAAAGCACATTGGAGAAGTTGGGTCTTTTTATATTATCTCTGCCAGACAATAGAATATAACTTTTATTCAACTACTAAATAAATATATTGATTACACACACACACACACGCATATTAAAAAAATCTGTTCTCACAGTTTTGGTGCTCTGTGTACTTCTCAATCTCCTTTACTGCTGAGAGGAAGATCAGAAATCATTTCTTAACCTAAACAGTCCACAACACTTAAGATACATAACAGAAATATAACTGAACAAACAGGCAATTCTATTTGTTTGCTCTTGCCAAATATATACCAATCAATCACAGAACAAAGTATCAGAATAATAAATGAGAGATGAAGGCCACTTAGAATATAAAGCTGTATTTTCTCCAGGGCTAGCACACTGCCTATGAATAAAATAAATTTAAGAGGCTCAAAGACTCAGTGGATCCTGAAAGCTAAATCTACTGTGATTTAGGAAAGGAACAGCACTGCATGTGAGGAAATAAGTTCAAACTCAACATAGGTCTTTTCTAATTTATCATGTGTAATATGTGTGCATGTGTATTTTCTTGGCTACATACAAATAAATTTAAAGGATATATACATGCACTTCATACATAAATGAAGTTTAATATTAGACTCATAACAAATCTACTGAATTATTACATGGATTAATTACACATAAATATGCCAGTTACTTGAACTATTCAATATATTATGTGACATAGCAAGTACTAACCGGTACAAAAAGTTAATCCTGATTTACATAAAAAATATGGATCAATATGAAGAATATTGTTTGATAAACTTTGCTTTGGATGGATGCAACATGGATGCAAAGCTTTCCCCAATTTTTTGTAAATTCAAAATTTGGAAAGACAAATTTAAAAATAAATGGAAACACAAAAACTCTTAAAATTCTAAAAATTTTAGAAGTTTAATTAAGTAACACTGAGTCACCTATTAAGAAAGATGGGCAGCATAGAATTGTAATAAATAAATAATAGTAGTTGCTATTAATGTTATACTACATTTAGCATCACAATTCAATGGCAATCTTTTAGAGGGATGTAGCCATTGATACTAGAGCCTTAGCCAACCTTGATATTGCTTGATACATATCAGTACTGTAATAAGAAATCTATGTAAATTCAACCAGAATGCTTGTGGTTGAATTCTACCAACAAGTATTTTCTATTTAATTGTGAGGGCTATTTCATTCATATTGTAATCTGTCATTGTCTTTGTGATATCAAATACTTCACACTCGTAAGTATAAAATCCAAGTATCAGAGGTAGTAGTTTAGGAACAGGTGGCCAAGGTTCGAAGTGTAGCTAGTAATAACAAGAATACATTGCTGTGATAAATATTTCAAAGGAGCGGGTATACCTGCACAAGCACACACTGTTTTTGAGCAGATCAGTTCTAGCTCTTGGATTTCTAGCTCCCTTTTTTCAGAGGGGTTTCGTTATTCTTGGAAATCTCAGGATTTTTCAAAATTACAGTAAGTTTCAAACCATTCTTTCTGCCATGGCACAAGTAAAAAGCTGTTTTCTGGATTAACAGCACTGAGGAAGGGCAAGCACATTTTTCCCCTTAGGAAGAAAAATACTCCTTCCAAATGTGGCTCCAATAAGAATCTCCCATCTTAATTTTTTAAAAACAACCACCCAGGTATGATTTTTATAGATGCATTTAACATGAGACAGAAACCTGAACTACTAAATTACAAAACCCAAAGTAATAGCTTTACAATTCGAGTTTCCTTTTGCTGTATCTCAGATTTAACTGTAGTTTAAATTTCACAGTTCTAACATTTTATTTGACCTATTATAAAAAAAAAATCACATATTCCATTACAATTTCATTTGCTACATAAATTTCCATAGTAGTCAAAAATATTTAAACTGATAAAGTTCAATGTAGAAAACTTGATACTCTCCCCACTTCAGGATCATAAACCTAGCTTTCCAATCTTAGAAGTGCATAAGTTTCTTATGTAAATACATAAGTTTCACTTTCTATTCTCCTGCAGTGGATTTTATACTGCAAATGACTCATTGGCTGTACTGTATTTGTTCCATATTTCAATGTTTCTATTTACTAACCTCTGTTTGTACAATTTACAGAGAAGTGAGTTACTAGATCTGTTATCTCATGTCTTGACATTGCAAACATAATAAATTTAAAGTTGTGTTCATGATTATCAAGCTGTTTGTAACAAAATGTTTAAGATTTTAAAACCTTTTTTTTGAAAAAAAATACCCATGATGTTACTATTAATGAACCCAGTAAATATGTTAATGGCTGTGACTTAATTTAAGAGAAACTCTGATTGAATTGCTGTTTTAGGGTGTAAGAGATTGTTCTGTGGTTAAGACTATTTATCACTAGACATAAACAAATGGGAAATTAGAGACATCCTTGCTGGCCTATCAAAGAAACAGATTCTTAGCCCATCATACAACAGCCTGGAGAAAACAAATGCAAAAGCTTCAAGAATAGAGGACTAGAGTATGATATTCCAATATCAATTTTCAAGATTTTAAACTCTGACCATTAATTCCTGATTTTCATTAATGAAAGACCATATGAATTCCTTGATTATGGTCTGCAGTTAAGGAACTTGATTACACAATCCATTTTGTTCAGTAGTAGATCAGAGTGCATGTGTTGTATAGCTGGAAAAAATCCAATCCAAGTCCAAATAAAGATGAAAAATATTTTGATAGCCTAACTCTAGACCAGTGATGGTGAACCTTTTCGGCACCGAGTGCCCAAACTGCAATGCGCGGGCACACATGTGCATGTGCCGGAAACCCGAAGACCAGCTGGCCGGCAAGTGCATACCTGCTTTTTAGGCATTTTAGGCTGTTTTTTGGCCACTTTCAGGCCGGTTTTGGGGCATTTTCCAGCCATTTTCGGCCCAAAAAACAGCATGAGAATGGCCCCCAAACGGCTCAGAAAACAGCCTGTTTTTTGGCCAACACAGGCTGTTTTGCAGTGCTCCAGCACCCGCAAAGACCAGCTGGCTGGCGTGCATGTGCGCGCCAGAAATCAGAAGAACAGATGGCGATGGCGCACATGCCCACAGAGAGGGCTCTGCGTGCCACCACGCATAAGTTCGCCATCACAGTCCTAGATCATTTAGGCAAAAATTATCAAGAAAAAAGTTAACAAATATAAATCTTGGAAGAGATTTGGGGCATGCCTCTGTGTTTGTGCCTGGGCATTCAATAAGTCTTGACTTGTGTCTGCTTGGACTAGACCCAGTAGTTTTTCTGGTGAGAGTTTTGGAAATAGTTTGTTATTGAGAAACTGAAGGATTAACCAAGATACAAAACATTAAAGGCATACCATGGAATGAGGGATTTTACCTCTGCAATGCAATCACAAGCAGCCTACAGGAAACCTACAATTTAGTCTTCTGATCAGTATATCAACTACTACAGCAAACAAGTTCCTACTTCCATTAGTGGAGTAAATCAACAAAATGGAGACTGCACCCTCCTCCTCCATTTCCCATTTGTTTGGATATGACTAGGATCAAACCCTATTTCAAATTTGCTTAATTTCCTCAGGCCCTGAGGATTATACCTTCCTCCATGTCCCATACAAAGCCCTCTACAAACTTATCTAAACCAAAGAACAGAAGCCTCACCAGTCACAGGTGGACAAAACAAGGAAATTGCAACCTAAAAAAACCCCAATCCTCAATACTTCATCAGCTGCTGACTTCAGCCTTAAACTTCCTGAATAATGATCTTCAGCTCTGCTATCCTGTTTTCAAAGGCTGATTTTGCCTAACAATGTAACTCACCCACTTATACAAACAAGGATCTAGGCTAGCTTCCCCAAACTGGCCAACCAATCAGATCACCAGGATGTCGGACCTTGTATCCCTCGAGGAAAGTTGGATGTGTTAGTGAGACTTCTGGCATTCCAGGAATCTTATTCTTATCTTGTTCTTTTAAAAAAGCCTTTAGGACTTAAATCTGAATGCTGGAACAGTATAGTAGAGGAACATTTGAGGCCAGTTTGGGTTAATAAATCTAGTTGAAAGATTTTCACCTCTCTACCAATACTGAAAACTTTGGGGGGGAAATGCACAGCAAATTGCAAAGCTGAGCAGAAATCCAAGTTATGCAGATGAGATAAGTGGAAAGTTGGGGACTAGCCTGAGAACAGCAGTATAAGCGGCAGAATCTCTTCCTGTTACTGGTTCTCAAAAAATTTTCTCTACTTTCCAGAACAGCAGGAAAACAGCTTTTTCAAGGGTGTTAAAATAATTGCTCTTGGAAAACTATTTGCAGTTTGTCATGTCAACTAATTTTTCAAATCAGATTGTTTGATTGCCATTGTTTTTACTCTGCTTCACTCTTTGTGGAGGGATATCTTTGAACTGGTTTGATGAAGGCGCATGGATTTCTTTTCTTACAATTGAAATTGGAATGGGAAAATAAATAAGATTGAAAGCAGTCTTTTAATTAGAGCCCCCCATCAAACAGACAAGTTGAAAGAGCACCAAGGCCTCCACAGTGCCTGCTCATAAGTTACTTAAGATATGAAAATTACATGTGGTTTATTCACTGTTACAAAGATGAAAATAGGCAGATGGTCTCCACTCAACCTCAGAACATACATAACCAGAAGAGACACATCTCAAACTAGGTCTAATTCTTTGGGAATAAGTTCTAAGAGAATTGTCCATAGAATCCCATACTTGTCTTTTTGTAACATCAAACCCATCTACTTTAACGGAAGTTAGTTAAGGATAAATGAGGCTTCTTGGATTTGGGATTGTTTAAAAAGAAACTAAAAAGACAAGACAACATGGCTGAAAGTATAAATCATCCTGGAGAAATATACTAGCTAAGGCTACCCAAAGCGGCTTATCCAATGGCAACTTTCGAAATCCAGTTTATTCGTTTTAAACAACCTACCAAACAGAGTTAGGCTTCGCAGTCTGAATTGTCATTCAGATCTTCTGCAAGGCCAACCTTTCTTTAACTCTCCGTATTCTTTCCTCCCGAAATCATCATTACTTCGCTTAAGGCTTCCTGCCTACCAAGAATGTTTTAGCATTTAATATTGAATGGAAAGCTGTGAGTTCCTCATCTACAGCAATCGAAGACTTCCGTCCCTTCTCGCCTCATTTCGAGATGGCGCCGAGAGCCCACCTGATGCAGCGCCGGAATTAAGCGGCGCCAAAAAAGAGAGAGAGAGAGAGAGAGAGCCGGCGCCCCGCGAAGTTCATGCCTTCGAGCTGTTTCGGTTACCGTTAAGGAGAAATCGGTTTAAACTCCCCTTCCAGAGGAAAACGGGACCCACTCCTACGAAAAAGCTAGTGGCCACATCACAGTGCTCTGCAGACCGTTTGTAAAGCGTTTAATCACCTACCGATATCGGAACTCCTGATTGTACAGAGCCTTCAAGGCAACCTTGCTGTTCAAGTTCTGGTTGCCAGAATCCGCCAGGAACTGTAAAAACTGCTCTCCAATGTCCCTCGTCTCCCTATAGGATAATTTGGGCATGGCGATCCGTTTCGCGGGAGCTGCTTCGCTTTCCTTCGCTTGCTCCTAAGTAGCGGCGGCGGCGGCGGTGCCTGCAATTTTGGCACCACTTCCTTTCGCCCGGGGAAGTAAGTGCCGATCCTCAGCTCCTCCTCTTGGAAGCTAAAACTTGAAAGAGGAAGAAACGAAACTGAAATCACACCGGTCCCTCTGCCAATCCCAGCGTTTTCTCAGGTGGCTCCGCTCCGTTGCCCCAGGAAACAAGATACGAAAGCTGGGAAAGGACATTTTATCATCTGTTTTTGTGCTCATTTGAAGTTTCCGAAAATAAAGTTATAAAGGTCGCACATAAAATGAAGCCTCATCATTATTGCGGACGCTTCCAGAATTATTTCGTTAGGCAAATAGAAGCCTGGGTCAATTGTTTTTATGATCTTTTTATCACACCGAGGAGGAGTGGATTAGGAATGTACCCTTAGAGGCATCGAAATGATTATTTAACTAATTAATTTGTATCCTACTGTAGGAAGTTAGCAGCCACCCCTCTCAGAAAAATTAAATATTCTAGGAAATATTAAAAAGGCAGAATATTATGTTTTCCCTAAAGGAGAAATATGTTTCTAAAGACATAAATTCAGAGCCTCAACTCTCTGCCCCCTAGCAGATATTTTGGTGCCAATCTATCTACAAGACAAAGGCTGGGACAGTTTATCTACAAAACAAAAAACATGGCCCTCAGGACATGATAGGATTAGCCCTCACTCAAGATCCAAACCAGGACTAAGCCATAATACCATAGGAATTGCCCAAAGCACCTTCATTATATCATCACCCAGCAAGATTCAACCAGGCCTGGGACTCAAGTCAACCTACAGTTACCCCTGCATGGCCCCATGGGAGTCTGACAACCAATCAGAATACATTTCTTACACCGGAAATTCCAAGGCGGGGCCCAAGAGAGGGTATAAATCTCTCTCCCTCTCTCACCCATTGCTCTTTTTGCCCAGGACTTCAAACCATGTGATCCTGTCCACCATTAAACCATCTTTCCAAGCAGTCTCCATGTTTCCAGTGTCTTTCTTCCCACTTGGAACTGAACCCAGATGGACTTTTTTTCCAACACGGCATTTGTTATTGTACACACCTTCCTCTTCCTCTCCCCACAACAGCCACCCTGCAATGCGAATGAGGCTGAGAGTGACTTGCCCAAGGTCACCCAGCTGGCTTTCATGGCTAAGGTGGCACTAGATTTAGTGCATCTCCGATCAGGAGAAACTGGTCTTTATTGCATTACTTACCAATGTATAAGCCCAATATGCATCATTGCAATACATAATTATCTATTGCACAAAATGCACTTTGCAGATTAAATATGGTTTCTCATATACATTCAGTTATACATATGATGGGCTGCTACAACAAGATAACTTTTTCAGATAAGATAAGGATTTCAAAAGCTAATGGTCCTATCCAATGCCTTTCTAATTTTGATCCCTAAACTGAGCCTTTACATTTGTTTAGCTACTTATGCATATCCTTCCTTTGATTAAGATGATTTTGCTTTCATGTCCTCCTGGATTAGCAGCTGCCCTATAATTTGCATAATGAAAGTTTAGGTATAATTTGGGTTATATGATTTGGATAATGAAACATCTGCAAGAAAACAACCAACCTCAAAGAGCGCCAAGGACCCTCAAACAAATATACATAAAGTGCCTTATCAGCACTTCTCTGCAACCAAATGACCTTCCATTGTGAACCAGACATTCCATAAAACTGATATGATTAACTACGGCATTTGCTTTTGCTACTAAATCTACAACATTCTGTTTTAAAGTGAGATCAGTCTTGTGTTACATCTTTCTAGGTCCACAATAAGTCAAATCAGAGTGTTCAGCCTTTGCACTTTTAATTTAGCAGTTTTCAGGCAATATTTCTGCTAATGCCTGGGTGGCTCCATTGTCATTATGAAAAAATCCATAATATTACTATCTATTCCTTCTTACATGAGAGTTTGTAGCCACAAATGATTAACTTTGGATGTATGGGAGATAAACTGATTTCAAGCAAACTTTTAAATTTTTGTTGCTAGCAGGGATCTAGCTAATGATTATAAAGGCCAAGTAGTTTGGTTTTCATTGCTTCTTAATAGGATAGGAATACCAAAAATGTTTTAAGTATTGGAGTATCCTATTAAGTACTGGTTTGAGAGAGAGATATCAGCAGCACATAGGTGAAACCCTCCCAGACTACATCTTCTTTTAGTCCTTGGGAGTTCTCAGGTTATGAACCTACTGTCTCTGAGGGACCACAATCCATTAGATACAATCATAGAACACAGGACAACAAAGATTTTGCTTCCTGAACTCTTTGAGGGTATATCTTAGATATTTAGCTGTTGATAACAAAAATAATTTGTAATTTAACCCATCACCTACTTTTTATAGAAATCTTGTTTTTGCACATCTTGTGTGTGTGTGTGTGTGTGTGTGTGTGTGTGTGTGTGTGTTAAGTTTACTAAATTTTGCTTGATTTGTGTAGCTCATGCACATCTAGGCCTGAACTTGGGGCATATTGCCTAATGTTTGTGGAATTGGTACAGTTTGGGAATCCCTAGGCTGGATGGGTATTGCCTAGAAAGGCTGTAAAAGCAGTTTACATGCACAAATGCAACTGATTTCAGATAACAGATTTACAGAGTTGGAAGGGACCTTACAGGTCATCAAGTCCAACCCCTCACTCAAGCAGGAGATCCTACATCATTTCTGACAAATGGCAGTCCAATATTTTCTTGAAAGTCTCAAGTGATGAACCTCCCACAATTTCCGAGGCAAGCTGTTCCATTGGTTGATTATTCTCACTGTCAGAAAGTTCCTCCTCATTTCTAGGGTTGAATCTCTCCTTGGTCAGTTTCCATCCATTATTCCTTGTCTGGCCTTCAGGTGCTTTGGAAAACAGCTTGACCCACTCCTCTCTGTGGCAGCCCCTCAAATATTGGAATACTGCTATCATGTTTCCCCTGGTCCTTCTCTTCATTAGACTAACCATGGCCAGGTCATGTAACCATTCTTCATATGTTTTAATCTCCAGTCCCCTAATCATCCTGGTTGCTCTCCTCTGCACTTTTTCTAGAGTCTCAACATCTTTTTTTATAGTGTGGTGACCAAAACTGGATGCAGTACTCTAGGTGTAGTCTTACTAGGGCTTTATAGAGTGGTATTAGTACCTCCCCTGATCTTGATTGTATCCCTCTGTTAATGCAATTTAGGATTGCATTGGCTTTTTTAGCTGCCGCTGCACACTGCTGGTTCATATTTAGCTGATTGTCCACTAAGACTTCATGATCCCTCTCACAGTGACTGCTATTAAGCCTGGTTTCCCCCCATTTATATGTGTGCTTTTGGTTTTTCTTACCTAAGTGTAAGACTTTATTTTTCTCTACACTGAATTTCATTTTGTTAGATAGGGCCCAGTGTTCAAGTCTGTCAAGATCCATCTGGATCTTGAGCCTATCTTCTAGGGTGTTAGCTATTCCTGCCAGTTTAGTATCATCTGCAAATCTGGTGAGTTCCCCTTCTTTCCCTTATCTAAGTCGTTTATGAAGATATTGAAGAGTACTGGGCCTAAGACAGGACCTTGTGGAACCCCACTGCTTACTTCTCTCCATGTAGACTTAGACTCATTAAGGACTACTTGTTGAGTACGGTTTGTCAGCCAGTTGCAAATCCATCTGGTAGTGAAGCTATCTATTCCACTTTTTTCTAGCTTACAAAGAAGTAAGTTGTGGTCTATTTCATTGGTATCAGTTTCCATGCATTTTGATGTGATTGTTTTAAGGCATAGAATTGTCCATACATGTAATTTATATGACAAGCAACCCAATAGACTTGATGTTGGACCATTGATGATAGCAGAAATGTCTTGCTAATGTCAGAACAACCTTGAAACATTCTGCTACATTTGTGATGAGTACACTCTTAAGCTTCAAAGATGCCACACAGCTGGACTTGTTAAGAAAGTGTACAAACTGTACTTTGATTGTAAGATTGGTGATGAGGAGAAGGCCTGGGCTTCTCACATTTGTTGTGCAAGATGTGCTATTGGACCTTGGCTCAAGGAACTCTGAAATCAATACCATTTTCTGTCTCAATGATATAGCAAGAACACAATGATCACATCATGTGACTAATATTGCTGGTTTCTCTCCTAAAAATAAGACACCAATTAAATACCCAATCTGTCTTCAGCCATGAGACTAATGATTCCAGCCAGACATGTACAGTGGCAATGATCTGGATTTTGAACTATGTATGTCTGATAAGCCTTATCTCATAACAGACAGAATTAAATGATCTGATCAGGGAATAGGTTTATCAAAATCAAAAGAAAGATGGTGTTTGCTGTCACTAGGTATGAACATTTCTGTCTTTCAAAGCCAAGATGATTTAACAAGTTTCTTTGCATAGATTGACAACCTTGTTTCCTGGCTGGCTGACATTGATGGTTTATTCACAACTTTGGCTTGTGAGCATGGCCCACTGGAATAGTGTCTCCCACTGGAATAGTGTCTCCCACTGGAATAGTGTCTCCCACTGGAATAGTGTTAAGCCTCAAGGCTATCTTCTTTTACAACCGCAATATACACTGTTAAGTACCTGTTGGCTATGCTGCACACATGAAAGAAACACACAAAAACATGGAACTGTTGTTGAAGCACATCCAGTGCACCAATGACAACTAGAATATCAAAAGTACCCTGTTTTCCTGAAAATAAGACATCCCCTGATAATAAGCCCAATTGAGCTTTTGAGCGCATGTGCTAAAATAAGCCTCCACCTGAAAATAAGCCCTCCCTGAAAATATTTAAATGCAGAGCTGGAAATCAGGTAAGATGGCAAGAGGAGCCTCATGTTGCTCCATGTGCCCCAAAATAAGACCTCCCCAAAAATAAGGCCAAGTGCTTATTTTGGGGTTCAAAAAAATATAAGACAGGGCCTTATTTTTGGAGAAACACGGTAGTGCAAAAGGACTAGCCATGCAAGAGAGTCACATTACATTAAAAAGAAATGGCCACTCTAAAATAATTTGTTTCAGGACAAAAAAATGTGGCACATGAACCATTTGTTGACCTGACAAAGATATTTTTACCTCCACTTCACATCATATTACGGTTGATAAAAAAAAAAAATTGTGAAAGCGATGAACGAGAAAGGTGAAGGAATTTGTTATTTGCAGTGTTTTTTAATAGCAATCGGTAAGCTCAGATTTAGACTCAAATGCAATCCTGTGTTCATTGCTACAATCCAAATTAATCTCCATAATGCCATATCTCTCTGACTTGCTGGGTTATGTTCTCTATATAAAACTGCATGGGAATACATATTGATAGTTTTTCTCTTATGTAAAAGAATGTATTACCATATTTTCCCGAAAATAAGACCCTGTCTTATTTTTTTTGAACCCTGAAATAAGCGCTTGGCCTTATTTTTGGGAAGGTCTTATTATTTGGGGTCGTGTGGAGCAAGACGGGGTTCCTCTTGACATCTTACCCGATTTCCAGCTCTCTATCCCTAATCCTAACCAGAGGAAATGGTGGGGATTGGCTGTGCATGTTTTTAAATATTTTCAGGGAGGGCTTATTTTTTTGGGGGGGGGGCTTATTTTAATACATGTGCTCAAAAGCCCAAATGGGCTTATTATTCAGGGAGGTCTTACTTTTGGGGAAACAGGGAAAATGTGCATCTTTTTCTCCAAAATTTCTTTAATATCTTTTAAAACTGGAAATCAACTGAGATGTGAATGTACCATAATTACATTAAATAATTTAAATTGATGTTCTCAGTATTTCATTCTTTTTTTTTCCTCTGACCATGCCCACTTTCAAAATCTTGTATGTAAACTCTGCATGTTTGGAAACACAACCCTAGATTTTCTATATTCTTTTCTTCTTTCTGCTTCAAAACTTTTTAAAGAAAGAAATGCATGTTTTCTCTTTTCTCCCAAATCTCCATTGTGATGAAAGCATTTAGAAAACAAAACCACAGTACTCTTGGCAGGAAGTGCTTAAATAAAACCATTGTGCTAAAATTCTCTTCTAATGAGAAGATAAATTTTAGCTTATCCATGACACTGCATATTTCTTCTTTATGATAAAATCAGGTTTAAATCAAGTATTAGATGGTAATACTGCACCTTTCCTATGGAATGCCTCCATATTCTAGCATATCAGGAGTTGATATGTGATAATATGTTGAAGAAACTGCATTCTGGGCTTATTCAGACAGGTTTACTGATTGACATTTTTTTGAACAAAGAGGACACAATATTTGTTTGTTTGTTTGTTTTAAACTGGGCATTGCCTTATTCCAACTGACTCTGGATGGTTAGCAAGATGGGATATGGGAACAATATAGAAATCAAAACAAAACTAACAGTGATGTGTCCAACAAGAGGCCTCATCTGTATCACCCCAAAGCCTGGAAGAACAATCAGTTCTCCAATGCTTTACAGAAGGCCAACAAGATGGAAGGCACATGTATTTCAGTACAGATCTCACTCCAAACTGTAGGTGCTGTGACAGAAGATATGCTTACTGGGACATGACAGATGACACTGTTTAATCAAAGGGACTTGTAGCCTCCCAGCTGTCTTTGCACATATGGCCAGGAAGAAACCATGGAAGATAGGCGTTCCTCAAATAATCTGACCTCAAATCATGTAGGGCATTATAGGTAATAATTATCATCTTGAATTGCATTTAGAAGCAGACTAGCAAACAGAAAAGGTCGTTTATTTATTTTGGGTGATTATATTTATTTTTAGGAGATACTTTAGAATGTATGCTTTTATTTGTTTAAACTTGTTTGCATTTAGTTCCACCTTAGTCTGTGAACTAAAGCTTTGCATTTCAATTACGCCAAAGAGAATTGATATAAGCTATTTAAAAAACTCCATCTGATCTATTTTTTGGTCGGATGGGTAGTGTTATGGATCAACTACTTGGAATAAGCTATATTTCACATGACAATGCTAATGCCATTATTCCAGCTTTTTAGACATGAAGAGTAACAAGAAGAACTAGCAATAGCATTTAGATCTAATAATCAGATTTGTGGGATGAAAATGGGAGATGTATCTTTTAAATGTATTTGCAGATGAAATGATTTTGACTCGCTCAAACATTTCTTATATAGCCAGTTATATTACTAATGAACTAGAGAAATTTGCAGAGATATCAGTTAGTTCAATAAATCACATCTGATGTTTTCATATTCCCCCAAAAATTCCAAAGAAAATCTCCCTAATTTTAGGAATTCCAATAACAAACATATAAAAATTTAAAATATTTAGATGTTACTATTAAAAATGTTAATAAAATCTTTGCAAATAACTATATACCAACATGGAAGAAATTAAATAAAGAAAATAAAAATTGAGCTTTAAAACATTTCAATAATTTAGGGCAAATTACAACAGTAAAAATGAAAATTCTTCCATAGTTAAAACATTTTATTTCAATCGCTTCCATTTGCAGAGTCAAGGAAGGAAGGATGGGAGGGATGGAGGGAAGGAGGCTGAACCAAAGACTTTTATGTAAATTTCAGAAACAGGGAGGCTGTGGCCTACTCAATTTGTCAATACATTATCGAGCAGCAGAGTTATGGCAAATGATACCATTTACTATGGAAGACTCCTTTAAACAATGGATTCAAACTGCAACTATGTCAGACCCAAATTAATTTATAACCCAGTGTGAAAACAGATTAAAATGTTTTTACTAAAACAATGCTTCAAATTTGGATGCCCAGTTTTGATAAGGGAGGTTTCTCTTTAACTGTTTGATAACATATTTTGATCAGAATAATTATTATGGTTTGACTAAAATGAAACATTTGGGAGCATATAATTTTTATAGTAGTCTAAAAGGCTTTTATAGCAGTGATGGACCTCTCAATAAAGATAAGATAGAGCAACAAATAGGTGACAAACTACCATGGCTTTTTTGGTATAAATTTAAATCTCTCTCCTGGACAATAGAAACATTAGACCTTCAGTAATACAGCCTTACATCAGTTTTGAGAATTTAATATTCCATTACTTAGGACAATTTCAAAAATGTACAGGTTACTCTGCAATTAGAAATAGGAGATTTACCATATGGGATACTGATCTTGATAATTTCACACAGGAGACAAATTGGCAGCATTTGTGGAAACCAATTTGATTCACTTCAGCTTCAAAACAAGAAATGCAATGGAAGATTATACTTAGTTGGTATTTGATTCCTCTTAGGCTGGTGTGTGTGTGTGTGTGTGCGTGAATATATATCTATATATCTATATATCTATCAGTGGTGGGTTGCTCCTGGTTCGTTCCGGTTCTTGTGAACTGGTAGTAATGGCGGTGGGAGGCTCCGCCCACCCACCCAGATGTCATCATAGACAATCTCATTCTTTCATTTGTGGTGGTCATGTGATAAAATTATACCCTTTGGGCAATTTGATTTTTTTATTTTTATTTTATTTTGGAGACGTGTCATCACTAAACAAAGAATTGATTCTCTGTTTAATTATAACAGCCAAAACAATAATCGTGCAACACTGGAAAACTTTAGATAATATAAAAACTTTGTTGTGGATTGTGCCTCTTCAATTGCCACATTATTTATTTATTTATTTATTTATTTATTTATTTATTTATTTATTCATTCATTCATTCATTCATTCATTCATTCATTCATTCATTCATTCATTCAATTTGTATGCCGCCCCTCTCCGAAGTCTCAGGGCAGCTCACAATGCATTTAAAATCATTATAAAAAACATTTAAAAATTAAGAACATTAAAAACATTACAAAAGAATCACTGATAAATTTATAGTAGTGAGATTTCAGAAGCAGAAACCACAAGTTTATCAAACTTGGTAGGATTTTATGGTTTACTTTAATAGCAATAGACTATAATCTGATGTATTCATTATATACAGCATGTTGAATTATAGTACTTGACTTTATTTACATGGTATATTTTTTGTACAGTTTTATATTTCTTTGTTTTTAGGTATCATGGAATTATGTTAATTCAACTACCTGATACTGTAAATAAAATAAAGGCTAAAAAGGGACAAAAAGAAAAAATGTATTTTTCCCTTCCATGTTTTTGAGATCCAATTGTGTGTCATATATAATAAACACTGTGCATAGTACCACAGAGTAGTTTTGACATAAAGTTTGCAGAAATTTCCTCAAAAACTACATCCAGTAATAATTTGGCTTCTTAAGACATAGTTTAGATGGCTAAGCGTTCACCACCACCCCTCCCGTCCTGAGTCATTCAGCTTGTGTGCATTCTGGAAGCAAAACAAATAGTTAGTGGATAAAAGAGCCTTCTGCAAATCTGTAGCCAATCATGCAAGTTATTTTGTATATGCTTTAGCCTTGAACTTTTGGAACGGTGTTCAGAATATTTTCTCAAAATATCCAATGCTTTAATGACAAAATGCAGCTGTCTGCTATCACCCTGAGCTTGTAGATATACAGAATGTTTTTTAGCTGATAAAATAAGCTGGGAAAAGAGATAATGTGTTTTCAGAAACTTAAGAGGCCTCATTAGCTTCTTTATGGCCTTTAGACATATTCATAGGAAGACTATACCTACTGAGATAGGTGATAATAACAGCATCTTCCAGGTTTACTTGAATTTTCTCTAGGGTCCCTGGGATTGTTACACTTTTAGGCTTTAAAGGAAGGAGGTACACATTGGAAGGAACAGCAGCAATTTCTCAGCCTGCAGATTGGTGAGGGTAGTCCTTTGACTTTGGCAGAAAGATTAGCAATTGCCATGGTGCTTGAGGCTAGGAATTAGTGAAGGATATGCTTTTTTTTGTTGATTAAGCCCCCAACCTCAAAGCCTACATTTGGCTCTGAATATCCATGCCCTACCTGATACGAGCGCACCTACTACTTGAAACTTAGTAACTTCCAATAGGATGGCTAAATTGGAATATGTATGTAGGTAAGCCTGATGGTGCCAGGTACCTTGATCCTAGAATATGATAGTACTCAAAGATTCTACCTCAAATCTATGTATCTGATGTGTCAGATAGCATGCCATTTCATGCTTGTTTTGTGGGAACAATTAAGAGCATTGAGTATATGCCTAATAATCTGTCATCCCGTGGAATCTCTTGAATCACGTGTACGCTGAAAAGGTGATTGATAGCCTTCTGAAAGTCATGGAGGATAGTGTGATTATCATCTTTTTGCCTGTCTTCATCCTAAGAGATATTGGGATTAGAAGCTTTACCAATAGTAATTCAAAGTCAATTGAGCCACTTTTAATTTAAGAATTAAAAATCTATCCTGGTGTATGAGAGGTAAAGAAAGGAAGATACAGCTAGACTTGAAAGATGCTTTTTATTATTGCCTATTTCAATAAGGTATAGTTTTAGTCTTCCTATGACTATTTCTAAAGGCCATAAATCACCTTCTCCACATACATTCCTGGGTAAGGGAAAGAAAAAAGAATCAGCAGTTGTATTATCCAAGCCTTATAAACTGACATAACAGCCAACGTGTCCCAGCTTGCAACTTATTTGTTCCCATTGTGTTTCACGTGCCTATAAGGGTGGGTAAAATAGCTTAGTGTATTATATAAACCCACATCATGCTTTATAGTTTGTGAACAAGACAGAATTTTAAGCCACCTTGGAACTAGAGTTATAGCTAACAACTCCTACATACTTATGGAAAATTATATTTTAAAAACAGCAAATAAAAAACAGCAAATAAGTTTTAGATAAAACACTTAAATATTTTTAATCTCCTTTGCTCTCCAAAGGAGGAGTATTTGAACTCTGTATAATCTGTGGATTAATTAGCCCCAATTTAACGTAATGTGATATAGAAATATTCCTAACGAACCAAATTTCTCCAAGTATTTTAAAATAAGCAAGAAACTCCAAAATATGCCTTGGTGCAAACATTTTATTGACCCACTTAAGACATGTTCATTCATACATTTCTGATGCAAATACCATCAGCTTGCCACAAAGCATTAAAGCACAATAAATCCAATATTTAAACATTTACAGCATTTCATTTTTGTAATTTCTTCTCCATCTAAACAAGTATCTGAGCAGCAGACAAGTATTAAGAAAAATGGAGGATCCATCCAGTAAAAATGCAGATATTTATATTAACCGTACTTCCAGGAATACAAATGAGAAAATAGTTTACTCGAAGAAAATGAGGCTCAAGTCTTTGGATTTAAAAAACAAAAACAACTATCCCCCAAAACAGCATTTAAGAAGACCTGGCCTTCTTGGCATTTCTGGGAAGAATCTTGTAAACATTTTGCAAACATGAAAAAGGTAAGCCTAGAAGATATTGCTAGTTGGCGATTGGCAGTTTTGAGGGGAGACAAGCAAGGAAAGGTTGTATCTGGTGTAAAGCAACACCGTAAAGCTGCCAGCATTTCTATTAAATTGAATATAATACATATGCTGGCAAAAGTACTGGGACTGTAAGTCCAGTATTACCAGCCTGCATTTCTAGAAAGACTCTTAGCGAAGACACTTTTTAGCAAATACAAGGACTGATAGTACTCATCCCAAAGTGGCTATATTAAGTAAGCCTACTAGAAAATGCACTGTAACTCTTACACCAGATGTTTTCAAGGCAAGAACATACACAAACAAAATGTTATGTCTCTAACAGTCCTTTGTAAGGCTACAAAACCTGTTAACGCCAAAAGCCCGAGACAAATGCCAATTTTAGGAAACCCACCTACTTGGCAAAGGACCATATTTGCTCTGTTTATTTTGCATGCTAATATTTTCCACAGCATCTCTGCTCTTAGGCATTCTGCATTTCTTTGCCGATCTTGTAGCTGAGGATTTTGTTCCAGTCAATTTTAGTACGGGTGACTGGTAGCTGGCGACGCAAGGCTTTGAATGTGGTATCTGACATTGTCTGATAATTTTCACTGATTGCTGTCTGCAAATAATTCAGTTAGTTAGAGGTTAGAATGTCAAATGTACATATTTATAATGTATACTGATTAACTACTAAAGGATTTTAACCCATCCTACTATGCCCTTTGCCAGATTGCTCAAAGCAAGATAAAAGTACATTCTCTTTACTTGCTCAGTGCATGCTCTGCTTAGATAGATCATTTCCCCATGCAGGAAAAGGAGCGCTGGTATACCCTCTCAAATAATTATTATAAATAATAATAATGCTCAAAGAGAGGCAGAATGATTCTGCCTGGGTTGATAAAAGATTAACCTATGGATGGCATGGCACTTTTTCTGAAGAACCATCACCTGAAATCATCAAATCCTGTTCTCTTCTACTTTCCTATGACTAATCTGCTCCCACACTATGTAGCTTCAAATTTTAGTGGTTCAATCTTTTGAGAGCTTCAAAATTATTTATTAAGCAAACTCCTATATCAATCTTCTGTAAAAGTCATGTAATAAATAAATGGACCCAGGAGCTAGTTCTGATATTTCTCACAAATCATGGGGAGGGAGGAAAATAAAGGAATCTCCCTCTTGGGAAAAAAAAAAAGGTTCCTTACTATCAATGTTGCTTTGAACAGAAATCATATCCCCAAATGCAGTCATACCCTTTTCAACAATGTGTGGCCAAGTTAAAAAGGTATTTTGTTTAGCAAATAAATGCTACAGTGAAAAACTACTTGTGAGTCCTGTGCAAGCTACCTTAAATTTATTATGTAAGAAATATGAAATATACATATAATAAAACGAATGAAAAGGTTTATAAGTGTGTAACATATTTCAAATCTGGACATAGTTGGAAGCCTCAGATGCAGTGTGTGGAGAAGGAGTTAAAAAGAATTACGCTTATTCTAAAAGGGAGGTCTTAGAATAGAGAGCATAATTGAGACAGATGTGATGACTATTCAACAGGGCTGAATAAAACATGGGACTGTTGTCTCTGAATGCTGGAGGACTGCAGGCCAAAAGGGTGAACTGAAATGCCTGGTCCTAGAAGAGAGTACAAATATCTGAAATCTGGTAGAACCTGGTTAAACTCTATAGGAAAAACAAGGAAAGGGATAGTGGGAAGTGCTCCTGAGATGTAAAAGAGACCATTTAATTAAGTTGTCTTGACATCCATTAAAGGGGCAGATCATTTGTGTCATCAGAGTCACAATCACAATGATTGGGTAAATGTCTGCACAAACCATGACAGGGAGGTAAAATCTTCTATAAAGTGTTCAAGACTTGGTATAAGAATATATGTAGTTGATTGGAAATGGTAACCATACTGCAATAAAATTTAATGTTCAAAAAAGTGATAGCCAACATAACAAGTCCCACAAAGTCATATTTCACCTCAAAAAGAGAATTTCTCAAAATTGAGAAGACTGATGAAAAAAAATTCAAACGAAAATCCAAAAAGGTATACTCCTTCCATAAAGTTTGGGTCCTGTTTAAAACCATAGGATAAATAATAGAGGCTTAAAAAGAATGTATTCCTAAAATTAGGCAAATGGCCCCCAAGTCCAAGAAGAGGCTTTTGTGATTGACTAATACTGTAAAGAAAGCTATTAAGGTCAGGAAAGTTTTTAGAAAGTACAAAACCTATTCCCAATAAAAGAAACAAAGAGGAGCACAAATTCTGTCAAAAGAAATGCAAAGAAACAGTGAAGGAGGCAAAAAGGAAATTTGAAGAGCACCTGACCCAAATTGTGAAAATTGTAATAGAAAATGAGGGGTCCTTGGGGTTGAGTTTTGTTGCTTTCTTGAAGACGCTTCATTACTTCAAACTAGGTAACATCATTAGTGCTAGTGCATTCGCAGTGCATTTCAACCCTGAGCTACAAATATTCTCTTTTATTAATAATAGAAAATTCTTCAAATACATTAAAGTCAAGGTAAACTGGTGGCTCTGCAGACTAAAAAAAGCATTGTGATTAACACCAGCTGTCTGCAATTACTGTAAGTTCGAATCTCACCAGGCTCAAGGTTGACTCAGCCTTCCATCCTTTCTAAGGTAGGTTAAATGAGGACCCAGTTTGTGGGGCCAATAAGATGACTTTGTATAAAATATACAAAAGTATGAAGGCTATTACTTAACGCACTGTAAGCCGCCTTGAGTCTCTGGAGAAGGGCGGCATATAAATCAAATTTAAAAAAAAAAAAAAAAAAGGAAGAAGGTATGTTAAGAAGAGAAAATTGCCCAGAAGACAATTTGCTTCCATCTTCAAGCAGAAAAATTAGGGGAGATCCCCAAGCCCATTCTCAGGAAGGAAATTAGACACACTGAACCATATAGTGGCAATAGAAGAACTTCTAAGCCTTATTGACAACTTCTACATCAACAAATCACCAGCCCTGATGATACCCTTCAACCCAAAGGTTATGAAGGAACTTGGTTTCAAGTTCCTTAATAACCTTTGGGTTGAAGGGTGCATCTTCAACTGAAATATGCAACCTGTCTTTACACTCAGCCTCTATAGTTGAAGACTGGAAAGTTGCCAATGTAACTTCAATTTTTAAGAAAGACCTACAGGGAGATCAAGAAATTACAAATCTGTCAACTTAATATCCATTTCAGGGAGGACAGTGGAAATTACCATTAAAGATAAAATTACCAAACATTTGGAGACACAATCCAATATAGCTTCACTAAGTCTTAGGACTGCTACTTTTTAATGAACTGGAATTGGATGTGATGAGTGAAATAAGCATCTGATTATTTAGATAACCTGCTTATTTTATTTGGAAAACTCATGTTTATCAGCAAGATGCAGCTCTAATTAACTGTACCAGACTTGAGAACGATATTAAAGGACAGCTGCATTGAAACTTTGAGTCAATCAATCTGAATGATCGTTGTAGTATGTTTTGATTGTTGTAGTGCATACTGTTGGTTACTGTAGTAATTGTATCCACTGGGGACAAACATTTTGAGAGGGAAAGAATTTAAGTTCTATGTCCTCCCCTAACAGAGAACTCTAAAACAAATAGAATGCGATTGAAAATGCCGTTTTATAATATTAATAAGAATAGTATATTTTATTTTCTTACCTGATACTCATTTTCTGCCTGTTCTATGATTTTAATAAATTCTTTTGCTGTTTGGACATCGTTCTACAAAAAGAATGCAAACATTAGTCTTTCACACTGTATGATTCTTTAGGATTTTTTAATGTTTTATAAGTTTAATTTTATGGCATAATGAATACATATTCCTAAATTCTGAACTGAACTTGGTGCCTCAGGTCTTAGTTTTTGGATGAAAATTGTAAATTTAGTTTGGACTGCATAATTGTTAATCATTATTAAATAATAGATTTGTATTTGGTAAGTGTCTAGATCAGGGGTTCCCAACCTGAGGTGCTCGCACCCCCTGTGGGTGTGAGACGATATTCCAGGGGGTGCAAAAACTTGGGTTTAGAAGTTTCAAAATTATAGTATATATGCATAATAATATGCATATAATTATTTATTTTTGTAAGGGGTGCGACATTATATCAGAAGCGTTCTAGGGGTGTGGGGTATAGGTTGGGAACCCCTGGTTTAGATGAAAATCAATTCTGACAATTTCTCACGGAATAACTATCAATTTATAAACCTAGCTTTTCCTCCTCCAAAATTGTCCTAGTTCAGGGATCCCGTAGGAGCAAAGAAAGATAGGAAAGAAATGTTGTATAAACTGAAATCAATTGCTCAATGTGGATGTAAACCCATTTGTGTGTTTTGAAATGTTTTCTTATTCTAATTTTTCTTTAAGAGCTCAAGGCAACTTAAATGGAGATACTTTATCATTATAATTACATAATAACACATCAGGTTGTATTGTAATCAGTGACTGCATGACCTCTGTTGATGTCATATGCTAAATAAAATAAAATAATAAAATAAAATAAAATAAAATAAAATAAAATAATAAAATAAAATAAAATAAATAAAATAAAATAAAATAAAATAAAATAATCAAATCAAATCAAATCAAATCAAATCCACATCAGGTAGAGAGTCTGACTGGGCACAGGTATACAGTGAGTTTATATGGGTAAAAGTAATTTGGCTTTGAATTTGATTTCTCTCAATGATATCCAATACCTTAACCAGTGTGCCACACCCTGACTCACTCTTTGACACAATAATCACCAGCAAAGACTATCAAATGATCAAGTATGCCATAATAAACATGTTTCTGGCTTCCTTATTATTCCTTTGCAGTAATTCTTTTTTCATAAAATATGTTCATGGTACAAGTACAGTTGCTGTTAAAGTTTTCTTTTTCTTAGTTTTTCTGAAAATACTTATTTGATGTCTCTTTTATGAAGAGTACCAAAAATATGCTGTACCACATAAATTGGAGTACCACAAACATGAGTACCACATAACTTGGAGTAATCTACAAGATAGTCAGTATCTACAATATAATCCCACCTGAAGAAGGCTTGTTCGCAAATATCATCCCCACGTAATTTAATGGTAGAGACACCACAGCTTAAAGCCCTGACTCCAGAGAGGCTGATAAATTGACAATATAATATTTCATCTACTACATCTATGTATGTAGCTACAGTAGATGAAATACTATATTGTCAATTTATTGCAGACTCAATTGGAGGAGAGGGTTTAGCTGGAAAACCAACAGTTTTTGATTACAGGTAGTCCTTGACTTATGACCATAATTGAGCCTCAAATTTCTACTGCTAAGCAAGGCAGTTGTTAAGTGACTCACACCCCACTTAACAACCTTTTTTGCTATGGTTGTTAAGTGAATCACTGCAGTTAAGTGAATTCTGTGGTTGTTAAGCAAATCTGGCTTTCCTCATTGACTTTGCTCGTCAATGGGGCTCCAAGAAGGTTACAAATAACAATCCCAGGACCCTGGGATGCTGCAACCTGTTGTGGCCCCGCCCTCTGAGCCTATCCCATCGGAGGAAGAAAGCTCCGAGCATGAGGAAGAGGAGTCAGCCAGGCCTCCCTCTCCAGGCTCCTCCCCTCTGGCACTGACTCAGGTGCCGGCCGAGGGAGAGGAGATTAGCCGGGAGACAGGTGTCTCGGATGAGAGTGAAGGAGAGACATCATTCCTGGACGCACGCCACCGAAGGCGTGATAAACTATTGCAGCAGCTCAGGAGGCGTACTAGGGATTAGAACTGAGTCACTGGACTACACCCCAGAGACTATATAATAGAGGGTGGTGGCCAGTGATCCCTGTGACAAACAAAAATAAACCTTGGATAGTCACTAGAGCATCGTCCGAAACTGCTGAGAGGAATATTTATTTCTGTCGGACTCTTGTACGCTGAGTATATTATCTTTCTGTTTCTGTGGAAATAAAAGCACTTGGCAGATGGTGTGTATATCGCTGCCAAGTTGGAGATAAAGACCTGGGTGTGTGCCAAGTGCTTCCTTAACCCTCGGCTGGCTGTGTTTGTGTGTGTGTGTGGACGGGGACAGATCACAACCATTGTAAATGCATGCCAGTCCCAAGCACCTAAGTTTGATCATATGAGTATGAGGATGCTGCAATGATCGTAAGTGTGAAAACTGGTCATAAGTCACTTTCTTCAGTGCTATTATAACTTTGAATTATCATTAAACAAATGGTTGTAAATTCAAGACTATCTGTATACAATATTCTTCAAAAGATAGCACATAAACCAAGGTTTAATTCTCTGGTAGAGAGAAAAGTCACTTCTGAAATGCAGAAATTACTTTATGTTCTGAACTAAAGTACATCCTGCACAGCACTTTCTCCCCAAGCAAAATCCTATCCACTACTAAATAACTCATAACTCCTATCTTTGAAAGGAGAATTGCATGTAAAAAAAGACAGCAAAATAATGATATATTAAATAAATTTCCTCACTTACCAAAACTGCTACAGATTCCTGTATGTCTTTGTGGCTAACCAGCTGCACATTACCATCTTCATAATAATGCACCTATATAAAAACGAAACCATTGAGGATTTAAATACTTTGTACTAAATATTGTAAAGGGACGAAGCCTTCCTTCCTTCCTAATTTAAAGAGAAAAAACTTTTCCTTGATGCTTCTGATCAAGTTTTGGCAAAGTTAAATGGCCTTGTTTCAAGCTATGCATACCACTGATACAGAATATTTTTATTTATAAAAATATCTTTTTATCTTTTTAAAAATGCTCATTAATTTATACTGAATGCAGTTTTAAAAATTTGGTCATTATTTATAACTATTCAGTTAAATTGCACACAATAGTTACACAAATCCATATTGTGCAACTATCTTAATTGATATAAAACATCATTTTAGCAATAAGAAAGCACAAACCAAATTTATTTCTCAAGGGTATTGCTATCTTTAAATATATTGGGCAATTTCTAAATAATGCTACCATAGGTAAGCAGTAACACATTTATAGCAGTTAGCAAAGCTTTCTTTTCTAGTCCTTCTTTTCAATAAATTGGACATACCCAATTTTAGCAGGTAGTCATATAATTTCCTATTTGAGAGAATCAAATTTTGGAAGGAGTTTATTGGTACAGTTTCTGTATAGCTTAACAAACCTGGATCTTGAGCACTGCAATCATTTGAGCTGTAGGTGGAGTGATGGTAAATTTCCATTCTGATCTCCAGCGTCCATTCCTACCAAAAACAGAAGCTAGATTAATTATAAGAATGGGGGAATAAGTTGAAAATTATTCCCTCTAAATGGTTTTCAGGTTAATAAAATGCCATTCCTTTCAATGTAGTATTTCCTAGAGTCTACACATTTATTATCGCAAGCTCTTTGCCAGGGCTGAAAAAATATTTTTAAATGCCTCCAAAAGTGATGAGATTTGGTGAAGTCATAAGTTTATGGCTATTTTTCAAATTGCATTATTTATCTATTCAGGCACCAGAAGTGTCATAATACCCAGTATTAAAAATATAATCATATACGAATTATTCAGAGTCTATATGTACTTTTACAAAGAAGAATTACAGTTGTTCCTATTTATTATAATAAAACAGGCATCAAAGAACAATACATATGTGCTCTTTTGGGATCAGTACTCAGTTATTTAACTGTACCATTTTAATTGTAAATAGTCACTAAATGAGGCAGCTGCTAAATGAGGATTACCTGTATGTAATTTTACCTCTTAACAAAGAGAATTTTGAAAAAGCAAATACCATTCATTTAGACAGGGATATGCAATCATGGGATTCCATAGCTATTTTTGACTACAATTGTCATACTTCATAAACTTCTATAATATTGACTCAAGCTTTTAGAAGTAATTGTCAAAACTATCTTGAAGGTTTACATTTACCCATCATAAAATAATGATTGGGCTCAGCAGAGATGAATATATTCAGCCAATAGACTCTTTCTTCTCAAAGCAAATTCCAATTTAAGTGAATCAGAATTAAATTTACCTCTCCATTTTTTCAGTAATTATAAATGCCCATCCCTTACTGATATCATTTGCACTTTTATGTGCATATACAGTCTTTGACTTACAATTGGTCACCTAGCAACTATCTGAAGTTACAACAGACCCCACCAAAAGCTACTTACACCCCAGATTCCAAGTTCTAACATTTCCCTTCGCATGGTCACGTGACCACATTTTTGGGTACACGGCATTTAGAACTGTTTGCAGCACCCCAGAGTTACCTAACCATGATTTTATGTCCTTGTCAGAAATCAGTATTTTATTTATTTATTTATTTATTTATTTATTTATTTATTTATTTATTTATTTATTTATTTGATTTGATTTGATTTGATTTTTATACCGCCCTTCTCCAACAGGACTCAGGGTGGTGAACAGCCGAGATAAATATAAAATTTAAAAAACAGTTTAAAAGACATTAAATAATTTCGGCCCTCAATTTAAAACAACCCAGTGAAAACCAATTTCAAATTAAAACTGAAAGGATGGGATCAAGCCAGCCTGATTTCCAGCAAAAAACACCCCAGAGCAAACAATGAGTTTGCTTAATCTCCCTATTTGCTTTACAACTGCCACATTTGCTTAACAGCCACCACAAAAAAGTCATAGAATCAGGCATGGTCATGTGACCCACTTTATGACATGATTGTCATGACTTACAATCTAAATTACAGATTCAATTATAGTTGTAAACCTGTATACAAATGTATGGTTTGTAGACTTGTATACAAATATTTATTTAATAAAATTTCTTATATAGTACCCCCAAAAGATGAATTTCCTCTCAGAAATTTAAGGTTCTAAGAAATACGAAAAATTAATTGAAAGCATATAGTTTTTTTTAATAATGACAGTTATATGTGGGGTATAAATTAAATAATTAGAGACAAGCTTACCAAAAGTTTTTGGGTTGAAACTGGTGACTCTCAATGCAAGCTATAACTGTTGGCTGTCCATCTATAGTTTTACTATAAACCTGTTTTCAAAGAAAAATATTTATATTGATAAAAAATAAATGCACTGCAAATCCAATTGTGTTAGCTTTTGTGGAAGACGGGTGGGAAACACTTCTGATTCCAACTTTGAAAGAGCAAGTATTTTGACCCTATCAGTCAAAATACTTTTTTACAATAATTAATATAAGGATAAAGTTTTAACATAAGAAGAGTTATATACTTAACAGTACAAAAGCCATGTGGATAATGATCTTTCACATAAGCTCTTAATGCATTATCACAGGCATCCCTCCAGGACTTTAGTGATGTATCTATGTCTTCTGGCTGAGGATCGCTTGCTTCCTTCCTCAAATGATCAAATTTAAAGGAAATCTTGTTCCTTGGGTCTAAAAACCGGTTGTTACCAAGGTCACCATGTTCTGTGATTAAGACCTAACAGAAAAAAAAAGAAACCCACAAAAAATTGTCTGCTTCACATAAACCTTAAGACAAAATAGAGATTTTATTGTTTGAAAATATCTGAAATTCCACATATTGTTCAAAGAAAGACATAATTTACTGTGATAATCCAGGTAGAAATTGCTATTGTTCAAAATAGGATTGCTATTTAATTCCTACTATCTCTGACAGATTAATTTTTATGATCCTGTAAGATGAAAACTTAAAAAGAACAGTAATTCCAAATTGGAAACATCTATTCAGCACAATTTAATTTACATCAAGTCATCAATTCCTGGGATAAATTATTCTTTGCTACTTTGCAAATAAAAGGACCACCTCAAAGAAATACCATACTATGCAACCAAATTCCTAAACAAATTCAGAACACAGTATCTCTTTCCTTAAGAACTGTAAGAATGAATTAGTTCAACGTCTGATTATAAATTTTTTCAAGGAAAAGATTCCTTGAAAGATTTGATTTCTCTTTGAACATGAAACTTTCTATTCCTTTTCAACTCAAGTTAAATACATAATACATTAATACTGTATGTCCAAATCTTCCCTTTGCCATCATGATAATTCTTATTCTATGCCCAGGTCTCATGTTGCAATTACATCAGCCCTCACTTTGCTATGCTCATTTTATTGTTACTGTTTCTAAATTTAATTGTCAGGCCTGAAGAGACCTTAGGATAGTGCTGCATCCCTACAGCAGTTTATTCAAAATGCTGCAGCCTTTAAGCATGAGAAACTGCCATAGTATATTGCTATCACTATTATGAATACTCAATATGACACTGAGAAAAAGAGATTGTAATGTAAAGAGTATTGGAGGAGGGCAAAAGATACCTAAGCTGAATTTATACTTACAGAAAAGCACATATCTGTTAGTTCTCTATGTGTTGGTTCTTCAACATTCTTCTATTTCTTAACAGAATAGCACATGATGATATACAGTATTACAAAGAAGGATTCCATCATAATCTGACACAAGTATATAACATGAACAACACCTTCCAGTTCAGCATTATATAACTAAGTCAAGATTCTTTATATCAAGGTTGGGAAAGTATGAGAATCATAGCTGCTGGAATTCTTTTAATTTCTTAATAATAGTTCTGTTCAGGAACAGGAGACCATGAAACTGAGACACCTCTGACATTTTTTTTTTTCAGCTGGCTCTACTTGCTTTTGAATGTGATCCTTTTTTTTCCTGGCTTCTCTCTCCATACCAAATTTGACTCTATTCTGTTCTGGTTTGAGAAAAGTATTCTAATGACTGAGTTTATAGCTATTAGTTCTATCTAACATTTTGTTGGCTTGGAAACATAAAAAAGTGGCAGAGGCCAGTAAATAAAATTCATTTGATGTAGAAGTGTTATTTCTACACATATTTCTATAGAAAGATTATACTACTGGTATGTAATTAATCCCAAAATTCAATAAGCAAACACTACAGTAGATGACAAGAATCATTACAATTCACCTGATCATCATATCCTTCTATCTTCACTGGAGTGAACTGATCCATATTATACTGTGCAAATGCGCTGTCAGAAACAGATAAGTAAATATTAGCTTCTGATTCTATAGAAAAACAGACACATAACCCTACACTCTTTATTAGTATTTATAAAACTATGGTCTTGAATTAATATTTTGCCACTCTAGGAAAAAATTACATTAAAACTTTAGGTTTACACTAACAGAACAATTTCAGAAACAATTACACTTTCATGGTACTTACTGGGCTGCCCCTTCCCTGAGAAGATTGTCATTGTTGAGCAGCAAACGAACATCTAAGGAAGAAAATATTCACATAAATTGGCAAAAATGCTATGGCTTTGAAGCAATGTCAACTGGCACTCAGGTTCATGTCTGAGTAAAAGTTGCTTAGCTATATTGTTCTCAACAGGAACTACTGTTCTCGGTCGGAACTGATAAGGTTCTCTTAGAAACATATGAGAACTTAACACAAATATAGAAAGGATATTAAAAGAAAATACTGTAGACTTTACATATGAAAACTATTGCTTCCTCATAGAACGTTTTCATGATTCATATATACTTTGTGAAGATTATATTTCTTGTCACTGAAATCTGCTCTGAAAGTTAGATTTTTAAAGATTACACTAAAAGAAATATAAATATGTGTATGTTACGATGGATTCATTTTTAAATAGAATTGAACTTTAAAAAGCTAAAAACTTAAAAGCCGAACTTCTTGCACTGCGAGACTCCCCACTCTCGCAGGCCTGGCCCTCCATGTTATCGAGGACCTACTATGATGATGGGCTTTGGAGCCCAGAGAGGTGGCATGCGGTGAAGAGGGGGTTGAGGGGTTTTTTACATAAATTTTTAGCTAAACTTTTAAGGGGCTCCAGGGAGGGGGGGGTCGGATTAGAATTAGGGCTGTGGGTATGGGGGATAACCCACCTCGGAGAGGGCCAGGTCTGGTTGCGAGGCGCGGCATGGGGGGTGGGGGTTCCAGGGTCAAGGAGGGGGTTAGAGCTTATCCAGATGTTTTTGCCATCAGTACTGTGGGTGGGAGGGGCAGGCATGACGGGAGCAGGGGTCCATATCGTGTTGCGGGAGCGCACACCCGCTGTCTCCGAGCGGTGGCGCGCTCCGGCCCCCAATGCTCTACTCGTTCCCCAGGTTGCACAGATCCTCAGGGCCTGGGCCTTCAGTTGATGTTGTGCAACGCCAGGTCTGTTGTAAATAAAGCGCCCCTCATTTGTGATCTCGTTCAGGAGGGGGGAGCAGACCTGGCGGGTATTACGGAGACCTGGTTGGGCCAGGAGGGGGGGTCCCCCTCGTTGAAATGTGCCCACCAGGTTTCCGTGCATTCCATCAGCCGAGGTCACAAGGGAGGGGCGGGGGGTGGCAGTTGTCATTAAAGAAGGTCTCAGGCCAAGGGAGGCCACTGTCCCTCAGACTGCCGGATGTGAGTCCCTCCTTGTGAAGTGGGGTCATGGGGTACAGATGGGTTTGCTGATCACGTACCTGGCTCCCTGCACGTGGCAGCAGCCCTGCCTGAGCTACTCAACGTTATAGCCGCGGTGGCAGTTGACACCCCCAGGCTTATGGTCATGGGGGATTTTAACTTGCCATCCGTGGGTGAGATGTCTGAGGTGGCTCAGGAGTTTATGGCTTCCATGACGGCTATAGACCTGACCCAACTAATTCATGGCCCTACCCACACGGGGGGAAACATGCTGGACTTGGTTTTTGTCTCTGGACGGTGGTTGAGTGATCTCGAGATAGGGGACATAGTCATCGAGTCCTTGTCATGGTCGGATCACTCTCTCCTTCGCCTTGACCTTTGAACCGCTGCACCTCGCCGCAGGGAGGCAGAGCCAGTAAGATGGTTCCGCCCCAGACACCTGATGGAGCCTGATAAGTTCCAGATGGAGCTTGGGCCATTCCCTGAGGCTCTGGCTCATGCCCCGACTGGAGACCTAGTGGCCGCCTGGGACAGGGCGGCTGCTGGAGCTTTGGATCGGGTCGTGCCTTTGCGGCCTCTGACCCGGCGCCGGTCTCACTTGGCCCCTTGGTTCACTGAGGAGCTGAGGGAGATGAAGCGCCGGAAAAGACGCCTGGACAGCAATTGGACGGCCAGTCTTTCTGAATCCGACCGAACACTGGTAAGACCTCATATTAAGAATTACCTAGTGGCGATAAAAGCAGCAAAGTGTAATTATTTTACTGCTCTTATTGTGTCATCAGAGAACCGCCCGGCCGCCCTGTTTAGGGTGACCTGCTCCTTGCTCCACTAGGGAGTGCGGGAGGACCCCTTGGAGGGTAGAGCCGAGAACTTTGTACAGTATCTGCATGACAAAATCACTCAGATTCGGGAAGGTCTGGACTCCGACTGGATAGTTTCAGGGGGGAGGACTGAAGCAGGTCTTGAGAATGTTATCTGGGATGAGTTTGATCCTGTGACTCCTGACGACGTGGACAGGATTCTGGGTAGACTGAACGCGACCACATTTGTTGGACCCGTGTCCCTCCTGGTTAGTGCTGGCTTCTCGGGAGGTGACGCGAGGCTGGCTCCAGGGGATTATAAATGCTTCATTGAGTGAGGGTGACTTCCCCGCCGCCTTGAAAGAGGCGGTGGTGAGGCCTCTCCTCAAGAAGCTTCCCTGGACCCGGCAGTATTGTCTAATTATCGTCCGGTCTCCAACCTTCGCTTTGTGGCGAAGGTTGTTGAGAGTGTGGTTGCGCGACAGCTCCCCCAGCACCTGGATGAAATGGTGTATCTGGATACGTTCCAGTTGGGCTTCAGGCCTGGGTACAGCATGGAAATGGCATTGGTTGCATTGGTGGATGATCTCTGGAGGGCTCGGGACAGAGGTTGCTCCTCTGTCCTGGTCCTATTAGATCTCTCAGCGGCTTTTGATACCATCAACCATGGTATCATGCTGCACCGGTTGGAAGAGTTAGGTGTGGGAGGCACTGTGTTGCAGTGGTTCTCCTTTCTCTCCGACCGGTTGCAGTCTGTGTTGGCAGGGGGGCAGAGGTCGACCCCGAGGCGCCTCATATGTGGGGTGCCACAAGGGTCAGTCCTCTCGCCCCTTCTGTTCAACATTTATGTAAAGCTGCTGGGCGAGATCATCCGTGGTTTCGGGGTGAAGTGCCATCAGTACGCTGATGATACTCGATACTCAGCTGTACATCTCCACCCTGGACCACCCCAACGATGCCCTTGAAGTGATGTCCCGGTGCCTGGAGGCCGTGCAGATCTGGATGGGGAGAAACAGGCTCAGGCTCAACCCATCCAAGACCGAGTGGCTGTGGTTTCCGGCGTCCCAATATAGTCAGTTGGTGCCATCACTGACTATTGGGGGCGAATCGCTGGCCCCCACGGAGAGGGCTCGCAACTTGGGCGTCGTCCTGGATTCACCGCTGTCTTTAGAAGAGCACTTGACGGCCGTGACCGGGAGGATTTTTCATCAGTTCGCCTGATTCGCCAGTTGCGTCCCTTTCTGGATCGGGACTCCTTACGCACCGTCACTCATGCCCTCGTCACTTCCCACCTGGACTACTGCAATGCTCTCTACATGGGGCTCCCCTTGAGGTGCACCCAGAGGCTCCAACTGGCGCAGAGTGTGGCCGCGCAGGTGGTTATGGGAGCGACATGGCGTTCCCGTGTAACACCTCTCCTGCGCGAGCTGCACTGGCTCCCGTTGGTCTTCCGTGTGTGCTTCAAGGTCTTGGTTACCACCTTTAGAGCGCTCCATGGCTTAGGACCTGGTTACTTACGGGACTGCCTGCTGCCACCAGTAGCCTCCCACCAGCCGGTACGCTCTCATAGAGAGGGGCTCCTCCGGGTGCCGTCGGCCAATGTCGACTGGCGGCCCCCAGGGGGAGAGCCTTCTCTGTGGGGGCACCTACTATCTGGAATGAACTCCCCCCGGAGATTCGGAGGATCCCGGATCTACGCACCTTCCGCCGCGCTCTCAAGACCTTTTTATTCCGTCAGGCTGGCCTGGCCTAACTGTTTCCCTTTTTTCCCTTTTTAAAACGTAAATTTTAATTCATTTTTAATTTATTGGGGTGTTTTAAATCTGTCTTCGGCCAAATTGTTTAATTCGATTTTATTCAGTTTTAAATTTTGTATTTATGTTTTTTATCTTGCTGTTCACTGCCCTGAGTCCTTCGGGAGTAGGGCGGTATACAAATCAAATAAAACTAAACTAAAACTAAACTAAACTAAAAAGTATTAATACTCTACGTATTGATTTCACAAAATTTAATGTTTTTTATTCCACAAAATGAGCATGCAAGAGGCCTGGTGTCCTGTGAGATTTTGCACTTTTAGAAATGATTCCAAAAAAGTTATGATACATACTTGCAGACATATAGAACACTGATGACAGAATTAAGAAAAATGAAAATTACTTTGATAGCTTAGTTTATCTTTATGTGTTGTTGATGGCAAAAGCTCCCAGTGTACTTTTGCACTGGTGTAACTGAATAGTTCAACCAGCTGTAAGCACATACAGCTTCATCAGTCTTTTCCCAATCAGGCCCTAAACTACAGGCTATCATAGTAGGTTTCTGTCTTAGCAGTTCTTAATGCCTTGCCAGAAAAACAGGTCATTTTGAAAAAGTGCATAAGAAAGCCAAAGAACACCAACTGGGTAAAACAGGCTTTGCCATCAATTGGGCAAAATGGGACAACCCTGAATAAAATTTATTTCAGCTATTAAACTCATAGAATTACCACCCATGTGTTCTCAATCAATTTAAAAAAAGTTGTGAGGATAAAATTATTGTTACTGTGAGGGATAGAATAAAATAAAATATGACATGAGATCTTCAGGAAAAAGACATCGTTCAGTAGTAAGAGAGGTTCAGAAATAGTATGGCGTTAGAAATGTGTTTACTTAATATATTTCCAGACTGCCTAAGGATAAAAACCCAAATATTTTTTTATAGAAGAAAATCCATATACAGTGAGCATATGAAACAGTACCAAATTCAGGAAAATTTCAAATACAAGAAAACACTGCCAAGTAATTTCATGGATTTAGGAACTAAGGATATACAAATGAGATTCTTAAAATGTTCCCAACTTCTGAATATTAGTATCATTTAGCCTACCAAGAGAAACTGGAAAAGTCTTAAATGATTTGTTATTTTCTATTATTTTAAATCAAATGGCTTTCTGGAAACTAGCAAAAACAGGGCTTTCTAGATAATTCGTTTGTAAGGTAAATACCTTTTTTATTACTGTAATGTATTACATAATAAAGTAATAAATAATAAATACATAATAAAGTAATAAATAATAAAGGAATAAAGGAAACAGCGTTCTGTGAGCCTTTGGCATTTAGTCATGCCAGCCACATGACCACGGAGATGTCTTTGGACAGCGCTGGCACTTTGGCTTTGAAACGGAGATGAGCACCGCTAGAGTCGGGAACAACTAGCACATATGTGCATGGGGAACCTTTACCTTTTTATTATTACTGACATTGTGTCCTTGCTTTAATATTGTTTTATTATTTTCCAGCTTCGCTGCTCCAACAATCCACATGGGCACTAAGTTGCAGTCTACTGAACCTCCTTCTACATATCAAAGGCCAATACAGGATTATACTGATACTGCATATCCTAATCCTGTATTGGTTTTTGATATGTAGGAGGAGGTTCAGTGCCCATGTGAATTGTCGTCGCAGCGAGCTGAAAAGAGATGTTCAGGTGAGTCAACAACTAGGAGTCAGTGCAGATTACATAGAATATAAATAATAAAAACAAAATAAAGGCTGTAAATTTTTACTAACAATAATATTGTTAGTAAAAACATCAATGACCTTTTGTTGTTTTACTTACCATTAAACACTTCATTGAATTCCCCTGGGGGTGCATGGGTGATAAATTTTGCAGCAATGCGAACCTATAGAAAAAATCATATGAGTTTAGCAAGTCAAGTTTTACTGTAGTTTTTAAAGTGGTATTTAGTTTTAATTGTAGAACGGACAGTCATAACATACAAAACCAAAGAGAAAAATATGCTCCTGTAGCCTATGGAAAATCCTCACCTGTTCCACCCTTGAAATCCTAAATCTCGTTTTCATCTCTGCTATGAAATACTACACCTAATAATAATTAAATACTACTGCTATGAGCTTTTATTAGAAATTGCACCTGTAAGCAATAATCATGACACTATGATTACTTTAAAGCATTGCTACGCAGAGATTATTTAGTTTAATAAATATTAACAGCCAATGCAGTAGAAAATGATAGCATAACAATAAATTCCTCAGCTAGTTTTCCTCAGAATCTCTGAATATGACAAGGATACAAAACAATATGAAACAATGAAAACCCTCCTTTTAAGTTACTATAATGCTATTTCTTATAATCATGCTCAATATTTGTCTAGTCAAAAAATTATTATCAACACAGTCCTTGAAGTTTTAAATTGTCCTGTAGTCAATGCTTTGCTGATTTTATCTCAAGTGCAAATATAGGAAAAGAATATATTAAAAGGTATATATTCCATTAGCAAATATTTTTAACTTCTATCTAAAACCAATGGTAATACTGTGCAGGATTGAAGGAAAATATGTAGTTAAGAAACTGCACGTAGAACCATGAAAATAAGTGAACAGAGTCAATACAATATTGTATTTCATTGAATTTTAATAGAATTTTATATATTTGTGTCACATTAAAGAATAATGACAAATGAAACACTCTGGTGACAGTAGTACCTAATGTTCAGGATCCACTTTTAGCCCTATAATTATGCTCTGTCATAGTGAATAATATAAAGCACTTTCCTTGATTTGGTTTGGTTTTTTTTATCCACAGATTTAGATCATAGAAACAAATATGTTTCACTTGAGCTTCTACTGATCACTTTTTGAATTAAAATTTTCATTTACATATCCATGCATTACTTTCAATAGATCAGACAGCCAGGCTAGATTTAAATTCAGGTGAAGTCCAGTCTGGATCTTCACAAATGCTTGTTCTATAAGGTATTTCTAAAGGAATATAATTCTAATACATTTTGTAAATGCTTCTAAAACGGCTTCATCAGTCCAACAAATTTTGACCAGTTTCCTTTCTCACTTTTCTTTGTACTTTTTTTATTAAACCGTTATTATCTCTTTTGTTCTCAGGGAAATAACTCTCTGTTATGTCGCGAATCATCATTTATTATGAGAACTGAATCTCTCAATATCTTGTATCTTCTTTGAAGTCACCGCCTGGGTACTTTTCCACATGCTGTTTTAGCTGAAAACTTTCCTGATTAAACTGTTTGCAATTTTCAGCCTTCTTCGAGTCTATCCAAAAAAAGCTATCTTTTTTCATCACCATTCACAGAAATGCATAGCACAAAGCTAGACATTATTGCTATACAATGACAATATGCTAATTAGTAAATTATATTGCTACATGAATCATTAATATATTAAGTATTAATATTAATATTAAGGTATTACATATGTTCTCCACCTTGATTACTTATAAAGTAATAAAGGTGGGGTAAAAATCAAATTAATAATAATATGGTTAAACATTATTAATACTTTCTGACAGTTTGTAGTTATCATATAAAATTCCCAATCTATCAGGATGGATATCTATAAATATTCTTGCTGATCTTTGTATTTATTATATATAGAATATATTATAAATAATGCTAATGTTGTTCACTGCTACTTACACCTAAGTAATTTTCATAGAGACTTCAGATAAATTAGTTTTCTTGCACTCTGAAAAATGTTTGACATGAAGAGGAGTTTGGGTTCTTATTGTAAAAACTGTATTAATTCAGATTAAGTTAAATATTACATATAAGCTAACAAAACTGCAAGTAATTCAGAATGACTATGACAAAAGAAAGCAAACCAATGGTAATAGATGCCTTGGGTACAATCCCCAAACATCTGGAGCATCAATTGGACAGCACCAGCACTGATAAAAGCAGCATGAAGTCATTTGCAAATGGAACAACCTACATGCTGCAATATCTTTATACCATCAAATAACATCTACCTCACCGAGGTCTTGAGGACAGAATGCCAAATCCAGTCTAAATATCTGCCTGACTGTGCAACCAACTATAATAATTCAAAAACTAAAATAGCAACATTCAGATCAATAAAAAACATTTCAGGATGCTGTAAGTGTTCTAAAAGTAACATTTTTGAATGAAGATACATACAAGGAAACCAGTGACTTGTAGTACATCAGTTGAAATAATGGTCTTTATGCAACTTCACAATATGCAATACAAATAGTCCTCAACGTATGATCACAATTGAGCCCACAATTTCCATTGCTAAGCAAGGCAGTTAAGTGAGTTATTTTATGAGTTTTTATGCCACAATTGTTAAGTGAATCGTGCGGTCATTAAGCAAATCTGTCTTCCAGGTTTTGCATATCTGAAGCTTGTAATTACATGACCCCAGGACAGTGCAACTGTCTTAAATGTCAGTTACCAAGTGTCCAAATTTTAATCACATGACCTTGGGATGCTACAAAGGTTGTAATGTGAAATCTGGTCATAATTCACTTTTTTCAATGCCACTGTAACTTCAAATGCTCACTAAATGAACATATGTAAGTCCAGGATTACCTATATTAGGATGTATATCAACAGCAATATTGTATAAATGATTATAATTAGTAATATAACTGTCATATTATTTTCCTCTGGCCTGAGTTATCAGCCTTCTTCTATATGTATTTGTCCACATAGCCACTGCTCATATTTTTACTTGAAGTAGACTAAAACTAATATTTATGAACTAAGGGTGAAATATTCTAAGCAATGTACACCATATCTCACAAATCAAGAAAGAAAGAGCCTTGATAGTACAGTGGTTTAAGCACCCTGTTATTAACACAGCTGCCTGCAATTTACTGCTGGTTCGAATCTCTCCAAGGCTCAAGATTGACTCAGCCTTCCATCCTTTCTAAGGTAGGTGAAATGAGGACCCAGTTTGTGGGGGCAATAAGCTGACTTTGTATAAATATACAAAAGTATGAAGGCTATTGCTTAACGCATTGTAAGCCATCCTGAGTCTCCGAAGAAGGGCGGCATATAAATCAAATTAAAAAAAAAATAAAAAAAAATAAAAAAGAAAGAAATGCCAACTTTCCACTAATCACAGTTTCATGATTTTGTTCTTCTCATATCTGTTATACAAGATAAAATTTCAGAAGCTAGATTCAATCAAATGTGATTTTTATGCCAGAGAACTTTGCATTATTACTCTTTGACATTTGAGGGAGTTCTTATGCAACATTAAAAAAATAATATTGCAAAAACTGTGTATTGTATGTCTTCAGTGTATCTAGCACATAGATATGAATGCATGGTCTACAAAAGTATACAATTTTCTGTGCGGTCAGGAGGTCTGTAAAGATTACTGTATTTGTATTAGCCATTATTAAAGGACTGCTGTGTAAGAAAAGGAATACTAAAGCAATTAGAACAAATATGCACTGGCTTATTGTTAACAGCCCATATAGAGCTCTCTCATAATTAATAGCCAAAGGAACAGTATTGAATTAGGCAAGGGATATTTCTGAAGGCAAGTGTATAATTTTCCTATTAACAGCCCAAACCAGAATCTCTGTAAGAAGGCGGCTTTTAAAAAGGCTTTGAGAAGACCTGAGGTATGTTTGTGGTTAAAAAACCTGAAAATACTCATATTTATCCCTGTATGTAAGCCTTGAAAGTAGTTTGCATAGTTAATTCCCAGTAAATTACAAATAAAATAGAACACACAACATACAGTATTCACAAAAAATGCAAAATCAAGAATGTAACATTCATTTCCTCTATAGTAGATAAGACCATGTTTATTTTCTGATGTAGATTAGACTGAATTGAAGCTTGAATGTAGACATAATTTTTAGAATTTAGAAACTAATAGCAAACAATTGCTAATTGTTATTTTAAATGTGGTATTTCTATTTTAATATATTGGATCATTTTTGTTTTTATTAACTGTATTTATTTATTATATATATATTTAGATGGCTTCCTCAATTGACACAGACATCTGAGTGATTAGCAAGCAATAACTTTATTAAAGTTAAAATTATTAAAAAAAAAGTTAAAAGAACATGGAACATGTGGAGCACAACTCAAATACTAACAGCCATAATAGTAAACTGGCTCACTCATGCCTAAAATTATGAGAAAGAGTTAGATTTCTATTCTCTTACATAAAGTCAGAAAAGCTGGGGCCATTCAAATCTTGGGTTATATGATGTTCCATAGGGCACAGCATATCATTTTCCATGAACTTAGACTTGTATATCATTTCATAGTGCTTTTACAGCCCTCTCTAAGTGGTTTACAGAATCAGCATATTGCCCCCAACAATCTGGGTCCTCATTTTACTGACCTCGGAAGGATGAAAGATTGAGTCAACCTTGAGCCGGTGAGATTTGAACTGCCGAACTGTAGTTAGCAGTCAGCTGAAGTAGCCTGCAGTGCTGCACTCTAACCACTGCGCCACATCAGCTCTGGATGGAAAACATGATGGAAAAGACATGCCTCCTGTTTCCCATTAGATGACATCTCTTAATGGAGGGCATTTGTAGCATGCTCAGCCTGCCAGAACTCATTCACAATAAAGAAAACCTAAACATTTTTATATTTATGATTTTTGTTACCTAGCCTTTTCTAAGCGTGCATCTGAAAGAGTTTATATACTGAAGCAAATAAGATCATCACATTTTACAGTAAAGCTTATAACAATAAATAATGATTTATTATGAGAGTTATCCTGATTCTCTAAGAAGTGTATTCAACTTGTAATGTGAAAGTACAACTGCCACCCTCAACTATATGGCTGGCAAAGCAAACATCTGCATCCAACTTGATTCAAATTAAATGAGATTATAGGTATTACAAAAAGACAAGATATTTTGCATTTTGTGAGTTAAAATTTAGATAATATCTATGAAAAGAGAGAGAAGCAATTCTATTTATACTGAACCATTTATACAAAGACATACTTCTAATAGGGAATATATTGCTTTTCAAAATCAAATGCTTCTATTCTTTATCTACAGCCAAGCTTCTGTAAGAGATGCATGCTCTTCTTTTATGCCTTAACAATTTCTGTATAACATTATAGGATCAAATACAATCTTTTCCATTATTCCATATGTGAGATATAGATGAGAAAATAAAAAAGATTTTTTAAAAAACAACTTGCACAGAATAAAAGACATGTTTGCGTCTAAAACAATCAAAGTACTTAGAACTGCAGATTCTACATTGCTTCTGGGAAGACTGCTTTCAAAGTTTTTGAATAAAATTTAGAGATATGCAAAAAATGCTTCACCAGGTTCAACAGTGGAAATTACTTACACAAGTAAAAGCAGTATTTATTTCAAATTGCTTTCCATTTTCTGAAAAACTGTCTATTGAATTTGCAATACTTGAATTTGCAACACTAAGCCTTTTAAAACAAGAATGGTCAAGATTTCAGTTTGTAAACATCATCTATCCATCTAGAAGCAGGTTATCCAGATTTTGAAGCTTATTTAAAAACATAGAGGCACATAAATATCAAGGTGATATATTCCAAAATAATGGAATGTTCACTCCCTCAAAAATGTTTACCTTTAATACTTGTTAGCCTAGTCAATCTTTTTGTTAGGATTTTATGATCAAATTCATGTGTTTATATTTTAAATATACTACCTGTAGCTGAAATATCAGGGGACAATTTTTTTAAACAAGAGTGCTATATTATTGAAATATATCAGAACTCCAGAAATTTATTTGGAGTATAGGTATCTTCCATAGGAACACATGTTTATAGAATTTGTCTTTTCAAAGGAAAAAGAGTGAACATGGTATCTATCTCACAGGACTTTCTCTGTCCTGATCTCCTTTAAGGAAGGGCAACACTGAAACATAATCCAAAATCTCAGCAACTATCAGAACCACAATATTTAGTGGATGAACTGTTGGAATTAAAATACAAAGTGGAAAATCATAAAGCATACCAGTGTAAAATTAACATTTCCCTTAAAAGACCAACGTTCACAGAAACTCAGGAGAGTTTCCCAATATGTTCCATTAATTTATGGGGAAAAAAACCCACACTCCAGTGAAGTAACAAAAGAAATATAGAAAGAGCAGTAAATTTTCCTGTCAGTTAATTTTCCGACAAAAATGGTCCTCTTAAACTTCCGAACCTCCTCAGTTTCAAGAATCTTAGTCCGGCTAAGAAAAATAAAAGCAATGAAAGAAACCTCTGTACACTCCAAGAAAGGTTTATCTTTCTTCTGTTGGTAAAGACATCCCAAACACCCCAGGCTTCTTACTTTCTCCTCATCCGACACCCGATCTTCGAAGTCCGCCATTTTGGCTTCTATCTGTCTAGCCCCACCTGTCACCCCGCGCACGGCACGTCGGGACGGGAGAACTTGGGGGCGGAGCCAGAAATTCGCCGGCCGGATGTCAGCGGAGCGGATGTGGCCGGCTTGGTTAGGCTTATTGCCTTGTTAGGAAGGAAGAGACGGATGCGCGCTGTCAACTGGCGCTTGTGGCCGCTCTTTGCCATGCAGGGCTGCTGGGCGCCTCAAAAGTCCGTTGGAAAGAACAACTTTTGAAACGTGGATGCTTATCCTACACTTTCGCTCATTAAGGCCGCCTCCGCGGGCCCAATCCCGGTTTTTTGTTTCTGCTCAGCCAATAACTGCAGCCGAATCACTTTGGTTCAAATTGCAAAGCAGCGTTTCATGAGTAGCGTTTTTCTTCCCCCCCCCTCCCAATTTCTCTCCAAATACCTGTCTACGCGCAAATAATAAACCTGGTGCTCAACCCAATATATTAGTCCTGATTTCTTAACGGACCTATCAGAAAATCAGATAACATATCCAACATATCGGCATATCCCATGCAAGATGTAGCTGGGTTTAACAACAGCGCGAGCAGGGACGGCAGTCCCGATGAAGCAAACGAGACAGCTGCCCGTCTGAAAGAATCCGAACGAGGGAAGAGAAGAGGGAACCGGCGGGGGCGCCTATCCGGCTCCCCACCTACCCGCCGCTCGCGCCGGCTTCCATCAAAGGGGTTGAAGCGGCCTGGGCGGCGCGCCTGCTTGATCCCGCCCTCCCTGCCTCCTTCAGCCAGCCAGGCCTCGGCAAGCCGAGGGCGGGAGTCATGGCGGAGAATAGTCCTGTGAATGAGGATGCCGCGCCGTCTCTCTCCCAGTCGCCTGGCCTTGGGCCCGGCCCTCGGCGATGGGAGCGGCTGAGGCTGGCTGCAGGGCCCTGGGCGCGGTCATTCGGCTTCCTGGCGGTGCTGGGTCTCCTTTATTTCTTGCGGGGCCCGCTCCGACTGCGGGACAACTTAGTGGCAGGTAAGGGAACGGTCGCGCCGGGGTTGTAAAGCAGCTCTGTCGGGGCAAAGGAAATAAGGTGGCGGGGACGGGGGAGCCTACGGAGGGCTCTTTAAGGTCGGGGTCGAGGAACCAGTTTTGAGGGAGAGCCGAGCCTGACCAGTCGCTGCCCTGCAGTTTTGTATTGGTAATATTGGAGCGTTTAAGAACTTTACACATGATCAGAGATACTATCTCTACTCATTTATGCTGGGTTTGAATCCTGGTGATCACAGCTGCCGCGCTTATTTATCCCAAGCAGAGTTTGGAAAGTGTATTTTGAGGGTAGTAGCCTACAGAAAAATTAGAATAAATCCCAAAGGATTTCCCCCTTCAGATTCTCAGTTTCAGCTCTTGCATATATTTTTTTTCCTCTAGTGTTCATTTTTAAATGTTTCCACTCTCCAGAGGTCTGGTTGTTTCTAGCAGTCAACGGCCTCTTGAATTCCCCACTTTTCATCAATGGTATTGTATTTTAATTCCTTTTTAAATATTTGGGTCTGTGCTTTTTTTCTTTTCTTTAAAAAATTGTTCGTTTTTGTAAGCCCTGGAGGGTGAAAAGTTAGCACGAAGATGCCTAGTGTCATCAAAAATTCAAAAACCTGATCTTAACTTAGGCACTTACACCAGTCTCTTAAACTTTTATTAGAAAATGGCAAATTGATAAGCATTTCTCATCCCCAGTACGTTTTCTTTTTTAAAAAATTGTCCATTTATTTTAACTAGAGATTAACAATTCTAATTTGTATCTTGACAAAAGCTTCTAGAGATCCCCCCCCCATATTACTGTTGAGTGTAGTGCATTTTACTACCAAGTTATGCATAAGATTGCAAATTTAGCAGCTGGTAGTTACAACAAAACAGTAAAATGGTAATATGTTTCTCGCTGATAACCTTAAATGTTCTGTGTGTTTGATCAAAGACACTTGGAAAGGAAACTTACTTCTTTGCCCCAGGGAAACAAAATGCAATGTTTTTTATTCTTTTAGATGCCATATAAATGCTTAATGTCCTTTCTCTAAATTTTTGGCTGAATGTGAGATTTGCTCTATGTATATTGTCATTTCAAATGCAGTGAAAGAACCTTTTGCTGTAAATGAAGCTAACTGTACTAATTGTATGACATTAGCTAGATCTGTCAAATGTTAATCAACTATTGTAACTGGATCTGATTTAAAAAATAATTTTTTAGAGCATGAATAGTCTAAAACCCTAAAGGCTATGGTTAAATTTGCATTATATGCTAAGTAGGATTTAGGGACATGTGTATTGTTTTTTCCCCATACAGTGCTTCTTAATTGGCTTTGGAAGTTTACTGGAGATTCTGTGATACCCAAACATGGAAGATCCATTATTTTAAATATATAGCCTTTGACATTATAAACTAAGTAGGTATATTTGAGGAATTATCTGTATAGGTTAGATCGGTGATGGCGAACCTATGGCATGCGTGCCGGAAGTACGCAGAGCTATCTCTCCGGGCACACCAGCCGTTGTCCATTGTTCTACCGGTTTCCGGTGTGCACATGTGCGCCGGCCAGCTGGTCTTCATGCATACGGGAGCACCGGAAACTGGAAAATCAAGTGTCCAGCGTGTGTGCGCATGCCGGAAACCGGAAGCTCAGCTTTTCAGCACACGCATGCACGCTGGGGAACTGCTCTTCCGGTTTCCGGCCATTGTGCGTGTGCGCTCCCATTTTGGCATTCGGTGCTGAAAAGGTTCGCCAACCCTAGGTTATATTATATAGCTAAATTCTAACCAGATTTATTCATAAGTAAGTCCTACAATACATGACAGCCAGTTTGAATAATTGTTAAAGATAGCAAGCTAGAAACTAAGAATATGGGTTCCAGTCCTGCATGGGGCTGGATAACTTTGGGTCAGCCACTATCTCAGCCCTGGGAAGAAGGCAGTGGCAAACCGCTTCTGTAAAGTTGCCAGGAAAACTGCAACATGCAAACAGATGGCAGTAATCAGTCAAAGAGACAAGCAAACAAAAGAAAAGCAATTTTCTCAACATAATGGGTCGTAGGTTTATTTTTGATTAGTTCATCACTGACTTGAATTGAATAACTTCATATATTTTGTTTCTGCATGTTTTGAATTTATTTTGCAAAAATAACATACTTAGAGCATATGTTGTCAGTCATGGATCATTTAGCCATTGTTTATTGAATTACAGTTGGCTAGATTTGCACAATATCCTTCCCTAAGAGCCTGAAGACCTGGCTGTGCCTGTTGGGCTGGGGACCCAATGGGGAAATACTACACTGAAGGTGGTTAATAGAAAACCCAACCTCCCTCCTCGCTCCCGGCTTCCTCACCTGACTAATTTTTATTCTCATATCACTGAATCATTGTTTTTTTTCATTGCTTATGCTATTGTTCCATTACCTTATTACTGTTATGTTTTCACTCTTTTCATTTATAACTCTCAAGGTAGAGGTTCTTGGATTTAATCTTACCTAGATAAGGTCTTGAGTTTATTCACTAAAACATTACAGGGTATTTTCAGCTATTTATTTTAAATTATTGAATTTCTCATAATAGAGATTAATTCTTAACACTGGCTGGGAAATACAGTAAGTTGTGCCATATTGTGATTGGTATGGTGTTAGCTTCGTGTGATGGATGAATCCAGAAGTTTGGTTGTTTTAGCCATGGTTTATATTGTAATATGTGTGAACAAGACCACTTGCCTTGCTTAATATAGTCATCATTTTCTTAGCCTGAAGATTGTGAAATCCAACTGTATTAACTAACAAGACTTATCTTTTCATTGGCAGTGACTGTTTTCTTGAGCACACTGACTCCAAAATTCTATGTTGCACTTACGGGGACTTCATCCTTGATATCTGGTCTGATATTTGTAAGTATTTTTCTGCATTTCTGTGTTCCTTAACTAATCAAGCAATATAGAAGTGAGCTAAATTGTTGCTTGAGTTCATAGTTTTTGAAAACACTGGAAACAAACTGAGTATTAGAGGAATGTTTTACATATTCATATAAGACTGATTTTACTGTATTGACCTCATCATTTTTCCCGAGAAGTTAGTTTCGGTTGTTGTCATACTTGGAACAGACTCATTGATATGAATCTGCCTTAAGTTAATCTTATTTGAATCCCATCAATTTCAATTGTCTAAAGGTATAAGCAACCCTATGTTCATTGAACTGAAAATAAAAACTTGGTTCCTTGGTTCCCTTTGAGGATTAAACTATGTTTGTCCCTGCTATTGTTACATTTCTGCTCTAAGCAGAGAAGGTAATTTTAAAAACATGCTATATTTATGTATACAGCAAACAAGAATGAATTAGGTATCTTTTTAAATTTTTACAATATGTGGAATATGATGACCATGCCTAATATAATTTGATGTATCATTTCATCAAAGCTGTAGATTTTTAAAATTAAATTTTATGCAAACTCTGCTAGCGCTAAATTGAAAATACAGTGCATCTGGTATACTAGCTGAACTCCAGATGGTGCTATTTGATAGAATAAGAAATATAGTCTTGCAAGGAAAAATGTTTATAAAATTACAAAAAACTCATCTGTGAGGAATTCTGAAAGTTAAGTGGCTTGTGATTTACTCAGAACAATTATTTGTTTGTTTAGATTATGTATATCTCATATGTTGAGGCTCATTTTGTGAAATAGAAAATGAGTTCTCAGATTCCTATGTAGTATAGTACTGATTGACCACTTGAACATGAAGCCAACTATTAAATATATTTTCTTTCTGACATGAAAAAGAAAAGTTTTGAGATACTGTATTCTGTTTTAATGTCTGGTTAGTTGTGAGGAAATTGTTAGTTTTTTCTGTTGAAGGGTAAATGAAAAGGCAGGATAAAAATATTATAAGTCAATAAAAATGCCAAATCCAGTTTAAATCTCTCTCTCTCTGTGCAACCAGTCATAATAATTGCATTCCATATATTTTTCTGTTTCTTGTTACAGATATTTGAATGGTGGTACTTCAGAAAATATGGCATGTCTTTTATTGAACAGGTTTCTGTGAGTCATTTGCGACCCCTCATTGGAGGGGCAGAGAACGCTAGTTCTGCACAGGCAAATTTTTCCGCTGCTAGTGGAGAAAATGAAATGAACAGACAAAATCTCTCAGGTGATTGTTTCTAATATTTGGCTTTCTGTAAATGTACTTAGTAACTACCCTATATATTTAAGTTATTTAAGTAACTTGTATAAGGGAGATACATACATACATACATACATACATACATACATACATACATATGCATGAAAAAGAAATGAAAAACAAAAGATATTGGCTTAAGTTTTTGATTGATTTGATTAGTATTTGGAATCATGAAAATCTGTTAATTGCCAAACTGTATGATTTGTGATTCAGGAGCATCTATTTGTCACTTTTTTGTTTTTTCATGTATTCTGCACTGAAAATCTTTCTTAAAGAAATGGATAATCATTCAAAGTACAATTTGAAAAATCAGAAATAGGACAGACCTGCTCGTTTATTCATTTTTGCCAATCTTCTGTCTAGCATTCATTCTGATTCTGCATGATACGTAGTTTAACTGTAAACTGTTATTCATACTTAATTTTAGATCCATGTGAGAAGCTCATTTCAATTTTAGGCTTACACTAATTTTAAAGATAAAATCGCCACTTTGAGTGTAGCGATTAAAAGGACCAGGCTAGAAACTGGGAGACTAAATTCTAGGTATGACTGGATGACTGGGCTAATCATTCTCAACCTTAGGAAGAAGGCAATGGCAAACCACTTCAAAAATATTTCCAAGAAAAACTACATGGACTTATCCAGGCAGTGGCCAGGTCTCAGGACTGACTCAAAGGCACCCCAGTGTGAAGTAAAAGTTCTGTTTTTATTTTTTTATACTTGGATGTAGTTTGGATTTAGTGATCTCCCACTTTCAGGTTTCAGAAAGATAGCTTTATTAAGTAAGAGTAGTTCTAGTTTAATTTTAAGACTAAATTATCTTTTTCTAAAACAGAGTGCAAAGTATGGAGAAATCCACTCAATCTCTTTAGAGGAGCAGAATATAACAGGTACCCAATGATTGTATTTCTTTTATACCTTATTTGTTTAAAACGATAAAAAGAAAGCCATTAGTTCAAAATTATATACCCAAAGATATGGCAGATTAATGTTTGCACAGGTAATCATATACAGATAATTATTTTCTTCATTTTTTGTGGAAATAATTGTTTGAATGGATACCATGAATTTATTATTTACAGAATATTATTAAAATAATTGTTATCATGAATTTCAGTGTACTTCTATTCTGAAATCCCAGCCAGGAAATTTATGATAAAGACTTTCTCTAAGTCTCTCTATTCTTTCTTAGGCTACTATTTTTTAGTCTAGATCATGATGCACAGAAAAAAAGAACAAGCTATTCAGTTAAATATACTTCTTACATGTCTGTTTCTTGTGTGAAATTCTTTAAGGCTGAAGTATAATATATGCTTGAGAGCCCAATTAATGGCACTAGTAGAAAATGGGAGACTGAGAGTCCTTAGTCCTTAGACACAAAGTCAGTGAGGTATTATTGGGTCATTCACATTCTTAGCCCTAAAAATAAGACAACCTTAAAAATAAATAAATTAAATAAATAATAAACTGAAACTATTGCTAAAAAAAACTATATGGATTATTCCATGCAGTTCTCTAGGCTCAGGACTGACTAGAAGGCATTAAAGAAAATTTTAAAAGTACTTTCATTTAGAAGAAACTATTTCTGAAATACATATAAGGATATACGTAGAATTAAGAATTTAATGAAGGTCATTTTTTTCCTCTTGAAGATATACATGGGTGACAGGAAAGGAGCCACTAACATATTATGATATGAACTTATCTGCTCAGGATCATCAGAGTTTTTTTACCTGTGAAACAGACTCTCTTAGGCCTTCAGATGCAGGTATAATTTATTTTTCTTTGTAAAAGAAGAAAAAATGTGAATAAGGATATCACTCATAGCTCTTGTATCGATTGTGAAATTAGTGTCCATGTTTCAAGTTTTCGATCACACTGATCAAAAACTTTTCAGGAGAAGTTCTTGAAAATTATGCTTAGCTTGCCTAATGCCTACCAACCACATTTAACATGCCATTCAATTTCCTATATTGTATCACCTTCCATTTAGATCTGTTGATCAAGGTATATGTAGTGGTCTACTACATCTAGTTCTTTCCCAGATATAAAAAATGTCTTTGTTTGGTGAATTTATTAAATATAACCTGGCTCTTTTTTGGGTTTGTTTTTAAGCCAAATTAAGCTTTCTTGTGTATGAATGACTTCAACATTTTTCCATGCAACAGGTATTTTTTCTTCTCTGAGGCATCTAGATTATAGTTTTGCTAGCATCTTGTGTAAACTGTGACCACCAGCTTTCAGCATTTCAACGGTAACACAGTCATTTTCTGAAGCTTTGTCATTTTTGTCAAGTTTGTAAATTTGAAATAGCAAAGATGAAAAATTGTATTATTTATGAATGTCTGTAAAAAATGAGCCTGATATTTTACAACTTCTCATCATGCTATTTCTCTGTGGGAGTTATATATTACCTATGCCTTTTTTAAAAAAGAAAAGAAAAACAAAGACACTCAGTGTTGTACACCAATTTTTTGGCAATTAATGCATTAATGCTTTCCAATTCATCTATCAATTATAGCTTACTGTCTATAAGTTACTTTAGTGATAATGTTCATTGCTAAAAGAGCAGGATTTTTATTATATTAATGTAGTCTATTATCTCATTAACCAAGCCAAAGCTAACTTTTTGCTTCCAAAAAGTTCTTTCAGCATTTTTCACATTATTCTTGATGGACAGTTACATTTTTGTTTCCAAAGGAAACATATATGGATTCTTGCTAACATTAAAGACAATCAGATTTTCAGACTGCAATCTTGCATATATTTGTCTTGGAGTTAGCCACATGGATCTTGGTAATGTTGATTTTTCTGATTAGGGCAGGTGTAGATAGTTTTTTCAGATCACAATCTTTTGCTTATAACCTTTTTCACAATTAGAGCTTTTTTTGGTTTTTTGTTTAAATTAGTTTAGCTATAATATCGGACTCCTATACTGAGGATCTTTCTCACTTACCCTCTTACAAGTGAACGAGATCCTCAGCATAGTATTCTGATATAATAGCTAAATAACCTCAGTGCAAAGCAAGAGAAAGAAACAAATTCAAGTCATCTAGTCCAAACTGCCTGTCTTGATGGCAAAGTGATTAGAATTCAGTATTGCAGGCTAATTCTGCCGATTGCCAGCAGTTCAATTCTGACCTGCTCAAGGTTGACTCAGCCTTCTATCCTTCCAAGGTTGGTAAAATGAGGACCCGGATTGTTGGACATTGTAAACTGCTTAGAGAGGGATGTAAAGTATAATGGAGTGGTATATAAGTCTTAAGTGCTATTGTTATTGGCAGGGAGAAAGAAATAATTAGGGTCATTTGTAAAAAAAACCCTGAGGAATGTAATTGTTACTTTTGTATATTTTTGTTAATCACTTTTTTAAAAACATTTTCTTCTTAGAAAACATATACATAAAATTCAATTGGACATTTATTTTCATGGAAATGTGTAGTATTCTCTTAGTTAGTTTTATTTTCCTGAAATGTGTTTCTTGCATGAATATTTATTTAATTTTTACATAAATTATTTTGTTTAAATAGTTATGCAGAAGGCATGGCGGGAAAGGAATCCTCAGGCCCGAATCAAAGCAGCGTATCAAGCTTTAGAATTAAATAATGAGTAAGTTTGCATGCTCATTCTAAACCAGGTGTGTCCAACCTATGGCCCGAGGGCCACATGTGGCCCTGGACAGCTATTAATGTGGCCCCACAAGATATAATAAAAAATGTACAAAAATAAAGGAAGCTTGTTATTTATATACTTTAAGTATATTATATACTTTATATGCAAGCCAAGACAACACCTCTTTACTCTATGTGGTCTAGGCAAGTGAAAAAGTTGGTACAGCCGTGGTCTAAAAAGAATTGAATTAAAATTCTGAATGTTAGAATTTTAGTTTAAATTTAAGGCATAAATATAATTTTACATTACCTAGTCATATTGTTAGCAGACTTTAAATGATATGTGTAATAACCATTCTAATTTCTTGAAAGTTGTCCCATGTTGTTCAGTTCTTTAAATAAATTATAAGATTTTTTTAGAGGCTGAACTCTTCAAATGAAGTATGAAGAATAATGTGAAGATAACTGGATCTGGATCTGCCATTTAGTTCTTGAAAAGAAAGTACAAGTGGAAGTCAATATATGCTTATTGACTATATTGCCTTCAGTGAGTGAACTAGGAAAGCACATGCCTTACTCAGATTTATTACAAGTTTCCTTTCAGAAAATCTTAATTGCTATTATTATAATATCCAAATTCAAAATAAATCCTAAACTTGTTTCTATTTAAACACAATATTCCATTGTTTATTTATTACATTCATATACCATCCGACTCACTGGGTGGCTTCCAAAATTTTCCCTTTCCCTTTCAGCTGTGCCACAGCATACATTCTTCTGGCTGAGGAAGAAGCAACTACTATTTTAGAAGCTGAAAAATACTTTAAACAAGCTCTGAGGGCAGGAGAAACAGTTTATAAAAAGTCTCAACATAGCAGTTCACAAAATCCACACCATGAGGCACAGCTTAGTAAGTATTGTTGTGCAAATTGTTTGAAATCGGTAGATTTGAGATTGGTCTCACTGTAATCTTTAACACAAAGACTAATACTATTTCATTGATCTGGGGTTAAAAACAATATAACACAAAATTGTAAATCATAGAACCGATTACTGTACATTTTAATTTTAGTGCAACAGAAAGCAGTAAAATTGATCTGACTGAGCAATTTATGAGTGTCCATTTGACAGATAATCTGTCAAGCCCAAAGATGACAGAGTGAAATCCAATTGTGTCCCATGCTTTATTTGCTTCAGTGTTTACTTGCCAAACTATAACTCTACCTTAATAGATATAGCCCAAGAGATTCTAGTGTGTGGCTACCCTGAACCTTTTCCCCTCCAGCACAGTATCTTAATTTGGGATTTTCTCTGAAATCCTTTTCCTTTTCCCTGAGAAAGCTATGCTGTGAAGATTCCCCTCTGCTTCTTCAGGTGCAAATTCTATCACAACTTCCTCAATGATTCTTTGTTCAGCAAACATTCAAAGTTACAAGAGTGATGAACAAATGAATATTTAAAAGAATATATCTTTTATTTTTTTCAAACGTAATCTTTATGTATATAGCAACATCTGCATGAAATATATTTTCTCCCAATGTAATAGTATTCTTTTAGAATCTCATGTATATTGAGTATTAAAAATGAAAGTAAAACATGTCATATTTACTGGTATGCTCTGCATTTTATGTTTTTATGGTCACTAAGTATATTTAAACAAAATAAGATATACTGTGCATATGTAAATAAAACTCAGAGACAATGGTTACTTTTGACAATGATACATTAGGTGAATCTCTTTTCAGGAAGAGATACCAATGTGTTGGTTTATGTGAAAAGAAGACTAGCTATGTGTGCAAGAAAGCTTGGAAGAATTAAAGAAGCAGCAAAAATGATGAGGGATGTAAGTAAGTTATTTACACGGAAGTGTTTAAATAAATAGTGCTTTTTCATTTTCTTATTTTTAGTTGTTTTAATTTATTAAGTAAAAGAAAATCTGTGATATATTATGATTAAAAAATAATTATAAGGATGGTTTAAATTTGCATAGTAAGGGCATGTAAATTGAACTCAGAACAGGTCATAGGATGATCAAATTAATCAGTTTTGAGTATGAAACAGATGTAATTAATTTGAAATAACAGTTTTTGAAATTATTTATTATACTACTGTCTGCCACAGTCAAAATGACTGTTGTCAGCTTACAGTCTTCATAACTTGAAAATTGATCTTTTTAAATTCACAATATTTTCTACATCACTATTGCATATGAATGCTTTTTAAAAGTGATTATGGATTATGGTGGCCTCTACCTTCTGATTCATTTGGATGTTAAGGATTATCAGGATGCATTTCCAGTCATTTTCACTTTAGGACTTTTCAAATTAGATGACTTTGCTTGTTTTAAGAGCTGGGTTGGATTTTTGTGTCTTGGTGCCAGTTTAAATGAAGTCACAGCTTATTTTTTTCCTCTTGTACTGGTTGGGCTTGTGTGTGGTATAGCTGCACGTTGGCAAAAAGTTTTGCTTATCCTCTTCTGCCTTTCAGCTTCTGGCACTAAAAAGACCCGTTAATTTGTATTGTCTACATCTGTGTAATTACACTCATTTTTTGCCAAAACTATAATTGTACATAATATATTTTCCTCCCCGTTTATAGTTAATGAAAGAATTCCCTGTCCTAAGTGTATTGAATATCCATGAAAACCTCCTAGAAACACTTCTGGAGCTACAAGCTTATGCTGATGTCCAGGCAGTTCTAGCAAAGTATGATGGTAAGAATGTATAATAATTATGAAGTTTATGTTTCTGCATTGGCAATAAACAGTGGGAATGGGAAGGGTAGTAAGATTGTGTAGGGGACAAAATTAGGTGATGATGATTGTTTGAAGTAAAGAAGATTGTGGTAAATAAATGAATGTTAGGAAGCAATTTATGAAGCAAAACCACTGGCTGTGTAGATCTTTAAAAATCCAGAAAAATAAATTATAGATAATATGGAACTGTGAAATAAAATAGTAACTTGCAACTGGTTCAAAAGAGTAGAATATAGATCACACATTTCTCTCTTTGTTGTACCTATAATTCAAATCATAACAACAAGGGAAATTTGTTTTAAAACTACTTATGGCCTACTTTTGTAAACTCCTTAGGTAGATCGCTTAACATAACTCGGGTGCGAGTCTCTTCTATTGAAGTGGGACCCTGGAGTTCAGTCGGGCTTGTTGGTCACATACCTATCTCCCAGCTATGTTGCCACAGCCCTGCCCGCACTGCTCGATGTCTTGTCTGAGGTGGCACTTGAACTCCCCAGCCTTTTAGTTGTGGGAGATTTTAATCTGCCTTCGATTGGTGAGTCATCTGAGACAATCCGGGAGTTCATGGCAGCCATGGACCTGACTCAGGTTATTCAGGGCCCAACTCATAGGGGAGGACACACACTCGACCTGGTTTTTCTCTCTGGGCAGTGGATAAATGGTCATGGTAAGGGGGAACTTTCCATCAGTCCCCTGTCATGGACTGACCATTCCCTCCTTAGACTAGACTTTCAATCTGCCAACCCCTGCCGCTGGGAGACGGGACCCATAAAATGGTTCCGCCCTAAGCGCCTGATGGACCCAGAAAGGTTCTTAAAGGAGCTTGGGACATTCCCCACCTCTCAATCCTGCGATTCAGCTGACGCTCTGGTGGCATCCTGGGAACGGGTGGCTACCGACGCCTTGGACAGAATCGCACCTTTGCGGCCTCTAACCCGACGCAGATCCTGGATTGCTCCTTGGTTTTCCATGGAGCTCCGGGAAATGAAACGTCGGAAAAGACGCTTAAGAGGAGAGTTGGAGGTCCTCCCGATCTGAATCTGACCGAACACACTTAAGAACCCATATTAGGTCTTATCTAGTGGTGATGGAAGTGGCGAAACGTCACTACTTCGCCGCCCTCATTGCATCTGCAGAAAACCGCCCAGCAGCCCTGTTTCGTGTGAACCGCTCCCTCCTCAATCAGGGAGCGAGGGAAGACCCTTTGCAGGGCAGAGCTGAGGATTTTGTACAGTTTCTGCATGATAAAATCGCTCACATCCGGATCGGATTGGACTCTGACTGGGCAGAATCCAATCGGGAGACTAGGGTGGGTCTTGAGAATAATATCTGGATTGAGTTTGACCCTGTTTCTGTCAAGGAAGTGGACAGGATTGTGGGCAAACTTAGTTCCTCCACTTGCTTATTGGACCCTTGTCCCTCCTGGTTGGTTTCGGCTGCCAGAGAGGTGACTGGATCCAGGCAATTGTCAACGCTTCGTTGAGAGAGGGGAACTTCCCCACCTCTCTTAAGGAGGCGGTGGTTCGACCTCTCCTCAAGAAGCCTTCCCTGGATCCAGACTCACTTAATAACTATCATCCCGTTTCCAACCTTCGCTTCATCGCAAAGGTTGTTGAGACTGTAGTGGCTCAACAGCTCCCACAATTCCTGGAGGAAACGGAATACCTTGACCCGTACCAATCAGGCTTCCGACACGGTCACAGCACAGAAACTGCATTGGTCGCTCTGGTGAATGATCTCTGGCAGGCTCGGGATGGGGGTTGTTCCTCCATCCTGGTCCTACTTGACCTCTCAGTACCTTTTGATACCATCGACCATGGTATCCTACTGCAGCGACTTGTGGGGTTAGGGGTGGGAGGCACTGTCTTACGGTGGTTTTCCTCCTACCTCTTGGGTCGCTTTCAGTTTGTATGGGCGGGAGGACAGAGATCCACCCCGAGGCCCCTTAATTGTGGGGTGCCTCAGGGATCAGTTCTCTCCCCCCTGCTCTTTAACATCTATATGAAGCCACTGGGTGAGATCATTCGTGGCTTTGGGGTGAGATATCATCAATATGCTGATGTTACCCAATTATATATCTCCACCCCAGACCACCCCAGAGATGCCCTTTCCGTGATGTCCTGTTGCCTGGAGGAGGTACGGGCCTGGATGGGCAGAAACAGGCTCAAACTCAATCCCTCTAAGACTGAGTGGCTGTGGATGCCGGCATCTCGGGTTTCAGAGGCTCCATCACTTTTGATAGATGGGGAAAAACTTGCACCCGTTGATAGGGCTCGCAACTTGGGTGTCCTCCTAGATGCTTGGCTATCCCTAGAAGACCATCTAACGGCTGTGACCAGGGGGGCCTTCGCACAGGTTCGCCTGGTGCACCAGTTGCGCCCTTTCCTGGACCGAAATGACCTTCGCACAGTCACTCATGCCCTGGTTACTTCCCGCTTGGATTACTGCAATTCCCTCTACATGGGCCTGCCCCTGAGATGCACCCGGAGACTCCAGCTGATTCAGAATGCAGCTGCACGGGTTGTTATGGGAGCCCCTTGTTACTCCCATATAACACCCCTCCTGCGTGAGCTGCACTGGTTACCAGTGGTTCTCCGGGTCCGCTTCAAGGTGCTAGTCCTCACTATAAGGCCCTTCATGACTTAGGTCCGGGATATTTACATGACCTTCTCCTGCCTGCCTCTCACCGTCCTGTTCACTCACATAGGGCCGCTCTCCTCAGGGTTCCGACAGTGAGCCAATGTCACCTTGCTGTGCCCAGGGGTAGGGCGTTCTCTGTGGGTGCTCCCACCCTCTGGAATGAATTACCTACTGAGCTCCGGACGGCTCCTGATCTCCGCTCCTTCTGTCGGGACTTGAAGACTTGGCTTTTCAAACAAATAGGCTAACACTGATTCCGGGCTTTATTATTTACTACTAATTAATTATTTGGATTAAATTATGATTTTATTGTACTTGTTTCTTAACTTGTGTTCTGAGTCCTTCGGGAGAATGGCGGCATATAAATACATGTAATAAATAAATAAATAACAAAACCTTAGGTGTACTATTTGGAGCACTGGACTTTTGTTGTAGAAATCCATTATTATTACTATATTCATTGCTACTGCATTTATATCCTGACTTTTTTCTTGGGTGCTCAAGGTTGTATATCATTTTTATTTCTATACCATGAACTGATGAGATAGGTTAAACTGAGAAAAAGTAACTGCTAAGGGTCACTTAGTGAGCTCTGTGATCAAGTGGGGACTTGAATCTCTTTAGTTCAAGACTGAATGGCTGTGGGTTTTAAGCCTTCCCTTCTGCCATGAATCTAATGATTTTTCATTGTTAATTTTGGATGGGTTAACAGTTCCTCAGACATGGTGCTTGATCGGGAATCTTTCTGCACCTTTAGCAGGTGGCAGCTGTGGCCAGATAGGCCTTTGCACAAATGCAACCTATGTTCCATTTGCACTCATTCCTAGATTGGGAGGCACTGATCATTGTCACTCATACCCTAATCACCTGCCAGTTGGGTTATTGCAGCGCACTCTACATGGGGCTGCCCTTAAGGAGCATTCAGAACATTTAGGTGGTCCAGAATGATGCAGCACATGCAGTATTGGAGACCCCATGTAACTAGATGAGCTAACCTGGGTCCCAGTATATTCTGAGTGTAATTTAGAGTATATAGGTTGAGGTCATTTGCATGATTGCAAGTGTTCAAAGGTTTCTCTCTCTTACACTAAATCCAGTAGAGTGGACATGCTTCAGGTTCCCTTGATAAAAGAGTATCATCTGGTGGGTTTTTGGAAGCAAGGCTTCTTGATTATAGTACCTGCTCTATGGAATAGCTTTGTCCTAGAGATTTGGAAGGTCACATCCCTGAGAGGCTTTTGAAAGTCTATGAAGTCTCTGTTTCCCCTAGGCACTGTTGTAGGAATGCCAATAGAGTTAATGGAGCCTGTTGCCTATAGAGGGACATGTTAATGTGCTTATTCATTGCTTAGAGTTCCATTGGGAGATGTGTGTTTATATAAATTTGTAAAAACAATCAATAAATCTCCCCAGCCCAAACCTAGTATGCTCACTGCAACACTACCTTGCCTGAATATATTAAATGTGGAAATATTGTAAGAAGTATATAATTGATTTTTGTCTTTCAGATTTTAATCTCATATATCTAATATATAAATAATTTCCCCTATAAATTGCTGTTCGGGGAAGGAATGATTTTGAAATGTTTCTTACTTTAGGATCTAAAGACAACAATTTATTGTTCTATAGATATCAGCCTTCCAAAATCAGCAGCAATATGTTACACAGCAGCACTCTTAAAAGCGAGAGCAGTTTCAGATAGGTAAGTGAAATATTTGATAGGCATATTGATATACAGTAAAGCAGTTATAACAGATTTTCATTATTGCATCATGGCAGTTTTGCTTCCAAATTCCAAACATAACATAAATCAAATGTCTTTTGTCCTCTCTTTTTTTAAAAAAAAATCAACATAGCATTTACCCAACGTTATTATTCTAAAATAATGCCTTTTTATGTAGCAAATCTTTTTCATTACATCTTACTTTCCTGCCAAATTGCTGCTAAATAGCAATTGGAATATAGGAATATGCAATATATAGACAGATGAATTCAGTTCTTACCATATATAGTAGATACCCACACAATTCATTTCTAAACAACTACAAATATTACAAATTACAAATATTTGGTTTTTTAATTTATTATTCTGAGTTAGCAATGACTTTTGGCAGACGTATACCATCTTATACAAGCCAACGGCTACATATTGCCTTTGACTGAATGCTGGGAGCAGCATTCAAAAGGGGATAAAACTCAGTTAACATAAAATTGATTTGCTTAAATGTAAATAAAATGATTTAAATAGTTGATATGAATACTCTCCATATATTTAAAATTAAAATTCAGAAGAAAATTTTGGAAGGCTTTGGGGGAGCCACACCTAAACTTTTGTGTGCCGTTTTGATTTCTGTAGATATAGGTAGATGGTTTGAGACTATGAGTAATTAAAAATTAAGTTTGATTTAGCTTTCCTGGCTAGTTTAGCTATATATTGAGTTTATTTAGTGTTTTGCAATTCAATCTATTTATGGTTATTCAATGAGTATTTATTCAATAACCCATTGAATAGCCATAAATAGATAGAATTGTGAAACACTAACCATACTTAATACTCCACAATAGCTGGATTATTACAACATATTAAGCCAAACAACCTTTATTAGTATTTTGCCTGAAACAGTTTGTGAAGCAAGGAAAATTTCATGTATCTGAGATGCACATATATTTTTATTTGACAAGAAGAAACAAGGCTTAGTTCTTTATTGGATTACAATTTTCTGGTATAAGGATATTAATATTACTAATTTAAACTTTTGCTCCTATCATTTTTCATCATTGTTTTATCTTTTAAGATGCTGGATTATGGATTGTTTCTGTTTTGTAATATAACAAATTTGGAATGTTGCTATAGGTTTTCTCCAGAAACAGCTTCTAGAAGGGGACTTAACACAGCCGAAATTAATGCTGTAGAAGCAATACATAGAGCAGTAGAATTTAACCCTCATGTTCCAAAGGTAAGTACATCCCTCGCCTCCCTCTTCAAAGACAAGTGTTGATTAAATGCTGATGGCATTTAATTAGGATTGAAAGAAGATATTCACTGATCTTCTAAATGCCAAAAAAAATTGTGTGTTTTATAATTTTTAAAAATCATTTTTCTACATAATATATTGTGAATGAAATATGTGTGAATAGACAATAAAGCCCATTAAAATCATCAGATAAAATCCAGGAGATAACATGGGCAAAAAGCAAAAGGAAGAAGTTGAACCACCATAATAGTCTCCCAAATTTAACTACCATGGTGAAAGATACAGTGGGACAAAAAAGTATTTAGTCAGCCACCAATTGTGCAAGTTCTCCCACTTAAAAAGATGAGAGAAGCCTGTAATTGTCATCATAGATAGATCTCAACTATGAGAGACAAAATGAGAAAACAAATCCAGACAATCACATTGTCTGATTTGGAAAGAATTTATTTGCAAATTATGATGGAAAATAAGTATTTGGTCACCTACAAACAAGCAAGATTTCTGGCTTTCACAGACCTGTAACTTCTTTAAGAGGCTCCTCTGTCCTCCATTCATTACCTGTATTAATGGCACCTGTTTGAACTTGTTATCAGTATAAAAGACACCTGTCCACAACCTCAAACAGTTACACTCCAAACTCCACTATGGTGAAGACCAAAGAGCTGTCGAAGGACACCAGAAACAAAATTGTAGACCTGCACTAGGCTGGGAAGACTGAATCTGCAATAGGCAAGCAGCTTGGTGTGAAGAAATCAACTATGGGAGCAATAATTAGAAAATGGAAGACATACAAGACCACTGATAATCTCCCTGGATCTGGGGCTCCACGCAAGATCTCACCCCGTGGGGTCAAAATGATCACAAGAACGGTGAGCAAAAATCCCAGAACCACACGGGGGGACCTAGTGAATGACCTGCAGAGAGCTGGGACCAACGTAACAAAGGCTACCATCAATAACACACTATGCCGCCAGGGACTCAGATCCTGCAGTGCCAGACATGTCCCCCTGCTTAAGCCAGTACATGTCCGGGCCCGTCTGAAGTTTGCTAGAGAGCATTTGGATAATCCAGAAGAGGATTGGGAGAATGTCATATGGTCAGATGAAACCAAAGTAGAACTGTTTGGTAGAAACACAACTCGTCGTGTTTGGAGGAGAGAGAATGATGATTTGCATCCAACGAATACCATACCTACTGTCAAGCATGGGGTGGCAACATCATGCTTTGGGGCTGTTTCTCTGCAAAGGGACCAGGACGACTGATCCGTGTACAGGACAGAATGAATGGGGTCATGTATCGTGAGATTTTGAGTGCAAACCTCCTTCCATCAGCAAGGCATTAAAGATGAAACGTGGCTGGGTCTTTCAGCATGACAATGATCCCAAACACACCGCCCGGGCAATGAAGGAGTGGCTTCATAAGAAGCATTTCAAGGTCCTGGAGTGGCCTAGAGTCTCCAGATCTCAACCCCATAGAAAACCTTTGGAGGGAGTTGAAAGTCCGTGTTGCCCAGCGACAGCCCCAAAACATCACTGCTCTAGAGGAGATCTGCAATGGGCCAACATGCCAGTAACAGTGTGTTCCAACCTTGTGAAGACTTACAGAAAACGTTTGACCTCTGTCATTGCCAACAAAGGATATATAACAAAGTATTGAGTTGAACTTTTGGTATTGACCAAATACTTATTTTCCATCATAATTTGCAAATAAATTCTTTCCAAATCAGACAGTGTGATGTCTGGATTTGTTTTCTCATTTTGTCTCTCATAGTTGAGGTCTACCTATGATCACAATTACAGGCCCCTCTCATCTTTTTAAGTGGGAGAACTTGCACAATTGGTGGCTGACTAAATACTTTTTTGCCCCACTGTAATAAAGGCCATTGAATTATCAGGAAAGGCCAGGATGGATGCATTCCCTCCCTCCCAACTCCACTAAAGAAAAACCAATGCTGTCATAGTACTATATCCCAGTCTGAAATCAGTCTGGAAAGGTTCTGGGTAATCTGTTTCCTCTAAGATTTGTATATATGATTACGCTTACAAGTGGGCAAATAATGTAAATCCTGGTAACCATAATTTTATATGACCATTATAAAAAAGCATTCTTTCTATCATTGGCAGTTCCATGGTTATCCCAGTATGTAAAGCAAAGGATTCTATCCTTAATTTGTGTAAGGGAAATATAAAAATAATTATATAAATACATTATTCTTAATTATTTTTGTTCCAGTGAGCATATTTGGAATACTTACATTTATTTTAATATATATAAGTGTAACAGATTAAAGACTTTTTGTAAAATCTGTATTGCCCAATGGGGGGAAAAAACAGAATGAGAAATTTTATGCCCAATTCATCTTTTCCTAAATTAATGTGTACACAGTAATTGGAACTTCAAATAGCCATTGCTGTCACTGGTAATATATTACCTTTATAGCCTTAGTAATAGAAGGATGGCTTCTCCCTGGACTTAATCCTCTTTTGATAATCAGGGTGTCCAAATGGTTCTTTCCTTGAGGTTTGATTTTATTCATCTAGTCTTCTCTTTTCTTGAATATGCATTGGGAGAGCTAATTGCTCTAAGGATTTTCTGCTCCCTTGCATGACTGATCAAAAGCACAGCAAATTCATTTCAGGCAGTCTCATTTCTCTAGCTTCTGCCTTTAGGGTGGAAGACTGGGATGTATTATTACCCAAAAATGAGGTGTCTGTCCTATTGCTTCAGGACTATTGTGTCTTTGAGGAGTTTAATATGTTTTATGTACTTCTGACTGGTATCACATATCAAGAAAACTAGTGTCATAGTAATAATTTTATATTCTTATCTTTTATATTCTTATATTTTATATTATCTTTCAGATTTCTTTTTTTTATTATTATTATTGTGAGTTATATGTCAAGGGGCTGTGGAAAATAACATTTCAGAGTTTTTAGGCCCACTTAACTTTGATTAAAAGATTATTTTAATGAAAGGTAACTCTGGGTCTAAAAACTATAAACAAACACCAAGCTAATAATTTCATGGACTAAAAACAATTATAGCAGAGGCTGGATATTTGAAGCCACTTTCACATTATGACAATGTGTGAATGATTCCTTAGTGGTTTAAAAAAATGATCAAGAAGAATTAGATAGGATTAGTAAGAGTATTGCCTTCCAGTAAATAAACTCAAGCACTAAGAGAAAAATCAGTCAGGCAGTAAATGCATTTGGTTTGACTACCACAACTTTGGCTACATTCCTTCAAGAATTGGAATGGGGAAAGTTAAATCCTCTAAACCGGATTAGTAAATAATCTCTCTGTTCGTGGTATCTGATGGAGTAAAGCAACAACATGGTTACATTCTTAGAGTTTTGCTGGTTACATTCTTAGAATCAACAGAAGTATTGGGTACAATCAAATACTGTATCTAATACTTCAAATATGAAATTGAATTAACTATTACTAAGTGGAACGGCTAATTCATAAATTGTAGACATTAGTTAATTGAATATTTGTACTTTCCTCAAGGATATATTTCACATGCATAAAATATTTTCAGGGCACAACTGTAGTTTTTGGGTGATAAGAATCCAAAATAACGCTAGAAGGAGTTCGTTATTAGTATTAGTTTACAAGTACATTCTAAGTATTTAAAAATAATTTATTATATGCATTTATTTTAGTTTCTGCTTCAGGTTTAGAATCAATAATGAACTCAATAAGAAAGTATCTTCAGTTGCAATATTAGGACAGAAGGAAGGACATTGCAGCAAAAACATCAGTTTTTAAATTTGTTGCTTTTTTCAATATAGGAATTGGAGAGTTTCATTTGAAACCTACTTGGTAATGGATAACTCCAACTATAATGAGCAAGCACATCACTTTTGAGTTATATGAATGAAAGTATGTGATACTATTGTAATAATCTCTAACACTTGCATTACACCCCAGTAAACTATCTGCTTGAGCTGCTATCCTATCCTATTTTGTACACAAATCATTGTTTTATCAGAATTATCTTTTACCAGGATAATATTTTTGAAGGCACATAATTTAAATCTTTATCAAACTTTTTCACAAAGCAGTGAACCTAACAATACTGTTTTCAAATAAAATATCCACATTAAATTGATTTGGTCTTTCACACCCTCCCCTTTTTTAAAAAAAAAATAATTTGCCAAATAATTCACATTTTCTTACAAGCAATGCTTTTTCTGGTACACAAATCAAGATTAAAGTAATTTAAAAATATTTACGAAGAAAAAACTTATGTGTCGTGTTCTGTATAGTTTCTCATCACTTCTCATTTTTTCCTCCAGTACTTGCTAGAAATGAAAAGCTTAATTTTGCCTCCTGAGCACATTCTGAAGCGTGGGGACAGTGAAGCAGTAGCCTATGCATTCTTCCATCTTCAGCACTGGAAGCGAATAGAAGGGGCCCTTAACTTGCTGCACTGCACATGGGAAGGCAGTAAGTATTCTTCTGTCAGTAGTACAAACTTATTTTTTTACTAGTGTAATACAATACAATAACTTAATACAATAAAATGTGCTCTAACACATTTTAGCAGAATCTTTGAATTGATCAGTTTGTTTTAATGGTAGTCATAATCGGTTGATGGCTTATAGTAAATGACAGCTTGATAGTAAATTAGAATTTGATCTCTTGTTGACTTATGACAACAATACAGTTGTTACTAGCATTACAAACCTTAGACAGAATTGATGTCTGCTTTAGAAGTTTGTTTTTTCCTAAGGAAAATAAGAATTCATAAATCTCTCTTCTTCCCTCACTATATTTCTCTTTTGAACAGATACTTATTAGTCTGCTTTTCCGCATTTCTGTTTTTAAAGCTGCTAAATAAAATGCATTTAAATAAAATGACATTCTTAAACTCCCAAATTTCATTGAATTTATCGTTGTTTTATTGGGAAACTTAATTCAAACTGTTGTTTTCATTTTAGACTTGTTAGAAATCTAGAAAAAGATGAATTATAAGAAATTGTTTTCAGAACACTTAGAGGAAACTGCTGATTTCTGGAGATGTTTATTTTAGTAAATAATAGAAACATAGAAATCATTTTTCATCCCACTGTGGCATACTTTTTCAAAATACCTGCATTGCAAATTATTGTTTTGTTTATACTGTACCATCCAACAAAACTTTTCTAAGTGGAATAGATCCTTAATTCATTATTAGGCTATATAGAAAGCAAGCCTCTATATCAAAGTATCACAATATAGTTTGTAAGGTATTTTGAGGTTTATTTTTGTTCCTGTAACAGTACTTGGGTGTCACTTTGTTGAAATCAAAGAGGTCAGAAGTATCATCATATTTATTTGAATCAGAGTGATCTTACACTGTTACTAGGTTGCTGAAAGTAAATTTAGTGGATTTGATGAGGAAATGATGGCATTGCTTAAAAACAGTTTGATTGCAGATCCATCAAAGCAAACTTAAATATGTTTTCCTGTTAAATATCTGTTTTGAAATCCTCCTTTGTGTTTTATTTTGGTGACTGCTAGTCAAATCTCACTGTATTTTATACTGATACTATTTTCAAAATTCTCATGGACAAGTTTCTTATCTTTTTTACAGACTTTACACTGAAAAATGACTTTACCAAAATTCTATATATGTAACATTTGTAGAAATTATAAAGCAGTTTTTCCATGTTTTTTATCTCTCTTTCAGCATTTAGAATGATTCCATATCCATTAGAAAAGGGACATCTATTTTATCCTTATCCTAGTTGCACAGAGACAGCAGACAGAGAGTTATTACCAAGTAAGCGGCGTTTTTCATACATTTTTTTTCTTTATCTAAGATATAGCATTTGTATACTATATTTCTATGCAAACACATTCCATACATCTGTAGGTTTAAATATTGTTAATTTTAAACATGACAATGAGGAAGGGTAGTATTTATCTTCTATAGTAGAATCTCGCTTTATGTTAAATTTGCAAAGTGCAGTCTTTGCAGTGCAGCTCCCTTTCTACATTGAAATGTTTACTTTATAAAGCATGGTGAGGAACAGTAGTCCCTTAAGATGTCTTCTGATTTCCATTAGCAATGGCTTGAATAATCAGTCATCAGGAAAGTTAGAACTGTATACTAATAGCATTTGGAGACCAACAACTTGTAAAATAATACATGAAAATAACTTGTAATATTCCTTTATTTCCAAGATGTAAAAGAATATGTGATAAATTCTCTGCATATTTGAATTAAAGTCATATTTTTGCTTCAGCTGAACAGAGTAAAATAACCTTCCTTAGATACACACTTGATTGATTGCTTAGTTCAAGGAAATCACATTAGGTGTTGCTTGTTCTTGTATCCTCGGATCAGAACAAACATTTGAAGCATTTATTGAACAAAGTTTTCAAACTATAGGAATTGCAAATTATACCAGCGATATTATGAGTCAATGGTAAGGTATTTTCAGTTGGTATTTGCTTCTTTTTCTACGGGCAATCTGAACATATATGAATAGTGTAGAATGATACAAAGTTTCCTATTCCATTTTTGGAGAGGCAAAAAGGAAATAAAAAGTAATAACTAAGAGTTGGAGATAGGAAATAATAAAAAGAAAAATTAAATTAAAATAAATCTGTTTTATACCAACAGACCTCACTATATCTTTCTGTCATTTCAAATTTTAACTCCATCCAGCCATGACTTTCTTGGACTTCCTTTCCTCTCTATTTCTGTCTCCCCCCACCTACTGTGTTTACTGTGTACACACATGTAAACATATATATGTATTGGGCGGGTTCTACTTACCTTTACTACTGGTTAGTATCACACACGCTGTTCTGCACATGCACAGAAGCGCAGATCACCTATGATGACGTCCGGGTCAGTGGGCGGAGCCTCCCGCTGGTTTTACTACCGGTCCGAACCGGGGGCAACCCACCTCTGATATGTATGTGTATGTATGTATGTATTTATGTATGAATGTATGTATGTGTGTGTGTGTATATCAAAGGAAGAAATGAAACCATGAATATTGGTTATTGACTCCACTGCTCACAGTTTTGTCAACTGTAGTTTTTATATAATGCTTTTTTAATCAGATAAAGATTAGACTGTTACCCTCTTTATACAAATACTATATGCAGTATTCCATGCTAACTATAGTGACATTTTGCTGTTTAGCTAGGTAGTCCTTGACTAACGGCCACAATTAGGATCAGAATTGATTATGGAATTGAAGATAATATCTTTAAAAAGTTCTTACATATAATTCCTAAAATGCATATATCTAATATTCCAGATAATTTAGAAACTCCTTTTAAATAAATGCTGTTCGTTTAAGCATTTGCATAATAATGGCTTCAAGATTATATTGTTTATCGCAGCACTGCGGTTCTATTTTAGTTTATCATAAACATGAATTAAACCCTTGCAAAGTTTGTAAAGATTGACTGATGGTGTTAGGCAGCCTAAAAATACGTTAACTAATTTTTCTGTTGCTGGGTGTAAATTTTTCACATAATTGTAAAGCTTTATAAAGTATTGTTTCATAGTACTTGCTGTTGAGGTCTGTTTTGTTTAAAATAAATTATAAGGAATGCTTATAACCAGAACAGCCAAGGAACACATCTGCCATAGATGGATTGGGATAAATGTTATTTGGTAAAGATTAAATCTTAAAAAGCTGTACTTAACAATTAATTAAAATATTCCCCAGACTGCTTTAAATTAGTCATTTCTCACTCATGCAGGATATTGCACAAGGAATACTTTGGCTAGTGGATAACTCCAAGCATTAAGCTTCCATTATAATTAAACTCCTATGCATGCAGACATTTCAACATAGTAACTCATGCATTCCTGTTCATTTTATTTATGATTAGCTTTGTATTTAAACATAATATGTTTCAGTGCCAAGATTAAATGTCAGGGAGTTTTCAAATTAATGATACACACACACACACACACACACACACACACACACCAAAAAAACCTACAGATGTACAAAGTCCATATTCAACAGGCACCTCTGCTCCCTTTAGTAAAGCGGTACTTTAGTACTTTAGTAAAGCTGTACTTTAGTACTTTAGTAAAGTCCTGGCCCTTCCTCCAGGTCTTAGGGTCCACTTGAACTGGAAAGTCTTTTTGGTTGTTTTGTTCTGTTGTTTGAGCTTTGTTTTAGATTTTGTATTTATATATTGTACATATTTAATGTTATGGGGGAATATTTGTTTTTTGGTTTATTGTTTGCTTTTTATGCCATATGCTTAGAGTCACATTGTTTGAGTTAGGTGGCTTGTAAATTTCATAAACAAACAAACAAATAGATGGACTATTACTAAACAAAACTTCTGTTTTGTAATTACCAATTATTTGGTAATTAACAATGATGAAAATATGGAAGACTATGATCTCAAAATATATTTTAAAGTGCAACAGAATCTGCTCAATGGGACTACAATGTATTATAAAATTAGATCATACTGACAGAGCAATTTTATGTTATTTGCAATAGCCTATTCATTTTTTTAATACAATACATATATACATATATATATACAGACCCTGGGTCTACGGCTGATGTTATGTAATGCCAGGTCAGTGGTAAATAAAGCCCCCCTCATTTATGATCTTATTTCAGAGGGGGGTGCTGACCTGGCAGGGATGACGGAGACCTGGTTAGGCCAGGAGGGAGGAGTTCCCCTTGTGGAAATGTGCCCGCCAGGTTTCCATGCATTCCATCAGCCAAGGACTCAGGGAAAGGGTGGGGGAGTGGCAGCAATCATTAGAGAAAGTCTTTGCCCGAGGGAGGCCACTGTTCCTCAGATAGCCGGATGTGAGTCCCTCCTTGTGAAGTGGGGTCGGGGGATTCAGATGGGCCTACTGATTGCGTACCTGGCTCCCTGCCACGTAACAGCGGTCCTGCCTGAGCTGCTCGACATTATAGCCGGGGTGGCGGTGGAAACCCCCAGACTTATTGTTATGGGGGATTTTAACCTGCCATCCGCTGGTGAGATGTCGGAGACGGCTCGGGAGTTCATGGCTTCCATGATGGCCATGGACCTGACCCAGGTAGTTCAAGGCCCCACCCACTTGGGGAATCACACTCTGGACTTGATTTTTGTCTCTGATCAGTGGCTGAATGATCTAAGAATAGGGGATATAGACATCAAGCCCTTGTCATGGTCTGATCATTCTCTCCTTCACATGGACTTTCAAGTCACTTCCACCCACCGCAGGGAGACGGAACCAACCAAATGGTTCCGTCCCAGGCGCCTGATGGACCCCGAAAGGTTCCTGATGGAGCTTGGGCCATTTCCTAAGACTCTGGCTCACGACTCGACTGAGGACCTGGTGGTCGCCTGGGACAGGGCGGCTACTGGGGCCTTGGACCGCGTTGTGCCTTTGCGGCCTCTGACCCGATGCCGATCTCGTCTAGCTCCTTGGTTTTCCGAGGAGCTGAGAGAGATTAAGCGTCAGAAAAGACACCTGGAGAGCGATTGGAGGATAAGCCGATCTGAATCTGACCGAACACAGGTGAGATCTTATATTAAGACCTACCTAGTGACGATAAGAGCGGCGAAGTCTAGCTACTTCTCCGTTCTTATTGCATCTGCAGAGAACCGCCCAGCTGCGCTGTTTAGGGTGACCCGCTCCCTACTTCAGGTGGGGGTACGGGAAGATCCCTTAAAGGGTCGAGCTGAGGATTTTGTACAATTGCTGCATGATAAAGTCGCTCAGATTCGGGAAGGCCTGGACTCCGATTGGGTAGATCCAGGGGAGGAGACGGGGGCAGGTCTTGAGAGCGTTATCTGGGAAGAGTTTGACTCTGTGGCTCCTGAGGACGTGGACAGGATTCTGGGCAAGCTTAATGCTGCCACATGTTTATTGGACCCGTGTCCCTTCTGGTTGGTACTGGCCTCCCGGGAGGTTACACGAGGCTGGCTCCAGGGGATTATAAATCTTCTCTGAGTGAGGGTGTCTTTCCCGCCGCCTTGAAAGAGGCGGTTGTGAAGCCCCTCCTCAAGAAGCCTTCCCTGGACCCGGCTATATTATCAAATTATCGTCCAGTCTCCAATCTTCGCTTTGTTGCGAAGGTTGTTGAGAGTGTGGTGGCGCGACAACTACCCCGATACCTGGATGAAGTTGTCTATCTGGATCCGTTCCAGTCGGGCTTCAGGTCACGATACAGCACAGAAACGGCATTGGTCGCATTGGTGGATGATCTCTGGAGGGCTCGGGACAGAGGTTGCTCCTCTATCCTGGTCCTATTAGATCTCTCAGCGGCTTTTGATACCATCGACCATGGTATCTTACTGCACCGGCTGGAGGGGTTAGGAATAGGGGGCACCGTGCTTCAGTGGTTCTCCTCCTTCCTCTCTGACCGTTTGCAGTTTGTGTTGGCAGGGGGGCAGAGGTCGACCTCGAGGCACCTTATTTGTGGGGTGCCGCAAGGGTCAGTCCTCTCACCCTTTTACATTTATGTAAAACCGCTAGGTGAGATCATCCGTGGTTTTGGGGTGAGTGTTCATCAGTATGCTGGTACCATCACTGACAATAGGGGATGAGATCTTGCTCCCCACAGAGAGGGCCCGCAACTTGGGTGTCCTCCTGGATTCACGGTTATCTTTAGAAGATCATTTGACGGCCGTGGCCAGGGGTGCCTTTTATCAGGTTTGCCTGATCCGCCAGTTGCGTCCCTTTCTGGATCGGGACGCCTTGCGCACGGTCACTCATGCCCTAGTTACCTCCTGTATGGACTACTGTAATGCTCTCTACATGGGGCTCTCCTTGAAAAGCACCCGGAGGCTCCAACTGGTCCAGAACGTAGCCGCACGGGTGATTATGGGCGGAGCTCGTTATGCCCATGTAACACCTCTCCTACGCGAGCTGCACTGGCTCCCGGTGGTCTTCCGGGTGCGATTCAAGGTGTTAGTTATCACCTTTAAAGCGATCCATGGCTTAGGACCTGGGTACCTACAAGACCGTCTTTTGCCACCAATAGCCTCCCACCGACCAGTTCGTTCTCACAGGGAGGGACTACTCAGGGTACTGTCAGTCAAATTATGTCGACTGGCAACTCCCAGGGGGAGGGCCTTCTCTGTGGGGGCTCCAACCCTTTGGAATGAACTGCCCCCGGAGATACGGAATATCCCTGATCTCCGTGCTTTCCGCCGTGCCCTCAAGACCATGATGTTCCAACAGGCAGGGCTAAACATACAAACATGTGAATGATTTTTTAAATGTTATCTAATTCTGGGTTTTATTTAATTGACCAAACTAAGTAATAATTTTAATTAGCAATTTTATGATATTTGTGTGTCTATATTTTTCTTGACTGTACACCGCCTTAAGTCCTACGGGAGAAAGGCGGTATAGAAATATAATAAATAAATAAATAAATAAATAAATAAATAAATAAATAAATAAATAAATAAATAAATAAATATACATATACATATACATATACATATACATATACATATATATATATATATATTTTTCTTACTTCTTCGTAGGGTTTATGTGTGTTTTTCTTCTAGCCAGGTTTTCCCTACGTAGCCAAGGTTTTTTTGTAGCTCCAGCTCAGTAGAATCTCATCTACTCGGTTCTGGGCTTTTTTCTTTTCTAACACCTAGCAAGCTCTCACAGTGAGAGATAAATATAAATATAATTATGGTTTTCATTATAGTAGAAAAATCTCCAGTAAGATTTTCTGAAAAAAAATGTGGCAATATAAAATCATTTACATTTTTTTTATTATTATTATTTATATGCCGCCCTTCTCCGGAGACTCAGGGCGGTTTACAATGCGTTAAGCAATAGCCTTCATACTTTTGTATATTTTATACAAAGTCAGCTTATTGCCCCCACAAACCGGGTCCTCATTTTACCTACCTTAGAAAGGATGGAAGGCTGAGTCAACCTTGAGCCTGATGAGAATTGAACTCGCAGTAATTGCAGGCAGCTGGAAACTAAATACTACCTTTAACAGTAGCATTAGTTTGCTGTGCCACTCAGGCTCCTGTTTCCTAATTCCTAATTCAACAAAAATTGGCTGTTGTTTTTCTTTCTTTCAGCATTTCATGATGTATCCGTGTATCCCCAGAAAGATCTTCCTTTTTTCATCCATTTTACAGCAGGGCTATGTTCTTTCACAGCAATGTTAGCCCTCCTCACACACCAGTTTCCAGAACTCATGGTCATTTTTGCTAAAGCTGTAAGTATTGTCTCTACTCCAGGGTTTTCTTAAAGATGTTTGTGAGGCATGCAGAAATTGAATAAAATTGAGACCTTCATCTGCAGATAGAGCCACAGACATCTAAAAATCTGATTCAACATTGACTGTGGTTTCTCTTTCTCTTAAGAAAAAATTATTAAAGATCAGATGAAAATCTTAAGATTTATTTAGGCTGTCTAAAATTAAGAAGCAACGTTTAATGTGTCACAATTTTTGGCTTTTTAGGTTGGGAACCTTACTCGGCCATTTCAAATAATGTTTTTGTAACTGTTAAAATTTGTTAATAATTAATGTTTACTTCATCATGAAAATATTTAGATTGTAAGCTCTCTGGGCAAGAAGAAACTTTCCCTCAGTATCCCTTCCTGTTATTGGACAAATATATTATAATAAATAATTGTATCTTTTTCTCTTTGCCTGCTAAATAAACTTTTGGGGGGAACTGAATGGAATTTGTAATATGGTGCTGTGACCTAGATGTCCCTACCATAAATTCAAGTCTATCTGCAAACATTTTCACCTTCCCTAAGGAAAATATAGTGTAATAGAGTAGTTGATATAGTAAAATTGGAACCATGCAGAATTTTCTTATTTTTTACTTGTATTTTCAGAATATATATTTATTGAAATTTGAAAATAAAATTGAATTTGTGTGTACAATTGATTAGATCTGAAATTATGTATGGTTTTTTTTTGTTCTATTAGTAATCTAGACACTGTTTGAAGAGAAAGAAAGAGACTTTATTTCACCTGACATCCGACTCCAACTCATTGCATTACTTTAGATACATTTTTTTTGTAGATTCAGAGTTTCATCTATATGAATTTCTAAATACTTTTGCTACCAAACTTGCAGTCCCATCTAAATTTACACCAGTGAGAATATAGTGGACTTCAGTGAGTTTTTAAATAGAGCTCAAAAAACAGGATTAAGCTAGCTAGAAAAATAGAATTATTATTCCCAACTGTGAGCATCCTGCATAAGTATCTTTTAAATTAAAAGAAACAAGAAAATCTTCTTGTAAGTATCTAATAATGAATTGTTAGATTATATTGTTGGACTTAGTTGGGCTTGTCATCAAGAGTTCTTTCCCTTTAATAAAATTCAAAGTTCTTTCATGATATTCATTTTATGACACCAACCTGAATCTAAAATACTATATACTATAGTTAGTAAAATAATATATAATTTATTCTAGTAGTGTTTAGTTTCTGTTCTATGGTGGTTTTTGATGACACCAAATTGTAATTTTTATTACAAATTCTCCCCAAAAGCAAACTTTCATTATCATACAAACTGAAGGATTTCATATCAGTAAATAGTTCCATAAAATAAAACAAAATTAATGAAAAGGAGCTATGTTGAAATATAAGCTTTAAAAAACTAAAAAAGATAGAATTGGTCCCTCACCAGGTAATCAGATAGTGTAATGAATAGAGTGTCGAAACTGAACAGAGCTACTAATTTGTATATCAAAGCCTCATGTAATCAATATTTCATTTTAATTAGGCATTACTAAAATCAGTTTGTATGTTAATAAACCTAGTTAGCACCAAATTTAAAAATTATTGTAGGAAAATATTACTGGATTTGTTACTGGGAAGAAGAAGCAATCTGCTTGATTAATACTATTAGGACTGCTTTAATAAAATTGTGATTTCTGAAGATGTATCAGTCAAATTGTACAATAAGGTAAAATGTTACATTAACAAGCAACAAATAATTGCTTGTGTGCTTTCTTCCACTCTGTATTTGTGTGTTGCTACAAGTCTGCTCCAGGGGGCGCCCCCAACTTTAAAAATTAGTTCTGAATTAAGTTCAGAATGTTGTCATTCAATTAACAGATGGGCACAATCAGTACTTTTAACAAATAGCATATGATAAGTACAGAAAGCTCGAACTAATTAATATTTGCTTTTAGATAGGTTATTTTATATGTGAATGACATTCAAAGTTCTTGTTGAACAAGGTTTTCCAGTGAAATTGATGCTTAAAACATCACTGAGCAGTGTTGAACTGGCAAAAGGGACAGCAGGAAGGCCTCTTTGAAATTTGAAGATGTTTTCCATTTTATTTCAGTTTTATCATCTTCCATATTTTTTTTACAATCATAACAAAGTGATCTGTTATAAAATGGAAGGGGATTAGTCATCTTCCTTCCCTTCTTTAAATGAGTTTTTAATTAGGAAAATGATTCAATACCGATGTAGAATTAAAAGCAGTTAATTTCTGGATGAATTTTAGGATTGCAGCTTTCATTTTTAACATGTAAATTGATTTAACTCATTTGTTCTGCTTGCTCTGACACTGGAGTCTTGCTCTGGAATTGGAAAATCATGTGTGTTTAGTACTGCTGTCATTTGATTAAAGTAGTAATAGCTTTTGTTGTTATCCAGACACATTTAACATTTCTGAGAAAAGAACATGCTTCATTATTTATAATCACTTAATCACCACTACCTATATGATAGAAAAAGACAGTGTTTACCTACTTATTTTAAAATAAGTACCTATATTTTAAAAACAGGAGGTGTGATAGCTGAGCAGTTAAAGATGCTGAGCTTGTCAGCTGGAAATGCTGACAGCCTGGGTTCAAGACCTCAACACTGTTCAGTGGGGTGAGCTCCCGTTGGGAATATGGGAATAAAAAAATAGATACCACTTTGGTGGGAAGGTAATAACATTCTGTGCACCTCAGTAAATAGTCATGCAGGCGACCTGACCATGGAAATGTCTTTGGACAATGCTGACTCCCTCAGCTATGAAATGGAGATGAGTAACCCCCCCCCCCTCAAATGAATGGACAGGGGAAGCTTTTACGTTTACCTTTACACTTTAAAAAATATTTAATTCTGGGATAAATGATACAGTGACGGTTTTTCATTGTCTATTCAGAACTAAGTGGAATTATTTACATATGCAATGCCAAATAAGGCTATAGTTTCAATTATTTCTCATGATTAGTGGATCTGTATAAAATAAATAACATCACTGAACTTTTGTTTGAATATCCATAACTTTAAGAAATCCATCTTGATGTGATTCTGTGTGTATCTTTAATAAAATATTTACTAAATTCTAATTTTTCTATTTGCCACTAGATATTGATTGCTTTGGGTCTGGCAGAAAGAAATAAAGTGGGATAGAAAAAGTAATAAGACTATCATGGCTAGAATACTGAATAGGTATTGGAGATTCCATGCAAAACATAATAATCTTGTTTTTTAGCAAGATTATTTTAAACATATAGATATTTCCATGAGGTTAACATTATTTAACTGGAATAAATCTTAAATTGGGATTTAATATATTTTTCTCATGTTATTTCATAATTTGAGTGTCAGTTAAAATACATAGGCTGCCCCTATCTTAAAATAACCCTTTGTTTTTAAGTTTCTTGAATGCCAGTTAAAATGGCATGCTATCTCAGGAAAGTATTATGACTATTTGGAGGCTATGAGAAGACCTAGAATCATAGCAGTGGGTGTACTGTGTGTCTGAGCTGCCTGTAAAATTGTGGTCTCAAAAGTATGATCTGTTGATAATTAACTATAGTGATGGTGCAAAAATTAGCTTATGGACACAGTGTTATAGATCAGATCTTTGAAATGTGCCCCAAAGGCACTGTTCTTTGTAAGAGGTGTGCTAAAAAAGGTGTTCCTTTGGTATACTGAGTTACTAAGCTTCACGTAATCCTGTTGACCCTAATGTTATAGATTGAATCCATTCATTTTCCAATCTTCTAAAAGGTTAAGATTGGTTTTGTCCTTATGCATTTTAAATGTAGAAGATTTGAGCAGCTGAATAACTGTTGTTGGAGCTGTGTTGAACTTTTAACATACACTGAGCAAAGAGTTGTTTTAAAAAGACTCAATTAGACATTTTGAATCTCTGAAGCTAAATTAAATATTAAAATAACCATTACATTTACTTATTTATTTGATTGATTGATATGGCCACCCATCTTAAGTAACACTGCTTAAGCAAAAACTGGGCGGCTCACAACAACCGTAAAACTAATAAACAGCTATCATAAAAACAAAAACAATAAAACAAACACCCTTGCCTTGGGACATCCCATAACAGGCCCAGCTTTTTTGTTTTGTTTTGTTTTGTTTGTTGCTTCCTTATTTATTTTCATTCTATGGCCTATGTTTCATATAAGATTTAATATGGATTCCACATTATTTGGATAATGATTTGGATATTAAATAGATTTTATATTTCATACAAGTGAGCTGGGGTCCCCCTTAATTATTAGACAAAAACCATTCTAGTAACTGTGACGAATTTGATTGCTGCCCATTTTCCACGAAATGAAATGTAATATATGTGGCTTTTAGCCACCAACCCCAATTCCCAGTGTACTAAAATGTTTGAACTATTTTGAGTTTTCAATATTTCTGCCTAAATATGACCTAAAACATGATCAGTTGTCCACGTAAGTCCTAAAATTAGATAAAGAGAACCCAATTAAACAAAGACATTATACTTGTTCATTGTTTTATTGAGTTAAATTATCCAAAGCTACATAATTGTGTGTGGCAAAAGTATGTAAGTCTTTTCTTTCTGATGTGCCCACCCTTGAGCTGCAATTAAACATTTCTGACAACAGATGATCGATTCTAAATGTTAGCCCATTCCTCCTTACAGAACAGCTTAAATTTAAGGATTTTGGTTGGTTTCCTCATACAAAATGCTTGCTTCAAGTCCTTCCACAACGATTTAATTTCTAGGATTAAAGTCAGAACTTTGAGTTGACCACTCCCAAACATTAACTTTCTTCTGCTTTAATCATTTGTTGAGTGTATGACTCACATACTTTTGCCATACACAAATATGTAGCTTGGATTATTTTCTTTAATAAATAAATGAATAAGTATAATGTTTTTGACTGTTTTGTTTAATTGCATGGTTTAGGCTATATTTATATAAAAATACTGAAAATTTAAAAGAGTTCATAAACTTTGAGACCTCACTATAGGTTCATGGCTGAGAGGGAATTTGAATTCAGTGTTATGTATGCTAGAACAATTGGATCATTCCAGACACCATTTCTCTCAAGGTTGTGTGTGAAAGAAACTCATAAGATTTTGTACCTGTTTCTAAATTTTAAAAATTGGTACATACTCAGACTCTTCCAAATTCCTCATGAATACAAATTGTATTTCAAAAAAAAAAAAAGCTTGCCACTATTTGTCTCAGTTTAAAGACATTTTAAGTGGACATATTAGATAATCAGTAACATTAGTGATGTATAATCTTGTACAAGAACAAAACTTAATATATTTAGTGGAATAGCAATGGTTTTTATATTTTTACTGGATCATATTTCCATTGTTTCCTATACAATCAGATTGCCAGACAAAACTGTAGCCAAACTGCAAAAACTTGTTGAGAAGCCAAAACCCACAGAGAATCTTTTAATAGTTGTAGTATATGCACAATGGAATATGACAGCAAACAGCCCAGATTTGGCAGAGTTGCTCCATGGAACCGAATGGAGTCCAGTGGAGTGCAGAAATGTTGGCCTACTTTTGTTTCAGCTGGAAAGGGCTTCAGAATTTGAAGTCTTGCCTTCCAGAAGCTTTGGATGTCCCACTGGGAAGTAGGGTTACCATAACTGAACTGCATGGTTGTTTAACATGAAGAGGGGAAAAGCCAGTAGTCTGTTTTAGAGTTCTTTATTACAAAACAAATGAATCTGCACTAGATTTATATGCTATGAAAACCTATACATGGAATACTGATTTTGCACAACAGTCTTCATCTTAATGTAGCCTTATTACAGATGCAAGTAGGATGGAAAAGTTAAGGACCATCTGATATCTTTCTCCTTTCATCTTAGATGGTACCTCCTAAGAGCTGAAGTAACAGGGGTAGCTTTATTACGAAGCAATGCAAAACAGTTATTGATGACTGTTTCCAAGGTATGCAACATTTTCCTGTTGATAACTTGCATTTGCTTACGTTTAATTTTAAGAACCTTCCCTAGTCTTGAATGCTAAAGGAAATGGATTTCTTTTATCCTGTGAAATTTGCAGTCTTAACTAAAGTTAAGACTAAGAGGTAAAATCCATTATTTTGAGTAGTTTTAAGGTTGGTATAAACTACAGGTTCCTGAGAGAAATCTATTATAATACATTCCTATCTTGTTACTCTGGCTTACTTTATATGGATTTTACCCACATTATGAATTAGAAACACATAATAATGACTTTGAATTGTGCTTGGATTTTAGTGTTAGTATATTACAAACAAATATAATTGTCCAATGATATTTTTACCCTTAAAGACCAAGGAATTTGATTCTGTGCAGCATGCTTGAAATGACTGTTTTAATGCACTTTTTAAAACCTAGTATGAAGAGATGAATATTTATTGAGCCTTTTCAATAAATTGAGGCATTCAGGTTATTATTAAGTAATCTGAAGTTTTATAAAGTAAAACATTGTGTGTTTGTTGTGTTCTTATATGCAAAGAACTTTAAATTATCTCATTAATCCTTATAGCAGCCTTCAACGAAGTTCAGTCTTGATTCTATACTGCAAGATTTAAATTGCTATCACTCTTAGGCATTATTCTACTTCAGCTCATTTAATTGTCCACTGTACATTTATTTGTAGGTACTCTGTTTCCCCAAAAATAAGACATCCCCTGATAATAAGCCCAATCGGGCTTTTGAGTGCATGGCAATAAGGTCAAGCGCTTATTTCAGGGTTCAAAAAAATATAAGACAGGTTCTTATTTTCAGGGAAACACAGTACTTCTTGTTTTGTTTTCACAAATTAAAATTATACTCAGTTAAAACTTGTCCAAATTTGTCTTTAATGCCAACTTAATTTCAGATGAATTGGGATCTTTTCCATACACACACTTTTAAATAGTATTCAGATGATTGGTACTATGAATTGTGATTATGCTTTTCCATAGAAGTAGAAATTGCTATTTGACAGTATTCAGATTCAGAAAATAAAATTGATTAAATATTCCCATGGCAAAACATATTTGTGTCGCTATCTTCTTCTTCATTCCTTCCCCTGAAAATTAGTTCTTTTAATATCTCTTTTATACAGTTTTCCTACCTGCCTTTTATTTTTTAAAGAATTAAATATGATGGGTTACTATATTGCTTAGAGCTGAGAATCTTTTCCTCTATCACCAAGGAAAGAGTGCATTTTAAAGTACATTCAGTCAATAAATTTATTGGAATTTGCTGATTAGATAGGTTTGTTGTTATAGAAATGATTAGTATAAAATGTTATAAAAGTAAAAAGTTGAGGTTACATTTTATCATCTTATTCTACTGTGTCAAAAAGAGACAGAAGTCAATGCCTTTCCTTTTTTCCCCCTTTTACCCCAGACTTCTTCTTTCCCTTCTTCTCCCTTGCTTTCCTATTTTCATTTTTCTGTCTATTTTATGTACTTATATTTTTATAAACTAATAAAACTTATGGCAAAACTAAAGTTATTATTGTCTGAATAAATTATATTTTAGTGATATAAATGTATAATTAAACTCTAACATGACTGAAGTGGTTCATAATTATGCAAACAAATATGTATAACATTTATAAAAGATAAGAAAACAATGTATTTTTAAAGGATAATAAAAGTAAATGTTACATATATCCTAATTTTTTAATAAAATATATATTAAAAAATTAATTCCCTGCCCGCCCGCCACCTCCCCCCCTTGCTTGGAGCTGCTAAATAACAGCTAATTATCTGATGAAGGATTGGTCAGCATATACAATATATTGTTACATATTTTTGGTAAGACTTCAGTAATGTACAGGTACTCCTCAATTTACAAACACAATTGACCCCAAAATTTATGTGGCTAAGCGAAACATTTGTTAAGTGAATTTTGTCCCATTTTCGACTTTTCTTGCCATAGTTGTTAAGTGAATCACTGCAGTTAAAATAGTTATACAGTTGTTAAGTGAATTTTTTAAAAAAGCAACTCTCATTTCTTGATTTTTCAGAAATTGATGTGATTGCACTTGTAATCCAATCTAAGGAAAGGGAAGGATCCATTATTCTTTCAGTTTACAGTTGAACAGAATAGCATTATAATAGTTCCTGACCAGAATAGTGTACATTTGTGAAATACAGTTTATAGAGTTCATATAGCAATCCATAAAATTTCTGATTATATTAGAAAAAAAATAAAATGTATAAAAAATACTGACATACTAAAAATTAAATATTTAAGACTAAATCACTAAATTGTACAAATACTTTACAATGTTATCAAAAAACCATACTCAGAGTAATGTAAAACAACAGAGTAAAACAATAATTTTTGTTCGAATACAATTGCCAGGTTATATATTTTGTTTGTGGTTAGATTGAATAATAATCATCATGTTCCAGTAATTCAATGACCCAATTGAATTAAATAATAATCCAATTGAAACAAATTTTGGCAATTTAAAGGTAAATCACTATCACGGAGTGCGAGAAGAAATTAAATGTAGGATGTACTCTACTGGAGAACATGCTTAGAAATAAAGTAAAATGCAAGTGACAAATTTCTTCATAAAATTGGTAACACAGCAGTACATGGCCCATAGTTCCAGTTGTTCCCAAATGACAGGGACAGACCCTCCCTCTGAGATGAAGAGATTATCTTCCAGGAAAGATGAAGACATGCTAAAATATGCTAGGGCAAAGACCCTATAATACTTTGTAGTAGCAAATTTGTTTTAATATTTAGCCAAGGCAAAAGGTTTATTTTAGCCCCCCCCCCCATCTTAAAAAAAGGAAGTTCCCAGCATTATCTCTGTGCAAATCAATTATTTGCTGTTTGGCAATTTCTTTAACTTTGGAAAAACCCAAAGAATGCAGAGCTGTTATTGGTTTATAGATAAGCCAATATTTTGTAATTTTATCTCCAAGGTGGTCTTCCAAGTTGACTAAAAATTATCTAATAGCATCAGTAGATCTGGGCCCTCAGGGAAGAATGTTAGTTTAAGCCGATAGTTGATTTTACTTATTCAAACTTAGGCTATGACTGAGTTGAGATCTACCTACAATCAAAAGGGGATTGGAGACAACCAAGGAGTCCTAAAGATCTTCATCATCTTGGATCAAAATCCAAGAGGGAAAATTTATTGGAGATGCAGGCCTATATTCTGCCTTGGTTTGAAACTTCTAATTATAGAGGGGATATAAAAGCCACCATTTTTGAAAATTCAATCTGAGAATGAAAGCCACACACTTCAGGGTGAACTTCACAGCATGCATAATCTATGTCCCCCTCCCCTCCAATCAGAAGGCCTGTAAAACAGAATCTAAGAATCTAAAGTTTTTAGCCTGTAGTATTTCATATTTATTGATCTGTCAGCCATATTTTGTTAAGTGCTACTGTTTTAGAGAAGACTTGGTCTTCAGTTAATTTAGAATGAACTTTTCTTCAGCACCCTAGAAACCAAAAGAACTGGAGATCTTTTCTAAGTGCCACAAATGAGATTGGAAGAATGACTGCCTGATCTGAGTATAGCAAAATAGAATTCTATTATGGCAAGATGTTTATGACCTACTTAACTTAAATTATACTTATGTAATAATTGGTTGTACTGCTTCCCAACTTTTTCTTTAAAAAAGAAAGAATAAAATTATATAGAATATAATTTTAGAAAATTTATATAGACTAATAAATATTGAGTTTGACATATTTCATTTTCAAAAATCTTATATTAGATTAAAAAGAACACAGTTTATTTCCAGATTACTGTACTGATTCACTTGATTGATGTATATACTTAATGACATATTAATTTCCACTACAATTCTTTTATTTCAAGTTTTCTAAGAAGCCAGCATGATTTTCTTGCATACCAATGCTACATGTTGTAAACTGTTGAAAGATATACAACAGTTCTGCCTCAGTTCTAACTATTTTATCTGTGTAATTATCAAACTCTAGGATCAATTTCTTGTAGTATTTCAGGCTGTCAGTCTTAACTACCAAAATAATTGTGCCTAATTTAACTAATGAAAAACAAAAGTCAAAAGTACATTAGAACAATTTTCTTGCTGTATAGACTTTGTTTTCCAGCCCATAACATTTAAATTGACTTTGCATTTCATCCAAGGGCCCAGGGCACATATGTGAATTCTGAGGCTTTCGACCTCAGAAAATCCTTGCAGTGGGGGAAAAGTACCTTTCTAAAATCAGTCTGTTTCCTTATACTGATTTCTGTTTTGAGTGTTATTGCATGTCGTATTGGAATTGTTTCTTGCATTGATCATTCTAATGCCATGATCAGTCTTACACACATATACATTGGAATAAAGTGCACTTGAAATACCTCTCTTTATATACAGTAGTGGCCAAAATTGTGGAAACCTTTTGGGAAAAGTGTATTTTTGAGGTTTGATGGCTAATAACACCACTTTTTTTTGGAGTAGTACCATAAAATTATATATCAATGGAAAGATAATTTAATCAAGAATGTACTGCTTTTCAACCGTTGTTTGAGAGATAAAAGTGGCTTTTTTCATGGAATGCTAGATTTTAGGCCAAATTCCTGCAGTCTGCGCTGAACAATCCTTGCACTCAAATTCACATTGCATTGCACTATTTCATCTTGTATACAGCCAGATTATTTTCTTCTTTCACGCAGGCACAGTCTCTTAATTCTTCTATCATCACTGGCTCTTGTGCACATTTTCCTGCCTTTAACCAGTGTGGTTTTGTAGTGACTGAGTCTCCTTATGCCTCTTCAAAAACTTAGAAATGCCTTCTTTGGTTAAGTTTCCACCATTTTTTCTTCCAATTTCTTTATAACTGTAGCCTTGTTCACTTAATAATACTATTTTACATTGCTTTCTAGGTGACCAGACAACTCTTTGCACCATTACTTTAATTTTATTATGTTTTATAAGCTCCACTAAATGAAAGAACACAAAAAACCCAACCAACTTGATAGCAATCACATAACACACTGACAAATGTCCTCCTCTCAGCTTCAATACATGACATCAATAACTGAATCCTACTGTGATCCGATTGGCTCATTGCCAAAACAAGATGACACCTGATTGTCTCTCTAAACACTCAAGCTTTTATGCTCATTGGCTACAATCAGATGAAGGAAAGCTATCTGATATCAACCTAAGCAAGTTGTGCTTCCTTTTTCTGGTTATTTGGCTATAGCTTTTCATAGAATACAGATAATTGAACAAACTTTGTTGCATTACATTTTTGATTAAATTATCTTTCCATTGATATATAATTTTATAGTACTACTTTTAGATTTAGGTAACACCCAAAAGTGGTGTTATTAGCCATCAAACCTCAAAAATACACTTTTCCCAAAAGGTTTACACAATTTTGGCCACTACTGTACTTAAAGAAACCGTGTCCTGCTTCAGGCATCCTTGGCTGATTCGGAAGCTGCTCTTGAAATTGCTGTGTAGCCTTGGGGAAAGAAGATAGGTGCTTGCTTTACTAATTGTTGGTTTCCTCAATTTCTCAACTATTCCAGTGCAGGAACATCCTGAGTTACTTCCTGAATTTTCGATAAGTATAGCTATATCAATTGTAATCTCAGAGCTTTTATTGTGAAAGTTTCTAATGCTGGTGAGAATCAGAAGGCATCGAGTCATAGTTGGCATAATCTGCATTTATATTTTCTATTGCATTATGTTGGTTTTAGGAGGAACTTAGTTCCTTTAGTTTTACAGAATTTAAGACTTATAGAATTGTGTTGGTTTCTTTTTTTCCACTTGCTATAACATGTATTAAATAGTTTTCCGAAATGAAATTTCAGGTTTTCATCAGAGTGTTCTTTTTTAGTAAAAATTAGTTTTATACTGTACTAAATTGTCACCCAATTGCTGTTTAATCTGTTTGGCCCAACACATATTCTTTTAAAGATCTATTTAGGATTCTATTTAGATCTAAAATAGATAATGATCCTTGCATCTCAAAAACCCAGTCTTTTTACTTGTATGATCTGATTTTAGAACTAGAATAAATATCTTTACTGTTTTGTTAAGGCTCATTAGGTGACATTGAAGACTTAAGCTGTTCCACAGCTGCTGAACATCTCAGATTTATAAACATTAGAAGCTTTTGCTTATCTACAAGAAATGTATATGGCTTAAAATGTGTAATGAACCAATTCTATATTTAAACCATCTGAAGTAGAGCTCCATAAATTCCATGTGTCTTTATAAATTGTATCTTAATTTATTTTATTGGTGTGAGAGAAGGATGGCATCCATAGGTTGATAATTTTTGTTCGTTTCTGTGCATAATTTTTGAAAAATTGAAACATGAAAAATTGTATGTTGGTAGTACAATGAAATTATTTTAAGGACAGCTTTTTTAAAATTCTGCATCAAAGCTCTACAGATGATATGACCATGTTGGCATGACTTTCTGCTATGTTAACTTTCTGGATTAATTTTATGATGTATGATCTAAATGCCTCAGCATTTGCTGACAGCAGTCATGATTGGAAAAAATATGATTAATAAATGATGGCTGAATAAATTCATAGAACCTACAGTTCTTACACTACTTGGCTTTTTTATAATAGTTTAAACAGTTGGGCTAAGAATCAAGATTACTATTATTACTTTTTCATGATTTGTCTATGTCTAATAAGGATATTTTTAAAATAATGAAACTGACATAATTACTTTAAGGGAAACAACCCTAACATTCTGAATATCCTATAATTCAGTCAAACTGTATTATTAAAAATATTTTTTATCCTACTACTTCCACAAACATTGGTTAAATCTTCCTATTTGTTGGAACATTTTGGGAGTTCGGCTCATCATTTTTAAATCTTTATTTTTAAAGTACCAGCTGCTTCATTTCTTCAAATTTATTGGATTATATGTTTCAAACTAAAATTTTAAGTTTTACACAAATATTTATATAGGCTTTTGTTTAAAAAAATGAAAAGGAGATAATTTTTCTCTGCCAGGCAATGTCCCAAGTTTATTATAGTGTGATACCTAGACTATTTCCCATCCTCATTGAAGTCCACTGATATAGGCTGGGAAATATTCCTATTTTTTCTTCAGAGGCCGAAGTTTGGGGTATTATACACTTGAATAGCTCTCTTGTTAACTTCAGCATAATTTTTTATTACAGCTTTTTTTTTTCTTTCAGTTTTTTGGAACTCTTTTGTCACCTTTGAGCTTCTTGATGGAAAAGATTGAACGCCTCATGCCTTCTGGTCTCTGGCATCAGCTGACCCAAATCTGAACACATCTCAGTTCACATGAACTTTAACATCAGCGCTTCTTGATTACAAAAGCATTGGCAATTAGGAGTGTGAAGGAAGACTCACTTAGCTTTTGTTTTACAGGCTGTTAAAAATTTGCTGTATTCCTTAAGCCTAAAATATTGTAGATTTAAAATCCACAATCCAATGTCTGTGTGGGTGAGTGGGGAGAGGATTGTTGTACTTAAGGCTACTGCTTTCTCTCTCAGAAATTCCAGAAAGCAATAAATCTGATAGATCCTATGTTGAAATTTCCTTCTGAAGTGGAGATATGCTTATATGTTTATTAGCCAAGAATCTAACCCACAGGGCTTGTCTTACTGACCACTTGCCAAGATGCACGGCCCAGTAAGGGGCTCACTGCCAGTACATCGAGCCTCCTGCTTCTTGCTGTTGCTGCATGTTCACTTGTTTACTTCTAAAGAAGGGAACAGTTAACAGAAAAACAAGAAGAAAGAACCATAGCCTGCACTTGCTTTACTCTCTCTATCCTGATCTAAGGCAGCAAGATGAAGAAAAGGGAGCAAGAAGTACCACAGAGATGTGTTGCTGATGCTAGTCTTGAAAGCAGTAGATAATTCTGCTGAAACTCGGCTCTGAACCATTCTTAATTATGGGCATCTTCCAACTGGTCACTACATATTGTGTTTTTTTAAGGATTATCTGATTTACATTTACTTTTGGATTTATTTATTTGATTCTGGGTAGCAAACAGCAAATTAAAATTAACAAAATCACAAAGGGAATAATACATGCACACACATGCCATGCCTAGGCCACACACAAATCCAAGCCAAATTGTATAATTGCACAAGGCCATCAGTATTGGGACCATCAATGCCTCAGGAATATGCTGTTCCACAGGGCATGCACAGTAAGAGACATAGAAAGCATATCCCTATAATCATTCTTTACCGTTTAAGGTAGGAAAGAATACACATTTTTACTTTGGACAGGATCGTTTTTTGTGCATAAGTAAATACATAGCCTGTTCAGCCTACTCATTAAGAGTTTAATTGATTGCCATGTGCTCATCTCCTCCCCCATATTCACTGGTCTAAGCAAATGGCAGTTCTTAGTCTACCATTGCCCATTGCAAAAGCTAAGCAGGATTGACCCTGTCTTGCATTTCGATGAAAAACTACCTGCCAATTCTGAGACTGTTGGCCAGATTAAAGAAAGAAAGCAATGGCAAACCATTCCTGTAAGTGATCCTTAAAAGCTTATGAACCTTTTTAGGTTTTCAGTATTTCTCTATAAATATGACCTAAACTGTGATCTTTCATCCACGCAATTGCTAGAACTATATAAAGAGAAAACCAATTAAACAAATGAATTTAAACATACTTGTTCATTTATTTGCTGAGGAAAAAAATACATATTTGTCTATTACAAAATGTATGTAAACTTTTGCTTTCAGTAATGTTTTGGAGTGGCCAACTTAAAGTCCTGACCTTAATCCTAAAGAAATCTTGTGGAGGGACTGGAAGTAAGCAGTTCCTGTGAGAAAGCCCACCAACATCTCTTAGTTTGAAGATATTCTGTAAGGAGGAATGCATTAAAATTTCTCCCATATCAATCTGTCTGACTGATCAGTTACTGGAAATGTTTAATTGCTGCCCAGGAGGGGGCATGCCAGTCACTAAAGCAAAGATTCACATATTTGCCACATGCACTGTTTATCCAGTTTTTAAGATTGCATGGAGGACAGATTATGTTTTAGGTCATATTTATGTAGAAATGCTGAAAATTAAAAAGGATTTGCAAACATTTAAACACTAACTCTGCCAAGACAACTGCTTGACTCAAGAGTGTCTCTACTTTTTTATTGTTCATCGAGGCATAAATCAGAATTTAATAAGTGGATTAGTCACTTGCACTTGTTTCTTAAATTGCTCAACCATTTGTAGAGCTTGATGGAGACTGATACCTTAGGAGGAGTTTCTCCTAACTTCAATAGACAAAATTGATTTTTATCCTTGACCTTTGTCTATCCTGAGTCATTTATAAAGCTCAGTTTATCCCTTCCCCCTCCCTTCCCATCCCTTCCCCTTTCTCCCATGTAGCTGTCTTAGTTTTGAACAGCAACTATATGAAGGAAAGTGGGAGAACTAAATGCCTGAGTAATAATAGCATTTTAGTATTGGATGACAGGTGTATTTCTCAACTGCTGTTAGACATTATTAAAGCATGGCCAATTTACAAGGCATACATAAACAGCATACAAGGATAGAAGAAGTTTATCTTGCAAAAACACACTCTGAAGTTTACACAAAATGGCTTCTCTTTCTGAGGCAAATTTATATTTCATAGACATTTTGAAGATCATTCATTTCTCTATCTCTTATGGTATTTTCCTTTGCTGTATTTCATAAATGTATATTGCAAGGCAGATAACGGCTTGTTATCTATAAGCCTATGATAGTGTTCTTGATTATTTGGGGATCATTCCCCATTACCACTTGATAAATATGTCACTTACCACTCTATCTGTAGTGGTGTTTGCATTCATTTGTGACGAGACAAGAAAGAGGAAACAGACGGCTGGATCTATGCAGCAACTAGTAGGTAAAATTCAAATGTTATCTGCCGAGTGAACATAAGCCACAGGGGTAGTTTCTCACGGTGGTATCTCTCTGATGATTAATGGTCATGCTGTACTCATCCAATTTCACTTTGCCATCCACAGAGGCCCATAAGGTAAGCAGCATAATGCTTTTTAAAATTGAATCTTTTCCAACTCGTGTGGGGTTATAAATGAAGCAGAAGTCTCCTGTGCATCACTCCCTAAGGCTGGTTTCTCTCACTGTCTTCTCTTTGATATGAGCATACTAGAGTGGGATAACCTTGCAAACAAGGCTGGCAATGTTCTGTGATGTTTGTTGCTATCAATAATTCTTACTCTGCTACTTTCATACACACAGACATACATTTCAGCTGCTAAAATATTTCTTTCTGCTGTGTTTTCAGTTCCTTATGCCACTTCGTATTCCTATGGCATTGCTTCTAATTGCAGGTTTACTTAACACAGGTGTAAAATTCATGTTATGTTCTCTGCTGATCATATGGAATCTATTTGCTTCATGTTGGATATCTTGCTTTAATTTTGCATTCCTTGTTTTTATGTGATACATTTATCCTAAGTTTTACTAGCCCCAAGTAATAGTCATCATGGTAGTTACCAGTTGTATCAGCACTCTCATTCTTTGTTTATATCCTGCTTGCTCTCTCTCTCACTCTCTCCCTCCCTCCTCTCTCCCTCTCTCCCTTTCTCTTTCTCCTAATTGAGTTGCCATAAGAACAGCTATATTACTGTTACCAGACTCCTGAATGAATAGTTTGTACACTTTTAAAAGTTAAGCGTAGGTCCATAGATTGCCAAATGTGATGTAGAGGTAAAATAATGTTTTTAAATTCTCTTAAAGAAGAAAAACATGGAAAGAGACCTGTAAGTATACCTTGAAGGAAAAAGGAATTGCAGTAGGTACTAGACCACATCTCTAACTGTTGTTAGACAAGATACTATATCCTGTACTGCCTGGTAGCTTCCAGTCATGAAGAGCAACATCAAGTATATAACATTATAGACTGATTTTCAGGTGATGAAGATAAAGTATTTCAATTGCTGGATCTTCCTTAAGGAAGGTTTGAATTTCCTCAAAGAAGCATTTTATACAGATCGGTGGATTAAATTGCTCTCCTGGGTAATTAAAAGATAATTGCATTGTACTTCTCATATGCAAGTACATTAAAATTGTACATTATGTCAGTTCACGTAATACAGCTTTCAACTCTTGAACAGAAAACTAATCTAAAACTAAAATATATAGATTGCAAAGTCACAGTGATAAGTGCCCCATGAACTTCCGGAGCATCTCTGAATGCATCTAGTACAGAAGAGCTCATCATCTTAAGTAATTGCCCCTACTGTCGAATTCCTCTAAATCCTCAAATTTATTCCTTTAAGCAATTTTTCTTGAATTCAGTTGAAATACAGCTTTCTCTATCTTGAGGTCAGAGAAGTGTAAAGAACTGGTGAGGCCCAGTTCTTGAAGGGTGTTTTCCTATTATCCCAATCACCTCATCTAAGGTTATTTAAGGTCATAGAATTTACATTTTTCTGGCCTAAGAAAACTAATGATAGAATTGAATGCTGAAAAATCTTAAAGCAGCTTCATAAATAATAAAATCAAAATGTCATAAAATGTAGGAGAACAGAAAAGAGAAAGAGCAGAGCCTTATTAGCTTGAATCTGGCAAGTGTTTGTCAGATTGTGGATTTATTCCGCATAGTCAAATCACAGAGGTTCTAGAAGGCTTAAGATGATGCATATACAAACCAAACTGACAGCACAATTGTAATGCATCTTAGTTGAATGTTCATTGAGGAGCTTGGCTTCTTACAACTTTACAAAGCTTTGATTAAATCCCCCTTTAAACTGAATGTTCAATACATTGAATAAGAATCTAAACATACTGTCCAATTTCGCATGGCAGTTCGATTGACTTGCTAGGTGTGCAAAAGTTGAAACATTCAAATGAATAAAGCAGAGGGTGTGATGGGCACTGAGATACTGGCAAAAACAATGGCTCAAATAACTGGCTAATGACTTAATCACACCTGCAAATCCTCTTTGCTAGAGCAACGAGTGCTGCTCAACCTCACACTTTCACTTGAATGTATTTGTGCAGGTTTGCCAGGAAGGAAAGAAATATATTCAGATTTATTCTGCTATTTATGTTTTATACCTATTTGAATTTTTAATCACTCCCCAAATTTATAATCCTTAAATCTCACATCTATTAGTCTGTCCTGTAGTATAGCCCCTGTTATTCTCACTGTTCAGTTTATCTACAATTTTTCACTTCCTCAGTTTTACTTTCATCCTTTTTCTTTTCTACCATTCACTAAAAATAGCAAAATAATAATAATGCCTTTTTACTCTCCAGAAACTAATTCTCTGTCTCTGTTTGTCTTATTACATGGAGTGATCTAAGAGAATGTGTTTGCTGTTAGAGTGTAGCACAGAACAGACTGTTTATATCATAGTGCAGCATTCCTCAACTTTGGCAACTTTAAGATGTGGACTTCAACTCCCAGAATTCCCCAGCCAGCATATTAAAATTGTCAAGATTTTTTTAAAAAGCATACTAAATTAATCTCAACTGAGGATTACATTGCCCTAAAGCCATCTTGATAATTAGGCCACCCTGGCCAACCAAGTACTGAGAAGATAGTTGAGTTTTTGATTTTTAATCCCCCTCCCATTTAAATAGGACATTTTATTTATTGGTTCAGTAAAACATCTCTAGTCATTTTGCTAAATAATATGGAGGCAGCTGTTCTATTGTTTTCTCATCCATTCTATCTCTTCTTTAAAAGAGGTGGAGAGAGGATCTTTTTCCAAATTTATTGCTGGGAATCTTCAATGTTAATGCCCTCCAAAGGGCTATCATTCCTGTTACTCTCATCTCATTCTGTCAAAAATGAAATAATGTGCTTTCCTATGATGGACTATGTTCTAATCAACCAATTGTTCAATCAACTGAAATCTAATTTTGTCTTTGAACCTCAAATCTGAATCAGAACTTAGCTAATTCACACATCCCTAAGAAATTAAAAAACAGAGCAAACCTGGCATAAATTCTGTGATGTGGAAATGTATTGAACGAAAGTTTGGAAAAAGCCCATTGTATAGCTACCTCTAACAGTTCTCTCGGAGAAGAGCTTATTCAAGAAGTCCTGTTTTGCTCTGCTGGTTTATCATACTCCCAATAGTCTTCCTTTATTCTATACATCAGGATTTTGTTCATTTAATACTTTATTAGGTACATCCTTTACCTAAAAATCCATTGGAAATCAATCCACCATAGGCAGCTTGTATTCATGGTTGTTTCATACCACACAACTTTTGCAAGTTCCTTCATGAAATAGATTAGTGATGCAGTTCTTAAAATTAAATTCTGTGTTGTATGACCTAATCTAAATCTTAGGAGTTTTATTTATTCTTTCCCTACATTTAGGAATTATTGCAGGAGTGCCAAAGCTTGAGGATTCGTGACTCCACGCAAAGCTGGGTTCAGAGGTCACAGTCAAGACCATTAATAACAAGGTGCAAACGGCTGGTTTATATGTAATGTGAAGCTTTTTACTTATTTCATTTATGCACTTCGGGGGCTCTGTTTGCTTATGGAGCACTTGGTGTCTGGTACTTATTTAGGAGATTGGGTTCATACAGGCCTTTGAAGGAATGTAGCAAATTGTTCTCCAGTGCTGTAATTCTGCAGTGGTAGCTGAACTTATTTGTCTCTGCTTATTACATAGGTGCTTAGCTCAAAGGTTATTCTTCACTTAAGAAGCAATAGTTGAATTCCAAGCTCTGCAAACTCAAAGGGTGCTTTGTATCTTTCCTTCTTTCTCATAAAAAGGTGGCTGGCCTTTAATGATAGACATTTAAGAGCTCAAATTGATCTCGGTGATAAGAGACTAGGAGGAGTTCACACAGGAGTAAAGGCATTTTCAGTGAGGGAAAAGAAACAAGATAATTTATTCTGCGGTGTGTAGGTACATGGTTAATCTGTACAATGACAGATGAATAGAATAAACTCTTTATGCATAGCTGGAGGGTTTTGTGTGGTGGGTGTATATACTGTAGTGCATTGTAGTGAGTTTCAGATTTCCTGTCTCTGTGCTACTGGTAGAACAATTCAAGTAATCAATCGGCTGATTTATCATCCACTACTCATTAGTGATCTATTATCAGACAGAATTTTGCAATGTACATATTCAACACTATTGTTAGTAAGGCAAGTGGGGAGAATAGCGAAGTGACCCCTCCCCAGAGTTGCAAGACTTTTTTTTAATCACTCCGTACCCTCAATTTTCACTGCAGTTGCACACTATGTTAATATTCACACTGAGTAACCCACCAGAGTCCTAAGATCCCTTTCCTGTTCAGCTAAAACTAGTGGCTGACCATTGGTGTGTGTGTGTGTGTGTGTGTGTGTGTGTGTGTGTGTGTGTGTGTGTGTGTGTGTGTGTGAGAGAGAGAGAGAGAGAGAGAGAGAGAGAGAGAGAGAGAGAGATGGGAATATTTGGGAAAGAGGATCACTGAATATACTACTATACATGGATTATACTAAATTGTCTTTACCATTTTAAACTCCCCAATTTGAAACGCTTCAAATTATTTTTTTTTGGTTCTTCTTGTTCTTTGCTGTCTTATAAACCTTTAATATTTTCCACTGTACTTTTTAAACCTTCTTTCCCCTAAATTCTATTATTAAAATTGCTGCTTCCCAGGGCAGAGAGGGAAGGAGAGAAGTGGCACTTTTCCTCACTTAGAATTATGATTCTCCTAACAGAAATTAAAACCTTCCCTATTCCAGCCATCCTTTATTTTCTTCTTTCTTATCCTTTTGCCTAAGTTGTGCCAACCAAATTAGGAATTGCTACTGTGTTGCCCGTCAACTGGTCCAAACTGGTACAAGTCTGAATTTTATTTATGGAGGCTTAGAAAGTTAAATTCACATGGCTTCTTTTAGATGAAAAAGAATTGTATTGCATTTGCCTGCAATAGATAATGTGCATAAATTCTGGAACCACAGGCCATGCTTATACATTTGATCTTTGTTATAAAGCAGAAGTGGGGCACAGTGGCTCAGAGTTAAAGTCGCTGAATTTGTGAGCCAGGGTTCAAGACCTGAGCGCTGTGTGATGGGGGTAGCTCCCATTACTTGGCCCAGCTCCTGCTCACCTAGCAGTTTGAAAGCATGCAAATGTGAGTAGAGTAATAGATACGATTTTGGTGGGAAGGTAACAGCATTCCATGCTCCTTGGCATATAGTCATGCTGGCCACGTGACGATGGAAAAGTCTTCCGACAATGCTGGCTCCCTTGGCTAAGAAATGGAGATGAACACGACCCATTAGGGCTGGGCACAACTGTGTAAGGAACACCTTAGTGTTTATAAAGCAGGAGAATATTCCCTTCTTTTATAGCCTCTTTATAAACTATATACTGCAACTTCAATGTGAAGTAATGCTTTTTTTTTTTTTTTTTTGCCAATATGAATCTTCTGCTGGACTTTTTCATGAGCTGGGTTCTTACACTGAATTTACATGTTTTTCCTTTCAGTCTAGCTGCAGGTTGTCATCAGTTACACAACCAACGGAACGACAGTTCCATTCTCCATGAATCATCATCCAAGACCAAAGGCAACAACCTTTTCCCACTCTTTCCCCACTAGTCATTGCTCCTGGCTATAGTATGGCTGGCTGGGTCACCCTGGCTGGTCTCCTTTGCAGTAATAATGCACTTGAAGACTAGGTTTAAAAAATCCTCTCCCACACAGGTCATGGCAGGCTACACAAATATTAGTTCAAACATCCCCATAAATTGCCCCCAGGGGGGCAGACCAGCAGTGACCTCTTTTCATGGTATGTATCTTATTCTCAAGAGCAAAATTAGTGGCTCTTAGGATGTGTGAAATGGAATTACTTCTGGGTAGAAGAAAAAGTACAAGAGAATTGTCAATTTTATTTGGGCAGAAATTGAAGACTTTTTCACATATCACAACAGACACGAACCCATGATAACAATTCTAGTAGGGTTGTTTCCATTTTCACGTAGAGATGCCCTCACTGCCATGCTATTCTTTGATTCATAGCAGAGCCAGTTGATGAAAACGAGCAACTCTGTATCCAAAGTAGAACTACGGAAGAGCAAGTGGAGAAGAATTTTTGGCCTACTTGAAGAAAGCCAGATGGAATGTTTGGAAAAGTCCCCCAAAGCCTGAAAACAAAATCCTCACTTTTATGAAAGACATTTGACTGTGCAAACATAGGAAATCTGTCAAACACCCCAAAGAGGAATAATCATAATCTATCTTAATGGAATAGTTCAGGGGTGGGTTCTACTTACCTTTACTACCAGTTCGCATCACGCCTGCGCTCACTTCGCCCATGCCCGCTCTTCTGTGCATGCACAGATCACCTATCCGGGTCAGTGGGTGGAGACTCCCACCGGTTTTACTATCGGTTCTTGTGAACCGATCCAAACCGGGGACAACCCACCACTGGAATAGTTAACATCCTGAGTGATGATGGTGAAACATTCTAGAAAAGATGGCGTGATGGCGAACTTATGGCACGCGTTCCACAGGTGGCACGTATAGCCATATACGTAAACTCACCTCTGGCACACATGTGTAGGCCGGCCAACTGATTTTCGGGCCTTCTGGGCGTACTGGAAGTAGGGAAACAGGCTGTTTCCTGCTTCCGGAGGGCCTCGGGGGGGGGAGGCCCATTTTTCTCTCTCACCAGGCTTTCTAGGACCTTTTTCACCTTGGGTAGAGCAAAAAAGGCCTTCACTACCCCTCCGGAGGCCCTCCAGAAGCCGGAAATGGCCCGTTTGCCAACATCCAGAAGTCTTCCGGAGACCCTCTGGGAGGGGGAGGCCGATTTTGCTCTCCCCAGGCTCCTAGAAAGTCTCTGGAGCCTGGGGAGAGACAAAAACGGGCCTACCATGCCCACCGTGCCATCGTGTGCCATAAGCGTGGGAAAAGTGGGGGGAGCGTGCGCATGCTCATAGGCGGGGCACATAGAATTATGGGTGTGGGCATGTGCATGTGCGCACGTGACCCCTCCACACTCTCCCCCGCTTTTGGCACGCGATGGCAAAAAGGTTAGCCATCACTGCCCTATAGAGAAACTCTGGAATCAAGGATTTTGTTTAGGGGTGCAGATTTGTTACTGCTGGCCTTGAACAAAAACATCCAAAAATTCAGAGCTTTATTGCTTCAAAATGTCTATATTATCTTGTGGCCCACACACTGATTGTGTACAGTTATGTTAACTGTAGTTAATATAATAAATAGTTGCATGGTTCCATGTAGTACAGGTAGTCCTCAATGTACAACAATTCATTTAGTGACAGTTCAAAGTTACAATAGCATTGAAAAATGTGACTTATGACCTTTTTTCATAGTTATGACCTCTGCAGCATCCCTGTGATGATAGGTGATCAAAATTCAGATGCTTGGCAACTGGCTCATATTTATGATGGTTACAGTGTCCCAGGATCATATGATTACCTTTTGTGACCGTCTGATAAGCAAAGTCAATGGGAAGCCAGAGTCACTGAACAACTGCAATGATTCACTTAATAACTGTGACAAAAAAAAGTCTTAAAATGGGACAAAATTCACTTAACAAATGTCTCACTTAACATAAATTTTGGGCTCAATTGTGGTCGTAAGTCGAGGGCTACCTGTAACTTATGCACAATGTTGAAGATAGAAGTTCACCATTTTAAAAAGTCTTTATCTTATATAATAACTGATGGTTTTACTAACAATAAATAGAGGGTTGCAAAAGCATTCATATATCAATTTCGATGTATCACTCTGTAAAAGGTATAGGATTATTGCTGTGGGGAAAATAGGCAAAAGGATTATTATGCATGTTTGTCACCTTGAGTTACTTATTAAGTAATAAGGGTGGGATAAGTTCATGTTGCTTATAGAGGTAGTCCTCAACTTATGACTGTTCATTTAATGATGGTTTAAAGTTATGACAGCCTTGGCAACAATGATTTACAACTTGAACTTGCAGCTATGACCATGGTACCACCCCCGTGATCATGTGATCTCAGTTTGGTTGTTTGGCAACCAGCTCACATTTATGATCTGTTACAGCACTCGACGGTCATGTGATCATGATTTGCAATTTTTTCTTTTCTTTTTTTTTTCTGATTTCTGGTAAAACCGTCCATTGGGAAAGCTTGATTCCTTAACGCTTGTAATGACCATCATAAAAATTGTCACAAAATTGTGTCTGACTCAACTTATGACTGCAATGACTTATGATGAAGTTCCAATCCCATTTGCGGCTGTAACTCAAGAACTACCTATACTTCTTCATTACTATCAAACTAATGGTATAAAGGTGGCATATTACCAAGAATTGTTGGGGCTGCGACTAATATTTAAATTCATTCATGCTATATTCAGAAAACTTGCATGTGCATGCTAAATTACCTAGTAGGCGTGTATTTCTGATAGACCTGTCATAATTCACTCTCCAAGTGCTCTGTCCCAGTTCTTTGTGATCCATCCTTAAATCAATTAACCTCCCCCCACTGGCTGCTTATGTCAGACATGTGAAAAATGAAGATTATTAGAACATGATCTTCAGTGGAGATTGTTTTAGATCACTTAAAAGGCATAATTTAGGAAGGCCATCTGAGTAGAACAGAGAATCCCTGACAAGACTCATCCCTTTTTAAAAGCAGCACTAGATAGAAAACATCTGCTTTTAAAGAGAGAAATGTGCACATTAAGTGGAAAAATGAGTGCAGTAGATAAATTATGTAAAAAAGCACATAGAAAGCTCTGGTTATTGGAGTTACCAAAAGAGAGAGAAGATTTGTCCTTTTGATTGTCTCATCTAGAGTTTAAAATACTCTATTTTTCTGAGTATAAGACAGACCTTTTTCCCCAAAAAAGAGGGTGAAAATCTGGGTGCATCTTATACTCCGAATGTAGCCCCACCCAGCCTCCCAACGGAGATTTCAGAGGCTGAAAGAAGCCTCTGAAAGAAGCTTCAGAAAAAAAGCCTGAGAAAGGCTTTTATCTAAAACAATATGGCAAGCAACAAAAGAAGATCAGTAAAGGTTCTAACCAAACTATGCCAACAAATCTGGAGAATGACACAATAACCAACAGATCAGAAGAGGTTAATCTAGATCCAATACCAAAGAAAGAAGATTGAACAGAGTACAAGATAGTCCTTCAGAATAAAAGCCTCTGAAAAAAGCTTCAGAAAAAAAGCCTCCAAACAGAGCTTCAGAAAAAAAAGCCTTTTTTTCTGAAGCTCTGTTTCGGAGGCTTTCAGAGGCAGAAAAAAGAGTTTTTTCTGAAAGAGAGTTTCAGAAGTTTCAGTGGCAGAAAAAAAAGCAAGGCACAGAGCCCACAACCATGGAACCTGTTGCTAAAATTCACCACTGGGAACAGCTGATTGGGGGTATTCCAGGAGGCCGTTCCACCCACCAATCAGCTTTTTTCTTATTTTCCTCCCCAAAAACTAAGCTGCGTCTTTCTCTATTGCTTGTGGAATGTACATAGTTACACAAGGTTAGGAAATATTCCTGGTCTAATATTTACAGCAAATCAAAACTCTCTCTCTCCCTCCCTCCCCCTCCTATTCCTCCCCCTTCCTCCTTCCTCCTTCCCCCTCCCCCCTCTCCCCCTTCTCCCTTTGTGTCTAGGTTATGCCTTGTTATTCATCAGGTCAGCTTGAAGCGGTGTAAGGCCTGGCATTCTGGACCGAAGGATCTTCCCAATAAGGCTATCCCCATTCCCCAGTCAACAGTTTTAACTTTTCCAGCCCACTGAGTAAACATTTCCCTCTAGGGCAGAGGAAAGCCTTGCTTTGTTGTGGAGGGGGGCTTAAATTCTAAATTGATGGCAGGTAGGGCAATAAAATGAAGATAAATTAAGGGAGTTCTTTCCAATAGATTAGATCTCAGTGCTGATGAACATGTCTGTTAGGACAGGTTTGAAAATCTCTGGACCAAATTCAACTTCTCCTTTCACCTACAAAAATTCCAATAATGCCATTTGGAAAGGGAGCAGCAAGCTTGTGGGCTAGCAGTCTCATTTGGAAGGATTTGGAAGATGAAGGCACCTGGCTGCAGTTTATCCAGATTTGACATAAACTTGAACCAGAAGACGGGAGAGACAAATCATGCTTGGTATTTGTATAACACTTTCTGGATGATTGCAGGAATTTCAGTCATTGGTACAGCAAGTGTTATACAAAGTTCTTCTACTACCTGTCCAAGGCTCTAGTGCATAGAATAAACCTTCACAAGGAGCAGCCTTAACCAGAACTGTCACCTGCACTGCAGCCACATATTCTCAAAAGACCAACCTTACTTTACATGCAGGCTCAAATTGTACTATTGAACTTGCCAACATCCATTCCGACCAACAGGCCACCTGGAGCATTTGACTAATCTCAGAGTCATCCTGTAGCTATTTTCAGAAATCCCAGAATTGCAATTTTAAAATAGAATGTAAGACATGATTTAAAAATTCTCTCAGGTCAAAAGTACTCTAGAAATGGTAATACTCTCATATTTCTCCCAGGTTTCTTACTTACACACTTGATAAGGATAAGTATTTTCTACGTGTGTGTATATGGATTATTGCTTTAATGTTTTAATGGCTTTTAATGTTTGCAAGCCACCCAAAGTCACCTTTAGGCAAGCAAAATGGCTGGTATACAAGTGTAACAATAAAGTAAGTAAGTAAGTAATAAACAAACAAACAGACAGACAAACAAACAAACAAACAAACAAACAAATGAATACATAAATAAATAACATGGATGAATTGATCAGCATCAAATCAATTACACCAAGTAACAAATACACATTTATATATTGGAAGACAATATGAAAAAGCAGCAGAGTAATTTCTCATTTTAAAGCAGTATCTGAAAGAGTGTTGGATGCCAGAAAGATTTTTTGTGCAGCAATTTTGCTTTTGTTTTATTATTATCAGCTTCTCTTGATTATTTTTTTAAAAAATAAAAAAGAATGAGTAATAGTTGGTATAAGGGATAAGTATATAATTTTAGTACATAAGAACCAATTTAATTTCAAATACTTAAATTAATTAGGCATATACATCAAATAGATTTAATGAATGCTCTGAAAGCTGTGAAAGCTATGAATTTTGCCAAAGTTTCTTAAAACTGAAAAAAATAGCTGATACCTTTGGCATATGGTGTAACAAAAGAAAGCAAAAGAACTGCAGTTACTATAGCCTCTGATCATTACTGATTATAATTAGGAAATGTAGAACTGATGAATAAACATTATTTTGGTATTAGACACATTTCAAAAGTTGATGCTGTCTGAATTTTTCTCAGAATTTGAATAGCCCATCTTAACAGTTAACAATCACCATAAAAAGGAAAGTCCTAAATTTTAGAAGACTTCTCCATGAAGTATTTCAAATTATTTAATATAGAGATAGTCCTCAACTTACAACCATTCATTTAGTGACTGTTCAAAGTTATAATAACTTTGAAAAGAGTGACTTATGACCATTTTTCACATTTACGACTGTCACAGAATCCCTACGGCAGGGGTGAAATGCTACCGGTTCGGCCAAATTGGTAGCGGCAGAGTGTGATTCAGAGAACCGGTAGCGGCAGCAGCACGAGGCTCCGCCAACCTCTGCCCACCTGCCTGGACATCGTTACTTCCTGGTTTTACCCAGGAAGTAACCTGCTTTTGACCCTCTGTGCATGCGCAGAAGGCTTTGCGTATGTGCAGAGGGTCCAAGCACACTTCTGAACCGGTAGGGAAGGTAAATAGATTTCACCCTGTGGTCACTTGATCAAAATTCAGATGCTTGGCAACTGGTTCACTTTTATTACAATCTCAGTGTCCCATGGCCATGTGATCACCTTTTGTGACCTTCTGCAAAGCAAGGTCAATGGGGAAGCCAGATTCACTTAACAACCATGTTACTAATTTACCAACTGCAGTGATTCACTTAACATCTGTGGGAAGAAAAGTTGTAAAATGGAACAAAACTGACTGAACACCTGTCTTGTTTAGCAACAGAAATCTTGGGCTCAATTGTGGTCATAAGTCGAGGATTAACTGTATTTTTAACTATTTAAAATTGTTGATATGTTTTCCAAACAAAATTAATACAGTCTGACAATTAATCATGAATGAAGATGTTGATTTTCATGATTTTAATTGAGATCACATGATCTCAGTCAGAAGGACAGATATATTGAATGATGTTGAGAAACTGGTGCATTGTGGCATTTTTGTCTTAATGAATGATTTGATTTTGTTTCCTGGCTGTGATAGACATGGCTACTTTAAACCAGAGGAACAAAATATATTGCAATTGTCATCAATGTTGCTGTTAAATTATTTCCAAAGAGGATTTTATTGCAGTTTCATGAATGAATGTAACTTTATTATAATTTGACTACATAATTACATTTCATAATATTAAACTAATAAGTGGGGAAAATAAATAGAAGAATTGGAAATGCAATGATTATATAAATGTTGACATTGGGTTTTTTTGGTAGAGGTACTTCAAGTAACGGGAATACTGGGAGACAATTTGAAAAATGGAGCAAGCGATATCCCTAAATAATAAGAATAAATAAACAGCTGTTAGTCCACCAGTGGACAATGAGATGCTTAGGCTAAATCCATAAGCAAAATACAATGAAAGATTATTTTCTATTTCATTCCTCAGCAGCAAATAATATCTAGAGGCATATGACAGAGGTAGTATATAGTCATCATATGTTTCATGATTAATTGCCGCAAATTAATGATCAATATATCCTTACTTTATTATATTAGGATTTTTACGTAGAAACATGAGAAGGGAAGACAATTTCAATTCTTGATTTTCTTACTGCAAATTTTATAAAACACCAGATTAACCAAACAGTATATGTTCTTTAACTTGTCAAAGTTATAAAAATAGTTTAAGGGAGAATGTAGAAGGCAGAAAAAATAGTTTAGAATGTGATATATATTTATTATTTCTTGTAGTTTAAATATATGTCATACATATTTTATTTAGAATTTAGCTTTTTGGTGTAATAATGCTAACTCACACTTATTCTGAGTTTAAAAATGTTTAATGGCAATGGAAGTAGAGCCTCAATGGTTATGGAAAACATAATTTATATCCTTTTTCTGTTCTTTTAATGATATAGAATTTTCTGTAATGGTTTGTCCAATTGCAGACCCTTAGCTTCAACTTCTTCTTAAGCTGCTGCTTTCTATCTTACATTGTTCTATCTTATATTACTGATTATAAGAATGGCTGAGATAATGTACATGAAATATTTTAGAATGTTCTAAAGAAGTACCTCTATATCCAAGAGACCATGAGTTCTAGTCCCACCTTAGTCGTGAAAGCTGGCTGGCTGACTTTGGGCCAGTTACTCTCTCTTAGCCCAACTCATCTCACAGAGTTGTTTGTTGTAGGGAAAATAGGAGGAGGGAAAATTAAAATTAAAAATAAAATAAAATATTATTATGCGTGTGTAGGCCAAGCAAAGATAATCAGGACAGGTGAAGAACAGTTTTGAAATATCAACTATGGAATGCAGAAATGTATTACAGATTCCAATGAAAACATGATAAAAATAGGCCAAGGAATTTTAAAGGCAGTATTACTCAGAGTGAATATAAATGTGAGAAAGTCTTTGAATGTAAAAATGCAAGACTGATACTGTCTCCTTTTTTTTAATACCCCAAACTTCATTTTGTTCATATTGCCTGCGATGCAGTCTCATAATCAAAGCTTTCATAGGCGAATAGCAAACTATGCCAATACAATGCTATAAAAGAATATGAGTTATGACCTTGCAATGATAGGGCATTTTCAAAGTTGAGCTGCTTGTTGCTATGGAAGCAAAGAATGATATTCTCAGGTCTTCTGCTATTTTCTGTAATATATACTGGAAACCTGTGTGTCATTTAATCTTAACATTTTTTAGACCTATTCCATTCTTGTGAACATCCCTTTTCAGGCACACAATAGCTTTGGCAGCCTTTCAGTAAACCATTTCATAGGGGATGATCTAATGAGGATCTCTTTTCCAAATTGTTAAAAAAGAGATTTAAAAGGTGAATGTCATATAGAAGCCTGCTTTATACAGTTTTTTCCCGAACGCCATCACTGCTAAACAAATAATTCCCTCAACACTGTCAAACTATTTAGTAAATCTATATGACTGTAACTTTGTTGCTTGTATCCTTACAATTTATATTGATATTGATTGTTTCCTGATTGCTTATTTGTACCCTATGACTATCATCAGGGGTGGGTTCTACTTACCTTTACTACCGGTTTGCAGCGGGCCGCGTGAGCACGCTCGCTTCACTCGTGCACGCAAGCGCAGAAGCATTTTGATGACATCGGGGTCGGTGGGTGGAGCCGCCTCCCAGTTTTACTACCAGTTCTATAGAACCGGTGCGAACCCACCACTGACTATCATTAAGTGTTGTACCTTATGATTCTTGATGAATGTATTTTTTCTTTTATGTACATTGAGAGCATATGCACCAAAACAAATTCCTTGTGTATCCAATCACACTTGGCCAATAAAATTCTATTCTATTCTATTCTGTTCTGTTCTGTTCTGTTCTATTCTATTCTATTCTATTCTATTCTATTCTATTCTATTCTATTCTATTCTATTCTATTCTATTCTATTCTATTCTATTCTTATATATAGCTGCCGTTTAATCATTCTCGGCTGACAAGAACTTACCAAATGATCCTGCTGTTTTCAATTTGAACAGTGAGAACAGCAACAGCTGCTGCAGCACTCTGAAAACTACAAAGTTTTACCTTTACACCTCCTAAAAATACATATATAAAATATCTCCCAGAAGATGGGAAAGCTTGTTTTCAGATTAAAATGTGGGACTATAAATAAGCATAGGGTTTTATTTACCAACCAGAGCACCAGAGAAGTTAACAGTGCTGATAATTTTCATTAAGGTCAATGCACTGTTGATTTTAGATACTGTTCCCAGACAGGAGACAAACTTTTCTCTAAATTCTGGATTGTTTTGCTTCCATAAAGCTATTATCTCCAATCCTCCTGCTTCTGAGAAAAAGCAGCCATTTGAAAGTAGGGAATTAGTGCATAGAAAACAGTCTTAGCCTCTGCTACATGACAGGTCTATCTAGTCCAGGACTCATCATAATAGACAGTTGCTCTCCAGGGTTTCAATTGCCTTTCGTAGACCTGCTTGGAAATGCTGTAGATTAAAACTGGAACGTTTTACAAATGGTTGAGTATTTTGCATCATCAAATGTTATTAACACTATCTAATATTACGTTAACTGAAGTAAGATATAAATATTGTATACATTTTACTTAGGGATAATTCCCATTGGAACTTGCTTCTTAACAGAGGTACACAGATTCATTTAGTCTGACTATGGCTGTATTGTGTCCTGCCTAGGTAAATATATAAGAAACTTTCAACTAACTTTCATGTCCCTGTAAATGTTGAAGTAAGGAGATTTAGCACTGCTATATCAAGGACATTTCTAGGACATTTGGGATTGGCAATAGAAAGGAAGCACTTTTACAAATATTTTGTATTATCCTAGTAAAATTGAGATGGTGCTTTAAAATAATTAATTAGCAAAGTGATGAAGCTAAATGGATTTTAAAATCCTGAGTTCTGTTACAGATTTGAAGTCAACGTAGTACAGTTTCTTTCATAAATATTTTATGGCTAAGGACTTTAATAATTTCCAAACATATAATTTTTACCATTGCATACCATCATCTGACATGTCGGAGGGGCAGAAGAGTCTGAATATAAACGCTTGTATCACCCGAATGATCAACATTTATAGGACATAAATCAGCAGCTAGACCCAATGGAGTCGAATCCGGTCATAGATTAGAGTTTATTTATTTATTTACAGGACTTATGTGGTTGCCTATCTCATACAATGACTCTAGGTAAGTCACAACAATCCATAAGATGTAGTTAAAAACAAAGATACACTCCTCCATCAATGGCAGACTAAATGTCTCAACAGATCAACCCTATCTTACTACAATGGCTTGGGGAAAATCCAGGTCTTGGACAGTCCTCCAGAAAGCTAAAAGGGAAGAGATCCCTCAGATCTCAAGTGGGAGGCTGTTCAAAGGGCTGGAGCAGCTACTGAGAAAGTGCAGCTCCAAGGTCCCATCAAGTGGCATCAAGTGGCAATATTTAAGGGAGGGGATCTGGATTGTACCCATATATCTAACCTAGTAGGACAGGCCTCAGGGAGATACCCTCAGGAAGAGGTGGGTCCCACAAGTAAACTAGCCCTGTTCCATGTAGGACTTTAAAAATGATAACCAGCACTTGAATTGCACCCAGAAAGCAACTAGAAATCAGGGCAGCTCATGCAGAGGTGCGTTACTTGAGTGAACTATGGGACCCTCAAAAGTCTGCATGATGCTGAATTCTGGATCAGCTGGTCCAAAGATAATCAGATTATGTTTGGATTTTTGTGTGCTTTTGTGACATTTCCAAAGTAATGATATTGGAGACTGATTTTTGGGTTTCTTTTGGCAAGATCCAATCTGGGATGATCACTGGTACCGGAGGTTTAATCTTCTGAGCTGATTTGTCGTTATCTTGAAGTTATAAGGATGTCCTATTTCTCAAGAATGTTGCTTTGATTCAGTGGTCAAAAAACACAGAGTTGACAGAGTTGAAACAATAATGAAGAACTAGACTTATCCATCACTTACCCCATCACTTACCCAATTAGCCATGAATTAGCCATGTAAGTGCAGAAATTCACCAAATCCAAGAGAATATTTTTCTGGTAATACTTTTGTATGCTGTTTATCTGAAGCATTTAAAGCAATGCATATAATAAGTAGATTTATTTTAAACAAATGTTATATTTGCTTCTTTTAGAACCTACAACTTGTCCAGACACATACACATACTCTCAACTTTCTTTCACCTTTTTTTTATTCTGTCCCCTCTGTAGAATTGATTTTCTTTTTGAAAACAATTTTATATTTCCATAGTTTAATTTCAGTTGGAGAGGAAATATAATGAAAATCCTTTTACACAAAGTTGCTGTTTTTCAGCTGGTATCCATAATGCAGGCATGGTGATCTCTGTTTGAAAGATGAAAATAATATGCTTATTCCGAGTTGGATAAAAAAACTGTGGTTGTTTTCTCCTACTTTTGGGTGCATATGGTATTTATAGTTTACTGTGTAAACTTTTTTTTTAGAATGAGGCACTAAATCACAGCCTGATTCTTAACGTCCTATGTTTATCAGCAACTTCACTCTCCCATTTTGGAACAGTAATACCAAGTAGAGAAAGCTGCACAGTTCACTGTCATTTGCTAATTCATTTTTTAAAAAGTAGGGATATGAAAATCTGCTTGATGAGCAAAGGAGCCCACTAATGCCCCTTGAGAAATATAATCTTCTCTTTGTTTTTTCAGAATGAGTTAAATAAATGCAATGCAGTTGAACTATAACTCCCAGAATTCTCAGGCCCACAGGTGGCACAGCACCAGCTTTCCTTTCCTTTTCTGGATCTGTCCAGCCCTGTCTCAAGTTTGATCAATCCATTCTGCACGCTTTGGTGCTTTACACGTGTGAATGTCTACGGTGTCTTCACATTCTTTGCAGCGAACAGCGCAACACCAATGGAATTTGCACTCGCATTTAGTGACTCGAGTTACTTGAGTGGTATCATAACCTCTTCCACAACACATGACTTCACATCCATCAGTCCCACGTGATACCTTGTTGCACACACGACCAGCAGTTCCTAGGGAACCTGTAAGAAAAGAAGAATAGTTTTATTTAAGCTTGCATGATGTTGGCATTGTATCTTGGAAAACATAGAATTGAAGTCACTTTTTGAAATGAATTATAGAATTCATTTTTAACAGAATTTATAATAGCAAATTCTAGAAATTCACTTAAATTAGTAGCAATACAGTAAGGTTTGAAATCTGGTCTGAATAAATTCTAACAACTATTTCTAACTATAATTTCTAACAACAATTCTACATACATTAGTAGAAGTATAATTTCCTGCCTCAAGCAAGGTGTGAAATAAGAAATATTGGTGAGTAATATTGGTAAGGTGGTCAGGTAGCAGGAGCAACAGAGTGATATCAATCCTACTCTTTCAACCACATTTTGCAAGTATAATTTTCCTCATAATTCAACATTAACTGGAAGTAAAATTGAAATTCCTGGATATACACACTTTACAGTTCAGATGCTAATTTCCATGGGAATTTTTATCCAGATAGGAATTCTGAAGACAAGGAATCCTTCCTACAATGTTAGTGTCCAAGTCACTCTTTCCTAAACAGGATACTCTCTAGATTTGCAAATCTTAATTCCAAGAATTTCCCAACCATCATGATCAATGTTGAAAATTTGAGGAGTTGAAATCTGCCCTTCTGAAAGGTAGGTGCTAAAACTGGAGAAGACCAATGTAAGCAAAATTTCAAAATATTGTTTTACCTGCAGACTTATCCATCAAACAATAATCAGGAGAGTTCTCAAAATATACAAGGTCAGTTTTGGTGGGCTTCCGGAAGTTCTTATTGGCCACAGTAAATCCGGAGCCATCTTGGTTCATAGTCACTTGGATGGCACCATTGTATTTTTTCCGAAGATAATCTCCTGTTTTGCGGAAGTCTGACATTGCCAGCCAGCAAGTCCTTAAGGTACAGGAACCACTGACACCATGACATTTGCATTCTAGTTTCAGGAAACGCTTCACAGCCTGAAATAGAAGGTTTAGTAGCAGATCTAAGGTGGAACAGACAAAAATTGCTTTAATAATAATACTCAGAATGGCTGCTTCTGTTTCTGAGAGATACTGCTTTATTTCTTAGACTGGGTATTTCTCTTTAGATTTTGCTAGTTACAATAATGACCTTCCAGACCTATGAACAATACTTATACCTGCTCTTTTGTGATACATCTCTATCTGGTCAATTAGAGCTGAGAATCATTCTAACTGAAAGATAATAGAAATCACCTTCAGTGACCTCATAAAAATGCTTTTGCTGGAAGGTGTATCTATCAGTTTTTGAATGAAAGGAAGGTTTTGCCAGGATGCAATAAATATCTTATGTTGGTTTTACTGAAGTGGTAGCTATTGGTGCTAAAAACTTCCTATTTGATGTGTGTGTGTGTGTGTGTGTGTGTGTGTGAGAGAGAGAGAGAGAGAGAGAGAGAGAGAGAGAGAGAGAGAGAGAGAGAATTAGAAAGCTCAGTTATTGCCTTGAGCTGCCTCTTTCTCTTTCCCTGTTTTATTTATACTCCATTTAGACATTGATAGTACCAGACCTTTTAATCAAAGTGAACTGAAAATTATTTGAATGTGGCTAAGAATCTGAAGAGGGTTCAAAGTTCCAGTTCCTAACAAATTCCTAGGCTTTTGTGAAGTTGGTGATGCTGTTATTTTTTCTTGTCTGAAAAGTTCATAGTTTGATTATAAATGCTACAAAGCATAAGATAATGATATAGGAATGGTTATATAATCCCTAAAACCGTGTTGGACAATTTGTTCCTCTCTCTAAGTATAATATTATCTCCACATTATGCTAGTGGGCTTTAGCAGTAAAACTATTTTGAGGGCTTTCTTTTGTTTCATTTTCACCTTTCCAACAAATTTCAGTGTTCCAATTATTCATTTTAAATACCAAACCCATCAAAGTAAAAAAGTTCAGCCCAATCCATCTGCCAATGATGCTGACATGCTATCAGTCAACCCTTTGGTGGCTTTTAGATGTCCCCTTCTCTCTATATTCATTCATTCATTCATTCATTCATTCATTCATTCATTCATTCATTCATTCATTCATATTGTAGCCCTATGCTACAAAAAATTGCCTCCCTCGAATCTAAGGTTGGCATTACTAACCGTTCTGCCACAACGATTGTTATGCAGATTCATTAAAGCACGGGCATCTTTCACTGTTTTCTCTTTGGCATCCACAAAGTCCTTTGCAAACTTTATGCCATAATTGATGTTGTCACTGCAGCCCCCCCAGTCAAAGTCCCCTCTGTCATCCTTTGAGCGGCCCCGCTTGTGGGGATCACAGTTGCAGGCTTTTAGCTCCCCTTGGCTGCAGGCCCGGGTGATGGCATATACAACTCCAGCTGAGGAGATTGCGTAGACGAAGGCTGCTTCTCTACTACCTGCCATATAGATAAAAGAAATAAACATGAGTGAATCAGGAAACAGTCGAGGGTTTTGAAAAGAGCATATAAGTTTATATATTGTGTGCGTGTCCTATGGTATTTTTAATCCATCTAATAACTGAATGGTTAGAAATCAATGGAACTATGGACACAAGATGCTTTATCTTTACATGCCAAAATAAAAGATGCGTTAAGAGAATAACAGATGATTCAATTGGAAGATATACATATCTCAACAATAGAATACATATTTGAAAAGTAAAGCCTTTCCCATCAATATTCAGTTCCTAACAGCTCCAAGTAAAAGGCTCCTAAGTAGCAAGAAGAGAAAAAGATAACCTACTGACTACAGAAAACATTTTTAAGGAACCTGAAAATATGACAGAACAGTAGCACTACAGATACTCATTTTATCAGCTAAAGCATAATTGAGATAATGCTTGTATTGTTAATGAACTATCAGTTCATATTCTAGAGAAGCTAAACTAAGGCATGCTAAGCAAATATTCTAAAATATTTTCTGGATCAAAAGAGGGATTAGCAGTGGATAAACCAAAGAAGAATTAAACCCAACTTATTGAAAAAAGTTCATCTGGTCAGAATGCCAGAAAAATGGCATTCTGGAAAATGGAAAAACGTTTTAGTTATGTACTATCTTACGAAAGAAGCGTGACATTCAAGGGTGTGAGTCCTAATTAGGAAAAAATGTTCTGGCTAAGCAATTAAAGATTTTATTTTCATTTTCTTTTTTATGCATTTGGAACTGATAATTTAGGTATTTCAGTTTGTACTACTTCTATATCAGTGCCTTTCAGGTAGATTGGGAGGACTTTATAAATTCCAGAATTATAATCTGATCACAGCTGAAGGACATTATATGGAAGAAAACCATCATGGGCTCTGTATTACAGTTTTCAAGGGTTTCCCTTGCTTATTTATTATCACTGTAGAAGCTGCTTGATTTTAGACTATATTCTTTGAATGTGAGCAACTATTATACCAACTCACTCACATCTGGACTGGGGGGAAAGCAGATGTTTGCTTAGAAAAACAGAGAAGTACTTCTTCCAGAAACATTAAATTGTTTTGCAAATCCCCATCTAGCACAGACTACTGCTTTATATTTTATAGATCTTCTCTAAATTTGCACCTCATTTTACAATGGTTATAAAAGCAACAGCAAATAAAAAACATACCATTATATTCTGCAAGAACAGCCTATATATAATCAGTTTCATTCAAAGCACAGAGTGCATTTTATTTGCCTTAAGGGAAACCAAGGAGATCTCTTTTCAGAAGATTTGGCTATTTCCCCATTTCTATTACCCATGCATCCCAAATCCAGGTAGCTAATTTGGATGTTATGTCCACATAAATTCAAGCTGCCAAATTTGAGAAGCACTGTCTTACAGAGTATTCCCTGACCTTTAATACCTGCACACTCTAACTAAAGCAAAATTCTATGACTAGTAGCAGAAACACCAGAAAAAAATGTTAACATATATCCTTTTAAAGGCAGATCACTTATTAAAACATGTCTATGCTGTTTTGTATTATAGAAGATCCAGAAGCAGTTTACAATAATTTCAAAAGAGATTTCAGGCGTAAACAAAATTAAAAACAAGTTGAAAAAAAACCTGTTATTAAAATAAAAACTTTAGTGGGAATTATGGCTGGAGAAGAACTACAATAAAAAGCTTTTGAAAGAGATACAAAATGTGTTGGCATTGAAGGGGAAAACACATCCGACATTACCATGGAAAAGCTCATTTGGCGTTGCAGCCAGGATCCTAATTTCTTAAGAGACTTAAATACTTGGAAAAATTTTAAGGTCCCAGAACTGTTTAGAGCTTTATGTACTAATAGCAATACTTTTTATGTGACTCAATAGCAGATTGAGAGCCAGTGTAGCATAGATGAAATATGGATACCATTACAACTGCAGGAATCCAGTATCTGTATTCTATATTATTCTATATTATTCAGATAAGCCTGAAAAACAGACCTATTGCAATCTTTAGATTACCAACATATGACTAATCATAGCAAATTATTTCTGTCCAGAAATGGTGCAGTTGATGTATAGCCTAAGCTATACCCTAAAGTGTGAAACTCCAAGCATAGCAGGGAATTCCTTCGTTTTTGGATTTAGAAACTTTCCTGTTTCCATCTTTTTTTATGCTTTCCACCCCCAACCTGGAGTGTTCAAGTTGTCTTGATCTACAGATATTTAGCTTGGTGTCATCAATGCAAGTGATGTCTTGCTTCAGATACCCCAGTGACCGCACCCAGGTGTGTCTTAGTACTAAGCCTGTTAGAAAATAGTTCTGTGGTTTTCCAATGTTATTCTCTCAGATAGAGGCAGAAGCTGTTTCAGAGCTGCCATGATCAATGGCATTAAAAGCTGCTGAACTATCAAGTAAGCATTCCCTCTTCATCAGGACAGTCAAGCTGGATTCTGTCCTATAACTCAGACTGGAGGAGATAATCATTATTTCCCCCAAATGCTCAGAGTTGAATCAGCAGCTGCTTCTTAATCAACTTGTGTCAAATGGGGCAATTTTCATTGGTGCAAGTGTGATATAGATAGCAATAAGAAAAAGGTTGGTTCAGTTTAAAGCTAGAAATAAAGAGCTGTTGTGGATCCCAACTCCGAGCTATTTTGTAAAGAATCTAGATGACGACAATCAAAGCTCCAAAACTAATGCGTTCAGATGTAAAGAGACTACTGTATCTAGATTTCCTTTCTATTAAATAATTTTTTTACAGTGTGAATAGATCATCACCCCACATTATTTGAGCATGCAAATGATGGCACAAAATTAATTAATTAATATTTATTTATTTATTTATTTATTTATTTATTTATTTATTTATTTATTCATTTTTCACAGTTCTTAACTGCCCATCTCCCTCAGAGAGGGGGTCTGGTCAGCGTACAATTTAATCAATAAAATTAAGCATTAAAAACAGAATAATTTTTTAAATTTTAAAAAAATATAAAGGAACATTATAAAAGTACAAAAGATGGAGAGTTTCAAGATGGGGAGGTTAGCAGTTGTTAATACAGATGAGGGACAGGGGTTCACATGGGGACAACCAGCTGCATGGTTTTGTGAACCCCTGGGTCCCCCATATAAGGCTATACAAACAGGTTTTGGCCCCTTTGCAGAAAGCCAAGAGATTGGGAACATGTTTTCATAGAAAAGTTGACTATATAAGAACATATTTATGGAGATTCTCGGTTATCTAGATTATAGTTGTCTCAAAGGTGTTTTTTTTTTTAAAAGGCAATTTTTTGAGGAAGAAGAAGACGTTTTGCTTCTCATGATAATGATAAACATAATCAGCTCCAGTGAATTTATTTTCCATTTAAACCTGCAAATGTCCCTTAAAAACTGTTAACTGAGTCTTGTAGTTTGCTGATTTTAATTTACGGTTGTTCAAACATGGCTAAAGAGTTTGGAATGAATAATCAGTTATTCCTAAACTGTTCTATAATAGCTTTGATTTAGATAGGCTTTCTCCTCTAATGATCAGCAGCTTTGAGGGCTTTCTAAAAGAGTTAAAAAGCCTGGTTCAGAAAGCAATCTTATTGTCAGTGGGAAAAAGAAGAAGGAGGAGGAGAAGGAAGAGGAGAAAGAGAAGAAGAAGTAGAAAAAGAAAAAGAAGAAATAATGACCAGTTTTGACCGTTTTACTACAACACTTGATATAAAATTTTTGTGACCAAGAACAAAATTAAAGCAATGCAGCATCCCTACATTTTTATCTCAGATGTAAAATCAAAGCAACATTGAAGAAAGGGAATGATCTATTTATTTATTTAGCATATAGCAGAAGAAAGGGAAAGATAATACAGAGGGAGAGAGAGAGAGAGAGAATGGAATGGAATGGAATGGAATGGAAGAGAAGAGAAGAGAAGAGAAGAGAAGAGAAGAGAAGAGAAGAGAAGAGAAGAGAAGAGAAGAGAAGAGAAGAGAAGAGAAGGAAGTTCATACTGCCTTATCATCACTGAACTGATAAAGGGACTTACTTCGGAGCATGACTCTGCCAAAAACGGTGTGGTCTCTGTCCAAAGTGCTGCAGTTCCAACGATGGTGACGGAATTGGTGCTGGCATTCCCGAATCCACTCTTTAGCTCCTTCTCCTATGGATTGCATGATATCTGGGTAACTCTGGCACAAGTGCCGCTGTTTATTGACTAGTCCTGGTATGTTATCACAGATCACCCTTGTGCCTAGGGCCCCAATATACCTGTAGGGATATAAATAATGTCTGTGAAATAATCAGGACTCAATCTTTCATAAAACAGTTAATGCTATTAATGAATGAAATGAATAGGTAGCTACTGGCGTCCTTAATACTTTCATTTTCTTTCTCAGACTGGCATAAACTGCTCACAGTTTCCTGTCCATACACATTTCTTTAGTGCTATGTATCCCACTTTTTACACTGCATAAAGATAAATGTAAATATACCAACAGTGAAGCAGTTAAAAATTTATGAATATAGTTGCATGTAGGAGATACATTTATCTAGTTAACAAAACAATAATCAACAACAAAATATTTTGCAATGGCAATACAGAAAACTTTAAAAAGGTAATATTTTGAAATCCATATGTAGGCTTATATCTTTAAATGTTTGTTAACAAGATTATTCAATATTATGTCAATCTTTAATTCCACATGATATTATCATTGCCAGGCTGAAATGATAGTACTGTCATAAAGTAGAATCATAAATGGTTGGCTAACCAAATGCTCAGAAATTCAATATTCAAGACTCTATATCAGGATGCAGAGCATTAATAGTGAGTTTCTGCAGGGCAATATTATTCAATAGTTTTAACAACAACAACAACAACAACAACAACAACAACAACAACAACTTTATTGTCATTGTACGGGTATACAAAGTATACCCATACAACGAAATTCACTTAACACTCAAAGACCAGGTCCAACACACATAACAATCCCCAAACACACTGGAATGACCTGGAACTGGGATTAATGGGCTGCTTTTCAAACTTGCAACAATTCTACAACAAGATGGAGGAAATTGGTTTTCTGCACATTCCATCAGGTTGGGCAAGATGATCCTTGTGGTCCCTTCTCATTCTATAATTCTGTGATTTAAAATTGAGGAAACAAAGCTGAAGGAGAGTGGGGGAAATGTATCTGATGCTTAAGGAATTATGGCTTTACACTTGGATATAATTTTGTGGCAATGGCAGCCGGGCGCTTTCAGATATAATCACTATATTAAGTTGCACCAAGAAGTCTTCTGAAGTATAATGACAAGAAGAAACATGCAAATAATTATTGGGCTCATTTTTAATGAAATACTTAAATCTCTTGATATTTGAAAAGGAAATGAGATCAATGATCTCAGACTTCTCTTCCCAGAGAATATATGGGTTTTGCCCTTAATAAGCAAATGCATTGTATTATGTTATGATGTTATGTCATGCCATTTCTATGGTAAATTAATACTATAAAATCTAACTCGAGTACTCTGGATTTCTTAAAGAACAATATTTTATTTTAGTGCATATTTAGTTCAAGAGCATTCTATTATCAACCTAGCTTCAGCTCTCATTCTTTCTAGCTGACATTGTAGCAAGCAGAACAGGCAAATATTTTCGTTTGCTAAGTATCTGAATGATTCTTCCAACAGGAACAGTCTTTGTGTGTGTCAAGATGTGTTCTGACTTGGATTTGAATTGCTAACATGTTAATCTTATACCAAATGGCTAAAGAACAGGACATTGCTAACAACTTTGTACAGCTTAGACACAAAATTATCCCAGGTCAACATCCTAGGTCAAAACAACATGTATCTCTTTGATAAATTGATGTTGGAAGCCAAACAAGTTAAAGAGCAACATTTCCCAACAGTATTAAAAAGCAAAGTATCCAGGTGCAGCTGGACTATATAATGGTGGGTTTTAAAAGGCGCCACTTTTTTCTGTGTGTTTAAGATTCTGCAAATTCATTGTAGGTGTCAGCTTAAGAAATTTCAAAGTTATGAGCCAACCATACTAATATTAGATTGTAAAAACCCTTATATATTTAATGGGTTACTTCAGTTTGGGTCTTCAGGCTGCAATGCTGAAAACGTGGCTTTTATTTTACAGAAAAATAAGATGAAATGTTCTTATATGTAACAGAAATGAGACCACCAAATAAAATATAATAAATCTCACAATGTATTATCACATTGCTCCATAAGTTTGTCTACACATGGAAAGAGCTTGTTTATGACTACAGTGTTTCCCCAAAAATAAGATCCTGTCTTATATTTTTTTGAACCCCCCAAAAAGTGCTTGGCCTTATTTTCAGGGAGGTCTTATTATTTTGGGGCGTGTGGAGCAAGATGGGACTCCTCTTGCTGTCTTACCTGATTTCCAGCTCTGCATTTAAATATTTTTAGGGAGGGCTTATTTTCGGGGGGAGGCTTATTTTAGTGCATGCGTTCAAAAGCCCAATGGTCTTGTTATCTGGGGATGCTTTATTTTCAGGGAAACAGGGTAGTTATTTAACCCATTGCTTCAAGGCATTGCATGGAGATTGCCTCAATGTTTCTTGCTAACAGTTCTGAAAGATACTTTATATTTCAGTTAGGGTTTGAAACTCAACCAAGAGTGTCTTGTCATTTTGTCAGATACGTTTTTCATTCAGGGACTGTCATCTTACCAGTAGTTCTTAAGAAATTGTGACACATTGTACTTCCTGTATAACACAGTCTTAGGAAAGGTTATTTGGCACTAAAAACCTGAGTTCATTAGGACTTTTTCCCAAGATATTGTACATATGATTCCTGCTTTAGATTAATAAATCTTCATTGTTTTGTTTGTTATTAGTATTCTCTGGACTTCCATATAAAAGATGTGAATGTCTCCCACTGAGGATTTAAAATTGTTAATAAATAAATAAAAATAAACAGTTGTATGTTCAAGTATGGAATTCTCCACATCGATCAAACAACTTCTTTTTTTCACACCAGAAGGAAATTAATATTGTTATAATAATTTTTTTATGTGTAAGGCTATCATACTACGTACTGTATCTCTAAAGCTGTATTTCTGGCTGAAAAAATGAATGTCTTGGGTAGAGTTCAAATGTTTTGAGTTCCTAGACTGGAATTAAGACCCTCCCTTTAATGATAATAATAAAAAAAAGGGCTATATGGCTGTATTTCACTGTCTCCCACACCATCTGCTATCATTTGTATTAGTCATGAAGATAGCTCACATCCTTATGAAAGATCTGCAAATACAGACAAAATCCCATTATTTTTCTCCTCATAAAATATTTTGTTTCAACTCTGGTGAGAAGTTGAGGTCATCTAGGGCTGGCATGGTGGATGATAAACATTGCTCCCCACATCCTTGGCAAATGAGGTCTGTTTTGGCTAACATACATTATTTTCACAAGCTGGCTGATCAACTGCTCAAGAGAAAAGACAGGATACAAGAGGCATTAGAAGGCGGTCTGTTGTCAAATGTGAAGAAGCAGAACATGGAGTATGTAGGAAAAAATAAGCAACCATGGAATTCAGTCATGACCTTAGAAAAAGAAGCTTAATGCAACAACTCTATAGTTTCTTTGGACCAGGCTCTATTGTATAATGGTAGAAACAAACTATTTTCTTGATTCTTTGGCTTCAGGTCAGTAAAAGCTAGACTGTCCCTATTCTACCATGGACTTAGTGGGAACTTACCACAAAGTGTGTATGAAACCACTTGAAAAGAAGATTGCCTATGATATCCTGCCAAGTGATATGGAGAATTTTGTTATTCCCTAGCTTCTGGACTTCCTGTAAATATGTGGTAAAATTCTCACCACTTAGAAGAATGTCAGAGCCACACATGGTTACATGTGTGCTATGGAAAACTATTCTGGTGAATGGATGTTTTCAGCCAACTGCAGCCATGGCTAAATTGCAGAACCCTTTGTTCTTCTATGACCTAGAAAAACCAAGATGGAACTCCTGGTTCCATCCATGAACCAGAATAAAGATTAGTTTTAATTTAAATAACAGAGAAGAACTCTGGAAATTATGAGGCAATACTCTGCAAATAAAAGTGTTCTTCTTCTAATATTTCTAGTTATTTTATAATTAATTAAGTATGGGATAAGTTGCTTCTGTACTGATACTTTTTTTCCCAGCTATTCACTCTGCATTCAGGAATCCAGATGATATCATTAAGGCATACCAAACTATTGACTTGAAATGATGGAAACAGCAATCTTTCCGATAGTTTTCTAATGCAAAGAAAATAGATCTAGAAACTTGTAAAGTTCAAAACTGTCCCCTAGAAAATAAACTCAAACCCCAAAAACACAACTGGCAGTGCAGCTCCTACAGTTATTTATTTATTATTTGCTTCATTTTGCTTTATCTGTTTAGGTTTCTGTATTTTTAGAATTGTGTTTAAATACTGTTTAAATAATTTTATAATATAGTACATATAAAAGTTAGGTGCATATACATGTAGCCATTTTGATTTTTTCTTTAATTTTTAATCCACGGGAGAGGAACTATTTTTAAGTCTCCAGGCTACTTGTCCTTTCCTTTGAAAATGAAAATGAAAATAAATCCATTCTTCTGGCACTAAAGGATGCCTATTCTTCTTTTTCTGTACAGTTATCAAACTAATTAAACAAGAGTTTGGCTTATGTCAGCTCCCTTTGCTCCATGCTGCCTATAGATTTAGAAGCCTATAGGAAAAAATGCATAGTTTAACCCAATATTTTTCAACTTTGGCAACCTTAAGATGTGTGGACTTCCAGAACTCCCGAGACAGCAGGGCATGATGGGACCTGTTTGTCATTTGGCAACTCTGAATTTTCTCTTGTCTCTAAACACTTTTTTCTCCTATCCAAGATTTCTTGATTTCTCTCATAATAGTCTATTTACCAGTGTCTCCTCAGACTCTTATGTCCCTTCCATTTCTCAGTTCTTTGTTTATGCTAATTTATTTTGTGCCTGTCATTTTTCAGTCATTCTGACTTTCATATCTATTTTTCTTCAACTTTCTTCAGTAGTTTGCATTCCTTCTCCACCTCCAGTTTTTCTTTTAATGACATGGCATCTCTTAGCTCAAAACAATAACTCTTCTTCAATTGTCTTCCTTACCTTCTGTCCCTCTACAGCCAAATATATTTTTCCATGCTACAACATGCTGCAGCACATACATGCAGAATCTAAAACAAAAAAAATCCTTGCTCAGTCATGTGCAAGTGAACACTTATTTCACTGATAACTTTATAATTTAAAACTAATTTGACTGAATTCTTTAAGCCGGTAACAACTTTAAACTGTGAATGAAATTTCTAAGCACTGAAATAATCCATTTGATAGATGAATTTGGGCATTTTTCTCTTTATACAATGTTCATTATAAATAACACTTGTAATATTTATTTTGCTCTTGAAGAATATTAGAATATTCTGCTATATTTGTATTCTTGAGCTAATTTTCTCCCTTGAAATAGATATTCCCACATCTCAAAGCATAGTACATATGTTTTACATGTGACACACCTCTTAGAAAGATTATTTCATTTGTGTCTTTGAATAGTACATATAAACATGTCTCTTCATGTATCAGTTCAAAATGTCATACCTGTGAGAACAATATTTTCACCTAAGCTTGTGCTGAAGGATTCACAAGGCTGAATTGATTCAGTCCACAAATGCTTAAAATTCTAGCTGTGTGGAATCCAAATATTCAATGAATATCTATCCAGAATCATAGCATATATCCTTCCCACCCATTCATCAGGTTGATCTTGGGATCATCAGATTAATTTGACTGGAGTTTCTGGGGAAGTAGAGTAAATCAGTAGCAAACCAGAATGTCTTTAAAAAATATGAAGAAGCCATGATGGACATATCTTTTTCTCACTGAGAATATAAACAGTCCATGGTCTTTCTCTTTGATTATAATAACTCTTTTCTGAATGGCAGATGACATAGTTATTAACTGCGTAATTAATGCAGATTGCCCCCAGTAAGTCTCACTCTTCTTTTCTGTCTAGTTCATGGTGTAATGGATGTTACAAAGGTAATATTAAATACAATGTTAGAAGATTATATTATCAATCTCAGTCTAGCTTGCAAGAAAAAACATAGCAATGACCATCATTCTCTGTACTGAATGCTGATGGTTTAAATTACTTCTTCCAACTTTTATCATTATTTGATCTTTCAAGCTCTTTGTCTTATAATTGGCTATCTCTACAGCACCAATTCAACTCATCTCATCTCATTCTGGATGGTTTGTTTATCAAGTGAAAGTGGGAAGTCCTGACACAGAAGCATCTGTGCAATTCAAAAACGTTTTGACACAAGTGGGTGAAGGCCAACTTTGAAAGATATTTTAAAGTTTGGGAGATGGCATCCACAGTTTATTGACAATATATTACAGGGAGAACTGTTTCCTTTGCTGAAACATGAGCATATGAGGTTCAGAGGCAGAACCTTCCAATCGCACAATTTTAAATCATATTATTATTATTATCTCAATTGTACCTACGGAGCCAATGATTTAAACATTTGTCCACTTTTCCTGCCAAGGGTCTCAATTGAGGCAAATATTATTTTAAGGATAAAGCTGAGAAAGACAATACAGAAAGGTCACTGATTGCTTTCTTTTTCCTGCAGTCCACTGTGCCAACAAAGTCCTACTTCCAAAGCGCCAGCTTCATGCTGTGTGAGATGATTACTGTCAGGCCAAAATAATGTAACTTAAAAGACCTGTTCAGGCATTGCTTTGCATTAGAAGACCTGTTCCATATCTGCCTGTAGGCGGGCATAAAGACCCAATCAAGCATTAGAAATGCTACCAGTTGCTTGCATATGGCACAGTGCAAAAATGTACAAAAAGAAGAAATATAGAAACTACCAAATAATTTTTTCTGATCTAAATGGATATATGTTTTTTATGTGATACACCAAAAATAATCAGATTTAAGTTATAATAGATACGCACAATATAAGGCCCATAAATTGATCATGGTCATTGGAGGAATTCTAATAACCATGGATTATCAACATTTCAAATTTCTGCGTAGGAAACCAAGTCAATCAAAAGCAGGATTTGGAATGGATAATATCATGTGGGTTCCTCAGTTTCCTAACCTTTTCGCTTGCATTCAGAAAGTTCTGATGGAGCTGGCTTTTCTTTGCCTTGCTGCTGATGCATCCAAACATCTCTATCAGTGTGTGATTGTCAGAGAAAGTAGATGACCCCATACTCCTAATTTTGGCAAGAAGGAACAAATCTAAAAATGGAGACAGGACGACAGGACGACAAAACAGACCAAATAAAAAGGGAACTGAAAGAATAGAAAGCCTGCCTAGTCTTTTACAATTCCTGCTCTGTGGAATGATCTCCCCTCCCTTCCCGAAAAGATTTGTGCAGCTCTCACACTTATGTAATTCAGGAAACTATTGAAGACATGGATGTTCTAGCTGTTATAATTTTTGAGGCCAATTTTTGTTCTTTTGCTTGTTTTGTTTTGAATTCTCCCTCTCTTTCTTTTAGTCCGTCCCTGTCCCCCCCCCACATCTGTCTATCATGTATCTAATCATCTTCTTAGCTAAATATTGTATATTCTTAGCTGTAAACTGCCCAGAGTCATTTTGGACTCAGGAGTCTTATAAATTAATAATTTAAATAAGTAAAATAAAATGTGAAATTTGAGGGGGTGAAGAATAATTGAGGTAGGAGTTGAACAAAATGTGAAGAATTAAAGACAGGCAGTGACCATGTATAAGAACGAATAGAAAATGAAAAATTGAAAAGTTATTTTTTAATGATTACCAAAATCCTCAATTTTTTTATAAATAAAAAAAAATGAATCCCTTATGAACTTTCTGATGAAAGTCCTTGGTGAAAGCTTGTGGTTGATAGTACTTATCCAAGGGCAGGACTTTTAGAGAAATATAGACCCCTAGCTCAAACTAAGATTCAAACACTCCTTTTGAAACTGCCCCAAACTCTGAAGATTTTTCCCAAGCCAATCATGTAAGCAATGCTTGTATTGCATAACTATAAGCAACTATGCTTATAGAACTATTTTATTTTAAAAAATAAAATAAGGCAGAAAAAGCGCAAAAAGCACAGCTTCTGGAATTCCTTTTGATCTCTCAAAATAGCTCTGTCCAGAATGACGAGACTGCTATGAAAGGGATGGAGGCGTAAGAGCAGAGAAGACAACAATATTTAGAGGTACTGCCAAACTGTCCCTCTTATAAGATGCATTTGATCCCTTCCTGATTTCAAAGTGTTATTGATGGACAGAGTTCTGGGTTCTGAGTTCTTCACATAATTCCTTTCCAACATTCTGTGCTCTGCAAACCCCAAGTAGAACAATAGGAACAGTCTGTTTAGCAGAATCCCTGCTGCTCCAGCTAAATAATGTTTAAGCAGTTAGACGTTCTTAATGAAGTTGAAATGGTTTGGGAGAAATTTCTATATCATACATACATATGTCTTTGTTTTGTTACTGTTTATACTAAATGATGCAGGTGTCTGAAATACCTGATTGCCAAAAATAAAATGGGATGGGGAAAGGGGGGGGGGGGGAAACAGCTGGAATTATTGTCATCCATGGCTTTAATTACTTAAAGATTTTTTAAAAAATAATAATGCCCAGAAATGTTCTCTGTTCTTTATTACTATTTTTTGTTTTTGGACTGGACTCACTGGTTTCAGGGTTGAATTCAAAGTAAACATTACACGCAAATCATGAATTATGCATCTCAGCAAATAGCCTAGCATTTACAGCTTTCATTTTACAAAGATGTTGGCCATAGAATGGTTATTTAACCAAACAGGCTGAATGAACAAAGAAACTGATTGGTAGAACTCAGAACAGCTACATTCCTGCCAGATGCATAAATGGAAACTGTCATGACACGTACATGATAAAGTTATCATAAAATATTATTTGCATCACAATAATTAATGCAGAACATAAATGGCAACGTTTGCGTCATTACATTATTTATTTGCTTCCCCTTGTCTTTGTAGACTGCTATTTACTTATTAGATTTGTATAACCACACTTCTTATTTATGAGACCATGGGCAGCATAGAATAATTAAAAACCACAGTGAGAATACAAATATAAATAAATGCAATAAATATACAACCATATTAAAATCATCACTAAAAGCTCAGTTAAACACATAACATAATCACAGCAGTGAATACAACCATACATCCCATTCAGTACAACTACTGAAAGGGCTCTACTACTAGAGTCCCCAGCATGACGACACTGTTATTCCTTAGATGACTGGACCCATAAGGTGATTCTCTTTTTGGATCTGATGGGATGGGTAGATGTAAATGGAAAGAGATGGTTCCTCAAACATCCTGGCCTCATAGAATGTAGAGCTTTATAGTTCATTACCAGCACTTTGAATTGCATCTGGAAGCAAGCCAGTAGTCAATACAACTCAAGGAATGCACATAACTGCCCACACTGCTGCATTTTGGACCAGATGCAGACTCTAAATTCTCATCAAGGCCAGTCCCATGTAGAGCACATTAAGTGACCCATTCGAGAGGCACGCTAGGCATGAGGGACTGAGAGCAGAGCCTCCTGATCCAGGAAAGGATGCAACTGGTGCACTACATGAAGTTGGCCAGGGTTTTCACCTACTCTTCAAGCAGGAGTCCCAGATTCCACACACAATCTGTTTGAGACAGAGCTACCTCATTCATGACAAAATAATGATACAGTCTGGTCCATAAATATTGGGACATCGACACAATTCTAACATCTTTGGCTCTATACACCACCACAATGGAGTTGGAATGAAACAAACACAATGTGCGTTAACTGCAGACTGTCAGCTTTAATTTGAGGGTTTGTACATCCAATTCAGGTGAACGGTGTAGGACTTACAGCAGTTTGTATATGTGCCTCCCACTTGTTAAGGGACCAAAAGTAATGGGACAATTGGCTTCTCAGCTGTTCCATGGCCAGGTGTGTGATATTCCCTCATTACCCCAATTACAATGTGCAGATAAAAGGCCCAGAGTTCATTTCAAGTGTGCTATTTGCATTTGGAATCTGTTGCTGTCAACTCTCAAGATGAGATCCAAAGAGCTGTCACTATCAGTGAAGCAAGCCATCATTAGGCTGAAGAAACAAAACAAACCCATCAGAGAGATAGCAAGAACATTAGGCGTGGCCAAAACAACAGTTTGAAACATTCTCAAAAAGAAGGAATGCACCGGTGAGCTCAGCAACACCAAAAGACCAGGGAGACCACGGAAAACAAGTGTGGTGGATGACCGAAGAATTCTTTCCCTGGTGAAGAAAACACCCTTCACAACAGTTGGCCAGATCAAGAACACTCTCCAGGAGGTAGGTGTATGTGTGTCAAAGTCAACAATCAAGAGAAGACTTCACCAGAGTGAATAGAGAGGGTTCACCACAAGATGTAAACCATTGGTGAGCTTCAAAAACAGGAAGGCCAGATTAGAGTTTGCCAAACAACATCTAACAAAGCCTTCACAGTTCTGGAACAAGATCCTATGGACAGATGAGACCAAGATCAACTTATACCAGAGTGATGGGAAGAGAAGAGTATGGAGAAGGAAAGGAATTGCTCATGATCCTAAGCATACCACCTCATCAGTGAAGCATGGTGGTGGTAGTGTCATGGTGTGGGCATGTATGGCTGCCAATGGAACTGGTTCTCTTGTATTTATTGATGATGTGACTGCTGACAAAAGCAGCAGGATGAATTCTGAAGTGTTTTGGGCAATATTATCTGCTCACATTCAGCCAAATGCTGCAGAACTCATTGGACAGCACTTCACAGTGCAGATGGACAATGACCCAAAGCATACTGCAAAAGCAACCAAAGAGTTTTTGAAGGGACAGAAGTGGAATGTTATGCAATGGCCAAGTCAATCACCTGACCTGAATCCCATTGAGCATGCATTTCACTTGCTGAAGACAAAACTGAAGGGAAAATGCCCCAAGAACAAGCAGGAACTGAAGACAGTTGCAGTAGAGGCCTGGCAGAGCATCACCAGGGATGAAACCCAGCGTCTGGTGATGTCTATGTGTTCCAGACTTCAGGCTGTGATTGACTGCAAAGGATTTGAAACCAAGTATTAAGAAGGGAAAGTTTGATTTATGATTATTATTCTGTCCCATTACTTTTGGTCCCTTAACAAGTGGGAGGCACATATGCAAACTGCTGTAAGTCGTACACCGTTCACCTGAGTTGGATGTACATACCCTCAAATTAAAGCTGACAGTCTGCAGTTAACGCACATTGTGTTTGTTTCATTCCAACTCCATTGTGGTGGTGTATAGAGCCAAAGATGTTAGAATTGTGTCGATGTCCCAATATTTATGGACCTGACTGTAAATCCCCAAAGCCACTCAGTTTTGCCAGAATTGAGCTGAAGTCTGTTTTTCCCTATCCAACACCCCACAGTTTTCAGATACCAAGATAGGATATAAACAGCATGGCTTAGTTTGCTGGGGATGTAGATGTAACACTAGGAATCATCAATGTGTTGATGTAAAGTTACTAAGTGGCAGTGGTGGGTTGCTCCCGGTTCGCACCGGTTCACAAGAACCGGTAGTAAAAATATGTAGTAGTTCAGAGAACCAGTAATAACATTGGCTGGCCAGGCCCCCGAACTGGTCCCCGGTCCAGTTGCCGCTCGCTTACCCTGCCCATCTCATCAAAGGCTTTTTTTTTTTTAAAAAAAGTATTTTTTTCTACAACCTCTTAAGTTTGTAGAAAAAATGCTTTTAAAAGTAAAAAAAAAAAAAGTTGGCCATACCCACCCAGTCACATTACCCCCACCAAGCCATACCCACAAAATAAGCCACACAGTAGTACCAGTAGTAAACAGAACCAGTAGTAAAAATGTTTAGAACCCACCCCTGCTCAGTGGTGATGGAAGGTCTCACCCAGTACCTTCATGTAGATATTAAACAATGAGTCCTTGGTGCTCTTTAAGCTCGCTTTTTGATGTTTGATGTTTCATTACCCAAACTAAGTAACATCATCAGTGCTAGACAGGACACAAATGAGAAAAATTGCCTGCAGTCACACTTCCACTAAAGAACAACTTTTCTTCCTGTATGAATATGTACTATAGCATGCCTTACCTACCTATCAGTGTCAGATACAAACCTCCAATTAATTATACAACTAGATGGAAAATAGCTCAAGAAAGAGAGTGAAAAAACACTAGCACTAATGATGTTACCTAGTTTGGGTAATAAAACATCTGCAAGAAAATGAGCAAGCTCAGAAGGCACCAAGGATCCCTCATTTCAACCCTGAGCTACAAATATTCTCCTTTATTGGATTAAACAGGAGTGGAGAGAGTACCAAACCCTGCAGGACCCTTTCTATTAACACCTACTGGAACTGGCCTCAGAGCAAGAAGGAATAGTAGAAAAATACAGTTACCATACACGGTCAACCCTGAAACTGATCCAGAAGGATATGGTTGATGATACCAGAGGCAACTGAGAAATTAAGAAAAAGGATGGATGCACTACATTCAACCTGCTTCCACCAGAAGTCAAAGCATGGCCAGTGTTGTTTCAATCCTAGGCCCAGGGTTGAAACTGGATTGAAAGGGATCCAGATAATCCACTTCATTGAGAGGAAAGTATGGTTCAATAATTTATTGAGAAGGAAACAAACTCTACTTCCTTAAGAGGTGGAGGGATCATTCCCTCTCTCAAGGAAGAATTCACCACTGTCCGACTCCAGCCACATGTCATCTCCTGGGAAGCCTTCACCAGCCATGAGGGATATCTATCTAATACTGTTCACATGGATGAGCTCCATTTTGATAGAGAGTCAGTTTATGATTTTATATGTCTGCAAATGTCAAAGGTATATGCAAGAAACAAGATTACAAGGATAACTTTGGCTGGCCCATTTGGCTCAACATGTAGCTTGTGCTTCAACTCAGGGCAAACTATCCAAAAGGTACTTTTTACTCATTTCATATGAAATTTCTAACTTACTGTATCACAAACTCAGAATCTTTTGTAAAGCTCCACCTCCGATGCATGGATGGAACCAATATGGGGGGGGATTAAAAGTGTTTAGTTAAATGGAGTCAGTGTAGTGTTTAAGGCACCAGGGTAGAAACTGAGAGACTACATGTTCTAATTCTGCCTTAGGGACAAAGCAACTGAGTGACCCTCCGCCAGTCGCTTTTTTTCAGTCCTTGGAAGGAGGAATAGCAAACCCCTTTTGAAATTTTGTGACTTGTCCTGGTAGTTGCTAAAAGTCAAGACCAATTCAATTTAATTCAAATCTTGATTGTCAGAGTACAATATAGGTACAATGAGATTGGCTGAGCTTCCCTTTGTGCACCCCCCCAACACAATACAACTCACAGTGAAAGACAAAAAAAAAATCCCTAGCCCAGTGAATCCTATTAACAAACAAACAAACAGTCCTATTACATCATGTGAACTTATTGCATGTTGCACTGGCCCGCAAGTCAATCGTGCTATGTTCTTGTAGAGTTATTTTTCATTCAGGGGTTTGACAGCCCACGGATAAAAACTGTTCTTCAGCCTGTTTGTGCAGCTGCCTATGCTTCTATATCTCCTTCCCGATGGCAGGAGAATAAAGAAGGGCTGACCAGGGAGAAGGAAGAACTCCGCGGGCCTTCCATAGTCTCTTCTCCGCGGAGACGAGACTATGCTGGGAACAATTGAGAGAAAAAAAAGAAGGGGACGACAAAGAATGAGGTGGCTGATGGAGTCACTGAAGCAGTAGGCATGAGGTTGGATGGACTCCAAAGGATGATAGAGGACAGGAAGGCCCGGAGGAATGTTGTCCATGGGGTTGTCATGGGTCGGACATGACTTCGCAACTAACAACAACAAAGAGGTAGAAATCAGCAGAAAAGCTTTCCCCATTGCTCCTTCCTTACAATTAATAAGCAATGCATTAATGTATTAATTTCTTCTAGATGTAGCTGTTCAAAAGGTATAACCTTTGTCTCTAAAAAGGCTAAAACAATAAAATTGATACCTTGATCTCAAATGTATTCCTTAAAAGAAAATGCCATTTAAAAAATTAACATAGTTGTATATCTACTAATATCCACTGCCATCTGGGTAGAGCAATTTAGCAGAATAACAGAATAATTGAGTTGGAATGGACCTTGGAGGTCTTCTAATACATCCCCCTGCTCAAGCAGGAAACCCTACACCTTTCCAGACAACTGGCTATCCAGTGATGGAGCATCCATAACTTCTGAAAGCAAGTTGCTCCACTGGTTAATTGTTCTCACTGTTAGGAAATTTGTCCTTAGTTCTAGGTTGCTTCTCTCCTTGATTAGTTTCCACCCATTATTTCTTGTCTTGCTTTCTGGTGCTTTGGAAAATAGGTTGCCCCCCTCTTCTTGGTGGCAACTCCTCAAATATTGGAATGCTGCTATCATGTCACCCACAGTCCTTCTTTTCACTAGACTATATTGCTGCAATTTTCTCCATAAGTTTTAGCCTCAAGCCTCCTAATCATCTTTGTTGTTCTTTTCTGCACTCTTTCCAGTGTCTCAACATATTTTTTATAATATGGTGATCATATTATTATCTGAATCCTGTTCCTGATGTTTTCATTCTATATAATATCCCACTCCCATTTCATACCACTGGCAAGGAATTAAACAAATAATGGCTGCAAATGTAGAAAGAAGTCCTGATATGGAAGAAACATTATTAGAGGTAACTCAGTTTTATAATACTGTAGTACATTCTTCACCTAATCTAAATATAATGTATGAAGCCCAGAGGTACAAAAAATATAGAAAACATCTCCAGCATTATAAAGGAATGATTATTTGCAGCTGAATAGCAGGACTGTGGCTTTATACGTGGTTTTGAATGCCGAATTAGACATGAAATACTGTTTGCATTTAACCTATCTAATTTCTCTGCTCCATATAGCAGCCATGGGGGAAAAGGATAAGAATTCAGATTCTAATGCACAGGAAAGATTGGTTCAACTTCTTCCCAAATGAAAATTGTACCTCCTTCCAGTGAAAATCCTAGTTGCAAATTTAAACTGGATTGCTATGTGCATGAAAGGGTTAATTTGTGCATACCAGAGTCTGAGTTGTAGCCTTCTCCCTGCCATGATTTCTATTTTAAATAAATAGAAAATAGATGTTTAACACAACTCATTTATTGCATTGTGAAGTTTGATTCTGAGATTACAGGGAGGGAAGCACTTAAAAGTTATTTCAAAACAATTGCTCCTCTTTTTCCCTGCTCTCTGTCTGCTTAGCACTTCATAAAAGAATCTACATTAGAAAGATCTAGATAAGGGGAATGCTTCATTTTTCCTTTCCTTTCCTTTTTCCATGACTGAAGCTATTATCAATGCAAATCTGGATAGGCTAGATAGCCAAGAAGTTCTTCTTTGTATGGCCCCTTAATGCAGGCTGCCCTTAATGCAACCCTTAAGATAACAGAAGAAAATTGTCACATGTCACCACAGTTGGGTTTTAAAAAAAATTCTTGTTGTAAGAATCTTCTGGGTCTTCTTCCAATAAACAAGGAGAATCCTAAATTGCCTCTTAGATAAACAAAACAATCAGACACAGCCACATCTATTTACTCAGCAACATACGTTTCATTTTAAACCTCAGCAAGCATGGATTCCTGGAGAGCACACATGCGATGATGAGTCAGAATATCAAAAAATTTCAGCCATTCAAGCACCCAAGATACTTGCTATCCAATCCAGTTTATGAACAGTTAGGAGTTTTGAGGTCCTCCTCCTCATCTCAAAACTTTATAATATCATTTACCTAGTTCTGTTGGCTTAAGAGTGAACACAATGAAAGGAAATCAGTCAAATAGGTTTCAGTAAGAAAGGAGATAATTCATATGATGCATTCTTCCACTCAGGAAGCCTATGTTCTTTGTCCCAGAAAGCAGCACAGTTAATGGGATACTCTTGGATAGAGATGCATCTGTCAAGTTGAGGGCCACCCTTGGTTTTTCAGAGAAGGCTTCACTCCAAAGAATGGATAGGAACAAAGGGATATTAAATGTGATTACATTCAAGTCTAATTCAATAGGAATCTTTGGAGGATCAAGGTTATTAGGGCCACATGAGTCTACATTCACCTACTCTATAGCAAAAAGTGATGTTTGTGGCAGGAATCTACCATGATTCAGCCTTACATTCCATACAAGTTATGTCTGAGTAATTATGAATGGACCACTTTAATACTATGCAGAGCTTTTGTTCTTTTCATAATACAAAATCAGAAGTCTATAGTTATGGTAACAAACTATGACAAAAAGTTTCAGAACAACTTAGATTCCAAGTCATCTCCAGGAATATATACCAGAACATTCCACTGTATTCAGAAGCCAAGGACAATGTAGTATCTCACCCTTCTTCATATACAGAAGCAAATTTAATTGACATTTTGATCTTACTTTAGTGTTGGCATTGAAGGATGTTAATTTCCATCATACTAGAGAGTGAAAAGTGAGTTTAGATTATCATGATAAACCAGTAGTGCACACAATGTTGCTGTCACAGTGAAGGTCTTGAGATTTTGGAAGAACAGGCAAAATATTGTTACTTAGTAATGGCGTCTATCTAGAATTAGAATCAGATTTGACAGTTGGAACTAGCTCATTAAATCTACAAAAAAAGAAAAAAATTTCTATAATTCTAGAGAAGATATTTGTCATAAGTTTAGCACTGACCCATTAAGAAACCATTAATCATCACAGAATGATCTTTTTGGCCCCGTAAAAAGCATGTCTAAATTGCCAGCTATGCGCAGTTAGATACAATTAAAGAAATGTTCTTAAACTTGGAGTCAGAAGATTATTTATGATTCTTGTTGCATTTTCAGAGTCTAGCTGAAACCTCAATGAAAACAAATGCAGCTAAGTCAATTTTCAGTGTAAACATTTAAAAAATGGAAAACAAAGCTTTTCAATCTGGATATGGGAAGAAATCCTTTTCTAAGCCATCAACTTCTGGTTGGTGGTAATGATCATGATGGTTTGTCTTCCTATATTGCAAATAGATTACTGCACTTGGAAGACCTATATGGTTTATTAAATTAAAAAAAAGTATCCTTAACAGGATATCTATTTCTTTGGTGAATTATTTTGTTTCTGCTTGTAGAACTAAGTGTGTTTGCCAATGCAGGATGGTCAGTATGTGATTTGGTATGGTGTGATTGCACAATCCTGTTACAGTACTATCATAGCTGAAATCAGCCTACACTGAGTCAATCCTGTTTTAAGTAACCTTTCAGTGAAATCAAGAATGCTTTACTGATACAATGAATTGCTTCCATGTACCAAAATTCCTTTCTTCTTGTCCTCCCACATTCTGCTAATCTAGTGTTGGATAAGACTAATTTTACATACACATAATTTTTAAAATGTCAGTGGTATTGCTCTTTGCCAGAGTTAGAACAGAGAATGACTGCCTGTGGTATTTTGTGATCTATATTCTGAACCACTACTCAGAGCGTTCTGGAGAAGAAATGTTAAACATATAATCACATCATAGTTAAATGTTGATACATTTCAGCTTTATCCACTGATTTAGTATTAGTGAAGTTCAAGAGGATATAGAGGATTTTTTCTAATGGGTGGTTAAACAGGTTGGCAGGAAATTATTTAGAGGCTTAAAGTTAATTAAATATCTCACATATGAAATTAGTTATTTTTTATGCATTAGGCTAAGACGACCATATCTGCAAAACTCAAAAACCCCTTGTCATTTTCAGTTATCAAACCAAATTCATGGCTTTGCTGTTGACATAGAAGGCATTTAACTATTTGGAACCAGAATTCCTACAAGACCACTTTGCATTACTTGGTTGATCATTAAGACCCTCAAATGCAGGTTGTGTATGTTGAGATTAATAGTGTCACTTTGGACTCGAGAACACAAGATTAGAGGCAGGATAATTCTCTCTTTGCAGAATTTGTCACCTAAAGCACAATGGTTTCATCTTGCTTCTAATAATTTAGCTATGTTGTCTGATTATGTCACTTTGATACCAAACACATTGGCTGAGTTAACACATCATACCACAGTTGTTTAACCATACTGAATAATCACAAGCAGCTGGATTCACTCAATACATTAAATCAAAACCAAGGAAACTCTATTATGGTTTAGTTTGATTTGTGAAGTGAACCACTATCCACACTGAAATCCCCATAAAGTAAGTGCTTGAAATGGTAATCTTATAGTAATCAAGGCATTTTCATTGCCTTGGCAAAGGAGGGGACCCCCTTCAAAATTTGCCTCAGTGTATTTCAAATGATTAAATTGATATTGTAAACAATCCTGAGTTCCTTGTGGTAAGATGAGCAGTCAATAAATTTAATAAAATAAATAAATGAATTTATATTTTTCATGAGATACAGTAAAGTTAATTACAATATGATCCCAATGGCCTTTTTCCAGGACTTTCTCCACACCTTTTTGTTTATTGGGCCATTTTTAACTTTTGTTTATTTATTTATTTGTACTTTTAAATGTTATTTATTTGTATCCTGCCTTTATTATTTTTATAAACAACTCAAAGCAACAAACATAACCAGACACCTTCCTTTTCCTATTTTCCTTACAACAACACTGTGAAATGAGTTGGGTTGAGAGAGGGTGACTGACCCAAAGTTACTCAACTGTCTTTCATGGCTAAGGTGGGACTATAACTCACAGTCTTCCAGTTTCTAGTCTGGTGCCTTAACCATTAGATCAAACTGGATAACAACACGTCGTGGGAAGAAAGTAGTGATGGAACTCAAATGGCCATTCTGCCTCTGAACCCTGGTAGTAGAATGCTCAGGAAATCTTAAAGTGCTTTTTCCCACATTGCACAATAAACATGAGTAAGAAGTGTGATAATAAATTTGTTATTTTAAAATACCTCATTTCATTTACTCAGTTTAGTTAAAGCTTCTCCTGGTTTTTTTTTAAATGTCCAACTTCATGTTGGTTTTGACTGTTTCTTTTTCCCTTGGCAGATGACCAAAGTTGACATGGGGACCATAGAACTGGAGAAAACACTCATCAATTGCTAGGCAATGGGCCACATTTTTCTTAGTTTCCGTGTCCATTGACTTGGAAAGGGCAACATGTTAATATTATAATAGTGGAGTTCTGGGTAACTGAATGATTCAGTTACCCAGAACTCCACTACTATAATATTAACATGTTGCCCTTTCCAAGTGACTGGAGAAAAGACATGATACATTTTGCAATCTGCATGAGAAACTACTATAATATTAACATGTTGCCCTTTCCAAGTGACTGGAGAAAAGACATGATACATTTTGCAATCTGCATGAGAAACCCTGAAAAGCACCTAAATGTTTTTTGAGCTTTCAATGTCCATTTTAAATAGCATCCTGAAATGCAAAGTGTTCCATAAAAGCCATACTAGTCGACCACATCAAACTCTTACTATTTTGTTAAGCCTTTATAGAAATGGGGCTATTTTAGCCTGCTACAATTTGGAATGTTAATTTACTCATGAACAATTACAGTTCAGAACTAATGCTGCTGCAGGTCACATACTAGAATCACCTGGTTTAATTTCAGTGAGGGGTACATTTGTTTCTTCCTCCTTCATTCTATAACAGTTTTAAACATTCTTAGAATTACTTATTTTTATAATACTGAAAGCATTCCCCCAAATCATCCTGTCAAGGGAATCCCCAAAGTCAGAATTGTTTCTATGACAATATGCCTACATAGGAAAAGAAGATATTCACAGTTGGCATTTAGTTAATTTCTAAACGACTCCAAATGAACTCTGTACCTAGAGGTGATTTTAAAACTATTTCAAATAATTCCAAAAAAAGACAAACATAATATATCTCTCATTGTGCCATGGAGTTCTGTAATTTATTGTATATGAAATTTTAAAACCACAATAGCTGCTGCTAGACTTTTATGTAGGATTCACTCCATGTACAGGATTTATCTATCAATTTTATTCAGACTACATTGTCTGCAACCAGCTACTAGGACCAGGGTCTCTAAATGACTCTAGGCAGCTTGCATTTTAAAATCAAGGATAATAAAGGTAAAGATAAAGATAATGAAACCAAATAAAACAAGCCAAAAAACCAAAAGGGTTGAGCAACTACCCTATGACAAAGTCTGGGATAATATTCATGTTTTCAAAGACTTTCAGAACATCATCATTAAGAAAAAGGAATCTAATTCAATTTATATCAAGAATATATCCTCCTATTCAACCTGTCCTTTCTTTTGTAATTAGATAAAACCAGATGGGAAAATGTAAGGGACAGGAAAATTAAATTTCAGCAACAGAATCCAGGAACTCAGGCAGGGTTGGTGATGAGTTACAGGGAGTGTACCAGCAGCAACCTCAATTTCAGTCAGAGGGCCTTGTAACTGGTTACCTGCAGGGCAAAGGCTCTAAAAGCCGACAGTGACTCATGAATGACAACTATCACCCCAACCGCCCTCCCCTCCCCTTGATGTCTTGGCTAGTACCATATCCAAAATGCACAGGTCTTGGAATTTAAGTCAAGTTGGCCACCTCATCCATAATAGTGGTTAAAGGTGTATTTATTGCAGATTGACCTGATATTCAATAGCAGCAACTGGACTTCAATGCTACTGAGGAACGGATAAATTGAATCCAAGGGTGGATCACTCTAAACCAGAGAATTCAATGTCCCCAATTACAGCCATATAATGCTCAGATTCTTCCATATCTGCCTTTCATAATTCTGATGCTCCTGCCCACTTCCTCTGTTTGCCACCAGAATTATTAATAGTTCTAGGGATTTGATGAATGGATGGATGGACGGACAGAGATAGATGATTTGAAGTTATCAAGAACTTTGAAATTCCAAATGAACTTTATAATTTAGGGAATTCACTTTTCTTTTCAAAGCAATTTATAAAGCAATCGGAAAACTAAAATAATAAAGTTAATAGGCTGTAATCATAATCATAATTTCTTTAGGTCATAATCTTTCTCTTCCATTTAACATAATGGTAGGGTGTCTTTTCTGACTCTGGGTATCTTCCTTTGATAGGTGTGGCAATATGAGTAGCAAAGAGAAGCCTTTTCCAGTCCTAAAGATGAAGGGCATGCTAGCTTAGAGAAAGTTAGCCAAAAGCATAGCTGGTTTGTTCAGTTCCCTTTTCCTATCTGTCTTTGTTTCCCCTTCCGACTGTGAATCTTATTAGTTCCCTCTTCACTTTTGTGATGATCACTGGACATTATTTCCTTCCTATAAATAACCACTCTGTATTTTTACCACCCTTCATCTGAGCCTTTTTATTTTAGTTTACTTATATCCTTATTATTTTTATATATAACTTAAGGTGGTGAACACATACAATATTCCTCCCTCTTCCTATTTTGCCCACAATATCCCTGTAAGATAGTTTGGGCTAAGAAAGATGACTGGCCCAAAGTCATCCAGTTGGCCTTCATGCGTAAGATGGGACTAAAACTCATATTTCCTTAGTTTCTAACCTGGTGCCTTAGAAATTAAACCAAATTAGCTCTCTGACTCTGCTTGATACTTGGCCTTTCCATTTGCTCTTCCTGATTATTTATCATACTATCCTTCTGCTTGGAATATGAGCTATTAATCTGGAAGGATGCCAATCCTTACAAAGTGATTGGACGGCATTAGATAGCCAATTTCTTCCAACTCAATTGTAACCCTAGCTCATTGTCATAATAAAGATAATAATACACTTGGGTCCCTAATTTGTGGTTTAATCACATCATCATTACCATGGACCTTGGCAATTCTGTATATGTCATGGTGATTGTAATTATACATATCTACACACTTTTATGGAAAGTTGAACATTGTAAAATATATATTCAAGAAAATTTGATCTTTGTTCTCATGCAGGCTGGGAAAATGTGGATACGTTGAGGAGCAGTGGTTTCAGTTAAAATGCTAAGTGAAAGGGTTTAAGTGAGGTGGGGAAATATATTTGCATTCCTGTTGGTGTGTGGTGTTTGTACAGTCTCAAACATATGTGCTTGCATGAGGCTCAAGACTTTTAGTTTTAAAATGGTCTCCTATCTGTAATTGCTCATTTTACTTTCAGCTGCAAGTAAACTCTATTTAGTTATTTACACCAAGCTTGTTTATTGTACAGATTATGTTTGGAAGCCACATACTGTAGCTCTAATCTACTCCAAAGAGTTCTAAAACAGTGCTTGTGGCCAATGTTTAGGGGAGATCTTTAAAATGTTTATTGACTACCTTGAATATATGATGTTGTTTTAGTATAATTCTGATCTTTTGCTTGTCTCTGTATTATTCAGTCTTAGTACTAACAAGTTATTTATCAGTTTTGATTCTAGAAATCCTTTTAACTACAGCAGAAGCAGGCCTCTGGTACTTTCCAGTTGCCTGCATGCTTCTTTTCATTTTCTAAACAGGCATGGATTATTAAAAACATGCTGCTACTTTCAGTACTTTTTAAATAATTAAGCAATATTTTAATATTTCAATAGCATCTAGTACAAACTGATGAAGGTAAACTTTGAAATAATACCAAGAGATTTTATACATGGTACACATCTAGGCACATGGTAAAACTTGACACAACAATCAATCTATATGATCACTGTGAAAAGGATGCAAATTTTGTACCTCAATTCTCCTTGACCAATCATTCTGGTATTTAATAACTAAGGCTTACCTTCAGGATCTAGCTGCTAAGGCTGCAATCTTTTCTCAACTTACACAGGATTCATACTAAATTCAATGAAATTGTTCAATTAACCCTGCATTTTTGTTTTCCACCAAAAGAAAATGCCAGAAAGAGATTCTATTTTAAGACTATAATTTTTATTAATTAGTTTTTAATGTATTCTAAAGTACTTTCTATAAGTCACCATTCTCTTTCTGTTTGCATAACCATTTCAAAATATAAAGTACTATATAACAAGATAGCATTTCCCAGCTAAGTCTTTTGCAACTAACCCATAGAATTTATCTGCCACACATTTTAAAAAACTGAGATACAGTTTTTAAACATTACATTACATTCATTTAGAATTATTAGGGTATACATGCACACACACGGTCTATATAAAAATCACCATGCTGTAGAAGTCCTACAATTCATACAGAGTTTGTGAAGCAATCCATGCTATCCCTGATATAATTGAAAATTCAAAAAAATGTTTGCTGTTTAGAAACACGTAGTAGATATTTTCTTTTAATGAGAACCAAAATTGATGTAGCATTCACTAGGATTTGGTTTCACAAAGGTGCTGGAAGAAAAGGTTTAGCATTTTCTCTAGGCAGAAATAGAGAAGGCCAAGCATCATTTCTGTCAAAACTTTGGCAAATCAAATGAAACTATATTCTAGCTACTGTTGGTACTGTGATGTTAGTGATACTGCCTCTTTGGGCCTGCTGAATAAAGTTTAAGCACAAAACTGTAGAAGCAAATTCCCTAGATTTCAACATGGCAGAAGGATGCAACCTTTTTTGCTCTGTGAAGACTTTTCAATACAAGGATTTATAAATACAAGATAAACATGTCATCATCTAATAAAATAATACTTAAGGCACTACAGTTTGACTCTTGCCCTCCCCCTTGCTATATATAGGGAAGGAATTTGGAATCACTACTCTAAATTAGATCCTGTCCTCTCCTTTTCTCCAGACCCATGACTAAATGATAAAAATGAACTTCTTCAGATTCTCTGACTTAACATCATCTGCTTTTCAGAATGCAAGCAACGACCAAGCACACATAAATGGATTTGATTAGGACTGGATTTCTAACATTAAAAGCTTGTATGCAAGCAAAGTGCTTCCCCTCCTCAGTAAAGATGGAAATTGAAAAGGAAAAAAAAAACCTCTTTATGTACTCTGATCCAACTTACTTGGGAAGATATACCATTGCATGCAATGAGATTAAACTGCAATATTTACTTGGGAATAAATCAGAGTAAACATACTTTTGTGAGAGAAAACAATGAAACACAGGAACTGAATAGGTATGACTCACTTTTTCATGGTTGACTTAAGCATCATTTACTTATGATTTTGGTGTTCATATGATACGAAGAGCAATAAAATAATGACATTCAATTTTCTACCATGCCCTAAACTAAGCCATCATAGGATTTCCTTCTTCCTTTGGGATGCATTATTGTACACCTATCCATCTATGCAGTCAATGGCAGCTGAACATCTATAGTAGTTCAAGTTGTCATTTACAATACTGTAAAGCTCTCATCTTAAGCTTTAAAAACTTAAACTCCCACTTTCAGTTGTTGCTAACTATGTGCTAAATGCTGCTGTCCCAAGGAAACAAACAGAGGTCTTCTTTGCCTTCCATCATCCAGCCCCCATATCTGGTATTTGGCAAGACACTTTCAAGACAAAAAGAAGTCATCTCTCCCCGCTCCAAGTCTTTTACCTGTTCAGGATAACTAAGCCTAACATTTTGACAGTTGTGGTTATAATGTCTAGTACGTTTCTCAGAGCTTTATTTATCTACAGTTGACTTACAGATAAATGGCTGCACATTTGAATGTACTGTACAGTTGTCTAAACTAAGCAGCCAAAATTACGGCACATTGAAATATTAGCCGAATGTGAACTGTGAAATGTGAACTTTTTTTTTTCTTTCTTTCTTAAAGCCTCTTTGCTAGGGACAAAGGAACCTGAAGGTTCAGCCCGTCTGACCATATAGAGCAGAGGTCTTCAAACTTGGCAGCTTTAAGGTTTGTGGAGCTCAACTCTCAGAATTTGGCTGGAGAATTCTGAGAGTTGAGCTCCACAAACCTTAAAGCTGCCAAGTTTGAAGACTTCTGATGTAGAGAATGAACGATGTCAGCGTAAGAGGCCTTAGGAATGGATGCAGAAGAGCGCTGCTAGCCGGCACAGGTGATTCCAGGCTAAGGCCTGAGTGGGGAGGAAGGGAGAAGAGAAGCTCTCAGCTAGTCCTGGGAGCAGAGCCCGTCCTGCACACAAGTTCCCGCTTCTGCCAGAGTCCTCTAAGTTTAATTGCCGATTCACTCCCTCAGCGAAGGCAACTCCCGCGTCTCTCATGCAGGCAGCAGCAGCAGCAGCAGCAGCAGCAGCAGCAGAAGGCCGGGTGAGAGGCAGACTGACAGCCGCGGCAGGTTGAGACGGAGCGCCCGCTCAGCCTCCAGAGGAACCAACCACAAGACTTTTCGGAGGAAGCGATTCTGCCCCGAAGCGCTCTTTTCTGCCGCCAACAACCCGTGACGGGCCCAGGTGTGGCATTCGGGCAGCACCGCGAGTTGGGCAGAGAGAGGCCTCTGATTAGGTGACTCAGTGGCTAAGGCACTGAGCTTGTCAATCAGAAAGGTCGGCGGTTCGAATCCCTAGTACAGGTCTCCTGCGTGAGCAGGAGGTTGGACTAGATGACCTCCAAGGTCCCTTCCAACTCTTGTTACTGTTGCCTGGAGCGCCTCTTCTGCCCCTTCGAAAGGGGATGCCCTCTCCGTCGTAGGCGGCCCTGGGTATCACCCGAAGCCGCCTGGCCTGGAAGGTCAGACCAGGAGGGCTGAGGAAAAACGGAGTTTCGGGAGCGACGGATAGAGCCCGCCCTTCCCTCAACGCGGGAGAGGGAATATACCTAAGGGCAGAATCGCTCACTCGGAAGAGCCCAGGTGTGCTATAAATCCCCGTCCTCCTCCACCACCACAGGTCAGCGCAGGCTGGGATAGCAGGAAGAAAGTTCGAAAGCAGAACCGCCTCAGGACGGAAAACGCCAGAGAGAGCCACGTTCGCCCGCCTCAGCTCAGCTCAGCTCGGCGGCCTCAACAGACAAGTGCTGTCAATTGCGCTCCTTTCGTCCCGCGCTTGCGCCCTCTTGGCCTGTTCCCCCGTGGGTTTTCCCGCGAAAAGCCTTCGCCCTCAGCTGGGCAACCGCATTTTTATTTTTATTTTTATTTTTAAAGCCAAACGTTTTATTGACGGAGAGGCCCTGACTTCGATTATGGTTCAGGGTGTGGAGTGCATCCAGAGCCTTGGGTAAAGCAGGATTCGGTTAACTGGACGGTCAGTGCGACTTTCCGTGGTTGTGTTTCATACGTCCGCGCTAAACCAGGAATGGACACGCTCCGCAAACCAAGTAAGCCAGTGTTTCTCAACCTTGGCAACTTTGAAGATGTGTGGATTTCACTGCTGGCTGGGGAATTCTAAGAGTTGAAGTCCACACATCTTCAAAGTTGCCAAGGTTGAGAAACACTGAAGCAAGCCACCTTTCCCGGCTTAGCGTGACCTGGAAGCCACTCGTGTTTTTTTTTCTCCCTCTCTCTCTCTCGTTCTCTGGGTGGGAGCGAGGCAGGTGGCTCTAAGGAAAAGTGGCGGACGAGGGCCATTGACAAGCTAGCAATTGATTCTCGGATGAAGGAATGGGGTTGTTCCCCCCCCCCCGGGATCCTTCTCGAGGGAACGTAAGAGGAATGTTCTTTTGTAAGGAAAGCCTGAGATGCGATCCGACGAGAGTAAAAAGGATTTCTTTCGGGGTTACTACAGATGCTGCCTACTCGGGGTCCTGCTATAGGTTGAAACCTGTTCGGGGCCTTCAGGCCTTTTTCACAGGTGAGGAGGAGCCACCCTGGCGTTTTACTGGGCTCCATCGCTCAGGCGCTGGCCGGGGTTTTTGCTGTCAAGCGGAGGCTTTGGAGCGCGGGAGCCGACCCAGAAGAGAAGGGACTGCAGGATCCCGCTATCCCGATGACAATCGCCGACTACTGTGGAGTCCCAACACTTTTGTGGACCGAACACGACGAACTTGTAGCATGTTATAACCGAGTTTAGGTCTTGTATGTTTAATGAGTCCTCCGAAGCCGATCCTTTTGGTTAATTTCTGCTTCAGAGCATTGCGCGAATCCTCAACCCCAGCTCAGGTGCTGGGAGAGGAAGGGACCGCAGCCCCTGTCCGGGAGGCACGACGACTCCATGCTGTTTCTAAGCCTGAACCGTTTGACAGCCCTCCGCCCGCATCCCCTTTCCCGAGATCTCTGGTCTGGTGGTCCATTTCCTAATTCTCAGCCAAGCTTTCTGCGCCGAGCTTCTCCCGGTTTTTTTATAGACAGCTTCTCTCGGATCGAAGCATTTCGGAAAAGAAGCGCGTGCTTCTTCTTGTCCACGCATCTCCCGTGGATTTTGGAAGCTGCCAAGTCCCATCACCAGCTGTGCCTGGGAGAGGAACCTCCTGCCTCTTAAGGAGTCAGGTCTCTGGAGCTCACAGCCCCGCAGATAGATCTGGAGTAATTGAGGACTCTCCCCATCTTCCTAATCCATCCCAGAATACAAGCGCTCTGCATATGATCAGGCGCACCCCCTTTAAAAAAAAACACACACACATCACCAGCTGTGACATCTCAAAAACACCCTGGATCTGAGCCCACTTGAGCACCACCAGTCAGCTGCCGCATCTCACTTTCTAGCCAGATGCGAGAGAAAGTTTCCGGGCAGACGTCCCTTCCCGCTCCCGCTCCCCCCCCCCTCGCGGACTTACCACCACGATGAGTCCACCCGCGGCGTGAGAATCAACAGAGTCAGCAGCAAAGGCAAAGCGAGGCGGGAGCGGACTGGCCTGCCCTGGGACGCTCGTCTGGTGCCTTCGGGAGCGCTGGCAATCCTAGCGGAGCTTGCCAGACGGTTTGAGCCAAGCATAATTCTCTTTCGCGGGAAGCGGAGAAGGAAAGAACAAGCCCCAGATCGCAAAGAGAAGAAGACGGATTCCTGGACCTCCAATTGTGGTGCGCGAGGGGGAGGGGGGCAGGTTGCGGGGAAGAGCAAACGGAGGCGGCTCTTAGGTTATTCCTGAAGGCGGGAGTCACGACTCTTCTCCCAGGGCTGCTGCGTTAGGCATGGCTTCGGAAGGAGGCCAAGTCAAACTAGCCCAAAACTCAGGGCGACCGGCCGCTTGCTGGGCTAGCCGGTTGATTGCCTCCTGAGATGGACCGGCCGTCGCCTGGGCTGGCAGGAGCGTCTGCGGAGCAGCCCCAAGGACCGGCATCTGCTGGGAATGAAGACACGCTGGAGGGGTGGGTTTGGGGGCAGGCTGGGGAGATGGACACCTCCTTGGACTCTCATTGGGCAAAACTCCCAGGCACAAAGACAAGGCTGTGGGTGGAGTGGGGGGTGGGTGGGGGAAATCAAGCCCAGCCAAGGGGTTGGGACGGTGCTCTCTCTATCGCTGGCGTTTTCTCCACCAGGGTTTGTTTTCCCCTCCCTTGCTAGCTGAACACTCTCACCTTTTCCCTCCCAGGCACCACCTGCTGCCGAGAAAGAAAGCCAGAAGAGATCAGAGACGGTGCTGAAGTCTCCCTTGCTGGCAATAGACAGCTTCAGGCAGCCTCCCCCACAATCCTATTCCTCCTCTGGTCCTAGTGCCTCCTATAGCTGCTCATTCTTTCAGCCCCAAAGTAGAGAGAGCGAGCGCAAATGAGAGCTAACCCCAAACCCAGATCTTACCATTTATTGGATGTGTTAAGTGCTAAGCCAATATATGGTTTGTGGCTTAAGGAGTTGTGTGAATCTAGCCAATAAGTCATGTTTAAGAAAATCTTGGCTTAGTGTAGTGTGAATTTAGCTCCAGAGTTCTGTTTTTCCCCTTGTGGCAGGGTTCAGTTATTTATTCTATTTATATTCCACTTTTTTCCCCCAAGACAGGAGTTTGAGATTGATTAATCTTGGAATCCAACAGCTTCGGAGCTTTGCAAATCTTTCCCCTCTCTTGCTGTAAGTGGGAGGGCTAAAGTCACCCACTGAATTTAATGGCTGCATTGATATCCATCCTGTTGGCAGAGCACCAAACTGAAGATCATCAGGTGGCATTTTAGATTCAAACCCCTGCTCCGTCAATAGGCAGGCATCTCTTCCTGCTTTCCTGTCTTCCTGCCTGTTTCAATAAATTGTTTTCATATGCTGTGTGAACGTGTTTATTGGAGAACAGGGCTTTTTGGTGGCAGCTCTTACCTTTGGAATGCTCTTTCAAGATGGTAATGCCAGACACCATCTTTAGTTTTTCAGCACTAGTTTTCTATTACATTCTTGCAGGACTAACACTGCTGTAATTTTAACTTGCTGCTCCTCCTTTTCATTTTCTATTTAATTGACAATTTGTCTTGTATGCTCTATATAAATTTAATAAATAAATAAATAATAAATATAACGTTTGATTTTTTTAAAAAGAATATGTTTCTTTCTTAATCTGTTTGAATTTTAGTGTAAATCATTTTGAAATTTTAAGAGGAAGTGGTATATTAATATTATAAATAAAATAATGGCCTAAGCTGGAGTGCGGTGGCTATGATTTATGACAATAAAGAGCTTTGCACGGCAGGGAAGACAGAATTTATCTGTCATGATATGCACATGACATATCCTTATGACATATCCTTATCCAGGATAAGCCAGAAGATACATTTGTAGAACCTTTTTCCAAAATATTGTCTAATTCCTTCACAAAATTATTTTCTATTTTCAGAACAGTAAACTTTGCTAAGTCTCTGGGAGATAAGCAGGTGCTTTTCTAGCATTTTTGAGACTCTAATGTTCCACTAAGTAACATTACATTTAATGACTAATTAATATCTCAGGATTGCAAACTTCAGTATCAGCAAGTGTTCTGGCATCTGTGGCTTCTTCCTTTGCCAAACCTGCTTCTTCCAAGTCCAATAGTTACAGTAGAATAATGACTTTATTTGGACCCAGAGAAATTGAGACCAGCAACCAACACTTCACATAATCCACTTAGCTTTCTTCAATTTACTATGCCTGAAAGCAAAATCTTTTTGGACTTTGTGCTTTTGTTAGAGATCCAACTGAGTGATTGTGTAACAACTTATTTATAAAACAATTTAAGGGTGTGGAGGTGATGGGAGAGAGCCTAATATTTATAGACTAAAGCCTGGACATTTGTTTGTAAGCTAACACAATGTGCAACGATCCTCTGGATGTCTTTAGATTATTACACTATTGATCATTGATTTAGACCACCAATGTTGAAAGTTCTGCCTATGTAGATGTTAGAATAAATGACAGTGCTGCTTATAAAAAAAGTCTAAATGAAACAGGAAAGAGGAATAGCTGGGTTTAACATATTCTTCTCTGGAACCTGTTCTGATTTGCAGCCTTAATGTCACCCTAACAAATCCAGATGATCGCCATTTGAAATCACTCTCAGCTATTTCTGAGTAGCTGCATCACTCAAAGAAGGAACTTTTATCTCATGTCAGTTAAGAATTCTGATTTCTTAGAATCACGAGAAAGCTATATTGCCAAATATAATGGAATTTGTAAAGCATATATTATTGCATATATGTGGTCAGAAGACTAGAGTTCTAAAAAACAGCAAGAACAATTTATCAAGAATTGGAAAATTGTGGAAAAAGAAGCAACATTTTCAAGTGTAGTACTGTGAGTTCAGTCACCATCCTTTCACTCCATTCCATTACTTCTTCATTGCCTATTTTGTTAGAAATTTGATTTGTAGTCTCATTTGTAGCAGGAGGTCATTATGCATATAATGAAATTTTCATATCATTTTAATATTAAAATATGAAATACTAAACAAAAGAACGGCATAAAAATTACTACTACCTACTACTTACTTTTTCCCTGCTGCCCTCAGTCTGCCATCATTAATAGCAAAAGTTCAGCAGGAGGTGGCAGACATACTTTGGGGCATTCTGTTAGGCCTGGTATTAATGTGACCCTTTTTTTCCTTTTCCCTTTTCATCCTCAGATGCCATGTCTTCAGGAGTGGTGGAACCTCCTCCTCCTCCTCCTCCTCCTCCTCCTCCTCCTCCTCCTCCTCCTCCTCCTCCTCCTCCTCCTCCTCCTCCTCCTCCTCCTCCTCCTCCTGATAGGATTGATAGGATAGGATACTTTATTGCCAAATGGGTTTAAAGAACATTTAATGATGTTCCTTTAAGTCAGTGTTTCTCAACCTTGGTAGCTTGAAGTCCACCCATCTTCAAGCTTCCAAGGTTGAGAAACACTGCTTTAAGTTTTGCTTTGGCTAAAAAAACAGAGGGAAAGGATATGACCTAAAAGGAGAATTTTACCATCTCATTTTTTAAACATTAGCAATACATTATTAAATTTATTCCCATGCTGTACGAAATGTTAGATAAATATATCAAAAGTTAGGTTAACTCAGTAAGATTCTAATCTGATATCCTTCTACAGAGAAAATGATAGAATATAAGTATGAAAAAAACTAATCATTTTTCTATTTTTACAAATATTAAGAAAGCTTAGGATGAATCAAACTCTATCCATCTTAAAGTTTTGAGAGATAAGGAGAACATTTCATAAGCTATGTTTTCCCTTCTTTTACAGAGTATGTATATTTTAAAATAACAATCTTATGTCCCGAGACATACAAGAACACATAAATTCTGTCCATATATTCATTTCCATGAAGGTTGGCTTTTTATGCCAAGATGGTGAAAATGACAATGACAATGATAATGATAATAATGATGTTCATTGCAAGGATTATTTTTTCCATAGAAACAAATAGCAACAGTATTCAAATGGAAGCTCTGTAGATGTCTGAAAGTACATCTAGTACAAGTAAAAGGATCAAGATAATGAGTTTATAGGGTTTGGAAGAAGAGTAAGTTAGAGTCAACTACATAGAGACTGAAGGAAGGGGAGGCCCATTCAGTGTGATGCTGATCCCACTTTCTGTCAGCAAACAAATGCAACTTTAATAGAAAAATGGCTCCTTTTTATTGATCCTTTCCAGAAGATATTCATTCACAATATGTTGAGCTTTTCCTGACAGTCTGGTCTATCCTGTGTCTTGTATAAGACTTTGTAAACAAAGAAGAACCTCCCACTGAGACCGAAAGCACATTTTCACTTGTTTGGCATCATTACTAAGAAACTGTCTCCAGTGATGCTTGACATGATTCAGAATCTGGTCCAATTCTTATAAGCAGAGGCCACAGGAGACAGAACATTTGCCTTTCCAACTGCCTCACATGGTTTTGCTTGCCTCAGTTTGATCTTTCATTCAAATTAGTGGTGTGTACCAAATGGGGTCTTATTTGCTCCACATGAACAGCAAGCGTGTGTAAATAAACAAGGCTCACTTTCAAATGCTTCATGATTCATTAACTTCAAAAGTCTCTGTTTTCATAAAAGGTCAGCTTCTTCAGAATTTCTCCACATTCCATCAACACTGAAGGCAATGACTTGATTTGGCTGAGGTTTTGGGACAGTGGCTTTGCTGCTGTGATTCTGCTGGGCAACCTCAGCAAAACAATACATTATTTTGTTTAAGGAAAATACTTCAACTTGTACACTAAACCAAGGTCAACATTCTACAATAACTGTATGGTCAGTGTAATATCAGATTTTCTTTTAACGTGCCATTTTGAAATATAACACCTAGCAATAGCACTAGCAGTAGCAATAGCACTTAGACTTATATCCCGCTTCACAGTGCTTTACAGCCCTCTCTAAGGAGTTTACAGAATCAGCATATTGCCCCCAATAGCCTGGGTCTTTGTTTTACTGACCTTGGATAGATGGAAGGCTGACTCAACCTTAAGATGGTCAGGATTGAACTGCTGGCAGTTGGCAGAATTAGCCTGCAATACTATATTCCAATCACTGCACCACCACGAAATGCAATTGATGAGGCAAGAGGAAAACAGTCTTCTTTGGGATCACATCTGAACTGTCAAATCCTTTGCCTCAAAGCTGATTTGGCACTTTCTCTTAAGTTATTTAAATGTCCTATTTTATCAGCTGTATATTTTTAATTCAGTTTTTAATGATTCATTACATATATTGTTACTCCCTCTACGCAATGTTTAAGAACCAGGTTATAAAATACAATTTTATACGTATAATAAAAAAATGTTTAAAAAGAACTTCATCAAGTCTTTTGGGGAGGAAGGGTTGAAGGGAATGTTATTTGGTGCTAGGAACCAAATAGAAATAGTTTTGTGTATTTATATTACATGGAGAGAGATTGTACATTTGTATCTCAAAGTGAAGAATATATAAGTATGTCTTGTAATCCTTTGTTGTGATAGTTATGAAGTCAGAAGATAGAAGATATACTATACTGCAGTGGTCCCCAACCTTTCTGGCACCAGGGACCGGTTTTGTAGAAGACAATTTTTCCACAGACTTGGGGGGAATGGTTTCTTGTACAACCTAGATCTTGCACATCTTCAGACGAAGCTTCACTTGCCCGACACTTGCATGGCCAGGTTGCTTGCCCAGGAGTTGGAGGCCCCTGCTACACTGTATAGTATTATCATAACTCAGTCCACTTAGCTAAGGCAGTACCTTTAATATTCAGATATTCATATGAAGATTCATTTGAGTCTTGATGCATTTATTCTCTCTCTCTCTCTCTCTCTCATTTAATCTCATTTGCAGACTTTTGTTTATTGATTCCCTTTAATCAACACAAACAAAACAAGGAAACAAAGCAATCCATTACAAAAGGTTTATCATCTAAAAGGGCAGGAAGGGGAAGAAAAAAGAAGCCTGGGTACTAATTCTTAAATCATGATTATTATATAATGATCATCTGGATGCTGTCCAGGTAGTGGAAGTGCTTAGTAGAGCAGATGAAACAACCCTGTAGCCCATTTTGATGGGTTGAAAATTTTTGCTAAGTAAAGTTTTGCTAATTTAGCTTAAGAGATTTGGGGCTAAAATTAGGAAAAATTGCACCTTGAATGCAGCCTCTAGAAGGTTTTGCAGCTGGCCAGAAGAATTGAGCTTGGAAGATTCCATTCACAAAGTGATTAGGTTCATTGCAGTAAACTATGATTTCTAAATAATGGTGTATTGAATATTTCAGTGATTTTCATACACCATGCAAAGCCATAAGTTATAGATGGAAAACCATCATGACTAGGTTTGTGCAACATACGAAGAGAAAATTAAATGCATTGCATGATAATGAATCGAGCTATTGGCATATGTCCATGAAAGCTTGGATCATTTTACTTGAAAAATCTAACAAAGGAGTTGCTACCAAAGATGAAAAAAATAGTTGCTTTAGGAGGGAAAAACAAACAATACAATTTCCCCCAGTTTTAAACATCTCAGACTTCCTGCAACAAAATATTCTTGTCTGTTCACATATATGACTATCTCTAGGCCAACTTCTCATTAATGATTTGATGAAACTACTTATCAAACAGTGCCAGGCCATACTTTTTTTCTTATTTAGACCATGGTTATATTCAGCCAGCTAAAGTTATTTTAATCTCCTAGATATGACTTTCCCAGAGATTCTTTTTCCAAGTTTGCACACCAGTTAATAAGCAGTGTTTAGAAACTGCTATGTATTCCAGAAAGGGGGAGAAGGTTATTATCAACAGCTGGCTACTAGATCCTGCAAAAATATCTACCATGCTTAGATATACAATTATCTGGAAAGGTTGATTCATTGGACTTCAAGTAGGTTAAAGAGGAATAGTTGCTTTCAAATGGGTAGACCGTTTTTGGAACACAAGGGGACCCACAGATCAGGAGGTTATCTCAGGCCAAGATCTGCCTTTGTAACCAAACTCAATTATAATTCTATAATCAAATTCTAGAGGTTGAGGAACAGACTGTCCTAGAAGGTAGCTAATGAATAAATCACTTTTCTTACTGTAAGGCATGCAGCAGCATTATACAGCTTTTAGCAAGTTATACTTCACATATTGTTAGAAGCATTGTTACTGTCTGAAAACTCTATTATTGAAGGGAGGTTTCTGTACTAAATGACTGAACATATAAAAATTAATGTATTGTCTATTCATTCAAATATTGAGTTTTCACTCAAAGTGAGCATTATGTATATCAGTGCCTCTACCACCCATCCTGCTTTTTTTTAAATTATAGATTCATGCCATTGAATTTATTTAGGAAATTTATGAGATATTCTTCTATTGCATTTTTCCATTATAGTTCACAAAGGAATGGTGGGAAAATGCTTCCCTACTTATGCATTTTCTGGTGAGGAAGCCCTATGTGCAAAGTGGAAAATAAGCTGGAAAAATACAAGTAGAGAAACATGCATTTTTAACAAAGAAAGCAGCACATTCAGAATCTTTTTTTTCCACAGTTGTTGCGGTGCAGCAGCCATAGCCATCCTCTGTTAGAAGCCACTTAAGATCACTCCCAATGCACTTGCAAGAGGATGCTCAATGCAAGATCCTTCCTGAGATGCATTGTATGGTAAGGTAGCCTCCAACTGAATAGGACTATAACTTTGGTGGGAAAGCAAAACAGCAAAACCTGTATAAACCAAGGAAGAAATCTGGGAAGAAAGCAATTTTAAATGAGCTTTTAATTATGCTTACACTTTACACCACTTTTTTTCATGCTGTCAGGAGAATTCTTGGAGTTAAAAACCAAAGATATTAAGGTTCCAAGTTTGAAAAACACTGCATTCACATAAACACTGCATACACACAAACACCTAAAAATTAGGTTTCCTTTAAACTGAGCTGAGGTTCTGAAGATTTCACAGACATATCAATGTAGTGTTCTTGATAACAAGATGAAAGTGATGTTTCCCATTACTGTCTTGTAGATATTTTGTTTTCAGTTCATCAACCTTCTACCCTGGTCTGTGATTTCTTTCTTTCCCAGCTTAGACTTTCAAGAGCAATCTAGGTGCTACCATTTAAGAGGGCTAATAAGCACTTCCAAATTAATCTGAAACTTCCTACTTCACATTTTTCTTTCCTCTTTCCTCTTTCATTTGTTTTGCACCTAAGCTTGTGGAAAGTTTTCTTTAGAAAAAAGTTTTCTTTAGAACAGAATAACAGAGTTGAAAGGGACCTGGAGGTCTTATAGTCCAACCCTTGCTCAAGCAGGAAATTCTATAACATTTCTGACAAAATGTTTGGCACAATCCTGCTAAGGGTGATTGAATGAAAAAACAATCTTAGTACTAAGATGTTGACAACAGAACAGATGTTTTTTTATATTTAATGCAGGGATTCTGTATTGCTGCTTTCTTAATCTTCCAAATGCTTAAAATTATATTTCTTATCCCTGACTATTCCAATACTGGTTGGAACTGATGGAACTTGAATGATAAAATCAAGGAATTCCAAAATTTGCAGTGGAAGACATTTGTGCAGAGAGACACAGGTAATACCGAATCTTTGCTTCCATAAGGACTTTTGAATCCTAGGTATGATAGCACTTTTCTAGCCAATGTGGCTATTGTTGAAATTCAGGGAGTTTAATTCCACTTATTTGGTGGACATTCAAATGGCGAAGGTTGAGATAGAATATAGACAATAGCCCACTTTTCAACAATTCATAAATTAATTCTATAGGAACAAGCCTTGGGCTTAATTTGCAATCCCCTAAATTGCATTGTGGTTTAATTTTAATTTAATTTGTTATGTGAAACAGCAAATGTAATTGGTAAATCATGGTCAGGTGTAACTTTTTAAATCAACTTTTGACTTAATATACTCTGTATCACCTCCTATTATTCCAGCATGGCTTTAAAAGGAAACTAGAAGCATCAATTTCCTAATTTGAAATGATTAAAGTGTTTCATTATAGTCAAACTAGGAACCCACAATAGTTGTGGACATAAGCCAGAATAGACAATACCGTGCCCATGGGCAACAATGCACTTTCAGGCATCCCTGGGTGCTCATCCAGTTTTCTGCTCCATCTAACTTTAATTATGTTTCTGATTCTTTTACTGAAACAGACAAAGGGCAAGCTAGCATGAAGTAAGCCATAAAGCCAAGTCCCTGCCTCCAAAATCATCTTTATTTACAAGAATGCATTTCCTGTATTGTTGAACTGTGATTTAGCAGTGCTATGTCTAAATAGAAGTTGTCATAATGTAGTTCTGGATGAATTGTTAATTTTTTGAGAGAAAAGTGAAACTTCAGCAAGCATAACTATGTAATAACCAAGTATACAGTCCAATCCTCTTTTGCACTCAGTTCTTTCAGAGTCCTCTTTCTATTAAAAATAGGATGATTTTTATAGTTACAGTTAAAAAACCAAATCAAGACACTATTCTGGATAAAACAAGAATAGTGTAGAACACTTCTGCTGGAGGTGTGGGAGATTTTCCACAGCTTTTCTACCTTGAAATCTTTTTCACCAGTTGTATTCAATTCAGGATAGATGATCATCTGCTAGAGATGCATTATTCTAAATTTCTACTTCAAGTAAAGGTTTGGACCAAATGAACTAATTGGCCCCTTAAAATGCAAAATTTCTAGGATCTTGAGATCTCTTTGTTTGGATCACATAGCTAGGCATGATGATGCTTATTTGTACCCAAAACAAGTGCTGTCTCTCATAATTTGCAAAACAGTGGTTGCTTCTGGCCCTGCTATTTTCTGTGGGAGTGGGCGCCTCAGAATAATGCTGTTTGAGGATGGATCATAACAGCTTCAGAAATTAAAATTGAGGAATAGGGATAATGGCCTCCCTAATTAATTTGGTCTCCCATTCTCAAAGTGATAGTGTCCCAGTGTGATGCCATAGCAATGACTGGAATGCAGCATAATGGTTTTCGAGCTTTGCAATGCCTTCTTGACAGCAGGAGGGAGAGAAAGCCGAGACTGGAACACTTACTGAGTTGTGGTAGTTCTTTTTCAATTGCAAAGAAGACTAGTCAAGATAATATCCAGGGCTGAGTGTAACGTGGTAGGTCTTTCCTTCTCAGTAGGCAGGGTGAGCTCCTGTGGTGAGCTCATGAGATTAAATGAATATATGCTTTATTGTAAACATTTGTTTTAGAAAAGGAAAAGGCTAGGGTGATACAAGAAGATTATGGAATTATCAGACAACTTCTGAATGTCATGGGATATAATTTGGCCAGGACAAGAATACTGTCATGTGCTGCTTTCAAGAGCTATCTTCCTAGAACTCAGAAAAGTTTAATAAACTGTTGTCCTTCATTACTTGTATAAGCAGAGAAGTTCATTTCCAGAAGAGCTAGTGATGGCTGCCAATTTGGATGCCTTTAACATGGGTTTAGACAAATCCTGGAGAATAAAACTTCCCAGCAGTTATATTGGCTATGCATGGAAGGCAACAGGCATTTTAAAATTCAAGCTGTTGGATGATATTCACCAGAGAATACTATTTTGCTCCTGTACAATTTATGAGCTTGTTCCAATAAGCTTCTGATTGGCTCTTGCAGAAGCAAACTGCTCACCAAAAAAATGTATTTAATCAGACTCAAAGTGGCTCTTACTCTCTTGTAACAACTCAGAGTTAAATTTACATTTGTAGATATAAAAGAATCAGCAAACATGATTTTATAAATTACCAGATTTTTATACTCTATAAAACATTCTTCCGATTACTTTTGATTAATTATATTTATTTTCTTCCTTTTTAATCTAAATTGAATATAGAACCCTGTTTTCCCCAAAATAAGACATCCCCTGATAATAAGCCCAATTGGGCTTTTGAGCGCATGGCAATAAGGCGTTCAATAAGGGTTCAAAAAAATATAAGACAGAGTCTTATTTTCGGGCAAGCATGGTAGTATGGCCACAATAGAGCTCCAAATTTCTGTTGCTAAGTGAGACAGCTGTTAAGTGAGTTTTGCCTCATTTTACAACCTTTCTTGCCACAGTTGTTAAATGAATCATTGCGGTTTTTAAGCTAGTAACATGGTTGTTAGGTAAATCTGGCTTCCCTATTGACTTTGCTTGTCAGAAGGTCACAAAAGGTGATCATATGGCCCTGGGACACAGCAACTGTCTTAAATATAAGTCAGTTGCTAAGCAACTGAATTTAGATCACATGACCATGGGGATGCTACAGCAGTCATAAGTGTGAAAAAAGATCATAGGTCACTTTTTTCAGCACTGTTGTAACTTTGAACGGTCACTAAATGAACTGCTGTAAGTCGAGGACTACTTGTGTATGCAAAATATATAATTCAAATAAAGAATTCAGCTAGGATCCATACTAACTGTGCTTTCAGAATCAATAAAGCAAAGCATATCCAACCTAGTACTGCCAGGAATGTTGGATTATGGTCCTATCACATCTAAAAGGCAATCACTTTTGTATCCAGAGGGCAACTGATCTAAACTTTTTTTTTTTTCAATCTGATTTCTTATTGTGATGTTTATGTAAATGTTGTACAACTTCTGTCCTTTAACTGCACATAGAGAGATTAGAGAAGAGGAACAGAAATGACATCTTGCTAACTGCCTCCCATCTTTACTCATGGAAATTAAGTGAATCCCTCAAGAAACGTCTTATTTCTACATCTCAGAATAGTCCATTAGGATTAACCCGATTAAACTCAAATCTCAAAACAAAACTGTCCTTGAACACCTAGACAAAATGAGAAGGGAGAGAGATTAGAGACCTATCCAATGATGGGACTTGCTCTTTTTTGGGGGAACAGATTACATCAATGATCTACCCACAAATGTGTTATTTTATTTAGTATCCTATGCCATTCTTTCTTGTAAGATACCTGATTCATATACAAGAAAGACAGCAATCTATATCATAACAACCAGGAAAAATAATATTATAAACCTTTCTGATTTAGAAGGCAGATCTGTAGAGAGTAGAAAATATACAAGGCTACTTCTAAGAGAGAAATGTTGACTGTTTGATGCATTCTCATTCTAATGGTGAGCCCTATGTATCTGAGCAGTTGTTTAAGTTATAACTTAATATAAGGTATAATATATAATTATTATCAGAGATTTGGATAATCCTAAAAACTAACTACATCTACTACCTGTGAAGCCTATTTAACCAGTGTCAGTGTATAGTCTGCACAAATCTCTCAAGAGATTTAAAATACAGATTGGGCACACACAGCATGTGAAGCCATACATCATTTTACATCATAATGGCTGAATTTATATAGTTAATCAAATTTGAATAAATGATATTATAGTAATATACTGGATGAGAATCAACTCTAAGTATATTAATGGGGAAGATATTCCATTTTATAAATTCGTTTTTTTTTTTAATTTGATTTATATGCCGTCCTTCTCCGGAGACTCAGGGTGGCTTACAATGCGTTAAGCAATAATGTGTTAAGAAAGTATCAAGGTCATGTCCTACAGAAAGAAGAAAATAGATTTTTAGGGCTAGATTACTCATTACAGTAAGTAGTGGCATGTTGAATAAAATGCAGCAGATTGGTTTACAGGAGATAAAACTATAAAATCACATTAGCACCATATGGGAATCCAGACTTATTCAGTAGCAAGAATGTCATTTTAAAGTCCCAGAATTTATTATAATTTGACTCACAGTTATTTCGCCCATTGGACTAGGCATCTAGTGCTCTGCTAAATCAATGAATTTTTGAACTAGATCTGGGCTGTAAAAATCACAGATAACCACTAAATATCAGCCAAGGGTTCAAGATTGTATCTTTTCATTGCCAGTTCACCAGTTTTGGTAGTGGTACTTTTCCTCAAACTGAGTAATTTCTCCCCCCCCAATTGGCAGTAAATAGTTTTGAAATGTCACAGATAAGGTAAAGGTAAAAGTTCCCCTTGCACATATGTGCTAGTCGTTCCTAACTCTAGGGGGCAGTGCTTATCCCCGTTTCAAAGCCAAAGAGCCAGCGCTGTCCGAAGATGTCTCTGTGGTCATGTGGCCGGCATCACTAAATGCCAAAGGCGCACGGAACACTGTTACCTTCCCACCAAAGGTGGTCCCTATTTTTTCTATTTGGATTTTTTACGAACTGCTAGGTTGGTAGAAGCTGGGACAAGTAATGAGAGCTCACCCCATTATGCGGCACTAGGGATTTGAACCACTGAACTGCTGACCTTTCGATCAACAAGCTCAGCGTCTTAGCCACTGAGCCAACACATCACAGATAAAGCAGCATATTTTTTTTCAGTTTCTCCATGTCAAGATCTCAACTATTTGCTCTGGCCTAGAAATTCAACTAACTGGAAATATCATCATCGTCATCATCATCATCATCATCATCATCATCATCATCATCATGTCCTGTGCAGAGCACATTGGGCAGCAAGTGTTTTCTACCATTTTTGATCATTCACAGCATCTTTGGCATTGTCCCAAGGGACATTAATAATCTTAAAATCTTCCTTAAGCATTTGCACCAAGTTTTATGAAGCTGGCCTCATTTCCTCTTTCCTCCAGGAGGTATCCAAAGTAGTACAATTTTTGGATGCTGGTATTTAGGCATATATAAGATATGGCCAACAAATCACATTCAATGTTCATTCACAATTCTTGATAGGTGTCCTAAATCTGATTTTTGTATTAACTGGAAACATAGACAATATTAAAAAGTCATTTTTATAGAAGTGGGAGAATTCAAAGAACTATGTTCTAGGCTGCTAGACATAAAAGTCTTTGATTAAGGCCTTGGTGAGACATTCTGACCAAGTTATAGTTTTGAACCATCAAATATTTTTAGAGAATGACTCATTCTTAGATTTCTATTGCCAACTATTGGTCAATTAGACATATCCTATTGATTGCCATTTTGGTGTACAGTATACTATTTGGAAACACTAGTGTAAAAGGAGATGTTAACAACAGCTTCCATAAAAATATGTGGAAGCTGTAATTAACGTGCATATTCATTAAGGCTTCAAACCAGTTTGGCTCAATTCAATCTTCTGAACTAATTCAGGAAAGAGAGACATTCAGTTTACAAAAGAGACATCCAATTCTATTTAAGAATCCAACTCAAGTCATTGTAGAATTAATGGTATTACAAACAAACCCAAAATTTTCTGATATGGACAATTAATTATCATGTATCATAGATTATCTATGATTATCTACATAATTATCTATGTATCATAGAGATATATGGCTATAGTTCATTAAAATGTTTGTATATAAGTATCTATAAATATGTTTTGTGTGTTTTTATTTCTTTTTTCTTTTTTGCCTTTTAAAAATAATTTTGTCTCTGAATCAAGGCTTTGCACAGCTCTCCTTCACACACACATATGCCTATACATTCATATGCCCTTCTTTCTCACACACACATTCACACTGACAAATTTACTGTTCAAAGATATCAGATCTATTAATATGAATGCATTAAACTTTACTATTCATACTATTGAGATATATCTATTGAGATTTCTTCCTCTCCCTCTGCCTCTCCTTTTGTAAGCTGCTACTATAAATCTACTAGTTTATGACACTGGGGCTCTGCTGTATGAACAAAACCATGTGGAGAATGCTCCTTTTCAATACCCCATTAATTTTAAAGCTGTATCAGTATTTAAATTTGGGGGGAAATTGAGGAATTGATGGGAGGAAGGGAGAAGGAAGCTAATAAAATGCTAGGGGAAAAACCACAATCATTCTAAAAATTTTGTTCATTCAAAACACAGTCTGCGATTTTTCATAATGTAACTGGTGTGATTTATTTTGAATGAACAAGATTCCCAAAAGTTTTTAACATAGTGCCTGCAAAAACCTGCCATCCTTTTTGAAATTGAGAAGGACAATCAATTTGCCAGGCTTGGGACAAGAAAAAAAGGGACACTAGGCATATTCGTCTCTTGAAAAAAAAATATTTGGGATAATGATGTTCGCATTTTGCATGGTGTGATTTTTGATTGAAATACAGAATACTTCAACTTCACTTCAACGAAGTGAAATAGGCTCAGTTCATCTCAATCATCTCCCCTCAAGCTCTTGTATTCAGGGTCTCATTTGCAAAGGAACAGGAGAGAAGTTTCATGTGGCTTGTGCACAGAAAGATGGATTTAATCCACCCAAACACAATAGGAGATCAAACTGCTCTTGCTGCTCCCTGCCAGCATATCCAAACCAAATGCTCATGAAATCCCCTTTTGTTATGACATTTTCAATTGAAAACGACTGTGTCTCATGTTTGGGGAAGTTTTCAATATCCCAGTCAGCAAAGAGAGATGCTTTGCTGGTGAATTGAGCTGATTGGAGTTCCCAAGTGAATAATCCTATTAAGGTTGGAGTATCTGATTTAGTGGTCCTGTATAGCAGCTAATCCTAGCAGCAGGGATTACTCACACTTTCAAGGATATTTTTCTTTTTTCTGGGAGACCGCTGGATCACTCCAGGCACAGAACCAGAAACAAGAATGCATTCTTAGACTTCTTTGTCACCTTTTATACATGGAAAAATAAGACCAACTCAAGTGTGTAAGCAATGAAACACAGACCAAAAGCAGGACGTCCTTTGATGTTGTTTTGGAAATAATGAAATGCATGGGCTACTTTCATTTTTTAGAGGTAGTAATTTGTCAGATATTTTCTTAACTAGATTTAATCAGACAAAGAGTAGAGATGGACTGAGATACATTTAAGAATGTTTGTATATTACTTTCAGTCACGAGTGATGTTTCAGTACCTTCATGGCAAAGATCTCTAGGTCACTGGTTTAGTTAGGTGACTTTAAATAGAGTTTAAGCAACCAAACATCGATAGGTGGGCTGTATTTGGATAACAGACTTTGATTTTGCCAACCTCAAAGTCTTCTCTTCAAAATTCAGTTGCAAAAACAACCATTTTATTTTTATTGATACCGAGTTTTACAAAACTGGGTTTTCAGCTCAGATTATATTGATATTGCTTTGGTCACCTGAATGGAAGATGGGCACTTCGATCAAATTAATAGGGAAGGTACAATAGGGGCATATTGGACTTCTGGAGGCTTTTAGTACCATCATATCATCTTTCTGGGTTGCTTGACAAAATTTGGCTAATGGGCACAGCTTTTGACAAGGATCTGTTCCTTTCTTTTCACTTGTATTCAGAAGAATGGGACTGGGAGACCACTGTTCAGAATATGGATGTTTTTTTAATAGTTTTCATCCTCTCCTCCCTAGTGTTGTTCAACATTACAGGAAACTGCTGAGGGAGACATCCAGACCTTTGAAGTGAGGTATCATCATTATAGAATTGAGATATAAATTCTACAATACTGCTCTTTACAACTGGTATCCTCAAACATTGCCCACTTTAACAATGGGTTGGTTGAAGGAGAAGAAAATAGAAGTGCTGATAGTAAATAGGAAACTAAAGACTGAAGTTTAGTTACTTTGGAGCAGAAAAACATTCTGATTGAAAGAGCAAGACCAATTTGGAATTTTGTTGTTACTTGATTTGCTGAGTAGCTGGTGGTTGTGACAAATATAGCTTTTATATAGATATACCTAGTCCTCTAGTAGGGACATTTCTGAGCCAATCAGTTTTGGCAATAATAATCCACACAATAACTCATATTGACTAATACCCATTATCTTAAGCTAATGTGAAAAAAGGCTAAAAACTAGAAATTCAAAATGAGATTACTAACTATTGTGAAGTACAAGGGATTACTTGATTCTGATGCTGGTACTCAGAGATCAACACTGTTGGTCAATTGTAAAGGGAGAACAATATTATGGTAAGTGCAATTTTTAAAGTCTTAATTTGCCCATGACCTCATATCTAAAGCAGGGGCAGGTAATATTTAAGGGATCAGGGAAGCAATCAAACTTTCCAAACTCTTAGAAGAGCAATGGAAGACATTTATTGATATAGTGGCGTAACATTGGAAGATTCAGAAATAACGTTCGGCTGCTGTTTTGTTTGGGACATTTTCTGAAAGGGTTTAACAATGTCAATGGTGGTAGTTTACCTCCAGAGACTTTTCCCTCTCATCCTTATCCTTAAATCTTGCTACGATGCAAAGAAATGGGCCAAAATTGGCCATGAAGACATGATTTGGGGCCTTACTTAATTTCTTTTTGAAATGTCAACCAAGTTCAGTCACATTCAGTATATGTGGTCCCTTGCTCAATAGTAGTAACTGTGAGAGGAATCTTGGAGTCCTAGTGGACAACTATTTAGATATGTGCCAGCAGTGTGCAGCAGCTGCCAAAAAAGCCAACACAGTTCTGGGCTGCATAAACAGAGGGATAGAATCAAGATCACATGAACTGTTAATATCACTTTATAATGCCCTGGTAAGGCTACAGTTGGAATACTGCATTCAGTTTTGGTCACCATGATATAAAAAAGATGTTGAGACTCTAGAAAGAGTGCAGAGAAGAGCAACAAAGATGATTAAGGGACTGGAGGCTAAAACATATGAAGAATGACTGCAGGAAGTAATAGGTGAGACATGATAGCAATATTCCAATATCTCAGGGGTTGCCACAAAGAAGAGGGAGTCAAACTATTCTCCAAAGCACTTGAGGGTAGGAAAAGAAGCAGTGAGTGGAAACTAATCAAGGAGAGAAGCAACTTAGAACTAAGGAGAAATTTCCTGACAGTTAGAACAATTAATCAGTGGAACAACTTGCCTGCAGAAGTTATGAATGCCCCAACACTGCAAATTTTTAAGAAGATGTTGGATAACCATTTGTCTGAAATGGTATAAGGTTTCCTGCCTAAGCAGGGGGTTGGACTAGATCCAAGGCCCGTTCTAACTCTGTTATTCTATTCTACTTTGGTGCCATGATTTTGGGTGCTGAGAGTATACAAATGGTGTGCTCATGTGTTGCCTACACTCATATGAATTTTATTAGCTGCTTTGAGAACTTGCTGGTATGAACTAGCCAAATTAACAAACAAGCAAATAGTAATCGTACAGTAAGCTTCTGCTATGTTTAATGTACCTAGTTTGAATTGAAATCCTTCAGTCATTCCCTCTCTGGAAGTGTTGAATGGATTGAATATTTCTTCCTTGTCTACTACAGAGATAACTACTCACTTTGGAGATTTTTTTTAAAAGTATGCCTTCAAACCACAAAAAGTCTCTTCTCCCTGCAGTAGATAATAAATAGGTCATTTGAATAGTTTGGTCTTAATATAAATGGGCACTTTTCCAAAATTTAGACTTCAGCATTTACAATTCCCCTGCTTGAATGGCCATTGCTGAGAATTATGGGGATTGAAGTTCACACAGCTGGAGGACATCCAGTTTGGGAAAGGCTGGAATAGATCTGAGTGATTCATCTATCTTTTATTTCCAAATATGATTGGTTAGGAAACAAGCTGTCTTGTTAAGAAACAAGTTGTCTGCTACAATGTCCTACCTATCAATGACTATTTCAGCTTCAACCGCAATAATACGTAGGCAAAAAATAGATACAAACTCAAAGTTAACCGCTCCAAACTTGATTGCAGAAAACACGACTTCAGCAACAGAGTGGTCAATGCCTGGAATGCACTCTGTTGTTACATCCTCAACCCCCCAAAACATTAACCTTTAAACTGTCTACTGTGGACCTCAGTCCATTCCTAAGAGGTCTGTAAGGGGCACGCATAAGCACACCAGCATGCCTACCGTCCCGGTCCTACTGTCCCCATTTATTTGTACTCATTTCTTATGTATATACTTATACCTGTTTATACTTATATGTTTATATGTTATACTTATACTTGTTTTCTCATACATGCTTGACAAACTAAAATAAATAAGTAAATAAAGCTGTGGGGCAGACATGATAATTTCATGCCCTGTAACGTGTTGGCTGGAGGAATCTGCATAGCTGATGGAGGAAGCAGAATGCTGGGCTAGAAAGACCACGAGTTTCGATTTGATCAAGCTCCTTTTATTTTCTTATGCTCACTTTAACACAAAGTTGCAGATCCTCTTGAGCAAAACTAACGCATATTGCTGCAGAGCTTATGAAATCAGTCTGAGCTCCTCTTTATTGGACTCACTGGGAGGAAGAAAAGCCAGCAGCATCAAAGATAGCTATAATTGGTACCACTCTTTAAAAGGGCAGAGGGGAGGGGGTTGTCTTTCAACAGAGCTGTCAATAGCAGTAAATCTTCACTATTGGATGGTTTTATGGAAAGAAGGCCTACATTTTCCTCTTAACCGAATCCCTTAAAAAAGCCCCAACAACTCTCTGCCTTGTTGAATCAGAAAGAAATATTTGATTTAAAAAAAAAAAAAAAAGGACATGGATTTTAAAATTTGTGCTTTTAAATGGGTGCCAATATGTGACTGCTAATTCATAGCAGCATATGCACTAGGACCAAAGGAGAAATGTTCTCTATTGCAATTTAACCACATGTGTCTCTTTTTTGGGGGGAGGGGAGGAAAGGGCTTTTGATTAAGAAGAGTCACAAAATAAACTATTAACAGAAAACTCCTATAAATTATAAGTCCCACTGAATTCAGTGAAACATATCCAGATAAATGTATAAAGCATTCTGAGCCACTAACTCTGGCCTTCCTTCCTTCCTTCCTTCCTTCCTTCCTTCCTTCCTTCCTTCCTTCCTTCCTATTCATTTAGAGCATTCTCTTACATTTTCTGCAGTGGTGGGTTTCAAATTCTTTTTACTACCAGTTCTGTGGGCATGGCTTGGTGGGCATGGCAGGGGAAGGATATTGTAAAATCTCCATTCCCACCCCACTCCAAGGGAAGGATACTGTAAAATCTCAATTCCCTCCCCAATCCAGGGGAAGGTTACTGCAAAATCCCCATTTCCTCCTGATCAGCTGGGACTTGGGAGGCAGAGAATAGATGGGGACGAGGCCAGTCAGAATTTTTACTACCGGTTCTCCGAACTACTCAACTACCCATTCTCCAGAACTGATCAGAACCGGCTGAAACCCACCTCTGATTCTCTGTCTCTGTTCTAATAAAAGTTTGCATCTGCTAACATTATGATAGCCCTTTTCCTATAAAAGTATATTAGTATAGAAATAAAAAACGTGATGATTTGTTTCACTAATACAACTATCTACCAGTCTATTGATTAATGTTAGAAACATGAGAGAATTGTAGTTGAAAAACAATTTTGAGATTCCAAGAAGATCCTGAGATATGTTATGAAGCCAACCAGATAGCAATCTTTGAGATGAGGGAAAGGGCAGGCAGTGGGCTAACACTACATTGGCTTTCACAGATGCAAAAACTGGCTTCTTTTTGAAACATTCCTTGCTTCAAAAAGTGATGTTATCTAGAACTCTTGGAAGCCACTACTGTTGCATGCTCTAGCATGATAAGAGTAGGAGAAGGAGTAGGAAAAAAAATACAGTATAGGAAGTAGAACAAAGAGGATCAGTGCCCAGTTGCTTTACAACACAGGTGTCAAACTCATCATGTCATGTTGCCATCATATGACATTTCGTGACATTTTCCCCATTCTCAGAGCTGGGGTAGGCGTGGCCTGCGTGTGACACATCAGGCTCACGGGCTGCCAATTTGACACCCTTGCTTTAAAATCCAATTATGATGTTTTCTGTGCTTTTGGTTTACCAATTCATATTCTGGAAACATCCCTGAAAATTTGTAACTGAGGTAGGTACTATTGGTTTTGTCAGAGAAAAAGATGCACTGAAAAAATAAAGAATTAAAAACAGGCAAAGAAAGAACACTCTGCTATTTATGATATGCGTTGCATAATAAAATGAAAAAGGGGCTAGTTCTTTACATTTCTGTCAAAATGTACTCTTGTTCCTTTGTATTTCTAACAATAAAAAAATATCTTAAAAGGAAAAAGGAAGACTTCCTGAAAGCCAATATCATGCTTTAACATAGAAGAGTGGGAAAAAAACCTCAGCTGATCAAAATAATATTCTGCATATATTGTGTTCTGTTTATATTAAATCCAAGAAGAATCTAAATAAATCTGAGGAAATATCTGCTGCTGACACAGCCCTGTATATGCAAATATAATATAAATCCAAGGCACAGTTGATAAAAGCATATTTTGGAGGAAATAACTTCAACAAATTCTTGAGGATCCCCTTCCCTCCTTCTCTTTTCCCTGGCAGCAACATTCAGGAATGCTTATCACTGCTAAATATTATATACAGAGAGGTTGCAGATGACTAAACAAAACTGTTTGCTTTTCTTCTCTTCTGGATTTGCCTGGTGTTGTAGTTAAACACAACTGACCCACTGCAAGCCAAAGACAACTTGCACCTCAACTAGCATGCTGAAATGTTATTTTTGTCCATTTGTAAGTCCATCTGGAGTAGAACACTAGACTCAGAGGGGTCCACCAAAAGCATTAGGCTATAGTGCTGTATGGTGTATGGAAGTTTCATACATATAATATTTTATTAAGGATACAGAATAAGTGGTAAAGTAATGAACTACCTAGATCCATCTAGCTGGATTCCTTCTCTGGGAGCTACTTTTGAAGTGAATAGACTCATTGCGATTGGAAAAAGCCTATAATCTAGGGCAGGGGTGTCAAACTCGATTTCATTGAGGACCGCATCAGGGTTGTGTTTGACCTCGGGGGGACCAGGGGGGACATGGCCAGGGGTGGGCACAGCCAGATTGATGTCACTCATGTCAGGGGTGCCTCTAGTGGGCCGAGTGTTCTACCGGTGAAAATGGGCTCCCAAGGTCTGTTTTTGGCTGCGGCAGCCTCTTGCAACCCTCTACCAGCAAAAACGGAGCTCCATTTTTGCTGGCAGAGGCACTGTGGGACCTCTGCTGTTTCCAGAATGGGCCATGGGCCAGATTTAAGCAGGCCTGATCTGGCCCCTGGGCCTTGAGTTTGACATCCCTGATCTAGGGAAAGATGGTTATAACATACACATCAATCAGAATAGAACTGGAACAGACCTCAGAAGTTCAACCCCCTAGAAACCCCCTAGAACCTCCCCTCAAGCAGGGGAGCCTATACCACTTCAGATAGGTGGCTGTTGAATCTTTTCTCTTTTTTTGAATTTTTTATTTTTATTTTTAAACAAAACATAAAAACATCATCATCCATTACAATTACAAGTAGTGTGTCGGTTGGTTACAAATCTTTTGTGCTTCATCTCATATTGAATCTTTTCTTAAAAACCTCCAGTGATGAAGCACCCAGGCAAGCCTGTTCCACTGGTTAATTGTCCGCATTGTTATGAAGTTTCTCCTTAATTCCAGGTTGCTTCTTGCCTTGATTAGTTTCCATCCATTGTTTCTTGTCTTGCCTTCTGATACTTTGGAAAATAACTTGAATCCCTCTTCTTTGTGGCAGGCCCTCAAATACTGAAATACTGCTTGTCAGCCCTGGAGGCCATCTTTTTCTTTGGATCTTCAGGGCTGCCACACTTCAGGTTGTTGCAGAAGGATAGGAGGGTGGAGACAAACATCACCCCAGGGTGCAAGATGTTCCAGAGGGCTGGCGCTACAACAAGAAGGCACTTCTCCTGGATCCCATCAGTCAGACTTCCTTGACCAATGGGATCCTCAGCAGGCCTCCTCTGTGGCATGAATTGGATGGACTTGTCTTAGAAGGACAAGATAACTCAGCAAGGAGTCTGGACCTATGCCACAGGGAGCTTTAAAGGTCATAGTTTGAGCCAAGCTAATAATTCCTGTCTCATGTTCTTCCCATTCTATGAATTGTATTGCTTCCTGTTGCTTAGATATCCAAAGAAAATAGGTGATATGGAGAATGTCTATTACTAGATTTAGTGAAAGTTCCTGATTGTTTTTCAGACTTTACTTTCAATATGCCCTTCAACATGGTATCATTTTTCATGGAAGAACTTTGTCTTGGGAAGTACTTCAGCAAGAATTGAGAATCCAGTTTAGGTTGAAATGCTGCCTGCATTGGGAAAGGAACAATTTGATCAAAGGCTGTTGGTTTGCCATTTCACTGAACCACTTCCTCTGGTTTCTTCTTCCCTTTGCTTTTTGTTCTGTTTCTTTCCATATCTGTCAACCTCTCCAGCTGTTTATTGTTTTTAAGGGACCGCAGCTTCAGGCTGCATGTCAGATCTGTTCCTCCAATGCTGAGATCTTAATGTTTACAAGTTGGGTCTGTTTTTCTTTTGGCTAATTGCTGAGATCATCTGAGGTGATCCCTTAGGGGCAGTTAATTGGACAATGATGGAGATGGAGACTGTTCTGGCATGTATTGACTCTGATGCCTTCAGTTTAACTGAAAAGGAACATAAATCACAATTTGTAGGAGTGATCCTCATTTTGTGCTCTCTCTCTCTCTCTCTCTCTCTCTCTCTCTCTCTCTCTCTGTGTGTGTGTGTGTGTGTGTGTGAGTGAGTGATTTTACAGGAATCATCATGATATTCAACCTGAACAGTCTTCAGAGCACTTGTATAGAAATTAGAGGAGTCATGCAGTATGCTCCTATTTGCCATCCTTTAGATTCTAGTTTTAAGACTTAGTTATAGATTTTCAATCTCAACAGAAAGCAAGTTCAAATCCTCCTTTAGCCATTATAGCAGAAAACAAAGGACAGCCAGTGACTTAAGGAAACTATATAGTAACTACTGAAAGTAAGTTTTCATAGAAGAACTTGAGTTAGGAAGTGCAAGCCTTTTTAATAACAACAACAAGAAGAACAATAATAATAACAATAATTTTAATTAATTTTAATAAAAATGTGATACATTTTTCAATGTTCAGTTGACTGAGTTTCATGTTTAATGAATAAAAGAGATATTAATAATAATAATTTGTTTAATGGCTCTTCTCTTTGTAGACTATGTTTGAGGTTTTCATTTATTCTGAGGATACCTGGTAATGCTTCAGTCATGCCATTTTAGAGAAACATTGGAAGGAGTCATTTACATTATCAAGTCCAATTCTTTTTTATAGAGAAATCCAGATTATAAGGCATCTCTGTCAAACAATTGCCTAAATTCTCCTGGAAAAATTCCAATGACTCTACAATCAAACTGCCCTTTTAGAATGTTTTTTTAAAAGCTTTCATCCAGAATCTGTCTATGCATAAATTAAAAACATTAATACATGTTATCTTTCAACAGGCATATATTGGCATATATTGAAAGATAAGGTAAATAACGAAACAAAGCATCTCTTTAAATGATGTTTTTTTTCCAACTAAATATGCCTTACATCAGGGTGAAATTTACTTACCTTTGCTACCGGTTCACAAATGTGAGTGTGCTCGAGCGCTTTGCTCCCGTGTGACACCTCTGTGCATGCGCAGGACCTTCTGAGGGTCAAACATGGGACATGATGACATCTGGGTGGGTAGGTGGAGCCTCCCACTGCCGGCACTACCAGTTCGCCCGAGCCAGATAGAACTGGCTCAATTTCACCACTGCCTTACATAGTAAGAAATTCTGATATGTGATGTATTTGAACCCACTGGCAGTAAGAAAAATCCACTCTCATTCTCTGCCTCAGGATAGCTAGTAGCAATGTGATATATTGAGTAATGTGATTTAGTTTAAATATCTCTGCCCGCCCCCATATGCTAAAGAACGTCTTGTACCCAGACACCTGTATACAACAGTGAAGTATCAGGTAGAAAGAAAGTTCGGTTCAATGCAATCTATAGTCACATCTTTCAAATAGTCACCTTCACCTCCAAGAGGTTTGTGTGTGGCTATGCGTCTCTCTGCATATACCTATTCTGCACAGTTTTTGGCTAAAATAACCTTAATGGTGAGAGGGTGACATCTGGATTATACAAGAAGCCTTTTTTCTTCTCTATAGCTATTGTGGTATTTTGTGGTTTGAGCAAACTTTTCCTATAGACAGCAAGTGGCTTCCACATGCTCTGAGAATGATGCAGTGGTCTAATACAAACCAGAACAAATGCTGAAGAAAAATCCCAGTCATTAGAATCATGCTGTTCCTTTTAAGGGACCAATGAGCTTCTTTGAGCAGGGAGGGGCCAGGCGCTGGTGCCAAATGGTTTGCTAGGGAGATTCACTTTTTTTCTCCTCTGTATTTCTTGTAATGGAAGCATTTTGAAGACTTTATTGGAGACTAAAGAGTGCTGAGATTTTCCAATTCAGATGTATTTTTATTGGAAAATAGTTTGTGTATAGTCAAACCAAAGATAAGCAATTGTATGTCTCATCAATTTTAAGCAAAAAATTGGGTATGTTTTTTTTTATCGCTCTCATTATAAAAGCATGATGACTCCTTTGCTTTATTATTTCTCAGTGTGACTTAGAGGTTCAGTTTATTGAAATTCTGTGAGAATTTGGCTCCAGTGGAACTTAGTTGGATTTTTTTGGTGTTATTTTTGTTATTGCGAAAGATAGAACATGCCAGAATACATCAGACCAACGGAATATTTTCACTATTATTCTCATGTCATGTCTGAGCATAAAAAATATGGCAAGATTGCTAAAAAGATTAGCACCAATATATACTGGATGGTCATAGTGAAGATGATGAGAACCTTTGTAAAAATCTCTTTCCTTATACATTAGCCTAATAAATGCAATGTGTCTATGGCCTCTTAAGGAAGATTTTTGAAGGAAGATAGGAACTGGATGCCAGAGCTAGATGTGAACAGGCAGCACTCCAGATTAATGTTATTAGGTTAAGAAAGAACACTCTGATTGCCTCTAGTATACATAATCATTCATTCCTTTCATTTCATCATCATTTGGGGATGAAATTGATAATACCTTAACACGATGTCCACTAAAAGGTGTGTATGGAACAGAGACTCAAATACAGTACTGTAGATATGGTAGGTAAATCTGATTTTTATACGTATCTTTCAAAACTCCAGCATACTGTGACATTCTCTTTGTGAAGCCACATATTCCCTATTCTGACAAGTCATAGTCATGAGAAGGACTCATAACAGTGCTTGTAAGTGCCTTCAAACTGCAGTAGGAAAAGTGGTCCTTAATTCTTTTAAACTGAGTCAAAAGTCGATTACTTAGATCAGCAAGATCTAGTCTAAATAAGCTGCTTACTTCCTAGCCATAATGTACCTTCAGCTCAGTTTATCTTACATCTCCAAAGTACTTAAGCCTTTTATGAGCCCTCACAGTTACTGCCTATTTATTGGTTTCTAATGGGGATGCTATCTCTAACACCACCCTGTTGGGATAGCCTTAAGTCTTGGAGACTTAAGTATCAAGCTAGCCCCTGTGAGTAGAACTAGCATGTATAAATGGACGCTCTGGCTCCATGCCAGCACACCTCCTAAGAATTAATTGTAATCATCTGAGAAAAATCACCCGGCAACCAATTTGTCCCCGAAATGTCACTCTGAGAATGTTAATAGAGCATGATTCCAAGACCTTAAGACTAAAAAAAATAATAAAAAAAAAGGGCTGCAATGTGGTAGGTTCCTGTAGGAAGATCTTAAAAAACTACCTAGGGAAAGATTTCTTGATTTATTGGTGCCAGATTGAAGTACGCTAACTAACCTCCCTCAAGCATTATGCATCTTACTGGCCATTAGGATGGCAGAAGAACTAAACTCCAAAGGTGTTATTTCTGGAGAGTGCTCATGACCACCCCATCTCCTGCAGTATGAGACCCTTGTTTATTGGAGCTGACAGTGGAAACACAAGCAATTGTCATTTCTCACCACTGAAGTGGTGTCTCCTGATGATGGGGAAAACACAAGAGAACTCGGGGCAAACACAGTTTGGGATTTTATGTGCTTCCAGATAACAGGACCCATATGGTTTTTTCAACAAAGGTAAAGCTGCAAAGGAGGCCCTTGACAAGCTGCGATGACAGTGACATGATGGCCACAAAGCCAGTGTTTAGGATGTGGTTGATGTAGAGATGATTTACCCCTGCATCACATTTGTGCCCCATTTGTAGCCTGCAGGAGCTCAGGCTGCATTCAGAGCCTCCAAATAATCCTGTAAAATACTTGAAGATAATTGGGTCTCACTTTGTACTTTGTACTTTGTACTTTGTACTTTGTGGGTGATTGTTGAATTATGGCTTATTAATAAAGTACAAACAGTTTTAGTACATTTAGCCATAAGCCACGTATCACAATGTTGGGGGTTACATGACACAATTACCCAAAGCCAAACTATATTATATAAAGAGAAATTGGCCAGACAATTATTTGAAACTTGGTTTTCCCCATCCAAAATACATGTAGGATTCATTATATTACATTACATTTGGTCCTTAGCTGATTGAATGTTATCTCTAGTTCCCATTATTCTTTCAAAGATGTCCTCCCTTTTTATAGTTCTATGTTCATATGCGTGCCTTCTTTCCAGGATATGAATCTTGTCTCATATCTTAATTATGCTTAACTGGACCTACGTTTTCTGTTTTGGTCTAGGGCAGAAAAGACACATCTGGAAGTAGCTGTCTGGCGCCCTCTGCAGGGCCAAAATCTGAGACAAATGTATTTTCAAGTACTGTATCTGATTGGTTCACCATGAATGGGAAGGTTTTAGTGTATCATGGGTTTGATTTTGTATAGAACCTATAGCCTCTGGAATGAGGCAGTTCATAAATCTTATCAATAACATGAATAAATAACTTTGTTGCATTATATTCGACTGTAGTGGATAGTTATAAGTGTCATTTCACATTTGTTCTCCTGTTGGGTTGACAGTTTTGCTAATTTTTAGCACATATCTGGAGCATGAATGAATTAATGAACTCAATAGGTCTGCATTGTTCTTTTAATTTGAATGTAATCAAACCAAAGAGAGTGTAGGAAGGAGATAGCTTTTGATTAAGGAGAGTCAAGTACGTACATTTATTACATGTACATTTATTTAAATATTATATTTCTCTTTAGTCACAATGGCAACATTTTTATTAAAAGGGCTTACAATAGAATATGAGAAAATAAAATTCAAATTTACACAAAGCATACTGACTGATTTGGGTTAGGCACAACCAACTACATACATTCTGCTAAACTTTGCCTTATTTTAACGTGGCTATGGATTACAGACTATAATGACTGGATACATTCAAATTTTATCATGTCTTAACATCACAAAGGTCTGGAAGAAGCATGAATGACATGTGCATCACAACATCATCTTGCAAATTAGTTGAAACAGTTACAGTATGACTACAGAAAGGGCATAAGATGGAAAAAAATATCACACCATTAGATAGTTAAAGAAGCCATCTTTAAAAAGCTCAGTTATGTAGCCTTTTATTTTCCCACATTCTATCAGAACAAATTACAAATAGCTTCTTTATATTTATTAGGCTACTTTGGTACTTTATTTGATATAAAATCAAAAACCTCATGCCTATCCTAGTACAACTTCCTTCTTATATAGACTCCTCCATATTTCAACTATTTCCCATCAGGTTCTAATTTGATCTGAGTGGTGTTTTCTGATCTCTGGCTGTAGATGCAATTTACATAGATTTTTGTAAGGCTTTTGATACAGTAGTACATGTTAAACTGCTGTTGAAATTAAATTCTTACAACATTTCTGGTCCTTTGCACAAGTGGATTGCTGCTTTCCTGTCTAATAGACTGTAGAAAGTCAAAATAGGGAACTTGCTGTCTAATCCTGCATCAGTTAACAGTGGTGTTCCATAAGGCAGCATCTTAGCTCCCACGCTTTTCTTGCTCTATAGTGTTAACTAATAGTGTTAGCTATTTTTGTTACAGGGATAGATTTGTATTGGAGCAGCCTGCAGACCTCCCAAAGGCTCTGCGCACCCTGTTTTTGCGAAAAACGGGCCTGTTTTTCACAAAAACGGGACTTGCGGACAAGGCTTCAGGAGGCCAAAAATGGGTGTATTCCGTGTATTTTACTGTTACTATCTTCCTTAGTGGGTCGTGCAAACCGCTATTCTGAACAATCCTATTTATAGGGGGTGGGGCAGTGGTGGGTTGCCCCGGTTCTCACCGGTTCTATAGAACTGGTACTAAAACCGGCAGGAGGTCCTGCCCACCGACCCCGACATCACCAAAACGCTTCTGTGCATGTGCAGAAGAGCGCGTGCATGTGCGAGTGAAGTGAGCGGGCACGCGCGGCCCCGCTGCAAACCGGAAGTAAAGGTAAGTAGAACCCACCCCTGGGTGGGGGGCACTGAGGATGAATTTGTAGTACCAAGGGGGCAGTGGACTGAAAAAGTTTGGGAACCACTGCTCTATATCAATGATTTATGTGATCAACTTAAAAGCAATTGTGTCCTTTTTGCCGATGACGTAAAATTATTCAATACTACAGATAATTCTGTTGTTTTGCAAAGTGATCTCGACTATGTGTCTGAATGGTCGTCTATTTGGCAACTTCAAATTTCGATCAATAAATGCTGTTTTACATATTGATAAACATAATCAGAATGTCAAGTACATTGAACTAGCTGATGACTCTCACTTTATCAAGGACCTAGGTGTACTTATCTCTGACCATCTACGCTCTAAAGTTCACTGTAATAGCGTTGGTAAAAAAGCATTAAGAGTTGTAAATTTAATTTTGTGCAGTTTTTTTTCCTGGAAACATTGTATTGCTAATTAGAGCTTATAAAACTTATGCTAGACCAATCTTAGAGTATTGTTCAACTGTTTGGAATCCCCACCATACATCTGACATCAGTATAATTGAGCGGGTTCAGAAGTATTTCACGAGAAAAGTCTTGCATTCTTCTATACACAATAGAATTCCCTATGCTACTAGGCTCAAAATTTTCGGTTTGGATAATTTAGAACTGTCGCTTGTGGTCAGACCTAGGTATTGCAAAATTATACATAGTAATGTTGTACCTGTAAATGACTTTTTTTTTTAATCGCAATAATATGCGCACTAACAACCATTTTAAACTCAATGTAAGTCGTTCTAAACTTGATGTAAAAAATATGATTTCTGTAATAGACTTGTCAAAGACTGGAATCCTCTACCTGATTCAGTTGTTTCAGCTACAAATTTTCAGTTTCAGTCACAAATTGACTTCTGTGGACCTTACATCATACTTAAGTGGTCAGTAGAGAGGGTGTGCATAAGTGCACTAACGTGCCTATTGTCCCTGTCATTGTATTTTTATTCTTTTATTCTTGCTTTCATTTTTGTTTGACAAATTCAAACAAACAAACAAACAAACAAACAAACAAACAAACAAACAAACACTTTGCAGTTCTCACTTCTTGGGCTTAAGTATCAAAATCTTCCTAAACGTTATGCACATATTACCTACACCTGTGCAGTGTGTTATTAATAGATTATAAAACCATGGCAAATGTTTTCACCCCTTTCCTTGTCATATCAGCCAGGGCTCTCTCATTTAAAAAAAAATATTATTAACTTGGATGATTGCTTACCAACTACTTTTGAATTGAACCTTTAGGGATCAAGAAGAGTAGTTTCCAAATATGAAATTTGCATGAGTTTAATTATTCCTAAAATAATTTTTTTGGTGATAAAACAATCCCAAAGGTAGCTTTAATAAATTAATACAATTTACAACAATACAGTAATTATCACCATCAAACAACATTAGGAAGGACTTGATAGGTGGATAAAAATACCAACTCCGGTGTAAATATCTGTCTGACTGTGCAATGAACCATAATAATAATAAAGCCTCTAAAAATGACTACCTCTATAAAACTCAAAACTGAAACCTGCCTAAAAGTGATCCAATTGAAAGTTTTTAAAATGTAACCTAATCCTAATTAAATCAGGTAGAAATTTAATAACTAAGGCATCAAGCATACCATATCTTGGGTTATCTACCTTCTCTAGAATTGGGTTATCTACCTCCTCTAGAATTTATTAAGACAATTTAACAAAACATGGCAAAATAAGGAAATTACTAAATCTATGATTCAAAAGTAACTCCATATATTATATTTAAAGTTAATTTAATGCAAACCAAACCAAACCAAACATAGAGCCCCCCCCCATGTCACTCATTTTTTTGGAGTATGCTCATTTCCAACATATGCAGAAATTGGCTTGGAAATGGATATGTATCCCTAGTTTAGAGCAATATATGAACCCAGTTTACATACAGCCTGCAGCTGCATGTGTGGGAAAGCATACTCAGCTAAAACTCAGAAAAGGCTCACTATATAGATAAAGCTTCTCCAACCAGGTGCCCTTCAGATGTTTTAGATTTCCATCCTGGAATGTGTAGCATTATTGGTTGGAAGGCTTCATAATGCAGGAAAAATAAATCTGATCTGAATGTGCAGCAAGGCAGGTTCTGTTCCTATCAAGGTTTATTGTAGCATCTCTCAGTAATTCCCCGTTCAGTTGTTTTTTTCATTAATTTATCCACCAATAAGTCCATGTCATAAATACTGTGCCTACCATAGCTTTTATCTCCCACAACTTTTCTGCCAGCTATTGCTGTACTTTTTTAAAAAAACTGTCACAGTTTATACACACACACACACAAAAAAAACCTTGGGGAGTTAATGGGGCCAGACATCAAGGGCTGTACAGCTCACCTCAGCTTCTTGCATATGGAAAAGGAAGCTGGTGTGATTCCACAAGGATCATCGGTTTAACATAACATATATCTTCTTATTTAGAACGGGATAATTGTGAGATTTTAGAAAAAGAGGTGCTCCAAAGTTTGTTGGTTCATTCATACATGATCCTAAAAGGATATGTAAGATTCTTCCTTTCCCCTTTAAATATTTTACGGTGTTTTCCTTTTATTTCAATTTTCCCATTTCATTTATTTGATTTTTTTCACTTACTGGCAATATCCACCTGCCTGAAACTTCTGAAATCTTCTGTTCAAATGTCATGGCATTTTCTAATATTTTCATACTCTAAAGTGTACCGTATTTTCTATAATTACAGACATATTAGATACATAAATAGAAGAGAATATTTGTAGCTCAAGGTTGAGCTATGGAGTCCTTGGTGCTCACTGAACTTGATCATTTTCTTGCAGATTGTTCATTATCCAACTAGATAACATTTTCAGTGCTGGAAGGCAGTGGGGTTTGTTCACTGTATACAGTGGCTTGTTTTGTTAGTGGGATGTTTTCTTCTTGGTAGTTCCTTGATTAGACTGCTTACCGTTTAATTGTTTGTCTGAGTTAATAATTATTTGATTGGAATACGGTTCACTGAATGTTGATCTGATCTGAGACTTGGTGTTAACACCTGCTTATCTGGGTGTTGACGGATGACAAGGAGGTGTTCTGGTCTTTTGTTTCTTTTTTTTTTTTAGCTTTTAGCTTTTCTTTTTTGAATGGTATGTAAATGTTGTTTACTTCTATGTGCCTATCAATGGCCAATTTGTCTGAGTGCCAAACCTGGAATTTTCTAGTGTTTTCCAGCTTAGCTTGGTCTAGAATGCTTACACTTTCCCAGTTGAAACTTTGGTTATGTTTGTCCATGTGTTGTAAAATTATGGGGTTTTCATTGTGTCTTCTGCCTACTAGCTGTCTGTTCATGGATGTGCTCTGCTAGTCTTCTGCCTATTTGTCCTATGTAGTGGCTGTTGCAATCCGTCTGTATATTGTACTGCTTGTTGTGGATGACTTCTGTTTTTTCTTCTAGGGCTGCTAGGTCTTTTGGTTAGGATGTTTTGGAGAGCCTTAGTTGCTATTTGGAGAATTCTGGAAGTAAAAGGCCAAATATCTTGCCAAGTTTGAGAAACACTCATCTGGAGCATTTCTTCACTTGCACTGAAGAAATAGAAGTTACATGTCAAAGGGATTAATAAAGACATCAGACTTCCTTTTATAGCATTTAAAGATTTTGCTGCTCCTTCTGGTCAGCTATGCAATGCAGTTTCTCATGTTCACTTAGACTTCAATTCACAGCAGCCGACTTCACGTTCCTCTTGTCCTATTTTAGATATAAATCCCCAGAACTTTGTCTAGAAAATATCTAGTTGGAACTCCATACAGCCTACAGCGTACATTTACTTACCTTTCTTTTTCTACATTCATCAGTATTTCTGATTGTTTGCCTTTCCACTTCTGTTTAGAGGTTTGTATTAAAATTGCTCAGTATGTTTCCAAGGGGGAAATGATTATTTTCAGACTTTGCTGCTCCTGTAAGAACATGAGATTATCATTTAGTAATAGTCAGAACTCCATTGTTTTGCAATGGACAGCTTGTTTACCAAATTTCATAACAATAGAAGCTTCTAGCTTTTTTTTAAAAAAAGAAAATGCCAGGAATTAGGCCATATTAGATTAAAATTGGGTAAAATTTCCATCAGTTGTAGCAATAGTCAAAAACATCCTGAACAAAATTCAAGCAATTTGAGGGAGGTTGGGAAAAGGGAATATAGTTTTGTGACGAACAGTGGTGCTTCTTTCTGAAAACAATAAAAGTGATGATACAAGGGATGAATTCATTAATTTTTCTGAAAAAATTACTAGGCCAGCTCAACTAACTATTGTTCCCTCAAAACACATACCAAAATGCTCAAGAGGAAGCCAAGAATATAAGAATTCAGTTTAACAGAAACATCTTTAGCCAGTTTTTTGCAAAGAGAAATTATGATTTACCATGCATTTTCCAGAAATATATATAAGGAAGCAAGTCACCTGAGCACATTAACTAAATTGATTTTAACACTTTCATACAGCAGGTATGATGGTAGATGAACATCAGTTTAATGGGATGTTAGTTGTGACACTGAATCATATTATACTTGAAAATAATCTGTTTTAATTCTAGGGTCTCCCTGGGTTTATCCAAAGATCAGTATTTCAGGTGGAATCAGTGATGCTATTCCAAGTACTATGACTACGAGGAAAACAAGCTAATGTACTGGTAAGCTGAGCAGATCCATCAAGTTGTGATGGATATGACAGAACAACTTCCAAAATTCAGTAAGTCCAACAATAATCGTTATAATCATTATTATTGTTTTTAATTATGAATATTATATATCAGAGTTTCTTGCAAAATCAAATCCAGAAAGCACACACAGGAAGACTGATGCAGCAGGATTCATTAACTTCTTTATATACATAATAATACATGAAGATAAATGTACAATACCAATATAGAAGATTCTTCCAATGTAGCAGTTATAAGCAAAACACAAGGCAGGAGAGAACAGTTAGTTTCATTTCAGCAGAGCAGACAGCATGCACAGACTGCTTAGTTTCAGTTTCAATTCTCTGTACAGACTCAGAAGCTGCAGACTAAGACACACCCTGGATCCAGTCTGTCTCAGCTTCCAATTGGCTGACTTAGTTGCTATGCCTATTCATTGGCTGACCTTGTTACCATGTCTCTGCCAGTTCATGAATAATCTGACATTACAATAGATTTTATGATTGAAAGAAAATAAAATACTTGGTTAATACTATGACAAATATCCATTGTATGTGATTTCAAAATAATTATATTAGGATATGTATTTAAGTTAAAAAAGATACATTAAGATAGGAGAAACTTCAACTTTGTTGTTGGAGAGAAATTCTGTGATAAAGATGAATACGTTGCCTAGTATGTTTTTGTTTCAGACTATACTTATTTTGGCAACTAATATACCTTTTAAGGAGGTGTGGTGGCTCAGCAGTTAAGGACATTGAGCTTGTCAGCTGGAAAGCTGGCACCCCAGGTTTGAGACCCAACTGCTATGCAATAGGGTGTGCTTCCATTACTTGCCCCAGTCTCTGCTCACCTAGCAATTTGAAAACATGAAAATGCAAGTAGATAAATAGGTACCACTTCAACAGGACAGTAACAGTGTTCTGTGTGCCTTGCCATATAATCAGGCTGGCCACATAACTACAGAAATGTCTTTGGACAATGCTGGCTCCCTCGGCTAAGAAACAGAAATAAGCATTGCCTCCCTAGAGTTGAAAATCACTGGACAGGGGAAACCTTTACCTTTATATCTTTTAAACAGTGACAAAACGATATGTCTAAGTATGTGTGGCAGGGGAAAAAGCACGAGTTAAATATTAGGTGTTACAAGATGTAAAGAAAAGAGGATTGGGATTGAATTTATATTTTGAAATTATATTTTGCAGTTTGTTGTTTGATTTGGATGAAAGTGTGGGTGTTGGTCAGAAAAAGAAGACTTTTAGCATTAAAAACAGCCGGAGACTTGAATGACATGAGGATCTGTGTGGTACAATAAAGTCAAGATTAATATAGATTTCAAAAATCATTAGGTTAAACAGGCCGTATTGATTTTATATTAGAATACTTACCAATTCAGGCTGGGCCGCAAAACATCTCTATGGCTGTCAGCATAAGGGAAATAAATACGCAACCGAAAATGGTTAACATATTGTGGGATACAAGAATTCTGCCAAGGGAATCCAAAATCCAAAACAAAATTAAGAGAACAGACAATGGAAAAGAGACATGGTTTTCTTGTTTACATTTACCAGAAAGATTTAAAATAGATTAAAGAATTTATGGTACTGGACATTGTAAAACTGGAAACTGCTGAACTGGCTTGAGAATTGCATCATCCATAAGAAGTGTTACATTCTCAAACTTTTGTTTTGCACATTTTAATGATTATAATCACAAAGGCATAGAATATTGGTAGGAAAATATTCTCTGTAAACTTTTCCTTCCATTAGTGCACTACATTTATTAGAGCATTGAACAAAGAATGGGGCGATCTAGATAGGTTCAAATCCTTGCTCAGACCTCAAGCTTCCTAAATGATTTATTAGGAACTTTATGCTTAATCTATATTATACTTAATATACAGTATGTGTAAATATTTTCTGAATTTAAATAATGGTATTTTTGCAAGCTACTGTATATAAAGTCATGGTAAACATAATTTTTTAAATTTATGTTTATAAATTTTTTATTTCTAAATTTTTAGACATAAATTGTTTCAACTTCTGCCCTCAAAACGACGCTATAGGGCACTGCACACCAGAACAACTAGACACAAGGACAGTTTTTCCCCAAATGCTATCACTCTGCTTAACAACTAATTCCCACAACACTGTCAAATAATTTACTAAGAATGTATTACTATTATTCTTCTCTTCCTTACTAGTATCTATCTCTTCCCACTTATTACTATAACCATGTTGCTTGTATCTTTCAATTTATATTGTTTTTATTTGTTTCCTAATACATCATTATTAGTAACCTTGACTATCACTAAGTGTTGTATCTTTTTATTCTTTATGAATGTATTTTATTCTCCTTAGGTACACTGAGAGCATATACACCAAAGACAAATTCCTTGGGTGTCCAATCACACTTGGCCAAAAAAGAATTCTATTCTGTTCTGTTCAACTTCATCAATCACATTCAACAATTAAAGTTTTGGCCAAAGGCTATGTTAAAATGTTTTAAATGGTCTGCTCACATTCTGTTTTACAAAAACTTTATATTGCAATGTAGTAGCCCAAAAGAATGAAATGTTAGATAACCAGCGCTGTATAATTTGCAGTGGCAAAAGATATGGTAAATCTGAACAGTTTCCCAATTTCATATGCACCATTTCTGTTAGAAGAAGAGAGAACATTATTTTGTGTGTGTAACATCTTCAGTTGTTGATCAAATACTCTGAGAAAACACACAGGGCATCAAAATCAGCTCTGCCTTGCCCTATTTTAATCTCTCAGCTGGAAGAAAAATAAACTCAAACTCCTTTTCAATTCTTCTTTGTTCCAGCTGATACAGTTTCTATGCTGTTTCTCGGTTATGTCTCTATTCACAATGGCCCTCTTAACACTCAGGAAGTTTCATGTCTTGGCCAAGCTTAAGAATATGAGATATTGCAATTAAAATTTAAACTCAAGGCCTTTTTAATTCCATTTCCAGTGTAAACAAGTTTCTACTATAAACACCACATTATAGCATGTCTTCTAGGCAATAGTTCCATTAATCTCTTAGCCATTTGATATCCTCTGAGGGAAACTAGTTTTACAATTTAAAATTAACCCTTTCCATCTAATGAATTGGTTGGTATGTGCGATTGGAAGTGGCAGCCTTCTATCTAATATAGAAGAGTTCCTTTTCTCATTTTGGAGGCTAACCAATATCAAACTTGTTCATTAAAAGGAATTTGATCTTCCTGTTGCTGTGTGATGGGGTAAGCAAGAAGGGAAATGAACCTCTGCTATTCTTACATAATAGAAAGTCTATGGAGCTAATTTCTTTACAATTTGCTATCACATCAGACGATCCTTCTTGTTTAAAACAGCCTATTTTTCTACTTTGAATCTCCAGTAGACCATAGGTGCAAATTCACAACAATTCCATCATTATCTGGTGACCCTTTCTCTTTACTGTTCAATGATGCTATTAAATTCTTCCCCTTTAAGCGAAAGCCAACAGAAAGTCAAGTAGAGCAAAATTTTGAAGCCATTTAGAAAACAAATAGGATGTTACAGCTTCAGGAAGGGACTCTGCTTTCTCAATACCACAGAATTTATAAGGGAATATGTGAGGGAATAGGTTAGTAGAGTACAACGAGACCGGTTTCTTCAGAAATTGCGCTGATCCTATTAGTATTAGTACTTTTATAGATTTGAGAGCAGATGCTTAAAGACTATGTAGTTTAATCCACATTAGTTTTGTTTTCCCCAGATTTCTTCAGAAAAGCCAATATTTCCACATTTACATGATATTTCTTATAAGATATAATTTCATAATCTCTGCTTTAGGACCCATCACAGAATCTTGGTATCACTCTAAGTGACCTGACCTTCGAATTTCAGATTTGTGAGGAATCAGAGAGAATGTCCTGAAAATATGCTGAGGATTAGAAAAAGGGGATGATTGTGATTATTTTTCTTGTTAAAATAAGCTACCTGGCTATTATAGTTTTTTCACAGTGATAATATCTTTCTTCTCTGCTCATATTTGTACCATTTTGTTTCAGTTTTTTTCATACTTTAAACCCAGCCCTGGAAGATTAAAGTTAGAGAGCTATTGGTGAAAGTTATTTTTTTTTGTGAAAACTTTTTTAATATGCATTAAAGTTAATCAGACAACACAGAAATACATCATATATGAACACTAAGGTGATGAGGGACTTCCCCCACCATGACTTCTCAAATGAGGGCGTTGTACTGTTTCACCCCGCTGAGGCCTTGTAGAGGAAGGCAAACATAGTCTTATCATCTGTAGGGTGGCAGGTGATTTTGCATACTTAGGCTGTGACGTTTAGTCATTGTCCAAGAGCAAGAAAGTACTATGTTTGTTTTTGCAAATGCTTCCCTCCTTTAAAATAGAGAAATTAGCACTGGTGAAAGATGTTGGATTGACAGGCTGGGGAAATGGAAGGGTCTCTAGGCTCAGCCATAGTTTACATTCATGAAGGGCACATAGGATAAATAGAAGATAATGTTTAAAGTCATCTCTAGACACTTCAGACTTGCTTATATTTCTCTAGAAGCTCTATCATCTCCACGTGATCGATGTTGCCTATAAAGCTGTGTCTTAAAATGTTTTCTCATGCAGTCTCTACAATTCTTCCCTCTTTCATTGAAATGTAAAGATCTTCTAATCTCTAAGCTGATAGCCATTGTATTAGTCTGGAAAAAGGTTCTATTTTCTATCCATATGTTATTCATATGGTAATTGCAATTTCTTTCCTCATGTAATAGCATGTCAGATGTCTCAATTTTAAGTATTAACCTCCAACATTACCCAGAAAAAAGAACAAAAAGTATGTATTAGATCAGACTAGAAGCCTTATTTACATAGTGCACATTTTTAAAAATTCTCATTAAAAATAGACTTATTATGCATGTAGCAATGTATGAAGTGCAAAGCATGACAATACTACAAAAGAGTATTAAACTGCTACTGTATCTATTATGAGTGCTTTACTTTGGATTTGCATGAAGGAAGACAAGTGTGGTAAGGGTAGATAGCAAAGATCCCCTCCAATTTTCTTTCTTTCTTTTTTTTTTTAAATTTTAAAAACAAACTTTATTCGTATTTAAAAAAAACAAACATTTAAAACCAATATAAGAAAAACCAAACAAGTTTCTCTCAATCAAAAACACAAATTACATACACATATACAGTACATATATAGTACTCAACTTCATCTATTAACTATTTTCTATTATTATATTATACATATATACATACGCACAATAGCTTATTTCCTTTTATATCTCTCTGACAGTGCAGTTATTTATTTATATTGATTTCTTCTGAATTTCATCCTTAACCATTCCCCCTCCTCTGATTTATCCACTGGTACCAGCTATTCCATATTTTAAAGTATTTTGAGTCTTCCTTATCCTGTAACTCTAGAGTTAATTTGTCCATCTCTGCGCATATATAGATTTTTTGTATTAATTCCTGATCAGTTGGCAAGCGATCTATTTTCCAATGTTGTGCTAACGCTAATCTAGTCGCCGTTATAATGTGGAGTATTTTATATCATTTCTAATATTCTTATTAATCATGCCTAGTAAAAAGACTTCGGGTTTTAATTCAATTTCATAATTTGTTATTTCTAATATCCATGTTTTTATTTTGTTCCAATATCTCTTAATTTCTGGGCAAAGCCACCAAGCATGGTAAAAAGTTCCCTGTGTTTTTTTACATTTCCCACAGGCTGGATTTACATTCGGATACATTTTTGCTAACCTTGCGGGTGCCAGATACCATCGGTACCACATCTTATAGTGATTTTCTTTATAGGCTACCGATTTCGTCATGCTATAATTGTTTTCCCATGATCTTTCCCAATCTTCCAATTGTATACTGTGCCCAATGTTCCTCGCCCACGCTATCATCTGCCCTTTGACCAATTCTTCTGCCAAATAGTATTCAAGTAAATATTTATAAATTTTTGAAATTAATTTCCCTTCTTTAGACTCTAGTAATTTGTCCAATCAATGTTGTTTTAAATCTATTCCTCCCTCCTCTTGGTCCTTTCTGTATCTTATCTTTATTTGTGAATAGGGCCACCAGTCTATTACTATTCCTTGTTCTTTGAGCTCTACCCTAGTTTTCAATTTCCCCTGAACATCTACTATTTCTCTATATCTTAAAATGTTTTGTTTTGTTAATATGTTGGGGTGAGTGATTGCTTCTATGGTTGATAACCAGCCGGGAATTTTCATATAGTGTTTGTGTTTGATTTGTTGCCATGTGTTAATTAAAGACTTCCTAATAGTGTGGTTATTAAAATGTTTATATATTTTGTTTCCTGAGCTCCATATAAAGGCGTGCTATCCTTTCATTAAGTCATGCCCTTCTAGGTTTAGCAATCTTTGATTATCCAAGGTTATCCATTCTTTAATCCATAATAAGCTGGCAGCCTTGTAATATTTTTCCCATGCCGGGAACCCAAATCCGCCTCTAATTTTGTCATCTTGTAATATATTTAATTTTATTCTTGGTTTTTTCCCTTCCCACACAAATTTTTTGGTTATTTTGTCCAAATTATCAAAAAATTTCTTATCTAATTTTATTGGAATTGTTTGGAATAAATAAAGGAGTCTTGGAAGTATGTTTGATTTTATCGATGCTATTCTCCCCAATAAAGACAATTTTAATTTCCCCCATTTTTCTAAATCTTCCTTTATTTTCTGGACTAAGGGGTCATAATTATCTTCTTTTATTGTTGCCGTTCTAGCCGTCAAATTTATCCTTAAATATTTTACTTTTTTAACTACCTGCAGTCCAGATTTTTTTACTAATTTTTCTACTTGTTTTGTTCTCATATTTTTTGTTATCATTTTTGTCTTTTCTTTATTGATTTTTAGCCCTGCTACCTTTCCAAATTTTTCAATCTCTTTTATTAATTTCGGGGTTGTTTCTATTGGGTCTTCTATGAAGAAAACAAGGTCGTCCGCAAAAGCTTGGACCTTGTAATCCTCTCTCTTAATCTTTAATCCTTGAATTTCTTTATTTACTCTAATTCTAATTAACAAGTTTTCCAAAGTTAAAATAAAAAGTAGGGGGGACAGCGGACATCCCTGCCTTACTCCTTTATTTATTCCAAAGAATTTTGTTGGATCCCCATTTACCAAGACACATACTTTTTGATTCTGATATATTGATTTATCATTTTATCATATATCATTTTAGTAAATCTCTCTCCAAAGTTCATACTTTTGATTTGCTGCTTCATAAATTGCCAGTTTACTTGGTCAAACGCTTTTTGTGCATCCAGAAAGATCAGCGCTGCCTGTCTCTCTGGATGCACCTCGTAATATTCTAAAACATCCATTGCCATTCTTAAATTATTTTTTATCTGCCTTGTGGGCAAAAAACCGTTTTGATCCTGGTGTATTTTGTTTTGTAGTAGTATTTTCATCCTATTAGCAATTATACTCATGAAAACTTTATAATCGGTATTCAATAAAGAAATCGGCCTATAGTTTTTTATTAATGTGGTATCTGCCCCCCCTTTGGGTATTAGGGAAATATATGCTTCTTTCCATGTATTTGGTAGCTTTGCCTCCATTAGAGCTTCATTGTATATTTCTAATAGTATTCCATTTAATGATTCTCCAAATGTTTTATAGAACTCTGTTGGTAAGCCGTCTGTCCCCAGAGTTTTATTATTTTTTTGCCTCTTCAATGCTTCTTTTAGCTCCCCTAACATAATCTCCTTGTCTAATAATTCTTTTTCTTCCTCTGTTAGTATTTGCAATCCCTCCCCTTTTAAATAATGTTCAATTTCCTCCTCTGTTACTATATCCTTTTCATACAGTTTTTGGTAATATTGAACTATTATATCCTTTTTTCCCTCTAAGGCCTGTTGGATTCTGCCCTCGTCATCTCGTAACTTCTGAATTATTCTTTTTTCTCTTTCCTTCCTCAGCCTATACCAGCCAGCCACCTCCCTGGTTTGTTTGCGTGTTCAAAATAATTTTGCCTTATATAGTTCAAAGTTATTGCATATTTCCGTTGCTCTAATATGTTTAAATTATGTTTTGCTGTTAACCAATTTAACCTTATTTTTTCATCCCCCGGATTTCTTTGCAATTTACATTCCCAATTTTGAATTTCTTCTTGTAATTTGTTATATTCTTTCTCTCTCTCTTTTCTCAGTTTTACATTATAAGATATTGTGAGGCCCCTTACATATGCCTTGGTTGTATCCCATAAGTTTTGTAGGGAGGTGTGTTGTTTTGTATTTTCCTTATAGAACCATTCTAGCTCCTTTTCTATATGTTTCTTATATTCTTTTTCTTGTAATAACTGTAATAACCATCTATTCTTCTTTCTCTGCTGTCCTTTCCACTTCATCATTATTGGGTTATGATCAGCCCAATTATTTGATAAAATATCTACCTCTTCTATTTCCATCATTAACATCTTGGTTACCCAAGCCATATCCAACCTAGACCAGGACTTATGCGGATTCGAATAATATGTAAAATTTTTTGTTTCGGGGTGAAGACATCTCCAGCTATCTACCATATTTAACTCTTCCACCATATCTATAAAAGTTCTGGGTAATACATTTTTTTTATTTTTATTTTGCTGACCACATTTGTAATCTTTTCTTACATCTAGAATAGCATTGAAGTCTCCAATCAGACATATATTTTCCATTTTTTGATCTATAATTTTCTCATGTACTTTTTTATAAAATTCCAATTGTTGACTATTTGGAGCATATATTACTACCAATAATATCTTTTTAAACTCAAGTTTTAACTCTATCATAACTATCCTACCTTCAGTATCCACATACCTTATATTGCTATCTATTCCTTCCTTAATATATACCACTACTCCTCTTTTTTTTTTCCTCTGCCAATGATGAATATTCTTTACCTAATTTTTTATATTGTATATATTTTATGTCCTGTTTTCTTATATGTACCTCCTGTAGGCACACAATATCTGATTTTTGTTTCAATTTTTTTTTGTAAATTTGGTGTCGTTTGGATGGTGAGTTGAGTCCATTAATGTTTACAGATAAATTTTTTAAAGTCCGTTCCATTTCTTACTGACTTTCCTGTTGTTTCTTCTTTGTTTCTTCCTGTTCCTTTTTTTTGTCTCTTGTTTGAACTCCTTCTTCTTCCTGAATCTCTCCTTCATCTACTTTCCCTCCTTGTTGTGGGATTCTTTCCCGTTCTCTTTTCTGTTTTCCTTTGATGTTCCGTCCTTCTTCTTCTTTATTGCCATTTGTTGCTTCGATGCCCATCATTTGATCGTATAATTCCCTTGCTTTACTCTGCGAGTCCACCTTAATTTTCTTTCCCTGCCACGTTACCAACATTCCTTCCGGAGTTGTCCATCTAAAAGGTATATATCTTTTGTTTAGTAACGTGGCCAGAAACCAATAGTCTTTTCGCAAGTCTCTTATTCTTTTAGGGATTTGCTTTAGGGTGATTATTTCTTTGTTTCTATAATACATTGGTTCGTCCTTTGTTATCTTGTATACGATGTCCCTCACCTTCCTTCTTACAAATCTTATATGTACCTCCCGAGGGAGTTTGTTTTGTCGGGGGTAGTTAGTGTGAACTCGATAGACTTCATCTAATTCGTTAATTATTTTGTCTTTTTCTCTTTGGAATGCCTCTGCTATCATCTCAGCCATTACCATCGTCAAATCTTCCTCCCGGTCTTCTGCTACATTCTGGAAACGCAGATAAAATGCTGCTTTTTCCATTTCTAATTGGGCCATGGTATTCTCAAGTTCCTTATTTAATCCTGTCATTTTTGTGTCCAATGTCTCTAATTTTTCTTCCGTCAATTCAGTTTTTTGTTCTATTTCTTTTATCCTTTGGTCATTTTTTTGGATGATTTCTTGTATTAAGTCCATTTTCCCATCAATCTTTTGGATATCATTCTTGACTTCTCTCTTTACCTCATCCATGTCTTTTCTAGATTGCTCATGATTTCTAGTCATGCATTCTTGCATTTTGGCCATAGTTTCCTGAATTGTTATGAGTGTGGTCTGTATTGTTGGCATATTAAGTGTGCTGGGTTGCTTATCTGATGTGAACATTCCCTCCAAAGTTTTCTGTGTCACTGGGGAAGCCGCTGTTCCTACTAAGATTGATGTTGTTTTCTTGGCTGTCTTCAATGTGGTTGTGGTGGTGCTGGTCATTTCTTTCAAGATCCTATATTGTTCCCCCAATATTTTATCAACTTTCTCCCAAATCACCATCCAAATTCTCTATAATTCCTTTCTTTCCTTTCCTTTCTTTTTTTTTCCTATGAAAGTTCAATTCAATAACCTTTCTTTAAATAAATTCCTTTAAATAATTAATTCTCTCAATACAATATTCCATTAAAAGTGTAGTAAAGATATAAATTTAACTACAAATATAGATATAAATATATATAAATATATATCTTATATAATTAAAAATTAAACAATTGATCAATTCTTAATATCTAATAGTTAATTATTAATTATTCAGAAAAAATCAAGAAAAAGAAAATATTCAAATAGTATATAATAATTAATTAGTAATAATAATATAATATCTTAATAATTACTTTTAAATCTCTATGTATATTATAAATATTTTTCTAAGTTGTTAAATACTTACTAATAAATAAATAAATAGATAAATATCACTATATTTCTTAATTAATTCCAATAAGTAACAATATTAATTCATCTATGCCTAAGTAAAAAAAGTAAGTAGGAGCAGTGTTTTTTCAATGTTCTTATTAGGCTTTTTCACTATATTTTCAGCGAAGGAAAAAAAAACCAAGTTCTTTTACTACTGTTGGAGTCCTTTCCGGTTTCAATATGGCGATCTCTAATCTGCACAGTCACTGTATGCAATCCTTACTTTGCCAAAACTTGCTCTCCCCTTCCGTTAGAGCAGCTAGAAAAGAGGGTACAAAAAATGTCCGTTCTTCCTTTAATTTCCACTGCTTAAGTCTATTTCTCCTCACCTTCATCTTCCCTGTTTTGATGTTTTTTAGTCTTTCTTCACTGCTCTATATTCCGTCCCTTTCCTTTTTGCTCGCCTTTTCAGTTGCCGCCCATTTACGCTCTGAGTTCTTCCTTCCTCATGCTGCCCCTCCGGAAAAAAAACTTTCTCCTCATTTTGCGCCAAAATAGATAATCCAAATTAATTCCGCTTTCTGCTCCACCTCAGCAATCTTGCACTGTACTCCCTCCTTTGCTCCCAATGGTCTCAATCAGCTCGTCAGGGTCTCCGGGCCGGCTGTGCTCACCGCGCCAGCCGGCTTCTTCCCAAGCCTGGATTGAGGGATCTTCTCGGTACGGCAGGAGATCGCACCTCTCCTCGCCTCCCCCGAAGCTTCCCCTCTTTATTTCCGATCTCTCCAGGACCGGTCTCCGCCAAGAAAAGGCACCAAAGCTCAGAAAATCGGCAACAGAGAGAGAGCGTTTCTCTCCTGTGCCGCCACTATTCTACGTCACCGCCGGAAGTCCCCGCTCCCATTTTCTAGGATAGGGGCTGGGTTCACAGTTTGTTCTAACTCATGGTTTGTTTTATAGAATAGAATAGAATAGAATTTTTTATTGGCCAAGTGTGATTGGACACACAAGGAATTTGTCTTGGTGCATATGCTCTCAGTGCACATAAAAAGAAAAGATACATCTGTCAAGACTCATAAGGTACAACACTTAATGATAGTCATAGGGTACAAATAAGCAATCAGGAAATTTTATTATAATATATTGGTTATGAATTAATTCCTGGAATTTCTATCAGCCAATAAATTAACAGCATTTTTTGTGGTTCTAAATAAATAGGGTATTTATACATTTAGAACATTTATTTATTGAGAAAATGTATGTAGCTGCCCACTTTAAATACATGAACATACTGTAGTTAAAATGAGAATGAAACACAAGCTTTTATTACATTAATGAAATTTCTGTAGAATATATTTCTTATTATTATAAATTGCTTTTTAAAATGGAAAACTGAATATTCAGAATATCATATTAAGGAGTCTTGGCACTTTGCAGTGTGTGTTCTACACTTCTTAAATATTAGTCAACTATAGCTCACGTTCAGAACAGTTTTGAAGGAGGTTAATATTGTAAATATTGACACTGTGGTTAGACAAAATAAAGGCAGCTTTGTGAATTTTCAATTTAATATAATTGTCTCTCTTAGCAGAACCATTTATGTGCTTTGTGGAAGTATTTTGCTAGTAAATAAACACTTTTCAAGAACATTTCAAAGAAAAATGTAGTCAATAATAAGTGAGTGAACTGATAATCCAATTAGATTTAGCCTAATTTCTAGTTTGATCCCCTCCATTCCATTTTTTTTGGGGGGGGGTTGATGTTATTGTTCAAACTTTTGAGAGCAGCTCCACCACTTACCGTACTTCTTTTGCCTGCTTTGACATCAGGGCTCAGCTGACCCTTTCAGAAGTTCAGAGGATGACAGGAGATATGTCAAGAATAATGAAGAAAAATAGAGGAGCACACTGAGCCTGTCAGAAGAAATAAATCTCTTGCCCTTAATCCCTGTCTGTTGTTTGTTTCATCAGAAGGACATTGACAAATGATAAGCCAATATGCTGTTCGCTTCTTCCAATCACATCTGATACTCATTTCCAAAGAAGACACAAAACACGCTAAGAATGTTACAAGAGTTGCAAGAAAGGAAGATTGACTTCAAACTTTTCCCTATAACCCTGACCTCAAGGAGTCTAGCTCTTCCAAACATTCAAACTGTTCTTCTCTCTTGACTTTATGCTTCTCTTCAAGGTTAGTCCTTCCCAAAGAGGAAGATGGGATGTTTCAACCAGTTGTGGACTATAGTTAATATTCTCTTGTGTAGTTTGGAGATGATTTAAAATATTTGAAACAATCACCCATGTACAGTTTATGTTATTGCCTTAGACCAGGTGGCCACTGAAACTTCAGAAGGATGTAAAGACTAGAAGAAGAAAAGGTGCAAAAAAGATAGTCCCAATTACTAGGGACTCTAGCCACTCTTCCTTTCAAGGAAAGACTATAGCATGGGATGTCTTTAGAATGGAATGGAGGAAGATAAGGGGAGAAAAAAAAGAGAGAAGTCTTTCTTCTATTCCATAATATTAGAATTCGATGTCATCCATTGAAACTAAATGCAAGGATATTCAAGACCAACAGAAGGATTGTCTTTTTTATGCAGCACATAATTAAACTGTAGTGGACATTGTCAGCATTTGCAGTAATAGCACTCAGTATGGCTGGTGTTGAAAGCAGGCTGAACAAGTTCATAGAGGATCAAACTATAAATGGTTGTTAATATTGATCTGTTTATTTATCCTGAATCATAAGCAACAGGCCTCTAAAACTGGTTATTGTGAAATAACAGCAGAAGAGGCTATTGCCTTGAATCTTGGCTTGTAAGCTTCCCAAGTGCATCCATTTGGCTGTTTCATGACATAGAATGTTTGACTAAGTAGGCCTTTGGCCTCATCCAGTATTCTGTCTTACATTCTCATTTCCTTAAGCTTCATTTTTTCACTTCCTGGAATTTTAGGCTGGGTGAAAAAATGTTTGAAATCTACACCAAACACTTATTTTTATAATGGTAGAAAAACTCAACATATTAATCGACATATGGCATATGTTTAGTGAACAGAGCCTATTAGTGTATAATTTGATTATTTAAACCAGTACAAATAAGACCAATTGTAACATTTGTCTGCAAACCCCTTTACTGGAAGGAATTGATCTTCCAGTCAAAAAAAAAACTGTCTACAATAGGATCCCTTACTATTTGAGTCTCTGTTTGTTGAATAGCATCACTAAGGGCTGAAACTTGTCATGGGGTTTGGGCTTTAATAAACAAAAATAGTTTATTAATCTTTTATTTTATAGTTTACTTCCTTCCTTCCTTCCTTCCTTCCTTCCTTACTTACTTACTTACTTACTTACTTACTTACTAGAAGATCAACTCCTTCTAGCAAAAGAGTTTGGAGACAAATGTTACAATTGGTCTTATTTGTACTGGTTTAACTAATCAAATTATACATTAATAGGCCCTGTAGTTAATTCATATGTGGATTAATATGTTGAGTGAGTATCTAATCCAGGTCAATGTGAAGTTAGGAAAAAGTCCAAATTTGTTTTGTGTTCAACTGCCCTCTTTTGGTCAGCCATATCATGTAAAACCCATCTCTGACTCTTCACTTCTTTAAGGAAAAAGTACTGGGCTAGAAACACTTTTGTGTGTGTGTTTGTCCTGAGTCAGCTGTGACTCCTGGCAACTGCGTAGTCAAATCCCTGCCATTTTCTTGGCAACATTTTTTCTAAGTAGTTTGCCATTGCCTTCTTCCTAGGGCTAAGATAGAGTGACTCACCCAAATCAGCCAGATAACTGGGTCTAAGGCAGCAGAAGGAGAGGTTAAGTTTTAGAGCTGCTTTAGACCCAAAGTCAGCTGGTTGATTTGGGCAAATCTCTCTATTTTAGCCCTAGGAAGATGGCAATGGCTGATTTGGTAGAATCACTCTACTTTGAAAAAATGTTGCCAAGAAAATGTAGTCATTTGACCATTTAATTGCCAGGAATCAAGGCTGACCCAGGACAAACACAAAAAATGTGCTATGAGATCTAGGCTACAAATAGCTAAATGAACATCAGAGGAAAGCAAAGAGATACAGAAATCTCTAAGCATTTATTACCATGGAGTGGTCATCTTGATTTCTGTAGGATGCATCTGGTAGATCTAAATTACAGAATGTCTGGAAAATTCAAGTTTTCCATTGTAGTATTCATGGCTGTAGTCACAGTGGCCAATAAACATGACTCCAAAACTAAGTGGCTAGAAAAATCAACTGATCTATCTCTTTGCAATCACTTTCATTGCTCACATTCCTGGAAGTACTTGTGATAACAATGACTTCAAGTGGAAAAAAGAATTAGCAAAGTTTCTCCCCTGTAAGCTCTGAAAATATTTATACATCCTCCCACATACTCTCAAATGTTAACAAACACCACTCCCTGCTTGCATGTGTGGTCTAGATGACCAAGGACAGTGTGTGTGTGTGTGTGTGTGTGTGTGTGTGTGTGTGTGTAGGCATCTGATGTCTGGAGACTGCCAGTTCTGTCTGCTTCTCTGTGATGCTAGGAATGTGCCCCAAGATATTTGTCTCAGCTTCTCTCATTCTTCTTTTTTCCTTTCTGGTTGCCTTATGTTTTATGGGGGTCTAGTTATTGTGGGTGAAAGCTATCTCCTTCAGTACTGTATTCCTGCCCTTTTATTCTCCTTCCAAGGAGTGTGAGCTTCTCATCTGAAAAAAAAAAAAGCTTGATACTCCAAGAGATGGGGAAACATATAAGAGAAACATCATCACTCCCCCAGCCTTCAGCCCTCTGTGACCATCAAAAATAGAAATAGGGATATTAGGCAGGGATTGGTGGAACAAAGCTGGAGCAGCACCTTTGTGGAAGAAAGAGTGGCTTAGAACATCATTGCCTTTCTCTTCCTTCTCACTTTCCTTTCCATGTATATCATTGTAGGGGCTGATGATATAATGGACTCTTGCCAGTGTTCTCTTGGTGGATACTAAACAGGAGTAGATGTGAATGGGGATTCTGGATTTCCCTGAAGGATTGCTTTTGATTCAGTTAATCTTCAAACAGGTCCAGAGAGAGAAAGAGGTGGTGGTCTAATCCAACCACCCAAAGACCCCAAATATTTGCCACAGTGGGTCTGCGTTTAATAGTCACTGGGCAAGTAAAACTGCTCAGTGATATGAGTCTTACAGTATTGCTAACCACACTTTTAATATTAAACTGGTAGCGTTATATAAGGGCAACATTATTAAAAAAAATCCTACCCATTTCCTGTTTTTCAGTGATTATTATTGATAATGATTTAAAAATTCAATTTTTTTTGCTATAAACATTGTTTCAATGAAATTGTGGTTGTTTTCATATACAATAAAACACACACAATTATCAGCCTTTTATCACCTTTTCTTGCTAACATATTTTTATTAAAATCAGACTCCTGATTTTACCAAAATGTAAAACAGCTGTCCTATAAATACACACAATTAATAATATTGTGTGTATTTATGCTCTACTACTGAAAACAGCGGATATCTAAAAAGATTCAAAAGTTGCTTTGGTTTTATAATACTTTGATTGAATCACTCTATCAATGTATATTCGTAAAAAGGACATCCAGTTCAATGCTTTGAATGGAATCAATAAAAAGTGGCCCATAGCCTTGTGAAGGGATCTGCAGATTCAATGGCTTTTCTGCTTCTTATGGGGTTGTTACTGACAATATATGCCACTACAACTTCATTCTGCATAGATAGAGGATGATGGTATTGCTGGAGACTAAATGTATGAGGTACTTCTGATGCTGAAATGAGTTGTATTACTTTGTTTAACTGAATTTAGCCTATCAGACTCTTGGGTTGGGGGCAGGAGAAGAGAACTAGTCTTGTTTGTGGTTGTACTCACAAGTCTTTTGTTTTCTATTGTGCAAATGAAAATTTCTACATCTGCATTGATTCTGCCAACAGACTTGGGAAGTCTGCTACATCCTCACCACTGAGAAAATGGCCTAAGGCTAACCAGTTCATTTTATCTTCTGAACTCTGTAGGATTGCAACATGTATCTCTTGATAATAAGTAAATGGTTAGCAGACTACTACAGATGTCAATCCTAAATTTTATTTCTAATAAGAATTTTGGGGGACTGGGGAAATGGCACACTATCTGTCATAGCCTTTTTCTTCATGGCACTGGATCTCATTTGCCAGACTCTTTCATCTGCCTCTGCTAACTGTTGCCAACAATGTGCAACCCTGATGGTGTATAAGAGCACCAGCATGCCTACCGTCCCTGTCCTAATGTTTCTTCTATTTGTACCTATTTTATGTATCCAATCCATGCTTATACTTATTACCAAATATGTTCTTGACAAATAAAATAAATAAATAAAAATAAATGTTCTACAGTACTTCAAAGATGACAAATCTGCCTGTACCTCATCCAGACAGATCATGCTGCCAAATGTAGTTATGAGAAGGAGGAGTCAAGCTTGCCAGCCTAGTGGCAATACTTAATAATTGGAGGCAAGAAAGTTACGCCATCTCACAATACAAGTCAGTGAGTAAGCTTCAGTGGCATGCCAAGCCCAGCATCCCAGAAAAGTAAAATTAAAGAACAAAAAGTGTTTATAGCATTTATTTTTATTTTGGAATTGGATACTATCTACATGGATTCATCCCAACTTCTCAATGGGTACTTTGCTGGGCCAATGGTGTCTTTTCTTTATCCTTGTTATTTCTTCCATAGAAGATGTACAGAGAAGATTTTTGTGAATTTTTAAAATTATTTGTCATCCCTTTCTGTGAATAGAATGAAATACTCAAATACATTTCAATATTTCTGCATTATAGCCTTTTGATTTGCTTCATCAAACAGAACTCAAAATAGATCAAATCATATCAGTTTACTTCAAATTTTGAGGTGCAAATTTGAACCAATTAAAACAGAATCTGGGCTGACTTACATATTTCCAAGAAATAGATTATGCTTTAAGCATAAGTTGTTTTGAATGCTACCAAATTAAATTCTACCTTGATCTTCAAGATAATGAGTTTCAATAAACTTAATATAAGAAAAAAATAGTGTCAGGAGAGGCTAACAGAAAAATATGGATGGGAAATACTTAATAAAAGCAATAATAAAAACTGCAATTGCAAAGAAATCGACTAACCCAGTGTGACTACCCCAAAAACTTAGTGAAGGTTTGCAAAGAAAAAAGGAAAGGTTATGGAAAGAAGGTTATTTTATCAAGAAATACATACAAGGAAAAATTGTCATAGAAAAAAAAATGAGTTCAGAATGATCTGAGGTTAATGAAGAATTTTAAAAGCAGTACAATAGCTTCTGTAAGTATTGTGTATCTTCTATCTATATAAAAAAAGATGTATGTTTGTATGTATGTTCCAGCATAACTCTGGAACGGCTTGAGCAATTTCAACCAAACTTGGTATACAGATGACTTACCCTCTGGAAACAAATACTGTGTGGGTAAGACACCTCTGGTGTGTGTGTGTGTGTGTGTGTGTGTGTGTGTATGCCTGGGCTGTTGAGGAGAGCGAATGTGGCATCCTAGAGCGGGAATTGTTTGAGATGTCAGTTCCTTCACAGCTTTGTCTGGAAAGCCACCCATGTCATTCACCTTCCAGTGGACCAATGGGGAAGTGCCTGATGGATTTGGGGCAAAGTGCCAGGATTGTAGAAAGGGCGGGAAAGAGGAGCGCATGGGAGAAGGAAGGGAGAGGGCAGGGATGATGAGCATGGGAGTAGAGGGAAGAAAGGCCCCTCCCAATGGCCCCCTGTCAGACAAATGCTTCGACATCTATAAATACCTGGGCAATGCTGGGTTATCAGCTAGTTAAAAATAAAAGAGAACAAAAATCAGTATATGAGTTGCTCAATGAATATAGCAAAGCTAGCTAACAGGGAACAAGAAAAATGATTAAATGTCAGCTAGACTTGTGGTTACCAGAAATGGATTCAGCTCCAGGGGGACTTTACTTTCTAAACTTTTTTATTAGTTATATTATGTAATATATTAAATTTGAGTGAAGTCCTCCATGCCAAATTAATTAAATGTGGGACCTGATGGCAGGACTATTAAGTGGCAAGCTTGAATCCTTGCTCAAAGAGTGTGTCTAATAATGGTTCTCCATCAAACTAGAGCTACATAATAAGTATGGTGTCACAAAGTTTGGTATTAGGCCCTGTATTCTGCAATATTTTTATTAATATCTTGGAAGAGGTGTTGAAGTGGTAAAGGGAAACATTTACTGAACTTCGGGTGACAAAAGATATTCTAATGCCCTAAAAGAGAAATCAAAATCAAAATATTTTGATAGATTAGTGAAGCCAGCTGAAAATAATGCAACAAGTTTACCAGAAACAAATGCCAAGTTCTTTATTTATAACGCAGAAAGCAAATGTACTGTATAAAGTCTGTGTTGTTCTAGAATATAGGACACAGAAACATGAACATTAGAAAAAGGCAGATTCTCTCTGAGTGTTAGAAAAAAAACTTGATGAGCAAATCAACAATGGAAGAATTTTCCAGTGAAACAGTTGGTTTTTCTTCATTAGAAATGTTAAAATGAGGGCTCCACTGCCAGCTGTCATGGATACTTTAATTTGGATTTGTGAACTAAATAGGAGAGTGAATGTGATGCAGTAAATGGTTCTTCCAACTGTATGATTACAATGAGTTCTTGGTTTCCAAGATACAGAAGCTGTACTGCAGTTTAAGAACAAGCTTTCCTTTCCTATTGGCTTTGCTAATTCTATTGGTTTTTCACTCACTTCATTCCAAATACAGCTGCTCTTTTGCCCTCTTAACAAGCCTACAGGCCTGAGTGGATAATGAGTTGGCATTTTTTCCAATTGCCAGGCTTGCTGGCAATAGTTATAAATAAATTTGGCAGAATTTGGAAAGTTCAACATTAAGAAAGATTTCACTTCAAGACTATTATCGATTGCATTTCTTTTCCCCATAGGTCTTGATGAACCATTAAATTGAAAAAAGTCTCCCAAGGGCCAATTTAGAGGACTATTATGTGGATTTATAACCGGCCAATGGAGGATAAAGGCTCCATCTATGGTTCCCAGAAATCTGAAGAGAAATGAGAACATATTACTGTGTAATTTTGTACATGTTAGTGATATTTGATATATGTCGGATGCCAAAATAAAAAGATCCCTGTGACATATACAAATGACATCCAACTAGAGAGATAATCATTAGCATGAAAGAAAGAAATATAATTCTAGATAATTATATTGAATACACAAAAGTAGGGCTTGTGGCAAAAAGCATGTGATACCATTGTAATCATTGAATAAATTGGTGAATGAAACACAATTAACTGTGTCTCCAACTGGGCATTGGAGAAATCCAGAAATTAGACCACTAAAGTATCAAGAATTCTCCTTCTCCTTCTCCTTCTCCTTCTCCTTCTCCTTCTCCTTCTCCTTCTCCTTCTCCTTCTCCTTCTCCTTCTTTTCCTTCTCCTCTTCTCTCCTTTTTTTCTTCAAGATCTCTTTGCTGCAACAATTAATCATAAATAAAATTAGTTTTCAAACTTAGTGACTGGTGACCTCCAGACCTTTGACGTTTGCTACTTCCTTTGTTTGCTATAACCTCATTCATTTAACCCCATTTCATAGAAGTTTCCACTATAGGCAAGTCTTTTTGCTCTTAATGAAGGCCAGTGAAGTTGGCCTTCATTAGGCCACAAGGATTTAGGCTAGAGAAATACTACCTCTATTTATGTTCCATTCTTTCTTCCAATTGATGCCATAAACAGTGATTTAACACTACTTCCTTGAATTTTTTTTTTTTTTTGAGAATAAACTCACTTCTTCCCTGAGCATTAGACTGGTTGACTGGTTATTACTGGCAATGATTAACATATGTCTCCACCACCAGTAAAGAAATTAGCACTTTTTCTTTTTTTAGTTGATCCCAGTTTTAACCTTCCAAGTAAAAAGTGATGTTAGTTCAAGCAATTATAGACCAGAGAGCCTGTTCTTTTCTTGTGTCAAAGTCAAATGTTATTTTTCTTCTCTCTTCCCCCATCTTCACCATGCCCTGGGGTAACAGACAAATTGCAATGTACAGTATCAAAACAACCTGAGTCACATAATTTGAGGCAGCAGAAAACATTAAGTGCCTGGGTTCTGAAATGGAATTTATGTTTTTCTCTCTGAAAACACCCCCATCCACTAGCAAAATGCATTTCAAATGGCAAGTTTCGCATCTGTACCAAATTTAAGGCTAACCTTTTGAGTTGTATTGACCCTTCAGAAGGAAGCTTTACTTTTTATTCCCAGGGACATCTGCAAGCCTCATGTTTGATTTTGGCAATGTTTTGGCTGTTGTCAGCCAGTTACATTTCATTAGTTGGTAATGGATATAAATATGTGTGCCAAGTTTCTCTATACATACACATATACACACATACATACATCATAGAGCAGTCTGGAAATAAATATGAGCTATTTTTCTATGGCATGTTAAGAGAAGCATAGAGGATACAAGAACATTGAGGAATACCTATGGAATTCCCACTTGTCCAGAGTAGAATTGCTTTCCCAATTGGTGCGGGACTGGATCATTTGCAGTTCATTTGAGGGTCTTCTATGTGGTCAAGAGCAATACTGCCTGTGATCTGATGCTGTAGTTAACAAGGGTTTGCACTGTGTCCAGAAAAGATTTGGTTTGCTCAAGCTGGTGCTCCCATGCTGGTTTCAAACGTTTTTGCAGCTTGAGGCACATCAAAGGATTCCATTATGTTTTGGCTGCTTCCCAAAGTTTTAGTAGATGAGATCTCAGAGTCTTAATGTTTGGGATAGAAATATGAAGGATAAGTGAGTACTGACGGGGAGTGAAATATGCAGTGATATTGGCAGGGGTTGCAGGGGGCAGTTTTCAATGTTATCCTTGAAATGGCATGGCATGCTTCATCTTCATTCTCCAGGGAAGGTTCATAATATTTTATTAGGCTATTAGCTATTTTAAAAAAAATCTTAAGGTATCATTAAACTTATTCATGATCATCTGCCTTTAGTATTATCAGGTGATTTCTTTTTAAAATGTTAATTTATTGGCATTCTTACATTTTCTCTGTACTATCTGGACATGAGATATCTCTTCATTTTATCCCAACTACAATAGCTCTGTGAGGTTAGTTAGGTTGAGAGAGAATGGTTTGTCCCAGGTCACTTGGTGAGTTTCCATGGCTGCAAATGGAATTGAACTGGCTCTCCCTCATCGTAGTCCAACACTTTACCCATTACATATCAATTGACATATTAATACATACTAAGTCATTAATGCTGCTTACTTTTAACTAAGTAAATCATCATCATCATCATCATCATCATCATCATCATCATCATCATCATCATCATTTTAGCCATTGTCTGTCCACTGCAGGATGAATGCCTCTTCCTCATATTTCCAACTTAGATGGTCCTGACCTTTCTTTTGCCAACTAGACCCATAATAATTGCTGATGTTGTTACTCCATCTTGTTTTAGGTTTCTTTCATGGACATTTGTTATCAAGTGGGATCCAATCTCTCTTTGTTTTGGTCTACTACCCATCAGTTCAGTAGTGGAATTCAAATTGTTTTTACTACTGGTTCTGTGGGCATGGCTTGGTGGGAGTGGCTTGGTGGGCATGGCAGGGGAAAGATACTACAAAATCCTTCCATTCCCACCCCACTCCAGGGGAAGGATACTGCAAAATCTCCATTCCCACCCCATTCTGGGGCCAACCAGAGATGATATTTGCCAGTTCGCCAAACTACTCAAAATTTCCACTACTGGTTCTCCAGAACCTGTCAGAACCTGCTGAATTTCACCCCTGCACCAGTTCTTCTTGCTGTATAACCAGCCCATTTCCATTTCCATTATTTTACTCTTTTGATGATATTGTATACTTTGTTTGTTCTCAAATCCATGTGCAGCTCTTTCTAACTTGTCTTGTAATGCCGAGCATGTATCTTTCCATGGCTTTTTGCTGAGGAAATTTCAAGATTAATAATAATATTATTTCAGGTCAGATTTTAGATCATGCTGAATGTAGTTGGAGAATATTTGTCAGCAAAGAAAGTTTTGAAGACACAGTTACATAGTAAAAATGGTTTCTCTTATATGGCACCTTTCATAGGTAGTAAAGCTATGCATACTTAGAGGGGGGTGAAAGAATAGCTGCAGAGCTTTCATTTAGGCAGGTGTTTGATTTATAGACTGGATAAAAGTCATCCAATGTCTATCTTTTCTCTGCTGTTTTTCTCATACCACTTTTGTCTTTTAAGTTATTATTATCCTCATCATTTATTATTGCATTGCTTGTGACCCTTAAGTCTCATAATGGCAGATGATATAGAAGACAGCTCTTTCTTTGTTTTCCATCAACCAAGGGATCTGAATTTTTCACATGAGGAGTTTTTAACAGCTGGAGTTAATATTTTATAAAAAGAGGGGGGAAGGGTGGCATTTAGAAATCTTTCCTGTTTCTTTTTTCCAACAGGCTTTGAGAAAGCATTTAGTACAATCTAGCAACACTGTATACTGGATAATTCTCAACTTGCATGGCTGGAGGCACTTTTTCACTCTAAGATATAAACTGGTATAGACACTATTCTAACATCATGTTTTTTTTCTGTGAGCCCCCCTCCGCATTGTTGCTTTTTGACCCCAATCACTGATAAAGAATTCTTGGAAATTTGAAAGATTGCATCTATTTTGTAATAGCTGGCTTAAGAAAGGCATTGCCTTTATGTTTTTGAAATATAAATAAGCACTTCTGTAACAGTGTCACATTTCTAGAAGATCAACAGGATAATCAGTTGCCCAAAATCAATAGAAAGCAATCAGTGAAGCATATCTTTTTTCAAGATATTTCATGATGGTGCTGCCACTGAGAAATATATTATAAAATCTACTATATTATATGCTTTATAGACATAAATTGGTCCTGGAATAAAAACAAGAGATCTATGTTAATAAAACCCAGTTTTCATGAATTTCTCAAATCTGTAATATTGCAGGAATATGATATAATTCTGACTTTTGGAAGCATTATTCTGTCAACGATGGTGTACTTATCACACAGTCTCTCAGAATCATATCTAACTTAGTGGCTAAGCATACTGAAAGTCTGCCAATCACTTCCCTAACCCTAAAGAACTGTACAGAGTTGATTAGTAGACAAATAATGGAGAATAATTTTATATATGTCTACAAAGTTGTTGGAAGACAGAAAAGCTAAATTGTAAATTATAAATATTAATTATCAGTTTAGAGTTATTAATTCTTAAGCCATCAATTTGTCAAGGCCTTACCCAATGTTTGTGTAGACCCTATTCACTTTGCTTTACAACCATTATAAGGTAAAGTGTTCTAGCATTATATAAAGCTGAAGACAAAAATATATCTGCATATTTTATGCTCCAAGCTCAGAAAGTAACAGCTTAAAATCTTTCTAATTCTATGAACATGTCAAAATAAAAATAATAAGAATATTTTTAAATCCTATTAGTAGAAGCCTACCATTATTCTATGGAATGTGCATAGAAAAATGGGAATCTCTGAACATCTCATTGTAGTCATGAGAATCTTATATACAGGTCAGGAAGCTGTAGCATAAACAATACATGGAGAAACAAAGTGACTCCAGATTGGCAAAGAAGTGAATCAAGACCTTTTTTTTTTATTCTTGCCTTTTAAAAAAAATAACCTACATGCTGAATATATGTTAAGGAAAGCTAGATAAGCATGGTTTTAAAATTGGAGGAGAAAAATATTATTAAATTGCACAATGATGAGGAAACTACTCTGATAGACAATGCAAAAGATCTGCAAGCTGTAGTAATAAAGAGCAGAGTAAAAAAAAATGGGACAAAATTAAATGTAACAAAAATGAAAGTAAGGACAACAACTAGTCTTAGAATGGACCTCTAAAGATATAGATAGCATCTGTCTTTTAGGATCAACATCAACAATAAAAAAATGAGGTCTTGGGAAATACGCTGCAGATAACACTTGAGTGAACAGTCATTAAGACCTTGGGGGAAAAAAAATCAGATTCTTTGAGGTGTCTCTATCTATAAATATCAGAATAGTGCAAGCTATGGTTTTCACTATGACCCTGTAGAACTGAAAGTTGGACTTTGAAAAAGCACCTTAGGAAAAGCATTGGTTCTTTTGCACTTTGGTGTTGGAGAAGACCCCTGAGAATATTGTGGACAGCCATGAGAACAAACAAATGGATCATTTAACAAATCAACAAAGATTTTTCATTTGAGACACAAATGACCAGGCTGAAATATCTTATTTCAGACATATTATGCAACGATCTAGCTCTGTGGAGAAGGCTCTAATACTGGGAAAGATGCAAAAAAAGAGAAGAAAACTAGCATCTAGGTAGTTAGACTCAGTTACAGTGACCATGGGTGCATCGTTGGAAGACTTGAAAGACCAGTTTAAGGGAGTGATTATCACGGAGCAAGTCTATTTATGTGGTCACTAAGAATCCACAATGGCCTGATAGCCCATAACCAGTCGATTAGTAGAAGTAACAGAAATGGTTGCATATCATTTCTCTTCTCCATTCAAGTAGTTCAAAAGGTTTTGATTGTATCTTAAGACACAAAATGGTAGGATTTGTGCATAGCTATATCAAATTATTGGTCCATTTGTGAAAGCATAGTACGCTTTGTAGTGTCTACCAATTATTATGGGATTCAGTTCAGTATAATTCATTTTCTGGGGGAGGCAGGACCCTTTTCTAGTCTTATTTGAAAAACTCAAAAATTAATGCTTCACCTTTTGCCTACAAAGCTTTTATTCAAGCAATTTCCTCACTCTTTTTTAACATATACATAGGAAGGATGCACCGCCACATTTTATGACTCTGATTATTTATACTAATAATAAACACATATTAGGTACATATTTAGGAGAATTCTGGGATATTCTTGCGGACCTCACCTGGAAAATTTTATTCTTTTTTTCTGGAAAAAGGAAAAGAAAATGTATTACAAAAAATTTAGAATTTATTTGAAAATAAATTGCTATTTTTATTATTGATTCTTCATAAAAAAAGCAGTTTTTCAGTGTCTAAACTGAACTATTAAAGTGGATTTCAGTGTGATTACAATATTGATTAACTAGATGATCCAAAACTACTTAATTGGAATAAAATATTTTAACCCTATTGAAGTATATGGAGAAGGCAATCTACAATCATTTTAGATTTTACTGTTTGTGAAAGGTATTCCATTCTGTGAAATGTAAGTTGTAGTATTACAAGTAGGATATTTTGTGCAAAATTACACTGAAATATAATCTCATAAATAAGTAAATGATTAGTTAGTTACTATGAGTCACTAAGTAGGATTTTGCTATCAACTAATGGATTAATTCAAGACACATAAGAATCTATGGAGATTTTATTTTAATTTAATGTAACTTGTTTATTAAAAGGAACATATAACACAGTTATAAATGTTACAAACACACACACACATTAAGTCCTTCAATATTGCCAAATTAATGCCAAATACACAACAATAAGTGATTCTTAGGAACCCATGTAGGTTGCTGTCATCTTCACACATTCAGGCTCTTTTTTGTACTAAGCACCCAAATAGCCTTTCTTTTTATCATTTTCTCTCTACCCGTCTAAAATAAATTACATTTATGCATGGCAATGAAAGTTGACAGCTAGCTTCTTAGACTAAGAATAAAGAATTTGGGATCCAATCAGTAAAAAAAGTAGACTCCAATAATTTTTTCCTGATTCATTTGTATCATCCAGGGTGTGCCTTGTTTCATGCTGGTACATGAGTAGAAGCATTGAATGTGATCAAGTATGTCATCAAACCTGTTTTATTATATTTTATGATCTTTCCCATAAATTGGAGATGGCATATTGATAAACTTGCTGAAAATTCCTTACAGTTCCTTAATGTGAAAGGGAAAGTTACCTCTTAAATAAGATCAGCAATCAAGGAATTATTTGTAATACTGTGATTCATGAAACTTATCTACATATGTTGTTTATTTACCAATAAGTTCTATATGGTTGAGTACTATACACTCTCTCTCTTTTTCACAAACACACATCCATCTTTTTATTCCATAATCAAATTATGTGACCTTAGAATGAAAAATATGAGCTACTTATAGTATTTAACTATGAGCAAATTGTTTACAGTCAATTCTTGTTTGTTATTTGTAATATTATGTTCTATTATACTGCAAACCTCAGTTGGGAACATGCACATCAGGCACCTCAAATTTTCACCACTCTGCATGTCCAGGAATGATAAAAAAAAGTGTTATGTTTTTGTAGTTATGTATAAATTTTAGTGATCATGTAAATGTGCAAATATGAAATCTGCAAATATTGAGAATGGGTCATATATATATTGGGTTGGCTGATATAATCTTGGTTTGGTTCATACATTACATTTGTTTATCTTTATGAATAAACTACAATGGTAGGACTCTCCACTGACATGCTAAATCAAAACTCAACAAACCAGATTATGGATTAAGTATGATGTATAAACTATCTCCTCTGACATTATCTTATTGGCATAAATGAATAGTTATATCTATAACCCTTGCTCAAAAATCAACACCACTGTTCTGAATAAGATTAATCATTTTATAAGTAGTTACCATAAAAAAGGAAGCATACATGTAAATTTCATTTTTAACTGGTATGGTTTTATTTACTCTGCTTGCTGTGAGTGCTGTTTGCACATTTGAATACTTATTGTACTTTTGAGGTCTTGATTAGAGAAAAAGATAAACAAAGAAATTTCAACAGATAATCCACTTTTAGAGTTCAACATTCTAATATGTGTATATTTCCTGAACATTCTATTTATGTCATTTAAAAGTACTTAAAGGTCCATTAAAATCAAGATTAGAGAAGATGATTTTCATGTAACCAAAGAACAGGCTGTTAATCATGCAGTGTTAATTAATTCATTCTTTCCCAAAATTGATAAGACAATAAGTCAAAATATTTACTGTCTCTCTGTAATTCTTTCTTAATCATCCCATTTCTATGAAAGATGAATAATGCATGCAACAATGTTCATTTTGTTTTTAAATTTGGCAACATTAATATGAAGCTGACCTAGGCCAATTATGGCTTTAGTATCCTGTTCTTCATTAGGATGCATTTAAATAATCAATTATTGATTCATCTGCATTTAATTCTAGTTAGCTTCTACACAGATGTTATGAGGCATAAGTAAACTAATGATTTAGACTGGGTATGTCTACCAACAGTAATAGCTGCCGAATATATCTAGAAACTATTTTGGGAAAAAGGTGCCTCTCCCAGAAAACTCTGTCCTGTTTCATAAATAGAGGCACAAAACTATTATTATTAAAGACATTTCCAACCCACCAATCTGCCTGCCTCTATCTATCTCCCTAATATCTATGTTGACTATAACTGTAAAGAAGACTATCCACTTGCCCAAATAAAATTATTAAATTTATTTATTAAATTTAATAAATTTAATAAATAAATAAATAAATGTCAAGAAAAAAGGAAAGTGGATGGCAGCATCTGGCTGCCAGTCTCCTTGGCTACCTATAGAAAAAGAGTTTCCTCAGAGAGTCAGGTCTACAATTTCTGCTCTAAGCATATGCCTCCATCTAGGTTTGCATGTTTCCTGGGTCGGGGATTTGCCAAAAGGAATGTTGGCTTGTCATGGTCTTGTGTTGAGAAATACATCAGGAAAGTAGGTTGGGCTCTTGGTTCAGGCAGATGGCTTTAAATGCAATTCCCAGGCTTTTTAGTTTTTTGCAACTCACAAACTCCCCAAGAAATCAGATGTCCTTTCATTTTTTAAAATTATCTTATATATTTGAAGTATTTTGCTTAGTACTTCTCAGTCTTTTTCTGGGCGCTGAATAATATCTGCTTATCCCCAAAAGATATTGGGGTCATGCACAACTGGCCTAATTTGTATTGAAGAAGAATATTCTGAATCTGACAAAAGGATTGATATTGTAGGCTCCCCCTTTTCTTGTTTCTCCAATTTGATACTAAATTTTCATTTAGATATGTTTTTCATTTAAAGACTGCAAACAGATGCCTCTTGAACACAAGGGCAGGATCACACTGGCATGCCTTCTGACTGTGCAGATGTATTGATTGTTTGAGTTCTGTCTAATACTTTTTTCCAAAGAGCATGTCTAGGCTTGGCAGGCAGTCTCCCATTTAAGCACTAATTATCATTACCAGACCTGCAATGGTGTCTGTGTACCTAGAGCAGGCTGTCAATGTTTCGAATGTTTATGCTAGCTGAAAAAAAATTGGGGATATCTGGTCTTCTCTTCAACCATACCCTAGGGCATTGTCCTAGAGAATGTGCTGACCTGTTGCTTGTGGAATCCATCTCAGCCATTTTGCATCCCCAAGAAATCTGGCTCAATGGACATATATTATGACCAGGCAGTAAGAATATATGGCTAGAAACTGGAGACTTAAGGAGATTTCCACAGCAAAGTCTATTAGATTCTGAGTAAGAGGAGGTTAATAAAGCAACATGCTGGATATGATGTTGCTGCCTTATCCACATAGAAGAGGGGGGATCCAGTGAAGACAATTTATGTAAAGTGAACCTTGGTTCAAAACTGCTTAGATTAGTAAACAACAGCCCTGAATTAGGTGCGTGCATATATTTTTCTAAGGATTGTTTTTCTGTTCCAGTTAAACAAACTCTGTAGAATCCCTAGTGATTTGTTCCATTGTCTAATTATTTTTATGTTTCCTAAGATTCTTTGAGAGCTTTTACTTTAATTATTTTTTCCTAAGATTTAACTTAATTGCGCCTGGAAATTGTCTCAGTTGTTGCAGACTGTGTTGCAATGTCTGACGCACTGGAAAACAAACCTCATAACCTCATCTACCACACCCCCTCAGTTATTTATTACTAAATTATCCCAAATAATTTCCCTCCTAACTAATGTTTATAAGTCTTGCTTGGTATTGTCTTGTACTTTTTCCCACTTATTGACAGCTTTCTTAAAATATTGTTGACAGCAATATGTGTAATGGTGGAACAGAGAATTTACTTCATTGTAGGAATGGGATAACCTTAATGATCTTTGGTAAATGCAGTTCTCTTTGTTTTGCAATATGAAGGAATGATGCAAACCAAGGTATTATGAGAGACAAGAAGAAACCCTAAATAAGAAGTGACAAATTTCTAAATGTGCATTTCAAACATCCTACCGCTATGAGCTCCATTCCTCTCCAGAAAATATATATTTTTAATAACCTTCCTTAGCTATCTTTTCTCATGGTTTCACTCCCTCCCTGTTAGCTATTGTATCCCCATGTCACTTGAACAACCTCTTCTATCATGATAACTTCATACAAATAGAAATCTTATACACTAGTCCTTAGGACCCAACTGGCTGAATTTTGCGGTTTACTTAATAAATTATCTTAAACCCTGGTGGCAAATCACAATAGTTGGATTCACACAGCAGGCTAAGCCAAAACAAACATGTCCCTCTCAGTGGTGGGTTGTCCCTGATTCGGACCGGTTCACAAGAACCGGTAGTAAAACTGGTGGGAGGCCCCGCCCCCCGCCCTGGAGGTTGTCATCGGCGATCTGCGCATGTGCAGAAGCAAGGCGCGTGTGTGAGTGAAGCATAAGGTGACCAGATTTTAACATTGGTAAAGAGGGACATTGTGGGCGTGGCTTATTTTGTGGGCGTGGCTAGCTGGTCAAGTGACTGGGTGGGCGTGGCTAGCTGGTCATGTGACCGGGTGGCCATGGCTATGTGTATAGGGTAAGGTGAACAGATTTTAACATTGGTAAGAAGGACACCATTGTGGGCGTGGCTTATTGTGTGGGAGTGGCTTGGAGGCCATGTGACTGGGTGGGCGTGGCTAGCTGGTCATGTGACCGAGTGGCCATGGCTATGTGTATAGGGACTACTCAGAGGACTGAAAAGTCATTTCTGACAGGTCCTTACACTTTTGACCGGTCTTCACACTTATGACCATCCTCACATTTATGCCCGTGCAGCATTCTTAACAACCATGTCACTCATTTCACAACTGCTTCTCTTCACCATGGTGACAAGATAGGGCAAAAATGTAAAATGTGATGACAGTCGTAATTTCGAGGACTGGTCAAAAGTGTGAGGACCAGTCAAAAATATCTTTTTCAGCCCTCTGAGTAGTCCATATGCAAAAAAGGACTAACCAGAGGGCTGAAAAAAGTCATTTCTGACAGGTCCTCGCACTTTTGACTGGTCCTCACACTTATGACCATCCTCACGTTTATGCCCATGCAGCATTCTTAACAACCATGTCACTCATTTCACAACTGCTTCTCTTCATCATGATGACAAGATAGGGCAAAAATGTAAAATGTGAGGACAGTCATAAGTTCGAGAACTGGTCAAAAGTGTGAGGACCAGTCAAAAATAACTTTTTCAGCCCTCTGAGTAGTCCATATGCATTAAAGGATACAGCAATAGAGAGGGATGAAGGAATGGAAATTAGAGTAGGAGTGAGGGCAAGAGAGGGAGGAAGAGAGGAGGAGAAGGAGAAAGGAAGAGGAAGTAGGGAGGAGAAAAAGAGGGTGGGGTGAAGAGAAAGTAAGAAGGAAAGAAAAGAGAGAGGTGGTAGGTTTGAGGAGAAAGATTGCTGTACAATAAAAAAGATAAAAGGGAAGAAAGCCAACCCCAAGCAAATATAAAGATATTAAGATAAAGAATGAATTGTTAAACTTTAAAGAATAAAAGAGAACAAATATGAATAAATAGCAATAATTAGAAACACATATACAAACATACAATGTATTTTCTTTGAACAGAATATTTGGCTGGTTCACAAATTTAAACAGCGTTTAGTCATTTCAATTAAATTTACGATTTCTATATTTCCTTTTTGCCATATTTATTCCTCATCTATTTTTTTAAAAAAAACAATATTACCCTTCATCCTCATCTCTAATCTTAATCAAATTCAATTTTTCCCTTCTATTCTATATTATACCCCTTCCCATTGTCATCTATTTTTATATCCATCCTCACATTGGTTAATTATGTAATTATGTAATACAGTTGTTTAATACAAATTCAACATTTTAATATAAATCAATTAGTTATATAACTATCTTTTTTGTATATTAATCAATTTGAACATGAATATTCCAATTATTTCCATGCAATCCAATTTCTTACAAATCAATTAATTATATTTACCAATAATAATAAACCAAATAATTTCCCCCATATATTCCTCCAAACCACAACTTAACCATTTCTGCTTTCAACACAATATACAATTATTAATAGTATCTCAATTATTACAATTCCCTAGTTAAATAGAGCTTTTTTTCTTTTGTGTTTTAAAATCTTGAACTCTCCTTTTTTGCCCTAAATTTCCCATTGTTTGCAGTTTTGCACCTACCCTTTTTGGTGAGGAAAAAGAAAAAGAAATCTCTCTCTACCTCATTTTGTCACGTTGCAGCTTTACTTTCGCTTTCGCTTTTTCAGCATAGCTAGGGGAAAAAAAATCTGCTCCAGGAACTTTTTGCAGCTAATTAACCTAGCGGAAGCTGTAGGGGCTGTTTTTTCTATTTTTGCAGGCATGGGTCTACTCATTTTTTTTTAACACTGATCACCTGTAGGTCGGCCCTTTGAAGCCCCGCGGCAAGAGTTTAAACAGTTTTTTTTCCCTCTAGCCATCAGCGGGGACTCAGGAGGCAGCTGGGACTCAGGAGGCAGAATGAAAAATCGGGACTTTTTTAAAACGCCGCGGGACACAGGACAAATTGCTCAAAAGCGGGACTGTCCCGCCAAAAGCGGGACGTCTGGTCACCTTAGTGAAGCAAGCACGTGTGTGCAATCCAGTTGTGAACCAGTAGTAAAGGTAAGTAGAACCCACCCCTGGTCCCCCTGAAGGCTTTGAGGAAAATGCATATTTAACCCTGTGCCATTACTGGATACTTTATGGCCACTACTTCTTTTATGGCTATATCAGTGTCAGGATTTTCACAGGAGAATGCTTAAGGGAATTTGAAATAAAAAAAATCTTTTAAAAGACACTAAAAAACAAAGCCAAGCCCCCCCGCCCCCCCTCCCCAAAAGGAGGAGAAAATGTAAATAAGCACTTACAAGTCAGCCAAGTCATTGGGGCCCTGAGAAAACATAAACCCACAAATGCTTCCTTGTTCCAATGACAGTACAAATTAAATAATCCTAAACTAAATAGCTAACAATTTGTTGCCCTGTGAAGATATTTCAAACCATCTATCTGCCTTATACTCTTTCTCAAGGTACAGCAGGCCCTGGATAAAGTACAAGGGCCAAGAAATCATTGGCCGGCTGTTCTATTATATATGTTGTTATCAGCAAAGAGGCAATGCAAAATGAAAAGGGAAGAAAGAAGCCCCTTTGAGAGCCCCCTCCTGTCAGCTGAACATCCCAAACCAAAAACCAAACAAAAATTTCACTGCCAGAGACCTCTTTTCATCATGCAGAGGCACTTAGGAATATTCTAAACATTTGTGTCAAGTTTATAAGGCTTGAGAGAGACGCTGAAGGCTCCCACCCTTTTCTTGAACAAAGTTTATTCTTCCCACCAGCCTGCTCTGAGAGATGGGATTTTGGCAACATGGAATAGCAACATTTTATCAGAGCAATTTCTCTGCACAGTGGGCTGTTCTTGTGCCATGACCAGATTGTGGAGTAAAGGAGTCTTGGAAGATTTTTTTTCTGCTCTGTGAGTCACTTCAGAAAATTAAAAATTATCTGGATAATTAGTTGTTTCCCGCAAGTTCAGCCACTTGTTAACTTGGCTTTAATCTGTTGGCTTGAGTTGAGTATCCACCATTGCTTGACTTGTTGAAAGTCAGTCTAACATAGTGAACAGCCTACAACTGGAGTTGCTGAACTAGAAAGCAGGACAATTAATGTTAGACAGGTCTGAGGAGTGGGAGGCTTAGGGGCACAATGGAAAGAGCTAAAGTGTCTTGTGATCTAACAGAATCAACTGGCCTTACAAATTTATTTATTTATTTATTTATTTTATTTTATTAAAATTTATATGCTGCCCTTCTCCCGAAGGACTCGGGGCGGCTCACAAGTACAAAATGACAATAAAAACAGTATCACTAAATAGCATTCAAAATCCAATTTAAAATCCCACAGTTAACGAAAAAATCCAACCAGATCAGGTGATTTGAGTAAAAAGCCAGGTCTTAAGATCTTTGTGGAAGGAACAGAGATCAGGGGCTGTCCGGAGCTCGGTGGTAATTCATTCCAGAGGGTCGGCGCGGCCACCAAGAACGCCCTCAATCTGGGGGCCACCAGCCGACATTGTCTGGCCGATGGCACCCAGAGGAGGGCAGCCCTATGTGACCACACTGGGCAGTGGGAGGCCAGTAGGAGGTGTTCCCGCAAGTACCCCGTGCCCATGCCAAATTAAAGAGTAAAGAGAAAACTAAGATTAGAGACAGTCTGATCAGTGAAACTGCACAAAGACACTCATATAATTTTGCCTCATTCTTTCCATAGAAATGGTAAAGTAGAGGCAAATCAACTTCAAAATAATCATGAAAATAAACCAACAGACTGGAGTGGGGACTACAGAGTAAGATTCAAAAGCAGGCCTTTAGCACAGGTTTTTCTAATTCTGCATGAATCATTGCATTAAAAAGACAAATTCAAGGGACAAAAAAAATCATTTTAAAAATTGCCAACTCTATTGTGCAGCTGGGTGTAATCGTATCTATGCAAATTAGCAGCCAGGACAACATTAGATTTAAAAATTCTGATGCAGCACTAATATTTACTCTCTGACCTTGGGTCAGTTATTACACCAGCTGTATGGCAGGAGCCGCAATTATTTCATCCTAAGGGCTGGATCAACCTTGGGCAGAGGGTCAAAGGCCAGTATATAACAAAAAGGAGTAAATGGAATGAGGGTTTGGAAGTTCTAAGAGACAAACTAGGTACAAGGAAAGTGTAATAGAGGTGATAATTCTGTTTTGTCCAGTCTCTCATGTTCTGCTCAGTTGAAAAGAAGGATTGCATTTCAGTAATTAAGAGGAACAAGACCCATTCAAGCATTCACACACATACAGACAACTCTCGTATAAAAGAGGAGACAAAACAAAGCAAAATGTAGCAAAAGGAACATTGAATGTGGTGCGAGTAGCAACAGAAAATAAAGGGAAGTAAGGAACTGCTCTAGACACCCAAGTGGTCCCTGGGCCACCATTGTGCAGTTGTGATTTACAGTCTTAATGAGAGAAGAGTGCTCCCTGACACTCTTGGCTGAAGGTATCAAGGACTGGATGTGCGATATTGCACATGCAAAACAAATATATAGTGAACTATGCCCCCTCTCACATCAGTGACTCTTACTAGTCAGAGGTGATAAGTATGAGCTGGGTAGAAATATAATCTGATCTAGTTTAAGGCACCTTTTTAATGCTTCCTCTTTCTTAGGATCTCCTCAACTTCTCCCAAAAGAACTTTTTTGGTTTTCCCCTTCCATTTGACCTCTTTAATCTTTCTTCTTATATTTGTTCATCACTGATTGAAGACAAATACAGTAATATCAGAAGAAAATATTAGGAACATTCTTCTTCCTATAGAAGAAAGAAGAGCAGAGATCCAGCCCCCAATTTAATATATAGCAAGAGAGTGGGCAGAGACACACTCTTATACATAGGCATTTCTACTTGGCATACTATGTAAATTTAAAGTAATAAAATAAAAACTAAAAAAAACCACACTAAAACGATTAGAAATATGTGTGCATAACTTGCAATTCTGGGGTCCTCTGTGGTGTGTGTGTGTGTGTGTGTGTGTGTGTGTGTGAGAGAGAGAGAGAGAGAGAGAGAGAGAGAGAGGAAGAGGAAGAGGAAGAGGAAGAGGAAGAGGAAGAGGAAGAGGAAGAGAGAGATCTTTGGTGTTTGATGTAAGTGTCTCTTACTTTTAAGATCTGTATGCCTCACTGGACCATACAGTCTAATATATGCTATAAATTATTGGTTTCTAAGCAAAATATACATTATCTTCAGAATAAAGTACATGTTAATTCATGTCCCCAACTAACACATTTCTAATGTCACCATCAGCATTCTTGATTCATTAAAGATCAAGGGAATATCACACATCCTTGTATTACTTCTTGTTCAATACTTGTTCAGTAACTACTTGTTATACATTCTATTTATTCTCCCCTGTGCTTTATTTCCATTATATATCACTCTAATTGCATTCAGCAACCAATCTTCACTTCCAGATTTATACAAAACCTCATAAATCAATTTATTTGCTTTTTCATAAGCTTTCTTTAAATCAAGAAACAGGCAATAAACTTTTAACCTCACATTCATGCACTGGCAAGATATTGTCTTGGCAGGCCAAGTAGTGTCTGGGTTAGAGATCCTAGCTTATGCAAAATAACATGACCACACTTAGGGTAAAAACAGGCTTTGATTGTGCTTGTGCATACTGAGCAAAATGTGCCAAAATTTACCTATATTATCCTTTGTATTTGTAAAGTACAAGCATGATTATCATTGATAAACTGGTCTAGAACTTCTTTATCTTACTCAAAGTGATTCTGCAACATAAAAAATGGGAATTCCAAAAATAAACCCCTGCAAAGATGTTATTGTAAGGGAAATGGCTGCCAATACTGCATAGAAATTCACATGCCAGTAGAAATGCTAATAAAAATGTAAGATGAATTTTCATTTCACTTAAAGAAAGCAAATAAGGTTTAACAAAAATGTAATGTCAGAAACTAAGCAAACTATTTTGTTCATTCCTATGGAAATTATTTTTCCTGAGAGGTAGCCTTGCTTCTGCCTTTAGTCTAACTCATGCAGGATATACTCAGGTGAGTACTAACTTAAAATAGCTGGAACATTTTTGGCTTCAAGATGAGCCAAAAGTGATGCAAGTATACTGTAAATTGATTATGGAGTCTTTATGTGTGAATGCTTTTCTTTTCAATTTCTCATTATCAAGAAACAGTAAAGTATAACTCTCTTAATTCTGGATCATCAACATCTTATTTAAGAAGATGCCTGAAAATTCCTGGTCCTTTCAGTTGCAACTTTTGGCTTTCAAAAAGGACCTTTAGATATACAGACAGTTCTGGAGGTACAATATCGTTTGGGATAACATATCATGACCGATAGGCCACCTGTGACGCTCCCTTCAATTCTATTTCCTAGAGTGCCTCTAGATTTATAAACCTCAGTACGTGACTGACAGCCCAAGGTCTCCCGCAGAGTGCATGGCCTGGGAATCAGCATGTTTGGAACTGATTCAAGGAATTTGCAGCCTATCTTGTAGGAGCAGGTTTGAAAGGAGATGTTGCCAAAGTTCATTAATCCGTAAAATTGTTCCTTGAGGGGGGAAAAAAAGTTTGGGTGAGATGGTCTATCTGCAGGTATTGGATCTTACTCAGATATTTATAACATTCATATGTTCAGTTTGAAAACAGAAACATTTTTGCAAGTCCCTAAAATGGAGAGAGGAATTTCAAGTAAGAAAAGGAGAAAGAAAAAGAGAGAGTGGTGACCTTGAACAATTGAAAGAGATAAAAATTATGATTCCATTGTTTTAAGATTTCAATAATTCATTGTGCTTAAGTACATAAAAATGAAGGCATTTGGCAATAAAATTTAGATCATTTGGACATTTGGATAAAATGCAGCTGCTTTTTAAAAAGCGATTTTTAAGTAGTTCTGGAAAAAAAAAAACTGAGATGGAAATGTATTTTTTCTTCAGTTTTGTGACCAGAAAAACTCTGGACTGAAAATCTCCAAAGTTTCTTTTTAATCCTCAGCATCTGTGTCCAACCCATTCACTCCTGCAGTTTGTCTTCCTTATTTATTTTTCTGTATGTTTACTTGGAAGTGCAGACTTTTCCCAATATACACATTTAACATTTCCTGCTGGGCAAAAGAGTGACTGAAAATAAAAAATGCTGCTGAAGTCTCTGTTGGATTTCCATACAGAAAGAAGAAATATACATAGCTACAATGCAGTGTTCTGCATTGATGACAGCTGCCAGTGCACATTTACTGTAATTTAATTCAAAGTGCCATGGCAGAAAATTGTATAAAACTGCTATGAATATTTCATTGATTTTGATGGCTGGGCAGGAAATCTTGTTTGTCTCAGGCAGAATGGAAACTTAGTGAAAAGAATAGGGCAAAAATACCTTAGACAAATAGATTTGCTTTTTAAATTTATTTCCATATTGAGCCTAAAATCTCCATTTGGAAGTAAGAGCTATTCACACAATATAGAGAAATTTGTGATGGGCTTATTCAGAGCATTAAAGCTAACCTTGCCCCTCTGACAGATGTAGCTTTATGGATTTATATTTGGAATTGTTTTCAAATATATATATTTTCTTTGGAATCTTTATATCTACTGTCTTCTTTTTTCCCCTCATCTTTTTCTGTCTAACATGAATATGTGTGTTTCTGTCATTCTATATTTTCCTGCTCCATCTCACAGTATTGGCTGGCAAGTAGTGACAGTCAAATACATAGCAACACATGGTATTTCTTTGCTTGTTTGAGCATTTGTTCCCTTTCTCTCGGCTCCTGGGGCAGGAAATTAAATTAAGACAATATCTGCCCTCAGGTTTACAATGTAGAAAGCATAACACAAAATGAGAAAGAACTGGAAAGTAAGCAGAAAACAATTTTCTTTTTCAATAACCAGCTGGAATAAAAGCAGGGAGAGGGTAACTCAAAAATTCCAGTATATGTTTATGTGTATATGTGTGTATGTATGTATGTATGTATGTATGTATGTATGTATGTATGTATGTATGTATGTCAGTCAGTCAGTCTTGACTCCAGGCAACTACCTGGACACTTTCCTACAGATTTTGGAAGTGGTTTGCCATTGTCTGTTTCCTAGGACTGAAAGAGAGTGATTGGTCTAAAATCACACAGCTGAAGGAGGGAAAAGAACTTAGTCTCTTCTCCCCCCCCCCTCTCTCTCTCATGAATTATCATGGTTTTCAATGGAAATGTATATTCTGTTTGGATTTTAGATACAAAATTGGCAATTCCTGACAGAGATTAATTCAATATTGACTTTTTCAATTTGATTTTGCTCAGAGATGATGGTCACAATTCCCATCATTTCCAGAATTTTCAATAGAAGCTGTGCTTGATGGGATTTATAGAGCGATGTATCAAAAGTGATAGTTTGGGGAAGGCTGTTGTAATCAATTACAAGTATCTCAAAGCTGCATTTCTTGCATCTTCCGTTGTCCTGCAAATCTGCAAAGCTATATTTTGCAGACTGGTCCCTGACTGCTCTTTTTTTTCTTAGGAAAATGCTTAAGATTAAGCTGCACAATAGCTTAATACTATATAAGCTCAGATGGTTTATATTTTTATGATTAAAATCTCAGGTTATAGTTTTGTAACAAAACCAAACTGTTGATGAACATGAATTATCTATTTTATTGGATCTCAAATAATGTTCTTGAGGGTAGCTAAACTTACAGACGACAAAGCCCCATTTTATACAGCAAGAATTTTGGACATAACTCTAAAAAATGTTTATTAAATTCTTTATATTTTAAGAGAACATCTAAGATATAAAATGGAAAGCAAACAAACATGTTAATAAAGATGCATAAAATGTACCCATTATCATCACATACACTCTACATTGAGCAGAACCAGTTTTTGAAATCTGTACAAACGGAATGCAGTATTTAAATGAAGAATTGTCTTCATTCTTCTTGTTTACACAGATACAATTATATAGATTTTCCTGCCAATCAAATTCGACATTAAAAACTACTTGGGAGAGAATGGGGGAACTTTTCCATAACACTAGCAGTAAGGATTACCCGAAATACCCTGAAGATTTGCTTGTGGTTGTGACTTGTTCTAATCTAAACATGTTGTAATGCACAAACACATAGATTTTTAACCTGTTGAACTGATGCTTTTAAGAGTCTCTCATTCTTCACTGAAGGCTCCTGGTGTAAGTGGGGCACCAAACAAAAGCAATCTTAACACCGTTGCTACGCTGCAACATTTCACTGCAGGTTTGTCATGTATAACTTGGCAGGGCTACCTACAGAAGAAAACAAAAGGAGGCAACTGTCAGACAAACACAGGAATGTAAAAATCTTGCTTTGCTTTTGGATTAACAGCCACCTGTTAATGTTATTTGCCTAACCTCTGAATAAAGCCCAGCAGCATTGTACAAGCAGTTTCATGTTTGCTGTCAAAACAATTACAATTGTACAAACAATGTCTCTGACCCATAGATACAGGTGAAATCCCACAATGATATATCATACCCTGTAACTACTAACACTGGAAAAGCAATTACGATAGTCTTCTGAACAGTGGAAGTTGGGAATTTTGCCAGCATTTTGGAAGCAAGGATCAACACCCAGGCTTTAACCACAGATATGAGTTTTCCTAAATACACTTCAACCATAGTTTGATTTAACTCATTTCTTAAAGAGACCAGCAGAGACAGAATTGGTACAATGTGATTACATGCCATGATCTCCCATCTTACTAGAAACATCTTGGAGTGCAGTTTTGTTTTTGAAGTTTCGTTTATATTTTTAACATTTTGACTAAGGGCTCTTCTTTATGGCCATGTTAAAGTAATTTTCCACCAGTCCTTGTGGTGGCAATAATGTGGGTCAGCATAGTTAGTCCTTGTCCTTATTGCGGAATCCTCAGGAACAAGGTCGATGAGTGGTGCTGTTATCACAATTTAATGTGGGACAAATGAAGCGAGGTGATTGGCGAATCCCCTGACTTTGTTTGCCTCCTGCCTACCATCACTATCTGGCAGAAAAAATAGCCACATATCACTCTCCTTAATGTGGGAAGAGGCTAGGGAAGAGGTGTGTTTTGACAGATGGCTAGAGTCTAGACCAATGATCATCAGCTGAACATTAGACTTCTTTTGGATACAAGTCTAAGTACTTTAAAAAGTAAGGTGAAGTGGGAAAAAACTCTTCCCATTTATCTTGACCTCTCTAAATTCCCCCCTCCCCTGCCTTCATGATGTGCAGTTGATCCATAGGATAGTAAAGCCAACAGCTCCTGTACCTCCAGGATTAGTTGAGGAGCCTATTCTGGGGGTATCTCCAGACCACCCACGCAGTAAGAGCTGACTGGTGAAGTGGAATGAGAACTGTATCATCCCATGAATCCATTCTAAGATCAGTACCTGATCTGTGGGGTGGGGTCCTTTCTGATAAAGCAGGAGCAGTTCACTGCCAATTCCTTACCCACACAAAGAAGATGGCCTGAGGGGGAGATTGCATAGAGAACATGGAGCCTACAGATTGTAGGATTCCCTCATCCTACAGTCTTCCCAGTCCTTGCAACAGGCTGCCAGGGCTGAGAAGGATGGTACAAAAGCAATATACCCACCAGCCAGACCTGAGAAGCAGCTGACAGTCATTATTTTGATAGTGAAATGAAGTGAGAAAAACTGGTGCCTGTTGTGTTAGTTATATATTTTTCAGACTTTTTTTTTTTTTTAAATACGGGTTTAGTGATCTTACAGAAGTGTTCTAACATGAGTTTAAAAAGTGTTTTAAAGGAGCTTATAGTAGGAAAGGGGCAGCTGTGTGATACAGCAGGAGAGCTCCTTCCCTCTCAATTGCCAGCCCTGCTCTCAGCTATTTTCAAAACAAGTTGCCTTTCCTGCTTTTCTATGCCAAAAGCAGAATGGCTACTGGCTGGAGAAGGAAGGGATGTGCCCCTAGCAACCTAACATGGCTTGTGATGGCTGGGCAGATTCTATAACTGATTGCATCTTGAACCATATCATTAGGGAGGTGCTGTGGATTATTGATATAGCAAGACTGGTTTCAGAAGAAAAACAGGAAGAGAAAAAACAGTAGTTTAACCATGAAATTACTAATGTAAGCTGCTTCCATGGTAAACTGGAGGGAAGATGAAGGAACAACATGAGGATGTTTAAAAACTAATGGGACATATTCATGTCACACTTAGAAATTCATGAAAATGGCCCTCCCTCCCTCTCATTAACCTCTACCTTTCGATTGATATATTACAATCTTAGTCTCAGCTAGTATATTTCAGTTTCTTCAAATTTAGCATCTTCTCAGTATTTTGAAACTACATAATTAGTATATCAAGATTATTCTGTATTTTAAGAAATTATATGGAATTCAAAGGAAACATTCTTCAAGGTATGATGAAAACTATGCTGCAAGCAAAGAAGGAAGAAAAAAAGCACTTGTAAGTAAGCAATAAAGAAAAATGATAGTTCTGTATCAGGTAACTGACATTAGCAAGAGTGACATTTCTAGTCCTCTAATCTATATCACACTTCGACTAACCAGATACATCTAAGAAACTCACAAGCAGAACATAAAATAACCTCTTTCATAATTGTGCTCATGGCCACACTGACTGGAGATGGTGGGACCTATAGTTAAACAAATCGGGATTAATTGTCTGACTGCATCTTCCAACATTTTCAGACCCTATCTTCCTGGTCTTTTAAGCTCAGAGCTCATATTATTTCAATTCCATTTGCTGATTTTAACTGCTGGGCTGAAAGAAACAAAACAGAACATACAATGGCTATTGTAACTGCTGAGACAGACTACCTTCGGTGCTAATTGTTTAAAGGGTGATACATAAATTCATGGGTGTGGGTAAGTACATACAATAAGAAAATACAAGTTCTGAATTCCATCTGTCAGCATAATAGAGGCATGTAACAAGATGGGAGTAGGCTGGAAGCTGAAAGAATCCATTTTAGTTTTATTTTAATCTGTGCTCATTTCAATTTGCTGTCAGATATGATATGCTAAAGAGCTTTGGAACACAGCAAGAAACACTCACTAACAAATGCTTACCATTTTTGATTAGTCTGCACATATGTTTTCTTGTCAGGTACACCAAAAATGTCTGCATCTGGTCAAGCAAGGACAAACATATATGTCTCATACACAGCTGTACTTACACAAAAGCACACACACACCGTTTACATTTTCCAGAGTATACCCTGATCAGTAGAACCTGTAACTGTGTTTATTATTTCAGATTCCAGAGTCTCTTCTGTCTTTAAGATGTATTTCCTCATGTGCTATTTTATTTCTTGGCAGGCTGGTCTTTTTAGGAGAGTCTGGCATATGTCAAAGTGGAAATAAAGTTCCTGTGTGGGGAGGGGGATCTTGTTAAAATTCTCATCAGATAGACCCTTGACATAGACCTTTGGTGTGTGAATGTGAAAAGGACACATTGACCTCCATGTGGAAGCTCTGTATGTGAAATTTGCATATAGAATTACACATTTAGAAACGGTGCTTATTTCTTAAATAGGCCAATAATACATCCCACCATAGTCAGTGAAGTATTCGATCTGGATGCCTCTGGTCCTGGTAATACCTGACAATGGATAATTTCAGGATAATTTCTCATATGGTTCATCATTATCTTGAAACCAGACTTTAACTGATCTTTCTCCAAACAGGTAGAGAAGATGACCATTTTACACAGTCTTGCAGCTCAAGTGCGGAGTTGGTGAGAAGTCTCTCTCTCTCTGTGTGTGTGTGTGTGTATGTATGTGTGTCTATATCTTACTGAGATACAAATATTCATGAATATTAATGAATTATTTGAAACACTGCTGAAATCCACACATTTAACTATTTTTGGATGGCCATACTCTATGGATATTCCTGAGAGTATAGAATAAGATAGAGACCCATCTCCAACAGATTGAATGTGTAGCATTTTTGGATATCAAATTATAAATTTACCAAAATAGACTGGGGTCACACAATAAGTTACCTAAAGTGTCCTGCTCCCAATACTTGTGCAAATGAATCAACTAAATAATTAATTGTCTTATTGAAATAAATTGTAGTAGTCTATCCATTTATCAAGCCTGTTGAATAATCTAATGGCATTCCCTTCTTAATTTCACATAATGAAACAGTTATTAGAGCAGTCTTCTGTCAATGCTGGATGCACATTCTGGGAACTGAAATCCAGCACATTTGGAAATAGCAATTTCCATTTTTTTTCCTAACATAATTTTTTGCCATGGACATGATCTAGCCCCTTCACTGATCATATATTTGCTGAGGGTGGATCTGAGGTATGACCTACCCAGCTAATACTGACCATGTAAGGTTATTGTGAATCGTTGTTGTTGTTGTTGTTGTTGTTGTTGTTGTTGTTATTGTTGTTGTCATCGTCATCATCATCACCACCACCACTAGCACCACCATATGGCTTTCTCAAGGGCATCTAACCACATAGCACCTAACTGTTTTGTCCAAAGTGCTCTTGTCAGGTTTGACACAGGCTCTTTATAAGGATGAGTTTAGTATTCTTAAGAAAGCTAGAGCGCTAATCTTGTGCTTCATATCAATTAGAAAAGAGGACTAGATTTGGTTGGTTGCAAGTGGTAGGTTCTGTCACCATTGGATGTATTGCAGATTTTCTACTGTTTCTGCCAATGAGATGCTTTGTGTGGCTGAATGCTTTAATATTTTTTATTTCCTGGGGTGAGCAAGGCGGGGGGAGTAATTCCAGCTGTTGTGCTCATGGAACAGAAGGAAACTCATGATAGCAATAGCATTTAGACTTGTATACCACTTTACAGTGCTTTAGGGCCCTCTCTAAGCAATTTACAGTGTCAGCATATTGCCCCCAACAATCTGGGTCCTCATTTTACCAACCTCAGAAGGATGGAAGTCTGAGTCAACCTTGAGCTGATGAGACTTGAATTGCCAAACTGTTGCACTGTTATTTTATTGCAGGAATAATTGAGGGCTAGCTTGTTCTTGATTGTTTTCTACTACTGGTAATTTGCCCAACCCCATCTTCTGCACTGCACCCTGTCAACCAGGCAACTTTTGGATATAGGTCTAGTACTGTTTCAGAAGAGCAGTAGTCCTGTTTGAAATAGTGGTGGGTATCTGTAGCTCAGGTATAGGATGAAGGTAGAGGTTCATTCTCTGAGCTTGTGGGTTGGTTTCTGAATGTTTTGTTACCAGTTTAGGTAACATATTCAGTGGAATTTAGGGGATGTCAATGTTCTTCTGTTTATAAGGGCTTTGGGGTGGGGGCATCAGTAGGTCTTGTGATGATGAGGCCATGTCAGGTGAGGGTCATATCAGGCCAGGGTTTTGTGATGGGTCTTGTGGGTCAGGTGTGGGTGTGTCAAGTTAGGGTCTTGTGGTGGGTCTTGTGATGAGTCAGGTGTGGGTAACCAGTGAGAGTCTTGTGATAGATCTTGTGATGGGAAGGTTACGTCAGGTGAAGGTCATTGGGAGGTGAAGTACTGGTGGGGCGGGGGCTTGTGTAGGTAGATTATCTCTACCCAGACAGCACCAGTTTGATTGGAGCAGTACAAGAATCATTGGCTACACTACCACACTCATGACTTCATCGAAGCCTGGCACTCCACAACAACAGACACATTGACCTAAAACCAGCCTACAAACCAGGAGTGGGTTCTAAAAATTTTTACTACAGGTTCTGTGGTTATTTTGTGGGCGTTGCTTGGTGGGGGGTTAATGTGACTGGGTGGGCGTGGCCAACTTTTTTTTTTAACTTTTAAAAGCAACCTTTCTGCAACCTTAAGAGGTTGCAGAAAAAAATGCTTTTAAAAGCCTCTGACGATCAGGCAACTCAGCTGGGATCGCCAGAGGCTTTTAAAGGCATTTTTTTTCCTACAATCTCTTCGGCTGAAGAGGTTGTAGAAAAAATTCTTTTAAAAGCCTCTGACAATCCGAGCTGAGCTGTGCGATCATCAGAGGCTTATTTTTTTTTTTACTTTTAAAAGCATTTTTTCGGGCGAAGAGGTTGTAGAAAAAATGTTTTTAAAAGGAAAAAAAAAAGCCTCTGATGAGGTGGGCGGGATAAACGATCAGCGACCAGGTTGGGGACCAGTTCGGGGGCATGGCCAGCCAATGTTATTACCGGTTCTAAAAATTACTACAAATTTTTACTACCGGTTCTTATGAACCAGTGCAAACTGGGAGCAATCCACCACTGCTACAAAGCCCTTAGAATTCAGATCAACCACACAGCCAACCAGAGACAGCACTGACCCTCAACCAACCCATGCAAGCCCCTCAACTATTAGTTCATCATAAGACTCACCACAAGACCTTCACTAGACACACCCACACCTGACCCACCACAACACCCATCACAACACCCATCACAACACCCTGACCTGATGTGACTTTCACCTGACATAACCTCACCATCACAAGACCTACTGATCACATAAACTCCTTATAAACAGAAGAATACTGACACTGACATCCCCTAAATTCCTCTGAAGACATTACCTTGTCTGGTAACAAAACATTCAGAAACTAACCCACAAGCTCAGAGAACAAACCTCCACCTTCATCAGTAGTCCTATGTTCAAAAATACCCAACTAATAAGTGGCAAGTGTGAAATGTCTCTGTCCCAGTGCCATATTGGGCAACTTGACAAGTAGCTAAACAGGCCATTCTATGCCCCTGCCTACACTTGTTCCAATGCCTCCTAATTCCATGACAGGTGCTGTTTTCTTTTACAGGCAAGTAATGCTTGATTGGGGAGGAAACGACGGTGGGTGAATCCACCAATTGCTTACCAAAATGTATTATTCTTATTGTAATTATTCAGATTCAAAGATAGAATAGCCAAAAAAGATAACTGAAAGAAAATTATTTTCCAAACCATATTTCAACATTGTGGTTAGAAAGAGAAAACCAAATTCAAATTACGGCTAATTAAAGTGGATTGTTTTCATTAACTATAATTAAGATTAATCATATTTGAGGCTTTAGATGACACACTCAACAAAGTGCAGAGAACTTGTGGCTATCCATTACATATTAAGCAATATGAACTATAACAATTCAATTTAAGGGAATCTGGAAAATATGGATTCATCACATCTGCACTAAACTGAGTTTATCTAAAACAGAAGTAGAAGCGTACAATGCCTTCCTAGCAGCCATCCCAAGGGGGAGGAAAGTATCTCTAGTAAGTGTTCATGTTTTATGTAGGTGGTAGTCATAGTATTATGGATTTCCTCAGATTTATTGTATTCATAGTATGTATGCTAGGAAACCTTAATTAAACAAGTTGATTGGTGTGTGAATTTTTTCATTCAAATGAATGAATTAGTCCTTATCCACTCTTCATATGTGCATGTGAATTAAAAGAAGGCTTTGCACCAGATTTAACAATATTGTCAATATCCATTAAATATACTATGAACTTCTAGAGTGATTTTGTCAGCGCATAGCTATATCTTGACGTACATTGAAACAACCATAAATTGTTTTAGTATTTAATTAACATCTTGTGGTAAAATATGCAGGTGTTTTTTTTTTTCTTAAACAAAGCTCTTTCAATTTTACAATATACATTCAGAGTCAAATGTTATTCATTTTATATTCGCATCTGTTTAACTTCAATGATGCAAAGATTGCTAAAAAAGTTTTCCAATCCCATATCCAATAATTTCTGTATAGCTACCCTCTTAGGGGCTATCCATGTGAAAGACTTAATGCATCTTCCTTTTATGACCAGAGTTAGAATATTCTAAGAATGAGCATTTATATAGAGATACTGAGATAATAATGAGAAGAGACAATCAAACTAATATATATTGACGGTTTGTTTCTCTGCGGTCATCAAATTCCACTTAGCAATTCCTGCATGAAACAGGATTTTCAGAGAGAGAGGCATAATAATGTGATGTCCATGATTGGGGTAATGTCCATTCTTGCAGTGGAATGTACTTCCTCCAGCACTTAGATAATGGTGGGAGTTTTAAACATCATAATATAGTTGTTTCAATCAATTGCTGTGACCCATAAAAGTTCTGTTTTTGACATACTGGAGTACTAATTTTGAAAGGGTGCCTTTTGTGCAAGCAAATGATCTTCTAGGGTGGTGATCTAGATTTATTTATAGCCTGCATTTATAAATAAATGCACATTAATCACACATGTAGGGAGAGCCTCTAGGAGTTGGGCTTCATTATCAATTTTTCCATACAGTCAAGCCATCAGAGATTTAAATATTTTTTATAAATATGTTTGCTTTACACAAACATAATTTATAATGTAGCTTCATTTTTTCCTTATAAGAAGAGGCTAGGTTGCCTGGTCTTTTAGACATTCTATAATGGTGTGACATTTAAAACCATATCTAAAACCATAAATCTAACTCAAAAGCATTTTAGGTCCTATGGTCCACTTCATTAAAAACCACATCCAGAAGACAAAATTAACTTCATTCCACAGATGTAAGTGAAGCCATTAGTATTGCCTTGCTACTTAGATAGTGTCAGAGCATTCTCTGAGCTAAATTATTAGCTTTTTTGCAAGGCAATTATATAATGTATTGTATCGATTAATACCGCCTCCATCTATCTGCATTTATCTATTGGATCAAATCTGTATGATTTTCCAACAGGTTGTATTCAACAACCTTTAGAAATTCCTCCCAGCCCCATCATTACTGTGTGTCAGTGGTGAAATCCAATTTTTTTTACTATGGTTCTGTGGGCACGGCTTGGTGGGTGTGGTGTGGCTTGGTGAGTGTGGCTTGGTGGGCATTGCAGGGGAAGGATACTGCAAAATCTCCATTTCCACCCCACTCCAGGGGAAGGATACTGCAAAATCCCCATTCCCTCCCCACTCCTGGGTGAAGGATATTGCAAAATCTCCATTCCCACCCCACTCTGGGGCCAACCAGAGGTGGTATTTACCGGTTCTCCGCACGATGCAAAATTTCCTCTACCGGTTCTCCGTACTGTTCAAAATTTCTGCTACCGGTTCTCCAGAACCTGTCAGAACCTGCTGGATTTCACCCTGGTGTGTGTGTGTGAGTGTGTGTGTGCGCACAAGCGTGGGTTCTTGTGTTTTATTTTAATAGGACGATGACTGCAGCCATTCAATAAAAAGATGTTTGTTATTTGGTAAAACAAATAATGATAGACAAAATATTATTTCACAGTGACAACAAAGATATTGTGAGGCTCAGTTTTCCAGATGTAACATATGGCTGTGAAAACTGGATTATCAGAAATCCCGAATGAAAAAAAAATGGATGCCTTTCAAATGTAGTGTTGGAGAAAACGGTTAAGAATATCTTGGACTGAAAGAAAAACAAAGGTTTCAATACTAAGAGAGATAAAATCAGACTACTCACTAATAATAGTACTATTAATTAGATCAGGCACACTGGCTGGGAATGCTGGGAGTTGAAGTTCATACATCTTAAAGTTGCCAAGTTGGAAAAACATCTTCTATAAGAACTAATGACACCTGAATTTCAAATAAAACAGATGATCTTCAGGGGCTATCATTTGAATGCTACATATTTATTTTCCATTGGAGCTATACATAATTTTTTTCCCCACATACTGAGTTTGCAATTACGGATTGAAAAGATATTCTTAATGTACGTTTCAGAACGTTCCAAGCTATTTTCAATCTATGTAATACTTTTAATTCCACATGACATCTGTACATTGCATGGTTATATTTATATTTTGTGTTTACATTGTCTGTAATTGCAGTTATATATGTGTGCACATGTGTGCGTGTGTATGTGTAGGTATATCTCTCTGTTTGCCCCTGAAATAAACACCTCTTCAGTAACAGGCCTATGTGCTGAGCTGTGAATTTTCATCTCTCAGCTCATCAACTCGCCTTCCAGTCCAAACCTGTCAAGCATTTTATCCCCAGGCTGGCCGCCTTCTCTTCAGCCTCCTAGTGAGAGCAGGCATTCCCTTCGCACCCCCCTTTCTCTTATGTAGGCAGCCCCTCCACAAACAAACCTCCCGCCATGGTGACCCTTCCCCGTCAAACACATTTGACCCCAGATCCTCACACTCTGCTTGCCTCAGTGGCTCTGAGCCTGGCGGCCTTTACCATAACATTTGTTCTGCTCTGTGCATCTGACAGTCGGACTATCCCCAGTCACAGTTAGTAAAAAAGGGAAATGTTTACCAGGCGGCACTGTCTAGGTTGGGGGTTTATTAATTGCTGCCTTAGACAATTATTCAAGTGCGAGAGATTAATCATCTGGCACGACACACACGCACGCATACACATGGCCTGTGAGGCAGACGAGAAGCAGCTGTGTGTAGAAGAAAGTGGTTGGCTGAACCAAAAAAAGCTGACCTGGAAAGAGCTTGAAGAATTGGAATGCAGTAAAACGGGACCTTCCATTCACAAATCCTACTTGAATGTTCTTTGCCAAGGCAGTAAAAATTCATTCACCTATTTTTCTTGCCTTTATTGGAAATATGTTGGCAATGTGCAGTAAGCCCTTCAAAATATTTGGCTCATGGTTTTTCCAATACCGATGATTTGGATTTTCCTCTCAGATCACCAAAAACTAAACTATGGAAAGTTATGCTGTAAGATTCATGGCCTTAATTGTCAAAATCATGTTAAAGAATTATGTTCAGTACGCTCAGTTGGAAATTATTTCTGGGAAGGAAAAAAAACTCTAGTTCTATTGAGCCCATCAACCCATAAGGCAACTTTGAGTAAAAAAATGCTGCTCCTTAATTGGGATGTTAACATAGCAGGTTGTGGGAGATTCCCAACATAACTTAATGGGGAAAGGAAGAAGAAAAAGAATAATGGAAAAAAATTCATTATCAATTCACTGTATAGAACCTTTCAAAAACACCACTCCATGTTTGGAAACCTAACTAGTTAACAGTATTTTAGAGTAGCACTTAGTGAAATTGCATATGATGTAATTAAATCACTGTAGCAGGGAGGAATAACTGGCACTTCCAATGCCATATATACCTCCTAAGTCTTTGGTGCTCTCCCCCAAATGTCTCCAAAATGTTCTGCCAAATTGATTTGTTATGCAACAGAGAATGGTAATTATATGCATCATAGTAACTTCAATTAATTTAACTAAAATAACTTTTGTTTTGGCTATGTTCTGTCTACTTGTGTCTCCAGATCTAAGGCCAAAATATACAGCCAACTATGGCCCCTGAGCCACAACAAAGTTGTGTGCTCCTGCGTTATACAGATCAAGGAAAACTCATGATTTGCAATGGGTGAGGTAATATGGACAAGTACAGAACCAGAAGTTTGCTTGTATTTTTCCTGAGTTTAAAGGAAGCCTTTGAGCTCTCTCTTTCTTTGTTTTTAAGCCCAATAAATACTCTTCTCTTGCTTCCTGCTTTCAAGTAGCAGACAATTTCTTCACCAATTTTCAGCAATCGTGGTCAAAGAAATCTCAGAGAATACAAAAAATATATAGTACCTGGGAGATGACAATTGAACGTATTTCTGTTCCTTTAAGGGCTCTCAAAGCAAATTTCATTTAAACCAACAGCAGGTAGGAAACAAAAATGCAGCAGACAGGGCAAGTCCCAGGAGCAATCAGTGATGTGATTTTGCTGATGCTATTGGGCCACAGCACACTCCCTGTGGTCTTATCTGTGAGTGCTGGAGCATCTTCTATGAATAGCCATGCAACTGGGTTAGCAGATGGCAGCTAACATTATGAATATGTACCCCTAATATGTTATTTCAGAGCAATTGAATTGGAAGCATACTGATGCCACTGAACGCAGATATGGGGGCTGAGGGGGAAATTGCTATCAGCATTGGGCCTTGATCATACAAAATGGGTGGAGGATATTATGATAATTATGATAGAATTGCTGGGATTTATAAACTCAGGCATCTGAGTCCTGACTCTAAACAACCCCCAAAACACACTCATTTTGCTTTTATAAATCAGTGACACCCAACAACTGCATGGAATAGATTTTTCTAGTTCATTTCAACTTTTCATCCTAAGTGCAGTCCAGTCTTTGCCCACTAGGTTTGGTGAAGCTCACTTCTAAGCAGGCAACCCTCCTCCCCACCAATCAATCTTCCCAATTGAGTTTTCCAAGCAAAGAGCAAGTTTCATTTCCCCCAATTCTAAGTAAAGCTGGTGATTGGTCTGACTGCTACTTCCAACCTGGGCAGTAAGACAACATCTTGAGGGCAGGAAGAACATTTTAATGCAGTAGACTGAGGACAAGGATCCTCTTCCAAAATTTTGCTCCTTAGTGTTTCATCCAAATATAATGGCTACCATTCACTATCTACCAAACAAGAGGACCAGCTTTACAAACAAGTATGGTTAAGAAAACAGGCACAAAATCTACCCATCTGTATGGAAACTTGGTTCAGTCTAATTCTCATCATCAGTTACTTTCTGCCACAATGGTACTCTATAGTTTATACATCTTTTCCACTGACTTTTCTTACACTCCCTCCTCTACATACTCCAATATGTGTTTATATTTTAGAATACGACAAATCAATGTCAGAAATGTTAATGAGATTTATTTGGGATACAGACTAGAGAGAATTTTTAGATGAGAATTTCAATTCCCTCTTGGCAATATTCCAGACCTCCTGCTCTGCTTCTAAACTTCAGCTTGAAGAATCTGTCCTGCCAGCACATCAAAGACAATTGGGAAGCTCCACTTGGGGAAAAATAATATTCCACCCCCATGTTGCTTTTCTATCATCTTTAACACTCATTGTTCATGATAACATTGAAGATGAGAGGTATAAAAACCAGCTGGACATTTTTATCCTTGGCCTGAACCAATAAAACATATCCAGTAGATGCAGTTTCTGGGTATAAAAATGACCCTTCTCTTTTCCTATACCAATAATTATTTTAATTATTTTAAGATCATGCTTTTGGAATGATGATCACACTGGAGAAAAATGCCTGTTATGATATCATTGTGCAAATTATAGGAATTATATATTTGGTTTTAGGTGCATCATGCTACAGTTAAAACTTATTTTTTAATTAAAATAATATTTTAAAGTTGGCTGGGGGAGTAATTTGACAAGTATATAGGGACTGATTGATTGATTTATCATAAAAGGTAAAATACAAAACAGAAAAACAAAATAAAAACATGCATTCAGCCCTAACAACAACAAAAAAGAAAAAAAAAGTGTACAAAAAAAGAGAAAAATACCAAATAAATTTAACATCCAAATACAAAATAAATTTAACATTAAGTATACAGGGATCTGATATCCATTTAGGTAGCATTGGCATTTGCAGATAATAGTGGGAGTCCCATTTTAAAAAAGTTGATTTGAAACCATCTACGCCCATTCTTCTATAATCATCCCTTCCCCCCATATTGCTTACACTTATTCCTTTGCCCAGGACAGGAAGGGCATTAGTTCCTGGGCCTTACTTGAAGAATATGCATTTCCACACTATTACACAGAGGGGCAAAGAACTAGAGCATATCCCACTGCTTATTATATATACTGTAATGCAATGAGCATTATGAGCAGTTACCATCTTAAAGTCAGTTGTCTCTGCTTCTCTGGTACAGTCCATCAAAGTGGGTGCATTGCAGGTCTTATTAATTACAGAAAGTTGGACCCAGGTAGTGCACTCACAGTTTTGGAATCCCTACCCTCTGGAAGGATCTCTTCCCAGAAATTCTTCTGCTGACCTAGCAGTTTGAAAGCACGTTAAAAAAATGCAAGCAGAAAAATAGGGACCACCTTTGGTAGGAAGGTAACAGTGTTCTGTGCACCTTTGGCATTTAGTCATGCCGGCCATATGACCATGGAGTCGTCTTTGGACAGTGCTGGCTCTTCGGTTTTGAAACGGAGATGAGCACCGCTCCCTAGAGTCGGGAACGACTAGCACATATGTGCGAGGGGAACTTTTACCTTTTACTTTATATCTGTATAAATAGTTTTAGTGAAAGATAAGGTTTTTGGCAATAACCTTGGGAAACTATAAGCTTCTGCTTTCATCAATGAAAGATTTACAGGTAAAGGGGGCAATCATAACCATAACTTTTTTTTCTGCTTAGATTTGGGAGAGTACTTCCTCTGTGTACTTCCTCTTGCCCGAAGAAAAAAATGAATAGTATCCAACAGGCAAAGCTGCCACCTACTGGTCCCATGTTTTCTTTATATCAAGAAGAATGGGAGCATCTAGAACAGAATCTGAAACAAGAGAGCTGGACTGATAATAGGTTAGATAAAAGGCTAACATGGGACTGGGCAATTTGTGGCTCAACCTGTGTGTGAATTCAACCATTATGTTATGCCATTGTAAGGCGTTTTTTTTTTTTTAGCATATATTATGCAAAGACAAAGTTCTCTGGAGGCTTTAGTGCTGGGAAGGGTTGAAGAAATGACAAGAGTATGACGAGCTGTAAAGTAGGTGGGCTCAGTTACAGTGACAATGAAGGCACTGTTGGAACATCTGAAAGTTCAGGTTAGGGACAGATTCTCATGGAGAGATCCTATATATGTGGTTCCTAGGAGTCAAAAAATTTCATGGACCATAATCAATTAAAATAGTATCAAGTTATGATAAATTCAGCTTTGGATTTATGTGCTTTGAGAACATAGCTAAGAAGATGGATGAGATAACCTTTTTAGATTGAGGGATCATTTGGAATTTGGCAGAAGGCAAATTTATTATTGTCACCATCGCAGATCTGATCAGAGGAAAATCCAGATACCTACTGCGATATGGCATAGGGTTTCCGTTGTGTGACACACTGAACCAAGTTAAACAACGGATTAAAAATATACATGGGCAAATGGACATGGCAACCCTTTCAACTAATCATTCCCTTAAACTGCTGACAGCAGTTAAAACAACTTTCACTCTGGAAAAGTATTTACATTTAGAAATGCCATCAGTGGAGAGACAGTTATTTGTTAAATTTAGATTCGAACTTCTAGATACCAACGTTAGATTCGGCCGCTATCGGAAAATCCCGTATGTCAAAAGAATATGCATATGTGGGGTAAATGTCGTGGAGGACACGGCGCATATAATATTCGAATGTAGTCTCTATCAAGAAGTAAGAAAACAATATCTGTCCCCAATTATAAATAAATTTCCCCACTGGAATATAAGCCAAAAATTAGCATTTCTGTTGAGGGCTGACTCTCCTCCCCTGGTAAGAGCGATCACTCGATACCTTAAAAGAATGACGGCAATACGAGCCAGTTATATCAAAAAACATTTTATCAATTGTAAGGAAGATGAGCTCAATTAGAGAGGAGCTATCCTATTTGGGTTATCTAGTCTTGGCAACTTAGCTATTGAAATTTGATATTGTAAAATTTTAATGTCATCTATCATATATTTTTAGATTGCTATTTTTGTAACTGTTTTATCTTTTTCCCTTTTTCTTTTCTGTTTTGTTTGAAAAGCCTTCGGGCTATTCAATAAACTATACTAGATAGATACCCACTGATTATGTGTCATCAAATCGTTTTCAACACCTTGGTCACTGATCAAAGGGAAACACTTTTTTTGTATTATTCTTGGAAGTAGTTGTGTGATTCCAAATTATTTCTGGAAATACCATAATTATTTTTAAAGGATATGTTTTAATTAATCAAAAAAAAAAAATCCAGAATACTAGAATGCTAGCTTTGTCTTTTCTAAAATATTCTTGATATTTACTTGACTATTTCTGCTCTTATATATATATCATCTTGGCATACTTAGAAAATAAAATAATGTGGAATAAGAGCCTGGTACTTTCTTTGGAAGGGTGCCCACCTCTCCCGGAAAGGTAGAGAAAAAGTTAGTGGGTGGGAGAGCGAATCCATTCTAAAGGGGCAGGATAGAGGAATTTAAAATTTGGAAAATACATATACATAGCACTAAACGTTAGTGTGACAGAAGCTGCTATTAAGATTTTAATAAGAAACTGTCTCATTAAGGTTACTTGTATCTGTAAAAAAAAAGGAGAACTTGAAATCTTGAATTCAGAGGTGTGGCAAAAGTCCAATGTGGTGGGTAAAGCTGGATCTGCCATTGTAGGATTTTGCCTCCTCTGTAATTCCGAAGTTCAAGAGAAAAGATTATTGCAACAACCTGGAAATTATATCCTGATAGGTAATAAAGTTCATCTGGGAGGACAGAGATGCCGGTGGAGAGCTACTGGACCATTTGCCAGTAAAGGGAAATTTTTTGTTTGGCTATATCAGATCTATGTAGTGCTGAAGGCATCAGACTAGAAGCCAGATTAGGCACAAAGCCAGATGGGTAACCTAGAGCTAGTCACTTTCTCACAGTCCTAGGAAGGAGACAGTAGGAAATCCCTCCTGAAAAACCTTGCCAAGAAAACTGCAGGGACTTGTTCAGGCAATCTCCAAAAATCAGACATGATTGAATGAAAGAAAAAAAAAGTAAAACAAATAACTAGCAGCTATTTTGGAAGAACGACCATAATATCCCTTGAAAATTCACTCCACTTACTTTATAGAAAATGGGGAGTCCTGCATTTAGTATTTATCCAGGCTTAAAGGTAATGTAATCCTTGAAATTTAAGAGGCTGAAATTCATCATATCCTGATCTATACAGGCTTTGAGCATCCTGGATATGGATTACGAAAACTGAAGCCTGGCACATCTGGAAGACACCAGTTGGAAAAGTTATTTTAAAAGCTCATTTAGCCAAGAAGTATTGCTAGATCATAGAAGTAAATAAAATTTATGGATAGGTTGCTCCCTAGTGGATCTATTGTGTAAATGTTACCAGAAAAAAATAATATTAGAGACTTAATTAGTTATATTCCTGTTCCAGTCTTCACATATCTGTTAATAACAAGGAAATCTAGGTCACGATGGCCCAAGAAGTATCCAGGAAGAAGATGAGAATGGCAAGGGCTTCCAAGAAATAACATTTGATTATTTTGGTTTTAAAATACTTTCAAGTCAAACTCAATTCCTGATGGTTACATAAACAATCTATGTAAGTTTTCTTCACAAAGACGGAAGTGGTTTGCCATTGACTAATTCTGGATGCTTGACTTCGCATCCAAGCTTACAGCTCTAAAGATTTCCTGACACTCTCCAAGTCAAGTATTAATCTGATTCAACCCACTGTAGCCTTTTTTGAGACCAACTATGGTCACAAAGTGCTATCATCTGTTGTGACTGATTCTGGTTTATAGTATAATATGCAGACAGAATGAGTACAAAATTTGATTAGTCAGGTTCCCAATCAATTCAAGTGTGATAGTTGTCTAAGCCATAAGGTACATAGCTCTACCCTTTTCCCTTAGGTGTAATGTTTGCTGTCCATCATTTTCTGTTCATTCCTGCTCTCTTTCTACTTTCTTAACTGAGTCACCACTGAAGCAAAAGTTCTACTGTATCTGAAGTAGGCAACCATTTCTGCACTTTTATAACAAGAAATGTAGGAAATGGGTCTTATGGAAAGATTGTGACATGATATAATCAGTGAACAGAATCAGAAGTCTCAGAGCATATTTTGTTTTATTGGTAAGGGGTTTCTTAGGTTTAGGTTCTCTAGTTTGTTTAGCCAAAGAGAGTTAAAAATAAGAGAAGTACCTATTAAAGCACATTCTAAAAATGGCAAAGGCAGCTGTTTTCCAGCTTCAAAAATTAAGAACTTGATTTACAGAGGCTGAATACATTCTATTAATGGATTGCTTATTTTTCAAGTCACTCTTGAATCCTGTTGACGATTAGTCCCTAAAGTTTCTTTGCAACATTTTTGGAAGTGGTTTGACATTGCTTCAAGATCACCCAGATGACTTCATGCCTAAAATGGGATTAAAACTCACAGTTTTGAGTTTGCTGCCTCAATTTCTACACCAAACTACACCAAATAAAACATACAAAATTTAAAAACAGTTTAAAATAATTAAATATTTTTGGCCGCAATTTAAAACAAACCCAATTTAAAATCAGTTAAAACTTAACCCAAAATTGTGGGAACTAGCTGGGCTGGCTTGATCCCACAGTTTTGGGTTAAATTTTAACTGATTTTAAATTGGGTTTGTTTTAAATTGCGGTCAAAAATATTTAATTATTTTAAACTGTTTTTAAATTTTGAATGTTTTATTTTTATTTTGGCTGTTCACCGCCCTGAGTCCTATTGGAGAAGGGCGGTATACAAATTGAAACAAATAAATAAAAATAAATAAATAAATAAAACTAATTCTACAACTTGCAGCCCCTCCCCCCAAAACTCCAACCCTTGTGTGATTGAGAATCTACATCAGGGGTGTCAAACATGTTGTCACGGTGATGTCACGTGACGTTATCAGGACTTCCCCCTTTCGTTAAACTGGGTGTGGGCGTGGCCAGCACGTGACGCTTCTGGCTGTGAGTTTGACAGCCCTGATCTACATAGACAAAGGTATAGTTGGTAACATCCTTCCTCAATTGGCCATGAATCTGTTATCTGTGATTAAAAAAGTAATTATTAGTAGCATGCTTCCAGATACAATTATCTTTAAAGCAAAAGTTAATTAGGCTGTTATATTTGAACCACTCCATTTTAAAAAATGCATTTTATGACATTTACATTTCTATCCCAGATTTGGAGAAGACACTACAATCCATGGCATTTTTAGAAAAACAGGTAACAGATGTAATGGCTCAGGCCTGGGTGGAAGCAGGGATGGGCTTCAGTCTTCCCTTTTCATCCTTCTCAGGTGTATTGACATTGTTAGAGGAAGCAAACAAGGTTTTGTGTGCGTGACCCTCTGTGCAACTCCCCAGCCAGCATTGCCCTTGATGCTTAAAAGATTATCCACCAATTGCAACACATTGCATTTCTTTTTTTTCCTTTAAAAGGAATCACATCAAAAAGACAGTACAAGCCATGGATTTAATCATTGCTGTCAATTAAATTAAATTAATTAAATCTATAGCTTGCCCCATGATAGGATTTTTAAATCAGTCCAAATTATTCTCATAATACCACGGAGAGGTAGCTTTTATTTTAAAGCATGTTTGATATATTGTTGCGTACCTCCAACTATTGAGAATTGAAGAAGCAAGTCCATGTGTGTGTATACATTGTTTTTGAAAATCCCATATTACTCTTGATGTGTCTTGACTTCATTGCCTATGCAACTGATTTCCACCTTGATTGTCTTGCTGAGCAAAATCATTAATTGCAGGAATTGTGCAGTGCTTCCCAGACTAATGGCTTTTCATTGGAAAAAAAGTTGATCACAAGTAGAAATTCTACTAATTAAAGAGCAAAACCCAACTATAACTTTATAGATGGTATTGTGAAAAAGGATGGTCAAATATCATAGCTTCGATGCAAGAACTGTTTTTATACTTTTTTTAAAAAATAAAGGCACAGAATGTAACTTTCAACACAAGATGGCACTAGTTATTTTCTACATTCTTGGAAGGGAAATTGCAGTTGTGATAGATAAGAAGTCAAAACAAAATACAATGCATTTGATGGATCTTTTTGACCCAACTATCTTTCTGCTTCTATTTCTGTAGATGCAAAACAGATTACAGAAATATTTTCTGGGCTATCGTGAATCAGACTCTTCGAAAGGAGACTGAGCAGATTGGCGCCATTGAGATTATCTTCTCTGACTTGAGCACAAGATGTGGAAAGTAGTGGGTGGAATTTTAATAGGCTTTTGATGTTGTTAAGTACATTTTGCAGCATTCCATACCAGGGTGAGGGCTTTGCATAAAAGAACTCTATTGCCATGCCAACAAAGGGGAAAAAAAACAAATAAAACCGGTGAATTACCGGTTTAGAGCCTTGGTAGTACAGGGGTTTAAGGCACCCTGTTATTAAGCTGGTTATTAAGACCAGCTGCCTGCAATTACTGCAGGGTTCGAATCTCGCCAAGGCTCAAGGTTGACTCAGCCTTCCATCCTTTCTAAGGTAGGTAAATTGAGGACCCAGTTGTGGGGGCAATAAGCTGACTTTGTATAAATATACAAAAGGATGAAGGCTATTGCTGAGCACATTATAAGCCGCCCTGAGTCTTCGGAGAAAGGCGGCATATAAATCAAATTAAAAAAAAAAAAATTACAGAACCATGATGCACATAAAAATGGCCAAATGTTCCTCATTTATATTTAATATACCTATTATCTGCTATATGTAAGAAATTGTATGCCATCTTTGGTTTCATTTGTTGCTCTCCTGGATACATCCATGTTGAAGATAAATTGTACTGACTGAAGACATATCTAAGAAACACATCCCTACTACTGAATTTGTATTTCCTATCCAAGAAAAATAACCAGCATAGAAGGAAACTACTTATATTGTAGGAGAAAAACTTATATTAATCAGAAAATGGAGCAAAAGTGAATGTGATCTCAACCCAATATTATTAAGACAGGCATCATAGTAACAGTTAAAATATTACGTTCTGTAATAAAGACTGTTAAACCTGTAGGCCAATGGTCAGTCCTAGAATAGCTGACCATTGATAAAGCCCTTAAATGGTGATCATTCTCAATATCACTGAGTATCAGCAGCACCACTAAATCTCTAGCCCTATTTTCCTTTTAAAAGCATTGTCTTTATAATGCCAGTTAATGGATGTATTTATGTATTTTCCTGAATTACTAATTTTAGGCACAGCTACCGTTAGTGAAATGTTTACATACTATTAGTGAACACGGACCACTTGACTTTTAAACTATATTATAGCACGTAACACTCCACAGAAAAATAAAACCCTTTATTGATAGTACGAACATTTAACATGTTTAATGCTGCCATCTATAAAAATGATAAAAAGACTTCTGTTTCATACATTTGACTTTACAAATATACAGATGTTAATGAACAATTAATACTAGGTTATACAGTTTGAACTTCATTAAAATCTAATTAGTCCATGACACTTCTCAATACACAATCAAGAGAATATTAAACATTTCAATTCCATATTTTAACTATACAGAAAACTGAAATACTAACCCTTAAAATCTTAGGGGATTAGCTGGAATAATTTTCATAGTTGTGCTTAATCTCAGGATATTGGCTATTAGCAACAAAATACATTTCCTTCTACAGTTCCCCAATATTTCTATAGACTATAGTACTCAGTGCATTTCCTAATGAAATTCATTGCTCTTTATAAATCTCTATAGTGTCATGTTATAAAGAAAGGATACAAGTTAGTAAACATATAGAAATATTTTAAGGGCTGCTACAATAACCTTTTTTAAGGTAAGACACAATACCATCAAAACGTTTACTTGAGTTCAGTTATATAGCCTTCCCAATAATGGTTGCACTATAAAACTGAATTGTCTATGTGCTTATTAGGGTTGTTTCCTATGCATCTATATCCAAACACTTAGGAAAAAAATTATATAGACCATAATATGTGAAGAATAGCATTAGGTTTGTATGATTTCCTGTATCAATATATTGTGGAGTATAATGCAACCTCAGAAATATTTGACACTTTGTTAAAATACAATAATCTAGCAATCCCATACCAAAAAAAGGGAGGGGGGAGAACAATGTCTAGATCCTATATATTGGCATCCTGAAGTAATGCTTTTTTTAAAAAAAAATTGTAACAAAGAACTTTGGTCTGATGCAGGAATGGGCAATTTTGTGGTGGCAACTGGATGTGTGGCACTTATAATTGCTGGAATGAGGCAAGATTTTTTTTGGCTTATTTTTGTTTTTAAAAGGCAAAATATATGTGACAATGACAGGCAAAGAAGTATGCACCAATTTCAGCCCTTATTTGCTTTAAAAGCACTGAAAAAACCTGCACCATCTAAACCCAGATATTTGCTCCTAAATTTCACAACAATACCACCCACAACTCAATGGTTTCCCAAACCTGATCACTGAATGTCAAAGCAGCAAGTTGCAATAATTTCAAAAGATCATGTTGTGATTCTTATAATTAGTGCACACTGAGTTTGGTGAGGCATTCACATATTTTTCCTAAGGTCAAATTCAAGACACCCAGTTTATCATTAAACTTGATGTTGATTATCTCAGTAGTGAGATACTCCTGAAACAATTTCAAACATGAACAGCTATATAAGTATATTGGCCCCACTGACATGATCAAGGCATAAACGTTTGCCCTAAACTTTGCATTACTGGAAGATTATTACAAAGAAAACTGCTTCTTGAGCCTTATATTGGTCCCAGTTTATTATTTTTCTTAGGAAAATGGATTTTCTCAAATACATAAAGCCTTAAAAGTAATTGTACAAGTGATCTGAGGTATAAATAATGTCAACGTGATCACTGTTAAGATTAAAAATGTTGTGTCTAGGTATGTATACATCTCTCTATATAAACTGCATCTTTGAAAGCTTAAGAATTTGGTTTTCATATTACTGCCAAATGGGCAATTCTCTTCAGAGACAATAAAACTTATGTAGTGAGACCTATGCCTGCTTGAGTTACAGCGTTATTACATATGAAGCAATTCTTTACTTATTGCTTTGGATCTTTTAGTACTGATCCTACCTTTTTGATATATAAACATCTGAAAATCTTGATTAGTCATTTCTGATTTCAAGTAGTATTTAACTTTTTTCTCAAGGAACAGCAAAGGCCCTACTCTCAGAAGTTCTACACACAACAGTAGAATGCTTATTAAAATTTTACTTGTTTTGCTCTATGGAGAGAAACTTGTAAGGAATGGACAATATTTTGTAAAGACTGGTAACTTGGTTGCTTAAAGCTAACAACTCTTTTCAAAGTTTGTATCATGGGAAAAACATGGGTTGCATACAATTTAGCAACAGGGCCAAAGTGCACCTGACAGCAGCTACATTATTTTTTTTTTGTTCATAACAGAGAACCAGTCTAATGTTCACCTTTGGGATATTTCCTATTCATAGCACATTACTAATAAATATGTTGGAAAGGATTAAGAACCATATTGATTCCAAACATTCATGATTCAGAAATTGTTATTTTTTACAGTTGGATAATGCCTACTGGTATTACAGAGAATCACATTCATAACTGCAGGCTTTAGCTCAGGCACTTCTTAGAAAAGGAATAGAAGTTTGCATGGAGTGTTTTTCTGCATAATTTAAAAATGAGTATTCTGTTGTCATAGTCCATAGGTCAGCTCCCAGAACAGAGCAACTGCTTCTCTTTTTGTTTGATTTCCCTGCTGCCATGAGATGCCTTGAGGCTCTGAATGTTCAAAAAATTGTACAAGTTGTATTACTTTCTACACTGTATAAAACAAAGAAACAAATGTGTTATACAAGAAGATTCTGTTAGTACTTAAATAAATAACATGGAGTGAATAAAACTGACTTTCAGCTCTAGTAATTGCAAACGCTTGGAATGTTACTCTTTTTAAGACTAGCTATTGGTTGGCAATAAAATCTCAATATCTTTCCCATTGGCTACAACAGCGTTGCTTGAACAACTAGTTGCCATTTCCAGAGGAGAACCCAGGGATGCCTGACTTGAAGTTTTCACTGGTGGCGTGGTAGTTGCTGGAGAAGGAGCCAGACCAGGTTTCTTTGGAGGAATTGGTGGAGGATTTCCTCTTTCTGCTCTGGGTATAGTGGGTGATTTAATTCCAGGTGAAAGGGGACTTAAAGGACTAGAGACCTTACCTGGGCTAGTTTCACTTTTGGGACTCATAGCATTAGCGAGATTTCGGTAGTCTGTGCCAAAAGGTGAACTGTTAGGGGAGACTGGTTTGATAGGCCCCTGCTGACTGGTGAATCTGGAGAGAACCTGAGTGACTGTATTGCGGGCAAGCTGTTTTGCTGCAGAATTATCAGCAAAAGTAGGTGACAAATCTCTGGAGGGCGGACTTTGGAGACCACTTGATTGATGATCTTGATCAGCCTGAGATTGGAATTTGTGACGAGCAGCATGGAAGCGCTGATTGATTCCCACTTGATAGGAAGATTGGTAGCTAGGGTTGCTGGTTGATGTTCCAAGTAGACGCTTACTCATGACTGGGGAGGAACATGGTGAAGATGTCAGAGAAGAAGCAGCGGTATTGCTGGGAGACAAGGAAATTCCATTGGAAGGGAGTGGTGGAACTGAAGCAGAAAGAGACTCTGTTCTTACTGGGGAGGTGCTACTTTCTGCAGTACTCTCAGCAGCTGGCCCAACAGACTTGCCCTTGTCTAGATTCTCTACTGCAGTTTGAGACGCCTCAACACCTGTTAGTGTATCAGCATCACAATGTCCATTTGCCTTGGCATAGGGATGGAGAGCTGTGGCCAGTGGTAACGTGTGTGCCAATTTGATTGAAGACTCCTGGTTTATGTTTTCTGTCAAATGATTACTAGTCTGAGAAGCCACTGACCTACCTAAGGAATTTTCTGTAACAGTTGCTGTGGACACCACTGAGACACATGGGGATGTGCTCTCAACTTTGTTGCTGCCAGTTTTCAAAGAAGTTTCTACGTGTTTTAATGTTTTTTTCAGATCCTCTATTTCTTCTTTTAGGACTTTGGTGCGGTTTTCTTCCCGGTTAAGTTTGGCTTTCAACTGCTCTCGTTCAATGTCAAACTCAGATAACTGTTTTTCAACTTGTGCTTCCATTTGCAAGCCTCTTTTCTTCTTGGCTGCTAGCTCCTCCTCCAACTGGTTTACTTTGCTTCTTTCCTTTTCCAACTTCATATTTAACTCTCCAAGCTTTTGCCCTTCCTCTGTAGCTTTAGTTGTGGCTTTCTTACATTCCAACACAAGCATAGAAGAAAGTTGCTTGTGGTGTGCACGTTCTTCCTCCAGTTGGCTAGCCAACTTTTTCTGTTCCCTCTCGAACTTCTTCACCTGAGATTTTTCAAATTCCAACTAAAACAAAAGTATATTTTAAAAAATGTTAAAAGCTTTAACATCCAATCAAAGTAAAATAAATAAATAAGAGTAAATAATGAATATAAAGATTTTTCAGAGAAAAAAAATGAAGTTTTTAATATTTGCATTTGAATCCAAATAAGTAAAAAGTTATAGAGTAAATTGAACAATAATACATTATAAAGTAAATGCAACATGGAATGTCTAATTTTCTGCTTGAGGGAGAAAGTAAAACTCAAAATTTAGAGACCAACATAAGTTCCCCCACCCACAGAAGGCATGTTCTCTTGTGTTAAACATTAATTAATCATTTCCCTCTGATTGCTACTTGCAAAGAAGACATACCTGTTGTGTGAGCCGTTCTCGTTCTTTTTCCAGCATATAAGTGACATCATCGCCTTCAGCAGTATCTTGGGCGTGTCGCTGCCTTTCTTCTTCAAGATCCAAAATTACCTTTCAAACCAAAATGAACATTATCAATCCTATTTAGAGAAGTAATTACTACTGTATCCAAATGTAAAGAAAGAAGATTCCTATCTGCCCAAAGCAAAATTTAAAGCAGACAGATACTCCTTAACTTTTGCTGATGAAATCTTTTTGAAAGGATCCAGGGCAATGGTAAAACAGACATCTACCATTCCCAGCATACCTTTTAATATTCTCCAAATTTATCCTTATTATTTAATTATACATGTAATCTTTGGCTTGAAACCGTAATTGAGCCCAGAATTACACTTGTAAACTATTCTGGTCATTATGAGTGGATTTATTTTATGACATTTTTGCATCAGTCATTTTGCGTCAGTCAACACCAGTCATTAAATGAATCCATTTCACCCAATGGACATTCTTTTTTGGAAATTAGAAGTAAATGGTGGAAACTGGCAAAAACCCCCATTGAAAATCATGCAACATTGGAGAATGCTACAAATGTCTGTAAGGGAGAGCCAGTTATCAAGCACCCAGATTGTGACCATGTGACTGTATTTGCATAGGTGTGTGTGGCTGTCGTAACTTCAAATCCCTGCAATTTCCTTGGCAAGGCCCTCTCCCCGGTGGTTTGCCATTGCCACCTTCTTAGGGCTGAGAGAAAGTGTCTGCCCCAAGGTCACCCAGCTGGCTTTGTGCTCAAGTTTTTAGCCTGATGCCTCTAACCACTACATTAAACTGGCTCTGGGATGTAATTTGAAAGCAAAATAACAATTAAGCAGCTATTTGCATGATGACCCATCTAAAGAGCTCTTTTACATTATATGCTGTATTAAAGAAAAATCTATTTCTTTAAGTTTACTTTCTTTTAATTAGACTATAATAAAGAGGGCTGTTTGTGGCTTTAAACTTAAATGTAAACTTATATAACAGCATACCAAAATTAAAATTTAAATATTGCTTTTAGAAGAAAAACAAATATAATATAATGCAATAAATTGTATCACAGTAATTTATTTCTTCAACTAAGCTTCAACAATGGTAACATAAAAGAAAGGCATGGATATGACCTATAAATAACTATGAACTTATTTATTTATTTATTGGTTCGATTTATATGTCGCTCTTTTCCGGAGACTCAGGGCGGTTTACAATGCGTTAAGCAATAGCCTTCATACTTTTATATATACCTGCTTAATAGGGCTTTCGCCCCCCCACCCCCAGCGGTGTTCTTTTTTATACAAAGTCAGCTTATTGCCCCCACAAACCGGGTCCTCATTTTACCTACCTTGAAAGGATGGAAGGCTGAGTCAACCTTGAGCCTGGTGAGAATTGAACTTGCAGTAATTGCAGACAGCTGGTGTTACTTAACAGTGCTTTAGTCTGCTGCGCTACCAAGGCTCTTTTTTACGAACAATATAAATATGTTTTTATGAACAATATTTACCAAGGATTCATAAATATAAATACCAGGCAACTGAATAGATGCAAAATATGTAGGTGGTTGTAATTATACAAATTTAAAATTACAGTATTTTTAATTTACTGTTTGGTACATTTCAATTTTAATGTTTTTGTTTGTTTAAAAAATGCTTAAATTTGAGGTAATTTACAAAAAATGATCAGAGTATGTATGTATGTATTTAACTATTTAACATTTTAACCATCCAACTCCCTCATTAATTAGCCAAAGAGATTCTTATATAACAGGGGTGTTAAACTCAAGGCCCGGGGGCCGGATCCAGCCTGCGGGGTGCTTAGATCCGGCCCGTGGGGTTGCAAACAGCAAAGGACCGGCCCATGGTGCCTCTGCCAGCAAAAATGTGTGGCCCTCTCCAGATTTGTTTTTGCTGGCAGAGGGTTGCAGGAGACCATCGCAGTGAAATCGGAGCTTGGGAGCTCGTTTTTGCTAGTATAGTGCTCGGGCCACCGCAGGCACTCACAACACAAGTGACATCGAGCTGGCCATGCCCACCCTGGCCATGCCCACCCCAGCCCCCAAAGATAAACATAACGTTGATGCGCCTCTCAATGAAATCGAGTTTGACACCCCTGTTATATAACATTATATAATAGTGCATATTTAATAATTAAAATTAAAAGTAGGTAACTATTTAATGTTATAGTGTTCTATGAATTCCTAAATAAGAACAATTATTACTTTTCATCAAGCTTCCAAGGAGATGGATACCCACCTTTCTGTGTCTACTCTCTGCAGCAGCCAGTTGAGACAACATTTTTTCCTGCATATTCTTGCAATGTTTCATTACTACCTTCAGGATTGATAAAGGATTGGCACAAACAGGTTGCTTTTCACCATAGTTTTCTTCCTTCAGTGCTTCAAAATCTCTCTGAAGAGCCATCAATGGATCACTAATGTTGTATTTTCCATAACGTTCTTCAATAAAAGCATCTTTACGTTGGGCCTGAAATTATGAAGTAGTTATTAGCATCTAATATAGAAAATCAAATTAAAATCTTGTCACTTCATTGAAATAGAACATATGAAAGACTTAACAGATAAGCAAATGCCAATATAGCTTCTGCCTAAATACATGAATATCAGAAAGGTTAATTTTTACAGCCCTATGGAATATTTGAAAAGAGCCTCAACAAATGCTTTAGAAACATTAATTTATGTATAGACAGGGATTGGACAGTGCAAAAGGGAACAGTGAAAAAGTCAAGATGAAAAATAATACTAAACAGAAATACTAAGAAAAAAGCAGACATGTAATGATTATTTCAATGGAAGGCACTCAATAAAGGAGTAATAAGAAAGGAAAGAATAAAAATATGGACAGGTATAGGAAAGGAAGCAAAACCTAGCCCTACAATCACTTTATAACCACAATCTTGTATGCATTTCCACTACATGTCAATTAAATAAAATAATGCATGTTTTTCTAGTTTTCTGAATGGAACTACAAACTATCAGATATAACCAGATAGGGAAAGGGATCTGAAGCCAGGATTTAACACCACATATTTCATCTGCTGTGAAATTCCTGGGACTGATGGTATATTTCCAGCAGACTACAATATATTTAGGGACATATGGCAACTGAACAAATAATATATAACAGAATTAATATCTTGCTTCCAATTGCAGAGCATACCCATAGTCTGAAAAATATTTTTCTTTCACTATGATCTCCAGAATCATCACTGCAGCTTTCACTTTGTGTCCTCACTTTTCCCAACAGGAAACCATATGCAGGAAAGGGAAGTTCAAGTTCAAAATGCACAGCTCTGTGATATTTTAAGGGCCATTAAACAAGCAACTCCAAGATCAACACAGAAGAAACTCCACAGAAAAACTAATGGAGCATCTATACCGTCCTAATCCTGAAGCCTGATTATGGGGATTGAGGAATACATTGTTAGAAAATCTGCTATCTTTCAATCTGCTTTCATTTTCCATTGTTTCCCAGACTGGTTTACAGATACCTAATACACAAATACAAGAGCATGTACCTGTGCATCACGAGAACACATACATATGCACACACACGTCCAAATAAAAATACAATATAGTAAAACAGATGGATTATATCAAATGACCCTAGAATTTGCTTTAATCTAATATACAAATTTGGACAAGTATTTTTTTTATTGTGGTACTGAACAACACTTCTAGGAAGTGGATCATTTAACTCAGGAAATAGATCAGTTATTCTGAATATAAAATTAAAGTAAAGCATTTTTTGACACAGTAATTTACTAGCTGTTTGAACCTGGAAGTACAGGCTTAAGTTTGTTACTTCTATTCTAGATTTTTTAAGAGGAAAACAAATGCATGTATCTGACAAGCAAAGCATCTGACAATTTGATGAATAGTCACAGGAATTTCTCTGCAGGGTCTCTTCTGCACCCTGTTATTCACAAATACTTGTGACTAATTCATGAGTTATTATTTGGGACTTATTCACTCTTAGGAATGTCAAGAAGCAGTTAAGTTATCTGGATGAGTGATATACTGTAAATAAGGAAAAACAAGAAGGAAGTATCTTTGTACAGGAATGGACATACATTTCTACTTGACTGAAATAGTATATGAATAACAATTGAACTACCTAAATCCTGACCAATATATGAAGATGAAAATGAATGAGCTTTGGAAGAATTAATACAAACAGTTTCTGAAGGATTTTACCTTTTTTAAAAAATAACTTAGTAATATCCTTTTTTAGTTCCCTAAATTGGAGCAAATTTAAAGGAATACAGGGACTGCTAGAAGAGAAGCTCTTGTGGTTGCAAAATTTACCACTGTGAATTAAGTTCCTTCCTATAAGTTATCAAATACATTTGGATATTTACAGTGTGCATGCATATGTGTGTGTGTTAACCCACAAAGAATTGGTATCAAAAACCCTAAACTCCTCTGATTATTTGATTAGACAACTGTACTAAATAATATACCCGAATCCAGTAAATGCTACAACATTGGTGATGATTTTGGTATCTTGAGTGTTCGTTATCCATACTGCTGAGAAGACTGTTCTGACACCTCTTTGTCTCTGAACCTTGTGACTATAATATATTAATACAATGCAATTACATTAAATGGTGGTGAGAACATAATAATATGAAAGTATGATAAACTCAATCTGGCTAGTGATATCCATTAACAGCTCAGTGAAATTACAGAAATTGCCTTTAAAATGAAATTGTCTGGACTTCAAGACATATCTGACAGTTTAAAATCTCCCTCCTTCCCTTCATTCCAAATTCAACATAGGTATCAGATGATATTAATAATTTATTTCTTTTGTCTAAGCCACTAACATTGTCTAAGCCACTAACGTTGTCTAAAATCAGGCATTCTTCAAAAATTGTACTATATATATTGAATATAGTACATGTTGCAAATACTTTTCCTTTTGGCATTAGAGTGATATTCATTCTACAGTGTTTTTGCTAAACAGTAACAGTATGCTACTGAAACTGTAAGTGCCTAGAATTTTTTTGCTTTGTGAATCTATTTTGGAAATTTTCACCATAGCAGTACTACAAAGGCTCTACATACAAGCTAAACAAGAGTCAATTTATCAGTGGAATCACATGTTTTGAATTACAGACAACTCTTTCCCATTCTAGGATGAGAACACTGATTCTCATTCAGAATTACTCAATACTGAATAAGGCAATTTATGAATGGCCACTGGAAAAAAAAACCTCTGTACTTGTAGAGGAAAAGTACCCCAGGAAATTGAAAAAGTGAAATGGTGCTTGTTCAATCTCAATCCATACAAATATTAAAATGAAAAAGCAGTTATGAATTATGATATTGATATTCCTGATATACTATGTCCTCATTTTTGTGAACCATGCAGGAACATTAATTCTACAAAGAGGTTCTCTGATTATTCTCATAAAAGCAGAATAAGGTTAATGTTTATTTTGTCAAAGCCTGTTCCTTAGTAGCTGAAGTAGTTGATTCAATAGTAGTAGTTTCAGTTGAGGTTATGATGTTTCAATACACCTGACTTGATCAGGCTTGCTTACAATATTTTATAACAATAGCTGGCAGCATCCCAAAATTTAAATCAAATCAAAGCAGCTTAGAACTTGATTGGGAGATCACATGGAAATTTTAGGACTGCAGTCTAAACTGAAAGTTCGAAAAAATAGTACCACTTGGGTACTGTTATCAAGTTACTGTCAAGAAAACACATGTCCATTTTAAATGACATAAAGTAAAAGCTACTAATTCATAAAGAACAGCCATGTAAGTACATTCATGGTGAATTTCTGAAACAGGTAACTAAAAAAGATTTTTGTTCACAGTTTCAGTCAGAAAGAAGGTATTAAAAGAAACAACTGTAACTTATAATTTTGAGGTATACATGTGACAAATGTACTGGGTCTTATCTATGTAATGTCATTTCAAAAGTTATGACCTACAATTTTATCAATATTATTGAGGATTCAGATTGTTGGGGGAAACATGCTGACTTTGTAAACTGCTTAGAGAGGGCTGTAAAGCACTGCAAAGTGGCATATAAGTCTAAGTGCTATTGCTATTGTGACCAAAATTCAGAAATGATGAAAAATGTAGCCAAACAACACCTAGACAGCATCTCTATTGATGGAAAACCCATTTCTACCCTTAATTTCTATATAAATGTAGAAAAGAAAACTACAAGTTCTCAAAATGATAAATCAGTATTCTAGAGAGTTCTAAATTATTCTGTTTATAATTTAAACTTCTAAGGCTACCCAGAGTTTAATAAAACTAGATATATGAAAACTCCTCTGAATTGGGTATCCTTAATTTTAGTTCTCCTTTCAAAGTACAAATTATGATTGAATTTCAGTATTGTATGATGGTGGTGGTGGTGGTGGTAATCTTTTCCCCATGAAAAGTGGGGGAAATACTAATGTTTCTGTCCAAATATGTGTTGCCCATACTCTCATAACTTCAAAGAGACAATACTGAAATAATGAATATGAAGATGTTAGCAAGAAAAAATCCTACTGGGAATGGTTTCATTCTCTCTTTGCAGACTGCAGAGTGCTTCTGGGGGCAGGGAGGGCGAAAATGCGATGCACGGTTCAGGAGCCCAAAAATGGGCCTGAAATTTTCACCCACTTTTTTTTTGGGGGGGGGGGGGTGCGTCTTATACTCCGAAAAATACGGTACTTAAAATGAAATAGTTACCCTACTGAGGTCTCCCTCCCATTTCCCAATGAAGTTGCCAATTAAGTCAGATGAAGATAACCTGCTATTCTAATGCATTGTGGAGCCTAAGTCTACTTTCTGCTGAAATGGACAAAGCATGAAAAATGTACTATAAGGCTTAAAACAGACAAATCACATGAAAAAACACAAAATATTTCAAACCCCTCTCTTGAAATCCTGCTCTGCCCATATGTGATATAGCTTCATCTATTTCAATTTCAGTTATATCAGTACTGGCAATTTTTTTCATTTACTTTAGATTTTCCAAGAGGACAAGGAGTGTATTAGACAGGGTGAGGATGGAAAGATATTGGGATTGTCAATATTGACATTCATGATAAAGGTGAGGAACTTTCCTTACCCCCCTCCCCCCCCCCAGGTTGAACAGAAGGATTTGGAAATTAGGAGGGTTCAGCCTGTTTATTTTAGCCCATTTTTGTACATTTCCCATTCAAAAATGGAGAATTTCCCATTCTCTCAGGTGCTTTAATACTGCAATAAGCAAGTTCTTCAGGGCTAATATAAATCCATGATCTACGTCTCAAAGGTGCTTTTTTTTCAAATGGCAACTGGACTTCGATTTTTCTTGAAGATGTTTTATTTCTCAAAAGCTTAAAAAGTCCAGTTGCCATTTGAAACAAACGCTTTTGGGACAACCATGACATGGATGTCTGAGAATCTTCATAGACATTCATATCTAAGTGTAGAGGGAATACTGATTGCATGGCATATTGATAAATTACTCTAGAAACTATGAGTGGGCAGCATAAAAAAAGTTAAAGAAATAGAAACAATTCAAAATTATGGTCATAGCAAACTTTGTTCATTGCTGAAGTCCTCTGTATGCCATCAAACGCAATGCTTTGATAAACACAAACAGTTATAACCAACATTATGTTATTGTATTTACACTCACACAATGCATCTAGCATTAAATATCACTCTCTCATGTGCCCCTAAACATGGAGTCAACATGGAAGGATATATATATATAAACAATATTTAGTACAAATAAGATACAGGATCTAGGCAAATAAATATATTTTAGAAATGATTATATTTTTTTCCTTTTGCTTAACTACAATCAATTAAAAGGAACTGGAAAAAAACTGATAAGCAATGCACCAATATATAAAAAGAAACTTAAACTTGTACATAGTAAGATAACCAGAGAATAGTACTTAAAATAGCTTAGAAAGAAAAACTGAGATTGAAAAGCATCAGAGATTTTATCATTACTTTGTTTCTATATAGAAAGTTTAAAGGGCGAATATCTAGAATTCTGATAATTATGAACATTATTCAAGTGTTATTTAAAGTGAAGTATTCACACTTTGTCAAATTCTATTTAGTTCTATACATGGACATTACTTAAATGACACTGTCTTCCATGCAACATTTGCATATTCAAAATGTCTGCCAGAAGGGAACCATGACACATTCGCTTGCACTAGCTATTACAGCTTGTCTCCTGCAAATATTCACACTCATTGTGCAAACGCTTGTATTAGGAAGCTAACATTACAAAGCAACGTTGATGGGGTTTTCCATAACACTCATGTGATCAGCATTCCATGAGTAATAACTGCCTCTCCTAAGAATGTATATTTGTCTTTTATCTTTTCAAGGCAGACATTCACAAAAACCAAAAGAAGTTTCTACAGTAATTGTCATATTATCCTTAGAGAAGGAGATACGAGACAAAAGATAAGTTCTTTCATCCTATTTGATACCAAGGGCAGCTACTTTAAACAACAACAAAAACCTATTCATGATTCCAATGTTTGGGGCTTTATTGGTTAGAGAATGTATATAAAATGGTGGAAATGATTTCTTCTGATAGAGCAATTTTGTCTCCTGCAAAACTAGTAATTGTATTAACTATTTGCCTCATGCATGTGTGGTTCACATCTGGGAAGATTTATGAATACAAACACATCTTTAAGTTATACTAAATTAAATACAGTAGGCCTTTCAGCATCAATAAAAACTTTAATTTTAAACAGTGGCTCTATAAAGCAGTAGTTTGACTGATCCTTTTAAACAACATACAGCTGTCAAAACTACAGGAAAAGCAAGCTAACAATTTGTATTATAGAAGGAAATAACATCCTCGGTACAATCTGTAATGCATTGTTCTAGGAGTTATATCACTTGCTAAAAAAAGCAGGGTTGGGAGGTACTACAGAATCACTCTTTGTGAAAATGGTTCAAAGGTAACAATATTCTCATAATAAAACAAAGAGTATATTTTTCTAAAGTAGAGGCTTTCATTTACGTCTTTGAAGTAATCTGTGATCTAGCCACAAAGCTAGATTTTGTGAAGAGCCATTTTATTTCTAATAGTCCTAACCTAAATAGTTCAAATATTGTCATAGGATTTGATTTTTCTTAATTTCTTCTTTGTCCCATCGCACAGACTACTTCAAAGCTTTAAGAAGCCTCATTTGTAAATATAGCGAGGAAAAAATTATCCAGGTCACTCTCTTCATTTGTTATTTGTATTTCCCTTTTAAATTTTAAAAGCTCAGCCAATTTCTTTTGTAGATCCAGTGAAACATTCTTTTCTAAATCATTTTATGGCCTCTCAGTTCTAAATCCATTGTTGATATCATCTCCATTCATATCAGATAAAATTTATTCTACATCTGACATTTCTTCAGTAGCATCTTTTGGACATAGTCTATTCACAGAAGCAGCCATAATTACTCACATTGTTCATATTGTGACTATTTTCTGATTTCATTCTTCAAAGGTCTCCTTTAGCATGTGTATTGCTAGAATGCTTTGCACCTTCTTGCAGTTCTGTACAGTATATTTTTCCTCTCACCCTTCTAGGGGCCAATTTTTGAAATCATGGAATTCTTTATGTTATGTCTTGTAAAAACCAAGAAGAACTATTTCCCACAAAAACTATTCTTTATAATTAATTCCAAAAATCATATGTAAACGTATGTAGGTCAGTTTGGGCATATTTTAATCAAGATGCTAAAAGCATTACTCAGACCAAGTTTTTCTCCAAGCACCTTAGCACCTTAATCCATGCTAAGGAAGCTCTCTAATCTAGCGAATAACTTGCACATTGAATTGCTGTTGCCAGTATCTCATAAATTCAGAAATACATGTAATATGCTGAGATATATTTTCATCTCATAACAGAAAACTGATTAAGAAGTTATTTTTTAAAAAGAAAATATCTGGTTTTATAATATAAAGCATATATTTTAATATCCAATGATAAATTAACCAACATTTTGTGTGCGGAAGGATATTGTGATTAATCTAAAACGGAACTGAAATCCTCTGTATTTCACATTGGACTAGACTAGAAACTAAAAATGAAATAGAGAAGTCAAAAGCTGCAAGCAACTAATTCCGGTAACATTATATTTTGGATAACTTCTAGAGTTTTACATTAGTTTTATTCTGTTTACCCACCTAATTTTAATCCATATTAAGGAAAACCTATTTCTTTTTTCTAATTGCATTCCTTGACCAAGACATTGATTCAATTTTGTTCTCACTATTATTTTAATAGGAACATGCAACTTCCCTTTATTGTTTCTATTTTTGAATTGTTTCATTTTATGAGTCAGAATAGTAAAAATGTTATCAATTCTAATTTCTATTCTAGTTTCTTTTCTTTCTTTCTTTTTAAAAAAGGGGTTTTCTTCTTATTTCTAATAACTTCATGTTGTTTTGCAAAGAGTAATGTGAATCAATTATCGCTGTTTAAATTAGGTCCAAATCATAAACACTTTTGTGTATCAAAATTAATCTATTACTAACTCTGGCACAGATCTGTTTTTGTCATATCCTTTTGTCTGGCAAAAGGGACATATTGTGGGTCCCATCTACAAAGCAGTTCCATCTGACAGGACCCAGGAGGTTAGCCTTTTCTGCTGTGGCACCTTTAGAATATCATTCCTCCTGGGGTTACATTGACCCCAAAATTACTGGTCTTTAGGAAGTCTCTAATATGTCATCAGGCCTGGAGGTGGAAAGATTGCAATATGGCTATAATGTTAGAGAGCTATATGTTTGCACTCTCCCATGAGTTTTATGTTTCTGGTTAACTGTTTTAACTGTTTTTAATTTTATTTATGTTGTTTTTTTTTGTTTTGAGAGACACATAGAGTGATATGGGCAGCTACATAAATTTACATAAATAAATGCAGTTAAACATTACATCAATTACCACCAATTATATTTTTTGGAGTATAAGATGCATCTCCCCCCCCCAAAAGGGGGTGAAAATTTAGGTGCATCTTATACACTGAATGTAGCCCTGCCCACCCACTGGCCCCCACCCTTTGGCCTCTGCCTCGCAGCAGTTACCTCCTTGCAAGCAAACAGCAAGAAAAAACAGCTCCTTTCAGCTTCAGCACAACCTAATTAGCACAAGTTGATTGGATCTGCCTCCCGACTCTCAGCTGTTTTGCGCAGGCCACTGCTGCTTGCTGCGAAGAGGTAAATTGCTGGAGCAGATTTTTTTTTTCTTCCTTGTGCTAATCAAGCTATGCTGAAAACGAAAATGAAAGTAAAGCAGGCTGTTTGCTGTAATGAGGCAAAATTGCTCAGAGGCAGAAGGAGATTTTCTTCTTTTCCTCACCAAGAAAGGTAGGTGCATCTTATACGCCAAAAAATACGGTATGTGACTAGAACTATTTAGATGAGATTCAACATATAACTGCACAATTGCCCCCCCCCCATCCAATAATGTTATTTTTTTTAACTGTGAAAGACAACATTTCTAAAAAAGGGAAATAATAGTAAAAAGAATCTTTGTGGTCCAGGAAAAAGAAACTAGAAACCTCAGAGTTCCCATAATCCAATTTATATCAGAATACCTTTATTATAATTTTTGGCCAGCTTTTACATAAAAAAGTTTAATGCAATAATTCATTATTTAGAAAGGGACAAAAACTCAATAAGATAATAAAACAACATATTTAATTAAATTTGCGCTGTTGTATAATTTGGTGAAGATATTTGGCCCTCTGATATGTGTGTGTGGGATTAGCAGCCCTTAAAAAGTAATAAACATAAAATTTATCAGTGTGGCCCTTGTATTTGGAAACAATTGAGATCAGAACATGCTTTGGGGCATCATAAAAAGGATGTATGAAGACATGAGCAAGAGATTCTACCTTGTTGGATCCACAAGGGCAAAGTGTCTCTAAATATGGTGTCCTATGAAATCTTTCCACCAATACAGCATCAAAGTGGGCTCCAAATTGTATAATATTTGTGCTTTTCTGTTTGTTTAAAAAAACATCTAGAGTTACAGGTGAACTGTAAGGTGGTTTCCTAAATAGTTTTCATCAAATTAGTTGGATAAAACTTGTGATCAGCTTGAAGAGTGATAAGCAGCATCAAAACAGAACATAGAGGCTAAAGACTGAAGCTACTGCAAATACAAAATTAAGAGATGTTTATCTTATGAAACAAACTATTCTATGTCTTAAGGAAACTAGTTCCTCCTTCCCCTGCCTGCCACATGGGTAAAAAAAAGACTTAAGTGAATGTTTTTAATATATAATATATCTACATCAGTTGAAAAATAAAAAACTTGAATATGAAGCAGAATTCTACAGCTGTTATGTGTATTTTTTCAATATGACTTTATATAAAGAAGCTACTGTATGTTTCAAAATTGTATTATATTATACGGTTCCAAATAGTTTTGTAGAAAAGTTCCTCTTCTAAAACAGAATCTCCTTTAAATAGCTTGCTGTATAATCTTGAATTTCCTCAGTTCCTAGTTTTCTCTAGAGAAAGATGTTTGAAAATAAATACTGTGGTCATAACGTGAGGGGAAGTGAGAAAACAAAACTTTGTTTACTGACTGGCTAGATTAAATTAGAAAAAAACTACAACCAAGAGGCTGAACCACTTATAACTGGACCATAGATAAATCTGGTCCAAAGAAATGATCTATATTGGAAAGGGAGGGAAATTACTAATATTTTAAAAGAAAATAAAGATACCTAAAAATGCATCTGGCTAACCATGTATCAATATTAATCAACTGAATAAAACGTGATCTAGCAAAAATACAGGTGGGAACTGGCAGAGTGTCTTACACCTCTGCATAATAAAACTTCATAATATATAAAATTTTAATAGTTAAAAATAGTTTCAAAACTTTCATGAACATCATTATATTTGAAAGACATAGAATCTTGAACTACCACCTTCCATGCCATCACTTTTAACTCTATTTCACCACTGGCTACTTTCCTCCTCTAGTCAAGCTTATCACATACAATACTGGGAATGCTCCCTTGTTTTATTAAAATAATAAAAAAGCTAAATCTGAATATCTGGTTACATTCTTAGCAAAGCAAGAAAACAATGAAGTGCTTTGGATTTGATCTCCAAAAATTCCATCGCTCATGGGAGTGCAGGAAAAAGACAAAATTGTTTTGAGAAGACAGATATTATATTTGTGCTCCACTGGTTCTGAAGCATCTTTTGGAGATTAAATCAGAAGCCCTTTAAAGCAGTAACAATGCAAATCTCCGCATCAATGCATTTCTTCATTTCTGAAGTCCTCTAATAAAAATGCAACTCTATATAATTACAGGTGTTATTACTCCTGATATCGTTCAAAATATTAATTTGAAACCTATTTTTACATAAATCTTGAGATTCTTTCTTCCTTTTCTAAAAATTTTCTGTAGCACTTTATGATTCTATTTTATGATCTGTGGCTACATAAATAAATTTATTTACACTTATTTTGTTATTGCATCTTAAACATTGAAGAAGTTTTTTTATACTGGGTTACTTACATTTCAATTTTCTCTTGTTGAAGAAGACTGTAATGTAGGAGCACTGAATATTTAAGTATTTAAACTGCTTATGAAGTTCAGTCTTATTAACTGAAACAATATATGAACTTATATTAAAGCAATGATTAAACCTGTAGCTTTATACTATTTTACAAAATATTAACAATAAAAAGCTTCTTTCCCTTTAAACAGAATCTTCAGAGAGATTTGGTAGATAATACAGGGGAAAAAAATAAAGTCTCCAGACTGCTATTTATATACTATAAACACAAAAACACATATCTAGTTGATCTTCATAGTACTAAACAGAAGTAATGCAAAAAAAAAGTATCTTTTCATGCAGTATTCTTTTCTTTTTATTCTATTTTCTTTGAAGTTAAGAAGACCATATTTCCATATTCTGTCTGTGCACACCCTAAGATTCAGCAATTAAAACAAAGTTCTGGTAAACCAGATAATATTGCTGGATATGAGAAGACCAAACCTACAGTGCTACAGTCAAACCATTAGCATTATTTTAGTTTTCTCCATTATGGTTTTCTTTTGCTTTAAATGACTACCAAATTAAAATCAAATAGCACATTGGTGGATATATTCTTCTGTCATCAGTTGCTGTTTACAGTCCATTTAACTTTTAGCAGTTTCAAGCTATCATCCCTCATCCCCCACTGTTGACACTGAGGATTCAAAATATTTCTACCACAAATACTGTCAAATAAAATTGTCCATAAATAGGCATATTCATTGTAAAAAGTCAACAAGAAAACATTATATCCTTAAGCATTGTGAAAATTATCTTTAATTCTGTAGCTAGGGACAAGATTCAGAATTCTTGTTTTGCTTAGACTTCTAATGGTTATCCACAGTTCCAGGAATAACATACAGAAACATTTTGAGAGGATCAACAGATCTCAATACGTCTAATTCATGTTAAAACGACCCTAGGAAAAGCCAGCATGCATTGGGGAATATTAACTTTAGGATGAATCATTCAAAGGGAATGAGACGGAAAATGTTAATCACCCAAAAGGGAACAGGAACAATAAAAAAAAACAAAAAAAAAACAACAACGAGGAAAATAGCCAGTTGAAAAGACAGAGGATTATAGCTGAAAATGCCAGGCAAGAAGCATTAGAAATGACAACATATAATCTCCTCAACACCTATGATAGAAACTTTGGGTGTGTGTGTGTGTGTGTGTGTGTGTGTGTGTGGAATGGCTAGGATGTTGTTCCTCTGTAAGTCAAAATGTACATAGATTTTTTTTTTAAAAAAAACCAAACTTGAAATCTTAAAAGAAGCAGTTTTTGATAGACACAGTAGTGATAAATACCAGTCCTCAAACACAATAAAAGCACTAGAAGTGTGTTAAAGACAGTAAAACCCTGAGCTGATCTTAACATGAAAAATGTTATTAGGAAAATATCCAAAGAAAAAGCATAAAAGTTATAAAAGACTTCAAATTAACATTTTGACTGGACAAATAAGAGCACAGAAAAAAGGGAGTCAGTATATACCATAAACAATTATGCTAACAAAAAGATCACAGATCTAAAAACAAAAAAAGCTCTTCTACTGATTTCACTGTCACTCTTTCTAATCATCCAAAGCAAAGGAAATTTATTGCCTAAACATTTTGAAAAAAAGGAAAGTTGTAAAAAAAACAAGGAAACTGATACATATGAAGTAATAGAACACAGCTTCAGATCTGAGCCCCACAATTTTTGATTGCTACTAAGCAAAAATGGCAGTTAAGAGGTATGTTCTGTATGTTTCAGTTGCCATCAAGTGAGTTTGCTCAACCCAGATCTAGTTAACATGAAATATAGTAAACAGCAGTGACGAAATGCAATCGTCAGCAATTTGTAGTCTTTACAACAGTAATATGACGAGGATGGGAGGGAGAGAGGGAGGGAGAGGGATATATATATATATATATATATATATATATATATATATATGTGTGTGTGTGTGTGTGTGTGTGTGTGTGTGTGTGTGTGTGTGTCTTCTTAAGTTTTCGCGGGTGTGCATATGCAAAAAATTAAAATCTCGGGTGTTTTCCCACGTCATTATAAATAAGTTGGTTAAAATATTTAAAATCCTGGTTAAAATCCCAGCTTAAAATCTTCTAAAATTCCTTACAGAGCACTCTGCAAGGTCCTTTAAAACCTCAGCTAAAATCCTACCAGTGACTTTAAAAGTTTTTCTTAAAGCAATTTTAGAAGATTTTAAGCTGGGATTTTAACCAGGATTTTAAATATTTTAACCAACTTATTTATAATGACACGGGAAAACACCCGATATTTTAATTTTTTGCATATCTATCTATCTATCTATCTATCTATCTATCTATCTATCTATCTCCATGTTTAGTGGATATACAAACAATTTGGATATCAATCCAGGTTTAAAGCAAATACTTAAAATTTCAACAAGAGTCTAGCAAAAGCCAAACTATACCATTATGAAAACTAGTGATATATTTCAATATTTGGCATTAAACTCATCAAATGAATTACAAAAATACTGTCAGAAGAAGATAAAGAGAAACAATTTTTAAATGGATGTAGGACATGAATCTATAGTACTATTCCTACCTGTTGAGATAACACTTTTGGTTTTTACCAAATCTTCTCTTTAACAGAAATACATTGATGGCACTGACAACAAGAAATCCCAAGTCTCACTATTCTAGTATGAAGGGAGAATATCTTTTATTAAAATATGATGTCCTTATTTTTTATAATCTTCAAGATGCTGATCTATCACATTATTTATTTTTGCTGTAAATCAAATGCCAAATACAGACCAGGGGTGAAATCCAGCAGGTTCTGGAGAACCGGTAGTGGAAATTTTGAGCAGTTCAAAGAACCGGCAAATACCACCTCTGGCTGGCCCCAGAGTGGAGGGAATGGGGATTTTGCAGTATCCCTCCCTTGCCATGCCCACCAAGCCATGCCCATAGAACCGGTAGTAAAAAAAATTGGATTTCACCACTGGTACATAATTTGTTACATAATATTTATATAGCAGAACTGATGTATTTCACCTCTCCTAATATCTATAGGTTACCTTTAAAGCTTCTATGACAAGATCTCTGGCTTCTAATTCTCCTTCAAGGATACTAAAAAGTGTCAGTAATTCAACTTTGTTGAGTTTTTCGAGATTCATCTTGAATACCTGGGAAAAAAAATTGGACGTTTAGTCAATATTATTCTATAATCAAGCCTATTTTAAGAATGCAATACAATACCATATAATTGCAACAATGGCATTTTAATGTTTCCTAAGTACTTCTCCTTTTCATGACCAGTGTAACCCCTAGTAATTCACCTTTCCTCATGTGCTCACAAAACGATGTATATGTGCTTTACTTGGTTTGGATAGAATACATGCATTCATTTGGAAGTCAACATAAATATTTAAGATCTCTACCACAGTGGACTCATTCTACATTTAAATGAATAATTTAAAATATTTAAAGGGATATAAAGTAATTGGCAGACAAGACAAACCAATTCTTATACCACTTCAAGATTTCTAAAACCTATTTTGTCTTTTAGAAAAATAGTCTTTGCTGGGGCACATTTTATCTCAGAGAGAATTTATTGTATTCAAACTGCTCCACAGTCACCATTACCTTTTTGCTTGTAACAAATGTATGAAACATACAAACATACATAAATGTTTGTAACAAAATGTATTGTTCCATACAGACCCTGAAAAAATGAAGGCGTAGTTGTGTTTGCTTGAGGAGTAATACTTTTCTCTATGAAATAAATAGCAATACAAACTGTACTTTAAAAAAACTTTTCAGCAGGAAAAATATTTTTTTAGGTTTTAGAAACTATGTTCCTATGTTTATAATTGTTAAAAAAATTATATGAACTTTCTAAAAAGAGAAAAATAGAAAGTTTTTTGAATTACTAGAAGACAATTAAAAATAAGAAACCACTTTATTTTTCACTAAGCAGTAAATTGCCAAATAATTTAAACCAACAAATTAATGCATTTTTAGATAGTTTCACTCTGAAAAAAACTTTTAAAAACAGTAAATAATTAAATATCTCAAAATATTGGGTGATATCTTTTCAGAATGATAGCATTTGCATCTTGTGGTATACAAACACGCAGTATCAATATTGTGTGTTTTATTCTACACACACAGTAAAACAAACTATCTTTTCTATGCAAGAAATACAAAAATACAAATTGTGTATCAAAAGCACAACCCCACCCCCAGTTCTTAATTGATATTAGAAAAATGAAAATATCAACCACAGGACATATTTGAAAACCCCTGATGAAATGATGCTTCAGCAAATTAACATAAATAATATTAGAGATTTGTTTGCTAAGCATTACATACTCATTACAAGACAAATATTTTAAATTACAATATTCATAAACTAGGAGATATAAGTGTTAACAAGCCATAGAAGTAACAAATAGCTAATATAAAACTATAGTTTATAATTGCCACAAAAATCCCACAAAGTACAAAAATATAATTCAACATATATACCATATATATTTGTGGATAAATCAATCTTTGGATAACCTCAAATTTTTAACCAAAATGCCATAAAATAAATATGTGTCATCTGTGGATAAACTAAGCTGCATTTTTCATTAGTTTTTTTGGGTAAAAATGTAACAGCCTGCTTATCAGCATGTGGACTTATCAATGAATATATATGGGAAATATGATTACTTTAAAATGAATTATCATATATATTTATGGATGATCTGATTTTGGAGATGTATTTTGGCCACTAAAATTCTCACCTTACCCACAAGCACATATAATAATATTCTTATGCTAAACAAATTACAACTCTTTTGAGGTTTTAATTTTTTCACATTTCTGGCAATCTCTGACAACAGAATTCCTATTTTTCGCATGAAGAATTAAAAATATATATTTGCATAGACATTTATATTTCCCTAGAGTTATGTAGATAATTTTTAAACATACAGGAAGCAGTAGCATTTGACAACTATTAAGTTCAAATAAAGCCACAGATAAAGTCTACATTGAACTTCGGGTGGCTTCATGGATATGATGATACTGTCTTCTTGGATACAATATGGAAATGGGTTGATACTACCTTCGTCTGGGAATTGAGTTTGAGATTTCTTAGTGGTCTCAAAAACAATGAAGTTGGGCTAAAGTTCAGCCAAGGTTAGGGCTCCCAATAGATACATGTTTGTGTGTATGTGTGTGTGTGTGCATGCACATAGTTTTATAGACACATTTTTGTATTCTTTTACACACACTTTTTAATAGCTTTTTTACTATTTGAATTCCCCCCCCCCCGAAAGTTTCAGAGAAAGTACATGCACTATTCCTCATGGATTATGTTTATAGCTAAGAACTGAAAAATTTGGTAAGATGTTTGATAAACATTCTAGCCACAAACAGGTAAATTTTTTTCTTTTCTTCTCTTTTATCATTCATTCTGTCATTTGTCTTTTTTTCCTCCCTTTGATTTTTCAGTTCTATTTTGAGAAATAGCCAGCAGTGATACCACACTATAAATCTAAGCCACTGGAGACAGAGACTGCGCATCTATGCAGCCTTTGAATTAGCAATTGTTCTCAAAGAAACCAAACACTATTTCATGAATACTCTAACACAGGCTAAATGATACAATTTAGAGATACCTAAACTTTCCACAAATAACAAGTTGATGCTGAAATGAAGAACTGCTTGAATTTTCTGAGATATCCATCCTGATTCATAGTATCAGATTTTTATTTTTGTCTGTTTATACTAAGTATGCAAGTTGGACAGAAAAGAATTTGAAGAAGTTAAGGATTCTAAATTGTTATGATTTAAACAATCAAACAGCATGAAATAGTATGTGGGGGGGAGAGAGAGGGAGGGGGGGGAGAGAGAGAGAGAGAGGGGGGGGGGAGAGAGAGAGATTTAATGTTTTCTATATGCCAAAAGGATATAACGCAAATTGAGAGAATGAAACTGCAGTGATTTGATGGAATGACCTACTGCACTCGTTTTATTCTCTCCAGATACCTAGTAATTCACATTCCTTAGAAATCTGTGCTATTTGTTGCTGATATACCTCTCTTCCATGTGTTTCATGGCAGCAACAAGATACAATTTTCTCAAGCATTAATAAACAGAAGCAAGCTTTGCCAAGTTTCTTCCCATCTGATGGCTAACACAGTATCTTTATGGAAAATCTTATCAGCCTAATTTATTACGTAATATGAGTGGATACCAACTGTATATAAACCCATATAATGTATTGTTGATATAAAGGCTAGTGTAATAATTCCTTTCAATCTAAACATTAATTTCACCTCTTACATGCCATCCCATTAAATCAAATATTGATAACATTAGTTTTACATTATATCAATGATTCTAGATTTGAAACCTTTTATTTTGAGAATCAAGCTTGCCTTTCATTGGCTTTTAGTATCCCATGCTGTACATATTTTCTAGGACTGTATATGAATCTGCTTTTTTATCTATACTGACAGAAGAACATAATTATTCTCCACTTAGAAATATACTTTTGGCAATAAAAAAAAGGTATTTTTATTATGGAAATATAATTTATTCCTAACAGGCTGGGAAAAACATATAAAAATAGAATTTACAGTTATTTCATATGCATACACCCTTTAACATTACATCTGAAACCTGTAACTAAATCTCCATTTGACAAACTAAATTGCTCCTTTTGGAAATTCCCTTCATAGCCAGTGTGAGGCAGGACACATGGAAACAACAACACTGAAAGAAACATGAAAAAATTACACATTCAGGATTATTTAGTGATGATCTTAATACTAAAAATAACACTATTCTATTAAGGTATCACTAAATAAATTATTGAGTTAAAGATTATGTCTTGCATAAAACAAATCACTGTGTCTATTTGAAGTCCCTGTACATGTCTATAGATACAGTCAAATAATCATTTCAGCAGTTATTTGCTACTGCTAAAAATCAGACACTAGACAGGATCCACTGCACTGTCCCATGAGTTATAAAATGCATGATTAAATAAAGTATTAGGGTGAATTGATTTCAGACATACTGTAAAAGACTGTATCAACATTAATATCAAACATTTCATCAGAATATGGAATAGATATTTAAAATACGTACCTAGATACTTCCCTACCAGCAGTTAATTTTATTATTTCAAATTAAAAACTTTCAATATACTATATTTTACTGCAGTAGCAGCTTGATTTACAGACATTCAGAAAAAAGTTTGATTTTTATTTTCTGTGCTCCTCTGGCTACTCAGCATACTTTCAACAACTACTAAGATAATGTATCCTTATGTACAAAAATACTGGACTTCGTGATGACAAACTTACAAAAGCAATCTGAACTGTTTAATGAGTGCAAATATTTTTAATATGACTAAAATTTTGCTTTTCTGTAACCACAGGAAAGTAATTTTCAGGCTTGATGTAATAGTTTTAAGCAAGCTAATTTCTTTTTCCTTCTTTTAAAGAAAACACATAGTTCCATTTACATACCCCTATGATGGTATATGGCTATCTACACAGTAAACGATTAAATATGATTGTATTATTCTATAAAAACAGCGTAACAGCATGAGCCTATTAAAAAAAATAATAATGATGGCATTTCTCAAATCTTGGACATTGGTCATACAGACCAAAAAGAAATCTAAAGCAGTCATCTCATAAACTAGTTAAAAATGAAATAAATACAAAGATATTATTTCCTAGGTCCAGATTGTTTTCCAGAACAAGACTGACCAATAGTTGTATAAATACTACCTTTCTCCTTCCTATGAATAGGTACCTCCAATCCATCTTCTGACCTTATTCAGTTCCATCTCTCCACACTTCCACTGTTTAAATTCTTGCCCTTAATAACCTACCTTTAATAACTACATATACTTCTCCATTTCCGGAGGCACCTTAAAAACTTGCCCGGCCACAACAATGCCTCCTGATCCAGAGAGAAGTTACTTCGCACCGCAGCATCCCTAGGTTTTACAGTGCGAGTACCAGGAGTAAACAGGTCTAGCAGCATTTTCCCAATTTTAATTTCCAGAAGGAATTGTGAAAGCAGCCAAGCCAAACCTAAGAAATTAATCTACTCCAATCCCCGCCCTTATCTCCCAACTATTAAGATTCTCACGGCCACTTCCCATTTTATACGGCTAGATTAATCGATCTACCCGCCCGGTTACTTAAAAAAGCTCGGGTGGTTGGTTTTATTCTAAGCTTCAGATTCCGTAGCCCCGTTTCTATACAACAGCGGGACGCAGGCAAGCCTCTCACGCCCCCCGCCCCTCCCCATTAAAACAACAACAACAACGAACGGATTTCACTTACCGCCGTCCGCCCGCGAGCCTGAACACGCTTCCTTTGAACCCCCTTCAAGTCAAGCCCCTGACCTTCTCTCTACCCGCCCAGGCCCTCGAGCCCCCATCGCCTTCACCCCTAACGCATCAGCCTCCCTGACAAAACTCCAGCGCTGCGACGGCGGCTATAGCGACAATAGCCCGTGGTCCTCTCGGGTCTGAAGCACGTCGGCTGTCCCTCCCTCGCGTCCCGCGGCTCTCGGGGCAGAGGGGCCCTCACGCCAACGGGCCTCCAGGTGGCTCCCGCCTCTCCTCCCTCCTCCTTGCCGGTTCCCAAAGGCACAGGCGCGCGCGCACACGGGGGGGGGGGGATGCTCCGGCGCGCCATTCCCCGCCAAAGGCCCGAAGCCGCCAGATCAGCTCCGATCCGGCGCCGACCTACCAGGAGCTCGGCCAAACGCCCGCAGCCGTCGTCCTCGCCGCCACCGCCTTCGTCGCAGCCAAAGCCAACGTCCCCGCTCGGCCCCACTCTCCATCCAGCCTTCTCGAGCGGTCCAAGATTGACGTCTCCCATCGCCAACCGATGTCCAGCGAAGCTCAGGCACTTGGCCAATCGGCAAGTGAAAGGGCGGGGACGGTAAAATAGTCAGTCCCTTCAACGTTTTTTCTAGCCAATCGGAAGCCGAGACCGGTGGTTTGTTGCGGAGGGTGTGTAACATCGGTCTCCGAACGGGTTTGGAAAAAACCCCTTTTGTTCGCCGTGGTTGAGGTAGATAGAGCGGAGTTCTGATTGAGACGTCACTTCCGGAGAAAGGTTTTCGGGCAACCGAATTAGCTGAAGCGGGTTTCGAGTGTTTCAGACGTTCGGTGGGACGTTTTCTTTAGTGGTTTCTGAAATTTTGCCGTCGAAATAAATGTCAGTGAAGCGGGATGATATCGCGCTTTAGCCGTATTGCAACTTTTATTCCTTTTGCTGAGACTTCTCGGCTTCTTGGTGGATGTTTGTTTGTAGACCGGGTCTCCTAATAAAAGTTCCAGTTTATTTTTGAGCAAGTTGTTATAAACGTGGATTTTTTTTTAAAGAAAAATTGTGTGTGTGAATGTATGTATCAGTATACCTAGTTCATGTCCTATAACGGTCTCATTTATGATGCTGATAACTAACGAAATATTTATTTGGAAGTGAGGTTAAAACTACCGAGCTAAAATACGATAGCAGAATTACTGATGTAGATTAGAGCAGCGCTTACTCCCCTCTTCAGTCTGCGCTTGTTTTGATGGTTCATTTTCAAAAAGCAAGCATGAAAACTTCCAAACAAACAGCGGCTCTTTCCAGTTACCTCCAAAATACCAGCTGTCCATGTTGTTGCAGGGGCAGCAGCAATTTCAGTGTATTCTACCTTAATTCAAAATGATAAACGGGAATCGGCGCCTATGGGCTTCCCCTTGACCTATATAGAATCTATGCACCTCTGTTTCACAGATGGAATTCCTTTTCAACGTGGCTTGAATGGTAAATCATCTTAATCCCGTGTAAATGGAATTGTAGTTGAAATCTTTTTTTTAAGGGTTTCATACCTGTTAAAGTAAAACATAAACGACATTGCTTTTTATAATTGAACAGATGCTAGAAAAATTGTAGCATTTTGGGGGAATGCAGATCACACTGTCAACACTGCCATGTTATGGACAGAACCTAGATTGTGTTATGTTCATACATTGCCATTAAATCATAATGTCACTTCTTTGCTTTTGCTTAGCATATTCTGTAACATTAGTGAGGGAAAGAATCTGTCATTCAATCTTCCCTCACATCCCAACCTCCCAGCTATTTCCAGAGCAAAAGGTGAGAAATTGCAAAAACAAAAGATAACAAGCTTGACAAAGGGGTGGAGACTGGGCAAAGGTAATAGCCCATCCAGATAAACATTCCTTTTTTAGGTTACCATATATACCATACTTCTGAGTGACTGCTTCCTCCAGCTGCAATGCAAATTAATTAGGAAACTAGTCGATGTGGTAAAATCCCACAAGCTCAGCAAGGTGCCTAACCGCCATCTCCTTTTGGCAATCCAGTTAATTATAGCTTTCAATAATTCCTAGTGGGCGGGCTCTGTTTCTGGGAGGAACAAAGGAAAAGGTATAAAGGTAATCACTTGATAACTGTAACTCTGTTTGCAATCTTTGATCCCTCTACTTTGATCCCTCTTGAATAAACATTGCCTCTGCTCCAAGCAACTTGCCTGTATATTCTTTGGATAACCAAGTCTGGTTCTGAACTCAGGACTTTCATCTAACACCAGCTGTTGCAATTTTTTTTTTTAATTTGATTTATATGCCGCCCTTCTCCGGAAACTCAGGGCGGCTTACAATGCGTTAAGCAATAGCCTTCATACTTTTGTATATTTTATACAAAATCAGCTTATTGCCCCCACAAACTGGGTCCTCATTTCACCTACCTTAGAAAGGATGGAAGGCTGAGTCAACCTTGAGCCTTGGAGAGATTCGAACCAAGCTTTATTATTACTATAAATACATAAAAATAATTTATAAAATTATTACTATTATAAGTAAACTATTAAGGCATGGGAGTTAGTTACTTGAAGGGACCACCTCTCTTCAGTTATATCTACCCATTCTATCAGGTCCAACCTAAGTGGTATATTGCAGTCCCATCAGTCAGGAAGTTTCATCTGGTGAGACCCAGAAAGAGGGCCTTTTCTGCTATGGCACCTACACTAAGAGCCTCATCCCCTGGCTCTGACATTGAGATCCAGGAATGTGATAGAACTAGTGCAGTTACTCTACTAAAATTGTTTTAATGAATGGGATTACCTTGGTTGTGAGTTTTATGTTTTTTTAATCCTTTTTATATGCTTGCCGTATATATATGTTTCTTTGGTTGTTAAATTGTTGCAGTGTTCCTGTGTGCTGTTTTTAGATTTGTTTTAATTGTAAGCCACCCAGAGTCATATATGAGATAGGTGGCTATGTAAATTTGGAAAGAAAGAAAGGAAAGAAAAAGAAAGAAAGGATGAAAGAAAGGTTGGAGGTTTATATAACGTGTAATTCTTCACCCACACACAGCAAATGGATGTTGAAATTAGAAATTTTCCAGAATGTGTAGACGTATGACTTCATATTCTGAAGTCACTGCTGCTGTCCAAATTATAAAAATAAAACATTGTTTCTTAAAATTGTTTCATATTAATATGTGGTTTCATGATTGCTAGGAATGTATTCCTTAAATGGCCCATTGACTTAATTTCTTTCAAGTGATGAAAACAAGTTCAAAATCAAATATGTCATTGGTGTGAATATAAGCTTTAATTACATTTTTAATCAAGTTTAGAGAGTCTTAATTTCTGTAAAGATACTGCTTGGGTTCAAGGTGAAAACAATTCCAAGGCACCTTAAACATGGATTAGAAATGTGTCTAGAAGAAATAACATTCTCTGGATAGTGCATCATTTTTTTTTAAGTTCAATTTTGAAGTATACCTAACATAGTCATCTTGCATAAGAAGCTGTTTTATTTTGTGTTGGACACTTTGTTCTTGGCATTAATGATGGTTCAGATTTCATAGCATTTTTTCTCCAATCTGACCTGGAAATATCAAAGTGTGCATAAATGTGTGCATTTCTACTGAACTACTATTTTTCCAAATGATAGAAGTTTGCCTTGTATTTATATATTTGGGTTATATCTAAATGGAAACTTAAATCCTATATAAACGTATGTAGAAATAAAATATTCTTAATACCATCACAAAATAATCCCACCATTGCCTGGATGAGACAGGAGGGTAGTCATCAGACTCTGTGACAAGTTGAAGGGCTACTTCAAAATGGCAAAATTTATGCCATTCTCCCTCAATCTTTTCTTAATTTTTGAAGTGGAATTGTAATGAACAACTGGACTCTGCAAAGCTTTGAAGGGGACATTTACTTCGTGAAACAATCCATATGACATAGTCACATAACATAAAAGTTAAGTTTAAAGTGTAACTAGTATTATACCAGATATAAATAGTACTTTCAAAGCACATTACTAACTCACTGGATCAGCCACTAAACCCACATGTGCAACTTGTTATAGAGTAAGCATATTGTTCATCATTTAAATGATCTTGCCAATAATTTAATAGGGCATATTCCAAACTCTCTCTTTTCAATGTTTCATCCTTTGCAATTACACTTTTCTGATGATAGACTTGAAAGGTGGTTGTGTAGATGAAATTAGAAAACTGTAGGTGTTCAATTTCTTGGACTCATTCAGTTCAATTATTTAATCAGTCAACTTGTCTTGCCTGAAAGCATAGTTTAAAAGACATGCATTTGAATTTGACATGAGTTTTATAATTTAAAAACACAATGATTGTCGTTATGCTACAATGTGAAAGATACTCTTTAAGATGCATGTTTTTAGATGTGAAGGGCTCAGATTCAGATTCAGAAAGCCTGAAGTAAACACTTAAATCACAGGCGGTCATATACGTAGCATAATTTTCAGTATGTTTACTGGAGAGAAATCTAATTTTTGGACTGGCCTTCCTTTCATGGTATAAGTATATGCATAGGAGTAAATTACATTGCAATTAGTGTTGCTGATTCCTTAGCTTATTCCTTCCTTCCTGAAGTGGGGCACATGCACAGTTTCTTTTTATTAAATGAAATTCTCAAGCCTATCAGTTTCAAAAGCATTTGTGGTAATATGCCGTCAGGCTGACAAACTGATTGTGGTTTGAACAAATCTACCTTTCTTCTCAAATGTCAGGAAAATACAACCTTGTAGTTATTTGCCAAGCAGACAGCTTTTAGATGATTGACCCTGGAGCTTTAATAATAGTAAAAATAAAAAGAACCTGACAATGTCACCAATCTATATAGTGTTCATGTAAAGAACAAAAGAAGGGGAAAAAAATGAGCCAGAATTCTCAGCAGATTCAGTTTGTATAGTTATGAGGCTGTTAATGTATATTCCTGTAATAATCTACCAACGGAGCAAAACAGATCAGTATATTAATAATTTCTGCTGTGTGATAGAAATTGTAGCATCTCTATCAGAAATTGGTTTTTTAATGCAATTTCTACCCAAACCTGAAAAACTGAGGATGCATAATAGTAATTGTTAAAGCAGCTGAGTGCCTTAAATAGTGAGGAGTGCATACCCTGCAATTACTGCTATTACTCCAGTTTTTATTTCATTTGAAAGGAGCTCAATGAAACCTTATTGATAGTTTACAACATTTGCAATCAATCATGGATGCATAAATGGTACATGGCGTAAGTACACTCTAACAGTCCAACAAATTCTCTGAAGGTAACTAAACTCATATGAAATCTTCCAAGGTGTGCCCTGAGATACTCCAACTCAACAACCTCTCACTATCATTCCTAAATGACAGGCAATTCCTCTGTTTATTGCATCTTCATCCACATCTCATAAGGGAGAAGAAACATCTTAACCCTTGTACTAAGTATCTTATTGGCAAGGTTAGCCTATTTGGGGAATAAATATTTATTATGTATTGCTTGACAATTAAAAAAGAATAGTCTGAGAAGTGTATATTATTATGTAGAGAATATCCAATGAGAAAATCCCCAATAAATAAATGCATTCATGTTAAAAAACACCATTCAATTGGGCAATGTAACAAATCTCACATAACTATTTGGAAGATCAATCTATTGCTGATATTTTTTTTATAACTGATTCCTGAATTATCTACAAATAACTCCAGATGGCAAGCATATCCAATACTAACATGCTGTCTCTTACAAAAGAATATAAGAAACATATTAAATAACAAGTTATATTACTTCAATTTGGTCAAAACTTGATCTGTCAGCAAGAAGTCATAATTTAGCTAAATTTTGGCAGTCTGTAACTGGAATTCTGAAAGAATGAAGATTTGCATTTGCTATATAATTTCATCTGTGGATTGGGAAAATTATTATCACAATTTATTTACTCCAAATCTGTTGAGAAACAGTTACTAAATAGTTACATTCTAGGAGGTATACCAGCAACAAGTTTTAGAAACTAAGATTTAATTTATTATAAAAAGTCCAACAAACAATAAAGCCTCTTGTGATGGATGATTTTCTACTGTTTAAGCTATTTAAAAGATACTCTGACTTATGTTCTCCTTCTCTTGGTGGAGTTATTTACACATATAAACAATCCCTGTTATATCCCAGTTAAGGGGAAGATATCAACTGTAGTTCTTACATATAAAAAAGGGAATAAAAGAATCATAGTAATTATAGGCTTGTTAGTCTAATATGTATCATGGCTAAAATACAGGCCAGGTTTCTCTTCAATAAAGTTGAGAACTGGGTAAGTGAAACATGCATTTTTGTAGAAGCAATCTGGGTTTAGATGGCCGGAATCCATTATTGATAACTGTTTTCTTCTGAATCAACTAATTACTAAATATGTCAGCAAAGGGAAGCAACTGTTTTCTGCCTTTATAAATAATAGTGTGGTATTTTGAAGTAGTTAACCAGAGAATAGCATGTTAGAAATAGACTATCTGTCCACTTAATTCTATTTGCCTTCATTCATGTATTCTTAATACTTGCACTGATCAAAGCCCTTTACACAAATACCTGCTTCAGAGTGCATTCTGGGGTCAGTGGCGCCATGACAAGTAGGATTAATACTTACAAATGTTTAAGACAGGTGCATATTTGCATATTTGCTATTTCATCTACAGTTCAATGCCTTACCAGGACTGATGAAGGATCTTGAAGTACATATGCCTGAGGCATTCAACATGCATTGCAATGCTTTGCTACAGTATATTTTTATTTATATACTTAGCAAATTATGGAATAGAATTATTAGTGGAGAATTGATTCTATGGAAACTGACCGATACCAAAAATTGTATTTGATAGAACAGACTAAATTTCAGCTAGAGGTCTCTTGGATTGTATCAGTTATATATAATTTTTAGGAGTTGTGGCTTCCTTGTCTCTTGATCAACTGTCTCTGGACAACAAGTGAAAAGACTTCTGCGCAAAGAATCTTAGAAGCTCAAAGAAATACAGCTATCCTCAGTAAGACTGAGATACGGAAATAGATCAGCCATTATAAATGCACTTTCAAACTGAAAAACATCAAAATATAAGAAGGTCCAAATATCTCAGGTGGGTAGTCATCTGAATGAGATTTTAACAGTTGCTGTAAATTCAACAATTAAATATGGAAAATTTAACCAAGTTCCCTATCATTAATGTACATGTATTTCAAGTGCTCCAGAGATTGATGACATAACACACTATATGAAAGCCAACTGTACAGTAAAGGGAGATCATGAACAGCCTTTTGGGATCCCTACATTAGAACAACATATTTGTTGGTTGGTCAGAATCGGGTGAAATGCTACCGGTTCGGGGTGGTTCGCTGGAACCAGTAGTAAAAAAATGCTTTAAAAAGTAAAAAAAAAGTTCCAACGATTGCGTAGCACAGCTGATTGTCTGAACTTTAAAAAAAAAAAAAAAGCATTTTTTTTACTACCAGTTCCGGCAATAGGTAGTAAAAAAATGCTTTAAAAAAGTAAAAAAAAAAAGGTTCCGACAATCAGCTGTGACAATCAGCTGTGCCGCGTGGAACTTTTTGTTTACTTTTTAAAGCATTTTTTTTACTACCTATTGCCCGAACCAGTATTTTTGTCTAAAGTGTGATAGTTTGTTTTTGAGCTCTCTGTGACTCTGTGAGTTTCCTGCTTGTTGCAGGGGCCATTTTGTGTGAAGTCCAGCTGCTTTTGCATTGTGTGTGAGTCAGTTGTGTAGCTTTTATGTTATTTTTGTGTAAAGTGTGATAGTTGGTTTTCCCGGTCACATGACCACCAAGCCATGCCTACCCAGTCACATGATCACCAAGCCACACCCACCCAGTCACATGACCACCAAACCACACCCACAGAACCGGTAGGGAAAATTTTTGAACTTCACCACTGGTCAGAATCCAATTATTACAAACAATATCTCCTTTTATCTGAATAAAAACTATAAGTGAAAGTTACATGTATGGATCTGATTGGGGTAAATTGTAGGGGTTATACAGCAATCTGAATTGTACTTTCATCTAGCTTTGGCTTTTATTATATTTTTATATCATATATATATATAATATTATATTATTATATCTGTATAATGCTTTGTCTTGTATTTGTATTTTGATGTGATGCCATGGATAATGAATAATGTATTATTATGTTCCATCAAGTTGACTCTTAGAAACTACATAGATAGATTTTCACATGGATGACCTGTCCCTAATCTGGTCCCCAAGGTCATCTAAGGGTGTATCCATTGCCATTTCAACTGAGTCCATCCACATTGCTTCTGGTTGTCTTCTCTTTTCTTCCACCTTTCCCAGCATCAGAGCCTTCTCCAGAGAAGTTGGTCTTCACATAATATGCCTGAAGTATGATAATTTGAGTTTGGTCATTTGTGCTTTGAGTGATATTTTTTATTGCAACCATCTAAATAGTCTATTACTTGCAATAGGCTAACAGAAGGCACACTATCTCATATATACTAAGTTAATTAAAAAGACAGGCAAGCAACAGAAAGGAAAAAATAGGAGTAATTTTTTGTTTTTTTCCAGAGGGAGTGGAAAGAATAAGAGAAATAAAAGAGATCTGAAAAAGTTGAAGTGCAGATAGAATAAAGAGAATAATAGCACTGATAAATATACATTGGATTACAAAAGGTTATGGATAAATATAGTAACCTTTTTCTGGAGCTAAACAGGTACTGGCCTCATTAGAATTTAGATGGGAGATTAGCAAGGAATACTTTAGCTTTGAACAGGGTCTCTTTCTAAAACCTTTATTGCATTCAGTTCAAAGAAATATTTGCTACGCAACATATTTACCCAAACTGAACAATTAGCATTTGCTTTAAATATGCTGATCTTTTTTTTTTTTTTTTAAATTCAGGTAGATATTTTAGAAGAATACACCATTATTAATAAAATCTTCCTAGTTTGGTTGGCAATTACAAATATGGAATAACAACAATACATGTGGGTGTATATATGTATATATATACATACACACACCCCTTTTACAAACATGAACTGGAATTTAATTGTGTGCTTGCTCATAGAATGAAACTTTCTATATACTTTCAACATTTGCTCTCAAATAGCCACACACATACACACAAAGATGTATTTACATTGTTAGAAACAGTATACAATCTGTTATCACAGGAACTTTAAAAAGTATTGCACTATTGAATGAACCTAACCTTTCTCCCTGTTTGCCTTCCATAAAGCACTCGCTTCAATTTGGTATGCTCATGTCTCGTGTTGCTGGCTGTTTACTCTTTCTTTCATGGGTAAATGTTCAATGTGCTTTTCTCCATGCTCCCTTATCTGAGTGATTTTGTCTCTCTCACTCCCTCCTTCCCTCCATCTTCCTCCAAATTGCTTCTCAACTTTTCCTCTTCACACCACTTTGACTCAGCTACCAATCATTGATCTGAAATTCCTTATATAACATCTCCTACCCTTTTTTCTTCATCTCTGGCTCATAAAGTAAGTAATCTTTGTGTCAGAGGGTTGAGTTGGCTTCCTGTCATGCTAATCAATAAGTTTATTTTTTCTTTTGATTGCATTCATCTTGCCTTTCCAACTTTAAGCTGAAATTAGTTATTTACTTAGTGTGGGTGTACTCATGTATGTGTATGTGATATCTATCTATCTACCTATTTATCCACCCTAAATCAGAGAACTTGGAAGAGTAGGAGATTGTATTGGCAGAATGTCAGCCTCAAGATCTGAGAAGGAAACAGCCACCTGAGACTGACCTCACTAGCAATAATCCAGAGCAGGTATAGGATGAATCAGATGGTAAAGGTCCAAATTCAGAATGATAACCGAGCCCAAGAATGCATTGAAAATTGTGCTAGGTTCCTTGAGAAACAAAAGTGGTGATGACTTTAATACCCAGACTGATCTATGAGAAAGCAACCACCAATGGCTGATTCCTCTCTTAGGAAGTAACAGTAACAGTAACAGAGTTGGATAGGACCTTGGAGGACATCTAGTCCAACCCCCTGCTCACGTAGGAGACCTATACTAGGGATTCAAACTGCCGACTTTTCTGATTGACAAGCTCAGTGTCTTAGCCACTGAGCCAACTAGGGACAATCACTCCAACCTTGCCTCCATTATTCTCAGAGACATTATGCCTGTGCACTTCCTGAACCTGGTCTTTTTGATCACAGATTGACTTATTCTTTCCTGAGATATGAACCCTAGATTGTTTCTGGACTATTCTACTTGTATGCTGATTTGACTTTGGACTAAGGTTATTCAGGTAAAACTTTGCTTTCCTGTTGTAAGTATTGCTGGTGTGTCTGTTTGCACATGTTACTAATTTGGCTATCCTTAACTATTTGCAGCTTGAAGTAAACTACTAGTAACTCAACTCTGCAAGCATGTTTACTTTAGCCCAAAACAGAACAATAATCTTTGAAGTGAATGAAAGAAGGAAGGAAGAGTGAGGAAGAAATAGGAGTTGTGTGGCTTGGATCAGAGGTGGGTTTCAGCAGGTTCTGACAGTTCTGGAGAACCGGTAGTGGAAATTTTGAGTAGTTCGGAGAACTGGTAGTAAAAATTCTGACTGGCCCTGCCCCCATCTATTCTCTGCCTCCCAAGTCCCAGCTGATCAGGAGGAAATGGGAATTTTGCAGTAACCTTCCCCTGGATTGGGGTGGGAATGGAGATTTTACAGTATCCTTCCCCTGCCACGCCCACCAAGCCATGCCTACAGAACCAGTAGTAAAAAAAATTTGAAACCCACCCCTGGCTTGGATCCTTTGTTATGAAAGACAGTTCTCTGTATGAAGGATTGACCAGGCCAAGTCCAATTTATTGTTCAATGAATATAACAAAAACAAGCGACTTGAAGCTCCCTATCAACTTTTGGACCTGTTAATAGACTGATCAAGAGGCAAACAAACAAATCTTTCCCATCAGAGTTATGGGGATATTTTTATTTAAATTATACTTGTTATTTCTGTGCTTTACTTTTATAATATAACAGTTTTTTGCACACGTCTTTTTAAATGATGCATTGTTTTTTGTACAAGTAGATTCCTAAATAATCATGGCCAGTTAAAGCATGACATGGACTTGATACATTTTCAGCAACTGTAATGAATAATGCAAAGCATTCAAGTGCTGTGCCATGAGAACTCTTCTGGCAGCATTGCATATTTTAAACATATTGAGGCTTTTTTCTTAAATAAGGAAGTCATAAATTGAAGTAGAGGCATGTAGGGAGGAGTTTAATTCTTCATTCCCATCACCATTTCCTCCTTTGACTCACTGACAAGTTGTTTTTGCTAAAATAGCTATTTACTACAAATAGAGCTATTTCCCCCTCCTTCCCAAAACGATACTGGAGAAGATAACAGAAATTCAGGGCACTAATCAGCAAAGTAGGCAGGAAGGCTGTGAAACGTACCATCTAAAAATAGATCCCAAAGCCTAGTGTTTAAAATCTAACCTATCACTGGTTGTACCAATGGGATCTCAGTAAGAGAAGCTCATGAGGTAAAGACTCAATCAGTATCCAACAAGACTGAAGAGTTGTTGGGAAGTTTTTGAATGTCCTTTACTCTATATTTATTGAATGTTTGCCTGTTGCTAGACACATTTGTCTAATGTTGCTCAAGCTGACCATTGATAATAATCTGTGACTCATGTATTTGGGTGTTTCCATGACCACACCTCCTCATTGTCAAGTAAGAACCACACCAGAAAGACTCCTATGAATATGCCATTTTACCTTTTCATTTCAAAGTCTTTTAGCTGTACTGGCTTATTCTAGACATTGGCAATTTGTTCTTACTTCAACTTATTTTCTTAAAACTGAGCTGCCAGCTGATATGAGTTAGTTTTTAAGATGTTGTATATAATTGATAAAATATCTAATAAACATGAATTAATAATCTTACTATTCTGCCTTTATTCCTTGAATGTCAAGCCAACATGTACGGATCACTTAATATACCACAATGTGGAGGATACGGAGGTAGTGACTTATCCAAGTTCACCTGATAAATCCTAAACTTGATTGAGGAGTGGAAGCAGTACCTCCATACTGCCAATTTAATGCTTCAACTTTGATACTGAAGATGTGAAATGTAATGTTTCTTTAATTCAGTAATAGTTAATGGCTGGAAGAAAATCACATTTATTGCTCTTGCCTTTGATATCTATTCTTTTTGATACTTAGAAAGGATCCTAACCGGTAAGTTTTACTGGGATATGAAACCAACTAAGCATTTATGGGTGGGTTATGAATGGGGTCTTTCCTTAATGTGCTTTATCCACAGAGAGCATCATCTCTTGGACCAAATGATGAAAGAAATAGTAATTCTCATGAATATTGAGTGTTTCAAAGCTTTGTACTGATGCTTTTCTAACAAATAATTATATATGGCAAAAAAATAAGGTCCCGCCCCTCAAGATTAAATGGAGATTTCCCATGTGCCCTTACCTTTAAACATAATTAGTTACACCCAAAGAAATGGCAATAAAAATATTTATGTGAACTGATTTGATTGTTATGCTAGTTTCAATCATGTTTTAGGATTGTTACAAGCTACAGACCTCCTAAAAAAAAAGAATTTAGAATTGTTTATGTGAATATGTATCTCCACCCTGTGTCCAAAACTTTGTACTGCATCACAGAGCTGTGTCATCTGTGCCTATGGAAATAATAACCCTGTTTTGTATGTCAAGCACAGTCAAGTTTTTTACATACAAGTTAAATAGCAATAGCACTTAGACTTATATGGATTCTATTTGCGTATGCTGTATGGCTTGCTTGGATGTCTATTTCAGCAGCAAAGGGACGAATGGAAAGAGAATTAGAATGGAAAAACAAAGTTATTTTTTTAGTTAGACTAAAATAATTAAAGTAATTATGATTACAAAAAGACATTCAATAAAAAGTAACAAAACAAAAATTAGTTGCTTTGTGCACTAAATAAAAATGTATTTTCTCTAACAATTTCATAAGATAATGAAGCATGAGTTTCTATGAAGGATCTCACAGTTTGCTGAATTCTATGTAGTGCAATGACCTAGTAAAATATCCTCTTTTTTTTTTTAATTGCAAAAGTTTTACAATTACATTTTCACCCCTTTTCCCCTCCCCGCCTCCCCCCCAAACTTCCCAACTTCCCTAACCCCCCCAACCCTCCCCACCCCCCAGACTTCCCTATAGTATACTCATACTCATAAAAAACCCTTAATATAACACTTATATATAAACTTGAACCCCTCCCTCCCCTGTATAGTTTTTCTCTTTACCTCATTTCATTAAAATATTTCCAATACATTATTTTCAAATAAAAGCTATTTGATACTTTCTAGTTTGATATTTGTTCTGAACATATTCTATCCACCTTTTCCATTCCCATTCATAAGTCTCTTGTGAACAATCTTTTAAGTATGCTGAAATCTTCGCCATCTCTGCAAAACTGGCCATCTTCAAAGTCCATTCCTCAATAGTGGGCAAAGCTTCATTTTTCCAATATTTACCTATCAACAATCTTGCTGCTGTTATCATATACAATATCAATTTTGTTTCACCCGATGTAAAACCCTTAACTATACCCAATAAAAACAATTGTGGAGAGAATTGAATTTTTTTCTTCAAAACATTCTGCATGACCCACCAAATTTTTATCCAAAAAGCCTTAACTTTCCTACAGGTCCACCAAACATGATAATACGTAGCATCCAAACATTCACATCTCCAACATTTTGGCTGAACATTAGGGTACATACATAACAACTTTTTGGGATCTAAATATCCTCTTTTTTTAATGTAAAAGAGCTGATGACTCACACTTGAAGTTCATTTACTTTTATTATTTTCCATACAGACCAACATGTTTACCAGCAGTGATGAAAGAAATAGACTTCTCCCACTGTTGACTTCTCCCAACCTTGCAGTACCCAAGGCTTAAAAAGGAATAATACAATGGTATCAAAATGGGAGGTGGGGGACAGGAAGTGAAATAATTATGCAGATTTTAAGAGCTTTGTTCAAGCATTCTCCATTGAAAAGGCACTGAACCAGAAGCTAGCTCCACCTTCAGGATACTTGTGTTCATGAGACTGTGGTTTTAGACCTTCCTGCATAAACTTGGAAAATCTCCAGGAAGAATCTTTGCATATTAGTCTGGATGTAAAGTCCCCAGTTCTTGGTAGGATTCAATGTTCACTCAACCAAAAATATTTGTGCTGGGCTATGAGTAAAGCACTGATGTTGCTGCTGGTAGAGACAATCAAGATTAATTAAACAGAGACTCCATTTCCTTAGGGTCTTGCGTAAAATCAGGGTGGAACAACAACTGATGATCTCCTTTTACCAGTCCACAATAGAAAGCGTCCTCATTTATTGCATTACGGCATGCTGGTTTGACAGCCGCGGATAGAAAAACATTACAGAGGGTGGTGAACCAGGGGTGAAATGCTCCCAGTTCAGACCAGATCGCCCGATTTGGTAGCGATGGAAGCAGGTGGTTCAGAGAACCGGTAGCAAAAATCCCTCCCGCCCCCATGCCCAGCTGAGCCGCACAATCATCAGAGGCTTTTTTTTAAACTTTAAAAGCATTTTTTCTACAAACTCTTTGGTGGAAAAAATGCTTTTATAAGTAAAAAAAAAGCCTCTGATAAGGCTGGGATCATCAAAGGCTCAGCTGGGATTGTCAAAAACTTTTAAAAGAAAAAAACTCTTTTTTTCTTTTAAATGCCTCTGACGATCCCAGCTGAGTTGCCTGATCGGCAGAGGCTTTTTTAAAAAGCCTCTGCCAATCAGGCAACTCAGCTGGGATCATCAGAGCCTTTTGAAAGCATTTTTTTTACAACTTCTTCGCTGAAGAGGTTGTAGAAAAAATGATTTTAAAAGTAAAAAAAAAAAATTTGGCCATGCCCACCCAGTCACATTACCCCCCCACCAAGCCACAGAACCGGTAGTAACAAATTTTAGATTTCACCACTGTGGTGAACACAGCACAAAACATCATGGACTGTCCCCTGATACCACTAGATAAGATTGCTAGGGCTCGCTGCCTTAGAAGAGTTTCGTCGTACTCTCAAGACTTTTTTATTTCAGCAGGCTGGCCTGGCCTAACTCTCCTCTTTAAAATTTTTAATTCGTTTGATCTTATAAATTGGGTGTTTTAATCTGTGTTTCGGCCAAAATATTTAATAATTTTAAGGGACTTTTAATATTTGTATTATCTGTATTTTATCTTGGCTGTTCACCGCCCTGAGTCCTCCGGGAGTAGGGTGGTATAGAAATTTGATTAATAAATCAATAATAATAAATGAGAGTGAGGAAAATACTCAGGGATGACTCATTCCCTGGTCACCACTTCTTTATCCTCCTACCATCGGGAAGGAGATACAGAAGTATAGCCAGCTGCAAGAACAGGCTGAAGAACAGTTTTTATCCGTGGGCTGTCGGACTCCTGAATGCGAAATAACATCATAACTACGTAGTATGATGGACTTGCAACCTGTAAGTTGTTCACACTGGTGCAATAGGACTGGGTGGTTGTTAATATGATTTATTGGGTTAGGGATTTTCTGTCTTCACTGTGAGTTGTATTGTGTTGGGGGGGTGCACTGAGGGAGCTCAACCAATCTCATTGTACATATGTTGTGCACTGACAATAAAGATTTGAATTGAATTGAATTATGTTTATCCAAAAAGAATTGTGTTAGTCCATCTTTACTTAAGCACTACCACCTAAAAGCTGATAAGTCTTTTGTTTTTAAACATTAAATATCCATGTAATAACTGAAAAATTTTGATAAACTGTGGGGTTATTTTGTAGTAGACATTTAGAAATTCAGTTTGAGACTAAAATGTTACATATTTTAGTGGTCAATGGAATTTATTTGTGTGCATATCTCTGTGTGTATACATGTGTATAACAGAGATACAAATTTATTTGAGCTGGTAAATCCTTCCAGTAACACTAGCACCCAGTGTCCTTGGACAGATATCAAATTATACTGATTGCTGTGATACTTTGTTCCTCCTCCAGTTCTTCTTTCTTTCTGTTTATGCACAAGAAACTCTGAAAAGATTTCACATCTTTGCAGCACAAATGCCTGTATCTCAAATTACAAGACTTATTTCAACTGTCCAACAAGTGTACACTCTGTTCTAAGGAAAACTCTGAGCCAGAAACACCATTACTATATTCAAAATACCGCCCTTTCTAATATATCTTCTGAGAGATTCCAACAAATCTCAGAGACTTTGGACAATGAATATGTGAATAGAGAAAAATCTTTTCCATCAATATCCTCAAACAAGATCTAGTTTAATTTCCTTCCCACATTTTTAAAGGATGCTAGTCTGAGTAGACTATTGGATCCAGATGTCTGTAGGAAATAGTCAAAAAACTCAAAATGTGGCCATGATAGTAACAATCAAAGCTCTACCTATTTTTAGGTGCATTTTATGTGTGATGCATATAAAAAACAGGTGGAACTTGACACATTATTGCAACTTCCAGCTTTATTTATTTATTTATTTATTGCCATACCCAGACTAGATCTGTATACCTGATAGTGTACTGCATACCCCACAACATGTTGACTATCTCCTTTACATATTAAAATATATATGTTTGATATGGTATGTTCTCTCAAGTGGGTAACAAGTACTATTACATCACTTAGACACAAAATGTAAAAATTCAGGTACCTGAATTTAGAGATCTGAAAATAAAACTAAAAATGACATCTGTTAGTGAGCATTGTGCTGCTCAGTCAGAACACTGACTGGTAAAGGATACTCAAGGGTGAAAGATATATAGATGTCATGCATAACTTGTTGTTTTTAGTTCTTAATCTGTTTATGGTTAGCTTTTATTTATTGTCGTTTATTTGCTGTTTATATGTTTTTGTATCCTTTTGTGTGTCTATGGGAGTGGAGAGTTGTAGCCATTTAAAAATAGCTGAACAAAAATGGATTTTTGCTTTACTACAAGTATATATTATTGTGAGCTGCATCAAATGATATTATTATACCATTGGTTTTGTTCTACTCACAGAATGCTTCACAGAGTTAGGGACTAACTGGATAAGATTTGAGATATACACAGAGATGGAAGTGAGAATTACAGAGAACCTGAATGGAAATCTGCTCTCTTAATGTTAGATTTACTTCTCTGCTTCCTTTAATGTACAACATATGATAATTTTGGCTTATTATTTAGCTCTGCCTTTAAAGTGTAAAATAGACATTGTCTGTGTAGTTAAGATCTTCAAACAACAAGGCAAATAAATGTACAGTGGACCCCTTCTGAGATCCATTCAGAAGTTATATGATACCGCACTGAAGAGATTCAACCCTTTAATTTTTAGCACAAAAGGAGATGCTATTTTGGGTTTCAGGAACAAAAGCATCACTTTCAACATTCAAGTATTAATTGTACATCAGTTTCCATTCCTAGTAAGGCTTTAGCTGAAGCTGCACTCAGAGTTATGAATACTACAGTTCCGAAAAAAATGTCATAATGATAAGTTACAGCTATGACTGACGGGATCTATATTTCCATATAAGATGATACTATTACCACAATTGGCAGGGTTCTCTGTCTTCAAGCTGTATTGCAATTGTAAAGCAGTGAGCATCTTTATCTCCAAGAGACATTGACTCATTATTTCCCAGAATTAATGAACAGATGTTTCCTGAGCTGCATTTCTAACTGTTTTTTGCTGCTTTCTTGTTGTGCTGTAAATATTCCTCTCTAGCCAATTTGTTCCAAATAGCAAGAAAAAGAGAAGCACTGCAAAGAAAGCATATCTAATAATTTTTAAGTTTTTAACAGTTTGCACGACAGATCACACTATCCTGAATCTGGAATAGGAGTTTGTAACTGGACAACAAATTTCTAAAACTTAAGTGGAAAAGAGAGGAAATACAGTAGGAAGAAATCTGAATGATTTTGTTTAAATTCTAGAATATTCGGAACCCTTTCTCAACACAATTTGTCCAGATGTGGTGGATTATTAGAGCCGTGGTGGTGCAGTGGTTAAATGCATACTGCAGGCTACTTCTTCTGACTTCAAGCTGCCAGCAGTTCTGCAGTTCAGTTCTCACTGGCTCAAGGTTGACTCAGCCTTCCATCCTTCCGAGGTCGGTAAAATGAGGATCCAGATTGTTGGGGACAATACAGGGGTGAAATGCTCCTGCTTCGGACTGGATCGCCTGATCTGGTAGTGATGTCGGTGGGTGGTTCAGAGAACCGGTAGCAAAAGTCCCTGCCCCCCTCAAGCCCAGCTGAGCCGCGCAATCATCAGAGTCTTTTTAAAAAAAAATTTAAAAACATTTTTTTTACAACCCCTTCGGCCAAAAAAAATGCTTTTAAAAGTATATTAAAAAAGCCTCTGATGATTGCGCAGCTCAGCTGGGATCGTCAGAGGCTTTTAAAAGCATTTTTTCTACAACCTCTTTGGCTGAAGAGGTTGTAGAAAAAATGCTTTTAAAAGCCTCTGACGATCCCAGTTGAGTTGCCTGATCGTCAGTCTTTTAAAAGCCGAAGAGGTTTTCGGCCGAAGAGGTTGTAGAAAAAAATTTTTTAAAAGAAAAAAAGCCTCTGCCGATCAGGCAACTCAGCTGGGATCGTCAGAGGCTTTTAAAAGAAAAAAAGCTTCTGCTGATCAGGCAACTCAGCTGGGATCGTCAGAGGCTTTTAAAAGAAAAAAAAGCCTGATGTGACCCCGATTCCCGAACCTGTCCTAACAGAGGAAGAGGACTCAGAAGGTGATGGGGAGGAACTGACAAGGCCTCCCTCTCCAGGACCCTCCTTTCTGGCAATGCTTCAGGTTCCATCCGAAGGCCAGGAGGAACAGCCTGGGATATGCCAGGAGGAAGGCATATCGGAACACCAATTGATAGGGAGTGAGGAGGATGAATCCTGGCTTGCTCCTAGGCAGCGTTGGAGGGACAAGTGTGCGCAGCAACGGAAGAGGCGTGGGAGGGCCAGAGATTGAGCTGAGTCATGGAGCCATGCCCCACCAGGAAAAAAAGTGGGTGGGATTGCTCTTCAGGCTTTGTGACGGACAAAGTTAAACCCTGCAAGTCACATCGTGATCTCTGAAATTCGGCTTGGATATATTTTGGACTGAACATTGACTAAACTCTTGTCTTGTGGATAATTTGTTGCTCCTGGAACAGACTGAAGATAAGTCCTCTTCTGCTTTATGGGAGTGAAACCTGTCTTGGCAGGCATTCGGCAGTTTGCTGCCAAAACCTTGGTCTGCCAAGAATTCTAATCTGTTTACCTAATAAAATATTGGCAGGCGTGCTTGGTATTACGTTTGCCTGTGTGAGGAGGGGGGACAGAACGAAGCATCTGCTGATCAGGCATCTCAAAAAAATGGTTTTAAAAGTAAAAAAAAAAAAGTTGGCCACGCCCACCCAGTCACATTAACCCCCCCCCCCCACAAGCCATGCCCACAGAACTGGTAGTAACAAATTTTACGTTTCCCCACTGGGGCAATATGCTGACTCTGTAAACCGCTTAGAGACAGGGGTAAAATCCTGCAGGTTCTGACAGGTTCTGGAGAACCGATAGCGGAAATTTTGAGCAGTTCGGAGAATCAGTAGTGGAAATTTTAAGTAGTTCAGAGAACCAGCAAATACCATGTCTGCCTGGCCCCAGAGTAGGGTGGGAATGGAGTTTTTGCAATATCCTTCCCCCAGGAGTGGGGAGGGAATGGGATTTTGCAGTATCCTTCCCCCGCCACGCCCACCATTTAGTAGAGTGAAGGGACAGCAGCAAATCCACTGAAGGTACCTGCTGATACCACCATGGACTATGTTTGAGGTGGGAACTGTCCTTGATTCAACTTCACTGGAGAAATGGCAATTTCCCTACTGTACTAGATCAAGCCAGCTCTAGGTTCATGAGACTTGCCAGGACTCCTTACTTGCTCAGGAACTGCTTGTTGTCTAATGTAGATAAAGTAACTTCTGCTCTGCCACATTTTTTAAAAATAGGCCCAAATTACTTATCCTGGAGTTTTTTTATTTCACTTTTTACTTCTGGTATGTTCTCAATTTCTTTTGTTGGTGCTAATAAAAAGTTAGTTTCATATATTTATGAACATTATAAAAGCAAAGAATATATTCTAAAATGGATTTGCTATTCTTTTAATGAAACCTTTTTTTATCACAGAAAAGAAGGATACTAATAAATAAAATGTATTATGAATTCTGTTCCTCATTAGAAACTGTTCTAATTTCCCAGCATTTTCAGCTAGAAGACTTGGATCATGGTTGACTTTGGCTCAGGTCTGTTACTCTTTTGAGTTCATGACTTAGAACCTTAAAGATCAGATTGAAAGAACTTTGGTTTCAGGAACTCTTTTTCTAAGAACCATTCATATTGTAATAGTAATGCTCAGCTAGCATACCAAAGAGTTAGTTTAATGTATTCTTAAGGCAGAGGAGGGTAGTTTTCTTGTGGTCAGAGCCATTTTTAAAAAATGGCATTTTAGGCCCAGCCTGAATATGACTGATGATGTCAGGACATTGCTAGTGTGTGTGTGTGTGTGTGTGAGTGAGAGGTGATATCCTTCAGCTTAGTCCTGCCTGAAACTATCCCAAACAACCCCAGGTTTGGTCATATTCAATCTAAAGGTGTCCCACAGGGATAATGGGTGCTCTGGGGGAGGCTGCATGCACAGAGGAATTGCCCAATCCTTCCTTAGAAACTTAGATTGTGTAATAGGGCAGACACCAAGGTGCAGAGAAGCCTCCCTCAGGAAGTAGATTGAACAATTATACAATATGTGGAGATTCTATATATTTAAAGAATCAAATCCAGCATACAATGTGTTACATATTGTGATCCTGCTCTAAACCAGCTTTTTCTAACCAAGGGCTTTCCTGTTAATCTACAGCTTTGAGAACTGAGAATTTTAAGAGCTGTAGTTCAATATATGAATAGAATAGTGGGAAAAAATTTCCTCTAAATCCTAATTCTCCTCTGCTTAAATCTCTACTTAAAGCTATACCCACTCTCTTGTATCAACCAAGCATGTCTTAAAAAAGAATCTGAACTAAATAAATATCAAGGTTTTATCTTGCTGTAATTTTTAATAATTGGAGAAGAAACATCTAATTTTGAGTTGTGGAAGTCCACATTAACACATGATGGCAGTAATAAGAAATTCAAGTTTAGGTTGCATAATCAAGAAGGCATGCACATTAATTTAATTAGCATTCAGCTGATTGCGATTGTTGTTTTCTTCCAAAGCATCTTGGTCAGCCTGTGTTGAGAAATGTGTCTTTTATCCTCATGTTCTTCAGAATGCCTTAAAAATCCTGATATGAGTAACAGACCAAGTTATTTTGATGTTAATTTTTGGGGAGTAGTTTTAAAATAATCTAATAAAGTATTTGGTATGTATTTGCCCCAAACTGAAATTCTGTATTTTATTTTATTTTATTTTATTTTATTTTATTTTATTTTATTTTATTTTATTTTATTTTATTTTATTTATTTTATTTTATTTTATTTTATTTTATTTTATTTTATTTTATTTTATTTTATTTTATTTTATTTTATTTATTTTATTTTATTTATTTTATTTTATTTTTTCAATTTATAAAGCCATTTCAAATGAGCGACTCTGGTATTTATACTACTAACATGGTGTCCCCTCCCTCTCCCTCTCCCTCTCCCCCCCCTCTCTCTCTCCTTCAAATTTTCATTGGATTCAGTGCTAATATGAAGGTGAAATGAGGGAGCTAGTTTGATATTGTTGTCCTGAAAAACAAGTGCTATATATCAGATGTCAAAGCAAAGAGGACAAAGGGAATAAAAAAATTGGTTCTCCCTTCCATACACCCAACAGAAAATAATAAAAGATGGATACAAAAATATTATAAAATATCTCAACTGTCAAGGCTGCCATTGCAGGAAATATACAACCTGAAAAATGTCCAGAAAAAACTCAAGTGAGGGATAGTTTTTTCTCTTTAAACAATATGAGGCATCCATCCTCAGTATTAAGCCTTGTTTCTTTTGTCATACTGGACACATTTTCACATTCCAATTAACGTTATGTCCAGACTAGATGACTCACTTGTTGCTTTGGCTTTTGTGTGCAATCTTCCTAAGAATGCTGGTTTTCATGCAAAGATTGCTAATGTTTTTTAGGCAATTAAACCTGATCTGAAGATTTAAATATGGTGGGGAGAATGGCTAATCATTTAGAAGTACACTTTCTTGGTGTGTTTTTTGTCATATAGAGAAGGATAAGAAATAGATTAAAAATAAGGATTGGGCGACAGTGAATTAAAAACAGTGAAGTGAGAGAAAAAATACAGGGAAAAGGATTAAAAATGGGGAAAACAGAGGAGGAAGAGAAGACTGAGAGGATGAGGTAAAAAGACAAAGAGAACAGGGAGAAAAAAAGAGGGAATGCAGGATAAGTAAAAATCATTTTTTCCTCTTTAATTTCAGATATTCCTCCTCTTCCCCAATCTTTTTGATTGAAATTCCAATCTTTTTGTCCCAAAAAAGAAGCTTGACTTAACAGTCTTTCATAGTGGTGAAATTTGAGTTAATTCAATTCTTTTTAGGGCACAAATTTTCTTTTAATTCAAAGAAATGGAGAAAATTGTTCAGTTCATTTTCAATAGAGGAAAATACTTTCAACCTGGGAAAATGGTTGCCTAGTACTACAGTTATTTGCACTAGGAAGCAAATGTATGATGAGGACCTCAGCATGTCCTAAGAGACACAGTAATTCCAATAAATCTGGTGATCTCAGATTTAAAGGATGCTCCTGTTAGAAGTTGGTATTCAAGTTATTTACGTACCAATATCAATTCACTGACATTCCTTTGCACCTAAAATATATGTATCTATCTCATATCTGTCAGTTTTGTTATATTACTTCGGAAAGGAAGGGCTGAGAACATTTCCAGGAACTTTTAGATTTTGCTATCCACATCATGTGGGTTCATGGCAATATTACCACCAATCCACGTGCAAAATGATACCTCCATTTGGATCCATTTGAATCTCCGGTCCATTTGGAAATCTCCAGTTTGCTTGAAAAGCTGTTAGAACAGGATTGTCAGGTTATAGAAAAGTACTTGTCAGTGTGTAAGAAATTATGAGCTAGGATAGCCATAACAACAAGTCAATGAGAACTGGTTGGTGACTGAGAGCCATGTCAGACAGCTTGGAGCCTGGGCGTTGATCTGTATATACTGTATATATAAGAGTTGGTTTGTCCTTGTATTATTGATTCTGTGCCTCTGTATTATAAAGCTTCTGTGTTTCTTTCTTCTGAGTTCTGGTTCTTGCTTCTGCTTTATGGGTATTGTATATAAAACATGCATCATGCTTTATATTATTGTATATAAAGCATTGTATATTGCTTCTGCTTTATGGGTATTGTATATAAAGAAGTTATATAAATGAATCCTGCTGAATTATTTATTTGAATGCTTGGTTGGATTGCTGCAAACTCTAACAGTACTCTGAACTTTCAGTTGATCTAGTCAAGAACTAGTATAAAGAATAAACATTTTTGTAGTGAAAAAGATATGGAAATGTAACAGAAGTTTAAATTTTAAATTAATGATTTTAAATTAATGTTTCTCGGCATGGAATGGGACAGTTTCAAATGGGCTTGTTCCAGAAACAGTGTTTTTAGATAGCTCTCTCTTCTAAGAGACTTTATTTTACAATAATAAAATTGTATCCTTGATAAACAAATTTTGTTTTTCAAGAAAGATCCTTGCTAATTTGTATGCAACAGGCTTTATGGAGGTATAAAGCTAAGCGTTTCTTCCCAGGGGCACATTGCAATTGGAAATAAGTTAGCATGAAATTGTCTTAAGCAATCAGGGAACAATTAAACTTATTACTATGGTTGTGGAAAGCTAAGGATTCCTTTAAAAATACTTCTGAAAAGCTACTGTACAATGTGAACGTGGCTGTTGGGTGGTGGGGGATTAAAAAACAGACTCTAATTGCTGTTGACTTAGAAAAAGGCTGAAAGAAATACAAAGGTTTCTCTATTTAGCATAGAACTACTGGAAAAAATCTGAAGGGAGATATTTGATTAATGTAGCAACAGGACACAACCCCCTAGCTTTAAATAACATTTTTTTTTTTATTAGAGTGATAGTATAACAAGTACACAGAGTAAAGAAAAGGCATTCTCTGTCAGGCCCAAAATTTAGTAGCTTCTTACAATGTAGCTTCTTACAATGGTCAACCAGATGTATTTGAACCAGTGGTGGGTTGCCCCCGGTTGGTAGTAAAACTGGCGGGAGGCCCCACCCACCGCCCCGTATGTCATCATCAGCGATCTGCGCATGCGCGATCCTGTTGCGAACCAGTAGTAAAGGTAAGTAGAACCCACCCCTGATCTGAACAGTCCAAAAGCACAGTACAAAGACAACCTTTCTTCCTTATTGGATCTGCCTTCTCCAACTTGGTACTCTCTAGATCCACTCTCAATTCCATCTATCCTTATTTGGACTCCTAACCAAATTGCTTTTGAAATGGTTCTCAGTGTCATGGAACATTTATTGAGCAACCTTGGGAACATACTTCCCTCTTACTAGAATGGTTGTGATCCAGCAATAGTTTAGAAAAATGAATTGTTCATGTCTTTTCTAAGAGGGTTCTTAGATAAGTGCAGTGGTGCTATTCAGCCGGTTCTATCCGGCTGGTAGCGGCAGCTGCGGGAGGCTCCACCCACCTGCCCAGATGTCATCACATCCCGTTTTTGACGCTCTGCGCATGCGTACAAAGTCCTTCCATTTGCATGCTCCCATTTGCGAACCGGTAGCAAAGTTAAATGAATACCACCCCGGATAAGTGGGTTCTTTTCTCCATCTTCTTACAAAACAGCTTGTAACAAAACAAAATAGGCTTATTTTTTTACACTACAGTATATCAATTCATTTCTGTTATCTGTCTGCCTGCCTGCCTGCTTGCCTGCCTGCCTGTCTGTCTATTACTTCATTTTTTTTGCTGAAAATTCATTTAGAAAAAGAAAGGCTTCAGGGGGTGCCTAGCATTGTAGATTTACTTTCAGATGAGAATTTATGGTGAAATCACCATGATGCATTTCTTCATACTTTACAAGCTTGATTAGACTAGATTGATTGATGGATGGATGGAATTAATTTATTTATATACTGCACTACCCCCACTAAGCTAGCCCACAATGGTTTATTGAAATCAAATAAATAGCAATCTAATCCAAAAATAAAATATTAAATATCAGCTCTGCTGTTCTTACCTTTTAAAACAATAAGTAATGTAACAAATCAAAATGTAGCAGAAAGCAAGAAACATAGCAACACCATTAAAATTAGAGAGCAGAATAAAAACATCTTTTGGGGGGGAAAAAAGGCAAAAGTAAGCAAACCTTTTTTTAAAAAACTTTTTTTTAAAAAAGCATTCCATGCAAAGGCAAACTAAACAGATTGGAAGAGGGAATTTTATAATACTGATGCCACCACTAAAAAGACTCTGATAAATAAAATTCAAAGTAAGTTTCTTTTCATTGTGCCACATCTATCAGGGCTTTCTCCAGTAATTGCAGATCCAGATTACTACATATATTGGAAGCTTTTCCTCCAGGAAAGTTTTGCCTATTCTATTTGTAGATTCTGTAGAAGAACATGCACTTGAATCTTTTCTGGAATTCTGTTGGGAGCCAATGCAGATTAGCCAGAATAACTGAAATGCATTCCTGCCAGTAGTGGGTTTCAATTTAGTTTGCTACTGGTTCGCTCATGTCTGCGTTCATGCACGTGTGCGATGCTTCTGCGCATATGCAGAAGCATCCAAGTGGGTGGGCGGAACCTCCTGCCACCACCGCCGCTACTGGTTCGCCAGATCTGGGGCGAACTGGTAGCAACCCACCACTGATTTCAGCTGAGACTCACCTATGAGACTAATGATCAGAAGGAATAATCTTGAAAAACAGGAAGAAGAGCTGCATCTGAGTCAAAGACAGATAAAAGAAATGTGAATCCAGGGCAGAGTATAATTTGAAAAAAAAAATGGGTCAGATAGACCCCTTTTAGTTCTAATAAAAATAACCTGGGGGTGGGGCATATTCAGATTTGTTCTCTATAGCCTTCTAATAAAACTAGCATTAGCATTCATAACCTTGATTTCCTGGGCTGGTCTAGCTTTTATAGTTGACATACAGTATTGCTGTAAATTGTTACCTAGATAAAAACAATAAATTGTTACCTAGATAAAAGAGGCTGAAGCATTTTTTAAGCCCAGAATTACGAGATCATATTGGGAAATAGCTCAGGCAAACACCTTCCTGAATTAGAAGGAGGAGGAAATATTGCACAATTGGATTTGCAGGATTCTGTCACTATAATCATCTTCAAAAAAAAAAAAAATGTTCTTGTGCAGTTGATTTCCTGGCTTGGTTTACGTAGTGAGATCGTCGTTTTTGTTGGATTTGCTGTAATTTCTAAATCTCTTTCAATGTGTTCTATGTGGTATTGCCACATAGAGCACATTGCAGTATTCTAACTGGGAGGTAACCAGCTTCCAAGACAGATCACATCTCTCAAGGAAGAGATGGAGCTGGTAAATTATGCAAAAATGGAAATAGCCAACCCTTCCCATTCCACTGTTCTGACAACTCATAAACAGCATAGGGCAAGGAACACCTAATCATTTAGAGTAAAATTTTCTAGTCTAGAACAAGAACATTCCCTTTCCATTGGACAAGTTTTCCCTTGATCACCAGATACTGAAGCTTTTCTGGATTCAGTCCTAATGTGTTGCACGTCATCCAGAATACAATCTGGCCCAAGCAGAAGCCAACCTTAAGGCTATCTCATCAGTTGAGAATAGAAAACAATAGATTTGGGTCTCATCTATGTAGATATGGCACTTGGTTCCACAACCCTTGCTGATTCTAAATCTCAGTTTCTGTATGGAGATAATTTGTTTGATAGGAGGTTGGTATAGTGTATATCAGACTCAGACTGAATCTCTCTCTATGAACTAAATTGTGAACTAAATCCATGAACCACTGAACAACATTTTCATAACATAAATGCCAAAATCTCATAACCCTTTTAAGTATTTTGATAACAAAAAATACAGGCAAGCTGACAAAAAAACTTAGGCAATCATTTGACTGAGATGCAGAGTCAATATTAAGACAACAGTAATGGCCAAAACAAACTAATATCTGCTTATCTCATAATATACTTAAATAAAATGCTGGCAAGAACAAGTCTCCCAGTATTTGTAGCCAGGCCACTGATAATGATCATTTCTACAAGTAACATCTGGCTTTTATGAACTTTGCAGATACCATTTTCTCAAACTTTTCAATATCACCTTGACCAAAATAAACAAAGAAACAAAAAAATCAGGCAATAAAACAAGTTTTAAATGGAAAATATTTGAGGATTTGGTGATTAAATTTTTCTTTACAGATTTTCTCAGATAGAACTTTGGAGCCTCTGCATAAATAATTTATATGGAATAAAAATAAAATTTCCTTTACTTTGCAGTGACAAGATATGGCCACTTCGAGCCAGTAAGGTCATTACTTATGAAAATTGCAGACTAGCGACATCTGGAAAGTCACATTTTCCAACCCAGCTTTAGCCAATATTGCAAGATTTTCCGATATCATGTCTGTCCCATGTCCTATCTGATTGTATTATTTTAAAATTGATTTTAATTAAAATAGTCAAATAGAAAGTTGGCACACTGCAAAGAAAACATTAACTCAGGCTACTTTATCTTTAGGAATAATGCTGGGTAGACTCTTCAGGCATTCATAGAAAATAAAACTAATCTACAAGCGTGTCTTCTTGGCTTCCCCAAAAGGACACAACTTTAATGGATAGCATCCACTGAGAAAAGAGAGGGTGGCAGAAAGCAGCCACACCAGTTTGCTATTTCATCTTTTCTTTCTGATCATAATCTACCATGGTGTCCATTTTGCACAGAATTTCCATAACATGTTCTCAACAGCTGAGGTATGTCCACTGTCAGAGAAGAGCTGGGGACAATATACATAAGGAGGATACATGCAAGAGAATCAGCTGGGCCAATGTTATTGTGATTTTTCAAGCTTCTCTCTGATTAATCTGGAGATTTTAACATCGGGTTTATTATAAATGTAATTTATAAGTATAATTTTTGGTGCATTTAAAGGTAATACTGAGCAGTGCAAGTTAGGATGAGTTCATACTTACCTATTAATCGGTTGAATTATTACAGCATCAAGCAATGCTTTGAATGTATGAAATAGTCCTAACCAGCCAGTCATCATCTAACACTCACTCTAACACAATAGGACTAGTTCATGCCTTCAGTAAATTATTGAGTGATGTGTTATTGTCCAATTAACATGCATGTGTGAATTAGTGCCAACAAGTGATATACAAAGTAATATGATATCATGGATCTTTTTTTTTTCCTTGTTAAAGTAGTGTGAGGAAAAAAAATCACTAAAATGAGAATCAGAGCAGTGGACATCTCAGTTTGATTTTAAGGTATCTGTGTAATGATTGCTGGGCCTTAGCCAGAATGAACTGAGAGCCCTGAACTTAGGTCATTATTTTATTACTATTATTATTAGGTCATAAGTGATTATGTAAATTATGTAGCCTACCTCTTGTGTCACTAATGAGGCAAATTCTTGGATCAGAACCTTGTGGCTGATGTTTGTTTTTTTGATTTTCCTTAATCTGCACCATATAACAGGGAAGGTGGTTTTGTTTCTAACTGAACATTCAATAAAGTGACTTTGCTACACATTTCTTGCCTCAGGATCAACTGTGACTAGTTGCAACATCAGAAAGCATTTTGCATTCCTTGTTACTTGCGTTACATGGTAACAATACTATATTAAAACAGAAGGAATAAATTTCTTGCTTTCTTCAAGCTGAGAATAAAATTCAGACTTCTAAACCCCACAGTAGTTTCACTGGCTAGTGATTTATTGGGACAGAGTGGGGACTGGGACAGGGCGGCCGCTGGCGCTTTGGACCGAGTCGTGCCTTTGCGGCCTCTGACCCGTCGCTGAATTTACTTGGCTCCTTGGTTTTCTGAGGAGTTGAGGGAGATGAAGCGCCAGAAAAGATGCCCGGAGAGCGGTTGGAGGACCAGCCGTTTCGAATCTGACTGAACACTGGTGAGGTCTCACATTAAGACCTACCTAGTGGCGATAAAAGCGGCAAAATGTAATTATTTTTCCACCCTTATCACATCTGCAGATAATCGCCCAGCCACCCTGTTTAGGGTGACCCGCTCCCTTCTCCATCTGGGAGCATGGGAGGATCCCTTGCAGGGTCGGGTTGAGGATTTTGTGCAGTATCTGCACAATAAAATCACTCAAATTCGGGAAGGCTTGGTCTCTGACTGGGTAGGTTCAGGCGGGATGATGGAGGCAGGTCTTGAGAATGTTATTTGGCAAAAAAAAGGTGAAAGATTTATACGATCTGAAGAGAAACCAGGTTACGTGAGGCTGGCTCCAGGGGATTATTAACGCTTCTTTGAGTGAGGGTGTCTTGCCTTCCGCCTTGAAAGAGGCAGTGGTGAGGCCCCTCCTCAAGAAGCCCCCTCTGGATCCGGCTGTTTTAGCTAACTACTGTCCAGTCTCCAACCTTTGCTTTGTGGCGAAGGTTGTTGAGAGTGTGGTGGCGCGACAGCTTCCGCAGTACCTGGATGAAGCTGTCTATCTAGATCCACTCCAGTCCGGCTTCAGGCCTGGGCACAGCACCAAAACAGCATTGGTCGCATTGGTGGATGATCTTTGGAGGGCTCGGGATAGGGGTTGTTCCTCTATCCTAGTCCTGTTAGATCTCTCTAGTATCATGCTGCGCCGGTTGGAGGGGTTGGGCTGGGGGGCACCGTTTTATGGTGGTTCTCCTCCTATCTCTCTGACCGGTTGCAGTCGGCGTTGGCAGGGGGGCAGAGGTTGACCATAAGGTGCCTTGTTTGTGGGGTGCCGCTGGGGTCGGTCCTCTCACCCCTCCTGTTCAACATTTATGTGAAGCCACTGGGCGAGATCATCCGTGGTTTTGGGGTGGAGTTCCATCAGTACGCTGATGATACTCAGCTGTACATCTCAACCCCATCCCATCCCAATGATGCCCTTGAAGTGATGTCCCCATGCGAGTCTGGATTGGGAGAAACAGGCTCCAACTCAACCCTTCCAAGACTGAGTGGCTGTGGCTTCCGGCGTCCCGATATAGCCAGCTGATGCCATCGCTGGCTATTGGGGGCAAGTTACTGGCCCCCACAGAGAGGGCTCACAACTTGGGCATCCTCATCCTCCTGGACGCACGGCTGTCTTTAGAACAGCATATGACAGCCGTGGCAAGGGGGGCTTTTTATCAGGTCCGCCTGATTCGCCAGTTGCATCTCTTTCTGGATCAGGACTCCTTATGCACAGTCACTCAGGCACTTGTCACCTCCTGCCTGGACTACTTTAATGCTCTCTACATGGGACTCCCCTTGAGGAGCATCTGGAGGCTCCAACTGGTGCAGAATGCGGCCGCGCGGGGGATTATGGGGCGCTCCCATGTGACACCCCTCCTGCGTGAGCTGCACTGGCTCCCGGTGGTCTTCTGGGTGCGCTTCAAGATGTTGATTACCACCTTTAAAGTGCTCCATGGCTTAGGGCCTGGGTACTTACGGGACCGCCTTCTGCCACCGATAGCCTCCCACTGGCCAGTACGCTCCCACAGAGAGGGACTCCTCAGGGTGCTGTCGGCTGGCGACCCCAGGGGAAGGGCCTTCTCTGTGGCAGCACCTGTCCTCGGAGATACGTAGGATCCCAGATCTCCGTGCTTTTCGCTGTGCCCTTAAAACTTTTTTATTTCATCAAGCTGGGCTGGCTTAAACCCCCCCCCTTTAGATATTTTTAATTGTTAATTGATTTTAGTTGGGGTGTTTTAAATTTACTGGGCCAAAATTTGTTTAATTCTTTTTTTTTTTTTAATTTTCTTTGTGATGTTTTTATTCTTGGCTGTTCACCGCCCTGAGTCCATTGGGAGAAGGGCGGTATAAAAATCTAATAAAATAAATAAATAAATAAATATTTTGCTTAAGTTATTTCTGTAGTTTATTGAATTAGCCAGAAAAGACTATACTCTAATATTGTGCTGGGCCATAAACTATGCTTTTACAAACCTCAGTAATTAGCCATAAATATGGTTTTATAAACCCCAACGCACAGAGGTGGGTTTCAGCAGGTTCTGACCAGTTCCGGAGAACCGGTAGTAAAAATTCTGACTGGCCCCGCCCCCATCTATTCTCTGCCTTCCAAGTCCCAGCTGATTGGGAGGAAATGGGGATTTTCCAGTAACTTTCTCCTGAAGTGGGGAGGGAATGGAGATTTTACAGTATCTTCCCCTGCCACACCCACCAAGCCACGCCTACCAAGCCATGCCATGCCATGCCATGCCATGCCATGCCATGCCATGCCATGCCATGCCATGCCACGCCCACCAAACCACACCCACAGAACTGGTAGTAAAAAAAAAATTGAAACCCACCACTGCCAACGCACCAAATCAAAATTAAAAAATCACATAAAGATTAGAACAAGAAGGGATCTAGAGACTATAATATGAGCCATAATGTGATTTGCCTGTTTGGTCTTAGCATGCTATGAAAAACTAGGCTTTATTGTTGGTAAACTCAGGTAAAGCTTAGCATAATGTATGACTCTAGCTACATTGACTTTCTCTATAGTTCATAATTAATACAAGCCATGATTTAGCACCATGTGTGAACAAAGGCTAAATATAATCAAATGCCTTGATTTTGTGTTTGACCGAGAATAAAATTTGAGAATCAACTTTAACGTCACCAGATGACCTCTCAGTTCAATTGACAGACTTGTAGTGGTGATAAAATGAAGGAAGATTCCAGTGAATGTCACCTTGAACTTTGAGAGGAAAGTGGAATATAAATGCAGTGGCTTACCCATATACTGTATATCCAATAGAAGGAATGATGTTGTCACAGAGGTACAACTTTATCATTCAAAAGACACAGATTATAGTAATTGTGTCATTTATAGTATGATGTCATGATGAATTGACATCACTGACATCTTTTACCCTCTAATACCACCACTCCTCATTAATCTTCCTAGTAATCCTCACTTTGAAACTTGAGATTTTTGCATTGACAGTGGAAAAAATACAGTTTAATTGCCATCATCTACAGCCAATGGGCCCATTGATCAGTTATAAAGGAGTTGTAATTCAACAAAAACAAGAAGGCCCCAGGCTCCTCACACACTTGATCAATTTGACTTTTGACAAGTCAGTCTTTCAGGTTTAAATATTGTGTCCTCTAGTTATTGCTGTACTGACTGACTTTACAAGATAAATAATTGCACTAATCAGCCAACACAATCACGATGGTGATTCCTTAAGGGAAATGTAAATGACTGCATCAGTTCCTTCCTTCAGTGATGTCTCCCCACTTTGTTCTGAATATTTCTTTGTCAGAAGTAACTTTCAAACATCTGTTTCATATTCCTAAAACATTTTAACTACTTTTGTAGCTATTAGAAGAAATCTCTGAATCTGCTGATATCTGAAAAATTATTCGCTGCTTTAAGAGAGGGATGGGGAACAATGGCTGTTTTATGACTTTTGGACTTCAACTCCCAGAATTCCTGAGCCAGCATGGAAGATCTTTTTTCATGAGATAAAAACAAAGTGTATGCTTTATCTGGATGTGCCATTGCTGAGGAACCTTTGCATAATTGTGAATAAAAACAATTCTGATGGATGATAGTACATCTATTATAACTGAAAATCAGCATTTAAATATTCAAAGAGAATAAATTCTGGAAGCAATAGAAGATTCTGCTATCTTATTAAATCTCTAGTTCCCAATATAAACATGTCACTAACAGATACTTTTACCACTGATAGAAAAAATAATTACCTGATTTGTAAGAAACCCTTTAATATAATAATCTCTAAATGTTAGAATTATTCTGAAAATAACCTGTCACAATTGATATCTACTATAAAGCCCTCAAAACAAATTTACAAGTTCTAAGGCAAAGTCAAATGTAACTACTTGATTGCACGATAGCCAAATTCCAACACTATAATTATAGGTGAATAGAAACAATCATTCACAATGATTGTGAATAGAAACAATTCTGTCATAAAGAAGAGGAAATCAATTGAGTAATTTCCTGATAGTGAGAACAATTTATCAGGGGAACGGCTTGCCTCCAAAAGTTTTGGGTGCTCCATCACTGGAGGTTTTTAAGAAGAGATTAAGAAGAGATTGGACAACCACTTGTCTGAAATGGTGTAGGGTCTCCTGTCTTAGCAGAGAGTTGGAAAAGAAGACCTCCAAAATCCCTTCCAACTCTGTTATTCTGTTATTCTTGGTTTGGGATATTTGTTCAGTTATCTGGATTTTTTGCTTGAATTGATAAATGATAAAAGCAGCATTGCCACACTATGATGAAAGCTCCTCCCCCTCTGAACCTGTATTGTGATGTCTTAGGCTGCATTACAATGACAAAATGCTATTTTTGTCATTTTGATGAAAGTCTTTAATCCACTGGATGTCATGATTAGAAGGAATTATAGCAGCAACATTTCTTTAGGTTAAGGAGGAAATGGATATTGTGATGGCAGAATAGGGTAAGATGAAGTGGTAAAAATGTACAACTTTCAAATATAAATAAATCAGAAGTACTTGTAAAAAAATAAATATCACTGAGTTTATATGGTGATTTCCACAGGCAGGATACTAGAGATTTGTTGGCATTCAGGTAAGTAATTCTGTTTCAGTTCAGCTCAAAATATATTTTATACTCATACACATGGGTTTATTGTCTGACAGAACATAATTTAGCACTCTGGCTTTTTCCTGCATGAAATGTATTTGATTTCTTTCACTGTTTCTCTCTGAATTATTAAAATCTGTGTTCCTTTCTTTTCTTACAGAGCTGAAGTTCCTCTCATTACCTAAAATAGGGCATTTATTAGTTCCAGCAGATACCTGGAGGGCAGACACTCTGTTTGAAGGTTATTTAGATCTGAATGTCATTACTTTGCCTTGTAACCTGGGGGAAAAATGTATTTTTCTTTTAGAAAATTTATTTCCAAATCTCATCAAATAATGTTTGCATAGCTAGATGCAGACTGTGAATACTAATCAAATTCTTTCCTTCCACGTTATTGCTATGGCTTCTTTTCCTGAGGATGTTACTTACAACATTTTTAGGTAAGGTAATCTACCTTTGGCTTGGTTCATAGTTGCAGGCAAAGCTACAATCAGGTTTGATCAATTTTGCCTTGATTATCTAATATGATTTATTGTAGATTGGAAATCTTGATCTTTAGTTTAGCTAGTTAAGGCTTATTAAAAATTATTAAAAGAGCCATGATTTAGTGTGATGTCTAAATCCAAACTTTCATGCATGTGTAGAGCACATTCACTAATCTACAATGTCCAAAATTTCCACTCAGGATTGCCAATGCCCATGGTATTTAAAATGCTGTCTGGAAATTCTGTTAAATCTAGTCCCAACATATCTAGAGAGCACTAGGCTCAGAAAAACCAGCATATATAATTTCTAATATTGCACACTCAATGAGTTCTGAAAGAAATAACTGAAGCAAAATCATATCCTCCACTTAAAGATGGATAGTATCTATCTACTCATGCCTGATAAATCCTGGTAGTAAATATTACTTGAGAAGGAAGGTAGAAGAATGATATTCATTCTGCTAGAGGTTCTTAAGATAATTTAGGAAGCTAGCGTTTTGGTTTATTTTCTAACTGAAGAAATGGTCTCTTCTGAACATAAAAAAACAAACAAGTAGAACCAATCATGGCCAAATTCAAGGCTAATAAACAAACATAAACACCTATCCACATACGTTTGGTTAATAACCACCAGCAAATATTATATGGCCCATCTGAAACCCATTTTAAGCAACTGAGAGCTTACCCATCTGGAATACTGGATTATTGAGTTTTGATTTTCATTAATCATATTATCAGTATGCTGTGCAGATATGATTCTATAATTATAGTGTTGGAATTTGGCTATCATGCAATCAAGTAGTTACATTTGACTTTGCCTTAGAACTTGTAAATTTGTTTTGAGGGCTTTATAGTAGATATCAACTGTGACAGGTTATTTTCAGAATAATTCTAACATTTATAAGTTATTATATTAAAGGGTTTCTTACAAATCAGGTAATTATTTCTTCTATCAGTGGTAAAAACATCTGTTAGTGACATATTTATATTGGGAACTAGAGATTTAATAAGATAGCAGAATCTTCTATTGCTTCCAGAATTTATTCTCTTTGAATATTTAAATGCTGATTTTCAGTTACAGTAGATGTTCTATCATTGGCCCTTGTAGGTGCTCAAAAAAGATGGAATATTCCCTTCATGAAGACTCCCAATATTGCCTTCTCACATTACATCATTCAAATGATGTCAGCCTCTTAGGTAGTCATATGAATAGTACAGATGTTGCTACATGCATGGATATCTGAAGGACTCTGATATCAATTGAATGATGTGTTATGGAGTGTGGGGCTTACTAAAAGAATTCTCATGTTGAGAACTTCTTTTGGAACATTTGAACGGGACTAGAGAAGACAGGAGCAGAACAATTTCCATCCATGTTTCAAGGCCCTTGAAACTCTGAATTTTGGCCATTTTGTCATTGAATTTCAGTGGTCAGATGTTGGATTGCTGGAGGGATAAAGGATAGTCTACAGTTCATTCAATAGTATAAACATACCAGCGGCAATGTATAGTTTGCAGAAAAATTAACAATATCAGATCTGTCTGTTTTGCCTTGAAACACTATTTCTATCTACAGCAGCTTTTGTGAAGCCAAAAAAGAAAAAAGAAAAGAAAAGCCATCACTGATTTAGTTGTTTCTGTACTTGATTCTTGTCAGATACTTCTAAGCCTGCTTGATCCAGTTTAAAGACTATAGTGAATCTCATTACTTTCTCTTGAAATGAACATTCTGTGCTCTGCTGTAGTAGACAGACAATCCATCGGGGCTGTCTCAAGAGTTGCTACGCTTCGACTTGCCCTAAAACATGTTGAGAAATTGAGTGTTAAGGATCCTTTTCTTCCCAGCTTTGCTAGCTAAAATTCTCCCAGATTGATCCTGTAGGTTAGGAACATCCATCTTTCCTTAGACATTTGTGGAAGAATTGTTTTAAACCAAAGAGTGTGGAAAAACAATTGGACAAGGCCTGCCTCTGATTTATGTTACAGGAATTCAAATGGCAGACAGAGAATAGGATCTATTTGGAGATATATCATTGCCCTAGCATAGACCACTCTTGTGTTTGCACATGTCATTTGAAGCTACATAGGTTCAAACAGGTAGTACTGGGAGAATAATAATCCACAAAGGAAGAACCATAAGTCTGTTGCACTGGAAGGCAGCACTGGAAAAAGAAGAATCCACAAAGGAAGAACAGTAAGTCTGTTGCAGTGATACATAGCTCTATTGCCACAGTAAGCCTTGTCAAAGGCTGTTAGAACATGTGGTCCTATTTTCAACCATTTTGCACATTTAGCCTGTCTAATTTTGATTATGAAGGCTCTGCAGCCTTTTTCATGCTGTAAGGATGACTAGAGAATATATAGCGATAGTGGCCCTTAGATCAGTCACCTCCATACTGGAGGTGTTGGAATGCCATCTCTCCATGGCTATTGGGGAATTGACCACATATATCTGAAATGTACCAGGCAAGGGAAGATTACATTTATAACTACTGGAACTAGATCTGGCATCATAAAGTAAGGATAAAATTGTAGATTATGCATTCATGTAGGATTTGACAGGAGACTGTGTGTTTCTATATGAGTGATTGGCAAGGTGATGAGAAAGTTACCTTAGCTATCACTGGTAGCCAGGGAGATATATCAAGCCTGCAGGTCTTGTGTACTTTTTTCCAAATGCAATCTGTTCAAAAAATACATACCTGGAAGCAAATTTCTCTTTTAGAAAATGTTTGGTGCATCCTCCTTTGCAGTGCTTTTATCTTGTCTAGATCTGCTGTCAGGCATTCTACTTAGACTATCAGAGGGGATAGTAAAACAGCAAGCAAATACAATACATGGCATATCAGATAAACAAGATATCAGGGTATGGAGAAACAGATTCAAGATATTTTCATCAGTCTGTGATATTAATCTGTTATTATAGTTTTACCTTTGCTCAAATGTAACAAAGTAAAATGTGCAAGATGTATATTCTTTAAGAGGGAATTTACACTCATATCAAGTCTCATCAAAGGAAAATCCTAAGATTTGTTTAATAGTCTGAACATCTTTGTTTTGAATGCTCAAATATTATTTTATTTAAAAGTCTGAACATCTTTGTTTTGAATGCTCAAATATTATTTTATCTGTGTTTCCTTTAGTTACAGATCTCAGGTTGGATTCTTATTCCAGAATTAGCACTATATTTGTGAGAACTGTTACTAAGAGTTGGTGTTAATGAAGAGTCCAGCAGATGGTGGTGTGTAGCTGCAGAATGATTGGAGCAGACATTAGCCTATTCAGACCTTTGCTTTCTGGAAGAATCTGAAGGAAATGCTGAAGCTGGATCAGGATCAGGATCGCTCTTCCAAATAAAGCAAAATGGGGGTAAGGGAGTTAGCAAAAACCACAGGACAGGAGAGGATTGCCAAGTCAGTTTGAATCTTTCATCACAACATAATCCCCAAATATTTTTCTTTAGTGATAAAAACAGATACAGGAAAATGCCTTATAATTACAACTAGATTATATTTAGCTCTCAAAAATAAAGTAGGCTGACTATACAATGGTAGCTTCATTTGGAAGCACCATCTCAGTTCATTTTCTATTAAAGTCAAAGTGTTTAGGAATCACTTAATATTTTCACCAATTACGTAAAGAAACTGTGAGCAATTAATCATATGTATCTGCCCAATATTGCTTCTGAACATGTAGCAAAAGCAATTTTATCTCAGGCCTATTATTACAAAAATTGCCTGTTATACTATTTTCCAAGGTCAAGGTATGTAACCTTATTGTTAGACTATTTGTCTGGTGACTGTACTGTATGCTGGCATCATTATAGATAACAGAATGAGTTACTCCTCCATCTGTGACTGTTATCCAATTTATAAGATCATTTCAGAAAAAAAGATAATTGTTTTGTACATTCATACTTAACTTTTCTGAATGAAAGCTACATGCCCATAAGAAGATTTTTATAATTCAGTGAGTGTACAACAGGATCAACTCAGGAAAAATATATTTTTAAATTAAAAGATTTTGATCACACATACATAAACAATTTAGTGCATAGCAGCAACTTTGCACTTTGCTTCAACTTAAGTAATTGTTTAGAGCATAGTCATTAGGCGATAATGAACATAATTACACAGTGATGCTCATATTCACACCAGTGGTGGGTTGCTACCGGTTTGCCCCAGTTCAGTCAAACTGGTAGTGGCGGCGGCGAGAGGCTCTGCCCACCCGCCCGGACGCTTCTGCACATGCGCAAGCATGCAAGCGCCCATGAGCGAACTGGTAGCGACAGGCTTTGAAACCCACTACTGATTCACACACTTGTATCAGGCCATAGTTTGTGATTTAAAGAAGTAGTTTGTAAAGTGTGCCCATATCAGGCCACTTTAGACTCACAATATAGTTTGGATAATGCAAATTTTAATTTAATTTCATCTCTGAAGGAGATGGGTTATTTGAAAATATGAAATATAAATAAATATATTGATATTTAATCATGAATCCTGGACTGTGTGAGTTTTGATTTCTGACAACCTTGATGTGAAAAGATAAGGACCAAAGTCTTGGTCCTGTTGGAGACAATGGAGAGAAACAACAAAGCACACCTGCAGTCAATTTGCAATTGTTGGATTTCAACAAGTGAATTATTTTCAAAGTATCTCACCTCTTGAATTATCAAAATAATTCACCTGTTGAAGAAAACCTCTGAATTCCTGGTAACAATTATCATGTGATAGGTTAATGCCTGTGTGAGCCATGAGTTGTGGAACCCATTAATAATCTTACAAATATAAATATTTAAAGATACCTTAAATGTTTTCTATCATGATTTATGAGGGCATAATCCAATGATCCAAGAGAAGAAAATAAGAAATAATGATTATATAGCACAGATAACAAAAAGATAAAATACATTGTCCATGCTGTTCTTATTCAAACATCATAATGTCAGAACTGGTAGTCACTTTTAAGATTCTTAAAATTGGAAAGAGTTGGCTTTCCAATCTGAGAGCAATACTGCTTTCAAGTAAATCTTTATACTCAATAAGTTTTCTCTTTAGATCCAGGGTGTAGTACTTTGGTTCTCTTTTCTGCCTCTGATGGTGGTTGGAATAAATCTGTACTCCTGCTTGTTGTTGTTATTGTTGTTGACAATTTCTAGATTAGATGGAGGCTGTGATTTAGGCCTCTTTTTCTAATAAGGACTCATTTCAAAGAGTCATGACATAGTTGTTTATTCTGGAACTGAAAAGTGAAATACTTTGGATTGCTTGGGCTACTGTCAAGAAGGAATTCTTCTCTCATGCTACCTAACTTAGTTGATTTTATGATGGGTGAATCAGCAGAATCTTCAAAAAAGAGCTTCAGAAGTGTGTGTCTGATTTGATGAATGTCTGGGACTGCCCGTAAAGTACATTTAATAAGGAATTGTTCTTTCCTTAGTAACCTTCTTTGTAATATTTGTGTGAAAAGTTCCCAAGCCTCTTTACTTAATTCTGACTGTGGCATGAAAAAAAAAATCTCTTTAATCTTCCACTACTCAAGTGATAAAACAGAATATTCCACATTGGATTATTACAGCCTTTCTTTAAACTTCTTTTCTGAGCTACCTGCAATATATGATTAAAATGGATTTGTCTTTTCTAGTCTTGTGTGTAATATTGATAAAAAAAGAGCGATATCAGAAAATTGTGATGATACTAGGGGTGGTGAGAAAATGAACAACTGGCAACAGTTAATGTTTTGGGACAAATACAGTAGACGTTGAAAGCACAATCTTTAGCATGAGAAAGATCCAAAGCAGGGGTGAAATGCTCCTGGATTGGACCGGATCGCCCGGTCCGGTAGTGATCTTGGCCAGTGGTTTGGTGATCCGGTAGTGATGGCGGAGCAAAGCTCCACCCACCCACCTGGTTTTAACCAGGAAGTGATGTGTTTTTTACCTTCTGTGCATGCACAGAAGGTCTCCGCGCGCAGCATGTGCACTTGCGAACCAGTAAGGAAGGTAAGTAGATTTCACCCCTGATTCAAAGGCAATTAATCTGCTGCATCATTCAGTAGATCTTGCATTTTCTATTGATGGGGCCAACCAAGCAGCCTTAAGCAAAGTCTCTGCTACTGTGATCCTAGTTTATTTATTTATTTATTTATAATTAAATTTAAATACCGCCCTACTCCCGAAGGACTCAGAGCGGTGAACAGCCAAAAAGATAAAATACACATAATACAAATGTTAAAAACCATTTAAAATACATTAAATACTTTGGCCTGATTTAAAACACCCCAATTTATAAAACAAATTTAAAAGCAATTAAAAGGGAGGTTAGGCCATACCAGCCTGCTGGAATAAAAATGTTTTGAGGGCGCGGTGGAAAGTGCGCAAATCCGGGATCTTCCGTATCTCTGGGGGGAGCTTGTTCCAGATGGCAAGTGCCCCCACAGAGAAGGCTCTCCCCCTGGGGGCCGCCAGTTATCTTTGTTATCTTTGCCATACTTTGTTTTCTTGCATTTGGGGGCAGATACCCCTGCAGACAGAGAGATGGGGAGCTGACTAGAAAGCAAACATGGGCCCCTTCAAAGATGTAGAGTATCTGATGAAGTTTATTGTCCTCAATCCCTTGAGCATTTTAAGGGCTTGGGTTGAAAAAAAAAGTAGACTTTTTGGAGTTCAAACCAAGAATTCAAAGAAACTCACCAAATAAAATATTTAACCAAGGAAGGAAATTGACTTGGCAGCAACAGTCTGAGGCTTGTTCTCCTACTCTGATACAAACAATCTCAATTAAAATGTCCAGCCTTGTTTATGAGCATATAAGCAATTTCCCTCTGAATAAAGGTTTCCAATGTGAGGACCCAGCTCTCTTCTCTGCCCTGGCAATGAGCGAGTCCTGGCCAGGCAGCAATAAAAAGTGAAGGAGTTTGTTTATTGCTTAAAGCATTGTAAGCTGCCCTGAGTCTCCGGAGAAGGGCGGCATATAAATCGAACCAATAAATAAATACAGACCTGATAAGGATAATCCAATGGGTGCTTTTTCTGCAGGCTTCTCTTAGTCTTGGTCTAGAGTTGATACGTCTCCTACTTGAGTAGGGGTTTGGACTAGAAGACCTCCAAGGTCCCTTCCAGCTGTATTCTCATTGATCTTCTGACATCTCCTTCAGCTTCTTCTCCAACCCTTCACCTGCTTTTACTTCAGAGCAGACTTTCTGCTTAGTAGACATTGCTGGCTTCAGGCACTGATATTCTGGAGCTATGGCTTATTCACAACTATGGTGAAGGTGCTGGTCTTTTTTGTCACCATATATTTCTTGCACTACCTTGCAATGGTGTATAACTGAGGCTGAGTGACCAGCCTTCTAAAATCCGAGATGCAGAAAGTATGCTATCTTGTCAAAAACTGCCCTGAACAGAAATTTTTGATATGATGATAGGGGAAACTTGCATAAATACATAGGAAGTAATCTTATTAGTTGTATTTATTTTTAGATTTTGCAGCCTTTTTTTAGGCCACTGAAAAATTAAGCAGTATTACTTTTGGCTAGAAAATGGTTGAGTGCCCTCCCTCCCACATTTTATCAGTGTGCTATAATTTTTGCAATGCTAGAATGAACAGCTAGACAAAGGTTATTTCCTAATTACTGCATGGCCTCTTCCATTCTCTTCTAAAGCATGATATTTGTTGCTGGTGATAGGATACTGGATGCCGGAGAACATCTCTTTGTCTTAGGAGCATCTGGGGAGAGGAAGGTGGGAAAAAAAGTCAAGATGAAAGGCAAAACAGTGAGCAAATGGTTGGGTCTTTGGCTGTGGTTATCATCTTGCCTTTTGAACTTCCACCTGCAATGTCCATGGTCTCTCTCTCTCTCTCTCTCTCTCTCTCTCTCTCTCTCTCTCTCTCTCTCTCTCTCTCTATCTATATATATATATATATATACACACACACACACACACATACAGATATATACATATACCTATACACACACACACACACACACACACACACACACACAGAGAGAGAGAGAGAGAGAGAGAGAGAGAGAGAGAGAGAGAGAGAGAGAGAGAGAGAGAGAGAGATAATAGGCAGATACCTAGGTCTACGGTATTTGATCATTCTCATATCTTGAATAATTCACCAGTCTTTTTCTACTTCCTCGTTTCTAGCCTTTTTCACTTCAGGATTGCTGTATTACAGCTCTTTGAATTATGTCAGATGAGAAACAGCAAAAGTAACATGAGGTTAAAATAGAAATTTTTTAATGGGCTCATTAGAAATTCAAACAGATCTCTCTCTCTCTCTCTTACACAGAAACTCTGGCTGAGCTGCAAACCTCTATACTTTCCTTTCCCCCCCTCTTCCCAAGAAGAATTCATTTAATAGAGTTTATCAAAACTGTGTTGTTTAGTGGCATTTTGTTTCAGTTTTGAACTAGATGAGAAATTATTTAAGTTGTTTACAGTAATTTTATTGTCAAATTTCTTTGGAGGCATTGGAATGAAAATATTATTAAGCTATGTTGATGCATTTAAAACAGTATCTTCTATTGTGTATCTGCATATGTTTTGTTAAAAATAGTGTTAACTGATAGATTAGTCAAATATTTATTGGATTAAGCAGTGTAGCTCAGTATTCCAATTAGTAAGGCTATTAGTTAAAGGCACATATATTACTTGGAATATTTCTTCATAGTTATTACTGGAAAAGGGAATTGCTGACAAATTGTTACAGATGGTTTTTCCTTTCACAATGGAGAGTAACATTTATCTCCATCAAAATCTGAGGACAACAATATAGAAATGTAAATAGAATGGATCAATTGGTTAAAACATTTGGCTAATCAACTCTCTTTTCGTTATTTGATTGCCTTAATATAAATGTTTAGCAGACATTTCCATTCAAAATATATGGCACTCAGTATAAGATTCTACTTCCGAAGAACACTGATGGATTATGCTGCAGAACCTAGCTGAAATGACTCCAGTGTTTCTGGGCACTTATTTCTTTTTTCAGGAATGTAGTGAATCACATAGAAACCAACACAGAATACCTTGTGGAAGTTTTAAGTCCCATTTCCTTCTGTTTCATTTACATCATTGGCAGTTTCCATTATTTTGAATGAATGAGTATCCATATAGCTTCTGTATATTCAGGGATATACAGGATTGTCTGCATCCACAAATCCATCTTTGATTAGGACAGCCCTAATACAATGTTTTCCATTGGGTTGAAAGCTCTTTATATAATTTGAATAATCTAGCAATCTAGAATCTTTTCTAGTATGCAGTCTGGGGAATGCTGGGAGTTCAAGTTCAGCATTCCCCAGTCTAGAGTTGCCTAGGTTGAGAAAACTGACAGTCTATTGTGATTTGCAGACAGTCTATTGAAACTTCTTAAAATATCTTTTATAGAAGTTGATTACAGCTGCTAAATCTTTAATAGGTCTGAAAAGCCAGTCTGGCTTTTGAGAGCTAGATTTGGAGAAATACAGGTACAGCCCATAATAATTTTCCCATTGTTTCAGGAGTGCATCCTGGAATCTCTGGAGTTACCCTGCTATGCTGCTGTAGAGGTCAGAGAGTCAAATCCTTTAACATCTACTGGGAAATTCATCTGGGTTTTTAATTAGCTAGGAAGACTTTTTCCACAGTATTCTTTACTGAAAAAAAAAAATGATTCATTTATTTAATAACAAAAATACACATATTTGGCTACCTTTACTTATTCTAAATAAACATGCTGTTATCAGGAGCTTCAGCATATCTATCACCTTTAGGGATTGTGGTTTGATATTCAGATGATCTTCATTCCAAAGAATTAAATGCCATCTTGATTCCATGGCATAAAGATATGCTACATTTTAAACAGGAACTGATCTTGAAATACCATCCATTAGGGAGATATCTGGTGCTACTAGAAGTATGCAAGATGGATTGGAAAGTTTATGAACAACAGAAAGAGTCTGGGGAAACGCCTTGACATTATCATGCACGTCAGTCTTTGATACACTTTTAGAAATTGCTTTGGAATATGCATTCAGACTGTTAGAACTTCAATAATTCATTCTCACAACTCCTCCTATGCTTCCTTGTTGTCTTTGAGTTGGCAGGAAAATACGTTGCTATGAAAAGTCCAGTATTGTCTTGACAGCCTACTGTTACTGTGTGAAACTTGGTCAGCACTGATGCTTGTATACAGAGAAACATGGGTATTTCAGGTCAGCAAATGGCAGAATCTCTTCTGTTCTCACCCCCATCATCATCTACTGGCAGAAAATGCCCCCAATCTTTCCTCTGAACATATGGGGGTGAGGAAAATGGGGTGGAAGGGATCTTTGTATTGCTGTGTAGGTGCTGCCCCTGTTATAAATCAGAGCTTGTTTTATGAAATTAAAATTGGCTGCTCAATTTGTTCAGCAGCCTGTGCAACTTCCTTTTATTTTAAGTTAAAGTTGATTACGACTGAGTGTAAAGGGGACAGTGGGAGAGCAAAGGAGATGAAAACTTGCAAACTCTTCTCTTTTGCAAAAAAAAAAAATGAGACAGCCTTGCTGATACCAATCAGATGGCATAGAATAGAATTTAAAGATGGAGGTGACACCAAAATAAAAGAAACAATCAGTTCTATATCAGAGTTTGTTCTTGGGGGGTTTAGGATAATGAAGATTGTGCTGTATCTGAAGAAGTGAGATATAATTCATGAAAGCTTTTTAATAAAAATGTGTTAAGGATGCCAAGTTCTTTCTGATTTTTGGCTACTATAGAAACTAATATTGTCCTTATTTTGAAACTAATAAATCCTTGAATTCAGTAAATTACAAATTCTGTATAACAGTGGGAATATTGACTTTTTGGAAGCCTGCATTTTTTACATGGGGTCAAAATTCACAATTCTGAATCTTCCCCCAATGAAGATTATAGTTGTGCAAAGAAGTATCTACAGCAAAATGACTGTGAAAATGCAGAGTCCAATGGGCAGATAGCAGTGGTGGCATTGGTGGGGGTTCTTCCAAAGCGGTCAGTTCTTTGAGTTAGGTAACAGATCATGGAACAGACACTTGCATCTAGCAGAAACAGACAGGTTTATGTTGATCTTCTTTTTCAGCCCTTTTTCTTTCCCAGGGATGAGTGGTCATTTACTTATCATCCCTTGCATTCCTTCTTCAAAATTATATTTCTACTCCTTTACAAGGTCAGATCAGCCAGATCAATTGCAGTCTAGCAAATCACCAACCTTGAAAGACTTCTCTGTCTGCTGTGAATTGTCTACAGAGGTGGTGGTCTGGTACTGGCATAAGATAGAAAATGCAACTTTCATGCTGGAACTTCTTAGTTTAATATCAGTTTCCCTTATCAGCAGACTGGCCCCAAGTTGGAGGAATCCTTAGCAAGCAGTTTGTAAAAGGTCTTCCCATTGTAACAGACAGGCCATGTGGATTAGACCTTTGGCAATAAAATTAAGGGTATTTTTTAAAGCTATAGTTTTCCTGAATCTTTTATTTAAGTCTACTGTGTATCCTCTTCAATAACCATTAAAAGGACTTATCTTCAGTTTGGTTAAGAGTCATGTAAAGAAGACTTGTAAAATTTGAAATATAATTATAATATAATCTCCAGTAATATTGAACTGCAAACTAGGGCATACAAAACCTTTGCCAGACCAATTCTTGAATACAGCTCATCTGTCTGGAACCTGCACTGCATATCGGACATTAATACAATCGAACGAGTCCAGAGATATTTCACAAAAAGAGTCCTCCACTCCTCTGCTCGCAACAAAATACTTTATGATACCAGACTCGAAATTTTGGGCTTAGACAATTTAGAACTTCGCCGTCTTCGGTCTGACCTAAGCATAGTACATAAAATCATCTGCTACAATGTTCTACCAGCCAATGAATACTTCAGCTTCAACCAAAACAATACAAGAGCACACAATAGATACAAACTCATCGATCCAAACTAGACTGTAGAAAATATGACTTCAGTAACAGAGTTGTCAACGCCTGGAATACACTACATGACTCTGTGGTTTCTTCCCCAAATCCCCAAAACTTTAACATTAGACTGTCTGCTGTAGACCTCACTCCATTCCTAAGAGGTCTGTAAGGGGTGTGCATAAGCGCACCAGCGTGCCTACTGTCCCTGTCCTAATGTTTTCTTTTATTTGTATCCTTTTCAAGTATTTATAATTATGTTTACACTTGTATCTGTCATAAAATACATGCTTGATGAAATAAAATAAATAATAAATAAATAAATAAAAATAAATAAAATAATTAAAGTACCTTTACAAGAACAGCAAGGAGACAAGAGTCAAAGTAGATGAAGGAATAGGCATTAAGACTAACATGGAAGCAGTTTAGAAGACTTTGCAAACAAGATCTGAAGTTGCCCAAACCTGGGATAAAGAAACTGCTGCACTCTGAAGCTTTGAGACTTCAACTGCCATCTGCTACAGGCAACCAATTCACTCTGAGGAGACAGGAGTCAGAAACCAGGAAAGCAAGATAATCACTGGTACTACCAAGAGACTAGAAACTGGACTGTGTTCCCAGTAAAGCTGCACTTATATTTCTCTTCAGCCAGACTTGAGTTGTAGTACAGCTTACATTTAATTGGTTTTGGTGGCTTTCAGTGACTTTTTATTTTAGATTAAGAACCTATCTGATTAGAAAGGCTTGTTATGCAGAGTAGGCAGATGGGACAGAAATAGTAGCAGATAAAACTTGAGAATAATCAAGTGAACCTTTGTTCATCTCTATCAATAGTTGTTCCACGGCTTTGATGGTATGGTGAACTAATTTATGAAGGAGTATTCTACCTCATATTCATTTACGAAGTAGTCAACATAATTAGAAGTTATGTTGGACTTTTTTATTTAAAATTTATTTGTTCATGAATAAACACTTTATTCATTAGTAACATAAATGAATTATTCTTTGCTTAAGAATACCATACAAGCAAGTATTTGATTATTTCAGCAATAATTTCTGCCATTGGACATGGTGGGAACCTATAGCATTCCTCCCCTCTTAGTGGATGATGTATAAGGAGCTACTGACATAGGGATGGCATGTGGCACTACAAAAATTTAGAAAGCTTCCTCAATAGCTTCCATTTGGCTGCCCTAAGATAAGTTCATTCTTCATTAAATACATGTCTACATCAGTAGTGGGTTTCAATATTTTTTACTATCAGTTCTGTGGGCGTGGCTTGGTGGGCATGGCTTGGTGGGCATGGCAGGGGAAGGATACTATAAAATCTCCATTCCCACCCCACTCCAGGGGAAGGATACTGTAAAATCTCCATTCCCTCCCCAATCCAGGGGAAGGTTACTGCAAAATCCCCATTTCCTCCTGATCAGCTGGGACTTGGGAGGCAGAGAATAGATGGGAGCGGGGCCAGACAAATTTTTTTTTAATTTTAAAAAGTTTTTTATTAATAATACAAAATTAAAAAAACATTGGACATAGATATGACATCACTGGTTCCAAATATTTTCCGTCACTTTACAATAATATTAGTACTCATATAAACATATAGTTCTTAAACATACATTTATCTATAATAACATCTATATTTTTGTTCTAACACTATACATTTGTCTTGGCTACCCTCTTGTTATCTATCCAATCATAAAATTGTTCCCAGATTTCATAGTACTTAGTTTTGCTTTTACCCTTGAGTTCCAAAGTGAGTCTGTCCATTTCTGCGCAGTTAAAGATTTTCAGTAAAATATTACTGGGGCCACTCAGAATTTTTACTACCGGTTCTCCGAACTACTCAAAATTTCCGCTACCGGTTCTCCAGAACTGGTCAGAACCTGCTGAAACCCACCTCTGGTCTACATGGATGCAGATTCCAAGCTTGGTTCTACTTTTGTTTGCCTTTACAGTAGGACAAGGCAACACATCCGGCCCAATATATGCAATGATGCAACCACTTAACTCGTGTCTGAGCAATAGGCAATACAATTAGGAAGTACAACAGCAACCATACTTTCCCATTTACTTTTCCTTTTCTTATATTAGTTCTGTAACAGATTTATTTATTTAGCATATGGCATACAATGTCAGGGAAATCTACAAATGCTAGACACGATGCGGTCATGACGGCCTAAATTGCTTGTTCATTCTGTTCGATGTTTGCATGCCTATCCATGGTGCAATGGAGGGGATGAACTAGATTATACCATCTGACTAGCATTGTTTGGGTTGCTTGCTCTTCTGTGCTCCTCTACCGGTGTCTCCTCACCTCACCTCATGTTGCATTGCCTCATGTCTGGCCAGGTCCAATGCTGGCTTCCGGTCTCCACACGCATAAATGCAGCTACGTTTTACCCACCAAAGTGGTACCCGTTTATCTACTCTCTATATTGCATGCTTTCAAACTGCTGGGTAGGCAGGAGTCTGTAGCAGAAGCAAGAGCAGAAAGGTCGATCCATTGTTGGCTTAGAATATGCCTGAAATCAAAAGCTTAGTGTAAAAGAGATTTAGCAGATTGATAGTGTCAGGTTTTACACATATTCCCTGGATGTTCAGCCCAATAAGGCTAGATAAAATATTTGATTGGCATATGATGGCTCTACCTGCATTGCTTGTAGTTTACTGTATTGCTCTTCCTTCACTTGCTACAGCATGGATCCCTGCTGCCTCCCCCATTGATTAGAACCTTGTCAGTTCAGCCTAATTGAAAAGGCTGCATGGATTTTCCATTTGTGCTGCCAGAGTGACAAAGACAAAATAGCCCTTTGTCTGATGTAAATTAATATTTAATGCAGACTTCTTTACACCTGCCATTCTGGCAGGACAGCCAGCCTCCTTTGCCAGCCAAGATAGTAGCATCGATTTGTTCTTATAAATAGAAATGTAAACACAGAGGAAGGACAATCAACTGCATGAATTATTGCAGGAAAGCAATGTTGCCTTTATTCTCTTTCTCCTCATCTCCCTCTCCCCACCTCTGTTGACTGGCAAAACACCAACACTACGTTAACACAAGGAGTTTTTTTTAAACTATATATGCTGAAAGACATACCATGATGCTACTTATAGCTCCAGTGAGAATATTTTATTTCCTCTTGTCAGACACTGAATACTTTAAATAAAATGGTAGAGTCTGCCTGAGTGGCAACATGGAATATGCATTTAAAATAATCTAAATATTGACTGAGGAAAATGAGGAGGCCAAGCAGGGCTGACAAATTGATGTTTTATGGATCTCAGAGTATTTAAATTCCAAAGGGACAACATTATGGAATATTTATTGAATTGCAGAATCTAGATATTGAATTGTCAAAGCAAAACTTTATTTTGGTCACTGCCCAGATATGAAAACTAAGAGTAAATAGAAGCACCAAATAGGTGTCAGAAACAACATAACATATGAGTTAAATGCTATTTATACATACATTTGAGTATGACAACTACCATCATGATACCATCTAAACTCTTAAAGGACAAAGAAGCAAACATATGTAATCCAAATAGATAAAATCACAAGTCTTAATTAAAACGAGGTGGACAACTAGGAGAAATTCATGGTGTGTGTGTGGGGGGGGGGGGGTAAGGGGAGGGTGGGTAACAAAAATACTTTTAAAATGTTTACTTTTGAAACATAGTAAAGAGAAAAGGGAGAAAATTGCACAGTGTTGGAGCTGGCATGAAACGTTCTTCCTCCCAGGACAATAAAGAGAAAAACGATTACGAGTTTGAATGGATTTAAGATTCACAGAAGGAACATTTATAAATCACAATTAACATCATATTACATTAAACATACACTATCTATATTTCATTATTATTATTATTTATATTTCTATACCGCCCTTCTCCTGCGGGACTCAGGGCGGTGCACAGCCGAGATAAAACATAACATATAAAATTTTAAAAACAAGTTAAAAACAATTAAATAATTTCGGCCCAGTGATTGAAATAACCCAATTAAAACCAAATTCAATTAAAACTGAGAAGATGGGATCAAGCCAGCCCAGCTAGATGGAACAAGTGTGTCTTCAGGGCCCGACGAAAAGTCCAGAGGTCTGATATCGTGCGTATCTCAGGTGGCAGGTCATTCCAGAGGGCAGGCGCTGCCACAGAGAAGGCTCTCCCCCTGGGGGTCGCCAGCTGGCACTGCCTGGCCGACGGCACCCTGAGGAAGCCCTCTCTGTGTGAGTGAACCGGTCGGTGGGAGGCTATCAGCAGCAGAAGGCGGTCTCGCAAATACTCCGGCCCTAAGCCATGGAGCGCTTTAAAGGTGGTCACCAACACCTTGAAGCGCACCTGGAAGACCACAGGAAGCCAGTGCAGCTCGCGCAGGAGAGGTGTTATATGTGAGCGCCCCGTTGCTCCCATAATCCCCCGCGCGGCCGCATTCTGGACCAACTGCAGCCTCCGGGTGCACCCCAAGGGGAGCCCCATGTAGAGAGCATTGCAGTAGTCCAGGCGGGAAGTGACGAGTGCTTGAGTGACCGTGCGTAGGGAGTCCCGATCCAGAAAGGGACGCAACTGGTGTATCAGGTGAACCTGATAAAAAGCCCTCCTGGCCACGGCCGTCATATGCTCTTCTAAAGACAGCCGTGCATCCAGGAGGACGCCTAAGTTGCGAGCCCTCTCCGTGGGGGCCAATGATTCGCCCCCAATAGCCAGCGATGGCACCAGCTGGCTATATCGGGACGCCGGAAGCCACAGCCACTCGGTCTTGGAAGGGTTGAGTCGGAGCCTGTTTCTCCCCATTCAGGCCCACACGGCCTCCAGGCACTGGGACATCACTTCAAGGGCATCGTTGGGGTGGCCTGGGTGGAGATGTACAGCTGAGTGTTGTCAGCGTACTGATGGAACTCCACCCCAAAGCCATGGATGATCTCACCCAGCGGCTTTACATAAATGTTGAACAAAAGGGGCGAGAGGACCGACCCTTGTGGCACCCCACAAATAAGGCGCCTCGGGGTCGACCGCTGCCCCCCTGTCAACACGGATTGCACCGGTCTGAGAGGTAGGAGGAGAACCACCGCAGGACGGTGCCCCCCACCCCCAGCCCCTTCAACCGGTGCAACATACCATGGTCGATGGTATCAAAAGCCGCTGAGAGGTCTAACAGGACCAGGATAGAGGAACAACCCCTATCCCGAGCCCTCCAGAGATCATCCACCAACGCGACCAATGCCATTTCCGTGCTGTGCCCAGGCTGGAAACCGGACTGGAGCGGGTCCAGATAGACAGCTTCATCCAGGTACCGGGGAAGCTGCCACACTACCACACTCTCAACAACCTTCGCAACGAAGCGAAGGTTGGAGACTGGACGATAGTTAGCCAAAATAGCCGGATCCAGGGAGGGCTTCTTGAGGAGGGGCCTCACCACCGCTTCTTTCAAAGCGGTCGGCAGGACCCCCTCACTCAGAGAAGCGTTAACAATCCCCTGGAGCCAGCCTCGTGTAACCTCCCGGGAAGCCAGTACCAACCAGGAGGGACATGGGTCCAATAAACACGTGTTCGCGTTCAGCCGTCCCAGGATCTTGTCCACGTCCTCGGGAGCAACAGGATCAAACTCCTCCCAGATAACACTTTCAAGACCTGCCTCAGTCATCCCATCTGGACTTACCCAGTCAGAGGCCAGGCCTTCCCGAATCTGAGCGATCTTGTCATACAGATACTGCACAAAGTCCTCAGCTCGACCCTGCAAGGGATCATCCCACACTTCCAGATGGAGGAGGGAGCGGGTCAACCTAAACAGGGCGGCTGGGCGATTATCTGATGACGCGATAAGAGCGGCAAAATAGCTAGATTTCGCCGCTTTTATCGCCACTAGGTAGGTCTTAATATGAGACCTCACCAGTGTTCGGTCGGATTCGGAGCGGCTGGTCCTCCAACTACTCTCTAGGCATCTTTTCCGGCGCTTCGTCTCCCTCAGCTCCTCAGAGAACCAAGGAGCTAGGTGAGTTCGGTGCCGGGTCAGAGGCCGCAAAGGCACGACACGGTCCAAAGCCCCGGCGGCCGCACTATCCCAGGCGGCCACCAGGTCTTCAGCCGAGTCATGAGCCAGAGTCTCAGGAAATGGCCCAAGCTCCGTCTGGAATCTATCAGGATCCATCAGGCGCCTGGGGTGGAACCACCTGGTTGGTCCTGCCTCCCTGCAGTGAGGTGCAGCGGTTAGAAAGTCCAGTCGAAGGAGCGAGTGGTCAGACCATGATAAGGGTTCGATGACTATATCCCCTATATCTGATCTGTCCCTGTCCACACACACACACAAACACAGCCAGCCGAGGGTTAAGGAAACACTTTGGCACACACCCAGGTCTTTATCTCCAACTTGGCAGCGATTTAAACACCGTCTGCCAAGTGCGTTTATTTCCACAAAACAGAAAGATAAGGTACTTAGCGTACAAAAAGTCCAATCAGAATAATATTTCTCTCAGCAGTTCCGGACGAGGCTTTAGTGACTATCCAAGGTTTACTTTTGTTCGTCACAAGTATCACTGGCCACCACCCTCTATTATATAGTCTCTGGGGTGTGGTCCAGTGACTCAGTTCTAATCCCTAGCACGCCTCCTGAGCTGCTGCAATCGTTTATCACGCCTTCGGAGGCGTGCGTCCAGGAATGATATCTCTCCCTCGCTCTCATCCGAGCCACCTGTCTCCCTGCTAATCTCCTCTCCCTCGGCCGGCACCTGAGACAGTGCCAAAGGGGAGAGGCCTGGAGCGGGAGGCCTGGCTGACTCCTCTTCCTCATGCTCGGAGCTTTCTTCCTCCGATGGGACAGGCTCAGAGGGCAGGGCCACAACAATATCAAGGCCACTCAACCACTGACCAGAGACAAAAATCAAGTCCAGAGTGTGTCCACCTATGTGAGTAGGGTCATGAATTAACTGAGTAAGGTCCATGGCCGTCATGGAAGCCATGAACTCTTGAGCCACCTCAGACGTTTCACCAATAGATGGCAGGTTGAAATCCCCCATGACTAAAAGTCTGGGGGTACCAACCGCCACCTCGGCTATGACGTTGAGCAGCTTGGGCAGGGCCGTTGCCACATGGCAGGGAGCCAGGTACGTGATCAACATGCCCATCTGTACTCCATGGCCCCATTTCACAAAAAGGGACTCACATCCGGCTATCTGTGGAACAGTGGTCTCCCTCGGATCAAGACCTTCCTTTATAATAACCGCCACACCCCCGCCTCTTCCCTGGGCTCTCGGCTGATGGAATGCACGGAAGCCTGATGGGCACATATCTACGAGGGGGACTCTCCCCTCTTGGCCCAACCAGGTCTCCGTAATATCTGCCAGGTACGCTCCCCGCTCTTGAATAAGATCACAAATGAGGGGGGCTTTATTTACCACGGACCTGGCATTGCACAACAGCAGCCGAAGGCTCAGGCCCTGAGAGACTGAACAGCCTGGGGTGCGAGAAGAGCTATGGGGACTGGGGCACGCCACCACTCGAAGATAGCGAGTGCGCGCCCCCACCACATGATACGGCCCCCTGCTCATGCCATTGGGTATTAATTGTGTGGGGAGTAAGAGAGGATTCACTCATATATATGATTGCAGGATTCCTAGTACATTTGACTTACTATAATCCTTGGGTTATATTGATTGAACATGCTTCAATTTATTCAATCTAAGCTTTTCTTTAGGGATTTAGTCGTTATTTGCCTGAATATTAGCTGAATATATTTTAGGAAGGTGGCAGAAGCTGATTTTATGAATACATTATTGTTGTATTATTAATGTTTGCTGTGCAGAAAAGAAATACTTTGAGTTTTGTTTTGGATTAAACTCAGTCTCAACAAATTCCTCCTATTTAATTTTTAAATGATTATAAACAGATCTAAAGTGTTAAAAGGGTAGATGGCTAATCATGAAGATCAATTTAAATCTTTCATCAGTTTAGCCATTCACAAATCTGATGAAGTGAGTTACAGCTCACAAAAGTTTATGTATTTTAACAAAATTTACTGGTTTGAAAAAGTGCAACTACTCTCATTTTTGGCCTTGTAAGAAGATGATGGCTGTTTTAAAACGTGTCAAAAACTCATCCACTGTTTCCAAAAGTATGTAATTTCCCTGTTCTTTCAGTCTTTACAAGTAGAAAGATTTTGCCTTCAGTTTCCAAATAATTGAATAACCTATTGACTAGTTGAGAGTTGAGGGTGAAACCCTACTGCTTCAGGTAACTGTAGAATTGTAGCAAGCGTATTGCTAAACTTTAAAAAAGCAAAGGGAAAGGTAGAATAATCAAGAAAAGCAAAACAATCTATCTCAGCTATTATACCCTATTCTTTACCAAGACTTGATTTAAGGGTCCAGCCTGATCTGAAATCTTGAATTCTAAAGAAGAGAAGAAAGGTTCAGCTGAGGCCAACTTCATGTAAAACTCAATATGCCATCAATTGCTATAGAACTTCCATTTTCACTTTCAACAACTGTTCAGCCTTAAGTCTCACAGTAGTCCCTAGGTAGCAGATTTTGTGGAAGAACAATCCTTGGAATGTCTGGCTACTTGGTAGAATGAAAAAGGAGAATGGCTTTATTTTGGAGGATGGAACAGTGTATGAACGGTGACCCTGAAAATAAGGAGAAATTGATGACATTCATTTAAATTCGTAGGTTCTTTGGGTCTTTGATACATTTTTTCCAATTCTTCCATGATTATGTTTAGACTATAGTGAAAAATATATGCTAAAGCTGTCAAGTGAATGTTTACTAACTAGATGAAAATGCTTTTGGAAAATAATACAGTAAAAAAGAAAAGCTTGAACACAATTATAAGGAAACTGCAGTCTGTTAAACAGTTGTCAATGAGCTTTTTGTGAACACTCTCTTCAAATATAAAAGGTTAATTGTGAAAGACGTTTAAGACTATTCTTGGGAAGGAGTAAGAATTTACTCTTCCTTTATTTTCCAATTATTGTTCTCTAGGTTCAGATTGCAGCAGAGTCTTCTGCCATTAGCAATAAATAAAGCTCATCTCATCTCATTCCCAAGAGCTATGCTGCAGATCCCTTGAGAGCAGTGGGATGTGGAACATGTGTGTTAAATATATGTAATTGATTTGGAAGACCAAGTTATTTTCAAAATTTCTATTTTCCTGTCTAAGGCTTTTAAAGATGTCAACAGATTAAGTATCTAAAACATATCTCAGAATTATCTATTCCAGGGGTATCAAACATGTGACGTCACATTGTCGTCACATGACATATCACAACTTTTTTCCCCTTCACTAAACTGGGGGTGGGCGTGACTCATCTGGCCTGTGGGCCGCGAGTTTGACACCCCTGGTTTATTCAGTCATGACAAAACAGACATAATTATAGATGGAGTCTGAAGTAATGGCATCACTTATAGTACTTAAAATAGTACTTAGAACAAACTTGGAATAGCACTTAGTATGCACTAATCAATGCACTTTCCTTGCTTTACTAGGAAAACAATTAATGGAAGTTAATGATTTTTTTTTAAAAAAAACATCTTTACATACTTTGAGTTTCAAAGTAATTTAGGTCAGACTAGATTTGCATGTGAGATTCATTAGATCAACTTGACCCTGGTTATCTGGTGATAACCTCTAACAACTCTTAAAAACCTGGAAATGGTATTTTAGAAAAATGGGTGGACCCTCAGGGAAATGTTAAGCGTTGACCAGTGTTAATGGACATTAAAAGGAATTCAATGACTATTTATACAGTAAATGAAAGGTAGCTGCCTCTTTCAGAAAAAGTCAGGATTTTTTTTTTAAAAATTCACTATAGTACCAAGTTTCTCTATTGATGATTGTACTGTGATATGGATCTGGGAAAAGCACTTATATAAAACAAGATATGGTTGGCATTATTTTTTGCTCTTTTTTTTAGAAATTGGAGTTTTGATCTGAGGGTAATTCTCACTAAGATGGGCAATGCATTGATGATAAGGATGGAATAAATCTTTTGGGTCCTCATTTTAAGTAAACAGTTTATGCTGCACATTTTAGGCTAATATATGAATTAATTTCAGAATTTTGCAGTGAAGATATTAGATCCCAAATAGGTAACAAAACATATATTAGGGAAAGTTGTACATTAAAATTCATCTATTAGATTAATCATATTAAAAACCCGTATGCTTCTTTATATATTCTTAAAAAAGCAAAATCATTACAGAGTGCATTTGAAAGTTGTCCTCATTGATAAAGATGGCATTTCTAGCTGGACATTAATGGTTTTTCCTACTTAGGTAGTCTCCAAATGTGTGGCTTTCAACTGGCAGAATTGTAAACCAACATGGCCATTACTGGGAATTGTGAAATATAATATGGAAGTAGTCCAGGTTTGGGAATACTGGGCTAACAAGTTCACTGCAATTAGATCTCTTTTGTTTACTTGTTTAATTGTTGCATTGGTCTTAGTTTCTCATACAGTTTCAAAATTGCCATGAGTTTGGATGAAATCCACTCCATCCCCTAATTTATTTATTTACAACCAAGTACAAAATCCTTTGAGTGGTTTACAATAAAAGATGCATTGTAGTACTGCCTTTTGCCAAGGAACTAAGAAGGCAACAATGTCATGATTAACTAAACTGCTCAAACATTGCATAAGATTGAATGTTTTTACATTTCAGAATAATGTGGTCCATCAACTCTCTAATAATGTTTGAACAGGTAGCTGCACTGCTAAGATCTTATATTCTATACAAATGCACTCAAGAAAAACATGACATAAATTGAATATTCATTGTTGACCATCCATAGTAGAAAAGATTAAGTAGTTGGTTAATATAATAAAAACACCTGCCAACTTTTAAGAAAATGACTTTCTAAGAAAGCTGCTTTCACTGCCTAGCGATAAAACTATGGCTGCATGTGTTCTATGATTTTTCATTTAAATTGATTATTTAGTAACTGCTTAGCCATAGGCTCTTAGGTTTTAAATAATACTGGGAGGTTTGAGTTAACATATATTGTAATTTCATGAAGTTTACTTCAGGCTGAGATAACGCTAGAGCAAATCTACTAAAATCAATGAGATGGAATTAAGTAGACTTCATTAACTTAAATCTCACCCATATCATATTCATACCATATTCCATGGTACTCTATGGAAGTGAAAGTTGAATTTTAAAGAAGCAGAATAGGAAAAGTATTGATGTCTTTCAACTTTGGTGTTGGGGAAGACTCCTGAGAATACCCTCAACAGTCAAGAAAACAAACCTATTGATTATCAAATAAATCAATCCAGAGTTCTCACTTGAGGCACAAATGACCAGACTCAAATTATCCTAATCCTTGACATATTATGACAATATTTAGTTCTGGAGAATTCTATAATGCTGGGAAGGATGGAAGAAAAGTGAAGAGGAAGATTAGTATCAAGATGGATGGACTCAATTACAGCAGAAATGAAAGATCTGAAGGACTGGATAAGGGAGAGATCCTCCTTCAGCATACCTACTTGTATGTAGTCACTAAGAATTAACACTGAGTTTATGGCACATAATCAAATCAAATGTTAGGATCTAAAATATCACTTTTCAGAGGCTTTTGTTCTGAAGAGTCAATAAGGCAAAATTCTCTGTAAAAAAAATTAGGGCCATCGATAAGCCATCTATAGGCATGTTGAAAAAAACAAGAGGTCAAGTCAGACCATTTTTTCAAACCTGAAAAAGTCAACTGCGCAGTCAAATTCCTACCCCATAATCTCATAATCTCAACTTTAAGATGTGTGCATATTGACTCCATGAATTCTACAGCCAGCATGGTGGCTAGGAAATTCTGGGAGCTGAAGTCCACATACCTTAACATTGCTGATGTTGAGAGACATTGGTGTATCCTCATACTCTATTCCTGTAATAAAAGAACTCCTCAGCATTTTGGAAGAACACTTTTTATATCCATAATCTCTTTGTCTTAAGTAAAACATACTTTGTTTAAAAACTTTACCCTGTGGAAATACCACATTCATGGAGGAGGTATTCCTTGAAATTCCTAGCTAAAGATCTCATGATCTTTACGTATGACAAGAATTCTTAGAGAACAAATGCTTGTCATCCAGATGTGGTAGCAGAATCTAATGTTTTGTTAAGACTGAGAAACCTTTTAGAAATACTGTGGCTTGTTTGAATGTCGATGGTGGATGTGGTGAATACCAGAGAAATAAAATTTAACTTTGACTGATAATTTGAACGAACTCTTTCTTTGAGTCCTGAGATTGGCCCTAGCCTCTTTTTTTAAAAATAATCCCTCTCCCTCAAAGTATGTGCTTGAGTTTTCACTCAATTCTATTGATTATGTACATGAATCCTTTGCTTAAAGTCTTCTGTATATGCCATGCATTGGTCAGGGGGTTGTTATTATACTCATGTCTTTCCCTGAACCCTTTCCCTCCCTGTTTTCACTGAAGGCATATAAAATTTCAGTATCGTGACTAAACACCTGTCCCAGGATTTCAGAAAGACACCCAAGTCCTGCCAAGCTTGATAACCACAGTATGAATATTGTGTGGATTACTACTTTGGCAGGACTTCAGTGCTACACTGCCGACATATGCCTGGTCATGGTTGATTTTATGCATTGTTATATAAATGTATTATTTTTTAAAAAGAAAATGTACAAATAAACTGGATGACAAAATGAACCAGGGCATTCATTTGAAAAAAAGCTTGTCTTTTCTAATTAACCTGGGCAAGCCTTATGCTGTAGATAAACAAGTTGCAAATTGAAATTGTGTTTTTTCCCCCCTGTGAGCCAGTGGTATTTAATCTGTATTTGTAGCATTAAAGAAGAAAACCAGAGCTAGTCTTGGTCAAGTTAAAGAAGAATATTAACCTATTCATATATATAAATGCTGTGATGGGATTTGCTTTTTATAGAGTATATATGCTGCAGTTGATGGGATTTGCAAACGCACAGCAGAGTCTTGTTTAGAATCTTAGCAGGATTAGGGGACAGGCTGAGAAAGTTTCATTGTACTTTACATGAAATCTTCTAGAAATATTTTATTTCTTCAAAATTACAATCACAGAAGACCAAAAGATTGCATTTCTTCAACTGCTGTAAAGTAGGTAGGCAATTATATTTCCTTTAAAAGGTCATAAAACCAGTGGGAAACATTTAGAGGTATAAGTACATTTTTGCCAAACAAAACAGTACTGCATCTATGTAGCTGAAAAACATCAGTACTGATTCCAAGTAAAATACCTAGAATTTTAACATAGACTTAAGCTTGGATTGGTTCTACTTCTTTTCAAAATTACATGCAGTGTTTTTCTTCAAGTCTCTTATTACAAGGAAAAAGGGGAAAAACACAAATCAGGAAGTACCATTTTTTTGAAGAAGAAATTGTAAATTGCAGTTTAATCACATAATCACTTTGACACTCTCAAGCAAGCTAATTTCTCCCCTTGCCTCATTTCACCCACTTGGCAAGACAAATCTTAATGAATAATGTTTCATGAATATTTAACTTTCTGATCAGTTTGGATTTTTGTTCGTAAAATGGCTTGCAGGAAGAATAAATCACTCAGTTTCACATTGTCACTTTGTCTCTCTCCCCTCACCGCCCCTTCTTTGGGCAAAGGGCATGTTGCTTTTCTAAAGCAGTCTTTTGCAGCCTGGGAGGAGGAGGGATGAAACAGAAAATTCAATATTTATGCTAACACTTGGCAGCTGTAAAAACAAAAAAACCCTTCAGACCCTGTTTACCTCAGGGATGCTAATGAGGCACACAGGTAGTAGAGGTAAATTCAGAATAGGTCTCAAGTGAGGACAATGCTCACAGCCTCTTTAGAACTAAGCAGAATGATGAAGTCAAGTTTCAGAGATGAAAACAGAAATTAGACAAGAAGTGCAACCTCATATTATTTTTATTATGTTTTAATAAAGTAAACAGATGGTGCAAAGAAGAAAATGATTGCTATTATTGATTACACAAGGACACTTGGGAACTCCCTGAGTAGCTGTGCTCATTGTATCAGAGGTAGAATAGAAACTTTGCACTAAAAGGAATAAGATGAGGGGGAGATTAACACAAGATAATGAAACAGAGTGCAATAAAGCTGCAAATATTTTCATTGCTGTATACATTCAGTACATAGATAAATAAAATATGAAACTTGTGTTATCAGAATAGCTTTGGTTATGGATTTCTGTAAGCTTTTTCATTTGTTTAGGTTCTGGAGAAAGATTTGCAAATCATGGTAGCATATGCAGAGAAGAAGTTGTTACAACACAAGGGTATGTGGATTCTTGAACATCAGAAACATTTAATTAGTTAATGTGATATTTAAAACTATCTCAAATAAAGCATATTTAGAAACAATACAGACATTATGCGAAGACAAAAGTAAACAAGCTTTAAAGTATAGAACTGATCATTTAAAAAAATAAATGGTGAGGATGAGTTCAAAATGTACTCCTTTTTCTGTACTCCAATGTTTACTGTAATTGGATCACTGAATTTATTTTCTGGATTTGAACAATATATTCGATTATGAACTACCTAAATATGTTGGTTTCATGCAACCCTGACTGCTCTTTATAAGGCCAGATCCTGAAGATGAAACTCAAATACTTTGGCTACCTAATGAGAAGAAAGGACTCACTGGAGAAGAGCCTAATGCTGGAAAAGATTGAGGGCAAAAGAAGAAAGGGACGACAGAGAACAAGGTGGCTGGATGGAGTCACTGAAGTAGTCAGCGTGAGTTTAAATGGACTCCGGAGGATGGTAGAGGACAGGAAGGCCTGGAGGAACATTGTCCATGGAATTGCGGTGGGTTGGACACGACTTTGTGACTAACAAGAACAACAACAAAACCAAGAAAACAAAGCCTGGTTAGCATGTTATGTGAACATAGTTTTTGTATTAATGATGAATTAGGAAAACAGTGGTTTCTGAGGATAGACATATTGCAGTTTACAGTAGAGAAGGGGAAGATCATTTAGGTCTTCATCATGTTTTTCAAGTGAAATGTTTTTACAGTTGTGTCACATTTTTAAAAAAATTCTTACTTGTACCCCCAGGCCTCCAAAGTAATCTGGGTTGGCACTTTTATCTTCAGTGATTCTCCTGAATGTGAATTATCAAATCAATAATTGATATGGCCCAAAGGCTAATCAATAAAGTAAAGTAAGTAAATCAATAATTTAGAGGCATTTGCTAAGTGTCCCAGGTCAGATCAAATTACACAAAAAGGAATAGCCTCTCAAAAGGCTTTGCTTGCAAGAATAATGTCTCAGGATCCTTCTGTTACTTTATTGAGGCAGATGGCATTATTTCCTTTCACACTTATAAGACAGGCTCTGTGTGGAAAAGTGAGAAAAAGCAATTTCTGAAGTTTATATCAATGGACTGTCAGTCAAGACTTGTTTCCAGTCTGGGTTTTTAATTAATCTGGCTTTAATGAACTCCTTATATTAGATCAATCTACCTAATGCTTTTTATTCTGGGATTATTTCCCATTAACATGATTGTTTTAAAATCACTTGGTTTAGAGTCTACTCACAACCTTTGATGTGTATAACACACATAACAGGACTTGTCTCTCCTCACCCTTTTTTTTTTTTTACAAACAGGTAGCTTTCATGCACAATTTCCATGGTAAAAATTCTATAGTGAATCCTACTTATATATTTGATACAGTAAATCCTAGCTGTGACTCCGTTAAGCTTGTCAGCAGTGAGACTGTTGGACTTTTTGTTAATGTAACAAATACTCCTCTTGTGTGCACATATGTATATGTGCAAGTAGGATAAATAAGATGTCACTAATAGTCCTTCTTTCTGATTTGTGTAGCTCTTACCTGATAAATCTTAATTATTGAGACTTTGCTAGATGATTAAAGTAGACTGATTATCTCTCATGATTTTAAGCAATTATGCCACTGGATTGTTTTGGTAAGCATTTCATGTCTACACTAAGCAAAGGGCAACAGCAATCTCCTTATTAATTAGCTCTTACTGATTGACAGGTTTTAGTGTACTGGAGAACTTGCTTCTAAATCAGAGGCAGCATGCAGGGTGTTTAAATGAATTGCTTTTGCCACATTTGTAGTTTAATCACAGGTTTTCTTCACACAGAGACAAACTGCATTGAAGTCAAACTTCTATTTGCTACCTGACTGCTTTTTGCCTGAGTTGTTCTCTTTAGGATGCTTCTTTGAAGCTGCATAATTCCCTAGGGAAATCTGTGTTTTAGTTTTGACTTTTAGTTCTGCATGATTTCATCTGGATGGGAACCAAGTATCCGTCTCCCTGCACATAATGTAAGTGTATACACTTGGCAGGAATCACAGAGAAATGGCTAGAAAATATGTTCTAAGGGCATGTAGAGTTTTAGTGATTTGAGCATATTTCATCCAGTATGTCACAAGGATCTGAACGTTTCAGAAATTTGGCTCTGGCATCTGAGCTACTAGAATTATTCAGATAGTATAGAGAGAGCAAAGGCAAATCCCCCAATTTGGGTTTGTCTGATAAAATGTCTTATTTGAGGCATTGGGGCATTTTCTCTCCAGCTGCTGTAGGGGAACAAGATGGCGCACACTTTTGCTATCTCCTTGATGCTCAAACAGAGTGGTATTTCTAGGACTGCATCCAGGGTTTTGGCATGGAGCATGTGGACCAGGAGAATTTCCAGAGAACTCTCAGATACCAGCAGTGGTATTGTATTCTGCACTATATTCTCTTGAAAAAAAAAAAAGAATTGGTGCCCTCAATGGACAGAATCAGATGCTGGCAAGGAAACTAGTGCAACTTCATTGACTTTATTAGTCGTACTTTTACACCTCCTACATTGTCAAATAGTGTTTCCCCACTTCTTCCAACCTTTTCAAGAGGGAGGAACTATTTCATAAATTATAAGAGTGTTTTACCAGAGGCTTCCCCAGTGCAATACGATCCCTTTGCATTACCACTATAAATTATCATCCACTTCCAGCATATTCTTTGCTATCCAGATTTTAATCCACTTTTCAGTTTTGGTAATGATGCTGATTAGGTTTTCCATCTGGATGGCTCCCAGATTTTTTTCTGCTTCTTTTCCCTTCCCAGAAAATCCAGCACCAATTATTTTCCTTTCCATATAAAGGTCTTTGAAGACATGTGGCTTCTATTGATAAACTTTTTGGGTGAGCCCTTCTCCCTTGGCTCTTCCTCCCACCTGTTACCTTCCCAGTGGATTGATGGGGTTGTAGAAACTAACATGGAAGAGGAAACTGACAGAATTCATATCAATCCCTTGAAGTCCACCAAGACTTTAAGAAAGCCTGCCATTTCAATGGCAATACTTAATGGTAGGAGAAAGTCAATGTTCTCTGTCCAGTTATTGCTTGTTGGTACACCAGTTGCACATGGAACCCAGATAATGCCCCAAATCAGCCTTGCAAAGCCAAACGGGGTTCAGGTTTTGCATCAGCATGTTTTTCTCCTTAAATTCCGACTTGCTGAAAGTGGGCATATGAGACAGCAAGCAATGATGTGAGATTGTGCCAGCAATACTGCATAGAGATCAGTAGGAATTCAAACCTTGCTGAGATTAAATTAAAAGACAGTTGTGAAAGAGCAGCAGAAACCATACAACCTAGTTAGAAAATTACACAAATTAGAAAAGACAGGTTTTTTTAAAGAAAGAACAAGAAAGTGTGATTGTAGGTTGCCCTGCCAATACAGGAATGAATTGAAAGGTAATGTCCATTCAACCTTTCTCAATGAGACTGTTGAAGTGTTGCCTACCCACAGTTAGCAGTTGTGTGTAATAGTCCATAGATAAGATCTTTTATTAAGATTGCTTTCAGTCTAAGCCCACTGGAGTCTTTAGTCTCTTTACATCAGCTTCTGTAGGCTCTAGCCAAAATTGACTGAGATGGAAGCACACATTATTCCTTTTCCCCTATCCCATTTTTACTGTTAATTTTTAAGATGGATAATTTCAGTCAATGCTTGCCATATTTGGTCTGATCTGGGCTATATGAGGGATGTGGTGGCTCAGTGGCTAAGATGCTGAGTTTGTCGATCGAAAGGTCGGCAGTTCATTGGTTCGAATCCCTAGTGCTGCGAAACAGGGTGATCTCCTGTTACTTGTCCCAGCTTCTGCCAACCTAGCAGTTCGAAAGCACATAAAAAATGCAAGTGGAAAAATAGGGGCCACCTTTGGTGGGAAGGTTACATCGTTCCGTGCACCTTTGGTGTTTAGGCATGCTGGCCACATGATCACGGAGACGTCTTCGGACAGCGCTGGCTCTTCGGTTTTGAAACACCCCCTAGAGTCAGGAACGACTAGCACATATGTGCGAGGGGAACCTTTACTTTTACCTTTACTATGGGCTATATATTGATGCAGATCTATACATATTTTTAAGAAACGTATTAGATTTGTGGAAAATTAAGTTCATCTTCCATGAGGCTGAAAATAGAGTCTAGACTCTATTAAAATAGCAACCTCATCTCCAGATTCCTGAACCTTGTTTTGAGAGTTTGTAATTCTAATTCATTCTGAGTTAAAGCCAAATAATAGAATCATGGAATCATAGGATTGAAAGGGACTTTGAAGGTCTTCTAGTCTAATTCCTTTCCCCAGGGCAGATATCCTCAGATCACCTCAAACAAATGGCTACCCATCCTTCGTTTGAAAATCTCCAGGAGGCAAGCCTTTCCACTGCTTAATAGCTCTTTATAGTCAGGAAATTAAAGATTGAATCTTTAAAGCTTCCATAAATTGCTTCTTGTCCTATCCTAGGGCACTACAGAAAACAAATCTACTCTCCCTTCCCTATGACAGAACTTCAAGTATTAGAAAACACCTTTCATGTGTCTCTTTAGCCTTCTCTTTGTTAAACTAAGCATATACAGATCTTTTAATTGTTTTTCATAATATTTAGCCTCCAAATTGCTGACCAACTTTGCTGTTTTTCTGTGCTCTTTTTCCAGTTCCTCTATATTTTCCTGCAGTTTGGTGACCCTGACCTGACAGAGAATTCCAAGTGCTGACTATTGCAGCGTATAGCACTGCTCTCATTACTTGTGAGGTCAATATTATACAGTATGTCTGTTGATACAGTTTAGATTGCATTGGCTCTTTGACAGCTGCAGCACATTGCTATGCCAGGCTTGATCTGTGGTCTGCCAGGACACCCAGATATTTCTCTTAGGACCTACTCATGAGCCAGGTGCAACCTGGCAATATTTCTAGCCATTGAACTGAAATTGTTGGAAAAGGCCTAATTCAAACTCAGAGATACATACAGTCCTTGACTTAAAGCAGTTTGTTAAGTGACCATTCGAAATTACAATGTCACTGAAAAAAGTAATAAAATGATCATTTTTTACTCTTATGATTGTTGCAACATCTTTATGGTCATGTGGTTAAAATTCAGGTGCTTGGCAATTGACTCATATTTAGGACCGTTGCAGTATCCCGGGGTCATGTGATAATCTTTTATGATGTCCTGATAAACAAAGCCAGTGGGGAAGCCACATTCATTTAATAACCATGTTCAGGGATGAAATCCAGCAGATTCTGTCAGGTTCTGGAGAACCTGTAGCAGAAATTTTGAGTAGTTTGGAGAACCGGCAAATACCACCTCTGGCTGGTCCCAGAGGTGGGAATGGAGATTTTGCAATATCCTTCCCCCAGGAGTGGGCAGGGAATAGGGATTTTGCAGTATCCTTCCCCTGCCATGTCGACCAAGTCATGCCCACCAAGCCACACTATGCCCACCAAGCCATGCCCACAGAACCCATAGTAAAAAAAAAAATTGAATTTCACCACTGACCATGTTACTAACTTAACAATTGCAGTGATTCAGTTAACAACAGTGGTTGGAAAGGTCATAAAATGGGGCAAAATTCACTTAACAATTGTCTTACTTAGCAACATAATTTTTGGAATCAATTGTGATCATAAATCAAAGACTACCTGAAGTGCACTTTTTAATTCTGAGCATCTCTTCTAAAGTATTAACAATTGCCCCTGTCTTTGATCTGTAAATTTGCTGAGCTTCCCTTTTATCTCCATTCTAAGTCATTTATAAAAATATTAAACAGCTCTAGGCCCAGGACAGACTACTGAGGTATCCTATTACTATTTCCTTCCATACAGAAATAGATTATGTTTCTTATTTCCAGTAACAAGTTCCTCTGAGGTGTGATTTAAAAATGAAAGAAGCACTTAGATAATCATGCTGTTTGGCTACATCATGTAGTTACAACAGTGGTAATTTAAGATTATATTAGATGGCAGGGTGGAGGCCGTGAATTGTGCTTCCACCCAAAGAGCAGCAAAACTAGAATGTGTGTTTGCCATCTCCAGATTCCCATCTTTGTAATTTCTATTGAGCCAGAAAAAGAGAAAACCTTGTTCCTTGCACCATTCTTTGCTAATACAGAGATATTATATTGCCTGTCAAAGAATGTGATGACACACTCCAATATCATTCTGTGCTGAAAAGGAGTCTTGAAATCCGTACATATGGAAGTCCTATAGAAATATAAGTTCTGCTGAAATTTGAATAATTTTGATTGCAGCTCAAAACCACATTGTTTATTTTGGTATTCTATTATACTTCTGTATTTGCTGATACTACTATTTGTACTGCAAATACTACTGTATTTGCTGATTATTATTATAGTTTTTGCTTTATCGTAAGAGTGTGTTTGTGCAGGTTCAAATGCATTTGTGTGTTTAAAACTGTATCATCATAATCATATGAATACATTGCTCTAGACTTTAAGAGGACAGATAGCATTTTAAACATATATCAGTACAGAAGTTCCAGTTCCAGTGCTAGCCTGGGAACATGAGGATTTTAAACGTAGATCTAAGGACAGGAAACTCTTCATCACTTATGGCAAACTATTGTAATAGTTTATGATGCTATCACAATTTCATGAAGCAGAGATAAAGTGTTATTAATTACAAAGCATTTTATAATTTGGCTGAGCAAAATAGCAATCCCATTTGAAATTAGAAATGATTGGAAAACCAGATGAAACTAGTAACAAAATAATCATGGTGGCAAGCAAGAGGCTGATTCAGTTGTATATTTTTGTTTTTCATACTGTTTGATAATTTTCCAATTTAGCTAAAAAAGACAGACCATGGAATGTGACTTGATTCAATCTTGAAGGTCTCGGTTGTTCCTTTTTTTGTGCACCTTAGTTAAAATTCTGCAAAATATTCTGAGTGTGAACAGAATACCTCTGTTTCGTAAGTCCATGCCCAGACCAAAGCATACACATTATCACACGTTTGAGCCTCAAAACATTTGTTCTGTTCAAGGAACAAAATGCACATTCCATTTTGTGCACGTATCTGTATGTCTACCCTTGATTGTAAGTAGATTTGCCCTCTTATATTTGCCAAAATTCAGTGAAAAACAGAATGTAAAATACTGTATTTATTATATATCTTACCGATTAGAATCTTTTATTCACTGATTGTAGTTACACACTTTTCTTCCTTTGTGGTTTCCTCAAGCAAGATGAAACATTTTATTTATTTGTTTTATTTTTTCAATTTCTATGTCCACCCATCTCAGTCAATGACTGATAAAAACGACTCTGAGTTACTTACAATTCAAAACATGCTGGATTTTTGCAGTAAGGAACATGACATTTTTTTCAAACCACACTCTGGCTTAATGTGAAAATTACCAAAGTTCTATCCAGCCCAGAAAATTACACAACTACAGGCTTCCCAGTGAGAAAAAAGAGCAATTATTTGGGTGCACCAGAATGTTCATTTTATTTCAAATATGTAGTGAGGACAGTGTTTCTAGCAATTGGGGCGGGAGGGGTGTTTGATTACACAGGCAAGGAACAGTTTCCTGGAAGCAGATAGCTCCTGCTTCTAATTAACACCTCCCTGCAGTCTGGCCAATGCCTATACTGGAATGGCTTTGACCCAAAGAAATTGAAAACTGGCACCTGGAAGAGTACTGTAATACCAGTTTGTTTCAAACATTTCCAGCCATAAACATATAGAGTGGTAATTGAATTGTCTGGGGCAATTTTTGATTCAAGCAAGCCTGGTAATTATATGGGACTGGTTTGTTTGTAATCTCACTAGGGTCTTTGTCAGCAGAAATCTCTGTTATCCCATTAGGGAGACACTTTCATCTTCAGTCCTACTGTGAGCTTTAAGGCAGTGGTGCAGAATGCTTCTATAATTATCCTTTTTAAGTGCTCCAGCCTTGCTGGATTATGAATGAGAAGAGATTTTGTTTTCTCTCGAACTCCTTCTCTAGCTTCTTAGTTTTGTTACGTTGCAGAAGAAAACTAAGAAGTCGAAGATACATATCAGGTCTGAGAGTTGGTTGTAGGGCAGTCCTCACTGAACTTCTGATTCTCTTTGGGCTGGTTTCATATTGGAGAGCTTCCACTTATTTGAGAATTTGATTAGACAAGCAAGCAGAAATGTTCTCTGCAGAATGAAAGCTAAAAGATGCAAAGCAGTGGTGAAATCTAAACCGGTTTACTACCGGTTCACTGGCTGTGCATGTGTGCCGTGTGCCAAAACTGCACTGTGCATGCGTGTGTGCAGTGCACACCAAAAGGAGGCATGGGGTAAGTAGAACAGCACGCAAATGTGTGTGTGTGATCAGTTGTGGTGCGACCTATTTTTTTACTTTTAAAAGCATTTTTTTTACAACCTATTTGGCCAAATAGGTTGTAAAAAAAATGCTTTTAAAAGGTAAGAAAAAGGCTCTGACGATCACGAGGCACAGCTGTGATTGTCAGAACCTTTTTTTTAACTTTTAAAAGCAAAAAAGCAAAACCTTCTGTGCATGCGCAGAGGGTACAAAACATATTACTTCCTGGTTAAAACCAAGAAGTAACGACAACCAGGCAGGTGGGTGGAGCCTCGTGCCACGATCGCTACCAGTTCTCTGAAACACCCGCCACAATCACTACCGGATCGGGCGATCCGGTCCGAACCAGGAGCATTTCACCCCTGATGCAAAGCCAGACTCTGAGGAAGTAGAACTGGGTATTACTGTCCAAAATATAAATATATCCCTTCTATTTTAGGGATAAGCAAAATTCCCCCACCCAATATTAAGATCAGCTGCATTTTATCCTCAAAATTATGCTGTGAATTAGTTGGCTCAAGTTTCATGCTAAATCATTCTATGGTTGTGGCTTGTTGGATCAAAATTAACTGTGCACCACTTAATCAAATACAATATACTGATAATTTAAAGCAGTTCTAACTCATTTTGCTTTTTAAAATATATAATAAAAGTAAAAGCACTCAATCCAGTCACAGTCATTTATATAAAAATGAATAAAACTATAGATAAAAACTATCTACAATTCCAAGGACCTCTAGCAAAAGCAAAATGGGACATACTTTGCAAAAATAGTGTAAAATAGTAATCAGGTTTTTCCAACCTTGTACCTAAAGTGGGACTTCAACTCCTGTAAATTCTATAACTAGCATTAATTCGGTCTACTGTCAGGTTCTGCTAAAGATTGAAATAATCTTTCAATGAAGGGCGTAGTGTTGCCTTCATCTCAAGAGTTTTCATTAAAATAGTTATGTCAGGTTGATTTGCAGTAAAACAAACAACTAATAGCCTTGTTACAGTTTAAAAACTGCATTACTCACCAGTTAAAAGTCATGCTCAGGTAAATGATAATGCATAGCAATAATAGCTGAATTACCTACTTCCATTTTTTTGTAGATTATATGATAATGTGGGTGGGATGTCTGGAGTGAGGAAATCTCTATGAAGAAGTCATGATAATATTAGAAGAGAGAGATTCCCAGAAAGGTATTAGAGAAAAAGCATGATCATTATTTTCAGGAATTGTTCTTTCAAAGTCCATGATGCATAATTAACAAATAGTTCACAGTTACTATTGAAGGTCTGATCTTATGTATTTAAATGTTTATCATTACATTTATATTTTATTTTCTCTGAGGATTCAAATTGGAGTTTATTGGGGGATGGTGGTTCTTCCTTTATCATCATAATAACAATCCTATGAAAGACTGCAAGTAGATGTGGGAGAACAGAACTAGACCAAAATTATCCAATGAGCTCTGTGTTTTGATAGTTTAACGCCATCTCAAAAACTAATTTCTAATAGATATTTGGTTAGAGATAATCAGATTGAAAATCACATCAATCATTCTCAGCTTCTTTTTCTTTCCTTCAGTTAACTTAATTGCAGGGCTGAAGAAATAAGATTCTATAATTCATTGTGACACCATGACTGGAACAATAATATATTGTTAAAAATATGCAAGTTATCTCTTGAACATTTTTATTCTGACTTTTTTTTATCTGAAGATGGCAATTCTGGTATTTATTCCGATCTGCCATATCATTTTCACCCATATCTTTTGATCAAAAGTGTGCAGAACATGCAGTTAGTAATTATTTTTATAGAGAATGTTGTCATAACATTATTTTCTAATAAAGGAATGGATAAGTTATTGTTCTAAAAGAATGGATTATTGTACAATGGAATTCAGGATCTGCTAAAAGGTCCAATCAAGCTCATACCTCATACTTTCATTCAACATACAGAAGCTGACCAGAGAGCAGTTCAGCCTTACTGCAATGAAAGAACATCCTCTATCAGGAAATTATAGTCATGGGTGAAATCTAAAAAGCATCAATTTGGGAAAATTGGGAGCATCAGAATGCAGGGAGTACTTGGAAAACATGGCATGACACAAAGCTCACTCAGAATCTTCACCATCTTTTTACTTCTCCAGATGCCTCTCTGCAAATTCAAGAATTGAAAAAAAGCAATGACAACAAAGTCAAAATTTCTTGACCAGAGGATGACATCAAGGAACAGTACAAATTTGATCTAATTTATTCACTTTGCAATGCATAGAAAGCAAAGCAAACTTTAAAAACTTTATTAAATCTACATTCAGTAAAAGGGAAACAACTAATAGCGCACCATAACGTTCTGAACCCATGTTTTTTAAAATAAATATTTTTAAAGCATGGTAAGCTATACAATATTATAGCACACAAATTTATAGCTTGGACTGATTTACAATAAAACAATATCATATAAAAACTCCTGTACCAAATATTATTTCAAATTAATTTGCTTTAATCTTAAATCATCTATATACTTTTTATCTCTCCAATGTCTGTTCTTGATTATTATTTATTGGCAGCGCCATATATTCTGGATTTTTGCAATAAATTAATGAATATCAAAGTCAAGGGTGCTTATGTAAGTCCATCATTAAACAAGATAGCTGATTCAGACTTTCCTGCTTCCATTAAACTGATTACTTACTTATGCCCAACCTTGAGTATTTCAGTCATTCTGTGGACCATTTTTTAATCCTCCCAGCTGTTTAGAAATTGTTGCTTCCATTTCTAATTCCCACCATCACCAGTACCTGATTTTGCAGATTTTCCCTACTCTTAGACTTCATATTAGACATATTAAAATATGTCTGTACTTAGCTATAAATACTGTAAATAGCTGGTGCCTTGTTTTTCAAATATTGATCAGAGGTCTTTCTTTTATACATTATATAATAATTGTAGAGAAACATTTCTTCAAACATCCCATTGATAGCATGACTAGGTTTTAGAAATGAATATTGTTCAAATCACTGCCATCTGGATAATAATCTCTTTTAGATTGTTTTAAAAATCTTACATAGCTAAAATAGTTTTCAGTTCATCATAATTTACACTATGTTTTGGTATTGAAGTATGGGATATTTAATTGAAATATTAAAGTACATTTAGAGCAGGGGTGAAATGCTCCCGGTTTGGACTGGATTGGCCGATCCGGTAGCGATGGCAGAGGGTGGTTCGGAGAACCGGTAGCAAAAATCCCTGCCCCCCCACCCATGCCCCCCCCGGTCACCCGCTTCTTTTAAAAAATGCTTTTAAAAGTAAAAAAAAAAGGGCTCTGACGATCACAGCAGAACCGCATGATCGTCAGATTCTTTTTTTTTTACTTTTAAAAGCAAAAAAAAAGTAAAGAAAAGTTTGCACGCCACAGCTGATCACCCCCCGTGCGCTGTTCTACTTACCCATGCCTCCTTTTGGCATGCACTGTGTGCACATGCACCTCGCATTTGGTGCATGGTGTGCACTGTGCATGCATGCGCGCAGCGTGCATGCACAGACAGCGAACCAGTAGTAAACCGGTTCAGATTTCACCACTGATTTAAAGTTTCATAAATGTAATTAACATTTCTTGGGTAACATTGTCATGCTAACTAGTATGCCATGGTTGAAGCCAACATGAATTCATAACTATATGTATTGAGAGATATGAGAATCTCAATTCTGAAAACATGCATGTCTGAAGAACCAGCAACAATATATTGTTTGTCTTTTGTCTTTTCCTGGGATCAGTTGTGCTATGTATTCAATTCTCTGAAATACTGTAATTGGGAAACAATCTTCCTTTCATATATTTAGATTTTTGTTAGCATGGAGAGGTCATCTTCCTTCTGTGATTCATGCAATATTTAAAATGGCATTTATTGTTTTCAGTGTTTGAAATTTGTTCTTTACAATATCCTACAATATCCTATACTGGTATATTTCTCATGGCACTGAACGTTAAATATTGAGTCTGTTTAGTATATGTATTGTATATATTATTAACCTTTTATATATAAACTCTGGGCTTTTGGAAAAAGCTGAATACTTTTAGCTGAAGACTTTTTTTAAAAAAAGACATGGAACCTATTTAGCAGTAGCCTAAACTAAAAATATAATTTACACAGCTTTAATTGTCCAGCTACCTGGTGGAAGTGTGATTAATAAAGGTAAAGGTTCCCCTCGCACATATGTGCTGGTCGTTCCCGACTCTAGGGGGCGATGCTTATCTCCGTTTCAAAGCCAAAGAGCCAGTGCTGTCCGAAGATGTCTCTGTGGTCATGTGGCCGGGATGACTAAATGCCAAAGGCACACGGAACACTGTTACTTTCCCACCAAAGATGGTCCCTATTTTTCTACTTGCATTTTTTATGTGCTTTCAAACTTCTAGGTTAGCAGAAGCTGGGACAAGTAACGGGAGCTCACCCCATTACGTGGCACTGCTGAACTGCCGACCTTTCGATCGACAAGCTCAGCATCTTAACCACTGGCCCACCACCGGTTACATGCTTTTCTTCCTTTGTGGTTTAATGGTTAATAAGCAATGTCAAAAAGTATAGTCAATAGACAATGCAGAAAATTTCTGATAAATAATAAATACAGAATATTACTTAACAGACAGTTTATACTTACACTGCTTAAAATGGCCTCTGCTTCTTGTAATCCTTTGAGATTAATGAAGGAACAGAACATTTTCTTCATATACTTGACAGCTGGCATAAGGATTGATAGATCTCTATATGTAACTACTCTCACTAAATGTATATGTCGATATAAACTAATAGGCTTTTATGGAATTCAGATAGCAGTTACTTATATATTAAGTGAGAAGCTAGATAAAAGCATTAAGCTTTCAAAATCCCTTTTTGATGACTAAACAGTTAAGTATGAAACATTAATAACTTACTGTACTGAATTGCTTCTGTCTGTTCCTGAGTAGCATTTTTTTTTGGTTCCCAGCCTATAATTAGGGTCATTTTAAGAATGTTGGGGTTTGTGGGATTGACTGTGGGGTTTGTCAACTTTCCCTTATATGATTTTTTAAAATGTCTTTGAAAAGGGGGTCATTGATTTGCCCACAAACCCCTTTCCTCGTCTCTTTTTGTTAAATATTACATCTTTTAAAAAAAGAAAAAGAAATTGCTTTTAAATGAAAAAAAAGATATCTGGCAGAATCAGTGACTACTGAAGATAGGTGGTAGCATTCTGATAATTTGGTGTTTCATAAATTGTTCTGAAATTACAAAAAGCCATTTGTAAATCAGGCATTCTCAAAGTTCCAGTTATGCCCATCAACCCCTAAAAGTTGAGAACAGCAGTTATAAGATCCAATTAATAAACAAGAAGGGCTCTGGCCCATGGAAATTGTTGGAAAGTAAAAATATTGGTGGGTGTTGTCTGGGGTCTTAGCTTTGAAGAAGTTTTGAAAAAATAACATAATGAAACAGGATGGTAGAAAACATTGATGCTGGGGAGAATGGGTGCAGAGGAAGAGGTATACATAGTGATGGAAAGCGCCCCCCTTTTCAGTTTCTACACTATTTTTAATTGATCATTCATATTATGTTAGCCACTTTATGAGATGTACTAGTTATTCCAGTGAGGTTTCTTATATATTACTCAACCTTATGGAGATCATGCTATTAGCAATTGAGACAATTGAGATTATGCCTGGCTCATTAGGAAAAGGACACAAACATAAAGTACTTGAATTTATTGTTTAATGGTATGGATTCAGAATTAAAAGCCTCATTGATGTTAATGCTACTATAATTAGTTATAAGTACGATATGGCTACTTCCCAATTAAACTGATTTATTACTCTCCTTTTTTAAAACAAAAGATCAAAAGGTCCAAGGAGCCTTATCAGTACTAAGTTCAATTTTAATTCACAACTTTCATATTGATGACCATAAATATCACATTGGTCCCCAGAACTGTTGGATTTAAATGTTGAGCCCACTATAAATATTTTTAAGCAAGACAATTTTGTCTAATTAAAACTGAATAACCAGTAAACCTGGATAGTGATTGATAGTGCAATGCACAATTTGCCATTTGCCATGTTCAGATATGCTACCTGTATATGTAATGACATATGTGTGTATGAAGCTGGGGTGATATGTTCTACCCGCGCTAACTGGCCTCCATATGCTGGCCCCACCCCTTCCAAACTTATCCTTCATGCATTCAGAGCAGTGGTCTGAAGAAAGATTCTAGTTGTATTCAATTGAGAATGCAGAATTCCCAGCCTTTTAAGTAATCCAACTAAATGTGCTTAGAAGGCTCCTTTAGATTATTGCTCTGAATGTACAGAGATTGGAATTACATCAGGATGAATGCACACAGAGGATTATTGGGAGATGGATCATCATACACTCCTATATATTTTGTTGCCTCACACATTAAGATTTAATGTTTGCATGGCCTGCTTTGTCCTCTGGTTCAACCCAGTGTCATTCCTTGCTGTTCTCATGTCCTTATCATGTGGCTTCATTACAAGAATAGAAATGACTTTATAAAGAAGCAAGCAAGCAATTAAGGAAACCAAAAGGTTTTGGAGATCTTAAAGATGAAATGACATACTTTGGGAAATCCATCACCTTCTTTGTCAATTAAATTTATATTTTGAAAGTTAAGGACAAACGGAAAGTCATACTTTTCTCCTATATATCAAGTTAAATAAAATCACACACTTAGCTAAGTTTTTTTTTTAAAGAAATGTTAATTTATTGTCCTGCATTTTCTGCTTAGCAGCTTCCTTTGGACCTGCCTTCAGCTGTGGCAGAAAACTACCTTTACATTCCTTACATCTGGATGAAGTGTGTTTCTAATGCAGTCAAGTGTGAGTATTCACCTTTGAATACCATTGGCACAATATGCTGTTAGCCTTTAACAAGAATGTACTCCAAGGCACTGCTGGCATTAAACAGCTCACGACAAACCAATAAAACAAAAAGTTATATATGATCTAGCTCCGCAGTAGGTCACATAGTGAAATGTACAGTGAGGATCTTTGTTCCCCAAAGCTACTTTGTTCAACTCAGGGCTGTCCACAAGGGGTGATCAAAGCAATCAAAATGGCAGCCATGAATGGTGCAATCAAAACTCCACCTATGTCACACCTAAGCAAGCAGAGCTTCAGTCATGCCTTCATGGCTGTCATCTTGCATTTATGATCATAATCAGCAGACAACCCTGATTCCACTAATTTGGGGAGCTGTCACATTGCCTCTACCTGTACAGTCATCTTTGCACAAAATGTTTATTAGGACAGGTAGTGCAGGTGGGGAAGGAAATCGGCAATTGTAAAAATTCTTGGCGAAGAATGAGTTTACATACTTATGCTTTGAAGGAAGAAATATAACTAAATTGGCTATAAATAAATAATCCTACTCCCCTGGTGACATTGCTGGGAATATTGATGAGACAGATTGTTTTAAAGGAAGAAGGCAAACAGAATAGCCAAGGTATACAATACATTTTATCAAAAGCTTTCAGTCTCACTGCATCTTGTCTAAATATAATATTAAGTTTGTTATAACTTATTTCATTTGTATTTCAGATCAAAATGGATTTGAAGCATCAACATCTTCGGATGCCACTTTAGTCTTTGATATTGGGAATAAATACTTTCTTTCTTTTTTATCACTTACCAATAATCCCAAAAATTATCATGTTGTCCTACACAAAACATAGGCAGTTCCACCTGAACTGCCTATGGTACAAAATGAGGAACACGAAGCATAGTTCTTATCAATTTTGATTGTATTGTTTCTAAAACCATTACATTTTTGTAGACTCAGAGTTGTATACTAAACAGAAAAGGTTCAACACCTTGATTCTAAATAATTTAATTGCTGCAGGGACAAAGTTATTAGCATTATAACTAGCAAATCTCAATAATGATGTTGGAATCCTTGTGGGCACATGGACAAATAATTGTTGTGTAGGTGTTTGCCCACAGTGATACATATTTTGATTATTTTGTTTGGACAACTATAATGTGTTTTCTTATGGAGACACATTTGAAGTGTCAACTAATGTAGAATGTGAATCCCAATTCCAAATGGACAGCCAAAAAGAATAATATTAAATAAGTTCTAAATGACTAAAACATCAAACTAGAAACTGGGGGAGTATGAGTTCTGGTCCCATCTTTGTCACAAAGGCAGCTGCTGACCTTTTGTCAGTCATTCTCTCTTAGTCCTAGGAAGACGGCAACAGAAAAACATTTCTGAAAAGATTGCCAAGAAAATAGCAGGAACTAGTCAAGGCAGTCACCAGAATTCAAAACTGACTCAAAGGCATGTACCCACCCGTTCCCACTGCCACAAAAAAACTGCACTGGTTTTTTACTTGCTCCTCAGGTCCAACTATATTTTCAGGATATTCTTAGATTAAATTTTATTTTGACTGAAGTTCTTACCCTTTATAAGAATTGCATTGCATACCAAATCTGCATTGATAAAGCTTTTTTCATAGCTGTATCTTAAGATGCCCAAAGCAAGACTTTGATAAACTAAATTTCAAATTGATTTTATGTAAAACAAGATGGTCCCTCAAACCTAGTTGGCTTTCCATTAATAATAGAAGAATTACCTACAGTATGGCAGTTCAGAGAAATTCCAGGATGCAGTAAGTATTGCTTAAGAAAAAAGAAGCAGTATGTGTCAATAATGGATTCCCAGTGAAAGAGTATTAGATGATTTTACCAAAAGTCTAAAAGATGAATAAGTCAGAAACAGAAGCAATACAGATTAATCTAAATATTTTGTAAAGTATGTGTACATTTAATGAACTCAAGTAAGGCAGTTAATAAATTTTACTTGCTCATTTATATCTTAATGTATCTAACATGAACAATATTCAATTTGTATTTTGTCTTATTTCTTTAAACTAAAGGCATGTGATTTCACTAATTCCTGATACTGCCTTTAGCTTGCAGTCATTCTTTGTTTATTAGCGTGATCATAATTTGCAGAATTAAGACTATATATCTGCAATCTTGTAAGGTCTCCATCTCTAATTCCTGCTGATGGTTATTTGGCAGTTAATACATATATTACTTTGCCTATTACCAATCATCATTTAAATGTTGTCTGTGACTAGAAAGATTATGGGAGAAAAGTTGCACTGGCAGGGCTCTTAACATATTATTTATGGGCTAGATCCTAGAGGGCAGGACAAGAAACAATGAATGGAAACTAATCAAGGATAGAAGCAACCTGGAATTAAGGAGAAACTTCCCAACAGTAAGGACAATTAACCTGTGGAACAGCTTGCCTTCAGAGGTTGTGGGTGCTTCATTACTGGAGGTTTTTAAGAACAGACTGAACAGTCACTAGTCTGAAATGGTATAGGATCTCCTGCTTGAGCAGAGGGCTGGACTAGAAGACCTCCAAGGTCCCTTCCAGCTCTATTCTGATTCTGATTCAGTCAAGGAAAGAAACCGAGGACAATGAAGAGGCCCTCACCAATGTCATCCAAACCCCCCTTATAATTTTTAGTGGCAAAACAAGTGTAGGGAGCCAGCAAAATAGTTGAATTGTATATAAGATTTTGAATACATTCTTCCACATTTTTTTTTATTGAAAAAGTTTTACAATTACATTTTCTCCCCATTTCCCCCCCAACCCTCCCTAACCTCCCTGTTGCAATATTTTCAGGATCAGACTCAATAAATATAGTAAGAGTTAAAGGTTTAAATATATCTTCCTTTATTTACATTAGGCATTCTATATTCACTGAATATTCACAGATAGAAGCTGGTAAGTGGGGGCAAACAGCTCCTTATATATGTACAATGGGTGGAGCTAGATATGGGAGTGGTGAGTTATGAATACATTAAGAAGTGAAGAATAAGTTAACCCCTGATACCCCGTTTATACATTATTTACACATTATAGAATAAGGCATTTACATCTGACAAATCCCCCTCTAAATGCCGATTCGTTATGCAACACCAATTACATTCAGATTCAGGACAGTACAAAACATACAACTTAGAAGTTAAGTATTTATGCTGTTTAGCAGGTAAAGGTTTTGTCAATATGTCAGCTAATTGTTCTGAAGTTTCACAATGTACTGCTTTAATAAATCCATCCTGAGATAATTGTCTCACATGTTTAAATTTTATATCTATGTGTCTGGACCTTTGTCCAATGGCGTCAGATCTGGATATTTCAATAGCTGCTTTATTATCTTCATGCATAACAAAAGGTAAAGCAGGTTTTTTCCAAACATCTGAAATCAAATCATTAAACCATACAAGGTTATTTGCAGCTTTAGATAAACAAACATATTCTGCTTCTGTCGTTGAAGTGGCCACTAATTCTTGTTTACCAGTGTACCAGTAAACTGGACAGTCATTTAAGAGGAATATATAACCAGATGTACTTTTTCTACATGAGATGTCTCCAGCCCAGTCCGCATCTGCATAACATGTAAGCTTTGGTTCTTTATTATTGTTAGGTTCCAGCATTAAACAAAAGTCTAGTGTACTTTTTAGATATCTTAATATTCTTTTAACAGCTTCCCAGTGATACATTGTTGGTTTGCTGACATGTCTGGATAATAAATTGAGGGGTAAAGCGATATCTGGTCTTGTCCAATTAGATATATAAAGAAGTGAACCTATGACTGATCTATAAAATGTATTATCTTTGAATTCAGGAGATGTTTCATCAGTATTTCTTAGAAAGTCAGTCTGCATAGGAGTGTCACAAGGTTTGGCATTGCTTAGATTGCATTTGTTTAATAGTTCTATGATCTTATCTCTCTGTGTAAGTTTGAATCCCCTTTTAGTCTTATTAATTTGAACACCAAGATATTTGTTTACTTTGCCTAATGATTTCAATGAGAAATGTTCATTTAGCTTAGTTACAAAAGTTTCTCTTCTCTCTTTATGTTTTCCTATATATAAAATGTCATCCACATAGATCAATACAAATTCTATGTAATCATCACCCTTTTTAACGAAAAAACAGTTGTCAGCAGTGGTGGCATTGAAGTCCATGGTTTTAAGTACTTTTACTAAACAATCATACCATCGTTTACCAGATTGTTTTAACCCGTATAAACTCTTGTTTAACAACCAAGTCTCATTCTTGTTTGTGTATTGACTGTGAGGTGCTCTTACATATATTTCCTTATCTAGTTTTGCGTGCAGATACGCAGTCTGTATGTCATATTGGAACACATCGAGATTAAGTGCTGATGCTACCACTAGAGCTGTTTTGACACTCTCGGTTCTTACTGTGGGGGAATACGTATCAGTGTAATCCTCTGGATATTTCTGTGCATAACCTTGTGCAACTAGTCTAGCTTTGTATAGGGTATTGCCTCCCTCTAAGTTCTTAATTTTATATATCCACCTGGTACCAATAATTGTTTTATCCCTTGGTGCGATTGCAGGTGTAAATACATTTAATCCTTGTAAACTTTCCATCTCTTTTTTCATTGCTAATTCCCATTTTTCTTTTTCTTTACGAGGGAGTTTTAACACCTCCTCATATGTATTAGGTGTCGTTGATTCACCATCCATATGCATTATATAGTCCTTGTATTTATTTGGCATCTGATTTCTGGTGTTTCTAATTGTTTTTTCAGGTTTACTATTGTTATCATGTAAATATCTTGCTTCCTTTTTTGTTAGTGTGTCTGTCTTTATTTTGTGTTGGCTATTCATCCATGTTTTGGTTTTGTTTTTATATTTGTTGATATTTTGCTTTTCTATAGTCCCTTCCTCTTGAGATTTTGTATCTTTGTTGTTACTTGGAAATATTTCATTAAGATGTATTTTAGACCAGTTGGCCTGTTCATGGAACACAGCTGTTCTGGAGACTATAAATTTGTTATTACTATCAATGAATCTGTATCCCTTAGTGCCTGTCTCATATCCCATAAATCTGAGTCTTCTGGACACGTTTTCTCCCTTTCTTCTCAGTTGCTTAGGTATGTGTACGTCTGCAGTGACTCCAAATATGTGCATGTGTGCCAATTTTGGTTTCCTATTATACATTACTTCATATGGTGTTTTATTTACAATGCTGGACCAGGTTCTATTCTGTGTGTAATTGGAATAATGTAATGCTTCTGACCAGAATTGTTTACTTAAGCCAGCATCTTCCAATGTGCATCTAATCATGGTTTGTAATGTTGAGTTCTTCCTCTCTGCAATCCCGTTCTGAAACGCAGAAAATGGACTAGACGTGTAATGTAGCATTCCTTTATCCTTTAACCATTGGGAGAATTCTTTAGACATGAATTCACATCCCCTATCTGTCATAATTTGTTTTATTTTGATATTATGTTGTGTTTCTATGCGTTTATAAAATTCTTTAAATTTTTGAAAGGTTTCGTCTTTGTGTTTTAATGTATAGACAAATCCATAACGGCTATAATCGTCTACTATGGTCAAGAAGTAACGTTTTCTATAAGTGATTGATGGAGTTAGTGGACCAACTAAGTCCATGTGTACCAAATCAAAAATTTGGTTGGTTGATCTGGTGGATTTTCTTGGCCTGGGGCTAGTCTTTAGTTTTGTAGATTTACATATTGAGCATTCCAAATAGTTTTCACAATTTTTTATTTTGACACCTTCTGCGTGTTCAGTCATTTTTTGTACTACAGGAAAACTGGCATGTCCTAACTTCCTATGTAAGATGTGAGCACACTCATCATGAATTGGTTTACCTATTTTTGGTTTTTTTTCATTGTGTACATCTTTGTGATCATGAGATATTTTACATTCATCATTGTCACTGTTGCTAATGTTTCCATCATTTACTTCAATACAATCTTCCATATTTGAATCAATGTTGTGCAACCATTTTTCCTTTGTTATTAGATAAGGTAGGCCTCCTTTAATTATTACAGTGCCTATATCTATTTTATTTTTCTCTAAAGTCGCCTTTCCTTTAGAAAAAACAATGTTAATATTAGAATCTCTACTCAGTTTTATGGCACTTAGTATGTTATGAGGTATTTCAGGTATTAACAATACCCCCTCTATTTTTCCTAGACCTGGCAGTGTTACATTCCCTCTGCCTAATACTTGAACCTTTTCTTGGTTAGCTACCTTTATTACAAATTTATCTTCTACAAATGAAGACAATATATCTTTGTTATTAGTGGTGTGATTGGTTGCTCCAGAATCAATAAGCCAATTACTGTTCTCATTCTGCTGTGTGTTAGTGTTGTCTTGTTTATTTAATCCATTCAGTGAACCAGATTTTCTATCCTTTGAATTATCTCTGCCCCCTCTATTGTCTTTGTAATTTGGTGGGCTTCTGTATCTATGTCTATCTATGGAAGACTGTCTATAATTGTATTTGTTTCTATACTCTGACCTATGTCTTTCTTTTGAAATTTTGGGGCAATCTCTTCTATTGTGTTCCCTGGATCCACAGTTGTGACATTTAAATGTTTCATTATATTTTTCTTGGAAAGCTACTTTCCTATATGGTTTGTGTTCTATGTGATTGTTAGAACGGTTCCTTCTTGAATTGTCTTCTGCTATTAATTTATTGGATAGACTTTCTATGGATAAGTATCCTAGATTGATTGTGTCTAAATGTGACATATAATTGTCCCATGATGGGTCAAGTGAATTGATAATAACACTTTTCATTGTTTGATCTGAAATCACCTCCCCCCTTAAATGCAACTCAGCTCTTATTTTGTTTAACGATATTAAATGCTCACTTATGGAAACCCCTGGTTTTATCCTAGATGAAAAGAAATCTTTAGACATCCTTGTGGTGGTAGCTACACTGTCACTGTGAAACAAATTGAACATGCATTGAATGATTTCTGATACAGTCAGATTTTGCTTAATGCTATGATACATTGCAGGAGACACACTAGATATTAATAAGAAAAATGCTCTATGGTGTAAACAGTCTATTTTTAGAGTCCAAGGTCTTTTTGGGGGACTAGTGATGAAAAACAGTAAGTTTTCCTTCATAAAGACAACCTGGAGCTGCTGATACCATTCTTGCAAATTAATGCCATCTACCCTTGCTTTGGGAAGTCACTGGGTAAGTTTCCGACATTATTAGGTCCATTACTTACAACCTGAGGTAGTCCGTGGTCTCGCAAATGCAGAAAGTTACAAAACGGCATGGGGATGCTCGCAACGAGCCTGCACGGTCTCCTCGCCAGTTCATGTCTTCCCGGACCGTCTGTGTATTCTTGCGCATGCGCGTTGTTCATTTCTTCCATGGAGTCGTCGTGAGAGGTTCTCCTCGTTGCGGCTCGCTCGTTCTGCTCCTCCTCAGATGAATCAGTCTCTGGCTCGATTTTGGGAGTCTTAACGATGGCAGCTGCTCTTCTTCTTCCTTTGAAGGCGTTGGTGCTTGCTTCGGTCTGTGGCGTGGGGCAGTATCGGCAGGGCTCTCTGGGTTCGGGCGTCGGCGCTCTCGTAGTCAGAATGGGAGCGGTCAGGTCTTGAGGCATTGACTTGCCCGCTTGCTTCTTCGCTAGCTTCTTTGTAATTTTTAGTCTTGGTCCAAAAGCAGCAAAAAGCGTTTTCATTGCTGATTTTATTTGATTGTTTGTTGAGTCACCTTCACTTTCTGATTCTGATTCTTCTGAGGTGTTTGAATCTTCTTTTTCATTTTCGCTGTCTGATAATGCTTTTCGCGCCAGAAATTTTGAATTGAGCTTTCTGATTGGCTCTGCTTCGCTCACCCTGGAGGTCTGTTGAAACCAAGATGGCTGCCATTCAAAATTTCGCGCGGGATCACCGGTTTTCTTCTTCACAATAATTTTTTCTGTAGTCATATCACTCACTATTTTTGGGTCTTTTGATTTTTCATTAATGATGTGCTTCTCTCTCGCTGCTCCGCTGTTCTTCAGCATATCTTGGAGTTTCGCGATGAGGCTTTCATCGTTTTTCTGGCTCTTCAATAGTTTTAATATTTCTGACCTGAGTTTGTTATTCTCTATTTCGATTTCCTCCTGGTCATCATTTTCATCTATTATTTCTTCGTCTTCAGTGGTGTATTCTTCGGATTCTCTCGAAATCGCGTTTGTGGATTCGTTGATTATTTCTTGTTCTGTTTCCATTTTTTTGCTGTATGCCCTGGTGTTGGGCCTATCTTTCTTAGACATTTTTAGGTTTTTATTGAGTCAATTAACCATCCTCTGCTACCAGCTTGTTGCAATATTTTCAGGATCAGACTCAATAAATATAGTAAGAGTTAAAGGTTTAAATATATCTTCCTTTATTTACATTAGGCATTCTATATTCACTGAATATTCACAGATAGAAGCTGGTAAGTGGGGGCAAACAGCTCCTTATATATGTACAATGGGTGGAGCTAGATATGGGAGTGGTGAGTTATGAATACATTAAGAAGTGAAGAATAAGTTAACCCCTGATACCCCGTTTATACATTATTTACACATTATAGAATAAGGCATTTACATCTGACACTCCCTAACCCTCCCTAACCCCCCTAACCCACCCCCCCAGACTTCCACAGAATATAATCCAAATCAAAATCCCCTTTTTATAAAACTTGAACCCCTCCACCCCCAATATATTTTTTCATCTTCACAAAATTCAAATATTTCTATCTTTATATAACACTTTCAATTAAAAGCTATCTGATACTTCCTAGTTTGATATTTGTTCTGCACATAATCTATCCATTTTTTCCACTCCCATTCATAAGTCTCTTGTGAGCGATCTTTTAGATATGCTGAAATCTTCGCCATCTCTGCAAAGCTGGCCATCTTCAAAGTCCATTCCTCGATAGTGGGCATAGCTTCATTTTTCCAGTATTGACCTATCAGTAATCTCACTGCTGTTATCATATACAATATTAACTTTATTTCACCCAATGTAAAACCCTTAACTATACCCAATAAAAACAATTGTGGAGAAAGTTGAATTTTTTTCTTCAAAACATTCTGCATGACCCACCAAATTTTTATCCAAAAAGCCTTCACTTTCTTACAGGTCCACCAAACATGATAATATGTAGCATCTAAGCAGTCACATCTCCAACATTTTGGTTGAACATTAGGATACATGCACGACAGTTTCTTAGGATCTAAATGCCATCTATAAAACATTTTATAAAAATTTTCCCTCAAATTCTGCGACTGTGTGAATTTAACATTCTGAACCCAAATTTTTTCCCATGTTTCCAACATCACTGGTTCTGCAAAATTTTGTGCCCACTTAATCATACAATCTTTAACCAATTCAGTTTCTGAATCCCTTTCTAACAAAACATTATAAAGCCTTTTAATATGCATTGGACCTTTCTCTTTTATATGTCTAACCAATTCTTCCTCATGCAACATAATACCAATTTTTTGGTCCTCTTTCCATCTCAGTTGAAGTTGATTATACTGTAACCAAGTTAGATTAATCCCTTCATCCAACAGTGTCTCTAATGTCTTCAGTTGCCATCTGCCCGCATCTGTAAAAAGAACTTCTTTATATAACCCCCCCCCCGACATTATATTTGTATTCCACATGATATGACCAAGATCCAGCCATAGCGGTATTTTGTAATCCCATTTAAATCGGTGCTTCTTCCAAACTCTCATCAAGGAGTCTCTAAGTATATGGCTTTTAAATACTTTATCCACTTTGTTTTCATAGAATAAGTAAGCATGCCAACCAAATTCAAGATCAAAGCTTTCTATATTCAATATTCCAGTCTTTTTCCTTCCAAACCAATCACTTGCTTGAGTCAAGGCTGCTGCTTCATAATATAATTGTAGGTTTGGAAGTTTAAGACCTCCCCTTTCTGGAACATCTTGCATAATTTTCAATTTCACTCTCGGTTTTTTCTCGTTCCAGACAAACTTATTCAATCCACTTTGCCATTCTTTCAATTGTTTATCACTTTTAAGCACCAGAATCATTTGAAACAAAAAAAGAAATCTTGGCAAAATGTTCATCTTAACTGCTGCTATTCTTCCAAGTAAAGACATTCTTCCACATTTTTGATTATATCTATCATTTTAATGATTTTGTTTAAATTGTTTTTGCTTGAATTATGTGTTCAGTCTAGAATCACATATGTGAAATAGATGGCCATATAAATGTAGTGAAATAAAATAAATAAAATAAAATATGCTGCAATATTTGCCCTCATTTTTTTTAAATCTAAAGCAAGTGCTTAGAAAAGAAAATTGCAGAAAAATATTGCATAGAACTATTGCATATTACAACCTTAAAGCTTCAGAGAGCTTCACACTATACATTCTTTATTACAGCTAGTATTGATAGGGTCAAGTTACATAATTCTCCTGTGAAATCAACACTGAAGATTGTACCAGAGAGTGAGTGGTTTCCAAAGTTAAAAGAGATTACCCAGGATTGTATTCATTGAAGCCTGCTGTACTATTGTTCAGCTGAGACTCCGATCTTGCAGTAGGTTTTGGAGGGCTGTGAGAGATTAATTTAAGAGTCCAGAAAGCTGCATGTTGTCCAAGAGCCTCAGGCTGAAGACATTTGAGTTAATTGATCACCATTACCTCATTTTTATGTACTAATGCCCGAATAAGCTGTAGAGCTTGAGAAAGTTAGGTGATCTCCTCCTCCCTTTCCTTCTCTTTCTCACCCTCAGTCTGACCTTAGCCAGGACATCCTTCCACTAGTGTCTGCACAAGGCATGCAAGGATCTAACTTGTCCTTTCTGAAGTCCAGATTTGACCAGAGGGGGTTTTCTTCTTTTTTCTATCATTAACGTAGAATGGGAACAATTATTTCTAGAAATGAAAAAGGACATAATAGCTCTGCATGGAAGATCAAGATGTTCCTTTAAGTGCCAGCAGTATTTTATGTCTGCAAAGAACAATATGCCTTGGCAACAAGAATGAAAATTTAGCGAGGTTGTAGAGTCCAGCACAATTTTAAATCTAGAGTTATTCTCTGTTTTTGTTTCTTTTTGTGTGTGCAGATTGTTTAGTATTTTCAGAATTCTGTCCTCCATAAATTCCGGAGCAGCTGAATAGTGAGAAATTTATGAAAGACCGAAGGTATGCTTCTTTGCACTGTGGATAAATGAAGTAGGAAATTGACTACAAAATATAGTGTTAGCTATCAATCTGGATGGGTACAAAAGGGGAATATACAATATCACTGTTTTCATTAAGATGTGTCAATCAGACTAAACCAAACCAAACACTGCACCCCCAAGGTGAGTAATTTGCCTCAAATACGACTAGATGGGTCAGAACTTCAAGCATCACTGAAACCTATCCTAATCTGTAAAATTGCTATGTAGGATAATAGATACTATATGACAAAATTCTATTTATTATTTATTACTACCAATCATATTTTATGTTGCTTAATATAGGTGATTAGATACATTGAGTTGGCCTGACACCTTAGCAATAATCCCATATCCCTTATAAATGTAAATTAATGAAAGAAATACAATTTCTACATTCTATATAAAACACAATTATTCAACACAAAAAGCCATGCCTTGCTCAGAATATTACATAGCCAATGACTATAATCATTGCATGTTAACACAGCCTTTAAAGCTATTTTTAATATATTTCTATGGCTGGGAGGAGATAAAATCTGTTGGAAATCATCTCCACCTCTCTCTCTCTCTCTGTTTAACTCCTAAGAAAAATGGACCTCTTGCTGAATTTCAAACAGACAATGCAGAAAGGATAATCATTGCTAAAGAAGATGAAAAGCAGTGAACCTCTCAGAGATTATATATTTATAACATATTATGTGGATATGTGAGTGGATAGATAGATGATAGATAGATAGATAGATAGATAGATAGATAGATAGATAGATAGATAGATAGATGATAGATAGATAAATGGAATCTGTGCTTGTGTGTATATAAGTAAGTTAGAATTGGTTACCATAATATAAATAAAAAAGTGAAGTTTAACATATCAATAAAATTATGATTTTTGTGATTCCATTGTGGCCTCTATCAGATGCCTACAAAAGTGATCCAGAAAGAGAAGGGATTGGGAATTCCAAAGTGGTTAGGAGAATTGTCCATGATTATTCCTCCAATTCCTAATTTTTATCACATTGTGGAATCTGAAATAAGTTTTATGAATACATACTATGTTGATCATTCTTATTCTCAGGCACTTGAGGGCAAGTTAGGATAAAAACAAAACTCATGATACTTTCATACAAGTTCTTTGCATCACTCCAGAATCAGCTCTGGACTTCTTTCTTCTTATCCTCTGTGTTCAGCAGCTGACCTGATTCAATTCTAACCTAGCTGGGTTATTATCAAAACTAGAAACAAAGTTATTTTCTGTTTGTAATGATGAAGCTTAGACCACTTTAGATCACTGTGGATGGTCCACTGAAATTTCAACTGAGGGTGTGCTGCACTGGGGAACAAAGCCTATACCTTTGCTTCAGTGGTGAAATCCAAATTTTTTTACTACCGGTTCTGTGGGCGTGGCTTGGTGGGCATGGCAGGGGAAGGATACTGCAAAATCTCCATTCCCACCCCACTCCAGGGGAAGGATACTGCAAAATCCCCATTCCAACCCCACTTCTAGGGGAAGGATATTGCAAAATCTCCATTCCCACCCCACTCTGGGGCCAGCCAGAGGTGGTATTTGCTGGTTCTCCAAACTGCTCAAAATTTCCACTACTGGTTCTCCAGAACCTGTCAGAACCTGCTGGATTTCACCCCTGCTTTGCTTGCTCTTTTTATGAATGCATTTTTTTCTTTTTCGTTTTATGCACACTGAGAGCATATGCACCAAAGACAAATTCCTTGTGTGTCCAATCACACTTGGCCAATAAAGAATTCATTCATTCATCCATCCATCCAGCCATCCAGCCAGCCATCCATCCATCCATCTATCATCTATCTATCTATCTATCTATCTATCTATCTATCTATCTATCTATCTATCTAAATGCTTCTATCAACATATAGGGATATCTAAAATCATACACACCCACACCCATACAGACTATTTAGAGATCTGCTAGGAAAAAATGTCAAAAACATTTGCAAAAGCTATTTATGTTTTTCTAAAAAACAGAACAGCAGATAAAAAAAACTCAAAATGCTTTGAATTTTTCTCATGAAATACTAAGTAGTAATTATGGAATAATTATGGTAACTGGGTGGTTTGTCATCCAAGTATAGTTTAAAGCCAGAGATTTACTTTTCACTTAATGAAATAAATCATAATTAACTAGCAAAACAATTTTGAAATCTATTCTGTTCAATTTGGCATAAAATTATTTAAAATACTCCCAGATTTTAAAAAAAACATCCCAAAATTGTAGGCAAGGATATGTCATTAAAACCTTAGTAACATATACTGATTTAAAATTTGAAGCTAATTATAGATTTTTGTGTGATGGCTGTGCCCAGCAACTGAGCAAGATCATCATGATCTTCTGGTTCTTCTGTAACATTTTTTTTAACCTCAAAAGAGTCATGACAAAACAAAGAAAACATGATGCTAGATAGACCATTGTAAAACTGTGTGAATTGCTAGCTGTACTGTAATTGCTATATTGATCCAAACTAAAACCTTAAAATAAGTTTGTGTCAAGTTTAGAAGACCATCACATTCCCCTCTTGGTGATGCTGGAGAATCCCTGCCTTCTAAACTGTGGGAGAAGATCTAATGTGACATAAGGGAGAGACCCCATGAGCCTGTGCTCTATTAATCTATGGAGGAGGAGAAGCCAGCTAAAGTCTTCTGAGCAGTGATAGAAACTGCTATAATCTGTGTAGTTCCATTCAATCCCATCTCTTTATGTTGAGGCATATGGACACCACGAGCTAAATGTCCACCTAGAATTTACCCTTTTCATCTTCCCATAATGGATCTGGAGTCTTGAAAGGTTATCATTGTGGAAAATGTTTTTTTTTTTGGGGGGGGATGAAGGGGGGGCAGAACCAGTACCTGGATTCCACAACCAGGTACTCTCCAGATGTAAGAACTTTAACTCCCAGATTTTCTCAGCCAGTGGGGCTATTCTGAGACTTCTGAAAATTTAGGAAAGGTAATTTATGCAAGAAACAATTAAAACATTGACAACTTTTGCTATGAAAAAAGGATAATGAAAGGGGGATATGGCTGAGATGTATACAGGTAGTTCCCAACTTACAACAATTTACTTAGTGACCTTTTGAAGTTATGATTTAACATTTTTTATTGAGTGATGGCTAACCTTTTTGCCGTCGCGTGCCAAAAGCGGGAGGAGTGGGGGGGTCGCATGTGCGTGTGCCCACATCCATAATTCAATGTGTCCCGTCCTCCTGCGCATGCACATGTGACCCCCTCACACTTCCCCCTGCTTTTGGTATGCGATGGCACGGTGGACCTGTTTTTCCCCCTCCCCAGGCTCCAGAGGCTTTCTAGGAATTTGGGGAGGGCAAAAACAGCCTTCCCCATCCTCCCGGAGGCCTTCCGGAGGCTGGAAACAGCCAGTTTCCCGACTTCCGGTGGGAGCGGAAGGCCTGAAAATCAGTTGGCGGGTGTGTGCATATGCGCTGGAGCTGAACTAGGGCAACACTCGCGTGCCCACCAATATGCCTTCACGTGCCACCTGTGGCACCCATGCCATAGGTTCGCCATCACAGAGTTATAAGATAAAATAAGATACAAAATAAGAAAGCAAATAGGAAAACAGTAGGGGGAAGTGGGGGGAAGAAAGTGAGGAAGAGTTAAGAAAAAGAAGTGTTGATTTCCGACTTTCTTTGTTGCAGTAAAATAAGGCATTAACATGATTTGTTTTTTCATAATATAAACTAGCCATTTCTACAAGGATCTATCAATCTAATTGGCAAAACCCAAAATCAAAGTTTCATTGACGTTTTGAAGTTACAAAGGCACTGAAAAAAAGTGACTTATGACCCCTTTTCACACTTATGACCGTTGCAGTATCCCCAGGGTCATGTGATTTACATTCGGAAGCTTGACCACTGACTCACATTTATGATGATTGCATTGTCCCAGAGTCATATGTTACCCTTTTGTGACCTTCTGATAAGCAAAGTCAATGGGGAAACCAGATTGACTTAACAACTATGTTACTAATTTAAAAACTGCGGTGATTCCCTTAACAAATGCGGTGAAAAAAGTCATAAAATGGGATTAAACTCACTTAACAAATTAGTCACTTAACAACATAAATTTTTGTCATACATTTTGTCTCAAACCTCCACCACTTGATGGGAAATATCTTTTCAGCCATGGTAATTTTTTTTTTTTTTTTTTTTGCAAAAATGCACAGAAATAGAACATGTTATTATGCATGAAGAAAAAACAGAACAAGAGGGAAAAAATGCCCTGCGGGGATCTTTCTTGATTTGATTGAAAAGCTGATTGTATGAATAAACTGGAATTCAACAGAAGCATAATGTACTTTTGTTTCAGCTGCGAAATAGATTTCTGGGCACATCAATGCACCATTTTCCAATTCCTTTATCAAGTGGATACCTTTGAAAAGAATAATGGTACTGTAGGTCTAACGTTTATTGCAGAAAATCCAGACAGATAGATTACCTTATATACCTTATTGAAATGTTCAAGTGGCTGATTACTTTATAAATAACAGGTGAACATCCCAGGTTTGGTTTGGAGTACACTATGCTTTTGATGATCAATGCTTATTTTTATAGCACTGTAGTAGAAATGATAAATGGTAGTGTGGAAAAAAGCTTCAAATATATTCCAGTGGTTAAATAAACAAAATACGACCAAAAATTAAAAAGTGATTAAAAAGAGAAAAAAGAACTATATAATATCCAAGGAATAAATATAATCTGTGTCTGTGTAACATTAAATTTAGATCGTATAGAAACATTTAGATTCATCTTCTCATTTTTAAAATAGGTAAAGGTAAAGGTTCCCCTCGCACATATGTGCTAGTCGTTCCTTACTCTAAAGGGAAGTGTTCATCTCCATTTCAAAGCCAAAGAGCCAGCGCTGTCCAAAGACGTCTCCGTGGTCATGTGGCCAGCATGACTAAATGCCAAAGGCGCACGGAACGCTGTTATCTTCCCACCAAAGGTGGTCCCTATTTTTCTAATTGCATTTTTTATGTGTTTTCAAACTGCTAGTTGGCAGAAGTTGGGACAAATAACAGGAGCTCATCCCATTATGCAGCACTAGGGATTCGAACTGCTGAACTGCTGACCTTTCGATCGACAAGCTCAGCGTCTTAGCTACTGAGCCACTGCGTCCCTCCCATTTTTAAAATACAAAGAGTTTTTTTCCCAAAAAAATAGATCCAAAAAGTCTAATTTTAAATCCAGGAGGATAAATTTCTTTTTTTATATACATATAAATTATCTTGTATGCTGTACCCCAGTTAGATAGAGCCAAAGATTTTCATAAATTGACAAATACCATGTTCTAGGAATATAATATTTCTCAATCCCCTTTCATAATCTCAGCATGCTCACAATTCACAATTCAATTCAGGATGTTATCCATCTGTCTTTAATTGTATCAGGATGGGAAACTCATTGTTCTTAACTTCAGTTTAATAGTAGACAAATCACTGGCTTCACAAATTGTGTTATAGCTATCAATATGCAATAGGCAGCCATATAAATTTGATAGATAAATAAATATGTTTGGTGGTAAGTGTGATGTGAAAACAGGTGGCTAAATGCCCCCAGCTTGTTTTAGGACAGTAATCTACATGCTAAAACCATGTAGATTGTGTATGTATATATTGGTCTACTGGTTGCTAAACCGTGCAGCATTGTGTGTGAATGGATGCATCCTTTTGTTGTGATTTCCTAGTTCATTAGCTACTAAACAATCTACAAGTAAACAATCACATTTGAACTCCAAACCTTTGAAAGAACACCCCCCCCAATTTGACCGTCTCAGTTCCTTCCCTGATATGACCTCATTGACAATTTATTCTGTGTTCCTTGGAAGTCACATAAAAAGTGTAGCCCTTGCTGCAAGAAAGATGTTCCTAATTTTGCAAATACCTTATAATTTAAACCTGGTTTCCTAACCAGATGTAGTTTCATAAGTTAATTTCATTAATTAAATGCTAGTGACTATAAATAAGTGGTTACTTGTTTGATTTTTCAGATATCAGTAACCTATAGTTCTTCTAAGAACTGTTCTTCAATTTCCTTGATTTTATCCATTCATCGGATCAGTTTTCTTTCTTGTCTTTGGCTGCCTTCACCCAACCTTCGATTGCACCATTGTGGCCACCATTTCAACTTTCTTTATCATACTCTCTGGACATTCTTTTTTTCTATTAAAGTTATTTGAACCCTGCCTACCTGGACACCCATATTAAAGGAAATCATGAGCATAGAAACAATTCTTGTGCCCGCTCATAGTTTTTACATTTCTCTAAATATAGAGACTGTGATTCCTATCAGTCTCTCATTTCAGGCTGCTTATTCTTGCGGTTTCAAACTATGAAATGCATGGCTATTTCTCCTCCCTCCCAGCTTATTCTTCACACCTTGGATAGCAATTAAAATGAGATACGGAGTTGTCCTCTCAGAGTAATTACAGAGATGTTCAACAGCTATGTTTCAACAGTATTTCTAATGGATTATCTATTGTTAATCCATCCTACTTGTTTAATTAGTGGTAGGTAATCAATCAGAAAAATACTTTGTAAGTATAGCTATTGAATACACATGAATATGCACTGTGTGGTACTGAGAACACAGTAAAAATATCTCTGTGAACCAAATAAACACACAAGTTTATTTAAGACAGTGCCCTGTGTTAAATAAAAGTTCCCTGCTATGGTGTAACTATCAAATGCCATTGTTTGCATTATAATTTAGGATCTGTGGGGTTTTTTTATGCTTAGACCAGCATTTTAAAGCACAAGACTTTTGCTATCTTTTTTTTCTTTTTCATGAATGTTTTGTGCAACTTTAGCACCATAAGGTTGAATAAATCTGCCACACTATCAGCTTCACAGCAGTGGATGGAAGCTACCTAATGGCAAACAATCCTATATATTTCTGAATGGAATATGTACAGCTACTGCTGATAGCAAGCTACTGCTGCAGCCTTCCTGAATGAAAAAGCTGCATTGCATGTGAGATGACAGACCACTAGATGGCATCTTTAGAGAAGCTTCAAATTATCCCCCTGCTCCCATCACCATTCATAGAATGCCAGCCTAGAAGGCTTAGCCTATAAAGAAAAACATCAATGGACAAGGCAGATGGTGTGGATACAAAATATGATATCAGAGACACTACTGGAAGATGAAAACCTGGGTGTTTGCCTTCTACTGTACTGATGCTTTGAAGAGATGCTTTGTCTTCATCTCTTTGCTAGATGTAAATAATAAAATCCTAGGAGGTTTTTTTTTTTTTTTTAGGAAAATGAGGGACTTTGACACTTAACTAATAAAAGTAATGTATGTTATAGTTTTGTAACTTCTCCACTTCATTACATTATAAATGCATAGCAACTAAAGGCCTGTGGGCCTCCTTTTAGTAAATGGAACTGCCAGAAATACAGGACTTATCTTGTGATATTAGCCAGAAATTGATGTTGTTTTTCTTGCTGTTTAACGTACATGGTATATCTATCTTCTCAAAAGAGAGCTTGTGTGTTTTGCTGCTACAGTATAGAAAATAAGCAGACATCAATTTACATAGCATTCACTCTATTATGGCAGTGCAGAATTAAAGAAGCTGGCAGGAAAGCAGGCAGCCCAAGTTAGAGACAAACTTCACGTGACAGGATAAGTTCCTGTCCTCGCTCCAGTTCTGTCAACCTAGAAGTTTGAAAATGTACAAATGCAAGTAGATAAATAGGTACCATTTCAGTGGGAAGGTAACAGTGCTCCATGACATCATGCTGGCCACATGACTACAGAAGTATCTTCATGCAGTGCTGGCTCAATGTCACTGAAATGGAGATGAGCATCATCCCCTATAGTTGGTAATAACTAGCGGAGTAAAATCCACATTTTTTTTCACTCTATTATAGCTTTCTGGAAGGTGTATAGAATAGAATAGGATAGAGTTGGAAGGGACCTTGGAGGTCGTCTAGTCCAAGCCCCTGCTTAGGCAGGAAACCCTACACCACTTCAGACAAATGGTTATCCAACATCTTCTTAAAAACTTCCAGTGTTGGAGCATTTACAACTTCTGGAGGCAAGTTGTTCCACTGATTCTGGTTCTGTCAGGAAATTTCTCCTTAGTTCTAAGTTGCTTCTCTCCTTGATTAGTTTCCACCCATTGCTTCTTGTCCTACCCTCAGGTGCTTTGGAGAATAACTTGACTCCCTCTTCTTTGTGGCAGCCCCTGAGATATTGGAACACTGCTATCATGTCACCCCTAGTCCTTCTTTTTATCAGACTAGATATACCCAGTTCCAGCAACCATTCTTTATATGTTTTAGTCTTCAGTCCCCTAATCATATTTATTGCTCTTCTCTACACTCTTTCTAGAGTCTCAACATCTTTTTTCACATAATGGGAACCAAAACTGGATGCAGTATTCCAAGTGCGGCCTTACCAAGGCGTTATAACGTGATATTAATACTCTGTGTGATCTTGACTCTATCCCTCTGTTTATGCAGTCTAGAACTGTGTTGGCTGTGTATGGTAGACCACTATTAAATTAGAGAAGTGTCAACTGAGACAGTATCCTGCAGTACTACCTAAGGTCTATTCCGAGCTATACCTGGTAAACTGTAAAATTCATTTCACTGTGAAGTTGCCTAAAGCATTGGTAAAGCTATTCTACCTCTTCCATCTGAACAGCAACTTCCTTCTAAAACTTTCTCCAGCTTAATTCTGCCTTTAAAAAAGTTGGGTCATCATATTTTTCAGTTGCACCCCCTCCCCATACCTACAACTGCATCTGCAGGAGAGACAGCATCTGTAGAGACTGAGAAAAGCAATATTACGATGCCACTTGCATTTTCCAAAGGGGTGAAGCTTGGCGCCTCTATTATTTTGACGATAATGGCAAAGTCATATTGGTGTGGCTGCATAGCTGGGAATTCTAGAAATTATGGTCCAATGTTTCTGGAGGTCACCCAATTAGCAGACACTAGATTGTTCTGGTAATCACCCACCTCAATCAAATTCAACTTGCCACACATCTTTGGCTTTTATGCTGCTGGTTGTAAAAGCAGAAGCAGGGCTTCAAAAGTAAATTCCTACTTCTTATTCATAGTGCTGGAACTATGTGTATTCTGCTTATTTCTTGGGCACCAAAAAACATTTCTTGCCTTGTGGACTTCATTGTGCTTGCTCCTTTAAAAGGGAATATTCATAACCTGTGCTTTTCTAGAAAATCTTACCCTATATGATGAAGAAAGATTTAGGGTGAAAACATCATAACTTTTAAATGTAGCTTGGAAGATGATTGCAAAGAAATAAAAAGAAAATAAAAACTCTTTCACAAAAATGCTAGCTACTAGGATTTGTTACAACTAATTTGGAACACTGAGTTCTTTCTTCAGAAGAGAATTTAAGCTTTCAAGTTTTGAGAAATAGCTGAAACTGCTGCTACAGAAGTAGCTGTTGACCTGCCACATGAAACTAGAATTTATGTAAAAAGCTCCAGCCATTTCACAGAATTTGAAAGTTCAATATTGCTCCTAGAGAAGAAACTCAGTGTTCTCAAATGTACTGAGCTGTCTTCAGTTTCAGTAGTTGGCATTTCACCATTCTTCCTGTCTTCTGCATCTTTCTCCTTTTTATTTATATATTATTTGTGCTTCATTATCATAAACCCACTGTAAGTTTTATGGACTTAATATATGTTGATTATATAGCAACTTAACTTGTTATTTTCCTTGAGTAAACCCTTGATACAGAGACATGAACCATATATCAGCCTTCTGTGTGAGCCAAGCTTCCAGGTGAACCTTTTTCATATAAAATGATAACTGACACATATTTCAGTGTGCATACTTAAATATATCTATGATATCATCTTCATGTAAAGCATTCAGAATTATTGTGGCAATCCTGTAAGTGTATAGTTAATAACACTATCTATATGCAAAACACAAGAAGAAAGTATTATCAGGCTCTGGGAAGTTCTAAGGTTTGCAAAGTACAACATTCTAAAATCTTTAGGAGAGAAAAATGTTTAAGAAAAGGACTCTACCCAAACAAACACCCCCCCCAACCCTAATAATAACAACAGATCAATAAAGGTAGAGCAGGTAGAGCAGGTAGAGCAAGGGTGAAATCTAAAAATTTTCGCTACCAGTTCTGTGGGCATGGCTTAATTAGTGGCCGGGACTTGGTGGTCAGGTGACTGGGTGGGCATGGCTTGTTGATCAGGTGGGCATGGCCAAGTTGATGTCACTTCTTTGCCCTTTTTTAACCTACAAAACACAACACAACACAACACAACTGGCTCACCCACAATGTAAAAGCAACTGTGCTAGACCCAAAATGGCCCCTGCAACAAGCAGGAACCTCACACAGCCACAAAAAGTCCAAAAAACCAACTTTCACACTTTACACACACAAAATTCCACATACAGCTTTGTGAGATTTTGTGTGCTTGTGTACTTAGAGTGAAACACTACAGAAACACACAAAATCTCAGAAAGCTGCACAAATATTATTTTATTTTATTTTATTTTTATTTTTATATAAAAGCAGCTAAATTTAAAACTTCCTAAACTTTAAATGGCTAGGTCTAAAAAAAGAACAACTAAAAAAAACCCCAATTAATTTTTTTTAAAGCTCCCAAAGGGGAAAAAAACTTACCCAATTGAAGGGACAAGGCAGGCAGGCAGGCAGATAGAGCTGCTCACCAATGAGCTTGATTGCAGGCAGGGAGATTTAGTTGCAATGGATTGCAGGGATTACAGCAAGCGAAGCAAGGCAGGCGTTGCGACCAGCAGCTCAGGATTCGGTCTGAAGAGCAAAGGTAAGCAAGCTGGAGGCTGGGGGGGGGGAGGGGGGGCGGCGGGGGGGAAGGGATTTTTGCTACCGGTTCTCTGAACTGCCCGCTGCCATCGCTACTTACTCGCCCGAGCCGGTCTGAACTGGGAGCATTTCACCCCTGGTCCAGGGCCTGTAGAATTTTGATGGGTGGGAATGAGATAGATAATTGGGATGAATCATAATGATAAGACAATATTATAAAGGAGGGAGTAGCTATCTAGAACTTTGAATGAGAACAATTTAGCCTTGTCTAGGCATTCACATGTATCTAATGGATGAGAAGTGCCTTTATCCTTTCACACCACCTATTCATGTGGAAGATCTGAAGAGGAGCTATGTTTGAGTGGTTTGAATGTAACTACTGCATTCTGAGTTATCTAAGACCCTACTTAATTAGGATAGATTTCTCTTTCAATCTCACCCTTGAAGAGTGAAAGTTGAATGTGAATAACAGTGAATATTCTCAGTGATAAGTAAATGATAACACTGAATATTCTCTTCTTACTATAAAGCCTACCATATCTGTATACTACTAAAACTCACATGTATGTTTGTCTGTAACCTTCAAACTGGGTGAAATGATGCATCACAAGGCAACACATTTTGAATCAACATACTACAAATGGGTTAATTTACAAATGCATGCAAAATCATGTCTCCCCTGAGATTGAAATTTGGCAAAGTTGTGGCCATTTCATGAAATTTTGACCATTTCTGACTACACTTCTCCAAAACCCATTGATTACATGGTGCAAGACAAGATGGAAAGGGCATAGACCAGTGATGGTGAACCTTTTCGGCACCAAAAAGGATCACTTCGTGCATGCCTGGAAAATGGAAGACCAGCTCTGACACAAGCACAAAGGCCAGCTGATCGTTGTGTGCGTATGCATGCCAGAAACACAGAAGAGGAATGGGTGCCACTATGCGTGCCAGGCAACATAACTCTGTATGCCACTTCAGGCACATGTGTCATAGGTTCGCCATCACAGGTATAGACTATCTCCTTTTCTAACTCCTTCTGGCTTCTGCACCTAATTAGCTGATAGCAAAGTTTGGCAGATGAGTGACAGTTGGAACTGAACCAAAATTTTATTTTTTAAATGACAGTGGGCAGCAGGAGAAGGATGAGGAAATGACTTGAATGCCTGGTGTGAGTTATGGCTGGATGGAGGGTACCAGTAGCTGATGAGTAAGTGTTCTTCCTCCCTAAAGTGAGGGAGCCCTTGGGGACATGCCAGGATGAAGAACAAGGATGCAGTTTTCCTTACGATTCATGGCTTCCTTTTTCTTCCACCCCAAGTAAAGCAACATGCAATTCTGAGGATCAGTCAAAGAGGAGGAGTCGGAGGAGGAGGAGTCAGCTTCACTTGGGGTCTCCTGAGAGTCATGAGGGGAGAGGAAACAGTGTATGTGGAAATAAGGATGACCCTGGAAAAATTGGTATCAATAAAATCAATATGATTCAGTATTAAGCTATAGACAGCTGGTTTTTGGTTGGGGGGAGGGAGAAGTGAAACATATCCAGCCTATACATGTTTGCCAGGGGGTAAGAAGTGACAGTATCTGGCTACCACTATTTGGATGTGGAAGCTAAGCAGATTGGACTTGGTTGATTATGCCAGGAAATCCCAGGTCTGTGACTAGACTGGGAAATTGAAACAAAACCCAACCCAGAATATGGCAATGACAAGCTACTTCCAATTTCCTGCCAACAAGCTATATGGTTGTGCCCAAGTTGTAACCATGGATTGGGCTTGCCACCTTTACCAGTTTTAAAGCATGTAAAAAGTAGACTGAGAAGTTAAAAAGAACTACACATCACTTGCATACCAGACAGTAAACTTTTTAGTAGAAACTGTTGTGAAATTGGTACGGAATTGTTGAACTCTCCTGCTCTGAGGTTTTGCAGAATGGAAGCAGAATGCTGAATCTCATCAACTTTTATCAGATCCTAAACAACTCTTGTTTTAGTCTTATGGTCTTCTTGCCTTGTGAGGAGCCAGGACATGAAATGTATGATGTGCAATTGATCAAATAATTTTTTACAGACTAATTTGTTTCTTGTCATGGGCTGCCATACTAGGAGAGCTAACTTGTTCATACTCCTTTTAAACACAAGACAACAATATAAAGGCAATTATTAGCTGCAGTGCACATCTCTATCAAATGGTGACTTGCTTCAGAGAAGGAGTGATGGCAATACATACAGTGAAACCTTCTAACTCTAATCATTATTTCTCATAGACTATTCAGTTTTTTTTCTCCTGATATCCAGAAGTTTTTGTACTTTAGTTCAATCCCTCCCTTTAAAAAAGATGTTTAGTTTGACCTCTGGCATAATACAGAATCATTCTTTCACAAAAATACACTTCTTGTGTACCCCTTTAAAGATTACCAGACTTGAGTGACAACACAACCCAAGCAAAAGAAAACATTCAATTATTGAAAATCAAATCTGTCTGAACTTTATGCTCCTGCAACTCCACTTTCATCTTCACTGGATTCCTTCTTTCAGCTCTCCTCATTTTTATCTTCAAAAGCAGATTCATTTTGTATAAATCAGAAGGAAACTCTGGTGGACAGTGAAATGAATTTTCTTAGGAATCTTGTCTATCAGGGACTGTTGAGGGAAACCCCCCCAATATCTTGAGTTTATCACAGTGATTTGAATGACTTCATCATTGGGCTAAAAGCAAAAAGGGCAAAATATTGAAGCTTCCAGGAATCCAATTTGGACTGAATTGCTCTGTTCATTGGCAGCAGAGATAGAAAAAAATCCAGCTGCAACACATGCCAGTATCTAATCCAATGCACATCAACTATTTAGCATAATGGTTGGTGAAGTGTGTTGTTGAAAGACTTCTGTTAGGCATTTATAGTTAATTGCCTTGGCATCTTGTGGATGTTTCCAAAGGTATTTTTTGTGCATCTTATCAATTATGTGTCACTTAAAGGCAAAACTTCAGAAATCATGCAGGAATGACTGTAACATTCTTTGGATGTACACGCAGAGAATAAATAGCCCACATATCTAAGTTTTTTGTCTAAACCTAAATATCTAGCATTTTGGTTTAGCTATTCTATTATCTAAAGTTTTTACCTTGTGAATACTCTGAATAAAACCTGTCCCCACTAATGTTGTTCATACAGCATTGATCTCCTATGATCTCAGCATTTTCCTGGCTTCCATGTGAACCAGCATTCAGATAATGCAGAATCCTGGCTCACAGAGAAGTCAAGATGAATGCAACTGAAAACACAAAGGCTTCTGTTCTGGAGACATCCATGCTAAATAGGGTCATGTGATAAGGGCTGTAGATAACATAATCTTTGAATGGAAATATCGATTAACTTAATTCTTGGAAATGTAGTGCTGTCATTCAACTAAGCCATATTTTCTTTCCTGCTTTAGATCAAGTAATGTAGAAAATGTCTTATTGTTAAAACTTCAATACCTTAATTTTATCTGGACCCTTAGTCATTTATAACTTTCTAAGATCAAATTCTTATTTACCTTTTTGTTATTTATTTCTGATTCTCTAAATTGTTAAGCTTCTATTTAAAATTTTCTTTCATTCAAAACTGAAAGCAGATTCACCTGGTGTTTTTAAACCTATCATTCCAAAACCCTCTAATACCATAAAAGTAGTTAGTGAGTTATCTCTGAAAGTAATTAGAATGTGAGCTTAATGTTCTTTAAAAGTTTTTGTTGTGATATGAACAAGATTGCTAATTCCATCATTTCCCAGTGCTCAAATCTGGGGAAAACAACTATTCTGTGGTCTCCTTATAAGCACCAGCCATCTGGACCACATATGGGTGGTTTGGTCTATTCTCCTTATCCAGAGACCTTATCCAGAGACCTTCCAAAGAACCAGTCTACTTACCAGTTCTTTGAACTTTCCCACTGCCATTAGTTCTGCTTTCACAGAGCCATCTTCAGTTTGCCAAGTCACATATACCAACCATTTTCAAGGAGAACATCAGGAACTATTTTGAATCTGGAACCTCATTGATAGAAAATAAGAAAAAAGATATAGAATGAATTTAAAGAAGTTATTAAGAATGAATGTGAAAAGAAAGAAAAAAGCAAACTGGATGTCAGAACAAACCATGGAAACTGTGAAGAAGAGAAGCCAAAGCTAAAAAAAGAAAAAAGAAATCGCATGAAGGAACTTAATGAAATGTTTCAGAGAGCTGTTAGAAGAGACAAGAAGCAATATTACAGCAACATCTGTAAAGACATTGAAAATGAAAACAGACATGGAAAACCAACAAAAATCATCCAAAATACTTCTGAATTCAGAAGGAGGTTCCAACCTTGAATTGGTATGCTAAAGGATACCAATGGATAATAACTTATTCAAGAACATCAAACAAAGATGGAAGGAATATTGAATAGTGAACAGTGGAGATTTCAACATCAAAAAGACCTTAGAACAGTAGTTCTCAACCTGTGGATCGGGACCCCTTTGGGGGTCAAACGACCCTTTCACAGGGGTCGCCTAAGACCATCCGAAAACACATATTTTCAATGGTTTTAGGAATAATTTTATGGTTGGGGGTCACCACAACATGAGGAACTGTATTAAAGGGTCACGGCATTAGGAAGGTTGAGACCCACTGCCTTAGAAGATATTCCCTACTTACAAGAACCTTTAGCATTAGAAGATGTAGTCACAGTATTGTTGTCATTACCAATCAGAACTGAAGAAGCTTCTTGGTTGAGAAGCGAAACGTCATCAAGGAAAAACAAAGAAAGTCCAGTTGCCTCTTTAAAAAGCACTTTTGGGATTTACAAGCTATTGAATTCTCCTCTAGAAGGGACCTGAACCTAAGGTGAAATGTCCAACTTTTCCTCCCTTTGTCCCCATCAGACCCCTGTATAACTTTGCTTTATTTATATGACTCATAATATGATCGGTGCCAGCAGTGAGGTGAACAAAATAAAGGATTACTCATACCTTCTTTATCTATCTACCCAGCATGCTGTATTAGAGAATTGACTAGGAATCACTCCACATGTTCTAATCATTAGTTTATTGATAAAGAGAGTATGTAATGTAATTCTGAGAAATAAAGTCCCTATTTTTTGGGGAGTGGAGCGTTTGATAAAATTGCTGAATCCATGTATCTTAGCTGTGGTGTCAAGAAGTACATAATGTACAGCTTTCCAGAATGATATGCAGGAATTATATTACTGACATTTAAATAAGAAAGCATATTTCAGTAAGCAGGAATATTTATGAAGTAGAATTAAGATGAAAAATATGACATGGCTCTCATAAGGAAAAAAATCCTAAAATAATATCCTTTCAATATTTTAAAAGTACTAAGAAATGGAATGAAAATATTGCTCTGTTCCAATTGAAAGCAAGAAGTATTATCTAAAGAAGTATTTGGATTCCTAATACCTTTACTTTGCTTAGCAAATCAGTTTATTCTATCACATACAATAGATCATGCCCTGGTTCATATCTTTACTTTAATTTAGGACATTGCCAAATCTCACTGGCTACTTGATTTTATCCTGCTGCTTTTGTGATCCTGGACTGATGAGAATTGCTTCCTCGGCATCTCTGAACATATGGCAAACAGTAGGAGTAAAAATAAGAAGAGGAAGTTCATGTAATTTTTCAGTCCTCTAAATCTCTTGGTCCCATTTCTGTAAATAAAAATTTACTACTGCCATATGTATCAGAATGTTAGAAACAGTGCTACAACATTAGGAACATTAAGAATACAATTAAATTCAAATATGGAATATGTTTCACAATCACTATAAGTTTGCTTTCTGTTTTGTTTGAAATTGACCTACTGTAGCACAATTCTCAGCTTCTTTGCCCACTGCTATAAGAACATGATTGATGCCCACCAGAATGGCAAAAAAGAGAATATTAACCACAGGGTTCAACCCTCTGGCCAAGAAACTCCTTGGCAGTATGCTTAAACTGAAATTAGTTGACTACACACTGTGTTTCAGACATTTCTGTCCAGTCTAATGCAATCATGTTGTAACTATATTATTCATTCTTTGCCTTATTGGGATTCTGAAAGACTAAATCAAAGCCACATTCAAGAATTGTCCATAGATCACTGAGATATCAGTTTTCCTATGTTTATTTTCCTCATTATTTTATTTAAAACTATTTTTAGTTTACCTATGAAATGTTTTAGTATTTTCTGTCATAAAATTTCCATTGTGGTATAAAGTTCCTGAAAAATATACCGTAATTAAATGGATTTTTTTTGTTTTGTTTCTTCACTGAAGCCTTTTCACCATAGTTTAACTAAGGTCCTCTCCTACCTGTGAACCAGAAGGAAATTAATGTTGCATAGTTTTTTCTATCTTCATTGTCAGGTTTAATTGACTTTCTTCTAGATTGTATCCAGTAGAATGAAAGTATGTTCATATCTAGTGTAGAAAAGTTTGTTTTCTCCATTCCTGTTCTCTATGTTCAACAGGTGGTGGAAATACCATCTGCCAATCATATATTTTTATTCTGTTAGATAGAGGTGGAGAAAGTCCACAAGAAGCTAGGTGACGCTAGATGTTTGGAGACTACAAAAACTCCAGCCATATTGCAAAGTCTGTGCATTTTCTATTACATACAGGCAACAGAGAAAATTTATCTTCATAATATGAAACTGAAATATAGTAGTCTCACTATATTCAAGTGTCAATACCTGGGGAGAGAGAAGAACAACCAGTTCTTTAAAATAGTTCTGCAATAAATAGCTTTTTGAATTTCTCAATAATATTTGGGTACAGAGAAACTGTAAATAATCCTTCGGGGGGTGGAGGGGGTTGTTTGTCTGCAGAATAAGAAATTCTCTAACAATTTCTCAAGAACAGGACTCTTGCATAATAGGACAAATAGCACAATTATTGAAGGTATTAGGAGTAGGAGTAGGAGAAGATACTCATCATATCTTTTCATGGAATTTAGTTGAAGTGGTGAAATGTAGGGGAGGTGAATAGCACTGGAAAGGCAGGATATGCACATTAATCATTCTTGTTTTGTGCAAGCAGAAAGTCCCTTCTTCTTTCCAAAAATTTCAAATATCTCTTCTCTTTCGTTATATTTGTAGGAAAATATGCACACATCACACATGAGGCAATTTCTTTGTCCATTACTAGTATCTTAAAGGGAAAAAGAGTCCAACATTAATATAATGCTTAAGGGCATTTTATTGTATCATGTTAAAATATGTCCTTGCATACCTTGCATAAGATGATGAAAGTGTCTTCTTGCATCAACTTTTTGTGCATTCACCTATCTAGTAAGAATACAGTTCAGCTTTCTGTAACCAGGTATGTGTAGAGACAAAAACTCTCAGAATTCCCAGACACCACAATACAGCCACAATAAAATTTTCAGGGCTTTAGATTTTTTAAAAAACATTCCCTTTTATGACCCTGTATTCTGTTAATTCAGGGTGACTGAATGGGGTTGAGCCTTTACTGACCAGATGCCCTTCCTAATGCCATGTGGAGTTTGCAGCAGATATTTTTCCTTTGTGCACTAGGAAAGAAACATCTGCTGCTACCTAGAATTGAACTCTCAACCTTCTGAGCAGAGGTGAACGTCTTCATCACGAGGCCACCACATGCTTTAGACTAGTATAGATCACTGTAAAATCACATGGTAATCAGGATATTTTTCCTAGAAAAAAACCCTGAACATTTAGTTCAACATTTAATTTAGTGAATTCAATATTTCAACCTTTAGGGAAAAATAGGAACAGCTTCTTTATTCCTAACAGTAATACTTCTAATTTCTTTTGAAAAGCAAATGTGTTCTAACGGTTCTTTATGAGTGTATATTTAGTGCATTAAAATATTTTAGGCTGATGTTTACCACTTCCCATATTCAGAGTAGCACTTTGGAAAAGTGGCTGTACATTATATCACTTCAATTATATCTAGATCTCTTTGGTATAGGGAAGATGGGAGTAAATTATGGAGGAAATGCATTCAGGATGATGTTAATGTTATTAGATACCTTCATTATAATGTATGATGAAGCATGTAAGTGAAATTTCTCTGGACCCATGGGTAACGTATTGATTTTGGCAGACATTAAAGTTTCCATTTGATACTTAAACAAAATCTAATTTGACTTCAGATTTAGCAGAATATTTTGAAGTAATTAGACATGTTTGTGCTTTATTGATTTTTAAGATGAATATACACATGTAGGGAATTCTAAACCTCCCACTTCAAGTTTCCTGCTTTGCTAGATTTCTTCCAATTAAATCTCCCTTTCCTAATATGGCAATCATTATATTAGAAAATAAGTAAAGACATAAAAGGCTTGCTGAGTAAAACAATAATTAGAGTGAGCATTATTAGATGCTTTTAATGGGAATTTGCCTTGGAATACATAGCATGATCATTTGTATCAGTTTTAACAAACAATTTTTTTCTCTTTGTTTTAAAAATTAAATTACCAATACTTGGTGTCATTGTGTATGTATTGTTACCACTAATCGACACTAAGACATACAAACATACACACACACCTCTTATTATCATTATGATGAAAGTTGACCACACATCTATCACACAAATAACTTGCTAATCTCCTACCAAGAGGTCCGACTACTTGCAGATAAGTAGTTGCATGTTTTGTATAATCATTCCAGTACGTAGTAGACAGAAGAAAAAAAAATAGGCAACAACTTTGGGCCAGTATTAGTAACCTAGAATCTTTTAAAAGCTGCAATAAATCATGTTGCTCTCTACATTTAATTAAGATATTAGTATTCTCTTTTGATCCCTTTGCAAATTTCTCTTGGACAGGGGACTTTATGACTACACATATTCCAAGGGGTGTATTGGTATGCTGAATAGTTAATTGAAGTCTCCCTGTGCAGAATTACTACAAAATGAAATTCTGAACCCATATTTATGGGATTATGCTGTTTTGCTTTGCTTGCAAGACCTAAAAGCACTTTTAATGTGATTTCTCTTTTTAAAGAAAAGAAAATATTGAAATAATTAGATTGAATCACATATTTATTTGTTAACAGCCTGATGAGCTCAACTTTAATCTGATTAGTATATTATGTGATAATTTAAACTTCATTATCCTTATAAGGACAGAAATAAAAGGTAAGCAACATGAGGCAATCAACTAAAAAGTGAGACAAGAGGAAATGACAAAGAGGCGTTTCAAACTGATGCCTAAAATGGTAATGATCTTTAGATGCACAAAATATTGAAAATAAAAATTATTGGAGGAATGTTCAGCAGTGAGCTATCCTTTTCAAAATAAACAGATATTTAGCATTAAGACCCAATAGGAGGATATCTGGAACAACAATTGAAGGCAACAATTTATCCATGGACCTTCGATTACTGATAGAACTTACAGCTTTAAAAGAAATTGGAACAAAATAGACATAGAAATAATCTTGTGTTCATTCACTGCAACGAGAATTCTAAAAGAAATGTAGTGCACATTTTAAAAAAGTTATCTTTAGTATATTATATTAAGAAACTGTGAACAACAATCAGTCTTACAACTCATTGCAAGGAAGCTGTAAACATGTTGAACTTCTGAGAATGGATTTTCCCATTGATAAGAAGGCTAGCAGCCACTGTGTAAAGAATAACCAGAAACAGGCCAGTCTGTTTTCTCTAGACAACTTCTTCTCCATTAACCATCAATTTACAAGAAAACAAACAAGAAGCCAACTACTTTGAATTGTATAAGGAAGGAGTGAGCAATTAATATCCCCCAAGGGGTCACATGAGGAACTGGGACTGTTGTAGAAGGCTGAACCAATAGGGCTGTGAAGATGTGTATACATGCACACACATACGTAAACTGAAAAAAAATAGCAGTTGCCTTCAAATAGAAGTAATGCAGTTGTATTGTGTACATAGCATACACTTATTTACATTTGATTTCTAATTTCCGATTGACTTCATGCAAGCCGGACAGGGACAGCCAAAGAGCCAGATGTGGTCCAGGGGTTGTAAAATGCCCAGATCTGGCATAAGGTATACAATTGAAAGCAAGTACTAATTGGAATTCTTTCCATTATCTTAACTTTCTTTCCCCAATACTGCTTAGTAATTATGGCTGAGAGAAATGTATTCCTTGATTACTCATTTCTAGCGTCAACTGCTGCCAGAGAGATATCTTTGAATGTTTATGTGAAACAAATGCAGGGAAGCTGAAGATGTGCTTAAAAACACTTAGACTTAATTTACACAATATGAAAAAATTGTTGGTAGGTTAAAAAAAGAAGATAACCACAAACAACCTATTCTAGATGAAGCTGCTGTTGATGATGCTTCATTTCTTTTGAAGGAGCATTTTTATCTATAGCCGGGGAAGTCTTTACCAATCTTCAATTAGTATACCAACTGCAGCCTTACTAGGGGATGCGGTGGCACAAGGCTTAATGACTTTGGATATGCTGGGCAATTTCTAGCACTCTGGTGGTTTGAGTCCAGCTCCGCAGGTCAGGGTGAGCTCGCATCTCTTGTCCCTAACTCTTGCCCACCTAAGTAGTTCGAAAGCATTGTTTGTGAGTAGATAGATAGGTATTGCCATTTCAGTGGCGAGAAACTGCTAGCTGCGTTCTGCACAGAGAGTTGGAACTGGTGCTGGATCTACCGGGGGGCAATCAGCAGAGGAGTGGTGGAGGAAAGTCTGGATGAGCCGACTTCCTCTGAGAATGCTGCAGGTGTGAAACTAGTTCACCTTCTTGTTGCGCACTAGTGCAACAAATGGACTAGCGACTGTCAGCTACAGGAATTCTACTGTGTACATAACTTTGTTTCCTCTGTGGCCTTGTATGCAGTACAATGAATCAATCAAATCAATCAACAAACAAATAAAGCCTTACTCTTGGTACAATGTGACAGTAGACGTATGGTAGGCTAGTATGCACTTTAAAGATCATATATATCTTCACTGTCTTCTAACTTGTTTCTGAATTCATTGATCACTGACTTATCTGAGTTTCTCGTCTTGTGTAAGCCTATCCATAAAATATTTTCTTTGACAGAAGCTTTGTTGTATATCTTACCATCAAGAAGGGATAGATTGTAGATACAAGAGATAAGACATCTCCTCTGACAGCAGAGGACAATACTATAAAATTTGGAACAGCAGAAGGAAGTCATTTTATCTCAATCTTACCCGAATTTTAGGCATATAGTAAAGCTGCACTATTTCAATGGCCTCTAAAAGCTCTCTTCAATTCTATTTTTCACTTGTTCTAAAGTATATGGTTCCCCCCGCTTTGTTTTATTGTGAACTTAATGTACTTTAAGACTTTATTTTAGGATGCTGAGGCTTTAATGTGCAGAATAGTTATTTATTTACATAATTTATGAATACTGCTAGTACTATTATTTTTCTATGACTAATACCATTATTGTATTATTGTTATTGTTATTGTATTGTATTATTATATAATTTGCTTATATTTTATTGTTTACTTCTATCAATGCAAGAAAAATGATTTCAGTGCAAGGGGAAAGGAGCAATTTTTTAAAAAAAGGCCTGGCAAATTGATATTTGATAATTGATAATCATTACTTACTGACTACATCTTTAGCAACTGTTTGAAATTATGATGAAAATTATGATGTTCTGAAGGCATGTAAGTGAAACTGTACTAGAACCGATGAAGCTTCTTGGATGAGAACTGAAACATCTTCAAGAAAAAAACAAAGTCCAGTTGCCTTTTGAAAAAAGTCCCTTTCAGACAAAGTTACAGAGCCATGGTGCAGCAGTGGTTAGAATGAAGTATTACAGGCTAACTCTGGCCACTGCCATGAGTTCGATCCTGACCAATTCAAGGTTAACTCAGCCTTCCATCCTTCCAAGTAAAATAAGGACCCAGATTGTTGGAGGCAATATGCTGTTGTTTGTAAAGTGCTCAGAGTACTGTAAAGCACTATGAAGTGGTATATACATCTAAGTGCTACTCCTATTAATGGACAATGCAGAAGCAAAATCATAAATTGTGGTCAAGTGATGTCTTGTTTAACGTTTAATGGCCATGGTGACTCACTTAACAACCAAATGGGAAGTAATGTCACAAGTCTGCTGACTTGAGTTTCCTGTCACAATTGTAGTTGTAAGTAAGGACTACCTCTATATTGTATGTTTTGACTTTTAATGTTCTTAGTGTTTTGAGAACACGTGTTTCACTCTAAGGTTTGAAAACTTAATAAACATCTGTCTGTTTCTTAATTATTCCTACCTTGCAGGACTGTGGAAGACAATTATATTAGAAAATATTCTAAGCAAGACTACCTATTCTGTTCCTTCCTGCCTGAGGTGAGGAAAGCAGCAGCATATGATGATTGTTTTATGTTATGTGTGGCTGCCTTCCTTCTCAAGATAATTCTTATCTGCATATTGATTTAAAAACAGCAGTAATTTTTGTTGTTGTTGTTCCCTTGGGAGAAAAGAGAGGCACATTTTATTTACAATGCTGTTCAGACAATCTCTATTGAAATAATTCTTTTTCACTGTTTTCAACAGATGCCTGGCACCTGGGATATGGGAGGGTGCCCATGTTTTTTGGCTCTTATTTTTTCTCTGTATCAGTCTCATTCACTGAAGCACTCTAAGAATAGGACAATATAATACATTATTATTTGCTTTTTGAAAACTTTCTCATTCTCTACAATACAGTTTCATAATCTTATGAATCATAATTCATAAGTCAGAAGTGTAACAATTTGGTTCAGTCAAATAATGACAATAAGAGTTGTTGATCGAATGATAAAAGGATCAGAGCTAAAATGAGTAGAAAAGCTCTCTTTTTCTCTGCTGCATACCAAATGCTTCTCTCATTCCTATTTTCTGAAAGTCTATTTTTCCACATCTGTCTTCAAGTTCTAGACATCAAAAAGAACCTTGAACCAATTCATATCAGACGATATATATGGTGTGTTTTCTTTCACACATACAGATTTGCTCTATGATGATTACACAGCTATGATTTATTCTATTACTTCAATGTGAAATAGATTCAAATGTTTAGAAGCAATGATTTGATACTTAACATTGCCTTTTTCTACAAAGACATTAAGTATATGGTACAGTAAATGTCAAGAATCTAGTGAATCTGGAGATTTTCACTAGATTCACTTTTTTCACTTTTTTGAATATTTTGGACAGAATATTGGTAATAAACAAGCACATTTCTTTCCCATCTTTTATGCAAAGAATGTAACATTTATTAGCTCCTGCTGATAAATGTCATCAATAAAGTTCATGATACAAGTAATTTTTATGGCAGCCCAGTGCAATCTTTTTTCTATATATTATTGAAAATATGAGAAGTTCAGCTTTCTTTCTTATTACTTACTTTGAGAACATTTCAATTTTTTTATTTATAGCAAAGTAATAGTGCAAAGTAAGTACTATAATTTCACAGAGATTTATTTTTCATAGAGTCCTTCCTATTTTCGCAGAAGCTGTTCCTTTCAGTAACTAAAATGACCAAGAAATTATAATAATGGTTTTGACACTCAATAGCATTTTCCATTGCTACTCATTTTGAGATCTAATATGGACTGAAACAACTATAGATAATGAAACTAAGATCCCATGTAAAGGAACCAGGTTCCATTTTTTCCCAATGGATCTTACCTCTGATAAGTTTTCATTGGTTCTTGCAAGACCAAACAGTGTAGAGATTGAAGTGTGGAGATGAGGAATAGCATCTAATGGTACCATCAGGGCTTTATTAGCAAAAGAACTGGAGTCCTCTGAAGTATAAGAAATGCATAGTACATTGTTCCCTTGGATCAACCCCAATATTCTTAAAGTGAATGGAAGTTTAAAACAGATGCTGTTCCAGGATTCCACTTTATATGGATCATTTAAAAAATGTATCACTTTATCTGAGAATGTAGGATGTTGGGGAGGGCTAACAGATACTACCTCATCCAGCTCCGCAGGTTGCTGGTGGACCATAACAATGTTCTTCCCATATTTTGTATTCCTATGAATGCATGATTAAAGCTTTGGATGCCTTGAGATCCTATGATGTGGCTTTCAGCATTAGTTATGTTGAGATGATGCTCAAGCAGACCTTTTTTTTAATCAAGTAGACATTCTCTTCATAAAACAATGCTAGGAAAACTTTGGGATATATATTAGATGAACTTCCCTTGGAGGAGTAATTGTGCAGAAAGTAGGTCTCATGTTGAACAAAATCAGTCACAAACTGCTCATTTACCCAAAGACAAGCTACCTCCACTAGACTCCTAGAATGTCCTGTAAACCAATTCATTGATTATTTGTCTTGAAAACATTCCAAGCAAAACAGAGGACACATCCACCTCCTTGTTTATTTTCTAGGAATTCAGTAAGGTCTAAAATAAAGATGATGAAGAGTGGCATTTTGCTCTGCAGCTTTCCATTTAATTTGCTCAAATTAAAATAATCCTTTAGAAATGAAGTAAAGTGTCAGGAAGTATTAGACTGCCTACTTCTGGGTTAGAAAGAATCTCTCTTCCTTAATTGGTATTCATACCAAGAGAGGTTCACTGCAGTAACCTGTGTCTTTTCTAGCTATAAAATGTTCTTGATTTAATAATAGGTGGTGTCTTTAGCTCAATCATCAGGAAAAAGAAGGGGAAGGCAGCCATCTAGTCTTCCACAATTCATCAGACATTCCTCCTATTATTATTCAACTCAAGGACATGCCACTAACAGTGCTGTATAAATTGCTTTGCATATTAAAGAACTTCATAAAGAAGCTATAAACAGAGATTTTACTAGATGATTATTGGTGAACAAAAAAGAATATCCAATATGTTGCAGTGATTTCCCTGATTCTGACATATTTTTTCATGTTAACCTCATTGCAATTCTAGGTAGCTTGAATCAACACCGCAGGTATATAAGGGTGTACACATTGCAAGTTATATAACTCTTGAGGGGGAAAAATCCAATTTTTAATACAATAGGACTATAACCTTAGTCTGTAAAACAATTTCTCCTTAGCCAAGGATACCTTAGCTCTCCTGTAACTTAGCAACAAGTACTAAACAATGTATTGCTTGTAATCACTGTTCAGGTCTGGCATTATGAGGAGCCACTTAGTTAAAAACAATCTATATACAAATGTATCCAAGACTTCCAAGAAGTCAGAATAAGTCATTGTTCATTTGAATTGGTTTAAAGGGAGTATTTGCTTAAAAATATTAAAGGGAAACATAATGTCAAATAGACCAGATGGCATTGTGAATTTTAAAGTCCTAGATTTAACAGAGTGCACTAATTAATGAATTTGCTGACTTTTAACAATTCTCATCGGTAACAACACAAAAAGGAATTAAGCATGGTCATATTCAAGATGAAAACTTCAGTCTGGATTTCAGGAGTGTTCATGATGGATACATCAATTAGTGAGGAACAGGTCAAAAAAGTCAAGATGGTGGCCAAAACTATGAAATTGAATCCCCACCCTTTTTTATATGTGTTACATATGTGACACATGTAACAAGAGATGGGGGGCTTCAATTGTGTGGCTGTAGCCATCATCTCTCTCTCTCTTTTTTGACATCTACCATCTCTATGGATGCCCCTGTTGGATTCATATCTGAATCCAGAATGAATCTGTGATGGCGCAGTGATTAGAATGCAGTACTGCAGTACTATTACTTCTGCCAACTGCCTGCTGCATGCAGTTTGGCAGTTTGAATCTCACCAGGCTCAAGGTTGACTCAGACTTCCATCCAACCGAAGTTGGTAAAATGAGGAGCCAGATTGTTGGGGGCAATATGCTGACTTTGTAAACCGCTTAGAGAGGGCTGTAAAAGCACTGTGAAGCAGTATATAAGTCTAAGTGCTATTGCTGCTATATCTATACTAAATTTTAAATGGCTATACTGTCTGCTTTACTTATCATGCAAAGCCAAACTTTAAAAAAAAATGCAAATCACATTAAGTGTGAAAAGCAAATTCGAATAGTACCATAACATCTGGTGCTAAACTTCACTCTGTGAAAAATATATGCGATCAATAATATAAAGATATTCTGGACTGACCTGTGCTAATGTGGAACAATAGTCCCTAACTCCAGCCTTTAACGTCTCATGCTTTCCTTTATTCAGTCTGAAGAACCAGATGAATCTTTTAGCCTTTTAGCCTTTGGAGAACAGGAATGGTGCTTGCATAGTGTGGCAAATATCTGAAGGAAATATTTAAAAACGATTGTTGTTCTGAATTTATGACCAGCATGGGACATTACATTTAACAGTTAAAGTTAATATTGTAGTTTAGAAAGTTATAAAACTGTTATTACTTAAAATGATTTAATGTCAACTAGAAGATAGATAGATCATTTCCTTTCTATTGTCATTTTTCTTCACAGGATCTATGGTTAATTTATGATGATGTGGCCAGCAGCATGGAGCAGCTCATGTGATGAAAAGAGTTGCACCACATTCCAATATCATACTCCTGATACGGTTTAAGCACAGCTGCTTTAAGAACAAAATTAGATTTGAAAATTAAGAATCTCCTATTTCCTTTTATTAGGTGTTTAGTTTGGGATTTACCAGTAATGATATTAGAATTCCACTGAAAGTCGTTGTCCTACCCGAAGATATATCCCAAAAGTGCTTTTTAAGGAGGCAACTGGACTTCCTTGTTTTTCTTTGAAGACATTTCATTTCTCATCCATGAAGCTTCTTCAGCTCTGACTGAATGGTGGGGAATGGAAGGATTTATATTTGTCTTCAAAAAAAAGCAAGAAGGTCCAGTTGCCTCCTGAAAAAGCACCTTTGGGACAACTATGACCTGGATGACAAAGAATCTCCATAGACACCTGAAGATATAGTTGTCCACATAACTGTCTATTTTATGGTTCTTTTTCTCCGAATAGGAGAATTTTTTTAAAACTTTCCTTTTAGATTCCAAAGAAGAGAAAAATACAAGCACACATATTCACGAAAACCACACAGCTATGGCATTAAGACATTATAGCAAGGACAATGTGGAAAACAAAACACAAGCAGAGTTGATATAAGCTTTGACTGAAAAAGGACACTATAGAGCCATAAGTCCCATGGAGTCAACAAGTGATCAATCCTGATCATGGGATTCTACAGTTTAAACATCTTTCCCAACACTGAAAAATCATTCCACAGAGAAATAATTTCCATATTACAGATTGAAGGTAATTATGTTTGAGGATAATGCAACTATCATGGTCATAACAGTGATGCAGCCCAAACAATTTTTTGGTAGCAGATGGGCTATATTACAATTGCAATATGTAAACAAGTCACTTTAGATGTGTGGGATGCTGTCAGCATGATTTCTATTTGTACTTCTGCCATGAGAAGTTGGAGGCATGTAGCCAGTGGTGTAGACTTTCCATGGGCTGGCAGCAATCTATATGATAAGCTGGTTTTTTTTTTGCTTTATTAATCTTCCAAAATATAACAACCATCTCAGCAAAGAAATTACATCTCAACAACACCAAATATCAAGTTGGATACACTTCAAGTGCTTCCAATTCATATAATTTAAATTAATAGAATAACAATACACACAGCCCCCCTCCCTTAAAACCTATACATACATATCTAGATGAGAAAGAAGGAGAAAAACAAATATATATTATGGATATATATATAGTCTTAAAAGAAGCCTTCTCAAATGTTAGTGCCATGTCTGGTAACACAGTGGGTATTTGCATTTGACGCAAAACCATCAGATTATTTTCCTGAAGGAGAGCACTGCATCTACAGAATTGGCTAGAAACATTTTTTGTCCCCATCTGGAAATCGATACCATGCTAAGGCTTGAGAATAATAAAACTCATCCCACTGCACAGTTACTGTTTTTGACTTCTGGCAGCATTGACCAGGTTGAAAGTGCTAAGCTGAAAATATGATTGTTTCATAGAGCCAGCGAGATCTTCCTGGCTTCCCACCAAAGTAATTCTGATTCTCTTTTTCACTTTCCCCCCGATAATAATGAGGCACTTTTCTGACTTCATATTATTGTTCTTTAAATATTTATAGAATACAGTTCATTTTTCATTTGGGGATGTCTTTATAGGTAGGAAGTCAAAATGCATTTGAGAATTCTTCCCGTAAACTTCACCAGGAAAGCATCCTCTCACATTTGGTTGATTAGTCTGAAATCTTTTTCTCAAGTTTATTTGCTGCCCTTTCTAGTGGCAAAAAAATTCTGATTGACTGAAAGCTATCCAAATGCCAGCTCAGCTAATATTATGATGGCTGCTGCAATTTGTCCTGTACAGTTACTAATCAAAGTAGATGCCCCAAATATTCAATTTCTCTCCACATGAATTCCATAGGAAATTATCATTTTAAAATTAAAATCTATTGTTTACATAGTGTCATGGGCCGGGATTCAGATTCAGATTCCACTTCTAACAATGCAGATAGGTAGAAATTTCCATTCCCAATGGTGGTTGTAAATCAAGGATTACCTGTATATGCATCACTCAATATAAAGAATAATATATGCTTCCCTCACCAAGGTGAAGTTTTTTCTTGGAACACAATTTAGTTTGCTAGACAAACACACAGCTGTCTTAAGTGACTGAAAATGATGAACTAAAGGAATTTGATAAGAGATCATTGGCTCAAATGTGACTGTTCAGTGAATTCAAGTTATAGCCACATGAAACTCAGAGCAACTCTGTAGTTTTATTTTTTTTTAACCCATAACAGATGGAATGACTATATCAACAAACAGCTGTTTCTGCTCAGGCTCCTCCTTACCAAGAAGGATCACTGCAAAATTGAACCAGCAATTAAAATCACCTCGACCCTGTGTTTAAGGCTATTTTGAGGAGCCAGAGGATGAGATACAATATTAATGTGTCATTGTTCGGAAAGGGGTGGAAATTCCATTGGGTACAGCTGCTGTAAATTGCTGAGTTGTTGGCATTCTCATCCTACGATTCATATATATATATATATATCACAAACATATACACACAGAGAGACAAAAATATAAAAGTGCAACATGCATACACAGACACATGAAATAATAGAAAGGTTTGTAAAACTGAATATTGGAAAAAGATGGCAAATTGGATACTAGTGAAAGTTTGTTTCTAAATTGCCCCCCCTCCCCACACTTTAGGACTGACCTCCAATAGGACCTTGCTCCAATGGGTGATTTGAAAAAAATACAAAATTCTCACTGTACTAAATAGTTCCTGCTGGGCCTGACCTGCAGAAGATACAGTTTAATGATGAAATAAATATTTAAACAGTGATGCTAATCCCATAAATGTTACAAACTGAAAAAGTGCACACTGAGCTTCTAAATTCTGTTTAAATGTTGAGCAGTGTTTGAAGAGGAAATTCATTTTATGTTTCTGAGGCTTGGAAGCTTAGACAACCCAGTTCATTGTGTTTTCTATATCATCTATTTTACTGGCTTTTTCAAAAGTTTTGCTTTTGAAAGACCTAGTATTCAGACAAACTAAAATACAAAAGTAAATTGTTCAAATAGTGACACATCATTATTTGCACCTGGAAGCTGAAGCACAAATGTTCAGAGGTTCAGCATTGCCCCTAGGACTCTACTTCCTTATTTTAGCTATATCTCAAAATGTTTCTGGATGATATTTGGATGCACCATTCATAGCAATATATTAAGATGTAGTTTTATTAATGCCTATAGGATATGCAATTTCCTATTTGCAAAATCAGCATCCATTTGTCCTATTGATATGCAGTTTACTAAAAAGGAATAAGTTGAAAATAGGAACTGCAACCCAGCTGAGTTTAAATTGTTTTTGATCATTACAGAAAAAAATGGAAAAGAAAATGTGAGGCTTTCTTAAAAACGACAAAAATTGGATGGATGGATGATTGACTAGGGAGAATAACATTTTCTTTTCTGGATTAGATTATCATGAATTGTAGGAGAACAATGGCATACTGTATATTTTTTTTACTGATTATAGTTTGTCCCTTAATCTAATCCCTGCCCAACATAATGCAGTGATGAGAAAGAAATTCAAATATGTTCATTTTCAGATATAAGCATCAGATAAAATATTACAATATCTGGAATTCAAAAGATGCAGATGGCAACAGAAAACTGATGTTTTTAATATATTTATTGTTGCCATCTTGTGGTTATTTGGATTTTTTCACTGCCCCCAAATCCCAAATTTTCACCCAAATATAGTAGCTTGAGAGTTTAAACATGTATTTGACTTTATCACAACAAATATTTTGGTTTTTATTTCTTCCATGATTGTTTACTTTTGCTCTGCTGGGAGACATTTCTGATTTATGTGAACATATAGAACATCATTGTTTGACTTTGTCTATTCCCATGATGGCAAACCTATGGCATGCAGCCACAGGTGGCACATGGAGCCATATCTGTGGGCACAAGAGTGTTGCCTTAGTTTAGCTCCAGTGTGCATGCCAGCTGATTTTCGGGCCTTCTGGGCCCACCGGAAGTCAGGAAATGGGCTGTTTCCAGCCTCCAGAGGGGCTCTTGGGGGGTGGGGAAGGCTGTTTTCTCCCTCCCCAGGCTCCTAGAAAGCCTCTGGAGCCTGGGGATAGTGAAAAATGGGCCTACCAGGCCCACCGGGCCATCGTGTGCCAAAAGGGGGGTCAAGTGGAGGGGTCACATAGGCATGCATGGGGGGAGGGGTGTGGACATGGGGGGCATTGAATTATGGGTGTGGGCATGTGCGCATGTGCCCCCCATGCTCCCCCTGCTTTTGGCACATGATGGCAAAAAGGTTAGCCATCACTGGTCTATTCCATTATATGAGATCCTCAGAGAATACATAATATAACTAAGCATGATAAGGTTGGAATTTGGATATCAGCAACATATATTGTTGTCCTAAACTCAACTGCAGAATATTTTCAACTCTTGTTAGAGGAAAGAAAGAGAAATAATATTAGCACCAATGTGATGTTTTCTTTCTCTTTCAGTTGGCAGTGGAATCCATTATACTGGGTTTTGATGATACTGACAGAGAACTTGAGCCTAAAAGATATGTTTTTACCAATAGATAAGAAATTGCATGATGCTTGATGCTGCCAAACCCATTCTTTAGGCACACTAGAAATAATACAATATGTAATCCATGTGTGTAAATCCAGCACAGTAATCCAGCACATGATCTGTTTGACATTTCACCTAGTTCAGAATAAACTCATGGGCATTTGCTCTCATGCTGTACTTTAAAGGTCCTTCCTGCATATCCTCAGTTACAACTGTTTGTTAACATTCCTAGTCACTGTAAATGCACAGTTTTATAGTAATCTTTGATTAAGACATTATCCAATGATTGGATAAGCAGATTCTGCTTTGTTGGTTTGCTTTATTAACCGCAATATATTAAGGACCCAGTACTAATATTGACAAAACTAGCTTTGGATGTTTTCAAGAAATCTGTCAGAATGAAGTGCTCAGTTTTCTCATATGCTTTCATGGTGAAGAATGAAATATTAATATGAGAAATGCACATATTTCCTGTAAATTTTGATACCCCAACAGTAATCATATTTCTATTCTGGAATGGAAAATACTCTTATGAAATTATTTACTGGTGAGCTACCCATGAGTCATTTATTTTTTGTGGCATTTTTTCTTGGTTAAAGTAATACAAGAAAATACTTTTTAATTAGATCATCCATTATTGTGCTTTGAAATAACTGAAGTGAAAATGTGCATTACAATTAATGCCATTTAGCTTTTTTGTGACTGCATTTTAAAAGCTTGGCTGGGAAGCAAGAAACATTAAGCTGAACAAAATTTAATATCTAACCATCTAACAAACCTGTGAAAGAGTCTGCTGCAGGACATCCTAGAAGCTGGATAAATTCAGCTACTGTATCTCTAAGTTCATTCTCATGAACTCAAGCTGATGCATCTTTGTGGCACTTAATTGCTTAATTGTTGCCATAGGACTTCATTCAAAGAAATGAAAGGAAGGCCTATTCTGAGTAAGAAACAAAGTCATTGGTCCCAGTTTTGCAATATGATGAAATATATTTAATATATTTAATTATTTCTGAAGGTGAATTGTTGGATACAATTTAATATAGGCATCTTATGCAAATTCAGATTTAATTTTTAACTTTTTTTTTGATAAAATATTCACGGTCACATATCTGAAATAGAATATATACTTCATATGGACCTTTCAATGTTTATTTTTAAGCAGTTCAAAGAATCTCAGAAAGGACAGAGCTAATACATAAAATGAAAGAGTATTGTGTCACTATAGTTTCAGTTAAACAGAAATTACTCATGTTCAGAAAAGCAAAATATAGGTCATCATTTCTTTTGGGGTTGAAATAAGCCACATACTTTAAATCCCCTTCCTAATTGCTCTCTGAAAATCAGGAGTAGGTTATCTCTTTGGAAGGAAGGGAAATAAACTCTAGAGTTCTTCTATGAGTGTTAAATGTAATAAGTACACAACTCAGCAGTACCTTATACTAGTGGTGAGTTCCAACCGGTGTTAACACCGGTTCTCTTCATGCACGTGCTTTGTGCACGATCGCCACACACATGCTTGCTTTGTTTGCACATGTGCCGAACTTAAGCACATTAAATTTCTGCCCAGCTGAAGCGCAGCAATCCACTTTGCCATGCCTATCAGCTGGGCTAAAAAATGACAAATAAAGGTAGGTATAACGTGGGGGCGGGAGGAAGGGCCCAGCTCACAGTCATACAGAACCGGTTTGCTGACATCACATCGTCACCACTACCGGCTCGCCTGAACCGGGCCGAATCAGGAGCAACCCACCACTGCCTTATACATCATATATGAGATACATATTACAATACCACAGTGCTATTCTAGCCATGCACGAAATTTGTAGGCAGTCACATAGTCAAAGCAGTTACAGAAGTGTTTATCATATCATTGTTCTCCATTCCATTTTTGATTTTTTTGTGCCCTTAAATTGCTCAGGACTGCATAAGTAAGCATGAGAAAGCCCAAGGTTTCAAGAAGTATATAACATATTTAGAAAAATACTAGGGGTGATGAATCAGATCTTAAAATAGTTCAATGGGCATGATACTGTGAACTGCCTGTTGTGTGGGAAAAATGGAAAACAGTAGGAGGGAGGGCAAAAGAAAGGAATATTCTGAATAGGAAAACATCATATAGCAACATTTGTTGCTGCCTCCATTGTGTCATTATTTATCACTCTCCTCCTCCTTCTCCTACCTTTCTACCCAAACGAATCATAATTCTCTCAGGACTAGTTATTATATAACAAAAATAAGAAGTGTACAAGACAGAAGTATACTTTGATTAAGCATGTAGAAATTGAGGAAAAAATTCTCTGGTCTTCCTTTTTCCCCCTCCAAACAAATTGTGTATGTTCAGTGTGGACAGAATTTAGACAAGCTGTTAGGCAGGATGTGTAGAAAATCAGTCGCAGGGGACATGGAATGCGTGGAATCAAGAACAGAAGCTTCAAGTGTTTCAACATTTGCAAGTTCCATCTGTTATGAACCATCATTTTCATGATGTAATGATGAATGCCCTTGCAATAACATCATTAGAAAACTTTTTTACAAATCTATTTCATTGAATTTGCAAAGACACAACAAAGATGTACAGCTCCTATTTCCAATGAGATCTCTGGGAAAAAGGAGAAAACGCAGCTGTAAAACAAAACCCATGAAAAAGATTAAATACAGAAGAAATGCATAGTGCAAGCTCAAAGTGTAGGTTATTCACAATTAAGGATCTATCTGATTGGAGAGTTGAATTGCTTTCTTCAGATTCCATGGATTCTGTGCACAGGTGCATCTAATCTATAGTCACCAGCTTAATGGACTACTTTAAAAAAAACCAAAACTACTTAAAATTATAAGAAGGAATTGTCAGAGGTTCAGAAAGAGTAAGGAAGTTGTCATCTTAAAAACATAGAGTTGAAACTATTGTATGCAGATTCATTGAAACATTTAAAATATGAATTTCTTAATGATGATTGACTGTCTAATGTCTTTGAATGGGATTTCTGACTGCCTTCCATGTAAATCCTGGTGCTTCCATAAAGTAGGGTAGTGCTTCTGTGTGTTCCACCACACAAATTGCCTTGAGCTCAAGTTATGGTTTCCCTCTTCTTGTTCAAAACCATTTCACAGACATTGCTTCATTTCATTGCTCACGCCTCTTAGGATTTGAGGAATTGTGAAGTCTTAGGATGAAAGCACATAATGTACAATAATGAGAAAATGCAGACTGCATCTATTGAAAATTATGTTAAACACCAGTCTCGTATTTGTTTTCTCATTATTCAAATTAGCCTCTTTCAGTCTCAGACTAAAAAAAAGGTGCTGGTAGAAGAGGAAAGTAGTAAGAAAAGAGTAGAAAATGTGATGAAAAATTTGAGTCTTGCCCTGGTCCAGATTCCCCAATGGATTACTGGAAAAACCTTCTTTGCTAGGCTTAAAGAAATAGTTATCAAAAGAGAATCCTACTATATGGACAGATGGACATGAACACAAATAAATAATAAATATAATATATTTAAAAGTGCTATGAAACAAACCTGTTGAGATGTAAGAGGAGACCTATTAGATTTTTATCTGGTGCACTTAAGAGAAATCCCATGATTCGGTTTTAGATTTAGAATTCTGATTTATATCCCCCACTTCTGTCTCTCATTTTGGGACTGATTTAGTTCCAAACTGCTAATCTATCTGATATTTTTGCTGTGATAGACTACTCATTGATCTCCTTATTATTCTGAATGTCAAAAGTCTCTGTGCTTCAATTATTCTCAGACAGGCCAACAACCTACATGCCAATACCCTCTGAGATGTCATTTCCCATCTAGTGAGTAGACATTCTGTGGCCTTGGCAAACCTATATAAAAAGCAAATTGGTTGGAGGGTGAGGTGTTAAAAATAACTAGAAGATCTGGTTCACATGGAAGGAAAATTGTCGCTGGGAGAGATATAATGACAAATTGAAAGTGAAAAGGGTAACTTAAGGCAAGAAACCTCCATTGGGACACTTAGATTATTTTCAGACAACAGGAGAAAAGAAGATCAGAAGGTGACAGCCAGGCTTGTCACTATGACAATTTGCAGGATAGTTATCACCTGTATTGCTCTCTATATTGGTGTTCAACCAAGATGGACCTGACAAGTTGCCAATTGCTAAAAACAGACTGTAGACTGCCCCATTAGGTGACATGGTAATTAACCATTTATATCTCTCCCAAACAAGATAATGTATTTATGTGTGAGAGGAAGGTCTCTCCGGGCATAATGGGGAATGCTTATCATTTTCACTATCTTCTGATCTAAGTGTTAATTGTTCTATTGAGGACCTGCATACTGCATGAGTCAAAAAGAGGGCTGTGAAAATATTTACAAACCCCTCACATCCGGGACATAAATTGTTTCAACTCCTACCCTCAAAACGATTCTATAGAGCACTGCACACCAAAACAACTACACAAGAGAACAGTTTTTTTTTTCAAACACCATCACTCTGCTAAACAAATAATTCCCTCAACATTGTCAAACTATTCACTAAGTCTGTATTACTATTACTATTAATCTTCTCATCGTTCCTATCACCCATCTCCTTCCACTTATGACTGTATGACTGTAACTTTGCTGCTTGTATCCTTACGATTTATATTGATTGTTTCCTAGTATAATTTGATTGCTTATTTGTACCCTATGGCTATCATTAAGTGTTGTACCTTATGATTCTTGATGAATGTATCTTGTCTTTTTATGTACACCGAGAGCATATGCACCAAAGATAAATTCTTTGTGTGTCCAATCACACTTGGCCAATAAAGAATTCTATTCTATTCTATTCTATTCTATTCTATTCTATTCTATTCTATTCTATTCTATTCTATTCTATTCTATTCTATTCTATTCTATTCTATTCCATTCCATTCCATTCCATTCTATTTGTTTCATAGAGCCTAATGACATATGGTGGGGGTCAGCAACCTGCGGCTCTGGAGCCGCATGTGGCTCTTTCATCCCTCTGCTGTGGCTCCCTGTGACCAGTCAGCTCCACAATTGATAGGGCTTTCAGTTAGGATAGGTAGAGGAAAAAGGACACCGCACTAGGAGGAGACTCTATGGTGGGGGAACCGGACTTCCGGTTGGGTCCACAATTGAACAGGGAGCTTCCGGTTAGGGCCTTTGTGACTCTTTTGAGTGTTTAAGGTTGCCGACCCCTGACATATGGGAATGACTGGGGAGACAGGAGGGAGAGGAACAAACTGGACAACTAGTATGTAAAAGATATCTCAGCCTACATAAGGATGGAGGGCACAGCAAATATTTCAGAGGGATCTTCCCTTGTTTCTTGTAAGGTAAAAGGAAAGAAGAGGGAAAATATTTTCAGTTTTGCAAGATTCTGTTAATGTAACTGTACAAGATAGAGCTAGTATTCCTGATTGTAATTCTTCGGACTACCTTAAAATCAAGCCAATCTTTCAAAAATTAAAAATTATTCTAAAGTATACAGATTAACAGATTAAAATATCTATGTGTTTCCCCCATGATAGAACATTGGAATAAAAAAAAATCTTGCAATATATGTGAAATACAATTGCGATTCACATTCCATCCATTCATAAAATATGGAATGAACTAAAGTTCTTATCTGACAACGTCCTCTTCTCTTCTCTTCTCTTCTCTTCTCTTCTCTTCTCTTCTCTTCTCTTCTCTTCTCTTCTCTTCTCTTCTCTTCTCTTCTCTTCTCTTCTCTTCTCTTCTCCTCTCCTCTCCTCTCCTCTCCTCTCCTCTCCTCTCCTCTCCTCTCCTCTCCTCTCCTCTCCTCTCCTCTCCTCTCCTCTCCCCTTATCTCCTTTGCATTTAGATTGATTGGATTTTACAAGTTTGGGAATTTGGTGGCTGAATGCACATAAGGATAAAACTGACTAGAGAATAATCTTATTTTGTGTTGGACAAAATGGCAGGTGTGTATTGCAATGAATGTTATCTGAAGGTTGGGTTGGATACAGCAGTGTTAAGGCAAGATATTCAATATGCCAAGAGCTACAAGTATCTTCTGTGATCTTCATAGGTACATCACAGTTGTCTATGCATGAAAGGTTCCATAAGAGTTGGAATCCTTACCATCAGATTTCCAGCTCATGTTGTTACTTTTACATGTACATGGGGGCTCTCTGCTGCAGAAAATTGTACTGTGCTTGTGGAAATTGGGTTTTCAGTGATGTCTCCCCTACAGCCAGAGGGTGTTGTGATGCTCACTTCTCTTGACATGTTAAATAATACAAAGGAAAATTTCCTGAAAAGGTCTGTCATCTCACATATATATTGTAATTGTTCCTGATAGTGCATGTCATTTAAAAAATGAAAGCAAAATAAAAAGACAAGACTGTCAACTCCAAATATTATTTATTGGGATAAGATAAGAAGTAGTATTCAAATTTATTTCAAGCAGATTTATCTTGTTCATCCAAAATCTAATTCATAGGGCCTTGCCATATGTCAACATGTGCGCTAACAAAATATATGTGGTTCAAACTAGTGGAATTCTCTACCAAGGGCTGTATAAAATAAAATTCTTCAAGAATTTTATTTGCTCTGGATTTTTAAGAATCATACAAATGTACAGTGTAATTTGCATTAGTATCATAATGTAGATTGAAACAGTTGTCACTCAGATATAGTCCTCCAAATTCTAAGTGTTGATTTGAGAGCTGAATGAAGAGGAAAATGGATACAGAAAGACATTCTTTGAGGAAAGTTTCTTACAGGATGTACATCTCAGGGAAAGAAGTGTTAAGCTACACATAAGTAAAAAATATCTACAAAATGTATATATTAAAAGAATTGCAATAAAAATGAATACTGCATTTGTTTGTGGGTTCTTATAAAAACATAATGCAACGAACCCTCATAAAATTTAAATGGACTGACACATTCCAAACTATATATCCAAACTCTGTGGGGGCACCTACTATCTGGAATGAGCTCCCCCCGGAGATATGGAGGATCCTGGATCTGCGCACCTTCCGCCGCGCTTTGAAGACCTTTTTATTCCACCAGGCGGGCCTGGCTTAATCTTTTCCCTCTATTCTTTTTAATATGCAAATTTTAATCTGTTTTTTAAATGATTGGGGTGTTTTAATTTGTCTGGGCCAAATTGTTTAATTTGGTTTTATCCTGTTTTTAAATTTTGTATTTATGTATTTTACTGTTTGGCTGTTCACCGCCCTGAGTCCTTCGGGAGTAAAGCGGTATACAAATCAAATAAAGATAAAGATAAATAAAGTTATATCTTTTATTTTATCAAATGCAGATTGAAGGAGTGGGGGGGGGGCGGGATTCCATTTATCCTATGACAAAACAGTAGTTTCTGCTTGACCTCATTTCTTGAGGTACAAATTAATATGAAAATAAGATTTGAATAGGGATATCCTCTTACTTCCACAATTTATATCCCAACGAAAACAAGAGTATGAGGGAAAATCTAAAATCTGTGAAATTACCAACTAGCTACAACAACTCCTGATTTTGTTCATCGTCAAGGTTACCTGAAAATGACATGATTTGAAGATGACATTTCGCTAGTCAAGTAATTGACAAAATAATAGCAAAAAAACAGGAAAAAAAGATTTTAATAAGCTGGTACTGTGGCTAACATTGAACCTTGGGAATCAAATATTGGTCCTAATGATCTTCAAAAGAACAGAGGATGTGCATCAGTGCACAAACCTTGATTTCAAGAAGTCTATTGCTGCCCGAAGCAGTGAGATTTAATTAATGTTTAAAGCTGGACTTCCACATAGACATAGATATTATTATTATTTTTGTCATGAAAGATATATTATTTTTGTAGCCTGATTCTCATTTCCAAATAAATTCATTTTTATTCTGCATTTTTTATTCTTCGATTTAAATGAGTTTAAATGTGCAAAAAATATTTTCAAAAATCTGGCAGGTAAAATGGCTCTTCAATAATTTCTCTCTGGACAAGGAAAGAATTTGGAATCACCCACAAGTTGTCCAAACAATTGTTTCTTGTGAGGAGATTGCAATACAGTGATCTCTGACAGATTTAGATTTGGGAGATGAGGCAATGCCATCTTTGCTCAAACAGCACTTGGCATCTTTGAAAGGACATTGGGTTCTACATATATACTTCCTTTTCCAACCAGTTCTGAAAATTGCTTGCTAACTGCATTTCAGCTAGTAAGAATCTTTGGATTGATAAGTGTAAGAGCACCTGGTAAGTTTCCTTCAGTGCTTAGTGAAATATGTTTTAACTATAAGTTTAAGAACTGAATTTTTTTTTTTTGATAAACAGCAAAAGGGTGATTTAAGCTTTGATTAAAAAAAAATACAAATGGACTGAGTCCAGATAAATTTGAAATAATTATAAATAATCTTTCCTGTGGAAAAACTGTGTTTAAAAGCTGTTATGGAAGAGGAACAAGTTTTACTTCAATCTCAAAGTTTGGGATTGATTTGAAAATGTATTTCAAAATCATAGGCTATAAGAATCACATGAAAATATTGTTCACAAAGAGAATATTGGGACCAGCTACTGCACTGACCAACTTTGAAATTTTACAGAATATGGGTTTTTTTAAAAAAATTGGAGGGAATACCCTGAGCTTTAGATTATAGTAGTCCTTAGACAATGGAAATCAAGAAAATAGATTAAAATGGATTTTCTAGGATTATACATATATAATAACCCTGATAAAGGACAAAGTGATGCTTGGCTGAGGATTTGGAGCACAAAAGAAATGTACATGGAAGTTGTCTTTGTGTAATGTACAAAAGCAGTAGCTTAGGTTTATCATGTACCTTTTAAAATATACTAATAAAGATAATTATTGAAAACAAAAAAAAAGAGTCACATGAAAAAATACATTACACTGGACAGACAAAAGAAGCAGGCTGATATCTTAATAATTAAAAGGGATATACAAATAACAAATTAAGATAATTTGCCTATGTTGGGTTTTCAAAAAAGGCTTGTTAAAGCTTTGAAATATTTTATGAGAAGAGACAAATAAAAAAAAAAACCAAATTCTAGATATTATTTGATGGGACTAAAGATCAAGATAGTTAGAAGTAAAAGGAAGGAATATAAAGTTGGTTTATTTGATCAAGTTTAAAAAAGGTATGTTGTATTTCTTGTAACCCGTAATGGACTTTTGCTGACATCAGGTTTTAAATGATGAGGCTTTAAGGATTTGTTTATAGATAAAGATGGAAAATGGGAAGAATAGATAATTTGTCATATTTTAAAAGAACGTGATAAGTTACTAAAATTGTTTATACTTGTGATGAATGGGGAAGTCATTTCTTTATGTATTGCTTTTCTGTTTCTTTATTTTTCTTTTTTCTTTCTTTTCTATTTTTCCTTTTTGCATCTTCTATTTTTTATTTTAGTTTTAGTTTTCATTTTTATTATTGTAATTTGTAATAAAATTTCTGTTATAAAAAAACCAAGAGAAAAAAATGTGATAACAATTTAGCAGCACTTTTTCCTTTTATCCAAGTTCACCTATCCAAAATTTCTCTAAAAGTGATCCTGATACCGATACATCATTGCATCACAATCCTGCCAGTACAGTCCTTGGCAGACAACTAGGAGAAAAAATATGAATGAGAGTCAATGCAGTGTAATGATTAAGGTTTTAGATGGGTCTTATTGATTGCAACAGCTATTACTATTTTGCTTCTACCATCTAAAATTATGTTTGTTCAGGGACAGAATGTACCTGGTTTCTTTAGCAACGAATCCCTTAAATGTTCAAGATTCAGTCTTTGTCAGATTAACAGACCTTGTAATAGCTTAATGACCTTGCATGGCTGATATTTTCCTCTGAATTTACAAGTATAGAGATCAGAGAATCATGCTGGAAAATGTCAGTTGCGGCTTCATCAGCAGAATCTTTCTTTTTCTCTGCTCCTTTGAGAGGTTAACAGAGCAGTTTAAAATCCAAATTAATTAAACCTTGTTTGCCATTTGATATTAGTAAACTAATCCTGAGGCATCCATCTTGGTCAGCTACGGTGTGCTTCAGAATTGTTATCTTTTTTTTTTCTTGATTAGTTTTTCCCCAACATTTTATGAAGGCAGGTACAAAATAATAAACCTACTCCTCATGTAATAAAATAAAATTATATATATATTTTTATTAGCTTCTGAAGAAAATTGAATTTTATTTCTTTATTCTTTTTTCTTTGGCAAGAAAACTATGTTCTTCAGCTCCCTGATATAACGTTTAGGTTTTGGCTATTACTTAAATTTAATGAGTCTTCTTCAAAGGCATTGCTTGCAAGCCTTAGCACCAAGCCTGTGAAAATTATATGATGTTTACTGCAAAAATAACTGTTGTTGCACTTCCATCATTACAGTGTACTCAAAACACAGCATAACAAACACATAGTTTCTTATAATTCTTTTATTAATGTTATTTTCAATAGCCACCATCTCACCCCCAACTGGTAATAGCACTATGTTTATCAATGTACCTGCTTTATTTAATAATATAGATAATTCAGTATGTCTTGCAAAAATGTTGCTTTCTAAATCACTGGTCAGGTACAAATTATATACAGTTAGATTTCTCCTGCAGATATTATTCTACATCTTTGTCATATTTATTTCATTCAAACACTCTTCTTCATTTATTTATTTATTGGTTTGATTTATATGCCGCCCTTCTCCGGAGACTCAGGGCGGTTTACAATGCATTAAGCAATAGCCTTCATACTTTTGTATATACCTGCTTTGTAGGGCTTTCGCCCCCCCCCCCCACCCCACAATTTTCTTTTATATACAAAGTCATCTTATTGCCCCCACAATCCGGGTCCTCATTTTACCCACCTCAAAAGGATGGAAGGCTGAGTCAACCTTGAGCCTGGTGAGATTTGAACTTGCAGTAATTGCAGGCAGCTGGTGCTGTTTAACAGCACTTTAGTCTGCTGTGCCACCAAGGCTCTTCCATAAGTACCTCTTCATAAGATACTTATGGAAGCATCACCATGACCTGGTTATTCTTACTTGCAAGAGCAGGGAGATGGACAACCCTTGATCTTCAGTCTGATATGAGGAAAACCTCTGAAGTATATGAAGATGGGGGGCGGGAAGTAATACCCACAAATTTCATTGGTTGTCAGTTTGTTTCTAGTGCTAGTTCTAGTGTGCTAGAACTAGGTGCTAGTTCTGACCTTGAAAACCCCACATGGCATGGGGTCAGAGTCAGACTATTGGAGGGTCTGCCTCTCCCCAGTTACATCTACCTCTCACACCAAATGAAGCACAGAGGGTATGCTGTGGGTCCTGTTGACAAGGAGCAATGTTTGGCAGGCCAAAATGATGAGCCTTTCTCTGCTGTACCATCTGCTCTATGGAATATCGTTCCTTCTGAAGTGAGGTTGGTTTCATCACTTTTGACTTTCCTAAGGTCCCTCAAATCTGGCTGGGCTATTAGGCCTGGGGTTGTGAACTAGTGAATTATTAAGGGAACTAGTGAATTATTAAGGTGGATACAATATTATTAACACATCTTCTAATGTTCCCATTTTTATTTTTTTAAAAATAATAAATATCAAAGCAATCAATATTGTAAGAATTAACGACCTGTTTCGAGTTTTGTTCTAGCTGTCCAGAGTCACTTTTCATGAAATGAGCAGCTATATACAGTTTTCAAACAAACAAACAAACAGGCAGGCAGGCAGGCAGAATGCCTTCTGCAGGCAATTAGTTATGACAACAACAACAACAACAACAACAACAACAACAACAACAACAACAACAAAAATGGAGAAGAGCATTGTGGCGAAGGTTGTTGAGAGTGTGGTGGCGCGACAGTTTCCCTGGTACCTGGAGGAAACGGTTTATCTAGATCTGTTCCAGTCGGGTTTCAGGCCTGGGCACAGCACGGAAATGGCATTGGTTGCGTTGGTGGATGATCTCTGGAGGGCTCGGGACAGGAGTTGTTCCTCTGTCCTGGTCCTATTAGATCTCTCGGCAGCTTTTGATACCATCGACCATGGTATCATGCTGCGCCGACTGGAGGGGTTGGGGATAGGGGCCACCGTGTTGTGGTGGTTCTCCTCCTTCCTCTCCGATCGGTTGCAGTTCATGTTGACAGGGGGACAGAGATCGACCTCAAGGCGCCTTGTGTGTGGGGTGCCGCAAGGGTCGGTTCTCTCGCCCCTTCTGTTCAACATTTATGTGAAGCCGCTGGGTGAGATCATCCGTGGTTTCGGGGTGAAGTGTCATCTGTACACTGATGATACTCAGCTGTACATTTCCACCCCGGACCACCCCAACAATGCCCTTGATGTGATGTCCCAGTGCCTGGAGCTGTGCGGATCTGGATGGGGAGAAACAGGCTCAGACTCAACCCATCTAAGACCGAGTGACTGTGGCTTCTGGCATTCCGATATAATCAGTTGGTCCCATCGCTGACTTTTGGGGGTGAGTCGTTGGCCCCCACAGAGAGGGCTCACAACTTGGGTGTCCTCCTGGATACTCTTTCTTTGGAAGAGCATATGACGGCTGTGGCCAGGGGGACTTTTTATCAGGTTCGCCTGATCCACCAGTTGTATCCCTTTCTGGATCGGGATGTCTTACGCACGGTACTCATGCCCTCGTCACGTCCCGCTTGGATTACTGTAATGCTCTCTACATGGGGCTCCCTTTGAGGAGCACCCAGAGGCTTCAACTGGTCCAGAATGTGGCCACGTGGTGGTGACGGGGGTGACTCGGCGCTCTCATGTAACACCTCTCCTGTGCGAGCTGCACTGGCTCCCAGTGGTCTTCCGGGTGCGCTTCAAGGTATTGGTTACCACCTTTAGAGCGCTCCATGGCTTAGGACCTGGGTATTTACAAGACTGCCTTCTGCCGCTGGTAGCCTCCCACAGTACGCTCCCACAGAGAGGGGCTCCTCAGGGTGCCATCGGTCAAACAATGTCAGCTGGTGGCCTCCAGGGGGAGAGCCTTCTCTGTGGGGGCACTTACTCTCTGGAACGAGTTGCCCCCAGAGATACGGTGGATCCCGGATCTGCGCACTTTCCGCCGCGCCTTAAAGATGTTTCTGTTTCATCAAGCCGGGCTGACCTGACCTAACTTTTTAAAATTGTTTTAATTTTAAATTGTTAAATTATGGGTTTTAATATAGGGGTGTTTTAACTGTGGGCCAAATTAATTTAATTCAATTTTAATATTGTTTTAAATTTTGTATTTTCTGTATTTTATCTGCTGGCTGTTCACCGCCCGAGTCCTTCGGGAGAAGGACAGTATACAAATACAATAAACAAACAAACAAACAAATAGAAGAGCACATCAAACAATGAAAAAGAGCAGAAATTATGTTTCTCTAACTCAGCATTATAGAAATAGAACAAATTAATAGACCAAAATAGAGGTCCTTCCTATAGCTATTATTCCCCTAATTTTTGGATGTCTGTAAATAAAAATAAGTCTTGATTGAAAATAACAGTCTCCCTACTGGAGAAGAAATAATTCAGGAAAACTAGCATATAAACATTTTTCTTTCCTGATATATCTACAACATTGGTCACTTTCCTTTCTAAACCCAAACATATAAACATTGTCTAGAAGCAGGAACTAATGGAGAGAGACATCTTGCTCTGAATTTTCATGGTATAGCTTACCATTATTTTAATATTCTTGAGCAAAAATTCCTTGATAATAACTGAGAAAAATGAGTAAAACCATGTCATGATGCAGTTATACAAACAAAAACAAACCCTTCTGTCCCAAATGTCTGAATAAACACCAGACCTGCAGTGTTTAAATGTAGCTGCTGCTGTTTTTAAACTCACATCTGGGACTGTTCAACATGCCATTCTGGATGACAGGAGAAGTTTTAAAGACAAGTTCCAAAGTGGGACTGCTAATTAAAATGCCACAATATATTATTTGCTTAAATAACTGGAGTTAACTGCATGACAATTAGATTGATCTCTTATATGCATATTATAGCTCTATAAATGTCTTTTAATGATATACAATTAACTTATGATATATTGCACCCTCACTCTAATTACAAATGTGCTCTTGAGACATTTTGGTGGAATTGGCTGCCAGGGCTTAAATTCTGCCACTTAAACTAGAGGTGACATTGGGATACAGAGGCAACTTTAGGATTGTTCTCACCATCCACTGTGGATTTAACTTAGATTTCCAAACAAAGCTGAGGCCAAAGACTCTTTTATTGGAAGAGGAAAATTGCAAATCAGTTTCAAATTAACCTTGACATTAGCTCAGCATAAATGAACATTTAATAAAAAGACAGAGGAAAATGTTATTTGGAAGACATCCTCTAACAGGCTCAGCTCAGAAATTAGGTGTGGAGAAGAATATTTTCTATAATTGTCCCCAGTTTTGACCTTCCTGTTTTCCTGATGATTTCTTTAAAGGTAACTTAGGATGTAATCATTCCCCACCCCTCTTGGGGCTGTTACTTTCAGTCATCAATTTACTTTTCCCCAGTAATTTAAAAGAAACAAATGTTTTGAGGATGTCTCAGTTTTATCATGCTTTGTTTCAACTGAGCATTAGACATAAACAATACTGCAACATGAAAGTTATATTTTCCAGCACACCTTGATGCTTAATGAGGAACAGAAAGAGAGGTGGGGAAAGGGAGAAAAAGTGAGAATATTTTTTGTTCCATTGTCCACCTATTAGCTGAACACCTAATAAGACAAGAGAGATGTGAGTTAAAGAGGAGATAAGAAACTTTAATGTCTATAATCTTCATAATTGAACATTAACTGAACTTTATAAACCAGCAAAATTCAGATCAGAAATGGGATTCCCCATTTCTCCCCCCTCCATGATGGCCAGGTTTCAAGATACTTTATACAAAAATATCAGTGTACTTTTTGGAAAGGAATTATTTAATGTTATTGGTCTCTTGTTTTCGTATAATAAAGCTTAACACAAAACATTGAGAATGGAATCAACAATTCTATATACAGATACAGCTGTGTGCTACTACACTGAGAACATGTCCTTAGGCAGATAGTTGATGGCACTGAGAGGACTGGGGATAGGGGATTTTTATGTTTACTCAGGTATGTCAAAACTGACCATGAGTAACATGGAATTTGTTCTATGGTATAACTTTAAATGGTTCCTCCAATGAACAGCTCTAAGTGATTTAAATGTGAGCTATCTAATCCTATTAAGTCATTATACTCCACTGAGGTAATCATATTTTGACTTTATTATTTTTTTTAATGAGGGTTATATAACATTGATTTTAAAATCAGGTAAATATTCTAAAATCTGCACAACACATGCACCAATTTCATTAATTAATATTAATACAAAGGTATTATTTTGTTTTGATTAAGCAGCTGCAGAGTGTTATCATAGAAAATTAATCCATTTCACTATGAATTTATTAGAAGTAGACAAGAATGGTTTAATTTATTTATTTATTAATCAATATTGTGGCTATAAGCTCATGTTATATTGGATTCTGCTCTATAAATAATTTTATATGCTGAAAAGCTTTCAATATGGTTCAGGTTAATTTTATAAAGCATGTCAAGTGAAGATGTAGTTTCTTGCCTTTTAAAAAAAGATTTATAAATTATAAATGTATAAATTTATAGATTATTAATTTTTAATATGCCAATGCCATTTGGGCAATATTGAATAATTATCTAACTGAATAAGTGGCTCAACAATTTGATAAATATTGATAAGATGTATTGCATTAAAAAAAACTAATATGATTACCTTTGGCATAGATTTCAACATGTCTTCCAAGACATTGGTAAACAAATATTTATGTGTAATTAATACTTGATTATTAAAATATATGTGAATAGATTTAGATTATTTATATTAATGTCATACATTAGTTTTTAGGAGTTTTTTACATGTTTAGGCAATTATAATTTAACAAGTAGCTAGGTTATCTATTGGATTAGCATATACTGGTATTGCCATTTTTAAAATTTGCTTTTGTTTATCACTTGTTTTAGTATCTTTTCTTATAAATTCTTTTCGATATAATGTTTAAAAGCTGCAATTAATATTAATTTTAAAAAGATGTCTGTGATTTGAAATGTATCTTATCTCTAAGTAGTTCTGTATTTTATATCCCAATATCAATAAGAATCTTTTCCATCTTTCTAATATGTGTTGTTGATAAATTAAGGTTATTTTACCTAATTGGTTTGAGGGGTGTCATTAATATTTTTAGGCATGAAGTAGGTTCAATCACATTAGAGTTGTGCAACTTTTGAGAGTAAAGACATTATGTATGCCCATTGGAGATGCATAGCTTAAAACAAGGGCTAGGTTAGGACATGCTAAGCAATAAACTGCATGTCTCTTGACATCCCAGAGCATTAAAAAAATCTACTCAATGATAAAAAATAGAAATAGCAAAGGTCTATTTTTCATCATATATCCTTTGCAAAGATATAACGAAAAACTAATAATCAGACAAAAAGCATTATCTTGTGAAAATCCCATTTGCATTAGAAATAAGATTCTAATGCAAATTAGAAATAGAAAACTGAGAATATATAATGATACTTTAAAACTTTCCATAAGACAATTACAAAACTCGGGGGAAAAAACACAACCTATACTACATCTATTTTGCATTTCACATAAAACTGAAAATATTGTAATTCATGATTTTGGGAAAGCCAAGCCGGTAAGATGTTAGAGATGTTATCACTAAGAGATTGCACAGTTTATCACTTCTTGTGCTTCATACAAAAAGCCTTTCATGTATCATTGACAACAATCTTGATCTGTTTCAGCTGTGAAAATGACCTTTCTGCCAAACAATTTGTTATCATTAAACTCAAAAAGAACCACAATATTTGGAAAAGTCAATTGAATTTGATGAGATATTGTTTGCATACAACTGAGTAAGAGACAGGGCACGCCAAAAATATAGTATTTCTTCTGCAAAAAAAGTCCCCATGAATGGTAGAGAAAATGTAAAAGAATCAATGAAGTCCCATATCTTCATCCAGGAGCTGTGGTGGTCCAAAGGTTAGAATGCAGTATTGCAGGTAATTCTGCCCACAGCCAGAAGTTCAGTCCTGTCTGGCTCAAGATTGACTCAGCTGTCCAAGGTCGGTAATACATATATTATATGACATAGAGAAACAACACAGTTTCCTCACCTTTTGATAAGCCTCAGTGGCGCAGTGGTTAGAGTGCAGTACTGCAGGCACTTCTGCTGGCTGCCGGCTGCCTGCAATTTGGCAGTTCAAATCCCACAAGATTCAAGGCTGACTCAGCCTTCCATCCTTCCAATGTCAGTAAAATGAGGACCCAGATTGATGGGGGCAATTTGCTGACTCAGTAAACCGCTTAGAGACGGTTGTAAAGCACTATTAGCCGGTATATAAGTTTAAATGCTACTGCTAGTATTATCTTTCCACAAACTCACTTTAACTTGCTAAGACCATAAATTATAAAGAAGTTCAATCCTGCAGTTACAAAAATACATGTACAGTTGTTTTATAAATAACTTTGCCACATTTGAAGCATATTTTCACTTACATTTAAGATGCTTCTTTTCTGTATTTACGGTATGCTGGATTGACTTTAAGACTTTAAAAAAAATCTAGTCTAGAATGATGCATTTGGTAAAGTATTGCAAGCTATTTAGTCTGCCCAGCTGGATATCATTTTCACCTCTCTCTTTTTTTGATACCTACCATCTCTATGCCCCTGCTGGATTCATATCTAAATCCAGAATGAATCCATGGTGGAGCAGTGGTTAGAATGTAGTACTGCAGGCTACTTCTGCAGACTGAAGGCTGCCTTCAGTTTGGCAGTTTGGATCTTACCAGACTCAAGGTTGACTCAGCCTTCCATCCTTCCGAGGTCGGTAAAATGAGGAGCCAGATTGTTGGGGGCAACATGCTGACTCTGTAAACTGCTTAGAGAGGGCTGTAAAGCACTGCGAAATGGTATATAAGTCTAAATGCTATGCTATTGCTATATATGGATATATCCATATCATCTATGGTCTTGGATGGGGCCGTACTTTACCAGTCAAAAATGGTGCACAACTTGGGGGTCCTTCTGAACATGCAATTATTACCAGAAATTCCATTTTGACTTGGTCTGCACTGTATGACATTACTAGATAATTAAAAAAAAAAAAAATCACCTGGCAGTCAACAGTCTTTACAGTCCAGCAACTGTGTATCTCTCAATTGTATGTCATAGAGCATAAAACTAAGTAAAAATAACCATTTAGGGACTAGTTCTGGGGCTTAGTTTCTCTGCTTGTCTTCCTTCTCTTTGTAATACAAATGTGTTTGTCAAAACGCTTAACTCCAAAAACTTCCATATGCTAAATAAATAAATCTCCAAAAACGTGAACTATAATCAAGTCTGCAGAAATTGATCCATGCTGTCTTCATGTGCTTTCTGGGGTTAGGTACCTGTTTTTGTATATACAGTATAAAACATATAATAAAGGTACAAGCTGAAAATATTGCTACTTGCCTTGCCATTTTATTTTATAAGAATCATATTATTGTTTTTGGTTATAATATTTATATATTTTAAATGCATATTTTAGTCTCATGCTTTTACTCCCCTTTAATTTACATGTTAATGGGGCATGAGAATTAATTAATAAGGGATTTATCAGTTTCTTTTTAAAATTATGATTGGGAATGTCAGCAAATGATGACTAAAGAGGGTGAATCCTTTAACTTCTTTTTTTAAATAAAAACCCTGTGTGTTATTTGCTTAAATTGTAATAGATCAGAATCATTTTCCTTTTACCTATTCTTCTTTTTCTAGATTGATCATATAACCATGCTATGTTGGTCAGGTGACTATGCAAACTGCTGGATCATTCTTAGAAGAGGCAGAGCTTGAAAAATGGAAGAGAATTTCATTCTTTGAAAAAGAAAAACAACAAGAACCAAATGCAAACAACAAGATTCAACTCAATTTTATATTTTAATTTTCTAATAATGAAGAATCTTTGTGTCTCAGGGATGAATTGTTGGGCTCCAGGTGTTTTTTAAGGTTGTGCAAATTTTTTTTACCTGCCTAGGTAACATCCTCAGTGCATGGGAAGTGAAGTTTGCTGATTGTTTTTATGTAATAGCTTGACATATTAGTCTTGATTGTAATCAGGGGTGAAATCCATCAGGTTCTGACAGGTTCTGGAGAACCAGTAGGGGAAATTTTGAGCAGTTTGGAGAACCGGCAGTGGAAATTTTGAGTAATTCAGAGAACCGGCAAATATCACACCTGGCTGGCCCCAGAAGTGGAAAGGGAATGGCATTTTGCAGTATCCTTCCCCTGGAGTGGGGTGGGAATGGAGATTTTGCAGTATCCTTCCCCTGCCACGCCCACCAAGCCACACCCACCAAGCCACACCATGCCTACCAAGCCACGCTGACAGAAACGATAGTAAAAAAATTTGGATTTCACCACTGATTGTAATATTGTTTCTTCATTGATGGCACAGTCTGAAAAAAATACTGAAAATATAACAAGTCTTGCTTTGGTTAAACTATAGAAAATGAAATAAGGAACCAATCTAGGTTTGAATTCAACCTTAATAAAAACTTCTAGCTCTGTTTTTGTTTGTTTGTATCTGGATTGGTATAAAGCCCTAATCTACTATGGTTAAGTTTTTCATACTTCCTGATGACGTCCGGGTTGGTGAAGCCTCCCGCCGGTTTTACTACCAGTTCTTGTGAACCGGTCCGAACCGGGGGCAACCCACCACTGATGTCAGGGCAAGGAACATGCACAAACTATTCAGTAAAAAAAAAAAATACTACGTTTCATATATTGGGAAAAGAATAGTAAAGACTGAAAAGGACAGAAAAGCAAAAAGGGCAGGACTGGGAGAAGTGACATTAGTGGATAACTCAGTAGAAAAAAGGAAAGATGCTGGAAGGGCCTTGCCAAATGTTGATTTATTTAACAGGCCTTAAGACTGCTCAGAGAGTCAAGTGTTCAATGAATGCTAGTGTTTTTCTCTTCTTGTAGGTTTCTGATTTTAAGAATATTAACTCTCTCTGCAGATATTCAGGGTTTTGAGCAGCCGTCCCAAAGCAAATGCTATATGACCTTTTACTTACCCCAATTTTCTTTAACCACTTTGTTGTTCTCAAAAGCAAAATGCCAGTCAAATGAAAAATGTGGACCCAGCTTATGTAAGAGGGTGCAGAAAGTCATTTCTTCTCCCAATGGCATATTCAGTGTTCCATGTCTAGCTGCTGGGTAGCGTTTGCCTAACTCTCATATTGACTAAGTTTCCAACCCAGCTGTCAATAGGACGGACTGTGTCTTAGAAAGTTCCAGAGGGACCAATTAAAAACCTCTCATTTTGTCAAATGTAAAGGTAACAAAAAGAAGTGTTTTTGGCACTTGGTTTCACTGTACAGCCATATGGAAAAGAAGATCATGCAATCTCACTATTTATTTATTATTTATTTATTAATCAAATTTCTATACCGCCCTACTCTCGAAGGACTCAGGGTGGTGAACAGCCAAGATAAAATACAGATAATACAAATATTAAAAATCCCTTAAAATTATTAAATATTTTGGCCAAAACACAGATTAAAACACCCAATTTATAAAATCACGAATTAAAAATTTAACAGAGGAGAGTTAGGCCAGGCCAGCCTGCTGAAATAAAAAAGTTTTGAGAGTACGACGAAACGTGCGCAGGTCTGGGATCCTCCGTATCTCTGAGGGGAGCTCTTTCCAGATGGTAGGTGCCCCCACAGAGAAGGCCCTCCCCCTGGGGGCCGCCAGTCGACACTGTTTGGCTGACGGCACCCTGAGGAGCCCCTCTCTATGGGAGCTTACTGGTTGGTGAGAGGCTATTGGTAGCAGAAGGCAGTCTCGTAAATACCCCGGTCCGATGCCACATATTACAGCTGGTAATATTTCTGTCCCTCATCTTGACTCTACGGATACTAATGTGTGACAGGAAATAGAGCCATACATTTAAATGTATGGCTCTCTTTTAAAAAAAGAGAGTTATACAGAACTTGTAGTTACTAGCGATCATGATAATGGATGATTTCTTGAAGCATTCTTGAGAAATATGAAGAAAGATTTGATGAATTAACCTGGTTTTCAGATCTGCTTTAAACTCCTGGAATTCTCAGGTATTCTGGATGGTGAAATTTTGGCACTGAAGAGACTAAATCTACAATTATACTGAATCTGTGACCTTCATAGCATCCTAACTATACACAAACATGGCTGTGATATGATGATTGCATAGAATCACAAAAATAGTTGTGCAAAAGAAAAATGAACATTTCAGTTTTGTAAAACATCTCAAACGTACTAGAAATAAATACACAATATTATATAAAAAAATAAAAGTAAAATTTGAACTGAAACCTCAAATACTTTTACCAAGTATTGTTTCATATAAACAAGAAATATGTTCTGGATGGTGGCAGATGTGGTAAAATCTTTGTACAGTTTTTTTTTACTGCACCAGTTGTGTCCTCTCCTGAATCAGGAGGTTCTTCAATCACTTTTGCCCTATTAATTTATGGCTTGACAATACAGTTTATTGCAATACAGTTTTCATGGGGTTTCCTTCAAACATCACTCAAAAGTTTCATCTGGCCCAGAACTCAGTGGCATGGGCACTAATGGATATGCTGGATATCCTCATGTAACACCTCTGTTTTGTGAGTTGCATTTGTTGTTGGTTTGCTTCTAGGTGTGATTTAACGTGCTAGTCATTATCTATAAAACCCAACATAACATTGGGCCTAGTTACCTGTCACCGACAGCCTGGCAGGATTGGGGTGGCAGGATTGAGACGCTCCAGGTTCTATTGATTACACCATACCATTTATTGGGACTCCAGAAACATGCCTTCTCTGTAGTAGCATCTGCCATCTCGAATGAGGGTCCCCCCCCAAGATTTGAACAGCTTCCAGCCTAGTGGTATTTTGAAGGACCTTGAAGATATGGCTCTTTGCCCAAGCCAGGACAATTGATACCCCCTTTTTTCCATTTTTTCCTTATCCCCATATGATTTTTTTGTTTTTTTTCCTGTGATCAGTTTTTCTCTTTTGTGTTGTTTTTGTGTTTATTATATTGTTTCTTGTTTTTAATGTTTTTAACTATTTGTAAACCACCCAGAGTTGATGGGAATAAAATAGCATGCAAATAGCAATAGCAACAGAATTAGCACTCAGACTTACATGTCGCTTCATAGTGCTTTACAGCCTTCTCTAAGTAGTTTACAGAGTCAGCATATTGCCCCCAACAATCTGGGTCCTCATTTTACTGACCTTGGAAGGATACAAGGCTGAGTCAACCTTGAGCTGGTCAGGATCAAACTTCTGGTAGTCAGCAGAATTAACCTGCAATACTGCATTCTAACCACTGCACCACAACAGCAAAGTTATTATCATCATCATCATCATCATCATCATCATCATCATCATCATTCATTAGTTGTTTCACAATGGAAATAAAATACATAATTTGTAACCAAGCATTTTCTTAATAATGTTTTTATTGATTTTTATTTTTTCCTATTTTTTTTTATATCTATATTTTTTAATTTTTCTTTTCTTTTTTCTTTGGGACTGCATGTATTTACTTTAATAACAATAATAAAATACAAAAGGTAATGTAACATTTGTGAGATAACACTTGAAAAGTACAAAACAAAACAAACGCATACAGTATTTGCTGACAAAATTGTTTGGCTGCATTGCCTAATTTGGGGCCAACAATTAATTTTCTGACACAATCAGCTCCTATTAAATAGCCATGATCTAAAAACATAGATATATTGTGGAAACCTTTGGCTTTGAACTTCTGCAAGAAAAGGATCTAAGAGTTAGACATTAATCACAGTATTTGATTCTAGACATCTAATCCTTCAAAGTAATTGATCCTCTTGTGACTATCAAGTCTTTTAATAGCAAGACTAGACTAGACATATTAGAGTTTGTCAATTGGCTGTTCTTATCATATAAATATGTTTTACTTGCTCTACAGTTGTTGAGGTTTAAACAGTTATATTTCTTCAGAGACAACAATGCATTTCTTTGCTATTTAACTTTGATGTTTTGACTTCAGAGTGCAGATCTAGCTTACTCTAGGTAAATTCTTTTGTGCTAGCTTTCTGCATCCTTATATCCCTAGAAATACTGCACAGTTGGTGTATGCTGAGCAAACATCAGTGGAACAGATGGGATGACCAAATAATACGATTCTCTTGAGTGGCTAGTGGATATATCTGGAACACAGAGCTATATTTTATAAACCATTTTCTATTTGGCTTCCAGTGCCCTTGAACAAAGCACAAACTACTTTATGCCATATATAAAAGACAGATGCATGTAAACTTCATGTATTTTATTTTAAAACCACTTCTTTCAATCTATTCCTTGTCATAGGTTGTGTGCATTATTCATGAGTAAGGTTTGATATGTTTTTTTGCATGTGACTACCAGAACTCCAGTACCAAATGATTCCTAAGTTATGGCCCTCAGTTAGGTTATGTTGAAATATAGGTAGAGTGACCATACATCCTTTATTATAAAACTGTCCTTTAGATTTACTTGTTATTTTTTTTGTCTTTTTTTTTGTCCTTTATTTTGGAGATTTAAATTTTACTGCACAAATGGTACCAGATAATGCACAGTTATTTATATTCATGTGAAAAATATGGAAATTGAATTGTCTTTTAAAATACATTTATGCATACTGTTTGATTTTAGTTTTTATGAGAACATGCATTATTTTAAAGTTTTGGTTTTGCTCTTGAATTTTCCATTATAAGGCAAACTTTTTTTTAATCCCCATGAACCTCTTTCAGTTTTGTCCCCTTTTCATGTTTGTGCTTTAATTTTTTCCAAGAAATATGGTCACCATAAATAAAGGGCAACCAAGTTGCTTCTCTTCCAGTAAAACGTAAAAGCTCTGGTGACTCTTTAAAGACTAACAGGCTAGCTGTAACATTATTAGAGGCCAGAGCCTACTTACTACATGTGGTTTATATTTTTTCAGATAACAGGTATTTTCAGATGTGTCAAAGGAACTCTAGATTTAAAGAAAGAGAGAGTGATACAGCAAACTTTTTAAATATCTTGACAGTAGCCATGTTCTTTTGTTAGCAGATGAGGAAGGCAAATCACGTGGCCCTTTCCAAAGTATGCTTGACAGAATATTTTTACTTCTGTTTACATAAGCTTTAAGCATGGACCCCTAGTTTTTTTCTTTCTGTAGTGATTGCTGAGTTTAATAATTCCACAACTCATTATAGATATAGGATTTGATAAAGGATGAGGCCAAATGTACTAAGACTAATGTAAATTGCTATACTAACAAGTGCCTTTTTGTCCTGTCCTAATGATCTGAAAAACAAAGGTGCAGAGAGTCTGAGAATTTGCAAAGGAGGGAGCCACTTGCCTTCTGCTCCCACATCAGTTTTCTGCCACAAAGAATCACACCGAACAAAAGCTACAGGCTGCATTGCTGAAAATGCCTCTGTGACTAATGAAGCCTTAGATATAGCTATGTAAAGACGGAGAGATGTCACTGACCTCCAGGAGGGATTTGATGGTTACCATTTGTTTATCCAACTTTGCTCCTTTAAAAAAAAAATGCAACAACTGATAAATTGTCTTGGAGGAGAAAAAAATTAATTATTGCTAGAAATATGGGGTATTTCAAGTGGTGGGCTGCTGCCAGTTCGGACAGGTTCAGGTGAACCAGTAGATCCAACCAGCCTGGTGCTATCATGTGATTTATAATCGCTGGTTTTTCAATGCCGTGTGCTCACATTTTCGGTTCTGGGAGAACCGGTTGTTACAACCGGCAGCAACCCACCACTGGCTATTTCGATATGATATCTGCATTGATTTAAAATTAATTGGATTATAACTATTTTCTCTTATTCTCCTTACTCCCAATCCCTTTATATGTGATTCTTAGTGAGATTGTGCCATGAGTTATCTGGCTGAAAATTTTAATTAACAGACCCAAAGAGACTTTTATTAAACTTTATCAAGGTCTACTACACTCCTCTATGAAATATCAGCAAGATAGCCTGTTTGCTACCTGATTTGTCATAACATTTTGCAGTTCATTGTTTAATGTTCTTCTAATTAAACAAGATTAACTTGTAAATTTTAAATTCCTCTTTCTCCTGAAGGAGTCCATTGATTATACACTAAGACTGTAGGAGAGAGCAAATAATAATTTAAAAATATATGTCTCCCTACATGATTTTCACAGTTGTTCCTGTGCCTCGCAGAAATCTCTCCTCATTGCTTAGAAAATATTCTAAATAATCAAGAGTGGATAAAAAAAACTACTGACAGAGGGAAAAAAAGAAAAATATATACCAACCTACTTAATAAATTCAGAATAATATGTGGTAACATTTCCCTCATGATTTTAATGCTGTTTACAAATTATAGAGAACAATCAAGTCATTACTACCATAAACTTATTTATTGAAAAGAAAAATAGTGATGTGTGGGTCTGTGTTTAATATGAAAAGAAATATGCAGATGAAAAGTCAATGACCATGAAGAATTGTAAAAAAAAATATGAAAATGCATGTGGACTGACTCATAATCAAATTAATTATTTGAAAAGAGATGAAAACTGCATTTTGTATTCTTCAGTTTAATAAGAGTACCTCATTTAAACAATTTACTTATTTGTTCTATTTTAAAACCCCTCTTTCTACTCTACTTAAGTGTTATGGACAATATATCAACATCCTCTTCCCTGTGACAGCACTTCAAGTATTAGAAGATGGCTCCATGTCTCCCCTGAACTTTCTCTTCGTTAGGCTAAACATAGCTTGTTCTCTTAGCTGTTCATTGTATGTTTTAACTTTCAAACCTCTTATCATCTTTGTTGCTCTTTTTGCATTTTTTTAGGGCTTATTTTTATTTTATTTATTTTTTATTTACAAATATTTATATGCCACCCTTCTCCCAAAGGACTCAGGGCGGCGAACACAAGTTAAAAACATACAATAATGAAGGAAAATCCTAATTAAAACCAGTTAAAACAGGGACAAATAAATAATAAAACCCAAGAATCAGAATCAGCCCATTTGTTGAAACAGCCAAGTCTTTAGGCCTCAACGGAAGGAGCAGAGATCAGGTACCATCTGGAACTCTGTGGGTAACTCATTCCAGAGGGCAGGAGCGCCCACAGAGAACGCTCTACCCCTGGATGTCACCAGCCGACATTGTCTGGTCGATGGTACCCTGAGGAGGGCAGCCCTGTATGAGCGGACAGGACGGTGGGAGGCGGGTAGGAGATGGTCCTGCAAGTACCCCAGACCTAAGCCATGAAGGGCTTTATAGGCAAGAACCAGCACCTTGAAGCGGATCTGGAGGACCACTGTAACCAGTGCAGCTCGCGTAGAAGAGATGTTACATGGGAGTAACGGGGAGCTCCCGTAACAACCTGCGTGGCTGCATTCTGGACCAGCTGGAGCCTCTGGGTGCACCTCAAGGGCAGCCCCATGTACAGGGAGTTGCAGTAATCCAAACGAGAAGTAACCAAGGCATGAGTGACTGTGCGAAGGGCATCTTGGTCTAGGAAAGGGCGCAACTGACACACCAGGCGAACCTGCGTGAAAGCCCCTCTGGTCACGGCCATCAGATGGTCTTCCAAAGACAGCTGGGAATCCAGGAGGACACCCAAGTTGCGGGACCTTTCAACAGGAGCAAGTACCTCCCCCCTATCAAAAGTGATGGGACCTCTAGAACACAAGGTGCTGGCATCCACAGCCACTCAGTCTTGGAGGGGTTGAGTCTGAGCCTGTTCCTACCCATCCAGGCCCGTACCACCTCCAGGCATCGGGACATCACGGAAAGGGCATTCCTGGGATGGTCCGGGGTGGAGATGTATAGCTGAGTATCATCAGCATTTTGATGATACCTCACTCCGAAACCACGAATGATCTCACCAGCGGCTTCATAATGTTATTTGTATTGTGGTGACCAGAACTGTTCTATGTGTGGCCTCACTAGAAGAAAATCTGCAGTGTTCCAAGTATGGCCTCATTAGTGTAGTGTACAATGCATTACACTGCACTACCATGCGTAGTATAGTACTATCACTTCCCATGGTCTTTATGCTATCCTTCTGTTGATGCAGCATAGAATTGTATTGTCTTTTTGGGCAGCTGCAGCACACTGCTTACACATAGTTAAGCGGCAATCCACCAGGACACCTACTGTAGACTCCTTTCACAGATATTACTGTTGAACCAGGTGCCTCCTATTCTATACCTAAGCATTTGGTTTTTCCTGACTAAGTGCAGGATGCAATGATAAATGTGTCTATGACAACTCCCCACAGCCAACTTGCCACAGCCAATGCGCCATGGCCAACGTGCCATGGAACAACTCACCATGGCCAACTCACCATGGGATAACTCGCCGTGGGACAAGAGTTACACTAATATCAAAGAAATAGTGGAATAGAATCATTAGAGAAAATTTGCCAAAGGAAGTTCAAACATGAAATGTGAATGACAAAAATTAAAAAGCTATTTTAAATAAGTAAATTGAATTGTTGAATTGTCCTGCAAGAAATTGTCCTGAAACAAGTTGGCTACTGGCGACTTGACCATGGTGAGTTGGCTCATTCTGATGGTAAATCACTTCTGAAGTGTTGCTAAAAAATCTGCATAACTATGTCCATGAATCAGACTCAATTCAAAAGAGATTTCACTTTATTATCTCTCATCTAAGCAATGGATGTCCATCCAACTTGAACAAATCAATTTGCAGAGAAAGAAAACCTTCAGCAGCTACTAACTTTTGGGTCAAATCCAAAAAACATTAGATTAGTTTCAAATAATGTTTTCTACATTGAAATGTAATAGAAACGGAGAATATTGACATACAGAACAATTCTCTCCTAAAAATGCATGGAATATGGCAGAATGCTGTACATTATTCATTAACAAACTCTTCTGTAACCTTTGGCCTATTTCTCTTTCAGTATTTTTTCAATATAGTTTTTCTATGCTTAAATCACCCAGCCCCCGAGATTACAGATGAAAAGCGTTTTCAGTTAAATTGTAGCTGAATTTGTCTATATGTATGTTGAGAGATGAAGGAATTTTCAATCTGTCTTCTGAGAGGCAATTGATGCCTGAATGCATTCTGTCAGTTTTCTACATGATTTTCTTACATATTGGCTGTTACACTCTTCACATTTTACATTATAAAATGATTCCTATACCCCCCTTTGTTTTCTCAAGTCTTTTGAGTTTTTTTAAAAGATGTGATGCCAAGAGGATATCTGTTGGCTGTTTCAAATATGTTATTAATAAATAAGAGAATTATTCAGTGGTGAAATCCATTTTTTTCACTACCGGTTCTGTGGGCATGGCTTGATGGGCGTGGCTTGGTTTGGTGGGTGTAGCAGGGTAAGGATACTGCAAAATCTCCATTCCTATCCCACTCCAGGGAAAGGATACTGTAAAATCCTCAATCCCTCCCTACTCCTGGGGAACGGATGTTGCAAAATCTCCATTCCCACCCCACTCTGGGGCCAGCCAGAGGTGGTATTTGCCGGTTCTCTAGACTACTCAAAATTTCCGCTACCAGTTCTCCAAACTGCTCAAAATATCCGCTACCGGTTATCCAGAACCTGTCAGAACCTGCTGGATTTCACCCCTAGAATTATCCTTTCCAGAGGGTGTGATATTTGGGTTACAATAGTTTTGTAGTTAAGTACTTTATAAGCCATTATATTTGATAGCTAAACAACAATTTTTAAAGGATGCTTTAATTTGGATTTTTGCACTGAATATTGGTTGAACTGGATAAATTGCTTATTAAATTGTTTTTAAAGCTCATTTCCTAGGACATCTCCACAGTGGTGACTATGGCATATGTTTTCTTATCACTCAGTAAAGAAGCAAGCATCTTACTGGCCATGGGATGGATTTAAATGATTGCATGTCTTACAAGCTGCCACAAATATGCCCAGAATCTAAGAACAGCTTAGCATGCCATGACAAGAGTGCTGTGTAATGTATTGTGACAACAGAGCCCTGCCAGAGCAGATGTATGCAAATGCCTGGCAGCTGTCAGTTTGTATGTGTTGTTAATGTATGCAATATCCCCTTTGAGTTAAAATGTTTAGTCAGGCACAGCCTTATCTGTTGCTCTTAGGCAGGTTGCTAGTCTCTTACCCTCCGTAGCCAGCATGTGAACTGCCTTCTACTGAGTCAGATGATTGGTTTGTCTAGTGCAGTAATATTTGCTTGGCTGCTTCTCCTACATGTCCAAAGCTCTTCTGAGAGCTGAGAGCTGAAATTGTTTTAAACTGGCAATGCTGGGGATTGTTATATGCAAACAAGGATGCAAGTCTGTGGATTTGTTGTAGCAATGAATGAGATCAAGACTGGAAAACAGTTTACACAGTTATCACATTTATTGCCATTTAGAAACCTTGGGTAGCAATTCTCTTTCCCAGATAGTATAATAGGCTTAAAACATCTGGAATCCCTAGGTTGTAGCCAGGGAAGAATGTTCTGTACATTAATATTGTACACACGATCAAATATAGTGAACATTTAGTAAACTAGCACTTTATCTCTTTCTACTTCTTAGAGTTAAAAGATTCCAAAATTGTTGATCTTTCATGCATCAGCAAGAAGTGAACAGATAATGTAGTCAGGCAACCCATGTATAAATTCTATACTTATTCTATATATTACATAATTTACTTACAATATTTTTATTGTATTATCTACCTTTTCTATAAGCCCACGAGGTTCCCAATTTCTTTTTGCTATATATTTAAGGTTTATCACAATTTTTTTTTAAAAAAAATATTTCCTTTAAGGTCCTATCTCTGATTCTCTATGCCTGTGTATTTACTGAGAAAAAGATACATCCCAGATAAGCGTGCATGAAAATATAGTCTTGGACCAAATACATTGGGACATCTTTTATCGTTTGGACAAATGTTGGCTAAAATGGCAAAATAAGGCCTATTTGTTGTGAGGAACACTATTAATTCCTAATTGTACAATAATGTATTTGATATATATTATGTGTTCTATAAGCACAGACAGGCAGATGGAGAGAAATGAGGCTGGAGGTGATTGGTTTGGCAGTGACTTTGCACATATAACTAAGTTAGGATTGTTTTACAAAACAGGAAATGCCAAAATATTTGAGATCTACTGTTCTTAAATTTATAACTAAATACTATAATTGAATGGAATAATAATCTGGGCCAATTCCCACTCAGTCCATCCTTTGCTATTATATGGGATTGCCTTATTTTATCAAAAGTAAATTCAACAACTTTTTCTTATCTTGGGGAAGGGCGGGGGAGTAAGTAATGAAAGGAGAAAAGTATGACATTCCATTTTGTTTCAGAAACACACACATTATTTAACTTCTAATGTACAGTATTTAATCTAAGTAATTAATCCTCTCATGAATGTGCTTTGCACATTTGTGCTGGCAATCCGTTCTTTGAAATCGCTCATAGTTCTCACAAACTTTGTTTTCTTTTTCCACATGAAATTAATCAAAGGCTTGTTGCTGAATTATTCAGCAGCAGAGTGAAACCTGCTCTCCATCGCTTGTGGCAAGAAAACTTCAGCTGCTTTCAAGTTTCCACAATAAAATAACTTGAATACAACTTGAAGAGATGGAGAAGAAGCAGCCTCAACAAGCTTATCAGATGACCATAAGAGTGATAATTTCTTATTGCACTACACTATACTATTTTATTTTTCTGTTTGTTGAAAAGACTAAAACATTTTTTTAACTCAAATCTGCAGATTGGAGTCTTACAGACTTAATAATAAAGGTAGCAAATTAAAATGTAAAATTGAAGAAAGACGTTTCCAAGTCAGGAAATCAATTTCACTAGATTTGGTCGGTATACACCAACATTAAAGCATAGACATTTTTCACTCCCACAGAGGTGGAGATGCACTGAAAGAAGATAAACAGCCATGCAAACATGGAATTGATAAACCAAATCTACAGACTAATATGATTAATCCTGTTTGTTCTGAATTAGAGGAATCTGTTAAATGATTTTGAATGAAGACAAAGGTTCAAACGCTGTTTGTGATATGGTAACTTGGAAAGGGAGATGGACTCTTTAGGACACTATGCATCATCAGTGTGGACAATCTGGAATATTTAAGGGATGTAAGGGGTTTAATATTACCCTAAAATAATAATTTTCTATGATCTTGCAGCTGGGACATAAGTGCAGAGAGAATGCATTACAGTGAATATGCTAAGATTTCCTTAACCTGTGGGGCCAGGTAAGTGGTGGGTTGCCCCTGGTTCGGACCAGTTCTATAGAACCAGTAGTAAAACCGGCAGGAGGCTCTGCCCACCAACCCCGATGTCATCAGAATGCTTCTGCGCACGCGCAGAAGAGCGTATGCACCCCCCCGTTGTAAACCAGTAGTAAAGGTAGGTAGAACCCACCCCTGGGCCAGGTATGAAACTTTGGACTCATGCTTTGTGCTAAGCTATAATGTAGCAAGTTTGGTTTTGAGTTTAGGAGGCAACTGTGACCCTAGTCAGATCATTGTTTTTGGTATTGCAGTATATGGACTCACACTGTTATGGTTAATTAACAAAACCACAGTTGAAATAAACCATGCTCCATCATGAAGTGTGAACTTAATCAAATGGGTCTATGAAATATTTATTCTAGTTAAATCTTCTTTAACTTGGGGTTTCCCAGTATGGGGGGATACAACTCCCAGAATTTCGAGCCCAAATTCCATGAGGTTCATTAAACCATACTTATCATAAAGCAAGTTTTTTTAGATTTTCTAGATTCCCTAAAAAAGCTTGTATAAAACTATACAAAGAGGAGAAAGCTTAAAAGATATGGTTGTGGTTGTAGAAGGCAGCAAGGTGATTTAATAGATCTGTGTAAAAAGAAAAGATAAAAGTTAGGTGAAATTAACAGAAAATGTTCTTGAATGTTACCATTGGTCTCTGTGCCATCATTTTGTTTTGCCTACCCAATGAGCTCAGCTGGGTGATATTTCCTAACTTACTTTGGCTGATTTTGAAAAGCCAGCTTATATAGAGATCATCAGAAAATCATAGGATGTAGGGAGCCATAGAGATCATCTTGGAAGAACTATGTTGTGAATGTTACAGAAACATGTTTTAATTCCACGAAATACCTGCTTCCTCAAATGTTATAGATATTTACAAATCTGTATTCGCATGTTATAAAAACATTGCAAATCTTTCAAAGCAGGTGTCAAAATATGTTACACCACTGATGAAGTACCACTTTGCATTTTTCTCTGAACTCAGGTGGGAACGCTTTGGGAGTTTTTCCTCAACATTTTCATATGTGTGTGCATGCACAACAAATATATTTTCTTGGAGGTGAAATGATATTAAATGACTGCAAGCATAAAGCATGATGGGACAGCCAGGAGGAGCTTCCAAAATAGGTGTGCAAGCCCAGAAAAGGATGCAGTTGTTTGAACAGTTGGGAAAAAAGTGTTTGTGCACACACCCTCCCATCCTAAGTCAATGTTTAATTAACCTGAGCGTACCATGTACTGTTTTGTACCTTAGCCTATAATATCAATGATGCATATGTTATGAATGTTAGAAAGAATTTCAATACATATTGTCATGCTGTAATAGATACAGAAATGGAATTAAAAAAAGAAACACATGGATTGAGAGAAACTGATCGTTAGTAGAGTCACTGTCTCAATAGGGTAACTGGTATGATTAACAAGCCAGAGGATATTATTTTTGGTACAAAAGCCTTTTGATGTCACCACATGTAAATAAAACATAATATTATTTATTAAGCCAAATTTACATTAGAAGAATTATTTTGAGACTTATTTCCCAGATTAATATCCACGTCCATGTTAATCTCAGTTAATGTTCCTGTTAACTGCTATAAAAACAACACTTTTAGAAAATTAAATACTATGCCCCATGCTTTTTCATATTTATTGCCATTAATGTGTTCAGATAGTAGATTTTGCAAAGAACTGTAATCTTTCTGCAGTTTCCATTCTGGTTCATACTGAATCTCTGAAAAGAAGCCCATATGCAATAAGCTGATTAGTTCTGATTATGGTTATATTCTTTGGTTATCAAGCTTCTCTTTAAAGAGCTAGCACTGGTTTCTGATCCAGGGACATCCGTTACCAAAAACTGATGTTAAATAAAATGACTAATAATAGAATAATATTCACATGTCTGTGATGCAAACTGTATAGGATACAAAAGGGTATTGCAGAATTGAAAAGTGTCAGAAGATCAGTAAAAATTATCAGCTCCTGTTAGAAGATATTAAGGATTAACAAACAAGAAAGACTACTTGTAAACACAATCTTACTTTGAAGGTGGAGCCTCTGCTTTCAAAGAAGTTTTCACTGCAGACCAACACTTCTCTATTTACTTAACTTTCTAACTTTGACTCTTAATGGACCAACTTTTCTGAGGCCTCAGTTGTGACTGTGTCTCTTAACTAGAATCAGATCCCAATTTTATTCATACTTTAAGGAGATGTCAGTATTATTTGTCAATGCGGGTTTGGTTGATCAGGTACCTCTGGTTTATGCTTCAAAGGTGACAATTCCAGGGGACTGGACTTGGCCGAAATTGATATAAATATCAAAATCTTGTGGTGGCACCTACAGTGGAAACAATAACGGAATAGGGAAAAAAATATACGGTAATGAGAAGGGATAAACATAATCATGAGATATAAATATCAATAATTTATTATCAACAGTGACAACATGTAATCTGTATTATCAGATGAAGCATATATTTGAGTACTAATTCCCAGATATGCTTATAATGTTTTGATTGAGAGTTTTGTACTACAAAGTGATCCACTGCACTAATTGTAGCAAGCTCTATAGCCCAACTGCTCTGCTGTTTCTCTACTTTGATATAGAAATGTACTCATGTACTATGCACTCATGCCTATAGGCTCTAATATGTAACACAGAATTATGGTTTCTGTAATGCACTAAAAAAGTATACCTGTCAGATATTTCACTGGAATTTGGGTTGTAATGTGTTAAAAAAAAGTCATCTCCATTTCTCTTGGAGACAAGCTTAATGAATATTTCATTCTCTTAAATAAAACAGATGTTTGCGAATCACAAAATTATTATCACCTCCAGCTTTAGTTTACAATGGTAAATGCTTCTTAAATATTTATACAACTTTGACAGAGCTGGTGTTCCATAGGTAGCAAATGAGGATGGTGTCATAGTGAGCTTATCAGTTATCTAATGACAGAACACAGCTGCAGTGCCAATATTGTCAACAAAAGGCTTCCCTCTAAAGGGCAAGGTTTTGCTACTTTTCCCTTGGTTTTTCTTACAGATTAACTTGAAGACTGAAGAAAAAACTCAAAGCTCAACTTGTCATTGTTTAACAGCATATCCTGGCATTTCTCTTATCCAATTTTTACACTGTTAAAAGAAATACAGCCCTAATAATAAACAGGAAAGGATAGGGTTATAAACTAAATTAGTTATAGAGTTATACACTAAATAAGAATCAACATTACATGTACATTGAGAGCTTCTGCACCAGAGACAAATTTCTTATGTGTCTAATCACACTTGGCCAAATAAAGATATTCTATTCCTATTCCTATTCCTATTCCTATTCCTATTCCTATTCCTATTCCTATTCCTATTCCTATTCCTATTCCTATTCCTATTCCTATTCCTATTCCTATTCCTATTCCTATTCCTATTATGCCTATGCCTATGTCTATGCCCATGCCTATGCCTAGCCTAGCCTAGCCTAGCCTAGCCTAGCCTAGCCTAGCCTAGCCTAGCCTAGCCTAGCCTAAGATGTAAAGGCATTAAGCTAAAAGATATCTTAAAAAGATTAATTAGTACATAAAGAAACAGGATTCCAGAGCACTGGAATCTAGTTGAACAGTTTGTTTCAGCACCAAAGGTATAAATCAAACCCAATTTAACATTCACGCACAGCAAATGATAATCTCTACTTCTGCTTTACTCAAAGGTTTAGAACTAGATGTGTTGATGCCATCAAGACAGTCAACATAGCATACAACCATAGAAGATAAATAATAATCCTTCCGTTATTTTCATGGAGACAGTCTGTCTACAATATGTGAGGCTAAGTCAACACAAGAATTGATGGCACATAATCAATCACATCTATTGGATGTTATTCTGATTGTTAAGTATGATGGCACATTGCAGCATGACTGTAAAGGAATTGTTCATGGCATTGGCTTTTTGTTTTAGAATAAACAAAACAAGAAGAATTAAAGAGCAATAACAGCAAAACTGAGTTGATATGTTGAGTTGAAGTTTGCATGGTATTTCTTTGTGACAGTCAAGCCAGTCTAATAAATTATATGGCTTTCCCTGATCAAATATTTGTATATTATTATTGGGATGTGGGCACTAACATATATGTTAACAATAACATATAATCTGGAATATAGTTTTTTTCAAGCATCACATTTACCTTTCTGAGCATTTTTTTTTATAGCAGAGACAATTATTGTGTGTTGCTGAGCAGCAGAAAAATCTAATGATAAAGGTTGAGGTTTTAGACTTACTGTTATCAAAACATGCACTGCTTGTCTCCTTCTAATCCCTTCCTGGAATTCTGTTTTATATAGAATAAATAAAGCTGCATCAATTTAGGGACAGTTCTGTATTTTCTGCCTGGCTCATCACCATTATGGCCAATTTACCACTTCCCAAGTGCAGGAATGGAGTCCTTGCTCACAGCCATTCACACCTTTGTCACTTCCTGTTTGAATTATTACAATGTGGTCTACATGCGACTGCCCTTGAAAACCAGCTGGAATTTACAGCTAGTCCAGAATGCAGGGGCATGCACAGCCCTGGGTGCCCCTAGATTTGCCCACATTGAACTTCTTTTGGTTGAAATGCTCTGGTTCCCAGTCTCCTTCTGGGTGCAATTCAAAGTGCTGGTTATTACCTTAAAGCCATATATGGCACAGGACCAGGTTGTTTGCAGGACTACCTCTCTCTAAGGGATCTGACTGGCCAAACAAATCTTTTAAATAAACAAACAAATAAGCCACTGAATATTCCTCAGCCTGTGTTTCCCCATCTTTTCATTTAATTCTGTGTTCTAATAGATACCTTTTTTGGTTTCTATCTAGGCTGTCTTGCTCGAATGGTCTTGTTCTCCTCCTATGGACCTATATAGGGAGGTTGAATCAAAGAACTATTTCTCTTACTGTTGCTTTTATTAATATATCATCAAATTCCAGTAGAACCAATAGTACCATAAGGCAAAAAAAAAAAAAAAAACCCATAGAGACTCTGCATTGGTGTCAAAGGACATAATATTGGAAGGGAATATAAAGGCAACCATAGGTACTAACATGTGAGAAAACAAAGGAAAGGCTTGGGAATTAGTAAGAAGGACAAAGCAAGCAGTAGAAGACAAGTTGACACAGCCAGTAAGGCTTTTCTTCCCTGCGTAGATGGGAGGGACAAGAAGCAGTGAAATGGCCAATCAGGTCCTATGGTTGCTACAGTCTGCTCTAAGCAATAATCCAGGTCCAATGCCAACTAAATGCAATCTGGATTGGAATCTATGGAGCTTAAAAAAGCCAGTAGATCAGCATCTGTATTGTCAGGCTGAAGGCAGTGGGAATGAAATGGAGTTCGTTTCTTCCTTAATAAGAATGAAAGAAGATTCGCCTTAAGAAAATTGCTTACCTAAAGAGACAAGTGATTAAATATATAGACTATATCAATTCAGTTCTGGAATATTTTCAGCTGGGGGTAAGCAAAGAATATTTGGGGATGCTATTTTTTTAAAATGATTTTTTTTAAAAATAATAATAATTAACTGGCCACAGGAACAAGTCATATCAAAATAAATGTCATATATCATTGAGAGAATATTTTCTATTAAAACAGGACAATTTTGTTCAAGAAATTAGTGTGGATGAGATCATGCATTGGATTAGGAAGGGTAAAATGAATAAAGGCTACTCTGTTCCAGTGAAAGTATAGATAAGGGGGTCTTCAATTTTCACTGTTTTCCTGCAGACGCATTGAAGTTCAGCAACTATAATTTATCACTCTGTTTCATGGTGAGCCATACCCTGGTAATTACTACTTTCTGCTATAATCTTTGTTATGTGAGCACTTGGAGGAAGAGTTATAAGAAAATAACTGAGAGGTTTACTGAAAGAAACAACTGATCAGCAAAAATCTGTAAATCAGGGGTGAAATGCTACTGGTTCAGACAGGTTTGCCCGAACCAGTAACAGTGGCAACAGGTGGTTTGGAGAACCAGTAGCGGCGGCAGCACAAAGCTCCACCCACCCACCCAGACGTTGTTACTTCCTGGTTTTAACCAGGAAGTAACCTGTTTTTTACCCTCTGCGCATGCACAGAAGGCTTTACGCATGCTCAGAGAGTCCAAAATTGCACGTGATGTGCACACATGCACATGCTTCTGAACCGGTAGGGAAGGTAAGTAGATTTCACCCCTGCTGTAAAACATTATTTATAGATCATAATAATTAAACTGATAGTGTAGCTCTCGGGACTAATATTGTAAAGAATGATCTGGAATGCACTAAATATGTATTAGGTTGATTCTAGCATTCCATCAAGTACACAGGATTTCAGTATTATCGTAAAAGAAATAATTTACAGAAGTGTATTCAGCCCTATAGAATTGAGTTAGATGCAAAAACAATTTGTTTTATTCATCCATAAGGGAGATGGGAAAGTTTGGCTCTGTCTAGCTCCATGTCAAGTTCTGCACTCTCTGTTTAAGTTTTACCAAGAGTTTTTACAGGCCCAAAGCAAGTAGGATTGGTATTGGCAGTTTATACTGTCTAAGATCGTAGACTATTTATTTTTCACAGTAGAGTAATATATCATATGGAATGAGATGTGTCAGTGAGGTTCCTCAGATAATTTGTTTTGCTCAGAATCTTAGCTGACATATTCTTGTTGGGTCCTTGAATGAAGTACAGCCTAGCTCTAATCTGGTGATGACATTAGAAGTTGGGAAAGGAATATGTGCTGCTGATTTTGTATTTGTTCAAGGATTGAGAATTTTTTGTGTGATCCGTATAGCATCGTGCCAAGGATTTCATTGCCAAGGATTTTTATACCCTATTCTGGCTTTATAGTGTTCTTAGAAAACATTAAATCCTGTAATTTGTGGTAGAGAAATATAGAAAGATTAATTGGATGGTAGTTGGAAGGATCTTGTCTCCTTTCTTATATATTGGGGGAATAATTGAACTGAGCCAGTTTTTACAGTTTATCATCGAGGACTTTATAGCAGTGAAAAATGAGGCTAACACTGAAGCCCACCATGATGGATTTATTTTTAAGAATTCTGGAGGAATTCTGCAATAGGAATAGCGAGCTAGCTAGCTTTATTTATTTATATTGTGTTTTAATTGCTTTTATAAATAGTGGCATGGTAGTAAGTGAAGACACTTACTTCCCACTTGGAAGATTGAGAGGTCAATCCTAGGTAGTGGCAGATGTTTTTCTCTTAGGGCACAAAAGAAAAAAAAAATCTGCTGTGCATTCTGCATGGCATCAGGAAGGGCATCTGGTCAGTTAATGCTTAGCCCCAACTAGTCACCTCAACTCTACCCTAACTTAAGGAGTTAGAGGGTCGTAAAAAGGGAGAGTTTTAAAATTATTTTTATACAAATACCTAAAGGCAGCAAACAAATTATCTTCTTTCCACCACAAGTGGGTGAGTTGGGCTGAGAAAAAGTGACTGGCCTGAAGTCATTCAATTTTAGTAGTTTTTTTGTTTGTTCTGCAATTGCTTTTTGTAGTTCTGCATGAGTTACTGGTAGCTATAGAATAAGGTCCTCTAGAGATACAGTTTGAGATACAGTTCTTGTAACCTAGTCTATACCTCATCTGTTTCACTAAAATATTATGTGAAAATCTTTTCTGTACAATTAAGTAGAAGTTATTTGATGATTTAATCAATGATAGGTGCATCATAGCTGCCGAAAAGGTATTATGACTATATGAAGAAAATGCAAACTTTGTTTAATAGATTTTTATCCAGTTTGAAAGCTGATTTTAATGTAGATTTCTTCATTTTATTCTGTTCACAGAAATGCAATTGGAAAATACCTCCATCTCCTTCCCTAGTGCACACAAATATAAACTTAATTTAGGAATCTGATAAATGAAAATGTTTTATTTTTTCCCCAAAAAAATAACAAATCATAAAATATTGTATCATTTACCCATTGTGGGCGCTGATATAATGCTGTGAGAAGCAGAATGATTTCTTGGTATAGGAATTCAGGAATAGGTATTAACTTTTAAGAATAAATTCATACCACTTATGTATTTCTCTAAGGTATAGTTGGTTATTTTTCACAAAGTAAATATATTTGGCCATTGCAAGGAAAATAGAACCTTATATAGATTTGGTATGCGTGCTACCTCAGAATTAAATAATTAAAGAAGTGATTGCTTTTAAAATGAAATTGCTGAAATCTCATATTTTTGGATAATAACATTTTAGATTACTGTCAAATAGTTTCTAACAAGAGATTTGTTTATTCTTTTTTTATTTTCTATTTTCCACTCTGAAACAAAGTTACCACAGATATATCTATTGTCCTATTAGCTACTGGAAGAACTGTACTCCATTCAAACATTGTCTCAGTTTTGAATGTCTTGGAAATCTAGTTCCCATGGACATGTACCAAAACAAGTTGCCAAATACAAATGAAGCCACCACATAATTCATAAAACTGCATACATGAAACAAACATCCCTGCTGTATCAGAATGTGTAACTCCTAAAAGATAACATGAAGATCAGAATGTGAGCATTTTTGTGGTTTTTCTAAAATGGAAATTAACATACATAGAATGCAAATTGAATGCAAAACCCGAATTCACTCCTTCCATAATGGATGGAAATTCTTTAAAACATTTTACAGAGAGAAAACATAGATAAATTTCATTACAATAATACAAACCATCCATGTTTTAAAATCTGTGTCTGTGTCAGCCAAGCTCTGCTGGCTGGGGGATTCTGGGAGTTGAAGTCCATGCATCTTCAGGTGACCAAGGTTGAGAAACACTGTTCTAGGACATTAAACTGTGTGTCCGATAAGTATAAATAGATGAACATGAAACAGAATAGAAACCATAAGTAACTTCATGCTTTTTAACTTTTCTAAATCTTGATGAAAATATAGAGCTGGATCTAGAAAAAGACTGCCTGAATCTGACTGAAGTACAACATAGGATATGGACCCTTCTATAGATGTATTGGCAAACGTTGGATAATTATGACTATTCCATTTGAAACAAGGGTTAATTTGTCCATCTTAAAATAACTGAAACCCCACCCCCTCAAAATAAGACTGTATTTTCTTTCCCAGACATGTCCTATTCTGCTCCCTGACCAGCTATTCTGGCTGAAAAATAAAAGCCATTGCTATATATCTGGAATTCTAAGAAGCGCTGGTAGAACATTACACACTTTGGCAGTGAAAACAATGCTTCCATGCAGTGTGGTACTGATTAACTCCATTACTAGGCTTTGTGAATAGTTCTATCAGTTGGAAAAAGCATGCTTTTTGATGAGGGCAGAGCATTGTTTGATCACCATTGGACCCCCAGCTACCTACAAGTAGCATACAGTGCGCTCTCACAGCTTGGGTTTACTAGTGCTTCTTTCATTGTGGATTAGCTAATTACATCACACCTACCCACTGCACTGTCCACCTGCTCCCCCCTGCTTGCCAGACTGGCTTGCAAAAAAGTGTGTTCTAAAGCAAGTCATAATTAACTGCTGCCCTTTTCTCCACTTTAGGATATTTGTACTTTGCTGGCACACAGTCCCAAAAAAGAATGTTCTTTCTGCGCCAACTCAGAAAGCTCAAACTGCCCAGGGAGCTACTGATACAGTTCTACAGAGGAATTATTGAGTCTGTCATCTACACCTCTATAACTGTCTGGTTTGGTTCTGCAACCCAACAAGACAGACACAGACTTCAGAGGATAATTAGAAGTGCAGAAAAAACAATTGCTACCAACCTGCCTTCCATTGTGGACCTGTGTACTGCACGAGTCAAAAAGAGGGCTGTGAAAATATTTACAGACCCCTCACATCCTGGACATAAACTGTTTCAACTCCTACCCTCAAAATGACGCTATAGAACAACTAAACACAAAAACAGTTTTTTCCCGAACCCCAGCACTCTGCTAAACAAATAATTCCTCAACGCTGTCAAACTATTTACTAAGTCTGCACTACTTTTAATCTTCTCATGGTCCTACCACCCATCTCCTTCCACTTATGACTGTATGACTGTAACTTTGTTGCTTGCATCCTCACGATTTATATTGATATTGTTTCCTGATTGCTTATTTGTACCCTATGACTATCATTAAGTGTTGTATGATTCTTATGATTCTTGATGAACGTATCTTTTCTTTTATGTACACTGAGAGCATATGCACCAAGACAAATTTCTTGTGTGTCCAATATTACTTGGCCAATAAAAAAATCTATTCTATTCTATTCTTTTCTGGGAAAAGGTCCAGAGAGCCTTGAGGAGAATCTGGCTCCCCACCGGGCACTTTTGAAAATAATAGCCTAATGCACTTGCCTGACATCCACATAAATAGATGCAAACTATGAATAAGATCAACAGCAAAAAGTATGGGAATTATTGCTTTAAAAATCATGAAGTACTGAGGTGATGAAGATAATATTTGATTGTACTCTGCCAAGAGTCACTTCTGGTGAGACTTCTGGCAGCTATATAAATTTGATAAATAAATGATGATGACAGTGATGATAATATAATTGAGACACTGGCCCACTTAAAATTTTAATATGAACTTCTTTGTTAATCTCTCAGTGTTGTCATTTTACTTAGAAAAGCAAAAATAACTAAGTGATGATTTTAAATGATTAGTCATTATTAACATTTGTATGTGTTTCAATACTGTAATATGAGACCAGCCTATTTAGTTGGATTTTACATTACTTAATCTAATTAGCTGATTGATTAAAGATCACAGCTTAAATTTCTGATAGCTTTATTAAACTGTCTGGTTTTCTAGCTTGACATATTTCAACATTTATGAAAAAAACATAGTTTGATTAATCTTTATAGGGAATAATACTCAAGGGACTCATCTCTGTTTATAAACAATGTGCAAATGTCCTCGACTTTTCCCTTTGTGTAAGCGTGCAAACCCTTTGCTCAGTAAAAAGAGAAATAAGAACACGTGCTGAAGCAAGGAGCTAATAGTAGATACTGACTCTAAAGCTTTCGTTTTGTTTTGCAAGGAGCCACCATTTTTCTTGCTGCTTTCTAACCTCCCTAAAATTCTAAGAATACAGTAGTCTTTGTTAGTTTATAAATGGAAACTTTAGAACATCCATAGTCCTTTGATTACCCAAACACTATTTTCAGCATACTACCCAGCTACATTCTGAACTAAACCAGAACCAGTATATCTATTACTTGTACACAAATGAGTAGCCTTCCATCTGAATGTGGCTAACCAGGTAGAAGCACTGCTTCATTAGGTCTTGACAATATGTACCGGAAAAAAAAAGGAGCAAAGATAAAGAAATATGCATAGGGGAATGAGGGTAGTCATAGCTGGTCCATAGCTAGGTGACATCACAAACATTGACTGTTTGTTTGAGTTGTGTGAGCTGTGTTTTTAATTATGGTTTGCTGAACAAGCCATAAGGATCCTACTCACCAAACTATGACACTAAATACTAAATTATTAATATATATGCAACACTAAAAAAAATCCAACTTCTCCACATCTTTGGTGATTCTCCCCTCCACTTTATATTTATAATTATTGCCTATTGTATTTGTTGTTCTTGTATTTATCCTCCAAGCATGTGGTACAGGTACAGTTTCAATTTGAATGCACTTTGTAATCCTGATTTATGTTTGGTTTTATAAAGAAGCTTTATAGAAACTCATGCGAAAGATTCGGATCCAGTTCTTGGTAAACAAGCTAGGACAAAATGCTGCATCATCGTGTCAAACAGGAAGCTGGTAAACTAGTAAATAGGAAGAAAATGGATTCACTGATTTGTGAAAGCTCAGAGCTGACTCTGGAATTTGCAATAAGCTCTTCTCTGCAATTCAGCCTTCAAACACCATGTGCCCTTTTGATGAGACGTGAAGATCTCAATGGAGCAGCTTGTTTATTTATTTTTTATTGCCTATCTGTTCAGAGTCGAATGGACGTGAGAAACAAAATTGTTCAATGTACAAATAAACAATTCTGGGTATGGTTTGTCAATTGCCAAAAACAAATAGCCATTTCTTTTAGTATTATATTCCTCTAAGATGTGCAATATTAAGTCTGCTTATTCTTTTATAAAGAGTTGTGGATGAGAAGGTGGTTTTAAAAAATGGTTAAATAAATACAGATTATGGAAATGCTGCATTAAAGGATTTTATAGTGAAGCTCACTTTTTGCTTGAGCAACTTTAATGATATATACCGGCGTTTCTCAACCTCAGCAACTTTAAGACTTCAATTCCCATGTTAGCTGGGGATTCTGGGAGCAGAAGTTGCTGAGTTTGAGAAACACTGATATAGACTACCCTCAGTGGATTATTATAGAGAAAAATGGGAGAAGGAAGCATTATGCATACCATTCTGAATTTCTGAAGGAAAGGTAGATTATCATTCTAACAAACAGATAGTACAGGTAGTTCTCGGCTTGCAAGAGTTCATTTAGTGACCATTCAAAGTTACAACGGCACTGAAAAAAGTGATTTATGACCATTTTTCACAGTTACAACCATTGTAGCATCCCCATAGTCATGTGATCAAAATCCAGATGCTTGACAGCTGACTCACATTTATGGTGGCTGCAGTGTCTAGGAGTCATGTGATTGCCTTTTGCGGCCTTCTGACAAGCAAAGTCAATGGTGAAACCAGATTCACTTAACAACTGTGTTATTAATTTAACAATTGCAGTGATTCACTTAACAACTGTGGTGAGAAAAGTCATAAAATGGGGCAAAACTCACTTAAAAAATTTCTCACTTTAACAACGTAAATTTTGGGCTCAATTATCATCGTAATTTGAGGACTACTTGTATGCCTTCCTACTACTCTGAAATTAATAGCAAAATAAATAAGAGTAAGACGCTAATGATAGAAAAGTCCATATTCCCTAGATACAATTTGGTAGGGATAACATCTCTGCAGAATAAAAAGCCTTCTGGTGAAAAACATTCTCTAAATTCACAAAGTATGCAATGACTTAATATAAACAAAGGACCTTTGGTCTCATATATTTGTGTCTTCCCAACTTCTTCCCTCTGGCCACTGTCTTTCATACTTTCATTTATTCCCACATGAATAGGAGGTAAAAAGGAGCAGACATTCTGGCACAGTGTGAATTTCTCACATAAGTCAGGTGGGTAGGAAGTCTGGAGACAGTAGCTGAATAAAAGAGTCACTGGAGAGTGAAATATCACTCAGAAAATGGTGAGAAGGAAGTTAAAAGAGAAGACAGGAAAGACTAAGGTGGAACTTTAATATTGGAGGGAAATTATTAATCAGAAATGAAATGAAATTGATAACGAAAGCAGGGCCAATTAGATAGACTGAAGAATAGGGGTGGGAAGGATCTTTCCTTTGGAGCAAGGAGAATCAAGGCTTTATGTTTGTAGAAGCTATGAATAATTCTTGCCAAGAAAAATGAGGCTAGGTGCTAAAGAACTACGAAATTACCTATAGGGTTTCCTCATGTAGTTAGGACTATTCTGCTAAGAACAGCTTCTTTCTTCACTGATCGACAGCTGACTAATAAGCTGAAAAGCACTCTTTTTCCAAAAGTTGTTTGTGTTTACTGTCCACCTCAAAGAGATTATTTGTGGAATGAAACCTTTAGGGTAGACTCACTCAAGCCTAAAGTATTGAGAATCTTCTTGAAGGGAATAGCATGTGTCATTTGAATGCTATGGGCTATTACTGAACAAATAAAGGATGTGTATGTGGGGGAAGCAGAGAGGAAAAGAAAAAAGTATGCTAATTAATTTCACCAATTCAGGGAAATTAAATGTGACTACATAATTTGCCTCTGAGGAGATCAGAGCCTTGTCCTTCAAATTTTGCTCATCACCAAAACAAAACAAAACAAAAAAGAAAGAAGCAAACCATCTCCTCCAAAAAGAGGCAATTTCTTAGACCAGTGGTTTGGGAATATTGCATGGAAAAACAATTGGGGAATGAGAGGGAGAAAGTGTTTGTGTTAATGAGAAAAATCCTCTTAAGATTTATAGGCTGCAGAGCAGAAAAGGAGTTACTGAATGAGTGAATATGGGATGAAGGGTATATTAATATCTTTTGCCCAATGGGAACCAAACAAGGTTGCAGAAACGGTCTGATGATTAGTACACTACAGCACTCTTAGTCCCGTTGACTCATCTGTCCTTCTAGTCTGACCTTGGAGGAATGGATTTAATATATTCTCGGTTCTTCACCTATTTACTGGAAATAAACATTTTTTTTCCCCTTAAAGGACACTAATGGATTAATATACAAAGAATGAAGGGGTTGGTCACTCAATTACTCAGGCTTGAATCCTGAATTTAATAGCTCTTACTCTTTAGCAGACACGAACAGGATTAAGTTGGCAGCCTGAATTTAACCTATGGCAATTTTCAACAATATGCCAGTGGTATAGTGGAGCCCAGAAGGAATGAATTAGTACAATAATAATTCGTACAAAAATAGAGCAGATCTTCCTGATAATCTGACACCAGAAAGAGGTGGAATTCCTGCTTCATTGTTAATGGGCAGAGAAATTGGGTTTCTACAAACCCACTTTTTTGTGTGTGCAAGTCACAGATTTGGATATAAACATTTGCCCTTGATTCAGAAGAGTAGCATTTCCCCTTCCCTGCCACAATTGTCTTTAATAAATAAATAAGTCATTGCAGCATAATCCTGCTGTTTACCAAATTATGTCTGAGATCAGGCTGTATAGCAATTACTTAATGCAGCAATAGCAGACACTCTATTGTAATGTCAATGGCTCAGCAGAACGGGGAAAATGATGAAGGAAATTGGCAGTTTTTGATTGCATGTTTAAAACTGAAAAGTCTATGCCAGCTAAAGTAAACTCTCATTGAAATAAAAGCTAAGTGCTCTCTTTTATAAGGCCACTCTTCTGGTAATAAAGCAGGTGTTTTTTTTTATAAAAAGGGTAAAACATGTATAATGGCTCAGCTTTCTGCCTGAATCAATGGGATGTTGACTGTGATGTGGCTGCTGCACAGCACCTTTCAATGGTTTTCAGTCCTGTTAAGACACCTGCTGGGCACACCAGGCTGTCAAAGTTCTGCCATAACAAATGTAAGAAAATTCCTTTGGCTGCCCCCCATTCTAGCATCATATGTGCTTCTGAAAAGGCAGCTGACCTCACCTTATGCATTTCCATTATTTTTTTCCCCTTATTACTGCAGAATAAAAATAGAGAATCTGGAGCTCTAAGGCCACATGTAGCCTTTAAATTCCCTTTAGAGATATATCTGATTAGAGTAGTTGGAAATTGGTGGAACAATTTCTGGATATTTTGAGATAGATACATAGATTTAAAAAAAGCTAGTCTGTGTCCACATATATGATGGAGTCTGGTTCATTTTAGACCATTACTCTTTTCACTCTGGCTCATAGATTCTCCCAAAACAGTAATATAGTACCTGTTTTATTTGCCAGGGTTAAATAGAACTGCATGTATTATGCTATTCTCTAGGATAGTGTTTTCAATATTTTCTGTGGATATAATTTATTAACTAAGTTTGAAAAAGGCAGAGAACACTTAGTTAAACAAGGACATACCTCCTGTGTTTTAACTATAAGAGCACAGTTGTACATATTGTGTATTATGGTTGCATTTGTGCATGCACCAACTCCATTTTGAAATAACTGTTTAATCCAATTTGTGTACCCAAAACAAAAATCAAACCAATTTTTAAAAACTTCTTAAATTATTTTATGTGCCCTGTACCCAAAATAACAGCTTTAGCAAAAAATTAGCACAAACATGCTAATGAAAAATATTGTTATTTAATAGAAATACTTCAATACTTAGAAACTAGACATGAGTCGATTGCTAGACAAATGAAATCTCATCACATCTTTATTTTTTCTGTTTAGGTTGCTTACCCAAAATCACAGATCCATTTACCATAGCTAACCACAGGTCACATTTTGGGCAGAAGATTGACCATGAGTTTGGGGATTGGAGCAGGTTCTATGACAATTCACCGCAGCTTGCCATGGCCAATTCATGACAATTCACCACAGCTCGCCATGGCCAACCTGCCACAGCCAATGCACCATGGCCAACATGCCACAGTCAACTTGCATTGCCAACTCACTGCAGGACAACTTGCCATGGCCATCTTGCCACAGGACAACTTGCTGCAGGACAAGAGTTACACTAATATTAAAGATATGGTGGAATAGAATCATTAAAGAAAGGATGCAAAAGGAGGGACAGAATGAAATTTGAATGGCAAAAATTAAAATAATTTTTATTTATTTTAAATAATTAAATAGAATTGTTAAATTGTCCTGCAATGAGTTGTCTTGCGACAAGTTGGCCATGGCGAGATTGGCTGCTACAAGTTGGCTATGGTGAGTTGGCTGTGGTGAGTTATGAGTCCATTCCCATTGGAACATAGATTGAATGGACTCATTGTTATGGACCATCTGATAGACTTCTGTGGATCTACAGTTTGAGAATCCCTGTTCTAGAGAAACCAAATCTGAATTAAAGAAATCCAGACAACTACTTGGGTGACAGTCAAGAGTTGAAGCTTTCTGTATCTTTTCCTGCCATATAGTTGCCATCCAGATTTTGAAGCTCAGATCAGATATCCCAGCTATTCCTTGTGAGAACTAAGCCAACCACACTATTACCTCTATCTTAATATGTTAATGAGTGACATTTACTATTTTGTAAAATGTGTAATTTTAAGGATATGACTTTAATTCGTAGAAGCTAGATTTTATTTATTTATATATTACAAAATTGATAGATTAAGAAATAATTTTGAATATCTTTTACAGATAGGGACAATTTTGAGCATGTTGCTTAATATTTCATATTTTTATTTTGGTATCCATACTGTATAATGTTTTATGTTCTGGTATAATATGGGGGTTAAAATTTGAAATTTGAGATTTAAGTCAACATTAATGTGATGCTGATGGAATGGGTTTCTGGGAACTATATGGTTAATGCTTGCCTACTTGATAAGTCTAAGTTTCATATTATTTCATTTTAGAATCTCAAATGTAGGATCTCTGTAATGTGTGTTGCATTTCTCTGTATTCATTAGGAAAACCGAAAATCCTTCCTTGTCGAGAATTCCCATCCAAAATGCTAATAATGCTTAATGTTAAGTGGAGACCAATTTACCTGATTATAGAGCACATCATCCACGAGTAGCCTTGCTTTAACTGGTTGTTTGAGAAGCCTGGAGGCTAAAATTTTATTTTGTAAAGCAGGCTTCCTGTTTCGATTGCTTTTGTTGTTATTTTTATAGTTTTAATTCTTTTTTGAGTCAGATAGAATCATAAGGCTGAAAGGAACCTTGGAGGTCTTCTAGTCCAACCCTATTCCCAAAGAATTCCAAGAATTTTGAGAACACCTTTTGCACTCTTGATGGACTAGTTGGTTTTGTTTTTTTTAAGGGTAATACTGGAAAAATGTCATCTGTACTTTCTTCAACTCTGTTTGTTTTTCGTGATGTCTTCTTGAGACAGTCTCTAGCATCTGAATTTATATATTTCCAAGGCTGGGAAGAAGATGTAATTAAAGTTGTAGAAAGTTGCTTAAGGATGGATTACATTATATTAAGAAAGATGTATAAATGATTTGAGGCTGACAGTACTATAAGGATAAAGTCATGGGGACAGAACTGTTCCAAAATAGATGATAGATTATTTCTTTTTCTATGATTCTATTTCCAAACTATAAATCTTGACCCCAAAAGAGTGAAATGCTAAATATAGGTCAAACAATCATCTTAAACATAATTCCTTCAACTGAAATAGCCAAAAGTTCACAACTGGGAACTATTTATTTCTCCGTATTGTGACAAATGAATATCAGAAAAATAGCTCAACTAGATTGCCCTTACAGCTCTTGAAAGAAGAAAACAAATGCTATGATGGGAGTTTTGAACACCAAGGAGTTCATTCACCAATGTTGTTCAGATTTGTTTTAAAAGGTAATTTAATGCAACTTGGCCAGCAACAGCTAGACTTTTTATTGAACACAGAATCAATGTGGCATCAAATGGCTTAGATGTCATTATATTAAAGGCTGGCATGTAGGAATTGAAAACTAATTCAGCTACCATCTGAAGTAGCAGTAAAGTAGAACTCTAGGTACTTCAACTAATCCTTGGGAAAAAATATCATTTTCTGTGATTGAAAATATAAAGCCCATGTTCCTTCCTCTAATTGTTGTTATTTTACAGCCAATACAGGCTGTGGTCTAAATAAATAATTGAGCACATGTTTATGGCTACCGATGCTAACCAAATAATTGAATGGGGGAACTAATAAAGTGTAAATTAAAATACAAAATAAAAACAAAAAGGATAGGATAGGATAGGACCGGACAGAATAACAGAGTTGGAAGGAAGACAAAGCATATAAATCAAAGAAACATTTACACAATATAATGATGGTTGATTCCTGTCCCCACCCTCCCCCATCCTCAATATTGGGATTTAAATCATTACCTTAGAATACCTAAAAGCACCTCTATTTTTGAGGAAAATACATTTCATGGTATTTCTTGGGCAGCCTTCAGAACTGAAAAATCTCCCAGAAGTATATATTTTTGTTGCGAGTCCTTCTTCTTTGGCAGCTCCTTATAGCAGCGCAAATATGATCATGGGTAGTTCTAGTCTCCCTTTGAATTGAAAGCAATCTACAGTCCTTCTAGCAAACCCCAATCTCTTTGCAATGAGATGTGTTTGGAGGAATCTTAACATCCACCTCAAACTCCCAATATTATCTTTTCAGAAGTTTTATATATGATTTTCTTGCATTTCCAAGGATCCCTATCACGTACCATTTGGCAATGAAATAAAGGCATTGATTTAAGACTTTACGTAACCTAGGTACATTAATCTATGCTTAAAGATATGCATCTTTAAGGCAAGAAGTGTCATCTTATAAATATAGTGACAATGTGTTTTTTGTTCTGATTTTGTTCTATATAGTATACCCTGCCATTCATAACCTGCAGTTTTCCAACCCATGTGTACATGCACACTGTAGGCCCAAGTGCTATTTAACCTGTAGGTAGAAGCCATCTGACCTGAGTAGATGTACCCTGTTTTCTCCAAAATAAAACATCCCCTGATAATAAGCCCAATCGGGCTTTTGAGTGCATGGCAATAAGGCCAAGCGCTTATTTCAGGTTCAAAAAAATATAAGGCAGGGTCTTATTTTTGGGGAAACATAGTAATATCTCCCTGTGTACACATTCAAAGAAATAAGAGAAATTAGTGATGACTTTGCAGGCAATATAGATTGCAGTATTGGTTATTTTTAAGTTGGCTTAACTGTATTTACCGTTATTATTTTTCATACATAAATTATTGAGATATTATTTTTCTTTTTCTTTAAAACACCCCACAACATTTTCATTGCTATAATGCAAAGAGTAGATAGAGCAAATGTTCTATGATGCTTTAAGCAATTCAGTCCCTACAGCTGTCACTAGAAGTGCCAAATGTCAATTTGGACATTTCAGTCCTTGTAGATTTTAGCAGGAATCTAATTAAAAGAGAAGGTGAGGGAGAGAATAAAGATATATCACTCCCCGTATATTTTCATCCAACTACATTGCTAGTGGATGAAGATTATTATTATCCTTTTCCCCAGAGATTGTTAGGAAGAAACCAGGAAAGAATAAATAAGAAGTTGTGGCCTCATGAAGTTTTTACATTATGACAACTGAGAATTCCAGAAAATGTTCTTACTTTCGAAAGAAGATTTTCTATCTTGATAATCAGGGTGAATCTTAAAATAGATAATTCCTTTGGTGGTGGTCATGGTAAAAATTAGGGTAAAACTAAGTGTTCTTTATTAAAGATTTAATGGGGCTGTACAACAGAGAGATATAATTGTTTCAGAATCTCAGGTTTTAATAGATTAAAAATTAAGTTCCTCTAACCTGTCACAAATTGCTTGTTCTACAATACTTTTTTTTACTGAAGCTAATTTTATATGGAATGCCCTTCTCTGGAGATCAGTATAGGTTGGACACATGAATCTTTAAACAGCTACATGCTTTAATAAATTGGTAAATCAATTAGAAATGATTGGAGTAGAAAATAGACATTGGCAATGGATAGCATTTACCTGAGAGACTCCCCCCCAACACCCAGTGTTCCAGCCAAGTCTATCAACTGAGAGTGATTTCTCATGTCAACATTTTATAGTTGGAAACTGAAAACCAAGATGAAAATATGTTACATCAGTTGAGGAGTGTGTGGACACGCATAATTTATCTTATCCCTTTGAAATGTATGCGAGACAACTGTGAAAGAGTTCAGAAGCCGCTTGCTTTCTTTGTAAGGGGGCTAGTTGTAAGAAACAAGCACTTATATACAAAACTGATTTTATTGACTGTTTCCTGTTTCTTACTATAGATTAAGCATTGTGGAAGGCAGATGAAAACAAAATTAATTAATTTACCATCATTTTAATTTTATTATAGTAAGCCAATTAACAAGAAAAACATAGATGCAAACATTAACAATATAACTTCAGAATTAATAATCGTGCTAATAAAAAGCAAAAGCAAAATAGACTAGAATTTTTTTTTTTTTTAATTTGTATACCGCCCTACTCCCGAAGGACTCAGGGCAGTGAACAGCCATAGAATAAAAACATATAAATACAAAATTTAAAATAGAATAAAATGAATTAAATAATTTGGCTGAACAAATTTAAAATCCCAATAATTTAAAACCAAATTTAAAATTTCCATTTAAAAAAGGGAAAGACTTAGGTCAGACCAGCTTGATAAAATAGGAAAGTCTTGAGAGTGCGACGGAAGGTACGCAGATCCAGGATCCTCCGTATCTCCGGGGGGAGCTCGTTCCAGATAGTAGGTGCCCCCACAGAGAAGGCTCTCCCCCTGGGGGCTGCCAGTCGACATTGTTTGGCCGGAGGAGCCCCTCTCTATGGGAGCGTACTGGTCGGTGGGAGGCTATTGGTGGTAGCAAGCGATCCCGTAAATAACCAGGTCCTAAGCCATGGAGCGCTCTAAAGGTGATAATCAAAACCTTGAAGTGCACTCGGAAGACCACCGGGAGCCAGTGCAGCTCGTGCAGGAGAGGTGTTACATGGGAGCGCCACGTCGCTCCCGTCACACCCGCGTGGCCACACTCTGTGCCAGTTGGAGCCTCCGAGTGCTCCTCAAGGGGAGCTCCATGTAGAGAGCATTACAATAGTCCAAATGGGAGGTGACGAGGGCATGAGGGACCGTGCATAAGGAGTCCCGATCTAGAAAGGGACAGAACTGGCGGATCAGGCGAACCTGATGAAAAATCCTCCCGGTCATGGCCGTCAAGTGCTCTTCTAAAGACAGCCGTGAATCCAGGAGGGCACCCAAGTTGCGAACCCTTTCCGTGGGGGCCAATGATTTGCTCCCAATAGTCAGCAATGGCACCAGCTGACTATATCGGGACGTCGGAAACCACAGCCACTCGGTCTTGGATGGGTTGAGCCTGAGCCTGTTTCTGAGATCAAAGCTTAACATAATAACAGAGTTGAAAGGAACTCAGAGTTGGAGCTTTTCTAGTCCATCCTCCTGCTCAAGCAGGAAACCCTATATCATTATAGACAAATTGTTATCTAATCTCTTCTTTAAAATCTTCAGTGTTGGAGAATCCAACATGGAGAATCCACAAATTCCAGAGGCAAGTTGTTCTATTGATTAATTGTTCTAACTATCAGGATTTTTTTCCTTAGTTCTAGATTGCTTCTCTCCTTGAGTAGTTTCCATCCATTGCTTCTTGTCCTGTCATCTAATGCTTTGGAAAATAGACTGACTTCCCTCTTCTTATGGCGGCCCCTTAGATATTGGAACACTATTATGTCACTGCTAGTTCTTCTTTTCATTAAACTAGACATATTCAATTCCTTCAACTGTTCTTCATATGTTTTAGCCTCCAGTCCTCAACTCTAATCATCTTTATTGCTCCTCTCTGCAATCTGCCTAGAATCTCAACATCTTTTTTATATTGTGGTGACCAAAACTGGATGCAATATTCTAAGTGTGGTCTTACCAAGGCATTATAAAATGGTACTAACACTTCATGTGATCTTGATTCTATCCCTCTGTTAATGTAGCCTAGAACTGTGCTGGCTTTTTTGGCAGCTGCAGCATACTGATGCTCATATTTAAGTGATTTTCCACTAGGACTACAAGATCTCTCTCATAGTTACTACCATTGAGCCAGGTATCTTGGTGATGACTCCCTTCCTCTGGGACAGCTTACTCCTTCTCATTATGTTGGGAGCTATAAAATATGGCATTTCAGAAAGGCATTTCGGGTATGTGAAAATCATCTTATTTCTGAATGGTGGTGAATTGGTTTAATTGAATATAAACATATTAATGGATTTTTGTTTTTAAATGTATATTAAATGTTTTTAAATGTATATTAACACTCTAACAGCTCAGAGTCTTTGGAAACAGGTTTGTATGTTAGTGTTGGTAATTTTTTAAAAGCCCACCTTATTATTCATCCTCTTGAGGTACTTTTGTTACTTTTGACATGGTAAAAAGTAAACAGCCTTAAATAGTACAGCAGAAAGGAGAAAGGGGTACTAAAATTTTAAGCTCTGTTATAAATAGCTTTATTTTGCCCCTTGGACCTGCAATACTTGCTGATGTCATCGATCTAGCTTGTTTTAGGTCTCTTTCTAGCTTTAAATACTAGCAGTAAAATACTAATCATAATCTCAATGACTTGATAATGGTCCTATGCTGTACAAAATTGTGGAAGCTATAAGCTATGGTTATCTTTTCCCCTTTCAATTTTCTGAGTCTCATGCTCCCTGCTCACAACATTAGTGCTAGAAGCAAAAGCAACAAAGAGTGAGATTTTTTATTTATTTTATTTCATTTGTCAAGAACGTATTAGGTAATATATATAAGTATAAGCATGAATTGAATACACAAAATAGATACAAATAGAATTCACTAATAGGTTTTGCAGAAAATATTTTTAATCAACTAAAGACTTATTTAAATATCCAAGTTTGAGGCAAAATAAAACAAAAGAATCTTTTCATTTTAATGTTATGCTTTTCTGGTTTATAAGTATAATGGTGGGAAATTTTGTTGATTATTCTGTAATAGTTAACCTCCTCCTTTCAAAAAAGTATGAATGCTTGAAGTTATGGCATGCATTATTGACTTTCTGATACTGGGCCAGAACCAAATCCAAAAATATGCGCAGCCTGGACAAAACCTAATTTTTTTGGAAGAATAGAGTTGGCTGTCTAGAACTGTAAACAAGATGATTCCACAGTGCAACATTTGACTGCCAATTGCCATGAATAACTTTTCACTTTAATTTTAACCTAAATGCAACAATCTTAGAATCTGTCCACAATCCAGAGTTTTCAACTTTGGAGTGTTAAGTAAATTTTGTAGTGTTAATTAATATGTGCTTTTTTAACTACAAGTAAGGATTGGAAAAGATTTTAACTCTGTATTTGACTTAGCCTTCTATCCTTCTGAGGTTGGTAAAATGAGGACCCAGATTATTGGGGGCAATATGCTGACACTGTAAACTGCTTAGAGAGGGCTGTAAAGCACTGTGAAGTGGTATATAAATCCAAGTGCTATTGCTGTTTGGAATCTTCTTCCTTAAGGGAAAAAAATACAGTCTGGTTGCCTTTTGAAAAATCACTTTTGAGACAAATATGACCTGGGTAACTGAGAACCTTCACAGACATTCTGCATTTGGAAGTACAAATGTTGATGTCCAGCCTTTTCTTAAAAGTCTCCAGTGATGGAGCCCCCACAAATTTTGAAGGCAAACTGTTCCACAACCCACATTGATTGTTTTCATTGTCAGGAAATTTCTCCTTAGTTTTAGGACAGTTCAGAGATCTGACAAAGTAACTTAATTTTGTTTAATGATGCCTCTTCTTGATTATATGTGTTATATTTAAGCTCACTATAAATAGCATGTTAAGCTGTGGGCAGGGGAGCCCACAGTAGTCTTTCCACTTCCATATGCATCAGAATTCTGATTCAGTGATATCGGTGCTTACCTGGAGATTTTTACAGAAAAAAAGTGGGAGTTGGGTTTATCTTAATGGAAATTATTTTACAACAAAACATAGATGTACACATTTCTATAAATTCCCATGGGAAATATATATATATATATATTTTAAAAAGCCTAACTTTTGTGAAACTTTGAAATACTGTCTTTTCATGTAATTAATTTTAGGGCAAAGTCTAATAAATTACATTTGATATTATTTGAAGACACTTATATATTGAAAAAATGCACAACATGCATATGCCCAGCCAAATACCGAATTTTAAGCCATATGCATCTATTTAAGTTTTGCAGGAAAAAATGCAATTTATTTGTGGTGAAAGTGTGGCAGATTCTTTACTGCTTTCCGAAAACAGCCTTTATAGTTTTATTTCAAGAAAGCATCCCTGAAACTGATGACATGCTCAAAAACTAGGCAATGTCTTTAGAAGTTGGCAGGATGTGTATGTTTGAGCATTGTTGCCCTGAGACATCTGCCAGAATTGTATCACACTTGATTTTTTAAAAATAGTTTAATTTAAAATAACAGTGCAGAAGGTAACATAACTTGGTGGCCTCTAGCATCATTTCTACATAAAGAATATCACTAGACTTTCCAAGCATTCTTAGGAAATTTAAAACAAAAAGGTTGGTTGGCTGTAGTACTTTAATTCTAAGTGTGGTATGGTAAGGTAAGCCAGGATGATAGGTATGCTGTCATGATAATTGTATCCTAAGGTTTAGTTTAGTCACTGAGTTAGCAAACAGGGTAGTAACATGAAAGTTCAATGGGTAACAAAATGACCAGACTTGCTAAATGTCCTGAAGGATTGGGTAATGAAGTGTGTGGAGTTTCCTGAACAACTTCTGATTAACTGCATAGAAAAATGTTTTTTCTAAGTAAGCATTGACTTCAAAAAGAATATAAAGCAAATTTGAGGGACGAACCACATTGAGAAAGCAGACAGGAAGCACTGAAAGTAGTTTGAGAGTTTTACAGAGGAGTGAAAAATGAAATTTAAATTAACAGATTTTTCTCTCTGTCAGGAATTTGAATTTGGTTAGCTTGCATGTCTGTGAAGAAAAGAAGAAGAAATAATAATAGATTTCCACTGGTAGTATAAGAAGCAAAAATGAAGATGGACAGGTAAGGTGTTGGGTAAAAGATGGCAAGCTTGAGTAGAAGATTTTTAATAGGATCTTATGGGTAACAGAAAGAAAGAAGGATCAGTTACAGAGGAAAGACACAGATGGATAGCCCAGAATTGAAACAGAAAATGTCAGGAAAACAAAATATTAACATGATCTAATTACTAAGTATAACAAAAAAAACACTTATTTAGATACATTCATAATAAAGAATAATAAAAGAAAAAGAATCAGCATTTCAATTGCTCAATAAAGATGGCAAAATTCCAGTAGGTAATGAAGACAGGGCAGAGATCGCCAAGTAGATAAAAATGCCATTTTTTTACAGCAGAATTACTGGATGTCACATGATTTATTTAAATGAGATTCAGTCTAATTTATGTCCTCGTCCAGGCTGCCATATTCAGTGTGGTATGAAGTAGCAATAAGGCAGTAAGACAGGATTGCTCAGCTTAATTTATCTGATAGAAAGTCACTTTTCTTCACACAAATTGATAAGTGAATTAACTTACAAATTTTACATTTTGATTCTTGCAGATCAAAAAATAATTTGATTGCAATTGAGTAAATACTGAATGGGGGTGTGATGGCTCTGCGCTTAAAGATGCTGAGCTTGTTAGCTGGAAAGCTGACAGCCGGGGTTCGAGACCCAAGCATTGCACAACAGGATGAGCTCCTGTTACTTGCCCCAGCTCCTGCTCACCTAGTAGTTCGAAAATATGCAAATGCAAGTAGATAAATAGGTACCACTTCAGTCAAAGGTAACAGTGTTGCAGTACGCCTTAGCATATAGTCATGCTGGTTACGTGACTATGGAAATGTCTCTGGACAATGCTGGCTCCCTTGGCTAAGAAACAGCGATGAACACTGCCCCCTAGACTGGACTCAACTGGACAGGGGAAACATTTACCTTTACCCTTAAATACTAAATATAATATGTAGAACAGTTATACCTTAATGACTCATGCTTACATGCTCAAAATCAGGGTGGGATTCTAATGGTTTGGACCAGTTCAGGCAAACCAGTAGCTCCAACGATCAGCTGGGAGTGAACCGGTTCTCCCTGACGATCAGATGGGCCCACCCGCCTGCGCTATTTTCCTATCTTTATCTTCTCAGCTGATTCACATGGCAGAGCAGATTGCTGTGCCTCAGCTATGTTTCTCCTCCAAAGAAACGCGGAAGTGAAGATTTCTTCAAAGTGTGCATGCGTGCACAGTGTGATCACCACTTCCCAAAACATTGTAAATCAGCAGCAGCAGCAGAAAAACATTAAGAACATTTGAGTTTATATATCGTAAAACAGTAGAGCTACTGTGTCTATGTAGCACATGTTCTGATGACTGTTACATGGGGGAGGAAGGAAATACACAAAATTCTAACCTGCTTCCATCTACAAATCATCTGGGTTTTTGTAGCACAAATATGGGAAGAAGTAAGGAAGGGCGGGAGGGAGGGAGGATGGAAGGAGGGAGGGAGGAAATCTATTGTATAAAAAGGAAATACGGCTCTCATAACTTGCCTAAACCAATTGTTCTTGCTAACCTACTACCACAGCAGACTCACAATATTATTTTATATATATTTCAAAAGTCCCAAGAAAAGAAAACTAGGTTAACTTTCCACTCAATCTCTTTCTTTAGTGCAGGCAATGGAATTACTCATGAACTCAATCTGTAAACTATCTTTTTTTCTTTATGTTTACTTGTCATCTGTTACAAGCTGAGGAGCGAAGGAAAAAGATACTGCGCAGTAAAATCCATAAGAATGATCTAAAGCTTACTCATATGTATGGAATAAAAGAAAGGGAAGTTTATTTTGCCCTTCTTGATTGAAATTTTGTCAATTACCTCTCCATGACTGTGATATTAATGACAGGCTTCTACACTGATTTTATATACATTTTTTAAGGAGATCCTGATTGCAGATTAATCTAACTTTCACTTCTTGCAACACATCTGCATGAGGATTCTCTTACCAATTTAAAAACATCTCTGAATTTTGTTATTCCCATAACACCAGCAGTCTTGGAAGCTCATTTATTTACAGCTCAGCTGCATGCATGCATGCACATGTACATATTTGCTATTCCTTTTTGGGGTAAGCAACATGATACAAATTGAAAAGGAGAGCAAGAATTAGTAAACCATAACTAATAAGACAAAGAAACACTTTAGCCCATAAATATGGAAAAATAACTGAGAACTAACATAGTAAATAAAGGTATAAAATGGGTCTAGTACCAATATATACATTAGTGTCTCTCTCTCTCTGTTTGTTTGATTATTCTCTTCCCCTTCCCCTTCCATTGTGTACGTATTACATTAGGGAGAAATTGAACCATACCTTAAGAGTATTTGTATTGTATGCATTCAAATTAGGTGTAATTCTTAGCTTCTGAAGAGAGTCTAAGATAGGGAGGTGAAGAAAACTTCCTCCATATAAATCCCAGAAAGTTGTTATCAGTGTAATTCATTGACCCAATAGCATTGTTCAGCAAAAAACAACTTCATGTATTTATCTCCTCATCTTATTTTTGTCTGATATTTTAGCCTAGTTCCAGATGCTGTCACCCACTATTTCTTATCTTACCCTTTGTGTCAGACAGAAACATTAGCACCAAATCTTTGCACTTGAGTTATTCACATTTCTTCTTTCCCTTTAGCAGAACCTCTAAAATTATATTCACATTTCTCCTTGAAAATATTCTCAGTGAGATATTGCAGACGACAGGGCAATTATGGCCACTTGAACATACCTCACTCTAAGAACTCTCTCAGAACAAGGCACATTGTTCTGGGAAAGGAGGTGGGATGAACTCTAGCAATAGAGTACACCAGATTCTAGAACTAAGTTGATTGCACCAAATTAATCTTTGGGATCTTAAAAGTTGTATTTTAAGGAAGGGTTTTTTTGTTAATATTCAGAAACAGACAAGAAATTTTAAATGTACTTACATGTAATCATCAGTTTTACCCCCACCCCAACTCTCACAGATTTAAAATGCTCCACAATTTTTCTCACTGCCACAATTTTTACAAAGCTTTGAATTGGGCCTGTGGAAATCAGTGCACACTTCAACAGACCAACAGTGAGCAGCAAAAATTGGTCATCTGGTAGCGTGCTTATCCCTTTGCCTTGCTTCATGTTTTCAATGCAAATTTTTTAAAAAAATGATTAATTCTTCCTTCCTCACTTGAAAAAGATGGATGGAAAAAGGTCTGACGCCCTTTGGTGTCTTAGTTCCAAAATGAAGAGATAAAGCTGAGGAGCCATGAGGAATGATGGGGAGAAAAATCCCACCAGAATTCCCCAGTTTGTTAGGAGCCAAGTGATCATTCATGGATTTTCTGCAAGAATAACCTGCCACTTCTTTTAACATTTCTTCTCATCTCTGTGATGTATACTGATGAGTTAACAGCTTATGTGCTTTCTCAGTCAAATGATTTGGACTGAGTTCATTTTTTATACTTTATTATGGCAGCTCTGTCAAGCTTCAAGGAAACCCAAAATGCTGGCAAGCATCCTGAAAAATGAACATTTGACACTTACAACTGACACTTCAGCCACCACTTAACCCTTTTCTGGCTCTACCACTTTTTATTCCTTCCAACCTAGTGGTCTGAGACCCTGTCGATCAGAAGGACTGGCTGCTGAGTCCAAAATCAGACCAGACCAAGGCAGAACCAACCTTTGTACAGACAGAGACTGACAAAAGAAAGATCAAATTCAGACATGAGCTGGGCCAAACTAGAAGGAAAAATAATTCCCAATTCATTTCTATGAGAGAAAATGTTGCATAATAGGTTAGAATGCTGCTGACTTCTTAATTTTAAGCCTCTTTACTTGTCCTTCTTAGTAATTTGATTGGAAGCAGAACAGTTACTAAGGGTTTGCAAAAAAATCAGAAAACATAGTAGCTCTGTATGCTTCCTCTACCTTGTTATTCTTTCTAGTTCAACAGACAGAAAGGTAGTCATTACTCTGTTGCCATCATAATTCTGAATAGCAAGGGAATGTAAAACTGAAGAGAATGAGACCAAATTTGAGAAGAAGCTGACAAAAGTGAGACTGAATTTTAAATTGGGTCTGAAATAGTAACCTCAGAATTTCCCCATTATATCCCCAGTGGACTGGCAGTTGGACAAAGAATGGTGAGAATGGTGGCTACTATATTCTTCCTCCCCACTTCTATATTCAGCCCATTTATATATATATACACACACAGCTACTCATAGAAGCAGCACAAAAGAACAGGAACACAAACACACAACACAATATTTAGTTATGGAAAACGAAATATAGATACTGCTAAGTAGCTGGATAGAATTGCAGTATCCATGCTGTGAATCTTTTCTCTTATCAAACGACTTCACCTATTCTTAAAAAGGAAAGAATAGTAATTCACTCCCCCCTTTCCTTCTCTCTCTCACACTCCCACATTCACACACGCCTCTATCGCAAAAGGAATCTATTTGTTGGTGTCAAATGATTCAATATTTTTAATTAGCAACCAAAGTAGACACCGTGATACCTTCTAAAGCTCTGCTTCTAATTTAAATAATTGCACTCTTAATCAGCGGGAAATTCTATATAACCTTTAGAAACATGCACTTTCTTTTCCTCAAGAAAACTCTTTAAACATTTAAAAATCTTGGAACATTTTTCTATAGCAGAAAAGAGAGCAAAAGATAATTTAAAAGAAATTACCTTTGCAAGTACAAAATTATTGCTCAGTTCCTCTGAGTAATCCTTTTGTTCTATTTCACAGAAATTTTAAGCATTTACTCATCGACAGTGTTCACCAGAAAGATTCCAAATGCACAGATAAACTTTGAGACTTAATTTAGGTGTTGCACAAGATTGGTGACTTAAGGTGGCTGGGAAAATCATACTATATCAACAGTTGGATAAAGGATCCAGTAAATGCTTCTGTATAATAATATACCTTCCCATATGCTATGCTACCTTATTGTGGTGGTGGAGGGTCTTCTTGGATGGCATGAGCAAAGACCATTGGGAGTGTATGCCAAAAATAAATAATTGCAGCAGGTTCACCCAAAGGTAATCCCATCTGCCTAGCTAAACCAAGCAGACACCTATATTGGGTAACAGTGATGAAGGAAGATGCTGGACATGAAAGATCATTTTAGTGTCAATGAAGAACATGAAGAAGATGACTAGCAGCAAGGTTATTTACACTGTTGGGTGTAGATCAGCCTGGATCTAACTGTGGGGGGAATCATCTATCTACATGTTTGCTAAGAGTTGACAATGACTTAATGGCGCATTATCAGTTAATTGCTCAACGGTAATAAAGATCTCAACAGGAAAGGAAAGGATGGACAGAATAGAAAGAAAATAGACAGGATGACAAGTAGGTTGGTATCTGGGGGTATAAAAGAGGCATCTATTAGGAGACATTTTACTGTGCCTTTTCCTTTTTCCTTGATTAAGGAGTCACAATATCTATGGTGAGGGCCAAATAGGGGACAAATACATAATGGCAGCATCTGTGTGATGGCACCATTACACACATTTTAGCATCACCTTGATTTGCTATGTATGCTGCTCCTTTTATATATGTTAAGTCTATTTGGCAGGGTACGAAACTGAGTTTTCTGCTGAAAAATAGTAAAAAAAACAACAGTAGTGAATTTGGCAGAAAATTGCACAGTGAAGTTCATTGTGGTTTGGAGGGACTATTAGCAGCTTTTCTTTTTTTTTTTAAGTATTTGGAAAGCTGCATATATTTTATTGGTTGTAAATAGCTTTGTTTGTTTTAAATGATAAACAACAATTCTTTTTTCCTGAAGTTATTTTTTTTATGCTTGGAAAAGGAATAGTTTGGAAAGAAGATATAGAGTTCTCATTAAAGCCAAGATACATCTGGCATAATTAATTTGAAAATGGATATTCTTCCTCCTATTCAAATTGTTTTGTGGCCTCAGGCTAAGTACGTTGTGCCATCTCTCTTTCTTCCATGTACTGAAACTAATGAGAAATTTACTTCATTCCTGCTTAAGGACATTGTGTTGGAATACACCCAAGGACAGCATTTTTTTAATGGATCTAGGACAAGTTATGGGGTGCACATAACTTGTCTGCTCATATCTTGCCTCTCCTGCCCACTCTCGCATCTGATTCCTAATAGTAGGATCAGATCTGGAAGTATTTTCTTTTTCATTTTCTTATCAATGGTTTTCTCCTAGTGAAGTAGAGGAAAAATTAAAACAATGTCTTTTAATTAAAAATCTCATGCTTAAGTAGGACAAACATCTGTCAAATATATTTATTTCACTGGATTGTGGCTTTCTCTGTCCTGCTGCTTTTTTATGTGATTTTTGTATTAGTTGTAGAATAACTACAGAGGCACTGCTATCAATTTACTTAAAGGAAGAAACTCAAATTCAAGCAGTTTTTCATTTCTCTTAAGCTGCACTTCAGTTTGTAAATTTGAGCACTACATTCTATTTGCATACTGTAATAGTTGCATAGTTTTATTCCCAAACTGTAAAGTAACCAGCCCATGGGTGAAGGTAAATTATGAGAAGTTAATGGATTGAGATTTCTAGCTGAAATATTTATTTTGTACTTAAACATGTTATATATGTTCTAACAGAAATATATCAATTTTAACAGATTGTTCACATACACAAAAATGTTGCTTTCCATTACGAGAAATGAGGAGAAAATATTCACACATGAGCACATTGAGACTTGGCAGTCCCTGTTTGTCTATCAAAAGGCAAAGAAATTTTCATATGGTTTGGGTTTTTTTTTCTTTATCATAAAATTCACCAGAAACAGCCATTTGTGCAAAATACTGTTGCCTGCATATTGATGACATATCACATCTATTTTGCTTGCTTAAAACTAATTTTTAGAGTATTGTCGGTACATGTTAAAAATATAAGCAATGCCCTTCTAGGCTGGACTCCTGGCCCATTTAGTTCATCATTCTATTCTTCCTTGCAATTTACTGCACAAGGAAACCCACTAATCTGTCAACTGATGGCCTTCAGAGGCAGTTACACTGCTGTCAGGACTTACAGCCATTGATCACCATGATTTCCATGAATTGGTCCAAGTTCCAAGTCCTGGTGTTAGCTGTTACTTAAAGAGCTTGAGGTCTGGACACTTCCATAGCTAGCTTCCCTTTGGGAAGTCCTATTCTTCAACTGAGTGAGGATTGACTGTATTCTAACCAGCTTTCTATATATAGTGCAAATATAGGCATACTAATCATAGATAAAATTAATTAATGACAACACTAATTTTGCACTTCAAAAATTGGAAATGTAAGAATATGGACAAACTCAGATAAATATCTCTGGTTCCTCTGATCATTTTTCCTTGCAACAAAAATTCTATGAGGTAAATTGCGTTGAGAGAATGAGTGACCCAACGTCACCCAGTGACCTACTAAGCGGAGGGGTGGACTATAAACTTTGGTGGTTTTTCCACTGCTTTTCCATCTTTGACTGGGTACCATAGCCATCATCTTTACTGACTCTCCCTCCATATTCCTCTTGGCTCTACAATATCTATATTATGTTACATTTCCCAGAACTTAAAGTTTGTCACTTTCTTTGTCTTTTCCATAGCAGGGACATATCTAGGCAATATTTTTATTGAGCTCTCCTCCATCACCTAAATTCCTTGGTAGTTTCTCAGTTCCTTGGCCTGAAGAACATGAAATAATGCCATAAATCACAAAGATAAAGCCAACACTGAGCAGATTTTTAAAAACTCCTTAAAACTCCAATGCCATTGTTTTTTCAGGGAATCCAGTGTTTTGATTTTCAAGATATTAAAACATATCTCCATGGGATGAAAAAGAAAGGAAGAATCTTTAGTTTGGTAAGAACCCCCTTTGTTTTGAATCTTGAGTTGGCTAGTCCAAATAAGTATTTTGAAAAACTTTCACAATTCAGAACTGGACATTTTGCAAACTGAGAGACAGGCATGTAAAGTAAGAAAGAACACAATTCAGTTCGGAAAAATATAATATAAGTCTTGACTGGATTATATTCAAACTGAGTTTGAAATCAAAGTGACAATGCCTTTTTTCTCCTCATTCCAGTGCTTTGACACAGTCCTGGCCAAGAGGTGGGCATTTTGTCATTAGGTGAGTCGATTCTTATTTTGAATATTCAGCTGTTCACATTTCTGTAACAACTGCAGCTGCAGCAGTCTGGAACTGAGTTATTTCCCTATGGTCTTTTTGGCTTTGAACACATGGAAACCATCAGCAGGAAAACCCTGGCATCTAACAGGTTTATGGGCAATGCAATTTATTTTATGATCAAATTACACCAGAGTAATGCTGCCACTTGCATTACAAAAATTTAGTTCCTGTAATTGCTACTCTGGGGGTCTCCTCACCTCTCCATATACTTCTTATTTTTATTACTAATGTCAGTAACTTGTGAGTAGAAGGGGATAATAGACCTTAAATATAGCAACAGCATCTTGCTAAAGAAAAAATAGTAATGCTACTATTTCCTAGTCTTGTTGAGACTTATGCAATGTGTGCATTATTCTATGCCAAATATAAATGTATGCAGAATAAGGCTCAGGTAGTGTTGGCACTCTAGATTCCATTATAACCATTTCTTGATTTATATTTAAATAAATGTTATTTGCTATGTATAAGACCAAGAAGATTGATTAGTTAACATTTACAGAAGCAATTGAGTATGTGTTGAGGAAACCATCTGGTTTTTAGTGTCAGGTAGGATGCTTATATATAAAATGAAATAGTCTTACAGTAGGTTATTATCTGGGAGTGGAACAATACTATGGGATGCTACTTGCTGTTCAAAGAGGGGTGCATTTCTTGAAGTGTTTAGATTTCTTCCCCAAACTTCCTACAAATCTTTGCTCATCTTTGAAGTGTATTACTTGTTAAGAGGGGCAAAGCTTGAAATTGATTACAACAGTTATAACTCCAAGATACACATAAGACTTTCTTTCTGCTCTTCTTCATTGTTATGGCTGCAGAGTAAATTATACAATCATTATTTTTTTGAAGTGGCCTACTCTTTTTGATTATGTAAAAAATGAGTGAACAAAGAGTAGTCAATTTGAAGGAACTGAAGAAGAGCTAAATTGTACTTTCAGGTAACAATAATGTGAGGAAACATGCTGAACACATTTAATGACTGCAGTTACGACAATCTCAGTAAGGGTGCTTTACAAATCATAAAGCTTTTCCAATCATCATGAAATGTTGTGCTCTCCCCCACTACATGACTGTATTTCAGGTACTTCAGCAACCTGTTCACAATGGTGACCAATTGTTAAGTGCCCTATAAACATATGATCGCCATTTGCAATTTTCTCTGCTGGCTTTCCCAGAAAGTCAGTGAGGAAGCTGCAGGGAAAGTTGCAAAAAATTGCAAATGGAGGGAACATTGGATTTGAGGTCCATTCCCCCAGACCACCAAGTAATTTCTCTCCCATCCAAGGAAGGGAAATCCTCCCACATGCTAGAGCCATGATGGCGAACCTATGGCACACGTGCCTGAAGTGGCACATGGAGCCATGTTGCCTGGCATGCATGGCATTGCCTGTTTCTATTCCGGGTTTCTGGCATGAATGTGCATGCAATGATCAGCTGGCCTTTGTGGGTGCAGCAGTGCTGGAAACCGGAAGAGCTGGTTTTCCGTTTTCTGGCATGAGCATGCATGCTGGCCAGCTGATTGGAGTGTGCGCATGTGTGGCGGTAACTGGAAGACTTTCTGACTACCAGAAAATGGAAGTTCATTTTCCAGAGTGCGCATGCTCCCTTGACATCTCTTCTTCCTGATCATGGCTCAGACGCATGCACGTGCAGTGCTTCCTTTTCAGCAATGGTGGGTTCTCCCCAGTTTGCATCGGTTCTATAGAACCAGTAATAAAACAGGCAGGAGGGTCCGCCCACCAACCCCAACATCATCAAAATGCTTCTGCACATGCGCAGAAGAGTGCACACACACGAGTGAAGTGAGCATGCGTGCATGGCCCCACTGTGAACTGGTAGTAAAGGTAAGTAGAACCCACCCCTGCTTTTCAGTACTCGGTGCCAAAAAAGTTTGCCATCACTGTGCTAGAGGAATGGATCTCAAATATAATGAAAACACTACCATAGTAAATACCATTATTCTGAGCCTTTTAAAATGCCGGCATTCATTAGCATTTTAGCAAACGCCCTTGTTTTTGTCTCTCTGGAGTGGAAAACACTAGCGAATGCCAGAAGATAGTGTTCACAAGCATTTTCACCAGAGTTGAGGTCCATTCCTCTAGCATCCTCTCATGTGTTAGAGGAGTAGACCAAAATTTGGTATAAGTTCTAACAAACATCATAATTCTGAGCCTTGCAGAATGATGGCATTTGCAAGAATGTTAATGAATGCCTTTGTTTCTGGCCCTTTGTAGGAAATTTTGAGAGAAGAAATCCCTCAGTGGATTGGAGAAATGATCTCAAATCTGACAAAAATGCTAATGAACATCATTGTTCTAGTGATTGTTCTCTCTGGTGGGGTGGAGACAGGGCTCAGGCCTCCAGGGTATGGGGGGAAGCCTTGTCCCTGTCCCTGCCCCACCACACCCATGAGTTCCAGTCTCTCTTCTTGGTGTTATGTTTAATGGCCTTTATGGCCATTTAACAACTGCAACTTGGAGAACTGTAGTTGCAGTCATTCAGTAAAGCAGTCACATGTTGTTTTGCTCAATGTACACTTTGCTCAATGATTGAGATTCTGAACCAAATTGTGGTTGTAAATGGAGGACTACTGGTATAGTGAAGATTTGCAGGCAAATAAATTATGTGATATAAATAAACACTGCAGAATCACAAAGAAGAATTTGAAAAGGGTAGATATTTCAAAAGAGTGGGTGATGACTCATTCCCTAAGGGGAGAAAATTTATCCATGCAAGAGCTGGTGCTAAACCACTTGAAGTGATCCTATGTGGAAAAACAAAGACTCTCATCCATAGTTCTGTTGACATGTATTATTATTTTCTTAATAATCATTCTGCAACTGTGTACATAAGGTAAACCACATAGTTAGACAGCAAGAGAATTAGCCATTAGCTACGAACAGCAGCAGCAGCTATGGGTCAAATCTGTTTATGAAATATCTTACAGAAATTTTCCTAACTTTAAATTATTCAAGTGCTGGCTTCTCTCTCTTTAGCTCGCATATCAGAAAGAATAACACATAACAGATAGCCTCTGGCTAAGGCAGTGAAACCAAAGACAAAACAGGCAGTTTTAATTCATTGGCTCGTCTGAACTTCATATATCTGAAAGATGGTAGCTGCTCAGCAATTGTAAATATGTATAAATCTGATCAGTTTGTTAATTGTGGATTAATTTATTTCCTTTTCAATATTTTTTTCTTTTCTCTTACCTGGAGGATGTGTCACGATGGAGCCATTTATTAAAAATGTAACACAACATTTATTATGTTGTGCATATGTGACTCTGAATTGGCCAAATTATGAACTTTTTAGAACAAACGACAAAGATTTATCTCTTATTAAAACCCTCAGAATTAAATAATCAGAATAAAAATATCTATACCATTTGTTTGTGTCTCAAAAAAAATGGACATTCGTATGTATTTTTAATTCATTGGCAGATGAAATTTATGGGTAAAATTAGAGATAACAAGACGATCATGCCTCTGAGTTTTATTTGGATGAATTTAGGTGAAAGTAACCTCTAAAATGAGCACATGTAAGCTTTTCTCTCTCTCTGTGTATATATATGAATATGTGTGTGTGTGTGTGTGTGTGTGCATATGTGTGGGTGGGTGGGTGGGTGTGGATATGCAGATATATAGATAGATAGCTGATAGATAGCTGATAGATAGCTAGATAGATATAATAGATGATAGACAAAATTTTAAATAATTTGTATATAGATACATATAATACAAATAGGATCCTAGCTAAAACCACATTTTGTTTATTTGGTCAATTTGTATGAATATAGCAAATACAGGGTCATGATGGAAGGAGAAACAGCATCAACCTATATTATATGTGAAAGAAAGATGTTTCAAAGAGTCATAGGTGGCCCAGTGCTAGCTATGTCTATGTCAACTGTGTGGATTTCCAATGAATGTTCAGTAAGTTTCAGTTTCAGAGAAGTCCCTTTTTTAGTTCAACCTTCTTCTGATTTTGTTCATGTGCCATCCAAGTCTGATATACAGTTCTTAGCATTTTTTAAAAAACAATGTGCAATAAACTTTACGGTAAAGTGGTCATCTGTATGGTAGCTATATCTGGAACCATCAAATGCTTCGGAAACTCTCAATGCCCTGAAGCTGTACAATGATGGATAGGAAATAATTTGTCCTTTATTCATTGTTGTATGAGATTTAGAGGTTGTCCAATGCCATAAGACTCTGGGTGGCTTACAACATTGAAAATAATAAAAATAATAATAAAATAGTAGAACTTCTGACTTATTCTGAGACATATGCTTGTTAAAGTAACTATTTATTATAGCACTCAGTTCAGACTACTATATTGTATCTTTGATGCCTTTTATGCCTGCCTTTAAAGCATTGCGTGATGTGGGACAAGTATCTAAAAGTCAGATCAGGATATATAGATTCATAGATAAAAGCCAGGACTTATACTGCCAATGTCTCCAAATCAAGTTAAAGTTCAAATAATGTATTAAAAATGGCATAATATCACAACAAATCTTATATGATTCTGGAATTCTCATATGAAGATTATGAAAATATCCTAAGAACTGGTATTTTGCAAGGATTGGGAAAAATTGTTTGATGTTCATGATGTCGAAGCCATTGGGTAAGATCATGTATTGGAATTGCCATCTACAAAGACTGCTGATTACTGACCTAAAGAATTGCCTTTTCCAAATAAACATTATTATTGAAATAATTTTTCATGGCTTTTATATTTTCACAGTTACCACAGAGAGGTGGATATTTTTAAATGTAATTCTGTTCCTTTTTTTTTTCAACATTTAACTTGTCATTATGTAATATGCAATATTTCTGCTAAATATTGGAAAATGTTTTGGAATATCATTTTTCTTTGCATTTTTGCATTCTTTCATTTTTATTTGCATTTTTATTCATAGCTTTTTAACACATATTTTTGTATGTGACATCCAGAACTGTGAGTATTGTACCTAAATTCATAAACATGCATTCATGAGTCTTGCAATAGCTAGTAGCTATCTTGCAATAGCAAGATTTGTAAATTTTGCCTGAACAAATTTTTCATCTAGTCTTGATAGAAAAAAGCTCTTACTAGTTGTATCCTACTGCCTTTGCACTGACTGCTTTACTTTGGGTTTTGTATCTCTACATTAGCAAGTGTAGACCTATATTGTAATCATTTTATTTTTAGTCAATTGTTTACACTGTGTACTGGCATTTTGCTATTTGATTTGTCACGATTCGATTTTAATGTTCCTTTGTTGAGTATAAAGAAATCCAGGAACTCTATAATTAATTTATAATTGAAATTAGCTTTATTTTAAAATTAAAAAACCATCTACAGAAATAGTTTTTTTTTTCTTCTAGATGTCTTCAAAATATAAGGCTTAAAATATAGCCACTACATTCAGAACTATTCACTTATATTTTTAGTTCAATCTCTAGATCTTTTAGGTTTTTATTTGTCCCCATAGGACCAAAAGGCAATTGCAATCTTCCTTATTAGACATGGCAGAAAAAAATAAGACTGCTTTTAGATTAAAATCCAAATGCGTCAGCAAAGACAAAAAACCTTGAACTTTCAATGATAAGAAAGTTTCTATAAATTTCTAAAAGTATTGATTCAGCTTTTGCCTGAGTAAAGGTAGAGCTTTATGATGTAGAGTACAAAATCTGTAGATTATCTATGGGTTTTCTATTTAATGATAATGATTATTGATGCAAGTTAAGCAATATTTGCTCTTGGATAATATGGGAATGCAAGGTATTATGAACATGACATAGGCATGGAAAAACAGCCATCTTTCTCTCTGTGTATATAATGAAAGTGTTTTATATATCAGAAGTTTAATTTTTTAATGATGCATATTTGTATTGACATATACACATACATAATTAGATAGTTCAAAGTATATACTTCTTTGGATTATAACTTTCAGTTGAAATGATTCACATGCATATGCCACTGTATCCAGCTTTTACCTTATTTCTTGCAAAAACTCCTTCTTCCTTTTTTATTTAGTTAAAAAGTAATTATATATTAAAATAAGGAAAAATAGAGATTTCCTTATACCAATAACATAAGAAATATTTTATTTTTTTTGTATTTGTTCACTACTAATGTCCAAATTAGTTTTATAATCTGGCATCTTTTACCTGAAAATACTGCAAATATTGGATGTACCTATCATACATGTGCTCTGCCATTTTGCATTTTGTGCTAAATGACTGGCTGTGCAGAAGGGATTGCCAGACCATTTGTCTTGCTCAAGCATCAGACTAAACAATGTAACAATACAACAGAAGAAACATGCAGGAACAAATTGCTCTGTAATGACATTGTCAGTCATCCCTGGTTAAAGGAACCAGTAACTAAATTTGTTAACTAATAGACCCATGGTGGCACAGTGGTTAGAATGCAGTATCTCAGGCTACTTCTGCTGACTGCAGGCTGCCAGCAGTTCGGCAGTTTGAGTCTCACCGTCTCAAGGTTGACTCAGCTTTCCATCCTTCTGAGGTCGGTATAATGAGGGCCCAGATTGTGGGAGAAAATATGCTGACTCTATAAACTGCTTAGAGAGAGCTGTAAAACACTGTGAAACGGTATATAAGTCTAAGTGCTATTGCTATTGCTAATATTTTAAGCATGCCATTAATTAATTATGAGCTTACTTAGTAATGATCCTAGTTTTTCTGACATTTCTTTCAAAAACAAGAGATTTCAGAATAATACTTCTTGTACTTCATTCCTGGTACTGTACCTTATTTTTGTACTTATCTTTGAAAAGAAATGAGACATCTATCAGAGAGGGAGCTGATGGAGATAATTGGAGGCTGCATACATGGACTTTGGCTTTCCCAGAAATATAATTTCTCTGCTGAGTTGTACGGAACTGTTCATTTGCCATATCTCCTGGTTGAATGGATTGATTCAGAAAAATAGGAAATGGCTACTTGCTCCATGCACACCAGCAGGAAATTCTCAGTCCTTTCAGGAGCATTGAATAACAAATAAGACATAGGACCAGTGGTGGGTTCCTCCCAGTTCGGCCCAGTTCCACCGAGCTGGTAGCAGTGATGGTATGACAACACCGAACTGGTTCTGCCCTCCTGGCCCCCCCTCCCCTTCCCACCCCTGCATTATTCTTACCTTTTATTTGGCCTCACCCCCAATCTATTGCTGCCTCCTGAGTCCCAGCTATCGGCTAGAGGGAAAAAAACTGTTTAAACTCTTGCCTCAGGGCTTCAAAGGGCCACCCTACAGCTGATCAGTGTTAAAAGAAAACAAATGAGTAGACCAGTGCCTGCAAAAATAAATGGGTAGACCAGTGCCTGCAAAAATAAATCTGTAGACCGGTGCCTGCAAAAATAAGTGGGTAGACCAGTGTCTCCAAAAACAAATGAGTAGACCGGTACAGCTCTGCAAGCAGTTAAAAGCCTAGTAGACCAGTACCTCTGCTAAATTCTAAAGAATTGTCATATGATCATCAAGCCATGCCCACAAAATAAGGCACCCCCACAGAACCGGTAGTAAAAAATTTTAGAACCCACCCCTGCATAGGACCCACCTCTTATTCCAATTTTTACTTCTAAATACTAGGTCTGTGCCTTCCTTGCATGGCTAAGTTAGCTTGGACAGTGGCAAGACTTGAAAAGAGGAATTGTCCTGATTTTAATTGCATTGATTTCATGGATGTGTTTTACATTTTCTTTTATGGTTGTAAACAGCTTTAAGTGCTTATATAAGAAGAAAAATGACGTATAAACAAGAAGAGCAAGAAACAAAGACTGGCTAATAGTTAGGAATCGGTGATTTAGTTGATATTGGAATGCACATCTTAACTCCCCCACTTTTAAAAATTTACTGTCCTCATAGTTTGTCATAGAGCATATATGTTGCTCATCTATTGCTATTATTTGTTAAGTAAAAAGTTACTCTAAAGTAAAAACTTGGAAATTACTTTCATGTCCAATTATGTTCACGATCAGCAAGCATCTTTGTTTGCTTTAGCTAAATGAGATACTTCTAGAAAGTAGCTCTCTATCAAATCAATTGCCATAGTTAACTGAATATGGAACTATATACTTGTCCTTTTCTACAAAAGGCATCATAAGTGAATTAACAACCTAAAGATAGGGAAGTTTGTAGTAGTTCTACCATAAGTCTCTCAAAGCCTCATAACTGTGCTTTTATGTTTCTTCACTGTGAGTATCTGAAAGGTGCTTTTTCAGGAGGCAACTGGACTTATTTTTTCTTTTGAAGACATTTCGCTTCTCATCCAAGAAGCTTCTTCAGCTCTGACAGGGCAGTGGGGAATGGAAGGATTTATATTCCTTGCAGATACAGCTAGTAATTTGCATCCTTTTAGAGGGTCGTTGAAGCACCTGGAGGTTTATCTGTGTCCTCAGAGCATCTGAGAAGTGCTCCTGGTTCCTGTAGTCTGCAATTTTTCCCCTGGAAATCCATTCCTACTCCCACATCATTCAAAAGGTGTTCATCCCAAATTGTATAGCTAAAAATCTGTGGAGATTCTCAGTCATCCAGGTCATGGTTGTCCCAAAGGTGCTTTTTTAGGAGGCAACTGGACTTCTTTGTTTTTTCTTTTGAAGACATTTGCTTCTTGTCTTCAAAAGAAAAAATGAGAAACTCCAGTTGCCTCCTGAAAAGGCACCTTTGGGACAACAATGACCTGGATGACTGAGAATCTCTACAGACGTCTCTGAGAGTGATTCCAAAGATACCTTTAATGTTAAAGCATTAATTAGTACATATTTAGGCCCATAGCATAAATTGATGTCTAATTTGGGTTGAGTCTCTGCATGTCATGGTCACAAGATGAAGGAAGCAGCTTTGTTCCTTACCTTCATCTTCTATATCAAATGGCTTTTGACATTTGAATCAAATATTATTGATACAGACAAATTGTGTCCTTCCTTTGTTAGAATTTCTTTGGGAAAGTTGGTTCCAAGTTAAGTTGACTTAAGCATGATGAATCTCTCTTTGTCTCCTATCACCTTTCCTGCCTTTTATTATCCCTTTTCTCTTTGCATGTTTTCTTTTACCTGGGAACCTTTCTAACTATTGTGTGTTTGATCGCTCAGAATTCACATTGATGGTTTATTTTGGGACATCCTATTTCCAATGCCTTTTCAGCGATCTTCTTTGATTCTTCCTGAGAGAACAATGCATACACTTCCCAGCTGGAGTATACCATAAAAAAGAGGCATTGCAACAAGTGTGCTGTTGTGTAGTAATTATTTTGGCATAATTGCATGGCAATGTCCTAAATACAGCCACCCAAGTAACCTGATGTTTTAATGAAAGCTTTGTTGAAAATAAACACAATGAAAATAGATCCTATTTTTCTAGTTTCCAAGTTTATTTTGAGCATCTTATTCATCAGGAATGTCTATTGCTCCCTTCATCTCCAACCAGCCTTTCCAACTGAATATATCTGTAGTTATCCAGGCTTAATAACTTTCAACAGAAGAGGTTGAACATTTATTTATCTGCTATTAATTTTAATGACATAAGTTTCACTGGAATGTTTACAGAAAAGGAAATGCTAAGAAATAGAAAAATAATAATAATTATCAATTGAAAAACATTTAAATTGACTTAAAAAAAACCCCAAAGCTACAAATAAGTAAATATATTATGGGGAATTTAAAAATCAACATATAACAGGAACAGTGAAAATATCCAACTTAAAAGTAATATATGTTACAAAAATGATGTTATGAGATAAGTCAGTCCAGATATTCCTGCTAGTTTGGCATTTTTAAAAGTCTGTTGGCAACTGAGTACAGTAGACTGTGACAAAAGCATATTTTTTGCTACAACAAAGGAATCTGACTTTTTAAAATTTATAGTAGCAGTGTAGATCCAGGAGAAAAATAAAGCTAAATTAAATTAATCCACATTCAAAAATGGCAAGGGGGAAATAAAACAGTTTAGGTTTAGTGTTGTCTAAATGCAAAATAACCTGAGGCATATCAAACTGATATTGATATTTTGCTGTCAGACAAGAAATACATAAGATAGAAATTGGCTATATTTGCTCTAAAATCTGGCTGCATCATTGGTAATGAACTAGTGCCACTGCTGAGGCAACATGGTACTTCAGATGGTCAAGAATCAATCACCTGGTTTATATAATATAATTCAGGAAGCTGAAGCAGGAGGTTTCTGCTGTTGATTTACAAGATTTATTGTCTAAACCCTTTATCTAATATAGTGTTAGCTCTGCCACTTCAGGATATGTTAAGGTTGTATTTTCACTATCTTCATTTGTAGTTTTAAATTCCCTGTCACTGTCAACACTTTGTGGATATTGCCACACTCTAAAATTAAAGAATTGATGAGAAGGAATATAGTCAACCTAACTGTTCTTTCCACTGCACCCTTATTACCATCAATCTGAAGGATATTATTATGGTGAGACAAGAGAGGCATAAATCTCATCAACTTCAAAAAGGCAGCTTGCCATTGCTTGCAGCAACACCCTGAGATTCCCAACAAGATAACTATGGGCACTAATGTGGCAACAATCTTCTCCTTTGGCACTCTCTAGAATCCATGCCTAATATAACTTTTTTGGTCTGTGATTCATTATTCTACCATTTTGTGACTGGAGAAACCTGCTTCTCATAGCCAAAAGGCACCATCCATAGAACAGCCAGTATGCTAATTGTTTTCCTACTAAAATCTATGTCATCAATTAGATAGAGGACTTTCATCAATAATATATTAAAATAATAAAAACATAGGAATGATCAGCTAATTGCAAGGCTGTGTTTCTTACACTTGCCACTAATTAACCAAGTGCAAAGCCTACATGAAAACTGTGATGGATGAAATCTTCCTCTATAGTTTGTCCTCCAACAATTCATTATTTGTAAAATAAGTATAGAGGGTTCATTTTGACAACAGTAATGTTGTCATTACTATTTAGTAAGTGATATGAATTTTTATTCACTGTATTGCATTCTAAACTAAATCTGACAACACTTGATTTATGGATTGCATGCCATCCTGTCAGTGTTGATTCTTAGCAACTATGTAGATAGATTTTTTTTCCCAAGACAATCTGCACCCAATCTGACACTTCCGTTCTTCCAATGACATACCCATCCCTGTCCATCTTTGTTGCTGATCATCCTCTTTTTCTCTTTTCTTCCACTTTTTCAAGCATTTCAGACTTTCTCCCCCAGAGACCTGGGTTTTCACATAATGTTAGTATGATAATCTGAACCTAATCATTTGTGCCTTGGATGAGAACTTTGGGGTGAAATGTTTATTTGTTTATTTTCTTTGCTTCTTGGTATTTTCAGGAGTCTTCTCCAACATCAACTTCAAAAGCATCAATACTTTCTATAACCTGCTTTTTCAATGTTCAGTGTTCACTTCCATTATCTGAACAATTCTGATCCTTGTAGTAAAGATATACACTGGCATGTGAACATAAGAATCTTCATTATTAATTCTAAAACTGTTTAATGTATCTATTATCATTAGACTGATCTTTATATTTAATCTTAGTTCCATGTTTTTGCTTTGCTTCTTGACTTTCATTATTAGAGCTGGCGGATTATCTGCATTTTCAGCTCTCAGAGGAAAATTATCAGTATAAAGCAAGTTATTGAGGTTTCTTTCTCTAATTTGAAAACCACTCTTATCTTGTTCTAATCCAACTTCCTCAGTATCGCACGCGCACACACATACTGTATGCACACACACACACTCTACAGAAACAGGCACACACACTCTTTTCTAAATTAAGCATGTATGTAATAAATAAATAAATGAATGAATGAATGAATGAATGAATGAATGAATTAATAAATAAATGAAATATTTTCTTTAGTGCTAGTATCCTGGGTGTTATAACAAAAGTAATGTCATTAAAGGGAAACTTCCTGTGGGGAGGGGTTATTTTCATATTCCTAATACTGTATGGCCAATGAAAAATTTCTTCTAGTCCAACTATATTATGTTTGGTGCACTTGGTATAATTAACAAATGGTTCAAGGAATTTACTTTGAGCCTGTGGGAAAACATCCCTTTCTTTTATAGTGACACTGAGCCCAGCAACTGAAAATAATCAATGATTTGTAACTTGCCCTTTTATAAGTTCCTGACTTATGCTGTTGTTATATCTAGCTTGTCCTCTAATTGTTAAGGAAAGATTCATGGACTTACTTGTGCATAAAAGATAACATTCCCTTATTTATCATTTCCTTTCTGAAGCAGATAGCTCTGCTGTTAATCACAGGGAACATTAAATAGTCAAGCCAGTCCTGAAAAGTCCCCATTAACACAAAATCCATTTGCTAAAATAGAATGCAATGAAAATTGGACTTCAGGATAGCTGAATATTCAGCAGCTGAAATAGAGGCAGCCGCAGGCAAGGAGTCATTTTAATGATAAAAGGCCATCATTTGTGTGTCAACAGAGCACTGCTTCAATAGTGAGAGAACAACCAGGAGGATTAGACAATACATGGCACATCCTTAATGCGTCCCAATATGCACAGTCAGTAATCATATTCCCAATAAGAAGAAAAAAATCAGCCTTAAAAATGTAAAAGTGGCAGAAGACAACTGTCAAAAGCCATAAGTTTAATTTAGGTCCCAGTTCCAATTGTAGGTTGGCTTAAAGCCGAGTATGTCACTACGGAACCACTCAACACAAACAGTACACGAACAGGAAGGAAATATGAGATGATAGATTCAGGATGAGAGTAAATTGAATGATAAAATCTATTTGGCAACTGTTATTAAAAACAAAACAGTGTGAAGAATTTTTTTCCCACTCTCTTTTTTTTTATTGCTGTAATAGTCTTCAAAAAGAAAGAAAAAGAAAGATGGTTATGACAGTGGGATACTGATGAACAAAGGTATATGACAAAAATATGGCATTATATGGCAATCTACTTCAGGTCAATCACATCATTCCATGCTGGTGACATTTGGAATTCAACAACTGGTGAAGGACAAAGGTTATCTATCCCTGACCTAAAGAAATCTAAGCTGTTTTGTTGTAATAGGCTGAAAGCTATTGGAAAAATAGGAGTAAGCTACATATGGCCGTCAATTTTATATTCCAGAATCAGATCTCTGATGTTTTCATGTAGACTCAGTGAAATCAAGGTGAATGCACCTTACAATCTCTAATTAGCCATTTTAGCATTCCAAATCCTCAACTGCTTATATGTCCACTGACTTTTCATGTTCCTTTAAGTAAGAACATAGATACATTCATACTTTCATTAGTAATTTAGACTGATATCAGTTTTATTGTGACAATGTCTCACTTTAACTATTTTAGCCTTCTTCAAAGACAATTCAAATAGATTTTGGATTATTGCATGTTTACTAATTGAGGCTAATTTATATAATATGTGACAGAGGTACATTTCCAGCTGCATTAATTGCCACCCATTTTAAAGGCCTAAATCGACACCACAATTCTTTGGCTCTCTTGGAATCCTTCCTTTGCTTGCTCCCCACTAAGAAAACTGAAAGAAGTTACTATAAAAGAAAAGGGTTTCTACTTGTGAAAGCCCTTCTAAGGGAAGGAATCCTGGTACATACATTCGAAGGTGTCCTTATGTTTAATAAGTAATCTGATTGTCCCTCCCCCTCTAATGTCTGGCCAGAGAAGTGCATTATTAAATTTTGTGTATACTAATAATGACAAAATTGTCTTCTATAGGGAAGTGATGATAGCCATAGCTATAGCACTTAGAATTATATACCGTTTCACAGTGCTTTACAGCCCTCTCTAAGTGGTTTACAGAGTCAGCATATTTCCCTCAACAATCTAGTTCCTCATTTTACTGACCTTGGAAGGTTGCAAAACTTGAGCCAGTGAGACTCGAACCGCTGAATTGCGGTCAGCTGGAGGTCAGCAGAGGTTGCCTGCAGTACTGCAATCTAACCACTGCATCATCACAGTTCATATTACAGATCCAGAACATATTAGCAGTTGCAAGGTTGTTGGGTATTTCTATTTGAATGGATTTAATGGATACTTTTTAATAGATACATATATTTGTCAACCACAAATTTTCCTTTTCTTTTTCTTTTTTTTTTTGTAAACAAGTTTTATTAGAATTTTTCTTTCATCATACATATTTTATGAACAGAGTATTGACTGGGTCACATTTTATAAATCTTATATATATTGATCTTTATAATCTATTCCAATCTTCCCATTTTTTACATATTCATCTCTTTTATATAATTCTTTATCACAAATTAATCATTTTTCACCATACCTTGTTAGTTCAGCTTCTGCCATATTATTGTTTTTTTTCCCAAGTTCATTTTACATGTTTCAGCCATAATATTCTCTTTCCATACTTCTTAATTCCTTCTTAATACATAATGCATAAACAGTATCACTATCTGCCGTTAATTACTAATCTCTTACAATAATATCAATTAATTATCTTATTTCTCCATTACAGAATATATTTCTCAAAATCCCCATCCCACTTTTTAACATTTCAACTTTGTCTCTTAATTTGAATTGTCTTCAAAATTAAACCAAATTGCCATTTCGCATTGCATCTGCTATTCTGTTTTACTGTATAAGCAATATACATTATCATATTCAAATCTTACATTAAAACCCTTTAACTTAGTTGACCATCCACAGTTAATAATATTAATACAGTTCCCTTAAATTTACTAATATGTACCTTATTTCCCTCCCTCCTTTCCACTAATCTTCCCTTCTTTAACCATTTTCTCTTGGTCTCTCCAAAATTCCACTTCTTAATAGTTTTCTCCTTTTACCCCATTATTTAACTTCTTCTTCTTCTTCTTCTTTTTCTTTTTATATTTATTATATCTTTTCTTCTGAATCCTTTTTCTCACTTTTAGAGATATTATTCGAGTAGTTTTCCTCAAGCTTTCTCCTATTCTCTTTCCATTCTTTCCCTCTTTATCCTTTGATTGATTCTTTTTGGGGGGATGTTCCCCCCATCCACTCTTTTTTTGCCACTGTAAATCCCAGTGAAATCATCTAACTTTTTGCATTCAATTCCTTTTCTTTCAATATTATTTTATTGATCCTCATTTATGCTCTCTTTTACCACCTTCTCCCCTGTTTCCTGTTCTGTGTGTTCCAGCAAAATTTCTGACTTTTTATTACCCTTTAGTGATTCACACATATTTTTAAACATCTCAATTAATTCCTCACACATCCAAGACTCCATATTGCCAATTTAAGAAATTATTAACACTTTTGAATTATGTCACATTTAATTAAAAGTTAAAATCCATATAGTCTCTTTTTGTTTTCAAATAATGTCCAATTCAAGTCCACTCCAAGTTAAAGATTTGTTATCTTCCACAGCTGTTTAGAATCAAAATAAAGCAATGTAGAAAGACAAATACTCCTTAAAAGTTCCCACAGTTTCCAAATTATCTTTTAATAGTCAAGCTATACTTTCTCTTCTATCTTCCAACAAATATTGCAGTACTCTCTTTCTGCCAGCAGATGTCTCTCTCAAATGCACAATATTCTCAAACCAACTAAATGGCAAAGTTGTCAAAAATAGTTTAAATCCACATAAAAAATACTTTTCCTCGGATTCTTTTCTTTTATTATATTTAGTTTCCCCGAATCCAATTATAGATATGAAAACTTTCTTGGGCTTTAGTATTCTAGCCTCCTCTTTGTTCTTCTACCTCCATAGAATTTCCCAAGTGCCAATTAGCTGCTCATTTCAGCTCCGGGACACCTTTTAATGTTCCAATTTGAATTTTTTTTACCTGCGAGTTGGCCAATCACTCACCCATACCAGCACTCCATTCAAACACCATTCCTGCACAAAAACTTAGTCTGGTTGCCCCAGTTTCAGAGCAGCCATTTTATAATGGCTGCCACCCACGCCGCCAGTCCGAAGAGCTGCCTCCGACCTTTCGAGGAACTTGCCTGTTCCTCTTGGTCACCTAAGATGCCTCTACAGGATGGTTCCAGTCCAAAGACCCCCTGAAAACGGTTTGTCCGGCTGGATTTTCGCAGAGCTCGTTGGAGCCCACTATTTTTCCAGCTGGTCTCGCCGTGATACGTCCGATTTCTCCTCACTCACAACTTTTCCTGATATAGATTTAGTGTTACTATACATTATTGTGATGCATGCTTTTGAAAGAATATACTCCTAATATAAAAAACTCCCTTTTTATGACTCTGAAATCCCTTAATTCAGGGTAGAGCCAGGGCAGCTGGATGGAGCTGAGTGTTTATTGGCTGGATGCCCTTCCTGACACCATGTGGAATTCACAGTAGATATTTTTTCTTTGTGCCCTAGGAGAGAAACATTTGCCACTACCTAGGATTGAACTTTCAACCTCCCAAGTGGGAGGCGGGCATCTTCATCACTAGGCCGCCATGCAACTCAATATAGCCATAATATAACTTCTCAGTAATGGAAGCACCCTGTCAGCCCTTTGAGACAGTCTGGACAAGAGATATAACCACGAGTATTAACTCTATTGTAAGGTTTAACATTAATCTTACAAGACTGAAACCATTTCTTCCCTCCTTTACTTTTATTGTCAGGAAAATTAGGAAGTCTCTCTTATAAAATGTTTCCCATACCCTCTGTCCTTCTGTGGGCTGAGATATCTTTTACATGCTGGTTGTCCAGTCTGTTTCCCAAAGTATTCCCACATACATTACACACATTTAATAGCCCTTTTTATATTCTCAAATATTAGTTCAAGAAACCCCTAGGTGGAGGTTGTCTTACAAGAATTCATACCTTGCACAGAGTAACATGAATATGCTTACAAACTGGGCTTGGTTATGTTTGTGGCATGCTAGCAAAACCTATGACTGAATGGAACTGCTCACATTGTCAACAGAAAATGCTGCATGTGACACAGTTCTGAGTAAGCATCACAACCTAGGGCTACATCTTCTCTGTGCATTGTGTGACAAACCCAATATAGTTTGAGCCACTATAGGAGGTAGAGATCAATATCTATGGACCATCTGGTGGTGATTATGGTACATTATAGATAATGTGGGTAGGAAAAAATAATAAACGATAAAGAACATGGGTGGATGAAATGAAAGGGAAAAAAGTGGAGTATGTGAATCTCAAATGAAAAGAAATGGAAAAGATGTAATAGACCTTAATGAAAATGTCCTGGTGTAGTGAAATGGAATTGATTAAATCATACATGGAAGTGAAATTGTAGGTTTAATTATGAATAAAGAGAAAAGGGGAACTTGTATGTTGATGATAGCCTCATGCTATGCTGCAGAGAATAGAGTCAATAAAAAGACCAGGACTAAGTTGGAGGAAGATGAGTGTGGCATTGAATAAATAGAAACTAAGAAAAATGTTATTCTGATTGGTAACATGAATTGATAGGTATAAATGGTGAATATTTGATTGGTATCTGTTCAGAAAAAGATACGTTGCTTTGAAAAGATAATACAACCTAAGGTCTATTAATCATATCCATAGAAAGAGAAGCAGTTAAAAAGCACGATTGATTTGATGATTTATTATAAAATACTGAGAAAAGTGGTGAATTCTCGTCAGCAGATTATTGTGAAATGTATGAATGTGACAAATTTTATTGTATGCTTTTTGATTCAGAAAAGCTGTATTATAGCCAAAAGGCTTGATTGATGGAATTAAATGCACGTACCCTGTATATGGAATTGAAATTTGGATGCTGAATGAGATATAATGCATATAGAGTATAAAGGAAAGTAAGTGGATTGCTTAGTGAATGTTTTGACATTAAGCAGGGTATCAGACAAGGAAGTTTGATGTCCCTTGGGGTGTTTAATGTGTTTATGGAGAAACACATGAGGAATCCTTGTGGAAAACATGGAGGTATGTTAAAAATATGAGAGAAAAACAAAAAAAGCAATTAGCAGACAAATTACATATTCAAATAGTGAAGAAAGTGAAATACTTGGTCATCCAATTCACCTCAAGATGTATCACAGTGAAGGAAGATAACTACTATAAATGGAGAAATCAAATTGAAATAGACTTGGAAAAATGGAAATATCTACAACTATCGTTAATGGGAAAAATAACGCTAATCAAAATGAATGTACTACCAAGAATTTTGTTCTTTTTTCAAACAATTCCGATAAAGCTGGAGAAAAAATATTTTGAAAGTTTGAATAAAATGATGTGGAAATATATATGGCAAGGAAAGAAAGCAAGAATTAATATTAAACTGCTTCAAGATGCTAGGACTAGAGGAGGTTTTGGTCTACCAAATTGGGAACTATCACCAAGCGGCGATATTAACTTGAGTTAAAGAATGGATTCTACTGAGAGATACAAGACTATTGATTTTGGAAGGACATGATTTGCAACTAGGTTGGCATGCTTTCTTATGGTATGGGAAAAATAGGATACTAGGATAATTCCAGAACAACTGTATAAGAAATGGCTTGCTAACAGTATGGGAGAGTGAAAGAGAAACATTATATGGAAATACCAAATGTGGCTTTCAACAATAGAAGTGTTGACACATCTAAATATGATAAACATGGACAATATTGTTAGATATAAGGACATTTTAACAGAGAAGGGAGAACTAAAACAGAAACAAGATTTAGAAAAACAAGGGATTGAAATTGATTGGTATACACGAGTGCAGATACAATCAAGATATGATAAAGATTTGAAACAGTATGGTTTTAATTTGGGGGAATCAGAGTTGGATCAGATATTGACTGGAAAAAAATATTAAAAAGTTGTATAATTATCTACTGCAGATTAGATTAGAAGATGAAGAAGTAAAAGAGACAATGATAACGTGTGAAAAACTTTGGTTATGCAACAGAATTAGAGAAATGGCAACAACTATGGGAAAGGAATTATAAATTGACCATGGCAACTGCATATAAAGAAAATTTATATAAAATGTTTCATAGATGGCATATGCCACCAGAAAATATTTAAAGATAAATCAGCTAAATGCTGGAAATGTTTGCATTTGTCGGGATCATATTATCATATGTGGTGGTCATGTACGGAAGCAAAAAACTATTGCTCTAGAATACAGACATGGTTAGAGGAAATGTTACATAAACCTATAGAATTAAAACCAGAGATTTTTTTATTGGGTATTTTGCCAGATATAGCAAAGAAGAAGTGTATTTAATTATACACATCATAACAGCAGCAGGGATTGTATTTGCACAAAATTGGAAGACAGAGAAAATTCCGTCAGAAGGTGAAGTAATAAAAAAGATTTTAGACTGTGCGGAAATGAACAGATTAACACTAAGAATAAAAGATAAAGAGGAATCGATGTATTTCAAGACATGAGAAAGATTCTATGTATGGATAGAAAAGAAATTTGAATAAAAGTTGATAGATAAATGATATAGATAATAGAAAGTTAAATGAGGGATAAGACAAAAAAGAAATAGAAACTCAGATGACACCAGAGTAAATAGAAAAGGAGGGGGGTAGAAAGAAGATTATAAATATAAATGTAAATATAAATAAAATATAAATGTACAATTATGAAATGATAGATTGGGTAAAATGGGAAATAAATTGAAAAGAAAGTATATATTATTAGAAAATTGGAGTTGTTCAGATACCAAATATGGGAAATATTACACAACAAAGGAGAAAGAAAGAGAGAGGAGGAGAGGGATAGAGGAGGAGAGGGAGAGAAAGGAATGGAAGAAAGGGGAAGGAAAGGAAGAAAGGATAGGGGACAAGAGCAGGAGAAAAGGTGAGAAAGGGAGGAGAGGAGGGAGGGAGAGGAAAATAGGAGAAGAAGAAGAATGTTTGTTGTGAAAAGTGGGAAAAGAGAGGGTAGAAGAGCCTCTCTTTTCCCTCTTATTTTTATGCTTTTGTTAGAAAAAATATGTATATATATGATCAATTATGGATAAGAGAATGTACATTTACAATATGTGTATAAGAAATAAAGATAATTTTTTTTTTTTTTTAAAAAGAAATGCTTGTGGAAAACATGGAGGTATGTTGGCTGGGGATATGAAAGTGTATGCATGTTTGTATATAAATTATGCCATTTTGTGTTATTTCAGTAAGTAAAGCAGCATACAATTTCAAAAATAAAATGCAACATAATAAAAGTGGAAGTTTGGAGTTGCGACTCTAAATTATTTGCAGTAAATGTATGATGTATTAACTGTATTATGAAGTATATACCAAACTGAAAATTAATGTTATCAAGAACCCAGATAATTGTGTTTGACATAAAAAAAATGTAGTGAATAATTGCATGTCAGACCTTAATCAGAAAAAAGCAAGTTTTTCAATTTTTGTATGTTGCCAGAATGAGTGGGTTTTTGGGTTTTTGTTTATGTTTTTTTGCAAATTCTAGTGGAAAGAATTGGGCAATATGTGTTCTTTGTGAGAAATGAATGTTTTGTGGAAAGAAAGCAAAATGTTCCTTTTGTTATGAGGGAAGAAGCAAAGATAGTTGTACTCTACATTGTGTTGCTCCCTGGTTGCTACCCACTAAATGCAGTAGAAGTATCTTAGTTCAGAAGCCTTTGTGGGAAAGCAAGTAGAAACAGATTAGATAGGAATGGATGCTGAGTGACTGTAGCCTGAATATAAAAGTAGGTGACCATTACCTACTGAGGGAAAGGAGGGAAAAAACATTCAGTGGTTTGGTTAATCAAACTTCAGAATACCTATAGGAAGGAGAAAAATAGAAAAAAAAAGAAAAAAGTCTGAAAAAATGCTATGTTTGGATGGAATTGATAAAAAAGATAAGTATTTAGATTTTGGTTTTTAAGAAGAAAAGAACTGACTAAAGGGCTGGAATCAGAAATACATAAAAAGTTTAAATATTTATAAATACAGTTTTTCAATTGGACTATAAGGATGTGGAAGTTAGAAACTAAATATTTATAGTGTTTTAGTGGAGCTTTTTGCACTCCGAGATTCAAACTCTGTAAAAACAATTCAATGCACTTTGTTTCATAGGTTAATGTCTTATCAATGAAACATCAAGCACTTGGTAAGTCCTTTTTTCCATTTACTTTGTCCTTGTCCATTTACTGATATTGTATTTCAGTATCAATTATGTATTTTTCCTTTTCCTTCCCCCTTTCACTTGTTCATTTTCCCCTTCTTCTAAAAAATATTAATAAATTAAAAAATAGAAAACATATTTAAATGTTAAAGGTGATGTATGGTTTATGGACCTAATGGAAACAAGAATAGTTTCTAAGAAGAGGAAGTTATGAAATAGTTAAACAGAATTATAATAAATATCAATAGTGTGAACTAGATTTGCCTATATTTTCTTTTCTTTTACCTCCTGCATTTTTTTTTTTTGTTTACTTATTCCCTTTTCACACTTTGCATAACTTTGCTTAACTCAAAAGGGAATTGTTTGATGGCTATGTTTATATGTAAGTTTTTGGATGCCTGTTTCACAAATAAGCACTTCCTTTGTGAAAGTGCAAAAGCTGCTATCAAATTCTGCTTCATCTAGGTATCAGTGCTGCTCTGGAATCTTTTGGCATATGTTGGTATAAGAAATATTTATACAATAGTTTATTCAATGTGCCATGCATAGCAAACTGTTTATTTAGCTTTGCTTTACCAGCTCCAGTATGCATTCTGCCTCTCAAACCCTAAAGGAACAGTTCCAACCGTTATATCTTTACCACATAAGGGTTATACTTCTCATTTGCTTCAGGACGTGCCATCAGCCACTGCACAACACAGGCTATAAAGTTGAATTAGTGTATTGTAATACGGGGGAAAAAAGCCTTCTAATATCTAGACAGGCCAGGTAAACATCTGCCCTCATTCTACCGCCATTCTAATTCAGGGTCCAATATGTCGCTCTTCTGTTCATGTATATTTTACTTGGATGCTTTTGCATCATTTTTCTTCAACTCAATTGAAAAGATTTTTTTCAGAAGGTAGGAAAACATTATTAAAATAAGTGTGGGTTACAGAGTTCTTGCACTTACTTTAGTACAGAGAAACTAAGGAAAGTACATAGGTATCTAACTTTCATTGCCCAGAGAGTCTTCTAGCAACCTACAGGTTCCCTTTCTTCCCATACTTGCATTCAACCTGAAAAGAAAAGAGTATTTTTTAGATTAGAAACAAGGGATTATAGAGAGACTGCAGAATGGTGGACTAACATGTGAAAGAAAACAATAACTTCAGTGTCTTCAGCTACCTTGCAATACAAAAAAAAGCACTACTTATAAAATTAGATAAAACAGTGCCATCTATAAGGGGTGGGGTGTTGAATAAGTCAAAATGTCACCAACAATTGTGTGATCATGGCTGCCATCTTGACTTTTTTTTTTTTTTTACCTAGTTAAACAGACACACCTGAGAACAGAACTCAGTGAAGAAACATTTCCGGAAATTGCAAGACAGATTTCAACTCAGTACTGATATGAACACAACAAATCTAACCACATTGCTCTCTTGAATTGTCATTCTTATACTATCAATATAAGCTGGAAAGAAACATTCATTTTATTGTGTGAGCAATAACATTCCTGAAAAGTGGTAGTAGTAATTGTTTTAACTCACGAAGAAAGGAAGCTTCAATTTTCCTTGGGAGTGTTATTTAACTTTCCTGTCTTCAACTGAAATCTCAAGGTATTTATTGACATTAGAAAAAAGCTCTCATTTGGTGCCCAACTGGCACATATATCCCTGGGAAGAGTTACTCAGCAATCACATCCAATGCTTGTTAGTTCCTTAGTTAAGTGTTCCTGAAGGATTTGTTTTCTCTTAGCTACTTCAAATACAGATTGAACTGGTTGTTTAACGTTCATTTTAAGTAAAAAGAAAAACTAATCTGATATAAAAGGCAATATTTATTTATCTGCAGTCCTTAGACATGCTGGGTGGGGAATTCTGAAAGTTGAAATCCACTTATCTTCAAGTTGCCAAGGTTGAGAAACACTGCCTTATTGACCCATGTGGGGAAAATAGAACTGATGATTCTAAGCTTTCCAGTAATCCCATTCTCAGTTGCAGTAATTGAAAAGACAGAACTGGAAATTGGGTTAATTTCCAGCAGGATTTTCTGACCTACCTTCAATGATTTAAGGGCTTCTCTTGATTATATGAACATCCTTTTGTGCAATAAATCTTCCAATTTATGATACTTAAGTATCTTGTCTTCTTTATGTGAGTCACATCTTAACCCTTTCATACTAGACACATAGGAACCTGCTAATCAAATCATTACTGTCTTACATTATTTCATCATTCCTCACTGACCAGATAGGCAATAGCTATGACTTTTGTGACCAAGAGGTTGGCTTTTTAGGACATTCAGTCTCCAGATCCTATACCTTCCTTTTTATTGGAGAGTTGTGTGGACAAGCTGCCCTGCATTTTACAGGGTTCTGGTTTTTATTCAACATGGCATGCCAAGGGAAGATAATTTAATCCAAGATTATTCTGGGGATCTCCTACTTCCTGTTGACTACATTTTGACATCATCCTAATCCTGCCATTGAAACAATGAAATGTAAGATTAAAAACACAGTTTGCACTATATGTTATGTTAAATAAAAATCTCTTAAAACAGATGGTTAAATGTACATAAAAACAGGTGTTTTGAGCTATCATTAAAAACTGACACACTTATTATTAGTTATATTTTCATGGGGAATTTTTTTTTTTCATTCAACAAAGAAGACATTTTTCTGAAAAAAGAGAAGGAATGCCAGTTAAGTTAGGGGAAAGACTTTTGCAAAAAATCAGCAAGAACTAGTAAGAATTTCTCACAAAGTCTAAAACCAGGCTTGCTTTAGAAATGATGCAGAGCCTCTTGTAGTGAAGTGAGAGTTAACATTTATGATGTGATAAGGAGGTTTAGACTTTAATCCATGAGAAGAGATGAGAAAGTTTCTCCTGAATGCCAGTTCCACACTTCTGCAATCTAAAAAGTGAAAACTTGTTATGGATGATTGCAATGATTTCCAGTCGCCTTTTACTGAAAGTGCTGTGTAAAATGTATATATGTATATGTACATGAATGATTGAGGGAAAAAGAAGAAGGGGACAACAGAGAATGAGGTGGCTGGATGGAATCACTGAAGCAGTCAGCGTGAGTTTAAATGATCTTCAGAGGATGGTAGAGGACAGGAAGGCCTGGAGGAACGTTGTCCATGGGGTCATGATGGGTCAGACATGACTGCAACTAACAACAACAACAATGTGTACACATCTATTTCCAAGAGAACCTCTTGCAAATAATTTTTATTATTTCACCCTATCCCCCCAAATATGGGAAAGATAAGATCAATTGTTTTTTCTCATTATTTACCAGATCAATTACTCATTTGAATTTATTGTTTAGTACTCAGCTGTGTGTTTAATTTTTAGTCCTTTTGGCCGTTCATATTAATTATGAACATTGTTTGTTCACAGGTATTATTAATGTTATCACAGGATTTATGGCTCTAAATAATTATAGTCATTGTACATTGTACAATTTTACATTAGAAAATAGTCTGGGAGTGTTTTACTTTGAAAAAAAGCAGCCCACAAGTATTTACTTCATTTAATTAACTAAAGTAATACAAGCAAACTTAGTTCATTCCTAGTGGCAATTCTTAATTGATATCTTGGAACTGACATACACAAAACCTGTTTACTATTTTATTGATATTTTTATACATTTTTGTACTTTTATTCACACTGAGTAATAAAAGCACAATGAAGGAAAGGCAGCTGTGTCTAACACAGCAACAAAATGCCTTAAGTCATAACCTGAATCCTGACAAGATAATGTTGGTGGTTATGGGGATAATATTTTCTAGCAGCCTTTATGACTTTTGGAGTTGGTTCTATATTTTAATGAGCATTTTATTTTCTAAATGATTTTGTTTTCTATCGTACTCCAGGGCCTTTTGAATAGCTATGCCAACAAGGGAAATGTATGTTCATAGAGAAAAACACTTTTTTTGGTATATCTGAATAATTCTAGCTATACCCAATTAATCTGATTTGAAAACATTTTTCCTTCCTTCCTTCCTTCCTTCCTTCCTTCCTTCCTTCCTTCCTTCCTTCCTTCCTTCCCAAAGAAAGACTTAAAATGGAAAGCAATGCCAAATATCTTAAAACAGGGAATCTTATGGAACAAATTTGACCTGAGCTTAAATAAGGTTTCCTTTTGTCAGTGAAGAAATGGGAATGAAACAGTGAACAATCACTATTCATACCCGAATTACCTCTTATTAACTGTGTTTTTTCTCCTCAATATTATCTATTCTATCCTAGTAAACACAGCAGGGAAGAACTGTAGAACATATAATTTTGCAATATATCATAACATAATAGATCTTCATGTCATTAACCACCTGGAGAAATTCAATAATACCTAGCATTTCCTTTGGTAATTACAAATATCAAACATTTTCAAAAAATACAACAATAGCTATAGTCTTATGGATTATGTACACAGACCTTTCTCTGTGCACAGTAACATTTAGAATAACAAGAGAGGGACTAATAGTTACAAGAGCAAAATGCACACCTCAACCATGGCTCCCTTCATTGTACTGTATTTGAACACAATGGAAATACAATGAGTGAATGACTGCATGGAAGACCAAAGGACCTTGACAACTTGTCTGCTTAGCAATAAATGATGTACAGAACCTTTCACCACAGGGGAATAATGGCTAGGCTAGAAACCTCATACCCCTGCAGAAGGCAAGAATACTTGCATATATTTGCTGCCAGATGTAAACAGCTCAACTGAACTTTTAAGTATTTGTCAGCGAGTTTATCCCTGTCTTCAAGGTGAGATTTTATTTTTACTTTTTTTTTCCTGAAGGAAGCCTAGCAGTTGCACACATTAATTATTAACTGAATGCTCAGAGATTCCCTTCAAGAGTTTCCAAACCTTCAGCTTTTACACTAGTCAGACACAACCTGTAAGCATAATGTGGAGAGTGAGATCAATACGATATAGTTAAAACCGGCCCATCATCCCTGAAGTGAAACTGAATTGCATTCTATCTTCAGTGTTAATAGGTCTTGCTTAAATATTTAGTAAATTACTTTATTAATAATACAGGAAGCAGAATCGCATCTTCAGAGCATTTAGGGATTTTTTTATCCCTAAAATCCATTCCTATTTTAATTTCCTCACAATGCCTTTCTTGGTTTCTCTGCTATTTGAAATATAGAGTTTCAAGTAACCTGAGAGAAGAATAGGTTTACTTTCGTTTTGTTCCCTTGCAATGGTGCCAGATTTGCAGAATATCTTTCAATACTAGCAATTATTATTATTATTGCTTTATATTTATGTGGGAGCAGCAGAGAAAAAGTAGAGGAAAAATGGAACCAACACAACTGTTGCATCTACCAATGAAGTCTAACAGAGTTATAAGAGAATAAGATGTGGAGGCTTACAAGGGAATTAAGCTTTAGTTTGCAACATAAGAAGTCCTAGAAAAAAATAAGTCTTTTTGCCCATATTGTATCCAGCTGTAGAAACTTCAGGTTTGGAGTATTGGAGAGGAAATGGATGAGAGAAACTAGAGTAAAAACAATTAATAATTATTAACTAATTCTGGATACTTATATAACATAGTTCCCTTCCTGAACAGCTGCACTGGGAATGAAGAGACACATGGCAGCATGATTTTTGGGAGCAAGTTTCAAAATAGTAGTTTTGTGTTCCCTTTAGTTGTTTGAGCAGTGTATAAACTACTATATGTAACGAACAAAGTATTTAATAAGGCTATTTCATTCATTCAGATCTCGGATGTCTTCTGCTTGTGTTCCCTTTATTTTTTTGAGCAGAATAGAAATAGAATATAGATATACAGTATCCTTAAACCTTCTTTCTCAAGTTAAGTAGTCTTTCACTAAAAGTCACTTTATTGCAGCTGCCATGGACTAAATTTCGAAAAAGCTTTCCTACATTTCCTAAGCATATGCAGAAACTTCTTCCACTGCTTCCAGTCAGCATATACAGAAAGCTTCTTTCTGGCTTTTGCAAAGGTTCCTACAAATGCCAGTCAAAGCAGGCAAAATGACAGAAAGCACCTCATTAAGGTACATCATATTGCCTCTTCACTTTGATATTTTGTCTCTATAGCAGAAAGTTCTTCTGGGGAATGAATACAAATTGCCTTTCACAAGATTAGTTCACAGCCCCAGTTCTTCACATCAGATTTCAAAGCGAATTGAAAATTTTTATCCTCAACTTACTACCTCAATTGGGATAGGAATTTCTATTGTTAAATGATGTAATCATAAAGAAGGTCACATGACTGCATCACTTAGCGTTGGCAATTCAGCATTTCCCATTGCCATTCTTTAACCAATTCCACCAGTTATTAGACGAAGAGCACCACAATTCCAATCCATTCCAGGCATGGTCCTTCCCAGCTCCGAGCCTTAGTAAAGTAGGGGACTACCTTTTCTTCAGCTGTTTCCATTTGCCTATTTCCATCCCACTTCTTAACTTTAGACCAGGGGTCTCCAACTTGGCAACTTTAAGCCTGGAGGACTTCAACTCCCAGAATTCCCCAGCCAGCTTTGCTTGTTAGCGGCCTTGAGTTGCCAACTGAACTGCACTCTACTTTGCGATGTACCAAGCAGCCTTAGAAGAAGCCCTTAAACTGAAATGTGGCAAGCAGCCCTAAAGCTGCATGATTCTAAGGCTGCTTAGTACTTCATAAGGTAGGGCACATAGTGCCCTAAAGCAGGAGTCTTCAACCTTGGCAAAACTGGCTGGGGAATTCTGGGAGTTGAAGTCCTTCACACTTAAAGTTGCCAAGGTTAGGGTTAGGGTTAGGGTTGGATAAGGTGCTCTCAGGCTGCTGAAGCATTTTATATATATATATATATATAATTTCCTACTATTTTTTTTCTTTTGGGATTGAGAGTAGAGAGTTCTCTCCACAAAATTCACTTTCTTGAAGATAAATGGTTGCCACTTGTCTCTCACTGCTATTTTCTTTACAGTATAATACTCAACACTTCATTATAATATGAAAAAAAATATTATTTGTCATACTGCAGCTGAACTCAAGGATTATCTTTGAAAGTAGACTTTCTAAACTGTCAGAATGTTATGAACTCTTTCTCAAATGGGTAAAATCAGATATGGTACCATACTAAAGTATCACTAGTTCATTGTGATTAATGTGTATTTAACTTGCATTTTTCAAAAGGACATTCAACAAACTCATTTTTTGAGTATTAACTCAACTTTCTCTCAGTGGATTTGTGACTACTAGCCTATAGCATTATCCTTAAAGGCTGCAAGGAATGTGATTTTTTTTTTAAAAAAGTCCCTTATAAGTAGTCCTCAACTTACAACCATTCATTTAATGACTGTTTGAAGTTGCAAAAGCTCTGAAAAAAGTGACCTATGAATGGCTGTCGCACTTACAATTATTGTAGCATTCCCACCGTAACTTGATCAAAATTCAGGCGCTTGGCAACTAACATGTATTTACAACAGTAGCAGCAAGCCAGGGTGATGTGACCATTTGTGGTCTTCTCAGCTGTCTCCCGACAGGCAAAGTCAAAGTCAAGACCATTAAATTGGATGTTACTTAATGACTGCATTGCTAAATGAGAGACGTTCCAGTACCCACTGTGGTCAAAGTCAATGACCACCTGTATGGAAGCCAGCCTATGATTGTAATGGTTGATAGATGATAAAGATTGATTTCATATATCATGCTAACTAAGCTGTTGTTTCTTAATCAGGATTAATTGAACAAATAACAATTGTCCGGATTTGTTTATCAGACTAAACCATGGACTATAAATTACAATTTCCAGTGATTGGAAATTAGTAAATTCATAATTAGTAAATTATGAATTTACTAATTCTCTAGTGTGTTAAAACCATGTATTTTTATATCATGTTGTATACAGATCATGAATTTTTGCCTAATCAAACTTTTTTTTTTTTTGCACTTATTACCAGTACAATATTTTTTGCATTCACCTTTGGTACTATTTTAGCTGCTTTATAGATTACATTTTCACATTCTTACCAATAAGGGTCTCTGAGGTCATCATAAATCCTTTCTCCACATTTGGTCAATAGTTTTATTAGAACCATCCATAATAATATAAAAGAATGTTTGAAGTTGTCTTTGAAGACAAGAGTTCTTCGGAATTCTTCTTTATGAAGAAGTAGCAACAAAATACAAAAAACTATGTTGATAATGAGGCCTGAAGTATAAAATCAGTTCCCAGATGAATTGAGGTGCTGAGGATAAAGCCATCTTTGATATTGCTGATATTAGATTGTGCCTTATCTTGGGGTATAGAAAAATTGATTTGCAGACCTAGAAGAAGATAGAGAGACAACATCAAAGATACACTATAACAACATCCATTAACAATGGTTGAGGCCGTCAGAACAGCAAGAGTCAGAACATTGTATCTCTCTCAATACCTGAAGCTGTAAAAGAGGAAGTAAAGAAGAAGAGGAGAAGGAGAAGGAGAAGGAGAAGGAGAAGGAGAAGGAGAAGGAGAAGGAGAAGGAGAAGGAGAAGAAGAAGAAGAAGAAAAAGAAGAAGAAGCACCTTAATCCCAGACTAGTGAAGAAATATCCTGTTTCTTCAGTGGTGAAATCCATTTTTTTTTACTACCGGTTCTGTGGGCGTGGCTTGGTGGATGTGGCAGGAGAAGGATACTACAAAATCTCCATTCCCACCCCACTCCAGGGGAAGGATACTGCAAAATCTCCATTCCCATCCCACTCCAGGGGAAGGATACTGCAAAATCCCCATTCCCACCCCACTCTGGGGCCAGCCAGAGGTGGCATTTGCTGGTTCTCTACTCAAAGTTTCTGCTACTGGTTCTTCAGAAACTGTCCGAACCTGCTGGATTTCACCCCTGCATTTCTTGCAACTTCTTTCAGGGTCCCCAGCCAAGACTGCCTGAAGACAAACATTTTTAATTCCTGATTCCTGAGTGTCACCTTAAAGTCCTTAAATCCAATATAGTCTTTAAGATGAATAAAATCCTAAATAAATTAAAACATTTATGAACATATTTAAATCTAACAATTTGATTTTGTATACCAGGGAAGATTTTTTAAATTCTTTTCCTCCCCCTCATATTCACATAAATCTTTTTAAGTTATTTTGTTGAATAGTTTGCTCAGGGTTAATAAAAATATAAAGCTTCCCAACCTCAGTCTAATGCAAGTCTATAATTATTTGTGGATATACCTCCAATAATTGCATTTTAATCATGTTTGTAGTTTCTTTATATTTATTTCTTAGATTGTGTGACTATCCATAAACTATGTGCTTGTGGGTCTGCTACCTCTTGTTAAAAGTAACAAAAGGTCAGCAAACAAAGTTAAAAATATATCATACCTGAAGGCACTCATGTATCTACACAAATAAATCTTTTGAAAATGAATTCACCAAAGGCCAAGGCCAGGTGTTATAAGAGGGCACAGCCAGGAGAAAACAAATGCAAGGAGAGGAACATTTACTATGAATGTTTTTGTTCAAAGATTAGGGCCTCATTTGCTACCAAATTGAGGAAAGCTTCTTAATTTTGGTTAAATGGATTTTATGTCTTTTTTTTTTTTAGCTAGATTTATAAAACTGATCAACCCAGTTTTCTGCCAGTGGCACTCTAGGTACCTTATCTGTTGCTTCATCCTCCTAAAGTCCTTTAAAAGGGCATACTGGAATCTATTCAGAAAGAGTCTGAATAGTTGTGATCCAATCTAAGGCTGTTGCCACCACCACATTCCAGGTCTCAGTCAAATTGTGTATCAGAATGTTATGAAATAGCCCAAGAAACCCAACAGCTTTAGAAACACTGTGGAGTCCTTTAGATTCCACACTACCACAGAGTAGTAGGTCCTGGGTAGTGATCTGTCCATGACAAAGAACAGATGGCAACATCCCTCTACTCCAGATCACAAAACTGCTACTGGAAACAAAAGTCAAGTTCAATATATAGTCTCCCCACTGGTCACACCTACTATAAGATGGGTCATAAATTTCATGATGGCCATAAACTAACCATGACTTTCATGAAAATAATTTTTCATACAGTATTATAAAGTATGTTTGAATAAATAGTTCGGAACACTTAGTCTCTATTTTGAAATGGCTCAGTCTTTTAAAAAAAATACTTTGCTATCATTTATTTTTACTATTTAAATGTTAACTCATTCCTTCTACTAGATATTATCTTATTTAATGAAAAATGACAGAGGTCATTATCAATTTATGTGGCAGTTGGAACAGTCGGTTTCTTCTGGATTGAGATCCATCTCTTCAGAAGAGCCTATCCGATTTCTTTTTCTTTCCATTTCCACTATGATTAAACTTAAGTAGCATAATGAAACTTCATACCAATTTGTTCAACAATATTTTATAGAGAAAATAAAAAATTGCAACAAAGTCATTTTTATACTAATAAAACCAGCCAGAAACTGAGATTACATTAAATATCCAGAAGATTATACAATAATGGATACTATACTGAATTAAGGCTAGAGAGAGGCTCAGACCCAAATCTACTCTCAAGCATAAAAAATCACTGGATGCCTTGGAACCAACCATTCTCTCTCAGCCAAACCTCCTCCACAGGGTTGGTGCTGTTGGGAAAAAAAATTAGAAGGGCGTATCATGCATTTCAGTTTTTCTCAACTTTGGCCACTTTAAGAGGGATGGACTTCAATTCCTTTTGGCTGGGGAATTCTGATAGCTGAAGTCCACCCCTCAAAGTGGTCAAGGTTGAGAAACACTGATGTATGTCATTTTCTGCTCCTATAAACATAATCTAATTAATACATAAATGTCATTATCATCATCATCATCATCATCATTATCATCATCATCATTATCCCAGGCTGTATACCATCTGGTCCCATTTTGTCCAGTGTTATAGAAGCTCATCTGCACTGGAACTGAATTCAGAATTGGGGCTAGGAACCTGTTCTTCAAATATGAGTAGAAATTTAGTGCATCATGGACACTAATATGGATTCTATTTCAAAGTTTTAGTTATTTCAGTATTCAATGTATTATCTGTAGCTTTTCATCATTACACAGCAGCTGAGGGAAAATCAAACCTGAACCAATTTATTCAATCCTCCGCCATTATTGTTCCATTTCATTTTAAGCCCATCATGTCAGTTATAGTAGTATGGATTATCATACCAGTTTAAATGTATTTGTAACATGAAACTCAACTCTGGCCAATGACAGCCGTATTACCTGTGATATGCCCAGAAACCGTTTGTGGGATTCCTCAAAAATATATCTTTAATAGACCAAAAACTTGCATTTTGGCCAGATTTTAGCTATTTTAACTTCTTAAAAATTGTACTGGCACTTCTGCCCAAATTATGCTATCGTGCCAGTTACCAGAAAAGGTTGTTATGTGTTATGGAGTTAGTAACATAACAATGCTGTTCTGATTCTTGCTCATTCATACTGAAAATGTTTTGGTTCCTGGATTATGGAACAAGGCATACTGTTACAAGAAAACTTCTTGCATTTCTCAGTACAATGTGAATGTTCACCCACGCATGCCACTTGAGTGAAGAGAAATTATGGGTTATGCTCTGATGTTGCTTCTCTATAGTGCACATTCATGGATAAAACAATTTTCAGTTAAGAACATTTTATTTCATGGCAGTAAAAGTAAGTACAATACAACCAGTTTTTGCTGGAAAGCTCCTTGAATGATTCAGAGATTGGATGTGAATGGTTCACACCCCTCATTCCAGCATCCTATCATTTATATTAAAAAAAAAAGCTGTGCTGGAAATGTTCACAATAGTTATGAAGGTATAATGCCACTTCCTGTGAGGCTGATAAACTTTCTCACAACAAATTTTTAGCCAGGTCCAAGCATCTACCCTGAAGATTTAAAAGAACCTTTTTTTTTTTTTTTGCTTAAAGCTCAAGGAGAGAAAACCATGAAAATTCTGTTATCTTTGGTCAAAAATCAACAGCTTATTTGCAAACCACAGTGGTACTTTAATTATTCTAAGCTCACTGGCTTCAAGGAGAAAATTGGGATTCTTTTTAAGAAAAAACCCAGAAACAAATAACAAGAGATTATGATACAGGCAAGAAAATTCTTCTGCATATTTTCAACAAACTGCAATCAGTTGGTGAAGGAGAAAGTTGCTAAAATTCTCATGGGAGAATTGAGATAGAAAAACAAAGGCCTTCCCCCCCTCAGGGCAAGAATACTTCTCAAAACTTGTAGATTTTGGTACAGCATTATACTAATCAATCTTCTTTATCAGATACTTTATTGTTATAAAGTAAAATTATTTCATCAAGTATTTTAGTTGACGTTAAATAAAAAACAGCTATTTAGCCATGGTGGCACAATTAGAATGCAGTACTGCAGGATAACTCTGCCCACAGTCTGGAGTTTGATTCCGACTGGTTCAAGGTTGACTCACCCTTCCATTCTTCTGAGGTTGGTAAAACAAGGATCCCGATTGTTGGGGGCAATATACTGGCATTTGTAAATTGTTCAGAGAGTGCTGTAAAGCACTATGGAGACTTATATAAGTCTAAGTGCTATTGCTATTGCTATGCAAAATGTGTTATTTCTTAGAGTGATATTAGAAAACATGAAACTGCTGTTATTGACAATCTCCTGTTTCTCCAGCAGTATAAAGAATAATCAATAAATTATCCAGGAAATTGTTTGTTCTATTTTTTGGTGGGGAAAAATTGTTTACCATTATGTTCAAGATGAAAAATCTTCATTGGCAGTATAAGAGTTTGAAAAGATGAGTGTTTGAAGAGTAAAATAGTCAGATGCCCTGGACTTCATTGAAATATGGTTTGGGATCTGTGCCATTGAAGCAGGGTTGATCAGAAACTCCTCAAATTTGAGATGATTTCACTACTCACAGTTCCTGGCAAACCAGTTTCGGGGTTTAGGCATCTCAGCAAGTAGTTAGTACAGTATCAATTGAGATATAAAGCATTGAATAGTTCAGTAAGAAGGAGGAAAGATGAAAAACATCTTTAAGTTGAGGAGTTGTGTTTTTTGGGGGGGGCAGATATTATGGATCTACTATTATTACTATGATGACTATTACTAGTATTAGTCCTATTTTCTCAACTGAATCTTATAGCATCAACAATTCAGTTGAAACAAACCCAGTGTTATTTTTCCTAGTGCTTACCATTTGAGGCATCCTTGCCATGGAGTTCTGCTTCCTACTGTACATTTTTGAATAAATTTGACCTCTCCTTCTTCATTAGCTGTATAATATGTATGCAGGGAGTTGAAGTATATTCCCCAGTGTACTATATTAACATGCTAGAATATAGTGTTTAGCATCCAGAAAGAAGGATTAATAATTCATCTGTTTGATTGTCTCAGAGTCTTGGGGATTCTCTATATATTGGTTGCAAGTGTGTTCAAACTGAAGAAGGACAATTAGACATTTAATTTGGGCTCAGTAACCATTATATAGCAATATCTAGAGATTACTGTATAAATAAGAATGCTACATGTTTTATGTTAAGAGTTTACACAAATCCTAGACAGCAAATAGTTAATTAGACTCAGAGCAGAGCATTTGCTGCAGTAATGTATGCTTATTTGGAGAGATCACAACTGCTAGTTATTAAACCATGTTAACAATTACTTTAAGTGGACATTAATCTGGGTTCAATTATAATGGGATTCCTTTTATTACTCCCATTTTCTTCTCTAAAGACTTCCATTGGTTTAATGACATTGAAATAAAACCAGATTAATTAGCAATTTTGCAATTTATTTAAAAATTGCCTGAGTTCGAAAGAATTAACTAGCAATTGCAGAAAAGTCTAAGGTATAATTAGATTGCCATGGTGTTACTACATAACAGATATACAAGCCCTTAGCTCCTGCTGATATTAAGAGTTATGAGGAGTTATCCATCTTTCAAATGCAGTGTAACAATATCTATTGCAATGCAGATGTTCCTAACACACAGTATATTTCAAAACGATCTGCCTGTAAGTTCAAATCTTCAGTCATTGTCTATGTCTTTCATTCCTCTTTACATAGCCCATTGAAAACCAGTGTTATATTATCAAACCTTTGCAGAAGTCCAGGTCAGGAAAAGGATTCCAGGAATGCTACTTTATTGTTTAAGGATGTAATTACAGACTACTGAAAGCCTATTAATGTTTAACTGTATCCTCTGTTTATACAAACAAAATCAGTGTGGCATTATTTTGAATTTCTTTGTATTCTACTTTTCTAAAACTGAACCACCATTTTAACCAGCCTTAATATAAAGATCATTTTTATATTTTAACCACACTTTCAAGATCATCTCTGCATTATTTTATGTGTATAATGTTTATATATATATATATATATATATTGATTCATTCTAATGGGTTAATCTTTCCCAGGCAGTCACCTGAGGGGCCACAGCAAGTAAGAACAGTCTGACAAAGAAATGGATTGTGAAAATATCAGAATTTGGCCAGAAAGCAATTTCAAAAGGATTTGAATATTAAAAAAGATGTGGACTGAATGAGGGGGGGTGAAAGGATTTTGTAGACTTAGACTTAGAATAACTTGTCACTTTAAATGTACACTAATCAGCATACATTAAAATGAAATTTCATTGCATACAACTCTCAAAGGGTCACCACCTCCAATATACACTACATAAACATGACAGAATAAATAAATAAATAAATAAATAAATAAATAAATATGAATATACCCACATACCCACCAGAGGTGGGTTTCAGTAGGTTCTGATCAGTTCTGGAGAACCGGTAGCGGAAATTTTGAGTAGTTCGGAGAACCTGTAGTAAAAATTCTGACTGGCCCCGCCCCCATCTATTCTCTGCCTTCCAAGTCCCAGCTGATCAGGAGGAAATGGGGATTTTGCAGTAACCTTCCCCTGGATTGGGGAGGGAAGGGAGATTTTAAAGTATCCTTCCCCTGCCACGCCCAAGCCACTCCCACCAAGCCATGCCATGTCTACCAAGCCACACCCACAGAACCAGTAGTAAAAAATTTTGAAACCCACTACTGATACCCACATATATTATATAACACAGAGAAACAACACAATCTAGTTTGGATGTATACATGTACATGGTGAGAAAAAACATTCTAAAAACATTGTAAACTAGTTACAAGGGAGGAAGTGCAATAAAATCAGAATTTATCTTCTGAAAAGAAGATCAGAAGTTATTTGTATATTCCTTAGCTTTTTTCTTGCAATTTTGTTTTGGTTTTCTTTTTTTCCTTTTGATTTATCTTTTATTATATGAAAATCCTTAATGAATATTAATAAATAGTACATCCTTGCCAACCTCCACAGAGAGACTAGAGAGGTTGAGAGGAAATGTATTTACTTGGCCCTAAGTAAGCTTCTCCATGTTTTTCAAAGACTATGTTAAAGCAGGCAAATCAGAGAATAATTTTTCTTCAGAACCTCTTCTAAGAGCATAAAATTTGGAAAGAAAAAGGAAGGGAGACAACATGAACATTTCATTTCTATCTCTTTTCAAGTTCTCATACATTCACAAGCCCTCTCCTGGAGAGGGCTAATAGAAGTTTTAAATCCTACATGAATTTATCCAACTATCTGGAACCTGCTAATAGATTTGTTTTCACGGGGCAGGGGCAGAAGTCAGTAGCAAAGGAAAAGGCTTATAGGCATAAATCCTCATCTTGCTTCATTTCCAAGCTGAATGATGCAAAAGGGATGGCCCTTTCTTATCACAGAAGCCAGGCAAGCTACTCATAGAGCAGACGTCTTCAAACTTGGCAGCTTTAAGACTTGTAGACTTCAGCTCTCAGAATTCTCCAGCCAGCTATATTATGGTTCTGATGTGTAGGAAGCATGTGTTTAATGCAGTCTGTGAGAGAAGGAAATGTGTATAGATATATGAATGAATGTGTGCATGTATGCATGGCCTCTCCCACTCCTGATAGTTAGGTGATTGTTAATCATGTCAAACTGAATGTATTGAATATAAAGTAAAAAATAAACAATGCATTCTAGCATTTAGTTTCCAATGCTTGTTTCCAATGCTTCAAGGTTCGAGAATGGAAAGAATGTGCCTGAGGTTTGGTTAGTGAGAATAATCTTGGAATAAGAAAATGTCTCTCAAAGTTATATAAAGCAGCTTCTTATATTCTGCTGTTTCATAATAGTATTCTTCTCAGGAACTCTGAAGTATGTTGGGTCTATTGATTTGGAGTCTTTTTTTTTTTTTTTGACTGATTCCTGCTCCTTTTAATTTCATAGAAGCTTGGTCTGCTATGCAGAGATAATAGATCTGGGCCCAGAGGTTCCAGTTTAACCAAATCATATAATATACAAAAGATACTGGCTGAAGTTTTACAAATGAAAAGGGAAATACAAATGATAAATCAAGAGGATAACTTGTAAATTGTTTTCTTATTGCATCTACAAAAGAGACCCGTAAAAGCCTTGAAGAAATCTGTGCAATGGGATAAAGAACAATTGGGGAGAAATCCATGAGCTGCATTGAGTTTTGGTTTGCTTCTGGGTCCAATTCAAGATGTTGGTTATTACCGGTACTTTTAAAGTTCTTCATAGCATTGGACCAGGTTTTCTGAAGAACCAGTTTATTCCTATTATATCAGCCTATCTACCTAGTCAGACAGGAACAGCATGTTATGGACCTTTACAGCTAAAAAAAAAATTAACTGTGGGGGTTTAGGAAAAGACCCTTCTCTTCTGTTGCCACCAACCTATAGAATATGTTGCCTCCTGAGGTGAGATTGGCCCCCACCCTTCTGGCTTTCTGGAAGAGCATTAAGACCTGTCTCTGTCAACTGGAGATCCAAGAATGGTAAGTCTGATTACTGCAGTGGTGGTATTCAATTTTTTTTACTACTGGTTCTGTGGGCATGGCTTGGTGGTCATGGTGTGGCTTGGTGGGTGTGGCAGGGGAAGGATACTGCAAAATCTCCATTCCCACCCCACTCCTGGGAGAAGGATATTGCAAAATCTCCATTCCCACCAGTGATGGGATTCAAATAATTTAACAAGTTCTCTGCCCTAATAATTTCTTCCAACAACCAGTTCACCAAACTGCTCAGAAAGGGCTCTCCTGAAGTGGTGCGAACTGGCTGAATCCTATCACTGATTCCCACCCCATTCTGGGGTGAGCCAGAGGTAGTATTTGCCGGTTCTCCAAACTACTCAAAATTTCTGCTACCGGTTCTCCAGAACCTGTCAGAACTTGCTGAATACCACCTCTGGATTAGTGGCTTGACTGTGCTCTGTCGGTCTTTTTCACTTTATTTTTTATTAATTTTGTCTCTTTTATATGGATTTTTTAGGGTTTATTTGTAGTCACTTCAATAGAGAGGTGGATGGTATACAAATTTGATTAATATATAAATCAGTCCTATGACAATATTTAAGTGAACTAAATATTATGATTATTAGAAATAAAAAGAAGGAATATGAAGTTGGTTTATTTGATTGAGGTTAATCTAAGACAGATTGTTGCAATCCTTTATAATTTTGGTAATAGTTTATGGACTTTTTGCTGAGACCAGAATTGAAAAGTTGATATTTTATGTATTTGCTTATAGATAAGGGATGGGATAGGTGTGAAGAGATATCTGCTTAACCTTATGGGGGCAAAGATTTATTACATTGGTTTACAGTTGTTATGATGAAGGTTAGAGGTCTCTTCTTTATATATTTATTTTCTCTTTATTATACTCTCCTTTTCTTTTCTTTCATTTTATTTTTTCCATTCTCTTTTCTTTTTCTAAGTTTAGATTGTAGTAGTTTTTACTACTGTAGTTAAAATTCTTGATAAAGATTATATCTGAAAAAAAGTGGGCAGTTGTAGCCTAGGAATATCTGGATGGACAAAGTTTCTCCACCCTTGCCTGAGAGACTGATAATAATATTTACTTTACTTTTGCAAAGCAAATTACAGAATCTAATGGCATACTAATTCTCCACTGGTTACAAAAGCCTACACAGGCCCAATTAAAAATATTGCCTTGACCTCTACATTCTTAAGTAGTTTTGTTGAATTATTTGAAAGACTGTCTATAGTTTTATAAAATTACTTATGTGCTAACTTAATGGCTGGAATCATTCATTCTGGCCTACCATTAAGATCTATAAAACTGAGATAAGGTCTTTTCACTGTTGTTCTTTTTCTCTCTGGAATTCCTTCCCTACACACACACACTCATTCATTATTCTTGTTTTTCAGACGGTTTTCAGAAATATTTATTTTCCTTTGTTCTTAGCAGAATATGTTGTTTGATTGTTTCTATTCTAGATTTCTTTTAACCAGGTAATTGATAATTTATTTATAACTAATTTATTATTCTATGATATACTGAGGCCTTGATGTAATCATTTTTGTGAATGATCCTTGAAAAATGATGAAGAAAGAAAGAAAGAGATGGGAGGATAGGGAAAGAAAAAGAAACCAACAAATTAACACAATACAAAAAGTACATCACAAGTAATTTTAAATAATATTTCCTTTCCTCACAAAAGTCCACCAATATGTCTACATTTGTCAAAATTACAGTGCAATCTTTATTCCGAGATTAATTCTTCATGGTAGAACTATTGAGGTGCCAGCAAGAATGGGCCAACAGAATTCTAGTCCAAGTTTCAATCAATATTTATGCATGGTAGCTTACTGAGTGACTTTGGGCCAACCATTTTTCTCCCAATCCAACCCACAGATGGTTATTTTAATTGGGGGGGGGGAGAAGAGGAATGAGTGTTATGCACACCACCTTGAGCTCCTCGAGGAGAGAGAAAATCTACCAAATAAGTAAACAAAATCTAATTTAGTTCAATTTAGCGTGTTCCAAATACTTTGTGAACAGGACTGTAACTGTAATCTGAGAGAATGTCTTGGAAAAGTGGCGCAACATCTTAAAATCAGTCAGTTCTAGATTTTACTAGCACTCAGTAGATCTTTGATTTCTGAGTCTTAAGAGACGATTAAAAAATCAGTAGTCTTACCTTATAGCTTTATGTTGCTGACTCATGCATAACTTCTTATGTATCGTTTATTATTTTTACAAGGTTCTATCTTGCATTGAGATATCTCAGTGATATTATTTTTCTTCTATGTTAGATAAAATTATGTTGCCACTAAATTTGAAATTCTCAGCATAGTCTGCTGCTCTATCCATTTTGATGTTTTATGCATCCATTTGCTAACCTTGCCAGCTGGGAAGTTATCAAAGTTTCAGCAGAGTAAATTTGAAGTCTGAAGTCTTTTTTCTTTTTTTCATCTTCAATTTAACAATAATTTCTTCTTCCATACATGGTCACACACAATTAAAGAGAAACCCTGAAGAAAGGCATCCTAGTTAATGAACTGTTGGACATTATATTTTTAATTTATTTCCTGACTTTATTGTTTTCATAAATAAGAGCATATTTAATACTTCCCCCTCCTTCTATTTTCCTCACAACAACAACTTTATATTTTTAATTTATTTCCTGCCTTTATTGTTTTCATAAATAAGAGCATATTTAATACTTCCCCCTCCTTCTATTTTCCTCACAACAACAACTTTGTGAAGTGAGCTGGGCTGAGAGAGAGTGAGTAACTCAACATCAATCACCCAGTTGACTTTCATGCTTAATGTGAGTCTATAACTCACAGTCTCCCAGTTTCTAATGAGCTGGGAAGTTGTAGTTTTGCAGCCAAATGCAGCTGGATTTGTTAGTATTTGTGATACTGGGGGTAACAATGGAAATCCTTTAAATTTCCAAGGAGTTTTTCTTTTTATATTTTTTGAACACTTTAGTCTTCTAGTTTAGCCTCATGATATATGTTCACTATCTAGAAGCAGAATTTAGGCAGAAAAGGGAGACCTGCTGAGCATCAAAGTAATGGAAAAGGGGAAGTGTGTTTCTCAGGATTGCCCACATAGATAATAAGGGACACTATCAATAGACAAGATGCAGTCATGCTAACTAAAATAATTTGGTAGTTGACCCATATCATAAACTGAGAATGAAAATGTAGAGAAAACCTGTACTTATAGATCACTATTAGGGCTTTTTTAAATTAAGCTAATCTTTTTGAAATATAGAATATTGCCTTAAGAGAAACTACTGGCCTTTCCATTATTTTTCTAGATTAACAATTTTTAGTAAATCAAAACTTGTTTAAAGCTTATTTATTGTGTGGGTAGGATATAATATTCTAAGCCTAAACCAAGTTATGTCATTATAGCAATTCAGCCACTATACAGGTAGTACTCGACTTACAACAGTTTATCTAGTGACAGTTCAAAGTTACAACGCCACTTTAAAAAGTGACATGACCATTTTTCACACTTATAACTGTTGCAGAATCCCCATGGTCATAGGATTTAGATTTGGATGCTTGACAACTAACTCACATTTTTATGGTTTCAGTGTTCTGAGGTCTTGTGATCACCATTTTGCAACCTTCTGACAAGCAAAGTCAATGGGAAAACCAGATTCACTTAACAACTGTGTTACTAACAACTGTGTACCTAACAACTGTGTTCCCCAAGCACACTTAGATAACTATATACAGTGCTTCAGGAGCTATCCACATCCTAGTACCAAGTGGTTGCAGGAAGGGTTACCTAGAGGTTCTCCAAATGATATATACATTCCATTTTCTCTTACGTTGTGCAGATGTTATATTATTCCATACCCCCAGTATGGTTTTTACATGATTTCCACAGTCTTCCTTGAAACGGGGGAAGGAGAGAGAACCAGACCTGCAGTGTTATGTTGTAATCAATGTAACTTAAAAAACACTACACAGGATATTTACTGTATAAAACACAAAATTCCTTACCCAGGCAAGAGGTAGAAGTTACGTAAGACATAGTAAATGGGGGCATAACATCTGTATCTTTCTCTTCTGAAAGCATAAGGGATGGTGACCTGTATATAGTGAGAGAAACTACTGAGCTACTACTAGCTCCATGCTACTATCTCTCATAATTGTAGCACTAGTACAAATGAGTAGCATGGATATCAGTGTGGTTTGCAGTTACTGAAACAGATATTTTTCATTTCAAACTGTTAGGAACATGACATATCATTATTAGGACAATTGCCACTAGCTATACTTTGGAATGAGTGCTAAGTTATTATGGTAGCAACATATAGTAGTATAAAATGGAGAGGAGGCAAAAGCATTTTGAAAGAAAATAGCAAAATGTTACTGTACGAGAACATCTCTATCTCCAGCTGTGAAATATAGAAATGTTATACATCTGCTACTCTTTAGCTTTGCCAAAACTTTAGCTTGGGTCACCGCAACCTTCTGTGTCCCATTTGTCTGACTCTGATTCTATTTTTGCTGATATAGAATTTGATGAATTATTTGCTTGTGCTATCGCAGAATCTGCACATGTATAAAGGCATTATTAATGCACGGGAGACTTTGTGTTTGATGTGCATATCACTGAATCAATAGCATTAATCCTACTGACCATCACCTATTGGAGATGAGGTCAATTCTAAAGCAATTAGTACATATTGGGAGAAAAGCAGTTTGAGGGGAAAGTTATCCAGATTCTCTACTTGCCTTTAATTTAACCTTCCTCCTTGAAGAATATTACTGCCAGCAAAGCTATAAATCAAATTATGTATGAGGAGAGTACTATGTCTGTGCAGCAGTTAGGTTCTGGATTCAGATTCAGGGCCACATTTAGTCAGAGTAGATTACTGGATTACTTTGATCCACAATCAGTCTACTTCATACATTTACTCTTGGAATACAAAAGCACAGTATTATGTGCCACTTAGGTATACAAATCAAATGAAAGAATATCCATTCATTAAAGTACCAGAAACAGATAATCTGTTCAGTTTGTAGCAATAGCAGGTAGTTGTGTAGAATTGTTATTTTGAGTGTAAAGTGAGTGTAAAGAATTGAATGCAAGTTAAATGATTTTATAACATACTACAAAACAAAATACAGTTTTATGCTATATTTCCCATTCTAGCTTCAAATTTACCACTTAAATTACCACTCTGCATTCTTATTAAGCAGAGAAGTTCATTTTGCTCCACCTCTACCTTGGTATTACAACACAAATGTATTAATCTCTTCATTTTCTCAGTTTCTCCACCTACTTGAACACTTACAGTTTAAGTTGAAAAAATAGTTGGAAAGCTGGGAATTTGCATTGTTTGAGACATGGAGCTTGCTAGTTACACAAGCAATTTTTGATGTAGACTTGCCTTTTCATTATTGCTTAATGAAGATTAGTGGTTTCATATAGCTGATCAGATGAATTTCTAGAACATTTGATTAATGAGGCTTTACTCTGGGAAGAAATAAAATGCTTGTAACTAAATTATGTCACACAGTGTGAGCACAGTGCTGTTATTTAGAGTTGGCCTGAGACATTTAGCTGCCTAAAGGGAAAGACAAAATGGCACCTCTCTGAATCCTTCTTGTTGACCGGACAGACTGTTGATGCTTTGATGCTGCTGATAGGGATGGCCTTTTTTGTCTAACATAGAGGAATCACAACAAATTGCACAGTTTTGTCCTTTCATATCCTCTTAACTTGTCTAGTTCCAGGTCATATGTCTCCTGAGATGGCTGTCTTACTCTGTCTGTCACTGCAACCAGCTCTGGTACTAGTGAGGTTTTCATCCAGGAAATATAGTGTAAATCTGGCATGGTGATGTCTCAATTTTCTCTACAAATCATTTCCTGAGTAGACATCTATCTAAAGGTGAGAAGAGAGTTGAAGCAATAAAGAGATCTCAGTTTATTTTTGTATGCAAGTTTTATGAAAGTAGATATTAAGAGATGAGTAGTACAAACCACTTCATATAATCCATTTCAGGAGGTGACAGTCTGAAGTCATCATGTGTTAATTCAGTGTTGAAACAAAGTGCAGTCTATTTCTGTGAATAGAAAGCTGAGAAGAAACCCATTATAGCAAGTTGATTGCATTTATGAGGAGGATTAAATCACTTTATTGGACAGTCATGGCACTAAAATGATACTGTTTTGTTTTATCCACAAACTGTTCTACAAGTATTAAGATAAACATTTAAGAGTCTTTGTTTTTCTCCTTTTTACTTGTGTCTTTTTGGATCTAAGCATGGGCCAGAAATAGCATCTTGCATTTTAATCCCAACCTGAAAATTTGTGACATTCAAATATTATACAGTACAACAATCATTTCTGAACTGCAAATAAAAATAGCTATATTTTAAACTTTAATATAAATTATAACTATATGCTATATATTGCTGCAAAATAAGTATCATTCTATTCAAGGAGATCTGCTTCCAGGTGACTATCTGTAAGATTGCATCTTTAGCATTTTCAGTTTGCTCAGCAATACTAGGGAAAAATTAATTAATGTTATACATCTTCAAATATTGACACTTTCAAAGGATTAATAGAAGAACCGTTCTCACTTAGATGCTGTTGATAAGATAAATGCAAAGGCAGAATAGCAATGATCTCATTTGTTTAAAGACCCAAAGCCAACTTGGTTGAAATGTAATTACTATAAAACTAACTTTCTTGAAATCAATAAATGAAAAAAATGAGTTTGTTGAATAGAAAATTGGTAAGCAGAAGGCAATTAATATTCTATTATAACATTTTCAGATGGAAAAATGAGGAATAATTGTTCTGAGAAAGATTATTCTTTCTTTGATAAAAAAAATGTTTAGGCCTTCTTGGTGGCAGCGCTTCCCCTATAAAAAGATACTCCTTCCAAAACCCAAATAGAGCCGAGGTGGCACAGTGGTTAGAGTGCAGTACTGCAGCTACTTCAGCTGACTGCTAGTTCAGCAGATCAGCGGATCAAATCTCACTGGCTCAAGGTTGACTCAGCCTTCCATCCTTCAGAGGTGGGTAAAATGAGGACCCAGATTGTTAGGGGGCAATATGCTATTTAGTATATTGTCTTTGGTGTAAGCCGCCCAAAGTCCTCGGAGAGTGGGCAGCATAGAAATATGACAAATAAATAAATAAATAAATAAATAAATAAATAAATAGTAGCCCCCATCCTGCTGATTCATCACCCAGGCCTTTGAAGAGAATGACTGAAGCTTCTGTTTAAATTAGTTTCTTTTGTTTCCACATAGTTGGTTATCCTATCAATTATACTCTTTTTTTCTTGTTGTTTTTCTTGTTTTGTTTTCATATTTTGTATCATTTGTATAACCCAGAATCATTGTAAGCGTGTAATTTAACAAATAATAATAATTCCTTAGTGATACACTACCTTGACATAGTTGTGAGACTTGTGTGTTCTAAGGAAGACAAGGGCTTTGTCAGAAATTTTCAGACTGAATATGTCTCAGCAGAGGAGTCCGACAAAGCATGTCTCTCCCATAAAGAATATGGTGAGACCCTTACCAGATCGGTCATTGCATGAATCAACAAGGACCATACTAAGTATTAGAATTCTTGGACATCTGGTGACAAATGGGCGACACTACAGGACTGTGGGTTGAGTAATCAGGATGACCAGCTCCAGACTATTGGAAGAAAAGGTGTTTATCCATCACAAAAAGAAGATTGAAAACAGAGAAACAATGATCTGCTATTACAAATGAGTCCAACAAAAGAAAATATGTGAAAGCAAAACACCAGTTCTGGAAAGAACATCTAAACCCAGAAATAATAGAACAGGGACTAGCAGGTCAATAATGTTTTATAATACACAATAAAATATTCACAGAAGCAGAATTGGAAGAACTGCATATATCTATCCAGGGCAAAGAAATCAAAGCTTTGTAAGTTAGCATGCTGTAGAGTATGTTTACCTCTAAGTCAACATACTATAGCTATCGAATCACTTTCATTCCAAGGCCAGGCACCCATTCCTCCATGTTTTTCTCCTGAAAGAACAAAGCCATCTAACCAAACAACAATAAGAATTAAAACAAATAATAACTGAGCATCTAGAAAGCACAAAAACAACAGAATAAAGTTGCTTGCATTGAAGCTTGTTCCAAAGAAACAGCTAGCACAAATATTAAAATATGCCAAAATGTAATATCAAACAGAAGCACCAGTTAACTGCAAGAAATCCTGCATGCAAAATTTACAAAAAAACAAACAAACAAAAAAGCTGAAATGAAAGAACTTGTAATAACAGCAGAAACGGTGGAGAAAAGGGCAAAGAAGATCAGAAATTGGTCAGGGCCAAGTGAAGACGAACTGCAAGGTTTTTGGTTGAAACATCTGACTGATCTACTGCTACTCATAATAGCAATGAATCCTGACCTTCATCCAAGCAAGATATTGACAGACCCTATTTACTAAAGAAAAGAGGTGGGCATGGAATATTGGAAGTATACCAGACAATTGAGAAAAAAGACATTGGAGGAATATCTGAAGGCCATTGAAGAGGAAGCTAGTTTATCATGAATACTGGATTGAATACTGGAGAGGCTTTCTACTAGAAAGACCAATGAAGAATTAGTTCCAAGGTGCTACTCACTAGCAAATCTGGCCATCACATTTGCCTGCATAAATTACAAACCTAGCAGAATATAGGAAAAAGTAAAAATAATTTTAGAGGGTTTGAAACAGGTTTTGGCAGCCTTTCCATGAAGGATGAAAGTACTTCACTGGGAAGATATTTCCTTTGGTGTTTGGCATTTGACCAGGAAAGGCATTAGAAATACTTGGTATCTAAAAGAAAATATAAGATATAAGGCAGAGAGAAAAGAAGCCCACCCACTGCAGGGACTAATTTAAACCCCCAGTTATTTTTTGGTTCTGTATCTGAAAAACATGGCTCCCCAATTTGTATTGGTCAATGCTAGTTTTGTCATTTTGCTGGTTTATTTAAGTGATGTTGGAAAGAAAGGAAAACAAAAGAATTAATCTTGGACAGGGATTGCGCAGTCTGACATCCTCATTAGGTGGAAGTTGTACAGGCTCGATGGAAACTATAAATGCAAGAATAGTATATTTTTATCCCTTGGCTAGTAGCATATTAAAAACCTCTTGACAGCTGGGCATGGGAAGAACTTCAGCTTAAATCTGCATATGAAATAATAGGGACAAATCCTCATTTTTATGCAAAATGTTAGCTTAGAGCTCTAGGTTCCTCTTGTGGAAATAAATATATACTTTTCTGAATTTGTTCATGATATTTCTCCGACACTATGATGCTGTACAGTTAGTGTGCTTCTGATTTCGGTCCACTGTGATTTCAAAACAGGTGACAGGTGGGCTGACTCAAACAGAATTGCTCAAAATTTTCTTGATTAACAAAAACAACTTTTTATATTCCCAGTGCCTTGCATATATTTTGCAAATTTTTTTTTTTTTTTTTTTTTTTTAATTTCGAATTTATATACCGCCCTTCTCCCTGAGGACTCAGGGCGGTGTACAGCCAAGATAAAAAACATAGAATACAAATATTAAAACATTTAAAAATATATATAAAATTTGGCCCAAAAAATTAAAATCGCAGACTAATTAAAAGGATTTAAAAATTTTAAAAATTTCTTCTTAAGCCAACCCGGCTTGCTGAAAAAGATAGGTTTTCAGGGAACGACGGAAGGCATTGAGGTCCTGGATTCTTCTTATCTCCGTGGGCAACTGATTCCAGAGGGTGGGAGCCCCCACAGAGAAAGCCCTCCCCCTGGGGGCCACCAGCCTACATTGTTTGGCTGATGGCACCCTGAGGAGGCCCTCTCTGTGGGAGCGCACGGGTCGATGGGAGGTCATCGGTAGCAGCAGGCGGTCTCGGAGATAGCTAGGCCCTATGCCATGGAGCGCTTTAAAGGTGATAACCAACACCTTGAAGCGCACCCGGAAGACCACCGGGAGCCAGTGCAGCTCGCGCAGGAGTGGTGTTACATGGGAGCGCCATGTTGCTCCCATCACTACCCGCGCTGCTGCATTCTGGACCAGCTGGAGCCTCCGGGTGCTCTTCAAGGGGAGCCCCATGTAGAGAGCGTTACAGTAGTCAAGGCGAGAGGTGACGAGGGCGTGAGTGACTGTGCACAGGGAATCCCGATCAAGAAAGGGCCGCAACTGGCGAATCAGGCGAACCTGATAAAAGGTCCCCCTGGTAACAGCCGTCAGATGTTCCTCCAAAGACAGCTGCCTATCCAGGAGGACTCCCAGATTGCGAGCCCTTTCAGTGGGGGCCAAAGACTCGCCCCCAATAGTCAGTGATGGAGTCAACTGACTATATCGGGATGCCGGGAGCCACAGCCACTCAGTCTTGGAAGGGTTGAGCCTGAGCCTGTTCCTCCCCATCCAGATCCGCACAGCCTCCAGGCACTGGGACATCACTTCAAGGGCATCGTTGGGGTGGCCTGGGGTGGAGATGTACAGCTGGGTGTCATCAGCGTACTGGTGGTATCTCACCCCAAAGCCACGGATGATCTCGCCCAGTGGCTTCACATAAATGTTGAACAGAAGGGGCGAGAGGACCGATCCCTGCGGCACTCCACAAATGAGAGGCCTCGAGGTCGACCTCTGCCCCCCTGCCAACACAAACTGCGACCGGTCGGAGAGAAAGGAGGAGAACCACCGTAACACGGTGCCTCCCACCCCCAACTCTTCCAGCCGGTGCAGCATGATACCATGGTCGATGGTATCAAAAGCCGCTGAGAGATCTAATAGGACCAGAACAGAGGAATAACCCCTGTCCCGAGCCCTCCAGAGATCATCGACCAACGCGACCAATGCCGTTTCCGTGCTGTGCCCAGACCTGAAACCTGACTGGAACGGATCCAGATAGGATGTTTCCTCCAGGAATTGTGGAAACTGTTGCGCGACCACACTCTCAACAACCTTCGCAATGAAGCGAAGGTTGGAGACAGGACGATAGTTAGCCAATATTGCTGGATCCAGGGACGGCTTCTTGAGGAGAGGCCTCACCACCGCCTCTTTCAGGGCAGCGGGGAAGTGACCCTCACTCAAGGAAGCATTAATAACGCCCTGGAGCCAGCCTCGTGTAACCTCCCGGGAAGCCAGTACCAACCAGGAGGGACACGGGTCCAGTAAACATGTGGCCGCACTAAGTCTCCCCAAAATCCTGTCCACATCATCGGGAGTCACAGCATCAAACTCCTCCCAGATAACATTCTCAAGACTGTTCCTCGTCACCCTGCCCTGATCTACCCAGTCAGAGTCCAAATCCCCCCGGATCTGAGCGATTTTGTCATACAGGTATTGTCCGAAATCCTCCGCCCTGCCTTCTAAGGGATCCTCCCGCACTCCCAGATGGAGCAGGGCGCGGGTCACCCTAAACAGGGCGGCCGGACGATTCCCTGATGACGCAATAGAGGCGGAAAAGTAGTTAGACTTTGCCGTCTTTATCGCCACTAGGTAGGCCTTAATATGCGACCTTACCAGTGTTCGATCAGATTCAGCGAGACTGGCCCTCCAACCGCTCTCCAGGCGTCTTTTCCGGCGCTTCATTTCCCTCAGCTCCTCAGTAAACCAAGGAGCCACCCGGGATCGGCATCGGGTCAGAGGCCGCAAAGGCACAACTCGGTCCAAGGCCCCACCAGCCGCCCGATCCCAGGCGGCTACCAGGTCCTCGGCCGAGTCATGTGCTAGATCCTCAGGAAATGGCCCAAGCTCCGTCTGGAACCTATCAGGATCCATCAGGCGCCTGGGGCGGATCCATCTAATTGGGTCCGCCTCCCTGCGGCGAGGGGTCGCGGTTCGAAGATCTAGGCGAAGGAGTGAGTGGTCAGTCCATGACAAGGTTTCCATGTCTATATCCCCTATAACAAGACCACTCAACCACTGGCCAGAGACAAAAATCAGATCCAGAGTGTGACCTCCCCTGTGAGTAGGGCCATGAACTAACTGGGTCAGGTCCATGGCCGTCATGGAAGCCATGAACTCCCGAGCCACCTCAGACGTTTCACCGACAGATGGCAAGTTGAAATCACCCATGACTAAAAGCCTGGGTGTATCTACTGCCACCGTGGCTATCACGTCGAGTAGCTCAGGAAGGGCTGTTGCCACGCGGCAGGGAGCCAGGTACGTAAGCAACAAGCCCATCTGAACCCCACGGCCCCACCTCACAAGGAGGGACTCACATCCGGCTATCTGAGGCACAGTGGTCTCCCTCGGATCCAGATCCTCGTTAATAATAACCGCCACCCCCCCCGCCCCTCCCCTGGGCCCTCGGCTGATGGAATGCTCTGAAGCCTGGTGGGCACATTTCAACCAGAGGGACGCCACCCTCCGGGCCCAACCAGGTCTCCGTAATACCCGCCAGGTCCGCTCCTCCCTCTTGTATAAGATCGTGAATGAGGGGGGCCTTATTAACCACGGACCTGGCATTGCATAACATCAGCCGAAGGCCCAGATCCTGAGTATCTAAGCCACCTAGTCTCCAAGAGGAGCCATGGGGACCGGGGCAAGCAATTGCTCTCAAACAGCGAGTGCGAGCCCCCAACACATGATATGGTCCCCTGCTCCCGCCATATCTGCCCCTCCCATCTACCGTGCTGATGGTACAAACCTCATAGGTATCGTCCCCCATCCCTTTCCCAGTCCCTCGACCAACACCTCCCAAATCGTTACCCTGTGCCGGGCTCGGCTCTGACCCTGGTGGATTTCCCCCCCCATCCCCCAGAGTCTTCTTCCCAATTTCTCTAGAAAGATCATTACAAACCCCCCTCCCAGAACCCCTTAAAATCTTAAAAAATTTCCCTAAAAAACCCCACAAATTCTTCCTTGCTCCATGCCATCTCTCTGGACTCCAAAGTCCGTCATCGAGATAGGCCCTCGATAATGTGGAGGGCCAAACCTGCGAGTGGGGAGAATCTCGCAGGGCGAGGAGTTCCGACACCGAATACATTTGTTACTGGGAGTAGTTATGGCTTATAACCAGGGGATCAACCATGATGATTTAAGAGTCCAACGGAAAAGTATATAAGTCTTAGGTAGTATACATTGGAAAACGCCACTGCCTTCATGGCAGTGGGAGGAGTCCAAGAATAGTCCAGAAACGATGGAAATAATAGCCGAGGCTGACTCCCTCAATACTCATACCTAAGGTAAACTTCTCCTTTCAGTTAGGGAGGACAGATAGAGCAATGCCAATCCATAGGTCCAGAAGTATAAGTCGGTTTACAGAGTTAGTGCAGTGGGCATATCAGGAGATGATCCAATGGAGAGTAGATGGAAAATGATGGTGGTATCCAGCTGAGACTGAAAATGGCCTGGATAGCGTGGGACCATCATACGGGCTAAACCCGGCAGAAAAGGGGGGGGGGGAGCAATACAAAGCGTTTAGGGGGGGGAACACCCCCATAGTCCTCTTCCGGTCCTCCACATCGCCCCCTAGGTCTTTCCCGGTCACAACGCTCACCCAGTTCAGCCTCCATCAGTTCACTGTGGGGCCTCTGGGCGTCAGTGAGCTGGTCACAAACGGCCACACACCTCACAGCCGCCCAGGTCAGTCCAAGATGGTCACGCCGGAATTAGTTCCTGCCATCTCCCTCGCAGCCTTCAGGCTGCCGCCGCCGCCTCCACCGCCAGCCAGCAGCCGCCATCACAGCCTCCTCCCTGGCTGACGCCACAACAGCTGCCAGCCTCTCCGCCATCCTCCTCGTCTTCCCCAAGCCCCGCCAACACCTCCTGGGCACCCAGGACTCCGACGAGGCTCCGACGAGGGGTCCGCCGGGAGCGCTGCGCTGCCGCCGTCTCCCCGCTGCTCAGGCGACCGCCAGCTGATCGCAAAGGCCGCCGCCACAGCCATCCGGGCCGACAACGCCCCCAAACGCCTCCTCTGCAACACCCGACTCCCTCTGGCCAGGAAGCACTCCGGAGAGCTAAAAAGCTCCCAAAAGGTTGGCAATAGCCTCCGCTAGCCTGGTAGGGGCCATAGTTGTTTCGTCTGGCCCCCAAAGACCCCCTGTAGTCCAAATAACACCCCCTCGGTGGTAGCGGACTCAGCAGGGAGCCGCCATCTTGAGCATGCGCAAAGGAAGATTTTGACCAATAGTAACAACTCCATTTCTAAGTAGTCAAGTGTACTGCTGTCAAGCCTAAAAAATCAGTTCCACACGTAAAGTTCCATTAAATGTATTTATTGTTAATTGTGTGTATGCACAAGAATCTTCTCAAATAACTGCTTGGGTTAGATAAGGGTAAATAGAATTCAAGGGAGATTGGACTTAGTTCAATTGTGGCTACATAAGGAGTGGATCCCTCTTTTACCTCAGTGCTCCAGTGCTGCCATTCCTTCTCCTAAAAGTTCTGAGTCTATAGATGATAAGTTCTCTGTAGCTACTTGCCTAGCAGAATGTGGTTCAAAGGCCCAATAACACTAGCAAACTGCCTGAGCAGGCTACAGAATATTAGGTGAGGAAAAACTGCTTTTGATAATTTTCCTTCACTGTAACATGGGAGTAGAACCATATCCCTGATCATCATCCATTTCCATCAAGGTCTCTGTTGTTTCTCGTCACATGGTATCATCGTCTGCACAGCTGGAACAATTTCTCAACACAAATTGAATGCAGAAACTTGGAACCATGACCAGCTGCCATTCTGACATTTGGAACCTGAGCTGTAAATTCAGTTTTCTTTCTTTTCCTGTATTGAGCAAGTATTTTCCTATAGAAAGTGAGGACCAAGCTACCTTAAGTATGTCAAGGGAAAAGAGGCACCAAGCAATTAATTTCCTTTTTCTTGACAGAAATAAAAGTTTTATGGGTATATATTTCATGCAGGTATTCTGAGTGCAAAGTAGTTGACTGTTTTTTGTTGTTACCCTTATTTCTTTGCTGTTCTTTTCTGAATTATCCTGAGTGGTTTATGAAAACTATAGAATCATAGAAGGAATCTTGGAGATCACCTAATCCAAACCCCGTGCTATGCAACAATACACTACTATGGCATACAAATTAAATAAACCATTACAATAAAATCATCTGTAGCTAAAAGAAATTAACAAATTATTCAAATATTAAAGAGAAGAAAGAAAGGAAATATAAAGGTGGTTTACACTTGGAGTAGTTATTATCCTACAAATGCCTAGGTGAATCCTGGAGGATCAGGAGAGATTTTCTTGCAGCTATTGAGAAAGTTGTTATAACAAAACTGGTAGTTTTGATGTGTCATTGGTTATATTTTATCCATATGAGGACCCAGATTGTTGGGGGCAATATGCTGACTCTGTAAACCGTTTAGAGAGGGCTGTAAAGCACTATGAAGCGGTATATAAGTCTAAGTGCTATTGCTATATGATTGATCTGTTCACTGAGACCTACTCCTTTGTGTACCATGTCATTTGCAGTTGGTTTATGAACATCATTGTATTAGCAGATAAATTCCTGTTTTCTCTGAACCTGGGGTACAGGGAAGAAGATAAGCCACAACACTGTATCAATGAACAGCAAAATGTTAGACAGAAAGAAAGTCCATGGAGCAATGAGATGGCACCCTACCCAGAAAAAGAGTTGGATGTTCTGAAATTCCGGAGGAAAGACTGAGCAATATCCAGAAATAATAGGCCAGTGTCCAACTGTGAATGAATTCAAGGGACTTTGTCTGATAGATACTGAACAAATTCCTTTGCATGCCCCTGCAAGAGGTACTCAAGGCCCTCTACCTGCTTTAATAGGAGAAATAGCATCAAATAGAAATATTACTTTTATTAATAATTCCATTCCAGCTCTGGGCTCAAGGTGTATTTCCAATTTGTGTACCAAAATGGTCTTGGAAGCATCATCTCACCATCCAAGATTTAATCAATCTCTCTCTCTCTCTTCCTACCTCTCCCTTTCCCTCTCTCTCTCCCTCCCTCCCTCCATCCCTCCCTTCTTTCATCTTTCCAGAGTCAATTCCTTAATCCAGCATGTCTTGCATATGATTTTTGTCTTAAAAGAAAAAAAAACTCCCATAATTTATAAATTTCAATTTACTATATATAAGTACATCAAGAAATGATATCTAATTTTGTTTCAAAATCTATAAACACAAATGAGAAGGGATCCAAGTAAATAATTTCATAATTGACATCCTCAGGTGGAATTGCCCTCACTCATTCTTGTTTAACAAAGGCCAATGGTAGCAGAAGTATCTGTTGACGTTTCTTTATTTCTTATTTGTAGCCTTTGGAAGCTTCTTTTATGAGGGGATGGAAGAGAAAGAACAATTTAAAAAAATAAATTAATTCAAATGTGGAAACTTTCAATGGAATGCTTTTTTTTTTAAAGATCCAAGAGAGGTCTCCTTTTGAAGTATTTCCAAGAACAAAAGAATTACCCAGCCTCAGATTATTGGAGTGGTACAGTTGCTTTATTTTGTTCCATTTCAATTTTACACATGCCTAACAGGGATGGGTTCTAAATTTTTTTACTACTGGTTCTGTGGGCGTGGCTTATTTTCTAGGTGTGGTTTGATGGTCATGTGACAATTCTTTAGGATTTAGCAGATGTACTGGTCTACCAGGCTTTTAACTGCTTGCAGAGCTGTACCGGTCTACCTATTTATTCTTGGAGTGCTCCGGTCTACCCACTTGTTTTTGGAGGCACCGGTCTACCCATTTGTTTTTGGAGGCACTGGTTTACCCATTTGTTTTTCGAGCACACTGGTCTACCACCACACTGCCTTTTAACACTGATCAGCTGTAGGGCGGCCCTTTGAAGCCCCACGGGAAGAGTTTAAACAGTTTTTTTTCCTTCTAGCCAATCAGCTGGGACTCGGGAGGCAGCGAATAGATTGGGGGTGGGGCCAAATAAAAGGGGGGCGGGAAGGCCCAGCTCCCGAACAAAGAGAATGGGTTCGGTGACATCATATTGTCACCGCTACCAGCTTGGCCGAACTGGGCTGAACCGGGAGGAGCCCACCACTGATGCCTAATAAATTCATAGAGGTTTCTAGTCTATAATGGAAATATGCCTTAGATATTTCCTGGGAAGAAATGGAGAACTGAGGATACCGGTAGTTCCACTTTTAGAGGATCACAGTGGAATGAAGAGCTCGTATGTGGACTGTCCTTTTGTAATTCCTTTCCAGATATGGAGAGAATTTGAGATTATTCACAACTGTACTACAGACCGTTTTTCCTCACAAGGAGACACAAGACAGTGGTTTCTGATGGGTTTAGAGCTCTGGAAGATGAGGTAACATTATCTTCATTCAAACCATGGTAAGTGTCTGTCAGGTTCCAAGTAATGCATCCATCACAAATTGAACTCCACGGCATTCCATTTTCTCAAAGAACAAATTTATTTAGATACACCATCTTGGCACTAACTGTTGAAAAGCCAGTACTGAAGTTGCTGTGTTTTTCTTTCCAATATAAGTTTCAGTTTCTCAAGTTTCCAAAAGAAACTGTAAAGATGGAGCTGGGTGCTTGACAACTTCTTTCCTCCTCCGGTCAACCAGCCATTGGAATGTGCTTGACTCATCTTCTAGCTATGATGTTTTGGCTAAAGGCTCCATCCTCCCCCAGCTCCAAACTGTATCAAATTGAATTCATATCAGAATATCCAAGGATACAAACAATCCCACACCCCAATCAAATTCAGGCTTGAAAGGATCTTTCCAAAGGGCATCAGGTTCTTATATTTTGTTTTCTAATCACTTTTGGAATTTGCTTGATAATTACTTATCATCTATTAGGAACCTGGACTAAGGGTCCAAATGGATTTGAAATAAGATATTGAAACAAATTATAAGAATCCTTCCCTTGGGAAAATGCTATTGTTTTGAATTCTTAAAAAAGTGATAGGATGGAACTTTGAAGGTTGGGCACTAAAAGGAACTAAATATTGCAATTAAAGGAGAAGAACACAGATTTGATTTACTAATACAGAATGGACCAAAATACTTTAACATTGGATTGTATTGAAGAATATTTGTGAACAATAGTCCCAGAAGTAAATTTTTATACTGTCTGCTGTTATAGACTGAGTTTAGAAGATCTTATAGAAGAGGAGCATCTTTTGTCAGACAAGACTGAAATTGTTACGAAAGTGTATTTAAAGATGACATGGGTGTCAAATTCACTGTGTCACATTGCCATCACATGATGTTTCGTGACGTTTTCCCATTTGCGGAGATAGAGTGGGCACGGCCTCGCATGATACATCTGGCCCACATCAGGTGCCAGTTTGTCACCCCTGGGCAACAAGAATGATACTTCACTAAATAAACATGAAACTGGCTGATGTTTTAATAATTAAAAGAGATATACAAATGACAAACCAAGAGAGTGATGGGACAACTTTCTTAGTTTGGATTTCCAAACTAACATTTCCAAAAAAAACGTTAAATTTTAGAGACTTCTGTGAAAAGATAAGAAAACAAAGAAAACAAAGCAAGAAAGGAAGAAAGAAAAAAGGAAAGAAAGAGAAGAAGGAAAGAAAAGGAAAGAAGGAAGGAAAGAAAAGGAAAGAGGGAAAGAATAAAGGAAGGACAGAATGGAGGAAGGACAGAAAGAAGGAAGGAAAGAAATTGAATTTGAATTTTTTAATTTGATAATAGCTTCCAAATATTGTTCTCTCTTCAGAACTGTATATTCAAATTTTTATTTTCCTCAAGAATAACATTCCTTATACCCAAAATTAAGCTTGATTATAGATCAACAGAATGCCACTTTAATTGGATTTAATGTCAGAATGTTCCAGAAATTTGCTGTTCAAATAAAATAGTTCCATAGATGAAAAATAAAGTATGTATAGGTTGTGTATCTATTTATACAATATCTACAATATCTAGATATATCTATAATACATCTAGATCAGTGGTGAAATCCATCTGGAACTATCCGACACGAGCGATCCAGTAGGGCCGGCGGCGGGAGGCTCCGCCCACCCACCCGGACATCATGATGTCCTGTTTTTGACCCTCTGCACATGCACTGAAAGCTCTGCACATGTGTGGAAGAGGCACGCACAAGCATGGCGAGCACGCATGCGCGCTCACATTTGCGATCCGGTAGCAAAGGTAAGTGCATTTTACCCCTGATCTAGATATTATAGATATCTATTGGCTTATAAAATGTATATATAATATATATTATATACACATATATTATATAACATATCATCCATAGCTCAGATTTTTCTATACAATTGCAATTATATGAGTGAAATTCTTTGGGTTTAAATGTGACATTTATTACAAGTATTCATCAGACTGTGGATGCAAGCATCTGTACTACTTTGTTTCTAATGGATTTTGTATATGAATGTGTTTCTGAAAGTGGATCTCCATTAACAGTTTTGAGTCTTAGCCAAGCCAAAAATACAGATGGATCAAGGCAATTATTTGCTAACATTTCTTGCCATTAAAATAATCTTTAAAATTATAAATGCATGATAAATTAATGATGCAAACCCACCTCAAGTATTAATAATTGAAACTAATAATTTAGAGCATATATCAAAGGCTATTCTACATAATCACAAATATTATTGCCAATATAGTGATATCAAATGTAATTTGCAATATGATTATGAACTGTCTGTTCCTCAGCAATATTACTGAGTGATATTATTGCCTTTCATATTTTCTGGCTCTGAACTGTTCATTTCAGTGGCTCATGTTGTTTGTATGGATGAACTGTTTCTCAGTGGTTTTAGGATTTTAGTCAAAATTTGGAGCAGCAGACCATGGCCAGACCAGAATAAATGTACTTTGGGAATAAGGGAATTGGTTTGGTCAGCTCTTCAAACTAGAAACCCAATGCAATGTAGTCAGTACAACTTTTATTGTAAAACTATAGTAACAGAATGTTGAAAGTCTGAATATGCCCTCCCTTCCTTTATCTTTGTATGAACTATGGAGTGAGCTTGTCTGAGACTTTCTTGCCCAGATTCTCTCCTCTTTAATTTTATTTCTAAATATATAATAATATCTTATTATTGCCTTGGTAGCAGCTCTTCTTCAAGATCAGAGGTCTTCTGAGCTTTTTGCATGCTGGCTGGAGAATTCTGGGAGTTGAAGTCCACAAGTCTTAAAGCTGCCAAGTTTGAAGACCACTGCTCAAGATCATTCTCTTTGTCTTCTACAAGTTTGGTTGGGATGGATAAAGATTCCTTATAGGTGGATTCCATGACTGCTGGCACTCCAAATATCATGACATTCAGTTGGTTCAGATCAACCAAATTAGGCTCCAAGTTTTGTTGACAATGGTTTGATATCTGAAATACAATTCTAAGGTGGAACTAGCAAATTTACTCCATTATTAGCAGAATCATGACACTAATAGTGTCCACTCCTAGTGGCGTTTAGTAAGTGACAAATTAGAAGTGAGCTGTTTTTCTCTTGGTCTGAATTTAAAAGACAATAAAATTATTACTCACTGAAATTATGTCACATAAAGTGCAATCCCAAATGTTCTCAGAATTATGCTTAGTGGATTCAAGGACATTTTCTGTTGCATAAGGGAAATAGTGTTGCACCTAATTTTCAACATGTTTAGCAAGAGAAGCTTTCCATGATCAAATGTGTAATGCATATTTTAGACCTATAAAACCTGACAAATATTCCTCACACATAAATATATTCTACGGTCTCCATCATTCCCTCATTAAAAATGTGTTTGTCCCTCTGTGATCTTAAACAGAGGACTATAATTTTGATGATCATGATGATGCCAGTTTGAGGTGTATGTGTTAACCCAGACTCAACATCACCCAAGAAGGGGAGAATAATTGTTTGAAATAATAGTTCATGAATACTATTCGTGTTTTTCATTTTTGTAGACAGAGGTCAATGAATCACCTTAGTAACACTGAAAAAGTTGAATTGCTCAATGATGCTCATAAAATAGAATCCTGCAAGAAGCAGAATTAACTTACTTTATAATATAAGGAGCCACTGTAAAGATTTTTTTAGCTGACACATTACTAGGTTTCATAGGTCCAAAATTGCACCCCAAATATATAATTTTAAATCTTTTACAATAACATATAGCAGGGGTGTCAAACTCATGTCATCACAGTGGCATCACGTCACGTATCAGGACTTTTTTCCCCTTTGCTAAACTGGGCGTGGGCGTGGCCAGCATGTGATGCATCCAGCCCGCGGGCCAGGAGTTTGACAGCCCTGACATATAGTTTATTTATATAAGAAAGAGAGAAAACATTTGATTTACCTGCATGAACTTAAGTTGGAATTGCAGGTTATTCACAAGATTTTGATTTAACAATAAAATTTCATATATTTATGTTAAATGCATTTTTTATTTTTGATATTTTTCTTTCTTAGAAGCTAAAGCATTTGGTCCTAATAAATTTTGCTAGGGATGTAGAAGAAATCTGCTAAACATTCTCTGAAAGGAGTCTGTTAGATTACAAGATAAAGCATGCTACAGCACAGAAGGTGGCACTGACCGAAGTCAGCAAGCATGCAGCTTTTTCTAGTTAAAAATTTGCAGTGAAAAAAATTCTTTATGCATGATGTATTTAAAAGGAAGCATGTTTTTAATTGTATATGTGATTTGTTAGATGCCATCAATTCATTTTGAACTCTTAAAAGACCACCAGGATTTTCTCCATGATGTTCTCATCCTAACCCAGTCCTTCAGGTCTTTCAATGGCATACCCATCAACCCAGGGGTGGGTTCTACTTATTTTACTACTGGTTTGCATTGTGCCCATGTGCGCGCGCGAGTGAAGCAAGAACGCACATGCGCTGTTCAATTTTGATGATGTCCAGGTCAGTGGGCGGAGCCCCCCAGCGGTTTTACTACAGGTTCTTGTGAACTAGTACGAACTGGGGACAACCCACCAATGCATCAACCACTGTAACTGAGTTCATCCGCCTCGCTGCTGGTTGTCCTCTTTCTTTACAACTTCCCTAGCATTAGAACCCTCTCAAGAGAGTTAGTCTTCACATAATGTCTTCCAGTATGATTATCTGAGCCTGGTGATCTGTGCCTTGAATGAGAACTTTGATTATGTATATTGAACTAGCTAAATGTTTAATGACAGTAGATCAGGGAAATTTATAGCATTATAAATGCCTACATATGGAAAACATACATTAAAAGTACACTGAAATAATTTGCATGAAATATGTCTATTAAGAACATATTCATATTGTATAGTTGAACTGCTCATGTCCTGGGCTCTTGCCAATTGGACTTTAAGCCAGTTAAAGAAAATTTCTTATAGAATCAAATACTTTGGAAGTAACTTGCTACATATACTGGCCACAGCATCGAACAATTACTTTGCTGCTTTGTCTTCTGAAACCTCTGCAGCCAAAAAATAAAAACAATTGCTAATAAATGTGATGTTATCTAACTGGTAATGAAATATCTGCATGAAAAGAAACAAGCTTAGAGGAGCCAGAACATAATACATATGCACATTGTCATATAAACATGCAATATACATGTGTGAAATATATGAATACAGAATTAAAATAATATGTACAGCTAAAGCATAAAAATAGCCAAATACTTCAAAAATGTGGACAATTGAAAAAAATAAGTAAAAAACTGGAGAGAGAGGAAATATAACAGAGTGCCTGGAATCTTCCGCAAAGAGGACTTGACTGGGCCAAAAATTGTTGCCACTTGTAGCCTGGTTCCACTTGTACCCATGGAGCAGCCTTTTTCTTTCCTTCACTGTGTGAAAAGCCAATTATTTTTCACAGATCTACGAAATGGTTGAAAATGGAATCAAGTAATTGCTGTGGCTATTTAAGGCAAACTGTGTATTAAATGCTGTGCTGGTGCCTTCATGCATGACTTCCTGAATAAACTAGATGTCTCTGCACACAAACTGATTCCTTGCTGAGGAAAACTGGCCTTCTGCCTCAGTTGAACAACAATGTTCCTGTACAAATGCTTGACTTGATTTTCTAAATACTTTCAACTCTGAAAATGTAACAAGGGCCTTCTGTTCCTCTTTTGAATTTTTCTATAGGAGTTGGAACCTATAGCTTTCAGTTCCTCCTCTTCCTCCTCTGAAAGTTCCCTCTGGGATTTCAATAGGGGGAGAAAGGCTGAGAAGATTTGGTGACGTGCACCAGATTTCTCCTCAGTGTACATGGAATTTGCTTCTATATTACACTTAGGTTCTGTTTTTCTTTCTTTTTTTTTTATGTTGGGGAATGTGGTCTCTGTCTATGATATTATTTAACAAGCCTGGAAACTAAATTTGTTTCAGGGTTAAAATGCCCTTGGCTATCTGACCCTCCACTGAATAGAAGCTAGGATGGTTTACCCAGAAACACAATCTTATTGCTAGAGACTGCTGGCTCAGTGACATTGGTTTGAATATCTAGATAATTAATAAGTATGAAATCCATAAACATGACTGTGGTCCAACGAATTACTCGCCACAGCTTATAAAATAGCAACTCCATCAGCTGCTTAGACCAATAATCAGAATGACTCCCTTTGTGCCTCCCCTAGCCATCAAAATGCTTCCTACCCACCATTAAAAAACAATTACTGAGTATTTTTGGCCAGATCAGTTCCATCTAATAGAGCTGCCTTAGCTGGCAAATGCTCTTCCAGGTACCATTTTGGATTTGTGCAACATCTACCCTAACCTCATTTAAACAAGACTTAAAAACCTTGCTTTTCCTCAACTCTTAAGCTATAGTGTATGTTTGGTGGATTGTTTGTGTGGAATTTCTTTTATCCAGGCTCTATATTTTATTTCTCTCTCTAGATATTTATTCTTATTTTCTAGTTGTTATATTGTTCTGAATTATTTTAAATATTGCACACCATCCAGAGTCATTATGGAATTGGCAGCCTTGTAAATGTGATTCAATAAATAAATATGCCAGGAAATGAGCAGCACTGAAAATCAGTCAACTGTAGAATTTGTTAGTTCCCCCTGACCTAATTGTTGTCTTTAGGTGCAATATGGGACTTAATCCTATGACAAGTTTTAAATAAAAATATATTTACCAATATATATTTGTTTGCTTACATATATGAAATTCTTTTGTATTTTGAGCAGGTCTTGCTGGCTTCTTATGCCTTACCAGAAATTTGAATCCTACCACAAACTTAAATCAGCAGAATATCCTACAGAATAATTCTTAATAATTATTGTGTATTAAAGACTAAATGTCTGTTTTTAAATATGATGAAGTAACTAATACCTGAGGTACTTAAGCTTCATGACTGCTATACTGTTGTCTTTGTTAGCAATCGAAGTTTGTAAGACTTCAGGTGAATATTCTGAGAAGCTACAAATGTTTCATATATATATAACAACAATTATTGCTACACTGAAGACCTTCAATTCTTTTGTATAAATTCTAATCACAGATTTTGGACTAACTGGTGTCGAGACTTATTTTCATTTTATTACTTGGCATTACTGTATTTCATACCATCATTGGTAAAAAGCAACTACTAGGAGAAACTGGTGATTTACATTTAATGTACTATGCAGATGAAATAGACTTTTAATGTCAGTTTTATTCTCTTTTTTTATTGCTGAATTCCAGCATAATTTGTGCATACATTTTTAGTCAAAACTTATTGTGAAACTTCAGTTTTCCAAGAGTTTTGAGACTTTCTTTGGTTTGATTTTCAACACTGAATATTGTTCTCTTGAAGAAAAAACCTCCAGAGGCCTTGTTAGCGGGTGTAAGAATTTTAAAGCCAATAATTCACTTTCAGAATGTGTGACACATGACACACTTCAATTATTTAAGGGGAAGGGAACACTTTAAAACACACAAAATGAATGGACATCAGCCTGTCAATTAAAATAGATTAACTGATTTTTTAAGAAGTTCTGAACATTTTATTCTATCCTGCTTATGTAATGTGGATAAAAGAAAGGAAGCATACAGAGTCAGATATATGAGCTCTAAAGGACCCTCTCTATTCACATTATTATTAGGGGAAGACGTGCTTAGATACATGAACTCTGAGAGAACCTCTCTATTCACATTATTATAAGATAGAAAAGTGCTTGTTGGAAATTACATTAACAAACAATTAAACCTCATTAAGTGATAATATATCTTCTGATGAGAACTAGATGTCACGAAAGGACAGCCATATGGAAAACATCTGAGTGACCTCACTATCAATGACACAAAGACATATATGTTACAAAGAGTTACTTAATCCAATAAATTTACCCAAGGACAGTAGTAAATCTCCCATTAGCAACTCTGAGCACTTAAGGAAAAGTTGTGTGGCTAAGATAATTTTATAAACTAAAATTAATGGTTTAAGTAATTAGATGAACATATTATCCAATGTATGTAACCATATAGGGAAAATCGGATGTATGATCTCATGTTAACCATATATGGAAAATGTATGATCTCACTGAATCCTTTGTCCTAGAAATGTATAAAACCAGTTGTATCAGAGTTCTTTCTTTGTTCAAAGCTTCAGGTACAAAACTGGCTCTGAACCTTGCGCAATAAAACTGTCTCTGGCTGACCCAGGAATGTTGTTTGGTCTCATCATTGCACAACATATGAGATATCTATTTTTCACTCACTCTTGAGGGGAAATTTTTTTGAGAATGATTAACCATTGGGAATTAAAGAAATAATGTAATAGTGATTTGCAATATGAAAGCAAAGGCAGAGAATACATTCTAATCAAACATGAAGTTGAAGTTGAAAAAGAATGTCTGACTTGATAATCAGATTATTTTTCTGACAAAAACATTGCAGCAACTAAAAAACAATATTTTAGCTTCCTTCTGAATGGTGAGGAGCCCAAAGTCATCTTAATAGCCATGCATCTTTAAATGTTGGTGATCTGTAAATGATACAAGTTCCACTATAATCCTATAAGTAAGAGTAGCACCTTCAACTTTATTTCGTTGTGAAAATAAAGTCAGAATAACAGGAAGACATGCTGATTTCCTTGCTGCTTTTTAGAAAAATGTTATAAACTGAATTATATTAATTCCTATGTAACTCTTATTTTCTGTAACCATTTTTATATTTTCTGTATAAAATTATACATTTTAGAATATTTACAATAGAGCATCATATTTTAAAAATCTGTTAATTATTTTTTGCCCAAAAAGAATCATATTGTCTGAGACTGTTTATACATTCTTGAATTTTTTTGCACTTCACTTGGAAAAAGTAACTTGGAAGCAGTTTTGAATCTCATATTTTCTGTAAATATGACAGAGATTCTCCTGTCCAACAATTCTGATTTCAGTTGATGACTCTGTTGTTTTGCTAGGAAAAACAAACAAACAAACATGGTTTTTGGTCAAACTTGCCCTAAATCATGTCCCGATTATATGTTCCATATGTAGAATCCTTTCAAAGGGATTGTAAAAATTGTGTCTCAAATACAAGTCTGTATGTTCTTTAAAACATATTTTGTTTCATATTTTGTTGATAAAACTTTGAATCAGAAAATCTGCCAATTTCCCATTTATAAAAATATATTAATTTTGATTGCTTTTTCTTATTATTTTGTAAATCATTTTTCATTTCTCTCCATTTCCCATTTTATACATCTAAGTTCAGTTTGCCACATTGCCATATTAGTTTCAGATTTTTTTAAAAAAAAAATCTAGTAAAGTTTTGTATGCCTATTTGAACAACATATATCTAAACATGTACTTTTTTTGCGGAATATTATCTAATGCAAATGGTTTTGCAAACAAATTTCCCTACAGTATGCACAGTTATGTTTTCATGAATATATGCATTTTGTGCTGATTTTTGCTACTATTTTATCATTAGAAAACTATTCTATAAAATAAAGAATTCAAAACGTTATTTCTAAATGCAAAGCATAAATTGAAATTCAGCTGTCATAAATTGGCAAATGAACACTGACACAGTTTGTTTGCTGATTCAAGAATTGCAAAATTAGATGAATTTATATTCAAGTTTCTGGGCTGGCTACATTGAAAGGCCTTGAATTTGCATTTTTCGAGCTTATTTAAATATAAGAGGAAAATGACAGATTTGTTCATTTTGCTCTCATAACATTCAGAGGTAGAGAAACTCAAATTAGAATAGTAATAATAAGGGCAAATCAAGAATTGGTCAGCATCAGGAGAAAATGAACTGCATGGGTTTTGGCTGAAACACGTATATGGTCTTCACCTACTCATCACTAAGTAGTATTGCATGGAGATGAAATTGGTTAACATTTGGCAAAACCTTGTGAAATGAAAGATCCCTCAAAAGGGGCAGCATAACTATAGACCAATTACCTGTTTACCACAGGGGTGAAATCTACTTACCTTCCTTACCAGTTCGGAAGCGCACGCGCCACATGTTCGCTTTGCTCGTGCATTACATGTGCGTGCATACCTGCGCATGCGTAAACTTTCTTTGCATGTGCAGAAGGTAAAGAAACATTACTTCCTGGTTAAAACCAGGAAGTAATGACACCCGGGTGGCGATCGCTACCGGATTGCCGAACCACAGGGAAAAATCACTACTGGATCAGGTGATCCGGTCCGATCCGGGAGCCTTTCACCCCTGGTTTACCAACAACTTTCAAATTGCTAACTGATGGGGTAGCTGATGCATTCCAACAACTTCTAGCTGAAAAAATGTCTTTCCACCAAAGCAGAAAGGAAACTGTCCAAACAGCAGAAGAACAAAGGATCAACTCCTAATTGATAAAATGTTTTGGGAAAACTATTAGTGGGAAGACCAGTTTGGAATTAAATGCCTTATTATGATACTGCATTTAACTCCATGCCACATGATTGGATATGCCTAGAAATAACATGAGTGAGTAGAAATATCAGAAGCTTTGTGCAAATGGTACAATGGAAGACACAGTGTTTGGTCAATGTTGCTATGCAGTACTGGAAGAGGTTAATATGAGGAAATAAATCATTTAAGGATATTCATTATCACTACTATTCAGTGGTGGGATTCAAGTAATTTAACAACCAGTTCTCTGCCCTAATGATTTCTTCCAACAGCCAGTTTGCCAAATTGCTCAGACAGTTAACAACCGGTTCTCCCAAAGTGGTGCAAACTGGCGGAATCCCACCACTGCTACTATTGTTCATTATTGTAATGATTCCTTTGTCAACAATACTGAACAAGTCAGGCCATGGCTATCAAATGTCAAAAATATTTGCTAGGCTATTCTGCCTCCTTTAGAGGGATGACCTGAAGCTGTATGGAAAACACTATCTGAAATAGAATCACTGCTCAATACTGTCCAAATATATAGCCAAGATATTGCAATGGCGTTTGGATGCTACAAATGTATCACCCTCACTGTCAATAGGGGAAAAACTGGAAGAATCAAGATGTTCTATAGAAATAATATCAAGAGTCTGGATGAAGATGATCAGCACAAATATCTAGGTATTCATCAAGCTGACAGCATCAAACACACTGACATCAGAAAGGTTAGAAGTGAATACATCATGAGAATGAAGAAGATCTAAAAATCGAAACTCAGTGGAGGAAATACCACCAAGATAATTAATACTTGCACAATTCTAGTCATTAAATCATAGCTGAAATAATGGACTGGACTCAAGAAGAACTAAAGTAAGTTATTTGTAAGTTATTACAAATATTGAAAGGCACTTTGGGCACCATCCTAAAACATTTGCAGTACATTTGAACACTATCAGCAGTGACAAAATCACAACCAGTCAATTGCAAAAAAAGCAGCTTTACTTGGAACAACTTACAACTTATGATGATATCTTTAATACCGTCAAACAACAACTGTCTATCTCAGGGCCTTGGGAAAGGCTCAATGGGTGGATAAAAATGCCAAATCCAGTCTAAACGTCTGACTGATTGTGTGATGAACCATAATAACAAGAGAGGATTAGTGAATAGCATGGAAATAAAAAGAAAAATAAATTTGCTCCTATCTTTCTTGTTTGCTCCTATCTTTCTTGTTTTCTCCACAATCTTCTGCCTTTGTTCCCACATGGCTAAAAAAAAAAAAAAAAAAAAAACCGCAGTATTTTTATGTGCTGCCAGAGCCATGGAATATATCCTTAAAAACTATAAAACCAAAACCAAATAACACAGGAAATCAGGTAAGCTTACAAGATATAAAAACACAAAACAATTAATTTGAATGGGAAAGAAATACATGCTTACATTTCTAGACTAGATAACAACAGACAGAAAGATTTCCCATTTTGGAATAATTTGTGTCCATACTTGGCAACTAAATCATGTTTGCTGCATGCAATATCTCGTAGCATGTAAATATCCATATGTTGGGCATATTTACAATTAGTTCTAGAAATGTTGCTGAAAATCAAATTGGAAAAGCAACAGTTACATTTAATTAATAATTATTCATTCTAAAGGAGGACTATTCCAAAGATTGCCACATATTATTTCTTAATATTATTTTGCTTGTACAAATCGGGTAACTAAAACAGATAGCGTGGATAATTTCTTATTTAACATAGTTTTCTCATTGTATAGTCTTGTCTTTCACTCTAGACTTAGTTGAGATATATTTCCAACTGCTTCTTTTTAACATATTTAAAAATAGGGGAAGCTGTGAAATGCATTTGCTGTGATCTTGGATTAGCAGCAGTGGTACTAAGCAGTGGCAATTATAAACTCTATCCAATCTGATGCTCTTCAGATGTGTTGAATTTAATCTCAGAGTTCATAATATTTGGGAACTGTGAAATATGGATTGCAACCCATCTGGAGTGTGTCAGCTTCTGTAAATTGTACACTAAAGTTCTAATCCTGCCTTAGGCATGGAGTCTCATGGATCACATTGGGTCAGTCTCTCTCAGCTCTAGGTAGCAGGCGATGGCAAACCAATTCAGAAAAAGGTGCCAAGAAAATTTCAGGGAGTAGTTCAGACAGTTGCCAGGAGTCAAGACTGACTTCAAGGCAGAAATATATGTTACTGTTAATTCAGTATATGAAAATGTCTACATGTTGACATAGGGTTAATAAACTGTAGTAAAATGTTATCCTAAACCTATATAATATTTATGATAAAAACATTTAGATGGCTAAATAATTGAATATAATAAATAAAAACAGTAAAAACCGTCTTCCAACTGTTAACATGAGCTTCACTTGTATGTTTTAAAAACTGCACAGCCACTACATAAGAAAACTTCATCCATATTTCAACATTTCTCCAGTTATACCATCAACACCTTCCAATTTACCATTTGTCACCGTTCTCAAGGAATTTATGATTTCTATTTCATCATTATGTTTCTTGGACATTAATATTTATAGCATACACTTTAATTCAAATCTTCAACTGTCTATGCTATCATTCCTGTACTTATCTCTAAAACACTCCTTCCAGCATTCCGTTCCATCAATTTTATCCCAAGTCATTTAATTACATTAATGCTGATGAATTTATATATTTTCACCCATTCCAACGCATGTTTAAAATTTCCATTCAGATTGTTCTACGTGCACCTAGTAGAATGGCTGTTTATTCTCTTTAAAAATATCTCCATTCATTCTGAATGCCTTGTGAGGAAATTAAGCTGAGGCTGCTATCTGCATTTGGGAAAAGCAGCTGCAGCCAGAAAGAAATGCTTCCCATACCCACTTTCCTAAGGATAGGCTCAGATTATTACTTCTCCCAAACAGTAGTAAAAGTTTACAGCTCCAGAAACTTGAGAGGAGATGAAACCATCCATCCATCCATCCATCCATCCATCCATCCATCCATCCATCCATCCATCCATCCCTCCCCACCACCCCATTTTACTCATAAGCATCCACCGTAACATTTCCAGGTATGTGGCTAACTGAACCACAACATGGAGGCCAACATCTATAGGCAACCTCATTTCATCCAGCCTCTTAGCCTATAATAGTGTGGATGAGTAGGAGGAAAATATAAGAAAGCAACAAGCAAATGAGAATTTGGAAAGCAACATCTGAAAATTTACATCTTTTACAGCCAAGCAAGAGAGCTATTGGTCAACTGCCAGGACCACAACCTACAATAAGCAGGCCATTGTGGTATGATTCCTGCCTGCACTTTGGCTTAGAACATGACCTGGAGTTCAGTAACAACTGGAAGAAGAGCAACTATGCTGAGGTGGCACCAGCAAGTGTAAGGATTTTTGAAGGGAAGCAAAGGTTGTATGCCACTTTTACAAACTTCAAGATTTTTATTTGTTTTAAGTATAACTATCAAAGATTTATTTAATGGATGTAATCATCATCATCATCATAACATCAATTTGCAAAACCTAGAGGGTGTAGTTAATCCCGGGTAGCAGGCTATTGTAAGGAAAAGTGCATGTTACAATAAGTTATTTTGTACAATTATCTTTTATTGTGTTGTGTGTTCAGTCCTTGGAAAACAAGGAACACTCACATAGACGCCACCCCCCCAAAAAAAAAACCTTCTGTGGGAGGTCACATTTTCCACAAAAGTAGAAGTATTTGCTCAATTTACATTTCAAGCAAAATAATTATTGCTAAAGTAGTTGTAAATATAATTCTTATAACTAATGACAATGGGAGTGAGCCTAGAGTGGGAATAGCAACTTTAAAACCCAAGTTGTGAAAATATCAATGAAAATATAGATGTCAAGACATTCTCTCCTCCCATAAAATGCAATCAGAAGCAAAGAAATGTACCTCAGACTAAACAACAACACATCTTTTATACTGCACAAGCACTACAACTAAGAAATGCTGCTGCATTTGACAACTGCAGTATGAGATCATGCAAGTTTTTTTTCCTCACAGAGCTGATTGTGGCTTTCTATTCTATTTTATATGAATGTCTAGCTGAGCAAAACTGTATCCTACTGAAAAAAATTAAAGTAATATGTAAAGAGGAGACCATGTGCTCCTTAGGAAACTTAATTTGTGATCCTAACAAAGTCAGATGTGAATGGGAGATGGTGTTCCCCAAACATACTCTTCAGTTTATCTTTTAAAAATTGGAGATTCTCAAGCTTTTGCAGTAGCACTGCAAATGCTACTGTTTTATTTATTTATTTGGGAAATTTATATGGCTGCCTACTCACTCACAGTGACTGTAGGTGGCTTACAATCAGTAAAAATGGTATAGAAAATAAAAATAAAAAACCCAATAACCCCCTACCCATTTTCAGCAAATCACACAGTCAGGTGAGCCATTTGGTGGGCTCCATCCCACTCTGGGTTCTCAAGTCTTCAGGGCCTTATGAAAGAGTGTCACAGCAGGGGGCCAGTCTAACTGGTAGGTTACTGGTACGATATTATCAGTAATAGTAGTACTTATACCAAGCATAATTAATGACTATACTGTTAAAATTCTGAGAAATTATGAAATTGTTGAATCAGAGAATCTCAGAAAGTGAAGGCTTGAATGGAAATCCATTACAAATGGAAGCACTGTTCTCATATACAAAATGACAAAATATATGGCATAATAATTTTATTTATTGTTTATTATTCTGGTTTGCACTTGAATGGGAGACTACAAGGAAATTTCAGCTCTCTAAACTAGACTGAGAAGTAAAAAAAAATCAAAAATCTCAGAAGTGGCAAAATACTTCTGTATTGTTGCCCATATCCATGTAACATCTAGGACTTAAACTTGATTCAAAAGAAACTTTTTTTGCTGTTCTCCAACAACATCATTCTGTTGCTAGTGTTCCCCCTAGGCTGCCATCATGGCACTGATTCAAAGTACATGAGAAGACTCTAAAATGATTAGTTTTGTGTTGCCAGAAGGGGCTGTGGTTGTGTTGCTCTCTTAGGTGGAAGCAAACCTTGTCCAAAATATAAAGAACAGAGAGTTCAAGGGAATGAGACAAAAGAACCTGAACTACTCCAGAACAAATACAATGAACACAGCATCAAATAAAATAGGCTTAGCAAGAAAATGGATGCAATCCTTTCCTCCTTTACAACTTCTCTTTTGCATAACAATTAGATTAAATCTCTCATCCCAGTGCTCTCTAGATAGATTGGACTGTATATTTCAGAAACACCAGCCAGGGTTTTCGGAGAGTTGTGGAAATGAGTTTACTGTCATGGTTACACTTATTCCCATTCTGATTTATTGTACAGAGATTTCGGTCAATGAATTTTGTCCTTATTCCATTGTACCTCTTTAGCAATATTAATTGGCTCCCCCCCCGGCCCCTTCCCAAAAGGGAATCCCAACTTCACAAAGCCTATTAAAATAAGGCACAGTAGTATTCTCATACTGGATAGAAATTCTTATTTTAGGCATTCACTATCAAACAAGCTTTCTTAAACAATGGAGGGCATTGATTGTTACAGGTACAAAGTAAAGCTATGTTTAAAGAACGTCACATGTGATTGCAAAAAAAAAAACAACAACCTCAATTCATGCACCCCATTCTTTTTGTGCAAAATGCCATTTTCTATCACAAGCTTCTGATATACGTTAATTATGACCTTTTGCAAGTGAATATTCTTGTTATATTTAGCACAGTCTATGAAGAGGAAGGGTATATAATTAAGATGTTCTTCTGGCAAGGCTGTACAGGGAGCTTGCAAGGAAAAGCAGATGGTGGAGAGGAGAAAGAAGTTTTCTTGTAAACTGAAATAGCAAAAGGGAGCCCTGAGCCATTTTTTCTTGATCATTTTGTTGCTCAATCAATGAGAATTTGTCTTCCATTTCTCAAGGACAGTCTTCATAACTTCTCTTGATAAAATCATCTTGTTAAAATGATCATAATCGGAAAGCTCAAACTTCAGTATTCTCTACTTGGGAAAATGAAGCACAATGCAGATAGCAGATTTATTGCTATTATGACTTCAGCAACAGAGTGGTCAATTTATTTATTTATTTATTTTATTGAATTTCTATACCGCCCTTCCAATGCCTGGAATGCACTACCTGACTCTGTTGTTACATCCTCAAACCCCAATAACTTTAACCTTAAACTGTCTACTGTTGACCTCACCCCATTCCTAAGAGGTCTGTAATGGGCGTGGATAAGTGCACCAGCGTGCCTTCCATCCCTACTGTCCCAATTTATTTGTACCCATTTCCCGTACCCATTTCCTGTATTCATATCCATGTTTATACTTATTTCTGTTATCTCATACATGTTTGACAAACCAAATAAATAAATAAAACTAAATAAATAAATAAGATTTGCAGATAGGATATGGTTGAATTCATAGTTCAGTCATAGTTTGTGAGGTAAATACTGAGCACTTTTCATTTCCACTGTAAAAAACTTCGGAGCTAAAGTGAGGGATGAGCTTGGCTAGCTTTGAATTTCTGAGGGGGAGGAAGAAGCAGAAAGTGGAGCCTTCCTAAATCTTGGAATGCTTATCTAGATGCTCTGTAGTGAGAGCAATTAATCTGGTGAGATCCGGTCAATAGTTGAGTAGCAATAAACATACCATTCTGATCAAATATCTGGGTTATCCTGGTTCTTTGCACTTGACAAGCCACCTGATTCTGATAATGGCATCAATGTATCCACCTCATTAACATATTAACAGATTAACAGATTAACAGATTAACAGAGTTGGAAAGGACTTTATAGGTCATCTAGGCCTACACCCTGCTCAAGCAGGAGACCCTATACCATTTTTGACAAATGGCAGTCCAGTCTCTTCTTGAAAGCTTTTAGTGATGAAGCTCCCACAACTTCTGAAGGCAAGCTGTTCCATTGGTTGATTGCTCTCACTGGCAGAAAATTTCTCCTTATTTCCAGATTGAATCTCTCCTTATTCAGTTTCCACCCATTATTCCTTGTCTGGCCTTCAGGTGCTTTGGAAAACAGCTTGACCCCCTCCTCTCTGTGGCAGCCCCTCAAATACTGGTAGATGGCTATCATGTCTCCCCTGGTCCTTCTCTTCACTAGACTAGCCATGCCCAGTTCTTGTAACCATTCTTCGTATGTTTTAGCTTTGTATGTTTAAGTTTCAGTCCCCTAATCTTGGTTGCTTTCCTCTGCATTTTTTCTAGAGTCTCAACATTTTTTTTATAGTGTAGTGACCAAAACTGAATGCAGTACTCTAGGTGTGGTCTTACTAGGGCTTTATAGAGTGGTATTAGTACCTCACTTGATCTTGAGTGTATCCCTCTGTTAATGTAATTTTTTATTATATTTATTATTATTATATTTAAATTTGTATACCGCCCTTCTCCCGAAGGACTCAGGGCGGTGCATAGCCAGATTAAAATACACACAATACAAAATTTAAAATAATTTAAAACAGAATTAAATCCAGTTGGCTTCCCAAAGTATTTAAAACCCATTACCCCTTAAAAACCCTTTAAAAATTTCAAGCCAGTCCAGCTTGCTGGAATAGGAAGGTCTTCAAAGCTCGACGGAAGGTCCGGAGGTCCGGGATTAGTCGTATTCCTGGGGGTAGCTCGTTCCAGAGGGCGGGTGCCCCCACAGAGAAGGCCCTTCCCCGGGGGGTTGTCAGTCAGCATTGCTTGACCGATGGCACCCTAAGGAGGCCCTCTCTGTGGGACCGAACTGGCCGATGGGAGGTTATCGGTAGCAGAAGGTGGTCTCGCAAATAGCTGGGCCCTAAGCCATGGAGTGCTTTAAAGGTGAGAACCAATACCTTGAAGCGCACCCGGAAGACCACCGGGAGCCAGTGCAGCTCGCGCAGGCAAGGTGTCACATGGAAGCGCCAAGTCGCTCCCATAATTACCCGCGCGGCTGCATTCTGGACCAGCTGGAGCCTCCGGGTGCTCCTCAAGGGGAGCCCCATGTAGAGAGCATTGCAGTAGTCCAGGTGAGAGGTGACTAGGGCATGAGTGACCGTGCATAGGGAGTCCCGATCCAGAAAGGGATGCAACTGGCGTATCAGGCGAACCTGATAAAAAGCCCCCCTGGCCACGGCCATCATATGTTCTTCTAAAGACAGCCGTGCATCCAGGAGGACGCCCAAGTTGCGAGCCCTCTCCGTGGGGGCCACTGACTCGCCCCCAATAGCCAGAGTTGGCACCAGCTGACTATATCGGGATGCCGGCATCCACAGCCACTCGGTCTTGGAAGGGTTGAGTTGAAGCCTGTTCCTCCCCATCCAGACCCGCACGGCCTCCAGGCACTGGGACATCACTTCAAGGGCATCGTTGGGGTGGTCTGGGGTGGAGATGTACAGCTGAGTATCATCAGCGTACAGATGGCATCGCACCCCAAATCCACGGATGATCTCGCCCAGCGGCTTCACATAAATGTTGAACAGGAGAGGCGAGAGGACCGACCCTTGCGGCACCCCACAAACGAGGTGCCTCGGGGTCGACCTCTGCCCCCCTGCCAACACGGACTGCGACCGGTCAGAGAGATAAGAGGAGAACCACCGTAAAACGGTGCCTCCCACTCCCAACCCCTCCAGCCGGCGCAGCATGATACCATGGTCGATGGTATCAAAAGCCGCTGAGAGATCTAATAGGACCAGGACAGAGGAACAACCCCTGTCCCGAGCCCTCCAGAGATCATCAACCAACGCGACCAATGCCGTTTCCGTGCTGTACCCAGGCCTGAAGCCAGACTGGAACGGATCCAGATAGACAGCTTCATCCAGGTACTGTGGGAGCTGTTGCACAACCACACTCTCAACAACCTTCGCCACAAAGCGAAGGTTGGAGACAGGACGGTAGTTTGCCAAAACAGCCGGATCCAGAGAAGGCTTCTTGAGGAGGGGCCTCACCACCTCCTCTTTCAAGGTGGGAGGCAAGACATCCTTGCTCAGAGAAGCGTTAATAATCCTCTGGAGCCAGCCTCGTGTAACCTCCCGGGTAGCCAGCACCAGCCAGGAGGGACACGGGTCCAATAAACATGTGGTTGCGTTCAATCTCCCCAGCATCCTGTCCACGTCCTCGGGAGTCACAGAATCGAACTCCTCCCAGATGACATTCTCAAGACCTGCCTCAGACACATCGCCTGAACCCACCCTGTCAGAGTCCAAGCTGTCCCGAATCTGAGCGATTTTATTGTGCAGATAACATGCAAAATCCTTAGCACGCCCTTGCAAGGGGGCTTCCCGCGCTCCCAGATGGAGAAGGGAGCGGGTTACTCTAAACAAGGCGGCTGGGCGATTATCTGCCGACGCGATAAGAGCGGAGAAGTAGTTACACTTCACCGCTTTTATCGCCACTAAGTAGGTCTTGATATAAGACCTCACTAGTGTTCGGTCAGATCCAGAGCGACTAGCCCTCCAACTACTCTCTAGGCGTCTTTTCCGGCGCTTCATATCCCTCAGCTCCTCGGAGAACCAAGGGGCTGGGCCGATTCGGCGCCGGGTCAGAGGCCGCAAAGGCACGACCCGATCTAAAGCACCAGCGGCCATAATTTAGGATTTAGGAATTTAATTTAATTTAGGATTTAATTGGCTTTTTTAGCTGCCGCTGCACACTATTCATCACACACTCATAAGTGCTGTTGAGCTGGTATTCCTCAGCTGGTTTTCACTCAAAAGTTTTGGCTATAGGAAAGTTAAATACATACTTACATGCATATATATATGCATAGATACTTCCTGGGAAGGAAATACCTTGCAAATATGTTTCAAAATAGAATTGGAGAAATATGCATGGGGTAAAATTGGGTTTCATTTGCAATTGTGGCATATAAGCCAAAAGGTGTTCAAAGTGACTAGCACAATCCTTACAATGAGTAGGAAACATGAGTAAGGATGCTCCATACCATCTCTGCCTTATTAAAAAGTGGTGTGTGAAAGCCATGATTGATCAAAGCCTTGATTGCATTGGAGATTAATATCAGTGAGGCCATTGTTAATGACCAGAGCCATGGAGATTGTGATATCCATCAACAAATAAAAAATGGAAGGAAGGGAGGGAGGGAGGGAGGGAGGGAGGGAGGGAGGAAGGAAGGAAGGAAGGAAGGAAGGAAGGAAGGAAGGAAGGAAGGAGGGGTGAAATCTTTTTTACTACCAGTTCTGTGGGCGTGGCTTGGTGGGCATGGTGTGGCTTGGTGGACGTGGCTTGGTGGGCATGGCAAGGGAAGGATACTGCAAAATCTCCATTCCGACCCCACTCCAGGGGAAGGATACTGCAAAATCCCTTTTCCTCCTCACTCCTAGGAGAAGGATATTGCAAAATCTCCATTCCTACCCCACTCTGGGGACATCCAGAAGTGGTATTTGTCAGTTCTCTGAACTGCTCAAAATTTCCACTACCGGTTTTCCAGAACCTGTCAGAACCTGTTGGATTTCACCCCAGGAAGGAAGGAAGGAAGGAAGGAAGGAAGGAAGGAAGGAAGGAAGGAAGGAAGGAAGGAAGGAAGGAAGGATGGATTTTTTTTTTAAAAAAAAATGTAAATACAGAAATTGATATCAGCTAAGCAATCAAGTGCTGGTTCAATAATAAAACAATCTATATGACAAGATCAGAAAAGGTCTGGAGCAATATCTTGTTAGTACTGTGTTCCTGTAGAATTTCCAAATTGCTCATAAGTGCTCACCAACTAGGGTTTACAAAGTTTAGCAGAACTGCGAATAAGGAGAAAACAAAATCAACTTCTTCCATCAAATCTGTGAGCAGAGAAATCAGGGGATAGATATTTTTTCCGATTTTTTTTCAGAAAAAGAAAAACCCTCTAAACATATCTGAAGAGCAAGGCTGTTCTCAGAAGTAACAATAGCACTGCTTATATTTAGTCCTCAACATATGACCATTACAGGGACCAGAAAACTTGTTATTAAGTGGTTCAGTCATTAAGTGAAGCATCACATGATCACATCCAATTTTACAACCTTTTTGCTGTGGTTGTTAAATAAGACATCACATGATTGTAGCCTGTGACTACCTGCTGGCTTCTTCATTGGCTTTCTTTGTTGAAAGCCAGCTGGTAAGTTTGCAAAAGAATTACATGGCTGCAGGACACTGCAACTGTCATAAGTAGAAGCCAGTCACCAAGTGCCCAGATTGCAATCATGTGCCTGCAGGGATGCTATGATGGTTTCAAGTATGAGGACCATTTGTAAATGACCTTTTCCAGTGCTGTTGTAACTGCAAATGGTTGCTAAACCAAAGATCATAAATCAAAGACTACTTGTATTGAAAACAGCCCAGTAGGATAAATCCCTTTTAAATTTAACCAAAATATGGGAAGTCAAGGAAGCTCCAGACTGCTGGAGGAATGATTGTATAGTGAAAGGGAGCACATTTGTGCAAACCCCTTGGCCACTATGGAAACAAAAAGGACATGGACACCATATTTTATCTTTGAGAAATTTTCCCAAATTCTCTTTTCTTTAGAAGGAAATTGTAGACCTCTTTCTTGAAGTTGAACAAGAAAAAAATAAAAACTAAATAGAAGCATTTCTTTGCCTGGCAGTAATCCTAAATTGTCAGAGACCTATTGTGGTAAAATAGAGAGGCATTATGATTATCGCAACTGGAAAGGAAGAGTCTCTACAAAGTAGCATTGAATATTGATTGACTGAGACTATTGCTGAAAGGTTACAGATAGGAAGGTAATAATTAAAACATGCATAATTGTTTTAACAGCAGGCACAAAAAAAAATCATAATTCAGCAATACCTGGGAAAAAGACCATTTGAGAGAAAGTAAAGTTTTAGAAATATAAGCAGAAAATAAGCATAATTTGGAGTGCTTAATCTGGAGGATTACAACATCCTTTGCTTTAATGCAAACAATAAAAAAGGAGTTGTTACTGAATATTGTCAAGTGACATAGGAAAAGTTACAATGTAAAGATGGACAACACAAATAAAGCATGAGAAAGAGCAAGGGACATTGGGGAAGTATTGATCTAGTTATGCTGTGTTGGACAGATGGCTAAGAATGAGGAGTGATAGATTACTCAAACAAAGCAATAACTTCCCAGAAATCATGGCAAATGCAACACCAATCATACACACACACACACATACACACAGAGTACATAAATAGCAAGCTATGCATGGAATGTGGGAAGTATAATTCATCAGCTAGTAAAATAACTCCATCATGATAACTCTAATATACAAGCTTAGCTAACCTGACACATAAAAGTGAAGTATGATCGTTTCAGTGATTAAAGTGGACAATGGTTTAAGCTACATTAAATCAATAAAGTCAAGAGATATTAGTCTTTTTGCTTCTGACATGTTAAAAGTCCACTATAGGAATGTCTTACATATACAAGGGAAAAAAAAAGGATTGATCAACATTTTATTAGCCTGCAGAATAAAGCCATTTTGAAATATTACATTAGAGGAGTAAAAGTGCTGTATAGTCTACTTTCAAAAGTCATACGTGCTTACTGAAGAAGTGATGAAGTAAGATTGAAAAAACAGATATAGGTTAAACTCCTAACTTTCATAAACATGCTCATCAGTGGTAAAAGTGGTTGGGACTTAGCTGCTTTTCAACAGTTCCTTGCTACCATATTTTCACACTCTTGCTCACCAGCAGTGATGTCATTATGCAACAAATCCAAATTAGATCTCTCCTAATAATGATGGGCATGGTAGATGAGGTCAGTTACAAAACAAAGGTAGCTTTGGATTGCAGCCATCAGTCATTTGATTTTCTAAGTATAGTTCTGAGGCTATGGGATTTAATTACTGGGGTTTTACCCAGCAATTCTTTTGGGTTTGAACCAGACATTTTACCTAGGCCTCACTTGGTGATGATGTAGGTTAAACCTGGTGTTTATTGTGTAAACATGAGTGTTTAACTACTATCTGCAATAGCTGTTTATTTATTGTCTTTTTAAATTTGAAACTTAATTGTTGATGTGAGGGAAAAAATAGTGTTCATGTTCCTCCTAAATGCATTACATATATTAAATGATTTTTATGACAGGGAAGATATGCATGTGTATGCACATATATATATATATAAACACACATACTAGTTAGTCCTTCACATTCATGAGCAATTGCTGCCAGTTTCTTTACATTTTCTGGTTAATTCAAAAAGTACTAGTTAAGATTGTTTATTTCAAGTCATCCTCTTTTATTTTAAACTTACAGAATGTTCTCTTATAATTAATGAAGAACAAGTAAGAAACTAGTGGAGTAAAGTACTGTATTGCTCCTTCACAAATAATTGGATAGCCAATAACTAAAAAAAAATACTGTTTGTAGTTAGCTTTGTATTAAAAGAACATACTTGCTGATCAGATATAGAACTCTTTATTCCAATTCCAAATTCATAAATTCTCTAGCATTTAAATACTTACATGTATGTTTTCAGTTAATTTTACATCATTATACATAAAATATTTAAGTATGGTACTTTGAGTATTTTGGGGTGGAATGGAATGATATGCTCTCATATTGCATCTAAGGGTTAAGGCAGAATGAATTTGAAACAGAATGAAATTCAACCAAGAAAAGACATTTTCTCCACAATATATTTTTCCTCATTTATAAAGAATCAGATTTCATAAACTGGTTTTATTTATTTTTTTTTTAAAAAAGTTGCAGAATCATTGGTTTCAAATGTAAGTACCAGAAAGTAAAATAAAATCTGGCTTTTCGGGAAAAGAAGTAAAATTCTAATTGCAACAAAATGTTACTTTTGAGAGAAAAAGAATATTATAAAAATAGGCAGAAAAAATACCAAAAATTATTTATTTTCACTATATATTTTTTTTCTCCTGTGTATCTCCATAATAATTTTCTGAAGTAAGTTGGGTTGAGAAAGAATTGGCCAAAAACACCAGTAGCTTTTGTAGTTGAGGATGAAAACAGGTCTTCTGACTCTAGTCCAAGATCTTAACCCTCTGCCACACTGCCTTTCCACTTTCAGTTTCTGAAAGATTTTGAGAGTAGAAGAGAATTACTTTGATCTCTGGTAAAGAAATTGGCATCGTAATGCAATTTTATTGTTCAGCAATCCCGTGAGGAATTTCAAAGGAAAGCAAAACTGTTTTAATAGTCTAGTGCTATTTCTCAAGAGAGTTCCCCATGGCCCTAGATTAAAACGATGGTTTTGAAAAAAAAAAACACCTTCACTCTATCAGATACGCTTTTATTCTGTGAAATATAAAGCTTTTAAAAAAATAATCTTTCCCAGTTTAAATCCTGGCAGTTCCAGATAGATGAAGTTGCAGCATCTAAAATGAGACCTCTTGGAAAAATTGAGAAAAAAGCAAAACATATGTAGAGATTGCAGTTTTTAAAATCTGTCACGGCAGTGGCTGAAGGAAATTCTCCTGAATTTTTCCAATGATATATAAAGGGGAGAAAAGGAATGAAGGAATCAGTCAAACCATATGGAAAAACAACAGAATGTGGAACACTCTTTGATAGGGAATATCTAGAAGGAAGGAATAAGGCAAATTGTGCAACATTTGACAACATGGATTCTCTAATAGTCCTTCACAGGCAATTGTGCCTCAATAATGTCTCAGATATTTTATCTCAAAAATCACAGATTAATTGACAATACTACCATGTTTTTCCAAAAATAAGACCTCCCCGAATAATAAACCCTCTCCCAAAAATAAGCCCTCCCTGAAAATATTTAACCGCATGTGCAGCCAGTCCCCACCATTTCCTCTGGTTAGGGTTAGAGAGATAGAGCTGGAAATCAGATAAGACGGCAAGAGGATCCCTGTCTTGCTCCACGTGCCCCAAAATAATAAGACCTCCCCAAAAATAAGGCCAAACACTTATTTCAGAGTTCAAAAAATATAAAACAGGGTCTTATTTTTGGGGAAACACAGTATAAAGTATTACTTAATCTTTGGGACTGAAATCTATATTCCCTTTGAGATATATGGAACAGAATGGATTTAGGACAGTTTGAGTTTGAGGTCTTCATATGACCCCTAAAATATATAGACAGGTGCATGGGGGATGTAAAAAAAAAAGAGAGATGGTAGACTTGTTTAAGCAACCAAAACCCTGTATTTTTATAAAAGTAGCATGACTTCCTTCACATGGTCATGATCCCCATCTTGACTTTTTAAATCTCCTTTTTGGATATCTTTGGATATAGCTATCAAAATAACTGCAAAGGTTTCCACCAAACTGTCATTTTAAATGTAACAAGCACAAAAAATGTCAATGAATTGTACTTAATTAATGTCCCCTTAAGTATAAAATTCTTTCCTTTGGTTCCTGATTCCAAAGTTCATAAAGACAAAATTGATCTATGCTGATCCTAAAATTACCTCCATCTGTTAAGAACTGCAGAGCATAAGGTACTAGTGAATAATAGCAGTGTGTGAAACTATACCCATCAGAATTTCAGAGTAGACAAAATATGTTCTGAAGCTAACAATGATCAAAGTCTGAACTTTGGACAAAGCTCACAACTTTCTCTCTTTGAATGCAATGTTTTAAAAATCCCACTTTAGTAAAACTGTCGCCAGTAGCCCAGCACGTAGGCGAAATCTTTTAATTCTTTAATGATAATCACTGCATGATTAAAATTATGATTTGTATCTCAGTGAACCACAATTTGCTAAAATTAATCTGAAGTCCAGAAGGACTATTATTGATAGAAGTAGGGATTTCATAATCAGTCAGTCCTAAAGGAAATCAATCCTGACTGTTCTTTGGAAGGACAGATACTGAAGATGAAGCTCAAATACTTTGTCCTCCAAATGAGAAAAAAAGGACTCATTGGAAAAGACCCTAATGTTGGCAAAGATTAAAGGAAAAAGAAAAAAGGGATGGCAGAGGTTGAGATGGGGTCATTGATGCAAAGAACATGAATTTGAGCAAACTCCCAGAGACCATGAAGACAGGGGAGCCTTTGTGACTCCATGGAGTCACAAAGAATCAGACATGGCTTAGAACTGAACAACAAGAATGATATTTCATAGCTTTTTATTACTAGGTTGGAATCTGTAGAAAATGAAAAAGAGTTTAACATAGAGCATCCAGAAGGTTGAATAAAAGATATGAAGGTATGAATTATTTGGGATCCTTAAAAAGGAAGTTTCTGTCATGCTAAATTCTGGTGTAAGTACTTTACCAGATATGCCTTCTCTATAACAGTGCCTGCCCTCTGGAATGAAATTCCCCTGTTATCTGATTGTCTCCCATCCTGCTGATGTTTTCATGGGCCTTGAAATCCTTTGTAGATTTGTTTCCTTTTGTTCCCATCCAACTTTTATCATCCTTCCCATCAGTGGTGGGATTTAAATTTTTCCACTACCGGTTCTGTGGGCGTGGCTTGGTGGGCATAGCTGGGTGGGTGGGGGGTCATGTGACTGAGTGAGTGTGGTCAACCCGACATCACTCATGGCAAGGTGGGGCTTGCACCACCCCACCAAGCCATGCCCACAAAACCAACAGAAAAGTTCGGCCAAGTCTTCTAGCATTCAACCTGGCTGCTTTCGCATCCTTCTCATGTTTGCTCTGAAGGAGGAGAGAAGCAGCCACGTTGAATGCTGTGGCAGAGAGAAGCCAAACTTTTCTGCCTCTCTTCACAGCAGAGCTGCTCAGAAGGCAGCTCCTGCGGTCTGTCTCTTCATGGTTCCCCCTCCCCCCGCATCAAAGTACCTTAAAGACTGTGGCGACTGCCTTCCAAGCAGCTCCGCTGTGATGCCGTTCTTTCAGTGCAGCAGGCTGTCCTCCTGGTTGGGTCTGGATGTGAGCAACACCGGCAGACAATGGGGTGCGTGTGTGCAGCCAGCGCAAACAGGGCAGTGACAGTGGCAAGTCCCGTGACCATCACCACCATCGCTGCCCTGTTCTTCACACTGGCCACACACACATGCTCCATTGCCTGCCAGTGTCACTCATGGCCAGACCTGGCCAGGAGGATGGCCTGATGTGTCAGAGGGATGGCATTTCAGCGGAGCTGCTCAGAAGGTAGCTGAAAACTGCTGGAGGCTGGAGGCTTCCTGCAAAAGGCAGCCTCGCCTGGCCGTGTCCGCCCCCCACCAAGGCGACCAGAATGGAAGTTAGGTGAGTGAGGTGGGCAGTGAGCAGGTGGAGGCTCGGGGAATGGTGCATCCCTGGGCCCCAGCCTCTGACTCAAGGCGAAGGCATGCTTACCTTTGGTGAGCTGAGCAGAGTGGGTGAGGTGTGGAGGCGACTGGTGAGGCAATTGACTGGGCTGTGTGGTGAAGGCAACATATATAAGGTAGGGGTGGGAGGGGTGAGCAGGCGGGCATAGGAGGGGCCGACCAGAGATGGGATTTACAGGTTCGGCGAATCAATTCAAATTGCCACTACCGGTTCTCCCGAACTGGTCTGAAGCGGCTGAATACCACCTCTGCTTCCCAACTCTCTTCAATTATGTCTACCTTTTTTTTCTTGTTTTAAACATTATTTTATCTGTCTCTGTCCAGAACAATTGGGAATCAGGCAATATAAATTTTTAATAAATCAACACCACCACCCCCTCTAATCCCTAATACCACCAAGGCTGCCTCAATGCTCAATACTTGCAACTTGCAGCTTTCCCAGTTTTAATTATTTTTCTGGAAGGTGGCTCCAAAAGGAAGTGAAATAAATCAGGATTTAGGATACTGCAAACAGGTGCATGTTGTCTTATTTGCTAGATAGTCTTACTGGTCTAGATGATACCCAGAAGGCTTAGACAATAAAAGCTGCAATAACAGTAGTCCTCCCATTCTTCTTCAGTTTTACAGACACTCAAGGAAACCACATTTCTCTCTCGTGCCCCCAATAAAAGCAGTGAGGTACAGATATACTTTCATTTATTCCAAATGGCCTTTGTTTTGCCGTCAAATTAGTTATTTGATATTGTAGAAACATTTACAAGATATTTTTTTGCCCCTAATCACTGAAAAAGATAAGAGGGATAACGAATAGCAGCTGCATAATTTGAGAAGGGGAGAGGGTGTTGAGGGAATGTTGCAGAAATGCCAAATGACTTTTGTTGTGATTTGAAAATACTTCCTGAGAGTATTTGACACAACATAGCAACAATACTGGCAAATATGTAAGTACATTATTGTTGTCATTGGCTCAGCAACCGTATATATGCTCTCTGAGTATTATATAAAAACATGGTTTATTGGTCATTTGTTATAGAATAGCCCTCAATTGCTATTTGGTGGCCAAAAGTGGATACCAGCATGTGAACTGATGCATTCTGAGATAGAAACCTAAATAGAAAGGCTTCAATATACACATTCTTTGGCATGAAATCATTAGTTTATAATCAGCCTGCATTTAAGGACAAAGATCAGTTTGAAGAAAAATAATGTATAGATACCACACACAGTTAATAGATTTAAGCCTTCTATTCCAAGTTCATTCCACATCAATAAAAGAATAATGATCTTAGCCATATTAGAGCACAGTTGCACAGAGCAGGATTGGGGATTTTACACGCTCTCATTTTTTGTGACCTTCCTTCCCTCTTTTTTATAATTGATTCAAGGGGAATTTTTGCTCTCCCTGCAAGATCTGCAAACAAAGATAACTAAGGCAGACAAGATGCATTCCTGGAAGAGGTCACTCAAACTCCTGCCTAAGCTTTCCTAGTGACTTCTTCCTGGTTATTATCTAAGCTGGATTTTGTGAACAGTCAGTGTGCTGTGTTTTCACCTCTTTCTTATCGGAAAGATTCACCGGAGTGTGTCTGCTTTTGATGAAAACCACCCTCTCAATTTAGCTGATGCTTTGGAAAATGGTTGAGGACTTGTCTTCTTGTGAAATATATTGACATAGTTTGTTTTTTAAAAATGAAGATAAGATAATGGTAGCAACAGTCCCAAATGATGATTATAACACTCACTATCATGATCATCAACAATAAGCTGTGCTGCAGTTTTCCTTCCTTCCTTCCTTCCTTCCTTCCTTCCTTCCTTCCTTCCTTCCTTCCTTCCTTCCTTCCCTCCTTCCTTCCTTCCCCTGACCCCCCTTTCCCCCCAGAATAGATTAAAATCCGTTCCTTTGTGTGTTGGTAAAATCATACTGGCTATTCATACAAGATGCTAAGACATTGCTCTGGGTGATGGGAATTAAAGTTGTCAAATAGGGATGTCCAGGTAATAAAATAGCTCATTTCCCATGTCGATTTGGTGTTTGCCCTACTTATGCCCATTGACCTGGAACATCATTCGCAGTTGCAGAGGCAATATGTTCTCTGGGCAAATTGCCATGTGTGCAGTGGTGAATATCAAGATTTCTATCCTGACTTTGTTTGTTCTCCTTCTGACAAATTTCATCAGCATTCTGGATGTCATCTTTGGAATTCAAACCTTTTTCCTTAAAGTATCCCAGAATGTGACAATAGTACCTATCTATGTGAGAGGAATTTAAAAAAAAATGTTTGGGGAAGGGAATATAAGTGACAAATGACTTTTCCCATTGGAGAAAACTTTTTTTTTTAAATTCCATACAATAAATCTATGGGTCACCTCTGTTGCTAATGCCACCTGTCAAGCCAGAGAAAGCAGCCTGTCATATTAAGTGTGTATGCTAAGACAGCAGAGACCTTAGCTGTTTGCTGATAAATTCAAATGGGTTACAAGTTTTGCAGAACTGCTGATTAACTTACTGACAATGAATCAACCAGGGAGCTACACCCATCAAATCTCTTTATGCTCTTTCTTCAGCTGCCTAATGGCACCCAGGACACATGAAAATAATTACAACATTGTCATATATATAGCCGATTTACAATAACAGCTACGTTCTAAACACAAGCTTGCACTCCATGTGGGGAAAAGCTTATGCCACCAGAGAAAATATTTGCATAATTAATGCTGCTGTAACAAAGGGGGGAATTTTTCCACAGGTAAGAAGAATGGCAGAAGTATTTGTGCTGTTTTTCTCTCCCTTGCCCACATTTTGCAAACCGTGGCAGCTAATAGAGTTGCTAGAAAGAATTCTGTTTTCTCATTTCTTGCTTGGTTGAAGGGTATGAAGTCTTGAAGATACTTTGTAGGACTTCACAGAATTTCCAAAAGTTGCTTCTCTGCAATGAAAGCTCAGGTAAAGCACCCTTTGGAAACTGCTTTTGAAGTACAGCAGACTGTGCTTCTAAGGATGAAGTGAAATACTTCTTTTTGGAAATATTAGAAGAAGCTTTTGGCATGCACAGAAACTTCTTATTTATTTATTAGATTTATATTGCTGCCTATTCGCCCACGACAACTCATGGCGAAGTGCTGGAAATGGGACTAAAGATTCAATAGTGTTTGGGGGGTAAATCTTTAGAAAGAAGATAAATGAAGTGTATGATTTCAGTATTAGCTTGCAACTGTTTGACTTTGATAGGTGGATGGGAAAGAGAAGGTCTGTGAAGATGGAATCAAAATCTTGCTCAGTTCCTGGATATCTTTTTTCCCTTCTTGCCAAGCATCTGACAGAATAGTAAATTTAGTTTTCTTCTTTTTGCACAAATCCCTTTGGAACCAAATATTCATTTCAGTTCTGCTTTTTTGCACAGCTGCATGCCAGTTGGATTTGAAATTCTTTTTCTTGAGGAAGGAGGTTTGGATTTCATCAACATATACACTTCAAATTATTTTCAGTTGATTTATGAATATGTTCCTCTTGTATCAGATTATTTTCTAAATAAAATGTGAAAAACATTTGGTCAGTTTCTAAAAAGTTGATGCCCTTGAAGAAGAAAGCTTAATTAAATTGCTTTGCATGGGTTAGACTACAATTTAGTTAAGAAGAACAGTTACTCAGAGTGGTGCCATCAAGCTGTTAATAACACTCTGTGTGCAACCAGTATGGTCCTGCTATGACAGTTTGTGTGCGCTACTGTCAGAAATTGCTGATCACTATTCCCTCATGTTTTGCTGCATCACTTTAGAGTCTTATAAAATTCTTCTTATAACAAGAATCTGCAAACTACTAAGCCATGTAATTTCTGCTTCTCAGTGAAGGACCTACTGGACCAAGTACATGCAGTTTAACTCTTGGCTACTTATGCGCATCCAAAAAAAAAAAAAAGACAGAACTTTTTTTTTTTCTTATCTCAGACCTTATGGAGACTTTCATAGTTTTTTTGTATGTCTGTTTTCCAGTTATGATGCTTGGTTGGTTCCTCAGTCATGTCTTCCAGTTGTCCATGATCTTCTTTAATTGGGATTCTTGATGATGGCCAGATGAAAATGTTTCCTATCTGTTCTTGAAGCTGGATGGATGGGAACATAGATAGTTGTTTTTGCTTTTGCCTAAGCCATTGATCTACTTAGTTTAGTAGCATGTACAGTGAATTGTAGTTATTTTCCAGGAATCATTCAGTCTTCTTTGGAGATCTAGGGATTGAAACTAGATGTTTATTATTTACTTATCTCCACTTGACACATTTATGTGTTCAGTGATTGAGCAATACCTCCATTAAGCAATGTGTCAATGTCATCAGCCATTCAGTCATGTCCAACCATTGGCCACTCTATGGATCAGCACTCTCCATGCCCCTTTGTCTCATACTTCAGATCCACCATAGTTATTTCAGTGTCATCTTTTATAGTTTCCAGCCAGTGGGTGCTTATCCTTTTTTCACCAATCACTCACAGTATGATTGACTTTTTTGAGAGACTACGCTCTCAAAACATGGCCAAAGTATGACAGCCTCTGTTTGGCAATCTTGGCTTCAAGTAATAGTTTTGGTGAGGTTTGGTCTAGGACTTCTTTGTTATTTTTGCAGCTCATAGGATCCATAATAGTCGCCTTAATTTAATTTAATTTAATTTAAGCAATGCACTTTCTGTTAAATTTGTGACTGAGATTTTACTTTTTGCTTCGTATGTGACTTTTGCTGCACAGGGATTCAAAGGATATCTGGTATTTTATTTTCTACTATTTATTTTTTGTTTATGAGATTTATAGGCTGCCCCAAGAGATTTTGACTCTGGGCAGCCTTTGACTCTATTTTAGTTCATTTCAAGACTTGAACTCTTATTTCCTATTCCCCAATCTATGTCATGTGCAGTCACTAAATACAAGTTGCCCTTTTGAGAATGCAGATGTGGTTAGTGCTTGTTCAGCCATTTTAAAGGCAAATATCTTGCTAGATCTATAATTTTAACTCACTTTAAAAGTGCATATGATTAATAAGCAGAGCAAGAACTTCATTTGATAGTTAAATTATGTCAATGTTAAAAGCCACATTCACAGGAAGACCAATAGGATTGACCCTTACCTCTGTATGTTTCCCTGATAATTTTCATTAGTAAAGATTAGCCATCCACAGAAACCAACTGCACAGCAACCACCATTCTAAGATGCCTCTTTTATATAAATACAGAAACACAAGTGCACACATTTTAATTATTGTTCCTTTTTTCTTTATCGGAACAGTCCCTCATTATTCTAGTTAATTACCCTCATTTTCTGCCTTTACAAGGGAGGAGTAGATACCATATACCTTTTGCACAAGGCAAGAAAGCATTGGAGATTATACATCTGTATAATTATTGTTTGGAAAACAGCAAAAATTATTTCTGAATAGCTATTCCAATTCAAGAATAAATTTAATTTAAAGATGGCTTTTATTATCACTTTCTGAAAATCAGACTTGCTTGGGCCATGCATAATGTCATTCACATTGCAAATTTCACATGAGATGAAGCAAAATATAATACTGCCTGTTGTTTCAGTTCTAATTTAAAGTTCTATTTATGTTGATAGTTGATAGTTGATACATCTATTTTTTTATTTTTTTTAAATTTTATTTTAATAAACAAACATACATATACAGACATAGACATAGACATTTAAACAAACTATACATAAACTAACTATACAGTAAAATCAAGTCATAGAGCTTGAACTTTGAAAATAGAGCTACTTCGGTAATTATATATCTATATATCTGTGTATATTTATCCTTCATCATGTATCAATGTTTATACAATGATATTTCATTTTATTTCCTTATTTTTGTATCATTGGGTGGTATTCCCTTATTTCGTGTTCTTTTTATCTAACCAGTTGTACCATATTTGCCAAATTAAGTAATAATCTGAATCTTCTTTTCCCTGTATTTCTTTGGGAAGTTTGTCCATTTCCGCACATTCCATTGTTTTTTGTGTTATTTTTTCCTCTGATGGCGTATCCTCCAGTTTCCACATTTGTGCGAAAGTGATTCTAGCTGCGGTCAGGATGTGTATTATCAAGTATTGTGTCTCTTTTTTATAGTCCTTTGTCAGTATTCCTAATAGGTATGTTTCAGGTCTGAGGGGCACTTTTTGGGTGGTGATTTCTTCCAGCTGATTTTGAATTGTTTTCCAAAAATTTTTGACCTTTGGGCATGTCCACCACATGTGGTAGTAGGTCCCCTTCTGTGTTTTACACTTCCAACAGTTCTAATTAGTATTGAGGAACATCCTTGCCAGACGTGCAGGGGGGAGATGCCACCTATAAAACATCTTGTATGTATTTTCTTTGTAGGGCACGGACATTGTCAGCTTAGTATTTACTTTCCACATTTTCTCCCAATTTTTTAGGTTGATATTATATCCAAAATTTTTAGCCCAAATAATCATATTTTCCTTCACCACTTCTTCTTCCAATTTGTATTTTAATAGATAATTATATATTTTAGTTATTAATTTATCGTCTGATTGCATTATAATTTTATCTAATTCATTTCTTTCTTTTTGGATTCCAAATTTTTTCATGTCAATTTTATATCTTGATTTTATCTATAAATACGTCCACCAGTCAATGTCCGTGCCCTGCTGTCTCAATTCCTCTCTTGTTTTCATTTCTCCCTCTGTGTTCAACAATTCGTCATAGGTTTTCATCTTGTCTATATCCATTGTGTTCGGGTAAATTTGGGCCTCCATGGTTGATAACCATCTTGGGATTTTGTCATAGTGTTTTCTCCTTATTTCGGTCCAAATTTTTGCCAATGCTCCTCTGATATAATGTCTCCTGAAGTGTTCATGTTGCCTGGGTTTTTCCTCCCATAAAAACGTGTGCCAGCCTTTCGACAGGTCAAATCCTTCTAATGCTAACGTTAGTTTATTTTCAAGTGTCATCCAATCTTTAATCCAAGTTAAAGCTGTTGCAATGTAGTAAGTTTGCCAATCTGGTAGTCCCAGGCCACCCCTTTCTCTAGTGTCCTGCAGGTGTTTCAGTTTAATCCTGGCTCTTTTTCCTTGCCATATATACTTTAATGTCATTTTATCAAGGTCTTTGAAATATGATTTTCCTGGATTTATCGGTATTGTTCTAAATAGGTATAATAATTTCGGTAAAATTGTCATTTTGATTGAAGCAATTTTGCCTAATAGTGATAGTCTCAATTTACTCCATGCCTCTAAGTCCTTTTGAATTTGTTTGGCCAATTTATTATAATTGTCTTCTTTAAGGGATGATACCTTATTGGTGAGCCAAATTCCTAGTTATTTTATTTTTGTTGTTGTTTGTATTTCTAACGTCTCTTCCAATTCTTTCTCCTGGATTTTTGTCAAATTTTTAGTTAGTAGTTTTGTTTTTTGTCTATTAATTTTCAATCCTGCCACTTCACCATATTGTTCTATCTTCCTTAATAAATTCAATCCTGATTGTTTTGGTCGTTCTAAAATAAATACTACGTCGTCCACGAATGCTTGTAATTTATACTCCTGTTTTTTTGTTCTTAATCCTTTTATTTCATTGTCATTCCTAATTTCATTCAACAGTGGTTCCAATGCTAATATATATAATATAGGAGAGAGGGGACATCCTTGTCTCACTCCCTTGGATATTTTAAATTGGTCTGTTGTCTCTCCGTTTATCCATATTTTTGCAGTTTGGTTGGAGTATATTGTTTTGATCATATTTAAAAATTTATCGCCGGTTCCCATTTTTTCTAATTGTAATGTTAAGAATCCCCAATTAAGGTTGTCAAATGCCTTCTGTGCGTCAAGGAAGAGTAAGGCCATTTTTTCATCTGATTTTTGCTCATAGTATTCCAGGATATTGATTATTGTTCTTATGTTCTTATTGATTTGCCTATTTGGAATGAATCCATTTTGGTCTGGATGGATGTAATCCACGATAATTCTCTTCATTCTCTGGGCCATAATTGATGTAAATAATTTATAATCTGCATTTAGAAGCGATATGGGTCTGTAGTTTTTAGTTTGGGTGAGATCTGAGTCTTCTTTGGGTATCAATGTAATAATTGTCTCTATCCATGATTTAGGAATTTTGGCTTCTAAAATTGCTTCATTCAGGACTTGTAATAGAATATCATCTATTGGCTGGTGTTCAATTTTGTAAAATTCCGCCGGGATGCCATCTGGACCTGGTGTTTTATTGTTGTTCTGCTTCTTCTTTGCTTCAATTAATTCTGACATCGATATTGGTCTGTTCAAGAGTTCTCTTTGAGTTTCCTTTATTTCTTGAATGTTGGTTTTATTTATATACTCTTTTTTTTTTAATTTGATTTATATGCCGCCCTTCTCCGAAGACTCAGGGCGGCTTACAATGTGCTCAGCAATAGCCTTCATCCTTTTGTATATTTATACAAAGTCAGCTTATTGCCCCCACAAACTGGGTCCTCATTTCACCTACCTTAGAAAGGATGGAAGGCTGAGTCAACCTTGAGCCTTGGCGAGATTCGAACCCTGCAGTAATTGCAGGCAGCTGGTCTTAAGCAGCTTAATAACAGGGTGCCTCAAACCCTTGTACTACCAAGGCTCTTTTACCATCAGCACCAGTCAATGGTATTTAAGATACATTTTTAAATGTTCAGTTGACTGTGTTTCATGTTTAATGAATAAAAGAGATGATAATGATAAAAAAAAAGTTCTATTTATATTTTATTTGGCTTTCTCTCTTGCATATGTGTTCTTTTTTCTTTTTTATAATCATTTTATTAAAGTTTAAAAATACCAAAGTAAAAAACAAAGTAAAAATGCAAGCTAAGAAAATTATAAAAATAAAAAGAGAAGTGTACAGAAAAAAGGGTAAATAAAAAGTATATAAGAAAAAAGAAATATAAATAATGACTTTCTCCGTTCTTCATTAAAACATCAGTTTCAGTAATTTATCGCCTTCTCTACCATTTTAAGAAAGTATTACCTCTTCCCATATCTCATCTCTTTATCTATAAACAATTTATAAAGCCTCATCATTTAATCTTAATCAGCAAAAGTCTATTAATATTTACCAGAAATAACAACACATATATTTTAATCTTAATCAAATAGTTCAGTTTCCTTTACTTTAAACACGGTAACTTAATCATTTTCTTTAAAAATGCAATCATTTTTATTCTTTCCCTATCTTATGTCTGATTTATAAACTTTTTTTTTTTTTTAGGAATGTCTGCAGGGTTTATCTGTGTGTATCTATGCGAAGATAAAATATTAACTCAAGAAGATAAACAGGAGAACTTTTAGAAGTGAGTTTGCTTCTCCTTCTATAAACAAATCTTTAATGCCTCATCATTTAAATTTAGTAAAAAATTCCATTAAGAACCACCAGAAACAGCAAGAAATGCACTTTTCATTTTTTTACTTTTAATATTTTTCTTCATTTCTATTAGGTTTTTTTATCTTTAAACTTTAATAAAAATGCTTACTGACAAATACAATCATTGGTTACTTTTTTATGCTTGATCTTTTCTATGCTAGCCTAACAGAAACTAGCTGAAATGGAAACGTTGGAAGGGAAATTTATTTTAAGGAGTTTAAAATTATTGACCTCCAGAGTGAGTAAATAAAAGCAACATATCTGGATGTTTTTGTAAACACATAAGTTAACACAATGGTTCTCAACCTGTGGTCCCTGGACCCATAATGGGGGCATACAATGTCATTACAGAGGATCTCCAAAGGCTTTAAGAAATGTTATGATTAAAATCTTGAGGTAAATCTTGGCAATGGCAATAGCAATGTTTCATGGCCACAAAAGGTATTTAAAGGGGTCCATGGTGAAAAAAAAGTTTAAGAACCACTGACCTAACTGATACCTTTCAGAATTTAAATATATATAGAAAGGTTTAGGCAAACTTTTCTTCCTGAGACCCATCTCTTTCTATTATTATAAGGTTAAAATACTATCCAAATATCCTTTGAAATAATTCAAATGTAGCAAATAAGCAACATGTATAACAATAAGGGGGGGAAATACCCCAGGACTCTTATAAAGGGGGAAAGGAAAGGATCTCACACAGACAAAAAATGAACACAATTCCTAGATTTTAATCCAAGTTCTTATTTAGATGGACTCTCCCAGCTGAGTTTAATTTTTAGTATAAATTTGCCACACAGAACTTGCAACTTGCTTTTCAAAACATAGCCTAATATAGAGGTAAGTAATGTTATGCATGCAGGATGTACTGAATAGCAGTTCTCTTTGTCCCAGCTGGGATGGCTCACCACCAAATATTTTGTTCCAGAGGTCTGCAAGGCATCAAGTTGACAACTTTTATATATAGCTTTCCAGGTATCTGCCTTCAGTTTGATTCTTTTCTGCTTTATTTTTTAGTACTAAGCTGTTTAAAAAACTTACTTATTTGTAGAATCCTTCTAAACAAAGGGAAACAGTGAGTAAAGCCTGTCTTATTTCAGGAAGTTGAAGGAACACAATGATTCACACATGCACACATGCAGATTATACAGATAGTCCTCAATTTACAACATTCATTTAGTGACCGTTCAGAATTACAACAGCACTGGAAAAAGTGACTTATGACCATTTTCACACTTACGGCCATTGTAGCATCTCCACGGTCCTGTGATCAAAATTCAGACAGTTGGAAATTGACTCATGTTCAGGGTCTGTGATCACCTTCTGTGACCTTCTGACAAGCAAAGTCAATGGCTAAACCAGATTCACTTAACAACTGTGTAACTAACTTAACAACTGCCATGATTCATTTAACAGCGGTGGCAAGAAAGGTTGTAAAATGGGGCAAAACTCACTTAACAAATGCCTCACTTAGCAACATATATTTTGGGCTCAATTGTAAGTGAGGACTACCTGTATATACATACATAGATACATACATACCTAGATACATACATAAACACACACACATAAACACATGCATCTACACACATGGACATACACAAAAATGGACACATACACACATATAAAGAACACACACACACACACACACACACACACACACACCAGTGGTAGGATCGGGCAAACTGGTAGCGCCGGAAGTGGGAGGATCCGTCCACCGGCCCAGACGTCTCTGCGCATGTGTGCTCTCTCTCTCTCTCTCTCTCTCTCTCTCTCTCTCTCTCTCTCTCTCTCTCTCTCTCTCTCTCTCTCTCTCTCTCTCTCTCTCTCACACACACACACACACACACACAAACACACACACACACACACACACACTATCCAGACTTATATTCTTGCTCAAATTTCTGTGAAGATATCACCTAGCTGTTTCTCAAATAATATTGCATTCTACTATGTTATTTTTGGGGTAATTAGAACTAATACTGTTGAAGCTAGCCACTTTTTTTCAGTTCTTGAAATGCCCTCAAGGTCCCTTTCTGTGCATGGCAAGAACTGATAATATTTTAATTTACTTTTTTCCCCAGGGGAAACAAACCAAGAAAATCAGCTTTTCCATAAAGTACCTCAGATTAAGCATTCAGCCACCGGCTAGTGTCATGTATGTCAATCTGTCATCACACACTCTTTCGCAAACCAAATTTTGATTTAATGATGTACAAATTTCTATTTTCTATATATTCAGTGATAAACAGCAAGAAAAATAAACTGAAAAAATAGTTTATGAAATGAAAAGTTGAAAAAAATAGCACTTGGGAAAAACTATTGGGGAGTTGAAAAAGATTTATCTATTTATTAACAGTATTGACAATAAAATTTTGCTTAGACCTTTAGTTAGCAAACTAGATTAATAACCTTGGACTAATAGTGGGGCTTCTTGATTCAACTTGAAGCCAAATCTAAAAAGAAGTTTAAAAATCAAAGTACACCTATTGCCTCTTATCCAAAGTGGGCAATGTGGCTGTAATATTGCTTTAGAAACTTTTTAAAATAATTGGAAGAAATAATCTGACAGTACAATATTTTTGATGCGGTGCATTTTGTCAAATTTCAAAAAGGAAATATATTCAGAGATTTCGGAGTTAGAAACCTTCAAATTTGTTTTTTTTTAAAAAAAAAAAACTCATAGTGCTATCACTTCTTATTTGTTGTTTATTGACAGACAATGAATCATAACTGTACTATTCAAGTCAGTGGGGGTAAAATATTACTGGATTCATACCAGAAGTGGATTTCAGCAGGTTCTGACCAGTTCTGGAGAACCGATAGCGGAAATTTTGAGTAGTTCGGAGAACTGGTAAATACCACCTCTGACTGGCCATGCCCCCATCTATTCCCTGCCTCCCAAGTCCCAGCTAATTGGGAAGAAATGGGGATTTTGAAGTAACCTTCCCCTGGAGTGGGGAGGGAATGGGGATTTTATAGTATCCTTCCCCTGCCACACCCACCAAGCCATGCCCACCAAGCCGCACCACGCCCACCAAGCCACGCCCACTTAACCAGTAGTAAAATTTTTTGAATCCCACCACTGATTCATATATATGTGCATTCTTACATAAGACTCAAGAGTTAGGGTTATGCTTTCCATGGCATGGTAAAGGTCACATTCTAAATGATGGTGGTCATTTTGATATAGTTTTGGTACATTTTAAGAACTAAAATAGTTGCCTTGAGCATTTGCAACAGTTCTTTTGAAGGATTTCAATAATTATGACCAGCATCTTGAATAGCACTTAGAAACCCTCTAACAACTCCTAGATTGGAGAGGTTACATGCCCAACACTACCTCTACAGTAGTACACTGGTAGGAATTGTTATTATAATGGCAGCTAATAGATAGCTGTCACTTGAAAATAGCTGTCTAAATGAATAGCTCTTGAATAGCTGCATGAATGTAGCCATCAGATTCAATTTTAGGATGGGAAGGAACTAGTGGTGGGATTCAGCTGGTTCTCTCCAGATCCCACAAACCGGTAACAGTGACTGCGGGAGTAATGCACGACTACTGTGCATACACAGAAGGCTGTGCACATGCACAGAGGTGGCGCGCATGCTCACATTTACGAACCGGTAGGGAAGGTAAGTGAATCCCACCTCTGGAAGGGCTTGCTTCTCCCATTCACCTTAGATTAATGATATGACATAAAAAAAAAGCAGAACAGAAAAAGAAGAAAGAAAGATAGTGAGGAGAGGTGCATAACTGTTTCAGGGCTATCAACTTTCCTTGAACCTGGATTATACACTCTAAAAAAAATGGTGGATGTACTTAGAAAACCCTGGGTGTATCCCTTATAAAAATGAAATTTAATATAAATATGAACAGTATATATAAAAATGAAATCATTTGTTGCTACATGAGCATCAACAAAAACAAACGAGTCTTCCAGAGCAAAATTAAAATGTAAAATAGCTTCTATACAAAAGGGAGCCTCTGTAGTTTATGACTGTCATATTGAATTTTGAGCACCAATAATCTCCAATAATTATATAAAGCCATGATTATTTTTTCTTGAAAAGATGCACTGGTATTGAATAATAATAATATTTGCTAAATTAATTGTATTTTTCACGGATGCCAAAGTAATATTTCATTAATGTTTGTAGACAATTCTCTGCAATTTCTTGTTCCATGCCTCACAATATACTTGAATAGTTAATTTAATAGGCTTTAGTATATTACCAACAATCATAAATAGTTGTTATTGGCTTGAGAATGAGTTTGATATGGTTAAAGCATCAAGCTAGAAACAAGTAGAAACAGAAACAGAATAACAGAGTTGGAAAGGACCTTGGAGGTCTTCTAGTCCAACCCCCTGCCTAGGCAGGAAATGCTACACTGCTTCAGATAAATGGTTATCCAACATCTTCTTAAAAACTTCCAGTTTTGGAGCATTCACAACTTCTAGAGGCAAGTTGTTCCACTGATTCTGGTTCTCTCAGGAAATTTTTCCTTTGTTCTAAGTTGCTTCTCTCCTTGATTAGTTTCCACCCATTGCTTCTTGTTCTACCCTCAGGTGCTTTGGAGAATAGCTTGCCTTCCTCTTCTTTGTTGCAGTTCCTGAGATATTGGAACACTGCTATCATGTCATCCCTGGTCCTTCTTTTCATTAAACTTCATATGTTTTAGCGTCCAGTCCCCTAATCATCTTTGTTGCTCTTCTCTGCACTCTTTCTAGAGTCTCCACATCTTTTTTTACATTGTGGCAACCAAAAGTGGATGCAGTCCAAGTGTGGCTTTACCAAGGCATTATAAAGTGGTATTTAATGGATTGTGAATGTGTTTTAATGAAAGTGTTTTAATGGATTATATTGACATTACATATTATATTTATAAAAATGTGAAATCATAGCTCTTTAACCAGTGTTGGCCTTCATACACATCAAGATCTTTCCAAGAACCTAGGATGTTTTAATATATCAGTGTAGTATATGTGTGAATCCAAGTGGGACCTTTGGTAGTTGACAGATGGAACTTTTGTCAATGTTCATACTTTCTGATATGACACCTTAGTCTGCTGATAACCACTGGACATCACAGCTGGTTTATGTCATAATCTTTCAATTTTGATTTTCAGATCTTTGATTCTTATCTGTGATTCATGATTCATTGTCAATAATTCCCTGGTCTTCCTACCCAGGATTTTTAGTTCTGCTTGAATCCAGTCCACTATTTCAAATACTTATTTAATGTCTAGAATTGCCCAGTTGTTCATAGTCTTGATGGTATTTACTCTACTGAGTTTGGATTTTAAGATTTCTTCATTCTCATAATCTATTCACTTGTAACCCTCTTCTTGATTTTGGTATGCTTGATGTTGTGACCTGAATGATGTCCAGGTATGCATATTGATTGCTTTCATCCAGATTTTTGATGTTATTTCCATAGGGCATCTTGATTCCTTCAGCTCTCACTATTTTTCCTCATTTAATGGTGTTGTGGCACATTTATTCAGTCCAAACTCCATTGCAATGTCTTGAACACTGTTGCTTTGAACAGTGATTCTATTACAGATAATATTTTCCATAAAGGTTCAGACCTTTGACAGGAATCAGTGCAATGACAAATAGCAATGGTGAGAATGAGTCTTCTTAAAGATTCCTCTCTTGATATTAACCTCTCCCAATCTATCACCATTGTACAAAGTTCATAATGTTTCTTCTGTTATTTCTAGGCATTTGATTATCCAAGCATGTGGCTGAGAGACTAATCCATTCCTGTAGACAATCCTAGCTACATTCAAGTTTTCCAAAGTCATCTTGTCAATTAGGAACTGATATTTTGTTCCTCTGCTGTTTGCTGTTCCTTTCTGCTCGGATGGAAAGAGCTTGTTTTCAACCATACCAGAAGCAATTTGAGTGTTGTTGGTAAGCAGGAAATTGGCTTGTATCTGCTTGGGTCCTGGATATTGGATATTTCATTATCAGGTAGGTTTGCCAGATGTTAACCAATCTTACACCTCCTTGCAGTATGTTGTTAAATTGCTTGGCAATAACTGAGTGCAGAGCAGTCAGATGTTTCAACCAAAAACCATGCAGTTCATCTGCAGAGATGCTGACCAATTTTTCATCTTCCTCATCTGTCTATTATTTCTGTAATCATTACAAGTTCTTTCATTTTTATATTTCTTTTTATTCTTATCCCTTCCTATTGGACTTGATTTGTAATAACACATCATTATTTCTTTGTTTTCATTTTTTTAATATTTGTGATGGGTATTTTTCTCCTGCAGCCCTGTTTGCTCAGCCAAGAGTTCTGAGTCCTATAGCCCATTTCTCACCAGATTTCCAAAAATTTAACACCTACCACAGGCCTGGTGGCAAGTGATCTAGCATGGATTTCTGTAAATTACATCTCACCATATTTTTTGAGGGAAAGACACTCTTCTGGGTTCTCTGATGAGATATGTCCCGTGTGGTTGAACCTCTGACACAAGTCTTAGATTCTTAGTTCCACAGCTATAGATAAATAACATCCAAGCTTCTATTCTTCTAATGACAAGCAGTCGTCATTCAATCCACCTCTACTTAGGTTTTCCAATAAAGGATGATCTCTCTAATTTAAAGTTTAGGTTCCTCTATAATAAGTTACCTTTGTATGATCATAACATTTAGAAATATAACCAATGTGAAATAGAGCATACAAATCATATGACCCTGGTAGCTAATATGGATGAAGATAAAACTTCAACCTTCCTAAAGTAATTAGATTATAACATCCTCCAACTTATGAAGAGTGTTAAATATATTGATTTTAGATGGCCCATGAGGACTAGTTTCTAGCAGCAAAACTTCACTAACCTCAAACAAGAAGATATGCCTTATGATAATAATTTAAATCTGAAGAATTAAAGCTTCCTCTCACTGACAGTTGAAGCTTACTGATTAGAAATGAGGATGAAAATTTATCTAAGGAACCCACTGAAGCAACACCTTGCATTTCTGCAAACCTAAAGGAAGACCACACATAGGATAAATAACCCACGACAAAACATACATTTGAAAGATATTAATTTTACTGTACAAATCCCATCTATTCAACCCCCTTACTATCTCTTAAAATTGTTGTTAGTTGCTAAGTCGTGTCTGACCCATCACGACCTTGTCTTAAAATAGCAATTTGTTTAAGATATAATTAATAGGTTCACACCCAATCATGTAAATATTTTCTTCTTTGGATGAATTCCAAAGAAGATGAATTCTTGGGGTGAGAAGGATTGGGGGGGGGTAGTTCTTACATCTATTCCTGGAACTTTAGATTCTTGTACCTCTTTGGTATAAGAAGGATATTATAAAGAAATTATCTTAAGACCTTTTGAACTTGTGTAAGAAGGCAGATTTAAAAACTTTAAACACTTTGGGGGATTGTGCATGCTATATGTTTAAGACAGAGACAGAAGATGCAACAGTGGTGAACAAGGCAGTACAAATCTTTACAAGTGTAATTTTTTACAATGAAGTGTCAAACTGTTTTACCAAGCAATATCCCCTCCCCTTTCTTCTCTTGGAGTGAAGCAGTGTGACCAAGTTGCCTCACTTTACTTTTCTTCAAAGCTCTTCCAAAATCTCCTCCAGAATTTTCAAGCAGTCAAGAACTGTACATTGTGAGTCAACATTTTCCTCTTATGATCATCCAACAGTTGCAAAAGTGGAAGAGGATGCTTCTCTTTCAGCATTTGCAGGAATAGAAAGACTAACTGAGAAAAGTGAGACCATGACAAAGTTTCAAGGTGGCATGAAGTGGTTCACTGAGGCAAATAAGGCTGTCTTTTTGTCTGGTGTCTCCTCTGCAACAGCTGTCTTGAGATTTGTGTCTTCTCTGCAACAGGAAATCTTTAGTTAGCACAGATTTATACTGCCTTGCACAAGCTTAAAGGAGAAGAAATAAAGAAATTGTACACACGGCTGTTCGTCAGCTTACAAGGATATATTTTTATCACAAGAGACAAAAAACAACAAGCATGGTTGTCTCTGTGTGACACACACACACACACAGAGGGAGGGAGGGAGGGAATCATTGTAGAACTGAACAGAGTGAGGCAGTCAACAATATGTACTGGATACAAATGCCTGGAGTTATCATAAGTAGGAGAATCAAACCATGAAAGAGCAGCTTCTCCATTCTCAGTTTTTTCTCTCTAGAAGTTTCTGCTCTCTCTTTCCTTGTATAGTAAATCTAATTTAATAGGTTTGAATTCAGTAAGAAGGGAATAAAATTGCTTAATCAGCTGTAGTTCAACCTTGGAGTAAAATATCAGAATGTTCCATCAGGTAGCTGTTATAATTTATGTTCACATTGCCCATTTGCAGAGAGTCATTTATATCATTCATTATTTCAGCTTCATTTGTCAAAGAGGTCTGACACACCTTCATTGGCAAACTGAGCTTCAGAATATCTGATATTGGATATTACTGAACCAAGAAATCAGGAGTCTGGTAGCACATTTTCTAACTAACAAATTTTATTGAAAGGCATAAGCTTTCATGAGCTGCAGTTCACTTAATCAGTGGCTTGACTGATATAGGATTTAAATTGGGATGAAGCAGGAGCAGAAAGGGAGGACGATAGCATGACCAATCAAATTGGTACTGACCACATAGATTGGCCTTCTCCATGCTGATGTAGCCTTAACCAGACTCTTCAAGTTTTTAAATATTGCTGCTGTAATTACGCCAATCCATCTTGCTGCTGCTTGCCCTCTTTTCTTTCCTTCCACCTTTTCCAGCATTATAGATATCTACAGAGAGCTATGTCTTACTTATGGTAACTTGAGCTTCATCATTTGTGCTCAAGAGCTGTTAGTTGTTTGTTCTAGGATCCATTTGTTTGTTCTATGATCCCATTTGTTTTCTTGGCTATCTACAATATTCTAAAGAGTATTATCCATACCCAAATTCCAAAGTGTCAACACTTTTTCTATCCTGCTTCCCCCCCACTCCCCACCCCAAAAAATCCAGTGTTCACTTCTACAGAGTTTCATGGGGAAAACTGTTTCCTGAATGATTTTGACTTTTGCACATACAGTTATGACACATCTGTATTATTTTCTTGGCATATTTCTTGACTGTTGGTTCCTTTAATATTGATAATTGATCTTAAAAAGAAGAAGCTATCCACTACTTCAGTATCTTTAGTGTCATTTGTAAGGTTGGCACTAAAATTTATGTCCTTATTTGATTCTTTCTATATTTTATTTTAGTCACAGGTTTTTGCTGTGCTCCTTGTCTTTCATTTCTAGATCTTGCAAATCATTTGCATTTTCCCCATCAGAGTAGTGCCATCAGCAAAATGCAAGTTATTGATGTTTTTCCAGTTGAAGTTGAAAAAAAATTATTCATGGAAGAAGAAATCCTATGATTATGGTTTCCATGGGAGAGAAGAATTTCAAATAGAAAAGTGTAAAATGCTTATGTTTACCTATAACACTGGAAGCAGGCCTGGAAATGGCAGCTAAATCCCCCAGATATTTGCCAAACAGACACTTTTCCAGCACCTGAATCCTATCAATCCTACTGTCCATTTTTCAGCCAATGAGGAAGTTCAAAGGATTACTTCCTTCCCTCCTATGATACCCAGTAGGAAAAAGAATATCCTACTTGTGTGAATTTTTTATAGCTTTTATTTAAATCATTAGGGAAACAATGACAAATAGTATATACATTGGTGCAATAGGAACTGTTTGTTAAGATTTTAAATTAATAGCTCTATACTCAAGAAATTGCCCTGGCCCACTCTGCCAAAAGGGGCTTACTCTTAATGCCTCTTCTATTTCCTACTTTACTTTCTTCTTTGGCTTCTGGTCTTTGATTTGTCTGGTGTCTCTCTCTCTCACTCCAACCTTCTCTTCTTGGGTCAGGTCTCCAAACTGTTTTTTAGCTTCTCTTCACAGCTGAACTTCCAGTTCTTCACACCACATTTATTCAACTGTAAATCTTTGGTTTGGCATTCCTTGCACAAATCTTTGGAGCTGCATTTATCTTTTGCTCCTGAGTAGTTTTGCCAACAAAAAAAAGGAGGGTGGGCAGGATTTCTTTGTTAAATCCAGATTCTTTTCTTTTCCTCTTTTCCCCCTCACATCTTGACTCCTTTAGTTCCTTTCTTTTTCTTCTCCTTCCATCACACCAAAAATTAAGGCCATATATATGTTTCTACTCTAGTTCCCGCTCTGTGGCCTCTGAAATTACCTTTTTTCTTTTCATGCAGCCCGGTTGTCTAGGATGAAGAACTTCCCATCTCTTCTTAAAATCTATACCTCCATTTACCTACTGGTCCATCTTGAAAGATAATGCATCCTGAAATCTTACAACCTCTTTGCAAATAACTGAGTTGCATTTGCAAACTAGCAAATGAGAATGATATTGATATTTGAATACCATGAAAAAAAATTGGAAGACCTATATTGGTTCATGGATAATTTCATTTAATATACTGTTTATCAGCCACAGATCTATCAGATTTCTATGGGAAGTTGACAAGCATGGCATGAAGACCAGCAATTGGTGAGCTGTGCCATTGTGTCTCTACTATTGGTGATAGAGACTCATGGCATGGAATTAATTATGATTAGCATTATCCTATGTGAATTATCTAATTCCTTCTATAGAAGACTTCTAGATTGGCAGATGATGCTGTTAATATCGCTCTGCACTACATCCTACAACATCTTTAATCTCCAAAGACATATGCAAGGGTCCTCTTTGTAGACTTCAGCTCAGCATTCAATACCATCATTCCAGATATTCTTCTAACTAAACTAAATCAGCTAGCTGTACCTGACCACACTTGTAAGTGGATCATAAGCTTCCTAACAGACACGAAGCAACAGATGGAGCTAGGCAAAATCACATCAGATACCTATACAATTAGCACAGGCCCCCTCCCCCAGGGTTGTGTGCTCTCTCCACTTCTGTTCTCTCTATATACCAATGACTGCATCTCAAAAGATCCCTCTGTTAAAGTACTGAAGTTTGCAGATGATACAACAGTGATTGGTCTCATTCAAGAAAACAACGAATCTGCATACAGATGGGAGGTTGAACAACTAGCCTTGTGGTGCAACTGGAACAATCTTGAACCAAATACACTCAAAACCATAGAAATGGTGGTAGATTTTAGGAGAAACCTTCCTATACTACCACATCTTACAATACTAGACAACACAGTATCAACAGTAGAGACCTTCAAGTTTCTAGGTTCTATCATATCTCAAGATTTAAAATGGACACCTAACATCAAAAATGTCATCAAAAAAGCACAACAAAGAATGTTCTTTCTGTGCCAACTCAGAAAGCTCAAACTGCTGTTACAGTTCTATAGTGGAATTATTGAATCTGTCATCTGCACCTCTATGTCTAGTTTGGTTCTGCAACCAAACAAGACAGACACAGACTTCAACGGATAATTAGAACTGCAGAAAAAACAATTGCTACCAACCTGCCTTCCATTGAGGACCTGTATACTGCATGAGTCAAAAATAGGGCTGTGAAAATATCTACAGACCCCTCACATCCTAGACATAAATTGTTTCAGCTTGACATTATAGAGCATTGCACACCAGAACAACTAGACAGAAGGAGATTTTTTTCCCGCATGCCACCATTCTGCTAAACAACTAATTCCCACAACACTGTCAAACTATTTACTAAGACTGTATTACTATTATTCTTCTCATCCTTCCTATTACCTATCTCTTTCTACTTATGACTATAACCTTGTTGCTTATATCTTTACAATTTATATTGTTTTATTTAGTTTCCTAGTATGATTTGATTGCTTATTTTGTATCCTATGACTATCGCTAAGTATTGTATCACGATTCTTGATTAATGTATTTTTTTATGTATACTGAGAGTTTATGCACCGAAGACAAATTCCTTGTGTATCCAATCACACTTGACCGATAAAGAATTCTATTCTAAATTAGTGGCCACTACCATACTTTGAGAAAACAACCTTGAGTTTAAATATTATTGTATGCAGAAGTAAATTGTTTTGGCCTATCATGACTCTTCCACTATTCAATTGCATCCTTAGAACTGAAGTGAATTTTTAAATAATTAACATAACATATATGTCTGATTAATTAATTCAGAACTGTAAAAAAAAAAAGACCATAACAGAAAGGGATCTTTTGATTTTCTTTCAAACATTTAAATGAATTATGTTGTTATTACTAATTAAATCACATATTCTTTTTTATCTGTATCAAGTTCTACTATTTCAAAACTGATGTGGGCAGCTTGGCCTGAGTGAGTTCTAAATACTATCTAAAGCCAGCAATTTTTGATTATATTGGAGTAGCTTTATCAGGAATAAACTGTAGTTTTGTCTAGCTACTTATGGTCAATGAAAAGCATTAGTAATGGACTACAAGAATTAGTTTTTATGGCTCCGTGGTTAAAAAAAAAGAGTAATTTAAGCCACAATTTATTCCATCAGATTTAGGATTATGGATGTTTAGCTGCATTTATCTTCTTATTACAGGAAAAAATAATCATAGTAAGCAAAGTAAAAATGCACAATTGCACAATTGTAGCTTGGGATGTTTGAGTTTGTTCTTTGCAAATTCAATATCAATGGGCTTCAGAAATAAAAGAATATATACAAAAATACATATAACTGAAAAACCCATTTTAAAAAAAAAACAATTAGAAATTACTGTGGAAATACAGAGTGTAATTGGACAAGCACAGGCAAAAGGAAAAACAGTCATCTGTCCCTAACAGGAGGTTTTGTGAGAATCAAATAATTGTGTATGACTCAGATTCTTGACCTTTCCATTCCAATTATTTGTTGCCATTGCATTGACTGAACATTTTTGAATGGATCCTTAGAGCCATGTGAGGGCTAGACATGCTTTAAGAAAATGAAATAAAGAGGTTATACAGATTTGGTAGTTTCCATTACATCCACTAGCTACTTTAGTAGAAAATATTTCTTCTTCCTTCTCTGCACCCTGCAGAGCAGGGAGTATAAGTGAAAAGTTTCACTGTAGGAGTAGGGAAGTAACCTGATTAAAGCTCCACGCTTAGCAGCAGATTGTACAAGAAAGCCAAATTGTTGGCAATATTGGAAGTTGTGTAGCATATTGCTTTATTTTATCTTATTTTTTTTTATCTTACTGATAGGCCAGTCAATTAAAAACTATGAGTGGCTTACAATATTGTCTCCAGCACATGTATCAATATATGAAATACAGGACTAATGCTTCTATAGAAGCAAAATAAAATAAAAATGTGTTTCCTGCTGCAAAATAACATGCATCATTACCACGAATACTTTCTGGTTTTTGAAAGAATAAAACAGCTCCTCATTTTAAATTTGTGGTATCCTTTTTTTGCCCATAAATTGACATGCCATTCATGCTAAATGATTGGGCACCAATAAAAAGGACATAAAAATGTTGGACTAAGAGTATTATATCTTTTCTTTTTCTTAATGTGTTATTTATTAGACTATTAGCCATTTCTAGTGAATGCTAATTAATAGTGCATATCTAAGGAAAGAAAAATACTTTTGTCCTAGCCTGGTTGCCATTCCCCTCCTCCTCTTCATTTGTCTTTTCCTTTTCTTCTTCTTCTTCTTCTTTTTTTTTTTAGTGTTCCACGATTACAACCCAGCTGCCAGGCAATTCCTAGAGATTAATTGCCATCTGGGGTTAATGACCCTTAGTTGCTGCTCTTCTAGCCATCAACCCCTCCTGAACAGTCATTAATCCTCAGGAAACGTCTTATTCCTCTATTTTTAATGCTTCATTACAATCTGTCTTGATAAATCTTTCAGAGACCTTCATGGCTTCATCTTCAGCTCTAAGCTACAACTTGACCTCAGGACTAACCCTTTCCCCCCCAAATACCATGAGAAATGAAAACCAATTTGTCTAAGATAACTTTATTTGGCTAAGACTGAATCAGAGAACCTGTCTTCTATACCAGCTCATGGATAAGATTAAAAATAACTTTGGATTGTACCTTTCAGACTATAACAGGCTATGTAAGAAGACAGCTTCATATAAATAAAACCAATGCAGTTAATATAAAACATATATTACAATTGATGAAAGTGAAATCATTATCATCATCAACCACACTCCCTTGAGAAAAATCTGGGTGAAAAAAAATGTATCTTACTTGAGATCTAAACAATGTAATACAGTAGTTGACATATTTTGAATATTTTGAAAAGACATCCCAAACCACTTCTGAAAAGGCCCTTCTTTTTCAGGAAGGAATGAGTTAGCACAAGATGGTAATCCCCAGGTGATGGCAACTACAATAAATTTCAGGAATTGATAGAGTTACAATAGAATAGAATAGAGCTGGAAGGAACTTTGGAGGTCTAGTGCAGCCTCCTGGTCCAGCCTCCTGCTCAAGCAGAAGAACCTATACTATTTCAGATAAGGGACTGTCTAGTCTCTTCTTAAAAACCTCCAGTGATGGAGAACCCACGATTTCTGAAGGTAAGCTGTTCCATTGGTTAATTGTCCCCACTGTTAGGAAGTTTCTCCTTAATTCCAGGTTTTCCAGCTTTTCACTTTGATTAGTTTCCAACCATTGTTTCTTGTCCTGCCCTCTGGTGTTTTGTAGAATAATTTGACCCCCTCTTCTTTGTGGCAACCCCTCAAATACTGTAATATTGCTATCATGTTGCCCTAATTCTTCTTTTCTTTAGACCAGCCAAACCCAAATCCTGCAGCTGTTCTTCATATGTTTTAGTCTCCAAGTATTGATCATATTATAATGGAGATAGTGATTTATCTGTATCCTGGTCTCAAATTGTTTAGGGCATTATATGTCAGGGGGATAAATTTAAACCTAAATTAGTATCTCATTTGTAGCTAATGCAACTTCTTCAGCACAAATGCAATGTGTACTTGGCAAAATGACCTGCTGAAAAACTACCCACTTCATTTTGCATCAGTTGCAGCTACTGACGCAGATGTATAGGTAGGACTATTTAGAATACAAATAGTAATCCAAATGTAAAATTTTCAGGAAATGTTTCTGTCCAGGAAATGGTGTAGTTTATAATCCAGTCAAAATTCTTAAAAATAGTTTCAGTGATTGATTGAGCTCCTGGTGAAAATGATTTTAGGTATATTCTCAAACTAAGTAGAACATCATTTAGATCAGATAAAGCCCCCAGTTACTACATTGAAATTCAATTTATTTGCCTTTATTCAGGCACCAATTCAAGTCATGCTGAACTTCTGCTGAGTCAGTGTTTGTATAGTGCATATCGGTGGCACTACAGCGCCAAATGTCTGATGGTTATCATGTCCATGTGATCAAGGTAATTATGAGCTTCTGAATCCAGTGAAGACTTTTCAGAATGGCCAACCACTTTTTATTTTAAATCTATGGTACCACTCCATAAAACTAAGATATATTTACCACTCCCTGGATCCATCCAGTCTTCCCTCCTCAGTAAATTAATCAACATGGATTAGAGCCAAAGGCCAACCAAATGTAATTGTCTTGTCTGCTTTCTGCTCAACACTTCAACAATTGAGCGGGTTCAGAGGTATTTTACAAGAAGAGTACTCTACTCCTCTATTCACAATAGAATTCCCTATGCCACCAGGCTTAAAATCTTGGGCTTGGACAATCTGGAATTGCACCGCCTGCAGTCCGATTTAAGCATAGTACACAAAATTGTCTGCTACAATGTCTTGCCTGACAACAACTTCTTCAGTTTTAACCACAATAGTACATGGGCAAACAATCGAAACAAACTCAAGGTAAACCACTTCAAACTCGATTGCAGGAAATTTCAGCAACAGAGTGATCAATGCCTAGAATGCTCTACCTAACTCCATTGTTACAGCCTCAAACCCTCACAGTTTTAACTTCAAACTGTTTATTGTGGACCTTTAAGAGGTCCGTAAAGGGGATGTGCATAAGCGCACCAGCGTGCCTACCGTCCCTGTCTTATTGTCCCCATTTGTTTGTATTTACTTCCCTTGTTTATGTTTATGTTTATACCTATACTTGTCATCTTGTACATGTTTGATAAACAAACAAACAAACAAATATCTTGACCATCTGTGCCTTTGAGTCAGTGTCGGCTCATGGTAATCGCTTGGAAAAGTCCCTGAAATTTTGGCAGTTAGCAAAATTTCAGAAGTGGTTTACCAGTGCCTGATTCCTAGGGCTGACAGAGAATGATTGTCACAAGGTCATTCAGCTGGCTTTTCATTGAACATAGGACTAGAACTCACAGTCTCTCTGTCCTAAAAATGATTTAATTGTCAAAGTTGCTTGCAAATTTGTCATAGCAGTTTTGTGACCTTCAATGTAAGAATTTTATTTTTAAAAAGCTGTGCTGAATAATTACATAAGGATGCACATGAAGGTTGAAAATAAGTCCTCTTTGCAAATTTCACCCTCTATCACATAATACAAATAAAGTTGTTACTCTTTATAAATTCAAAAAAATGTGTTTATTTAGTTATAAAATGTATTGTCTGCTTATCTTACCATCAAGATAACTTTGGGCAGCTTACAATAATCACACACACACACACACACACACACACACACTGTTTTCCCAAAAATAAGACCGGGTCTTATATTAATTTTTGCTCCAAAAGACGCATTAGGCCTTATTTTCTGATTAGGTCTTATTTTGAGGGAAATGCAGTACTAAATGCATCTATCTGGCTGACAATCTTAACTGGGGCTTATTTTGGAGGTAGGGTTTATATTACAAGCATCCTGAAAAATCATGCTAGGATTTATTTTCTGGTTGGGTCTTATTTTCGGGAAAACAGTGTGTGTGTGTGTGTGTAATCTCAACTGTTTATAAAAAAATAAATTAATACCTGCAAATGTTATTTTTTTTAAACAAGTTTTATTAAAAAAAAATTCACATACATATTTTATGAACAGAGTGTTGACTGCGTCACATCTTATACTTCTTATAACATAGTTATATATTGATTTTTATAATCTATTCAAATCTTCCTTTTTGTTTTTCCAAGTACAATTTACATATCTCAATTTCAGCCATAATATTCTTTTTCTCTACTTCTTTATCTTATCTTAATCCCTTCTTAATACATAATATATAATAGTATCACCATCCGCCCTTCAGTTCCTAATTTCTTAGTGTAACATCAATTAATTATCTTATTCCTCCATTTATAAAATATATTTCTCAGAATCCCCATCACATTTTTTGGCTCTGAACAATATACTTCATCATATTCAATTCTTACATTGAAACCCTTTAACTTAATTGACCTTCCACATCTTATCCTAATCTCTTCTTAGTACATGATAAGCAATATCACTATCTGCCCTTAATTCCTGATTTCTTACTATAGCATCAATTAATTATTTTATTTCATCATTTACAAACCCGCAAACATTATGATTCTCTTATTTTCCATAACAAATTACTGGCCAGGAATTATGCTACTGTCTCTGCAACTATGTTAATCTTTGAGCAAAATAATTTTTAGTTTTTTTGTTTAACTCTTAACGAAACTCTTAACAATTCTACCTTTGTTTAAATGAAGCAAATGTTCATGAGGAGCATGAACATGTTCCAATTTATGAAACAAAAATACTGAACCATGCTTCTGATTTCATTAGTCCACTAATTGTGCCTTAGAGCAGATGGCATAGTCTCAGTGATTTGCCAGACTAATTGTTATCTAGTTTTTCCCAGCATCATTAACCAGTCTTCCCAATGCAGAATGGCAGATATTTTTTTGTTCCAAGCCTGGTGTATCACAAGAACCATCATTTGTTCCTGATAATTCTGTCTTGCCAAGAATTCAAATAAATTCACAATGTATAGGCTAATAAAAAAGTGAAAATGAATTAAAACAATGTTGACAGACATTTTCAGTCTGTATTTCTGAATTCAAAAAGGGTAAAACCATTACTTTATTTTAAATGAATCTAAAACCTTCAATGAAAATGGTTGTGTGTGTAATATGGTGGTAAGTTTAATTGTTAAGACACAAAGAATTTTATACCCAGATGACACACTGGGATGGCTGAACGCAACCACATGTTTATTGGACCCGTGTCCCTCCTGGTTGGTGCTGGCCTCCGGGGAGGTTACACGAGGCTGGCTCCAGAGGATTATTAACGCTTCCTTGAGCGAGGGTGTCCTACCGGCCGCCTTGAAAGAAGCGGTGGTGAGGCCCCTCCTCAAGAAGCCCTCTCTGGATCCGGCTGTTTTGGCTAACTATCGTCCAGTCTCCAACCTTCGTTTTATTGCGAAGGTTGTTGAGAGTGTGGTGGTGCGGCAGCTTCCACAGTACCTGGATGAAGCTGTCAATCTAGATCCGCTCCAGTCCGGCTTCAGGCCTGGGTACAGCACAGAAACGGCATTGGTCACGTTGGTGGATGATCTCTGGAGGGCTCGGAATAGGGGATGCTCCTCTATCCTGGTCCTGTTAGATCTCTCAGCGGCTTTTGATACCATCGACCATGGTATCATGTTGCACCAGTTGGCGGGGTTGGGGGTGGGGGGCACCATTTTGCAGTGGTTCTCCTCCTATCTCTCTGACCGGTCACAATCTGTGTTGGCAGGGGGGCAGCGGTTGACCCCGAGGCGCCTTGTTTGTGGCGTGCCGCAAGGGTCGCCCCTTCTGTTCAACATTTATGTAAAGCCACTGGGTGAGATCATCCGTGGCTTTGGGGTGGAGTTCCATCAGTACGCTGATGACACTCAGCTGTACATCTCCACCCCAGGCTACCCCAACAATGCCCTTAAAGTGATGTTCCAGTGCCTGGAGGCCATGCGGGTCTGAATGGGGAGAAACAGGCTCTGACTCAACCCTTCCAAGACCGAGTGGCTGTGGCTTCCGCCATTCCAATATAGCCAGCTGGCGTCATCGCTGGTTATTGGGGGTGAATCATTGGCCCCCACGGAGAGGGCTCGCAACTTGGGCGTCCTCCTGGATACAAGGCTGTCTTTAGAAGAGCATATGACAGCTGTGGCCAGGGGGGCTTTTTATCAGGTCCGCCTGATATGCCAGTTGCATCCCTTTCTAGATCAGGACTCCCTGTGCACGGTCACTCAGGCACTCGTCACTTCCCGCCTGGACTACTGCAATGCTCTCTACATGGGGCTCCCCTTGGGGTGCACCCGGAGGCTTCAGTTGGTCCAGAATGCGGCCGTGCGTGGGATTATGGGAGCGACGGGGCGCTCCCATGTGACACCTCTCCTGCGCGAGCTGCACTTGCTTCCTGTGGTCTTCCGGGTGCACTTCAAGGTGTTGGTGACCACCTTTAAAGCGCTCCATGGCTTAGGACCGGGGTATTTACGAGACCGCCTTCTGCTGCCAATAGCCTCCCACCGGCCAGTTCGCTCACACAGAGAGGGTGCCATTGGCCAGACAATGTCGGCTGGTGACCCCCAGGGGAGAGCCTTCTCTGTGGCAGCACCTGCCTATGGAACAACCTACCCCCAGAGATACACACGATACCAGACCTCCGGACTTTTCGTCGGGCCCTGAAAACACATCTATTCCATCTAGCTGGGCTGGCTTGACCCCATCCTTATGGTTTTAAATTTATAATTGGTTTTAATTGGGTTATTTTAAATTGACTGCCAAAAGTATTTAATGTTTTTTAAATTGTTTTTAAATTTTATATGTTGTGTTTTTGCCGTGGCTGTTCACCGCCCTGAGTCCTGTTGGAGAAGGGCGGTATACAAATTAAATAAATAAATAATAAATAAATAAATAATCTGTGCCTCCATTATGAACTCCTTATTCAACTCTTATATTTAATAGTATCTAGTAGGAAAAGTTAAAAGTTGCATGTTTTAATCCAAAGCTTTTTTATCCTGTTGCATTCAGAGGATAGATTTTCCCATTTCTTACAGAAGGAAGGCCATTAATTCAGGTGTCAACATTATAAATGTGCCTTTGGTTGAAACATTCAATGTGTCATTCATGTCAGCCTCACTCCATCTTCTGTTATTGTAGTACAAACTATCACAGTCTGAAATTGCTACAACACTCATAAAAAAAAATAATTATCCTAAGCATAATTAAATTAATTGACCAGGAAAGTGATTTTGGGAGATAATTAAAACTAAAGTATGTTTTGATACATTTATATTGTAAAGCATGCTGGGATACAAGCTGATTCATACAACACAATCAGCCATTCAAACAGCCAGCCCACTAAAGAACCAAACTGAACTAGGGAAATATTTGATATGAACTTATTATTTGTAACTGTTTGCTTACTGTAATTGTGTGCTCTTTCTCCTTTCTGTTTTGCTCAATAAATGTATAATGCTGGTTTGAGCTCCTGAATAAAAATATGGAGTAGAAGTAAAATGAAATCAGTAAGTAGAATTAAGGGGGAAGAAAGTTATTGTTTTTTTGCAAGGAGAAAAATTAAAAGAAATTATGTCAATGTCATTAATATGAGTTTTTTTTTCACTTTGTGGGCATAAATATTAGTTGGTTCCTGACTTAGCAAAACTAATACTGGTTGTTTTATTTGCCAAAGTGAAAGAAGCCTCTCTTCTGCATTATATGTGAATATAATTTGACATGGTTTATTTTATTACATGGAAAATGAAAAAAATCTGAAGAAAGACATACATTTTCTATAAACTAGGAAATTGTGAGTTCTAGCCCTGCCTTAGACATGAACCAAGCTAAGTGACCTTAGGCTCTCAACACTCTCAACCCTAGAAAGAGACAATGCCAAAGATCTTGCCAAGAAAACTAGTCCAGGCAGTCACAAGAATCAATAGTGACTTGAAATACACACACATACACACATACATGCAGTCAACTATCAAGGGAATTATAGGAGAGAAGCATAATTTTTTTTGTGGCCAGTCAGATTGAATTTCCAGTTAGAAGAAAGAATCTAAAATGGATTGGAAGGAAGACAGAACATTTATTTTTCTCTGAACGTTTTTCAATGTGAATCATACCCATCTGATAAGTTTCAGTCCAAACATACTTAAACCCTATTGATTTCATAGACAAATTGTACCTATTTCTGGACTGTTCTATTGAGACAATAAATTATGAAAAGGCATGATTAATTCTGACATCAATATATGGTGACATATTAAAGCCTTTAGCAACAGTCTAAGGCAGCCAGTTTATAGATCCCAGCCTTCCAACTCAAAATCAATCGCTTAATGAAATATTGGTTTCATATACTCTGCCAATTCTCCTGTTTTTAGTGTTGCCAATAGTTTGTGATTTTCCAAATTATAGATAATTTAATAGAAATGCTTAAATATATAGTTCACGATAGCATAGGGACTGCAAAAGGCTTATGGAGGCAGAGAGCTCAACATAGTTTACGCTCTGAATACCACATTCTCTCAAAAGAGTTCTATTTTACACAAGTGATCAGCCAGTTGCCTAGCACCACTAAATTATCTAGCAGCAACATGTTCTGGTAACATCGATACCATGAAACTAGTACCTGTTTTGTTTAGAGACTGAAATAAATTACTGATGATTTAAAAAAATTGATGTGTGAAAAATTGATTTCTTTGGAAGAAATAAAAATCTGGCTAATAATCATTAAAACTGAATGGCAAATGATGTTCTCTACCAGAAAGTGTGAATGTTAACTACAGCAAGTATTTTCTATCCGGGGCTCTGTTCACTTCAGTGAAATCCAGAAAACAATCCAATAATATAATCATAGCAGACATCTACTCTTATTCCTCATGTCAGGTTTTTGTGATGTGGCTGAATTGGGAGCTGTTGAATCAAGCAAAGGAAGTGAGAAGAGTTAAGCCTGAATTTTAATGGAACTCGCAGAAGCAAACAATGAAGAATGGAAGCCACTTTCTCCAAAATATCTATATTCCTGAAACAAATTAATGCATCAGAAGGAAAAATCAATACAGCAGGGGACCCTAATCTTTTTGTTGCCCCCCAAATCAATTGGAGAGCCAGTTTGGTTTAGTGGCTAAAGGCATCAGACTGGATGCCTGACTATAGAAGACTATGAGAGCCACTCCCACCTCAGTAACAAAGCCATTTGGTTCACCTTGAGCTGGATATTGTCTTTCAACCCTAGGAAGCAGGCAATGGCAAGCCACTTCCAAACTCATGCCAAGAAAACTGCAGCATTTAGTCAAAGACAGGCATCAGGAGTCAAAAATTGACTCAAAGGCACAGAAACAAACTAACTCACCATATCAAAGCCAATATGTGGTCATTCAGAGCAGAGCTGGGACAACAATGAAACACTATTATTTCTGTTATAAGAGCATTCCTTCTCTTGACACATGAAGGGAATGATTGACCAACTTCTACTGGTTATGAATTGGAAAGAGATGTCTTTGCTATTATTCATGCTATGTTTGAACAGGGTCAGTAACAGCTTCACTATAAATGGCAGAGATACTTTTTGCTTCTATCTCCATACTGGGATACTAGATCCACTTCTGCCAGAGTTAAATATAGCATATGAGCTAACTTTTTTTTTTAATAGACATTCATCTTGATTACCTGTGAGACAGAAAGCAATGGACAATTTTTTAAATAGTACTGATTAGATCAATTAAAAATATTCAGATTCAATCCATCATAGGCACCACTTGCCTCAAGAGTGAGATTCAGGTGTTCTAGAATCCTACATTACTTTTCAAAGTGGGGATTCAAAAGCTCAACAGGATGTTTTCGAATATGATTACATAAAAAAAAATGTATGATTTGTATTTGGAAATTCTAATCCTACTTTTCATTAGAGTGAAACCTTAGAGTTAAAGATTTTTTGTTCAGTCAAACAATACAACACTTTCAATTTTCTCACTACTAGGCTCCCTTAATTTGCATATATAATAATTGCATACTTATTTCTAGCAGCTGCTATCTTTGCCACCATATTGGAGAGAATCGAAATCACAGTTGACTGATGTTCTGCTAGACTGTTACTGCAGGAAATCCACTGGGCTTCATGAGGATTGATTGATTGATTGATTGATTCAATGGAGGCAGCAAGTAGTACTTTTGATCTGTTAATTTGATATAAATGTAGAGCATATTTAATTTACTTACTAATATAATAATTTAATTAAGTCACATTTGAGAGAATGCCTGGGAATAAAACTAGGTGGCTACCTTATTGTTTCTGTAGCAGCATAGTCTATTTTAATTATCCACATTATAAAAAAGTGGGGGAGAAGGAATTATTTTCTACAAATGCATCATGTTATTCAAACACGATTGTCTTTGCTATATAATTAATTGATTAATTCAACCATTTGTTCATTAATTTTCCAAACTTTGCATTCTGAAGCAGGCTTCGAAAACTTCAGTCAAGATTTATAAGCTTGGAAGGAAACCTGTTGATCACAATAAATTTACAGGAAGAAATTAAGAATGTTAGGTCCATGTAAAGTGTTCCTCCAGGTTAGGGTCCTTGCATTTAGAAATTACAGCAGCCTGGAGATTAATTTGGAAGACATAATCTTATTATACTTGAAGAATGCCACAATCAGAAAGATCCAAAGTGAGTACTAAATATGACAAAAACCCAAAATCTATTCAAGGAATATTTTGAATGTCAAAAGAAAATATTCATTTAATTAACATTTACCAGAAATCAATTTCCTCGTAAATATTGAGATATGGCCCACATTAATTGTTAACAATTGACAGCATATATATTAGTAATACACATGGGTCCTAATTTGTAGTTTAACACTTCCATAAAAAGGCATATTTTGATGTCGTGAATTTAAGACTTCTAATGTAAAAAGGTGTAAGGTAATAATTACTGGGGAAATTAGTCTTTTTCAGGGATGGGCAATATGTGGGCTTCATTTAGGCATTGAACCATAATTTCCATGATCCTTACTTGTAAATTTAATGATAAGGAATGGTGGCATTGTAGTCATTGGCACTGAAACTCCTTAAAAATTGAAGGATCACATGCTTCTGGTTACTTGTAATCCAGCCAATCTGGTCTTTTTATGGCAATTTAGCACATTTCCATACCAAGTTTTTGCACCAGTTCTGTTTTGAACCTCTGTGTTTATCTATTTGGCTACTCTTTCTTCCCTTTTGTGTGAAGTTGAGATGAGAAGGCTTTGTTTGAATAAACAGCATCTCAAAGCAGGACAGTGACTTTTTCTCTTTGTTTTTAGCATTTCAAGTCACAGATTACTAAGGGTTCAGGACATGAAATGGAAATGGTACAGAAGTCTCTTTAGAAATTAACACAATTATAATAACATAAATATTTATTTATTATTTATTTATTTATTATATTTCTATACCGCCTTTCTCCCGTAGGACTCAAGGCGGTGTACAGTCAAGAAAAATATAGATACAGAAACATCATAAAATTGCTAATTAAAATTATTATTATAACATAGTTTGTCCCAATTAAATAGAACCTAAAATTAGATAACATTTTAAAAACATTCACATGTTCATATGTTTAGCCCTGCTTGTTAGAACATCAGGGTTTTGAGGGCACGGCGGAAAGCACGGAGATCAGGGATATTTCGTATCTCAGGGGGCAGTTCATTCCAAAGGGTTGGAGCCCTCACAGAGAAGGCCCTCCCCCTGGGAGTCGCCAGTCAGCATAATTTGACTGACCGTACCCTGAGTAGTCCCTCCCTGTGAGAACAAACTGGTCAGTGGGAGGCTATTAGTGGCAAAAGACGGTCTCGTAGGTACCCAGGTCCTAAGCCATGGAGCGCTTTAAAGCCTTGAAAGTGCTTTAACACCTTGAATCGCACCTGGAAGACCACCGGGAGCCAGTGCAGCTCGCGTAGGAGAGGTGTTACATGGGTGCAATGAGCTGCGCCCATAATCACCCGTGCGGCTACATTCTGGACCAGTTGGAGCCTCCGGGTGCTTTTCAAGGGGAGCCCCATGTAGAGAGCATTACAGTAGTCCATACGGGAGGTAACTAGGGCATGAGTGACCATGCGCAAGGCATCCTGATCCAGAAAGGGACGAAACTGGCGGATCAAGCGAACCTGATAAAAGGCACCCGTGGCCATGGCCGTCAAATGATCTTCTAAAGATAGCCATGAATCCAGGAGGACACCCAAGTTGCGGGCCCTCTCTGTGGGGAGCAAGATCTCATCCCCAATTGTCAGTGATGATACCAGCTGACTATACCGGGACGCCGGAAGCCACAGCCACTCGGTCTTGGAGGGGTTGAGTCTGAGCTTGTTTCTCCCCATCCAGATCCGCACGGCCTCCAGGCAATGGGACATCACAGCAAGGGCATCATTGGGCTGGTCTGGGGTGGAGATGTATAGCTATATGTCATCAGCATACTGATGAACACTCACCCCGAAACCATGGATGATCTCGCCTAGCGGTTTTACATAAATGTTGAACAGAAGGGGTGAGAGGACTGACCCTTGCGGCACCCACAAATAAGGTGCCTCAAGGTCGACCTCTGCCCCCCTGCCAACACAAACTGCGAATAGTCAGAGAGGAAGGAGGAGAACCACCGAAGCACGGTGCCCCCTATTCCTAACCCCTCCAGCCGGTGCAGTAAGATACCATGGTCGATGGTATCAAAAGCCGCTGAGAGATCTAATAGGACCAGGATAGAGGAGCAACCTCTGTCCTGAGCCCTCCAGAGATCATCCACCAACACGACCAATGCTGTTTCCGTGCTGCATCATGACCTGAAGCCCAACTGGAACAGATCCAGATAGACAACTTCATCCAGGTATCGGGGTAGTTGTCGCTCCACCACACTCTCAACAACCTTCACAACAAACCGAAGATTGGAGACTGGACAATAATTTGATAGAATAGCTGGGTCCAGGGAAGGCTTCTTGAGGAGGGGCTTCACAATGCCTCTTTCAAGGCAGTGGGAAAGACACCCTCACTCAGAGAAGCATTTATAATCCCCTGGAGCCAGCCTCGTGTAACCTCCCGGGAGGCCACTACCAACCAGGAGGGACATGGGTCCAATAAACATGTGGCAGCGTTAAGCTTGCCCAGAATCCTGTCCATGTCCTCAGGAGCCACAGAGTCAAACTCTTCCCAGATAATGCTCTCAAGACCTGCCCCCGTCTCCTCCCCTGGATCTACCCAATTGGAGTCCAGGCCTTCCTGAATCTGAGTGACCTTATCATGCAGGAATTGTACAAAATCCTCAGCTCGACCCTGTAAGGGATCTTCCCGTACCCCCACCTGAAGTAGGGAGCGGGTCACTCTAAACAGTGTGGCTGGGCGGTTCTCTGCAGATGCAATAAGAGCGGAGAAGTAGCTAGACTTCGCCGCTCTTATCCCCACTGGGTAGGTCTTAATATAAGATCTCACCTGTGTTCGGTCAGATTCAGATCGGCTTGTCCTCCAATTGCTCTCCAGGCGTCTTTTCTGACACTTCATCTCTCTCAGCTCCTCAGAAAACAAAGGAGCTAGATGAGATCGGCATCGGGTCAGAGGCCGCAAAGGCACGATGCAGTCCAAGGCCCCAGTAGCTGCCCTGTCCCAGGCGACCACCAGGTCCTCAGTCGAGTCATGAGCCAGAGTCTCAGTAAATGGCCCAAGCTCCATCAGGAACCTTTCGGGGTCCATCAGGCGCCTGGGACGGAACCATTTGGTTGGTTCCATCTCCCTGTGGTGGGTGGAAGTGACTTGAAAGTCCATGTGAAGGAGAGAATGATCAGACCATGACAAGGGCTTGATGTCTATATCCCCTATTCTTAGATCATTCAGCCACTGATCAGAGACAAAAATCAAGTCCAGAGTGTGATTCCCCAAGTGGGTGGGGCCTTTAACTACCTGGGTCAGGTCCATGGCCGTCATGGAAGCCATGAACTCCCGAGCTGTCTCTGACATCTCACCAATGGATGGCAGGTTAAAATCCCCCATAACAATAAGTCTGGGGGTTTCCACCGCCACCCTGGCTATAATGTCAAGCAGCTCAGGCAGGACCACTGTTACGTGGCAGGGAGCCAGGTACACAATCAGTAGGTCCATCTGAATCCCCTGACCCCACTTCACAAGGACGGACTCACATCCGGCTATCTGAGGAACAGTGGCCTCCCTTGGGCAAAGACTTTCTCTAATGATTGCTGCCACTCCCCCACCCCTTCCCTGAGTCCTTGGCTGATGGAATGCATGGAAACCTGGCGGGCACATTTCCACAAGGGGAACTCCTCCCTCCTGGCCTAACCAGGTCTCTGTAATCCCTGCCAGGTCAGCACCCCCCTCTGAAATAAGATCATGAATGAGGGGGGGTTTATTTACCACTGACCTGGCATTACATAACATCAGCCGTAGACCCTGGGTCTGAGACTCTGAACAACCCGGGAAATGAGCAATGCTTTGGGGGTCGGAGTGCGCAATTGCTCGTAAACATCGAGTGCGCACTTCCGAAACATAATATGGCCCCCTGCAACTGTCATATCTGCCCCTCCCACTTACTATACTAAGGTCCATCGCTTCATCCCCCCTGCATCCTTGTCAGATTTCTGTCCCCATCCTCCCCACCGTGATCATCAGACCCATTACCCCTTTCAGTGGATTTATGGATCCCCCCCAGATCCATTCCCACAATCCCTCTCAGAACCCCTTAAAATAGAACTTAAAGATTTAAAAATATCAAGTATATCAGTAGCAAGAAACATGGCATAACACTAAATTCTTTTTCTTCCTATTGAACAACATTTTTGTCACATTTTCTGCACTTTGAAAATAAAAGAGTCCAAAGAAGAATTCTCCTTATGGTTTTCCAGTTTCTAAATTAAGTTTGCATTTATCTCTCTTTCACAGCATTTTTCTATGTGTCGGAATTGTTTACTCTTTCCTTGAAGGATGAAATACATATAAGTCCAATAAAAAGTCGGGCAGACCCCCTATTCCCACTGGCCAGTAGGAAAAAAAAGCACCCCAGTTCACCCTCAATTCTGAGGTAAACCTGAAAGGAATGGAAACATATTTGATTCTATGTTTGCCTTTTAGAACTAAAAAGAAAATTCATAAAGTGGAGAGTTCTTTGAACTTTGTAACTAAGGGATATTATTTAGGATATTACCCTTATACCTCTGGGCTCGTAAAGTTCCTCTGGGAGAGTTTTTTATTTATGTGATACAGTAGGAAGTCAGATTGTCTTGGAATTGCCTTCTCTTATGTCCAATCTTACTCTCCTGGGATTGGAGTCACCATCAGATCACTCTCAAAAAGTGATTTTGAAATTTGTTATTCCAAACTTCTCAAAGCGAGTGTCTTTCTGTGTTAGTCTTCAAAGCTTTTCATGTGAGAAGTCATGATATTGATCCGCTAAGACAGAAAATGTTCAGAACAGGATATAGTGTCTTTTGTGGTAAAGACACCAGAATCCTCTATCAGCAAACCACAGGTAAGGTGGAGGTAGAACAGAGCAAGTGTTACCGAAGTGTTATGATGTCTTACCAAAGAGCAATTCTTTTCCATTTTTGGAGGAGAATCAGTAAAAGTCTTTCAAATCTAGTATTATCACATCTGGAATCCAAATATATAAACAAGCACTATGTAGAGACAGATTCAGAAAACAATTCTGTTCTGAAGGTTTTACAGCAGTAGTTGATTCAGAGGCCAATGATCAATAAGACATTTGAGAATCAAATTTGGTTTCAGGAGGAATCTGGGAGCCATCTGCTGCCTCCCTGCCTTTAGTCTCATGTTTGTCCCATTATTTTTTTCTCAGAAGTATTTATTCTATTTAAAGCATTGGTTCATTGATTAGTGTTTATACAATCTCATAATCTTATGACACATACATAAATTGTTAGGCAAGTGAGGCAAAGGTGATTTTAAACTAAAAAAAGACACATTTCTCTTTAATTCATTCAGAGAAAAAGGAGAAGGGTTTTATTGCAACACCAATTAAATGCTGTCATGTAGAGCAAATATTTTTATTTCGGGAGGTTCCAAAAACACAAATAGATGACACTGAGAGCAAGTATTTTGAACTGTACCAGAGTACTATCCTGTTTTCCCCAAAATAAGACATTCCCTGATAATAAGCCCAGTCGGGCTTTTGAGCGCATGGCAATAAAGCCAAGCGCTTATTTCAGGGTTCAAAAAAATATAAGACAGGGTCTTATTTTCGGGGAAACATGGTATTTATTCCAGAGTTCAGGCACAGTTTTTGTAATGCTACAGAACACAAGACTTCCTGATTCATCTGACTTGCTTCATAAAGATTTCTCGTTACCTTAAACATCACAGTTCTAATATGATGTAACCAACCTCTCAGGATTTATTGTTTGGACAAACTTATTTGCATATTCCTGATTTGCGATATATAGTATCTTTGTTTATCAGGAGATATAACTATATTGGAGAACTTAATAGAATAATAAAGAAATTCATTTGCAATTGATATATACATTTAATACTTTAATCATTAAAATATTTTCACATTAGTTGATGGACTTGCAAGAACATAACAGAGAAATGACTGAAATCTGTTCAAAATACTAGAGATATTCATCTTCTTTCCTTCTTTCCTTTCTTCCTTCTTGCAAAATTTTGGCATTTTGATCTTTTGTTGCTTGGGTTCTATTTTTAGAACATTTTAATGGTTTCATTTCTTTCTCTTCTTTTCTCATCAATGAAAAAGAATTGTGATGACATTTAATATGGCACATTATCTCAAGCTTGTCATAACTGTGGCATAGATACTATAGATAGGTGTCAAAATGTTAATTTCAGAAATGAATTATCTGTTAAACATCTCCTCTCCTTTCAGTGTACATTGTGATATATTCCATTTTTACCTTTATTATTTGTGAAAAGAATTCATATATTATCATATGTACTAAAGATCTCCTTTATTATATTAAATAAAAACTAAAGCAAATGCCGCTTTGCCAAATACATATTGTCCTTTTTTCCTCACAAATTTACCCATTAACAGCCAATTAATTCTCAGCCCTCACCTGTCTTGAAACAAGCTCTATAGTATGTTTTAAAGGAGGCTATAAATTATTATAATCTCAGTAACAAACTCTTTTTTACACCTGAATAAATTTTACTTCTCTCTCTCTCTCTCTCTCCCCCTCCCTCCCTCCCTCCTTTTATGAAAGAATGATTAAAATAAATAAAATTGTGTGAAACTGATGTTAATTCCTTCACAAGTTAATTAGGGTTGAGGGAATCCCACGCATACTTCGCCTGGAAGTGTTAAATGCTATGTGAAACAATACATTTGACCTTGATTCAAAAAGTGCGACTTTATTGGTTACATGTGATCTATTTTAACTCCAGTATAATCTTTAATTAGCCATCTACTGAACATAAGATTTGGCTGGTTGTAAGCATATTGCAACTATTTATCTGCTGTCATTTTTTTTAAATAGGGAGGGAAAAGCAGGCTTATGTCCCTGTTTCAGTTTCAAATACTCATTGTATACCCATCACTATACCACAATAGTTTTGACCCAATACTTAAAAGCAGTAAGAAACAGGTTTATGTGAATGGCTCAGCTCTCTGCCAAATCTACAATTGCCTGAATATACCACAGCTATAAATGTTGCAGGCAGTCTATCATATAAAGCTTTATCATATTGAAAAATGGCCTCCTTTGCCCAGATTATGAGCAATTCTTCTCGATGTGTTTGCCTCAAGGAGTTGTTTTACTGTGCCTCAGTGCTTCAAAATGTCTTCATCACCTTGATGAAGAGTAGAAGCGGTGCCAGTTTGCATTGTAAATGGGCCCTTCTTTTTGCACATAAATTGCTGCTATCTGAAGTGTTGTGGCCATTTCACTATACAGATTAGAAATAGTTGTTTTTTGCTCTTCAAAAGGATGCAAAAGGATGCAAAGTGTTCCTTTGAGTATCCATACTGCCCTATTTTCTGTACCTTACATATCCTGCAAATACATAGCATATTTTATTGATTTAATTATCCAGTTTCTTGGAGTCTTTGCCATTCTATTTAGTCCTCTACACCAGCAAGCCTGACTTAATAATGATCCCATAGTTTGGTATGTCCTAGCCTTCAGAAGACAACTACATACAAATCACCTTTTCTGGGAGCTGCTAAGAGAGAAATAAATTAATGATGCATTGCATAGATGGTGCAGGTCCTCTGTATGTATCATGCAACTTGACCCTCTATTTCTCAATGTCCTGGATGCACCTCCCAAACAATCTCCAATAAATATTGAAGTGGCTACCACAATTCTAAAGGAGTAAATCTCTTGTTCTTTCCTGCTGTAAATTGGAAAAGGAAATTATCCTGATCAATCAGGTAGTGTCCAGGAGACTGAATAGATTAAACAATACAAAGTCTTTCTTTTTGGTATGGGGTGAATTTATATATATACACACAGTCTGGTTGTATATTTGAGATTGTTGAGAGATGAATTTTCTGCTTCTGAAATTGTGCTGTCAGTTTTGTAATACCAAAGGCCTCAACAAAGGCAAGTAAGAATGCTGTTGTCACATTTTTGGTGCATGATATCCATGGAGCCTTCTAAATAGTTCAAAATTTATGATCTAGAGTTGTTGGTTACATTTTCTACAATTTTTTATGGCCCTCTTGCTGAAGGAAGGTGAGTGGCCATAATCATTCAGGTTGATGGAAATAATGGTAAATCAATCTTATTGTGAGCCAGTCCTGTACCATATTCCCTTGTGGACCAGCTTCCACTGCCTCTTGTATAGTGGAAAAGGCTAAGAAGAAGCAGATGCCTTCGCAAATGTAATCCCAATATAAACTTTGAAAGGGCTGAAGGCTACTTCCACTGAATTTTGAAGGTTTCCATAGATCTTGAGAACTTTTGAGAATATTTTTCTCAAAACTAGGCTGTAGATTTTGAATATAATATAAATAGAGAAACATGGGAGAAAATGTGGTAAATTGGTGTTAAATTGACATTGCATTGTAATTTAAGAGAACATTTTTTAAAAAAAATAATGTATTCTTAGTATATGACATCAGTCAAGCTGTCTAGATGAACAAAGGAATGTCAAACCGCCATTGGAAGTATGAAAAGGAAGAGGGGAGCTTTTATCATGCAAGATGAACTTGTGAAAAAAAACGTTTGGGTGCAAATTCATACAATAGTGCAAAAGATGTTGTGGCTTAACAGTATAATGAAACCAGAATTATTTCTGTTGGATTTTGTGGATGTTGAAATAGAAAAAAAAATATTGGAAATTAATATTGTGAAATTTGCTACATTAGTTGTGGATTATTACAAAGTGTTCTAAGGAGGATTATTCTTGAAGACTGCTGAGAAGCTGCAGCTGGTCCAGAATGCAGTGTTGGGACAGTAATGGATGCGCATAGGTAGCCCACACTGCAACTCTGCACCAGTTGACGCTTCCAAATGCTTTTCCAGTGCAGCCCCATTATTTTTTCAAATTACAAAACATTGCTTATACATTGCTAAGTATGAAAGTCTTCAACAAAAATAAAAGTATGTCTTTTATATATAGGGAATTACAAAAGTATACAGTGAAGTCTGCTATAAATTGGACTCAACCAAAAACAATACTAGAGCCATCATTAAAGAATTTGACAAAACATCAAGGATTAAGAAAGGCAAATGCAAAGATTTCAAAAGAGCTGAAATTGATTGACAATTCATTTCTTTGACTACTTCAAAATTAATCACTTAATCACTTTTTTTTTCAGTGCAATGCTGCAACATTTCAAGGAAATAGCTTTATTGAGTGTACAAATAAGACAACGTAGCACTTTATGAAGAAAGAAGACTTGCTGGCTGTTAGAAGTCTGCAGTATGAATAAAATATGCTTAAAATACTGCAACATTGTTTATCTCTGTCTGTGACTCCTGTGTACTCATGCACCTTCTGCAGAAAATAGAAGAGAGAGAGGTGTCTCAGCAACCAAGCACACTATAAAATAGGGCTGAGATATTTCTCTCAAACATACACACACACAAAAGTTCCTCGGTTTTTGCTGAAATTTGGCAGCAGTTTCCCATCCTTATAGTCCTGACTATATCATAAAAATACTGACATAAGAACTAAGAAAAAAATTGCTAGTCTCACACCAAGGAGCCTTGGTGGACTAAAATTGCTGTTAAAGTAGCACTTAGCTGCCACCTGCCTGCAATTACTGCAAGTTCAATTCTCACCAGGCTCAAGGTTGACTCAGCCTTCCATCCTTTCGAGGTAGGTAAAATGAGGACCCGGTTTGTGGGGGCAATAAGCTGACTGTATAAAATAGAACACCGCTTGGGGGAGCCAAAAAGCCCTACTAGGCAGGTATATACAAAAGTATGAAGGCTATTGCTTAATGCATTGTAAGCCGCCCTGAGTCTCCAGAGGAGGGCGGCATATAAATCGAACTAACTAACAAATAAATAAATAAATAAATAAATAAATAAATAAATAAATAAATAAATAAATAAATTATAGAGTAACAAGATTAAACATGAAATAATAAGCAACTGAAAAATCAAAACATAATGATCAACAGAAGCCAAGAAAAACCAAAATTCACACCAACTCCCAAAGGTCCTTTTGAAGAGGTAGATCTTTAAAATTGTCCAAAATCCTTGCAAGGCATGGGTGCTTTGATCTCCAAGGTTATTTTACTCAAGAAATGTGGGTCAGTAATGGCCAAAACCTATTTCCATGGTCCCAGTTGTTTATAGTCCCTAAGGATCAGAACATGGAGTGGGCTTTTTCTTCCAGCACTCAAGTGGACAGGTAGATGCCAATTGGAATAGAGGGTGGGTGGGTGGGTATCAGTGTGCTGAGTTGGGCCATATAGGAACAACAGCAACAAATAATGTAAAAAGATTGGGAGGTGATCTTGGGGGAGCTGTGAAAGAATTGCTAAGGAGGGTTGACTGACAACATGATGATAATTAGCCAACCAGAAAACAATGCATTTCAAAGCAGAGCTGTCATATGGGCAAACTGGATTGCACTCTCAGTCATTAGTTATTTTGGACCAATTGCAACTTCTGAGTATATTCAAGGTTAATTCATTGTACAGTCAGTTGCAATAGTTTAAATAAGAGATAACTGCCCAGAGGGCTGAAAAATGTGATTTCTGACAGGTCCTCGCACTTTTGACCGGTCTTCGCAGTTATGACTGGTCATCATTTATGCCCATTGTAGCATTCTTAACAACCGTGTCACTCATTTCACAACTGCTTCTCTTCACCATGGTGACAAGATACGGCAAAAACGTAAATTGTGAGGACAGTCATAAGTTCAAGGACTGGTCAAAAGTGTGAGGACCAATCAAAAATAACTTTTTCAGCTCTCTGAGTAGTCCATATGCATAAAAGGATACAGCAATAGAGAGGGATGAAGGAAGGGAAGGGAAATTAGAGTAGGAGTGAGGGTAAGAGAGGGAGGAAGAGAGGAGGAGAAGGAGAAAGAAAGAGGAAGTAGGGAGAAGAAGAAGAGGGGGGAAGAGAAAGTAAGAAGGAAAGAAAAGACAGAGGTGGTAGATTTGAGGAGAAAGATTGCTGTACAATAAAAAAGATGAAAGGGAAGAAAGCCAACCCCAAACAAATATAAAGATATTAAGATAAAGAATGAATTGTTAAACTTTAAAGAATAAAAGAGAACAAATAGGAATAAATAGCAATAATTAGAAACACACATACAAACATACAACGTATTTTCTTTGAACAGAGTATTTGGCCGGTTCACAAATTTAAACAGTTGTAGAAGGTTAGCACCCACCCCTTCCCTAGAAGAATGAAATATTTTGGGAAATATTAAAAAGGCAGAATATTATATTTCCCTGGATGAGAAATGGAGAAGCATATTTTACAGACAAAGCAGCTCCCACCTTCCTGCCCCCCACCCTTTGTTAATGGGCCAGAGGCAGAAAGTCAATCCTTTGTTAAAGGACATTTGCAACACAATAGCAACAGAAACTAACACAATGGGCCCCATCTAGCAACCAAAACTCACCACACATGACCTGGGAAGCATGTGACCTGGAAAGCACATGTGACCATCAGCCACCAAGGCTAGCTAAGACCCCCACCCCCTGGGAGTCTGACAATCAATCAGGATACTCTTTCAGGGCCCCAAGAAATGCAAAGTCAGAGAGAGCATAAAAACCCGAGGATTTACTGTATCTGCCCCTTTTCTGTTCAGGAACTCAAGCCATGTGATCCTGTCCACCATTAAACCATCTTTCCAAGCAGTCTCCATGTTTCCAGTGTCTTTTTCCCCACTTGGAACAGAACCCAGAAGGATATTTCTTCCAACACAGTGTTTAGTCATTTCAATTAAATTTACAATTTCTATATTTCCTTTCTACCATATTTATTCCTCATCTATTTTTTTAAAAAAACAATATTACCCTTCATCCTCATCTCTAATCTTAATCAAATTCAATTTTTCCCTTCTATTCTATATTATACTCCTTCTCATTGTCATCTATTTTTATATCCATCCTCACATTGGTTAATTATATAATTATGTAATACAGTTGTTTAATACAAATTCAACATTTTAATATAAATCAATTAGTTATATAACTATCTTTTTTGTATATTAATCAATATGAACATGAATATTCCAATTATTTACATGTAATCCAATTTCTTACAAATCAATTAATTATAGTTACCAATAATAATAAACTAAATAATTTTCCCCATATATTCCTCCAAACCACAACTTAACCATTTCTACTTTCAACACAATATACAATTAATAGTATCTCAATTATTACAATTCCCTAGTTAAAGCTTTTTTTCTTTTGTGTTTTAAAATCTTGAACCTCCTCTTTTGCCCTAAATTTCCCATTGTTTCCAGTTTTGCACCTACCTTTTTTGGTGAAGAAAAAGAAAAAGAAATCTCTCTGCCTCATTTTGTCACATTGCAGCAAAGACCCTTCTTTACTTTCAATTTCGCTTTTTCAGCATAGCTAGGGGGAAAAAAATTGCTCCAGGAATTTACCTCTTTGCAGCTAGCTCTTTGAAGCCCTGCGGCAAGAATTTAAAGTTTTTTTTCCCTCTAGCCATCAGCTGGGACTCTGGAGGCAGCAATAGATTGGGAGTGGGCGGGGTAAGCGAATGGCGACTGGGCGATCCAACAGAGGCAGAGGGTGAGGGTGAGTGAAGGCGGTGGGGCAAGAGAGGGCTTTGGCGAACCCTGTAAAATGGCCATTCGACCCCCAAAGGGGTCGCGACCCCCAGGTTGAGAACTGCTGTATTAGTGGAATAGTCTGAATCAAACTTGCAGACAGAAATATCTTGGCTAAAACAGCCAGAAGTGAACTTTTGTTCTGTTTTGGCTTTCTCTCTTAACCTATTCTATAAGGCAACTATTTTAATTATTTAGGTGCTTAGGACTGGAAGACCAGAACTGCAAACTTTTAGGTGGTGATTATGATAGGAAAAAAACTGTTCTGTATCCATCTGTTGCTGTTTGAGTATTGCAGCCCAGATCTGGATATTCCTATAGATTCCACTGAAGAGGGCTTTGTTCTAGTGACTGCAAGAATAAATGTTTTCCACACAGGAGTGAACAAGATTGATTCTTGAAATCAGTGGTACTCTTGGTAATTATGTGCAGGGCTATAGTTTGAAAGTGTCTATCTCCTTTTTTCTATTCTTTCTCAGTATCCAACCTTAATAGCTATCTATTACTACTGGACCAATCATTATTTAACTCTTCTGATCATTGTTCTTCTGATCTTGTCTAAGTTTGCCATTCCCTTTCCCTCATAAGATGCATCTTCTCAACCATGCAGACTATCTTTCTGCTTGTGTCCAGGAAAGTAAAATAGCTCGCCACCTTCACATCTTTATCAAGTTGCCTCATTCCCTTTGATAGTTGGAGAAATGCCTGATGGGCAGAGATCTTCAGGGAGAATAGCCTCATGCTTTCTCCTTTTACTTGTTGCTTACTCACAGGTAATCTTTCTGCTGGCAGATGGAGTCAGCATGCCTGCTCTGCTGGTTCAAAATGTTCTTTTTTCTCTCATTTTCTTTGTTAGTGACACAGTCTGGGCTTTTATGTGTTTTTGGCTACTCTCTGTCTCTTCTCAAAAATAGTCATCTCACCCCTCATTTCTATTTACTTTCATACCATCTGTTTTTAGGAGTTAGTAAATATAAACTCTGGGTGTTGGGATGTCTAGAAATAAAAACTAATTTATTTCCTCCTCATCTTTTTCCTCCGCCATTTTGGTGCAGACATATATACAACTTCTTATAGAAATCACCCAGAAAACAAACAAGAAAAAAGGAATAAGAAATCCCAATGCAGACATTAAGATGTAATATTAGTTTAAAAATTCCCTTCTTCTGTTAAATTGAATATTAATGCCCTTCCTCAGTAGAAAGTTCCAACAGACGAAATGATAAAAATCTAATCTTGCCTGTTAATTATTTTTAATTTACATTATTTTATATAATTTCTGCAATGTACAATTAGCTGATTCATATACTACTAGTTTATTCATTAATATTTTGTCATATAAGAATATTGAAATTGAGATGGAATGAATCACAAGATCATCCAATAATTTCATAGAATGGCTTGGAACTGAATCAATACAATCAAGGTTCTATATGTTTTATCTATTAGTTCACAATGATATTATTATTGTTGCTATATTTGTTGAAATTATTGATAGAATTCTCCTTGCATGGAGATCTCTCTTTCAATATTTAGCAGAGGGTGGTACCACTTAGACTGTATCACAGAGGCTGTGAACTGGTATATAAGTCTAAGTGCTATTGCTATTGCTATTGCTATTTGTGCTGGAGTTTATTTTCCACTTTCATATTCGGAGTCATTCAGTCCTGTCAACTGGATCCCACTGAATTGCTGAAGGGTCAAAGCCTACTCAGTCAAATGCCATTCAAAACCTATTTCAGCCTGTCATGCTAAATAAGCATTGTCTGAAGGGGAGACTGCCAGAAATTCTTGAATTGGAATCCCGACTATAACTGTATTTGCAGAGATACTTTTTGTAAATGTTGTACTGATGCCCAAACTTTGGGAACAAACTATTTGGGCATGTGGCACTGGAAGACATGAAGACATGGTCTGGTTTTCTTTTCAAGGCTGAATTTATAAGTCAAAATAAATGTAACATGTGACAAACATATCTAATAAGGGGGGATTCATGTATCTGACCCCAAAGCTAGGGAGAACAGACAGTCTTTACCATCTTATGAAATGCTATCAGCGTGGGAGACATCCATATATCAGGGAGGACCTTATTCTAGGGGGCAGGAACCACAACATAGAATCTATGCTCCAAAAGATGACACTGGTTGTTCAAGAAGTCTTGGAGGGCACTGGTCTATCAGTCCTTACTGGCTGGAAAGAAACCACAGGAAATAGGCAGTCCATATATGCCTAGTTACAATGATTTTGAAATGTTTCCATATTTTAGAGCACATAACATACTCAAAGCTCTGTTCAAATATTACTTGTAGTGATGGAGGGGAGAAGGGATATGTGCAGTGGCCTGGTCCACTGAGTCTTATTATAATGGAAATGTTGTGGCTCCGATCACCGAGCCTGTGTTATCAGCAGGAGAGGATTCCGAGAGTGAAGGAGAGGAGTTGGCAAGGCCTCCCTCTCCAGGACCCTCGTCTCTGGCAATGCCTCCGGTCTCCCCCGAAGGCCAAGAGATAGGCCCAGGGCCAAGCACTTCCACGCAGCCGCAGGTGGACAGTAATGATGATGATGATGATGAGTCTTGGCTGGACCCTCGACAGCGTCGCAGAGATAAGCGTGCGCAGCAGAGGAAGAGGCATGCCAAGGATTAGGCTGAGTCACTGGACCACACCCCACAGGGTATAAAAGGGGGTGTGGTGGACGTTCAATCTCTGTGACAAGCAAAAACTGATATTGAACAAACCTCTCTGCATTGCTGGACTTTTGAATATTCTTTTATCTGTTGTGTGTTGGCTTTGAAAAACACTCCCTTTGTAAGTAAAAGACTTTTGGCAGCCAGCCACTGGGTTGCTGCCAATTCTGCTCTTAGAGAAACCTTTGTCGGCTGGTTTATTTCACTATTGACTGTCTATGGGGGTGCGTGTGTGAGACGGGGACAGAACAGGAAATGTTTTTAGCAATTTCAGCCATGCTCAGGGACTGTAACCGCACTCACCTGAATTTAGTTACAAACTCCATTCAATCAGGGATACTGCGCAAACAAGATTCTCAATTGGGTGGAATAATGTAACTTCATTCAGCCAATTAAACGCAGTTCTGGAAATGGAGGCTGAGCTACACAGTGCATACTCATTTCTTCCCCATTGTTAGGAGTCTTAATGCCCAAAGGGAACATTTTTTTTTATCCTAAAAGGTTTTATAAGAGCCATTCCCTTGTATATTTTGTGTCACATCTAAATGTTTTCATGCTCTAATATTCTGAAAGAACCTAGGCACTGCTCTATCCTCACATGTTAAGGTTTTGGGATAGCAAAATGCATCTTGGAGGCATCTAATAAGCAAGTATAAGACAAATGAATTATATGATGACAAATGAACCCTAGTAGGGCTCTTATAGCCCAAACTTGAGTCTGATCAGTTTTCACTGGTGTTCTTGATTTAGAGAGAGACACTGAAAACTGATCAGACTCAAGTTAAAGATATTTTATGTTGGTTAGTCTGGACTCATGATAAAGAATAGGACATCTGAGTAACTTGATCTGAAATCAATCCTTGATGTAGAATATTACTACTGCAGACAGAAGTCCAGGTTTGCATTTCCAAGAAGACCACAAAATGTGGATATGTGACTAATATGTTGCACATTTGTTTTAGGCATTTCCAATGGTATGTGCATCGAGGAAATCAATGTACCCATTCCCTCCTATTTAACTGTTTAAATATCTTACTTTTTTTCTGTTGTGGATCAAATGCAAGAATATTCCAAATTTATGCACTTTATGTTCAAAGCATAAACTTTGGATGGCAGAGTCATTTGTGCATTTGTTTCTTGTAATATGTGAATTTAAATTGAGAACTAGTAGTGGAAAATACAGTTTACCACTTCAGATGAGCTGAGAGCAAATAATCAATATGTAATGAAAATACCTCACTTCGGCCAAAAAAAATCATTGCTGTAAATTGGCCATTGATTAAATAGAGGTGATTGTACTCTAGAATACTGAATCTCCCTATCACGATAATAGTAGGGGAAAGAAAAACAGGTGTTCTCTATAGTCTAATGCATCACTGTGAAATTTCTCCAGAATTTAAAAAAAAAGTACCATAACATAGCTTGAAGCTTTGTAGTTCCTGATTTTATTCTATAACATATTGCCCTTCAGAAAATTAAGATATAATGTACTCCTACTCTCTTTCTCTGCACCTCCTTAATTTTAATTCTTATGACTGTAAATCTTTACCATTTTACCCAGGAGGAATATTAACTAACAAGACTCGAGCCAGCATACATTTATCACTAAAACCACCCAACTCTTATCACACAGTCCAGATGTTTGATTCTTCTTATACTAATATATGCATGTATATATATATACTTATATATATGTGCTTTCTGTATACACACCCCTAATGTTAAACAGGCCATCTGTCAGACCTGGAAGTCACCTTTTACGTTTGGGCCTTCAGGCCTGTCACATCTTCTTCTGTGGGAAAATGGGAGAGGGGATTGCATAGAGTGTAGATGATATGTAGTCAAAATAACATTCTTTTCTGAGAGAGTCAAGGATGCATTGCCTTGGCACCTGGAGTCAGATGACTGGGAAATGTCTTCAGTTTGGACGGTGGATTATTGGATCATGTGATGGACATGAGGGTGCTGGGCAGGTACTTAAACTTTCACTTGGGTGGGGAAAACCTGGAAACTTTCAGATTCAGGCTTTCCCAGATGTGCAAATATGACATCTCTAATAAAAAGTAACTTTGAGGAAATCCAAGCCTCGGAGTTTTCTTTTGTTGGGGGTGTTACTTGGAACCCTGACACTATCATTCATTTACTTTCTCATATCTATGCTCCCTTGCCATGAAAAATCAAATATTCTCTGCTGGGTTAAGCTCAGAACTTAATGCCATATGTTTCAAAGCAGTGAAAAGCCACTTCACTTTAAATGATGACAGAGGCATCCTCTGATATATTCACCAAGGAGATATGTGTAGAAAATTGGCATTCTTCCTGAGCATTAAGTAGTCAAGCTGGAGGTTTTCATATTCTGCTGTGCAGTTATGAGCAGCCATGCTGTGTTGACCAGAAAGATGCTGCTTCTGCATAACCATTTAATATATAAAATAAATCCCAGGTTTATTGTACTTAATTAATTTATTAGAAAATGTAGGATCATTTTCTTGCTTTCTGAATGATAATAATTTTCAGCTGGGAATTTTATCCAGTAGTAGTAGTTTACATTCATTTATATTTTCCTTCTGTTCCTCATTTGATTTCCCTACTAGTATCTGCTTATATGCCATTTCTCACTAGGTAGAAGAATACCTGTTTGCTTTTTGGTACTTCTTATAGCTTACATTTCTGAAAACCAATGATATATCAAAATTTCCTGAACATTTTCTTCTCTTGTAAATTGAGCTTCGATCTCTGTATCTCTTTGTCAGGAAGTTTTAGAACAGATTTCTTTGTTGATACTTTTAAAATTTATCTGAGAGCAGCAATATGACCAAAGATGCTGTGCATTTGTGTTCAATGTAGGATCTATCAACCTCCTTTGCTATCCACATTGTGTGATTTGAAAATTTATCATCATGGCATCATTATCATTATAATGAAGATGGTATCTGATTAATGTGTGGATTTGAGTTATGCACGATGAAAGAGGAGGAGAAAACAGTTTTACCATTCTCTAATTCATTAGATCCTTGCCTTGTTTGCAAGTATGTATCTGGAATCAATAAGTATAAAGCTCTGGAAAAAAACAAGTTTCAAATTCAGTAGCCTGGTATTTTAACAGATGCAGATGGAGAACCAACAAAGAAGAGCAACTGGAAATCTATCATAGCATATAGATCTCATGGAGATCTGTCTGTTGTATGTCCAAAACTCCCAGGTTCAAACTCCCCAGCCTTCATAGACAGACAGGGCTGGGAATAACAAATGGATAGATCTGCAAACATTAACTTAAATTTATCCACATAAATGCTGTGTTTCCAAAGCCTATATGTGAACTATGTAACATCAGGTTGTGCATTGGAAGCTTTCAGTGTTGTTTGCAACTCAAAAATTGTTCATTGAAAGCAAATATTAAATAAAAGGCATGCATTAACTAGAAAAAAGAATTTACTAGCTATGTTTTTAAATAATGATAATTGAATTGTGACAGATTCATCTATTTCTAGCTGGTGAAAAAAAATCTATCTGAAATTCATTATTAATCAATGGATATAGAATGAGACACATGGACTAATGGTTTGACTGAGAATGGGGATTTCTTTGCTCCTGCTAGTGTATTGATTGTTTAACTTTTTATGGCAGTAGTAGAAATCTTTGTCATATATCTTTCAAGTGAAAGGAAAAGTGCCCATCTGCAAGTAGGGCGAGACTCTGGCTGCTGCCCTGTGGAATGATAGCCTCCAAAGATTCATACTGCTCCATCTTGATATTTTGCCTACTGCTAAATACCTAGTTGTGGTCCCAGGTTTTGGGTTAAGAGGGTGGCTGATTCCCTTTGTTTTGCATTGTCATTTGCTTGTTTGATTTATCCTTTGGGTTTTCTCTTGGGTCAGCTCTCTTCTTTTTCTTGATATACCTTGCTTTCTTTCATTTTTAAAAAAAATCTATAAACTATCACTATGGGATCAGGCAGTTTTGAAAATAATTAATAAATAAATAAAATGGGTAAAAATTGTGATCCTCATTGATTTACAGAAACATCAGTCCTTTCAATAACACACTTTTCTATTACAATGTAGAACACCAGGGTAGGAAGGAAAGCAGAAAAAAAGTTGTGTGTTGACAAGTCTCTTTCAGCGAAATAGTCAAACACAGCTGCCTGCAATGCTTTACATTTTGTAAAGCACTATGTTCCTACATCCCTAGTAAGATGGTATACATACGAATAATATCGGATTAATGCCACTGGAGAGATCTTGCAGATAATATTCTATATCAGATTTATTGAAAGAACTTTCACTCTCAAATCCAATTAACATGTGCAAACAGCTCCCCTTGTGTTAAACTGCCTCCTTACCTCACTTTATTTTATACCGTTGTCTAGGAAAATTAAATATTTCACTTGGCAGGCTCTTCAGTTATTTATGTGGACAAGTTCTGACATATTTTTTTTCAGAGAAGTTAACAAACATTTGTGATTACCTCACACTTTTATGCATAGCAAAAGTATTTTTTTCTTCTATTATACATATAATAATAATAAAAAATCAAGTATACCAAAACACAAAGAACTGGAAATAATCCAAACCATGTAAAAAGACTTGGACTACAAGTGGATTGTATCCTCAGCCTAGTGAAAAAGTGATAAAAGATTATATTTTCCCCGTATAATCATATTGAGCTGTCTTATTATATTTACCCAAACCATTTCATCTCAATCCCTTTTCCTCCCAGCAAAATAGGATCTATTGAGACATTCCCTTAAGGCTTACTTTTGCTTCTAAGTAAAGGAGATGAAAATTGCTGTACTTCTAAAAATTAAAATCAGAAATTCAGCAGAATGAATTCCAGGGCAGGAGGGGATATAACTCAAATTAAAAGTTGTATAAATTGACTGTAAGGAACTTGCTTCGATTTTTAAAATGTTGTTAATACAATAGTGCAAAACTTTTTCAGGAGTATTTTTTTTTACAAAATAAGAGATGCAGGATATTAGGAGAAAGTACTTGGAAAAACTGTATATGTTAGGAACAATATACTGCATATTTAGGAAAGGGTTTTTTAAATATTTAAGATTTGGCTTAGAGTCTAGCCCAGGAGTCTCAAACTGGCGACCTGCGGGCCAGATGCGTCACGCACAAGCCATGCCCACCCCGGCTCCCCAAAGGCAAAAACCATCATGATACATCATATGACGTCATGTGATATGATTGACTTTGACACCCGTAGCCAATATCATCATGAGACAAGAGCAACTCAAGGGCATAATATGTACATGCCATTAGTAGCAATGCATCACCATTCTCCCAAACTTTGTTTTTCACTTCCAACTATCTTAGTTAAAAGGCAACCTAAATTTGAAATTGCATTGCTTAAACATTGTATTTTGAGTTACTGTACTGTGTCTGCTTTTCATGCATTTGTGATTAATGGCTTTAGATATCTAGGATTCTTTTTTTTTCAAGCCCAACCTTCATTCCTCAATACAAATATTCTAATGAAACACTTGGCCTTGCATCATAGTTGAGACACTAGCAGCAAAATTAAGAGTGTCACCTTCATTTTCTTATTCAATATTCACACTAAGAAAATTGATTATATGACATTTTAGGGCAGAATTCTGGAAAATAGCTGCATTAGGTTTAAACTTTCTATCTGAAGATATTGACACATCCAACATCATACCTGCATTCCTGTATTTTATCTAAGAGGTCAATAACTATGTTGGTTATTAGTATGTTTACTCTTTGGTTTAATAACAAGCGTCCCATAGAACAAAAGTTCAAATCTAAATGTTTCTCACATGAAGAGACATTGAACCATGTTAAAAATCATCTGAATTACCCAGAACAATATTTATTTTGAACAAGTTGTATCCTGTGAGTAGTATAAAAATGCACAACTATTATACTTTATAACATTAGCATCATTTCTGTGTGCATCCATATATACAAATATGTCTCACTGGGTATTTGAGACTATATTTGATAGTCACCATTTAATGACTCAGTCAGCCCTTTGATATTCAAGTGTGTGTTGCTGAACCCTTATGGGGTCATACTGATGAAGACATTGATACAGAAATTTAACTGGTTTTAATGGTTTATGATGGTCATATTGTTATTGCTATAGTTAGAAGGTACTATTATAATATCTGTCCATTTCTTTTGATAATGTTCTACTGTTTGAGAGGAGGTTGCTGACATCTACCACTCTACTGTTTGAGAGGAGGTTGCTACCATCTACCACCTCAGATATACCAACAGTAGTCAACAGTAGTAGTCCTAGACCTATCTCCATCCCTATGGACTCCACACCTCTGGTGATCTTAGAAAAAGATGTGTGAGGTCTATTTTATAGACAAAAGATTGGAAAAGCACCAGGCCCATATGGACTAACTCCTTGCTTGGAAGCTTGTGATAAACAACTGGCCCTCCATTTAATAAATCACTGGAGATGTGTTATGTCCCTTTTTGCTTCAAATGCTCTACCATCATCCTGTTCCTAAGAAACCCTCCATCAGGGAGCTGAATGGATGCATGGTTGCTCTGACATCTGTAGTTATGAAGACCTTTGGGAGTTTAGTATGGCCCACCTGAAAGTCATCATGGATCCCTTGTTAGACCCCCTGCAGTTTGCCTGCAAAACAAATAGGTTAGCAGATGATGCTGTTAATATGGCACCGCACCACATCTTGTAACATCTTGAATCCCTGGGGACTTATTCATGGGTCCTTTTCATAGACTTCATCTCAGCATTCAATAGCATCATTCCAGAAATTCTTCACTCTAAACTGATACACCTCACTGTGTCTGTCTATACTTGTAGGTGGCTTATTAGCTTTTTGACAGATAGGAAGCAACAGGTGAAGGTAGGGAAAATTACATCTAGTACCCAAGTAATGATGATGCTGATGCTGATGCTGATGCTGATGTTGATGATTCTGTTGCTTTGCATGTACCCTGGAGCGTCTGCATTGGAGACAAATGCACGTCCAAATAACGTATTGTATTCTATTCCATATTATAGTATTATGATAAGCTACACTTTCTGAATGTGTTTGTTTAATAATGGACCTATAAATATTATGATTTTTTTCCCCAGACTAGCTATCTTCAGCATAAAAGCCTGAATATAAAGAGGTGAAACAGGATAACAGACCATGGATAAGAAAGATGATGGTCATCCTATCACACTGCCTTTCTTGAAGATATCATTAACTTTCCTGTACTTCTTCGAGAAGTGAAGAATAGATGTGCTGTCAATATATGCATTGTATTGCTCAGGAAATCTAGCCTAATGTAACTATTTCAAGGATATTGTTAAAATGGAATAAAAGCATTCCAGTTATAAATGTTTTTAAATATCATCCATGTTTATTTTCATGGAGCCACTTGATGTTTCTGAAAAAGGCCATGAGGTGGCAAGTGGCAAGTGGCAACAAAGACTTAAAATCCATGTACTGGGCTGCCACCTGCCATGGTTAGTATTGCCTGATAAATAATGGACTTTTTAGACATGTACAGAATGGAGAGAACTGTCAGTAAGATTATTCATAAATTTCATCAAATAAAAGAATAATTATAGTCTACGGATGTGAGCAGTAAAATATTACATCAGACATTTTATGAAAACAAAAACACTTCATGATTTCACCGAAGAGAAATGCTAATGCAGCAGACTGTCAGACTAATTTTAACTGCTCTTTTTAAAAACTTTTCCATGTGATAACAGGGACCGAAAGCCTCAACTTCCAATTTCACACTGAGGAAACCTTTCCTCCCAAAAGAATCCACTTAGACATAGCCTCTTACAAAACAAAATTCTCTTCCCTTTTTCTTTCTATTTCTAAAAGTTTAACAAATGTTGACAAAACATTTGTCAAATGTTGACTACAAATTTCAGTTAATTGACTAAAAAGAGATTTTGAACATTCGGACATCCATAAAGGCATTACAGTGGCCTCAATGCTCTTTCAATGAAATTATAAATCTTTCCCTCCTTGACATGAATTTTTTTTCCAGTTTTGGTAACACTTTATTTCTAGAACAAAACAAAAAAAAAATCTTGCTTCTTTGCTATTTCCATGGGAATCCTCTGCATCAACTTTAGTATATATTCTTTATTAATGTGGCTTTCATTTGAACTGAAACTATGTACTGTGCCTCAGAAAAATGTATAATCTCGGTGTTTTGATAGTACTTGGTCTTATTTGAAATCCAGGCAATTATGTGCCTTCACCACAATGTCTACAATTTCTAATTTATAACAAGCTATCCTTGTTTGAAAAACCACCACCACCATCAAAAAAAAAAAAAAAAAAAAAAAGGATCTGTATAGGTGCATTTCGATGTTCATGTTTTTTTTTTAAAGATAATAAATGACTAGGAATACAAAATATCTTTGGTGGAATGTAGTCCAGATTCTGAGTAGGGAGGAGCCGCATTTTGTAAGAACAAAAGATAATAAAGTTTAAATAGTTTGGGTGAGTGGAAGAAGGTCAAGACAGCTCATCCTTAGGAGTTCTTGGAGTATACCCTTACTGATGCTTTACTTTGGCAACATTTCTGTAGGCAAGGAACAATAAAGGAAACATCTTAGAAGAAAGTCAGCCTGTCTTTTTTGGTTTTGGAGCCTGATCCCAACATAGAAAAATGCTTTGTTGTTGTTGTTGTTGTTTTTAATTCTCCAACTATACAAAAAATTATTGAGAGTAAAAACAATCAACCAATGGAATGGCTTGCCTTCAGAAGTTGTGGGCCCTCCAACACTGGAGGCTTTTAAGAAGATGGACCATTTATCTAAAGTAATATATGGTCTCCTGCTTGAGGAGAGGGTTGGGCTAGAAGGCCTCCAAGGTCCCTTCCAACTCTGTTATTCTGTTAAAACTAACGTCTCTTGATAAAGAATTGACAACTATTCTTAACTTCCCTGTTTTCCCGAAAATAAGATATCCCCTGGTAATAAATCCAATCGGGCTTTTGAGCTCATGTGCTAAAATAAGCCCTCCCCCCAAAAATAAGCCCTCCCCAAAAATATTTAAATGCATGTGCAGCTGGTCCCTGCCATTTCCTTTGGTTAGGGTTAGGGAGAGAGAGCTGGAAATCAGCTAAGATGGCAAGAGGAGCCTCATCTTGCTCCACGCGCCCCAAAATAATAAGATCTCCCCGAAAATAAGGCCAAGCGCTTATTTGGGGGTTCAAAAAAAATATAAGACAGGATCTTATTTTGAGGAAAACATGGTACTTCTCTAATATCACATATGTTAAACAGAATGTTCATGTTAACATTGCATGCTTTGGATCAGACACACTTTCTCAGCCTAGCTCACTTCACAGATTTGTTGTTGTGGGAAAATAGAAGGAGTAAAATATGTTGGAAAAGTATGTCATCTTGAGAAGTTTGTAAAAATAACAAAGGTGTGAAAGAAAGAGAGAGGGGGGGGAGGAAGGAAGGAAGGAAGGAAGGAAGGAAGGAAGGAAGGAAGGAAGGAAGGAAGGAAGGAAGGAAGGAAGAAGCTTCCTACAAACATTCTACAAGTCCAAGCCTCTTGGAAAGATTTCCAAGATGCTTTATCTTTTATTTATATCCAACTTTTTCTCTAAGAGACAATAAGAACACCAGAGAGACTCCCCTAACTTGTTAGGGTTGGCTGAGAAAGAAGGTATCCTATGAACTCCAGGGCTGAATTTCAAGATGTTGCTGGATCTTCTAGTCCAAGTTCAACATCTTAACTATTGCAATACTCTGACTTTCCTATCATGACCATGCCTCCAGTTAATAATCATGCACAGAGTTAGCCATTGCCCTCTCTAGCTTGGTATTCTGGAAACTGTAATATCAACATTTCCAGAAATTACGTCAACTTCTAACTTTGATTCTTGAATTTTTCAAAGGTGCAAGTACAATTTTATATTGTCTAATTTACAGTTATTTTATACCCTTTTCATTAGAAATATTTATTATCCTTATTTCTCCCTGAAAAACACTATTTAATCAGTTACATCATATAAACCACAGCAAAAAAATAAAAATCAAAATCGTAATATAGTTGGATAGATTTGCACATTAGAAACCCTGAACCTTCTAGAAATCTATTCTCCCCACCCTCACCCCAGCCCCCAAATAGCTGGAAATTTCTTTGCATTAGAATTTTGACTTGGCCTCTATCTGTTAATTAAGGCTATTCTATTATGAGTTAGTATTTCAAGGCAGCTTACTATTATTTCAGACAAGCAAATTAAGCACAAGGGGAAAGCTTCCTATTTCTGGAAAAATTGAACAAAATAGTTCATCTCAAGTGGCATAGGGTTGCTTCCTAATCATTGCTACACAGACCTGCCAAATTCTGCAACCAAATTACATAATTTGGCAATCCAGCTAATAGGCTGAAACCACATAGTACTTATCCTGTGCAGTATATGACCAATGTTCCCAGGCCCCCTGCCATTTCTTGCCTATACTAACAAGTGTGTGTGTGTGTGTGTGTGTGTGTGTGATATACACTTAAATTAAAATAATTCTAAAGCAATTAAAACAGTTAAAAACAGATTATCTATCTATCTATCTATCTATCTATCTATCTATCTATCTATCTATCTATCTATCTATCATCTATCTATCTATCTCTACCTAGCTAGGGATAGCTGTTTTTAACTGTTAGCTAGCTGTTTTAACAGCTGGCTAACTAGCTGTTTTTAACTGTTTTAATTGCTTTAGAATTGTTTTCCAGTGAAGTATCACTGAGTTGAAATGGGTAACTATAGAAATTAAATTTAAAAAAATATATAATGTTTTAGTATTAGAGTTTGGAAGTAAAACTTTGAAAGAACTACAGGGCATTAAAGATTTGATGATTGCATCCTTATTCTAATTTAGCTGCTCCAGAATTCAAAGACAGAACTATTGGACTCTATTAAATTACTATTTATGTTTTCTCTCTTCTGCTGAAAAGACCCATTCTGGCTTATTAAACACATTAATTTAAGAGTAAATTCTCCCATTCTAAACGTATTTCAATAGTACTATAGATCTTGCTTATTTCCCAGATTATTTCTTGTTCCTTTCCTTAGCAATAAACATCCTTAGAGTCTAGCTGTTAGGGCTCTTCTTGATTGCATCTTTCTTTATGTTAGGGATGAAAGGAACTTCTCCCAATTCTATTTCAGAAAATAGACAGATTTTGATTTGAGAGAACTGCATTTCAGGAACACTTTATAGTATCTGATAATTCTACTGAATTGTATTATATATCTCTACAGAGAATTTCTGACATTTATAGAACTGGAAATTCATGACAGAATTCTGCCTGGAGACAGATTTAATAGATTCCTACTGTCATCACCTTCCTTTCTTCCTAATCTCAGCTATCTGTAGTTGGATTAATTGAAATCATCTTAATAATCAGTGGGCCCATCTGTAGGTCTGCTTGCATTTATAAAAAGTGCCTATTGCAAATTGCTTTTTAAGCAAGACACAGCATGACACTGTACTATGGAGTACCAATAACATGAAAGAGGGAGTCACATTCTGAAGCCCCTATTAATGATACCTACTAGAGACTGGAATGTAAGTTTATGTGATGTAGCTAGGAAAAATGTAATTCTTTCCATTAAGGTAAAGATGTGATACAGCCTATTTTGACGAGGTACTTTGTATTGCATTGCAATTTGGACTTGCCCTCACAACATGCCGAGCCCTCTTCCAGTTTGTGGAATTGCTGGAAAAGGCCACTTAACTTGCTTTTAGAAGGAAGAAGGGGAAGCTGTTTTGCAAAATGACTTTGAGGGAGAACTTGGCTGAAATATTGCTGAAGCTAATATTGCTTGAAGATCTGTACAGTCCTTTTGAGGGTACCCCATGTTGATCAGTCACATAATCATAAGAGGATATTTTTCCAATAATTAAGTCCTTCAAATTTTGCGCACTGGTTGCTTTATCTCCATTAATAATGTACTGTATTGTTACTATAAAGCACAGTGGTACTACTACTACTTCAGTCATGTCAAGAGTGCCAAAGTGCATCTGGAGTTGAAAGAATTGAATGGTGACATCACCATTGCCTGGAAAATGCCCAGTTGAGGGTTCCTCTCATGTTCCTGTTAAGTTGCCCACCAAAGTGGTACCCATTTATCTACTCATGGTTGCCTGCTTTGAAGCTGCTGGGTCAGCAAGAGCTGGAACATACAATGGGGGCTCACCTCGACTGACCACAGCAGCAACTAGGACTCAAATGTAGGCCTGCCAATTGTTATTCCAGTATCCAAATTACATGAGCCACCACACTCCTAACTCTGTGGTAATACCAATCAAGCTGAAAAATCTAAATTTCTTTTTATTAACTAGGAATGTAAATCAAAAGTTTTCTTTTTTTGTTGATTTGCTACCGTAAAAGAGATAAGATCTTTTCTAAGATCAAAATCATTTTAAAGGCATTAAAATCCATGATGGAAGACATCTTCAAGTATCCAATTAATAGCAAGTCTTTAAAGTAATTTCTTAGACTTTAAAATATAATCCAATAATCGTTAAGCAGTATAAAGATTATTTATCCCAGAATAAATTCCATTCCATTCCGCCAAAGTTTTAGCAGTATCATGGCACAAAAGGCCTTGGGAGCCTTTAACTATTTTTCCCTTGTCCAGGACATGAAAGTACATTGCCATGGTCATCATAGAGATTAATATTCTGAATTGCAAAAAGCCCAATGAGATACTAATGTTTCACTGGATTTATCTATTGCATAAAAACACAAGCAAGTGTCATAAATATGCATAACCTGTAAACATTTATGTCTCCTTTCTCTAAACCTTAATCATATCCCTTCAGTGATACTACTTTACATATCAACTTATATACATGCAATTTAAACTCAACGTGTATCTGGTACATGTATTAGTTCTGTAATTTATGTTGACCATTGTCTGAAGAGGCATTTTCTTTTCTTTGCCAGAAAGGGAGTGTTGTTAGTGTTATTTTGCTTTTGCTTTTTTCTTACCATAGTGTTATATATTTATGTTTGTTCCGGGATGAAATTCACTTACCTTCCCTACCGGTTCACAAATGTGCATGTTCCGCAAGTGCTGCACAGAGGCTTAAAATTGTCGCAAAAAAGCGATATCATGATGTCCACACAGGTGGGCGGAGCCTCCCGCAGCCGCCACTACCAGTTTGCCTGAGGCGGATAGAACCGACTGAATTTCACCCCTGGTTTCTCCCCCTCTCCACATTCCATGGATCCTGAGAGGTATTTATTCAGGCATCCATATGCCAAACAGCAATCTCAATATTCAGGCCTCAAATTTGTTCTTTGACAACTATTAAGTAGACATGAATAGGAGAATAAACACTTCTTATTAAAAATGACACATGGAACTCTAACCCCTTGGAAGCAAAGCATCTTATTCAGATCCTCACAAGCTGCTCCAATATAAACCTAGAATTTTGCTCTGCAAGTTTGTCTCAGACTAAGCAAGCTACAGTGAACAAAGCAGATTTCTGCTTTATATTTCCCTTAATGCCATTCAATCCACCACAGTACTTACCAGTCTTATGCAATATTCTCTTTAAACTACTTAGATGCTTTAGCCTTTCCTTGTTTGAGAAGATATTCAATTCGGTTCCCATCCAAACAATATGCTTTTTCAGTGGAGTGGTGCTGTCAGTAGTAGGAAGATGGTGAGGGTCTATTATATGGATTGCTTTCTATGCATCAACCACTGTCTATATCCACCAGAGCCTTGTATGATTTCAGAACTGTGCTTCCTTATTAACTCTTTGGAAAATAAACAAAAATCCATCACCTGTGGTTGAAATTCAACTTCTAGCAAGCCCATCCAGTGTTTTATTTATTTATTTATTTATTTATTTATTTGTCGCATTTTTATGCCGCCCAACTCCCTGGGGACTCTGGGCGGCTTACAACAACAACAACAACAACAACAACAACAACAACAACAACAACAAACTGAATGGGAAAGGTGTGGGTGGGGGAGGAGGAAGAGAAGATATTTTCTATATAGTAACAGCAAGTAACAGTAAGGACACAGAGAAAGACCTGGTGGAACAGCTTTGTTTTTTTAAAAACAAAAACAAAACAGAAGGTTTTTCTTTTCTAAATTCAACCGGTGTCTCAAAAATTGCATACCGTTCGGGCATACCGGTAGTGGCAGTGGGAGGCTCCGCCCACCCACCCGGACGTCATCACAGACGCTCTGTGCATGCACAGAAAGTTCTGTGCATGCGCAGAAGCGCCATGCACAAACGAACCAAGCACATACACACACACGCACTCACAGTTGCCAACCGGTAGCGAAGATCAGTGAAACCCACTACTGTGTCATTCCTCTTTCCCTCGGAAGTCTCTGTTAGTTTCAGATCTCAGAAATACATTAAGTACATTAATGGACAAATTGTAGCAAAGAATGTTACTCTTCTGTTTGGTATGATTTTATTATTATTATATGGAAAACAATGTGAAGTCACAGCTGGCGTTGGCCCTCAAATGCAATGAGTTCTTTCCAAGAGCCTACAATGTTGTACTGGATCAGCATAATATATGTGCAGTTCTAAGTACTATGGCCTTTTGTAACTGACACATGGAAACTTTGTCAATATTCAAATTTTCTAAATATCATCTAAGATTTGTTGATATAACATATAGTGAGCTGTTAACCACTAGGACCATCATGGGCAGTTAATGCCATAATTTTTCCACTTCAGTTTTCAGATCTTGATACTTTAATATCTTCTCCAAGATCTTCTCTGATCTTTTATCTTCTATTCTTTTTTCCCCTGGTTTTGCCACATCAATTAACCACACTTTCTTCTTTTCAGCTGTAATTAAATTCATTATCCTACAGATGTATGAAGTTAAAATGAAGCTATTAATGTATTCCTGATTTCTATATTATTTATTCTACTCTTTGTCCGTAAATCTGGGACAACTTGCTTGAAGATGCTCCTATTAATTTGCTGTAGTTTTCTCAGCATATCTGACACTTTGTGAAATTTGGAAAAAAGACTTGCCTCCACTGGAGATTAAAACTGTCTGTACATTTTTTTTTATAATGATAAGAAAGGACATCCATTGCTGGGGTCTGCTTTCCTTTGTTCCACTTTTCCTGGTTTTTGTCAACTAATAGTAAGAAAACTGATAAATAAACTGTAACTTTCTAAGCTTTCTATGATATTCTATTTATTCATGAACTAGTTCAGTCTTCAATCAAAACATATATTTATTTATTCATATATATATATATATATATATATATATATATATATATATATATATATATATATATATATATATATATGTAGGTCTTTGGTTATTCGGGTCTTCTCCCACGTAAAATTGCTCCTGGAAGCACGAAGCCGAGAACACCAGCCTGAAGATGACGAATGAGACTTCGTCGAAACGTCGCCAAGACACTTCCAATTTTACGTGGGAGAAGACCCGAATAACCAAAGACCTACATATATATATATATATATATATATATATATATATATATATATATATATATATATATTCTTCTCCTCAATTTTTGTCTCATCTATAACCCAATTATCTCTATCATCCAATACAGACATTAGCATCTGGTTTTGTGTATTGTGGCTAAAGAAGTCTAACAAGGTTCCCATACTATAATATAATTAATACACATGTTCACATATTTAGATCCCTCTGGAATGCTAATGTGAGAAGATGCTGCAGTATTTGATGAAAATGTATCACCATCCCCATAAGTAGTTGCTTAAAATAACTAAATAAACTAGCCACACTTTTTAGAAGTTTACAATATCATCTGTTTCATTCCAATTATCTAACTCTCCTGATAGATATCTGTTAATAACTGATACTGTTAATTAAAGGCCATAGGACTGGTTACTTAATTCATTTTGCCCAGTTACCGTCTGGCACAGCGGATTCAATCTTTGGCTGTCAAATATACTATTGGATTCATTGCTGTTTATAGTAACAGGAGATTAAGCAAGGCCTACATAATTTATAGCAAGCAAACTTTACAGTGCATAGGAATATATTTTCATTTATCTGATTATCACGAAATCCATAGGATCAAGATTTTGGATTAAAATTATGCAGGTTAAGTTGGGGAAATAAAAAACAAACAAATTTATGTTTAACTTCTAGTGACTTCATGGAAACTTTTTTTTTTTTTTTTTTTTTTGCAATTGTGTAGAAAAGTTTGCCATTGACTTTTTCTGGATGTTTGTTTGTGTGTTTGCTTGTTTTTTAAATTTCTTCTAGCCTAAGTTTGTGAAATTTCCTGGTAGGGGATTAGGATAACTCCAATATAAAATATTATGTATAATTTATATTAAATTAAAGGGAGTGGTGCTTAATCCTTACAATTTCTTTTACTATACCAATGGGATTGATAATAATTGATGCACAGCTCATCTACATAAGAGAAAGTTAAGCCATTGGCCAGCATAGAAGAAAATGCTAAACCATTCTAAGCACAGAAAGGACAACTTTTCAGGCTCAGTTTCCTATGCCTGTAATGAAAAGGAATGGAAGCTTCATTCTCTGGCCTAAACCAGCTGGGTAGATTGCATCCTCTTATTATGATGTATTGATTTAGTAGTTTGATGCATTATGCAGGATTCCCGAATACTCCCAGGGTGAACTGGCCATAAAGGATCTCATTAACAATAGCTACCTCTGCTTCGCATTGACAGTAACTATGGAATGAGCACAAATAGCCAAGAGATTTTGCTCAGAAACATGATTTTTGTTTTTTTTTTAAAGTCAGGCTTCTCAGTAGGTTGAAATGAAATAGAGTCTCAGGAAAATTCCATTTGAAATAATAAACAACAGAGTCAATATAAACTATGTCTTCTTAAGTATCTGTGGAGATACTCATTCATCCAGGTCATAGTTGTCTCAAAGGTGCTTTTTCAAAAGGCAACTGGGCTGTTTTTACCTTGAGGAAGAAGAACAAAATGTTTTGCTTCTCATCCAAGAAGCTTCATGAGTTGTGATAGTGGGAGGGATGGACAGATAGGTACTGACAATTGAGAATGGATGGTGGGTGGGATGGTAGGATAGGTTCTGACCAGATTGGGGAATGGGAAGGGAAATGGAAGGATTATATTTCTTATATAATCTGATCATTAGCACTCTCCCTGAGAGCTCTTGAAGCCACTTGGGGGTTTATCCTTCCCTCAGGGTCATGTGAATCAGAGTGCAATTGATTGTGAAATCTTCTTGGAACTGCAAGGGGCTATGTTGTAGACTGGAAATAGGTGGGTGTCTTAACCCTCTCCCTCAGTTGAGAGAGGGCTGCTCAATGTTAACATAAATGCCTTGAACCCAGTAGGACAAGATTCAGAGGTCCATAAAGACAAAGGTCACTCTTTTGAATACAGCAAAGTCCACATTTCAGATAGTGAGGATCATTGGTTTGAAAGATGGGTAAAGTAGGACATTTACACAGCCCTTGAGAAGTTCTAAGAAGATTCTACAACCAATGCATGGGTTGTACAGTGTTATTATTTGAAATTCTTTTTCTCGTATATCAGATTCTATGCACACATAGGCTTATTTTCCTCTCACAACAACATGAAGTAAAGTAAGAAGTTGATTAAGTCAGCTAACCAACTCAGAACTCAAAAAACCAACAGGAAGTCGAAATGTGGAAAAGCCATAAGATTGTATTTGATATCAACACATACTGAGTTACAGAAGGGTCTGCAAAGGGTTTGCCAATTTCTAATTGGCTATACGTCTTTTATTATTAGATGATTACCTTAGAACTATGAGATGTTTCATGAAGTAGGTCAGATTGTACAGTCTACAACGGTTACTCCCAAAAGTTGTGTGACATAACCAGAGTTATTAAAGTGCAAAGAAACTGAAATATGTAATATGTAAGTAGAAACCATCAGAATCCTCCTACATTTTACAATTACGGTTTCAAACAATTTCTCCATAATTAATGCATAAACAGGCAGGTCACAGACTTTAATGTTTGCTGTTCACATTGTAGTGAATAATAGTACAAAGTTGCTCCTCCCCACAACTCCTGCTAAATCCTTAGTTCTTCAGGCATGTGCTGTCCATAGTAGAATTCAGGACAGTTGATCAGTGGTGATCTTTTGATCCATATTACTGGCCAAAAGGGATAGCAATATTAAAAGGAATTCATTAATCCAATATAGGGAATAAAAAATAAGCATCCTCTTTGAGGGAGATGGGTGGTTCAGAAATATGAAAAATAAATAAAATAAAAAATAAATAAAAGTACTTGGAGTGATGAAAAATCTGCTTTCTTAGTAGTACTTTCTTTAGAATGATAAAGATCACATTAAAACATTTTTTGTTGAAGAATGTTGTATTTGGTAGTTGTGGGAAAGAATAAATCCCTTCTTTGCTTATGGCAGGCAATGTTATTGGGATAAGTAAGGAGCAGATCTCTGTTGAACCCATGAAGGAACCATTATGAAGAAAGATGGGTCCCAATGTCTACCCTCTACAATCATAGTAATCAAAAGAAAAAGCGAGTTTGGAGTCCTGAATGGATCATATTTAATTTGAAAAGGGGTTGAAAAGTTAGTGCTCTAAAAACCATCATTTAACATTTAAATGCATAATGACATTCTCGTTAGATAACCTTAGACATTATTGCAGACCAGTTTTCTAATTAAACGATTCATAGCTGTTAATTCCTCAACTATGCTCTCTTTTTTATTTCTTGATACCAGTTCTTCTGGGAGTCCATTATAATGCCACTTTAAAGTTACTGTTATTCTGAAAAAAAACCAAACCCGTTATGCAACCTTAATTACAACATTTTTGCTCTTCAGGGCCTAATAAGATGGCTATTGACTAATAAGGATTTTTTCTCACCAAACCAGTAAAGTAGTATACAAACTGCATTTCTTCCCCTTTAAATTCATATTTTATGTGCAGCACTGCTTTCCTTTAAGACATGGTTAACCTTCACAATGATCTTTCATTTTTTTAATTAAAAACAAAACAAAATAGATTGTTCTACAGGTAAATCTATTATTCAATGTTTCACTTTGAAGTCACAGTTACTTCTACTTTATTTCATAATCATTAGATCTTATAGTAAATCAACTTTTCCAATTTTAAATCCTTTCCATTAGAAAAACTGTGCTTCCAGACTTTATTTTTTATCCTTCATTTGATAGCTTAAGGCAAATAGTTAATAATTCAGTTTTACAGAATGTTGCATCATAGATAGGAAAAAAATAGAAAAAAAGGCTCATTGTTTTTCAAAATGAAAGATAATGAAAATCTGAAATATTCAGATTGTTTTTTATATGCATGAAAATAATTCAGTTAATAGAAAAAGAAAAGACAACAGATATCTTGAAGATATTAAAAAATCCATTGAAAACGTGTTGCATCACTGTTCATTCATAACAATCTACTTTCAAATTTTGACCTACAAGGGAATGGTTTCCTTACTTAAGGAGAATAGTCTTCAGATTCCAAATATCAGGTTAAGCAAGAATCTGGATGATGGGGTCAGGATGGAGTAATCCAGCCATTTATTGATTTTATTTAGCGAGTTCTTTAGCAAGTTTGGGATATATTTTTCCTTTGATTTAGATTCATCATCTTGTCATTTAGTACTCTGGGTATGTATAAGGGATTTAAAAAAAACCTCACAAATGACTGGATGAGCAGAACACCGACTGTAAGCCACCTGTAACAGAAGGGACTTCACAGTCAACTTGTCCCCAAGCTCTGGGAGAACATCCAGATCTTCAGCAATTTCTGAAATAACTCAAGTGTTGGAGCCATAAGAATCTCTAGGAGGGACAACATTCCAGAGGGCAGATGATACAATAAAGGAGACACTCTTCCGGAGCTTTCCACAATGACATTATTTAATAGCATTCACCATGCTTGAGCATCCTTGATTGGGAAAATAACCAAAGATAGGCAGACCCTCTTCAAGTTGTATGACTTGAAGAGCTTTAACTGTGATAACTAGGACCCTAAATTACACCAGGAAGCCAACTGTCAACCTGTGCAATTCACAAAGCAATGGAATCATATATGCATAGTTTGTCCCCACATCACTAGAGGTTCCATCTTGATGGAGATAAAATTATGGAATTTTTTTTACATGTTTTACCAAGTATTGCTGAAATTTGTTCTCCAATTCTTCAAACATTTTCTTTTCCTGCAAAAATAAAAAGCTACTCAGGTTCTGGTTCATTTTCAGAGGACTCTTCCAACTTAGTTTGTCATCATGAGATGGAGATAAATATTGTTTTCCTATTGCACATTTTCTTTTATTGAGATTTCTGGGATAACCCAGAACCAACTCACATCAAAATTATTTTTATAATTTCAGATACCCATCTTATTTTTTCTACGTTGACCACATATTTGTTTACATTACATTTTTAAAATATGTATATATTCCATTACATGTTTGCATACTGACAGATTAGTTTGTTGATTTATGTATTTTCTGGGTGCACATCTTCTAATTGCATTTTTTACCGAAACACTGTAATGATTAATAGCATCTTTTAAAGCATTGCAACTAAAAGGAAATCAAACAAAATCAGGAGCAACGAGGAAAATCAAGGTAAAATAAATTCAAAGCCTGGTCAGATCAAATACCTGCCTGTACAAACAAAAGGCTTTTCAGTTAGTGTGTTGTCATTGCCATTTCTTTCTTCCCAGGCTCAGGAGAAACCACAAAACTTAAGTCATTCTATTAAAATTCTACATAATTACCTCTCTGGTTTCAGACCTGCAAGTGTGAAATGAGGAATGAAAGTGTTTGTTTTAGTAAATACTTTCATAAATCAATAGAAATCTTCTTGTGAAGCACCAAGGTTTTGCAGCATGAGACAATAGCACCTGCTGAAGTGTTACTTTTGGAAATTATTTATGCCTCCAGCCTTCAGAATTGAATAAATACATTTAACTGGCACTGGATTTTTCTCTTCTGATTAGTATATTGCAATTAATTCTGGGCTGAACTTTTACTTAGGTATTTGTTAAATCCCATCTAAGACTAATGAATTGTTTGCCAACTATACACTTGTTTTTAGCTTAATGAACAGTATTTTACTAGCTTAATGAACTGTGTATTCCTAGACACATAAAGAATGCGGTGTATTTTCCCACAGCAGAGATAGAAGGGATGCTAAAGTCTTCCATGGCAGTACTGTAGCAACCAATAACACTCTCCCGGAGGTGACTGATGTGGTGTGCTGACTGACTAACTGTCCAGCATGAACTCTTCGACCTTATCTTGGGAGATGGTGTTGGTTATATGAGCCTTGTTTGGGGGGTGATTTGAATCTCCATACTATAGGAGAACATTTTAGGCTGGCTTGTGACTTCCATGACAACTGCACGGTTTAGCACTAGCAATAGTAGCTTTGATGCAACAGGAAGTTGCAAGCTTCATCTACACTTTACTTCATAGTAGTAATATATGATCTGGATATGGAGAACAATAGCAACAGTCCTTTCAGACTCTAGCCTCACTGACCTCTGCAAAGATAGAGAAGCTGTTAAACAGTCTACCCCAGGTATGTGATCATCCTCTTTACTTTCCAAAGATTCTATTCTAGATATCTTGGGGATTTTCTTGGTAATTTGTCTTGCAGCTGTTTTGCACTGTTGATAAGAGATCTAGAATATTTAATGAACCCAGAGACTAGATAAGAGTGGCCAAACAGAGCCATTCTCCAGTAGCTCACTGGTGCCTTTGCTGAGAAAATATCAAAAATGGTAATAAATGGCATAAAACCAGACTCACATTAAACTCACATTTAAGTGAGTGTATGAACTATGTATCATTGTTACCAATTTACATTTGAACCTATTATTGACTATATGAGTTGTGTGGTTTCAGCTTTGCTCCGTTTATTGAATCCACAAACTCTCAAATGATGGATAGGGTAACCTAGGTACTTTTATGAAAGAGGCGAGAAAATGTTCAGGCCATTCAGATGATTTTGTAGGTTTTCTGCAGATAAAGTTGCTCATATTAACTCTGGCTTCTATGGCAGTTAGATAGATCCAAACAAAGTGAACAAGGAAGTATTAACATTATAGAACTTGAGGAAGTGGATTAAATTCTGTAGCATGAATCTGACACTGGTAGACTTGATTGACATCCCACTTATCTCCTTCAGGCATTAGAGCAGGATGATTTGAGAGAGGGTTAATGCTTTTCTGAGGGAGGTTATTATGTCATCACATCAAAAGAAGGCAATGATTCATCATCTCTTAAAGAAGGCATTTCTTATTTTTGCTATACTTGACCTTTTGGCTCTATCTCCTCTTTTTTTCTGTTTGGTGGGAAAGTTGTTGAAAAGTGGTAAATCAGCCATAGATAATCCTAGAAAGAATGGTTAACTCGATCCATTTCAATTGGGGTTTAGGTCCAGGCATTGACAATGGTCATTCACTGGGACTTGGGTTGGGGAGTACCCCTCCCTCCTCATCTTAAAAGATTTCTTGGTGGCATTTGTCACTAAAATATCATGCTGTACTGCCTGCAGAAGTTTGGAAAGAATGAAAATTTTATTATGATTCTATTCATACCCAGATGGGAGATTCTACTATCTATAAAAAGGTAAAGGTTCCCCTCGGACATATGTGCTAGTCATTCCCGACTCTAGTGGGTGGTGCTTATCTCCGTTTCAAAGCTGAAGAGCCAGTGCTGTCTGAAGATGTCTCCATGGTCATGTGACTGGCATGACTAAATGCCAAAGGCACACGGAATGCTGTTACCTTCCACCAAAGGTGGTCCCTATTTTTCTACTTGCATTTTTTACATGCTTTCAAACTGTTAGGTTGGCAGAAGCTGGGACAAGTAACAGGAGCTCACTCCGTTACATGGCACTAGGGATTCGAACCACTGAACTGCCAACCTTTTGATCGACAAGCTCAGCATCTTAGCCACTGAGCCACTACGTCCCTTTTCTATCACAGTGTCCCTTTTCTACTATCTATAAAGCTACCAAATTGTGTCTTTGATTCTGTCTTTCTACTCCAGTTCTCAGGAGAGGAAGTATTGGAAATTCCCATATTCCACTGAAAGATCCATGAGTTCAGGACAACAAGCCTTTTCAGAAATAATGATTTCACTCCCCTGAGAATATTTTGCCTGAAGAAGTACAATTGGCTTCAATTCTGCTTTTTTGTTTTTCTTCAGGCAAGAAATGGCCTGAAGACTTTTATTCCAACAAGTCTTTGGCCCAGAGCTTAACTATTGGATGACTATTGTTTATTATGCTTTTTGTATTATTTTTCTTTTTTTTTTATTGAAAAGTTTTATAAGAAATACAAACAATTTTCTCCCCCCACCCTTTCCCCTTCCCCACATAATAGAAATTGTACACTTTCTTATACATAAGAAATCCTACTTATACATGTTTCCCTTAAAGAGAGCATTAAATAAAACATTTTAATTATATTCGGATTTGCTCTTTTTTTCCCCCTCATTCCACAACAAACCTTCTTCTTCTCCTCCTTTCTTTCCCTTCCCTCCCTCCTCTTCTCTCCTACTTTCTCCTGCCTCCTCTCCCACCTCATCCTACTTCCCTTCCCTTTCCCACACTTCTCTCTTCTTTCCCCCCTTCTCGCCTTCACTCCTACTCCTGTCCCCTTCCCTTCCCTCCTCCTTTCCTTTCTTCCATTCCTCACCCTCCCTCTCCTCTTCCTACCCCCTCCTCCTCTCTCCTTTCTAACTTCTCTGCTGTGAAATATTTTCCTCCTTTAATGTCTGAGCAACTCCTATATTCTACTCATAGAATATACTGTCTTCTGCTACAACATTTATCTATTGACCCCTTTCCCCCCCATCCCTTATCCCACCCTCCCCACCCCCCCCACCCCGACTTCCCAGAGCAAAAACAGGATATAGTATCTAACAAACATATGCTAAAATAAACTAACAAATTATAAAGTTCAAAACTCTCACATGTTCTTTAACTCCCTTGCTCCAATTCATCAACCTCCCTTTTATATATTCTCAAAACCAATTAAATTAAGTTCATTTTTCCTACTTTAAAAAAAAAAATTTTTTTCCCTTAATGTATAATCCGATACTTTAGCAGTTTTACAAACAGTAAAAATCATGAATAAATTCCATTTCTATACAAACATTACTCCCTAGTGAAATTCTGAATTTAACATTAATCTTCTTCCTTCAAAGAGAAAAAAAAAATTCATCTTAAAATCTATATCTTTTAAAATAATATAACCTTATGTTAAGCATTTTATAAATCTCTTAATACTATTAAAACACATATTTGTCTGATGCCAATTTCAAAATCCACAGGAAGACATCTTTCTTAATCTTCTGTTCTTCTCTTCTTTCCATATTTTTTCCATTCCTTTTTTTTTATAAATTCTTTCAACAGCCCCCCAGTTTTATTTTTGAAACTTTTAAAATGGTGATTTGAGGTTGATGTTTCTGAAATACTCGCTCTCTTCTTGAGATCACGTTTTCTAACTTGAATTCCCCAGTTCGTCTCTTCTTGTTTGTATAATCATTCAGTCCATTTCTTTGTCCATATAGCCAAAATTTGTTGCCATAAAGATTGTCAGCTTGCAATAAAGAAACTATTTGTTGCTTTTCTGTCATTTGAATGGAAACGTCCACCAAAATCTTTGTTTCAACTGTGCCAGCCAGTCTCTTAATCCTGTCCATCTTCTGATCTTCCAAAAACAAATTCTTCTGAATAATTTCCTGCTGTCCCGCTAACAACTGCTTATATTTTCCCAAGCTGTTTTTTGAAAAAGCCCTCTCAATTGTATTCAGCAGGGCTGAAGTAAAAGAGTCTAAAAGTTCTTGAAAAGCCTGGACTGTCACGGCTTGGAAATTTGCTGATTCACCAGCCCTATTGTCAGCCATATTTCAGCCACTTTGTATTCATCCAGCTATCTGGACAACAATTCAACTCTTTTCCACACAGTATAAAAACCAGATTTTAGTTAAAGTCAGTACCAAATTCTTTTCCTCAATACCAAATTCTTTCCATGGACGCTTCCCCTGTAAAACTTTCCCTTAGGGTGTAATCCAGTAGCTGTATCACTGTTGCAAACTTTAACAAGCCTTAACAAGCACTTTCCCTGATAGTTTCCTCCTCCCGCCCTCAGGCGCCATATTCTGCATTTTAAAGCGGAGTTAAAGTGTTACTTGCAAGTTCCTTTTGTTTTCTCCTGATTTGCTCTGTCTGCAATCAAAGTACAGATGTTAAAAGTCCCCCCCGTTGATTTTCAGCAGATTTTGGTCGCAGCTTCTAGCTCCGCTTTCGCGGAGTCGTTCCTGGTCCGGAGCAGCTTGACAGGCTTCAATAGGGAGCCCACACCCTTTGCACCCCAGGATTTCTCCTAGCGCACTTGGGGGGCTCTACCTCCTCCTGTCGACTCTTCTCTCTCCCCTTTGCCCGGGGAGAGGGTTCCAAGCCTCCAGACAGCAGTTTTTCGGCTGTTCTGGGGCTTTTACGGAAGCAGGAAACGGGTGCTCAAAAAGGAGCGTCTTCAAAGCTTGCGGAGCCAAGCGGAAGTCTGTATTATTTTTCTAGCTTTGTTTAGTCTGTACCATGCTGAGTGCTAGTGATTGAGCTATATATAAAAACTATAAAGTAGAATAAATAACTGAATAAATTTACCCGGCTTTTTGACAGTTCCTTTTATTATTGCTTTGTTTTCTTTACTGTACTATACAATTAACAGAAAAACAGAAAAACAGAGTTGGATGGTATGTTGGAGTCTTCTAGTCCAACCCACTGCTCAAGCAGGAGACCCTATACCATTCCAGATAAGTGGCTGTCCAGTCTCTTCCAAAAAGCCTCCAGGGATGGAAGCACTGACAACTTCTGAAGGCAAGCTGTTCCACTGATTAATTGTTCTCATTGTTATGAAATTTATCCTTAGTTCTAGGTTGCTTCTCTCCTTGATTAATTTTCACACATTGTTTCTTGTCTTGCCTTCTGGTGCTTTGGAAAATAGTTGACCCCCTTTTCTTTGTGGCAGCCCCTCAAATATTGGAACATTACTATCATGTCACCCCTAATCCTTCTTTTCACTAGACTAGACATACCAAATCTCTTCATATGCTTTAGCCTCCAAGCCCCTAATCATCTTTGTTGCTTTTTTCTGCACTCTTTCCAGAGTCTCATTTTTTAAATAATATAGTGTCCAACACTGGATGCACTATTCTAAGTGTGGTCTTACTAGGCTTTATAAAGCAGTACTAATACTTCATGTGATCTTGATTATATCCCTCTGTTAATGCAACTCTTTTTGGCCTCCGCGCACCCCATTTTTGGCCCATTTCAGGCAGTGGGGATAGGTAATGGCAGTGATCCCTGCTGCCTGGAACAGGCTGAAAATGGGGCACATTGAGGCCAAAAATGGGGCACGCAGAGGCAGCGATAGGTGGCAGCAGCGATGGGTGGTGACTGTGGTGATGGGCAGTGGCGATACCTGCAGCCCTGGAAAAGCTGATAGGTAGTATTCCGGGCGGCAGATCCAACTGCCAATCAGCTGCTTGTGCTAAATCAGGCTGTGCTGAAGCTGACCAGAATGTTTGCTGTTTGCTGCAAGGAGGTAAATTGCTGGGAGGCAGAAGCCAAAAGGTGGGGGCTGGCAGGTGGGTGGGGCTTTGGCACATTTGCTGTATAAGATGCACAGACATTTCCACCCACTTTTTTTTGGGGGGGGGAGTGCATCTTATACACCAAAAAATACGGTACATACATACTTGTGTACACATATATTACACACACACACACACACACACACACACACACACACAGAGAGAGAGAGAGAGAGAGTGAGTGAATGAGACAGAGAGAAACAGATTTGTATATATCTGTTTTCTTCCTCTATCTAGCCATCTGAGATATACATTAACTATCCTTAAATATTTATTATATAATCACAAGATGTTTTGGCAAATCTGATGCAAAAAAATTGTCAAGATAGGTAATGTAAAAGTAATAGTGAATATTACATAATGTACATTTCTTCAATTGATTTATAAACAAATATATCCGTAAAGCTGATTCTGCAACTGTTGATTCCTAATTGTTCATCTGTTGGAATGAAATACCTTTACTTTAACTTTAGCAAAAGTGCTGCATCCAGGAATTTCAACTGGAGAATTTTTCTTCTTCTTGGAAAAGTCGATACCTGATGTAAGACCATTCTGCAGCTAGAAGAAAAAGCACATTGATCATATCTTTATTCACCTGATGATGTATTCGACATTTATGATGTACAGTTCCACTATTTATATCTTCTTGTTTATACTTTTATGAATTTATTACATTATTGGGTATTATATTGTATGTAAAATACCTCTGAGTGATGTATCACCTGGAAGTTCTGGGCAAGTAAGCAATTTATAAATATTTCATTTCAGATAAATAAAGAACCCATCAACCCTGCTGGCTCTCCTTCAGCTCAATCCTCCTGATGCAATAGAGAGAAAGAGGGATCTTCTATTAGTGCACTGAGAGGCTAGTTTGTCCTACCTAAAAGTCCTTGCACTCTAACTGGTCTCTGAACTTGTTCCATTTTCTGTCTTGCCTTTAAAATTATAAGATCAAGGACATTTTATTCTATTGTTTTTAATGAGTTACAATCAAATATTTCAGCCTCAAAAGCAAAGTAAAAATGATAAGAAGAAAAATATAATATCTCTGCTGGCAGTTCACTATACTCAGATTTAGCTCTTGTCTTTATTACGTAGATTATTCACAGATGATAAAATAACATCCAATTTATAGAACCAGCCATTTCTCATTATTTCAGTCCAACAAATTATCAAGATATGAAAGGTTGTCAAAGGCAAAGGATATTATTTTGTCTCTAATACAGTACTCCTCCACATACTGTCAATCAAAGTTCAAATATTTGATTGAGCAGTCAGACATTCCCAGGACAAAACTCTAAAGGGGTCTTATGTCTCTGATGACCTGCTCTCTCAAATATGCTTTGTGGAGTGGGGGGGGGGGTTCCCTTTGCTTTGAAAGGCAAAGTGGCCCCTTCACTCTGTCTGTTCTAATTTTTCTGGGACTCAATAGATGGAAAAGCTTTCTGATATCCACATATGCACATCTCTTCTGATCATTTGCAGTAATCACCTGGAAGTGTCTTCCAGCTGTTTGTTTATTCATGTCAGAAGCATCACAATTTAAATAAGGCACACTGTATGATATAAATCACCCAGCTAATGGAAGTTCTGAGGGAGAAGTTTCAAGATGATGTAAAACACCTTGGTAAGATAAAACTCATTGCCTTGAAATCTTGACAACTATAATATTTGCATAGCAAAGCAAAGCAAAGCAAAAAAAAAAATCCTCACATTATTTCCATAATCTCACCTGTATAGTTCCCCCTCCATAGTATCGCTTAGTACAGTCATACTCATGTACCAAACAGTTCAAACCCATATGAGGTTCATAGCCCTAGCAACATGAAACAGCTGTATTACATAATTCCCATAGTTAAGATTACATTTAATCCCTTAATGCAACATATAAAATTCCAGATAGCATGGATAAATCAGATTACTCTGAGATCACTTTTATTCAATTTTTTAAAATACAGAGCTGGTCATGATCAGCATAATGCCAATCAAATAGACCTGACAATATTTCCCTGAAGCACTGTATAAATCCACTGTACTTTGGGACCAAGAATACTAGGACAGCAGTTTGTTGGAGATGTAATAAGGACCACACTTCTTCAAAACAGAGGTTTTTACAATGTCATATACTTACTTTGGGAAAAAAGTAGTGGACCATATAAATATGATTGGGTGACAAAATCTAAAATTTTCAGAGGATAATATTCTCTTGAATTACATATCTAGTATTTGACAACACAACAACTCTAAGAATGGCTAAAAAAGTGTTGCAGCAGTTGAAAAATAAATTATGGCCCCATTTTCTCAATGGATTGAAAACCTGATTCCCTATAGATCATGGGTGTCAAACACATGGCGTCCCATTGCTGTCACGACAGTTTTTCCCTTTGCAGAACTGGGATGGGCGTGGCCTGCACATGACGCATCCAGCCCATGGACCACCAGTTTGACACTCCTGCTATAGATGTAGAGGTTCCATGGATAAGTATTATGAAACATGGGACTTATATTATGGGAAATATACACTATATACTTATATAAGGTTTATATTATATAATTGTATATAGAATTGTATCTATGTACTGTTGTAATGTCATATTATATAGTGTACGTTTTTCTGTTGTATTTTTTCCAATTATTTCTTAAACAATGTTAGAGTTTTTTATCTATCTATCTCTATCTATCTATCTATCTATCTATCTATCTATCTATCTATCTATCTATCATCTATCTATCTATCTATCTATCAATCTATCTATCTATCCATATATCTATCTGTCTGTCTATCTATCTATCTATCTATCTATCTATCTATCTATCTATCTATCTATCTATCTGAGAATTAAGATTAAGAAATACAAAATATAAATAAATAAATAAATAAATAAATAAATAAATAAATAAATAAATAAATTTAGTGTTTGTTCTTGTTTGGTTTTTTTCTCTTTATATTACTATTTTAAAAGCAATAATATAAAAATTAAAAGCAGGGTCCAGGAAGAGGGCCTTCTCTGATGTTGCTCATACCCTCTGAAACATCTTGTCCCCAGATGTGAGTATCTTTTCATAAGGTCCTAGCTGTGCCAATTGGCTTTGGGTACCAGTGGGGGATCAGTGCAATGGAGGTGGTTGATTAAGTAATAACAGATCCCACCACTACCCCACTCCATCCCTGCTCTCCCCATGTATCTTTGATTGTAAGGTTTGATTTTAACATTTTATATTTTAACTAAGATGCCTACTCAGAGTTACCCTAGGGTAAGATGGGCAGCCAATTAGTTTTATAAATAAGAAAGAGAGGTGGGATTTATAAGAATTGATAGAATTGATTTAAAAAGCTAGGAACCTCCTCATCATCATCATCATAAATGTATCTAGGCAAAGATATTCTCAGCTGATTGTCAATAGTGAAAGGACTTCATTCAAGTAGAACATGGCACTTCCCTTGGAGTACCAAGGGAAGGACTTTTAAAGGTAAGCTTAAATTCTAATAAAGTACTGTATATGAGAACAGGTTTTCTTGGAGCAATTGGCTATTTTTTTTCCTTAGAGCAGAAAAGAAATTCATTAATTTGAGGATATTTTGTCTTTTTCCCCCCAAGAAAACTTTGTTAACTTTTCTTGCTCCACTGGCACACCAAGGATGGTGCTGTAGTTGGTGGTCTGCAGCATACCCTGCCTTTCCTAACCTGTAGCCTCCTGCCAGGTGTACTGTTCCTCAAGAAACAGTGTATAAAATCATGTTCTTCAGCTCCATGGCCAAGATTAATATTAAGTTATAGAGAAATTATGACTCAAACTGGAATTGGAAGGGAAATGCCTATGACTCAAGTTCTAAGTTCCATACGGAGGAGCATCATTTCCTGCCTTTGCTGTATATTATCAAGAAAGCCCCACAGCAATTATGAAACTTTTCATTCTTTCAATACTCAGGAGATATTTATACTTTTTAGTTTGAAATATGAATTTTATTTTAGCTTTTTCTCTTACACTCAGACTTCTATTTCTGTTTATTCAACTCATTTTTATATTCTTTTGCCCTTTTTCTTGTAAGTGAATAAAGTTAGTGGTGGGACTAAATAGTACAGCTCACCTGAGATCAGAATGGCTACTAGGCTCATATACTTAAGAAGACAGATGCAAAGCATCAAAGGAGATCTGAATTTGATCTGGAGTTTCTATCAGCCAGACTTCAGTATTACCATATTAGATTTCAGAAGATGATTATATAGATGAGTTTCCCTATGGGTTAATTTGAAATATAAACATGTGAATCTGTATCATCATCTTGATGCCACCTTATCCTAAATTGCAATCTCTTTTCATGCAATCCAATGACAGGCAAAGAATCAATTCCAGCTTTATTATTGTCACATCCTGACAATTTATGTCATGCTCTTGTTTTAGCAAAATGTAAAATGGGAAAGGCAGAAACGAAGCATCTGTGGGTATTGCATGATCTACCAGAGGATGGGCAATTAATTTTCCCAAAGGGCCACATGTTGTGGAGGGGCTGCCACCCCCACCAAAGCCCCATCGCACCACATACTTAGAAGAAAATAGTCAACTGATGGAATATGTAAATGCAAATAATCTATTTTTACATGAGATTTACAATCACTTTTTTTATATATAAAAAAGATTGATTGCAAAATGAGAAGGACTTGTACTCTATAACTATATCTGTATTGATTTGCAAATCAATAAGATGTATCATTAATGGAGAGGATGTTTTACTTAGCCGATATTTTTGTTGTGGCCTGTAATGATAATAATGTCATTGTTGATTTAATGACATGAATTGCATCTCACTTTAGGCTATGCAGTTGGAAAAGAGTAAGAAGTATTATATTAAAATGCTTATTCCCAATCACGTATTGCTTCAGCTGGTTTTCTAAATGTTTTCCAGAAGGAAATAAATTGGATTAAGACCTGAGGATTTCCTTTATTTCTATTCCCTTAGCACCTAGCCCTGCAACTTCACTAAGAAGGAACCAGCAAGTTCCTGAAGCATGTTGCTGGTTCCAGTGGTTTCTGTCCATCCTACCACATCTGCAATGATGAGTATGCTCCAGGTTCCTTCTGTATACTAACAAAAATGCCTTCTTTGTCATGACACTTGCCCTATGAACCCTGTGAAGTTTGGATAGACCTGATCCTGTTGTCTTTTGGAAAGTCTTAAAGACTTGTTTTCCCTCTTAGATTTTAGGATCAAAGTGTTAGTAGAATCAAGTTTGTGTTTTTGACCTGTGGCAAATGTGAAGTTATTTTTTTATCTGTCATCTTTTTATCTACTATTTTTATATGTTAGCTTCCATTTTTATGCTTATTAGCTTTCCAGAGATATCTCCATAAAAAAAATGACAACCATATAAATACCATGTATAAATAAATTTGCATATACTTTGAAGTACCTCTTCCCCCAAATGATGGAGACATCAAATACCACTACATTTTTTTAATTAGCTCTTGAGCTTTTCCTGTTATATAGTCGTATAGCAGAGTGATGTACCATTAAACAGTAATAACACCTTAGCTTCCTAGGAGCAAATGGATTTTAGTTGCCACTTTAACGTATAATGAATGATATACCTAAGACATTCATCAACAAGAAAGTATTTTGGAGCATTAACAGCCTTGCTTAATGACTATTGCATTGCTTAGCATGTCACAACCTTGAATAAATACACTGAATAAATTGCTATATAAAACTGATGTTTTTGTGTTGCAAATGCTCTTGAAGAATTTCAGATTGAAATATTCATTCATCCCTTACTGCGTGTTTTGTTTGCTCTCAGCGTACACTCAAAACCCATATCCCTGTTTGTATAATTCAGATATGCATGGTTGCCCAGGATCATTCTAAAAGAAAAATGCCCAATTAAACAAAAAGGATAATAGAAAACAAAATAGTGAAGAACCTTGGAAAAAAGAATACTTGGAACCTTGGAAACATATTGAAGTCTCAAGAATGAACCTGAATTTCAGGATTTTGAAAAGAAGCTTACATGTGAATATATTTAGCTATTCACAAACTATTTATTTTGAATACAGAAGGTTGTAATAGCTTACCTCTATATAGCTTTAAAAAAGAGTAATATTGCTTTCTTATAAGTTCATGAAATATAAAAATCCTATTACTATCATGCTATGTCAATAGCCATGAATGATATAATGTTGCCTATGTTTGAGTTCACAGAAAGAATCCAGCTCTCACATTTGAAGTTAGTGGATTAGTTCTGCAATCTGTCAACTTTTAATCAATAAAATTAAAAGAAAAAAATAAAATAAAATAAAGAAACAAATACAATTGATGAAAAGTCACCTAGATCCAGAGAACATTGTTTATTGATGTTTATCTCAAATGGAACTTAATTAAAAGAAAGCTACTATTCTGACAATATATTAATCTGAACAAGAGTTAACGCAATTCCAAATGAGATCATACCTGATAAATTGCTTTCTTCAAGAGAACACAGTTTGATCCCTCCTCAAAGCATTTAAATAAGTAAGAACCATAGGAAGATTATTATTAACTTTTAATGGTTCTGTAAGAATCTAATATTTTGATTATAATTCTGGAACATTCTTATGAAGTAGAAAATTTTGTGTGTGTGTGTGTGTGTGTGTGTGGATTTGAATACAGAGAATGTTTATGGAATGAAATCATACATTTTTCTCACTTTTCTGTTTTACCATCAGATCAATTGATGACTTCTATGTATGACTTATCGCAGGTCAACCATCTCAGTAATATCATCAAAAGAGCACCATATTTTTCAAAGAAGCTAATTCCCATATCAACACACTACATGCTAAGTCATTGAACTATGTTGTAGTAAGTGATATGTACACTTGTAACAAGTCTTTTAATCAATATAACAGTTTAAATAGGGTACGAGCAAACCAACTTCACAAAGGAGAAAAAAGTTTTCACCCTACCATAGCAGTAGCCTGAAGTAGTCACAATTTCCCCAAATTTCATTCCCTTGGGAGTCATGGGTCCCAGATTTTGTAAGTTAGGCCATTTTAGTACCTTGGTTCAAAAATCAATGTCCTGTGATGCATTGTTTCACCCTGTTAAAAGTTATAGAAATGATAGCTTTAGTAGTATATAGATCAGAGATGGCTTTCAACAGGTTCTGACCAGTTCTGGAGAACCAGTAGTGGAAATTTTGAGTAGTTCAGAGAACCCATAAATACCACCTCTGACTGGCCTTGCCCCCATCTATTCTCTTCCTCCCGAGTCCCAGCTGATCAGGAGGAAATGGGGGTTTTGCAGTAACCTTCCCCTGGAATGGGGAGGGAATGGAGATTTTACAGTAGCCTTCACCTGGTGTAGGGTGGGAATGGAGGTTTTAGAGTATCCTTCCCCTGCCATGCCCACCAAGCCACACCCACAGAACAGGTAGTAAAAAAATTTGAATCCCACCACTGATACAGATGATATAAAAATATCATCAAAATATAAAGCAAATTAAACTATTTATAAAGAATGCAGAAAAGGAGATGAAAAGCATGGAAGAAATGAAGTACTCTAAATTAAAGGTAAGATAATATATTAGAGTTCACTCAACAACAACAATTTATATATCTCCATATCTCTGTTGTTGTTGTTGTATATATCTCCACTCAAATAATTGGGTAGAAAGAAGAGGACTGCTTCTCCTATGCCTTCTCTGAGAACTCTTTTTTTTTTTTTTTAATTTGATTTATATGCCGCCCTTCTCCGGAGACTCAGGGCGGCTTACAATGCGTTAAGCAATAGCCTTCATTCTTTTGTATATTTTATACAAAGTCAGCTTATTGCCCCCACAAACTGGGTCCTCATTTCACCTACCTTAGAAAGGATGGAAGGCTGAGTCAACCTTGAGCCTTGGAGAGATTCGAACCAGCAGAAATTGCAGGCAGCTGTGTTAATAACAGGGTGCACTAAACCCCTGTACTATCAAGGCTCTTATGATTTTGTGGACAAATCATTATAATGTGAATGTTCATTCACCTTCTCCCCAAAAAGGAGGGATGGGAAAAAATGTTATTGCACAAAAGCCCAAAGACATTTTAAGCAGTATTTTTTATTATTATTAAGGGCACTGCAGAATGACTAATACCAGGGGTGTCCAACTTTGGCATCTTTAAGACCTGTAGACTTCAACTCCCAGAATTTCCCAGCCAGTATTGCTGGGAGTTGAAGTCCACAGGGCTTAAAGTTACTAAGATTGGATACCCCTGGCTTATACAGTTTACTCATGTAAAACATCCAAGTTTAAAATGGAATAAAGTCTCAACACTCAGGATAATATATTGCTTGAGTCATATAACCATACAATAAATGGTACCATTTAAATCTACTAATTTTATCTGTAAAATACTTATATATGCATGTCAAATAATCTGGAACTAATACAGCAAAGGACCCTTTATGCAAAGCAAAAGTCTAAGTTATTTAAAGCCAAGTTTTAAAACCGTTTTCTTGGCTTATCTTCTTTTATCATTTTTTGTTTCAGTTTTTACATCCTTGAATAACAAAGTGAAGGTACACTTTCTTTAACAGATCCCTCAGAAATGCCTCAATATTTTTTGTTCAACCAAAAATGGTTTGTTTTCAACAATGAATTCATTTTACCTGTGCTTACCAACTAAAACAATGCCAATTACAAGTCACTAGCCAGCTTATTTTGAGAAAGAACAGCTGCTTTAACTTCCAAGGTTAATGAGATTTTTTTTTGTCTATGAAAAAGTGCTGTTCTATTCTTAAAGGGAAATGACCTTAATGTATCTGGCTGAACAGAATAATAAGCTTCGGAAAAATGAATTAATACCTTTGCTTCTGGTGAATATATCAGGAAATGATGGGGAAGTGGAAAACCTCCAAGAATCAAATCAACGTAAATATTGAATGTCTTCGTTTGGTCCTTGGGGATTAAGTTAGTCAGTCTCAATCCATTTAAATATCCTTTTTAAAATAAAGGTGTTTCATTACTATCCTTACTTTGTTCCATAACTCAGAATCATAGCTCTGACTTTCTGATGTGAATTTTTCACATAAAATGCTTTAGTAAATAATAATTTACATTTGGAGACATGCACATTTGTTTATATATTGAAGATTCATACCAGGGGTGAAATGCTCCCGGTTTGGACCGGATCGCCCATTCCAGTAGCGATGGTGGCGGGTGGTTCCGAGAACCGGAAAAATCCCTGCCCTCCCCCCCCATGCCCAGCTGAGCTGCGCAATCATCAGAGACTTTTTTTAATTTTTAAAAGCATTTTTTCTATAACCTCTTCAGCTGAAAAAATGCTTTTAAAAGTAAAAAGTAAAAAAAAAAGCCTCTGATGATCACGCAGCTCAGCTGGGATCGTCAGAAGCTTTAAAAAGTATTTTTTCTACAACCTCTTCAGCCAAGTTGCCTGATTGTCAGAGGTTTTTAAAAGCATTTTTTTACAACCTCTTCGGCCGAAGAGGTTGTAGAAAAAATGGTTTTAAAAGTTTTTTTAAAAAAAGTTGGCCACGCCCACCCAGTCACATTACCCCCCACCAAGCCATGCCCACAGAACCAGTAGTAACAAATTTTACATTTCACCACTGATTCATAGGTTTAGGTTTTAGGTTTTATTTGATTTATATACCGCCCTACTCCCGAAGGACTCAGGGTGGTGAACAGCCACAAGATAAAACACATAAATACAAAATTTAAAAGCAAAATAAAACCGAATTAAACAATTTGACCCAAGACAGATTTAAAACACCCCAATAATTAAGAACAGATTTAAAATTTACATTTTAAAAGAGAAAAAGGGAAAGTTAGGCCAGGCCAGCCTGTTGGCATAAAAAGGTCTGGAGACGCGGCGGAAGGTGTGCAGATCCGGGATCCTCTGTATCTCTGGAGGGAGCTCATTCCAGATAGTAGGTGCCCCCACAGAGAAGGCTTTCCCCCTGGGGGCTGCCAGTCAACATTGTTTGGCCAACGACACCCGGAGGAGCCCCTCTCTATGAGAGCGTATCGGCCGGTAGGAGGCTACTGGTGGCAGCAGTGGGCCCGCAGATAACCAGGTCCTAAGCCATGGAGCGCTCTAAAGGTGGTAACCAAAACCTTGAAGCGCACACGGAAGACCACCGGGAGCCAGTGCAGCTCTTGCAGGAGAGGTGTTACATGGGAACACCATTGTTGTGGCCCCGCCCTCTGAGCCTATCCCATCGGAGGAAGAAAGCTCCGAGCATGAGGAAGAGGAGTCAGCCAGGCCTCCCTCTCCAGGCCCCTCCCCTCTGGCACTGTCTCAGGTGCCGGCCGAGGAACAGGAGATTAGCAGGGAGACAGGTGTCTCGGATGAGAGTGAAGGAGAGACATCATTCCTGGACGCACGCCTCTGAAGGCGTGATAAACGATTGCAGCAGCTCAGGAGGCGTGCTAGGGATTAGAACTGAGTCACTGGACCACACCCCAGAGACTATATAATAGAGGGTGGTGGCCAGTGATCCCTGTGACGAACAAAAATAAACCTTGGATAGTCACTAGAGCATCGTCCGAAACTGCTGAGAGGAATATTTATTTTTGTTGGACTCTTGTATGCTGAGTATATTATCTTTCTGTTTTCTGTGGAAATAAAAGCACTTGGCAGACGGTGTGTATATCGCTGCCAAGTTGGAGATAAAGACCTGGGTGTGTGCCAAGTGCTTCCTTAACCCTCAGCTGGCGGTGTTTGTGTGTGTGTGTGGACGGGGACAGATCAACCATGTCGCTCCCATAACCACCCACACAGCAGCACTCTGCGCCAGTTGTAGCCTCCGGGTGCTCCTCAAGGGGAGCCCCATGTAGAGAGCGTTACAGTAGTCCAGGCGGGAAGTGATGAGGGCATGAGTGACCATGCGTAAGGAGTCCTGATCCAGAAAGGGACTCAACTGGTGAATCAGGAGAACCTGATGAAAAATCCTCCCGGTCACGGCCGTCAAGTGCTCTTCTAAAGACAGCCGTGAATCCAGGAGGACACCCAAGTTGCGACCTCTCTCCGTGGGAGCCAGCAATTCACCCTCAATAGTCAGTGATGGCACCAACTGACTATATGGGGACGTCGGAAACCACAGCCACTCGGTCTTGGATGGGTTGAGCCTGAGCCTGTTTCTCCCCATCCAGATCCGCACGGCCTCCAGGCACCGGGACATCACTTCAAGGGCATCGTTGGGGTGGTCCGGGGTGGAGATGTATAGCTGAGTGTCATCAGCGTACTGATGGTACTCCACCCCGAAACACGGATTATCTCGCCCAGCGGCTTTATATAAATGTTGAACAGAAGGGGCAAGAGGACCGACCCTTGTGGCACCCCACATATGAGGCACCTCAGAGTCGACTTCTGCCCCCCTTGCATGTAATAAAAATTTGTTAATAATGTTTCTGTCCAACTGGACATTTGGTTAAAAGAAATCATTTTGCATTGGCCACAATTGCAGTAGTCACATGGATGGGAAGATACTGTAATAGTTTTTGTTTAACAATGAGACTTTTTTGCACCTAAATTGTTTCTAACAAGTATATGATTTAAACAGTTACTTTTCTTATGCGGTTGTGTTGCATCTTTATACAATGAATTTGCTGTACGATGAAACATCAAACTCCATTAGAATTTATTTGTTTTATTTATAACCCATCTTTATTATTTTTATAAACTCAAGGCAGTGAACATTCCTAATATTCCTTCCTATTATTTTCCCATAACAACAAAGCTGTGAGGTGAGTTTGGCTGGCCAAAAGTCACCTGGCTGGACTAGAACTCACAGTTTCTCAATTGACTGTGCAAGCAGTCTTGGGCATCCCTAAAATTGTAGCATCTCTGATATATGAGCTGCATTGGGTGCTTCTGGATTCAATTCAAGATGTTGGTTATCATCTTTAAGCCCTTTGTGGTATTGGACCACATGACCTGAAGGACTGCTTCATCCCAATTGTATTTTCCCATCCCACCCATCAGACAGGGAGGATATTTTGTGGATCCTATTGGTTAAAGAATTTCACCTGGCAGAATCCAGGAAAGAAGCCTTTTCTAATATTGCCCATGCCTTAAAGAACATCTTGCCCCAGAGGTGAAGAAGCCCCCCCCCCTTTTCTGACCTTCATTGGGGTCAAAGAGTGTTAGGCAATCTTGGGCATAGTTGGTGTCATAAGAATGTTCTCTCCACCTTTTTAACTTTTAATATTGGCATCCTACCATTTAATGATGTTTTTAATGTTGTTCTTACTTAAGCAATTATTTCTGATCTGTTTAAACTGTTCTAATAGTGTTCTAATTCTGACATGATTTTATTGCAAGCTGCCGGAGTCACTTAAGTGAGATGAGTTGTATAAAAATGTGAGAAATGAAGGAAGGAAGGAAGGGAGGGAGGGAGGGAGGGAGGGGAGAAAGGAAGGAAGGAAGGGAGGGAGGGAGGGAAGGGAGGGAGGGAAAGGAGAAGTGAAAGAAGGAAGGAGGGAGGGAGGCAGGGAGGGAAGGAAGGGAGGGAGGGAGGGAGGGAGGAAGGAAGGAAGGAAGGAAGGAAGGAAGGAAGGAAGGAAGGAAGATACTATCTTTTCTCTAATCAAAGAAGTTAATTTAGCCATCTCTTCAAGTCCCATCACCTTTATCAACCATTTCTCCATTGTGAATAGTGTTAAAACTTACCAGTTTTCAGCCTTGTAATAATCTTGCAGCAACTATCATGTAAAAACAAAGTTGTATGACTTTTTTCTACTTGCCTGCATATTAGTTGCAAAAGAAAAGCCACTGGTTTCAATTGTACTTTAGCCTTTAAAATCTTTTTGAATTAATTGTAGTCTAAAATTGTATAACTCTTCTTCTATGAAGAAAAAAAGTAAGAGAAAACAAGTTACAATAGGTTAAGTGAATGTGTGGAATTGCCTGAAGAGTATTAACTGCTCATTTCATCAGTAATGAGAAAGATCTGAAGACAGAAATGACAAAATATTAACCAATTAAAACAAACTTGATCTATACTGCACACATCTCTCTATACCCAAAATTAACACATAATTATTCAAGCAGAATTTTATTTTGATACTCACAGATTTCCCACGTGACTGTTGAGGAGAGAAATGGATGTGTCTGCTTATTAAATGCTGCATTTCTAAAATACTAACAACTCTTGAAATGTCCTTTTGGACAGAGTTCAGACAAGATGATCAAACAAAAATAAAATTTGACAATTAGATGACAAAGCTACTTGTCATGGCCTAGTTCTTATTTTCCAAGTATGGCCGTTAAATGGGCACCATAGTTGTGAGTGATCTGCTTACAAGATATTGCATTATGTTTTGATAACAGAATGCCAGAGAAATGTAATAAAACCTAAGTTCTGTCCTTTAGGGCAGATTTTAATGTCTTAATGGACAAATCTTATGCTTTAAAGTCATAGTCATGCTAGAGAACAGCTAAAAAACCAGTGGGAAGCAGGCAATTGGAATACAACAGAATCCCTATCCTCACTTACATAACTTAATCAAATTCTTTGATTAATAAATGCTAAAAATCTGGTGACATTTGAGTAAAGGATCTGGTTAGAAAGGTTAAATTGACAATAGGCCATTGCAACTCTGCTTTGTCCTTATATAGTTCTGAAATCTAAGATATAGTGCTGGGAGAAACTTATTTCTCTTCATCTAACAGGACTCTTAATGCAAGCTGGACACATACTACTTGGCAAGGCTCAAATTTTATTAAATCAGGTATTTACAGTTTGAAGTTCAGCAATTACTTGTTGAAACTAATTATATCTAAACAACCAGTACATGTTCCATTCCATTCTCCTTTTCAAACAATTATTTTGCAATAGGTGGAAATCATATCTGGGTACTTTTGCTGAATAGTATTTTTCATAATATTTCAGTTCAATGGCAAAGTTACTGGTGAATTTGAAAAACAGATGCATTCCAAAATAATTTTAATTATACTTGGAAAAATTCACATAATATCTTCCATGTACCAGATGATCCTAAATAATTTTGAGGAAAGACATGAATAAACTTTCCATTAATAATTGCTTTAAATAATATTTAAAGATAGAAACAATTTAAATTATAAAACTACAAAAAACATACAAAACAAATTGTGGAACGTGGTTATGAGTTGGTTCTTTGAATGCCTGTGTAAAAAAAAAAAAACCCTGCAATTAAAATAAAGAAAAAGAGGAAAGTATTATGGCCTGAAGCTATCCAGCTATTTACTATACAGTGAGCCAGAAGGAATAATCCTCTTTGTATCTAGAAAAATTAGTCCCTTGCTTTTGCTAGGGATAACCAGATTAAAGATGTTTTGGGGTATGTGGGAAATGTCTCAACTTTGCTAACTTTTTCAAATCTTTATAAATTTGAAATGCATTCCAATAGAAGCCAAAATAAAAGTCTCCTGTCTATAGAAAATTATATTTAGAGAGATCTAGATGACTACCTTTTTCAGAGACCCTCTACGATGTTGGATATAGCCATAGTACTAATATAGCATTTTACTATTAATGACAGTTTCAAGGTCTAATCTGCAAAACTCCTATGAGCCATCAGTTCTCTTTCCTGCCATCTATTGGCCATCCAAATTCTGGCAGCCCTTGTTTTAGTTGGGGGGGAAAAACATCTCATAGAGCAAAAATGTGACATGATCTTTCCCAGATAAATAGAACTGGAGATAGTTATCTTGGCTGCTGGCAGAGGGTTGAAACTCTACAATTTATATGGAAATGGAAAGCAACGTCATTCAGTTAGAGGTTAAATCCACACAAAACAAACACACTGTGCATCTGTATAGTAACAGCTTTCTGAAGATGTTATTTAAAAGCATCTGATGATGAAAAGGACTTAAAAGTTGGTGCTATAATTAATTTGTTTTTAAGATGCATTTTTTTTGAACCTGAGAATTTTTTTCAAAAAAACTGGGATCCTTTTTTCATGATGTTGGAAGCTGGTCTGCATCAGTCACACCAAAGATGGTCATATCATAAAAGGAGATAAATGAGCTTGATCTTGTTTCATGCTCTTGTCTGGATGGAGTGTTTGGTATCATAGAATCAAGAGATGGAAGAAGTCATTTTGGCCATTGACTCCAATATCCTCTTATGTGCAGAAATTGAAACAAAATAACCTTTGACCAATGGCTGTCTAGCCTTAAATGAAGGCTAGCTGACCATCTTTCTGGGTCACTGGTTACAATGCTAAACTGCTCTTATTGTTGGGAGCGTGATTTTTTTTCATCTGTCTTCCTTTAAATTCCAGTATCTATAGCCTGCTCTCCGGAATATTAGAGAATATATCTTGACCTTCTTTTGTGAAACTTTTTTTTTAGTATTTTAAATGCACTAAAATAGTCCCATTTTTGTCATCTTTTTGCAGGGCTAAATGTAGCTTCTTCCATTTTTCTTCATCAACTTTACTTTCTGGTTCCCTAATTATCTTTATTACCCTTCTTTTAACCTGTTCCAGTTTGTCTGAATCAAACCTAAAATAATATGTCTAGAACAGGGCCCACTCAAGGTAGAAAATGATCAAAACTAAGTAAGTTGAAACTATTATCTCATATAATTGGAAACTATTTTTATTGGTGCAGCCTAAAATGACATTTGCCTCATATTCAGTTTCTTATCAACAACTCTAGCAAGATCTTTTTCACAATAGAATTGCCAAAATATTCTCATTCTAAACTATTGCATTTAATTTTTGTTTAAAAGTGTATGCCTTTGTCACTTCTCAGATTTATCCTATTATTTTCACCTCACTTTTCTAACATATCAAAATTATTTTGAATTTTATTGCTGTCTTTTATTTGTAGATACAATTTTGTAGCACTTGCAGTAACAACAAAGCTCGCAGATAAACTGTTTATCTCTAGTCCCACTTCATTCTACCCAAATCTTGTATTGCTTTTTAAATGGGAAAGATAAGTGGCTTGAAATATGATGTATTGCACTATGCTTAATGCAAATAGTAAAAAAAAAAAAAAAAAAAAAAACCATTCCAGGAACAAACTCTAATTATTGATTCAGTGTAAATCTTAAACTAAGATTAAACATAGTTTTAAAAATAAAGGAAGACTTTAAAACTCACTTTTAACCTAGCCAGATCTTCAAGGTCCATTTTAAGGGTGGCAAAGGGAAACTGTTCCAGAGGGGTCTATGACATAGCCAACTCTCCACAGCCTGCTTGCCACAGCCAACTTGCCATGGCCAACTTGATGCAGGACAACTCACTGTGGGACAAGAGTTACACTAATATCAAAGAAATGGGGGAATAGAATCATTAAAGAAATAATGCAAAATGGGGAACAGAATGAAATGTGAATGGCAATAATTAAAATAATTTTTATTTATTTTAAATAATTAAATATAATTGTTAAATTGTCCTGCAATGAGTTGTCTTGCAGCAAGTTGACCGTGGCGAGTTTGCCTGCTGCAAGTTAGCTGTGGCGAGTTGGCCACAGTGAGTTTGCCACAGCAAACTCACTGTGGCATGTTGTCCCATTCCCGTTCCAGAGAACAGGCACCGGAGCAGAGAAGGCAAGCTGCCTAGGTCCCGTCAAATGAACCTGTTTAAAAATGGTCGCTGAAATATGCTCATGTTGTCTAATCTTATCAGACTGGCAGAAGCAATGAGGGAAAGGTGATTTCCAGACAATGACATTCTAGACCATGAAGATGTTTATAGATCACTCACATCTTGAATTTCACCCAGTAGCTGACTGGTAACCAGTGCCCTTTATGAAAAAAAAGTGTTACATGGGCATATTATAATGTGTTCATTATGGTCCACACTGTCACATTCTGCATCAGCTGAAGCTTCTGATGGAAACCAGCCCATTGGGCCAAGAGGGCATCTCCAAAACCTTAGGGGTATCTTTTGTTAAGCACTCCCACTTTATCTGAAGAGCTTTTCAATACAAGGGTACTCTAAATAACTATGAGGAGAAGAACAACAGCATCCCTTTTGAAGTTATCCATCAACAGAGAACACTGGAAAGAAAACAGAGCAGACTTAGCAATCAACGTGGCAACAAATCCACTATGGTGGGATACATTATTTTTCTACTTAAATTAACATTGTTTGTAAAGATCTATATTGTCTTTTTGTTGCATTCTTAATGGCATTTCTCTATTTAGAAACTTAGAGAGATGTGAACAGGTAGGGCAGATTATCTCAACTCACTAGTTTGAGGTCTACAGCTCACAAATGAACTATATTAATCTAATCCTACTTCTCCCTCACCACCATTCCAGTGGTGGGTTCCTGCTAGTTTGGCCCGTTTTGGCCGAGCCGGTAGTGGTGACGATATGACATCACCGAACTGGTTCTCTTTGTTCGGGAGCTGGGCCCTCCTGCCCCCTGCGTTACTCTGACCTTTTATTTGGCCCTGCCCCCAATCTATTCACTGCCTCCCGAGTCCCAGCTGGTCAGCTAGAAGGAAAAAAAACTGTTTAAACTCTTGTTGTGGGGCTTCAAAGGACCACCTACAGCTGATCAGTGTTAAAAGGCAGTGTGGTGGTAGACCAGTGCACTCAAAAAATAAATGGGTATACCGGTGCCTCCAAAAACAAATGGGTAGACCGGAACGTTCCAAGAACAAATGGGTAGACCGGTACAGCTCTGCAAGCAGTTAAAAGCCTGGTAGACCAGTACCTCTGCTAAATCCTAAAGAATTGTCACATGACCATCAAACCACACCCACAAAATAAGCTACGCCCACAGAACCGGTAGTAAAAAAATTTAGAACCCACCCCTGCACCATTCAATCAATCAATCAATCAATCAATCAATCAATGAATCAGAAGAAGCAAAGAAGACTATATATACCATTTTGGAACAACATTTAATTCTGTGTTCTCCTTTGTCTCACATGAACACACACATAATACAGTCTTTTGATAATCCACATAAATTTCTTGGCTGAACTTTGATTTTGCAATGACCTGGGGAAATTGAATTTAAAATCTTTTTAGCTGAAAAGAATTGCCTCAAGAACCATCTGAAGATTTATAGTCATCAGCTGTATTTTAGCATATGCTTCAAAAATTGTGTCAGAAAAATACCTACATTGGTAAATACTTTGATGAAACTTTCAGAAAAATTTCCATCTGCATTGCTGCTCAGTTTTATTTTATCTCTGTGACAGTTCTTTAAAGATCTTCTATCATATAGATCAGTGTTTCTCAAACTTGGCAACTTTAAGATGTGTGAACTTCAACTATTAGAATTCCCCAGTCAGCCATGGTAGGTAGTTGAAGTCCACACATCTTAAACTTGTCAAGTTTGAGAAAGACTAATGTAGATCTTTAACTCTATGTAAGAAAAGAGCATGTCATCCAAAGATAGCTCAAGGAGCAGAAAGACAAGACATATGTAAGCATATTTACTTACTTCATGGAGCAAATATCAGTTTGTAACAGGCATATATGTTAACCGACAGCATCAACTTGCTTTCTAATAAAGTGCCAGCTGCAGCAAAATATAATAACCAATCAAATAATATATGGCTTTATATTTCTTTACCACAGGCAAGGAACCAGAACATAAAGATGCTAGAGAATAATTTCTTTCTCTCTTCTATTGCTTGATTTTTGTTTGGGGAAGCAGTTATTTCTGCTTCTATTTGCAGAAGGTTATGTATTCCATTTTACTCCAGATCATAGTGGCAACGTCATATCTTCATCTTTGAAATAGGAGGTTGAAAATATCTAATGGTCCATAGGATGTATCTCAGGGATGATAAGATCACACCTAAAGTCTTGATTCAATATGCATAATTAATTTGTTTGAACTGGAAGAAAGGGAGGGAATGATTATATCTAGTAATTAGGCTTTTTAATGTTCATAGCATTTTAGTTTGAAAAGCATTTTAGGAGTAAACTGTATAACAAATATAGAACGCATGGTATTAAACCAATGATAAAGGCAGTTTTATCTTTTAAATTGTAAAAAATTGTAAGAAGTATTAACAAAGTTCTTCGTTTGATATTATTTTTATTCATATTTATAACCATATGCAGACATTATGAAACTAAAATGTGATGGGCACAGGTTTAGCACAAGTAAGATACATCCCACTGTCTTCTTTGGTACTCTATTAAAAATTAGAGTAGACAATCAGCATCAGTCTAAGCATGGTGTTGTGTATTGAGCAGGTTCCCTGGGTTGTGTCCCCTGTTGGAATGCATGAATGGGCTATTACATTGTGATTGGTTCGCTGGGCTGACAGCTAGTATATAAGAGCTGTCAGCAGGCTTTTCTCTCTGTTCGGTTCTGAGGAGACTGTGTTCCGAGTCTCCTGTTTGTGTTAAATAAAGAAGTTACCTCAGGTGTTATCCACTCGTTGTGGAGTCATCATTAGTGCCTAGCTGATATTTATTACACATGAAACTTAAGAAGTTGTGGAACTGGGCGGGCAAGCACTTGACCTGTTTTTAAGCAAGTGTGGAGAACCTGCTTCCCAAGTCAATTTTCTCTTTTTCATTGCTACTATTTGCGTATCTTGTTCCAGCTTCACTTGTACAACTGTCCAGAAATGACAAGCCAAGATGTCAATGGGTAATGCCAAATCTTGCAAAATTCTACTTTAAAAACCATGTACCAATAAGGATACCATATCTACAGATAAACTTGGAGATGAATGACTTTTGCATCATTACATCTTAATTCTTAGTGGGTATTTTAAATTTTAAAAAGTTCTAGAATTTAGTATGGGCTTTATATGAACATCAATTAAGTGTTAAATTGAGTCCATGAGCTAAAGCTGAATCACAAGTACTCTAAAGCAAACACAGTTTAACATCACTGAAGTGTGGAAACAATGGTGATTATTGCATTTACTATACGCTACTGTGATTCAATGGAATTTTAGCCCACTGCGTGTCAGTCAGTCAATCAGTCTTAATTTTCAAATTTTCTAGAAGCATAGGATTACAGTTACATCTGTTTGGTTCCAACAAAAATGTTATTAATACAGAGATATGGAGCAGCAATAGCATGAAAACCAGTTAGGAAATACTAGAAAATAATAGAATTTTGATTTTCACTTTGCCAGAAGAGGTGGGGCTGAAAACCTTACCTTTTGAAGGACTACAATTCCTTCAAGTATGTTCTGTATGAGTTCAGGCAAATCTCCACCCTACTTTTCTTTCTTTTTCTCTGCCTCCCTGCCCACCCTATTTATTCTCAGAATCCACTCCTACTTCTTTTCTTGTCTCCCCCTTTCTAGTGTTGTTGTTGTTGTTGTTGTTGTTGTATTTGCTGTTCCTAGTACTACCACAACTACTGTTGTTGGACAGCAAAGAGACCAAAGTTCAGAGTCTATGGGTAATATATCTCTGAAAATTATATCTATCTTTTTGTGTGAATGAACATGGTGGACTTTACAAGTGGATAATGGAGCTCCCTGCATGATGTTAAGCCAATTATTTCCTCTCAACTGGGGTCTAAACATAGACTAAGTATGGAACTCACAAGGGTGTTGTGAAAATAACATCTATGTGTGTCTATCTGAAAGATGGAGAGGCCAAGTAATCTAATAATGCAAACAGATGCAAAGTTTAGTTGGGTGAGAATCCTGTGCCATTAAACATAAATTGAAGCTTCTGCCCCAGTGGATACCTTCTGCTTTCCTAATACATTTAATTGTTTGGTTTTTTTATAATGAGAAGGTACCACAAACATAAATCTTTACAAAACATTATGATAAAAAGATATCTGTTTTGAATTACAAAATCTATATTCTACTAAAACTCAACTTGAATTTGTGGTGATCTGTTTGTTTGTAACTCAAGGTAGTCTAAATAGTGTAATATACTGCCAATTTGTAAATCAAGGTCCCTAAAATCCACTAACTTAAAGAATCTAGAACCTTTTACTCCTGTGGAATTGAAATTTCCATGAAGTTCAGACAAGTTTTATTCACAAGTTGTGGTTGTTGCAGTGTTCCTGTGGTCACATGATCGTGATTTTTGACACCCCCTGCCAGCATCTCACAAGCAAAGTAAATGGGGGAAGCCTACATAAATTTGTAAAAGAAATAACAGCTAGAAATTTATTAACCAGAAGAGGGCATATTATGATTTCCAAAGCTTTAGGTATCAATTTTTTTTTTTTTGGCTGCCTTCATTGTATAAAAATAACCCAGACTTCCCTAAATTGATTCCTAACAGCACTGTAATTTTTACTGTTAATTTTACATGTTGATTTCTTCAAAAGTGCTATGGACCATTTTTAAAAAATATCTTATACCACTGAGTGATGGCCCATGAATAAATGAAGCATGGCATCGTGCTCACATTTACCATGTTAAGATCAGAAGTGGGACATTGTCTGAAAAGAGTGCAACAGCAAATGCAGTGAAGAAAAAAAAGGGCAAAGGGTAAGGTACTGGCTGGAGTCTTATTATAATTATTCTTATTTTTCTGCTGCCATTGGCTAGATGGTAGAATACTCCCCTTTCCATCCTCCCATTTTCTCCTTTGAAGATTTGTGATGAGGACACAAATGTGACAGTCAAACAATGTATAAGCAGCAGATCCCTATGGAAGTGCCTAAAATAGGGCTTCCCAAACTGCAATCCTCTATGATGATAAATGAATTGAGTGACACCCTCCACCCCTGAATAAAAATAAATATTTACTTGGGCATAATTTAAAATTAATTATTACAAACTATATTTTCAAGTAACTTTTAATGCTAAAATTTAGATCATTTTATTTAAATTTTATTTAAATCATTTTAATAAAATTTTATTTTTATCACAGGTTAAGATGATTATAAGTCACATTTATTATTATAATTTGCATTCTTTTAGTCAGTGATGTTCTGGAGATATGTTGAGCATATACAGTATCTTCTGTTGACATAATGACAGATTTGATATATTTATTTATTTATCACATTTGTATAGCAGCCTATCTACATAGTTATCTATTCTTCTATTACTATTGTTGTATGTACACCTCTGTGTGATTTTAAAAGGCGGGGAATAGCAATTATTCCATTCTGTGCTGTTGAAAATGTATCCTCTATTTTGCCATGATAAATATTAAATACTACTATGTAGAGTTGTCAATGCAAAATGTTTAAGGCATTTAGACACTAATGTAAGTCATCATATTCACTATTGTTTAAGATTAGACAACATTGATCTCAATTCATTTAACTTTCAGGATAAATGCATAGGGAGTCAATATTTGAGTTTCTTTTGTGGTGCATTAAAAATGTTACTAGCCGATTTTTTTCATTAGCAGCAGAATGTTTTTGATGGTATGGTTCATCATTGCCTACTTTGAAAAGCTAAGTGTCTCCATACAGTGCAAAAGCAGTTCTAGTTTGCAGCAAAACAGCATGTCTTTAAACATTAGCTTTGCTCGGTGCAGTAATAATCATTTCCATGTAGTTCATTTAATCCTTTAAGTACTCAAATGTAAAATGATTCTGTAGGTACTTAAAGGATAAACGAGGTTAAAGCATTCAGAAGGACTAGAATGTTCCTGAAGCTCAACCTGGCATTTCATAAGTATGGTTCATCTGCTTTGCTTCTCTCTTAATAGTTACAAAGCAATCTTTTCTTTTTTGCTATCAAATTTCTATCTGCTTCCACTAAATTCTATTTGTGAATCAAAAAGGAATGTTGTTTTCCATTCTTTTCCAGACTGTAAATATTCTGGCCTGATTCTGGCCAATAAGTTGCATAAGTAGCAAGAAGGCTATGGTTAAAGTATGAGAAATTTTCTCAGCCATGGAAATTTATTCAAGCATTCTTGCTGAGGTGGACCTATCTTTAAAGATTACTGTTTTGATGTAAAATAAAGGTGAAACTGTGTAAGAAATGTGCCAGGTTGAAATAAAGGCAACAGTTTATACTATGCTTTCCTGTAAAGCTACCACATTTTCAACATGGGATAAATATTATTATCAGAGATTTCCATGCAAACTCCATATTGTTTCCCTTTATTTGTTCTAGGTTGGGTGAACTCTGCATAAATATCTATTAGAATTAGCTTGACATAAGGCCAGATATGTTATTGCAATTTGCTTCTTAAGAAAGCAACATCCTATAATAGATTGATAGTCCATCGAGCACTACCTGGCTGAATGCTAATAAATATTTATATTAAAATCAGATAATGTAGATACCTTACTGTACATTGTACAAGATACATAAATGTGAACTAGACTGTATTGTGGTCCAACTGAATTTGCAAGTGATGAACAACAGCATCCAAAAGTTGATTATAATTAGTGCTGCATCATCCTGGAGTGGAATACTGTATCCCCAGGATTCCTAGGTTTCCATTCTTGGCTCAGAGCTATTCAGCATCTTCATAAATGACCTAGATGATGAAATGAAGGGATGCTTATGCAATTTGCTAAAGGAGATGAGCTAACACCTTAGAGGGCAAAATCACCGTTCAAAACAGCATCAATATGCTTGTTCTTAGGTCATATTCAACTGCATGGTAATCAGCTTTGATAAATGTAAGAGTCTTCATCTGGGTAGGTGAAATCAGGAGATCTGGTTTGATGGGAATTTGGATATTAGTGGACCACTAGCAGAAAATGAGCAAGCAGTTTATAAGTGGACTGCATTCATTGAGATTCCATGAGTTAATTGTTCCATTGTACAGTGCAATCATTGGAATACTGTATTTATTTCTGGGCAATATATCTAAAAGGACATGGAGAAATTGGAATAGATTCATAGGATAGCTACTAAGGAAGGTTAGGAAACGGGGACTTAAGCTCTATGTGAAGGAGCTGGGCTTGTTTGGTGTGCAAAACAAAAGGGAGACTGATGGGAGATATATAGTAATAGCGGTTTATACATTTCTAAAAGTCATGTGAAAGTGAAATCATGAAGAGAACAAGGATCCATAGGCTGAAATTGAAAGAAAGGAAATTCTGTCTGAATGTTAGGAAACATTTCCAGATGTAAGAGCAGTTAAGCCATAGAGAAGTCTGTGTAGATATTCCTCACTGCCACTTTCCAAATGGGGGATAATTTAATCTGTATTTTAATGGATGATGCATTTAGAGGGGGATTGGATTAGATGACCTGTAGGTCCTATCCAACTCATACATTCTGCAATTCTGTGAACCAGGCATATACCAGACAAGGGTTTTATAAATGTTGCAATTTATCTCATTATGAAGGAGAGAAATAAAGGGATTCTTTCTGTTTACAGAAAATGTTAACGACCCTATAAGTCACAGGGACTGCATTCCATTTAGATATTTGTTTTCATGTAGCCAAACTTGTAATGTTTTAGTAAAGGTTAGGAAGCAATAGGCTTTGTAAAATTTGAAATAAAATTCTATATGAAAAAGTAAAAAAAAGAAGAGGAAGCATTATGCTAGAGACATTTTTTACAAATCCCTATTACAATAAGAGTCTTTGGGGAAGAACGATTGTGAAATATTGTTGTGTATAAAAATATTACAGTTTATATGCATATGTCTGCATCAGACAGAAAAACAACTCTTTATAAATATGGCAGTTGCTGAGGGTGAAAAATATGTAGAATGGAGCCACAGATTAGAAAGCCAGTCCCTTTAATCTTCTGTGAGTATGGCTCCTTCCCTGTTAAATCCAGATCATTCCTTCTTGAGAAAAATATTTGAAGGGAGTTTTGCTCACATTCAAGAAATGATTACAGTTCCACCAAGAACTGTTTTCATATTCACTGAACAGTTTAGTTCCCCTCCCCAGGATTAATATAACACGGGAGTAGCCTACTGTGTACAACATGGTATTTCTATCAGTGTCATCTGCCGGGATTAGGTCAAAATCTTGGAGCCTTGATAGTACAGTGGTTTAATGCACCCTGTTATTAACACAGCTGCCTGCAATTTCTGCTGGTTCGAATCTCTCCAAGGCTCAAGGTTGACTCAGCCTTCCATCCTTTCTAAGGTAGGTGAAATGAGGACCCAGTTTGTGGGGGCAATAAGCTGACTTTGTATAAAATATACAAAAGAATGAAGGCTATTGCTTAACGCATTGTAAGCCACCCTGAGTCTCCGGAGAAGGGCGGCATATAAATCAAATTTAAAAAAAAAAAAATCTTCAAGATGGAGGTTATACTTTGTCATCCAAACTCCAGCATTTTTTACAAGCATCGACACAGAATGCATGTAAAAGGAGTGGGCTTGGATCATGACATTAAACTTGCTATGTTGCAGCTTTCTATCACCTATCTCCTCTACATTTTACAGATGCCCTGGTTTGTAAGCAATTTAGATACATGTCATAAACTTGTTCAGGTACAGGGGAAAAAAAGAAAAGGAGAATTTAATTGCTTTCTGGTACCTTTCCCCCCACTTCTTTCCAAAAGTTTCAACTAAGCCCCATTGTCTGATTGTTCCTGAGGTTTAAGCTGAATATTTTTGTGCCTTGTTTAACAATGTGCCAAAGTCCCAATTATATTGGGTCACTGTCAGAATGCCACTGCAAACTGACTCACAAGGTCTTCTTTTGAACTAAGCTGGTCTCACAACTAAAAGATGGTAAAGTAGCAGGAATTAATTTGATCTTAGTTGTAACACTAACAGCAGTTGTGGACTGATTGCATTCCTATAGAGTTCTTTTTCTAGAACGGTTAAGAGTGAAAAAAATCCACCATTATCCCAATATAGAAAGGAGAGATAGCTAATTTCCAATCCATCATTTTGTTCAGTATAATAAGCAAGTTGTATATTAGGGACCACTGTAGGAAATTTATAGGTTGGGTGACACAAAATAAAACCCTGGCAGAGAACTGAGGTTCAATGGCTTATTTTTTCAATACATTTCAATATAACATATTTGAGACATCCTCTAGGTTTCCCATATTGATTTAAAGGCAGCTTCGAATTGGTTTCTGTCACGAGACTGTGGAATAAAGTAGCTGCTGTTTCTATGAAATTACATGAAAATAGTACAACTTGCTGGCTCAGGATACCTTACACCCATAATTCAGGTTCAGAAATGGGTAAGTAGGATTGATCCCTCTTCTTTTTAACTTTTATATTAAGTTGCTGGCTTAAGCTTTGACAAAACCTGAGTTTTACTCTGTCCATATTAATCAAGAGCTTCGTTTCCTTCTGCCTATGAGTTGAAAAGGCAGCAATCTTTTTTTTTAATGCCAGTGGACCTGAGATGGAAACTTTATGCTTTTGTCCATTAATTGCAGTGAGGACAGCTAGTTACACACTACAATAAAACTAATCTCGTCACCTTTTGATCAAATTAAGATCTTTAAATGTTTGGTCATATATTTCTACACTTCAGTGACCTGGAATCATCAGCAAAGACAGAATCATCTGTTAGGGCTCATATACTTTCAAACACAATTTTGCATTTTGCTAACTGCAGTGACAATCACTATATCCCAAGGGCCACAAAAATTGTAGAGCCAAAGCTATTAGCCACCTGTTATATAGTATGCAAATGTGTTATTATTCTGACTTAAGCTTTATACATACATACATAATACATGTATATACATATATGTATATGTATTCTTGAGAGCTTCACTATTAATGGCTTATAGAATTCATCATTAAGACCAAATGGTGGCCCAATTTTTATGGGGACCCACATATATCTTTGACATTTGAAATTATGGTTGTGGTGATAATGCTGGTAGTGATGGTGGAGGAGGAGGAGGTGGAAGACAAGAAGGAAGAGGAAGAAACATCTTGGCCGTCATAACCATGAAGCACAATTTTATGCTTCAAGGCACCTTTACATTGTAATAGATTATAGATAATAATTTCATAGTCTCTTTCATACATTATCTCTGGTATTTAATTCTCTCAAATTCATGAAAAGTTGTTGAATGAGCTAAAGGAATAGCAAACAAATTTCCCCCCCCAATAGATTTCTTGGGCACTCAGCAATGAAGTTGCAATATTCTTTTTTGGATAGAAAATCTCATTTAAATCTGATTTTTTTCCCCTTTAGTTCTTCTTGGCTCATACTATACACTCTGATAAGCTATCTATAATATTTTTCACTTATAAGAAGTTATCCATATGTTTGGTTTTGTCCCTGCACTAGTTTATTTTTTAATCTAATAGAATTCTATGACATTTTAGTCCCTGAGTAAACCAACATAGCTCCAAAATAACATGATGAATCTGTAATTAATATGAATACTGTAGAATTAGACATCTTGAGAAGTATAGATTGCAGTTACTGGATAGTTGATCCATATTCTTCTATAAGAAAAAACAGATTTTCTTGATATACTATCAGTTATGAGTATGGTAGGAAGCATTTAATCATGCTTTCATTAATATACTGATCTCTGAACATTTTGCTTTTAATGTAGCATTTTGATTGTAATATAATCTTTTATATATTTTTGGAATGAAAATTCCTATCTTCCCCAATGAGCTCCTAGTCTAATATTCTGTGACTTCGAACTCTCAACTATCTTGCCGGGAAGTCTGAGTCATCACCATCTCAATGCATATGATGAATACCACATTTGTCCTTGAAGAACTGAAACTTTACTTTATTTGTTGACTTTGATTATAGAACATAGAATGTAGAATAATAGAATTGGAAGGGATCTTGGAAGTCTTTTAATCCAACCCCCTGCTTGAGGAGCTTGGAAGCTTTCAAAAACAGACTGGACAATCATTTATTTGAAATGGTATAGGGTCTCCTGCTCAAGTTGGACTAGAAGACTTCCAATATCTCTTCCAATTCTATTATTATTCATTCTATGTTCTATAATTGATTTAGCTACCACACATTCACCAGCATAAAAATAGCCTTCCTCAGATATAACTAATTAAGTTAAAGTAACCAAATAGAAAACAGAATTGTTGAAGGTATAAACCAGGATAAGAATCCCAAGCCTTCAAGATGTTGCTAAACTTCTGTTCCTAGAACCACTAAATAGCATGGTTAGTGGAAAGATTTTGTATAGTTCATAGACAGTCAGAAATTTCATATCCACACTAAAAAAAATGTAGGGAGTATAAAAGATTTCTGAAGCTAAAGCACAAATACTTTGACCATTTGAGATTTTTTTGACTAAGAGCAGCTTGTTGCATCCAATTTTTTTTTATTTTTTTATTTTTAAGCATGTGATAAGTCATGAGTATGGATGACATTCAAAAAGATAGATGTATCGCCATAGAAAAATTCCTGGATATTTTTTCTGGCACTCTGATCTGGCATCAGTGCAACAATGTAATTGGTAGAGGATCAAAAGAAAACCTTGGAGTAATAGAGCTTTTCTTCTTCTTTTTCATCTGCTACATTAAAAAATATCAAATGGATCTTGCAGAATTAGATTTAAAAGCAACAAACAGAATGAAAAGGAAGAGGATTGGAATGATCAAAGCTGTATTTATAAATACTTATATTTTTACAGATTAAGAGTTGGAAGGGACCTTGTAAGTCATCTAGTCCAACCACCCACCCACGCAGGAGACCCTATACCATTTCTGACAAATGGCAGTCCAATCTCTTCTTGAAAGTCTCAAATGATGAAGTTCCCACAACTTCCAAAGGCAAGCTGTTCTATTGGTTGATTGTTCTCACTGTCAGAAAATTTCTCCTTATTTCTTCTTGTTCAGTTTCCATCCATTATTCCTTGTCTGGCCTACAGGTGTTTTAGAAAATTGCTTGACCCCTTCCTCTCTGTGGCAGCCCCTCAAATATTAGAAGATGGCTATCATGTCCTCCTCTTTGCTAGACTAGCCATGCCCAGTTTCTTTAACTGTTCTCCATATGTTTTAGTCCCCAGTCCCCTAATCATCCTGGTTGCTCTTCTCTGCACTTTTTCTAGAGCCTCAACATCTTTTTTATAGTGTGGTCACCAAAACTGGATGCAGTACTCTAGGTGTGGTCTTACTAAGGCTTTATAGAGTGGTATTAGTACCTCACTTGATTGTATCCCTCTGTTAATGCAAATTAGGATTGCATTGGCTTTTTTGGCTGCTGCTGCACACTGCTGGCTGATATTTAGCTGGTTGTCCACTAAGACTCCAAGATCCCTCTTACAGTTACTGCTCTTAAGCCTGGTTTCACCCAGTCTATATGTGTACTTTTGTTTTTTCTTGCCTAACTTTACTTTTCTCTACATTGAATTTCATTTTGTTAGACAGGGCCCAGTGTTCAAGTCTGTCAAGATCCATCTGGATCTTGAGCCAATCTTCTAGGGTGTTAGCTATTCCTCCTAGCTTAGTATCATCTGCAAATTTGGTAAATTCCTCTTCTATTCCTTCATCTGTAGTTTATGAAGATATTTAAGAGTACTTGGCCTAAGTACTTAACCTTGTGGCACCTTCGTTCCTTCCATGTAGACTTAGACCCATTAAGGACTACTTGTTAAGTACAGTTTGTCAGCCAATTGCAAATCCATCTGGTGGTGATGCTATCTATCCCACTTTTTTCTAGCTTACCAAGAAGTAGGTTGTGGTCTATTTTGTCGAATGCCTTGCTGAAGTCTAAGTATATTATGTCCACAGTATTTTGCTGGTCTACTAATTTAGTCACTATGTTGAATAATGAAATAAGATTGGTTTGGCATGATTTGTTTTTAACAAACCCATGCTGACTGCTAGTTATTACTTCACTTGTACTAGTACACATGACCCACTGAAAGACTGTATATTGCATCCAGATGTTGGGAAATAAGTGAAAGGAGAAATGCTAAATGCAAAAAAAAAAAAAAAAGTGGGGGGGAGATAATAACTCAAGCAATCCTTGGCTGCATCAGCCCATGAAATCATAAAAACTAAGTCAATAATTAGCAGGAATGTCCAGCAATTCAGATAATGCCTGAGAAGTTAGGGTTCTCACGATCATGATAAAACATGAAATTAAAGTCAGATGTACTTTCTTATACTCACAGTTTGGCACTGTGATGAGTAATTGAGAGCATAAAAAGTTATTGAGGCATGAATAACTCACCACATTCCTACTCCTACATTCAGGGAACCCAATTGTTTCAGTCTATAATTAAAAGGAAAAAATTAAAAAGAAGTCAGAAAGGAATTTATTATTAATATTTATTATCCTTAAATGAAAAGACCAAGACATTGTGTTTTAGTATTCCTTCATTACAATTACTACTATTACTGAATCCATGCATACTGACAAGGCTGCTGCTCCTCAAGCAATCTCATCTTATTATTAATTCATGGACCATTTTATTGGAATTACTGTGCACTAAACTAATTCCAACAGTGAAATTTTAAACAAGTTTTTAAACTATTTTCATTAGCAAAAACAGAATTATTGCAGAAGTCAACTTCTTCCTGCCCAATCTTTAAGTCCATACATCCTCTGCAACTCTTTACAATTACTATTTAGCTATTGCAAAGATATATCAATGCCATTTTCTGTTTTGCTTCAACTTAATTTCCAATTCATACCATTTTTTTTAAAAAAAAAACTTACTAAAATCTTATTTTAGAAAGGAATGCAATCACTAAGTATCAATTTAAATAGAGCTCTGATTATAGGAAAACAATAGTTCTGTAAATTGTTCTGCCAATACTCATGAAAATTGGAACCATAGAAGAAAATATGCATACAAAATTCAGATCTAGTGTCTCTGGAGATGCAGGTACGTCTAAACATCTCCAAGCAATAACTGATATTCTTCAAGGACACAGTTGTCTGCTATGGCTATGGGCCTCTTCTATGCATAAGATTCTGAAGATGAACTATAGTGGGGAGCATGCCCAATCTTGTTTTATTGCTTTATTAATCCTTACATGGTGAGGTTGCATTGGGGAACCATGAGTCTCTTCTTAAATAACTCAAGGTCAATAGATGGAAAGGAGAGAGGAGGCCTTTCTTCATAATTAAGCCAATAAATTTCCCTGTCACAAGAAGCAAAGATGGCCATTTGTTTTGCTGGCTTTCAAGATAGTGTATGAGAAAAGAGTGTTAAGGGTAGCCTTTCTACATCCCATAAAATGCATTTATTGCTAGTAACCAGGAGTGGAGAGAAATCACCTTTTTTTTTTTAATTCTCTACCAAATTTGGGTAGTTTCTCCAAATTTCTCTAGGGGAAGGAAACAAATTTTCTCAGAATTTGTCAACAAAATTTGTTTCCCCTAAGTGGTGATAGAAAATGAAAAACGTAAGAGGAGTACTTTCCTTCCTTTTTCTTGACCCATTGTTCAGGTGAAAGAGTTTAAAGAAATTACAAATCCTTGGAATAATAATAGATAATTCTTTCATGCCTACGGCAACTAAATAGGGGCATGAACACCCAAGAGAATTCGTTGAAATTATCCTCTCATTTGAAAGAATTTCATCAAACTAAATGAAAAATATAACTTTAAAAGTCTAAAAAAATGTCTTTGCCAAAAAAGTAGTGAGAGAATTAAGCAATTTGGTTTGATTACTACTTCTCTGGTTCTGGTTCTTTAAATTCCCCTTACCCTTCTATCCAAGATAAACACCTGCTTGCTGGATGCAATGATTTTCAACGTATTTTAGGGTTGCTGGCTGATTAAAAATATTTAGCTGATTAAAAATATGTTATAATTCATTCATCAAGTATATTTGGGTAAAAATATCCTAGGTTTGCATATTCATATCAGTAAATGGATTATATTTGTGTATTCATTCTTTTGAAAAGCATGTAATAGTTTTTGAGTATTATTACACTACTGCTACTATTACTACTACAGGTAGTCTTCGACTTACAACATTTTATTTAATGACCATTCAAAGTTGCAATGGCACTTTTCAAAGTTATGACCTTTGCAGCAATGCCATGATCATGTGATCAAAATTCAGATGCTAGGCAACTGGTTCATATTTATGACCGTTGCTGTGTCATGTGATCCCCTTTTGCGATCTTCTGACAAGCAAAATCAATGGGGAAAAAAGATTCACTTAACAACCAGGTTACTAACTTATCAATTGTGGTGATTCACTTAACAATTGAAGCAAGAAAGGTCATAAAATGGGGCAAAGCTCACTTATTTATTTATTTATTTATTTATTTACTTACTTACTTACTTACTTACTTACTTACTTACTTACTTACTTACTTATTGGATTTGTATGCCGCCCTTCTCCCAAAGGACTCAGGGTGGCTCACAACAATAAGAAACAGAAAATACAAAAGTTAAAAGACAAATTAAAGCAAATTTAATATCCAATAAATAAGGTTAAACGTGGGAATGCAAATTCAAATTTAAGATTTAAGAATTTAAAAAGCTACAAAATCAGTTTAGAGTCAACCCAGGCCTGCTCGTTGGAAGAGCCAGGTCTTTAAGGCTCAGCAGAAGGTTCGGAGGTCGGGGATTATCCGGAGCTCCAGGGGTAACGTATTCTAGAGGGTAGGAGCTCCCATAGAGAAGGCTTTCCCCCTAGGGGTCACCAGTCTACATTGTCTAGCCGAAGGTACCCTGAGGAGGCCAATTCTGTGGGACCGAACTGGACGATGGAAGGCTACCAGTGGCAGGAGGTGGTCTCGCAAGTACTCTGGTCCTAGGCCATGTAGGGCTTTAAATGTGATCACCAGCACCTTGAATTGCACTCGGAAGACAACCGGGAGCCAATGCAGACCGCGAAGGAGTGGTGTGACATGGGAGTACCGAGGTAACCCCATGACAACCTGCGTGGCCGCATTCTGCACCAGTTGAAGTCTCCGAGTGCTCCTCAAGGGCAGCCCCATGTAAAGTGCATTGCAGTAGTCCAAATGAGAGGTGACTTAACAAATGTCTCACTTAACAACAGAAATTTTGGGCTCAATTGGCTCATAAGTTGAAGACTACCTGTATTACAATTCATCAGGGCTGCTGCTTTGGCAAAGAAAAAGTGAATTCATTGCATGAGCAAACGGCACAGGCTGCTTATGAACACTAGAGGACAAAATTTGAAAAGGCTTCCAGTAGTAAAATGCAAAACATCTCTAATTACTTTACATTATGTATAGCATAGATGATGCTATAGAAATGGCACTCACACATTTGCTATAGAAGTGGCACTCACATATTTCCCCTGGTGGGAAGCCATCACTGTTATACAACTGATTCTGTAATGCAAGCAATCTCATTTGAAAGTAAATGCTTGGACACCCAGCCTGCATGGTATGACCTACTGAATTAAAACAGAGTTGAATGCTTAAAAACTGAAATCCTCAATTACAGAAACCTTGACCAGGAGTTTGAAGTTGGAACGTCTCATCTTATACCTGGGTAACCTCTGTTCCATGAATTGAAATAGTCCCAATTTTCATTTACTGAATATTCAGTGGGAGGACTACAAATTACTTCTTCCAAAGCATCTCCTATCCCCAAAGTTCTACACCATCTGCTCCTTCACTATGATACAGCCATGAACTTTGCCCACCACCCACATTTTTGCATTAAAGTGAGTCAGTGGCAAATTACCACTTTAAACTCTCTTGATACTTTTAAATATTACAGTTCCTTGACTTTGTCCATCTGTTGCCTGTTCCAATGGCGCTTAGTAATTAAAGGAGGTTTGACTTCAAGGTTTTTTTCTTGAACAAGGGCTTCATAGAATTTTCAGAGGCAGAAAGAGAGAACATAAGCACAGCTTTCATGAAGAAAAATGCACAGGATAGGCATTGCAACATCACTAGCAAACTACTGGAAGCATTTGTAAACAGCTCTCCTTGCCCTTCACAATAGGAATAAAGGAATAATAAAATAGACACTCCCTGACTTCTCTTTTATCCTTGTGAACAGTTATGAACAAAGAATTATCCTGCTTAGTGAACTTCAGAAGCCAGATTATACTAAAACAGTCTTCCCTGCAAAATAATATGCTTTTGAGTCAGAAATAGCCAGGCATGACCCAAACTTCCCTATTAAAGTTTTTATTTTCATTCTTTTTCTTTTTTCCTTTACCCTAGATTATTAGATACTTTTGCTAGATAAACACTATAGCCTCTTCCCGTACTTTATGTTAATGGGATCAAAGTCTCATAGCTTTGCTATCACCTTCTCATCAAAACCATATTGCACGTTTGCTATAAGAAAGCTGGACATATAACTCATTTGTTTTTTTATTCCTTCTTACTATATGTGCTACTTCCGCTGAACTTATTCTAAACATTTTAAACATTGCTGTGTCCAAAACAACATCAAGTAGTAATGTAATAAAACAAAATATTATCATGCATATGTATTCCTTAGACCCAGCACCATTTCTTGCTCTCAGAACAAACTCTCAAACATCATCAATACCCTCTCCAAAGCCTCTTTGAGAAAGCTGGAAATGTACAAATTTCCTAAACATAATCGGTAACAGAGCTAAAATTGCCTATAGCATAAGAATCAGGTCCCCAAAATAATATTTACTTTTCGTCTTACTAAATTTCTCAGTGGGTTGAGATTCTACCTAACATGCATTGAATACACATGTACTCTTTGGACTAACATCTTAAGCTGCACCCAGAAGCAAACCAGAATCAGACTAGTAGCCGGTGCAGCTTCCACTGCATAGATATTCCACGGTAATAGCCTGTTTGTCACTTTAACTAATGGCAATAGCAATAGCATTTAGACTAATATATTGCTTCATAGTGCTTTACAGCAGTCTCTTTAGCGATTTACAGAGTCAGCATATTGCCCCCAACAATCTGGATCCCCATTTTACTGACCTCTGAAGAATGAAAGGCTGAGTTAACCTTGAACTAGTCAAGATCAAACTCTTAGCAGTGGACAGTGTCAGCCTGCAATACTGAACTCTAACCACTGTGTCACCATGGCTCCTCATTTTGCAGAAGATGAAGCTCCTGAATGGTCTTGGAGGGCAGATCTTGCCAAGCATAAGCTTATATATTACTAACTTGGTTCTAGCGTATATTAACTTTTTCTTTTGACTTTTCTTTGATTGATTATATGCCATCAAATCAATATTGATTCTCTAGGATGATCTTCAGATCTTTCAACAGTGTACCCATCTCTATTGCCACTGAGTCCATCCACCTTCTGGCTGGTTCTCCAGCATTATAAAAAGATATCTCCTGCTCAGCTACCTCCTTACATGTATCCTATTTAGTTCAGTCCTTGGTGATTCATTGTTGCTATACAGATTTTGCTCAACTCATTCCTTGACTGTGGCATGGAGAATTAGCAAGTTATGAAAAAAGAAATTCAGTCTCATAAAAGAACTTTAGGATGCCATAAATTTAGAAAGAAGCCTATAATTTTGCATATAAACTTTTTTAGCATGACTTTAAGTCATAGCTTTCTCTGTCAAATGAACTGACAGCATCAGTATCAGTACTGCTTTCTTTTGTCCAATAGAAGTAAAAATAGAGGAATTCCTCCTTTGCCCTCCAAAAAGATATGGTGAAAACCATATAAAAGTTTGTATCTGAGGATGTAGGAGAATTAATGTATGTATTTTTCTGCTGTGGGAGTTCAAGTATAATAAATACTTAAATACAATATTAAAGATGGATATTGGGTGATCACAGCTAGAATGTAATTTTCTCTCCGGTACCAAGTGATGGTTATGTATTAATATATATCAAAATGTTAAATAGCTGTTTATCTTTTCTGAGTAAATTTATGAATTAATCTTTGCTTCATGAAGGCAAAGGACTTGCTTTTAACTGCTCTGGAAATAATTCACCTGAGTGCTTTGCAAATTAGAAGATTTAGCAATGCCCCCCCCCCAAAAGCCCCCTTTCAACTATTCCCTTCATTGAAAAATCTGAAAAAGTGCTTCATCCAAAATTACTGCTCCAAATGGCAAATTATTCTCATAAAACATGGATGGACCACATGCTAAATAACAGACATGTCATGTCTGGAAAGAGGCAATATTCTATTGGTCAGGTAAATTCCATAAGCAAGTGTAGGATAACTAATAGAGGTAGAGTATATTTGACTAAGTTTCCTCTCAGCAGCTTTGTCTTCTTCCAGATGTCTAGTGCTTCTACAGCACTTCATCATGCCAGGTCCAAAGTATACGTAATATTCAATGGCAAGTATTCACATTCTCAAACTAACTGAAGTTATGGGCCTGAAGAATAAATCTGCTGCTTCTGAATCTTCACTCCCAATTGGCCGTGATTCATGCCTTTTGACTACCCATCATAATGTTGTTCTATGATGCATGGCAGAATGTGTTATGTCACTGATATTCAGTTCTTCACTAACATTCTTTTTATTTAGAATAGTTTTCTTCTTGGGGAAAAAATGTCCAGTGACACGCAGTTTTGATAGGTACCGTATTTGATATCCATTTTTCTCTGTGAAGAAAATTCCTAGGAAGTCTAACGAGATTTCTTCCAGTGGGATTTTAAATTAAAGTTGCAATATTTTCCCAGTCAAGCTGTCATTCTAAAATTGTAGCTTTCCATTCTCAGAATTCTCAGCAATGATCTTGCCAGCCAAGGAAATCTGAGAGTTGAGGTATGTAGAAAGTACATTTTGGGAAAAGCTCTTCTACATGATGAAGAAGCATATGTTTGAGTAGGAATGAAAGGTATCCCATCTTCATTACCATAACCCATCTTTTTGCTTAGTAATCAGAAAGTAGCAAGTATAGTATTGTTCTGAAAATACTTTATAGATACAGAAGAGGATTAGAAAACTGGAGTTATGATATTATTCACATTGACTTTTGTGAAAAACAAATGGTGAGTGAGTGATTGATTGATACACTCAGATCTTGGAGACCAATTTTGTTGAAGAGTCATTATACCATCCCCTCATTTTTCTTAACTTTATTAAATGTTCCTTTGTCCCTATTGGTTTTCTGGTTTCCCTGGATTCTTATACCTTTTTATTTGAATCATGCACAAAAGCTCTTTCAAAATTATCCACACATTTGTGGCAATGAAAGTGGGTGAATTAGTTTTATGCAGAGAAAGGAAGAATTCTCCAATACTTCCTTAAGTACATTATTACCAGTGATAATGCAATTTTGGGGAAAATGAGAGGATTGTCCACCTTATGCCTCTTGTTAGAATGTAATTGAAGTGTATGAAGTCACAGACATTGCAGATTGATAGAGAGAAGAATATACCTTGAAAGGGAAGTCAATTACACATTTGGATGGTCAGCTCCTATCCAAACTGGTGCAAAAATGCTACTCGTAAGTCAAAAGAAAAGTCAAAACTTCTCTTTTGAAAGAATTTCTAAAATTCTCTTTGATCTAATTAAATGAGAACTGCTTGAGGAAAAAAAATGTAGGAGATTTTATCTATGCTGAAGTTTACCTGATATGAACTGCAAAAGTTAAATTGTGTGAGGTACTAAATAAATGTCTCATTTAATGTATTATACATCCTATTTATGGATTTAGTTTAGACATTTTAGGGAACATGCAACTGTCTTGGTAGGCTTCTGAATAAAGATCAGTACTAAGGAGATTCCTCTTTAAAAAGAAATGACAATGATTTAAACTACAAACAGTCAAATACACAGAGACAGCTTCACAGACAGTCCTCAGTTGTTGACATAATAAACAAAGGGAAATGAGTTTTTTAAAAAGTCAATATGTGAGATAGACTATAAGTTTTTTTTTCCTGACCCTGTAATCCCTTTAGTTGGAGTGGAGTCAGGGCTGAGAGTTTACTGGTCAAATGTCCTTCCTGATGCCTACACAGAATTCACAGCAGATATTTTCTTCTTGCTCATTGATAGAGAAACATCCTCCACTGCCTAGGTTTGAACTCTCAACCTTCCAAGTGGGAAGTAAGTATCTTCACTTCTAGGACACTGCACTGCTCCCTTTAGGGCTAGGCCACCATGCTGTTCATAGATCTATAAGGATACAGAGACTTTAAAATTAAAATTAATTATTTTTCTGAAACAGCTATAAAAATATGACTATCGATGAGAATTAGCAATTAAAAATTCTTCTGTCTGGCCTGTCCAATATAAATTAAAGTTTAGATTGAGGAGTTCTTATTTCTACATGAATATTTTATTAATTAAATTTGTTTTCTATGCTCCAACTGCTGCTCATAATTCATCATCACAGATACTTCTCATTTTGGCTGTTGAACTTATTCTTAATTTTTTTTACTATTTATCAAGTTGAATTAGACCTGCAACATTTCAATTCTCTTGTAAAATATTCTGCATTTATTAAATTAATTTATTGTTCTTGGTGAACTTTAATGTGTGTGTGTGTATTTCGTTAATATGATTGGTCTTATGTATTTATTAAAATTTATTGAGAGACTGGATGTATTTTAACATTTAAAATACACTAAAAATCTGGAAAATGTAAATCAATAGCAGAGTAAGCACCTGCACAACTGCTTAAGTATAGGATTTAATGAAGCTTATAAAAATATGTTCCCAATGACTTTAAAGTTTGGTTATGTTGCCAACTGGAACAAGAATTTGCACTAAAAAAATTCCAGTTTTCAAGTAGTCATTGCTAACATATTTATATAAGTACAAAGGTTAAATAACAGCAAGGGGAAAAGTTCTAAAAAATAGGGCGATTCTTTTCAAGTACAATTAAGATGTGGCATAATAGTTTTTTGAAAAGGTCAATATGTCTTTAAAAGTTTAATATCAGCCTATGAGGGAACACAGTCCATAGTGCAAATCAGTAATGTGCAATATTAAAAAGCAAAATCAATTAGATCTATTAACACAGGTAATTAGATGAGCATACATCAAGTTGTGGTGTTTCAATGAACACCACATTGATTCCTCATTGAAAGGAATTAATGAGTAGTTTATAAGATAACACAAAATTTATATTAAGTAAATATAGGCCAAGGCAATACTTTTCCAATAAGAATGACTGGAGTCAGCTTTATAAATATCAAGCTCATGGCTATTGATCCAAGTAGGTTGAATTCAGGAACCATCAGCCATCCTTTAAGGGTATCAAGCACTTTATTTATTTATTTACATATGCTGCACATGCGATTCTGGATGGCTTACACCATGGGTAGGCTGCTGGGGGTTCTCAGTGGTTCAGGAGAACCTCTAGTTAAGATTCTTGCAGTTTGGAGAACCCCCAAATCCCACTCCTGGCTGGCCCCACCCCGCTCACCCCTCCCAAGAATCCCCCATCCGGCCCATTTTGGATGCAGGTAAGTGGAGGGTGGATGCAGAGGCTCAGGGAGGTGAAAAATTGGCCTACCGGAAGTTCGGGAAGTTTGGGCTCGTTTCTGGCCTCCAGAGGGCCTCCTGGGGAGGCTGTTTTTGCCCTCCTGGAGGCTCAAAGAAAGCCTCCAGAGCCCGGGGAGGGCAAAAACACTCACACCTGCCATGGTGCAGGAGGCCAACTAGGCCATGCCCACCATGGCCATGCCCACCCAGCAACTGGGCAGAGAACCCTTTGCTAAAATTTTTGAAGCCCACCCCTGGCTTACACTGTGATAAAACAACAATATAAAACAATTAGAATATGTAAAATATGAAAAACATTAAATATTAAAACTTAAAGCATTAAACTTAATAACAAATTAGATAAAAAAGATCAATACATAAACTACTAACCACGTCCAAAATAGGTCGCCCTTTCATAGAGGCCCCCAGCCAATTAACAGAGTTTGATTTTCAGGAAGCTGGGGCAGATCTTACCTTGAAAGTCATGAAGTTCCAGCGAATAGGAGCCATGGCAGAAAAGGTTCTTCTTCTGGACCCCTCTAGCCAAGCCAGAAAACTCTTGTGCAAAATCCAAGAAACCCCCTGCCATTCACCATAGAGAATATATCTTTGGCTGGATGAATAGCCTGATTCCTATGCCCCTGTCACTATTTTAAATGTCTTATCAATACACTTTCCAGTAGCACCGGTTCAGAATTGCAAGAAGTCCAAAGCTAAGAAACAGGACATTGAGAGATATTGGAGTACATAGAGGTAGCAAAGAAAGCAAATGATTAGTTGCTTCTGTTTGGACACTGTGGAAGCAGTAAGGAAATCAGCGCTGGAAGATCCCTTGCCCAAAGACTAGAGGGGAAAGTAAATGAAACTTGAAAAATATCTGAGAAAAGAAAAAAAGAAAAGAAAAGAAAAGAAAAAAGAGAAAAGAAAAGAAAAGAAAAGAAAAGAAAAGAAAAGAAAAGAAAAGAAAAGAAAAGAAAAGAAAAGAAAAGAAAAGAAAAATAGAATTGTGGCTGTACACAGATGTATACGGATCAGTGATGGGTTGCTACTGGTTCTCCCTGGCGCACCACCCATTCGCCCGGACACTTCTGCACATGCGCCCACGAGCGAACCTGTAGCAACGGATTTTGAAACCCACCCAATATGGATATATAGAGAAACACGAAGATTGAAAAGGCAACAGCCTTGAGGCCTGGCTACAAATGTATAGGAGTGACATAGCCTAATAAGAGGCAAACTAAAAAGATAGAAGAAGTAATAAAAGCAAACAAAGCATTCAGGGGAGAAGAACTACTTATTTGTAAGCAAAGGGTAAAGAGGAAAACACATTTTTTCCCTTTAATGATTTGCCCACTTGGGAATGCATTTCCTGCAACTAACAAGGGAGAAAGAAGCAGCTTGGGAGAGTGCAATGAAAAAAAAATGGTTATAGTTGCTCAGCCAATGGAGATAGAAAGCATCAGTCATGGAATTAGAGTCAAGTAGTTAAATGATAATATGTGTACTGAAATGCCGTAATGCAATTCCTTACTTTTTCTACTTGCATTCTTTATTGCTTACAAGTGTAAGGACTGTAACTTGTATAATTACAACAGAATAAGGGACATTTGGGTTGGTTAAATATATATTGTGCTTTTAAAAAGTACTGTACCTTTAAGAAGCCTCCATAGTCTGTTGGTAAGAACTGCTAACTATGAGTATGTTTTCCCTACAAGGAGGATTTAATAGAGACTGGAATGGTCTCTGAGGCTATGAATTCTATGAAACAAATTGAATTTTACTGTGCAGGTAAAAGTGTGGGCAAACATTCAGGCAAACATATACTTATTCTAAATGGATCAATTCAGTGGTGAAATCCAAATTTTTTTACTACCGGTTCTGTAGGCATGGCTTGGTGGGCGTGGTGTGGCTTGGTGGGCGTGGCTTGGTGGGCATGGCAGGGGAAGGATACTGCAAAATCTCCATTTCCACCCCACTCCAGGGGAAGCATACTGCAAAATCTCCATTCCCACCCCACTCTGGGGCCAGCCAGAGGTGGTATTTGCCGGTTCTCTGAACTACTCAAAATTTCTGCTACCGGTTCTCTGAACTGCTCAAAATTTCCGCTACCAGTTCGCCAGAACCTGTCAGAACCTGCTGGATTTCATCCCTGGTTCAATTTAATTTAAATTTAAATTTAAATTTTTAATTTAATTTCAATTTCAATTTCAATTAGGTGTTAGTTATCACCTTTAAAGCGCCATGGCTTAGGACCTGGGTACCTATGAGACCGTCTTTTGCCACCAATAGCCTCCCACCGACCAGTTCGTTCTCACAGAGAGGGACTACTCAGGATACCGTCAGTCAAATTATGTCGACTGGCGACTCCCAGGGGGAGGGCCTTCTCTGTGAGGGCTCCAACCCTTTGGAATGAACTGCCCCCAGAGATACGGAATATCCCTGATCTCCGTGCTTTCCGCCGTGCCCTCAAAACCCTGATGTTCCAACAGGCGGGGCTAAACATATGAACATGTGAATGATTTTTTAAATGTTATCTAATTCTGGATTTTATTTAATTGACCAAACTAAGTAATAATTTTAATTAGCAATTTTATGATGTTTGTGTGTCTATATTTTTCTTGACTGTACACCACCTTGAGTCCTACGGGAGAAAGGCGGTATAGAAATATAATAAATAAACAAACAAATAAATAAATAAATAAATAAATAAATAAATAAATAAATAAATAAATTTGAATTGATAAAAACTATAATTGTAGGCCATCTGGGAAGCCAGTGGTCATGAATACATGATAGTTACTAAATGCCCAATTTGCAATCATGTTTGCATGAAGATGTTATGATGGTTGTAAGTGCAAAGACCAGTCATAAGCTACTTTTTTCAGCACCATTGGAACTTCTAATGTTTGCTGAACAAATGGGGGTAAATTGAGGAATACCTGTTCACACCTGCTTTATGAGTACCATCCAACATGTACTCTACAGTCAACTGAGGAGAGTCTGCTTAAGCCACTACTAATGTATCATAGTCCTAAAATGGTCATCCTCACAAATATCAGGAGAACAAGGAAGAAATAGTCCAAGCATCAGATCCTATGCTTCCAGACCCAAAGAATTACCCCACTTGCCTCTGTCCTGGATTTAACAGATTCTGATCTTGTGGCAACCAAAGCTTCCAAATTTGATTCAGTTTCTTTTATGAACACTTCTTGACTCTTTTTCTTGTCAGTTTATCTTTGTGTAGTGAACCTACCTTTAATTTAGAATCAGAAGGTAAGTCTTGCAACACACAAATAAACTGCTTTTCATAGGACCGGGATATTCTGGTAGGTTGACAGAAAGCAATGGTCAGGTGGAAAGCCTTCTTGATGGTAACCCTCTATTTATGGAATAAGTTGTTCCCACAAAGTATCATTTTAAATAACAATCTTCATTGAACTTAATATGGTTCCTTTCTGAATTGCAATTTCAGTAATGTTATAGAAAACTATTGTTATCATCATCATGTCAACACCATCTAGCTGTAGCTGGGGGATTAAAAATAAGTCAATAGAAAAATTAATTCACTCTTTAAGCCATTAAACTACACTATGATAGGAGTATAGAGAATATTATCCATTCATCTCCATAGGCACTATATCATGACCACAAGTTGATGTAACAACCATTGCAGGCTTTCTTGGGAAACACACTGTTATGGTGTTCATTGCAAAATTACCAGCAATTGTTATTTGGGAAGTTTTGAACATGTAGTTTGGGTGTGGAATAAAGCTAGAATCTTAGAATGTAGAATTAACTTTAGAGATTTACTTTCTATTGAGTAAAATGGAACCTAATTACAACCAAGAAACATTTTCAAGAAAATCCTGCATTTTTCACTCAATAGAATAAACTCAAGATGTGCCAATGATCTTCCAGATACATGTTGTCAAAGATAGATGGGAGGCATAGCAATGCTTTTTTTAATTTCCATGTTTCAAGTTCAATCAATTATTGATTATCTATCTATCTATCTATCTATCTATCTATCTATCTATCTATCTATCTATCTATCTAATGTATAGAGCTGCCCATCACACAAGCAAGTGCAGAATTAACACTTATCATAATTGTTATATTTACAGTTGCTGCCTTAAGGATTATCATAAAAAGATTAAAATGTCATATCCATGCTAACAGTCAGAATTGCAATGCTTTATATAATATTTTGGGTAGAAATTCCTTACATGAAAGTTGCTATCCAATGCTTAAATGAGCAAATTAAGCCACAATACATACCAAAAGCATTGCTCGGAATGATTATAATTTGTTCCAAACTTTAATAAGGATTACATATAACCCATGCCATTTGATTAACATACCCTTAAGCAAATAATTTCAAAGCCACTATGAGATAGTTTGGATTCAGCTCCAAAGTTTCTAAACATGACTCATACAATGAAGACCTATAGATTCTTTCTCTGTTGTCATGTATATTCACAAAATGAATTTCAACTGAAGCTGCATACAGCAAAATCCAATCTTTGATGCATATTGTATGGGATATTCTGTTCCTCAAGCTAAAGCATGCATTAACTTAATTTCAATTTAGGCACCTTCTTATTTATCTTGGCAAATTATTGCTCCTGGTGGTATTGTCTTGCTGCTTATACAATTTAATATCTTAATTTTTTTATTGCTTATATTCTTTGTACACTGCCTGAAGATGCATAAGGTGACAGGTATTATAGAAGTATTTTAAATAGCTGTATCATAGGGGAAATGAATTAGCAAATTAAATGAGAAATAAATAATGGAGACCTGCATTGAGCCATAGGGAGAAGTTCTGCCCATCTTTAAAAAATTCAGTCTATACTCTGGGACTCCCACTTCTATATAGTTCTGGTTTCATATTTCCTTCTTAACTCTTTCAAAATGTATATTTAAATACATTTTTCCAAGATACATATTTATATCTGCTTCTCAAAATGCATATTTGTAGGATTTGGCCTGCTTATGGAACACCTTACTCTCCCCCATTCCACCCCCATGGTTTGCAAAGCCCTGACTTTTCTGGTTTGAAAAGCATGAAAGACCTGGTTCTACTGTTGAGCATTGGGTTTCAATATTTGTTGAACCTGTTTGTTTATGGCAATTACTGATCGATTAATTTTGCTCTGTGAGGATTTGTTTGTTTTAATGGTTTTTACAGTATTGCATGTTAGCTACACAGAGTCGCATGTTGATGGTAGTGGAGGGAGGGAGGGAGGGAGGGAGGGAGGGAGGGAGGGAGGAAGGAAGGAAGGAAGGAAGGAAGGAAGGAAGGAAGGAAAGAAGGAAGAAAGGAAGCAAGCAAGCAAGCAAGGAAGGAAGACTCTCAAAATAAACTTTTTAATATCTAATGCTATGTCACAGTATTATTAATGGAAAGCATTCAAACAGACTTAATTAGAGTCCATATTTTGTGCCCTGAGCTCCCTGAAGGATGGGAAAGTCAAATACATTACTGTATTTCAGAGTATAAGATGATGCTCCAGACTATAAGACACACCTACCTTTTTTTGGGAAGTTAAACAAGAAAAAAAAATCTGTTTCTGCCTCCCAGCATCCATCAGGTATTTATTTGGCCCGTTTGCTGAAGCCCATTCACCGGCCCTGTGGCCCATTCACTGCCATCCATTCACTGCCCACTGACATGGCCCATTTGTCGTCGGTGCGGCTCGTTCAGCACAGGCCATTTGGTGCGGCCCATTCAGCACTACCACAGCTGTTTCGCCATGGCCTGTTCGCTGCAGCCGTGACCTGTTTGCCACCACTGCGGCTTGTTCACCACCACCACCGCGGCCCATTCTAGAACATCTAATTGGTGCCACACCAACCGTCCCCTCCCCACCGCAACATTCACTGTATAAGACACACTGAAATTTTCACCCACTTTTAGGGAGGAAAAAAGTGTGTCTTATATTCTCAAAAATACAGTAATTAAAATTAATCATCTACAAAACAAAACAAAAAATAGTTTTGGCTATCTGAGAAAAAGAGAAGCAACTTGGTAGACTATGAGAAAACAATCCCACAAAGTCCTACATTTCCAGAATTCATCAAGCATAATAATTAAAGAAGAAAAAAATAGGAAGAAGAAAAATGTTTTTTAAACAGTGTTTAAGCTATGTTTACAACAGTTTATGCTTACATGGAATATTAAAGATCTCAGCAGAGTATGGCCTGTTAAATACAGAAATGGGATTCCCTTGTCCCTTAAGCTCTTCTCAACTGCTTTGGCATGAAAGAAATGAAATTTGTCTCCTTTATAGGCAAACACAAATTCTTTGAAAGCGATAAACAGCATGCAACTTTAGCAGACTCAACAACAGTGGTGGGTTGCCCCCGGTTTGCATCGGTTCTATAGAACTGGTAGTAAAACTGGTGGGAGGTTCCACCCACTGACCCTGACGTAATGAAAATGCTTCTGCACATGCGCGGCCCCATTGCGAGCCAGTAGTAAAGGTAAGTAGAACCCACCCTGCTCAACAACCACATTTGAATTTGAGATATATACTGGGGGCAGATGCCATTTTCTAAAAGTAAGTGAGTGGAAGTCAAATAATGAGCAGATACAGGCCAAAACCTACATTCGAGTCAATTTAAATATACATTTAATAAAAAGTAAATTAAAATGAAATGCAGCCTGCCTTTACAGAGGTCCTACTTACTGACAGTGACCTCCTATGCAAAGCGAAGGGAAAGGTCCTTTTCTCCCATGCTGTGGAATGCCTTGCTTCCTGAAATACTTTAATCATGCTTCTAAATTGGAGTCACTTAATGCCAGGCTGTTCCACTGAACATTCAGGGCCCAATAGCAGGTAGCCTATTAGATTGCTTTTTAAGTTGCATATGCTAAGACTTTTTTTTTGTAAACATTTTTTTAATAAAAAAAATATTATAAACTTCCTTTGAATCCTATGAAAGTGGATAGTATATAAAATTTTGCAATAAACAAGTACATTTCCAATTCTTATTCAATTTTCTTTTAACTACATTAAACATCACAATATGGCAGCAATATCTGAAGATAAAGAATCAAAGATAAAGAATAAAGATAAAGATGTTGCCCCCTCAAATTCTCCAACTTTCTACTGGGCAAAGCACAATCAACAATTTAAGATAAAGTGTTTACATGGCCTAGTTAAATCAAGGTCACTAGTTATTTAAATATATACTTTCCTGTTTTGGCAGTGTATTCCCACTTCATGGCCTATAAAGAAACATAATGATTACTGTAGATATAAGGCATAAAATATAGTTAAATTTTTAATTCACATGTACATAAACAATTTTCAAAGTTTTTTTTTTCTTACATAGTGACAAATATTTTAATTTCTTAAAATCCTTTGGTCAGGTGATGGTGAGAAAGCAGAACTTGTATTTCTGGGTGTTTTCTCTTGGAAGGGAAAAGGACCTCTAGTTGGCCACTGTTATATCACTGGAGTTTTCTGGGCCAAATGGAACATATCTCATGGTACTACTGTAAAAACCAACAGAGGTGAATAGAGAATGAATCTAAGTAGTTACCAAAATCTGGAGGTCATTTTCAAAAACAGGTAGGAAAAGCTCTTAGCAAACTACAGGCCTGTCAATTTGACATCAATACTGGGTGACACACCTTTGGTTGGTTGAATAACCACAAAAGAGTGTTCGTGAATGGTTCCACTTCAAGTTGGAGAGAAGCATTTAATAAAGTGCCAGATGGTTCTGTTCTAAGCCCTGTGCTATTTCAATGATTTGGAACAAGAAGTTAACGAAACATTTTTAAAGCTTGCACATGATACCAAGCTGGGAGAGGTAGCCAATATTTTAGATGAAAGAGAGAAGACAGAAGAGTCAAAATGATCTAGACAATTTGAACAGTGAGCTGAAATGTATCAGATAAAATTCAGTAGAGAGAAATATTAAATTCTGCATATGGGTAGGAAAAATGGAAGTTACAAGTATAAAATGGGGAGTCCTCATTTGGCAGTAGTACAGGTGCAAGGGATGGGGGTGCCCTGCCCTTGTAAAATATGAGCCAATAGTGTGACATAACTGCTACTCTACTCTGCCCTTGACAGAATCCTTTTGATATATTGTACCCAATTCTGGGCACTATAGTTAAAAAGAACAATGATAGAATAGAGCAACTTCTGGAAGATACAAGGAACAGTTTAGCAGCTAACTCCTTGCATATTTATTTTACAGAAAAGATGACTGAGAAGAAAATGGTAGCAGAAAGAGACATGGATTTATTTTCTTTTATTCAAAAGCAGGGCGAGAATTGTGCAGTCAAGATACAGGTACAGATAAAGGTAAAGGTACAGAAATGAGATTAGAAATAGAGATAAAATTGTGTATTCTCTCTATGGAGATTCTCAGTCATCCAGGTCATGGTTATCCCAAAGTTGCTTTTTCAAAAGGCAATTGGTCTTTCTTGTTTGTCCTTGAAGACCTTTTGCAAAAATTTTAAAAATTATGAAAGTAAAATCAAATAGATGAGGTTAAAATACTAGCATAACAAAAATAAAATAATGTATGAAAAGTGATAAATATTGCTATGATGATGGATTGATTATCTGTGCAAGTGTAAAATCTAAAATATGAATTAAAATATATAACTTCTAAAAGAAAGATATGTCTAAAAGAAAGCATGTGTTTAAAGTGATAAATAAAACAGAAGTGATTATTTCTGTAACCAGTTATGCCTTATTTTCATTGCAGCAATATTGAATTTGCGCCGGTAATAAATGGATTCAAATCTTCTAGAAGATGGTTCCACAGAAATTGCTTGGAAATTTATATATTAGGAGCAGCATATAAGCAGACCTGATATCCCTGTTTATAATGTTGTAATATATGAAAAACAGTTTTGAACTTCTTGTCATCCCATGAAGTTCATTAAACAAGATATGCTTGTTTAATGGTGTTTTGGAGTAGCTACCTTGCAGATGGTAAGAAGTTATGCCTGGCTTTAACCAAAAAAAAAAAAAAAAATAGTATTATCGTCTTGGGAAAAATTACATTTTATAGATACCTTGCTGGTTCCCAAATGTCATTATTTATTCAATTTCTGCCATGTTTGGGAACCTTATTAACTTCTGTATGAAATTCCAAGCTTCTTATTCTTTGAGTAAGCAGTTCTTTGGCTTGGTCATACCCTAAAGAAATTAGGAATGGTACAGAGAGCCCATAAACCAACTGATATGCTATATACTCCATTTCCAGAGAGAAAAAAAACCTGTATATTAAAACTAAAGGGCTCGGTCCAACTGGGAAGAATTAGGTTTTCAGCCAGTAGTTTATCATCATCATCCATTCCTGTCTCAAACCACAGCTGGGTGTTTGCTGTTCCATTGGGCACAACAAATATTGATCTCAAAAGTTTTGTCAATAAGTGGCTCACTGTAACAATTGTAACCAGTAAGATTTTCTGAAGTTTTCCAGTTTTTCCTAGGTAGGAAAGCAAAAGCACTTATAAGGCCAGCTTCAGCTGATCTGACATACCTCTTTAATGAGATTGACTGATTCCCATATCCTTGCTTTATTCAAGGCCAGATGTGAGAAACAGGCAAGCCTGGTGGCATCTGGTAAAGTTTGAAATAATTATGGAATCTAGGTCAGACAGAACCAAATAGGGAACTAACTTTTATTTTGTGAAAGACTCTGGTGGGAAATATTTGAAATGATGCTAAATATAAATTCATTTTGAAGAGCTTCAGTAGGTTAATAGGCTGATTAAAAGATAACAGAACAGAATCCATTTTCAGTTTGAAGCACTTGGAAGGCATTCAATAGCACATACATCATATGTCTGTGTTAGGCATTAACAGTAAACTCCTAGGGGAGTTTCAAGTGGTCCCCTGGAATCCCAGCACCCAATACTGTTCAGGGAGATACATAGAGCAATCTGTTGTGTCTGGAGTGAATGATTTAACTTGCAGGAAAATGTTTTTTTTTTTTGGTAGAGGCTGTAGTAGGCTTGAACCCTCCCCTCCCCCCACAAACTCTTTACCTTGTCCGAGAATAAGAATTTATTAATACAGACATTTGACTGTTGCAGAGTTTTGTCAGTTTGATAAAGGGTAAATCATTAAAATTAAACAGAGTGCATGCCCAGAATATGTAATTTAGCAGAGTTTCTGTATAAACCTTAATGGAAGTGTAAGTCTAGCTTCATAATTTTGAATGAAAGCCTCAAAGTTTCTTTTTTAGCAATCTCAGGTCATATTTGATATCTGACACTTGCTAAAATAATGAAATAACAGTTTACACTGTAAGAAGGCATTGCTTTGCCATAACCTGTGTTGAATTTTCTCCTGGGAACGTCTCCATATTCTGATTTTACATCTTATTTTAAAGCTTATTTTCATTTCCCTTGAGGTTAGCCGGTGAACCAGCAAGTTATACTGGAGATACACAGTGAGACACTGGGCAAGAATCCAGATTTTCATCTCACTTTTCCGTGACAGATAGTGAAAATGAAAGATCTAGCAGCTGTTATTTTCCCAATTCTGTTTGAAGGTCCCATTCAAGTGATTCAGGGCTGCAGATTTGTTAAAGGTGGGACAGAAAGTTGTTTTATTGACAAATTTCTTCATATAAAATGTTCTTCTACTGTACATTTGGTTATTTAGTAGACTTTGATGAAAAAAGGAAAGTCAGTCTGATGCCACCATGTTCCATCCTTTTTCCCATGTAGTTCAAATAATCATTTGCCTACATCTTTTGCCTCCAGGTTAGCATGATGAAGTTAATTAAATTTAAAAATATCTAATATGTCTAATAAAAATCTATTATATTGCCTGTAATCCAGTATATTTATTTTAACTAAAATTATCTTAAAAAGAAGCAAAAGTAACTAAAATATACTATAATACATAACATGAAATTGAAAGGCCAGACTTAAAAAAAAATGTTTCTAGCTGGTGAAAATCTTTCCACAGGAAGCAGTGAATTTGCCTTTACTAAGGGTTTTCGGTCAAAGATTGGATGTCAAATGTCAGAGATGCTATAATCAATTCTGCACTAAGCAGGAAGTTGGAGTAGATGATCGCAATAGTCACTTTCGACTCTAGTTGCAATTCTCTTTACCACTTTGTAACAGTTGCAGATGCCAATATTCTGTTATTGTTTATTTCCTTAACTTTGTATTTTGGCAAGATTTTCTGTAGCATCAACAAAAAGCTTATATGTCTCCTTTGAGACAAGTCTGACTCCAGGTAATTTCATAAACAGGGACGTGCAGTTTTCTTTACAGCAATACCAAAGTGGTTTGCCATTGCCTTTTTCTGCATTTTTACTTTAAGTCCTTCTTTTCTCTGCAGTCCTCCTGAAGCAATCTTCACCTTATGTGAAAACAAGGAAGTTGGTACTTTCATAATATGCCTTCTCTGTAGCTACCTCATACTGTGTAATTTCTTGCCGGTAAAGAGCTCAAGATATTTTCCTGACATTTGGGAGAGTCAGCTGCTAGTCTATTCTCAATTGCAGAAGATACCTGGGTGATTGTGGGTCAGTTTTTTTCAGACCAACCTACCTCACAGGATTGTTTTATGGTTAAAATGGGGTTGGGATAGCACTAAACAATATTGCCTTGATGTCAGAATGAAAAGGCAGGATTTAAGTAAAACATATCTATTTTTGTACTTTTTCTCCTTAAACTATGTTTCAGGAGTTTCTTCCATACAAAGTAACTTAGATTTGCACTGATAAAGAGATTTGGACATAGGCAGTGACATGATTCTCTTCAATGAAATGAAGTGGGAATGCAGTTTACCTGAATAAAGCAATTGGTGGCCTGACAAATCTTCTTTTGGACTTCTTCCTCAATGAAGGCTGAAGTTTCCCAAATAGAAGTATTTCAGCATGTGGCAAGATGCAGCCAGCGCAGAATCTGCCCAACTTGGAAACCCTTCAATTAATAATCTGTAGAGATTCTCAGTCATCCAGATCGTGGTTGTCCCAAAGGTGCTTTTTCAGGAGGCAACTGGACTTTCTTGTTTTTTCTTTTGAAGATGTTTTGCTTCTCATCCAAGAAACTTCATTGGCTCTGACAGAATAGTGGCGAATAGAAGGATTTATATTACTTGCAGACAGCTGGTCATTTGCATCCTTTTTGAAGGTTGTTAAAATACTTGAAGATTTATCTGTATCTCAGGGTCACCTGAGAAGTGCTCCTGGTTCCTGTAGTCTGCAATTTTTACTCTGGAAAAGGACCCTCTAAAACAGGGGTCACCAACCTTTGGGACCTCAGGGATCACTAAATTCATAATTTTAAATCCTGCGGACCACTAATATGATCTGCCTAATGACCGACTGGGTGGGCGTGACTAGGTGTCATGTGACTGGGTGAGTGTGGCCAACTCAATGTCACTCATGTTGAGGGGCCCGTCACCAGCCTCTAGTCACCTCTCCCCTCCCAGCTACTCTCATCTCCCTGCCCAGGCTCCTTAGGGCCCCAGCAGGAAGCAGTTGTTGGAGCTAAGCAGCCACCATGAGAAAGAGTTGGCAAAACAGTTCAGTTCAAATTGGATCGGACCAAGAAGGAGGCTCAGCAGAAGCACCTCACTGAGGACTATGAGCATAGGCTTTCCAAACAGAGGGAAGACCTGTGGGAGTGCAAGGCCAGGTACCAGTGCCTGAAGGCTCAGAGGGCTGAGATGGTCAGCCAGTTTCAGGCCATGATGCAGTCCCATTCCGGCTCTTTGCCACCAGTGGCACTTACCTCCAGTCTTTGCCCAAAGCCCCACACCAGGAGGCTGAAGCTGATTCCAAGTCAGAATTTCTGCCCCTCTCTGATCCACACAAAAAGACCCCAAAGGGGGAGACTCTCTGCAGCAACACAAATGTTCATTGCACGTATCTGTCCCAGGGCCATAGCTTGAGGATCCCTGATTTAGTGCAGTATTAAAAATACAAATATTTTTTGTGGACCACCAAAATTTTCTCACGGACCACCAGTGGTCCATGGACCCCCAGTTGGTGGCCGCTGCACTAAAAGGATGCAAATTACCAACTATCTGCAAGGAGTATAAATCTTTCCATTCCCCACTATGCTGTCAGAGCTGAAGAAGCTTTTTGGATGAGAAGTGAAACATCTTCAAAAGAAAAAACAAGAAAGTCCAGTTGCCTCCTGAAAAAGCACCTTTGGGACCTTCAACTCATGCCAAGGCTACATGCAAGATATGCAGAGGAGGATTTTAAAAGAATCATATGGGCAGCTGCGGTCATGGGAACAAAGCCTCATCCCATTTTTATGTGTGTTCATTATGGGACTTCTGGACAGATAGCCCTAGATATCCCTGCCTCAGGTCTGATATTTTTACTTTAAGAAGGCCACAAGAAAAGCCTCCTCTCCATTTTCATCTTCAGTGGGGCTTCACTCTCAAAACTGAGGCCACAAGAGCTTAATGGAGCACCTACAAAAGGCAGCTTCATTGGAACCTTCGCCAAAGTGAAACACTCTTTTGAAGATTTATCCAATCCAAAATAAGTGCTCCAGAGTGATGTATCCTTTTTCACCTCTTTGACAGAAATGAATTTCTTCTTTTACTAATTGCAAACTACTCAGTAATCACTGAAGCAAAGAAAGGTATCAATTAATGCATTATAACATTTGTACAAATAAAAAAATACACCAAGTGGCCAGCTTTGATCTCTTCTTTCCCTTGTCTGAAATATTTATATCTGTTTCTAAAAAAAAAAAAAAAAAAAAAAAAAAAAAAAAAAGCCTCTTCCATCTTTCATTGTTAAAAATATTTGGCATGTTGTCTGTGTAATTCATGGCTTTAGTTTTATCAGGACCACTAGTTGTCATTCCCCTTGTCTTTCAAACAAAACAGTGATCTAGCTAGATCTGCTGCACAAAGACCCAACTGAAAAGCCAGATGTTTAGGGCTCTGCCCGAATTATGTCTGTTGATCCAGAAGCCTGCATTTTGCATGCAAGTCTGAGATGCTGACACTGCTACCATGGATACTGTTAGCTTTGGTCCTCCAGCTTGGAAAAGATCAGACCGATAGCAGAAAGGGAGGTCATGTTCATAGCACTGTGATTTATTATTTACAGTGCAGAAAAGTGAAGACCAATTAAGTAGTTTTGTCTTTCTGAAACGGCATCTGTTTAATTTATTATTTCTCTCTTGTTGCTGAAATAGTAAGGTTGGTAAATGGGGGGTCAGTTGCTGTGGTTACTTGATGTAACTCTTCTTGTTGCTCCCGTTGACTCATTATGATTCATACAAATGTATTTATATTTCACATTGAACAGAAAATGAGTACTCCCTTTCAAAGGGACAGGGTTTCTAAATTTCTTTTATGCAGCTGAACATGTTTGCCTCCACCACACAACAGAAGTGGGTTGTTTTTCTCCTTTTAAAGTAAATTAAAGCATCTGTTATGTTTCTTTCTTCAAATGATGGGTCATCTGAATCCTGTAGGAAGGGGGGAGATGAGAGGGTAGCATGGAAGGAAAACAAGATCTCTGCACTCACACCCCGTTCAGCTACAGCATTAAATATTAGAAGTGGTGGAAATGAATGTCCTTTGATGGCAGAATAAAGAATAAAACCAGAATCCTGTAAACAGTAAAAGTAAGATATTTTGCTGTTTGGAAGAGTCTTGCTTCAACTGACATTTTAAAAAAAAAAATCAGGACGCACCATTTAGATAGTAATCCTCCTTTCATCTATCTCTTCATGACATTGAAGGTCACTTTACCTTCCTGTACACCAAGGACAAAACTGATTACAGAGAATAAGGAAGGAGGAGGAAGAAGAAGGAAGGGAAAATCATTTTGAAAGTAAAAGATTATAGGAGACATTTTATACACATGAAGCAATGTTAACGAAACTGACTACTCATCTTTTTCTTCTCTGCAAATTTCATCTTATTAGCTGAAAAACAACAACATAACCATTAGGGAATTTATTTTTATTTTTATTTACTCTTCCCAGAGTGGAGGAATTTCTGAATCACAGACCCTGAGTTGACTCAGGTTTCTTTCTAAATAAACCAGAGATTCCCCCCACCCCCAGATTTTCAGTTAGACTGCTCCTCCTCAAGAAGGACAAGTGATCCCTCATGCAGAGCTGGTATTTCTTTTTTCAAGTAGTTTTAGTGAAATAACTTACAGTAGTCATCATGATTCCCAAAATAACATTTCATTAATCTGTGCAATAGATAAGACAACCTCAACAGTCAAATTCAAAATATGGTACCTACATAGTTACAGCCATAAATTTTTCTTGGCATCAGGGCAGAAGTGTCTTGCCATCACTTCTCCCAGGACATTTTTGTGACCTACAATCCTGATAATGAGGTCTATCTCTCCTTAGCTTGTGAGCCCAAGGACAGCCAGGTTCTACCACCTGCATAAAAACATTTTATCAAACTGCAGTAGGATGGTTATAGAATAGGTGATTTCCTGACTTCATTATTCAGCAATCAAAATGAATTAAAGACTTTATTTTAGTACTATGAACCATATACTAATATGTGAGATGTGAATATATAATTCCTCTTACTGGGTGAGATTAAGCATTGAAATATTACAACGTTATAACTATTATCAGATAACCGGGCAAATTGGATCTGTGATGTAGATGAGATAAACTAGTTGACTGAGAAAGATTAGTTTGGTTCTACAATTTGACTATCCAAGAAAAGTTGATGATTGTGGTGAATTGATCACGCTCCTCAGGAGTTCCACTGAACCATAAAATGGAAGGCATTGTTTGGGAACCATGTGAACATGGTATATTGTGGCCATTTCTGCATATTTTAATAGTTGGAGTTGGAAATCTTGAACTCTCTTTGTTATACTCGAGGATTCAATTGCATAAATCATCTAACAGAAGCACAGCACAGGTAGTCCTCAACTTGTAACCACAGTCAAGCCCAAAATTTATGTTGCTAAGTGAGTTTTGCCCCATTTTACAAGCTTTCTTTCCACAGTCGTTATTAAGCAGTTATGAAGTTAGTAGTTAAGTTGTTAGGAGAATTTGGCTTCCCTGTTTTTTTTTTTATTTTGATTTATATGCCGCCCTTCTCCGGAGACTCAGGGCGGCTTACAATGCGTTAAGCAATAGCCTTCATACTTTTGTATATTTATACAAAGTCAGCTTATTGCCCCCACAAACTGGGTCCTCAATTTACCTACCTTAGAAAGGATGGAAGGCTGAGTCAACTTGAGCCTTGGAGAGATTCGAACCAGCAGTAATTGCAGGCAGCTGTGTTAATAACAGGGTGCTTAGACCACTGTGCTATCAAGGCCCTATTGACTTTGCTTGTCAGAAGGTTGTAAAAGGCGATCCCATTCCCTTGAGACACTGTGTCATAAATATGAGTCAGTTGCCAAGCATCTGAATTTTGATTGCATGACCATGAGGATGCTGAAATGGTCTTAAATGTGAAAAACTGCCATAATTCACTTTTTCCAGTGCCACTGTAACTTTGAATGGTCACTAAACAAACTATGGTAAGTTGAGGACTACCTGGTAGTCACACATCCCTATTCAGTGCTGACATCTGATAAATATTCTATTTCTTCTAATGTCCAATTTCTATCACTCTTATCACAATCTAGAACCAACCTCCAATTTCATGTTTGGGTACAACATTCGATAATTCAAGCCTATTCAATTTATCATATGCTTTCTCTAAACCAGGCAGGCACACAGCTTATAGTGGCAGCAGTGGTTAATTTATTGCATGTAGTCCATCCAACTGCAAGGTCCATCATCTAAAAAACAACAACCAATAAATTAACCACTGCTGCCACTATACCAGAAGATGCACTTGCTGGGCACCTTCAATGCCTCCATGTCACTGTGACCTCCATTGCTGCTGCTGCTGTGCTAACTGCCAAACAATTGATTGGTGATATTCTTTTGAAGGCCAGAATTACTTTTCATTATATGTTGGTGCTTTCTCTTCTATATGTTCTCCTCTACATTCATAAACATGTAAAGTTTCTTTCTTTCATTCACATATTGCTTAATTATCTGCTAAAGACGAAAAATTAATCTATTCAGTGCCTGTTTGGGATCATTTAACACAGTTGCCTGTATCTCCTAGTTGTTGGGAAGCAGGCACCACTATCATAGCTAATAAGGTAGTCTTTAGATTAGAGATCCTAGCTTGTCTAGAACAGCCTGAGCATGCCTAGAGCAAAATTGGACTTTGTGGATATTTGGGACATACTGGTCAAAATGTTTCAAACAAACTGGAACTGTAGTCTAAGTTTAGTAGGGAATGTTGTATGTGGCATGACTATGTTTAAGAGTGATTACCTAATGAAGCTTTTCTTTATTTTAATGACAAGATTAAGTGAAAGTCTTTATTTTTTTTCCCCTGATTCCTAAGCTTTGAAATGAGAGGAAAAAAAATCTCTTTTTTAGTGGAAACTTTGAATGCAATACATGAATACTGTTACAAACAAGGATATGGGTTTGAATGATAAGCTGCTAAAAAGAATCAAAGCTACTGGAGTGACGTTATTAGATACTTACATTTCTATGCAGTTTTTTCTTCTTTTTTGAATTTAGGGATTAATTACTATTGTTTAAGAGAGGCTTGTTGGCATATTTAAGAACAGTATTCATGGTTTATACTCTAAATTATTTGCCTTCAAAGTTGGTTCACGTAATACTACATACAAGTGACTTCCATCACTTAGCTTCTTTTGCAAACATAACCCTTGTAGAGAATCAAATAGCCTCAGAGCTTTCTGATGTGTCCATTTATTGAATTCAAGCCACCTTTCCTGATTTCATGTGTGCTGCAAACAAGGCAGATAAACCAAAAGCAGCTAGACAGAAGCAATGCAATACCAGTGAAGAAAACATACAGCAACAGAGAATTTCTTGTTTCAAATCCTTTGAGTTCAGCTGATGCTGTTGTTGTTAGTTGCAAAGTCATGTACAACTCATCGTGACCCCATGGACAATGTTCCTCCAGGTCTTCCTGTCCTCTACCATCCTCTGGACTCCTCTGGAGTCCATTTAAGCTCATGCCTACTGCTTCAGTGACTCTATCCAGCCACCTTGTCCTCTGATGTCCCCGTCTTCTTTTGCCCTCAATCTTTAAAGAGCATTAGGCTCTTCTCCAGTGCCCTCCAGTGAGTCCTTCCTTCTCATTAGGTGGCCAAAGTATTTGAGTTTCATCTTCAGGATCTGGCCTTCTAAAGAGCAATCAGGGTTTATCTCTAGGACTGACTGGTTTGATTGCCTTGCAGTCCAAGGGACTCGCAGGAGTCTTCTCTAGCACCATAGTTCAGAGACCTCAATTCTTTGGTGCTCAGCCTTTCTTATGGTCCAACTTTCTCAGCTGCTGATTGTTAGGCAAACAAGAAAGGATATTGCTAATCTTGATGGAACCATCCAGAAAGAGTGAACACCTGTCAGTAGATGTGTATTTCAGAATTTGTTCAGCAGGTTGATCATTGTTGCCAAGGGGCAATAATGTACAATGTGAAATTTAAAATATGTGAAGTGACTCTGGCTATCTTAAAAGATAATCACAATATTGTTTCCATTTACAGTACATGAACTGTATGATGCTTTAGCATTCATATCAGCCCTACCATTAAACAAAATGAACATGTGTTTAGGGCACCAAGGAAAGGCAGCACCATAGAGGTCTTTTCTTTTTCCCTAGCTATCATGACCTTAACTTTTTCATTGTCACATTTAACATTAGTTTTCAGCAGATTAGGTCTTAATGACCATTATTGTGAATCAGTTGGACTTAAACTGCCCCGGTCCAAGTTCCCTGAAATTTCTAGATTGGGCAAGGGGGACTAGAATTATGATGTGTATGTGAAGTCACAATGAAAAGCCCATGAATTATTTTATTTTATTTATTTTTATTAATTTTTTGTCAACAAGTACAAGGAAACAAGTATCAGTAGAGACATAGACATGGACACCTGAAAAAAAAGTGGCACAAATAAATGGATATAAATAAGCAAAATATAACACATAAAATGAGTACATATAAATGGGGACAGTAGGACAGTGACAGTAGGCACACTGGTGTGCTTATGCATGCCTCTTTAGGGACCTCTTAAGAAATGTGTAAGGTCCATGGTAGACAGTTTAAGGTAAAAGGTATAGGGGTTAGAGAAACTAACAACAGTATAAGGTAGAGTGTTCCAGACATTTACTACTCTATTGCAGAAGTCGTATTTTCTGCAATCAAGATTAGAGCTAGGGGTGAAATCCAGCAGGTTCTGGAGAACTGGTGGCAGAAATTTTGACCAGTGCGGAGAACTGGCAGTGGAAAATTTGAATAGTTCAGAGAACTGGCAAATACCACCTCTGGCTGGCCCCAGAGTGGGCTGGGAATGGAGATTTTGCAGTATCCTTCCCCCAAGAGTGGGGAGGAAATGGAGATTTTGCAGTATCCTTTCCCTGCCATGCCCACCAAGCTACGCCCACAGAACCAGTAGTAAAAAAATTTGAATTTCACCACTGATTAGAACGGATTACATTATATACTTGTATTCAGTGTTGAGAAGCAAGCACACAAGGCTGACATTTGTGTTACGACATTTTAATATTATTTCAGCATTGTGGTAAGAAGTAAACCCCGACAGTTTGTTCATGTTCATAATTGAGGAAAAATATTTCATTCTCCTAATTTTCAAATGTTTGATAATGAAAGTTAAGGGTGGCAAGTTGTCTCCAGTAAGAGCACATATGCACAAATATTTCAAAGGCATTCTTCCTCCAAATATCAACAACAATAAAAAATAAGAACAAACCTAATATATCAATACATTTTATTATATTTAAAAATATTAGGACAGTTATTTAAACAAATATTTTTAAAAAGGATACTTAAAATTAAAAATGGATTATTTTCAAGACAGTATTTACTGTATATTACGAGAGAGAGTATTAAATCTAATCATCCTTGGACTGTAACTAGCTGCCAGTCACTGTTGTGGCTCCATTGCCTGAGCCTGGGCTATCGACAGATGCAGACTCTGAGAGTGAGGGGGAGGAGTTGGCAAGGCCTCCCTCTCCAGGACCCTCCTCTCTGGCAATGCCTCTGGAGGACACCGAAGGCCAAACGATAGGCTCAGAGCCAAGCACGTCCCTGCAGCCACAGGTGGACAGCGACAAGGAAGATAAGTGCTGGCTGGACCCTCGACAGAGCGCAGGGAGAAGCGTGCACAGCAGAGGGGAAGGCGTGCCGGAGATTAGCTGAGTCACTGGACTACACCCCACAGGGTATAAATGTGGGTGTGGTGGCCGGTTCAGTTTGTGACGAGCAAAAACTGGAAATACTCCATGATCTCTGTGTTACTGGACTTTGCCTGCTTTATCGGACTGCATTTGGACTAATCCTTGTATTATTGACACTCTGTCTGTTTTATCAGAATGCTGCAGTCTAATCTTTGTTTTGTGTGAGTAAAGTCTGAATTGGCAGCTAGTCACTGGGTTGCTGCCAGCTTTATCTTCAAAGAGTTTTGTCGTGTGGCTTATTAACTCCAGGCCGTCTGTGGGGGGGGGGGGGTGCGTGGTACGGGGACAGAACAGTCATATGTCAACCTTGGAGTCTTCCTTACTGGTAATAAGCATCATTTAAATTCATTTCAACATAAATCAGAGTCACATTCTTAAAATTAAAAATGCTGCATGTATATCATTACACTGTTTTTGACTTTAATTATTAATGAACTGAACTGAAATTCTTCTATGATTTCATACTATCCTTGATTTTGATATTGTTTCTAGTTTCCATTGGGCAGGGATTTCTTGTTTTGGGATTTCCAAACCTTTCCCCAGAAGGAACCTCAAGAGGAAAATAGTTGTTGCAATTTACAATATACTGAAACCTAATGCTAGTGTCGGACAGGAACTACTGAAGTATATTATACAGGGAATATTCCTTATTTTACTTCTTGTAACCTCATTTTGATGTGTCTTTGGTGAAACAAATGGCGAACAATTTAAAAGTCAAATACTCTGTCCTTTTTCATTTAATATATTGTCATCATAATCGGACATTTGAGACAAATTCTTCCAATGATCCATTTTGGAATATTATATAAATTAGATTAATAAATAAATAATATTATCTATTAATATTGTAATTTGATCTCCTAGTAATTTTTTAAAAAATAAATCATTATGCTATCTAAAAATTTAATAAGGTCAGAATTCATTTCTAAATTAATTAATAAAAATTGGAACTGAACTGATTGAAAGAAATGTAATGCCTCAGCATACATTAATCAGCAATTCTTTTTGGTATAATTTCAACTTGTATTAAAGATCACCTGGAAATGAAATCTCTATTTTGCCTAAATAGTCTGTCAATTAGCCTTTGTTTCTCCTAGAACTGGAACTCCAGTTTCAAGAAAACAGCTTACTATACCATGGCTTAATTAATTATTTTTTTGTATTTTGGATGAAAACTGGAATTTTGGATGAAATCTGAAATTTATTCATGTCAATCTTTCTATTTTGGATGAAATCTGGAATTTATTCATGTCAGTGGAGTATAAAATTATTACTGCTTTAAGTAGAGCTATCTTAATAAAAGAATACCTGATTTTTTTAAAAAAAACTTTCTATTTTGAAGTGTATACTATGCACAAATGTTGTGCCTTAAGATAATTTCTCAAGAAACTTGTTCACTGTTGGATACATTATCTGAATTCATCAAAAAAATTCTTCTTCTTTTAGAATAGAGGAAGGTTTATCTAGTGTCTATCTTTCCATCTCTAGTATAAGTATAAGTATACACCACTAAGTATATTAAGGGATTTCCCCTCCCCATTTTACAACCCTTTAATCCTTTTATTCAGGGTGGAATTGGGGCAACTGAGTGGAGCTGAGCATTACTAGCCAGAAGTACTTCTTGACACCTGCATGGGGTTTGCAGCAGATATTGTCCCTTTGTGCCCTGATAGAGAAACATCTGCCACTGCCTAGGATTGAACTCTCAACCTTCCAAGTGGGAGGCAGGCATCTTCACTCTTGGCCACCAGGCTACTCATGTACATTAAAGGGTTAAAGAAGGAAAAACCAGTGGTCATTGAGACATCTATGCTAATTATCCATCATATTGTTTTTAGCTAATGTAGAAAAAATATGTAAACAATGTAAATTATTGCCTGTGATACAGCTTGCTCTCTCTTCTTTCTTCTGCTTAACAGTTACATAGTTGGATTTTCTCCAATGAAGACATGGGCACATTTTCACTAAGGCACAGTATGTAATATAGAAGAAGGATATACTCATAAAGTTGCAACTTCTCTTGTTTCACTGGGGTTTCATTACTGTTTTGTAATTGTTTAATTAACATTCATTAATGCTGTGTGTATGTAAATGTGTAATAGTGGTTCATAAGGAAAGTGAAGCTTGTATGCTAAGAATTCCAAATACTATGCATATGTCAGTTCTGATATTAAATACAAAAGTTTCAGAAGATATCGGGAGTGAAAGGTAGAATGTATTAAAATAGGGCAGAGAACATCTGCTTATCTAGAAATTAAGAACAGCTAATTTTATTTGGCAATGTTTCTGCAGAAATGAAGTATAACATAAAGAGGACCAGAGGGCAGAATGACAAATACAATGTGAATTATATCACTATGTCATGATTAACAGTGTTCAAAATCAGGTCCTTCTCTGCAAAGCACCATGAGCTATTCCTTGACACAGAAAAAGCCAGCATATGAAGGGTTAGCATGCTTATTTTATGCACTGCATAATGGAAATGCTCCAAATAAGTGCTTGGGGAAAACTGATTTGCAATAGAGATGGGGCTGAGTGAAGTTTGTGATATGAATAAACAAGCTTTGTAAACATTGTTTCACAAAAAAAAAAAAAAACCCTTATTTTATTTCTATAGTAGAAAGAGGCTTTCACTCTGAGCATTATACACATTAATTGTTAAGAAAGGCTTCATAATTGAAAATAATTCACATCCCCTATTTTTCCTAAGAGGATCATGTTCCTGCAAAATAGTTTCTACACTGCAGTTGCCTCCTGTAGGATGAATTCAAAACAGATTGCAGTATTTGAAGACTTTTTTTTTTAAATTTTGAGCAATCCTGAGCCCTTTATTTCACAATAAAGGCATTGTGAAATGCCTTTATTGAAATACTTCTGTCAAAGTTCTGAACTCAAGTTCTTTGCTTCTTGAAATGGATTTCACTTTTCTCATCCACGTATGGAGATTCTCTCCCTGGTCCTATTTCTGTATCTTTCCACCACTGTGCATTTTACTCCTTGTAGTTTTTAAGATCTTAGCACTGGTTCCTTGGAATGCTGTGTTTTGAGTCCTTGTCTTTTATTTAATGCTGTCTTGAAATCTGCCTGGCAAAACAGGCTTCTCTTTTTTAACCTTACTCTCAGGATACTTGCAAATGTATTTTTTCTTAATGTATTTTGAAGCTTATTTTCTTTTTGGAGGGGACAGAAGCTGCTATCATTAGTGTTGTACTTTCATGTTAACTAATCTTTATACCTATCCAAAGCTTCACTGGTTGTTCCTACAACCCAATCTGGGAGGAAACACCCCAAATGGAGAAAGTGCTTTCATCATATCTTCTATTGGGATATAACCAAAGTATGGAAAATCAGAAAAGTTATTGAAGAGATGAATGTACAGTGAAATCATGACAATCTGTCAACTTTTACGAACACTGAATCCCATCCAAAAGAATTTCATCAAAACTATGGTGAAGTTTTCTTTGAAAGACCTTTTAAAGGTACATTTATTCCATCCAATGGAATGAGAAATTATAGAGGTAAAATGAGGAATATAGTTCAGAACTATTTCATTACTTATGTTGGCCATTGATTGAAAGGTATACACTGTGTGTGTCTGTGTGTGTGTGGAGGGAGGGAGGGAGGGAGGGAGACAGAGACAGAGACAGACAGACAGAGACAGAGACAGAAAGGGAGAGAGAGCTTTGTGAACCATGTGCATCATTAAGTACAAAAGAAAGGAATGGAAGAAGTTGTGGGAAGGACAAAGAAAAAATTTAATTCATCTATTTTTCAAAAGCTTTTTTTACTTTTAGATTTAAACAATCCCGAATGAGACCAAGTTTCTTCAGAAATGTTTTAAATTGCAGGACATTTCCACCCTGTTTTATTTCTGTCCAGCAATCAGTCACATACATTCAACAAGTTGTACAAATATAGTGGAGGATAATGCTTTCTCACTGAGATTGAAAAATGTAACCCTCATGTTTGCTCTGGAAAATTTCAAACCTTTGAAACTTTTGAAAGTTTTTTAGATATCTGTGTTCAGTACTAAAAATTCAGGGATAATAAATCCATGAAGGAAACACATGTGCCTATTATCTCCTGTCCTGGCTTCTTGAGCTCTATATGTATAGTACTATAGCTCTTAAAGATTCAGCTCTTGCTATATCTCATTATACTGAGGCTGATTTATACTGTACAAACTACTTCATCATCCATGCAGTACTTTCTACTCTGACAGTAATGATACAGGTTTTCCTGTAGAAACATATTTCCCATCACTTGCTTCCAAAAATGTTTGGAAAAGAAATGTAATTAATTGTATCTGAAACCTTCTGAGGGTAAGTCAAATGTTTTGCTTCAAGCACTTCTCAACTCAACACAACTCAGTTCAATTTGATTTGAAATAATTAACTTAAGATTGCATTAAAATTATTTGAGATCCAATTTGGATATATAGAATTATGAAAAAAAAGAGTGCAAAAGAAGGAAACCACATCCACAATGCACAAAATGTCTTTCTTTTTTTCCCTAGAGAAATAGATGTATAGGATCCTTGGTATTCTCTGAGGTTGGTTCAGAGAGTATCAGGAATCCCATGTTCAGCCCTGAGCTACAAATATTCTCTTTGATTGGTAGAAATAGACGACTAAACTATTATGATTTAAAGTCACAATTAGTGACAGAAGTGGGTATGTAAATAATAAGGTGGATATTAGCAGTCTTCTTGTTGATACACACACAAAGGCCTTTGAGTGCTATAATACTTACTCCAAAAAAAAAAAAGGAATGGGGGAAGGGAGGAAGGAAGGAAGGATGGATGTCTTGATATTTTATCATATTTTGCTTATACTGTATCAGTATGTCAGTATCTATCTTATTATAGAGTTCAATATCTTTTTTGACACCCAACTAGACAACACATTGATACTGACACTGGAAGAGGAAAAACTGTTTGAGTCCTATTTTTTAAAAAAGATTCCCAAAGTGTAAAGATTATCCATTATTGATGCACTAATACATTTGTCCCAACCTGAAACCAGGAAGATGTGGGGTGAAGATTAACATTTTTGTGTTCCAAATTTATATAATGATGATTAGTTTTTCTTGAGTATATTTTTTATCATATTCAATGTTTAAAAGGAACAATTATATTTTCTGACAGGAATGTTGCCGCTAACAAGCAAGCACAGAAGCAGTTGGTGGAGAACAAATCAATGACGTTGAACTTTAAACAACATTCATTTGGCACATAATGTCACTGCTGCTCTCTGAAGGAGAACACAACATTGTCAGAATTATGGGAAATCATTGAAAATAGCCTTTACAGTTTTCCCACTCCACTTTACTCTCCTTTGAGGTCTTCTATAGTTTTATTTGATTGGTTTTATCAAAGAAATATTGCCCGTTTAAAGTTCAGCCTGCTGTCACCCAAATTTACAGTTTGTTTTGGTTTTCAACAGGGTATACTAATATATCACAATCATACTTTTCCAGCATGAATGTTTATTCCTAGGAGAGTTTATAGACAATAAACTATAAAAATGCTTCTTCAAGATACAGTATGGAGCTCATACTTGTTTGGGACAATTACTGTGCCTTATATTGATAACTTATATTAACACATGATAACTCTAAGGACAAATATAAAGTAATCCAGATTAAGTTGGTGTTAAGCACCTTGAAAGAAAATTAGAAGATAAATTCAATGCACATATGCTATTTATATTAAGGTGGGATAGTCTTTATTTAGACCTCTAAATCTTCTTCCCTGCTGCAATTATTCATAGTCAATTTACATAAATTGGGGCAGAACAATTAAATATGTGCAATGGAAGTTGGTTCAGCACAACTCTAATTAACAACCCCTCTAATGGATAAAGCCCATTAAATATCTTATTTATGCTTACCTAAGTCATAAGGCATTTGATTTCTGGGCCCAGAGATTCTTGAAACCATAATCAAAAGAAACATAAAGGAATATAGAGAATGTCCAACTTCATTGCTTCTGTAGTAGCACTTAGACTTATATACCACTTCACAGTGCTTTACAGCCCTCTCCAAGAGTTTACAGAGTCAAAATGTTGCCCCCAATAATCTGGGTCCTCATTTTACCCACCTTGGAAGGATGGAAGGCTGAGTCAACCTTGAACCCTCAGAATCGAACTCCCAGAGTGAGCAGTGATTAAGCCTGCAATACTACATTTTAACCACTGTGCCGCCACAGCTCTGTAAACCTCACTTGTTGGTATTGTAATGTGACAATTCAATGTGGTATAGTATACATCTCTTAACAGTTATTTCCACAGGGATGCATATCCATTAAAATATCTAGAAGTCCAAAAGCATCTGAGCACAAAGCTGAATGTAGCCAAACTTCTCAATTTGGAGATGCATTAAATGCATTACAATGGATTCCTAAGTCTTTTAAAGATCAATGTGGTAGGTATCACATTAATTTTGATCTGCTTAAAGGATTCATAAAGTTAATATCATCAGTATCTTCTCTGTGTTGATTGAGAAACTAAACGAGGAGTGTTTCCATTCTTGGAACTGTGTAGTTAATGTGAATTTATCCAGAAGAAACTTAGTTAATTCCCTTTCAAGTTATCACTCACTCCTTTTACCCTAAATAAATTTTAGTTAATGCAACATAATTAAATTCTTCTTTGTATATCAAAGATAACGCTTATGTCATACATTTAAAATTCAAGATTTGTCATTAAATAAGTAATACATAAATGCATTAGTCCTCTTAACTTTGAGAGGCAAGACAAATAATTGATTAACAGCATAATTTTATGATTGTCTACTCTCTGAATTTAATCTTTCAGTAAGTGTATTAAATTCTTAGCCTTATTGAATCAAATAGTAAGATTTCAGGAGTCTGGAAATGTCTGTTGGTAACTGTTTTTCATTCTCTTTAGAATTTGTTACTCTCTTTGATAGATCATTTTTCACTTTCATTTCTTCCTAAAGATTAGGAGGAGACTCATTTAAAATGCAGGAAAGGAGAAAGAAAAGAAAAGGGGAAGAATTGTTTACCTAATGGTTAGAAATTATTGAATTCCACTGTACACAGTGGTGAAATCCTCCACTGGTCACCACCAGTTTGCTGCCCGCACATGCGTGATGCGCGCCAGACGTGCGCTGCATTCACATGTGCAGTGCATCTTTTAGCTAGCCTGGCCCTGGGTGCTCTGGCTATAACTGTGAAGAGGATGGCATTCATCCTCAATGCAGAAGTCCAAAACCTGGGAGTTTGACTCATGACTACTGCTGGGTTCACCAGGTTTGTGGATCTGAAGGTGCAGTAGAGCCTATACAATGGTTGTGTTTGAGTGTATCTATCTCAGCTGTGGATTTTGTTTTCAGTCTTTTTTATGATTTTATATTTTATTGTGGTTTACGATACTATTTTGTCATTTTGTCATTTTTTGTTGTTGGAAGCCAACTAAAAGTCATGCAAGTAATAATGAATGATGACTTAAGAAATCAAATCAAATCAATCAATAATGATGGGAATTTTCAGTCAAGTTCAGTCAATGGGCGAGTTGCAGTCTTACATGGAAATTAGAGGTCCTAGTGATGGTGATTCATATGGCTCCATCATAAGGATAAAATTCACATGGAGCTCCTTTGAAGACTACTTAAAAAGTACATTTAACAGAAAACAGAGCAATCTTGGATAGGGATGGTTTGGATTGCCCATATATTTGGGAAATAATGTTTCCCTAGTCTTAAGGAATAGTCTTCCATTAGAGGTTCAAACAGTATCAGCTCTTCACTTTTGTTCCAAAACAATAAACACAGAGTTTTACAATATGCCCTTTATGGTTTGATTGCTTCAATTACCATTTATTTATTACATGGTTTTATATAACACTCATTTCCATATAACTACCTATTTCAAGGTAGTTTACAAAAGCATAAAAATAGGACAAAACAATAACTAACAGCCTATCTAAATGAGATTACTGTGTGTGGTTGGCACCAAAGTTGCAATGTAATTATTATTTTTACTGTTTGCTTCTTTAAATCTGGTTGAGTATATTGTTTTTTAACTGTATTGCAGGCTTGTTAACTGATTACAGTATTTTGTGCATTAAAAGAACTCATAACACTTTAAATTTATAAAGCAGGTTTTATATCCTTTGCAAAATACATACTATTTAATTTTTAAACCTATTAAAATTGGTAGAAATAAATGTGGTTGACTGGTTTCTCAGACTTTTTGCAGGTTCTGCCGTATACTATAGTAAAGTACTGAACAAGCTCTTGGCTTCAGTTGTGCATCAGTACATGTACCTGGTCTTCAATCCAGTTGAAGCAACTTGGCTTAAGCAGAGGAGGGCAGTACTACAGCCTAAATATATAATCAGATTAAGTTCTGTAATAAAACAATTTTAAAACTTCAAAATGTTCAGTCTGTCTTTATAGCCAGGTTAGCAACTTGTGGCTCTTTGCTTAGCTTCACATGGGTTTTGGGTAAAAGCCTTCTGTAAACAGACAATTTAAGTTGTTGGAAAAGAGTATAAAGGAGATATTAGAGCGAATGGGTGAGTCTATAGCCTGCAGCTTGTTGAATGTCAACTGACAGTTTTCATGCAGTTCATGCAAATGAACCCTGAGAAAATGTGGTTCTTAACAGAGAAGGCGGCTGCCCACATCTGCCTAATTGTTGAAATTATGCTAATTTCTGCTTTTGGCTTTATTATAGTGTTTTTGAAGAAAATTTCTAATATACAGGCTTCAAGTGAAAGAATATAAAAACTATGAGATTTCTCTTACTTAGTAGTTTAGGGATAAAGGCGGTGCTGTTAGAGAAGACTTTGCTTCATTCATTGACATTATGAATACCCAAAGCAGCTGAGTCCCAGGGAGAATATTATAAAAGAAATAGATAGAATAGATTTCTGACTTTTCATCTGGTTCTTTTGGCAATATAACTTGAAATTCCAGCTTGAATCTTTTTTTTTCCTTTTCATCCTCATATTAGTGTAGATATTGCATGTCTTTTGGACAGATATCTTTCTTTATTGGCTTTATTTATTTTATTTTATTTTATTTTATTTTATTTTATTTTATTTTATTTTATTTTATTTTATTTTGAATTTGTATACCGCCCTTCTCCCTGAGGACTCAGGGCGGTGAACAGCCAAGTAAAAACATCAAATACAAATATTAAAATACAGTTAAAATATACATATATAAATTTGGCCCCATTAATTAAAAACAATAAACAAAACACTTAAAAACACTTAAAAAATTAGGCCAGCCCGGCTTGCTGGAAAAGGAAGGTTTTAAGGGCACGGCGGAAGGCACCAAGGTCTTGGATTCTCCTTATCTCTGGAGGCAATTGATTCCAGAGGGTAGGTGCCCCCACAGAGAAGGCCCTCCCCCTGGGGGTCACCAGCCTGCACTGTTTGGCTGATGGCACCCCGAGGAGGCCCTCTCTGTGGGAGCGCACGGGTCGATGGGAGATCGTCGGTGGCAGCAGGCAGTCTCGAAGATAGCTAGGCCCTATGCCATGGAGCGCTATTTATTGGTAGTCCCACATGTATATGTTTTCATCCTTGTTCAACGATAAGAAATATATGAATTTCATTGGTGATACTGTTTAAGGCGAAGCAACTAAGGAGGCAGAGAGTATGAGTAAGCAGTAGTAAACAATTTAAAAGGAAAAAAGAAGGGAAAAGAAGGGAAAATCTAGCCCCATCTATACCAACTATATTCACTCTATCTTCCTATATGCTTATATATGCTTATATTTGTATATCAGTGATTGCATGACTCTACGCTAAATAAATAAATACCATCTTATCCATCTTCCCTCATGCTCACCCACTGCCATTTATTCTTTAAACTGCTCACTGTCTCTTTGGAAAGATCCACTCAAAGAAAAGTTTTGCGATATTCCCCTTTCTCCCAATTCATTCATGGTGTCTTTGTATATTTACACTGCAGTCTGAATCTCAGTTGTTTTCTCTGTATCATTAAATTACTTCATGGTATCTCTTTCGTCACTCGTTTTTGTATTCAATCTATATTTATTCAGCCCATCTTTGTTTTTGATCTTGTCTTTTCTGGTTTTACCGCAATAACTCTTTAAGGACCCCATGTTCACAGTATTTATCTTTAAGTTTTTTCTGATATACCCAATGTCATTTTTAATCATATAGTGCTCTTATCTCATTCGGCAGCCAAGTTTCACCTCCATATTCATGTAAGACATTTCATAATTCAATCTTATCTACTTTAGCACACATTCTTTCTAAATTCAACATATGCACAATAAACATTCTTTCTCATTAATTTCTCGTCCAATGTGTCACAAGCTCCAATTTTACCTCAAATATGTTCAGGCTATTTACTGCAAGCCAGGATCTCTTATCTAAAGTCTATTTTGTAATCCAGCACTCTGCGGATTACAAAAGTGAGGAAATAAATGTAGAGTTTTGACATATTCAGGATTATGCATAAATTGCATTCATAATTTTTACCACATAGTTATTTTAGACTTCCTTCAGAGTCTTCTGTTTTCAGCCTTCTTGCTGTCACAGTTGAAAAGTAGATGCATACTTGTATCCAATAAGTATGTCTTTTGTAGGTAGTTGAACCTACAAATATTCCTGTACATAATTAGAGATGTTAACATTATCAAGCCTTTTCATTTCTAAAATGATTTAACACTGACTGTGTGTGGAGCAGAGAATTAAGGCACAGTCTGTAGAGCTCCTGTTCTGTGATATATACCAGGCATGGTGCATAAGTTCCCTTTAGTTTTATACTCAGAGAAAAAAGTGATTCATAAATGAGATATGGCATCCCTTGATGCATCAGGATGGAAATTGGCACAAATGGTGCAGAACACTATTTATTTATTTATTTATTTATTTATTTATTTATTTATTTATTTATTTATTTATCATATTTCTATGCCACCCAACTCTCTGAGGACTCTGGGTGGCTTACAACAAGAACAGTATGAACAATATACAATAAAAAAACATTTAAAAAAACAAACCCATACACACTGCTCATAGCCGGATCTCGCAAGATCACAGTGGCGAGATCAACGGCCCCAAGCCTGCCAGAAAAGCCAGGTTTTCACCATTTTTTGGAAGGCCAGTAGGGTGACCTCAGGAGGTAGCTGATTCCAGAGAGCCGGGGCAGCCACAGAGAAGAACCTCCCCCATGGACCCGCCAGCTGACATTTTTTAGCTGACGGGACCCAGAGGAGGCCAACTCTGTGGGCTCTTACCGGTCGCTGGGAGCTATGCGGTAAAAGACGGTCTCGAAGATAGCCTGGCCCTAAGCCATATAGGGCTTTAAAGGTAATAACCAACACCTTGAATTGTGACTGGAGACTGATAGGAAGCCAGTGCAGCTCATGAAGGATTGGTGTAATGTGGGAGTACCTAGGTGCACCCACAACAGCTCAAGCGGCTGCATTCTGGACCAACTGTAGTCTCCAAACACTTTTCAAGGGTAGCCATGAGTGACTGTGAGAAGAGCCTCCCGATCCAGGTAGGGTTGCAATTGGTGTACAAAGTGAACCTGTACAAAGGTCCCCTTAGCCACAGCTGCCAGGTGTTGCTCTAATCTCAGCTGTGGGTCAAGGAGGACACCCAAATTGCTAACCCGTTCTGAGGGGGACAGCTTCTCCCTCCCCAGGGCTAAGGATGGACAATCAACATGGTCCTTGGGAGGCAATACCCACAGCCACTCGGTCTTGTCTGGGTTAAGTCTGAGCCTAAACAGGATAAATCATCCTGTTAATGCAATGTTATTTTTAGGATCTTCTTGCCATCACGTTTCAGTGTGCTACATAGAGATTGGGAAAACAGAAACAGTAGCAGTAGATGGGAGCTTTTTGCACCCACATAGATCACAGTAGCAGCACTTGGTATGGGCCAGGCCAAAACTTGACATTTGAATCTTCCCATGATAAAGAAAGTCTAGGCCAAAAAAAGTAAAATTGATTTGATTAATTAAAGATTAAATACAATTAATTATATTTTATGGGAATGATTATTTTGGCTAAATTTTGGTTTAAATTGTATCAACAGGTATATAACAAACTTAAAAGTTTGATGAGGGACTTCCCACTGACCCAAAAAGTAGGGATAGGGATCTGTAGGTAGAGGTCAAAAAGTAATCTCTCTGTAATTGAAAGCAGTGCTTTTTAATGTGCGTTACAAACATTAAAAAGAAATGTAGCTTCAATCATGCAGTCTGACCAGCCTTTTTTAAACCCCTTTTGTGGAAACTCTTGAGCTTTCTAGTCCTTTTAAATCCTTCTTATGGAAAACTCCTTGATACCTCCCTCAAGATACAGATTTGCAGTAATGGTCTTAGCTCTGCTTAGATTTTTTAAAACATAGCAGAATATATCAGAAGGTATAAGGCTCTGCCTTATCCTATACATCTCCATCATGAGCACCCTGTGTTCTACTTGCATGGGAAGGCAAGTATTTTCAACAGGCAGACTCTTGTACACTACCTGTTGGAGGCTCATGCAATTTAAGCCTTTACACTCTGCATTACCACCCTTTATATGGGTTCAGGATCTTAATAGTCTGACTTGTAAATCCTTGAAAAGGATTAAATCCAGCCTGAGCATAAAGTTTTCCTTACGCATAAATACACATGAACATCAAATGAGATTGATGGAAGGTTTCAAATAGTACTGGAGACAGGTAAGTATTTTGGGACAGGAAATACTCTGATTTTGCCCCACAGCAATGGATGTTCGGATGAGTAATGATATAATGGGATGGGAAGAATTGGGATACTTGGACATTTCACCCTCTAGGTTTGGTGTGAGAGTTGAGAGAGAGAGAGAGACAGGGAGGGAGAGAGGGAGGGAGGGAGGGAGGGAGACACAGAATGAGGTATAGGTATAAAACGTGTACTAGGCTGCCATGAATAAACTATTATTAGACATGATTTGAGATTTTTGGATTTATTCAGAAACCAACTGGCATGAAGGATTACAGCAAGGCTTTTTGATTCAAATGCAGCCAACAATTGGAGAATAAATGTAGTTTGAAAGGTTTGGAAATTTCACCTTGGGGCTAATTCAGCAATTTCAGAAACTTCAGCTCAATAGTGAGTTTAACATCAATGCAATTTTTTTTCACCCCAGTTGCAACTCAGCATTTTAAAGAATATATGGCCCTGCATAAATTAGAAAGCTTATAAATCTTGAAAGCTTGAAAGTTTCAATGATTGACTATCACTGACAAAGAAAGCCATATTTCTAGAGCAAAACTCCTAAACCATAACCATTGCTAAACAAATAATAGTGAGTGAGAAATGCAGATCTTCAAAATTGATATTATTTTTCCTCATCTTGTTATTGTTATGTGTTCTATAATTGAATTACCTCCATTCGTCTGGTTTCCATTGGCAATAGCAATAGCACTTAGACTTATATACCACTTTACAGTGCTTTACAGCCCTCTCTGAGCGGTTTACAGAGTCAGCATATTGCCCCCAACAATTTGGGTCCTCATTTTACCCACATTGGAAGGATGGAAGGCTAAGCCAACCTTGAGCCTGGTGAGATTTGAACTGCCAAATTACAGGCAGTCAGCAGAAGTAGCCTGCAGAACTGCACTCTAACCACTGCGCCACCATGGATCATCATTAATGATCCAGACAAATCTGAATGAATTGCCTGGGCCCCATTTCAATAAAACTTGTGATTACTTTAGTCATTGAGATTCTCAGTTAACCTGGTGCCATATGACTGAAGCTGGATTTAAAAAAAAAAAAACTGTTAAGCCTATTTGTTTGATTGTGCTACTGGTGGTGAAAAATTGAAGCAATGGAAGGTTGGGGGGGGGGCGGTGTCCAGGGGCTTCAAAATTTGAGAGTTGACATGGTCTCCGATCAAACTGAGTTCTTATCGTGATAGAATTTAATGTAAAAGAGATTTGAAAATGTGATTTCAAGTAGCTAAATAGAAAGAGCCTTGCCCAAAAATGTTAATCTGAACAGGCTGAGACATACAACTTAAAGAAAAGATTGGAAAAACTGTCAGGACATACAGAAGGAGTGAGTTATCATAAAGAGAAAATATACAGTCAAAATGTATTTCTCAGCTCCTTGATCAAGAGCTATATTTCTGTCAGATCCAGGGTATTGCTGTAGTAAGGATAAATTATATACATTAGACAGATATATAAGTTTACAAATTATTTTGACTCCATATTGTGGCATGCCTCTGGCTTAACAATATTTGCTTATTGGAGAAAAAGGAACAGATAGGTGTTATCAGATTTATTAGGCAACAGATAGAACCAACTCAGACTTTCAGTTTAGATTTATTTCTGGGGAATGGCTACAGCACATTGATTAGAGAGAGATTACAAATGTAGTTAGATGACAACAGGGAATAAATGGTCCACATAAATAGTCATTTCAATTGTACAGTTTGAGTAGTGGGTTACAACATCATGACAATTGAATAATAGACTGTAAATATTTTTTAAAAAACTTCCACTAGTGTCATTTTAGTACTGAATCTTCAGATTGTTTTGATAATCCAATCACATGAGGTCCGCAAGGAGCATTTGAAAAATCAATATGAGATATATTTCTAGTGTGCTTTGTATGTTTTTTTATCACTATGTTACTTAGTCATGCTAGGCTTGGTTATCCATTAGCATCTGAATAAATTGTTGCTTTTTTTTATCAATTGAGTGATACTGCTATAAAACATGGAAGCAAAAAATAATAGTAGTAGTGATTATTTGCAATAGAACAATATATTTCTAAGTTGCCCATAATTTGTATGAATTGAAGAGCAAAAGAGGACTTCAAACCTGTGCTAGAAAAGTAATAAATTGCTGTGTTATGGTGTTTTGACAACACGTTTCAATTTTATCTTCTTAAGAGCATCTTAGAATTAAGCATTCTATTTAGTATAACTATATTATACTTAGTTTGAGGAATCCTGGCCTCTGCTTTCAGAATTGTTCTTCTGTTCCTATAAGGGTTGAACAGAGGTGGGGAACAGCAGTGAAATCCAGCTGGATCTATCTGGCTCACGTGAACCAGTAGTGCTGGAAGTGGGAGGATCCACCCACCTGCCAGGACATCATTATGTCCCGTTTTTGGCCCTCTGCACATACATAGAAAGCTCTGCGCATGCGCAGAAGAGGCGTGCATGCTCCCATTTCCAAGCCGGTAGCGAAGGTAAGTGGATTTCACCGTTGGTGGGGAACTATGTCCCCTTTATGACTTGGAAACTTCAACTCCCAGAATTCTGAGAGTTGAAGTCCCCAAGTCATAACAGGGCCATAGTGCCCCACCCCTGGTTTAGGAGAAGGGAGTGATGCCACTCAAAGTATCACTGATCAGGCTCTTGTTTTCTGAAATCTAAACATGAATTCTAGCCTCAGGAATCTGCTTTCAGCTAGCTACAGTATTTGAATGCCCAACTTGCTTAGCATTCAGATTCATTTTACTGCTTTGCAGAGACAACATATTTTAAAATTCTACGGATCATCCTTTGATGAATTTCACATACGTTGCACTATCTCCAGACATTTTCAGTCAGCATGCTTTTACCGTTTTTCTATGGGAATTCAACACAGTAGGTCACAACAACCTGGAGAAGACTATCAGAGGCTATATTATAACAACTTGATTTTAATGATGCATGATTCTAACTGCATAGTTTACATACCTATTTTATAATTTGCATTTTAACTTCAGCAAGACACCTTGAGTCTTGTATGGTTAGAAAGCTGAGATAAAATGTAATACAGTTAATAAAGATCCTGAATGATTTTAGAGTAATAGTTTAAGGTTTGTAAGGTTAAGGTATTCATTGGCTTTAGCAACGTTAACTTAATAAAAATGTCAATTTTTTAAATTAGCAAAGTTTGAGAAAAGGCTGCAGTGGTAGCTCTTGCAGGACAGATGTTTTCTGCTTGTTCATTAATGTCTACCTCTCAGCAAAGAATTGCTCCCATTCTATTCTAGAATTTATGAAGTTCTGTAAGTTATGATGTGTTCTTTATAGCAAGACCACTGAGCCCAGGTAATTCTCTGTTGGATGTTAAAACTATCTCATTACATTTGCTACAGTAGTTCCATATATAATTAGATTTGAAATGGCTTACCATAATAATGGGTTGTACAATAAATATGCTACCCAACATAATAATGATTGTTCAGTTCAGAATGAAAACATTTCAGTAGTTGTAATACAGTCCTTGACTATCGTGTCCAAACATGTTCCGTGCTGGATAACAGAAGCTCTTCCTCATTTATATAGTACAGATAGTCCTGGACTTACAACAGTTTGTTTAATGACTGTTTGAAGGTACAATGGCACTGAAAAAAGTGAGTTAAGGCCATTTTTCACAATTATGACCATTGCAGCAACTCCATGGTCACATAATCAAAATTCTTGGCAACTGACTCATATTTATGATGGCTGCAGTCATAATAATTCCCAGGATCATGTGAACACCTGTTGCAAAGTTCTGATAAGCAAAGTCATTGGAAAAGCCAGATTCACTTAACAACCATGTTACTAACTTAACAACTGCAGTGATTCACTTAACAATTGTGGCAAAATAGGTCATAAAACAGGACAAAACTCACTTAACTGTCTCACTTACCAAAACAAAAATTTCAATTGTGGTCAACAGTCAAGGACTATCTGTATTTATACTCGTTGCAATAATATGCTATGTTTAAAGAACTTCTTAGACAATAGCTATTTGATGACAGGACAACTAACAGAAAAAGAAGGGGAAGCTGGCTTCTGATTAACTGGATTAAAGGAGAGTTATTAAAAGGATATTAATAAGTTATTTTAAATATATAATCAAGAAGTTGCCAGTATACAGGAGGAGAAACTAGTAGGAATTCCTTTCAATTTCATTATGAAAATAATATTGACAAATAATAAAAGTCTTGTTTCAGTCAAGGCTCGTGGCAAATTTGGTTTCTGGTTTTTTTCCTATCTCCCTGTGTTACAGAATTTCTGAAGTCTAATCTAGACACCCAAAAAGTAAAATAGTCTCACTCAGGAACCAATGTCAAAAAGGTTCAAATCTTATCCAAGATGAGGCATGGAATGATAATCCCAAATTTAAATAATAAAAAATTGTTTGTTTAAATGCTTTTAATAATCTGTCCCCATTCAGTCTCTCATTCTTTAACTCTTATGTACCATTCCTCATCCAGGAGTATTGGGTCTTGGGTAGGATGTTGGGGAAGACACTACATGCAATAAATAAATGGGCTAGGTCAGGCACCTTCCAATGAGCCTTGTGATTTCATCTTCTTTTAATTGATCTGCTATTTCCCCTAAGTAATTCCTCCCCATGAAATTTATTGTTAGTTTGCCTTAAGTGCATATCCCTTTTCTAGTGGAATGTGATGTTATTTTCAGACACTTAACTCAGCTAGGCTTTTACTGTCTTAAAATGATTGCTTTTCTATTGGCGATAAATTGGTGCCTGACTTCCTTCAAACACAAATGGTATCTGGCACCATTTATAACACCCATGTCTACTGTAGACAACACTTGGATCTTACTAGGCTAATTGCCAATTAATTAATTTCTCCTCAAGATTGAACACAGATATACACATATAATATTACTATGTCTCTAGGTCCTTCACATCATATCAAGCTAAGTCAGCAATTCTCAGTTCAAAATGATCAGGTAGTTCAGGCCAATCAATACTGTGCTAATGCACAAGATATGGAGCTTTGTGGGTAAGGAAAAACAGCATGCAATAGAAGCCAGGCATAATAGCAGACCATTTCCAGAAGAACAGTTCTTAGAGATCAAGATATCAATTTTAAAAAGGCTAACATAAATTGAAATTAAATATAAATTTTAGCATACATGCATGTACATTAGAAATGTGAGAGGATGGCTTCTAGAAAAGAAATGATGGACCAAAGGCAGTTTCACAAAAAGAAGAGCCAAAAACCAGCTCTTTGTCATTCCTTTCTGGACAAAAGCAGTACTTCAGATGCTCCATCAGATGCTTCTCATAAGGGGGTTTTGTGAAAAGGACTAAGAAAAAATGAATTTCTATGACATTATTTGAAGGGACTAAAGATCAAGATTGTTAGAAGTGAAGGGACATACAGTTGATTTATTTGATCCAGGTTAAAATAGATATGTTGTTATTCTGGTAAGCCTTAGTGGACTTCGTTGACATTGCGACTGAAATGATGAGGATTTATATATTGTTTAGAAATAAGAGATGAAATATGGAAAGAAACAATTTATTGTATATTAAGAAATTATAAATTACTAACATTGTTGCTAACATATTCAAATGCATTTCTACTAGCATTGTTTATATTTGTTCTGATGAAAATGGGAAGTCACTTCTTTATATATTTATTTTCATTTTCTTTACTATATTCTTATTTTTTCTTTATTTTCTGTTTATTTGTTCTTTATATTCTGCACCTTCTTTTTCTTTCTATTCTTTTAATTTTTTTCAGTTTCTCTTAGTTTCTACTATGATAATTATAATCTTTAATAAAATTACTATAAAAAGAAATATTTCTTCCTTGATATATGATATTAAGTTAATAAATGATATTTTTCAAGTTGATGCAATTTTAATCACACCATTATTAAAAAGGTTTTAAAAACACAGAGCAAACAAGTCATTTATTATTAAAAAGTTTATGCCTAAGAAGTTTTATTCAAAATTAAAAGCACATAATATTCCAATTGCTAGCTAAACTGATTATCCACTATCCTTCTGTGCATTCATTCTGTGAAAGCCACAAGGGTCTAAATTATTTTTTCAACCATTTCTCCACATAGTTAGTGTCAGCTATGAGGCAAATTACTGTCTGATTATTCTTCAGAAAGTCATTTGTTTTCTAATCTAGCTATATTAGAAACAAAATCTCAGATCCAATATGAATGGGTACCATTCAGAACTAAGGGATTTTCAGATTTGAGTATCTTAAACACTGCTTTTCCAGGTTTTCCTCATTTTCATTGAGGAGATATCACAAAAGCAGTGTTGTGCTATGGCATGGGGTCTCTTAAGGGATAAAGCCAAAATATTCAACTGGGCCAAGCCTCAAGGTGCCTCAAATAGCCATGCAGCTGTAGCATCTCTCCCATTACAGAAGTTGTTGATATTTTACTTTTTTATTCCGAATGACTTTTCTAGAAAATTCCCTTATTTATCTATTTATTTAGGTGTATAGAACACTTTGATTCCAAGTAACTGTTAGAGATATTCACTCCAGTGGTGGGTTGCCCCCGATTCAGACTGGTTTTATAGAAAATCTATAGAACTGGTAGTAAAACTGGCAGGAGGTTCCGCCCACTGACCCTGATGTCATCAGAAGTGATCTGCGCATGCGCAGAAGCAAGGCATGCACGTGAGCGAAGCAAGCACGCATGCACGATCCTGTTGCGTACTGGTAGTAAAGGTAAGTAGAACCCACCCCTGATTCACCCCTTATCAGATGAAAGATACTAAGATGAAATACCAAGAGCAAATAACAAAATACATAATAAATTCAATAATCCTAATTACGGCATCATATATAAACCAAGGCTAAAATTTAAAAAATGGAAACAATGGTTACAACAGTGCAATTGAAGTACCACTGAGTTTTATGTGTCTTGGGGTAACATTGTCTGTGTGCTTATCTCCTTCTTCAGTGATTACCTATCAGTGACCATTCACTGTTATAACATTGATGAAAAAGTAACTTTGCAACTCACTTTTATGGCTTTCATAGGTCTATGAAGCAAAAGAAAGATGAAATAAGATCATAAGCACAGTCATGGTTTCACTTAGCAATCGCTTCACTTAACAATGAAATTGCTGATCCCAATTGCAGTTGCTAAATGAGGTCTATCTGTAGTTACAAACTGAAAATACTTCATTGCCCAAAACAGACGTCTTCAAGCTTGGCAGCTTTAAGACTTGTGGACTTCAACTCCCAGAATTCTCCAGCCAGCATAGCTATCTGGGAGTTGAAGTCCACAAGTCTTAAAGCTGTCAAGTTTGAAGACTTCTGGCCAAAAGGTTTCCTGAAAGAACAAGGTCTTAAAGGTTTTCTAAAATCCTTCAGATCCCAAAAAAATCTAAGTTAGAATAAATTTAGAGTTCTAGCCTTTGTTGGATAAAGTAGATTAAAAGATGAAAGATTCATGACATTGAAGTCATGGAAATGGTCCTTCATTTTGTTTCCCATTTTCTTCTTTAGCCTTCAATTTTTTTGAACATTTTAAAAGGAATAATAATAAGAAGAAACAAAGATAAAGAAAAGAGACTGGGAAAAGAACACCAAAGAAATAAACAAGAAGGTTGCAAGCATCATGGCATTAAGTAAATTAAATACAGATTCTCAGAATAATGTTTATTTAGTTCTATATACTATATTTAGAAGACTTATGTTATTTTATAATCACTGATTTTTAAAAAATTTAATATGTAAGTATGAAATTCCAGACATGACACAAGCCTGTGGGTAGAATTTAAATTAATTTTGTGCTGATTTGTTTTTCAAATATGAGGTTATTTTAGACATTGGGCATATTCCACAACTTAATTTGACATTTTTCTGTTGAAAGAATTCCAGTGAAAGTCTAGCATCTATTAGCATGTATGAAACTAATTTGGTATACTATATAAAAACATAAAATATAGTAATATTTAATAGGAAAATGGAAAACTGAGAAGAGGTTCAAATTTTAGAAAAGTATTTCAGTTTTTAAACATTGGTTCATTGTGTTAAAAATATTTTCTAAAATTTCTGGGCTTTACATTATTGTCATTAAATGTGGAGGAATAATCTGACCTGATTGTTATCTTTCCCAGTTTTATAGAATGAATTCTCAATTTTAGCAATCAATATTGAAGTGATATAATTTTAATCCTTATGGTTTTAATAATTTTTATACGGTTTTCATGTTATTTTAATTCTTGATTGCAAGCTGCCCAGAGTTTGGTATAGGATAGGCAGCTATAAAAATGTTTTAAATAAATAAATTCAATAATAAATACACTGACTGTAAATTATCTTATGCCAGTTTTCTTCTTCCTTACTTTCCTTATTAAATTTATATGTGGCTCATTTGGCTTAAATATAATATTAAACAGAAAATGTACATACAATTTTTTTCTATAGAAATTTCCATTGTTGCTTATGTATTGTTCTATCTAAATTCTGCATACATTTAACCATATAATCTTTAACTTGTGTAGTTTCTGAGACATTTTTTTACAGGCAATTTATAAATATGGCCCAGGAAGTGTTTGAGCATTATGTTATAAAGTTTTCATTTTCTCAACAAGAATTAGGATCTGGGAAAAAAATTATGATTAATAGGTAGTAGTATTGGCTGGACGAGTGAAAAAAAGCAGATGTGGTATTGAAATGAGAAGCACACTACTTTTGTATGTATATCAGTATCATACACATAATAGCAGTAACTGTGAAAGGGATCTTGGAATCTTAGTGGACAAGTAGTTAAATATGAGGCAATAGTGTGCGGTGGCAGCCAAAAAAGCCAATGCAATCCTAAAATGCATTAGCAAAGGGATACAATCAAGATCAAGTGAGATACTAATACTACCCTATAAAGCCTTAGTAAAACCACACATATAATACTCCATCCAGGTTTGGTCACAACACTATAAATTATGTTGAGACTCTAGAAAGGAGTGCAGAGAAGATCAACCAAGATGATTAGGGGAGTGGAGGCTAAAACATACAATGAATGGTTGCAGGAACTGGGCATGGCTAGTCTAGTGAAGAGAAGGACCAGGGGAGACATGATAGCAGTGTTCCAATATTTGAGGGGCTGCCACAGAGAGGAGGGGGTCAAGCTGTTTTCCAAAGCACCTGAAGGCCAGGCAAGGAATAATGGCTGGAAACTGAACAAGGAGAGATTCAATCTGGAAATAAGGAGAAATTTTCTAACAGTGAAAGCAATCAACCAATGGAACAGCTTGCCTTCAGTAGTTGTGGGAGCTTCATCACTGGAAGCTTTCAAGAAGAGACTGGACTACCATTTGTCAGAAATGGTGTAGGATCTCCTGCTTAGGTGGGGGGTTGGACTAGATGACCTACAAGGTCCCTTCCAAATCTGTTAAAAAGAGGCTTGGGCTTGCATTGTGACACAAGCTACCAATATGCCTTTTTTTAACAGACATTCGCCATTATCACTCCTTTAATAGCAAAACTATGTAAAAGAAAATAATTCCTATAAAAATGGATTAAGAGATGTGAAAATGCTGGATATAATCTTACGTATCTATTTTTTCATGCAGCTGTGTTGTTAACTTGAATTTTATTATATCTAACTGGATTAGACAAGGAAAAAATTTTTAAAAAATTATCTTGGTTCACAGTTCAATTTAAAAAGCATGAATTTCCTAGGAAATGAAATACTTATGAGAGAGTGATCAAATGAAGACAATGAAAGAAGATATAAATATGAAGAAAATATGAAGAAAATATTCCCTGTGTCATTTGGTATTTGATTCACTACTAACAAATCAAACTCTGCTTTTGTAAAAAAAAAAAAAAAATTTAAATGTACAAAATTAGAACAGAGGAAGGAAGGAAGGAAGGAAGGAAGGAAGGAAGGAAGGAAGGAAGGAAGGAAGGAAGGAAGGAAACATAAGAAAAACCCTGCTGAGACACTATTTGCAGAAAAAAGTCTACCTTTGTTTGTTTATCTGTTTATCTTCCCTATCTAAAATACATAATCCTCTCTCTATATATTATTTGTATATTTCAATATGAATTAACAGAGTATTAAATACCTATGTCTGTGTATGTATACACATAGGAATTCAATACTATATATTAAAAATATATCTTAAAAACACAAATTTGATATCAGGGCTTGAAACATGGATAAAATAATATTAGAGCATGTCAACTTCCTAGTATCCTCTACTGCAGATACCAAAATTACTACTTTGAAGACATGAGACTTTAACAGCATTGCTGACCAAGAAATTGTTTAATTCGCATATATTGTAAGATTTCAGATTTATTCCAATTTAAATCATACATCATTCTACCTACACTATACATCTGATGAAGTAAGATTCAGCAAGACTATGCCTTTTAATAAATTTATTAAGTGCAAATGTGCTATTAGACTTCTGATTTTTTTCTGTCACACAAACTAACATGGTTCTCTTCCCACAGTGAAATATCTTAAAAGATGTTGGACCAGAGAGTGTTGTATTCTAGCCAAATTGGTTGTTTACAAAATGATTCCTTTCCCAATTCCCTTCATGAAATTGGTATAGTGCTAGGGCATTGCTACCTTCTAGGAACTTCCTGAAAAATAAGCCATATCATGTTCACCTTACAGTATTTCTGTTGATCTTTTCTCTTTGGTTTTCTTTCTTGTCTTCTTACCAACAGTTAGTTCAGTTATGGAAATTAACACATAAGAAGGAGAAGCCTGTCCTCTCTGAATTAATTCTGGGGGTCCTTCTGCTCCTTATTGATCAAAACTTCACATTTCCAGCATCTTCTGACTATAATTAATTCTCTTATCAAGACTTTTGGCATTTCTTCCCAATTTTCAAAGCACTTTTGCACATTCATCCTGAATCTAAGAATAAGAACAAAACATTTGAACTAGAGTTAGCAGGGAATAAGCAAGTTCAGAAGAATGTCACTTAACCAGGCATTGTAAGAGAAGAACGTTGCTAATCTATGATAGCAAAAAGGCAAAACGAGCCTGATAATAACTTTTTTCAACTCTTATGGGACCAGACCAGACTGAATCGGAACTATTTTTTGCCTTTATTTCTAGTTGCATGCATCAACATGTCAATAAAACAAATTGGAGCAAAAAAATAAAATAGAAGCCTAAATATTGTCCACAGCCATTTGCTAAGAATTAAACTAGAAATATCAATCTTTCTCTTATTTTGCATATAGAGGAATAGGCAAAAGGTGTCCTGTGCTTTTAAATCACAGTTAGACCTATAGTCTACTGATTTCTATGTAAATATTAACCTCTGATCTTTTAAAAACATTATTTCTAGTCACCATTTCTATTCTATTCTATTTGTTTCATGTTTAGCTAAATATGTGAGCAGGACCTGAGCTGTATTGCATAATTCTATATCCTGCATTGTAGATATGACATAAAGCCTTCCCCAGATGTGTATATTCTCAGGCCTTGAAATCATGAGGCTATATGGGTGAAGTCTGTTTCCCATCAAAAATTCAGACTGTACAGTAATGCGATTATATCATGTGAGATGTTGGAATGGAATATATGAAACAAGCTTGTTCCTTTTGCATATGTTGAGTGAAAGAGACAGTAAAATAATTGAACTATGGTACAATTGGCTCTGTAATTTTATTTCTGGACATAAAGTAGGGCAACAAGAATCAGTCTGATGTGGTGGTTAAGGCATCAGGTTAGAAACTAGGAGAGTGTGAGCTCTATTCCCACCATAGGCACAAAACTAGCTGGATTACCATGAGCCAGTCACTCTCTCAATCCTAGGAAGGAAGCAATGGAAAACTACTTCTGAAATTTTGCCAAGAAAATTAGTTCAAACAATTTTCTCTCTTTCGTTCTCTCTCTCTTTTTCTCTGTCTCTCTCATACACACACACAGTGAGAGAGAGAGAGGGAGGGAGGGAGGGAGAGGGAGAGGGAGAGGGGGAGTATTGTAAACCTTATTCAGCAAAAGAAGCCCTATTAGCCCAGCCACAACCAATATTTCTATGCTGTATTTCTTCTCAGAAACAGATTTTAGCTCAGGAGACTAAAAATAGAATCATATAATGATAGCTTTAATAATCCATTCATTGTTTAGATGCACCAATTTCCTATGTACAACAAAAAGCTATTAGGGAAATTTAGAGACAGGACTATTCATGTAACCTAGTAATAAGTTGCAAAATGTGTTAAAGCTCAAATTAAGATTTTCTATTGGGCCTTGAAATAGGAATGGGAGCCAGAAAACAACAAGTATAATCCCAATTGTCATGCTAGTCCACAGTCAGAACTACTTACGCTTTGCAAATCATCTTTATGTATCATAAACCATGTATTATACTATGAAGATTAGCAGAACATAAATAAATTAATTCAGATTATCTGCATTTAGCAGACTCACCACAGCTGCTTCTGGTACAAGACTTTCAGTGTCAAGACCTACATAGAAGGAGCCTGTAGTACAGTGGACTAAAGCACTGTTATTAACATCTGCTGCTTGCAATTACTGCAAGTTCAAATCTCACCAGGCTCAAGGTTGACTCAGCCTTCCATCCTTTCAAAGGTAGGTAAAATGAGGACCCAGATTGTGGGGGCAATAAACTGACTGTATAAATATACAAAAGTATGAAGGCTATTGCTTAACGCATTGTAAGCTGCCCTGAGTCTCCAGAGAAGGGCGGCATATAAATTAAAGCATATATATATGCTCATATATATATATATGGGTCAAAGAGTGCCCAGAAGCTGTTAATCTTTTCTTTTTTTAAAACAAAAAAAAAGAAGTAATTCCAGCCAATATAGCTAAACATCATTTCCCAGACATTGGGGCAGATAAACTATCCAAACTGATTATCATTTTGGAATTGATTTTTGGATGTTGGGTTGGGTTATTTTGCTATTACTAGATCCATTACCATCTCCACATATCACTTTATCAGATATTCCCATTAGTCATTTAAATTAGCATAAGTGTGTGTGTCTGTTTGTCTCTGTGTAAAGATTTTTGATATATATGTAATCTGAATTTTAGAGGGTCTAGCATACATTGTGCAGATGTTCCTATATACAATGCCAGTTATTTGGTTGTGCCATTCAGTATACACTGATTGTTTCTTAAACCTGCCACTCTATTTTGGACTGTCTATGAAGCCTTCTTCCAAAGTCTGCACCTTGAATTCTGTCTGGTGGTTGGTATGTGTCTCTATGTTTCTGTGTGTATACCATTTGCCTGAACAGACAAACTCATTACCATCAGTTTATTTTCCTTGAACCAATCTATTACTATCACCAGATTCTATCTATTACTATCACTAGATTATCCCCTTTCATTTACATTTTCATAAATACTCAGTTATTTTTAAAAGATGAAAAGAATGTGCATCAAGAAGAGAAGGAAGGAAAAATGCCTTCTTTGTTTTAGATGATGTGCTCTACATTGCAGAGATGTTTCATTCTGTGAATAAGATGGAGATGATTCCTCTCAATGAAGTTTTCCAATTGACTGCAATAAGTAAATCTTGCTCAAACAGGTTTATTCATAGGTAAATTCATGTAAAACTAAAACCTTGTAGTGTAAATTCTACAGAAAGGAACCCCCAAGTTACTTACATTCAGAACAAATGCTTTAAAAAAAAGTTACCATATTGAATTAGAATGCCCTTTTCAATTTCAGCTAACAACCAATTAAAAGTTGCAAGATTGACGTGGATTCAGTTTATGCCCAGTCCAAGTAAGTTAACTTTTTGAATTAAGATATTTGTATTCAATATTGATCCTGCTGAGGTCCATGGTCATCTTTCCTAGTTTAGATTTTGATTAAACCAAATCAAACCATCCTGCAGTGGCAAGAGAATAAGGAATGTTTTAATACTTCGGTGTTTGTCACTCAACAATACTTAGAGTTGTCACATTTAGAAAACTAGAGGAAAACAGCACTGCGTACTTAACTGTTGTAGGAGGAGAGTCATGTTAGATTAGGGTGAAAAAAACATCCCAAAAAGTGTCATAGCACTTTTCCCAACTAACAAGTTTTATTAAAAGGCATAATCTTTCATGAATTGCAGCTCAGTTTTTTAGATCAACCTGTTTTAGAGCAATTTATCTTGAGTGACATCTACTGGTGAAAAGTGAGTGTTCAGCAAATCTTTGTCACTAGTTGCTTCTGGAAGATTACCATTTAACCAGCCTAGATTGCTTTCATATGTTACTCAATCACCTCATAAGTATGTTACTTATCAAAGTAGCAGTCAGAATGTAATATATCCCTGCTGCTACCAAATAATCTAAAACCAGAGACTGCAACCTGCTTTTATTTTAAAGAGGCAAACAACATCCTGCAATCTTTTCTATTAAAACTCATGCCGTTTCCACTAGAACTAGAAGCCTCAGTTTATTAGCTTAAAAAGTCAAACCTGTCTTTCTTTTTTCCCCTGGCAGTGTAGATGGAGAGAAGAACGTTGTTGCTGGGAATTTGGGAATAGCATTTTTCGCGGACCTTGATCTCCTATATCAGTGCCAAAGCAAGACTTTTGAGATCTCCGTGTCGCTATTACTCTTCGGAGATTTCAGTCTGCTTCTTGCCTAATTACTACTTCATTCTCGATTTCACCTTCTTTCCTCTGAACGTCTTTTCAAAAACAGCACCAGACATCTTGGAGTATGGGGTGAAGCAGAGTCGTCCGGCGGCAAAGAAGGTTCGGCGAATGGAACTGTCCAGCGTCTCGAGGTGCTGAAAAAGTCTTCAGACGTTCGCTTGGAGAACGGGCAGCGTTAAGGCTGACGGGCCAAATGCTAGGAAAGCTTGGTAGGGCGGCGCCACCTATCTACTAAATAGGAATCGAGCGAAGATTAACTCAAAACGACAGAGAAACACGAGGGTGGGAGGCGGCATCCAGGCGCATTCGCAAGAGCACGCCCAGCTCCTGTACCCGGTCCGTGCCTGCTGAGCTAATGGGATAAGAGCCCCCTGGCAAGCGCCTCCCCCTTCCTGGGACCGCCCTCTCCTACTTGGGCAGCTAGAGTAAGCGCCTTCAGCATCTGGATGGCAATGCTTCAGCCCATCTGCTGAACCCGTGAAGAAGATGGAATCGTCTGGCAAGAGACCTCTTTACCCAGAAGGTAAGGGAATGGACGCACAAGGAGGAATGATGTGCATGTGGTCGACGGGAGGTGGGGGTGGGGGCAAGTGGCGAGTAGAGGGATTTATCTCTCCTCACTTTTTACCTCTTCTTCTACCTTCTTCTTCTTCTAAGTCTTGCTTGCCGGACTGTGGATGCTTTTCGAAACTGTAGCAAAATTAGGAATGCTAAGGAACAAGATTCTTTCCCTTCAATGTCTTCCTTTTCTTCTTCCACTTCTGTTTTGTTTTTCTGATTTTCCTTACTAATACCAGATCAGCTCCCTCTGCCTAACTCCACATGTACTCACACTGCTTAAGTGAATGCTGAATTTCTAAAAGAGATGGCGCACACTGGGGGGGGGGAGGACGACAGCCGAGTGCACCTATATCACATATAATGTATGTGTCTTAGTTTCTCAAAGTCACCCAGTCCTGCTGTAACCCATACAATACTTTCTTGGAGTTTCTTTAACTCACAGGGCAAGGATACTCAAATTTCTAGATGCCTTAGGTATAATTTTGCTAAGACCTAAAGAAGGTGGGGAAAAATGGAGTTTTCCTTGAAAAGAGAGCAAAGTATATGCAGGGGCTGAAGAGAAGAATCAGCCACACTGGGTGCAAGAGATGCTTGCAGGAAAAAAACATTTTGGTTAGTTACAGCATGTGGGAAGGCTCCAACAGGTAATTTAGATTTTCCTGTCCTTATTCCATTCTCTCCTATCTGTGTCTAGGCTGGTGTATATAGTAAATACTTTATTTATTTATTTATTTCTGGAATTAAAGCACACAATCTCTTTCCAGAATCCTTGTTTTTTAAGCTGCCTTGAAGAGAAATATTCTAAGGCTGATTCCCTTCAAGAAAGGGGGAAGTTAAAATGCTTGGCTAGAATTTCCAGATTAATTCAAAATGTATATCCCCAAGGTGACTAGTTGGCTGCCTGTCTCAATTAACCCAGCAGGTTGAGCAAAACTAAATTAAGCAATTCAGTAGTAGCCTCCTTATCTGTTTTCCTGTACTGTTATTTCCTGCTTTTTTTTTTACCTGCATGTGGAGAATCTAGAGATAAGAAAGAACTTTCAAATGTATCCCCAAATTTATATGTCTATGTATCTTGCCACACCCACACACCCCAAACAATATGAGAACAATAATAATATTTTCCTTTAATATAATGTCTCAAGGGTGATGGGAAGTTACAAAATATGAAGTACAAATAAATAAATGTATTGGGCTCATTATGATCTGTGCGTAGTGTTTAGTTTGGAGAGATGAAAGTTGGCATATCTTTATTGTGCTACTCTAAACTGTGTTTATGCTGGGCACATCAGTTAAAGAAAGATAAATGGAATTTCTTGTAAGCAGATGTATTATCAGCTGGGAGGAGAAGAGGGGAATCTAATTGTGAGAAAGTGCAAAAGACTCATCTGAGCACAGTTTGCATTTTAAATGAAATGATACTTGAACCTAAGTGTGAGCTTTTTTAAAAAAATAAAATCCAGACTAAAAAAAGCTGCAGTCTAATGTATGTATTCGACTTATTATAAACCTAAAATTTACATCATGAAACTCCGAGTTTGCAGTTTACCTTTTCTTTCTTAGATTATCATTGTCTGTTTAGAAATAAATTGTATTTGTTGAGGGGGGGAAGGGGGGAAAACATATGTATGCTTTTCAGGGACACACACAAATTTTGGATTTCTGGCAGAAATTAACAAGAATCCATCATTTATTTCCTTTATCTATGGGTGAATAAGTAAGTGTTTCATAAAGTTCTTCTCCAGTGCGCTATGGATCTAAGAAAAGACTGTGGATTTATATTTTCAGTGTAGAAATCAAATTATTAACAGCCCTGGTTTAAAGATGACTCATGTCTATTTAAGAATGGATGGAATGGTCAAAAAATACAAATTATTTTGAAGAAAGCTTGAAATAAACAAAGACCTTTTGCTTAGTCTTGGGGCTTTTTTATGATGGCAGGATACTTGTTACTGAAAGAAAAAAATATTTGTTGTGACAGTTAGCTAACATTTTATTTAAGTCATATATAAAAATTGTTCTACTCAAAAATATCAATAGACTGTTGATTTTTTAAAAAGTCCTATCAAGTCATCTACTTCTATCTTTGTAGGCACATATACAATATACAGTACTATGCCTATTTGTTGTTGCTTTTAAGTACTCAAGTGATGTTAATATGAGTCTAATCCAAACTGTAATAGCATCTTTACTGTTGCATTTGATGTCTGGGGAAAAAAACCGTAGAATGCACTGCGTTCTTATTCTGGTTGGTTCACAATATTCTATCATTGTCAGCATTATATATATTTGCATGTGTTTCTATGGAAGGAGGATTTTTGGTGATAATCTATTGCTATCAAAACATCTATCTAAAATACTTGTTTGCTTGTTTGTTTGTTTACTATTGGTACCCTAGAGTGACATTTAGCTCAAATATATTGACAGCCAAATTATGTTAAACTGTGCAGTGAGGTGAACAACCTTTGAAACCTTGCCAACCATTGGCAAAGCAAAGTACTGCAAGCATATAAAATATGTACATTGCACATTTATTTCAGAATAAATTATTTTATTAGTGGGACTAGAGCCAATTCATTTATTTTCAGGACTAAATCATTGCAATATAGCATACTTATGTTTATGTGTGGACTTGTCCTTGCAGATGACGTTCTATGATGAACATTTTTCCTTTTACCTTAGAATACCTTGTGCATACTTTACATTTTTCATGTATTACTGTTATAGTAGGATGTAACCTATGGCCTACTCCACATTGGTCTCTTAGAAACCACTTAAACTAATTCAGAATCAAACAGTTCACAGAATCATATCCATAGTCTTAAACATATTTTAAAATTGTTTTGGGAACAGTGAGCTGCTCTATGTTTTATGTTATTTTTTATTAATATTAACCTATTGATAAACATAGCTTGTTCTCTGGAGCATGTCAATAAGTACATTTCTTTAAATATTCGTGCAAATCCTGCAATTGATAATTAACACTGCAATCCAATAAATAATACTCACTCAGTGTAAACTTACTGAGTTCGATAAGATTTAATAGCACTGAATTTTGACTTGCAGCTTTACATGTACTTATTTGGAATCGGAGTAAAAGCTACTTAAATCAGTGGAATTTACAAAGAAATCATCATAAGGCCATGTCTAAAATCCATTTTAACATAAATACTTATTGTTTTTAAAATGTAATTTATGCAAATTCAATTATGGCTTAATATTGATTTAAGGGACACATTTGGTGTGCTTGTGACAGCAATGTGGAGTAGAGATGCATGCATTTAGAGAAATGCATTCTGGTGCCTTTCAGAAATTTTGGGAAATCTCCATTTCATTTTCAAATATATATTTATATTTATAAATATAATTATAATTATCAGACAAATCCAGCATTATTCCATTCCATTCCAAGAAGTTCTAAAAATCTATTCTGGGTAGCCTAGGCATTCTTTTAAAATCATTTAGTTCTGTGTGCCAAAGTAGTGTTATGTATTCTCTGGGTTCTGAATTGCTTTTAAATATGCATTGCTTGTACATCAGGAGGGTCCCTTCTAAGAAAGTTGAAACATTTTCTAAGATTTTTCCTTTATTAATAACATTTAATAGTCCATTAATATTGTCTTCTGGTGAACGATTTAATGCAACATATTAGTTTACAGGATTGTGCCATGTTTGTTTTCGGAGATGAGATGTCTACTAACCCTGTATTTTTTAGGTCTTCTCAACTAGAGAATCTCAAAGTCCTACCATTTAAATGTTTAGTTCGGTATTAATTGTGCTCATTCAATCAATTTTTTTTTTTTACTATATTCAACATTCCTTTTTGACCTGGAGACTCTGCCAGCAAAAATGTAGAATCTTCTTGTTTATCTGTCATCACTGATGAAGGCCTCAACAGTTTGGATTTTTTTTTTTTAAATAATCATGTTAAGATTAGATGTGATGTGATGATTGATCAAGCCAATTTGGGCAAAGAATGTTCTTGCACATGTTGAACAGACAGATATAGACACTGCAGTTGTTGTGCTAGTGGCCTTGGTTTTATGAGGCTAGCACTTACGTTGTGCTTCAGCAATGTGCCTTGCTTCGTAAATTTGACCACTTTTGTGGCTGAGACTGCAAAGTGGTTTTGTGCCAGGACTTCCCAGGGGTTGTGTTTATATCAAGTGATGTCAGGGAGGCCTTTAGTGTGCCATTGTGCTATTTCTTCACATGCGAGCCTCTTCCAGTAGGAAGTTCCCCAAAAGGAGTTGCTTGGGTATGTGCTTGTTTGGTATACATATGACATGACCTTCTTTGCTACCCCCTCTCCCATTTGTGCTTTCATCAGAAGTGTGTGGAGTGATGGTAGACTTGTTCTAGATAAAACTTCAGTGTCTGATTCTTTGTCTTGTCAACTAATGCCTATCCTGTAAAGACAAGTCATGTGGAAATGGTCTTGCATTACTTCGACGCATAGTGTTTCTCAGGCACAAACTCTGCCAACAAAAAAGTAGGCTGTTATGTCATAGTGGCAATGTTACAAGAATATTTGACTTGTTCTTATCTGCTATTCATACCGTAGCCATCCCACGACTGATTAAAATACTGGAACTTCAGTTAACTGATGAAATTATCTTAGGAATTAGATTGAATTAAACTTTTGATGTGGTGGTATATTTCTCTGTTTCACAGCTGAATTTCAGTTGGTGCAGCCTGTTTTTTCTAAACTTTGTATCAATGGAGTTTCTTCTTTTAGGGATGAAATAGATTATTTGTTTCACTTTTTTTATATCTTGCTGATATTCTAGGTTTAGTGAAGATATATTTCTAAAACTCCATAATAATATTCTGGTACACATATTTTCCAAACTCTGCTTATGCTCAGCTCTCATTTCCAAATCTATTTAGGATTATATTCTGGCAATAAGCTAAAAGCCCATATGCTATATTTCACTTTGCATCTCATAGTAAGGACATTTTTAATAAATTAGACAAACATTATCTATTAAGAAATAAACCTCAAAATTCTCAAAATTTGGTTATAATCATTTTAGAATTTTCCTTACACATTGTAAAAAGTAAAAACAAAAAAAGTGTTTCAGAGCATATCGTACTCCTATTGCTCTTGAAAGAAGGGTAGCATTGGACAGCTCATGGTTAAAAACAGGAGCTCTTCATATTTGAATACATATCAGCTGTCATTGTATTATCTTAATTGTTAAAAGAAATACCAAATTATGCTTGTATATGCGGGGTCTTGCAAATAAATATGGGCATGGAATTGAGATTCATTCTAAAATTCTAACAAGTGGTTTAAATATTGATATCACTTTTTGCTTTAATACCTTGATTTTTAAAATATTAAATGAAATAATACATTATATTTCACCTTTCACCTTTTTTGCTTTTATTCCTGATCATAAATGAAGGCCTTGAATTGTCTTTTTCATTTCCCTTGTTAATTTGAAAATAAATGTGATATCTTTTACTAGAAGTGTATGGATGCACATAAATTCTTTTTAACAAATGTGATTTCAAAACTATTCCAATATTTCAATTTTCAAAATGTTTACTGTATTAAAATAAACACATACATTTGTATGGTATATAGAATAGAGTTTCCCCATGGCGAGATAGGCAGCAAGTAAATTTAACTTAATTAATAAATATCTTTAGATGAGATGGATGATACACAAATCTAATATCAGTTATAAATAAATCATGGACTTGGCTTAGCTTTTCTTCACTAGTTTGTCATCCTGCATTTCAGCTGATTTGATTTCTAAAAAATATATCATTGAATTGTTTAATTGCCAGATAATTGTTTTAAAGACAGTTTTTGCAGTGATTTAGCAAAAGTGACATTTTCCATTCTTATTTAACATTTCAAAGATATGAACTGATGTTGACATCAGTTCCTTCACTGTCAAAATATACTTAATAATAATAACAGTAATAAAGTTGGAAGGGACCTTGGAGGCCGTCTAGTCCAACATCCTGCTCATGCAGGAGACCTATACTAGGGATTTGAACTGCCGACCTTTCTGATTGACAAGCTCAGCGTCTTAGCCACTGAGCCACCTAGCCAGGCTAATAGAATTTATAGAACTCTCTATACATGTAAGATATCTGACAGTAAAATACTATCAGTTAAATAAGCTAAATGGACAATGAGGTTCTGATGGACCAAATAGTGGACCAAATCACATTTACATGCATAAGGAAAGAGAGACTATATATTGTTATGAAAACAAATAATCAAAATGTTTTGAAATGTCCGGGGAGTAAACAAAATATTGAATATAGTAAACACATGCTAATTAGGTATGATCTAATTTAAATTGTTAACTTAATTTGAGAAATGAAGTCAATTCAGTTTGGATAGCCAACTTCATCCATTTAGCAAAAGCACTTAGCAATAGCACTTAGATGTATATACCGCTTCAAAGTGCTTTACAGCCCTCTCTAAGCGGTTTGCAGAGTCAGCATATTGCCTCCAACAATCTGGGTCCTCATTTTACCAACCTCGGAAGGATGGAAGGCTGAGTCAACCTTGAGCCTGGTCGGATTCGAACTGCCAAACTGTAGGCAGCCGGCAGTCAGCAGAAGTAGCCTGCAGTACTGCACTCTAACCACTGTGCCACTGCAGCTCATTTAACAGGTAGATTCAATATGTATTTTTCTAGAAAAATACATAAAATGTAAAAAAAAGTATCCCAAACTCCACTGAATTGTTAATTCAATTCAATGGTATCAAAACTGATTTGATGCTCTGCATTAAATTTTAGCCAAATCTTCAAATTGAATATATTTGCATCTCAAGAATATAACCACTGTAACACTGCAGCAAAATCACAAGACCATTTTATATTAGGGAACAGAGACTCCCAAACATTGCAACAATTTGAAAAGCAGAAAGGGATTAAAAAAAACAAAATACCTAGAACTAAAATACTATTTTAAAAAAACTCAGAAATGTGTTATGAAAATGTAATAATTGCTTAGCACATTGTAAGCCACCCTGAGTCTCCGGAGAAGGGCGCCATATAAATCAAATTAATAATAATAATAATAATAATAATAATAATAATAATAATAATAATAATAATAATAACCAGCCTCAAAGGCTGTGAATCTCACTAAAGATTAACCAATAAATAATAATAATAATAATAATAATAATAATAATAATAATAATAATAATAATAATAATTCTTTAGAATTATTCTTTAGAAATTCTAAATTTACCGGACTTGAACATTTTGACTCTACAAAAAACCACCTTACTCGGAACAGCTTACATCCTCCGACGATACCTTGGCAGTTCCTAGGTCCCTGGTTAGGACTCGAGCTGCTGAGCTATTAACCAGCCTCAAAGGCTGTGAATCTCACTAAAGATTAAATAATAATAATAATAATAATAATAATAATAATAATAATAATAGTCTCATACCATAAGGGCACTACAGTATGCTCTCTGAGGAGAGTATTCCATAAGTGAGTGGTGACTTTTATTTCATAAAAATACATCATACATGGGGGGGAAAAAAACAATTGTTCTAGTAAAATCAAGGTTTGATTGGGAACAAGTAGGATGAGAAAATTCTTTTGATACTAAGATCTGAAGTCTAGAAAGGCTTTAAAAGTAAGAAACCCACATTTCAAATCGGATCTGCAATTGAACTGAAGACCAGTGGAGCTATCAAAATATTGCCCTGGTTTCTACATACTTGATCTTACAGAGATATTATGTATTTAGTGAAACTGCTGCAGTATTTTCAGAAATAGCTCCATTTGTAATACCTTATAATAATCCAAACAGGATTACCTGAGCATGGAACATTGAATGTTATATATTAAGTAACAAAACATCTATCAATGTAGTAGATAGGAGATGTGTAAAGAAGCTTTTGAAAACTGTTGGTAGCTTTGAAATGTCAAGTATATAATTGATAGATAGGTAACCAGGTGTTGAGGAGGATGGAGAGCACTGCAGAAATATATCCTTTCTGGGGATAACTGGGAACATCTCATTCAAACAGCTGAAGAAAAGCAATCCTGCCAGCCAAACATTAAGATTCAAGCCTTCACTTCAATATATGGCTTCACCTCTTTAGCTTTATATTTCCATCCAATTTGTGTATTATGCTATTAAAATTGGCTATGCAACTGGTCAGATATTAGTCAACAACTTAATAGCTTTCTTGTGACTTGCTCTGCCATTTTGCTAAAACTGTCAATTTTGTTGGCTTGCACAAAACTATTCATGTTATAAAGTTTGTATTATTTATTTGTATAATGATTTAGATTTCTAAGAACATACAACTCAAGAGCAACCAGAGTGCCGAGTTCTATACCCCCCACTTTAGTATAATGGTTCTGTCAAGACTTGCATGTATATTTCATGTCTTTAAATAATTACCGTATTTTTCGGAGTATAAAACACACCTTTTTCCCACCTAAAAGGGGGTGAAAATTTGGGTGCGTCTTATACACCAAATGTAGCCCTGCCCACCCACTGGCCCCCACCCTATGGCCTCTGTCTCCCAGCAATTTACCTCCTTGCAGCAAGCAGCAAGAAGAAACAGCCCATTTCAGCTTCAGCACAGCCTAATTAGCACAAGTTGATTGTCCCCGACTTTCAGCTGTTTCAGGCTGCAGGGATTGCCATTGCGCAGGGCTCTGCTGCTTGCTGCAAGGAGGTAAATTGCTGGGAGCAGATTTTTTTTTTCTTGTGCTAATCAAGCTAGGCTGAAAACAAAAACGAAAGTAAAGCAGTTTGCTACTTGCTGCAATGAGGCAAAATTGCTGGGAGGCAGAGGCAGATTTCTTTTTCTTGTTTTCCTCACCAAAAAAGGTAGGTTCATCTTATAGTCTGGAGCATCTTATATTCCAAAAAATACAGTAGACTATCTTACCGATTGCAAATCATTTTACAGACCATAAAGTGGAAATATGACATCCAAATTCATAAAATAGAGCAACAGACCATGTATATTTAAATGAAAATGCAAAGGAAATGAAAGGTGAACTACAAAAAGAGTATGACTGCAGTTTTAAAAGATGACTTCACATTTTAGGAAGATTAAGATTCTGTAATTGAATATTGAGGTATTATTATACATATATTGGGTATAGACTATGCATTTTCTTAGTGGGCCTCTCAAAATGGGGTAAGAATTAAAATATTCTTTCCCCATTGATTCTCTAGAATTGGAGGTTTGGACATAACCTGGCATTTGTGTAGCTATCCGCATTTGTATATTCTGAAAACCAAATCCAACCCTGTATTTTGAAATGAAACCTACAAGGAAGATGTGTGAGTTTATGGGTACAGGTGCCCTTTTCAGAGAGTCTATTTACAGAAATGCTGGAGATTCCGAAGATCTTGGGAAATTAGTTTGTTACTCTGGTCTGTTATAATGGTTTAGCACTCTGATACAAATATTGTTCAACTACTGTCCAAAACTATTTAATGGCCAGCAAAAGTCAATTGCCTAATCAAAAATCTGTGCAATGGTGTTCCCCTAGTTGTTTAACAATGTGCTGGATAATTGCTAAGCTGTTATAATTATTCTCACTTCATTTATGCTTAACACTTTATGGTGGATTTGAACCAAACCAAACAAAAACATATAAAACGATATCTCCAACCTATTTCTACGGTATACATAGGTATGCATTCTAGTAAGAATAGTTCTTCCACACACATTGTGTAATGCCTAGCTTAATATCAGTGTTTTTTCAATTAAGGCTCAGCCTTTACTCTTGGGGAAAGCTATTTTAAGCTTGTTTATGAGGAAGCAAATTTAAATTAACATGTTGGTGCCACTTTAAATTGAGTTTAATGAAGAATAATTTACTATTCAAAATTTTAACCTATAATAATGATATAACTTTGTTATGCTGATTATCACGTGTATTTTTAAACAATAATTCATTGGACTACCAAGGTTTAAATTTGAAAAGGGAAAGCAAGGTGAAACTACACGATCCAGGTACCTATTGTATTTCTTACAATATGAACCTCCTGCCTCCTTTCTTTATACTCCCTGTGGATGGATAAGCATGGGAGTATGAGACAAACTAATCCAAAATCATGATTTTAATATACTTGATGCTTTTGTATGTTAAAGTTGGAGTATTTATCCAGAGCACCAAGCTTCTGGCAGTTGATTATCTTGAATCTTATTTAGATTCAAGATTCCATGAGTTCTTGTGTTCTAGATTTAAATTCCAGGAGTTCTTGTGAAGATGTTGTTAAGAAGTCCTGCGGTGCATTTGTTAACACTAAAACATTGTCTCATGTATTTCAAAGACTCTGTGAAACTCTATTGCATTCTTACCTCCCACCCCTTCACTATGACTAAGTGTTGCTAGAAAGAATTACACTTAACCATTACACAGATGGCAAAAAATGGCACTTATCTTGCACTGTCTTTTTAATTGTATTTTTAGATGGATTTGAACTGAAGCCAAGGACGTCTTGAAGAACTGCTTTCCTCCGTCCTGAGACCAGATCCATCATGGCAGCGGGTGTGGCAGCATGGCTTCCTTTTGCCAGGGCAGCTGCCATAGGTTGGATGCCGGTGGCCAACTGTCCCATGCCACTGGCCCCATCAGAAAAAAATAAGCGCCAAGATGAGCTAATCATTCTCAATGTGAGTGGCCGACGTTTCCAGACATGGAGGACTACCTTGGAGAGATACCCTGATACTCTACTTGGCAGCACAGAAAAAGAGTTCTTCTTTAATGAAGACACCAAGGAATACTTTTTTGACCGGGATCCTGATGTCTTTAGGTGTATCTTAAACTTTTATAGAACTGGTAAACTACATTATCCAAGGTATGAGTGTATCTCCGCTTATGATGAAGAGCTTGCTTTTTATGGGATCCTGCCTGATATCATCGGGGACTGCTGTTATGAAGAGTACAAGGATAGAAAACGGGAAAATGCTGAGCGATTGATGGATGATGCGGATTCTGAGAATAAACAAGACTCTATGCCAGCCCTGAGCTTCCGGCAGACCATGTGGCGAGCCTTTGAGAACCCTCATACTAGCACCTTAGCCTTAGTCTTTTATTATGTCACAGGCTTCTTTATTGCTGTTTCTGTGATCACCAATGTGGTGGAAACCGTACCATGTGGCTCAATATCCGGCAACAAGGAACAGCCATGTGGGGATAGGTATGAAATGGCTTTCTTCTGCTTGGACACTGCTTGTGTTATGATTTTTACAGTTGAATACCTGATGCGACTTTTTGCAGCTCCCAGCCGGTACCGGTTCGTCAGGAGTGTGATGAGTATCATTGATGTAGTGGCCATCATGCCCTACTACATAGGTTTGGTGATGACTGGCAATGAGGATGTCAGTGGAGCTTTTGTGACTCTGAGGGTTTTCAGGGTATTCAGGATTTTCAAGTTCTCCCGTCATTCCCAAGGCTTACGAATCTTGGGGTACACACTGAAGAGCTGTGCCTCTGAGCTTGGTTTTCTTCTCTTTTCACTCACGATGGCAATTATTATCTTTGCTACTGTGATGTTTTATGCAGAGAAAGGATCTTCAGCCAGCAAGTTCACTAGCATTCCAGCATCATTTTGGTATACTATTGTCACCATGACAACTCTTGGGTAAGTACTATATTTTTCTTTCTTCAGCAAAGAAAAAGATTACTGATTGGTGAAGTTTCAGAATTTTCTGTGGTAGCTGATCTTCTATCCCTCCAAGAGCATAAATCAAATATATAATTTTTTCTTTTGACTGTTCTACTGTGTACATTAGTTACAATAAATCACCATTTCATATTTGCAGTTAGAAAAGGACATAGTTTATAGCATGATAGAAGATAGGCCGAAATGTTTTGGAAAAATCAGTTGTTAGTTAATTAATTTTGAATTTTTGGAGTTTCTTCTTGTTCTCATTTTGGATATGAGTGGCCTGTACAAATAGTTTCTTTTGGTTTAAATAATACTTTTCTAGTATGGGATTATTGAAATCCTTTTTACATTGCTTTTAACAAAAGGTGAGATGCTGATTAATTAAAACTGGAATCAAAAGAATATGGCCTAATTCAACTGGAAAAGAGAGCAGGCACAAACCAGATGTTTAGAAAGCAAATAAAAGTGTACATTTGCATTCTTCGAAATCAAATATTTCATTTTAAAGAGCTTGAGCCGCTCTCAAAAATGTCAGCTTCAAAGAGTGCTGTCACTATTTACCCTTGCGTTGTTATTTGATTTTTCCATATTTCAAACAAAGGGCATTCTCGTGCTTTTAGAATTTCTTCCCTCAATTTGTTTTCTGATCAGCACAGGAACTGAGTTAAGAAATAAAATACAAAAACTCGGATAGGGAGGAATATGAAAAGACAAATAGTAAACCATTACCCTTACCTATTAGTGGTGTCATGGATATTTATTTCAGTTTTATTGTTGTTAGCAATTCATGGTTAGCATTTTTCATATTTTAACAATATCTTGGAGGAAGAGCAGGACAGATAATATTTATAAATTGAAGGTATAAGAAAGGTTAACACATGTGGTTCTTTCATCCTTAATTGTATCTTAGCTTCTGATTAAATCCGAACAGATACTGCAAATTAAGAATTCAGAAGGTAGAATGGACTGAACTGGAAATTAATGTACATGGTTAAATGAGTGTGTGCCAAGAAAAAAGACTTGGGGTAATGGTAGTATGATATCTATAGTACAGGAATTACAAAATGTTAAACTCACCAATCCTGATGGTGAAATCACATCCTCATATACAGTACTCAAATGTTTTGGACTGGTGTAAACATTTGCAATCTATATTATAAAGGAGGGGCCCTTAACCCATGGGATATTTCCACTATCTTTGTACATCATAGGGACCAGAAATTTCAGTTTCTGCAACTTTAACTTTAAGAAGGAATGTTGATGGTAGTTATAAATTTTTTTAAGTGGAAGAAAATCAACTTTAGTGGCTTTCCCCCCAATTATTTAACTTCTGCATATAATATCAGGGTTTGTATATCAGCAAAAAAAAAATGATACAAAAAAATAATAAATTTTCTATCTGTTTGTAAGATTGTATGGCTCCTGATTTTTAACCATACTTTTGCTTTTCAATGTTTGATCATCAAACACCATGTAACATTATTCTTGTATTATGGGTATTCACTGCGTGCAAAGAAACTTGAACTTTATAAGCTGAAATGATTAAATATAATTTATCTCCTAAAAGGGCAACCAATTATACTTTAGAGGAATGAAAATATTTGGAAAATACAGAAATGTGAAAATTGAACATTTGGCACTTCACTCAAATAAATGGCCATCTCCTTATTTTGTTTTGTTTAAAAACGATTCAAAAGCTTGCTGTACAAAAGTGATTGCTTTGGGCACCTTGAATTGAAAATATGTGCTAGAATGTATTTTCATTGCATTTTGGCTTCTTTTGCAAGAAGATGTTAACAATTATTAGTTTCAATTATTTGCAAAAGGGCAACAAAAACAGATGTAAAACTCAAAATAGCATATAATTTCAAATGTTACTTTCAATGGGAAAAAATACAGCATTTTAAACGACAATGTTGTTATCTTTTAGGATGGTGTAAAATGATTGTAAAAGTTAATAATATTATGCAAATATATACATTTTACACATGGCAGTTGAAAATTCTTACAAATTCAAAGATGAGGAAAGCATGTGGGCCATCTGTGATAAACATTATATGGCACCATATGTTTTATATGAAGCTGTACATTTTGAAACTCTGTATATCTCATTTAAGCTTCATAGAATATAAAAATGAATCTGAAAATGTGCCAGGCTACATAGCTCCTATTCATAGTACCATACTTAAAATAAGATTTAAGGTTGCCGACAAACATGTTTGGAAAGAAAAAAAAACCTTTCTATTGTTGGAGACTTTAGTGCTCTTTGAGCTTTGTTGTTTATTTTCAGACATTTCATTACCCAACTAGGTAACATCATTAGTGCTAGTGAGTGCCTGATTTGCTCTCTGTTTATATCGGAGGTCTCCAAACTTGGGAACTTTAAGACTTGTGGACTTCAACTCCCAGAATTCCCCAGCCATGCCATGCTGGCTGGGGAATTCTGGCAGTTAAGGTCCACAAGTCTTAAAGTTCCCAAGTTTGGAGACCCCTGGTTTATATAGAGTAACTTGCTCTGGGGTGTCATTTTCTCCTTGGTCACACTATTGTTTTCTGCTTGTTTGTCTGACGTTAATCCTTGTTTATCCGGGTATTAACTACTGTAAAGGGTGTGTTCTGGTCTTTTTGTTCCCTTCTCAGATTTTTTAATAAAATTTGCCTGCACATGTTTTTAATGAAACAACAACCAAGTTCAGAGAGCATCAAGGACTCCACAGTTCAATCTTGAGCTACATCTATTATCCTCTACTGAGATTTCTATTGTTTCCCTTTTTCAGTGGGAAGCAGGACAGGAAATGAACTGTATCTAACTTGTCCAAATATACAGGGAATGATTCCACAGTACCATTAATTCTGTGTTTAGCTAATTGAAATACTCTCAGACATAAAGCACCTTTCCTTTTTGCACATAATGATAGTCCAGAGTGAGTCTTCTTGAGCACTCTAAAGTGTTCTTCGACAAGGTTAATCATATAAATTATAACAGTGGTGTTAAGCTCACTGAGCAGGCTAAAAAATGGCAGACACTAAAATAGGATATTTAACATTTAAGGCTGATCATTTTAAGCTTTTTGCAAACTACTGTCTTCCAACAGAGATTAATGCATGTACCTACTTGTATTATTTGTCTGGAGTGATTTTTAAATGGAAGAATTTGCTGAAGCATCAGCTATACAGTCTGCATTTCTGAGATCTCTTAAAGACCTTTTTGTACTATAAAGGTCTCTTTACGATAAGGTCAAAACACCAGATAATAATACATGGAGGGCAAACTTCTTTACTTTTTTCACTTTCCATTACACCTTTTCTGTTAATATGTCATTACTTGCCCTTTCTCCTAAAAGCTGTTAAAGTTATGTGTTCCTGTTGATTTTTCAGAAAGTACCATGTTGTCTTGTTAGATTTGTAAAGGGCAACTCTATACCATGATGGTTGCTATGGCATTTCTGAACTTCTGAAGGAACTAGTATGGCATTTTCTATTTTGGATTTCTTTCAAAGATAAAACGGAAACATTTGTCTTTGCCTCTAAAGTAACATCGGTACATTTGGACTTTGAAAATTTAAAATCTATACCGCCATCTTAAAAAAATTGAAATCAATGTGTTGAAATCCTTATAATAATCCTCTCCTTTAATTAGAAATGGACTTTGATTCATAATTTTCATCATCTTTCAGGTTTGGGATATTTGAATCTCACTAGCATCTGAATGGAGCATTTTCGCAAATCAGCTACAACTAATATTAGGAAGATTACAGTCCAAAGTTTATTTCAAATTGTGTACACTCAGGATTTTACTTCACCAGTAAAACAAAGCAAAGAAGCAAACAAAAAATCTCCCCCAACAAACTCCTGTTAGAACATCTGAATAAAAGAGTATTGTAAATTAAATAGCAGGCCAAGATCATGCATAATATAACAAAGGTATTAAGACATGCAGGTTTTTTTTTTTTTAAAAGAATTAGATTTCTCAGAAAATGTCTCTGCCTCCTCTTCTGCTTCTAACTAATTTATGGAAATAAGAGTTGGGGAGAGAATCATGACTTTGTTTGTTTCCATTTCATTCTCTAGATCCTGTTTGCCACAATAAATGCAGAGTATGAATTTGTACTGTTGTTCTTAAAAACTGGACAGTAGGACACATTTCCACACATTCCTTGTGTGGAATAAAATTAAAAACATACATGCTAAGCAACTTCAATTCCAAACCGTGATTCAGCTTGCAGTAAAGTTTCATGTATAAATGTATTTATAAAACCTGCTAGAAAGTGTCCTGGATAGCATTACATTGAATGCATTAAAAATCATGTATTGTTTGTACATTATATTGTTATGATTTCCCATGATGTCTACCCACTGGTGCAAGTTGTCAGGGTTGGTAAGGTCCAGATGCCTTTGATCAAACAGTGTTACCTACAAGGACCTAGGAAATGCAACTTTATGTCATGGTGTCTGCCCTCTGTCATGAGTTTCTTCATGAGACCAGGGTGACTTCCACCCTGATGACATTCCAGAAGGCTTTCCTGGGTTATGGCAGCTGGAGCTACTTGCTGGATGTCCTTGCTTTTTTCCTTTTCTAGTTTTTGTTGGTGTTGCATATTCTTTTGTTCTTATTTATTTTTATTCTGATCATTGTATTGTGAGAAAACTAGACTCATTCTGGAGTTGGACTATGTGAAATAAGATGAAATAAAGATATTTTTAAAGTAAAGACCCTATCAATGGACCATTTCATCCTAAAGAGCTCTCTTCATTTTATCAGATTGTGTCATGATATTTTTCAAAACCTTTGAGCTGAGTAATTCTTATTTCATTTATATTATTCTGATTGATTGATTAATCAATCTATTTATTAAATTTATACGCTACTCATTTCACTATCCAAAGTGACTCTGATTAACTATCTAACACTTCAACTTCTATTTCAAAACATTTTATCTACAAGAACTCACTCCTTCTAAATGTATACAAATCACAGAAAGGAACTTTCAAGTGGTAACTTTGTGTTGCAATTACTTTTCTTATAATTTTTGCACTTAGTCCTTCAAGTGAAATATACCACAAATTAGTACCTTAAATCCAGAAAGATGAAAGGAGACTTTCACTTACCAGTTAGATAGTAGAGAGTAAAACACCCCAAAACTCAGGCAATAATTTCTATCCTGGGAGAAGATTAAGATCATAAATCTGTTCATCATATTTAGCCCATATTTCAAAATGGGCAAAGTATGGGATATATCTTATATTTATTTTCAAAATGAGTTTTGCATTTTGCATTTGTATTTTTTTTTCTTCTGCTTCTTAATCCAGCCCTAATTTTCAGGAATCATGGTTGCCAGCATATTGACCATGTTAAGTTATAATGAAAAGATGATTGATCTCCGGCCTCAGACCTCTGATCCCAAACTCAAGGTAGAACTTAATTATTGTAGACTTGTGCTGGAATGTCATCAAAATATGAAAACAAACAAGAGTTGTAGATCAGAAGGACCTAGTCTTTGCTAGAACTTGCTGCCTACTTTCCTGGCAACTCTGGTTGATGACCATATTAATTTGTTGAAAGGTTAATTGAAATTTTATAAATAGCACTCTTCTTGTCTTACTCTTCTTCTTGTCTCACTCTGCTGAATTTCAGTTTCATAGACAGTTCTGTCTATGTGTAAGTATATTACCCATGTAGTATGCCTATATTACTTTATCCTTTTACTGCCTACTCTATTGTAATATTATTATTATTATCCTTGTTATTATGATTATTATTACTTTGTTGTTTTGCATATACACTGAGAGCTTATGCACTGGAGACAAATTCCTTTTGTGTTCAATCAGTATTCTGTTCTATTCTGTTTAGAACAGAACAGTTCTATTCTGTTTTGTTCTGTTCTGTTCTGTTCTGTTCTGCTCTGCTATTTCTAATCTTTCCTTCAGTATAAAATGTTATTTTCTTTAAGTAAATAATTGCACATGCTATAATACAAGAAAACACATTTTATTTAATTACTTATAATGGTTATAAACAAATTTATAAAATTACTATAAACTTTGTAATGAAGTTTTTTTCCCCCTCCTACAGAACTTCAAGTTGCACTGTTCTTAGAGAATAGGCTAAATGCTGCTTTCCAAGTTATTCGACAGTCTCTTTCTGCCGAGGCAAACTTATACAACGAGCTTCTGATGCCATTTTGGCAGGAGTCTATTTGTAATTAGATTATATTTGCAATTCTCTATCTGTGATACATTGCCAAAACATCCAACCCTATTCTCTAGCGGATTGCAGAATCGGTTTGTACCTTGCCCAGTTAGCGATATGGCACTTTGCACCTGAATAATTCTCTGACTTTTATAAACAGTTCAAAATTATTGGCTCAGTTGCACTTTACTGCCCAATTAGCATTTTTGAAATGATTTTGGACCAGCCAAATTTATGTGTGCTTTAAAATAAGAATAAGAGTGTGCTGGTTTATTTTATGCATCAAAGAATTCAATCTGAGTAATTGAATCATTGACCTTGTTTTTGTTAGTAAACCAGATTGATTTATAAATAATTGGGGATATGTAGGTGAACTTTTCTTACATTAAATTCACTGAGACAGAAAAAAAAAGTTTGCTAAAATATAACCCAGCCAAAACAGTAATTGGATATTTTCACATGCTTTAATCCCTAATCCTTGACCTTCTTCTTTTTTTTCAAAACACAAATAGTAAGAAATTTAGTTTGTTTGCTTAATGGAGTTCTTTTAGGGTTCTTCAACTAAAGGAATAATATGGCGCAAGGTCCATGAATTGTGTTCAATACAGTCATAAACTTGTTTACTTGAAAATAAGTCTGAGTTTAATGTTATATGCCACCAACTAAATAGGTATAAGAATGAAAGATGCTGATGACAATATCATCTACCCTTAATAACTGGAACAAAATCAAATCTTTGCTAACCTTTAAGAAGTTGAAAGCAATAGAGAAGCAGATACAAAATGTTGACCTTGTGAAATGCTTTGAGGTTACAGTGAAGTTCATTGCCAAAATATAAGAGAGAAAGGAATGATACTAAAACAGCAATCTTTGTCTGCACATCTGTCTTTAAAAAACAAAAGTCAAAGCCACAATTGGTTTTGAACAGCAAATTTTCTTCTAAATGCATTATTAATGAATCCTAAATGCAACATTTTTTATTTATAAAGGGCTTGACATGCCATTGAAGTAGGCTGCTCTTATTCTCATTTGACAAATGAGAAAAAGAGCTGGCAATTAGTAATGTGATTTATCAAGCTTTACCAATTCCTGCCTGAGAAAGGATCTGAATATAGGTTAGACCAGTGTTTCTCACTCTTGGCAACTTGAAGATATGTGGCCTTCCAACTTCAGAAATTCTTCAGCCAAGACTATCCATCTCAAAGTTGCCAAGTTTGAGAAACACTGAGGCCAAAGTGCATTATATTTTTGAAACATCTCCATTTAAAAAGAAATATTTCACTTTGGATTGTAAACATTAAAAACAAGTTTAATATATATATATATATTTCAGTCCTGAGTAGATTAAAGTACAAAAGTACAAAGACAAATGCAGATTTCATGTATTTCATTTAAGTTTAAAGAGCCCTTACTCACAGATGCAGCTATTCTATGCACGAAAGGTCACATTTTCATTTTTAGTGAATTTGCCATGGTCTTCTGGAGGGGGCATGTAGTCCAGATAATGACCTACAACTTCCATCTTCCCTTTCAATTGTTATGGTGGCTAAGGTTAATAAGACTTAAAGGACAGCTGCACCTGAAGAGTTTTCTGAAAACTAGGGAATACGGTAGTTTGAAAGTAAGTAGTATATGAAGTTTCTTCTGGGCTCAGTTTTTAGTGATTCTGAAGAGTCATTTCTCTGTTTGGGCCTTAATTTCTTTATATGTATATATTTTAAATTATTAATTATTTTTCAATAGTAAATGACTTATAAAATTTTGAAATAATCTAGACTATACCAGCATAAACCAAACAAACACCCCAGATTTGATAATTGCCCATTCACAATATCACATGCATTCACACTTTGTATTTAGTATATGTTTAGAGATATTTGGGAAACATTGAGTTTATGCATCTATAATCAGAGTGACAATTAATGGATTTAAAACAGATCACTCAAAGAAAAGAATCAAGCTACAGTCTATAATAAAATGAATCCCTCATCAGAACTCAGATCCAAGTCCACCAGTTCATTAAAGCAAGTAAGTCAACTGATAAGGTAATTCTACCTCTACCTTCAGATTAACATTACAGTTTTGGAGAAATCCAAAACTCTGTCAAGATCCTTCTATTCTGCCAAGTAGAATATAGACTAGAATATATTTTCTATTTTTTAATAGAAAAAATAGAATATATTTTTCTCCCGTTATAATAAGGGAGAAAGTCCTTATTATAAGGACTAAAAATAAATTCTTCATGTAATTTTTAATCTAGGGATGAGTTAAAACCCGCCCAGAGATACTCCAGAGACAATCTTAGAATAAGAAATGGGGAAGGTGGACTGCACTGCCTAGCACTTTAATGCTTTTTGCTCTGAAGATATTTGGTGGCTACTCAAAGACATCACGGCAGCCAATAGTTCCCAAAATACTGAAAGGTTCCAAATGGTTGCGGATTCCCAACATAGAACATATTATGCACACATATATTGTAAATATGGTTTGCAAATCAGGGGAAGGATTATAAAATGCCACATGACTCATGGAGTCCAAGGAACGGCAGCAGCACCCCTGGAATCAATCACGTCGTACAGAACTGAGGCATGAATAGGAATAGAATCTGCATGAATCTTTGTAAGAAATAAAAGCAAATAAAATTATACTGGTCCTACATCTTTCCTAGTTCTGTTGTGTTCATAAGTTTCTGATTTAACAGAGGCTGTTTTTAATTTAGCATCATTTAAATTTTACTCAGGAGGTTTTGTAATGAAAGTGTTATTCTTGGGTGCATCCTTAATCAATCTGAATTACTGAAATGCTTCTTCAGAATTAATTTCAAATCAGCTGCCCGCTTCTAGCAGAGATAGTCTCTTCTGGAGGCTGGCAGCTTCCACCATCCTTCTGGGAAACATAATTAAATATTTTGTTTGTGAGTGTGTGTTTCCTCTGCCTAAAATTAGAGGCTTTTAATATACACTCAGTATATTTATAGAAAGTTTTTTTTTCCCAGAAGGATTTGCTCAATATTATCCAGGGAGTCTACAGTGGAATATGGGAATCAATCTTTGGGGAAAGGGTGATTTCTGGAAGGTAACCAGTTTTAAAATGTGAATAAGGATAAGGCCAACTTGTCATGCAGTGATGCAAAAAATTAGAATTGCTAAAATCTTTTCTGCTATGTCATTTTTGATATCATACGCATTTTTGGCTGTCTTATTTGCACAAAGCCCTTAGTTATTTACCTTTATACAAATTATGTGCTTTACTATATTAAATATTGGTTCCCCTTCTTATTAACGTCAGAGATGCTACTGGCTCTATTACTTACATAAAACAAATAAGAAGAAGTAACTTTCCGCTTGCCAGGCAAAGTCAAACATATACATATCACATCCAACCAAAACACAATCAGTGTGATTTAAAAACCATGAGTGATAGCTTTGCAGCTTGTATGAAGTCAGGTATACCTTAGAAACATTTGCAGAAGTAGCTAGTTACAATTATCCAACTTAAATAAAGAAGTGTTGTTACACTGCCATGATACCTTCTGATTTCGGTTAGTGTACCTATATTGAAGGATTACTATTTGGTTTTATTTCTATTTACAGGTGGGAAAAGGTAGTAAAGACTTTTGTCCTTTGGTAGCATTATGGAAACAGTTTATTCTTTGTCTAGGATGTAAACTATCTTTTACCCTAATATTTGATGATGATCATCTAACCAAACACTAACCAGTTCTTTTTTTCAAGGAGGTCAACCAAAATTAGAGTCAGTTTGATTAAGGCACCAATCTAGAAACCAGAAGACCATGAGTTTTAGTCCTTCCTTATGAAGCTAGTTGGGTTACCTTAGGCCAGTCATTCTTTCTCAACCATAGGAAAAAGACAATGGTGAGCCACTTCCAAAATTTTACCTAGAAAACTGCATGGACTGTGTAGGCAGATGCCAGGAATCAATAATGACATGAAGGCACAAGGTTTGTGAAGGAACAAACAAAACGAAATAGTCAAACTCAAATAGATGTAGATGCCTGCTATGGTCATTCCTATCTACCAATGGTTCTCAACCTGAGGTCCGTGGACCCCTGAAAGGGCCACAATGTCATCATAGGGAGTTCACAAAGGCTTGATGGAATCTCGTCCTTTAAATCTTGAGTTACATTTTGGAGGTCCATGGCCATGGTTCATGACTACAAAAGGTATTTAAAGGAGTTCATAGGAAAAAAAAGGTTGAGAACCACTGCTATAGACCATGGTTCTTTTCTTAATAAATAAGGCCACTAGCATTTGTACGAATCAACTTGCAAAGACATTCTTTGTAGTGAGTTCAATGAGATCTATATCTAGGCATATCTTTGTATCATTGCTAACATTTTGTGTATTTTCTTCCAAATTGATTATAAAAATTAGAAATGTGGTGATTCTTTCTTGTTATGTTATCCATGGTATGATTTTTTAAAACAGAATTCAGATATCTTAGAAATTCACTGTTTTCTTTTGATGTGTTTAAATAAAGTTTTAATCAACAAAATGTCATGTACTAGTCTGTTAGGAAATATTTCTGTTTAGAATAAAAGTAAACTCACCAGATGAAGGTTGACTCAGCCTTCCATCCTTCCAAGGGTGGTAAAATGAAGTTCCAGATTGTTGGGGCAATATGTTGACTCTATAAACTATTTAGAGAGGCTGTAAAGCACTGTGAAGTGGTATATAAGTCTTAAGAGCTATTGCTAAACATGAAGAACAGTATTTTCAAATTTTTCGATTAATAAAGTTAGTGAAAAACTAAATGCTAAAATGGGATAACATATCTAATATTACATAATACACATTAGTTGTGTAACAAGAAATCAGAAAGTCATAAACACAAATAGGCTATTATTAGCGTTAGTGTAAAAACACATTTCCTCTTTTAAGAACAACAAAACAAAACTGCATATTAACCTCAATTTTTAATCTTATTGATGGTTCAGATTAGTTTTTCAGTATGTCTAAGATAACAAATTGATAGTTTTTGACTTAAGAATATTTCTTTTTCTTGAAAAGTTTCTCAAGATATTGCTTCTCATTTTTGCTCTCAAAAGTAAAGTTTAAAAGGCAGAGTTTATTTTTATATTATTTTTGTCAAGAGAAAGAACTATTCATAAAGTGAGCCAAAAGGCAGGATTGCAGCATAATCTGCTAGTTTGAGAAGCTGCAAGTTGTTTTGTTTCATCTTTTATGGTAGTTGAGTGTTGTGAGATATACAGTAGGGTTTAAAGGTATGATGTTCACTCTAGATTGATTCACACTAGCAAATTTTTAATGCAATATCAACGGAGTATACAGTCCATTACATACATATGCATACTTTTATACCACTTAAAATGAGATGTAATGTTTAGCTGAACAGATTTAGATTTAATTCATCAAACATTGATTAGTCCAGTATTAAGAAAATAAATGAGGTATGGGTAATGTAAGTCTCTGTTTCCTGTTTCATGTCCTACTTAATGACTATAGAAGAGTCTGTGTGCAGAGGTAGTGTGTCATTGCATGTAAATTCTGGAGAGCAACAAAGAGAACAGAATGGCTTCATGTTCTTTTCTTAGGGACATTTAAGATCAGATTTCCTTGAATGGCATGACTACTGGAAGACTGAATCACAGAAGCACATTTTCCAGAGCAGAATCATATTTGCACTCCAGAAATCTTATCTAGAGAATTATGGATAGTTTAAGGATGAAAATTTAATTAATTAATTACACTAAATATTATATACTTAAAGCATGGTTAGCATAATTTCTTTCTTTCTTTCTTTCTTTATTTTATTTATTAGTCCAATTTATATGCCGTCCTTCTCCGTAGACTCAGGACGGCTTACAATGCATTATAGCAATAGCCTGCATATTTTTTTGTATATACCTGCTTATTAGGGCTTTTGCCCCCCCCCCCACCCAAGCGGTGTTGTTCTATACAAAGTTGGCACAATCCAGGTCCTCAATTTACCTACCTTGAAAGGATGGAAGGCTGAGTCAACCTTGAGCCTGGTGAGATTCGAACTTGCACTAATTGCAGGCAGCTGGCAGCTAAGTGCTAGCACTTAATAGCACTTTAGTCCGCTGCACCACCGAGGCTCTTCATAGTTATTTCATAGTCATATATTTTCCACTCATGTTTCTTTAACAACCAGCATGAGATGATTGTTTTCTGAGACTTTGTGCCCCTTCAAAGTTTATGACTTAAGGCACTAGGGCTTTAGATTTTATGCATCTGAACCACATCCATCAAATTCAAAAGGTTTTTTTCTAATATGCAAAAATCAGGAGGTAGAACTTCAAACATATTCCTGTTCAACCTTCAAATGGGTTACCTTTTCTTATAATTGCAAATTGAGATGTGATTTCTTTTCTTGCAATTGAAAAGGATGGAATCCAATTGTTCACATATGACATAGAAAACAATGGGACGTACACAAGTGTTCTTTCCTTCATTTAATGGTGTTTGTGCAGGAGGCAATACAGCTGATTTCAACATTTGCTTTCCTTACTTGATATAAACAAAAGAAGGGAGAGAACAGAATACAGATCAATTGTAGGCTATAGCTTTTCCTAATGTCTTCTCTTAAAATGGGATGCTTATCTATGCAATCTTATTTTATGTGTTATATCTCAAATAAGTGTCTTCCAATAATGCCAGTGTAGCGTTCCTATTTTAACCTACTGGATAGAAAGGTAGAATAGCAATAGAAATAGCATTTAGCTTATATACCATTTCACAGTGCTTTACAGCATTCTCTAAGCGGTTTACAGAGTCAGCATATTGCCCCCAACAATCTGTGTCCTCATTTTACCGACCTCGGAACAATGGAAGGCTGAGTCCACCTTGAGCCTGGTGAGATTCGAACTGCCAAATTGCAGGCAGCCAGCAGAAGTAGCCTGCAGTACTGCATTCTAACCACTGCACCTCTGGGCTCTTCCAATAGTATTTGGGTAATAATCCAACTTTTAAATTTCATCAGCATCACTTTTTCAACCCCAGCCCTAGTTTAATATTTGCAACATGAAAAACAGCCTGAATTTAATATAGTGAGCTCAATCCAAACATAAATGGACGGTACAATAGAAATACCTACACTTGTACAACTCTAATTGCCTGCCTTTAGAAAAAGGACACCACTTTTCCCAAAATAATACATTTATAGATATCACAAGTGAAATGTGTTTCTATGGGGAGCCATTCCTTGCTTAGTACAAATTATGCTCATACTGCATTGGAATTAAAAATTATCAGAAATCAGCCTTTCAAAAGATATTTTTAAAGCTTATGTGCACTACATTAAGGAGAAGAGACAGGGAGAAGAAGGGCAATGTCATTTCCATCTATCTCAGTTCTGATTATACATATGTAGGAAGATGATTAAATGCAGTAGAGATTAAATTCAGTTCAGCATCAATGGCTAGAGAAAAGTTTGTCCTGCATCTGAAGGAACAAATGTGGAACTTAGTATATAAATTCTCACTCTATCTCCTCAAATAAAGAGGTATATCAGAATAGACAAACAATAGTTGGTCAATATATTTGGAAGGTTGAGGTCATACCAAGAATGTTTTTATTAAATAGAAACCATGGAAGGCATAACCTATCACAAAAGCCAACATAAGCAAACTAAAGATGTTGCTTGCCACTATTTGTTGCAGCCTCTCAGGTTGCAGTCCATTATATTCATTTGCTTTCAACCTTTTGGAGGGCAGATCAAGGTACTCTCAAAATCAAACAAATCCTCAGTGAAGCCACCCTTTTTTTTAAAGTGGATATTAGGTATGTTTTACAATGGGAAACTTTCCTATTTATTTTTTTTTAATATTTTGCTCAATCTTAATATTCACTCAGAAATAAATCTTATTAAGGTCTTACTGTGAACTGATGAACATGAACCCTTTTGAGTTATTCATTTGCAGTAATTAGTCCTTAAATTTAGCATTTGATTACTTTTTTTTGGATATGGATATATTTAGTTTTGTTTAGTTGTTAAGCTGCTATTTGTGTTTTTTAAAAAGTTTGTTCTTTATTTCTTTTTGTTTCTTCTATAGGGGTTTTGATCCCATTCTTTTCCCTTGATAACTTAATATTTTCTGCCTTTCACTAGATGATTCTATCTTATAAATTATATAGTTATACAATTTAATTAATTTATCATGCCACATTTTAATTTCCTGTGTGTTTCAAGAAATCCTAACTGTAATATTTTAATGCTTAATTATTGCTAAAACTATGTCAGGTTTCCAAGTAACACACCCAATGAAAGAAGACTCCGAGCTTGAAGTTCCTCAAAGTTCCATTTTATTAGAGATGTCTATTGGCACATCTGGGAAAACCCAAATCTGAAAGCTTCCAGGTTTTCCCCACCAAAAAGTCCAAGTCCCTTCCCCTGCACCCATATGTCCATCTCATGGTCCAATCAAAACACCATCCCAACTGGAGATGCTTCCCAGTTTCAATCCTCCAAGTGCAGGCAAGATGTCTTTGATTCTCTGAGAAAAGAATATTATGACAATATATCACCCATGCTCCATACAATGCCCCCTCCCAATTTCCCACAGTAGTAAATGTGACAGGCCTGAAGGCCCAATACAAAAGATGGCTTCCAGGCCTGGTAAAGTAGCTACCGTAAGTAGAAGGAGGTGAAGAAAATTTTGTGTTGTAGATTTTGGGAAGGCTAAATTCCAAATCAACTGAATCAAAATTCCAGAGTTATGGAGTGTTTATACATCTCACAAAGAGTTCTTAGATTACAAATGACTAACCTGATGCTTAATTGAGCTTCTGAGGGGATCAGTTGTGTGTATGTGTGGTGGTGGTGGTGGGTGTTTGGTCCTTGCTTGTTCTGCATTGCATGTCCCAGGGAGCAGTTGCAATATTGCAAACCCCCATGATGTAAACAAGAAAATGTAGGAGGACATTCATGTCTTATTCAAATGTAACCCCATTTATTTAAATGGGAAGGAGGCTTCCACACAGATTCAATTATTCAAAGAGCCAAGGTGGCGCAGTGGTTAGGGTGCAGTACTGCAGCTACTTCAGCTGACTGCTAGTTCAGCAGATCAAATCTCACTGGCTCAAGATTGACTCAGCCTTCCATCCTTCCGAGGTGGATAAAATGAGGACCCAGATTGTTGGGGGCAATATGCTATTTAGTATACTGTCTTTGGTGTAAGCCACCCAGAGTCCTCAGAGAGTGGGCGGCATAGAAAATTGAATAATAAAAAATAAAAATAAAAAATGATTTAGAAGGTTGACATATTAAAACCATGCTTCTGAGCTATGTATTAATGTAACTTATGGTCAAATGCTATGATATGAATCCCAGCAATTAATAGCTATCATTTTAGACATACAGTATGTTAACACCATGCTAGAAAAGGCTAAACCATTTCTTTTCCAATGAAGGAGAATACCTGTAGCTGAGGTTTGAAATGAAGGGTTCTTCGTGGTTTCTGAGCTTGGATGTTTTCTTGCAGTCATGTCATTACTCAAACTAGGTAACACCATCACTGCACTGATGATGTTACCTAGTTTGGGTAATGAAATATCTGCAAGAAAACACACAGCCTCAGAGAGCACTAAGGACTCCTAATTTCTTTTTCCTGGGTGTTTTTATCTGTTTTGCTTCCTGCACAACTAAAAAACATTGAAAACTTAGATTAGTGTTTTTCAAAGAATGTTCAGATATGTAGATTTGAACTCCCAGAATGCTGGCTACGGAATTCTGGAAGTTGAAATCCACACATCTTGAATTTGCCAAGTTTGAAAAACACTAATCTAACTTTTCAATAAAATACATTCTTCTAAAATAATGAAAAGTGTTTCTGGCAAGTTGTTCACATGTGTAAACTATTCCTTTCTGCAGAAGGATTTCTAAAATTATACAGTTTCTACGTAGTGTTATTATAGTTTTATGCTGGGAAATAAAACCAAATTCACATCTATAATAATAGACCCATTTTTCTCAATCCAGGCAAACCTTCCCAATTTCAAAATATTAACAAGCAGCAGAAAACATTGATGATGGATGTAAACTGACAGTAAATTTTGTCTCACAAATAGCTTTTCAGTATAACTATTCCAACAATGAAAAGGAGTGTCCTGTTATAAAAATTCCTTTAATTTGAGGAAATAAAAGAATTAGAATGAAATGTGATCATGTGCACTCAGACCAAATGTATAAAACCCTTGATCTAACAAATTAATATCATTATAACTGCTATAAATCAAAAATTTGGTAGAGATGAATCAATAGTTATTAGCATGATATTCATCAAAAAGATATTTTATAACTATAAACATTCATTAAACATTAGTGATTGGATAATCCAGTTGGCAAAGGTGAAGGATAGGAGGATGGTTTCCTGATTTGTTTCTTTCCTACTTTGCCAAAGCAGTAGCCCAGAACTCATTTGCTTACCAAGATATTTTGAAGACAATTACACCTCAACCACTGTTTATTGAATACAAATGGCAATGACTGGATCTATGGAACATGATAAGGAAAAAACGTACGATCACGTTACAGCTTGACATGATATATGAATGATGTCTATCTTAAGAACACACACAAGAGTTTTGTGAAAGATGATTGAGTAAATAGATAGGCAGGCAGGCAGGCCCATTGCTGATCCCTTTTGAGAAAAGAGTTGGTAAGCAAATGAGGACTTTTTTCTATATCACTATCAACTGTCAACTCTGCCACTACTAACCATTGTTGGAGGGACAATTGCAGCAGGTATTTGTGCATGATCCACATCAACAGGGCATCTCAGTCAGCACTGAGGTAGAGAAGTGCCTCAATGGGAAATATCATAAATTGGTGTTACAGGGTAAAGCAATGTGACTTTTCCAGCTTGATATAGAAAAACAAAGTGCCACTTTATTTGCAGCTTTACTCTGAAGGGGTATTTTGGTTTAAGCCTTGATGAATCAATATGCTTTTTTATTTTAAAAATTATACCCCAAATATTGGGAATTTAACATTTCATGAGGTGGAAATCTTAATTTCAGTTCTGTTCATGTAATAATGTTTAAGGTTCTTTGTATTTGAAGAATATTTCCTATATTGGCAACTGACCTCTCAAAAATATATAATTCTTTACCTACCTTGAGTGTTTAGCTTCTAAGAAAAAGGTAGCAACAGCAGTAAGCCATAATGTGCATTGGTTTTAGTTTAGAATCATGTATGTGTATAAATCAACTATTATGGCTTATTCAGCAAACTAGAGTTCAAAATCTTGACTGTGAGAAGGCAGCCTGCATGTCCAAACAGACCAATGCATTGGGCTGATGATAGATAAAAACAAAACTGTAATATCTGCAGGCAACTTGTTCTATATCACATAGATGACCTTTTTTTTACAGTGGCAGACAAAGTAAAAGAGAAAGACAGATAAAAATTTGCCAATCATATCCCCAAGTCATACATAACTGCACGTAACAATGCATGGACATTAGTCAGAAGCTCAGTTTTTGCATGGCAGTGACAGGAAGGTAATAAAGATCTTGGAATTGTAAGCCAAGATGGGTGGCTATAGTTGAATTGAATAAACAAGTAAATAAAATTAAGATTGAATAAACAAATAAATAAATAAAGCATAGTTATTTATCTCAGCCTCTGTTTCAGTTTTAAGATTTCAATCACATCGTGATTGAACAGTTCTCTGTTTAAAATAGATTTTACATATATATTATAATATGTTTGTTTTCTTTACTAGTTATCCTCTTGTTATGTCAAATTGCTTTGAGATATTTGAAGATATTAGGGAAGAATTTTCCAAGGTATGTTCTCCAAATAGATGCAATTATCATTATCAAAAAAAAGAGCCATGGTGGGGCAGTGATTAGAATGCAGTATTGAAGACTGACTCTGCTCACTGCCAGCAATTCAACCCTGACCAACTCAAGGCTGACTCAGTCTTTTATTCTTCTGAGGTCAGTAAAATGAGGACCCAGATTGTTGATGGAAATATGCTGACTCTGTAAACTTAGCGCAGGGCTGTCAAACTCATGGACCAGGGGCCAGATGTGTCACAAGCCACACCCACACCTGCTTTAGCGAAGGGGGGGAAAGTCCCGATACATCATGTGATGCCGCCATGACGACTAGAGTTTGACACCCCTGGCTTAGAGACTGCTATAAGCACTATAAGTCTAAGTGCTATCCCTAGTGCTATTGCCATTCTCAATTTTTTCATGTCATACTATTTGAGAAAAATATAATTACAATCCAATACATCTGTAGGATACAAATTTAGTGAAATCCAGTTGTAAAATTAATACAGGATGTCCCAATAGTCTTAAAACTTAAAACTGTACTAAGACATTTGGGACACCCTGTATCAATACTTTTTTTTCATCATGCCCATAGCTAAGTGAATATTATAAGGCATGTGGGATTATTGTCCATTTTTCTCCTTGGAAAAAGTAACTAAATTAAAAAGGCTTTATAGGAACTTTTCCAATCTCATTATTTTAAAAGAAGCTCCTTGTTTTAGGCTGAAAGATGAACACTAACATTGTAAGGCAAATGAATCTGTTGCTATAATCATGGCAATCTCTTGTGTCTTGCTGTATGTTGTATCTTCTACTGACCTATGGCATACTAGTCTAACTGAGCTTCTATAATTGTGATTTTGATTAATTCCCCAAACATACTGGAGAGTCTTTACTCTCTTGACTTTTCCTTTCAACTACCAATTTACTCATTTTAAGAAGACATACATCACCATTATGGATATGCTTTGTAGTTTCCCTTGGTTCATTGTCATTATTTTTCCACTCTTCCTATCTAGGTCTTTTAGTTCTGCTTCAGTCCAGTCCACTATTCCAGCTGTGTATTTGATGACTGGAATTGGCCAGGTGTTAATTGCCTTGATGATATTTCTTCCACAAAATTTAAACTTTAAGAGCTTCTTTACTGTCATGATGTATTCACTTCTAACTTTGACATCTGTGTGCTTGATATTGTTAGCTTAAATGATACCCAGGCATTTGTAGCAATCCAGATTCCTGATGTTATTTCTATAAAATATCCTGATTCCTTTAGTCTCCACTATTTTTTGCCTGCTGATGGTGAGGGTAGCACATTAGTCTGGTCCAATCTCCATGGTAATATCTTCACTATTTATGCAGACAGTATATTCAGCTGCAATTCTATTTCAGTGTTTTTTCCATAAAACATCAGAGTACCCATGTATAAGAGGTGAGATAGCCTGGCAGATGTACTTTATGTTTGATAATCATGGTCTGATTTGTTCAGTATAGTTGGCAGAGGAATCAGTGCAAGGCAAACAGGAGTGGTGAGCATATATCTCTTTGAAAGAATCCTTTCTTGATATTAACCTCTCCCAGTCTATCACCATTGTCCAACAATTATGTGTGCCATTGTGCCATCTTTGCACAAAGCTTCTGATCTTTTTACTGACTCCTAGACACTTGATTATTAAGTCATGTGGCTGGTGAAATACCTTCTTGTAATCTATCCAAGCTACATTCCAGTTGGTCTTCCTTCTTTTGCAGTTTTCAAAGATTATCTTGTCAATTAGGAGCTGTTCTTTAGTTCCTTTGCTGTTTGGGCAGTTTCCTTTCTGCTCAGATAGAAAGAGCTTGGGTAGCATCAAGATGCTGTTGGGTAGCATGAGCTACCACAATTAGCAATTTGAAAGTTATTGGTGAGCAAGTAATTGGCCTGTAGTTGCCTGGTGCTGCCTCTTTTGTTGGATCTTTCATTATCAGGTAGGTTTTGCCAGATGTTAACCCATATTCAATTTCACCTCCTTGCAGTATGTTATTAACTTCTTGGCAATGAGTGGATGTAGACCAGATGTTTCAACCAAAAACCATGCAATTAATCTTCACTATTGCTGATCAATTCTTGATTTTCCTTACCCTTTTCTCCACCATTTCTCCATTATTATTATATTACATAGTATTCTTACATAAAACATTTTGGAACCATTTAAACCAGGAGTGGGTTCTACTTACCTTTACTACCAGTTCACAGCAGGGCCGCGTGCATGCACTCGCTTTGCTCACGCGCAGAAGCATTTTGATGACATCAGGGTCAGTGGGCGGAGCCTCCCACCAGTTTTACTACCTGTTCTATAGAACCGGTGCGAACTGGGGGCAACCCACCACTGATTTAAACATATAAAATTCACATAAAAATACATGACAATATACAACACAAAACATAAATAAACACACATATAGAAAAGAAACACAAAGGAAGGAGGATAAAAGCCAAAGAATTCACATTTATAACAAACATATTTGTGTTTTTTGAATTTTGGGAGAGAAAGCACTCTATAAGAAATGATCACAGAGAAATACTATCCACTTTGCTACTATTTCTAATCTGGTAATGAAATAAATATAAGCAAGCAACCTCAGAGAGCACTAAGGACTACAAATACCATAAAAATAACCACTAGATGGCATTCTGCTGTTTACGTTCATGCAATTGGACCGTGTATATATCATAAACAACACGTTGTACCTGGCTTAGTATTTTTTAATTTATTCATTTATTTATATTCTGCCTTTATCATTTTCACAAATAACTCATCTAATTAGCAGCAAATGCAATTGCTTCAGAGCTAAACAGTTACACAACTAGATATACCACTCAACAATTAGGTTGCCATATTCTGTACCGTCTGTGGTTTCAAGCTAAGGTTCACAGTAGGCTCACAAATCATGCATCTTCTAAATATTATCTTACTGGTATGTGAAAATAATAAATTGCTGTGTCATTAGCACATCAACTGAAAGTTGTAGCATGTATTCCTCATCATAAAGATCACTTTGGCCTCCAATGATAGGAAGGATTCTAGGAACATCCTAAAACTATATACATGCTGTTCTGAGGGAGTGCAATCCTGTTAATTATTAATGTCTTATAACATGTCTTGTACCAGAAAAACATCCACTCACTTTAGTTTTCATCTCCTATTCAGTCTCAGAAAATTGGCCTCATCTGTTCATCACTTTTACCAGACATTGGTTCAGAATACAAAGAGTCTCTCATTAGAATGAGTTCTAATTCCGACTAGGTTCATATTTCATATTTCAGACATATTTTGTGGAGAACCAGCTCTCTCGAGAATGTTGGGAAAGATAGAAGGAAAAAAACAAAAGCAGGACAAGCATTGGATCAACTTTAGCAGCAAAGGGTGAAAGACTTGAGGGACAGATCATTCCAGAAAAGGTTTGTCTATGTGGCCATCAAGGGCCAACATTGATCATCCTAACAATATAGCATCTCACCAGACAGTAACATTTTCCTGACCTTGGGCATGGAAATGAAGAAAGGTTGGATTTGATTACTACTTGGATGGGGGACCACAGGAATCTAAAAGCTAGAGAAGCTGAAAAAGCAGACTGGAATATGGCAATGGCAAAACTTCTGTAGTAATGTCAAGAAAATTATGGATACATCCATGACATTGCCCAGAGTTGCATTCTTGAACACTTTTATAGAATAAAGATAAAGCAGAACTTTCTCAAATTCTGCTTGTGACAGACTTTCTGCTTTGTAAGAGGATCTTTTAAGGCTCTAACAAATAGTATGTGTCATATAAACAGTTGCCATAGTAATTACTTAAATTAGCACATCATTGATTTAGTCATCTTATTTGTGGGGAAAGGGGAGCTGAGGTTTCACTGCTTTCTGTTAAGCTGCTCTTTTTATAAGGTGATGAAGCAAATACTTGGAATAGTTTCAGAGAACAGCAAGTGATTTATATACAAAAAGGTGTATTAAACATACCTTTGCAGCAGAACAAGTGTGTCATTTTCTCTGCATGTGGTGGATTGCTTTAATGATCTATAGCTATGCATTTAAAATTCTGCATATTGTACATCAAACTGGCATTTGTTGTAACCCACGGTCCTATAAATTTTTTCCTCTTTCCAAGGATTTCATTGAGCTGTGCAACCTATTTTTCACATTCTGGAGCTGATCCGTCCCATGAGCTTACCTGCAAATGGCCTAAAGTTATAATGGAAATTATTAACAGTGCAATGTATTATAACAAACATTTGCAAGAACTGATCAAAATGAATGGTGTCTTGCTTGGTGGATTGAGTGCGGTGTTTTAATAATACCTAAGGCTAACCCTGAATCCAATTTCAGTTGTCAGAATATGAAGGCAGGGAAAGTATGGAGCCAAGGAAGTGACAGTTTATGTTTCGTATTAGGAGAATGATTTAGCTTTCCTGCAAAATTAATGTTCAACTCCCTCATAAAAAAACCAAATATTAATGTGTATTTGATATTCTGTCAGGGATATGTTATATCTCTAGGTTTGACTAAACGTATTCTTCAATGCAATTAATGCTGTACATGAATGAATTCTAATAAATTATTACATTAGTCATACCTACTTTATATCTGCCTGAAAATTAAGATTTATTTTACAAGTAGACTGTATAGGAGAAAAAGAGAGAGAGGGAGGAAGGGAGGGAGGGAGGAGAGAGGGGGGGAGGGAGAGGGAGAGAGAGAGTCTAAGCAGACTGTTTACTTAGAAAAGTTTATACTATCTTATATTCCTGTGTTCTGGACCAGAGGTGGTATTCAGCAGGTTCTGACCAGTTCTGGAGAACCGGTAGCGGAAATTTTGAGTAGTTCAGAGAACTGGTAAATACCACCTCTGACGGGCCCCATCCCCATCTATTTTCTGCGTCCTGAGTCCCAGCTTATCATGAGGAAATGGGGATTTTGCAGTAACCTTCCCTTGGAGTGGGGAGGGAATGGAGATTTTACAGTATCCTTCCCCTGCCATGCCCACCAAACCATGCCCACCAAACCATGCCACACCTACCAAGCCACGCCCATAAAACAGGTAGTAAAATTTTTTGAATCCCACCACTGTTCTGGACCATACATCTCTTTGGGTCAACATAGCAGGCTGAATATTAACAAAAGTTTTGAGAATTCATTCTTCTTAAATCATGCTAAGTGGGTAAATTAAATCCTTTTTGCTAGTGCCTTAATGAGAATCAAACATTTTACTTCTAACTCCTCCAAACTCCTCCTCCTCCCTTCTAACTTATTTCCTTTGTAGACTACATCAAGCTATCACAACTGAAACTACGCAGAAGGAGTTTAGCTTTTGTTTTGTGCTACTGAGCCTGGAAGAGGTAGAATATAATGTGTGATACTGTCTGCTGCATGCCTGCTGCATCTAAAGCAAATGAGCATCACTGTCACGGGTGGTCTAAGCATGCACAGGATCTGGTGTGCTATTGTTACCTTTTCTATTAAAACCAGAAATAAAGTGAGCGGTGAGAAGTGTTTCTTCACAACAACTGTTCCAGAAAGACCCCAACTCCAAGTAAAAACTCTGAGGCAGGCATTTCTCAAAGTTCCATTTTATTAGAGTAGGTATACTGGCACATCTGGGAAAACCCGAATCTGAGGGTTCTGGGTTTTCCCTCAGTAAATCAAAACCCCAAATCTGGCCCCTTCATCCATCAGTCTGTCACATGGTCCAATCATCATCCGTCCCAACTTGATCCATCCCTGCAACCACTCCTCCTCTAGATGCATAAACACCATGACCTTGACCAAAGGGAAGAATGCTATTATATCTAACTATATTCACTCTCCTAAATCCCCCCTCCTACTTTCCCAAGCGCAAGGAGTTGGCAGCGTGGAAGCTTCTGGTGCTGAGATGACTTCCAAAGCTGACATTGAGAATTGTTACAGATATGAACTTTTAGATTCTGGTGCGTTTCCTGTCCCACATGAGGATTTAGAAGGTTGCTGCTTAGAAAATGTTACTTTTCAGGAATGAAGTGCAGGCCGGGCCTACTGCCTATGTTTTATCTCACTTTATTACCAGTTTTGAAAAATACTTTTCTCCTATGTTTGGAAGTTAGCTTAACTGCTCCATTTGCCACTAGCCTAAGCTGTGCGCACATTCAAGATAAAATGCCGTAGTAAAAACGAATTCAGGTTTGAAAAAGTAGTCATCTCCTATAATCTGCTTTAGCTTGCTGAGCTATTTGCTACTCTAAAATCACATCTGATTTTCTAAAGAACCTTACTTAAATATGCCTCAGACACTGAATGTAGTGGTAGAAAACATTCTTCTTTTAATCCAGGTCTCAAGAGAATTCAGCAGTTGTTTTCTAAACTTCTTTGGCATAAAATTGGTGCTTTCTTCTGAACCATGTCGGATCAGGAAACTTCTCTCTCTCTCCACAACCCTTGCAAAGCCAAAGCCCTATTTCTAATTCACATTCACAGATCACTTCAAAAATATTTCCATTTGGAGATAATATCTGTGTCTAGGAAGATTATTATGCTTAATTATTTCTACAATATTTTAGATACTTGACAAAGCTATAAATAAAATGAACCAAATTTTATTTTAATCCCCACCTAATTCCATGAACTAGAAAGTATTAAACATATCAGTGTCATTAAACATATAACGTGAGTGATGGTTATATTGATAGCAGAATAAACATTTTAGATCCATAGGCTCCATTACTATGAACATGAATTAGCATCAAATAAAAAAAAAGAATAATGGGCGTTTCAGCTGCAACTTTAAAGTTTCCATCTGGATACGTTGCTGCCTTTGGTGCTTGCAGTTTAGAAGTGATTCTCATAGGCATTTCCTCTGCTATGACCTTGTCTTAACCTATGACAAGACATTTCCCCATATTTCTCAATCTTGACAATATTAAGATGTATTCCCAGAATCGCTTAGCCAATTTGCTAATTCTGAGAGTTGAAGTCCACACATCTTAAAATTGCTAAGGATGAGAAACTCCACTACAGATCGTAGGAAAGTAATTAACACTATGTTTTCCTCTCTGCCCCCATTAGATCTAGCCCAGTGGTTCCCAATCTTTTTTTGGCCATGCCCCACCTAAGCATCTCTAAAATCCTGACGCTCCCCCTGTGACATATAATTCTTACGTTACTCAAAAGTGAACTCTACTCATGTGGAGGAAGCCTAAAAGGCCATTAACTTGGTTTAAACACGGTTCAAATTGCCCCCATTAAAAATCAAATTGCCCCCCTGTGGGGCATGGGCCCCACTTTGGGAACCACTGATCTAGTCCTAATATCTTCCTGGTTCAATATAAATAATGATGCACAACCATTTGAAGAAGTAAAAGTGAAAATGAGTGCTAATGCCTTCTTATGCTTGCAGTTGTACCTCCATCCAACACAGCATCTGTGCCATTTGAGTACTTTAACCATTGTTAAACCAAATGGTACTTTAATCATTTGGGGTTACTGCTTCACTAATATCACTGCAACTGCCCCTCTCTTTCTTGAATCTGAAACAAATCCAGTAGCCTGAAATGATTACAGAGCATGCGTCCTTTCTTGCCAGAAAATAAGTCTAATCCTTTGAATGTAGCTTTGGGGAGAAAAACTTTTTTTATGATTTCATATTCAGTGTGAGTACATTGAATGTACTCAATTCAAGCAAAGCTACTTATGCTTTCAGCTGCCAAGGAAATGGACACTACAGTGAATATAAGTCTGGCCTTAACATAAACCAAGGAGATGTAGATTGGTTCAGCCACAGAATTGGAGACAAGAATAAAGGCAAGAATTGCTTTAAAATATTAGCTCAGCCAAAGAGTGTGAATTCCATTTAATGCAGCCACATATCTTAGGCCAGCACCTCATAGTATGGAACCTTATTTCTTATTGTGCGTGTGGCTGATTCTGGATGAGCAAATTTTTAGCAGCATTAATAATACTGCTACAGAATCAACCTATAACAAAAAAGGTCAGAGACATTTTGCAGAGACACAGATTGAAAGCAACTCTAGACACCCACTTTGGTATTTTAGCACAGACAAATGCTGAAGGGTTTTCCTTAGGCTACTCTTCTCAGCAGATGGTATTAAAATAGGTTGTTTAGTAGTACTAATGAAGTCATCTCACCTAAAGGGCAAAAAGGAGCCTGAAGAGAAAAACATTTTTCCTTATTTGAATGCAGAAAGCAGGTTAAAGGCCTAGCATAAGTTATGATGGATGGATCAAGTTGCATAATATTTAGTCTGGATCTCAGCTCCTTATGATGTTTTAGAAATGAGATATGGACGTCTTCTCTGAAGCAGTACCTGCCCTCTGTAATATGGTTCCCCCAAATTCAAATGGCTTCCACTTTACTGGTATTTTGAAGAGCCTTAATTATATTTACCCAGGCCTTTAGAGAAGCAATAGCAATAGGCCTTAGACTTACTGTATATATTGCTTCACAATTTAGCTTTCCCTAAGCAGTTACAGAGTCATCTTAAAGATAGTCCTTGAGTTATGACCACAACTGAATCTAAAATTTATGTTGCTAAGTGAAAGGACTTTTCTTGCCACAGTTGTTAAGCAAATCATTTCATTCCTTAAGTTAGTAACATGATTGTTAAGTGGATCTGGATTCCCCATTGACTTTGCTCGTCAGAAGGTTGCCAAAGCTGATCATGTGACCACAGGACACTGCAACGGTCGTTAATATGAACCAGTTGCCAAGCTTCTGAATTTTGATCATGTGACCAGGGGGATGCTGCAACGGCCATAAATTGAAAAACAGTCATAAGTCTCTTTTTTCAGTGCCCTTGTAACTTTGAATGGACACTAAATGAACTGATTGTTGTAAATCGAGGATTACCTGTATTGCCCCCAACAATCTGGTTTCTCATTTTACCGAATTTGGAAGGATGAAAGGCTCACTCAACCTTGAGCTGGTGAGAATCAAACTGCTGGCAGTCAGCAGAATTAGCCTGCAATACTGCATTCTAATCACTGCACCATCATGGCTCTTATATGACAACTAGTGTACTTTTTTCCGCTTTCTGTTCCTTTCTCAGTTTATTTTCTTGACATCCAGGTTCTTTTGACTTAAGTTGTTTTGGTGGTTTTTGCATTATTCTTAAATGTTTTAACAATTGTAAACCACTCAGAGTTGCTGAGAGTTCGGTCACCCAACTTGGGTGGCATATAAATTTAAATTATAATGGGATAATATTTGAAGGATGAAAAATAGAAGTCCCTTTCCTCAAAATGATTTTTTTCTTCATTATTCAAAATTGCTTCAAAACTGCTGGGGGAAAAGTCCTACATAAAATATGTAAATCAGAAACAGTAAGAAGTTTGCTTCTGAACTTGTTACTGGAAGCAAATAAGCTTGTGGCTTTGCTGACAGTAAATGTGAATTTCTTTTCTTTTTTTAAGGATGCTATTTAGTGTAAGTGCATTCTCTTTTCCACTGCAACACTCTCTTTCTTTTTTATTGTCTGAAATTATGTATATTTACATTTTGGAAGCACTACTGATAACATTTGCCATAATATACCTACAATCTTAGGGCCATGCTTGTTTTTGAAGAGGTGCTTTCTTTGTCCAATACTGATGTGAAACACTTTTTTGAAGCCGCTTTGCAGTCACCCACGTCCCCTTTCTAAAAAGTGAGGCAAAATAACCATATTGGATCTTTTTACAATATTCCTGAGAGCATTTCTGACAATTCTTGTAGATGGAAAAGTCTTAAGGACAATTACTGTAAATCCCAATAGGTACCCAGAAATTGTGTGAAACACTGTTGAAATGAATTACCTCATCTCCATGCCAAATTAAAGCAAATCAGTGCCATCAGAATGTAAAAATGCCTCCACAAAAAATATGGTTCTCTTGTGTAGACCTAAAAAAAGAATAGATCTGGGTTGAGTTTCCATTAACTCAGAAATATATAGGAAATGCACCCATTTATTCTTTCCCATATAGCAGTAGTCTATTCAGTAAACCAGTGGCAGCAGTGATGAAATCCAAATTTTTTTTTACTACCGGTTCTATGGGCGTTGCTTGGTGGCTGTGGCAGGGGAAGGATATTGCAAAATCTCAATTCCCACCCCACTCTGGGATCAGCCAAGATGGTATTTGCTGATTCTCCGAACTACTCAAAATTTCCACTACCAGTTCTCAGAACCTGTCAGAATCTGCTGGATTTTACCCCTGAGTGGCAGGAACACTGTCAGTGAATTGAAAAATACATGACCGAAGTACCCTTGAACTGGTCCCATAAGCCTCCATGGCTTTCTGATGTATACTGGACATGTCAAGGTTTCAAGTAATGCTATAAAAGCATTTAACAACAAATTTTATTAGTAGAAGGTTGCTGCTTCAGTGAATTCATGGCAGCAAAATATTAGCAAGAGTTAGCAATAGAAATAACACTTAGACTTATATACCTGTTTCACAGTGCTTTAAAGAACTGTCTGAGTGGTTTACAATGTCAATGTATTGCCCCCAACAATTTGAGGCCTCATTTTACCAACCTTGGAAGGATGGAAGGCTGAGTCAACCTCGAGTCGGTCAATGTTAGTCTGCATCCTTCCCCAGAGAAATAAGAAAAGTTGAATTCCTTTTCCAAAGTATACAAGATAGCAGTAGTTCTTGGCTTTTCTCCTCTTTGAAAATCATGAACACTGTGCACTCTCGGCATTGTGTGAGCTTACAGCTACGTGGCTGTGCAGGAAAAAAAGAGTGAAAGTGTTTGCTTGAACAGAAAGGGAAAACTGAATGTCTTGGCTAATTTGCACATCTTCAAAGTGAACAATCCCACTCTCAGCATCTAAACAGACTGCAAATTCATTTCAAATATTCCATGAATTGTCAGATACAAACCTGTCAGAGCAAAGCAGAAAAAACTGCCTGCAATTTGCAAACATACTTTTCCTTATTTTTTTTTTCCTTCAGAGGAAATTGCAGGAACAATATTGCTTTTATATCAGGAATGCTTGAATCTGTAGACCTGATCCACAGCCCAATTAATATAAAAATACTGGGTATTCAAGTTTATGTTCTGCTTTCCTTCTTTCACAAAAGAATTTCAGATCCAAGATTTTTCAGCTTTGTGGGGAGAAGAATAGACCACAATGTCTGTATTGAATACTGAAGTGCTATTTTATTATTTTCGTTTGTAAAATTTCTTCATTGCTTTTTGTATAACATTTCTATATCACCTACAGTAATTCTGCAGACAGTTACTAAAAGTATAGTTCTATGTTTAGCATCATTATAATACTTAGCATTTGTAAGCTGTTTTTAAGTATTATTCTGTGACTGAAGATTTTTCCTACTTTTTTAAAAAAAGTACTCTCATTTCAATTTGATCCCAGAAAAGAAATGTCTTTAGAAATTTTTCAGTAGTGGCACTTTATTTTAGTGGCACTTTGAGATCACGGGTTATGGGTTACATTTACAATGAGTCTGAGTGTCTGCCTTTAATCATAAAGTCAATAGTAGCCTGAAACTTCAATTAAATCTTAAGAGATGATATAGTTGGATTAAATGGAGTTTGATTTTAGCTATCTTCTCATGGTCCCTTTCCCAATTAGGAAAAAATATTACTAGCCCATTGTGTTAAATTGTATAACTACCCAGGTGCCTTCCACCTCAGCAATTCCCCTAAAAGCTGACCTGAGATTTTTGAAAATTCATCTCAAGCATTTGTAGATATTGTCATTATTGGATAAAACCTTTTGAAATGTCATAGGGTGTTGGCCATTTACATTTGTAATGTATGTTATTTCTATTACCTTTCTATTGTACTTGTCTGCTCTTTCAGTTTTTTAAACCACAATTTTGGCAGTCATGTTACTAAAATTAGTTTACAGCCATAATTATATATATATATCTACCAGGAAAAGTTCCTTGGGATCAAGGCCATAACAAAAGCAAGTCCTAAAATACAACTTCTTGCTTCAGAATGAAATTATTTGGGGCTGGAGGTGGAGAGGTTTACATTAATCATCTAACCAAAATGCCAAATTCTACATTTTAGATATTATTAGTTTATGACCTCTTTTGATACTGAATCATAATTAAATGTGTTGTTCCTGTTATTGTCTTACAGTTTCAGGAATCTGAGGTAGCATGATGGCTAACCAATTCCACATAAGTGATTTGTGTTACTGTGACAATACAAATCCAGTCTGTGTTAGTATAATGACTGTGAATTGTGATGCCTGATGGTGGGAGATACTGAAATACTTCACTCTTATCTTCTTGCCTTGATTGGTTGACTATAAGGGTTTCCTTATTTATTTATTTTTTCAGTTCTTTGCCTTTTCTGGCATCTGGCATCAAGGTTGACTCAGCCTTCCATCCTTCTGAGGTCGGTAAAATAAAGACCCAGATTGTTGGGGGCAATATGCTGACATGGTAAACCACTTATAGAGAGCTGTAAAGCACTGTGAAGCGGTATATAAGTGCTATTGCTATTGCTATCTGTAACATAAGAACAATAATTCTGATTAATCATTCAGAGATTTCAGGTTACGAATTATATGAGATTATTTTAAGTAATTTGTAATGTGGTTACAATATAGAGTTCTCCCCATATATTAATCATATTCAAGTACTGGCCAATATCATAGCTCTTTTGATCATCATTCAGTTTTTAAGTAGCAAAATAAATAAATAAATAAAATAAATAAATAATTTTATTTCTATACCGCCCTTCTCCCGAAGGACTCAGGGCGGTGTACAGCCTATTTAAAAACACAAAAACACGACAACAATTTAAAATTTAAAATCATTAAATAATTAGGCTCCAATTAAAATCCCAGAAATTTAAAATACCCCAATTTAAAACGTTATGTTAATAGCCCTGCCTGGCGGAACAACAGGGTCTTCAGAGCGCAGCGAAACACCCGGAGGTCGGAAATCTTTCGTATTTCGGGGGGCAGTTCATTCCACAGGGCTCGGGCTCCCACAGAGAAGGCCCTCCCCCTGGGTGTCGCCAGCCGACATAACTTGGCTGATGGCACCCGGAGGAGACCCTCTCTGTGGGAGCGGACTGGTCGGTGGGAGGCTATTGGTGGCAGAAGTCGGTCTCGAAGGTACCCGGGTCCTATGCCATGGAGCGCTTTAAAGGTGGTAACCAACACCTTGAATCGCACCCGGAAGACCACTGGGAGCCAGTGCAGCTCGCGCAGGAGGGGTGTCACATGGGCGCAATGGGTTGCACCCATAACCACCCGCGCGGCCGCATTCTGGACCAGTTGGAGCCTCCGAGTGCTCTTCAAGGGGAGCCCCATGTAGAGAGCATTACAATAGTCCAACCGGGAGGTGACAAGGGCGTGAGTGACCGTGCGCAAGGCGTCCCGATCCAGAAAGGGCTGCAACTGGCGAATCAGGCGAACCTGATAAAAGGCCCCCCTGGCCACGGCCGTCATGTGCTCTTCTAAAGACAGCCGTGCGTCCAGGAGGACACCCAGATTGCGAGCCCTCTCTGTGGGGGGCAAGGATTCACCCCCAATAGTCAGCGATGGCACCTGCTGACTATATCGGGGCGCCGGAAGCCACAGCCACTCGGTCTTGGAGGGGTTGAGTCTGAGCCTGTTCCTCTCCATCCAGGCCCGCACGGCCTCCAGGCAGCGGGACATCACATCAAGGGCATCGTTGGGGTGGTCTGGGGTGGAGATGTACAGCTGAGTATCGTCAGCGTACAGATGACACTTCACCCCAAAACCACGGATAATCTCACCCAGCGGCTTCACATAAATGTTGAACAGGAGAGGCGAGAGGACCGACCCTTGCGGCACTCCCCATGCGAGATGCCTCGAGGTCGACCTCTGTCCCCCTGCCAACACAAACTGCGAGCGGTCGGAGAGGAAGGAGGAGAACCACCGCAAAACGGTGCCCCCTATTCCTAACCCCCTCAACCGCTGCAGCATGATACCATGGTCGATGGTATCAAAAGCCGCCGAGAGGTCTAATAGGACTAGGACAGAGGAGCAGCCCCTGTCCCGAGCCCTCCAGAGATCATCCACCAACGCGACCAATGCCGTTTCAGTGCTGTACCCCTGCCTGAAGCCCGACTGGTACGGGTCTAGATAGATAGCTTCATCCAGGTGCCGGGGAAGTTGTCGTGCCACCACGCTCTCAACAACCTTTGCCACAAAACGAAGGTTGGAGACTGGACGATAGTTGGCTAATTCAGCCGGGTCCAGGGAAGGCTTCTTGAGGAGGGGCCTCACTACCGCCTCTTTCAGGGCGGCAGGAAAGGCACCCTCACTCAGAGAAGCACTTATAATCCCCTGGAGCCAGCCTTGTGTAACCTCCCGGGAGGCCAGCACCAACCAGGAGGGACACGGGTCCAATAAACACATGGCGGCACTAATCTTGCCCAGAACCCTGTCCACATCCTCGGGAGTCACAGGATCAAACTCCTCCCAGGTAACATTCTCAAGACCTGCCCTCGTCTCCTCCCGTGGACTCATCCAGTCGGAGTCCAAGCCATCCCGAATCCGAGCGGCTTTATCGTGCAGGAATTGCACAAAATCCTCAGCGCGACCCTGCAAGGGATCTTCCCGCACTCCCCCCCGGAGGAGGGAATGGGTCACCCTAAACAAGGCGGCTGGGCGATTCTCTGCAGATGCGATAAGAGCGGAAAAGTGGTTAGACTTTGCCGCTTTTATCACCACTAGGTAGGTCTTGATATAAGACCTCACCTGTGTCCGGTCGGAATCGGATTGACTAGTCCTCCAAATGCTCTCTAGGCGTCTTTTCCGACGCTTCATCTCTCTCAGCTCCTCAGAGAACCAAGTAATCCTTTTCAGTCTGAAACTAAAAGTCAATGGTACCCTTCTAAATGGGACTCATTTTGTGCTACCGTTATATCATCAGGCATTAATGCTGGCTGTGCAATTCTGTGAATTGAAATTGAATTGAAATTCACACTAAAACTTGTTGAGGTGGACAAAAACTGCATTAGGGTGCTGATTTAAACATGGCTTCTCATAGCTTTGATGGAATGTTTGTTTATAATATGTTAAATGCTGTTCTTTAGTACTTGCAACTGTCACAATTTAAAATATATGGAAACCACAATATCAACTTAAATATAATATTTACAACAGTTTACCTCCATGTTTATATTTATGTGAATATTATTGGAATTGTTGTGCTTTATCAGTTGTGTTGTTCTACCTTAATAAAGGATATAAGCTTATAAAATGAATATAAAGTGCCTTGCAAATTCATCATGACTATTCTTATAAGAATTCTGTATGGATGGATAGTGACCTCCTGGGTTAAGAAAGTCATAGACATTAGCGAAAGAATATTTAAACCATTTTTTATGATGGCGATGGACTTTTCAGAGCTAGAGTAAAAGAATGGGAACTTGCAAAATATAGCAGGCATAGAAAATCTGCATATTCTTCTTGTTGAGAAAATTGGTAACCAGCAAGTCATCAGTAGGTGGTTAGCAAGACACCAAGAAAGATTCTGGTCTCACAACCACCCGTGTTTTCATGTTTCACTGCAAGCTCCATCCTTTTGCTATTGTAGCATTGCAACACAGGAAGAAAAGAGGTGGGTTTACAACACAATGTTGCGTCATTGCTCCAATCACTGACAACTTCCTTGTCCTCCCCCCCTCCAGATACTGCTGCAAATAAACTTAGAAATAAATTTAATGCAATTTAATATCTCCCCCCCACAAATAAATGTCATTAAAGAAAATAGTGATAATTTTACTCTCTGATGAAAATTGGGAGTGCTAAAGGCGTGAGATTAAACTTGAAACTAGATATGTTATTACAACAATCAGTTTATATTTATATTTCTAAGGCTAGAGCTTTCTTGATCCTCTTGCTAATCACTCATTGATGCAATGTGAAGATGGCTGCCCATTTTCCTGATGAAAGAAGAATGAGCAGATGTTCAGCATTTATAGTATTTTGCAAACTGTCATCCTTTTTTCCAGGTTTTGAGAAGCCAATTACATGGATCCTAGATCAACAGGATATCTACAGGGTCGTCCAATTTTCTTTCATTAATTTGAGTTCTTTGCCAGGCTTTGGAGATTAGATGAAAATCTGAGTGCTTTAATGAATAAATGAATGATAGTGATATACATATAAAAGTAAACATTGAATGTTCATATTTGTAACTAAGTTAAAATAATTGTCTAATGTCTGTAACTAAAGGGAGGTAATCTATGTTGCATCATATTTTGCTTCAGTATTTCTAATTAATACGCAGCAGTAACTGAAGAATAAGCCTCACATAAGCTTGCATTTGATAAATTATCTAAATTTATCTAGCTAATTATCTAAAATAAGTGCATTTATGTGCCACAATTTGTTTTTCCATATTCGGCCCATATATGCTTGATACTGCAGTCAATAATTTACTTGTATATCTAAGACTGTATTGCACCATCTCTTCCTGAAACTTTGATAAATAATACAGATCCTTCTTTCCATTCATGCCATTCAGTAACCTTTGTGATGCTCCCACTCTCCCTTCCTTTTGAGAAAAAGTAATCCAATTCCATAAAGACAAAACTTTATGATGCTGAAATAGATATTTAACTGAAGTTGCCTCTGCAACAAGATTCTAGACAAACACAAAATAAGGAAAGAACTGCAAGTAGAGGTGACTGGACAACATGCAATTTTTTTAAAAAAAATCAAACCAGATCTGATAAAAAATATGATCCTCCTATGCAAGGACAGTCAATACTTCCAGACTGATGAGATCAGTACTGTAGAAATTCTTAAAGAAAAAACATTTTAACAAAAATGTTATCTCCTGTATCTAATTCCCTGGGCTTTTCTCTTTTCACAATTCTTTTTTTGCTTTACATTTAAAGTCCATGAGAACACTTGTAGATGACTAAGTTTATCTATTCTCTCCTTTCATATTCCATTACCTTGTTGTTTCTTAGTCTAGTTACTAGCTCTAAATACTCCTTTTCCTTGGCTTTCCCCTCCCATTCCTTACTTGCCTCCTCTAGCAAGGAATCCAACACTGACCTGAGATAAAGCACAAAATATTTTGAGATAGAATCATTTGATTGGAAGAGACTTGGAAGTCTAGACAGGATTGATATCTTATGATTTGCCCAACAACTAATATCTCCCAATCTCTTCATTATGGAAGGACTGATGGCACAGTGTATCTCAATAATGTTCTGTTATATATCTTTTCACTCTGTCACTTGTTGATAAATAAACAAAGAAGGTGCATATGTAAAATAAATACTAATTGAAGAGAATATATGTAACTCAGGGTTGAACTGTGGAATCCTTGGTTCTCTCTGAGCTTGGTTGTTTGCTTGCAGATGTATCATTGCCAAACTAGGTAACACTGGTAACACTAATACTGAAAATGTTATCTAGTCTAGTAATGAAAGGTTGGCAAGCCAACAACCAAGATCAGAGAACACCAAGAACTCAACAATAAAGCAGTTCATTCAAGTTAAGCTCAGCTCCCGACGACTATATGGAAATATCCCTATCTTTTTCTTAACATTATGGAAATAGTTTGCCCTGACCATCTTCCAAGTTGTTTATTTGTTTAGATGTCCCACCAGTTCAAGATTTGACAATTTCTGGTGGTTTTCCATCCAAATGCTAATCGGATCGGATCTTTTCAGCTTTTGAGGAAAGGCTGGTGAAATAAGGAAATTGGGCCTACTATAATTTTCTCACTAATGATAATGTACATCTCTAGTACACAACTATCTACTTATATGCAATATACAAGAATCCAATATCTATCTATATGTGTTATAACTAATACAAGTTAATATCATAGATTGTAAGTATGGACAAGCTTGATATAGCTTCTAACTGAGATTTTATTCATTAAATGATTCTGATACATTTTTGTCTTTAATGCTTTTGCAGAAATGCAACAATTACAGTTCAAAGTAATATTGCTTTCCATTGCATAGTGGTACTTACTTTGTTCAAAAATCACCTGCAGGAAAGCAGATGGGCAGGACAGATATCTGAATATGTCTAAAATGCAGAGACCAAAACCAGACAGCAGACAAATTATCAAGGAGTTTTACTTCAAACTCAATGAATGTGCAGAACAAATGTTATTAATCATTTTCAATATGATTGGATGAATAATAACATGATGGGATTTTAAGACCTATAAGACTGACCACAACATGTTATTCCTCTTAAATTCTATCCATTTTTTTTTAGTACAAAAAGGGCCAAAGAATTCTGCTCTGTATATTTTGGTAATATTATGATGCCTCCTCTGACCCTCAGGAAGATACACACAAAAAAAGTGAAGCCTCTAGGCCGAAAAGTATTTCCAACATTCTTACATATATTGATTATACACTTCAGAAGCCATATATTGGTACAATTATATAGCTGCCCATTGTTCAAAATAGGTGATACAAATAGTCCATTGATCAATCTACTGAGTATAATTTAACAAACTATATGCTGGACACCTTTCCATTAAATTGTTCAATTAGATAACATCTCAGCACAGGAACAAGCTGATTTTAGAGAAGGTATATCAAATTAGATCTTTGCTGAGTCCTCCAGAATTTAGCAGAGAAATATACCTGCCCTCAGGGGAAATCATACCATTTCCATACATTTGAAGACAGCATTTGATTAAATTCCCAGAAACAAATTATGGGAGAAACTGCTCACTTTTTTCACTGACCTCTTCAGAAGAATAATACAATGTATGTCCTTTGTGGTCTTCAAGGTTATCTCTCAAGCCATAGCTTTCAAAATGGGTAATACAGAGATATATTTAGGAAGCCATTTTTTTCAACTGTAAAATAGATGGTACAAACTTTGCCAAGATCAGAGTTTCTCCTTCTCCCTCAGTAGACAATAACCATTTTAAATTAGGCTGTACAGAGATAACACAGCCATTCTCTCTATATCCATGATGGCAAACCTATGACACGTGTGCCACTGGTGGCATGTGGAGCCTTATTTGTGGGCATGTGAGCATTGCCTTAGCTCAGCTCCAGCCCGCATGTGCACGCCTGCCAGCTGATTTTCAGGCCTTCCGGGCCCCACCAGAAGTCAGGAAATGGGCTGTTTCCGGCCTCCAGAGGGCCTCTAGGGGGGTGGGGAAGGCAGTTTTTGCCCTCCCCAGGCTCCTAGAAAGCCTCGGGAGCCTCGGGAGAGTGAAAAACAGGCCTTCTGGTCCCGCCAGAAGTCGGGAAATGGGCTGTTTCCAGCCTCCAGAGGCCTCTGGGGGAGGGGGGAAAGGCCATTTTCATCCTCTCCAGTTCCTAGAAAGGCTCTGGAGCCTGGGGAGGGCGAAAAACAAGCATACTGGGCCCATAGTGCCATCACATGCCAAAAGCAGGGGGTGTGCAGGGGGAGGTCACGCATGTATGCCCAGGGACGCAGGGTGCATTGAATTACGGGTGTGGGCACGCATACATGCATGACCCACACACACACACTCCCCCTGCTTTTGGCACACGACAGCAAAAAGGTTAGTCATCACTGGTCTGTACTGTAAATAGGTTTGAGAAATTGTCTCAGGGCTCTTCCTTACTATGAAACATGGCTTCCTCAAGTGTGATAAAGCTAAAAGTATTCTCAGAATTCTAGTAAACACCATTAATCCTAAAAATAGACAGTATTGGTATCAATCGGATGATATTTTGAATACTTTGGAGTCTCCTTCGCCTCAGAATTCTGGAAAAAAATAGAAAAATTGTCCTATTTTTTTAAGTGATTCCTGCATGGAACATGGGTTGACTTATATGGTCTTTCCATCTCTATCCTTATATGATTAAAGGAACATGTATTGGAAGTTAAAATCAGACATGCCAGGCTTGGAATTACGGTTGCCGGCCAACAGAGAGATGACCCTTAAAAGTTCCAGAGATTAGAATGATGCAGAAAATCTTTTTAATATTAAAATATTCTGCTTGTATTCTTTAATTAGCTAAACTTCAGGCCCAACTTTGAATAACTAGAATCTTCTTCAACTTTAATGCAAAAATATTCTATAAATTTTTAAAGATATTACCTTTGAAACAATGTTTATGAGCAACAATGAAGAGATGGGTTATGCAAAAGTGTTATTGTACAGAGTGTGGAACTTTGCTGCATATGTTCTCTAATATTTGTAAGTTTGCACAGTAATACATAATTACTATGGAATGGATAATGGAATGGATAAAATGATTGTCAAAGACTTAGACATGAAAATACATATATAGATGTGTATATACATGTATGTAGAATCATACAAAAGATGTATGAATTAGGTAAAAAACTAATTTTGAAAAGTAATCAAATAAAATTCAGAATTTTGAATTGTTTCATTAAAAATATTTATAAAAAATGAACTGAATCATCCAAATTAATGTGAAGGCATCCAATTCAATTTGTCTATTCAATGTAGGAGATGAACTGGCTGAACCAAAGGGAGGGGTCAAATGCACCATCAGTTTCGCTACACTTCCACAAGAGACCTCTGCTCTAGGACTTGCCAGAAACATGGGCGTGTTGGGGGTAATTTGGAGCAATAAAGGGGTGGTTTGAACTGCCAGCTGTGTATGTTATCTCTGTGCCAGGCCCTGGGTCATCACTCCAGACCCCCTTGAATCAGATCATATCAGATTCCTGTGTATAGATAGCATGAAATAAACTTTAATGCTTTGAACTAAATTCCTGTTCCTAGTTACTTATGCCTGACATTCAGACTGACTTGCCGAGTCAGTTTGGAAAACAATTTGATTTGATCTAATTATCTTCCAATTGAAATTCTGAATTGAATATTTTCATATCCTTATGCACACATTCCCTTATTCATATTGCCATACATACAAACTCCAACGCTCGAGAAGTGGGCAGCATTTTGCATTTATTTTCTGTGACTGAACTAGCAACAGGAACAGTTCAGCACTGAGGACAAGGAAAACAGTATAGAATTCTGGCACTGTGTTTCACCCACATTTATCATCAACCTTGGCATACTAACAAAATATGTAACGCATTATCATCTTGTAGGAGGATGGATAGTCATCAATAGAAGTGCACCATGTGTTCAATACAAACATTTGCCAAGGGGTTCTGTGATTAATTTACTTCTTACAGTATATCTTTTCCTTTCTTAAAGAAGCTCAAGCTCTGCTTTTTCATTTTTTAATATCCTGGAAGAAAGGGATCAATTAGAAAGTACGTAAGTAGACCAATGTCATACCCAGTGAAGTTTATTGATAACTAGCATTTTTAATTGAATCTTTAAACTCAACCTTTGATGAAGCACTGAGGATGTGATCACTAGCTGAATGCTAACTTCACTTCACTTTTGGACTGGCATGGCATATGTTCCTTGGAATTTGACACATGATCTGGCCTGAATTCAAAACTTTCTATATATCATTTTTATTAAAACTTTTAAACTGGAAGATAAAAGCTAACACAAACTAATAGAAAGTAAGGAAGAAAAAAGAAATAAAAGAAAAAGCAAACGGTTCAAGAAAAGGAAAAAAAGTTAAAGAATAATAGAAAAGAAAGGAAAAAGTATAAAGGAGTGGTTTGCAATATTCTTCATAGAAGTTATAAATACAAATTTAAATATAGTTCCAAAGAAACAGACAACCACATGGCTGGCTAACCAGTAATAGTGGCACACAAGACATTTATAAGCTAAGGAGAATAGGATAAGAAAATCCTGCTGATGATGTTACCTAATCTGGTACCGAAACGTTCAGAAACTAAATTGAAACACGCTTGGAGAATAAACCACTGCCAAAATCTAAAACTTGAGCTACAAGTATTTTCTATTATTTCATATTTAACCTCTCTCTAAAGTTGCATCATATTATTCTTCTTTCTATAATCTATCCTGTTAATTATCCAAAGTCACTTTTTTTTTTCATTTTTACAAAAAAAGCCCAGAAGGCTTCTAGCCAGCAAAAAAATTAGATAATCTCTTTAATAAGTAAAGTGTTAATTTTAATTGATAATTTATCGATTTCTGCAAAATGTCTCAACTTCATCAACCATTCGTCCATAACTGGTAGGAGTCAGATCTTCCCATCTTTATGCATACAGTAATCTCACTGCTATGATCATATATTAAAATAATTTCCCATTACTTTTTTTGAACTCAAAATTTTCCAGTTCCTGATATCAGTATTTGTTTTAATTATTCCACATAATGAACATTAAAAAAAACGTAAAGTAACAAGCAGTATCTTGTTTCCCTACAGTTTAAACACTGTTTTTGTAAGGCATGCAGTTCAGATATAGTGCATGGTCATCTTGCAAATCATTGGCCTACTGAATGAGTTATTTGAAGCTATTTCAGATACCTCTGATATTTCTTTCTCTAAATAATATACAAGACAGAAAAAGAACTGACTTGTCTTTCCAGGTGTAGCGGAATGAGATAGTAGATCAGGCTATTTGTAAATGTTCCATTTCATAAAAGACTTCATGAAAACAAATAGAAAACTAATACAATAAAGGAGGAAATGGTATGGTGGTAGACCAGTGATGAAATCTGAACCGGTTTGCCACTGGTTTGCTGACTGTGCATGCAGAGTGCGTGCCAAATGCATGCTGTGTGCATGCACATGCACAGTGCATGCCAAACACGCACTTCACACAGAAAAAGGAGGCTTGGGAAGGTAAGTAGAACAGTGGGGGGGGACAGCTGTGCCGCGTGATTTAGATTCACTAGAAAGCAGGATTTCCTGCCTTCTAGCGATTTTAAATCGTGCTACACAGCTGATTGTCAGAAATACCGGTTCAGAGGATCCGGTAGCTTTTTTTTCACAACCAGTTTGCCCAAACCGGTAGTTTTATTACTACCCGTTCATTCGAACCGGTGCGAACCAGTAGCATTTCACCACTGTGGTAGACCATGCCAAGACAGCAGTTGCTCTTTCTATATGCTTGACAGCCCTCTAAAATAATTCTGATAGACTTTTATTAATTAGCTACAAAGAACCTTCTCCTTCTCTTTGAAGGTCATTTATCCCCCCTCCTTTTTTTTTAAAGAACAGGTGCTTTTTATAGAAGGCTTAGACTGGGAGAAATTTCATTGATTCAGTATTAGCCCCTGTGAGCATACAATTCCATAAACACTCCATAAAGGCAACAGCTGGTATCTGTGACCCCTGATATGAGATGGTTTTCCAGACTTATGCACTCCCCTCTCACTACTGACACATGGAAAAGCTCTATGAGATTTACTTTGGCATCTAATTTATTCACTCATTTTTCTCCCCTCTCTTGAAAAAGGTCAGGCAGTTTAATAACAGATGTCAAAAAGACACACAACACTGTAGAAAAATATGCTTAGTATAACCAGGCAATGAGAAAAAAAAATGTGATAGGAGACAGCATCTTTATGTTTGTTTTCCTCTGTTGAACACATTGTCAGTTTATAACTTAACATGTACAAAAAATGGGGATAGACCATGAACTTTGTGTGGAGATCCTGGATATTTACACAATAATCTTTGTAATATGCATGGGGAGTGGGGGGAGAGAATTGTGTTGCATAGCAAGTAGATTTATAGTTTAGAAAGAAGGTACAGAGGGGGAAAAAACCATTAAAGGTAGATTTGTCGACGAAAATATTCTTGAAGCTGGTGCTTTTGTACAAGAAAATTAAAGATAACATGAAATAAATTGGTGGCAGGAAAGCCTGAGTGATTTAGGTGTGACAAGAGTTAAGACCCATGACTGTCTGACCAATAGGAAAAGGTAATGATGGGCAAAGTGGGTCTTTTAGATAAGGAATGATGTAAAATGCAGAATATGAAGTAGTGGTCATTCGGTTTATACAGTGGTGAAATCTAAAATATGTTACTACTGGTTCTGTAGGCATGGCTTGGTGGTGGTGGGGTAATGTGACTGGGTGGGTGTGGCCAATTTTTTTTTTTTTTACTTTTAAAACCATTTTTTCTACAACCTCTTCGGCAATCCCAGCTGAGTTGCCTGATCAGCAGAGACTTTTTTTCTTTTAAATGCCTCTGACGATCCAAGTTAAGTTGCCTGATTGGTAGAGACTTTTTTTCTTTTAAATGCCTCTAACGATCAGGCAACTCAGCTTGGATCGTCAGAAGCATTTAAAAGAAAAAAAAAGTTTTTTTCTTTTAAATGCCTTTGACGATCCAAGCTGAGTTGCCTGATCGTTAGAGGCATTTAAAAGAAAAAAAGTCTCTGCCGATCAGGCAACTCAGCTTGGATCGTCAGAGGCATTTAAAAGAAAAAAAAGGGGTTTTTTTCTTTTAAAAGACTTTGAGGATTCCAGCTGAGTCACACGATCATCAGAGACTTTTTTTTTTTTTTTACTTTTAAAAGCATTTTTTCGGCCGAAGAGGTTGTAGAAAAAATACTTTTAAAAGTAAAAAAAAAAAAAAAAGCCTCTAATGAGGTGGGCAGTGGCAAGTGGCGACTGGGCCGGGGACTGATTCGGGGGCGTGGCCAGCCAATGTTATTACCAGTTCTGAGGATCCCAGCTGACTTGCCTGATCAGCAGAGGCTTTTTTTCCCTTTAAAAACATTTTTTCTATAACCTCTTCGGCCGAAAAGGTTGTAGAAAAAAATGCTTTTAAAAGCTTCTTATGATCCCAGCTGAGCCGCGTGATCATCAGAAGCTTTTTTTTTTACTTTTAAAGCATTTTTTCGGCCAAAGAGGTTGTAGAAAAATGCTTTTAAAAATTAAAAAAAAAGTCTCTGATGATTGTGCTGCTCAGCTGGGCATGGGGGGGGGCAGGGATTTTTGCTACCGGTTCTCCGAATCACCCGATTCCATCGCTACCGGATTGGGTGATCCAGTCCAAACCGAGAGCATTTCACCCCTGGGTTTATAGGTTCAGAGCAGGGGTGGGTTCTACTTACCTTTACTACCAGTTCACAGCAGGGCTGCATGCACGCGCTCTTCTGCGCATGCATGGAAGCATTTTGATGATGTCGGGGTCGGTGGGCGAAGCCTCCCGCCAGTTTTACTACCGGTTCTATAGAACCGGTGCGAACCGAGGGCAACCCACCACTGGTTCAGAGAGCCAGTACATACAAAGTTATATTCTAACAAATTATTCATCCTGGCTTCTTCTAGTAGGTTTTTTTTTTTTTTATTCGCAGCCAAGGAGTATTCTTCCCCAGCTAAGGAATAATATATCCAAGGACTTTTATTTCTGCAGCTGTGTAAACTGGATTGAAACTAGATGTTTTTTGTTTGTTTGCTCACTAATGTGTTCATGTGTGTGACTTGCTTCTGAGATTCCATTGTACTAAACCCAAATGGGCTAATTTCCCTTGGATGTATAGCTAAGGTTGACATTACTCCTGACAGCCTATGTATGAGCTTGAAAACATAATTGACATACTATGTGCTTCAGGCTCAGAAAACCCAATAGCATATATACAAAGCATGACTGCCAATAAATTAGCCTTTGATTTGAGCCTACCTTCCCATTTCACCTCCTCCAGAAAATCAAACATGTACATAACAAGAGAGCTACAGACAGAAAAAAAATATGCTTCAGCCTTTAAGAACATCTTCATATAGATGCACAGAGTTTTCAAGTAGTCAGATAAACCTCATCCAGAGATAAAGAGCACTTTATGGTTTTTAATTGCATCCTAACCTTTCATTAATTGGGCTCTGCGTAACAAACAGCCTCACCATAATGGCTCTGCAGCCTCTGTGCAGAATGCAAATGGGCATCAATCAAGGAAGAGGTACCTGAGAATCACAGGCTGGCATTCTCTACAGGAGCTAATGGGATCATCAAACACAATGGATGGCCTCCAATTATCCAGCAGCCTTTTGTTTCATTTGGAACTACTTTGGAGGCAAGTGACCCATGAAAAGCAGACAGCTCTGCCAGAATCCCTGATGTTGTGAAAGCTGCGCACAAATCCCCATCAGATTTGGCTCATGGGAAACCAGTTATACAAAACTGAGAATCAAATATATGGAAAGATCACATGAAATGCATTCCTCTGGGCCAAGAACCATGCAGACAGCAAGCAATAAAAATACATAATGGACAGGGAAGCAATTAAATGTATTCTATTGATGTGGAATATTTGACTTACATTTCTCCTAGGTGTTTCCAACCTTTTTTACCTCACTCTCTGTAATATGTTCTACTGATTTCATTGGAATTAAGGACAATTCCACATTCTTAGACTTTATTCCCTATGGCAGTTTTGGGGATTGGACCTATCTATTTCAATTAGCTAGAAAAATAGATGCTGAAAGGTGTTCTGACTTTTCATAGGCTGGGAGATAAATTCCTATCACACAACAAAACCAAATAAAGCATTATTGTCTCCATGCTGAGATCTTTGAATAGACAGAATTTACATGTTTTTCTCAAAAAGGTTTCTCCCATAAAATCCTTTCTATATGGTAATACTATCCATCATTATTATTCTGCTTGTAAGTCCTAAGGAATATATATTTAGATGCCAAACAATTGTTTGATTTTCTGGCTAGATCTGGCACACAGATGGAGCATTTTGACCAATTAGGAAAAGCAAATGGTCAACCTCCCCAAAGAGGATGGTTTTAGCTCAATGTCCACATCCTATAAAACAGTGAATTCAGTGTTCAAGAGGAAGAAATAAAATAGTAGTAATCATAGTGCAGAGAAGATGGTAGGAGAGAAATAATCTGGCCTCCTTTGACATTGTTAGAGATTCAGGGTTCATTATTATTCTAGTAAGGAACCTTGCAACTCTAACAACATCCAAGAAGGCCCAGATTATTTCTCTCCTACCATCTTCTTTGCAATGAAATCTGAATGTGTATTGAAATAAAAAACATTATTCAAGTGTTAATGGAAAAGGACAACCATCCTATTTGGAAGAAGTATACCAATCTTTGGTCAAGGGTATATAACAGTTGCACTCTCTTTTTAGAACGTCCAAACAAGCTCAAAGTCACAGGATTGAGATTTAATCTTCATCTGCTGAGCTATCTTGTGACTCTAATGTAATGTGCTTGATTTAGTGAATCACATATTATAAGATTTTTGACTTTGCTATTTTCTATAAAGTCTTTCATATCTGCTTGCCTGTAAAATGGAAAATCCTTCAGATTAATGTGACAACATTTTTGGTAAATAAGCCAAATGCTTAGTTTCCATTCACATGTGATAGAACTACACTTCCTGGAAGTCAAAGCCATATGGCCAATTTATCTTTTATAGATCCTTTTTCAAACAGATACATCTAAATTCTTGTCTATCATGCCTTTTAAATATATCTTGTTGCAGGCATTTTCAGGAACAGCTACATCTAGAGAATTTTCCTATAAACAAGCCTACAACAACAAGCATTAGATAATCTTTGAACTTTGACCCTTCAGATCTCATAGTTTGATGGATTTCTAGACCAAAGCATTTTCTTTATCAACAGTATTAGGGGAAAGTACTTTTATAAAAACATTTGAAAGTCCATGATCTAAGTGAGGAACAAGAATGTTTTATAAACTCTGGTTTTGGTATTAATAATGTGTCCTTTCTGCTTTTTAAAGTTCTTCCTATTCCACAAATAAGCATAAGAACTTGGCTGTCATGCTGCTAAATTAGAATGCAAGATCATAGTCCATAGTTGCACTAATGTTGCCGCCCTCTAAAAATAGATTTTAAGAATATATAATTGTTGGCAAGATTCTATGAAGATATATTCAAGAGATCAATCAACCAGTAACATTCCTCTCATCTCTTGACCAATTGACCTATATATGGAGTTCATTTTAATAGCTACCTAGTGTCTAATAGAGAATGTTATTTTTCCTAATTCATGTTGACATTTCATCATATGCTATTAAATAAGCGCCCCCAGAAAGAAGAAATAGAAATTTGCTTTAAAGGAGAGTATGTGCTCTTGTATAAAACAAGCTCCTGATTTATTCTACTGACAATAATTAATACAAAGAGAAAAAAAAAACAGAAAACATATCTGCTATATTTGATAGTAACACCAAACTAAATGACATGAAATTACAAATATAATGTGGTATTTTCAGATGTTTCCTTTACTATTATTAATTGATTAAATTAGCAATGTTATTACTAATTTGCTAATAGTCCCCTTTTCCCATTTTTAGGCATTTTATTACACATTATTTCTAGAACTATGTTTGTGTTGGCCTTGTAATGTGAAAGAAACAGGAATAAAAAAACTAGAATTAATCATTTTTACTCCTAAATATTTTTGTACCATCAATGGTATCAATGATATATCAAAGCATATTTCATGGCAGTTCTTGAAATTTAGCAGTATAAAGACAAATAAGCAAACAAAAACAAATTAAAGGAGAATATTTGTAGCTCAGGGTTGACATGAGGAGTCCTTAGTGCTCCCTGTGCTTGCTTGTTTTCTTGCAGATGTTTCATTACCCATACTAGGTAACATCATTAGCACTGATGTTTCACTACCTAGTTTGGGTAATGAAACATCTGCAAGAAAACAAGCAAGCTCAGAGAGCACCAAGGACCTCAAAAACAAATTAACCACAAACAGCAATAATGTAAAATCATATCTAGTGAAGCATCAAGGTAAAAATAGATACACTTGAAAAAGGAAAATTGTGATAATGAAAGCGGCCATACTCCATTTTTAGGGATTTGAAGGACACAGTAGAGAGGACAAATTCTGTTCAGAATAGTAGCAATATTGGTCCTCTCTGCTGGCATTGTCCTCAGTTGGCTTTATGTTATTGTGACTGAGATGGATTCAGACTTCCTTCCCTAGTTAGATTATTCCTCCCTGAGCAGACCAAAGCTCTGAATCCACATTCCAACCAGCTTTTCTCATATGTCAGTTTCCATAGTACAATTTGAATGATATAGAAAACACCTGATCAGGTCATCCAGGACTTTGATTCTCAGACCTACTTCCAGCCTGCTTGGAAAACTCCACGTTAGGTGAATTTGCTTTTTTTTCCAAAGTGACTGGCATAGAAATCATCCCTGCTTTTCCTTTGTGATCCCTGATCTTTGATTTGGCTGATTACTTGATTTGGCATCCTATGAGTTTTGGAACGTATTTGGACTATATTCACCTCTCTCCAAGTAAGGACTTTTGCTAAGCATTTAAATCACATTCTTGTTTGCTGTAATCTGCCTAAATTGTAATAAATCTTTTTGTTTCTGTGTGCATCAGTGGTGGGTTTCAAAATTTTTTACTACTGGTTCTGTGGGTGTGGTTTGGTGGGCGTGGCATGGGAAGGATCCTGTAAAATCTCCATTCCCTCTCCAATCCGGGGAAAGGTTACTGCAAAATCCCCATTTCCTCCCGATCATCTGGGGCTTAGCTAATAAGCAACTTCAGAACGTGAAAGTGAAATTTGTTCTTTAAAGGTCTGTGCTGCAATTGAGAATAAAATGACTAAATCATGTCATTCCTGGTACTCAAACCCATAGAAAACCAATGCCCTGAGGTTTCCTTCTCTGGGGCACAAGTGGGAAACCTTCTGTCTTCATTTCATATTCAGTTTATCATACCTCTCCCAGAAGTGCAGGGAAGTGAAACTTTTTAACATATTGGAGAAAGGATTAAGAGGTAATATGGGTACCTTAAGGCTTATTAGTTTTTAAGGATTTCATTTATCCCTTAGAACTCCTGAATCTCTTCATAATATAACCCAGCATTGCCCGGGTATTTATTTATCCCAATCCTGTATTAGACAGGAAGAGCAACTTCACGGTGAGCCCTGATTTTGGCGAGAATTCAATTAGTTAAAAATGTTTTCTCTGTGCCCCCAGAAGCATCAAGTAAAATGACACCACCTTGTTGTTTTGCTAGTGGATCAATGGTCGCTTAGTATGCTTTTTTCTGATCTTGATTTAGAAGTGACTTCTTCTTCTTGATATATGCACTAATCTGTTTGATGTTGTAGTTCTTTTCTGCGTGAAGTACGTTGTGTCAGTCTTGTAGTGGTGCAGGCAGGCTGAGTTGCAACCCTGTTGTATTGAAAATGTCTGGACCAAATGTAATTTCTAATGTTAGATTTTCGCCCTTACCAGGGGGAAAATCCCCCTTGTGGAATACTATGAAACAGTTATCACGACAATTCCACTGTGCTGTACAATAGAAGCCATTTTAAGGCAGTACAGTAGATGCCATTTTAAGGCACAACAGGCTGTATCTTAACAGAACACACAAACCCCGAAGGGTGTTAGATGTGTCTTACCCCCACAGTATTTTTTTCCAGAGAGTAAGTATTCTGTGTACCAAGTTTGGTTGAAATTGCTTGAGGCATTCCAGAGTCATGCTGGAACATACATGCGCAGAACACACAGAACCATTTTAGATAGATAGATAGATAGATAGATAGATAGATAGATAGATAGATAGATCGATCAGCCGATTTTGGGAAACGAGCTCTTAGCATATTGTGTAAAGCCAGATGCAGTCCTTGAGCTGACTGATCTTTTTTATATCATGCTTTACATGCATATATCTGTCTTTGTGAACCAGCCCTTCTTTTCCATTTCCGGAAGGTTGTGTTCCAGCATCACAGTCAATCATGAATGATGAACTTTCAGACAAGGTATTCATTAATAGACCTGATATATAATACCCGGGTACATAATGGAGTGTCTTATTTGAACTGCTGTTAAAAAATTTGGGGTAAGTTCTACGGAACATAATCTGTATCAATTGAAACTGGCCATCAATCCCAGTATTGTGTGTACAATAAAAATTCTAGACTGACTATCTAAGGCTTTCTATGGACTCAGGACTGCATTATTTTGGAAATTTCCAGACAATCAATCCATATATATTACTACCAAGGCCATTGTGATTTATACCTTTACTGTTCCCATGTATGTTGACTTTGCCTCCGGTATCATTCTTAGTATAGTAGTTTGAGTAACTTCGCTTGAGAAGAAGAACATGAGTTCTTAAGGTCTTTTCTCTCTTGAAGTGTAACTCTTCTGAGTCAGCTTCAGTGGTTAATATGCTAAGTCTGCTTGATATTGGATTTTGAATATACTTCTAAGCAGAGATGAATTTAAAAGCCTCCTTTACCTCTCTTTAGACATCCCAACCTCTGATAAGTTAAGGTAGAAAATATGTAAGACAGTGTTTCTCAACCTTGATAATTTTTAAGCTTTGTAGATTTCAACTTCCAGAATTCCCCAGCCAGCATTAATATAATATTTAGATATTAGGGGTTTTTATACAGCATAAGCAATGAAAAAAAAATGTGGTTAACAAAAATGAAGACAAAAACCCATTTTATTGGTTTTCTAGATAAATCAAACACCAGACAGGATACATTGAGTCTCTTTTGTTTATTAGGCAAGTCTTAAGACCTTTGCCTTGTTTATTACAATAATAGAAACAATGAATAATTGGAAATCTTCCATAACTAGTCTGTAAGGTGGACATAAATGAAATATATTACATTAAATAATTATTCCCATAAAACATATAAAGGTTTTCATTTAACTGATTTTCCTCAGTTTTATTAATGGTGACGGTGAGAACATAGAACTTCCTTGATGCAATAAAGTTTGCTTTCTTTTGCAGACACAGCTTGGTTATGATTCAAGAGTTTATGGGATGCCGTGCTTTCCCATAACTCCCATTATGTAGGAGTTATGGTGAGCAGACATAAATTCTAAAGAAGTATTAGAAAACTATAAGAATATTTCAACAGTGGAACCAATTACCTGGACAGATGGAAGATTCCTCTTCACTGGCTTTTTCAAGCAGAGGCTAGATGTACATTTTTTGTGGGAAATTTTTTCATTTGTCTCCCTCTACTAAACAAAAGTTTGACTTGATGCACTCAATGTCCATTTCCAGCTGTTCATCTCTAGGATCTGTGATTCTATGAACGCCTGCTTTGATAACAGAGTCAGGTAGTGTTGCTTTTCCCTCAATGTGCTTGGGCATGACAGATGAGAGGTCCTTCACAGTGTCCTTCCATGTGTCACAGCTGATAGGTACAGAGACAGAGTCTTGGGTTACCAAGTCACCTCCTTTACTGATGACAGCCAGCCTCTTTTGGAAATCAGCACTGCAGTTCCTGAAGATCTAGGTTTAATTTTAGACCTGTCGTACATCTTATTTTCTGTGGTTGCATGTATACAATTGTGACTTCATTTTCTCATTTTTTTTTTTTTTACTTGAAGTATACTGGGAGGACAAGCGTACTCCTTTCTTGAATTCCTCTTATCCTAACACAGTTGGGACTATTTCTCAAATTTATTATCTCTCATTCTCATTTGTGTTCCTGAAGAGCAATAATGAGGCTTAAACAGTCAAGAGTTCACTATAGACTTATCCAGATTCATGATTTGGTCAATTCAGATGTCCAATTAATTAGATTCATGATTCCCTTAGTTCAGATGTAACAAGAGATTAAGCTTTATTGAAAATTGACCATGGCTATCCTACATGGAATAGTGATGCAGAATCTGAAGTTCTAGGGATGTACATGGTCCCAAAAGTTTTGGATACAGTCCATAAAACTTTTGCTGAAAGTTATATTTAATACATTTAAAGTATATTATTATTTATATTAATATTAGTAATAATAATATAATATATGTAATGTAATGTAGTAATAAAATAAAATATATTATTTAAACTGCTTATTTAACTAATTCAGTTGTGAAATTGAAATCGAATAAGCATCTAATTTATTATAATTTAATTTAGACATGTTATTTTTGAAACTTTTTTTATCTTCCTTTCCTTTAGGAATGTGGACTTATCACGTTAATCAAAGATGAAGCATAGTTATCAGTTTGAGAAACTACTTTAACATATAAGCACAGCATTCAACTAACTATAGTGTATAACTCTTTCATTCCAGCACATGTAAAATCATCTCTTAGGTCTCACTTAGAAGCATTTTATGATATATAAAATTAAAATTCAGGGCTAGCTGCATTTTTATTTGTGCTTGGGTGCATTAGTGATCACCTGCATCTGTTTTTTGGTGGTACATACAGTTTGTGGCAATAAAGACCAAAGAAAGAAATGCCTGGGTACTCAGAATTTGGGACTGATCTTCAACGAACAAAAGGAGAAATTGGACCAAGAAACTGTAGATTCTAGATCAATTTACTAATGCCTCCACAAGTCTCATTTATTTATTTATTTATTATTTAAATTTTTATACCGCCCTTCTCCCGAGGGACTGAAGGCGGTGCACAGCCATAATAAAACACGTATATCCATAAAATTTAAAAACAGTTTAAAACATATTAAATAATTTGGCTATATATTAAAAACTAAAACACCCATTAAAATTCGTTCTTAAGCAAGCCCAGCCTGTTGAAACAGTAAAGTCTTAAGGGAACAGCAAAAGGTACGTAGGTCAGGGATCATACGAATCTCTGGGGGAAATTCATTCCAGAGGGCAGGTGCCCCCACAGAGAAGGCTCTCCCCCTGGGGGTTGCCAGTCGACATTGTTTGACTGACGGCACCCTGAGGAGTCCCTCTCTGTGGGAGCGTATTGGCCGGTGGGAGGCTGTCAGTGGCAGAAGGCGATCTCGTAAGTACTCAGGTCCTAAGTCATGGAACGCTTTAAAGATGGTAACCAGCACCTTGAATTGCACCCGGAAGACCACTGGGAGCCAGTGCAGCTCACACAGGAACGGTGTTACATGGGTGCGCCATGTCGCTCCCATAATCACCTGCGTGGCTGCATTCTGGATCAGTTGGAGCCTCTGAGTGCTCTTCAAGGGGAGTCCCATGTAGAGAGCATTACAGTAGTCCAGACGGGAAGTGACAAGGGCATGAGTCACCGTGCATAAGGTGTCCCGGTCCAGAAAGGGACGCAACTAGTGAATCAGGCGAACCTGATAAAAAGCCCCCCTGGCCACAGCTGTCTCATGATCTTCTAAAGACAGCCATGCATCCAGGAGGACGCCCAAGTTGCGAGCCCTCTCTGAGGGGGCCAAGATCTCACCCCCAATAGTCAGCGATGGAGCCAGCTGGCTATACCAGGACGCCGGAAACCACAGCCACTGGGTCTTGGAGGGGTTGAGTCTGAGCTTGTTTCTCCCCATCCAGATCCGCATGGCCTCCAGGCACCAGGACATCACGTCAAGGGCATCATTGGGGTGGTCCGGGGTGGAGATGTACAGCTGAGTATCATCAGCATACTGATGGAACTTCACCTCAAAACCATGGATGATCTCACTCAGCCGCTTCACATAAATGTTGAACAGGAGGGGCAAGAGGACCGACCCTTGTGGCACCCCACAGACAAGGCGCCTCGAGGTCGACCTCTGCCAACATAGACTGCGTACGGTCAGAGAGGAAGGAGGAGAACCACCGCAACCCCATTCCTAACCCCTCCAACCGACGCAGCATGATACCATGGTCGATGGTATCAAAAGCCGCTGAGAGGTCTAATAGGACCAGGACAGAGGAACAACCCATAATAGACCATCTTGATAAAGTTTTTATTGCAGTCCTATAAATGGACATTTTGGATTTTTTATGCCTTTTACATTTCCAAGTAACTTCATTTCCATTCCATTTATTTTGTCAAAGTGTTTTTTTTTTTAATCTTCATCCATTGACACTTGAGTTCCTTGTCAGTTTTTTTTTCCTTTTCAATTAACAACTTGAAAGAAAAACAATGTTCTCCAAAATGAACAGCCACGTAGAGCCAGTACTTCCATCATTCAGTAGCAAGACAGTCCATTATTTTCCTTGGCCTGAGCATTAGGCATTTCATAGTGTGCAAACTGAATTCCATTAGGTAGTGTTAATAAGGTGCCTCTTCTTTGCAGTCCCTAAAGATGGAGAATGCACAAAGAGATAGGCTGTAGAGTGAAGGCTGTCAGATGATAGAAAGATGGAAATGCTGGAAGGGGAAGGGAAGATGGATAAAGAAAGAGTAAAAATGGAAATAGATTCAGAAAAAAGTCCACAGCAAATGTCTCTATTATGAACCAGGAAACTTAGAAGACCATTTTTACTTATAGATAAACCAAAATAAAGAAATTTCATGCAGGTATTCTCTAAAGACAGAATTTCTGCCTAAGAGCACGAGGCCCAAGCCACAAAAGATATTACTAAATTGTAATGTTTAATATTTGGGGAAAGTCATTTTAGTCCATTAGTATTTGGATCCCCTGTCAATTGGAGAAAGTGAAGGGAAATTGTGACGTAAGACTGCACTCTATCAACTATATTTAAATTTAATTAATTAAATTTTCCTTTTTATACTGAACCTATCACTGCTTTTTGAAAGAAGGCTTCCTTTATCACACTCAGAGGCCTATAGCAGCCCTCAGCCATTAGGAAAAAAAAGTGTATGATTTACATGCCCCCTATGTTAGAGTCAGAGTTAGAATTGGACGTAAGTGACCTTTCAAAGATACTCCATCAAACCTGTAGGCAGTAAAATGAATGATTTTCCTGAATTTCTTTTCAGGTGGGAGACTTGCTCCTTTCAGTGCAAACAATACTGCTCTTTAAAAAGAGAGAAAATAGTACTACTACTAAAAAGATCCAATTGTTAGGAAAATTTCACATTACAGACAGCTCCTTCTTTTGGACTTTATTTTTAATTTGTTTAAAGAAGAAGCACCTGAGGCTCTAAAGTACTGAATTGAGTTGACGTTGAGATGCTGGATCATCTGAGAAGTTGGTGGTTGCCATCCACTGACGTTTGTGTATCAGAGGCCAGATTTAGGATAAGGAGAGCCAGTATAATAGGGGAAAATGAGCCAAATGTTAGGAGAGACACTGGATTAGATGCCCTAATTAACTATATACAGTCCATCATATCCTCCACATGCTGCTGAGCTGCATCTTTCAGTTGGCCATTCCTGGGGTAGATTCAATGGCTGAAAGGAGAAGGCACTATAAGGGAAGTAACAGTGATTCTAGCAAGATTAATGTCAGGTGCAGTCAACCAGAACAACAGACATATTGTACGTAAAGCAGTTTCTTTATTGTTGTTTTACCAGTTCACAAGAATCTCATCAGACTGTTTGACTTTCCTTGGGAAATGCTTGATATAGTTCTAAGTCATACATTTTTCTCTCCCCAATAGAATCCAAACTGGAATATCTCTTAATTATCCTATCAGAGCCATTGAACTCACCACAGTTGTTAAGAGATTTTCTAGATGGGTCGTTCAGCAATATCTGAGGAATTATAGATTCCAACATGGGAGATTTAGAAGACTACAACAAGAAGGCATGTTTCATTCTTTTTAACCAGATTTTGTTTGCTCAAATACTTTTATCAGGTAGATGGACTATATCCTATTCTCATAAGCAGAAAAAGCTCCTGGAATGATAAGTCTGAGACAGAAACTCTGAAAGTCTGAGACAGAAAAAAGCTAATTAATTCCCAGTGCTTTCCCATCTCTAGCTTTAGCTCTTCAATAACAAGCGTGACAGGTTGGCCTCCTATTAGTGACCTATCTACTTGTTCAAATCGGATGGGATTTCTTAGGGGTTTTGTATTTCTCCCCAATTTTTCCACTATGGCCGGACTGATGAGGCAGCAGGTATAGCCCGTATCTATGATGGTCTCTATGTTCTCTGTTCTGGGTCCCTGTTCTGGGCACGATTAGTCTCGCTTTTATTAGAAAGGGGTGGATGGTTTCGCTTACCATTGGGTTATCTTCTTCAGTGTCTTCACTTTGTATTATTAGCATGTCAGGGACTGGAGTTCCTTCCTCCCCCATAGGATTGGGGAGGGGGACCTCCACGGCTTGACAGATGAACTTCCCCTTCTCGACTGGCCTTCTGCGGGCTCTTTTCAGCTTGGCTGGAGTGGGCGCTCTCACTTGTGGCACAGGGGCTGGTGCCAAACACTCCAAGTTTCGATGGCCCTGTTGCCCACATCAGAAGCATTTGATGGGATTGGTCGCAGTTACGGGGTGGTCCGGTGACCAAGTTGTCTCTTGGGTTGTTTCTCTGGTGCAGCTCAGTGATGCTGTCTTATTGACAGCATCTGCAATGACCACCTGGTACCACTCATGGATTAATTCTCCTGGTGCTCTGCATAAACATATTTTCAATAATTCCTCGTCCAAGCATTCTTTGAAGTAATGCATGAGAATCCGTTCGGGCCAATTTCTTAATCTCCCTGCTAAGTGGTGAAATTCTTGCACAATTTCTTTTGTGGCCTGATCCCTTTGCTTCATCACTTTTATGCCTGTGTCTGCTTCTTGGGTTCGAGAGGAATCCTCAAATTGAGCTCGGAGTTCTCTCAGGAAGTCATCTACATTTTCTAACTCTGGGGCACCTTCATCATGGAGTTGGGTAAACCACTCAGATGCTTCATCTTCTAGGTTGTCACCCAAGATGGAGACAATCTTGCTATCATCATGGAACTCATCCCCATGACAATTGATGTAAGACCAGGCTCGATTTAGGAAGAAAGCAAGCTTGCTTGCGGCCCCATCGAAAACCAGCTTAAGGGGTAGGGTGCGTTCACTCTAGCAGGAGGCAGTTTGGTTGTGGGACCAGTAACTTGGCAGCTATTCTTTGGTCCCGGTCTCACAGCCATCCTAGGCCAGGATAAAATGCCCATCCAGGGGGTATTTAGTCACCTGGTGGGAACCGTAACTGTGGAGGAGGGCTGGTTCCTCAGTGGTATCTCTGCTGGCTTCACTGACTGGTATGAGACAAACTTGGTGCCGGAGGGCTGGCTACTGGAGCTTCTCCTGGAAGGGCTTCTTTCGCTGATCAGTTACGTCAAACCCAGGGTTGATGGGCTCAAAGCTCGGGTAGATCGGTCCTTCTGGGGAGGTATTTGCAGTGCTAGTTGATCACTGGCTCCTGGCCAGTATTCAGCTGCTCAAATTGGTCTGGTAGTCCCTCAAACGTCTGGCTGCACACCGCAGTTTGATACTGCCACTCTCCTGTCTCACTTAGATCGATTACTCCAGTTTATCTCCATTCTAGCATAGAAGCTCTTGACTCTCAGGAAGAGATGAGGGAACGATCCATCAGCAGGTTTGAAAGTGTCACTTGTCCCAGTAGGTCCCTCTCCATTAGCTGGATCCCATCTATGGGTCCCCAATAGGCTTGGGTCTTGGATGGATGTCCACCTGGCATGTGATATCCTCTACCACAGTGGCGAGCCTGAAGTAATACTAAATTCTTTTACTAGCAAACCTAAAAGCTAAGAAAAGAATAGACAAAGGCTACAATAAAAAATGGCTACACATAAGTCATCTTCAGGAGCGACAGATAAGACTATATCCTATTCTCATAAGCAGAAAAAGCTCCTGAAATGATAAATCTGAGACAGAAAGTCTCTAACCCCACAAATGGATCCATTGCTCCTCAAGTTTTCTGTCATGTATAAATAGTTTTGTTTAGAAAGCTTAAAACAGTCATGAAGTCATATTTGTGGCCTAATGTGAAGAATAACTAGTCCCCCATTCCATGCTTAGAATCTGATTTGACTACAGCTGCTTTTTATTTTCAACAATCTCTGTGGACAGCCAGACTGTTTAAAGGTGTGCAAAGCAAATTCAAACAAAAGAAGAGTATAAACCAAAGGAGGAACAGTTGGATGATTGTTCCTGCTTTCTATGGCACTCAATTCACTTAGCCTAATAACAGGGTCAGGTTTGTAGAAATGCATGAAATGTGCAAGTTGTTTCTTAACTGTACGTTATAATATTTTTGGTAGAATGTACCTCTAAAAAAGCACAGAATAGGATAGTTAAGACAGCTAAACTTTACAGTTTAGTTTGAAGGTTAATTCAAAGAAAATGGCAAACATTTGTTTGATAACATTATCTACAATGCAGAGACAATGAATCAACGCAAATTATTTTCCAGCAATCACATAAAAAACAGACCCAAGAAGCAAACTGAAATGCCAAGAAGAGAAATCTTTTTGCACAATTCAATTGATAATAAAATTACAAAAAGTATTCCTTTAGGGTGTCTTGGTGACTACAGCTGGAGATAACCTTTTAAAAAGAACTGGAGTATTGATGGCCACTACTAATGAAGACAGAAAGAAACATCTAATAGTTACAGATGATCAGATACAATAGAGGAGCAGGAAGCAAATGAAAAACAGTTGAGCAAAATAAAACAAGAACAGTTCTCTTTTGCCCCTTGATTCATAAAAGTCCTTAGAATATGTGGAATATATGGACCACAGATCTTTAGCTTTTGTCTGACCCTTTGTGTAATTATTTATCTGAGCTAGTGGTCAAAATGGTTTTTACCAGGGGTGGGTTCTAAAAATTTTTACTACCAGTTCTGTGGGCGTGACTTATTTTGTGGGCATGGCTTGTTGTGGGTTAATGTGACTGGGTGGGCATGGCCAACTTTTTTTTCCTTTTAAAAGCATTTTTTCTACAACCTTAAGAGGTTGCAGAAAAAAATGCTTTTAGAAGCTTCTGATGATTAGGCAAGTCAGCTGGGATCGCCAGAGGCTCTTAAAGGCATTTTTCGAAGAGGTTGTAGAAAAAATGTTTTTAAAAGCCTTTGAGATCCCAGCTGAGCTGCGCAATCATCAGCGGCTTTTTAAAAAACTTTTAAAAGCATTTTTTCAGCCGAAGAGGTTGTAGAAAAAATGCTTTTAAAAGTAAAAAAAAAAAAAAAAAGCCTCTGATGAGGTGGGCGGGGTAAGCAAGTGGCGACTGGGCCGGGGACTGGTTCAGGGGCGTGGCCAGCCAATGTTATTACCAGTTCTCTGAACTACTAAAAAATTTTACTACCGGTTCTTGTGAACCGGTGCGAACCAGGAGCAACCCAACACTGGTTTTTACCTTGGGCCAACATGTTCTTAAATGAAAACAATGTTAAGGCTAAGATTAACTTCTGTGAGGGAAAAATAAATTTAAACATTCTTAAACATATTTGTAACATTTGCTTTACTTATTATTTAAGGTTGCATTAGATACACATTTGCCTGCAAGTAGGATATGCAGAGCATTGAACTGCTCATCAACATATTGAAATTTTATCTCCCACCCTGCCCACATGCCTTGTCAGGCACTTTGCTTTTTAAATGAGTAACAGCTAATCCATTCTAAATTTGTCTGTCTAATTAGCTCTCTTCTTTCCTAATACAATGATTAAAAGCTCCCAAGGCAGCCTCACCTAAGTGTTTGCTAAATTTATCACAGAATAATATCTAATGGGTTTTTTTTTTTAAAAAAAAAAATGAATACAGGACCTGCTGCATAAATGAATTTAAATCTAAATTTCCATAGCTTCTTAAGACTGTTTTTTTCTCTTCCCACTTCTCCAGCTCCTTTAAATTCTATAACAAGTAGATTATTGAAGATAATAAGCAAAGCTACCAGTTATAGTTCATCAGAGGCACTTCAGAAATACTTTATCAATAAAGGGGAGGAAACTATGCATTTCAGTATACTTCATTTCCGTATTTTCACAATGTGTTAGAAGAAAACAGACAATAAAGTATTAAAAGATGATTTTTTGGGATAATGCAGGTGCAGAGCTTAGTTAATACCTTGTGTTAATTTCCATAGGGAGAAGTTGATCTGCATTTTGGAAAGCAATTGCTCTAGTGGATTAGGTTTCACTACAAGGCCTACGTTTTTCAGGATTATGAAAACTGATTCTAATGTATAAATTCTGACCTATTTAAAAAGGAGGAAGGCTATGCTGAGGATGTGAGTTCTGTGGCCTGTTAAGAACATGAATGCATGAAAAGTGTGAGAAGGATTGAACAGCATAGGCTGTATTTGAAATAAAAGTAAAGATCAAGTAAGCTAGCAAAATGAGAACGGGATAATAAGAATACAAACATAAGTACATCAAGCATAAATAGTTTTAATGAAGCATATCTGTTCTGAATAAAACAAAGCAATGGCATGCTAAATCTGATCCTCATACAATATATAAGCAAAGGAACGTAAACAATTTTTAACCGTTATAAACATTTTTGAAAAGTGTTTCATTTTAATATTTTATGTTTCATAAACTCCCCCTACTCCTAAGACCAAAGTATGGGATCACATAGCTTTGCTTCATTCGGCACTTCAAGATTCAAAGCATCTCAGTGAGGAATCTCTTGCCTCCTCAGCTGAACAAAGAAAATCATTTCTGTATACAAAATGCTCTATGAAGACAAATAATGCCCATCTTGCTTATCCCTGGAGAAAAAATGGCTGTAAATTCTACTCAAAACACATTGGCAAAGTAACTCATCTCTTTTAAGAATTATCTAGAGTCCCAGGAAATAATTTTAAAATTCTGAAAACTGTGGTGCTAATACATTTGGATAATGGGCAGTGAAGCAGATTAGTGGGTAGACCAGCAACTCATTGGAGTACAAGTCTAACTATTTGATCTGAAGATTTAAACTCTCTCCTACTATCTCTTCCTGGGCGCTCTTTGAAAAAAAATCCTCAAGTGAGGCAGGCAAGGGTTCACTTTATCAAAACGTAGCTGTGAATAAAAGCACATTTTGTAAAACTTCAAGGGAGCCTTTTCCTTTGACAAAGGTTTGAGCAAAGCACCCCCTTGAAGCTGCTTCACAAAGCAAAATGTTTCAGTGTTGCTTGCCTCTCTCTGCTATGGAGGTCCTATCAGCTTTCTAAGCCCATTTCTACAGAGCAGTGATGGGTTGCCCCCCGTTCGCACCAGTTCTATAGAACTGGTAGTAAAACTGGCGGGAGGCTCTGTCCACTGACCCTGATGTCATCAGAATGCTTCTGCGCATGCGCAGAAGAGTGTGTTCACGAGCAAAGCGCGCAAGCCCGCGCAGCCCCATTGCAAACCAGTAGTAAAGGTAAGTAGAACCCACCCCTGCTACAGAGCTCATAACAGGGGAGGGATTGAAAAATTTCAGCAACTGGTTCACTGCCCAGTTGCTGGGTTGGCATGGCCATAGGGGCATGGCCTACTCGGCCTCCTGCAACATGGTGGGGGGGGGGGGGGTAGGCCTGTTTTTCACCCTCCCCAGGCTCCAGTATCCGGGGGAAAACCACCTCCCCCAGATACTGGAGGCCCTCCAGAGGCCGAAATGGGCCTGTTTCTGGACTTCCAGTAGACTCATTTTTCACCCTCCCAGAGCCTCCGTGTGTGCTTTGTACTTACCTGGCATCCAAAACGGACCGTGTGGAAACTAATGGGAGGGGAGGGGCAGGATGGGCAGGGTCAGCTAGTCCTTCGAACAGCCAGTTCAGTGAACCAGATTAAAATTAATATCCAGTTCATCAGAACTGGTCCGAATCGGTTGAATCCCACTCCTGGCTCTTACCAACCAGAAGGCTAACAGGACTTTTCACTCACAGCACTGATTGAAATGCATCCAAGCTCAATCTGCACCTTTAGCAATATGGTGCAGATTGCCTGGAATAATTTAAGGTGCACTAGAGGCCATCTAGTCGATGCAGTAGCCAACATGCTGTGGGCAATCCCAAAGGATCCACCTCAAAGCACTTCAGCCATCCTAGAGGAGAAGGCTGAGAAGCAACTTTGCGGTCACCTGAATTGTTCAACAAGATATATGCAGATCTCTATTCTACTTGGCTTCTGTGGCATGAAATTCTTAGATGAAGCAAATGCAAGTCACTTCACAAAGACCCAGGCCATTTCCTCATTAGTGTTTCATAGCATCTTCTTACATTCACTAGTCATTGATGAAGTGATATAAAGCCTTTTCTTATTTAGAGGTATTAATACAATAGTTAGATGTTTCTGGAACTTGCTTTAAATCATTAATAAAGAAATGTCTTGAAAATGCAGCTTTCTACTTGTGTAATGATTTTGGAAATGGTGACTAAATGATATTACTGTATTGTTCCTAATAGTACAATCAGAGCAGTTTGATAATGGAAGTAATTATCTGGAGAGGAGGTAGACTCTCTTTATTGGGTATACTTGAAAAAGGCTGGACATGAATCTTTTATGGATACTTTAATTTGGGTCCTACATGGAACAGGGGACAGGTTTAATTTGCTAAATCAGATGGGGGAGGGAAAGTTTGTTGATTCTGCTGTATAATTTTTGTTAGTGATGCTGTAGTTAACCAACCTGTTTGACTGCACATTACATTTTATGTGCACTGTTCATAAAAATAGTAATATTGAATATATGTTCTGTAATTTCTCTATGGAATTTACTACAAATTACTAGTACAAATGTAGTAGCTTTACTACATCTTAGTAAAGCTCTTAGAACAGAAGATTCGTTCCCTCTTCCCACAAATATTGATAAACAAATTGCATACATTTCTAATTATTCAGTTTTACAAAAAAACAAACAAACCTGGAGTACTCAGCCTAAAGAGCCTGAGCATATGAAGCAGAATCTATTTCTCCTGTGTAAAATAGCGGCACTGTTTTGGAGTTAGAATAATTTATCTTCTCAAAGATAGAGGAGAGAGAAAGCAAATTTTCTCAGTTTAAAAAGTACCGTAATATCTGCATCCACTCATCTACACACCAAGCTTTTCATTACACTCCATTTGAAGGAAAGCAGCAAATCTACTCTTCATAATTACAAAGGATGCCCGCTACTGAAGAAATTAAGATTGCTTCTTACTGAGGATTTGAATTAGTTCAATTATTTCTTCTGAAGTCACCCATTAGGAAAATATAAAATCTGAGCTGAATATACTAATCAAATGTGTCTGATGGGTTATGTTGAATACAGCTCCCTTCCTTCTTCTTTCCTAAATTTCTTCTGTTTTTCACTTCAAGCACTACCCAATTCTTACCATATACATTTTAAAAACATGGTTTGGAAATGATCTGCCTATATGATTGCTAACATATAACATTCTGAATTGTGTCAGAACCAGGGCAGAGGTAGAATAGCAATAGCACTTATATACCGCTTCATAGTGCTTTTTACAGTCCTCTCTAAGCGGTTTACAAAGTCAGCATATTGCCCCCAACAATCTGGGTCCTCATTTTACCCACCTCAAAAGGATGGAAGGCTGAGTCAACCTTGAGCCGATGAAATTCGAACTGCCAAAGTGCAGCTAGCAGTCAGCTAAAGTAGCCTGCACTATTGCACTCTAACCACTGCACCACCTTGAATAGGAGTTACAAACCATGTACAGCTTTATTATCTTACCAGCATGATAGGATATATTCAGTGTAAAGATGTATGGTGTAAGTTGGATGGGAACTCACTGGATATCACCTATCAGGAGAAATACTTTCCAGAAAATAAATGCTCAGACTTTTGAAGGTCAAAATAAAAGTAGCGAGCTGACTAGTCAAAGAGACTTAATCTCAGTCTAAGCATGGGTTATTGGCTCTTTCATAGAAATGGTGTTTAAATTTGGGGTTAATGAAAAAATTCACTTCATTATATCCAACTTGTGCAGAGAAATTCTCTATAGAAGGGAGATTATGTTGGGGAGTAGGGTGGTATATTTATGACTGCAAAGTAGCATAAATGTCACAGTAAATACAGAAAAACTGTTCACATTTGTTCAACATTAAAATGATGATGTCTTTTCTGCCTTCAGTTGTGTTTCTTAACTCCAGATAGAAGTTAACAGAAAAGGCAATAGTTATCTTTATCTTCTCATTATGGATGACTACCACTCCAGCTTTTCTTCTGCTGTAAACCTGGGTCCTGCATGAGCACACAGGTCATTCCATCATACTTCATATATCCTTCCAGGTGTATTAAATACCACCTGCCTACTCTTGCCCAGCCCCATCCCATCTCACAACACATTAAGAATGATTGGTCATTATCTTTCTCCTGACAGCAATGAAGAAAAACAAAGATTGAGGGAATTCATGAATTTCTTTCCTTAACTATGAAAGTATGCACTTCTCATAGCCCCATTACTATCAGTAATGAAGACAGCACAATTTATGTTGATACACTTTTCTGCCAGCCAAAGATTAGTAGATACTACCTTAACATAGCTGTCTGTTTGATTCTCATTCTCCCCCCCCCACACACACACACATAACAAATCAACTAAAGATTTACTGGCATTTTATTACCTAAATCTATTTCATGACACAATCCATCTGTGATGGATTGTGTCCACAAAGGGGAAGGTGATGTAATGGCCTACAACAAAGCAGCAGTTTCCCAGGAAGGAAGAAGCACATTCCAGGGAGGGAGGTGGGACAAGAGACAAAGCAGCCTGGAGCTGAATTAGTGACAGAGAAAGAGAGTTAGGATAGCCACTCCTTAGAACAGTGATGGCTAACCTTTTCTGGACTGAGTGCCCAAAGCACATGCCCCAAACCCCCAAAATGCAATGTGCACATGGCCCCCCTGCACGTGCCCCTCCATGCATGCATATGCAGCCCCCCGCACATGGTCCGCCCCTGCACATGTGCACCCTCCACATGCCCCACGCCCCCTGTGCATGCACACACAGCCCCTGCACGTGCCCCGCCCCCACACATGCATGGCAGAGACCTGAAGACCAGCTGGTCGGCAGGAAGCACGTGTGCATGTGCAGCAGAGCTGAACTGGGGTGATGGCTTGCATGCCATCAGAGAGGGTGCTGCATGCCACCTCTGGCATTTGTGCCATAGATTCGCCAACACGGGTCTAGAATCTTTCAGAATATATCTATTAGGGTGAGAGTAGTAGAGGTTTAGTCTGGCAAGATTCTGTCTATTTGGTATCAGCAAAACAGAACTAGATTGTTCTATGATGTTCTTATGTTGAATCTGACATTATCTCACACTAATGCTGCATATATCCTCATGGCTCCTGTAATGCTATCACCCTAGTGCAGCCCTCCGTCTCCAAATTTGAACTTCCATTATTTAGTCTATGTAATAGCATATATTTTAAGAATTAAAGGGACAACTATTTCCTTTTCTCACCATGTAGTCCATTAGTAGGAAAATCTGTACATGCCCTATGTAATCTGTATTTTTCATAAAAGTAATGACAACAGGCTTAGCCATAATTTCCAAGTTGTGAAGTATGTGCCAGGCATTCGTGTTGACAGCTTTGTTTGTTACTGTTTCTCAAACTTGGCAATTTGATGATGCATAACCTTCAATTCCCAGAATTCCCAAACCAGATTGGAAATCAAATCACTGGAAATCAAATGCTAACTTTTGGGGCTAGGAAGAATGCACAAAAGTTCAATCCATAGAACTGTAGATAAAGAGAAGATTGTTCCCTTTTGGCAACTTCTGCCCCAAAATTATTCCCATAGGGCTTTTTCATTTAGGATGTGGGTAGTAAACCCTCAAAAAGCAACCCAATATTCTCTCTTGGCTGAAGAATTCATTTATTCTCAGAATAAATTTACTTTGAGAGCAAAATCCAGGTGCCAGTTTGACCTCCAAAATAATGAGGTTCCCTGGGTACTAATTAAAATGCTGGTTTTATTTCTTTGCTAGTCAATAGCATAAACAGCAGGCCATCAAAATGCAAAGGGCTTGCTTTGGTGCACTGTGGATTCTCAAAGCCATTTTATAGAACACAAAGTTTGCAGAAGTACAGATTTATTCATTAGCTAATTGCATAATTCATAATTTACATATTTAAAATATGTGATATATTTCTCTGTGGACTTTGTTCCTTTACAACAGGGGTGTCAAACTTGCGTCATCATGGAGTCATCATGTGATGTATCGCAACTTTTCCCTCCTTCGCTAAACTGAGCGTGGGCGTAGCTAGCGTGTGACACATCCAGCCCGCAAATCGCGGGTTTGACTCCCCTGCTTTACAATGTAATAATACAGCTTCCCAACAGAGCACCTTCTTTCACTTGTATTTCACATCATTAATCTACTAAGGTTTTGCTGCCTAGTAATCCAAGAGAAGACATTGTTTATACAAGTATCTTGATTGTGAAAATCCTTCCCTGCTTACTTATTGTTTAGAGATGGTTTATAATTTTCTGGTGACAATTTAAGACATACTTGCATACTCAGGCTTTTTGTTAATCTGATATTTCAATATTTATCTGGTCTAATCTGGCCAGATCTTTTTGGTTTTAGTTTATTTTAGAATCTTGAATTGTTTTAGAAAGATTTAAAAAACATACAGATTTACCTATTTATGTTTTTTTTTTTTTAAAAAAGTTGCTTTTAACTTGAAAGTTTTTTCTCAACTGAAACCAGTAGTGGGTTGCCTCCGGTTCTATAGAACCGGTATTAAAACTGGCGGGAGGCTCCATCTACTGACCCCGATGTCATCAAAACGCTTCTGCACATGCACAGAAGTTTGTGCGCTTCCGCACGCACGGCCCCACTGCAAACCGGTAGTAAAGGTAAGTAGAACCCATCCCTGACTGAAACCCATATTTTATGTTATTTAAACAATGATAATGTGGGATTAATATTTTATAATAAATAATAACATTAGGAAATATAGTATTTCATGAGAAATTGTACTATGCAAAATACCTAATTTCTGTAAGGGAGATGGGGGTGATTTCTTTATGGGTTGGTTCTGTGCAATTGAATTTAGTGGAATTTAGAATATATATATATATATATATATATATATATATATATATATATGTATGTATGTATGTATGTATGTATGTATGTATGTATGTATGTAATGTATGTATGTATGTATGTATGTATGTATATATGTATATATATATCCCCTTTGAGATTCAGAAAATGGTTATTTCACTGCCAAAAACTGTTGAAATTTTATGGCTTAATTAATTGTAACAATTGACAAACAATTAAGTAGCATTGCATGACAGTAATGCTACTAATGGATAAATTCTCCTGAATTTATGCACCAAGCAAATAGTTCTTGGTTTGAAAGCATTGTTTTTTAGTATGGGGATAGACCAGTAGTAGTTCATGACCAAACAATGGCTCATGAACTCTTCAGCATTGGTTTGCATGCAAATTTCTGCAGTCTTCTTCAGATCTGTAGGAAAATTCAGAAACAGGGTTTAATCTAAGACTACTTTACTCTAAAATTCCACATAACATTTTATTTGAAATAAGTCTTATCATGATAGCCCCTTAAAGTATCTAGATGTGTTGTATGTGGTCATACAAGCCACCAGCTTTGTCTCCACTTAGAGACAAACAACCTACTCTCTTAACAAACAATTTGGTTTAGGACCAATACTCTTTATACAGTACTTTATATAAATGACCTTTGCGATCATATTATAAGCAACTGCATTCTCTTCGCTGATGATGTAAAACTTTCAACATCACCGACAATGCTGTTGTCCTTCAAAAAGATCTTGACTATGTGTCAGAATGGTCAAATAATTGGCAAATCCAAAGCTCAACCAACAAATGCTCTGTCTTAAGACATTGGCAAGAAAAAATCAGAACACAAAATACAAGCTAGGCAGATACAACCTCGTAGACAACCCTCACTCTGTCAAGGACCTTGGAGTACTCCTCTCTAATGATCTAAGTGCCAGAGCCCACTGTAAAAAAAAAAGACATTAAGAGTTGTTATCCTAATCTTGCGTAGCTTCTTCTCTGGTAATATTGTACTGCTAATTAAAGCATACAAAACATTTGCTAGACCAATTCTCATCTGTCTGGAACTCACAATGCATATCGGACATTAATACAATTAAACGAGTCCAGAGATATTTCACGAGAAGAGTCCTCTACTCCTCTGCTCGCAACAGAATACCTTATGCCACCAGGCTTGAAATTTTGGGCTTAGACAATTTAGAATTACACCCCCTTTGGTCTGACCTAAGCATAGTACATAAAATTATCCGTTACAACGTCCTACCTGTCAATGACTACTTCAGCTTCAACCACAACAATACACGAGCACACAACTTTAACCTTAGACTGTCTACTGTTGACCTCACCCCATTTCTAAGAGGTCTGTAAGGGACATGTAGGCACACCAACGTGCCTACCATTCCTGTCCTACCATTCCCTTTTATTCGTATCCATCATAATCATGTTTATACTTATATCTGTTATCTTATACACGCTTGACAAAATAAATAAATTAAAATAAAATAAATCAATAAAATTATCCAGATGCCTTCTTGTGTTTAAAACATACTTCTATACCTGGAGACAGGATTGATAAAAGTTGAAGCAAGAATTTGTATAGTTTCCTTAAATCTTTGGCTAAAACTTTTTTTTTCTCAAGGCCTTGCACCATTAATCCTCCAAGATAAATTTTCCTCTTCATGGATCAAGGCTTTTGAATCCAACCTTGTTAAACTAGGCTTTTCTCCTTGTTAAATACCGAATCCTGAGGCAAAGGGTAGAAGACTTAGAGAGAGCTCCATTGTTTTTGGCTCCAAATTCCATTGGCACGATGACATGCATTTCCATTAGCCATCCTGCATGATAAATATAAAGGATACCACTGGTTGGAAGGCTCTATCCTTGTGATTCTGGAGAGGTGGAAACCTCTGGACACGTCCTTCTTCGCTGCTCTTTTTAATACAAACATTTGAACAAAATTTATTTTCCCAATAATTAATTAGTTAATTAATTAATAATAATTAATTAATTAGGTATCCTGGCTGTTCTGACCCTCTTTAACTTCAGTGGCTGCTTAAAGACAAACAGGATGCCAAATTCTGATTTTAACATATATTTTATTTGTTATTATTGTATTCTAGAATTTTTAACTAGTTACTCAAGTATTTTTAATTGTACTGGTCTTTGTAATAATCATTCCATTGGCAAACATTTGACTCATTATCATGATAGTTAATAGCTGAATAACATCCACTTTGAATGAATAAAGGAAACATTTTTAATGAAATTAAAACAAAACTACATATATACATCACCTTACCATTTTGCTGTGCTTGGAAGCTGTGTGCGCTGGATGAGAGACAACAGGCTTTGGCTGAACCCTGGAAAGAACAAATGACTCTGGGTGCATGGAGCTTCAAAATCCAGGACTTTGACATCTCTAGTTCTGGATTGGTGGCACTATCCCAAACAGACCCAGTTAGTAACTTGGGATTCTCCTGGACCCACAGCTCCCTTCTTGAAGAACATTTGGCTATCTTCACACAACTCCAGATTATGCACCAGTTGCGGCCCTTCTTGGATCTGGAATTTCTGCAGTCAGCCATTCAAATTCTAGTTATCTAGTTATCTAGTTATCTAGTTATCTTGAACTACTGCAATGCACTCTACAGTGCTTCCAGGTACAATTGAAGGGGTGGTTGATAATAACCTATAAAGCCCTCCATAGCATAGATACAGGTTGCTTGAGGAAATCTTCATATCCTTGTGCCGGCAGAGAAGCATTCTGTGGATTCTGTCAATCAAGGAATTCTGGCTGACAAGGTCCAGGAGAAGAGCCTTCTCTGCCATGGCCTCTGCCTTTTGGAACATCTTGTCTCCTGGGGTAAGATTGGGTCCCACTCTCCTGACCTTCCACAAAAGCCTGAAGACTTGCTTTGTCAGTTGGCCTGGGGCCCTCAGAGGGACCACCATATTTGAGATGGTGAATAGAATAGAGTGGAATGGAGTGGAATGGAATGGAATGGAATAGAATAGAATAGAATAGAATAGAATAGAATAGAATAGAATAGAATAGAATAGAATAGAATAGGAGAATAGAGAATAGAATAGAATAGAATAGAATAGAATAGAATAGAATAGAATAGAATAGAATAGAATAGAATAGAATAGAATTCTTTATTGGCCAAGTGTGATTGGACACACAAGGAATTTGTCTTGATGCATATGCTCTCAGTGTACATAAAAGAAAAGATACATTCATCAAGAATCTTAAGGTACAACACTTAACGTTAGTCATAGGGAACAAATAAGCAATCGAATCATATTAGGAAACAGTCAATATAAGTTGTAAGGATACAAGCAACAAGGTTACAGTCATACAGTCATAAGTGAGAGGAGAACGGTGATAAGAACGATGAGAAGATTAATAGTAATGCAGACTTAATAACTAGTTTGACAGTGTTGAGGGAATTATTTGTTTAGCAGTGTGATGGCATTCGGGGAAAAACTGTTCTTGTGTCTAGTTGTTCTGGCATGCAGTGTTCTATAGAGTCGTTTTGAGGGTAGGAGTTGAAACAGTTTATGTCCAGGATTTGAGGGGTCTGTAAATATTTTTACAGCCCTCTTTTTGACTCATGCAGTATACAGATCCTCAATGAAAGGCAGGTTGGTAGTAATTGTTTTTTCTGCAGTTCTAATTATCCTCTAAAGTCTGTGTCTGTCTTGTTGGGTTGCAGAACTAATAGTAGATTCCACCTCCCCCACTGCACATCTTGCTTCTTTCCCTTCCGTTTAATTCTTTATTCTTTTAATCATAATTTTATATTCTTATTGTTATAGTGTTATCTCTTTTAATGTTGTAAGCCATCCAAAGTCAATTTGTGACCAGATGGGTAGCAATAAATTTCATACATGCATACATACATAGTATCAAATAGATCAATCTCAAATCAATAACTAGGTTTTCTAAATTTAGCCCTTGGTCTGAAATCATAATTCCCTGCATGATATAACATTCTTTCATTCAAACAAGAAGCTGAATGATGGGAAGAAATAATTCCATATGCTCCCAAAGGATATTGAAGAGGTCACATTAGAGTCACACTGTGTCTCTGAAAATAAAAGACCTGGAGCTATCTACTAGGACATCTGGATACCCTCACAGGCAGCTCTTCCACGGAAATACTTCACACGTCTCAGACAAGCTTGAGGTACTCTGGACTTCACTTTGCAGAGGAAAAAAAGAGACAGATTACAAAGAGGCATTTTATAATGTGCTTTTTCCTTGATTCCATTTTGTTTCTATGTACAACTGATTATGTCTGAAAGTACAGTGGATTAGAAAGTGACAGCTACATTTGTCCCTTTAGCTTTTAAAGTATGGCACAATAAGATTGTCTTCTGCAAGAACATAATTCTTCTGAATGAAAAAGAACAGAGCAATCTGGTTCATCTGAAGTCAAACAGTTGGTGCACCTAGCTCAGCATGGAGCTACAGGCCTTTCATTCACAGAAGCAAGACATTATTTGACGCTATCAACTGGTAATGAACATGTAGCTTTGTTTATAGCATCTGTGCCACTTTCTAGCCTGCACAGTTCTGAAAGCTATTTTCAGAATAATAAAAGCCAGGCAGTGCTTGACATCCAGCTAAAAAGACATGGCAAAGAAGAAACAGGGGATGAAGAGGGGAAAAGAACAAGGATCTCATGATTTCTCATTTTTTTTCAGCTGAAGTACTCTGGCAGAGGTCTTCTTTGAAGACTAGAGTAAAACAATATGCCCTTAAAATCATAGGTAACTCCTTTTTCCTTCACAATTTGCAACCAGTTTATTTTTTAATCCCCAAATAGAGATGAAAACATTGTTTTCCTGTTATTCTTCGGATTTGTAGTACTAATAAGCATCGGCTAATGATAATTAATGGAGATAACAATTTCTTCATATAGGAATCAGTACACGTGAACCAACCATTCACCAAATACACCAGAATTGATTTTATTGAAAACCTTTTTACTTTAGGGTTATTCTCTGACAACTGTTCAGTTAGGCTGTTAAAGAATTATGGAACCAGATTCTGGTACAGAAGGTGCCAAGATGTTTTGAAGGCTTCTCCCCCCACCTCCATAAAAAAATCAAATTTACTGAATTGTGCTCATGAAAGTTCCACAAATAAAAGAAGCTATGAATAATTTGGTTTATGGCAGCCAGTTGTAAAACTATGATTCAGAAGAAGGAATTGTTACTGTCTTGGATACCCTGACAAAAATTGATTTAAAATATACCACTTTCCTTAGCCTTGTGAAATCCCCCAAATACCTTCTGGTTATTAAATATTGATGGTCATGAATCTAACAAAGGGGATAAGGGTGCTGATCTGAATGTGGGAGTTCTTTTAAAAGATGCTTTGTGATCAAAACAATTTTGGAATTAATTTCAAATTCATAGCTGCAATGTGACACATAAACAAATAAGAACAGTCACTGAAACTGCATTGCTTGGCATTCAAAATAAGCCCATCCTGTTGTATTCAGTGTTATTTGTGCATTACATTTTGAGAGCTTTTTAGGTAACTTGCAAGCCTCTTGGGATCTCTTCAAACCCCTTGCAAATCAGTAAACTTTAACAAGATGCTTTGATGAGACTTCCACCATACAAGCATTTAGGATCTGCTCCTTCTTTGTTGCTATATCAAAGAACTGGACTGCATTCCTTCCTTTGAACATTTCCAAAGGTCCGTGAAGCAGGGAAATTGCTTTAGCAATGCCTCTGTGGTTTTTCTTTTGGCCAGAGATCAATTGTGGGCTGTGATAATCAAGAAAAGGTGTGATTTGAACATATCTCCATCCAGAAAACACACTAACAGTCCTTATTTCTTAGATTTGTATGCTGCTTTTCTTCTAAGAGCTATAGCAGTACATATAATATTTAGCCCTCCATTTTCCTCCAGTAACCACCTCATAATTGAGCAGAGAGTGGCTGCCTCAGAACTATCCAGTTAGCTGGCTGAAAACCTGTGTATCCCTAATCTAGCCTCAATATATTTTATTTATTCATCCAATTTACTGTATGGCTACTCATTTATTTCTGAAACACAGGGTGTCAAACAAACAAAAGGAATTATATTAAAATCAACTGAAACTGTATCAAGGCTCAATACAACTACAACCCATTAGACAGATGCTGGAGCTCCCAAATTAATGTCCAATGCTACAGAGACAGATCAGCTTGACCTTGCAAAGGGCAATAGAGTAGGAGCCATCTGCATTGCAGGACATATTTCCCCTGTATTTCCACTGAACAAGTCCCATTACAGAGAAAGTGTATTTCCATGAACTCAATAGATGATATTGTTTTATTGATAGTACTTGGAGCTTGCTCACTTGGCTAGTTCTGGTGGGATGGGCAAAAATCATTGGGGAAAGCCAGTCTCACAAATAATCTTTCATGCTATGTACGACTTTAAGGGTGAAAACCAACACCCTAATTTATAGACAGAAGCCTGATGGGAGCCAGTTCAGCTCATGTTATAGTTGTGTTACATGGATTTACTGAGGTATACCCCAAACTCAACCAGCTGGACCAACTTCTGAATGCTCTTCAAAGACAGGCCTTGTGTACAACTTTTTGTAACAGCCCAATTGGGAGTTCTTAAGGCATGGGTAACCATAAGCAACACCTCTTGATCCAGGAATGGTTTCAATTGACACACAATTTCTACTTCTGAAAAAAAATGCTTATTAGCCATGGCTACCACAAGCTCTTTGAACAGAAACCATAAATCCAACAAGAACCTTCTGATTGGACCCTGTCTTTGGGGAAGGGAATTTAGTACCAGTTAAGATTAACAGTAGTAAATCACTGGATCTGGAGGACTCCTAAAATCCACAGTCAAATTACTTCTACATATCCAGTCCAAACTACTAGCCTTCTTCCAACAGTTCATTTTCCTCCTTCTTTAATTTGCTACCTAATAAGAATTGGCTACCTTACCTGCAGTGGGACAATTATTTCTGGAACAGTCCCTTGTTGATTCATCTTAGTTCTGCAGTGTCAGACATCACAGAATAAGGTTAAATGGCCATAATGATGTAATTCATTGCTGACCATGTTATTATTGACAGTTATTACTTAACCAAAATAAAAAAACCTGTAAAATAGGGTAATTGTTAGGGACCTCCAAAAATTACCATTCAAGAAATGTAAATTGATTGAAGAGATTTATTGGTGACATTTATGTATGACTAGTGAAGCCTCCTTCAGCTTCTGCTGAAATCACTCCTGCTGGCTTATATATTAATTGCTCATAGGGAGCCTCACTTGCTAGAATTCAAAATCCAGGCATACCATGCTACACAAATCCCATTAGTATATGCAGGTAAAATATTGGTATTATTTCTTTTCAAAGGAAATTGTGGGTATTTTATACTGCAATCTCTGGGGTCTTCAAGCAGATAATTAGCTCACTGGTAGCTATTATTGGTTCTGAAATGTAAAGTTTATTACTGAATCTTCATTGCTAGAGTAATTTTGTCTGCTCTGTATCATAGGGTATCTTGGATAGGAATACAAAATAATTTTGTCACAAATTCCATGGGAAGAAAATGCACGCATTTCTCTCCTGCTGGCCTTCACAATGGGATAAAAACTAGCATCAAAGTGTGTATGTTTCCTATTTCCTTGCTTAGTACTGAGAAAGAAAATGAATACAAATAGCAGACATTCTGTTTGAAAAAAGAGCCTTTAGGAGAGTGCATCAGAGAAATTTGTTTAAAATACTGTAATAAAACCTGAAATAAGCAACTTACATTAACAATTATGGTTAGGGAAATTTGGAAAGTATCTAAAAAGGCTCCAGTCTCCATATGTTAGTTGTAGTCAGTATAAACAGTTAATGAGATTTCTCTGCTTCTCTTTAATTTGTAGGGAAATCAAGCAAGTAGCAGATTAGAACATTGTCCTACTAACGTTGAAAGTAAAAACAAGGTTTTTAGTGATTCATAATTCCAATTTACTGCTAGTGTTTATTTTCTGGATGGATGAGAGCTGAGTCAAGTTTGAGACAAGATTGATAATAATGTGACTAAGTGTAGACAATGATGTAGCACAGAGATGCATGTTGTTTAATGTTGTTAACCTTATATCTATCCCATCTTCACATATAAATTCCACAACTCTTCTCAAAATCTAGAGAGTTTTAATATATTTTGTTAATATATTTTATATCTGGGCAAGAATGGCAGAATATTATTTCTCAAGAGACTGATTTTTTTTAGTACCAAATAAGCAGATATTATGTATAGTTTGGTAATGGGAAAAGTCATATTAACATTAATAGCAATAATAAATGAATGTTTGCTTGAATCTATTTTTTTATTTTTGGATAATGAACTATCCTTCAGGCATGTTTTGGACAATACTTGATTTATACAAACTGGTTGTTTCTAAAGTTGTTTTTTTTTTATTCATGAAATGTTAGATTGCCTGATTTTGTTTTCTTTAACCATTAAAATTTTCTGGAGTTCCTAACTGGATCAGAAAATGAGATACATCACTTCAAGCAGATATATGGAATGATTGTGTGTGTGTGTGTGTGTGTCCTGGGGAAGATCCCAATGCCATTTGGGATTGTCCTTTGTAATTGGTAAATGTGTAACCCAGATTCAGGAATGAAAATACTATGTATAGGGAAATAAATATAACAAGTTATGACACATTCTAAAAACCTATTTCTATATCTTTATGTTTTCACTATTTATTATAAAGTTTTTAGCTAAGCATTTAATTTGTTTTCAGCCTCTTGTTCATCTACATGGCATTTCCCAAAGCTGGGAGAAAACCAGAAAAAAGAAAGAACTTTCAAACAATGTTTGCCCATCAGGAGGTTGACTTTGAGTAAGGCACAAATCACAACTGATGGAAACCTGCAGTGAAGGCAACTCAAATGCAACAGGTGCGACTTTCAGGGATTTAGGCACAGCAGACCCTTATGATTCTCTCCAGCATAATTGCAATGGCAAAGTCTGGCAGCTGGATTCTGCATATGCTAAGAGCAACCTTCTGTGGACCACGATGCAAATGTCAGAGTGAGAAAAGGGCGAAATAGTATGATGTTCAATATTTCAATATTGCCGCGGCCCACCAAACAATGTTTACAGTTAGTACAAAGCATATCTGATATTAAAAGGGCATATTGCAATATTTTATCCTTCCTACTCTGCCCTTCAGAAGGTTGAGGTGTCCTTTCTAAGGCTATAGATTTGATGGTATCAATAATATGCATCAAGGAGGCAAATATTTAGCAAATCACTAATGGTTTAGGCATGTTTCTGTAAGCTTCAGTAAAAAAATTGCTAATATATCCTGAACGCTCCTCCTTCATCGCCCTTTAAAAAATGATGCTAAGATGAGGAACATGTTTGAATGCTGGGAAAAGGAGTTAAAACAGATGCTTGTCCTACTTACTGATAGCACTGCTCTCACTTTATGCTGCTATAAAGAATTGTTTATTTAGTGATTCTTGGTGTTTTTTATCCAAATGAGTGAGAAGTATTACTTTATTCTCCTAGTCTAATTCTGAGGCTTTTGTCAGATGTTCCATAGACCCAAATACATATATAAACATAATATCAGTGTAACAGCTGAAAAAAGCTTTTTTTCCCAACCTTAAAAGATTATTAAGAAAACAAGGAACAATGTGGTATCTATGACAAATGTTATGCTAAAATGTTAGGAACGTTTAACATTCACACTGCCCATGACTCCTTAAAAAGATTGAATGGGAGCACAAATGGGAGCACAAAGATTGAATGGGAGCACAAAGGAAGCTGGACCTTCCACAAGCAGAAAAACGAAGGCAGCAAAGCTCAGGAAAATTAAAGAGGATTAGAAATAGATGACAATGCTATTATAAAATGTGATTCAGCAAGATATACTTCATCTGCTAGCTTCCTTAAATGCCACTTTCAGCAGCCAGTGTAACACCTATCTTCCTCTATCCTTAATCTTCAAGGTTATTGTTTCCATCCATCTATTCCTTTTCCCTGCCCCACACAACTAATTGGCCTGTATCTCTCTCCTTGGCTCAAAACAAAAGCCATCCAGTCTTTTGGTGCATGCATCGGCCTCAATAGCCATCTAGATACCCATTAATTTATTCTGCCTTTTCATTTTTCTGCTTCCCTCCAGGAATTAACACAGCACTTATCACCATGATATCTGAAATCTAAAATGACAATAAAAGAATCAATTTGCCAAATACATTTCATTCATAAAAGTGAAAGACATTAAAGTAGGTTAAATGACAATAGATAGGGCCCTGTGCCACAGATAATCATATTAGGAATTAAATTTAGGACTTTAAAGCAGGAGGGCTTGAAAATGTTAATTACTAGGCCAAATCTTTCCTGTATTCCCTACTTATATGAGCAAAACTGAGTTACCAGAGCTATTTGTGTCTGTATATTTAGACTCTCATTAAAATTGGAAATGGTGCCATAAGAATTCACAAATAGAATGAAATTCCAAATTAACCTGAATAGTGTCTATTCCTTGAACGGTGAATGATTTTTTTAAAAAAGGTAAATATGAGCAAGAAAACTGAAAATGAGAGGCAGTTTTGTGTAATGGTTAAGGTGAAGGCCTAGAAACCAGGAGATTAGTTTAGCTTCACTTCAGGCAAAATAAGAATGTAAAAATAAAAGTGAACTGTACAGATCTTACATGTGTATGTCAAGGTGCTCAATATTCTACAGTGATTAAATTAATAACTAAAATTGAATTAAAATGTCTTTATTGGACATTTGATCACAAGAAATCCTGGGAAAAAAGGCATGGAGAGCATAATGGTATGTGGAAATGACCTTGGGTGATTGGGGAGAAAAAAATGCTACCAGGTTTTCATATCTTATATATCCCAAGCTTTGAGAGCAAATTTCCAGATCCCCTCTCATATAACCTGGAGTTTGAGGTTCCCCAGTCATTCCTCCCAGCCTTCTTACTTCAACCATGCAACTCTGAATCACACTACAGATCAGATCAACATTAAAATCTGGGAGCAGGTAGAAAAGCTGTTGATGTCTTTGATTGGATTAGGGCCAGATGAATGATTTCCAGGGTTATCATCAAGGTACCATTGCACCTTTCACAGTGAAGAGAGGATAGCTATTACACAACAGATAATTGTGTATTATCCGTCATTTATATTGACTGCACACTTTTGATTTACAGGACACCTCATGTGATCACAGGGAGTGATCATCAGACAATAGGAGCTACACAACTAAATTTTGTTCTCACAGCCTCAGTCTATTTCTTCTGGGAACTCAGAAGGGTGGGATGAGTCTGAAGGGGGGTGACTTTGCCTTACAGTAAAGTAGAATTATGTCTTCTGCTCATGTTTCCTGGCTAGTTTACCTGGAAAGGTTGAGTGTGCTATTTAGTGATGCTATACTATTATTTGAAGATGCTTGGCCAATTCTGTTTATTATTTCCTTTGTGTTTTGGGGGTGCTTTGAAGATGAAAATGGGATTAGGAGACATTGCCAGAATTCAGCCCTTTATTTTATTTTTGAGTTTTGGTGTCATGATCTCATAATGCTGAGAAGCTACAAATGTGGAATTGAGAGACTACAGGTACTGGCTTATCATTGGCAACAAACCAGAACAACATACCACCCACCCTGTGGAACATCATATCCCACCCCCCACCATACCATGAAGTGAAATTGGCTCAATCCTTGATATTCTTCATGAAGTCCCTTAAAACATGGTTGTGCCAATAGGCTTTGGAATTTCAGGAATTGGTGAATTTATGAGAATCACAAATCTGTGAGATGGGCATCTATATAAATATGATATATAAACAAATACCAAGAAATTTAGTAGCTAGCTTAAAATTAACATGTAAAACAGCATTTCAAACTAGATCCTCTTCAAATGCATCAAATGATAGCTCCTCAATTCTCTGCTATCACAGTCTTTGAAAAGTTGCTGGCTAGGATTGATGGTCAAGAATAGTATTCTGCCCCCCCACCCCCACCCCACCCCAGGCAAGAAATCAGGAGACTGTGAATTCTACTCCCACCTTAGGCACAAAGCCAGCTGAGTGGCCCTGGGCCAGTCACAATAAGGTGGTTGTGGGTAAAATAGGAGAAAGGAGTATTACTGTAGCTATGTTTGCTGTCTTGAGTTATTTATAAAAACAATAAATGCAACATTTAAAAGACCTAAAAATATAAATCTAATCTAAATGATAAAAGTGGCAGCAACAGCCTCAAAATAACAGATGTGAAGCCGTTTATTATTATTCCCTACATTCACTGCTTTAAAGTTAGATTTGATAAGAACCGAATCACAAATGAACCCAAGCAAAATACAACACATGTTCTAATTTGTTCATTAAATAAATATGAAATGTAATTAAACAGCTAGTTAATACCACATTAGCTTGAAAGCAAGCTCCATACTTTTCTCCTAACAAGGTTGTATAAATCTTGGGAACATTTACACGTAACAATATTCTCCACTGGTACTCTGCATACAGAGAGCAATGATAGTTACTTGTGCACCTCACCCTTTTATTATTATTGAATAAATGAAGTGGACAGAAACCATTCTAGAGAAATCCAGATCTGTCAAAGAATATGTGTCTTAATACTCCAGAAAGGAAATTCAAGTTCAGTGAATAAGAAGAACCAATTATTCAGAAACAAACAAAAATGGAGGCAAACAGAGAGACACAATACAAGATTGTGCCATAAAGTCACACATCTTGTAGGTGTCTCTGTACTTTCAGCAATCCTCAAGTGGTTTTTAAAAAATTCCTTGACTATTTGTGGTATTATTATTATTAGCATCAGCTAACTGGAGGGGGATAAACTAGTGAAATTGTTTTGAATTGACTGAATGCACACTCATGTTTCTATTCCATCGCTTATGATGGCTTTCAGTTTTACACTGAAAGCATGTTAGAAGGTGAGTTTCAATATGCAGAATCTAAGTGTAGATGAACCAAACAAAATCTGTATTTGAACCAAATGTAACTTTTTTGCAGGCCTGCCAGCAAATGATCCTTTCTAGTGATCATGATGGATAATAGGGAGCCAGTTTGGTGTAGTGGTTCAGCATCATGCTAGAAACTAGGAGAGTGTGAGTTCTAGTTTATGCACAAAGCAAGCAGATGATCCTGGGCCAGTCACTTTCTGTCAGCCCTAGGAAGGAGGCAATGGCAAGCCATTTCTGAAAACGTTTGCCAAGAAAACTATAGGGAATAGTCCAGGTGGTCATAAGCAGGGAAAAACTTACTCGAAGGCAAAAAAAAAAACACCCCACCATCTCCACAAAAGATAATTAGCTCAATGAACTATATTCTAATGAAAAACTAAGGCTAAAGTCTAATGAAATATATACATTAAGTATATGGAAAAAAGAAGTGTATGTAAATTTAAGAGCATGCTAGGGTAGATCGAAATAAAGAGATGCCAAAGACCAGGAGATCAGTATAAGAATGGTGGATAAAATGCTAAGAATCAAGACATAAGTTTCCATGGATCAAAGACTGACCAAAAATAGCTAAATAGCTAAAAGCTCAAAGTGTGATCTAAACTATGACAATATTTTGGGATACGATTGGTGCAAAACAGCTGATTGGACTCCAACTTCTATAAAATAGATGAAAAGAAGCTCTGAGTAAAAAGTATAAGCAGGGAGAAATGTGTGAAGTGTAATGCTCAATTCTATGGCCTGCTATTTTATTTGCTGTTTTTTGCCTGCTACTTCTCTTGCCACCTTTTCCACACTGGGAAATCTTTCTGGAATCAAGACAACTTTTGGTAAGTATCTGATACCGGTGTAAATATCCTCTGTGCTTACAGTAGTTGGAAAAATATTATTGATCAATAATGTATACTTGTAATTAGTTTTGTTGGAAATGAGAAATGTATTAAATGAATGCAATTGTTATGCTGTGTTTTTATTTTATTCTGAAAGAGGAAGAAATAAGATCTCTATATTTTCCCATTTCCAAGAATGTAGAAGGTAGGCAATCAGAAGAGAGGGCACATGGAAGGAGAAACTTTGAATAGGAGTTATTTTGAGCTTTGAGACAATTTTGAGACTTTGGGGAAACTTTGAGCTCCTAACTTTGGAACTGGAATCTAATCTAGGGTGGATAAACCGCTGTGTCTCCTTTCCAGGATGAGAATATGAATGATATGCTTTAGAAAATTCCTAACTCTATTTTCCTTCAATAAAACAAGCTTAGACCATGTTAAGAAACAGTGTCATGAAACTAAGTAAGCTCTGGTTGAGGAAAAATGAAACTTGTACAATTGAGAGGGTCTGGCAAGATTGGATTGTGAGTTGCATTAAACCATAACTTCGACTAATCCCAGCAATTTAAAGAGGTTTCACCTTACAACGTGAGATATGGGGAAACAATCTCAGCATCTTCATAGCTGAATCCTTTAAAAAAAAGGTTAGAAAATGCTGATAACATTGAATTGCTGAAGATTGAGTTTATGCATTAGCTAATGCACACTAGAGGCAACCATAGAGAATCTGCATGAACCTGAACAACATTATTGATTTTATGATAGGTAGTATTAATATTTTTTCTCTTTTGTTTCCTCGGCTTCCTTGTGTTTTGTCTAGTTTTGCAAGATACAGAATACTAGTTATAAGTTGATATAGATAAAAGATCATCAGCACTAGTATATCCCTCCCTTACTTAACAAATATATTTGTACTAACTCTAACATTTGTGATGTGATTTTAACAATGTGATTTCCAATTGTGACTCAGGATCAAAGTTAGGTATCAGCATCTTTCCCCACTTACATTGAGAATGAATCTGACGCTGCTTCTCCAAGAATTGTAGAATAAGGAAATGAGGCACAAATCAAAGTGCAGTATCAATAAAGGAGAATATTTGTACAAATGAAGGCAAATATACGTATCCCAAGATAATATTGTAGAATCCAATCTGGGTCATTACTGAGGTTTAGTTTTCCGAGTTTTTTTTTTTTAATTTGATTTATATGCTACCCTTCTCCGAAGACTCAGGGCGGCTTACAATGCGTTAAGCAATAGCCTTCATACTTTTGTATATTTATACAAAGTCAGTTTATTGCCCCCAGAATCTGGGTCCTCATTTTACCTACCTTAGAAAGGATGGAAGGCTGAGTCAACCTTGAGCCTGGTGAGATTTGAACTTGCAGTAATTGCAGGCAGCTGATGTTAATAACAGTGCTTTAGTCTGCTGCACTACCAGGACTTGTGCTGGAGCCCATCCTCAGGAAACTTCTCTCTACTAGAATGTGTGCTTTTTTATGTGGTGCCTGGTTGGGTGTTCTTCCTATTGGTTGGTTGGTGTGTTGATGGCTGGCTATTGGCTGTTGTTATTGTTTCCTTGTGCTGGCAAATCCTTGGCTTCTAAGTACCTGATAAGTTGGTGGTAAATCAGCAGTCCTGTTAGCTGACAAGGGGCCCGTTTCCAAGTTTCAACCATTTCACTGGCCATCTTTGTACCAGTTCGGCCAACAATCTTAGTAGCTGCAAATAAGGACATACATTCAATTTTGCAGCTATTAAGATTAAGATAGATTAAGATTAAGATGCAGCTATTAAGAGTCATTTTGTAGGGGAGGTGGCAGCATGAAAATGTAATAAATGAATGAATAACTAAAACATACTTCCACTGGTGAAAATAATGGGAATACAAATAAATATACTAAATTCTTTTTTCGATTTTATATTTGGCAAAATTCAAAGATAGATAAAATGCTGTTATAACTTTAAATACTCACGAATGATAAAAACAGTCTAATAATAGTGGCAGGAAGAATGTTTATGATTACAATATTGCCTGAAATATGTAAAGTATATAAGCCATTTGACAATTCAGGAAATATAAAAATCTGGTGTAAGAATGACCATATCCAATCACTTTACTTTTGCAGCAGTGAAAGAAAGTGATTCTACTACAGTGAGAGATGTAACTGGCCATCTTTATCAGCTATCAGGAAGGAAGGAAGGAAGGAAGGAAGGAAGGAAGGAAGGAAGGAAGGAAGGTTGGTTCATTGTTACTATAGAAAGTAAATTAGGATCCTTTGCATAATGAACATTTTCTGCTCTATTTTTTCCTTTGTTCTAACTTTTTCCATCATAAGGTATCTGCATATGATTGAACAGTAGGTGTGGCTGTGAAATGAGATAAAAATCATTCTTTTGATTTTTGATTCCCTCCTCGTCCTCCTGATTCTCTGCTTCCCCCTCCATAGTTTTGTAGTGACAGCAGGAGTTGCCATGGCAACATAGCACAAAGCCATCTTCTTTTGTGGTTAGAAATGTTGAATAGCTAAAGAATTGACTGGTGTGGGGGGGACTGCAGGCAAGAGGGTACCTGAGAATTGGGCTAAAAATAGAAAACTTAATAATGGAACCATTAAGGAGGAACCATCTGGGGGCTTCATTGTGTCTAGCCCTTTTCCTGAAGCCTTATTAGGCCACTAAGTGTAATCTTTTGATTCTGAGACGGGAGGAGGAGGAGGAGGAAAGAAGAGTGAGGGAAGTTGTTTTCTTTTCAATTGTAGGCAGAAGGGTGACACAGTGGGTGCCCATCTTCCGTTACTGTACTAATTATCTGCCCAAATTTAGATTAATAAAAGGCAATTTTCTTTCAGAAGTAAAGAAATCTCTATTTTTTTCTTTAAAATGGATACAGAGATGTATTTATTACTAAGCTATATACTACTAGAGCAGGATGGGTTCTACTTTCCTTTACTACCAGTTCGCAATGGGGCTACGCGCGCATGTGCAGAAGCGTCCTGATGACATTGGGGTTGGTGGGCGGAGCCTCCTACCGGTTTTATTACTGGTTCTATAGAACCAGTCCTAACCGGGGGCAACCCACCACTGTATTAGAGTATTCTATACTTTGTATGTTTTCACCATATGAAATAAATTAGTACTGTTATAACATTGCCTTTGATAGCCAATTTGGTCGAGTGAATTATGATCATGCTTTTCCTCACTGACAATCTGGAAATTCAGTGCATCATTCCACTAGGGAAGAATTTACAGGTCACAAACATGTGTTACAACAAATGTGCAACTGATTTTATGTCAGCTTTGTATGCTGAATATTTAAATCTGCTGTCATGATAAAAAGTAACATTTACCACTTTATGGTAACCAACTTTTAATCAATTTATTGTGTTTCATGATAGCCACAGGCACAATTTGCATTTTTCTCACTCAAAGTGAAATTCAGCATGTTCAAGTATGAACATTACACAGGGGGCTGGAAACAAGAAAAATGAAGAATTGGAATGAAGAACCAGCTCATTTATTAGCCCATAGCTTTCTAAAAATAATAAATATGTCGGGCATATGATAGAAAAGAATGCCATGCCTTAAGAATTATGAAGAACATATTCAAAAGGTTTAGCTCAGCATATAACAAAATGAGGAACACACACGAGTTAATTAAGCAGGAAGGAATCTTCTGTGTCATCTTCTAATACTTGGCATGGAGATTCTCCACATAGTGAGGGAGGTCCTTGAGGTGAGCAAGTTACTCTTTCCATCAAGCTTTCCAGCAAGTTTTAGAAGACTGTTTGGTACAGCTCAACACCAATTTTGTACCTTATATGAACCAATAGAAGCATTTGAATGTCTATGGAGATTCTCCCAAAGGTGCTTTTTTTCAAGAAGCAATTGGACTTTCTATATGAACCAATAGAAGCATTTGAAGCATTTCAATCATCAATATAATTTCTTACACACACAGTCACCATCACCTTATCCTTTCTTCTTATATGAATACCTATGGATTTTCTTGAAATTATTTGTAAATCTTCAGTTTTCACAACAAAGTGGTTACTACAATATGAGTTATAAATTATTGAGGTAGGTATATACAGTATTATACTTACTATAAGTATTCCTATGAATATTACTGTTATAAACTCATAACTAATACTCACAAAACATGAGTATTGCAACATCTGAAGTAGCTTTTTAACATGTAGTTAAATTGTGTTGAAATTAATGAATACTGAAACTGGTAGAACTGATAACAATCTCAACAAATAATCATGCTACTGGAAAGTCTCAAAATATTTAAAATTGGATATCTTAAAATTACCTTTTTGAATCTAAGAGAACTGGACAAGTCATTTACAATTTTTTGCTGTTATTCCTTTCAGTTCAATCAAATATTAAGGAAATTAGCAAGTTCTTCAGTTTCATCATTTTGCTTCCTGTTATATTTTCTAAATTTTGAATGGGAATCCTACCTTGGGCCATTTGAAATTCTATACTAGGTTTAGTGAACCCAACGTAGCTCTGTTTAAAAAAAATCAAAGCATAAATTATTGCTTTTGACTGCTTTAGAACAGCTGCTGTGCTAATGCCATATACTGTATGAAAAACAATGGGAAAAATTCAGCCATGACTAGGAAGTGGTTGCTTTGGTCTGTCTTAACCGATAGAATTCCCATTTAGGAAGAGTTATTAACTTATGAGACATAAATAGTTTATAAACATTTTATTTATTTCAGAAGTTATTTTTGAAAAATCGCCATTGGTTATTTTAAGTAGAACACGACAAATTCAGATGTGCATTTACTGATTCATCCTTTTATTTTTTTTTAAAAAAAGGCTTAAATATGCTTTACTACAGCTTGATCATAATGTCACCTACTTCTCACATTAATTATTCATCCTGTTCTATTCCTCTAGAAATGCCAGAAGGATTCCAAGGCTACTTCTGATCAGAATGGCTCCTGTTGCCAAAAGAACACAGCCCCATATTTTATAAGTGGCGTGCATAAGGCTAGCATCCATGTGATGCCCTACAAATGCATTTCACTTCAACTCTCTCATAAATCCCAATCAGGTAACACAAGAAAACTTTAGATAATGTAACAACTTAGTTGTGGATTTGTAAATCCTCTTCAATTGCCACATTAAAAAAAAAATTGCAGATAAAATAATAAAATTTTAGAAACAGGAACTACTTTGTTTCTTTGTTTGTTTATTAAATTTGTTTGCTGTCCATCTGGTCACAACTTTTGCGACTTTTATTTTATCAAATTTGATTGGATTTTATTATTTACCTTAATAGCACTATATTATAGTGTGGTGTACTCCTTATATACTATAAATTTTAACATGATAGTATCTGACTTTTTATTTACATGATGGGGGAGGTGTGTGTGTGTGTGTGTGTGTGTGTGTGTGTGTGTGTGTTTGTTTGTTTGCATTTTCTGTATTTCTTTCTCTTTTGTATGTATGTATCTTGGAATTATGTCAGTGCAGGTACCTGACATTTATCACCTGGGCAAATTCTATATTGCTGCAATAAAAATAAGGGAAAACTGGTTGTACAAATACTTCTGTTTTATTTATCACTTTAGAATTTATGCTTTCTTTTAGACATATTTTTGTTTTAGATTATATATATTTTAATTCATAATATTTTAGATTTACACTTGCACAGAATCAATGCATCATTATAGCAGTATCATCATGATCATCATCATTTTAGCCATTTTCTATCCATTGCAGGATGAAGGCCTCTTCCGCAATTTTCCAACCAATACGGTCCTGAGCTTTCTTTTGCCAATTGGGTCCACAATAGTTGCTGAATAGCCGTGTATATCACATTAAAATACTAGCATAACAAAAATCAAGTAATGTCTAATTAGCAGTATATATCACATTTTATATGTTATTTTCTCTTTTGATTTTACTTTGATAATTTTAAAATTTTTTGCTGGTAATCGACTGAATAGAATACACTATTGTCCCAAAGGTGTTTTCTAAAAGGCAAGTGAACTTTCTTATTTTTTCTTGATATTTCAGTGAACTGAAGAAGCTTCTTTGATGAGAAGCAAAATGTCTTCAAGGAAAAGCAAGGTCTAGTTGTCTTTTGAAAAAGCGCCTTTGGGACAACCATGACCTGGATGACTGAGAATCTCCATAGATATTTAGTTTCATCAGTCCATCTTGTCACTATTTTATGGTCTGCTTTCAGTTGAAATAATGTAATAATTTAATTTAATAATAATAATTTAATAATAATTTGTGTGGTAATAATTTAATATATAAGGCTTAACATTCAGCAATTAAAACAAACCTAATTCCTATCTATCTACCCACCCACCCACCTATATTGTATCTACCTTTTTATATACATAGTCTTTCCAAAGAAGTGTTGCAAGAATTAACATTTTTATAAAGAATTGTATCCTTGTCCATGGCATTGTACATGTTAAAGGACAAAAATAGAAGAATACCCACCATTGACCATTTCTTCACTGAATAGATCCAATATTGTTCAATGTCTTTTCTGTGATTACTTAAAATTAAAAATCCATACAGTGCTTAAAAAGAAAAACCTTCAGTGCAGCAGTGAAATCTGGCCAGATCTATCTGGCTCGCGTGAACCAGTAGCGCTGGGAGCGGGAGGCTCTGCCCACCCACCGGGGCATCATTTTGTCCCATTTTTGATCCTCTGTGCATGAGCAGAATGTTCTGTGCATGCGCAGAAGAGGCATGCACACACATAGTATGCATGCGCTCTAGCGCGCTCCTGTTCCTGAACCAATAGCGAAGATAAGTAGATTTCACCACTGCTTCAGTGGATCAGTAATTGGTAATGGTTAAATGAGGCACTAAATTGTTCATTTTAGGACTTTGATTTAGTTTGTAAAAAAAGCAATGTTTTAAACCTATAATCTATTTTCAGTTTACATTTATGTAATGTAATGGTCTGCACATGTTCAAAAACATTGTTCTTTACTACCATTTCACGTTCTGTAGGTAAATTTTAGCCATAATCCGAGCCATATTCTAATTATTTGCAACTGAAATTATATCTTAATTAAGATATAGATCAGATTTTTCTGTTAATTAAGCATTTGTTTTAAAAATAGATTTTATACATGACAAAAGTATTATGTTCATAGCATGTTTTATGTGAAGATCTTTCCAAATTTATACATAATTAGAAATTTACATCCGTGTCTCAATGAATTTCAGGAACACAGAAAGTGGATGCCCATAGAATTCCTTTCAACAATGCCAATCTTGGGGAGGAAGAAAACAATAAACATTTCAAATTTGTGAAATAGATGTTCACAAATACACACTCAGATTGTGAGGAGTAACTTTTTTCTCTTATTTTATATTGATGTGAACTAATAGTTAGCTATTTCACTTGAACAATTTCCTTCAATAGACACAGTCAACAACAGTTAGAACTGACCAGAATAATTAACTCTAAATCTGCCACTAACTAAATGTGACAGCCATTTCCTCAGTATGCCAAGGCATGTTTATGCAAAGGTGATTTTTGTGGACAAAAGTAGCAAGCTCAGAAGGCGAAAAGAAAGAAAACACCTAGAATTTACTCCTTTTTTTCCTCTATCTTATTAGAAGCTTTTGAGGCTTCGTTAATTTCAAGCAATATTGTTTTACCTAACCGTATAGGCATCGTTGCTGCTGCTGTTGTTGCTGTTTTCGTTGGTTTACAGAAAACAGCCAGCAATTGGATGACAATAACTTTCAAGGGTGCCTACAGCATACCCAAATGTTTACAAATAAAAAATAAAGATGGGGCCATGATGATAGAATCAGGACTCCAGTCTTGTTTACATCCATCTTTGCATTGTTCAAAAATCAACTCTTGAGCTATAATATCACATATCATTAGTATTTCTGGCTTAGCTGCAGTACGTTCAAAATCAATGAAAAGTAATGCTTCTATTTACAAAGGTACCAGTCTGCAGAGCTTGTGGGCAGGTGTTTTTCCATTTGCTGAAACCTGAATCTCCTAGTCTCCCAATTTCCTGGGCAAACTATCCTGTCTCCACTTTCTGTAGAGTTCAACCACAACTTTACTTCTTCCCCTCACAGCTGCACATTTTACAACATCATTTGATCAAATTGCTGAGAAGCTTATTCTGGATTGATATAAAGTCTTGGCACAGCAGAGCTCTTAGTCTGCAATGATCAGTCCACATGTACAGTGCATTCATCTTTTCTTTCATTTAATTAATTTACAGACATTTCTAAAATTCTTTTTCACTTTGTCCTTATGGGGAATTGAGTGTAGATTATTGAGAAAAAAATGAATTTCAACAACTGTAGAATCAGGCTGGAGCATAACAAAATTGACAGAACTGAAGGGGGTCTGAATAATTTCTGAATGCACTATATATTTGATAGTTAAATAGATGGATGATAGGTAGATGATAGACAGACAGAGTTAGATAGATATTATATATATATATGCAAGTTCCGGCAAGTTTACGAAAATATATACATACATACATACATACATACATACATACATACATACATACATACATATATATATATATATATATATATATATATATATATATATATGTAGGTCTTTGGTTATTCGGGTCTTCTCCCACGTAAAATTGGAAGTGTCTTGGCGACGTTTCGACGAAGTCTCATTCGTCATCTATATATATATATATATATATATATATATAGAGAGAGAGAGAGAGAGAGAATAGTGATTTGGGATGTCACTTAACTATGGCTATATAAACATCTTGATTTACATAGGAAAAACCCTGGCTAGAATAGTAATGCACATATAGACCTACGAAAAAAGAACAAAATAAATATTTGACCGTTACAGGGAGGAGTCATAAAATGAGGGTGTGGCTAACTGATGAAGGCAAATAAGTCAGAAATAGATCTATTTAGTCTCCCTTAAGTCTTAAACAGACAGCATAATGCTGCTTAAATGTCTGATAAAGCCTAGAAAATAGTGATTTGGGATGTCACTTAACTATGGCTATATAAACATCTTGATTTACATAGGAAAAACCCTGGCTAGAATAGTAATGCATATATATATATGCATATATATATATATATATATATATATATATATATATATATATATGTAGGTCTTTGGTTATTCGGGTCTTGTCCAGCATTGCTCCTGGAAGCACGAAGCCGAGAACACCAGCCTGAAGATGACGAATGAGACTTCGTCGAAACGTCGCCAAGAAACCTTCAATTTTACGTGGGACAAGACCCGAATAACCAAAGACCTACATACAAACACCCGCGAAAACCTGAGAAAACATATATATATATATATATATATATATATATATATATATATATATGTATATATATATATATATATGTGTGTGTGTGTGTGTGTGTGTGTGTGTGTGTGTGTGTGTGTGTGTGTGTCTTTGGTTATTCGGGTCTTCTCCCACGTAAAATTGGAAGTGTCTTGGTGACGTTTCGACGAAGTCTCATTCGTCATCTTCAGGCTGGTGTTCTCGGCTTCGTGCTTCCAGGAGCAATGTGAGATCGCAGCTGTCTCTTCCTTTTAACTGCTAGTGGGGGTGTGAGCTGATTGGGTGGGAACTTGGCTGTGCTCTGATTGGATAGGGGGTTGGTTATGCTCTGATTGGCTGGGGGTGTGTTCTGTTTGGGTGGGGGCTTGGTTGTGCTCAGCTTAGTCTGAGTTGCAGGGGGATTTGAGCTGGTGAGCTGCATTGTTGTTGTTTGGCTTCGTGTTTGTGGCCGTGCGAGCTCTTCATGGTGGGTGTCAGTCTGCTTCATGTATGGATTGGAGGGGTTTAAAGTGGCTAATGATGCAGCTGCGGTCTGGCTTCTGGTCCTTGGTCGTGGCTCATTATCAGTGTGGGTTTGAGTCTGCTTTCTGCGTGGATTTGTGTTGGTGACATCCTGTGTGGCTCTCGTGAGTGTGGGTCTGGTGTCATTCATCGTGTTAGGGACTCGTTTGTCAATGAGGGCGGGTTTCCAAATGGCTGGTAGGCGGGAGGTATCGTCTCGTTTGTTCATGCTGTGTGGGCATTTTTCTATCTCGATGGCTTCTCTGATTATTCTGTTGTTAAAGTGTTCAGTTTTGGCGATAGTTCTGGTCTTTTTAAAGTCAATATTATGTCCTGTGGCTTTAAGGTGTTGGACCAGGGAAGAAGTTGGTTCCTCTTTTCTGACTGAATTCTTGTGAATTCAGCCAAGTTCCCACCCAATCAGCTCACACCCCCACTAGCAGTTAAAAGGAAGAGACAGCTGTGATCTCACATTGCTCCTGGAAGCACGAAGCCGAGAACACCAGCCTGAAGATGACGAATGAGACTTCGTCGAAACGTCGCCAAGACACTTCCAATTTTACGTGGGAGAAGACCGGAATAACCAAAGACCTACATACAAACACCCGCGAAAACCTGAGAAAATATATATATATATATATATATATATATATATATATATATATATATATATATATATATATATATATATATATATATATATAATATGAGAGAGAGAGAGACCACTGATGATGTTACCTACTTTGGGCAGTGGTGGATTTCAAATTTTTTTACTACTGGTTCTGTGGGCGTGGCTTGGTGGGCATGGTGTGGCTTGGTGGGTGTGGCTTGTGGGCATGGCAGAGGAAGGATATTACAAAATCTCCATTCCCACCCTACTCTGGGGCCAGCCAGAGATGGTATTTGCCGGTTCTCTGAACTACTCAAAATTTCCTCTACCAGTTCTCCAGAACCTGTCAAAACCTGATGAATTTCACCCCTGTCTTTGGGTTATGAAACATCTGCAAGAAAACAAGCAAGCTTAGAGAGCACCAAGGATCCCTCATTTCAATCCTCAGCTACAATTGTTCTCCTTTTTTGTTACTCTTTAATGATACCATTATAAAACATATAAAACAGAAAAGGTGCTGTTTTAAGCAATGTTTCTGGCCTGGTAATGTTGAATAAATTTCTAATTGATCATGAAGAGACGGGTTACACATAAAAAGTCCTGGGATGGGCTCTCATGTAAGAAAAGTGTCACTGGCACATTTAGGACAAGCATTCACATAGCATGAATTGGTTCCTACACCAGCATCTGAATGTCATGTCAAAGCTCAACCTAAAACTATATTTCTCCTTGTTAAACATAACTCTCAATGTGATTCTATTTCTGTAGCATGTCTAGGTTTTGTTTCCTTCTGACCAATTACAGATAAAACTTAATAAAAAAAACAAAAACCAATGAATCTTCTCAGGAGAAGAGTTTCCCTGGCAGACTCATTCAGAGTGACTTTCACTTTGAATTCCCATAGAAAATACCCTTTTACGAGCTATCTGCTCAGACTGTATTTTATATTGTGTTCTAATCCCTCATGACTGACTTAAATCTCACAGAATATGTGTACATAGACACACAGACACATGTTAGTGTGTTCAGAATCCAGAACCAGTTTCCTATTAAAAATGTATTCAAAAAGAAGGAAAAAAAGGAAAAGTTTACTTGAAAGGACTGTTTAAACATAGGTTTTTAAAAGACATAAACATATACAAATATGTTCACAATCAAAAAGCATAACAGTTGGTACAAAGGGTTTTATGCTTACTTCAATTGTTTAAGCAAAGTAACAGTTTGAGTGTTGTTTTTTTAATAGAGACTAGGGATTATGGACTAAATAAATACAATTCACGCTCATTAGTCTTGTTTTTTTTTCATTAATGGCTTTAATGAACATGTAACTAATTAGCAGGGAGGATTCTCTGATTGGCTATTCATTCTAAGCAGCATAGGTGTCTTTATTGATTTTGGCAATATGCAAGTATTTGGTTTGTTTTATGGATTTATGCAAAAGTAAGTTTCTTTTTCCCTATTTACACAGAATAGTTGCTTTCTTTTCTTAAAATTTTGTCTCTATGTATTCAAAGTGAATAGGTCCTAGGAGCATCATAACCTGTGTAGTTCAATCCTGGATGAAATATCAACAATTAAAAGAATTGGAAAGTTCATTTTGTGAGGTTGCCAAATTCCAGCACTCCTTTGCAAATATTGCCATTTAATGAGTGTTTATTGTATGCCAACACCATAATCTTATGCAATCCTGCAGGCAATGCATCCTTGATCTTATGAAGAAGGTTATTCAATTCTAAATAACTGTTTATTGCAGCAAGCAACTTTTAAATCTCCACAATATCCACTGAGAAAATAACTCTGTATTGAGGAAGAGTAATCAGATGGATTATTTAGCTTGTATCAATGTCAATCCAATCTTTAAAGGGATTGAAGAAGTATGGTTTGGCTATGTGCTCATATCATGGAACTTAATTTCATGGAAAGTGCCTAAAATATCTATTTTCGTGTTCATAGATTCATCTTTCCCCAACTTGGCATGCTGGACTGTATCTTTCACCACATCCATCACATTACAACTATCCACAATTCAGATGAGTATAGTTGTAATCAAGTAGATCTATAGGGCTGAATAAACTTTACCGGATAAATTTTCTTTACAACAATGTTGTCCAGCTTGATGTCTTTGAAGCCTGGTGAGTTTACAATTTCCAGAATTCTTAAAGACCTTGTTAGCTTGAACGTGATAAGTGTATCCCTCACACATCTGGAGGGCACAAACTCAAGGCACCTGATTTGTATAATACATAATCATTTATAAAGGTAGGATCTTCTGTACGAGATATGGAGGCCACAGTTTGCTCATAAATAGCTTTCTTCCTGTCCATCAATTTCCCAACTTCAACTGACTTCCCATTCCAAAAACAATCATTAAGAAAAATAGGATGCTGGGATGCTATAAAATAAGGCATCAATCTCCACTATCATCATAAATTCCAAAAAATGACATCAGGAATAAATTAGGTTTCTTAAGCTTTCTTAGAAAATAATAGGTCACTGAGTTTAGTAATGTATTTGGAAGTGTGGCTCTGAAAAAAACAGCAAAGGTACAGTAAATGAAGGTTATAGTAAGTGTCCTATGGGAAAGTGGGACATCAGTGATACTTGATTTATTTGATTTATAATATAATATATAATACTTGATTTATTACTAGTTACAGTATGTTCCCAAGGCAGCTATTTTGTGAATTATTAAACAACCGCCCAGAAGCTACTTAGAATTCCAACAACATGTTTTCAAAATTCCAAGTATATCCATCAGCCCAAAGATATTGAGGATTTGAAACCTAAAGCATACGTAGCATATGCCACTTCTAACCTGAACAGAAGGATATCAAGCATGTTGAGAATGAAGAATTCTTAGTTTTCAAAAGAAGGCTGAAAATCAGTTAGCTACCGATAAGTATAAAAGGGCTTGAGTAGAAAATGTAGACAGCAAGCCGCATTTTTTCCCCACTCAGTAGGAGTTTGTCTGGCAGAAACTTAATAGTGTCGTGCTTAAAGGGAATGAGCTATCAATTACACCAAGGAAGAAAGCATTACAAGTTTAATCAGAGGAAGAAAGAATTGTCAGGAGAAGCTGGATAAGAAAAATTTACATTCCAAAGGAATGACTGACTTAACTAATACCTGCTTGGAGACAGAAAAAGAGAAAACAAAGTAATGGCTTTCAGTGAATGATAAAATCATGCCTTATTTGTGGAGAGAACGTTGATATTTAAAACAGAACCCATAAGCAACTCTAACACTATCACTTTGATCCAATGCAGAACAAAAAAAAACAACAAAGTTTAATGATTCCAATACAATAACTACATAACATCAGAAAACTGCATCTTTGGATGTAAATCTCAGACCTTGCTTTCCTAGTCCTCAGGCATTTAACTGTTGTGCAAAAATTGTGATTTTGATACTGGGTATCCTTCTAATAGCACTAATATAGCCATTAGAAGGGTACCCAATATCAACATATTGTTTTAGCTGCATAGAGTGGGTGCACTAAATTATAGTTACTTTGTGGTTAGACCACTGATGGTTACCCATCATCTTACTTTTCTACAGTTCTGGTTTTATTGAATTTTCTGTTAGAATTCTGGGTATTGAAAAGTCTGAAAACTTAAAGGTTTATAATGATAAAAATAAATTACCGGTATATGAATTTTGGTGTTCATATAATTCCTTAGTATAATTTTGTGGGAGAAAACCATGTGATCTATTATGGCAAAAATCAGAAATCTAATAGCATCTTTTTGTTGTTATTGTTAATAAATTGAAGTAAAAGGCATAAGCTTCGATGAGCTGCAGCTCACTGTGTCAGATCCACAAGTGGCTAGATGGATCTAACACCTTCCCTTTCTTCCCCTCCCTCATTCCTCCTCCCAATTTTGCACTCTTGCAGCAATCTAGCCATTTATCCAAGTCAGCCACTTCAATGAATCATCATCATGAACAACAACAAAAATGCAGTGCATACAGCAACCAAAGCACTATCTGCCAGTTGAAGAAAGCTTCTCATGTGGGTGAATATTGGGACAGGCTGGAAAGAAAACCACCAAAACCCTTAGAACATTGGCCAACAACACAAAGGATATAGCCATGTTTGGTATGCAGTAAAGAAAACTTTAGGTAGTATGATTTCTTGATGGTTATAAGAAAGAAGGGAAGCATGGCAAAGCTTCTGTGTAGATGTAACCAAAATATTAATCCATATTTCCTTTTTACTTTATTTTTGGAAGTCTTCCTCTATTTGAAAGATGTAACAGAGTTCAAATTTATCAGTTTGCCTAACATTTACATGGCTTAACCATCATTATTAATAGCTTTCTTTAGGGCAGCTACCATTGATCATAGGATCCTTTGACACTTTTGGAGGATTTTTCTTTTCTCATTACAAATAGAACACTGATAGTGTTACATTGAAATTGGGAGGCACATAAGTTTAATAAATTGTTACATTATTATCAAAACATTACTTTGAAAAAGTATTTTCTTTCAGAGTACAGCCTAATCCTTTCAGGTTGCAATGTGATGTTTCATTAAAATGATCATAACAGGGGTGTCAAACTCGCGTTGTCATGGTGGCATCATGTGACGTATCAGGACTTTTCCCCCCTTAGATAAACTGGGCGGGGGTTGGGGCCAGCACATTACGCAATTGGCCTGCAGGCCGCGAGTTTGACACCCCTGTGATATACAGTAAGAATCTACTGTTCACTAGAATCATGATAGGAACTAGTTTCAGTCTTCCTTGAGAGAGAAAAATACTACATGAACAGGAAGATATTAAAAAGGGACATATAGAGCACAGCGGTCAGTTTGCTTTAATTTTAAAGTTCTTATCTCCTAAGAGTGATATTGTTGTCTTTTCTCAGGTACAATAATCTAAACTAGTTTGTGCCTTAGTGAATGCAGACAAAAATTGTTGAAACTCAGCAAACCAGGAATAAACAAATCATGTGATTTCATCTGATTGTATCCCAGTCATTGTCTTTCTGCATATTATAGAGGGGCTAGCAATTTCCTTCCTTCCTTCCTTCCTTCCTTCCTTCCTTCCTTCCTTCCTTCCTTCCTTCGATTTATATCCTGCTTTAATCAAGTGACTCTCAGGAGTATATGCACATATATGCAACCAACATCATCACACACATCAGTTGCTCTCCTAGGAACTGAAGGATCATGTGGTAGTAATGAAAGAAAGTAGCATTTTTCATGTTACTACTCATGGACTATGTGCCATATTATTATGTCCGCATATGTTAGATAAATAATGATAAATGAGAGAAATCTATGAAATTAATAGATATATCATGCAGTAAGTGAATTGTCTGCTTCTCTATCTGTGCAAACATAATAGTTACCTCAGATATTTACAGATATTTCTTGCTATAGCCAATTTATTTAAAGGGATTGAAATTCTAGTTGATTTTTGTAATGGTGGGTGGGTGGAGAAGAAATAGTAATTGGAACAATGAGGAGAATCAATGGCACTTCTATCTTTCAGCTGCAAAGTAAGACAAATGAGGTCTTGTTAAAAGCACCCTATAAGAAACTATCCTTTATTAAAAAGTAGCACTTCATTATTTACATTTAGTTTGAAATTTGTTGTAATTACTTAGCCATTGGAAAGCAATTTGATATTGTTCAGCGTCTGCATTAATCTCTTTAAAAAAAGATTCGCCTGGGGAACAACCGCAACAAAAAGAAACACAAAGCAGAAAATATAGATAAATATAGATGAATGTTTTCGTAATAGATCTTCCAATATGCCTTAAATAATAAAGTTTTGCTTTAGTCTATTCATTATTTTGTATATATGTTTGTTTATTCAAGATATATCCCAGAGTGGGGAACCTGCACTCCCAAAGCTGTACTCATTACCTCAGCCTCCTTTTGTGGATTCTTCAACCACTCTACTGCTAAATGTTGCATTCACTAAAAAGGTGTTTTGTTTTGTTTTTAAGCTGCTGGCTTACTTACTTCATTTGTTATACTGAATTTTAAATATTGTCAGCTACTTAAGACTATGAAATGGGAATGGCTTGCTTGTGCAAATATAAAACCAATCTTGCGGAGCAAACAAACCAACAAAACCGTGCATAAAATATTTGTATGTTCGATAATTTGTTGCAATCTTTTTTTTTCAACACCACAGTTTTGCCTGAAAATAAACTCCCATTGTGGAGAAATAATTTGTCACTAGATATTAGGGAATGACATCATACACCAGCTGCATTTGTTTTGCTTTTGACATAGTACAGGTAAATTAAATGAATGTAATGTTTCCAGTCTGCCTATCCTATATTATTCTTGCCACAGCTTGATTCAGTATTTCCTAAGGTTTAGCCAGAAAATAGTTCGAGCTGATGAATACATGCAGGGAACTACTTACTGTATGTATTCCTGAAGACACCACATGAACTACTTTATTATTATAACTACAATCTTGAAGGCCTAAGAGAAATTATTCTCCTGCCCTCTTATACCAAAAAAGACAATTTTCCTCACCCCCTCCTGTCTATCTAGGTGATGTTTACAATGGTCATTGAATTCCTTTTCCAACAGCATTTCTATACTCCTAACAAGTGAAGGTCTAGGTAATTATGAATAAAATAGCAAAAATGTACATCAGAAATTATGAATTAATATTTTTAGATTGTTGGGGGTTATTATTGGTCTGTTTGAAGATGTAAGAATGACTGACTGATTATATTTGCTTAGGCAAAAAGTCTGTTAAATACAAGGGTTAAATATAAATATTTAACACATGGCAAAAATATATTTACAACTAAAACACAAAAAATATTATTATTTATAATAAAATATTGAGAGAATTTGTGAAAGCTATAAGGCTGATGAGAATGTTTAACTTTGGAATAGATCATTGTTTAGTAGTGCCAAGTAGGGCACTGAGAAAAACAGACATGAAAGAAAAAGAAGTAGAATAAATTTTAGAAAGTGGGAGTATGAGTCCTATTTGAAAAAGATATTAGAAGTACAGTAGAAAGGAGTCAAAGAATACTTAATAAGACAAGGAAAGAAAGAATTTATGCCCCATCTGCTGGTCAGGGAACCATAAAGAGAATAAACTCCTTCAAAGCCAGCAAATATGCAACATCTTCCATATAAGGTCTACATTAAAGTTCCTACCTGTTGGGGTTTCTGACTGGCTTATATAGACTCTGAATCATCATTATTGACATCTATTTTTGATGGTCTCATTTTACTGGTGTTAAGTGAAGACAATTCCACCTTAATTTGTGGTTAAAATATTTTGTTTAGTTTATTTTATTTGTCAAGCATATATAAGATAACAGGTAAATTTGAATACATGAAAAGAGTAAGAGTAAAAAGGAATATTAGGACAGAGATGGAAGGCACTTTGGTGCGCTTATGCACACCCCTTACAGACCTCTTAGGAATGGGGTGAGGTCAACAGTAGACAGTTTAAAGTTTTGGGGGTTTGGGGAAGTTCTACCAAGAATGAAACCATCAAGATTAAGGAGTACTTATTTATACCAGGTGGCTGGAACTGAAAATGAGAAAGATCATCCTGCTCTACACAGGTGCCTTATCAAGGCAAAATAAAGCATGGCTCAAGTATGAACTTTTAGTGAATAAAATCATATGAATATATGAAATTATAAAATCATGTAGAATTCTATGTACCATATACCTAAAGGAGAGAAGTACACATCGTTATTTGATTCCTTCTTGCAAACCTTTTGGTGAAACCACCAGCACTACACCAAGATAATAGATTGAAATGGAATAATTGCAATTGTGAAAACTAGAGGATATATCTCAGGAGAATGTTAGTTAAAGATGAAAAAAATGAATGGGGAACTTTTTAAGACATGCAAATTTTGGTAAAAAGATAGTAGATAAAATATTTGTTGCAAGGGATGAATGTTTGTTGAAAGAACTAAAAATAGCTATATATTACAGCATGCATCTTTTCACTTTATTACATATAATATGGAAATAAGACCTGTGTTTATGAGGAGAAACATAAAGATCAAGTGAAGATGAGATAGGATAGTTATGAAATATATATAGTGAAACAAGAAAAGATAGGTCAAGATTGAATGGATGAAGAATACAAAGGACTGAATACATACATTAAGGTGGTATAGTTATGCTAAAAGTATGAGAGACTGAATGACAAGTAAATAGGTTGAGAGGAAGGGGAAGACATAAGTCATGATTGGATAGACTTGAGAAGATCTTGAAAAGGAGGTGAGAAATTTAAAAAACAAAATGAAATGTAATGTAATAATTACATACTGACATGGTGGAAGCACAGATCATTTGCAAGAAAAAATTATGGAGAAGTATAATAAATAATGTTGGTATATACTGGATTTAATATATAGTATTATACTATATATTCTTATCACATACCTTTACTTTCTTTGGCTTATTATTTCTAGTTCCTTTCTTGTGCTTTTCATAATATTGCTTAATCAAAAATGGAGTGTATGTATACACTCAGTCTCCTTAGCAGTTTAGAAATGTATAGGTTGCATTCTACTCTTATCTTACTGAAAGCAGACTGAATGTCACAGATTACACTGTATGATGCTGGACACAGAAGCTGGGCCTCCAAAGGTAAAACACACATTATTAGGAAGGATTAATACAGAATGTACTTTTTTTTTAATGAGGGGAGGGAAATATAATTACCACCTTCTAAAGTTTTATTCAGTTTGAAAAATAAGAACTGGAAATGTTACATGAAGATGACAAATATCTCATCTGATTGATTTATACTTCCTATTTACGCATAGCCACAGACTGACAAATTACTGAGTTAATCAAGGCATGTGGACCAATTAGCCATGGCCATAAATAACCTCATGTGCTCTATTGGCTTCTGAGATTCATTAATTTGTAGCAGCAGAAAACAGAGCCATTCATATTTACTGGGATCCCTGCTTTCCTTTTATGGATTAAACTGAAAGGTTAATCAATTATGTTGCTGCTTAATCTCACTGTCCTTGCTAATGTTAGCAATCAAGGTAAAAAATCGTTTGAAGGCTGAAACTGACTTTGTGGCTCACTCAGATCCATTGATTTCTGCAGATTCTATTGATTACATATATGTGAATACACTTATTTACTTATTCCTGACATTTACATCACATCTTTCTCTTAATCATGATGGTTTACAAACATCTAAACACTTTTCAGTAGCAATAACAATGAATTGAAAGCACTAGAAAGTACCTCAGCAGTTAAAAGCAGCAGTAGCAATATAAGCCTCAGGAAAAGTAATACTTCAGAAAAAAGCTATTTGGTAAAATGGTATTTGTTGTTTTGCTTACAATGAGCACAACTGCTTCACAAAATTATTTCAGATCCTGGCTAGTCCAGAAAGAAAAGGATACTGTTAATAGTTATTTATTTATTTATTTATTTATTTATTTATTTATTTATTTATTTATTTATTTATACATACATACATACATACATACATACATACATACATACATACATGTATAAGATAACAGATATAAGTATAAACATTATTATGATTACAGGAAATAGATACAAATAAATGGGGACAGTAAGACAGGGACGGTAGGCACCCTGGTGCACTTATGCATGCCCCTTAGAGACCTCTTAGGAATGGGGTGAGGTCAACAGTAGACAGTCTAAGGTTAAAGTTGTGGGGGTTAGGGGATGTAACCACATAGTCAGGTAGTGCATTCCAGGCATTGACCACTCTGGTGCTGAAGTCGTATTTATTGCAATCGAGTTTGGAGTGGTTTACCTTAAGTTTGTATCTATTGTGTGCACGTGTATTATTGTGGTTGAAGCTGAATAACTCAAAATTCAAAACAAACTGCACTCAGGGAAAAAAGAAATAATTATTATCACATAATTGCCAATACTGAGTGTAAACGACTAGATATCATGGGTTGTTAATCTCATATAGTTGAAAACTATTCTCCTGGATCTAAAGTTCTTGGAGAATTGCATGCCAGACACCTGATCTCTGACATAAGGAATGTACCAAGTAAGGCACAGGGGCAGTAATGGAGTTGAGAAATGTTGGTTTCTCATTTAAATCTTCTTGCCTTAACAAAGGATTGATGTTTGGAATATACAGTAGTTAAAACTAAAAGTATCCTTTAGATGAGATGTGCTCTTGATGATGACATTCCTATAGTTTTCATGACAATGTTCTGTAAGAGGTATGTTGTTGCCTTCTGGGATTTTTAAAACAATTCCTAGTTTATTCCGTACTTTGGGATATCCAAGGTATGGACTAAATTAGGCGTGGACTAAACTGGGAATTCATCATCCATCCTATTAGCATCTGAACCAAACAAGTCTGACTAGCTCAGGGTCAATAAATGTTGCAGCCTACATGGTTACATTAGAAATCATCATGCCCCAAATCAAAAGGCATCCAAATTATCTTACTTTTTTCATGACTAATTAAAGGCTTTGTGGGTAGACGAGTGTAACTTAGTGATTACTAGCTGGGCATTATTAAGGCAGTCACAAAGTTCAGCTCTGATTCCTTTAATAATCTATAAAGGCCTATGCAATATGGCTATATGTGCATTGCTTTATAAAGACAGAGAGGGAGAGAGGAAGAAAGGAAGAAATATCAAATTGAGAGTAAATTTGCAAATAATGTAAATAAGAACTAAGTACATATTACAGGTAGAGAGACAGAGCTAATATGTCAGTCTTGTTTGGATGCCAACTTTTGATAAACAGCTGCTGTTCCTATTTATATTGCTTTGTTTTAAATCAGATGTGTAATGAACAATATTTCTATAAAAGTGTGACATACATGACCTTGAAGAAACTGTAGTGACTGTTACAAAAACATGCTTTAAAACCAGGAAAGAAAGAAACCACACAAAGGAATCCAAACTGATTCAGTGTTAACTTTCAGGATTATAAGAGACAGAGCAAGGAAAATACAATTAGGTTTTCAAGATTTGATACTGGAGCCTATCTCAATAAAGTATAGCTAAACTTGTGGAGTCTGTTTCTTGACTTGAAGCATCTCAAAAGGATGACACTTTCAAATAATGGATGGATGCCTTTAAATTAGGAATTGTCCTTGATAACTCTTCAAACAGTAAACTGTCATCTGTTCAAGTAGGACATACAGCTATCCTACTGTTTTGACTGATATCTAAATTTAATCCTGCCTCAAACCTGGTGTATGTGTGCAGCAAAATAAAGTAGAAGGTCAGGGACTAAACACTGTTATAATTGCAGATATGAAATCCATTTTTTCTCCAATACTCATGTTTTATGTTCTTATTTAAAATATGTGGAAAAGGGATATTCTACCTCAGCTAAATCCATTCAGTGATACCTTTCATTGCTAAATTTGGTGCTTTAAATGAGGCTTTTTTAGCATTTCAGTGCTCTTTGGTCTCATTCATTACTCTGTATATATGCAGCTATCAGCTTGTGTAGGAGAGGCAAGATAATTAGGTTTGAATTTTTAACAGAATCTCCTATCCGTTTACTCCTATTTTTCATTTCCTCCATCCCTAAAATAATCCTGATCTAGAAGCCATAAGAAATCAACTGGTCTTATAGATATTTTATCTCAAATATCTTGATCATGTAAACATGTTAATATATCTGCCTGTCACAAAATTCAAACAAAGCTGATTATTCTAGATAGATTTTTCTTCAATCTCATTAATAATCCAAATGATCCATATCAAATTTCATTAGTTGCTTTGACCAAAATTCAACAATCCTAATTAAGCAGGAAAATTGGATTCTTAAGATCTGTTTATTGGCAAAATCACGTCCCTAACTTTAACCATAACCCTTTCAAAGCATATTGTAATTTATATAAACAGCATAATTAATTGTTAATGAATGCATTCAAAATAAAATAATGGCAGCAGTGTAGGGGAGAGGTAGTGTCAAGCTGGAGCAATTTTCTGCATTACTTGTTATCTTCCTCTCAATTCCTCTCAATCTTCCACTGATTAATTGTTCTAACTGTCAGGAAATTTCTCCTTAGTTCTAGGTTGCATCTCTCCTTGAGTAGTTTCCATCCATTGCTTCTTCTCCAAAGCACCTGAAGCCAGGACAATAGCTTGACTCCCTCTTCTTTGTGGCAATCCATACCCATGAGATATTGGAACACTGCTATCATGTTACCCTAATCCTTTTTTCCATCAAACTAGACATACACAGGTCCAGCAACCATTCTTTATATGTTTTAGCCTCCAGTCCCTGATTATCTTTGTTGCTCTTCTCTGTATTCTTTCTAGAGTCTCAACTTTTTTTTTTTTTTGCATTGTGGCAACCAAAACTGGATGCAGATTTCAAGCCAAAATGTCTGAAATATCTAATTTTTAAGGTAGCTTAAAGTAATTCAGTTTCACCAGTCCAGATTGTTGTAAGTATGGATGGACATTTTTTAAATCACATATTCATTTTTCACCTATATGATTATCCCTTTCACTTCCATTTTTTTAAAAATCTGCACTAATATGTGCATGCATTTTTAAAATTTTCTATAGCAAGCATCTGTTCCTTTCTTTTAAAATATGTGTTTTATCTGCATTTTTACAAATATATTTTTGGATCAGAGGACTATCTCACAATTTGAGAGAGGATCAACAACCAAAAAATAATTGTTTTTCAGTTTCAGTACAAGTATTGGAAAGTGCTCAAATGCAAATAATAAAATACAAGCCAAATTATTTCCATCTCTATCTTTAACAACTTTATATAGAAAGAAATATTTTCTAGGAATAATTATTCTATTAAAATACTATAAGACTGCAGCTGAATAAAAGCCATTTTGCATATATTATTAAATTTGGTTTTGCTGTTAATAACCATAATACAGGTAGTCCTCACTTAAAGACCCTAATTGGAAATGTATTTTTCATTGCAAAGCAATGTGGTCATTAGGTGAAACATTACATGAATGCACTACTTAGTGACAGCAGGTCTGGTAGGCTGGTGGCAATCATTAGACTAGGACCAGGTTGTCATCTGGCAAGTATCTCATGCTTCTTCTGCCTTTCTGTGCTTTTGTCTACTTCAACCCCTCCACCGGCCTATGACCCTCTCATCTCCTTTTGGCAGTCCTGCACTCCACCACAGCCCCTTCTTTCTCCTGATGTTGTTGAAGCACTCCTGACTGAAACCTTGGGAAGGGTGCATGGAGGTCTTGTGAGGCTTCTGGGAGGCTGTAGAAAACTATGCAAAAGGCCAGCTGCTGCCTTGACTGAGTATGTCTTGTTCATAGCAATGTGAAAGTCAGCTGAGATAACAGTGCAGGACAGGGGTAGGCATGGAGTGCAGGACAGCCAAAAGGACAGAGATGGGGGGAGATAGGTAGGTGAAGAAGTTGAAGTGCACATTGCTGTTGTAAATGCAGGAGGGTTGCCAAGCACCGGAATTTTGATCTTATGACCTAGGGGGCACTGCAATGCTTACAACTTCAAGGGCCAGCCCTGAGTAACCTTCATACTGTCATAACTTTGAACAGTCACTGAACAAATGGTTGTTAAGCGGGACTAACTGTAAAGTCTTTCACTTTAATGTTGTGACCTAGGCCCAAGTAGTTATTACCAGACACAATCAGTCCTAAACATACATATTTTATTAGAACAGCTAAGAAGTACTTCATTCTCAACTTAGTCCAAATTAATTCCAAAACAAGTCCTTCAGAAAAAGTCCTTCGGCCTTATCACGAACATTTGTCTTCTTTGGCACCCTGCCAAAGGCTTTTCTTGACAAAGCCCTGCAAAGTTCAGAAACAAGAGACGCCAATAAGAAACAAATGTAGCAACATTGCTTTCTTATAAAGAGCCTAAGAGCCATTGCTGCTCTTTTAAGCCTTATGGGAGGGGCCAATCATCTGGCCTTATTCCCGAGTCGTCCTTTTTGCTTTAGCTGCTCTTGCCTTCTGGCTCCTCCTGTTCCTCTGCCTCTCTGCTGTCCTCCTCTGGAGGCTCCGGAGTCTGCGCATCGCTCCCAGATGGCCCTGGCCCCATCTCTGCCTCTGACGCAGAGCCCTCATCCGGGCCTTCCCCTGACTCCAGGACTGGCCCATTGTCCTCCCCAGCCTCCTCACTGTCCAACTCTGCTGCCAGCTCCGCAGGCTGCTGGTGGACCACAACAGATATTTTGAAAACATCATCAGGTTCTATGAATTAAAAGGTCAAATTTTGAAACAAGATTCCAAAGAATAATTTGGAATCTGCCTTTGATAAAAAGAAAACCCACACAAATTTATTATAATTTAGCAACCACCACATGTAAATGTTGTTTATTGGGTTATAAAATAGATAAGTGGTTCCTTTCTATATACTGATTGACAAAAATTTAATACTCTGGCCATATGTGCTTTTCAAGGATTCTAAGCTCCATACAATGCATCAGGTCCTGAATTATGAGATGGGCAGCAAATAACAATAATAATAATCTTTGAAAAGAAAAGATTTATGAAGATTAAATTTTAATGCAAAAAGCCAGCAGGATGGTAGAGTTTGTGCTCATCATTTCTTTTTTACTAACCATGGTAAATTTTGAACTATAACCTTTTATTTTGAGATCAGGAAGTTTTATAAAAAAAAAAAAGTCTTCTCTTTGCATTGTTAACCTTCCCTCTGAACTTTGTAAGTACAGAAAAAATATAGTGCTAAAAAACAAATGACATCATTTAATTACTATTATCCTCCTATGTCCATTACTGGTAAAAACTGTGGCAGGAAAATACCAGTAAATCATCTAGGTCAAAATGGAATGATTTTTTTTTTCATCTATCTATCCTATGCGTAAAAGATTTCTTTTTCTTTTTTTAAAATATGCTGAGCAGCCTAAGTGTACTCTGGGAAACAAGAACTTTGCTAAACAGCTAAAGCTATAAGGCTAATCCAATTAAAGACAAAAAGTAAATCCCTGTACGTACTGGATTGTAGACCTCTTTATTTAGAATAGGTAAGAAGGGAGTCCAATCCTGTCCAGGGCAGGAATCCCTACACCACCCTGGACAAATAGCAATAGCAATAGCACTTAGATTTATATGCCACTTCACAGTGCTTTACAGCCCTCTCTAAGCGGTTTACAGAATCAGCATATTGCCCCCAACAATTTGAGTCCTCATTTTACCCACCTCGGGAGGATGGAAGGCTGAGTCCACCTTGAGCATGGTGAGATTTGAACTGCCAAGTTGCAGTCAGCTGGCAGTCAGCAGACGTAGCCTACAGTACTGTACTCTAATCACTGTGTCACCATGGCTCAAATGGTTGTTTAATGTTCTCTTGAAAACTTCCAGTAATGGAAAACCCAGGAGGTAGGCTGTTCCACTGCTTTATAGCTCCCGCAATCAGGAAATTCATTCTTATTTCAAAAGGAATTTGATAGACCTGAACACTGGTCTTACAAACCACATGTTGTTCAGTGGTGAGAAATATAAGAGTTTGCACATAGGTAGGAAAACCCAGGTGTGCTGCTTCAAGAGAGGTGGTACCTGCTTTAGCAGTAGCACTTGTTAGAAGGAGCTGGTTTCTTTGGTAGACCACAGATTAAACATAAAACAGCAATGTGCTATAGGTAGTAAAAGAAGCAATGCAGTTTTGAGCTGCATCAATGGATGTATAATATCATGATGATGAGAAGTGTTATATGTGAGCATCTGCTTTGTCTTGTCTAAGTGCAGAATGTTACATTTTGAATCTTTAAAGGCATTAGCAATCCACATACCCCAACTTTGTTTTCTTTGCAAATTTTATCAGCACCCCTTTTATTCTTTCATGTAAGTCATTTTCAAGATGAGGAAGAATATTTTTTTCATTCTTGCCTATACTAAACATCTCTAGTTTCTGATAAGTGTTAGCTTGGAGAAAATCATTTCAGCTTTTGTTACATACACTATTTCTCCAGATACACCTTCTGTTCTAATTGCATGTATGAATCAAAAGTATTGTAAGGGAAATTCAGTTGAATGTGAACATTCTAGCTGCTTTAACAACTCTACAAATGTCTGTCTGACTTCACTATACTGCTGATATCCTTTGAACTTTTCTTATGGCAATTTATGAACTTCACCCTTACCTCTCCATTTATATTATTTCTTAATGTCTTTCTTTGCCTCTATTCTTGCCCTGAAGATTAAGTACTTTAATTTCTCCACTACACAGGCCTTTACATATCTATATGTAGTCATTAGTTATCTGTAACGTCCACCATTTTATTATTTTGATGTCATAAAATGAGTAGGAGATGCAATTTGGTTGAAAGATGTGCTATTTAAAAATTTGTATGTTCAAGGGTACATTGTAGAAGACTGATTACTGTAATCGAACAATTTAAGGAATTGCTTTCCTGGAACAGAAATTTTGTTCAGTGAAAGATAGGCTTGCTGTAGTAAGACACAAATTACAGTATGATCACATGCAAGTTCAGAGTGAGTTTTCACTCTGCCTTCTGCCTCCTCTGATAGATGTTTAGAATGGAATGGAAGAATAGAATAGAATAGAATAGAATAGAATAGAATAGAATAGAATAGAATAGAATAGAATAGAATAGAATAGGGCAGGGCAGGGCAGGGCAGGGCAGGGCAGGGCAGGGCAGGGCAGAGCAGAGCAGAGCAGAGCAGAGCAGCGCTGGAGGATGTGTGGAAGAGGTGCATGCGCTCACATTTGCAAACCGGTAGCGAAGGTAAGTGGATTTCACCCCGATTCCAGGTATGGTCTTCCTAGGGTTTTATAAAGCGGTACTAATACTTCATGTGATCTTGATTCCATGCCTCTGTTTATACAACCCAGGATTGTATTAGTTTTCCCAAAGGAAAGCACTAGATCTAACTGGTGCGGCTTATATCCATTGCAAGTGGTAAATGAGTGCAGTCATTGAAAGATTGGAATATTTTTGATATCATGATACCCTGCTCAGGCAAGGATGTAAAGCATGGAGAAATAATTGGTTGTTCTTTCAGTATGTCTTCTGAAGAAAAAGATCCCACTTGACATATGGAGGGTTAGCAAGCAACAGTCCTTGTGGAATAAAAATGGGTGCTTGGTACATTGGTATTAATAATGTTCTCTATTTTATGATGCATCTGTGTACTTAAATCACTCTCTTCCTTTCACTCTGTATCTTCAGACTCAATTCTAACTCATGTGAAATGGTCATTTTTTTAAAAAAAAAAGAGCTCTGAAAGCAACAATTTACTGTTGCTGAATAGATACTCTTTTAGAAGCTTTTCTTCTTTTCTCTGTCTCTTCTCTAGTCAAGCTCCATCTTTAAGGAGACATCTATCATTAAAGTCTATTTTTAGCCTCTGCTAAAGCATAATGACCAAAATGTAATAACAGTTCAGTGAATGAGATTTTTTAAAAAAAGAAAACTCCAAAATGACGCAAAATAATTTCTGATGTGCGTTCAGAAAAACGGTGGAAAATTAGTCAATCATCTTTTCACTGGTGGATATAGGTTTGCTTCTTATGCACAAATCTAAATGTTACCCTTTTTAGGCTTTTAAATATGTGACCCAAAGGTGTAGGAGAACATAAAGAAAACCAACCTACCTACAGCTCTTTTGACAATAGAGGATGCTGTAAATGAATTGTGCTTCACAGCATTGGATCAGAATGTTTGTTTGTTTCTCCAAAAGAAATGTTTTTCCCCTAATTATTGTCATAGTTTCCCAAAGGCTTAGAAGTGAGTAATATTATTAGCTCAGAACATCTGTACATCCTCCCATTATAAAAAAACAATTAGCCACCTCCCCTGCCATCAGATTGTTAGCAAGATAATTAAGAAATCCCTGCCCTAGTGAACTTAGAAATAAATTAGATTTTAAAATTAAAGTATTCAGTTGTAGAGATTTCAGTAATGAAATCCCTTTTCTCTTTTAATAAATATGACACAGGCAGATTTTGTCAGAATATAAATTTTGTTGGACTAGACTGTATTCCTAATGGCTCATTTTGTAAAGGCCTAGTAGTGATTTTGAAAGCATAGCTCTTGAGCACATATACTTAGTGACCCAACCAACATTTAGCATATTAAATGATTAGTTAGACATCTGAATTCAGGCTACTAAGCATGACAATATTCTGCATAGGGTCTTGAATACAAAGGAATAGGCTGAGTAATCTGAAATGTGAGACTTTGCATCTATATGTCAAAAAAAATTTCTGGAAATGATTCTGGTTTCTCTAGAGATGTACCCCTTGAATTTCACTTGCTGGAAGTATACATATTCCTGGTACATTTTCTTATTTTTGCACTAGTACCACCAATACTTTAAAATCCCTTTATGATAATTAGAGTCTACAATTTTTAACAGAGCTATGCTCAAGCATATCCACAATTCTACTCCAATCCAAATTCCCTTCAAAGACTGATTGAAAGTTATACGTTGCATCTATGGATAAGCTGAGTTAGAGAAATGCAGATCAAGCTATATGACACACAGCCTGTTTGCCAATGTTTTCTATCCATTCACAGCTTTGCCTAAACTTAATTGTTGCCTAGGTCAATAAATAATATCATATAGAACAGCGGTGGGTTTCAAAAAAATTTTACTACCGGTTCTGTGGGTGTGGCTTGGTGGGCATGGCATGGCTTGCTGGGCGTGGCTTGGTGGGCATGGCAGGGGAAGGATACTGTAAAATCTCCATTCCCACCCCACTCCAGGGGAAGGATACTGCAAAATCCCCATTTTCTCCTGATCAGCTGGGACTTGGAAGGCAGAGAATAGATGGGGGTGGGGCCAGTCAGAATTTTTACTACCGGTTCTCCAAATTACTCAAAATTTCCGCTACTGGTTCTCCAGAACTGGTCAGAACCCACCTCTGATATAGAAGCATAATAACCAAAACATGTCTTGTCAATCTCTACTACAGGCACGCACTATAGGCACAAATTACTTCCTCCTCTTTCATAATACCATTATTTGTACAGCAGAAAACAATGAACAAGAGAACCACCCAAACAAGGCCAGCAAAAGCAAGTATCATCATTACTGGTAAGGTCGTTAGTAGTGTGTACAGTATAAGTGCTTTGGATTCAGCGACAAAAAGATATTTCAAAGCACATGGGACCTACACTCAACACCTACAATCTGCAGTTCTTTAAATATTCCTTAAACAAAGTGCATCTTTTTCTAGCTGTAGCTGTTGAGGGCAGCTGTGTGATCCTAGGAAAATAACGTGTTCCTTTAAAAAACTGCAGACAGGTACTACAGTAGCTGAATATTCCTGCACACTTTGAAATGCAGATAGTCCTTGGCTAACAATGATTTTTTTTCAGCGATCATTTGAAGTTACAACAACGCTGAAGATGTATGATTTGTCCTTGAAGTTATGAGCATTGCAGTGTCCCTGTGGCTCCAATCTGGCTGCTTGGCAAATTGCTTGCAATTAGTCAGAATGTCCTGCAGTCACATGTTCACCATTTTACTATCGGCTTCTGGCAACCAATGTCAATGGGGGAAATGGCAGGAGGTTACAAATGGTGTTCACGGGATAACAGATAACAGATTAACAAAGTTGGAAGGGACCTTGTAGGTCATCTAGTCCAACCCCCCCACCCAAGCAGGAAACTCTACACCTGTGATGGCGAACCTATGGCACGTGTGCCCGAAGTGGCACGCAGAGCCATGTCACCTGGCATGTGCGGTGTCACCCGTTCCTCTTCTGGGTTTCTGGCGCACATGCGCACATGATGATCAGCTAGCCTTTGTGCATGCAGCGGTGCCTGAAACCGGAAGAGTGCTTCCTTTTTGGCAGTTGGTGCTGCCCGCATGCGTGCGCACTCTCTTTTCGGCATTCAGTGTCAAAAAGGTTCACTATCTCTGCCCTAGACCATTGCTGACAGATGGAAGTCCATCTGAGTCCTTCGAGAGTAGGGCGGTATATAAATCCAAAATAAAGTAAAGTAAAGTAAAGTAAAGTCTCTTCTTGAAAGCTTCCAGTGATGAAGCTCTCACATAGTCTGAAGGCAAGCTGTTCCATTGGTTGATTGCTCTCACTGTCAGAAAATTTCTCCTTATTTCCAGGTTGAATCTCTCCTTGTTCAGTTTCCATCCATTATGCCTTGTCTGGCCTTCAGGCGCTTTGGAAAATAGCTTGACCCCCTCCTCTCTGTGACAGCCCCTCAAATATTGGAACACTGCTATCAAGTGTCCCCTGGTGCTTCTCTTCACTAGTCTAGCCATGCCCAGGGATCACACTTAACTTGGTGAATTTGCTTAACAACTGCAACTTGGAAATCCAGAACTGCTGTCATAAATCAGGGTTGCCACGTGATGTTGCATTTTATATTTGTGTCACAGTGATAAAGTTCCTGGTATTAATCACCTTAATAAACTGAAGACTATCTGTACTTTTTTTGTCTTCACATATGAAGCCCTGCACAGGCCTTATAAGAATTATAAGGGTTGTATAAAGGTCTATTTAGTCCAATGAAACTCTTAATCTTGCAGAATTGCTATGCAAATATAGCACCCAATAACCCAATGTTTATGTTTCTGGCATTCTTGAAAGAAGGCTAGCATGCAACATAATGACTAAAGCATGAAGATACTTTTTGGAATGAATACAACTGGCTCTTTCCTAGATGCCAATGTATATGGCAACTATGCTCCTGAAAGAAGCTTTCATGTATATAAATAAATCTATGTGATATTCATTTCATTGATCCACAAATCCTGATTCAACATACAGGAAGGCCTCCTGCTTCAGACTTACAGTAATTGTATGTCAGCTATTTCATGTGACTGTGTATAGGTGTACTGTACATGTATATTACTTGTGTGTTAATACCTACATTGAATGCTGGAAGTAGATTGACAGTCTGCTAAATCTGCACAATGCGATCTTTATTTCTGTGAAAAATATTCCTTTCATGAAATGAACAAGCAGCGAATGCATGACATTTTCTTAGTCTATGCCTTTTTTCCTAGAGAGTACATCTTTTGAAATAGATTAGATGTGAAATCAAATAAAAAAACAATTTATGGCTAACCTTATAATTTCATAATGCCTTCTTCTCAGTGCTCTAGTTAGGAAAATGCAATCACCCACCCACCCTGCCCCTACTCTGAAAAGCTTTGCTACCTCTAGTGCCAAGTTGAGATGTATCTCTATTTGCAGAGAAGAGCTATAAACCATTTCAAAGAAGTGGGTGGGGGGATACCCAAGGAAATAAGGCTTGCAACCTTCCTCTTTTCCACAAAAAGTTCAAAACGTCCAATTGCATTTTGAGAGGAAGATATAAATAGAAAAATAAATCTTGCATTTTAAAAAATTCAGTTAACCATGTAGTCATAATAAAATACCAGTCTCCTTTTCAGGAGGGATTAACTTGACCATAGCAATTTGCGCAACAAAATCGAGGATTAAAAATAGCTGCTCAGAAAGATTTCCATTTAATTTATAAATCTGAACAGAAGCCGCAACAACTGCTTGTTAATTAGAGAGGAACAATCCATGGTTACTGCACAATAACAGCAGGGAAATGTGTAGACTAATCCTGTAATACTGTCCATACTAGCCATCAATCACTCCTGATAGAATTATACTTCCCCTGAAGCAGATGTACAGTCTTCTAGATTTCTGGCTCCTGCTAGATCAGCAGGTAAAGGTCATGGGCAGGACAACCTTCAGCCAGCTTCAGTTGAGCCATTAATTGTAATTCTTTCTGACCAGAAGCTGCTGAAAGCTACAGTTAGATATTTCTGAAGGCAATGTGGAAGCTACAGCTGGCTCAGATTGTGGCTGCCCACTTTCTAACTAACATTAGCCATTCAGATAACTATGCAAGTGTTAATAGTACTTGGATAAATTAATAAAAAGCTTAAAAATGATGAAACCTCATGTTTTTACCCTTATAATATACTGATACGCTAGTCATTGTTTCCTGTCTTTGTTGTTGTTTACTTCAAAACCTAGTAAACCTTTACACATAGTAAAGAGCTTTAGAAATAGACAACTGGCAGTTTTGGAAATCTTTCATGTGTTAGATTTCTTTATTTGGTATTTTATATTTTGTGGAAAACTCCGAAGAATCCAAAAGCTGAGTGTGAGATCAACAGGCTTTATACTTGGAATTTATTTCCTTTGTTGAAAGGTTTCCTTCTATTAAAAGTAGTAGAAGGAAATTGAACTATTTGCATAACTGCAGTGGTGGCACAGTTCATCTTCTATCCTGTCTCTGTAATGAGATCTTCAGGAGCTGAAGAGCATCTGGATATAAAACCTCCTCTTGTAGAAACAGGCATGTCTTGTCTTGATCTATGCCCCTTTAATCTCTTCATTTAGATGGAAGAAGAAATGGTAAACAGCAAGGAGAAGACATCTGAGTCTACCTACCTATGAAGGTGGACTTTCATCTCCACCTTTGTTTTATCCTACTTCTACATTGGTTTGGTAACTGTCTTAATAGAGCAAATGAAGGCTCATTTGTATTTGCTTGCATATTTCTGTGCACATCTTTTGCAAGTAATTTTCCCCAAGATAATATATTTTCATGTGTTATTTTTCCTATCTGTATTTTTCTACGCACTTTCCCCTAATAAATGCAGTTTTGTGCACACCTTGTAATTGGAGATCTGCATTACAAAATTGAGAAAACTATAAAAGTGTAACCTCATTTCAGTTTGTGTATTGGCTCAATAAGTGTGAATTAAGTAACTGTATTAAAATGCTAACCAAATTAATTTCTTCCCTGTTCCAAAGTAGAAGTAGTAATGGTCCCATATGAGATCTGAGTGTCAAATGTCAGTTCAATCAAACAGTTATCATGGTCTGTTGGTGTGCAGCATCATGATCATTGCTGTTTCTATCAAAATTAGAAAAATAAAACAAATAACATTGTGGCTAGAATGTCACTAGAATGTTAGTGAGCTTCAGTGTTCTGACAACTGAACCCTGAACTGAAGGTATTTTCTGACTATTTTATCGGTTAATTATAAAAGTTAAAATGAAGTTCATCTCACAGGCTTCCTAAGGCCTTTATTCATAGATATATTGAACATACCCAGAAAGCTTGTGGAGTTGCCTGAAAAAGTAGAGAGGTGTTCAAAGTTAAGAGATAGAGAGTTCAAAGTTCAAACAATAAATATTAGCTTTCTGAAAACGCATAGCCCCAATCCTTCCAAAACCAACCCAATTCCCAACCAGACAAAACTTACATTTAAACACTGCAGAACATTGATTGGAAATCAATGTTCTAATCCAGGTGTCTCCAAACCTTTCAGTTTTGGGCCATGTTGGACATTTTGCAAACATTTGAAAGCTGGGGGGGGGTCAATTTTATGAATGACTGAATAAAATTTAATAAAATTCACTCACACACCCCAGGCAAAGAAAAGTGACACTCCAGCCAGCTTTCTTTTCATCGTTCTACCAGACCTGAGCCAGTTCAGATGGACCTTTCTTTGTCTGGGGTGGAGGCAACGATCCAAGAGAGCACAGCACATGAGAGGAGTTGGCAGGCCAGAAGGATCTTGTGGGTTCCTTCTGTACTCTTGTTCCTTCTGTGGGCTGTACTTTGGAGACCCCTGCTCTAATCCAAAATTCTTCTCACCCATCAATCAACAGGAAATCACAGACAAGAGGGGAATTGTGAAACACAGCCCAGTGAAGAAACAGGTGGGAGTATGAAAGTTACCAATGTTTCAGAAGAAGCCATTGTTACATAATTAAATATTGTCACCTTCACAACAAATTAACAGGGGGGAAAAATCAGAAACTTCACACATAAAATTCCCTGAAGAGTGAATAAAGGATTCAAAAATTTCCATTTTCATTAGAAATAAACAACTACTATCATAGTAACAAAATATTTTAAATTAAAAGGGGCAATTATAATGCCTTTTCTAAGAAATACATGAATAATTATATATAGTTACAAGTATAGAACACACAAATAGGAACCCTATATTAGTTCCAAGATTGGCTTTAGTTCCTTCAGACATTTCTTTGGCTTTTAAAATTCAAAAGCAACAATTTCTTATAAAGTTAACATATATTAACAAACCATATTAAATAATATTGACTGTATCAGCAAGATTCCAAACTAGCAAACACAGGATATTTACATAGCAGGAAGGAACAAATGGAAGAAATAAATGTAAAATTAAATATAATGCTAAAAGGAATATTAATAATGTGACATATATAGTTTGTAAAATTAATGAATTGAGGAAGAAGCTGTAAATGAGAAACTAGCTTTTTAGTGATGCATTAGAAAAAAAAAATCCTCAAACATTCTGAGTATTTTATAATAAACATGTTATTATTCTCATGTTTCTAACATTCCCTCTTTGGGGAGATGGGTGGTACAGAAATGTGAAAAATAAATGAATGAATGAATAAATGAATAAAATAAAATATAAATAAATAAAATTCCATCAACACACTGCAGTTTGCCCTTTGCTTAATTATGATCAAAATTCTTACCAAAGGATCCCTTTCCAGCCCTAAATGTTACCATCTTGTTTCCTAACCATTTTCTTTTTTCCCTCCCCAGTACGTAATTTCAGACCTAATATGAGTTCATTATAGATTCCACAGGTTTTTACTACTACTTCATTATAGTATAAAGCTTTCATAATGTCACAGCTGTTCTTCATCAAAAATGTCAGAAGAATGTAGATGATGAATTATCATTATCAATACTTAATTTGATAATAAGAGAAAGTAGCAAAGGCTAAATTTACATTAATTTACATTACATTACTTATTTAATAGTAAGCAAGAACCATTAGCTATTTTGTGACTAAAGGAATCATGACTAAAACAGAATGTTTAACTTTTTTAAACAAGTAATTTTATTACAACTTTTAATTACAATAGTAATAGATAATACAAACTAAAAGAAAAATGGGAGGGAATATAAAGCACAAGAAAATTAAAAGAAGAGAAAGAAAAAGGGAAAAGAAGCCTAAAGAAATCCCCATCACATGTACAATCTATTATCTACCTATCTATTCATTTCTTCTTGATTAGCAGATAAAAACTCTTCCTTCCATAATTCAACTTCTAAATATACTGCAGGTAACTATAGGTAAATCCAATAAGTAAATATATTCTCCAATGCAGGTAAGAGCAGTCCAAACAGAAAATGGTAACATAAAGAAATAAATAATATTAAAATAACATTAAAATAATAACAGTAAGAAATATAAACCTCATCATTTCATAACTCTTAACTATAATCTACATTTAGTATATATAAAGTGGTCTCAATATTGTAGTATGGACAAAAGACTGATATTTAAGAAAACAAGACAGAAATATTTTTCTTTAGAGAGAACAAGTTCACAAAGATTCCTTATTTTAAGTAAAAGGACAGTTAGATACAAAGTTAGACACAAGTTAAATGTGTTACATTAGGAGACATAAAGAAATATAAGCCCATATTAATTAATTAATCACCATATTAATTGTAAGCAATTATTTTTCAAATCTAAATGTTAGCAAGTCCAAAAAGAACCACACATTTTTTTTAAAAAAAAAGAATGTCAAGTTTTAATCCTGATCAAATAAACCAACTTTGTGTCATTTCTTTTTGCACAAAAGTCTTGTTCTTTAATCCATCCAAATAGTTACTGATCCTTGTCTCATATTTCTTCAAAATATTAAAAAGCCTGTTCTGGAAGTCTAGTGAGAAGAAATTATTCCAATTACTGTCTAAGATTGGCATTTTTATTTCCTTTTTGGCAGTGGTGAAATGTAAAATTTGTTACTACCAGTTCTGTGGGCGTGGCTTGGTGGGGGGATTAATATGACTGAGTGGGCATGGCCAACTTTTTTTTTTAATTTTTAAAAGAGCCTTGGTACTACAGTGGTTTAAAGCACCCTGTTATTAACACAGCTGCCTGCAATTTACTGCTGGTTCGAATCTCTCCAAGGCTCAAGGTTGACTCAGCCTTCCATCCTTTCTAAGATAGGTTAAATGAGGACCCAGTTTGTGGGGGCAATAAGCTGACTTTGTATAAATATACAAAAGTATGAAGGCTATTGCTTAACGCACTGTAAGCCGCCCTGAGTCTCCGGAGAAGGGCGGCATATAAATCAAATTAAAAAAAAACAAAAAACAAAAAAAAAACCATTTTTTCTACAACCTTTTCGGCTGAAGAAATTAAACAAACTAAATTGGCGTATGAAATTAAACAAATAAACAATACCACTTTGAAAATGCCAATAAGCCGGGCATTTTAAAACCTCTGACGATCCCAGCTGACTTGCCTGATCGCCAGAGGCTTTTTTTCCCTTTAAAAACATTTTTTCTATAACCTCTTCAGCCGAAGAGGTTGTAGAAAAAATGCTTTTAAAAATTAAAAAAAAGCCTCTGATGATTGTGTGGCTCAGCTGGGCAATGGGGCGGGGGCACGGATTTTTGCTACCGGTTCTCCGAACCACCCGCCTCCATCACTACCGGATCGGGTGATCTGGTCCGAACTGGGAGCATTTCACCCCTGCTTCTTGGTTTATAAAGCACCTTATACATATACATATACATATACATATACATATACATATACATATACATATACAATGTCTAACAGAAATTTTTTTCATGTTATTATTCTCTTTCAAGTTTTTTTCCAAATCTTTTTCTGTAACAGTTTCTTCTGGAACAGACTGTTGCTAAGAACACAGAACACAAATGACATAAGTGGTTCAAGGTTCCAATGCAACTTCAGAGACAATCAAAAATGTCTCCGAAGGCCATTATAATAAGACACCCAGAAGTATCTTAAGTCTACTATTCTTCCCCAGAAGTCAAGAAGTTTAACTGTTGATGTATATAACAGTAACACACTTACATTTCTAATATTCTTTTCTCTTTGAGGTTCAGATATACTTACAATGAGAAAGTGAACAGAGTATTCTTTATAATTTTATGCATTCTGATAATAAGGTCTCAGCAGTGTCTTGTGATTAATAATTTGAATCTCTTCTCCAAAGAAAAGCAACTCATGTTCTGTCTCATGAGCTGAGCCTTTTTTTTCTTCAAGGTGACATAGTCCTGTAACAATATTTATCAGTGACAAGCTGCTCAGCATGGCAAGTCATTGATGTCAGTGCTCAAATGCCGTTTGCAAGATGCAAATGTCAAGATGGGGAAGAGAATGGCACCTTTGGTGGGCAACACTTACAGACTCATATTAGAAACAGCCTCATTATTTAAAAGGCTGCAGTTTAGCATGGAAGAAGAAATCAGCTTCCCACAAAGCTTTTCATAGTTTGCAAAAGCAAATAAGCAGACATAACAGCCTGACTGAGCATCTACTTTTCATGTGAAAAGTACCACAACCTATTTACAGAAACTTTACTAGCACATTCTGATTCAGGTTTGGTTCCCTTCTTAGTTGCCACCCATTTTTCCAATTAAATATGGATTTAATCCTATGATTTTAAAAATGGATAAATTGAGAGATGGGGTAAGGCAAATTAAGTAAGTGTGTAAAAGTGAATAGGTAAGGTTCAAAAGAGCACATACACTTTGCCTCTTGGCGTATCCATATGTGTCATTCCCAAAATATCATGCAGATCTGATCTAGCCCTTGACCTCAAAAATATTATGGTGTTTTAGCTGAAAGCAATAAGCAAAGGAAGACTTTTATATCATAGACTATTTGATCCAATGATAACATCAACATGCAATAACATATAAAATAAGATCATATATGTGTTAGATATACAACCACACACACTGTCTTCCCTTGAAATTGACATCTTTTCATTTAATAGGGCAACCTTTAGATCTTGTTATTGAAACAAGCTGCTCTCTTTTTGGACTTTTGTCTGCCAATATGGCAAGAAAGCCTGTAAAATTTTAATTTATTCACATTAACAATGAGGAATCCAGAACTCTGGATAGAAAGGTTTACATAATATATGGTTCTACAAATTTATCCACTTTCGTTATAAGCACAAAACTGAAGGCATCATTAAGTAAAGAGGAAGTGTCATTCTCAGTTGTAGTTGTCTTCCTGGTGCTTTGTATTTTTTCACATTCATTATTCATTTTGCAGCAACCAGAAAAGAGTCTTATGATGTTCATTGGCATTTAAGAGAAGATTTATTACTGTTCTAGCATGCTTCTGGAAAGACCTAACTACAACCAACCCAGCAACTTTAGAGAAAAGTCAAAGGCAACCATGACAAGGGCTAATAGAGCTGATCATTAATAAAGTAAATAACTTCCATCGCCGGATGAGATTGGGATGGAATGTCAGCAGTTTCCTTCATATTAATTTAATGAAGGCTGAATGTAGCACCTGTTTGCAATCTAAACTAAAATGCTTACAGTATATTTAGAATGTACCTAATGATAGAGTTTGGACATAGTCATGGCCTTAGTGCGTAATAGATGCCTTGGTAGATGGGCGGCATGTATGCATAAATGGCCTCCTGCACTGATTTACCCTAGATTGTTTTCAAATATGATTCTCGATATATTATCTAGTATTTTATATGATTCAGATGTAACCCAGGCATGTAAGATTTTTGTGGAGTAGCATGCAAAAGCTTTTTTGTATAACATCTGTTTACATTACAAGACTAAAGTCATGGTTGATTTGACCCATTTTCTGTGTTCATGCAATAAAGTGAATTATAAATTTATCAAACAATTTGGCTTTACACAACATCCTAAGCCTAATTAAATCTAATAGGCCTAATTAAATTTAGTACAATACATAAATGCACCTGCAAGACCTTTTTTACTTAAGAGTGTTGTATTACACAGCTCTGGTAGACAAACTAATGAAACCTCAGATCTATATAAGTCATTCTTGTTAGCTTCAACTGCTATCTAGAGCCCATGTAATATAGAGATTAGATTGCTAATTTAAACTGAGCAAGGTATTTGCCAAATGTTTTTGAGTGATATGAAGTAGAGAGATAATACTGTTCTGGTACTGAAGGATCTGCACTGATTGCCATTTACCTACTGGGTAATTTATATCCTGTGAAACTGAAAATTTAAAATATGATAATGAACATATAATCACATCTGGAAGAGTTCCATAGTGATGAAAGGATGCGTAATAAGAAGATACTATACTCTATTGAATTGATTTAGCCTTGGTTGGAGAGGAGGACACAGAAACATGTGAGAAAGAGATACAGAGATTACAGAGATATAGAGTAAAGAATATTATAACTTCAAGTTGAAAGAATTAGATGTAGAAAGGCAAAGATTTAATCAAATTCCTCCTGCTATTTTGATGAGACTATGCTGAATTGACTTAATACACGCAGTATAAGTCTATATCTAACACTGATTTCAAAATGAGTTTTGAACAACTAGATCAGTAAGGGAGACTTATGGTACACTTAGATTGGTGATAAAGACAAAGTATAGCATAGACCAGGGGTGTCAAACTCACATTGTCACGGCGGCATAACATGATGTTTTGGGACTTTTTTCCCCTTTGCTAAACCAGGAATGGGCGTGGCCAACGTGTGATGCATCTGGCCCGCGGGCTACAAGTTTGATACCCCTGGCATAGACTATCCTGCATGTTTCCTGCCTTTACTAACTACTGCTTTTTGCTTTTAATTAATATTATGAGGAGAAGGGAGAGATTGTTAATGCTACCCTGTTTCCCCCAAAATAAGACATCCCGGGCTTTTGAGCGCATGGCAATAAGGCCAAGCACTTATTTCAGGGTTCAAAAAAATATAAGACAGGGTCTTATTTTGGGGGAAACAAGGTATGCAGTACAGTACATATTATCATCATTAGTGACTGTATATGCCATAATATTATAGTTATTGGTGATTTCAGGAGGGAAAGGAAGGAAATGATAATAAGCTGTACATTATAACATCATAGAAAGCCAGTTTGGTGTAGTGGTTAAGATGTTGGCCTACAAACCAGGAGACTATGAGTTCTGATCCTGCTTTAGGCATGAAAGCCAGCTGGGTGACTGAGCCAATCATTCTATCTCAGCTCAATGCAACTTGCAGGGTTGTAGTGAGGAAAAAGAGGAAGAAAGACTATTAAGTATTATTAACAACTTGAGTTATTTATAAAGTAACAAAGTTTGGGTTAAAATAAAGAATGTGATCTGTGTCATGAAACTTACATATCTGCATCAATCATGCAATAGCAATAGCATTTAAAATTATATATCACTTCACAATGCTTTCCAGCCTTCCCTAAGCAGTTTACAGAGTCAGCATATTGCCCCCAACGATCTGAGTCCTCATTTTACCATCCTTGGAAGGATGAGTCGATCTTGAGCCACTCAGAATCGAACTCCTGGTATAAGCAATGAGTTCGCCTGCAGTGCTGCATTCAAACCACTGCACCACCACAGCTCTTGCAGTGACATCATGTTACTTTTGTCATCGCTGTCATATTATTGAGGCTTGTATAAGATACCCATGGCTACAATGCCACTTATGTTCATGCTTTTAAAAATAGGAATAGTATGCATAAATATTTTCAGCATACTGTTTCTGAATTAGTATTTTAATTCAATATGAAAAATGGTAATACAATTTCACATACACAACTGTGACATATGTGTGTACAATCAGTCTACATGAGCCGCTTGAGACTTTAATTACTAAGAAAGCAAGACTTGTAATTTAAATTGTCTTAGAGATTCATGCAAGATAAAAGTAAAAGGCAAATCTCATTGGCATTAATCATAGACATACAACATCTTTTCCCACTCTTATTTGGGATATTGAAGTTCTAATATCTTTGTCAGTTTTTTGCAGGGGCAATACATTGATGCATTGTGACATGACTCATATCCTGAAGACTGCTTCTGGGCTGCTTCATAGGTAGCATTGATATAGGCAGCACACAATTCCCTATTTTTGAGAGTAAATGTAAATAGACTGGTAAATTCATAAGTTTCATTGCTGATATAGATAGTAGCAGCTGGGCATTTCAAGGGCATGCAAAATTAGACATGTATTTGTGTTGGGCAGAATTTCTTCTGAAATATTGTTTAAGAGGAGATTGTAATGTATTTATATTGTTTTAACAAACACCTATTATTATAGAAAGTCATCTTCATCATAGGCATAGGTAAATGCCGGTGGCTGTTGTTAAAAGATTACTCAGATTTACCTGAGCAATTATTTAATTCAATCTTCTGGTTTTACATGTCACAGTGAACTATTATCTAAACACATGGACTGATACAATACAACAATACATTACGGTACATTGTAGGCGGGCAATTTGTCAATCAGTATTATTGTTAAGAAAACTAATTGGACATATGAAGCCCACAAGAGTTGAACTCTACTTGTCAAAGTCTTTCCCTTTACATATTGTGCTAATACGCCATTACAATCAATGCAGTGTTTATGGTGCTGGTCTCAGATTTGGAGATCCAAGTTCAAGAGCTTATAGTATGTAACTGTGGAATTACTTAGCAACTATCACTATTGTTCTGCTTAACATCTTGAAAGAAAATTCAAAGAGGGAATATTATGCAGGTGTCCTTAAGCTATAAAGGGCTTAGGGTTTGTTATCCCATTATCAATTCATAGCAATCCTGTGAAGTAGATAAAGCTAAATAAAGGCTTATTGAATGAGATGACCATGAGTGTAACTCTGATAGAAATAACATTGTATGCAGTGATTTGTATTTGAACTGCAGTTTACTAAATTCCAATAGATACTAAAGAAGAATAACAGTCCTGTAGTAATAACTGAAGACAGGATTGAACTTCATTAAATGTTTAATTTTTCAGCCTAATAGAAAATTGAGAATTTAATAGATGTTACAAAGTAAATGTTTTAGAGACATTTGATGGTGGTTGCAGAATCCTTTGTTAACTTAATACGCATCTACCTCTATTTAGGAAGACAGTTTTAAGGCACAGTGTAAAGCACACTTACATTGTGTTATATATTTCATACTTGTTCAAATTACAAAATTTTATCTAGTCATTTTTGTCAGCTTATATTTTGATTTCATTTCTACTCTACAATTTCTTGTAAGCTACCCCACAAGAGTATTTTTATTTTTTGTAAAAACAAAGTTTATATTTTTAAAAATAATTGAAAATTGCTTTCAAACACTTACGTTTCTATCATTTGAACCCAGTCAATTCATCTGGAAGTTGTCAAATTGGATAAGTCTGCCTATTGCTTCATCCTGTTCTAGATTGGCTCTTTACATGTAGTCATTTATGTAGACACAGGGATATTCTGATGCTTGCAATGGCATATAAACAGTGGTGGGATTCAGCCAGTTTGCACCATTTCGGGAGAACCGGTTGTTAACTTTCTGAGCAGTTTGGTGAACTGGTTGTTGGAGGAAATCATTAAGGCAGAAATTATTTGAATTCCACCACTGCATATAAATCTTACCTAAACTGTCCTAAGATACTTATCCATATTATAACTTCTAGTAGTTATGTAAAAAACAGCCAGTACAACTGGAAATTGTATATTTTTTTAAATCTTGCCTTAATTATTTTTATAAATAATTCAAGACACCAAATCTACCTAATACTTCTTTCTCCACCTATCTTCCTCACAACAACAACAACCTTCTGGGCTGTGTTGGGCTGTGAAGGATTGGCCCAAGGTCACCCAGCTAGCTTTCATGGCTTAGGTGTGACCAAAACTTACTTCCTGCTTTCTAGTTTGATGTCTTAATCATTAGACCAGTGTTTCTCAACCTTGGAAGACCAGATTCTGGGAGTTGAAGTCCACCCATCTTCAAGCTACCAAGGTTGAGAAACACTGCACTAGACCAAACTGGCTCTTATTAATAATAACAATAAATGAGTCAATGACAGCACCAAAGCAACTCAGTATGAGTCATAAATATGATGAATAAATATGATATGTAATAAGATTTAGTCACTAACCTTGAATTAAATAAATAAATAAATAAAATAAAGGCAGTTTGCAGCTGGTGCCCATTTAGACACAAATGATAAAATGTTTGCACAGTCTGGGAGGTTGTCAGGTTCCCGACCCTCATCCCTACTCTGTCTCTAAGCTAATGTGTTAGCAACTGTCTAACAGCTTGTCAGCCTTTCTGTTGTTTCCCTTCCCTTTTCTCCAGGTTTCCAAAAGCATTTGCCTGGCATGGTGTTAAACTGAGAGGTTCTGGTGTTGTGCTAGACACCAGATGTCTCACAACAGGGTGACATCTAACTTGGTAGTCATTCATGCAAGCCTCAGCCATCTTGAATGAACATAGGCAGATGTCTCCAGCAAGCTGGGTCTGTAAGTGAATCTGGCAGGCAATCTCAGTGGATGATGCTCAAGGCCAGGGGGTGTTTTGCTCAATAACTTCAGAACATAAGAGCCAGGTTGTGAGAGCAGGATGCTGTACAAGCTGGAGAGAGAGAGAGAAGTCATTTAGAGAGATATTAGAAAAGCTTAAATTCAGCTGGGATGAAAATGAATCCAGGGAAACATCGATAGATGTGGTGGGAGCTTATTTTCAACTGATGTCAAGTTATAGAGAGCAGAGTAATATGGGAAAAGAAATATCAAAAGGCTGGTTTGTTAGTGTCATGGCAAATAGAACATTTAGAGGAATCTTTTCACTTCCTATGACATAGGCCAGTAAACTCCAGATGGCAAATATTTCAAAATACGTATTGTATTTGGAAGATAGTACAATGGCAAACACTTCCCTTTCAAGGAATGACTGAAATAAAGTTTTTTGGTTATAACCATTTTTCCTCCAAAAAAAGATAATCTAATGGGTAAATACATTAAAATTGATAAAATATAGATGTGAAAACACTTACTCTTCTGTATCTTGAAACGATCCAAAGCAACTGATTGGGAATAGGTTTGAGGCAGATACAAGAAAGAATTCATACTAATTCACTGCCACAAAACTGGTGATCATCATTGGCTTAAAAAAGGGTACTACAAATTGAATGTAGCTTCACCGATGGCAAAACATTATGTAGACATTCTACTTCATGCCGGTTACTGAGGATCATTTATTGTCTTTATGTTTTACTTATGGAATTTCTAAATGTCCCTGGCTAGCAAAGTGAAAAATATTTTCAATAAACAAGAGTACTGTTTTGGGAAATAGATTCTCTGGCAATTTCTCTAGCCCAGAGTAGCTTGATAGTAAGAGTTTGGTGTAGTGCAAGGGTGTCAAACTGGCAGCCTGCGGGCCGGTTGCATCACGCATCAGCCATACCTACCCCAGCTCCACAAAGGGAAAAAACATTGTGAAAGGTCATGTGATGGCAATGTGACATCATGAGTTTGACACCCATGGTGTAGTGGTTAAGGAATCAGGCTAGAAACCAGGAGACTCTGAGACCTACTCCCTTCTTAGGCTCAAACCCAGCTGGGTGACTGTGGGCCAGTCACTTTCTTTTGGCCCTAGAAAGCAGAAAATGGAAAACCACTTCTGAAAAATCTTGGCAGTCTCTGAGAACAGGACACAATTGAACAGAAGGGGGAAAAATAATTACAGAATTACGCATGAGACATAAATAGCACTATCTGCAGAAAACTCTGTCATTTAACAGACATGGGGTGATCAAATGAAAAATGTGTCCATTGTTTCTAAAATGCATAAAACCTGGATTTTACTGTAATTAAATGTGAACAATTGGATAGAGGACACTTTTATTCTGGTTTATATTTTCATGGATATATGCTGAATGTTTTATTCATGGCTACAGAATAATAGTTTGTTTATGGAAGAGCAATATCTGCCACCACACTTTCTTTATTTTAGCATCCAACTTCACTAAGAATTTTTTGGAGCAATTGATGCCATGTAAATCTATACGAGTACCCATTATGCAGAGAATTAAAGTCACATAGGGATTACGTTTCCATCCCTTAACAAATGTAAATGACAGATGGGATTAATAAATGAATATACTATCAAAGTAAGGAGAGTAGATTAATGATGGAAAAAAAACAAAGGTAGATAATCAGTCTTTTGGGAAGGAAAATTTAGTGGTAGAGGTTTAGTTAACATATTGAAAAAGTGACATAGAAAATGAAAAATGGGATGGACCATTTTATTTTAATTCATAGCCCTGGATGGACAGACTATTGCCTGAGGAAGTCAATTACAGACCCTAACAAAAAGAGACTTTTCTTTGAAAATTTACTGCCCAATTTAATCAATCCATAACCAGGCAGATTAAAATCCCATTTCAGCTCTTATTGCTATGGAAGGCATTTTAATCTCTTTTCCAATGTAAGTCAGTGGAAAGATTAACTGATGATTGATAAATGACTAGCTCTTAGGTTTAAAATGGCATTCAAGCAAAGGGCTAGATAATTACAATCTATCTTTTCTGTCATTAGATTTGGTCAGCTGCCTGGTTTATGAAAAATCTAGATACAATAAAATATAATGAATAAAAGTGCCAGTATTTGTTTTTGAAAAATATATTAATATCTGTCAACAGGCCAGTATTTTTATGAATATGCAACACTAGAGTATTTTAATGGAATATGAAAAAATTAGAGCCAGTTTGTTTATAGTGGTTAAGACACCCAGCTAGAAATAAGACTATGAACTGTAGTACTGCCTTATGCACAAAGTGAGCTGGTAACCTTGGGCCAGTGTCTCATAACCCTAGAAAGAAGACAGTGGCAAATCACTTCCAAAAAAACCTTGCCAAGAATACTGTAGAGACTTGTCCTGGCAGTTGCAAACCCAAAAAACTGAAAATTGCGTGACATTATTCCAAAGAAAGGTAAACAAATTTGTTCTTTAAAGGGTTGTCATTAAAAACTCTTCATATTTCCTCTCTTTGTAACTTGGAACCAATGCTTAAATTACCAGTGAAGAGGAATCTTAATAGTTGCAACTCTAGAGATAAATATGTCAACCCTGAAGTTGGCTGAACTGAGACCATTTTTATTTTTCCACTTCAGTGCTGACACATACTGGAACTGAGGGATAGGGAGGAGTGGAATAGAGATAGTTGGGGTACTGTAGCCAAAACAAAATGTTTTCCCTTGGGAACCAAGGACATTCCCACAGGTTCAGGAGGAGGAGACTGAGGTCACCTAGCAACTGGACTGTATGCTAATTGGACCACGTGACTGAGGGTTTGGAAGAAGTGACAAACTTTCACTTTTAATTAGGTGAAAACCACGGAAACTTTTAGAGTCGGTTTTCACCAGATCTGTGCCAATATGATATTTCCAATAAAACTATTTCTTGAGGACTTCACTGGCCTCAGAGTTTTGCTTGATATGGGATTGTTACTTGGAACCTTGACAAAATGTTTCCCAATAATTCAAAGCCTTTGAGAAGCTATTTCAGTGGGGGGACAAGAAATAGGCTTGTGTGTGTGTTGTTGCCTAGTAAAAAGAATCAGTTGAGACCAATACAGGTTGATTCCCAAGGCCAAATATGTTATTGTGGTGACAGGAAATTAGAATCATAGAAATGCAGTGGCAAGAGTTACCTGGAATATAAACAGTAAAGAGTCTTTTCTAATAGTTTTATAAAAACTATTCTCATGAAGTAAGCTGCAGCTCATCAAAGTTTACACATTTTAGTGAAATAAGGTGATACTCCTGGGATTTTTTTCCCACCATGCACTAACCTGGCTTTCTTGCTACAATGTCAAGAATATAAATCTAATTAGAGTTTTCCTTCTATTGTTATAATGTAACCAGATGGACCCAATGATGCTTACCAGCTTTTACAGAAAATAAAATTTAGTATATTCTGTTCTAGAATATAGTGTATTACATCTATTGTATCTCTCACAAATCTGTCCTGAATGTCTCTGCTATACTATGAAAAGACTTCATTTAAACATGTTTTTGAAACTTTAGTTAGTCTGCTGAACTTATAAATAAAATACAGTGGGCAAAATTATTAACCCACTGAATGTAGCCTAGCAATTGAGTGGGATTATTAATATTCACTGTCAGTTTAGTATAAAGTTCAGGAAAGCTGAAAACTCAAAGGAAAACTGAAACATCTGCTGGCCTTTATTTTGTCTCAGGAGTTATCAAGTTGTGAAGGTTAGACCAAATGTGGCTTTTCTTCTGTTCCTCTTTTCTTCAGATAATTATATGGTTTCTGATCCTGTTGCGGTAAGTTTTGTTTTGTTTTTTGCTCTATGCAAAATAAGTGCTGATTAATACTAGTAAAGGAAAAGAAAGGTGAACAGAAGGTGTATTACAGCATTAAGAAAATAAAAATCCTTGCCTTTCTTGAGCAACTAGTATCATTTTTAATTCAAAATAATTTATAAATGACTTTACATACCTGTATATACCATCTTCACTTCTGCTGAAAGGAACCATGCAATCAACGATTTTGAATCTACGCTTAATAGGCTTGCCATTGCTTTCACCCACTCCTTTAAATGCATTAAATATGCATTCCTACAACTATTTCAAAATGAGGCTTTGATACAATCTGAAATCTTAATGTTTATTTTTCTGGCTGTGGACATCTGCCTTAAAGTCCTAACCTGATGGCACCACTATTCTCAGGGTTTTTTTTAGTTGGCATAGGTTTTTACTGTGTGCAATTCCAATCAAAATGAGAAGGGTCTAAATAATCTGACTGGCAGGACATTTTAATTTAGATTTCGTTACATTCATTTGTGCTCATCTAAAGCTGGATTTGTTTTTGTTTTTTTTCTGAAATTGACAATTTTACTTAATCCAGATTTGTTTCTCTACAAATCTAGTTACTATATTTTGAATGAAGTGATTCATTATGGGCTGCTTTAGCTTGTTACAGAATTCAAAGGGAATAGGATTAAGCCTACTGCTAATTAAAAATAAGATTGTTACACCCTATATAGAATTTTTATCAAGATTATTTAAAAATGTGTACACTGAAATTCTAAACTGTTATTAACTGTTTCAATAAATGTAGTGGGAAATCAAAGGAGCAGGATGATTAAAACTGATCAAAAATCCAAACCTTTTGCTTATTAAGATACTTCTATTCAAATTCAAGAACTCTACAAAATCTGGCTACTTGTATTCAAAGTTCCTTATTTTCATGTATTTCTGGCAGATTCAGTATACATGTAGAGTAACTAGAAGTAATATTCTGACATTGAATCTATAATATGATGGGCAGGGATCATATGTCTGTGAACATTTAGATGGGTGTCAAGGGAGACAGATTGTTTGTAGTTATATATGTCTATCTGAAGGAGTTGATACCATTATATAAGATTGAAGATTTAAGATAAGTGGTAGTGGTGTGGCTATGAGACGATCATTGTTTAAGGAAGGAAGTTTCAGTTCAAACTGGAAGCATCTTCATTTTTTTTAATAGAGTCCTCATTCTTCTTTCTAAGCTTTTGCTCTAAACAAAAAATATATCCAAACATGGTAGCAATAAGACCAACAGGAATCTACATCCCTATATTTTTTCTTCTGCATTAACAGAGGGGTAGAATCAAAATTGTGTGAAGTATTAGTACCACTTTATAAGGCCTTGATAAAACTACTCTTGGAATATTACATCCAATTTTGGTTGTCACAATATAAAAAGATGTTGAGACTCTAGAAAGAGTGCAGAGAAGAGAAACAAAGATTATGAGGGGATTGGTGGCTAAAACATATGAAGAACAGTTGCAGGAATTGGGTATGTCTAATTAAATGAAAAGGACTAAGTATGACATGATAGCAGTGTTCCAATATCTAAGGGGCTGCCACAAAGAAGAAGCAATAACCTATTTTCCACAGTACCTGAATACAGAACAAAAAGCAATGGATGGAAACTAATCAAGAACAGAAGAAACCTAGAAATAAGGGGAAAATTCCTGATAGTTGGAATAATTAATCAATGGAATGATTTGCCTCCAGATTGTGGGTGCTCCAACACTAAAGGTTTTTAACAAGAAATCGGACAACCATTTGGATGAAAAGTCCTCAAAGGACCCTTCCAACTCTTTTTCTGTTATTCTTATGACTCAGTCTGTTGCTCAACAAATACTTCCATGTAGGAGTTACATGGAAGACACCTGCTTAGGTTATTCAAGGCTTTGACTGATCAGCTGAAATTTCCTTCTTCCCTTTAAGAACCTTCTATTTGATGAGACTGGTTTGCTTTCCAGTTCCAAGTTTGGCAAAGTGGAAAAACAAGCTCCTGTTTGAAGTCCAGGAACCATCGAAGTTTAAGGTTCCTCATGAAACTGAATAGCTAAATCTGATAAGTCAACAAAATTGCTGTTTTATTTTATTCTAAACTTCAGTTGAACATTTCTGACTTCTTGTGGCTGAGTTCTTTACTAAATCTATTGAATTGGGAATTGGAATTGATTCAATCACTTTAACTTTATTTTATGTTGATATCTACTTTGAAAAATGTCCTACCAATATACCATACTGCTAGATGTAATATTTATTAACTCTTAAGAACAGAAGCATTCTGGAAGTATGACCTGAATTTTCATGTGTTTTAGCTAATAACTATAAATCAAATAGGTGATAGAAATTATCTACCCACAAAACAAGTGTGGCCCTAGGTTCTTCATTGCAGGCTTGGTTATGCAGATATCCCTCAAGGTATCTAAGACAGACATAATTGGTATTCCTCCCTGCTGCCCAAAAGTATTCCAGTGCTATCTTTTTCTTCCTTCTCAAGATGTTTCCAAATGCAAATGCATAATGGGACACTGGAACACTGAGTCTTTCTCACTTCCTTCATTGCTTTATTGATTACTATTTTACTGACTGGGACATACTTAGAGTGGTAATACTAACAGAAGTTAAGAATAAAGAAATAATGTGGCCTTGCTGTTTAGCCATATATCTCTAGCCAGTTAACATTCCTACAGAGTTGAAGATTAATGTAGCGATAACAAAATAAATCTTTAAAAAATATAAAAGAAAATAAAAACAAAATGATCCATATTTTTCACTTTTGAGTCCCTTCAGAGCATATTTCTTAGCAAATCAAATCAAACCAAAGTAAAAAAAAGCCCAGAAATTATAATTTGATTGACAGATTCTAGGCCTTTGAAAGTCTTCATGAAGACTTTATTAGCCACTATAACAAAGGTTATGACATATGTCTTTTTGATTGTTTCACTACTTTTTATGCATAAGTGCTAATTGAATCTCACACTTATGCACGATGCTTGGATTCAGGGTGTATTGTCATATGCTATGTGTGTAGTTAATTAACATAGCACAGCTGCATTTCTAACCATCTGCTTTGTAAATTGGACTATGAACACACTATTAGGCAAAAGTTTACTTATGAAAACAATTGCCTGCAGAACATAAAGGTTCGTGGTGCTTGCTCAAATAGCTCAGCATGGCTAACCCTAACTCTAACCCTGAACCAGGTTGGGAATGTAGGAAGAGTTTCAGGGTAGCCACATCATAGAATCTCTTAGGATATATCTAGTAGGTTAGAAGGTTATGGTTTTAGTTTGACAATATCGATCTGTTATGTGCAAGCAAATAAAGAATTGGACTTTATTCGAATTTCTGTGTCATCTTTGGGGTTGAGCCTGACAAATTTCTATTTATTCCCAATTCCTGCCAATTCTACCATGTACATTTCTTTAGCTGCAACACTGTGCAGCTGGGTGTATGTCATCTTGGTCATAATAGGACTCATATCTGATTAAACTGGGGGAGGGGTTGTAGCATGAGCAACGAGGATATATATAAAACAACCATAGCCTTCCTTTTTTTGTTTAGCTGTCAACTGATAGAAATAAATAGGCAAATAAACAATTTAACAGATTAGCAGAGTTGGAAGGGACCTTGTAGGTCATCTAGTCCAGCCCCCCGCCCAAGTAGGAGTCCCTACACCATTTCTGACAGATGGCAGTGTAATCTCTTCTTGAAAGCTTCTAGTGATGAAGCTCCCACAATTTCTGAAGGCAAGTTATTCCATTGGTTGGTTGCTCTCACTGTCAGACATTTCTCCTTATTTCCAGGTTGAATCTTTCCTTGTTCAATTTCCATCCATTATTCCTTGTCTGTCCTCCAGGTGCTTTAGAAAGTAGCTTGACCCCCTCCTCTCTGTGGCAGCCCCTCAAATATTGAAACATGTCTCCCCTGGTCCTTCTCTTCACTAGACTAGCCATGCCCAGTTCCTGCAACCATTCAATCCATATCCATTATATGTATACTTGGCAATATACTGTGTATGAGTAGAACTCCATTTCCTCCAGTAGCTATTCTCTGAAATACAGTATTCCTTAGAAGGTCTATACCATTTTTGATGCAGGTCTTTCATTTGGATTCCCACACAAAATATGTTCAATTCAGCGGTCTGACCCCTTTCATCTCTTTAGTTCTGTTCCTATGCAAGAAGATGGCTAATGCACCCTTTATATTATTTATTAATACTAATAAACTCTGCATGCATGTATTTAATAAGTTCCTCAAATAGAGAATACTTTATAGGTATTAGATTCCTGACTCTGAAGAGTAGCCAATCCTTTCATATACTGTATTTGTGTTTCAGAACTCCATTTTTAGTAAAGGGTCACAAGAGTGGAGGTAGAGTGGGGGGATGTTCTAAATAAGCATTTCTAGGCGACAACATGACTCCAACATGTAAATAAAGTAGAAACAGCATCTCTATTATATTTGTATATGTTCCATATAATAAACTTCTTCGTCTGGCCTGGGGAATGTGGCCAGCCAAAGTGCCAGCTTGGTGCCAAATGTTTATCCTAGTAATGAGACTAAGATAATAAATCATCTCAATGAAATACTCTCCCCTTCCAAAAGAAAAAGAGAAAGAGAAAAAAAAAAAAAAACCTTGTAATGTTCATAACCATGACATTTGTTTAGAAAAATCTCTTCAGTCTATTTACAAAAGGGCACTAAAGTACTCTATGTAAATATGTATCATCATGAGGTATATATTTAAAGTATTTGTTATTTCACAAATGCTATATATTCTATAAGAACAATAAAGTTACATATTTAATTATACAAATTAACTAAAATTTGAATTAAACTGAAACTTGTTATCCTGACCTTTACCTGCATTCTGGAAGTCCTTTATCTGCTAAGAAATTCATTGCATGTAATGGCCCAGGATCTAGAGGAGGAAAGGGGCTTTGTCAAAGTCCAAACACAATCAAACACATTTGTTTGTTTGTTTGTTTGTTTGTTAGCACACCGATCTCCCATGTTAAGTGACTCTGGGTGGCTTACGGGTTACAAAAGAAGTAGAAAACATAAAGCAAGTAGAAAAACAATTAAAATATTACAACATTAAAACTACACAGATTAAGATTTAATTGAACTTTTTTGAAGCAAGAGAAAAAAATTATTTCTCTTTTCTTTGATATTAAATACAACATTTCCATTATAATATATATCTGTCCTGGCCTCTCCCTTTTAGATTTTGACAATACTCACAAAAATTGGGATGAACAAGAGATGGCTAATGACTGAAGTACATTTTGTTTCAAAATCTTAAGAATTTTGCATGGGATCAATATAAAACTGACTGTTTTATAATTGCCCAGTTCCAAAATGGGAACCATAACTACATGCTCAAAGTCCTATGCCTTCCATATATAGATGTATGTGTTCATTCATGGATATTCCTCATTCCCTATTCAGATTTATAGTCATTCTACATTCATTGGAATAAACCCTGCCCACCCCCAGTCATTATATAGTTAACTCAGCTACAGCTACATTACAGTAGTGTTCCCCATCATCTGGAGCTGGGTATCAGTATGAGTCCTGATAACGTATTAACAAATTTCTGGTTTTGAACTGGAATTGTTTTTTTTGTTTGTTTGTTTGTTTGATGTTGGGGTCTATCTTTTGTTTGATATTTGTTATTAGTCACTTACTTACTTACTTACTTACTTTATTTGATTTATATACCACCCTACTCCCAAAGGGCTCAGGGCAGTGAACAGCCAAATAGTAAAAATACATAGATACAAAATTTTTAAAAAAAGTAAAATTGAATTAAACAATTTGGCCCAGACAGATTAAAACACCCCAATCATTTAAAAACCGATTAAAATTTGCATAATTAAAAAGAGGGAAAAGATTAGGCCAGGCCCACCTGGTGGAATAAAAAGGTCTTAAGAGCGCAGCGGAAGATCCGGGATCCTCCATATCTCCGGGGGGAGCTCATTCCAGATAGTAGGTACCCCCACAGAGAAGGCCCTCCCCCTAGGGGCCTCCAGTCAACATTGTTTGGCCGATGGCATCCGGAGGAGCCCCTCTCTATGAGAGCATACCGGCCGGTGGAAGACTATTGGTGGTAGTAGTCTGGTGGTAGTCACCCAGAATTGCAATTTGTTATTAGTCATCCAGAATTGCAATATTTACATACATCCTTTAAACAAACATCCTTTACATCCTTAAACAAACATCAATCCTTTAAACAAACAAATTGCACAGGTCATAATGAATATTACACAGTGCATTAATTTATGTTTAAAAAAATGCACAGGATGAAGATAAGGAAATGGTCTTGCAATCACTTTAGTTAGTGATATTAGTTTAATGTGTTGGGTAATGTGGTTTCATAAACTATATTAAAGCATTTTTTCTTAATCACAGTTTATTGGAAATGCTAATATCATCTGGATTCACACAATACACTGAGCCTTAAGCGATAACCTTCAAGCTATAATTAACATTAATTATAATTAACATTCTCAAAACTTACAAAGTCAATCTTCAAAAGGTAGAAAAAGGGAAGATAGATAACTACAAAAGGTCAGTTTTACATTGATCCCAGTGAAAATTCTTAGGTAGATTTTGAAGCAAAATGTATTTCATTCACCAATCCTCTCTTGCTTTACCCAGTTTTTATTTCTATTGTCATAATTTAAAGGGAGGGGAGAGAGTAAATTATAGTGGAAATACTGAACGGTAATGTCAAAGAAAAGAGAAAAAGGGGGAAAAAATAGCAAGCCTCTTTAAAAAGAAAGTATACTTTATTGATGCTTCTAGATGCTCTTGCTTTAAAACAATTCCATAGTCCAACCCGCTGAGATGGCCTGTTTTGGGGGAAGCAATTTGAACAGAATCCCTCAGAAGCTCCTTCCCTAAAGAACCACATCTTATATTCATAGCTGTTTCTATCATTTATTTACTTGCCCTTTACTTCTGAGCCTAATCTATGTCACTGCTGACATTGGAATAAGCAGATCTGTCAAATCTGATTTTATTCAGCTTCCAACCTAAAATTCCTTTTCCTTTTCCTCTTTCCATATCAGTTTACAATTTTGGGGAAAAAAAATCTGTAAGATGGTATGTATTCATTCCTGATTACTCTTGCCCAAATAAACATATCTATTATCTAATGCACATATTCGCAAGCTATTTCCATCATATAGCTTATGAGCTCATTTTTAATTCCCATAAAATACATGTTTGTTTGCATTTCTGGAAACAAGAACTGAATAAATATCAGCAGATAATTGCACTGCACTTTTGATGTTAGTTTGAGCACTTTAAAAAGCAAACCTATTAAATTTTTCCCCACCTCTAAAGACCAGAAGAGAAGACCAATTGTAAGATGATGGTCTTTCTTTCATTATAATTACTGGCTTGTCTGTCACTGGACAGTGGCTGCTGCAAGAATCTGGAGGAACTCCAGAATGCTCTAGAACAGCAGTTCTCAACCTGGGGGTCGCGACCCCTTTGGGGGTCGAACGGCCATTTCACAGGGGTTGCCAAAGCCCTCTCTCGCCCCCCCCCCACGCCTTCACTCATCCTCACTCTCTGCTCTGTTGGATCGCTGGCTGTTCGCTTACCCCGCCCACTTCCAATCTATTGCTGCCTCCGGAGTCCCAGCTGATGGCTAGAGGAAAAAAAACTGTTTAAATTCTTGCCACGGGGCTTCAAAGGGCCACCCTATAGCCAGTAGTGGGATTCTGCCGGTTTCACCCCGCCCCTTGCCCCGCCCCTCCGCACCACTATTTATTGCCAATAAATAGTGGTGGGCAAGGGGCGGGCGAGCCAGCAATTTAACAAATGATTCAGTGTTTTTTTGTAATTTTATTGGCCCGTGGAGCTTCAGCATAAGCTAATTAGCCCTTGATTAGATCGGCTCCTGACTCTCAGCTGATTTGCTCTCAGCTGTTTTGCTCAGGGCTCTGCTGCTTGCTGGAGCAGATTTTTTTTCCCCTAGCTATGGTGAAAAACGAAACTGAAAGTAAAGCAGGCTGTTGGCTTTGCTGTTGCTGCAACGTTGGAAAATTAGGCAGGCAGATTTCTTTTCTTTTTCCTCACCAAAAAAGATAGGTGCAAACAATGGGAAATTTAGGGAAAAAGAGAAGAGTTCAAGGCAGTTACGGGAGGATGGATGGAGCCAGCTCCAGACTACGTTCGCCGTGGATGGGACTCATCTTTCCAGGGCCAGGAAGCCCAAACCACCGTGAGAGGGTGGTTTTTGGACTTTTTCTGACTTTTTCCATCTTGCCTTGATTAGGATGGCCAACCACCGTGAGAGGGTGGTTGGATAGTTTCCCTCAGCTGGACTGAACGTGAGGACTCCTACCCATTACCGTGAGAGGGTAATGGTGACTCTTCCGATTAACTTAGTCTTGCTTCCTGGACATTTGAAACCATCATTATAAACCCCTAGGCCATGTCTAGGCCAAACTTGTATTATCACTCTAGTGTTAAAATGTATTCTAGGGCAAAGCTTCTTGCGCTGCGAGACTCCCCCTTCTCGCAGGCCTGGCCCCCTATGTTATCGAGGGCCCACCTTAATGACGGATCTTGGGACCCCGAAAGGTGGCATGTTGCAAAAAAGGGATTGAGGGGTTTTTTAAAGACTTTTTTAAATAGACTTTTAAGGGGTTCTGAGGGTGGGGAAGGTTATGTGGGTTTGGGGGAAAACCCACGGGAGTTGGAGACCAGTCCGGCTGCTATTAATGGTGCCGTAGGGGATGCGGACTCTGGGGGAAAGGGGACTGTTAGAATGCCCTCTAGTGAGGGCTTCTCTATTAACACGCTGAGTGGGAGGGGCAGGTATGGCGGGAGCAGGGGGCCATATCATGTGGTGGGGGCATGTGCTCGCTATCTCCGAGCGATTGCGTGCCCCGGTCCCCTTAGCTCTTCCCATTCCCCAGGCTGCTCAGAGTCTCAGCGCCCGAGTCTCCGGCTGATGTTATGTAATGCCAGGTCCGTAGTAAATAAAGCCCCCCTCATTTGTGATCTTATTCAGGAGGGGGAGCGGACCTGGCAGGTATCACAGAGACCTGGTTGGGCCATGAGGGGGGAGTTCCCCTCGTGGAGATGTGCCCATCAGGCTTCTGTGCATTTCATTAGCCGAGAGCTCAGGGCAGGGGCAGGGGGGGTGGCGGTCTTTCTAAAAGAAGGTCTTGATCCGAGGGAGACCACTGTACCTCAGATAGCTGGATGTGAGTCCCTTTTTGTGAAGTGGGGTCGTGGGGTGCAGATGGGTCTGTTGATCACGTACCTGGCTCCCTGCCATGTGGCAACGACCCTGCCCGAACTCCTCAATGTTATAGCCGAGGTGGCGGCTGATACCCCCAGACTTGTGGTCATGGGGGATTTCAACCTGCCATCCATCGGTGAAACATCTGAGGTAGCTCGGGAGTTCATGGCTTCCATGACGGCCATGGACCTGACCCAAGTAATTCACGGCTCTACTTATATGGGGGGACACACTCTGGACTTAGTTTTTATCTCTGGTCAGTGGTTGAGTGGCCTTGATACAGGGGATGTAGATATTGAACCCTTGTCATGGTCTGACCACTCACTCCTTCAACTTGACTTTCTGACCGCCGTACACCGTCGCAGGGAGGCGGAACCGACCAGGTGGTTCCGCCCCAGGTGCCTGATGGACCCTGATAGGTTCCAGATGGAGCTTGGGCCATTTCCTGAGACTCTAGCTCATGACTCGGCTGATGACCTGGTGGCCGCCTGGGATAGGGCGGCTGCCGCGGCTTTGGACCGGGTTGCGCCTTTGCGGCCTCTGACCTGGCACCGAACTCACTTAGCTCCTTGGTTTTCCGAGGAGCTGAGGGAGATGAAGCTCCAGAAAAGACCCCTAGAGAGCGGTTGGAGGGCCAGTCGTTCCGAGTCTGACTTGACACTGGTAAGGTCTCATATTAAGACCTACCTAGTGGCGATAAAAGCGGTGAAATCTAGCTATTTTGCCGCTGTTATCGCGTCATCAGATAACCGCCCAGCCGCCCTGTTTAGGGTGACCCGCTCCCTCCTTCATCTGGGAGCGCGGGAGGACCCCTTGCAGGGCCAAGCTGAGGATTTTGTACAGTATCTGGATGATAAAATAACTCAGATTCGGGAAGACTTGGCCGCCGTCTGGGTTAGTTCAGACGAGATGACTGAGGCAGGCCTTGAGAGTGTTATCTGGGAGGAGTTCGATCCTGTGGCTCCTGAGGACGTGGACAGGATCTTGGGACGGCTGAACACAACCACATGTTTATTGGACCCGTGTCCCTCCTGGTTGGTGCTGGCTTCCCGGGAGGTTACATGAAGCTGGCTCCAGGGGATTATTAATGCTTCTTTGAGTGAGGGTGTCCTGCCGGCTGCCTTGAAAGAGGTGGTGGTGAGGCCTCTCCTCAAGAAGCCATCCCTGGATCCGGCTGTTTTGGCTAACTATCGTCCAGTCTCCAACCTTCGCTTTATTGCGAAGGTTGTTGAGAGTGTGGTGGTGTGACAGCTTCCCCAGTACCTGGATGAAGCTGTCTATCTGGATCCGCTCCAGTCCGGCTTCAGACCTGGGTACAGCACGGAAACGGCATTGGTCGCGTTGGTGGATGATCTCTGGAGGGCCCGGGATAGGGGTTATTCCTCTATCCTGGTCCTATTAGACCTCTCAGCGACTTTTGATACCATCGACCATGGTATCATGTTGCGCCGGCTGGAGGGACTGGGAGTGGGGGGCACCGTTTTGCGGTGGTTCTCCTCCTATCTCTCCAACCGGTCGCAATCCGTGTTGACAGGGGGCAGCGGTCGACCCCAAGGTGCCTTGTTTGTGGGGTGCCGCAAGGGTCGGTCCTCTCGCCCCTCCTGTTCAACATTTATGTGAAGCCGCTGGGTGAGATCATCCATGGTTTTGGGGTGGAGTTCCATCAGTACGCTGATGATACTCAGCTGTACATTTCCACCCCAGACCATCCCAATGATGCCTTGGAAGTGATGTCCCAGTGCCTGGAGGCCGTGCGGGTCTGGATGGGGAGAAACAGGCTTCGACTCAACCCTTTCAAGACCGAGTGGCTGTGGCTGCCGGCGTCCCGGTATAGCCAGCTGATGCCATCGCTGGTTATTGGGGGCGAATCATTGGCCCCCACGGAGAGGGCCCGCAACTTGGGTGTCCTCCTGGATGCGTGGCTGTCTTTAGAAGGGCATATGACAGCCGTGGCCAGGGGGGCTTTTTGTCAGGTTCGCCTGATATGCCAGTTGTGCCCCTTTCTGGACCGGGTCTCCCTACGCACGGTCACTCAAGCACTCGTCACTTCTCGTCTGGACTATTGTAACGCTCTCTACATGGGGCTCCCCTTGGGGTACACCCGGAGGCTCAAACTGGTGCAGAATGCGGCTGCGCGGGGGATTATGGGAGCGACGGGGCGCTCCCATGTGACTCCTCTCCTGCGCGAGCTGCATTGGCTTCCGGTGGACTTCCGGGTGCGCTTCAAGGTGTTGGTGATCACCTTTAAAGCGCTCCATGGCTTAGGGCCAGGATACTTACGGGACCGCCTTCTGCCACCAATAGCCTCCCACCGGCCGGTTCGCTCCCACAGAGAGGGCCTCCTCAGGGTGCCGTCGGCCAGACAATGCCGGCTGACGACCCCCAGGAGGAGAGCCTTCTCTGTGGTGGCACCTACCCTATGGAACAATCTACCCCCAGAGATACGAGTGATCTCTGACCTCCGGATTTTTCGTCGGGCCCTAAAAACTTATCTTTTTCAGTTAGCCGGTCTGTCCTGATTTTAGGGTTAGTTTTAAAATTTTAATATTGATTTTAATTGACAAGTTTTAAATTATGGGCCAAATTTATAAATTATTTTAACTTTATTTTTAACTGTGATGTTTGTATAGATGTTTTTATCTTGGCTGTTCACCGCCCTGAGTCCGAAAAGAGAAGGGCGGTATAGATATTTGAATAATAAATAAAGAATAATAAATTTTAAAACACAAAACAAAAAAAAGCTCTATTTAACTAGGGAATTGTAATAATTGAAATATTATTAATTGTATATTGTGTTGAAAGCAGAAATAGTTAAGTTGTGGTTTGGAGGAATATATGGGGAAAATTATTTGGTTTATTATTATTGGTAAATATAATTAATTGATTTGTAAGAAATTGGATTGCATGGAAATAATTGGAATATTCATGTTCATATTGATTAATATACAAAAAAGATAGTTATATAACGAATTGATTTATATTAAAATGTTGAATTTATATTAAACAACTGTAATATTACATAATTAACCAATGTGAGGATGGATATAAAAATAGATGACAATGGAAAGGGGTATAATATAGAATAGAAGGGAAAAATTGAATTTGATTAAGATTAGAGATGAGGATGAAGGGTAATATTGGTTTTTTACAAAAATAGATGAGGAATAAATATGGCAAAAAGGAAATATAGAAATTGTAAATTTAATTGAAATGACTAAACACTGTTTAAATTTGTGAACCAGCCAAATACTCTGTTCAAAGAAAATACATTGTATGTTTGTATATGTGTTTCTAATTATTGTTATTTATTCATATTTGTTCTCTTTTATTCTTTAAAGTTTAACAATTCATTCTTTATCTTAATACCTTTATATTTGTTTGGGGTTGGCTTTTTTCCCTTTCATCTTTTTTATTGTACAGCAATCTTTCTCCTCAAACCTACCACCTCTCTCTTTTCTTTCCTTCTTACTTTCTCTTCCTCCCCCTCTTCTTCTCCTCCCTACTTCTTCTTCCTTTCTCCTTCTCCTCCTCTCTTCCTCCCTCTCTTGCCCTCACTCCTACTCTAATTTCCATTCCTTCATCCCTCTCTATTGCTGTATCCTTTAATGCATATGGACTACTCAGAGGGCTGAAAAAGTTATTTCTGACTGGTCCTCGACTTTTGACCAGTCGTCGAACTTACGACTGTCCTCACATTTTACATTTTTGCCCTATCTTGTCACCATGGTGAAGAGAAGCAGTTGTGAAATGAGTAACATGGTTGTTAAGAATACTACAATGGGCATAAATGATGACCAGTCATAAGTGCGAAGATCGGTCAAAAGTGCGAGGACCTGTCAGAAATCACTTTTTTCAGACCTCTGGGTAGTCCTTTTGTGCATATGGACTACTCAGAGGGCTGAAAAAGTTATTTTTGACTGGTCCTTGCACTTTTGACCAGTCCTCGAACTTACGACTGTCCTCACATTTTACGTTTTTGCCTTATCTTGTCACCATGGTGAAGAGAAGCAGTTGTGAAATGAGTGACACGGTTGTTAAGAATGTTACAATGGGCATAAATGATGACCAGTCATAAGTGCGAAGACCGGTCAAAAGTGCGAGGACCTGTCAGAAATCACTTTTTTCAGCCCTCTGGTAGTCCTTTTGTGCACATGGACTATTCAGAGGGCTGAAAAAGTTATTTTTGACTGGTCCTCGCACTTTTGACCAGATCTCGAATTTACGACTATCCTCACATTTTACGTTTTTTGCCCTATATTATCACCATGGTGAAAAGAAGCAGTTGTGAAATGAGTGACATGGTTGTTAAGAATGCTGCACAGGCATAAATGTGAGGATGGTCATAAGTGTGAGGACCAGTCAAAAGTGCGAGGACCTGTCAGAAATGACTTTTTTCAGCCCTCTGAGTAGTCCCTATACACATAGTCATGGCCACCCGGTCACATGACCAGCTAGCCACGCCCACCCAGTCACATGACCTCCAAGCCATGCCCACAAAATAAGCCACGCCCACAGAACAGGTAGTAAAAAAAATTAGAACCCACCCCTGGTTGGGGGTCACCACAACATGAGGAACTGTATTAAAGGGTCGCGGCATTAGGAAGGTTGAGAACCACTGCTCTGGAATTAGATGTAGGTCACTGTCACTATTATTTGGATAATAAGCAATGAATGAACAGCAGCTCTGGTTCAGTTGTAGACATGTTTTTAACAGTCAACTTCTATGTCATCAGTGGGGCTTACTTCAAAAGCATTGTGCATAGGATTGTAGACAAGTTTAGATTTATATAAAGAAACAATACCTGAATGTAGTGCTTTCATCACATATTATCCTATAGCTATGCCCTTTCAAACTTCATTTGGAAAAGAATTCAATTAACTCACCAAGATTTAGAATGGGTGCTGAGAAATTGTCCTATACTTTTGTTTTACTAGTTCCTAGTTTCATAAAGAAAAAGAAAAGTGTGTGTGTGTGTGTGTGTGTGTGTGTGTGTGTGTCTGTCTGTCTGTGTCTGTGTGTGTGTGTGTGTGTGTGTTTCAAAAGAAAAGAATTTTGAAGGAATGCTCATAGCTAAAGAAGTGATGGTGCCTCTTTAGTATCAATGCCTGTGATACTATTGACCAATCAGATGTATACAAATAATATCTCTTTCATAGTACAATCTTTTATGCGGCACTTCTCAGCTTTGGGGGTTTTGTTTTGTTTTGCTTTAATTCCAAAGGAAGATACCATGAGGAAACTTTTTTTTATTGGTTTTTCAATATAAAACAACTCTAGCTATCCTGCCCCTCCTTCTAATATTTTATAGGCCAATTCTGTCCAAGTTTAATCACAAAAAGTAAATCTTGTTCTATCTAGTGGGAGTTATCTCCAAATACTTTAGCGGAGGACTGAACTCTTAATACTTGACATTTCAAAAATGAACATTTTAACATCACTTTAAATACATTCCCTCAAAAGAAGATTGTGACTTTGCAGGGACCAGAAAGTTTGAACTATTTTTGGAATATAATTATAGCTGAAGTGGGTTGTGGTAGAAGTGATCTTATTTTTTTACTGAGGTAGCAGCAGCCTAAACTGGAAAACTGCAAACTTTATTGGCTACATAAACAAGTAAAACAATTTAAGGCCCAGCAAAGTTCTGTTTATTAGTGTATAACTTCAACTGGAGAAGAGAAAAGCTTCCAATTTACATCATAAACACAAAAATCAATTTTCAGGAAAATTTCATGTTGGTGTTATCTTCATTAGTTATGAGGCTCGGTGGCGCAGTGTTTAGAATGCAGTACTGCAGGCTACTTCTGCTGACTGCCGTCTGCCTGCAATTTGGCAGTTCAAATCTCACCAGGCTCAAGGTTGACTCAGCCTTCCATCCTTGTGAGGTGGGTAAAATGAGGGCCCAAATTGTTGGGGACAATATGCTGACTCTGTAAACTGCTTAGAAAGGGATGTAAAGCACTGTAAGGCAGTATATAAATCTAAGTGTTATTGCTATTACTATTCATTGCATTTAAGACAGGACATCAGGGTGTGCAGAGTATATCTGGGCAGATACAGCAATTCACCTTTTCTATTGTAGACCAAAATGGGGGGGGGGCTTTTAGAGGACTATCTAAAAGCATGAATTTGTTAAGGAATCTGTTCAGGTAACAGAGATGATGATAACAACAACAGCAACCAAGCTATGAATGCATGTTTCTTCTCTTCAATGGAGCAAAAAGGAGCTCAAAGGAGATGATTTTCATAATAAAAGGAATGCATGAAAAGGAATAAATATCTCCTCTCTCCTGATCAATATTTTGAACTAAACTGTATTTTTCCTGGGAAAAACCTTTATGCAGGATCATGAATATTATAATTTGCAAGTTAAAAGTCTTGACCCTGTATTTGTCTATTGTAGATTCTGTTAGCTGAACAAAATAAGATCTGAATCTCCAACAGCATGAATTGCTCAGCAGAAAATGTACAGAAATAAAATTAATTCCTTCAAAAGACCATTTATATAGCAAAGAATAAAAAATGACTATAAACTGTTACAATGAGCTGAGACCATGCATTGAATAGCATTCAAATACCAACTCCCTTCCCATCAGGTATTTATTATTTATTTATTATTTATTAATTCAATTTGTATGCCGCCCCTCTCCAAAGATTCAGGGCAGCTCACAATGCATTTAAAATCATTATAAAAAACATTTAAAAATTAAAAACATTAAAAGTCATTTACACCATTCATGGCCAAATCTCGCCGTATCGCAAGAGTGAGATCAACGGCCCCAGGCCTGCTGGAAAAGCCAGGTCTTCACCGCTTTTCAAAAGGCCAATAGGGTGGGGATGGTCCGGACCTCAGGAGGTAACTGGTTCCAGAGAGCTGGGGCAGCCACAGAGAAGGCCCTCCCCCGTGGGCCCGCCAGCTGGCATTGTTTAGCTGACCGGACCCAGAGGAGACAAACTCTGGGATCTTACCGGTCGTTGGGAGTTATGCGGTAGAAGGTGGTCTCGAAGATACCCTGGCCCTGAGCCATGTAGGGCTTTAAAGGTAATAACCAACACCTTGAATTGTGACCAGAGACCAATAGGGAGCCAGTGCAGCTCGCGGAGAATTGGTCTAATGTGGGTGTACCTAGGTGCACTCACGACAGCTTGCGCGGCTGCGTTCTGGACCAACTGTAGTCTTCAAACACTTTTCAAGGGTAGCCCCATGTAGAGCGTGTTGCAATAATCTAACCGTGAGGTGACAAGGGCATGAGTGACCATGAGGAGAGCCTCCCGATCCAAGTAGGGTCGCAATTGGTGCACCAGGCGAACCTGTGCAAAGGTCCCCCTAGCCACAGCTGTCAGATGTTGCTCTAATCTTAGTATCTGCCAATCACCAGTTCTTATCTACAAATTAAAGATACACACTTAATGCCAAAGCATTTCAGCAATAGACACCACATTTTTTTAGTAATACTGGAAAGCACTTTCAATAAGATAATGTGTATAGTATGCTAAATGCTTTCAATTCTGTCAAACTATAATAATTTATTGAAATAATAGCTTTCTAGAGCAATGGACGTACAGTAATGAAGACGAATCGGTCTTCAGGTGAACCGGTAGTGGCAGCGGCAGGAGGGTCTGCCCACCTGTCCGGATGTCATCACAAATACTTCTGCGCATGTGTAGATGTGCCGCAAGTGAATGAAGCTAAAAACTAAACTGAATGAAAAAACTAAACTGGTTCAGTTTAGTTTTTTAATGCTTTAAAGTTTCCAATACATAAATTATGTTAAAATACATATTTTAAAACACCACACAAAATGATACTTTGTGTACTGTGACTTAATCAGGGCACAGTTATAGAAAAATATTTTTTCATGGGTGGTTGGTCCCAAAATATTTCAGAAAGTAAGAAATGAAAGATACATAGAGTTTTTTTATTGCTTTGGGTAAAGATCACTAGGAATATTTTGAGTCTGTCAGATATTCTTACTGATAATAACTATTTTCAAAGTACCAGAAACTATTGTTTTAATGATAACTAACTATAAGATTACTATGAAATTCCTACATTTCTAAAATGTGTAATTTGTAAATGGTATACTAATGACAAGGTACAACAACCAATCTTATAATTGACAATGAAGTTACCGAAAAATACTTCTGCCACTTATGATCAACCACCATAGTATAGTGCCACAAGCGAGTGAAGCAAGCATACGCATGTGCGTGCTCCCGATTCCAAACTGGTAGCGAAAGTAAGTGGAAACCACTACTGATTACTTGCCATTTTAAGTGGGATCCACAAAGTTAGAGAGGTAGAGACTGACATGTGAGCTACATTCAAAACTCTCTTTAGATTTTACTCATGTGGTTTATTTGTACTATGGATATCTAGGTAATTCACATTCATTCTTATTGTTTTGTTATGCCAAAATTTGGTTCAGTTTAGTAAATGAACAAACAATCAAAAAATATGTTTGTTTATGTTTTATGTTTTATTAGATTTATATATCGCCCTACTCCCGAAGGACTCAGGGCGGTGAACAGGCACAGAATAAAATACATAGATACAAAAGTTAAAAGACATAATTAAAACCAGATTAAATAATTTAGCCCAAGACAATTAAAAAATCCCAATAATTTAAAACAGATTAAAATTTCGATTTAAAAGAATTCTAAAACAGGGGAGAAAATTAGGCCAGGCCGGCTTGCTGGAATAGGAGAATCTTAAGAGCACGGGGGAAAGTGCGTAGATCCGGGATCCTCCGTATCTCTGGGGGGAGCTCGTTCCAGATAGTGGGTGCCCCCACAGAGAAGGCCCTCCCCCTGGGGGCCACCAGTCGACATTGTTTAGCTGACGGCACCCGGAGGAGCCCCTCTCTATGAGAGCGTACCGGCCGGTGGGAGGCTGCTTGTGGTAGTAGGCGGTCCCGTAAATAACCAGGTTCTAAGCCATGGAGCACTCTAAAGGTGGTAACCAAAACCTTGAAGCTCACCCAGAAGACCACCGGGAGCCAGTGCAGCTCACGCAGGAGAGGTGTCACATGGGAGCGCCATGTTGCTCCCATAACCACCCACGCGGCCGCATTCTGCGCAAGGTGGAGCCTCCAGGTGCTCCTCAAGGGGAGCCCGATGTAGAGAGCGTTGCAGTAGTCCAGGCGGGAACGAGGGCATGAGTGACTGTGTGTAGGGAGTCCCGATCCAGAAAGGGATGCAACTGGTGAATCAGGCGAACCTGATGAAAAATCCTCCCGGTCACGGACGTCAAATGCTCTTCTAAAGACAGCCGTGAATCCAGGAGGACACCCAAGTTGCAAGCCCTCTCCATGGGGGCCAGCAATTCGCCCCCAATAGTCAGCAATGGCATCAACTGACTATATCGGGATGTCGGAAACCACAGCCACTCGGTCTTGGATGGGTTGAGCCTGAGCCTGTTCCTCCCCATCCAGATCCACACGGCCTCCAGACACCGGGACATCACTTCAAGGGCATCGTTGGGGTGGTCCAGGGTGGAGATGTACAGCTGGGTGTCATCAGCATACTGGTTGTACTTCACCCTGAAACCACGGATGATCTCGCCCAGCGGCTTTACATAAATGTTAAACAAAAGGGGCGAGAGGACAAACCCTTGTGGCACCCCACATATGAGAGGCCTCAGGGTCGACCTCTGCCCCCCTGCCAACACAGACTGCAACCGGTCGGAGAGAAAGGAGGAAAACCACCGTAATACAGTGCCCCCCACCCCTAACTCTTCCAACCGGTGCAGCATGATACCATGGTCGATGGTATCAAAAGCTGCTGAGAGGTCTAATAGGACCAGGACAGAGGAACAACCTCCAGAGATCATCAACCAACGTGACCAATGCCATTTCCATGCTGTACCCAGGCCTGAAGCCCGACTGGAACGGATCCAGATACGTTGTTTCATCCAGGTACTGGGGGAGCTGTCGCGCAACCACACTCTCAACAACCTTTGCAACAAAACGAAGGTTGGAGACCGGACGATAATTAGCCAACACTGCCGGGTCCAGGGAAGGCTTCTTGAAGAGAGACCTCACCATCGCCTCTTTCAAGGTGGCGGGGAAGTCACCCTCACCCAATGAAGCATTTATAATCCCCTGGAGTCAGCCTCGCGTCACCTCCGGGGAAGCCAGCACTAACCAGGAGGGGCACGGGTCCAATAAACATGTGGTCGCATTCAGTCCACTCAGAATCCTGTCCATGTCATCAGGGGTCACAGGATCAAACTCATCCCAGATAACATTCTCAAGACCTGCCTCAGTCAACCCCCCTGGAACTACCCAGTCGGAGTCCAGATCTTCCCGAATCTGAGTGATTTTGTCATACAGATACTGAACAAAATCCTTGGCTCTACCCTCCAAGGGGTCCTCCTGCGCTTCCTGGTGGAGCAGGGAGCGGGTCACCCTAAACAGAGCGGCCGGGCGATTATCTGATGACTCAATAAGAGCAGCAAAATATGTACATTTTGCTGCTTTTATTGCCACTAGGTAATTCTTAATATGAGATCTTACCAGTGTCCGGTTGGATTCAGAAAGACTGGCCCTCCAACTACTCTCTAGGCATCTTTTCATCTCCCTCAGCTCCTCAGTGAACCAAGGAGCTAGGTGAGATCCGCGCCGGGTCAGAGGCCGCAAAGGCATGACCCGATCTAGAGCTCCAGTGACCGCCCTATCCCAGGCGGCCACTAGGTCCCTAGTCGAGGCGTGTGCCAGAGCCTCAGGAAATGGCCCAAGCTCCATCTGGAATCTATCAGGTTCCATCAGGCGCCTGGGGCGGAACCATCTTACCGTCTGTAGACTGTAAATACACTGTAGACTAGCACACAATAGATGACCATGAAGGCCTTTGAAGAGATATTCTGTGATGTATCTGTACCTACAAAGATCAGAGTAGTGCAGTTAATGGTATCCCTATGGAAGCGAAAGTTGGACTTTGAGGGAGCAGGTTAGGAAGAGTACAGTATTGATACTTTTGAAGTATAGTGGTGGAGAAAAGTCCTGAGAATACCATAGGCAGCCAAGAAAACAAACAAGCTCATCATCGAACAAATTAAACCAGAGTTCTCATTTGAGGCACAAATGATCAGGCTGAAACATTATGTGAAAGCTCCAATGGTAGGAAAAGTTGAAGAGAATGATTAGCAGCAAAGTGAATGGGCACATTTATAGTATCAATAGATGCAATAGATATAAATAGACCCTTGGAAGACATAAAAGGCCAGGTTAGGGACAGATCATCATGGAAAATATCAATTATGATTGCTAAAAGTTGTCAACAAGTTAATTATCTTTCTATCTATCTTTTATCTATCTACCTCAAACAGGTGATGAAATTATTTGTAGGTAGATAGAGTTTAAAATATAATTTATGTCTAGAGTTCTTTTAATACAAAGCAGAATAAAACAATCAATTGGTAAAGCAATGGTTTGAAAATTATTTTTAGTATAACACTGTTCCACACCTACCTACTTCCTGGATCTTGATATTATCTCTGCTCCATAATTAATCACAGCACAATTAATGCATCATTGTTGTAATTTCAAGGACCAAGCAAGATCCTTGAGATGACAATAGGATTTAAAGCAAGGAGTCAGACAATGGTTGAAACATATTTTGCTTTAACCATGGTTTGTGAATAAATCCTAGGACACTTATTCATGGATAATATTAACTAATAAATTATGATTTACAGGCTACAATGGCCAAAGCATAACGTGCAAACCCAGCCAATATATTTTGGTTTCATATTTTATATTTAAAAAGTCAAATATAACCATCAGACCGCTATATCAAAGTCAAATATATCTATCAGACCTATCATTTCACACCTCTATTTGTACAGTAGCTTCAGCAGTTTATTCTTGGCTTGCATAAAATCATCATTTATTGCTTAATACTTATCCATTTACTGATACAAGGAGCCCAATTTCATAAAACCAAGTTTATTAATCCAGAAGGATTATATAGAGAATGAGTTAAATTATTTTTAGATAATAAAGTATAGCATGAATCAGCTAATCCAAAAATCAGACTTTAAAACTAAAGGAGATAACTTCAAAACCTATCACCGGTTATTAAATCTACATCATGGTTGGCTTACTATTTAAAAAAAAGAAAACAGTTCCTTTTTCATTGCAGAAAACTGATTTCCCTAGTAACACAGCATGCATGTGCCAGATTAAAAAATAAGCCCTTAAAGAGAGAGCCAAAACCAAAATCTTCTCTTTGGTTTAGGTCACAAGACTCTAAGACTCCCTCAATTAAGCAGACTCGAAATTAATAATATTGTATAATTGATGAAACCAGTTTAGCTTTTTTTTAAAAAAATAATAATTATCCTCTCAATGGTGCATCAAAATAGCAATTATGGCCCGCTGCACAGCAAGGGAACAGGAAAGAGACCAATCTCTGAGACTCAAGTCAGAATTTGTGATTAAGCTTTAATCCTTTTACAGTGATCCAGGGTATTATGCACATTCTTTACTCACTCTCTCTGATAGTTAATGTTTTTGTATTTGAAATGTTCACCCAGCTCTGAATTTTTCTCTTCTCACAAAAGCTGCTTATCAGCATCAAAAGGAATTAACTGAATAAATATGATCATAAGAAGAAAAATAAGTGTGTGTGTTTCTTTTTTAAAATAGGTTGCCATGTTTAAGAGAGTTATTTTCAAAGCTTGTTTTTAACTCAAAAATTGTTGTTGGGGGGAAAACAAGAGGAGGAAGGATTATTAAATATGTTTGCCACCTTGAATAATTTATAAAAGTAATTAAATTAAAAATAATTTAATAGAGGCATTAAAAAAATAGTTGATGGACTGTGACATTGGAAACTTATCAAGGGAAAATTAAAATCAAATCAAGAGACCAATAGCAGAAGGATACAGTTATCAATGGTTTTCTGATTTACAGTTATCTGAAAAATTAAAAAAAAGACTTATGGGTTAGAAGAAAGCAAGACAGAATTTGAAAAACAATTGATGATGTATAAAATATTTATTGAAATTTGGAACACAGTAAGAACATGTTAAAAATTCATGAAAAGTAGGCTATGAAATTTGGGTATAATATTTAGACTGATCAATGGGAAAATATGTGATTAAAATGTGTTATGATCTCAAAGAGAATTTTTATAAAATAACATATTGTTCATACATTATGCCAGAAAAAAATTCTAGAATATAGAAAGGCACTTCAAATGTATATTGGAAATATAAAGAACATGAAGAAACATTTTATCATGCTTGGTGGTGATGCAAAAATCTTTAAAAAATGGATATTTTTTAAAAAATCATCGAAAATCACTTGTATTTACTCTTGCCTTTAAAAAAAAATCACTATTCAGTTATATGAAATGTCTTCTTATAAAACTACCCTTACTTCTGTACCTTTATTAAGGTACAGAAATATTTTCTCTGATATCCTTTCTATTTTTTCTGAAATTGCTCCAAATCTTAAGCAGAATTCTTTTACTTTCATTTCCAATAATGTAAAATTATCTAAATCATTTTCCATCTCTCTTTAATTTCTGTCTTGTCAGTCATTTGCTTTAAGTCTATAGCATACAGTTTCTTCAATTTTATTAACTTTTGGGCATTCAAAATGCAGATTGCAGCAAAGATCTGAAGTTTACTTTATCTCTTTGCTGCCATGACATTAGTCATGTGCCACTATAGCAGCCCGCCAGAAGTAGCCAGGTACTGGTAATAAGTGGTTTTTAGTTATCATTTTTCAGACCAACATGTATTGTACAAATAGAGTATGCATGTACTTCTTTTCTAAACTTTCTTCCTGATTTGACATGGGTGGAAAATGGGAAACAGGTCATATTGGACTCTGGAGTGTTCAAGAACAATATACTTTTCTGGTGAATGATGTAATGGCCTAGATCTTGAGTGACCTATTAGAGAGAAAAAAACTTTTGAAATAGCATGAAACAAATGCAAAGGGCATTTCTTAGGTTGAAAGCAAACAGGAAGCTACACCATTCACAGGTTGCTGCAAAAATGAGTAGTTGTGTGTTTGCTTTATTTTTATATAGCTACAGAAATCAAGCAATCACTAGTTAGGAATAAATATCTGTGCAACCCTTATACAGTATGTATAGTTTGGAAGCCGTTCAGGAGGAGTACCACCCAATCAGACTTGCAAGATTGAAGTCACTCCCACCAAGTAGACCAGACCAGGAAATCAACTCCTCAGGAAAGTTAAAACTACTTTTATTGTGATTGGATATAAGAATAGACTCTTTCAAGTCTCACAGTTGAAATGTGCTATATCTGCTTTTCCTTCTTAAAGTTCTGTGAATTATGGAAGCATCTACCCGAGCTGCTTCAAAATGCTAACTCATTTTGAGGCACAAGGAAGTCCCCTAGTCTCCAAGGAAGCCCCCTAGTATCCTGGTAGATGGTCTTCAGGGGCAGTCACACTACAATCAAGGCTGATAGCTATTGATCCCCATTACTTTCACAATTTGGTCCAAGCAGGTACCTGGCACCATATCTTATGGTAGCAAATTCTAAAATTTAATTATGCATTGTGTAAAAAAAAATATGTTTTGTGTGTCCTGATTCTTCCAGTTTTTTGTCCTGTCCTGTCTCCTAGAATTCAACCGCTGTTTCTAATATTTTGAGAAAGGAGAAACAGTTTTGTCTTGTTTATTTTATCCATGCATAATTCTGTACATATGAATCACTCCCTTTCATTTATCTTCTTTCTAGACTAAAAAGCCCCAAATGTCACAATCTTTCCTAATAAGGAAGATCATCAGCCCACTTGTTTAATGTGTAGGATATATGTTTTGATATGTATTATTCATTATATTAATGTATTGTTTCTACTATTTTATTCCAATTATGATTATGACCAAACTTTCATGAATTTGTCTTGGCCATCACTATGCCAGCTTCTTCTATAAATTACCGTATCTATGAGCAGTCCCCTTTATGAATTTTAGCACTATAATAACTTAATTCTTCTAACAAAATCTTTTCAAAATTATGCATCAATCTTCCAAGTTTGCTATTAGGAATATAGAACACAACTCATGAGACACATTTAGGTTAAGTAGCATTTTTTATTGATGTTGTGCATAAAGACAACCATCATTTCTACTCATTTTTTATTTTTATTTTCTTGTTTATTTAACACATTTTATGTGGCTACATATCTAATTAACTGAACTCAGGCTAATTAACAGAAAATTAAAAGACACAATCAAAATCAAAATCAAATAAAAGAGCAGAGTAGAAGGCCTTGTAAAAATCTCCTGACCTGACCCACATAATAGACATACACATTCATTAACATTCCAGTCCCAACAGCTGGGGGAAAAACTCTTCTTGGCATTCTGGAAGGCCAGCTTGGTTGGGGACATTCAAATTTCTAGGGAAGTTGTACATTAAAGCAGCACCATGAATCCTTCCTTGGATTGTCTCATAAAGCAGGGGTGTCAAACTGGATTTCGAGAGCTGGATCAGCATTGTAGTTCTCCTCCATGTGTCAGAGTTCCAAGTTCCATTTTATTAGAGATGTTATATTGGCACATCTGGGAAAACCTGAATCTGAAAGCTTCCAGGTTTTCCCCACCCAAAAGAAAGTCCAAGTCCCTTCCCTTGCACCCACATGTCCATCACATGGTCCAATCAATGCACCATCCCAACTGGAGATGCCTCCCAGTCATTCCACTCCAGATGCAAGGCAGAATTGATTGTCAGAGAAAAGAAGGTTATTCTGGCTAGATATCTTCCCCACTCCATTCAATTTCCCCCCTCCCAGTTTCCCACAGCACTAAATGTGGCAGCCCTGAAGATCCAAAGAAAAGATGGCTTCCAGGGCTGACATCGTGGCGGGGGGCGCAGCGGGGGAGCAGGGTGAGACAGGACGGATGCTTCCTGCAGCACCCTACTGGCCAAAATGGGGCCCAGGAGGCCTATGCCTAACCCTAACTCTAACCTCTGCACTTCATTTTTGTCCTCCATGGCCTCCTGCAGCACTCTGCTGGCTGAAAATGGGCCAAAAATGGGCTGCACAGGCCTGTCCCAAGGCCCCTGCAAAGCCTGTTTTCGGCTGGCAGAGTGCTGCTGGAGGCTGTGGAGGCTGAAAATGGGCTATGGGGGACCCACACATGGTCGATTTTATCCAGCAGAGGTATCACAGGCTGGTCCTTTGATATTTCCAGGCTGGCCCCGCAGGCTGGATTTAAGTACCCCAATGGGCCAGATTTGGGCCACGGGCCTTGAGTTTGACACCCCTGCCATTAAGGGTTCCTAGTAGAATGTGCTAATAGAATACAACATCCACTTATATTAAGATCTGTTGGAGAGGCAGATCTTTACGTTCCACCTTGAAGAGGAAACTTTATTGATAGGACTGAGAGAAGAAGCTTTGTTGGAGACAGCACATAATGTCCATAGTTGCTGTTGGCATCATTTTTAATTATTGATCATCATCTTATTGACACATTCTTATTTTGGAAATCATTTTTTTAAAGGGAATAACAATTTATTTCTTGTCCTATATGAGATTGTATGTCACTCTTAGCATCTCTAGAAGAACAGAATATAAATTCTTCTACTGAAATAAATGGTTAGAATGCAGTACTGAAGACTACTTCTGCAGATTGCCAGTTGACTGCAATTTGGCAGTTCAAATCTCACCAAGCTCAAGGTTGACTCAGCCTTCCAGACTTCTGAGGTCAGTAAAATGAGGATCCGGATTGCTAGGGGCAATATGCTGACTCTGTAAATTGCTTAGAGAGAGCTATAAAGCACTGTCAAGTGGTATATAAGTCTAAGTGCTATTGCTATTGCTATGACCATCTAGATATAGCCCAGACATGGAAGTCCTATAATATAAGTGACAGCATTTCATTTCTGAAGAAAGAAAACAGTAATCTAATTTATCCTTTACTTTTGTTTCTAATGGGCTGATATTCTGATTTTAGCTAGTGAAAGTAGGTGACAACAATGTTCACCTCTTCTTTGAGGTGAGCAATACACGTTCCCAAGGTTATATCTGAATCTAAGCTGGTATTTCTCTTTTATATCAAAGATCTTCAAGTGTACTATGCTGTCCCTTTAGTTATTTGCAAATATTTTTTATCTTTTTACACTTGCGTAAAAACTTCCAAAATGGTTTCCCCTAAAAATGAACATTTTTAAAATGCATCTTAATAGCTCCCTATTTTGCAGCTACAGTTAACAAGACAGGTTCCAAATTATATTATTTGTACCATATACTATACTATTGCATAACCTGAGCTTTGTAACCTCTATTATATCTTAAATGCATCTGCTGTTTCTTTTGGCTTTAATATTTTCTTTAAAAATGTTGCAATATTTTCAGGATCAGACTCAATAATGATAATAAGAGTTAGAGGTTTAAATATATTTCTCTTTAATTATAACAGGCATTCTATATTCACTGAATATTCACAGATAGAAGCAAGGAAAATGGTGAAGGTGGCTCCTTATATATACAAGGGGTGGAGCCAAGAATGGGAGTGGTGAATTATGAATACATTAGGAACCAAAGAATAAGTTAACCCCCGATGTCCCATATATACATTATTTACACATTAGGGAATAAGGCATTTACATCTCACAAATCCCCCTCTAAATGCCGGTTCGCTATACAACACCAATTACATTCAGATTCAGGACAATATAAGACATATAATTTTGATGTTAAATATTTGTGCTGTTTAGAAGGTAAAGGCTTCGTCAATATGTCAGCTAATTGTTCAGAGGTATCACAATGCACTGCTTTGATAAATCCATCTTGAGACAATTGTCTCACATGCTTAAATTTTATATCTATATGCCTGGACCTTTGTCCAATGGCATCGGATCTGGATATTTCAATGGCTGCTTTATTATCTTCATGCATAACAAAAGGCAAAGCAGGTTTTTTCCAAACATCTGAAATCAAATCATTAAACCATACAAGGTTATTTGCAGCTTTGGACAAACAAACATATTCCGCTTCTGTGGTCGAAGTGGCTACCAGTTCTTGTTTACCAGTGTACCAGTAAACTGGACAGTCATTTAATAGAAAAATATAACCAGAAGTGCTCTTTCTGCATGATATATCTCCAGCCCAATCCGCATCTGCGTAACATGTAAGTTTTGGTTCTTTATCATTACTAGGTTCTAATACTAAGCAAAAGTCTAATGTACTTTTCAGATATCTTAGAATTCTTTTGACTGCTTCCCAATGATACATTGTTGGTTTGCTAACATATCTTGACAATAAGTTGAGTGGTAATGCAATATCTGGCCTGGTCCAATTAGATATATAAAGAAGTGAACCTATGACTGATCTATAAAATGTATTATCCTTGAATTCAGGGGAAGATTCATCAGTGTTTCTAAGGAAATCAGTTTGCATAGGAGTGTCACAGGGTTTGGCATTGTTTAAATTGCATTTGTTCAGAAGTTCAATGATTTTATCTTTCTGAGTAAGTTTGAATCCCCTTCTAGTTTTGTTAATTTGTACACCAAGGTATTTGTTTACTTTACCTAGAGATTTCAACGAGAAATGTTCGTTTAGCTTATTTACAAAGGTTTCTCTTCTCTCCTTGTGTTTTCCTATATATAAAATATCATCTACATAAATTAATACAAATTCAATATGATCATCACTCTTTTTTACAAAGAAACAGTTATCAGCAGTGGTAGCGTTGAAATCCATGGTCTTAAGTACTTTTACCAAGCAATCGTACCATCTTTTGCCAGATTGCTTTAATCCGTATAGACTCTTGTTCAATAGCCAAATTTCATTCTTATTAGTGTATTGACTGTGTGGTGCTCTTACATATATTTCCTTATCTAGTTTTGCGTGTAAATACGCAGTCTGTATGTCATATTGAAATACATCAAGATTGAGTGCAGATGCCACTACTAGAGCTGTTTTAACACTCTCTGTTCTCACTGTGGGGGAGTATGTGTCAGTGTAGTCCTCCGGATATTTTTGTGCATAACCTTGTGCAACCAATCTAGCTTTGTATAGAGTATTGCCTCCTTCTAGATTCTTAATTTTATAAATCCACCTGGTACCTATAATCGTTTTATCTTTAGGTGCAATCGCAGGTGTAAACACATTTAATCCTTGCAAACTTTCCATCTCTTTTTTCATAGCTAGTTCCCATTTTTCCTTTTCTTCACGAGGGAGTTTTAATACTTCCTCATATGTATTAGGTGTCATTTGTTCACCATCCATATGCATTATGTAATCTCTGTATTTATTTGGTACTTGATTTCTATTGTTTCTAATAGCTCTTTCGGGTTTGCTATGGTTATCATGCAAATATCTTGCTTCCTTTTTTGTTAATGTGTCTGTCTTTATTTTGTGCTGACTATTTGTCCAAGTTTTGGTTTTGTTTTTATTTTTGTTGATATTTTGATTTTCTATTGTCCCTTCCTCACAAGATTTTGTATCTTTGCATTTATTTGGAAATATTTCATTAAGATGTAATTTAGACCAATTGGCCTGTTCATGGAACACAGCTGTTCTGGAGACTATAAATTTGTTATTATTATCAATGAATCTGTACCCTTTGGTGCCAGTTTCATATCCCATAAATCTTAATCTTCTGGATACGTTTTCTCCCTTTCTTCTCAACTGCTTAGGTATGTGTACGTCTGCAGTGACTCCAAATATGTGCATGTGTGCTAATTTGGGTTTCCTATTATACATCACCTCATATGGTGTTTTATTCACAATACTGGACCAGGTTCTATTTTGAGTGTAATTTGAATAATGTAAGGCCTCTGACCAAAATTGTTTGCCTAAACCAGCATCCTCTAATGTGCACCTAATCATGGTTTGTAGTGTGGAATTCTTTCTCTCTGCAATCCCGTTTTGGAACGCAGAAAATGGACTAGACGTGAAATGTAGCATTCCTCTATCCTTTAACCATTGGGAGAATTCTTTAGACATGAATTCACATCCCCTATCTGTCATAATTTGTTTTATTCTGATATTATGTTGTGTTTCTATGCGTTTGTAGAATTCCTTAAATTTCTGAAAGGTTTCATCCTTGTGTTTTAATGTGTAAACAAAACCATAGCGACTGTAATCGTCTACTATTGTTAGGAAGTAACGTTTTCTATAAGTGATTGATGGAGTTAATGGACCAACTAGGTCCATATGTACTAAGTCAAAAATTTTGTTAGTTGATCTGTTGGATTTTTTTGGTCTGGGACTAGTTTTTAGTTTAGTGGATTTACATACTGAGCATTCCAAATAATTTTCACAATTTTTTATTTTGACACCTTCTGCGTGTTCAGTCATTTTTTGTACTACAGGAAAACTTGCATGTCCTAACTTCCTATGCAAGATGTGAGCACACTCATCATGAATTGGTTTACCTATTCTTGGTTTCTTCTCATTGTGTGTATTTGCGTGATCATGAGATATTTTACATTCATCATTGTCACTGTTACTAACATTTTCATCATCTGCCTCAATACAATCTTCCATATTTGAATCAATGTTATGTAACCATCTTTCTTTTGTTATTAGATAGGGTAGGCCTCCTTTAATCATCACAGTGCCTACATTTGTTTTGTCCTTCTCTAAAGTTGCTTTCCCCTTTGAGAAAACTATATTGATGTCAGAATCTCTGCTTAGTTTTATGGCACTTAGTATGTTATGAGGTATTTCTGGAATTAACAATACCCCCTCTATTTTTCCTAGGCCAGGCAAGGTCACATTTCCTCTGCCTAATACTTGAACCTTTTCTTGATTAGCTACCTTTATTACAAATTTATCTTCTGTAAATGAAGACAATATATTTTTGTTATTAGTGGTGTGGTTGGTTGCCCCAGAATCAATAAGCCAATTATTGTTCTCATTTTGTTGTGTTTTAGTGCTGTCTTGTTTATTTAGTCCATTCAGTGAACCAGATTTTCTCTCTTTTGAATTTTCTCTACCCCCTCTACTATCTCTGTAATTTGGTGGGCTTCTATATTTATGTCTATCTGTGGAAGACTGTCTATAATTGTATTTGCTCCTATACTCTGACCTATGTCTCTCCTTTGAGATTTTGGGACAGTCTCTTCTATTGTGTTCCCTGGACCCACAATTATGGCATTTAAAAGCTTCATTGTATTTTTCCTGGAAAGCTACCTTCCTAAAAGATTTGTGTTCTGTGTGATTGCTGGAACGATTTTTTCTTGAATTGTCTTCTGCTATCAATTTGTTAGATAGACTTTCTATGGATAAATATCCTAGATTGATGGTGTCTAAGTGTGACATAAAACTATCCCATGATGAATCAAGTGAATTGATAATAACACTTTTCATTGTTTGATCTGAAATCACTTCCCCCCTCAAATGCAGCTCAGCTCTTATTTTGTTTAGAGATATCAAATGCTCACTTATGGAAACCCCTGGTTTTACTCTGGAAGAAAAGAAATCCTTAGACATTCTTGTAGTGGTAGCTACACTATCGCTGTGAAACAGATTAAACATGCATTGAATTATTTCTGAAACAGTTAGGTTTGGTTTGATGCTATGATACATTGTAGGAGACACGCTAGATATTATTAAGAAAAATGCTCTATGATGTAAACAATCTATTTTTAAAGTCCAAGGTCTTCTTGGAGGACTAGTGATAAAGAATAGCAAATTTTCTTTCATAAAGACAACCTGGAGCTGTTGATACCATTCTTGCAAATTAATGCCATCAACTCTAAGTTTTGGGAAGTCACTGGGTAAGTTTCCCACATTATTTTGTTCATTACTTACAACCTGAGGTAGTCCGTGGTCTCGCAAGTGCAGGAAATTGCAAAACGGCATGGGGATGCTCGCAACGAGTCTGCGCGGTTCTCTGGCCAGTTCAAGTCTTTCCGGACCGTCTACGTAGTTTCGCACATGCGCGTTGCTCATTTCTTCTTTGGCGTCGTCGTGGAAGGTTCTCTCCATTGCAGCTCGCTCGCTCCGCTCCTCTTCAGACGAGTCGGTTTCTGGCTCGGTTTTAGGAGTTTTGATGGCGGCGACTGCTCTTTTCTTTCTTTTGTGTGCGTTGGTACTTGATCCGGTCTGCGGTGTAGGGCGGAATCGACATGGCTCTCTGGGCTCGGGCGTCGTCGCTCTCGAAGTCAGGATGGGAGCGTGCAGGTCTTGAGGTATCGGCTTGTTCTCTAGCTTCTTCGTTGTCGCTTTGGAAATTTTTAATTTTGGCCCAAATGCAGCAAAAAGCGTCTTCATTGCTGACTTTACTTGGGATTTCGTTAAGTCGTCTTCGCTTTCTGATTCTGGTTCTTCTGAAGAGTTTGAATCTTCCTTTTCGCTTTCGTTGTCTGATAACGTTTTTCGCGCCAGAAATTTTGAACTGAGCATTTTGATTGGCTCTGCTTCGCTCACTTTGGAGGCTTGTTGGAACCAAGATGGTTGCCATTCAAAATTTCGCGCGGGATCACATCTTTTCTTTTTCATAACGACTTTCTCTGTAGTCATATCACTCACAGTTTTTTGGTCTTTGGGTTTCTCTTTAGCAATGTTTTTCTCTCTCGCTGCTCCGCTGTTTTTCAGCATTTCTTGGAGATTCGCGATGAGGCTTTCATCATTCTTCTGGCTTTTTAATAGTTTTAATATCTCTGACCTGAGTTCGTTATTTTCTATTTCGATTTCCTCCTGGTCATTATTTTCATTTATTAGTTCTTCTTCTTCAGTGGTGTATTCTTCGGATTCTCTCGAAATCGCGTTTGTGGATTCGTTGATTATTTCTTGTTCAGTTTCTATTTCTTTGCTGTAGGCCCTGGTGTTGGGCCTATCTTTCTTAGACATCTTTAAGTATTTATTGAGTCAATTAACCATCCTCTGCTACCAGCTTGTTGCAATATTTTCAGGATCAGACTCAATAATGATAATAAGAGTTAGAGGTTTAAATATATTTCTCTTTAATTATAACAGGCATTCTATATTCACTGAATATTCACAGATAGAAGCAAGGAAAATGGTGAAGGTGGCTCCTTATATATACAAGGGGTGGAGCCAAGAATGGGAGTGGTGAATTATGAATACATTAGGAACCAAAGAATAAGTTAACCCCCGATGTCCCATATATACATTATTTACACATTAGGGAATAAGGCATTTACATCTCACAAAAAAGTGCTATCTCCCCCAACCAATTTGCTCTGCTGCCTTCACTTAACAACAGGTTCTGAGGAATAATTAGTTTGCCTCCTAATGATTCAGTTGGAAAGCGCTCTGGATAATGAAAAGGGTGGCATATAAATTAAATAAGTAAATAAATCAGAAAATTGGCATTAAAACATAAATGAAAGTTCCTCCATATCCATTCTCCTTTCACTGCTCCCTGCCCCCAATAACAACAAACCTAAGAAATATCCTGTTATCCTCATACAAAAAATCCCAACCCTGATTGAAATAGAAGAAGGGGGCAGGCATGTCAGAACTGACATGGTGCTAACTGGGAAAAATGATTCATCATGCTATTGCTAACTCATTCAGCGTTATCCATGCAAATTCAGTAATGTATTTAAAAAAAGTTAAATACATTACCCATACATATTCATGGATTTAAGTAAAATCAATGCTTTGGGGGAAAAAACACAGCGTGAAGATAGCTGAAGTAAGTCATGTTTAATGTAACATTATTGCAACTTCTATCTATCTATCTATCTATCTATCTATCTATCTATCTATCTATCTATCTATCTATCAATACAGAGAGAGAGAGAGAGAAAGAGAACAGTAGCTTCTTCTGACTGTCAAATGTTCTTCATATGCAGCTCATATGTTCCAAGAAATCAGTCAATGATCTAAGGTATGAGTTCATTTTACAAATACAACCAACCAAAGGCTTCAGGTCATCCCAGTGGAATAAATTGCTCCATACACTTGAATAGCAATAGGCTGATTTATAGTCTAGGATCTTAGCCTCCCCAAATTTGATGTTTATCTGAGGAAAAACATGAGAACAATATAAAAGAAAGATAAGAAAAACTAGAACTTCACAGGCAAAGGTTTAGATCAATGTTAAGACCACATAAATAAAAAATGGAGAACCCTGTAATATCTGTAAAAAAAAATATAGAGAGGCTGATTCATGATTTCTTAAAAACAACAAAATAAAATAATGAGACTACCCAAATAACACTGTCACAAATTGATTGTTGTTGATTTTTGCTTTGTGGAAAGTGCTTCAGTAATTCTTTTCTTTTCTTTTCCTCCTGCTAGAATCTTTCTAACCCTCCTAACAACCCATTTCCACCTTTTTTTTTACTCTCTGAAAGGAGAAAAGTCATGGTTGTCATTTCGGCATAAAAGTTCTTCCAAAATGTAACACTTAATTTTTACTTTGAATTTTCTAAGTTTGTTAAACTGTTCTTTAATTTTTTTTTTAATTTTATTTTTTTTGCAAGGGGGGGGATGGATTGCTGTTAGCTGGTCCATTGTGTAATGGAATATAGTTTGGTCATAAAACACATGTTCTTCATTCAGGTTCACTTCCTGAAAACTTCAGGCTGGGCTGGGGAATACCCCTATTTGATCAGATAAAACCATACCTCAGCATAAGGCAACTGTGATTATCTGAAATAAATGGTACTATTCCAAACAGAGAACCCTCAAATTAATCAGACTGCAAAATGGGAAATTGAGTTTGCATGTGCTTTCAATTGGTGCTAGTGCATATGTCTGATAGAATAGGATCAAATAATCTCTTGTAAAGACTGAACTGTGCACAACAGAAGTACTTTAATAAAGAGCGATGGCTTTCCAAGTTTACAGCTCTGCTGTAAACAGAACACTTTATCAAGGTCAGGGATACCTGCTTAGAGGATGGCAGCTGCACATGAAGAGGTCACCTATGACCTGAGATTCAGGGAACTGAAGTTGTCAGGCAGTTTAGAAATGTGATATGTAAGTAAGCTGGAGATGAGAAAGGTAGCTGATATCTTTATAATGACACTAGCCTACTGTGCGGTTATATCAGAATAACAGAATAACAGACTTGGAAGGGACCTTGGAGGTCTTCTAGTCGAATTCCATGCTTAGGCAAGAAACCTTATACCATTTCAGACAAACGGTTGTCCAATCTATTCTTAAAAACTTCCAGTGTTGTTGTTGTGAACTTCTTGTTCTAACCGTCAGGAAATTTCTCCTTAATTCTAAGTTGCTTCTCTCCTTGATTAGTTTCCACCCATTGCTTCTTGTCCTGCCCTCAGGTGCTTTGGAGAATAGCTTGACTCCTCTTCTTTATCGCAGCCCCTGAGATATTGGAACATTGCTATCATGTCTCCCCTAGTCCTTCTTTTCATTAAACTAGACATACCCAGTTCCTGCAACCATTCTTCATATGTTTCAGCCTCCAGTTCCCTAATAATCTTTGTTGCTCTTCTCTGCACTCTTTCTAGAGTCTCAACGTCTTTTTTACATCGTGGCAACCAAAACTGGACATCATATAGCTAGCATTCCTATTGCTAATGACATAAAAAATCTAGAGGATATTGTCATACTAGTGGCTTTAAAGATTCTCTGGATGCTCTTAGTTAGTATATTTTAGAGACTGGGAAGGTCTCAGAGGAGCAGGGATTTCTGGAGAGAACTATGTTTGTTTGCCTGCCTTGGTGTAAATAGTTAAACATATGGCATTGGGATCAGAGGCACAGACATTCTTCTGTTTTACATTGTTTCTGTGCTTTTCATCTATAGCTAATTTATATCTTGTAAAGAGCCTGTTTGCATAAGGATAAAGTAAGCACAATAAAGAATTATTAGTATTAGTATTCTAATCAAAGAAATAATAGAATAGTAACATAACAAGAGTCATCACTGTCTTAAGTGACTCACCTACCCCTTTTTAGCGTATTCTATCTATCCTATATGTATTAGCCTTGACATTTTTCCATGCATCAATTAGATTATCTGGTGTTTTTGAGAAGAAAACCATTCCCAGATTTCAGCAATCAACCATATTTGAATAATACAAGTTTAGTAAATTTAATAAATGGATAAAGTAAATGGAGAGGAGGAGGAGGAGGAGGAGGAGGAGGAGGAGGAGGAGGAGGAGGAGGAGGAGGAGGAGGACAATGAATGAAAAACATAAAAATCTGACAATACAGAAAATTGTAATCATACCATGACTGAAAATTATGGGAAAATCAGAAGATGCTTATTACAAATGAGCAAGAAAAAAGCATCTTGTCATATCATATGCATAAAAACTCCAGATGTTGCTAAACTATTACTCTTTTTGACCATTGGCCAGGTTAGTGAAAACTAATGATTGAATTTAATATTTGGGATAGGCATCTAATCACCTGTGAGATAAAATATTGGAAGAGATATCTAGGTACTACTACTACTGCTACATATGATTATATTTTATGACTTCTATGTTTTGATACTGTATTAATAACAAAACAAAACTGATTGCACCATTGTTTTATCCTTTCCAATAATTTCAAGACATAAAGTATTACTTTCCTTTCAAAATGATAGACAAATATGTTTCTCAAATGTTCTAGCTATGTTGTAATTCTGTTTTTGGAGAATTACTATATGATCACAGTCACAAGGAGACCTGTGAAATCTTCAGCAAATGCAGGCTATCTTGACAATCTTCCATCAACTTTGAGATAGAAATATTTCAGGTGAAGTATGACTTCAACCTGTATACATCTGTTACACAAACACCCCCATAAAAAATAAATATAGCATTATGATACTTGGGAGAGGAAATCAGTCAAAACAAAATGAAAGTTGGGAGAATCAATCTATCATGGTGGAATAAGAATGCTTTGAGCTATATTACAGTCCAGATAGCAATCCAAATTTGGAGGTCTGAAAGTTGATATAACTTTACCTTTGTATGAAATGCCTGTAGCGTGAAACTAAAACTATCCTTATCTTAAAGCCACTGGGCCTAAAAATCAAAGTACAGGTTCAAGACCATTTGTTAAATTTAAATAAAATCTAAGCTTTGAAATACTGTCAAAGATCTCATGAATATAAATCAGCTCTTTAAAAATTAACTTCTTGAATGCTATCCCTCTTATTTCTGTGTTAACTCTGCATCTAAAACTATTCAGAATCAAACTAATTTTCTTTCCCAAAGACTCACAAAGGAATCTAGGTCTGAAAGACATACGGAATGAATCTGATTTGAATATTGAATACATGTCCAAGATAACAAGCTTGGGTACAGATCAACTGCTGCAGCTGGGTCTATAAGATGTTGATGGAGCTTCTACATAAAGCACTTTAATCTATCAAGCATCACATTAAAAAAGCAAGCAGTGTAATTTATCACAAATTGTATCTGTGTGAGCATCACAGAGATTCCACATACAGTGGTATTTTTATAAGAAATTCATATACACAGGGTTCAGTAATGATTGAGTTTATATGTCACATTCAACTATAATGTGGTTTATATAGTTTTGACTTAATGTTTGAACCTAGCCACTCTAATTTATAAATCATGGTTTATGGTTTAACATACTATGAGAATCCTGCCTACTTAACAGCTAGTTAAATTATATTATTGTATTTATTAAATTTGTTATGGCTGCCTACTCCAAAAGAATCTGGGCAGCTTACAACATAGGAAATTGTTTTTCCAATTGTACAACATACAATTGTTTAATTGTAAGAACAATTAAAACATAATAGCAAAACATAATAGACTGTCTAAAAAGCAACAATAACAATAAAAAAATGAAAAAGGTTCCATAAACCCCCTAACCTCAGGATTAGAAACAGAAACAGAATTTAAGCCCCCCCCCCCCAGAACTCAGGAGAGTAGATACCATACATATCTATGGGGAGTTGCTGTTCGAGAGAGAAGGCAGGACAATGACATATACTTCCTTGGTCCCACAAGATAACATTTAATTGAGTGGACCTGGAACACATCCACTCCACTCCACTCCACATAAACATAAACATAAACATATACATGACCAGAAACTATTAGAGAGAGGCTATCTCACAGATAACCAGGACAATGGTAGGGACACACCGTGCCTAAGCATGATTTTTGAATCCAGTTAATGTATCTCATGAAGAGAAACATAAGAATCTGGGGTAAACAGATTAGTGTGATTAGTATGTGGCAAAGTAGGTACAGTAGGTAGGCATTGGTAAATAAAAATGGCATGCACATGGGGAGTCAAAGGGGTCATGAAAGGAAAATGTCATACCGCAGGCTCTTAAAAGTAAGGAGCATTTATCTCTGGAATAGAACCACAATTTTATCCTAGAAGTTCTTGGATTCAGATGTTCTTGATTGCTAAATCTGGTCTCAGTGTTAGAATTATGCTCTTCATTATCTTTTTAAGTATATGTTGTTGTAGTTGTTATTGTTATTATTAGGGTTTGTTTATTTTTTTGCTATTAGAGTTTGCCATCTTGTTTCTTATTTAATAGATAAGCTCAGGGTTGAAATGTAGGGTCCTTCCTATGTTCTGAGCTTGGTTGTTTTCTTGCAGATATTTCATTATGCAATTTTGTAAAGTCTTCAGTACTAGAATGGAATGGGGCTTGCCCTGTCAGTGTTGATGGGAGTATTGTTTTCTTCTTGGTGGTTCCTTGATTGGATTGTTGTTTATTATTTATTTTTTTATCTTGGGAGATTACAGTAACAGAATCTTTATCTTGATGAGGACTAGGGAGAGTTCTGTCTGGGACACTTTCTCAAAATTGCATTTTCGGATTTATCTGTGTATTGTGATTTTGGATCTTCCTTCTGTTCCTTAAGCTTATTTCTTCTGCCCATTAAACAAACAAAATGTTAAATAGTAATGATATTTATGTAGTTACTTACCAAGCACATCTAAATTATATTAAAGTTATCAAAATATCTTTACAATACCCCAAGGCATGTCGCAACTTTTGAGCACCCCTAATGTTTGGAATTTGAAAGTTGAAAAATTTGACATGTCCTACATTACATTGGCAGAGCACAATGACCTCAGCTCAGCTTGATAGTGTTCCTTATTTCTAACCCATACTTTCTGTGTGGCTGTGTGACTATCATATGAGATGCAGTTTTTTAAAGTGCCTCCAACAGCTATATTCCCCCTCAGTACTGTTTGTATTTCTGAGTGGAATAGTTGCAAATCCTTAAAATCCTGTCTTGAAAATGTTGGTTCTTTATGCATTATTAATAAGAACCAATTAATCAGTGTACTTTGACATAACATAATAACTTGCACAACTTTGTATAGTTTTCCCACACTGAAAGTTTTTCCTTAGAATAAAGGTGACCGTTTCTCACAATGGCTTCACACCAAGACATTCTGAGCTAAAATTGTGAAATCCACATGAATGGCTCCTACTTCAAAACCTGGAGTTTATGGAAGGAGAAAGTTAAGGGAAAAAATGTAAAGCCTTTAGGCCATCCTTATCCAAACCATATAAAAATGTTCATAATAGAGAAGGCACTTCATCTATTCTGGTCCTTTCCACTGTCACCCAAGCAGTGCAATGCAGGTTTCCCTGTTATACATGGCGCTGGAAACATTTTTTAAAATAAATCTTTCTGATAGACATACTCTGAGGTTTGAAGATTGCAATCTAGTTGGGGTTCCCCAACTCAACTCATCATCTCAGCCATTGGTGGCAATAATGATGGCAATGATGGAAGAACAGATTTTGCCAACTAGAAATTATGTTATCTGTGGTTTTCTTTTATCTGCCAGGCCTACTTTTGGTAGCCTTTTTCCTTATATATCTAAATTGGAATGCTGAATATATTATGAGTTGAATTACCTTTGATATTAGTTCAGAAAATCGAATAGGTGGAAAACATGATTGGCAGAATATTCAAATGGTTGAAATTATGATATTTCTGGACTAATTTCAAATGTTGGCTATTACTTTTACCATATTAAATAGACTGAGAAAGATTACTCATAGGGCCATTGTTACAAGAAGTGTGTTCCATCTGTTTATGTCACTGTCAAAGACATTATGACACTAACAAAGACAGAATAATTAACCCAAGAGCAAAGTTTTCTCACTAATGGCCCATCAGTTTCCCCTTTGCTGCTTTTTTCTTACAATTTTAGTACAGGCCTTTACAGATGTTCATTATCACTCTTTTCCTAATATGTGTGGCCCAAACTATATATTTTTTAAAAAAATATGTTTCATATTGAAGTCACATGAAGTTGGCTACTTTTCTTCTTCATGTTTCAGACACAATGATGTGACTCACATCATTGTGTCTGAAACATGAAGAAGAAAAGTAGCCAACAAATATATAAAGGGTATTTTTGGCATACCTGAAACTGCTGTTATACACTATGTATTTCTAAGATCTGTGCTATAAAACTTTTGATTCTTTGGATCAGAAAGTGAGGAGTTTAGTGCATCTTTGCAAATGTAGAAGGCTTTACAGAAAAATAACCAGAATGTAACAGAACCAAAAACATTTCTGTGCACGAAATTCAATGCCTCTAATCCTATCTCAGGTTGCCTAAAACAGACAGCAGATCTTTTATCTCCAGGCAATTGCTAGCTTTCCACCTCTTTAGGTAAAATGATGTTTGGATTATTTACTTGTCAGTCCCTCTTTCATGCAGGAAATTGGAACATTTACTTGAAAGGAAGAGTGTGGGGGTGGAGTATTACGTTTTCTTCTATTTCTTTCTTTGCTTCCAAGACCCTCCCTCCCTCTCTTTTTTTGTTTGCCCAGATATGTTCCTGAAAGTGAGCCAAGAAAAACTAAGAAAAAAAATATGGGCAGGAGTAAATAGCATGTGTAAGAAGTAAAATATCAGAAAGGTTCAAAACTCTATTCTTTCTTCTACCCATTAAACCACTTCTCTGTCCTCTTTAAATGGTGAATGAAGCAAACCTACAAGAAAAAGCTTTAGCAGTGAATTTCATGCTGAGTTTTGCCCCTGCTGTTACTTTTCTTGGTTCAGTCAGTTTTCCCAATATGGACATATGCCTACAACCATCAAATCATTTTCTTATGTTCTTTTAAGTTTCTTCTACATCTTCCATTTCTCTCCTTCTCTCTTATTTTAAAGAATTGCTGCTATGATATGTGCAATGACTTTAGAAGAAGCTGAGTCTTACCACCCTGCTGTTTCATTTTAACAGGCTGTTATACTCCTGGCAGACTGTAGTTTTAGAATTTTTTTAAAAAAAATTATCATTTCAATCTGTGCTAAAATATTGTTTTTAGGTGTTTTAATGCACACAGGTAGATGCAATTAGCAGTTCTTTAGGACACTGTTACTTTCCTATTTACATGCCTATGATGCCACAGAAGAATGCATATACAGACACCTGTGTACTGCAGAAATTCTGCCAAAGTGTAGAAAGGAGATTGCAAAATCACATGCACTTTAAAATGCAAAAAACAATGATTGAGCAGAGTTAAAGGTTTACTATGTTTTAGATAACATTATAAATTTTAGGGGCCTAGTGCCATATCTCTAGAATCAGCTTCGTCTTTTCCTTCAACTCTGTGAAAGTTTTATGGCCTTTAAAAGGCTTTAAAATACTTTTTAGTGGACTAGTGGATTGTTATTGTACTCTGTTGTCATGAAGTTTGATAGTATTGAGGTTAATATTGGGTTTATATTAATTATGGATGTAAACAGTTTTTGGAGATTATACAACATTCCTTAATATATATACAATTGTTGTGCTTGATTTGTTTTAATTGTAAACATTGATTTTATTGGGTTGGTTATTAAGTTGTGAACTAATCTTAGATTCATAGTGATATTCTTTACCTCCAATTTATTTTCTTGGTAATGCTTAAAGTAGAACTTCCTTCTTGGAACTTTTACAAGTGGGTGGAAAATACAATTTAGGGGCTACAATTTTAGTCACAAAAAATAAGGTACCATTTTCTACTTTATTGCAAATGTTTCTTTAAAAAAAAATACACAGAACATAATGAATAAAACATATTTTCAAGATAATATGCATCCTATCAAAAAGTAATCTAATTAATTATTAAACCAAAGCAAACAAAAGAAAAATAAATATAAAAAAGAATTAATAAGTTAAATTGATATGAATAATTTTTAGTGACCCAAAATCAATAAAAATGAATAAATTGTATATCATATCTTTAACAATTATGCCTTAAATAACACATAAAAATTTGTCTATTCTTTAAAATATTTTGAAATCTATGCCAAGGTGTAATTGGTAAATTGTTTGATTTATTGATTAATATGGGGGGAAATTGCATTTTCAAAGTTCCTCATGTCTGATACAATCATAAAAAAATTCCTCAAAAATAGTCAAATTTTGTGATTTTGGAGTATAATTCAAAACATTCTCATCTAAAACATAAAATATTTCTGTAACATCTTTCATACACCAATAATGATTAAATTCTGTGACAGAATGTACCCTGACATTTCTTATATTGCTATTAAAGAAAATATACAGTCTATCTTTTCTGATGCATTATTTGAAGAGTCCTATATGATGCTAGAATGAGGTACCATGCCTTTGGTGACCTACCCTGATTCTTCTAAAACTCAAATCCAGCTAGATTTTCAGTTAGTTTGATAGATATATGTATATGTATGACTGTGAGAGTTTCATTTCATAAAATGATTTGGAAACCTGCATTAGTTTTTACCTGTCCAAAGTTTCAGGATAAATAAAAACAATAAATAGCAGTGTAAGTCTTATAATGATTTTCTTTATGATCTTCTCCAGTGAAGAAGGTAAAATTGGAGAAGGGAGTGCTAATAACTCTACTAAATTGTCATAACTAGATTAGATTTTGGGAAAATGGTCCTAGCAAAAGTGGGCTTTTAATCTTTTTTAATGTTATTTGTGATTTGCTGAGGGATTTTTTTAAAAAAAATGCTATTATTCATGTTATGATTGTGAAAATGAAAAACAGAATAGACTCAATATCAATAAGCCAAAATAAAGTAAGTGGAAATCTCCGGATATCAAGGTGCTTTCCTAGTTGTCATCAATTTATTTAATTGGCTGTAAATGAAATAGTTGCTAATCTAGGATAAAAAAAAATCTGAGAGATTTTTACCTTAGACTAACTACTGTGTCTCATTTATAGCCAGTTATGAAAAGAATTTGCTTTTCCAAGCCACTATCCAAGAGATCAAATCTATCCAATAAATTAAAAAGGATAGGGAGAAAAAAAAACCCTAGCTGGTGAATTACTTATTTCCTTGGGTAATTGTGACATTTGTCACATTTTACATCTCCCTGCTGCACACTTGAAGATAAAGCAAAATATGAAACATTATGGCCAAGAAAGGAATTTTATGGATTAGAGGGAAAAAAATATATCATAAGAACCATAGGTAACCCCATTTCTTGGTTTTTGTAAATCTATATAAAGATAGATTGATCCACTATTAGTAGAAGCTACACCATTGAGGGTTGTGAAGGGGCTTTTGTTTTGTATGTATGAATGTTGCCACCTCGCTTTACTTTAGGAAATGTAATGGCAATATATACTTCACTTAATATTTTCAACACTAACTGGCAACAACTCCCTAAAATTTCAGGATGCAGATTAAGTCTCATGTTTGCAAAGCATGAGCCATACCATTCAGCTTCCTATTCTGTTCTGAGGTACCACTAAGGTGTGTGGATTCATTCCAAGTCTCTTCCCAAAGTAGAGAAAGATGACAAATTTCACTTCCTGATCATCTTGATATCAGTGAAAGCAGATGGATTTTAATAAAATTGTCTTAATGGGAAAATGCCTTCTCTGTTAGATTATAGTGAAGTATCCTCTTTAAACCCACTTATGTTGCCTCCAAAATTAAATTTACCTTCTTGAGCCTTAGACCCAAATGGAAACCACTGACATTTGTTATTAATTTGCATAATCTACCCACTATCTTTAAAAGGATCATAGATTAGAAGAACTAGAAAAAAACACACAATTTAGGATCAAGGTGTCATGGATTACCTGGTTATTCCTAATATTGAAGATTTATGTTATTTGGAAATTTGAGAGATCCTAAAAGCAGCAAGATATTAATGACAAAAACAAACACCCCACAGAAAGAGAACTATATGCTTCAATCATCTCCAAGTAATGAAAACTCTCTTGCATACTTTGCAAATCTCAAAATACATTCTTACCCCTCCATTTAGATTTGTTCCTTTTAAAATTCACCTTTTCCCATCTTTCTTGATTTGGCAGATTAAAGGACAGCAACAGTTCGCTACTCCATTTAAGTTTTTAATCACTGCATTTTTTAAACAGAAAGTTGGATTTCATTCAGTCATCATTTTCTCAATCTATGTTAAATAGGATCAAGTCATACTCATTGTATATGCATTTCAAGGCGCAGAAATATATGGAGCTGACATGGGATTAGCAATGGGTTATATGATCAGTCCTGCTTCATTTCATTCTCATTCATCAAGGAATCAGGCAAAATCAAACAGGAACAATATGTCATAGATTGTGCCTGAAATTATTTCTGAAAAGGTAGTAAATTTACTTTTCCATAGGAACTCTGCCATTTCTCACATCTCTTTAAAAAAAATAAGTGAGGTGATTGCTTTTCCAGCTGATTAACCTGCCTCATGAATAAAGTTTGAAAGGAAGGTTGCTAACTTTTCCCCATTGTCCAGTTCTTCCCAAAATTCTTTTGCTCAAGGAAACAAAACATAATCAATAAATAATTTGCCAGGTGTTAGAGTCTTTAATATAATACAAAATTTAAAAACAGCTCTCCCTTTTTATTGGTTATTTGGTTATCTGACTATGGAACTATGGAAATCATTCAGAAGGAGAGAGAAAATGCCTGAGGTTTTTCATGCAAGACTACTACAGCATTCAACAAACCAAAAAGTTTTCTGGGTGAGTAACTTACCCTGCATCAGCCCAGATTGCTGGGTTTCATTTCATGTGTATTGATAGTTCACTCCACTGGCTCAAAACTGTGGCAGTAATGTATGCCATCTTTCCATTAAAGCACATGATACTTCCTTCCTCAGGACTAATAGGAAAAGTGTTTTGCACGTTTGGAGAAAAAATGCAGCAGGCTTCTTAATGTGTGAGCTAATGTTACTTACAGAAACTAAAAATTTAGTTTCACCTCCCCCCTCTCTCACACAGACATACAGGCACAGTGCAAGAAAATACAATCCAAGTGAGGTTTAGCATTCTTGTTCCAAGATACATAGAACAAATAAGATTGTAAATCAAGGATTTCAAATTATTCTTGTTAAATGAAAGAACACATAAAATACAGGCTCTTGTAAGGTTTGAGAAATCTCTGGATGAAAAATTAAACTAGAAGGACCTGAAAAAGACTTTGATCTAACATTCTGGAACTAATGGTATAATACTAGATAGCAGCAACTTGACCTATGGTCTGCAGGCTGTCTGTTTTGGCAGAATAAAATTAACATACATTAAATATATCTAAGAATAAGTTGTTGTATATCAGTAAACATCCCTGACCATTGGTCCCAGAAGTTATTCTGAATGTGTCATCCAAAAGTATGACTTGGAAGTTCTCCTGCACTTGCACAGAAAGTGGACATTGTGGACAGGTCTATGAGAATTTGCCACGACCAACTTGACACAGCCAAATCACCATGGCCAGCTTGTCGTGGCCAACTTGCCACTGCCAACTCATTGTGGGACAAGAGTTACATGAATATCAAAGAAATAGTGGAATAGAATCATTAAAGAAAGGATGTAAAAGGTGAGACAGAATGAAATGTGAATGGCAAAAATTAAAATATTTTTATTTATTTTAAATAATTAAATAGAATTGTTAAATTGTCCTGCAGCAAGTCATTCCACAGCAAGTTGGCCATGGTGAGTTGGCTGTGAAGACGTTTCCCATTTTGACTGTGGACAGGGGAGGTTTTGCACAACTTTTGCTAATGTACCAATTGCAACCTTCCTTGAACCAAGACACTCTGGTTTGAGTAATCTGGGAAACCTGCTCCATGCAAAGCAGGGGAAAAATAATTGTTTTATACTACAGCTGTAGCATTTGCACTTTTATGCAATTAAAAACATTTTTTTTTAAAAAAAAAACTTGCTACTGGTGCCCTCCTTTGTGTGATGCCATCCCTCGTGGTGCCCTTGTGTGGTGTAGAATATCTGCAGTGGATTACAATGACTGTGAACAATTCAAGTCTTGGTCACTACCTGGCTGGATTGGTATAAGAATTGCCATGACTTAGACATTATGACTACTCCTGAATCTGGCCCCAACACTGCAACATAAAATCTTCCTGAATTTGCTCCTCTGGTTACCAATAAGCCCAATTCAAAGTACTGGCTTGGTACTTACCTATAAAGAAATCAGTGGGGGTTCCTCCCGGTTCCGCCAAGCCAGTAGCGGTGACGATATGACATCACCGAACCAGTTCTGCTCCCCCGCCCCCTCTGCCCCCCCTTCCCCCCGCGTTATTCTTACCTTTTATTCGGCCCACCCCCAATCTATTGCTGCCTCCTAAGTCACAGCTGATCAGCTAGAAAAAAAACTGTTTAAACTCTTGCCGCGGGGCTTCAAAGGGCCGCCCTACAGCTGATCAGTGTTAAAAGGCAGTGTGCTGGTAGACCTGTGCCTCCAAAAACAAATGAGTAGACTGGTGCCTCCAAAAATAAATAGGTAGACCAGTGCCTCCAAAAACAAATGAGTAGACCAGTGCCTGAAAAAATAAATAGGTAGACCAGTGCTTCCAAAAACAAATGAGTAGACCGGTACAGCTCTGCAAGCAGTTAAAAGCCTGGTAGACCAGTACCTCTGCTAAATCCTAAAGAATTGTCACGTGACCATCAAGCCATGTCCACAAAATAAGGCACGCCCACAGAACCGGTAGTAAAAAAATTTAGAACCCACCCCTGAAAGAAATGATATCATGACTGCTTTGACAGAATTGAATTGAAGGTCTATTGAGAGTCTTTCTTTTATCCGAAGAGAGAACTAGATGGGATTTCTCTGAACCCAAGCTTTGGAACTCTTTAGCTCCAGAGGACTTTAGTCCCCTTTCTTCATGTTTGTTAAAGGCAATTTTATTTTACCACACCTTCCAATCTAGAGCTGACATCTATCTTGTGGGAGTGTTAGTTTATTATTTGTTTTATTACTATTTGGTCTATTATTCCTGTTGGTTTTTTAATAAATTGATTTATTACCATTGTTTCTTTTTAATCATTTTAATGCTCCATCTAGATTCTTTTAGTTTGGGACTACTATAAAAATAAATATGTAACATACAGATTATAATGAGTAGCAAATTCATTCCAAGATTGGATATTCCAGTACAACACAATACCACAATCATTAAGACTCAATATAAGGTATGTTCATAGTTTTATAATGATCACTCTATTCCAGCTAATTACCTTGAAAGAGAAGATATACTTACCCCTGTTGTTAGGAGTTAGAAGCTAATAAATATCATTCTAATCAATTTACCCATTGGTATCCACAGTGAAAAAAAAACAATCTTGTTTACTTTTTATAAATTTGGAAGCTTTTTAATAGAAATTAGTTTTATGACCTGTAAAATCAGAATTAAAACCAAGTATCTACTGAAGCACTAACTTCAAGTTGAATGTATGTTTTCAGATTACTTAAATTCCTCTTTCTTTTTAAAATCAAATCATAGACAGTACATAGTGATCAATAAAATATTGATTATTGGGAAGCAAAGAGGATCCACACAAAAGCAAAATTCATATACTGCATTATTTTTGTTGTTGTTGTTCCCTTCAATTGTATCTGATGCTCAGAGGCTGCCTGGACATATTCCTGCAGATTTCTTGGCAAGGATTTTTCATGCCTCCTTCCTAGGGTTCAGAGAAAGTGACTTTCCCAAGTGGGGAAAGTGACTGTTTCCTTTTGGCAATACCAATGCTAGAACTAGAAATCACAGTTTCCTGGTTTCTAGCATAATGTCTTAACCACTGCACCAAACTGGCTCTTTATTGTATTTAGATCAACTACATCTATATCATCATCTATGTCTATTGTCTATATTTATACCAGTGGTGGGTTTCAAATTTTTTTTACTACCGGTTCTGTGGATGTGGCTTGCTGGGTTGAGGCATGGCTTGGTGGCCATGGCAGGGGAAGGATACTGTAAAATCTCCATTCCCACCCCATTCCAGGGGAAGGATACTGTAAAATCTCCATTCCCACCCCATTCCAGGGGAACTGGTCAGAACCTGCTAGAACCCACCTCTGATTTATACCTCAGTAATACTTAAATACAAAAAATTCCACAATCAATTTTTGTTAATCAAAAATACATTTATATAGATGAAAGTAATATGTTGGGAATGATCTTGTTGATAACAGTTGTAAAAGGGAAATCAGATTTTGATTATGCAATTAAATGATCTTTCAAGATACTTTGTTGCTGTGTTAATTTTTCAACCCTTTTCCTGTATGCATGATTCAAAGAAATATATGCTTCAGCTTTCCAGTGTTTTGTAGAGTAAATTTGGCACTGGGCAATAAAAACTGAAGTTGTTTTTGTATTGCACTATTTTCTATGTTCTGGAAAACAAATAATAAAGTTACTTTGGCATTAATTATTAATAAGTGCTGTGGAAATTTTCCAGTTTCCTCAAATTCCTTCAGCCAAAATTAGTAATTAAATGGGCATTGCCACCAGAGACAGTAGTATGTACCAACACAATATAAAAAGACTATAATTAATATAATCCAATTTTAAGAGGATGTAATACCATTATTATTTAGTTTTATAGCTGAAATATGACAGTGAAATAAACGTAAAAGGAATCTCACGCCATTTGGTGTTCCTAGCTGACTCATCAAGTTCAAACTTCAAATATCTCATATTTTTAAGATTTTCAGATGAATTTGATGTGTCTAATATATTCAGTGTAATATTTAAGAGGGACTTTTAATTTCAAATATAGACATAAGAGTTTTTTTATGCAAAATGCATAATTTAAAAAAGCAATACTAGGATATGTAAACAGCGTACTTGTGAGTTTATATTGTGAACATCCAGCAGAGTAATATGGTTTTTCAACCGAAACCTACATAAACGTGAAACATTTTGAGGGAAAGGTATCCCTTTGAGTCAGTACTGACTCCTGGAAACTGCCTGAACTAGTCCCTGCAATTTCCTTTTGGCAAATTTCAGAAGTGGCTTGTCACTGCTTTTTTCTTAAAGTTGAGAAAGAATGACTGGTCTAAGGCAGGGATGAAATCCAGCAGATTCTGATAGGTTCTGGAGAACCGGTAGCAAAAATTTTGAGTAGTTTGGAGAACCGGTAGTGGAAATTTTGAGTAGTTCAGAGAACCAGCAAATGTCACCTCTCACTGGCCCCAGTGGGGTGGGAATGGAGATTTGCAATATCTTTCCCCCAGGAGTAGGAAGGGAATGGAGATTTTGCAGTATCCTTCCCCTGCCATGCCCACCAAGCCATGCCCACAGAACCGGTAGTAAAAAAATTTGGATTTCACCACTGGTCTAAGGTTGTGGATTTATATCACAACATTGTTTCTTTTGGCTTTGATTCTGTATGCGAAGTCAGTAAAGCCATTATTGTTTGTTTTATCATAATTTAAATATCTTGGCTTAGTGTTATATGTGAATTCAGCTGATTAGTAGATCAAACAGGTTGGCTTTAGTATCTAACACATTGACTTGAATCCATGAGGAAAAAAACCAAAAGCATAGGATTAAAAACTTGTCTTATTTCCACATGACAACAAAAATGAATTATTAACACTAATTCTCTCAAATACTCAGTCACACATCCCAATTTCTATAGATGAATTATGGTTTATGGTACCATTGAAGGTATCAATGCTTATCATGCATTCTAATTAAACATCCTTTCCTAAATAGTATCTTCCAGATGACTTGGAACATTATTTTCCAGAATTCCTAGCAAACACTGTAGACCACTAGGAAGTTACTAGTGGGTTACTAAAAAATTATGACCGTAAGGGGCAGAATTTGGAAACTTCAATTATTGGAAAGGTTCATTGTGGAATAAACAAGCTTTCATGGGAAGTTTCATTTGTCTATGAAGGCAAACCTTATATAATATGTGCATTTATTTATTATTTTCCAAAGCACTTATTCTCCAAAGCACCAGGATGCAGGACAAGAAACAATGGATGGAAACTAATCATGAGAAAACCAACCTGGAATTAAGGAGAAACGTCCTAACAATGAGAACAATTAACCAGTGGAACAGTTTGCCTCAGAAGTTGTAGGTGCTTCATCACTGGAGAAAAGACTGGATAGCCACTTGTCTGAAATGGTACAGGGTTTCCTGCTTAAGCAGGATTTGGACTAGAAGACCCCAAAGTTCCTTCCAGCTCTATTCTGAATGAATTTTTAAAGGAGAAACTCTAGGAAGGGATTGTAAACAGAAGAGAAGGCTTCTGGTACAGGGCATCTTGGATGCCACTAAATGCTAAGAACAAATGAGTTCCCTGAAAGGAGATGGATTTTTAATAGATCAGAAAAAAGTTGAGATTTGTTTCTGGAGTGAAATTTTAAACTGAAAAGAATTCAAATATATTTTGAACATATGCAATCAACTCAAATGAAGAAATATAATAAGCAAATTTATGAGTTTTCCAAAACTATTTATCAGGCTAGTTATAGAAAAAACAGACAGTTCCATTGTTAAGCTTATTGTTCTAGTAATAAAATCTCCATTTAGATTTAAGTGTGTATCTACACTTATACATACGTGTGTGTGTGTATGTATGTATGTGTATATATATATGATATTCATCATCATTTTAGCCATTGTCTCTTCACTGCAGGATGAAGGCCTCTTCTCTGATTATAGATGTGTGTGTGTATGCATATCTATATACATACAAATACATACATGCATATACATACACACACACACATATACATATATATGTACACACACACACACACACACACACACACACACACACACACAAATATATAATCATTGAAAACATGCAAAGGTGCCTTCATCCTTCAGTGGATAGACAATGGCTAAAATGATGGTGATAAATACACACACACACACACACACACACACACATGCTGTATATATATATATACTTATATAGTTGAAAAAGATACTACCGGACTCTTCTTGATTTTCAATTTTTTTCAATTTTTAATCTCCATTTCTTGACTACAGTCTGTATTGTATCCTTTCTTTTTGCTTGCTTTTATTTCCTTTCCCCAATCCTGATTTTTATTTCACCCAGCTTGATAAAAAAAAGATCTGTTTTGTAAAATTTTGGTCAGTCCTAGGAATTAAACTTTGTATTCATAAGTTTGAAGGATGGTGTAGAGAGTTCTTAAGAACCCAGACAGTTATTTGTGGGTTAGGATAGTTTAATAGAAAACCTATCATGTGCCTTGGCATTGTTCTTGGTACAGTTCTTATTGTCTTTTGTTTTCTTACACAAGTTAAAGTATATAAGATAGGTTGCTGGGCTGTAACTGAGAATAGTTTCAAAATTCCCTCGTCTGTATATTTGAAGTTAACATAATTGATCCCAACATTATTTTACAAAGTCTCTTTCCTCCACACATAGTCCAGGGTTGTATTTCTGTAACCCTCCAATTTTTAGGTGCCTTCTGTACTGCTGCTACATAATTGCAATGTCACAAACTGTGTCAGACTGGCATTGCAAAAGCATTATAATTATCTTAATTAGATGTTCACCTGCATAGACAGTTAACATGTTAAGATAATGTTGTTGTTGTTGTTGTTGTTGTTGTTGTTGTTGTTGTTGTCACTTGTTTGATCTCAGAACTATCCAAAGGATGCAGTTCTTTCACTAATGTAAAGATCTGATATGTTGTGTAGCAAAGCAGACAGAACATTCCTGTGTATTTCTGGGGATCGAGAGGTATGCCTATGGAACAGTTGACTGGAAAGAGGTAAATGTGAAATACTGGGGACATACCCACAGAGGCGCAAGTGAAAATAAAATGGACATGGCAGATTTACTGTTATCAGGTCACTAGCCTCAAGGATGAACAGGCTAGTACTCAAACTGCATTCTCTGACAGCAATCAAGTCTGAAAAGCCTAATTTTATAGCAAAATAAATGAAATCTCTCTCTCTTTCTCTCCATGACACTAGGGGAAAAATAGGACAGTACATTTTTTTTAAAAAAAACTAGGCTATAACAATGTCCCTTACAAAGTTCATCATTTGGAGCCAAAGTAGAGCTAGTGAATGGGACTGGACAGGCAGTCATCACTGGGAAAGCTTAGTAGACTTCAAAACAGCAGAGGGCTCCAAAGAGAAAAGTAAAATAAGGAAGAACTGTTCCCTCTCATCTTCCTCCAAGATGAGATTACAATTTGCTGTATTTAGAGGGTAAAAATAATGGCAATTTAAAAAAAAAGGCTATTGTGTAAACAACCTATGTGGGTACTGTGTAATTTTTTTTTTTTAATTTGATTTATATGCTGCCCTTCTCCGAAGACTCAGGGCAGTGTGCTAAGCAATTTACACTTGTCTTTTTTAAAAAAATAATAATCAGAATTGTAATTATTTATGGCTGAAATGTATTTTTTTCATTGTTATTATGTAATGTACCAGGTATAAATAAAGAAATATTTGGCCTCTATCTCTTCTTTATGTTGATGAGAAGAAGAGATATTATGGGCTCAACTTGATGGGTAGCTGTTGAAAGATATGTTTGGCAAGATAAATGTGAAAATTACATTGCTTGCTTTAGGGATGTGAACTTGCCACTGTCATCAAAACTCCTTTTTATATTTTTTTCCCCTTAAATTTACTTGTAATATAATTTTTTTTTCAGTACCTACAGAATATAAATATGCACATTTTTTTTCGTATTTAACCATTTACCCTGATAATATTTGATATTTACGACACCTACTTTTATTTAGTAAAAACTTTAGATGAAATTATTGCTGCAATTGTTATGGGATTAATGTAGGACTTGGATGGATGGATGGATGGATGGATGGATGGATGGATGGATGGATGTTAACATCAAAATGCCAGCGACCTCAGACACAATGTATAATAATTCACAGATAGCATTTATCTACATTGCATTACATATTTCTCTGTATAGACATATTTCTGTTATTTTTTTTAACTGTGTCATTTTATTTGAGCATTTTACAGAGGAACAAAGCTGCTTTTTGTGCTTTGTATGCTTTAGCTCCACATTTTTGGAAGTGTATCTCCATTTATAAATTGCAACAATGACAACACAGTTGTTATTCACTATTCTATGAAGGAATTGTGCTTTTTTCCAAATTTTCAAGTAATTTCTATAAAGAAAGAGTTTCGTCCTTCATGGGATGTTGGCAAGTACATCTGATATATTCACTATGTTTCTGATAAACAGTGACAGAATGTAAATGCTTCTTAGCTTCTATAGATAATTTGCATCTAAGATATAGTCTCCATGTCCATGAATAAAACTTAAGTATTTAAGAGATTTCTGTGGGAAAAGGGAGAAATATGGAGAGCTTCCTATATACTGGATAATCCCTTTTGGCAGTTTTCAAGTATTACTGACACAAGAGTCTTTTGCATATTCAGTGACATTGCCATAGCAGGGAAATATATGTCTCCGGTTGCATCCCAGATCTCACTAAAATCTTAAAGGCAATATCCAATCTTTTCCCACGATTGGCTGATATGGAAAAAGAAAATGAAGAAGAAATCTTCAGGTCCCTTATTGATTGATTCCATCAATAGTATCAAATAGTAGATTTCTCCTTAACTGTGCAGGTATCAGTCTCTTCCCACATTCCTCTTCAAAACTCTTAGGCATTCTGTTTTGATAAGGTAGCATGCCATGTTTCCTATGATAGTTCAGTGTTGGCATATGGCCATTCTACCAAGGTTTTTTTTCCAACACCAGAAAAGAATATTGGCCAACTGTTCATCTAGAGTAGACCAAATGAAAAGAAATGTGAGTAGCTGTCACTAAACTGCAAGACGCATAATGTTTTTTTGTTGTTGTTCTTGTTTGCAAAAGAGCAGATGAAAAAGAATGAATGTTTCTTTGACAGAAAACAGGCCTAATATGATTTATTTTTTCCACTTCAGTTCTGTCCCCCAGTCTTATTTCCAAATCTAGAAATTAGAGATCCTATTCAAGAATCTGCCATAGGAGATAATTTGACTAATTTTATTAATATACAAATAATAGTACAGAAGAAAATATCCAAAGAATTAAATGTGCATGGAAGAGATACACCTCAGTTCATGCAAGTTTGGAGTACCTCATTTTGCTTTTCTGTGGAGGAGAAGAATCTGGGCTTCTTCTGGATTTAAAAAAAAATGTATTATTCACTACCTAATCACTCAAATGGAGACACAAACCAATGTTTGGCTCTAAGCACTATAACTAATGCCTTAACAAGAAAGTGCATGAGGAGTAATTCCTTAAATTGAGAAATTAATTCAACTTAATTAATTGATTAAATCAACTAATTAAAGACTACTTATTTACATCTTTCAACATTCATTTCCTTAGAAGAAAGCTGTTAGAACTCTATCAGCCTCATTCTTGTCAAACATATGTTGATGGATTTGAATGATTAGAAGTAAATTTTCCATTAATTTTTGAGCCATTTGGCAATAAAAACCAGGCTGGGTAGTTCAGACACTCGGTGACCGTTGTTCATTTACAATAGTCACATCCTTTCATGATCACATGATTGTTATTTATAACCTTCCCAGCCATCTTCCCACAAAGTCATTGGGGAAGCCAGCAAGAGCAGCAAGTTGTGGCACATGATGTTTCAGTTAGCAAGCACCGGAGATTCAATGCAGTAGTGGGTTTCACATTTTGTTGCTACTGGTTCGCCGTGTGCATGCATGTTTGCTTCACACACACATGCACCTTCCTTGCATGCGCCCAGCATCAAAACTGTGCCTAAATAAGATAGCATAGAGCCCACCCACAATCTCCGCTACCGGTTCACTCAAACCAATATGAACCAGCTGAATACCAACTCTGATTCAATCACAACAACGAAAAACTGCAGGAACTTCTGTCATTAAACTGGATGATCATGTGTTGCTTCACTAAATGGCTTCTTTCTTTAGCAACAAAGTTCCAAGTCCCAATTAGGGTTGTTAAGTCAGGACTAACAATACTAATAATAGACAGTGGTTCTTCCATAATAGTGGAAGTATCCCTTCCCAATACCACAGATCGAGGAGAAGTGTACCATCAGCACAATTTCCTTAATCCATTTTTCTTCCTATTGAAAGCCAGACTTTGCCTTTCCCCAAATGTTAGTCACTCCCAAAAATTGAAACCTATTCAATTTCCATTTGAAATTTATTATGAAAGTCCTTTCATCCTGATGATCATAGTCTCTCAAATCATAATAAATTTGTGCATTTGATAATAGTATTATTGGATAAAATTATCAAGGCCTTTTAATTGAACTTACTATTTCAGGACAGGTTAAATTATATCCTTTAAAGAGGTAAGTACAACACTCTCTTAAAAAGGCATTGTATTTTGAGGACAGAGCTTGCCATGCCCTTTCTATTATGATCATTTAAGAGGTGCAAGGAGTAAGCAAACAACTGCTTGGTCAAATCTGGTCAAGCAATATCTATATGCTCAGCCATCTCTCTAGCTAGCATAATAGCAGGCATAATCCATATGACACTGATAGCAAGGAATGCTGATGTTGCCAATTTAGTGGATCAGTAAACTAAAGAAATTAGTTATTTTCTCTAATTCATCCTTAATGCTTGAATGTATCTACTTATCATCTTACAGAGCAAAAAAATGTAGTGAGGTTCTTTTTGCTTCTGCCCTATATAACGCTGCTAATTATGGGGCTGGTGAGCCTTAGTTCTCATGAAGTCAGAGGTATATAAATGGATAATCTAGCCTTTATCAAAACAAGGAACAAGTGGAAACTATCTTCCAGATCTTTACATATAACAAACAGAAAGAGGATTTGGAAATCGGTAGTATAAATAGAGTAGCTATTTGATACACATCAATTGATGGAATTCTTTCATAATGGCTTCATGACTTTGCTACAGTAAATATCATATAAAATATAGTAAAAAAAATAATATAAAATATAAAAATACAGTAAGCAATGGCTAGAAACATACCAAGGAGAGAAGCAACCTAGAACAAAGGAGACATTTCCTAATTGTCACTGCGTTATTTTATTTACCAGCTGAGCTTCTCATTTCTGGACTATCAGACTTTCCGTACCTTGCCAAGAATTGTTATCAGAAGCTACTACGCATGTCCATCCACCCACATTCCTTCACATTTTTTCCTTTGTTCTCTTTCCAGCAAGGTCCGGCTGACATAGCCGGCGCGAATTACTTTCAAAAATGTAGCAATTAACTTTTCTTAGTTAGTGAGGTGTTTTATTTTCTTTATAACAAATAAATGAGTTTTATTAGAAACTCTTCCTCGCGTTTCTTTTCAGAATATTGCAACTTGGACTAAGCCACGATCCATCTCCTCTAAACCAGGGTAATTAGTCCCAGAGCCAAACATGGGATTAATAGATGCCCTGACACTAATGGTGAGAGAAAAAAACTAATAGAATAGCTTGCCTTCAGAAGTTGTGGGTGCTCCATTACTTGAGGCTTTCAAAAAGAGACTGGAGAACCATTTATATGAAATGATATAGAGTCTCCTACTTAAGCAATAGGTTGGACTAGAAGACCTCACTTCCAACAAATTATTCTATGTTCTATGTTCTATCTTATTGTAGATTTGTTTCATGGGAAATATATTCTTGCCTTACTAGCCAAGCAAGATCTACTTATTCATCCCTTATCCCATATTATTGTGTCTATCACTCATAAAGCTAAGGAAATAAAAAATACGAAAATCATGAATGGTCGAGAAATTTTGTGAAGATTTTTTTCTTTTTTATATAATTATTTTACATATGCATGTTTATCATTCAAATTAAACATGAATTGCATGTGACATATGAATGAACCCATTGCAGATAAAAGTAGAGCTCTTATATCTCTGTGTCAAGTAAAAAATAACCAAGATTTCAAAGCGGAGATTCAATTTATAGCTTTTCTTTTTATGAAGAAATACAGAAAGCTGAAATAGAATGAGAATGTTATTTAAAAACAGTTATATCAGTTTGTTGTGAGAGATACAGTATAGGGGAAAATAAATATTTTTCTCAGGTTACTGTTCTATTGTGAACTTAATGGAATACTGCATTCCTCACCTCACACAGAGAAGCTGGAGTTTCAGACTTTCCATCTTTTCTTTTATATATATATATATATATATAATTTTTATTAATATATTCTATACACTAATACACAAATATACTTTCCATCTTTTCGATGTTTGAAAGACAGAAAATGAAAAGATAGCTAAATAGTAAGGACAAAGGAACAAATTGAAAAATTCAATTTCCTTTTATGTTAGTAGCTATATAGTTTTATCTTTGTCTTGTGTCAACATAGGCAGAAGAGACCTTTTTCAACAGTTGAAGCTTGAAAAAAGCTACCTATGCACCTACCGTATTTTTTGGACTACAATACGCTCTGGACTATAAAACGCACTTAGCTTTTGGGGAGGAAAACAAGAAAAAAAATCTGTCTCTGCCTCCCAGCAATTTGCCTCCCAGCAATTTGTCTCCTTGCAGCAACAGCCTGGTCAGCTTCAGCACAGCCTGATTTAGCACAAACAGCTGATTGGATCTGCCTCCCAGAACACTGCTGATCAGCTGTTCCAGACTGTGGGGATTGCCACCACCCATCACCACCGTCACTGCCACCTATTGTCACCTCTGCACGTCCCATCTTTGGCTTCCGCACATTCCATTTTTGGCCCATTCCCGGAGGGGGGGATAGATGATGGCAGTGGGGATCCCCATCGCCTAGAATGGGCCAAAAATGGGGCACACGGAGGCCAAAAACAGGATATGCAGAAGCCAAAAATGGGGCATGCAGAGGCGGCAATAGGTGGCTGCAGCGATGGGTGATGACGGCAGCGATGGGTGGTGGCAATCCCTGCAGCCTGGAACAGATGATGGGAATTATTCCGGGAGGCAGATCCAATCATCAATCAGCTGCTTGTGCTAAATCAGGCTGTGCTGAAGCTGATCAGGCTGTTGGCTGTTTGCTGCAAGGAGGAAAAGTACCCGTAATTTTTACAATAATATCTATGAGGTGGTATGCATATGCTAACTTACTTTTAGATATGTCTAAAAGTAGTCATATTATTGAGTTGTATGTATACCCTGTAGAAAGTGAAAACCTGCCCTCTTCTTCATTAGACAAGACAAAGCTTTCATTTAGAAGTTGCCCAACTTCAGATGAGTTTTGTCATCCTCTCACTAAGCAAGAAAGATTGTACTTGGGGAAAAGGATGGCAATGATGGGAGTGGAGCACTTTTTTCCTCCAATCTGTATGAGACATCCATCATAAAATATGCCCAGTTCATACCTGTGGGCAATTTTCTCTGTTCTGTTTAATCGTCAGATTAAGGACTTTTGCATGTTTCTCCTTTCTCCCTTTGTTAAGTCTTCATTCTGTATGAATCAGCGGTGGGTTCCTCCAGGTTCGGCCCGATTCTGCTGAGCCAATAGCGGTGACGATATGATGTCACCGAACCGGTTCTCTTTGTTCAGCAGCTGGGCCCTCCTGCCCCCCCCCTGCGTTATTCTTACCTTTTATTTGGCCCTGCCCCAATCTATTTGCTGCCTCCTGAGTCCCAGCTGATCAGCTAGAAGGAAAAAACTGTTTAAACTCTTGCCATGGGGCTTCAAAGAGCCACCCTACAGCTGATCAGTGTTAAAAGCAGTGTGGTGGTAGACCAGTGCGCCCAAAAAACAAATGGGTAGGCCGGTGCCTCCAAAAACAAATGGGTAGACCAGTGCCTCCAAAAACAAATGGGTAGACCAGAACGCTCCGAGAACAAATGGGTAGACCGGTACAGCTCTGCAAGCAGTTAAAAGCCTGGTAGACCAGTACCTCTGCTAAATCCTAAAGAATTGTCACATCACCATCAAACTACGCCCACAAAATAAGCCACGGCCACAGAACCAGTAGTAAAAAAAATTAAAACCCACCCCTGGTATGAATTAATTTGAACTAATTTAAATTAGAGAGTAGGTTTTGTGTAGTGGTTATGGCATCAGGTTAAAAATCATGAGACCTAGTCCTGTCTTTATAGCATGAAGTCATCTGGGTGACTGCGGGTCAGTCACTTTCAGAGTCCTTTCTCAGCAGGCAACCAGTAGTGGGTTTCAAATTCCGGGGGCTGCCGGTTTGCTTTCTGTAGCATGTGGGTACATGCGCTCGCTTTGTGAGCACATGGTGCTCAGAGCATGCACAGAGCATTTTTGATGACGTCTGGGAAGGTGAGTAGAGCCTCCCACCACTGCCGCTACCAGTTTGCCCGAACCGGGGCAAACTGGAAGCAACCCACCACTGCAAGCAACGACAAACCACTTCTAATAAACCTTGCCAAGCAAACTGCAGGGATTTGTCCACGCAGTCACTAGGAGTCAACACTGACTTGAAGGCAATTAATTAATAAATTAAATTTAAATTAATTTAAAACCCAGTTTTAGAGAATTCCCAACTCCCAGGAGCCCGTTCAGGTATCAAGGGAATCTCTTCACTGAGGACGATTGGCTCTGATGTAGATTTGCATCTAACAAAAAATCTAGGCTTAATATTTTTTTTTAGGATTGACTCAGTGAGGTTTTCCATTTCTATTCTACACCATCTCCCTGATATGTTATGGCTTTTTTAGAAATATATAATAATTTTATTGAGGTTTCTGAATACAAAGATTAAAAAAACTAATTCAAACAAGAAAAATATAAAAAGTAAAGAAAGAATATAAAGTGATAGAAAAAAAGAAAAAAGAGAAAAAGACAATAAATAAAAGATGATTCTCTCCTCCAGACAAAAAGAAACATTTTTTACAACTTAACACCTGCATTAAAAATCTATTTTTTAATCTAGATTTATCACCTTTTTTAAGAAATAAAGCAAAAAAAATCTTTCCATACTTAAAAACAAATCTTTAAATCCATGTCATTCAGTCCTGGTCAAAAAGAAATCCCATTAATAGCTAGCAAAACCCACATATTTTAACCCTGGTCAAATAGAATAGAATAACAGAGTTGAAAGGGACCTTGGAGGTCTTCTAGTCCAACCCCTGCTTAGGCAAGAAACCCTACACCACTTCAGACAAGTGGTTATCCAACATCTTCTTAAAAATTTCCAGAGTTGGAGTATTCACAGCTTCTGGAGGCAAGTTGTTCCACTGATTCATTGTTCTTTCAGGAAATTTTTTCCTTAGTTCTAGGTTGCTTCTCTCCTTGATTAGTTTCCACCCATTGCTTCTTGTCCTGCTCTCAGGTGCTTTGCAGAACAGCTTGACTCCCTCTTCTTTGGGGCAGCCCCTGAGATATTGGAACACTGCTATCATGTCACCGCTAGTCCTTCTTTTCATTAAACTAGACATACCCAGTTCCTGCAACCATTCTTTATATGTTTTAGCCTTCAGTCCCCTAATCATCTTTGTTGCTTTTCTCTGCACTCTTTCTAGAGCCTCAACATCTTTTTAAAGTCATGGCAACCAAATTGGATGCAGTATTCCAAGTGTGGCAGTACCAAGGCATTATAGTGAAATAGATTCACTTAGTAGAACTTTTGTTTACTTTAAAAACTTTATTTTAATCCCATCAAGTAATGTTCTACAAATTGATTTATCATTTTCTCTTTATTTCTTTTCAGGAACAGGTTCAGTAATTTCTTTTTGTATCCTCTCAGAATGAATTGTCCTTCGTTCCACACAGTGCTTTTGTAAATCTGAGATAAGACGGCTTGCCAAGTCACTTTTCTAATTTATTATTTGTATGCCCCCTTTAATTATTAAGACAACAGCTGGTTTTGTTTATAAATTCATTTTAGCATCTTTTCCCATGTGACTTTTATACTCTGATATTTTTAAATCTAGTTTCAGATACGTAACATCTGTTTCTATAAAACTTTTGTAATTCAGATTTTTTTTAAAAAAAAAAACACCCCCAAATCCTCATTCAAATCAATCTCAGTCTCGGCTTTATCCAGCCTGTTGTTTTTCCCTTTGCTATAGCATCAAACAAATGTTTGAGTACATTGTTCCCAAACAGTCTTAATTTCTTCTATAGTCAAATAGAACTGCTCATTATATTAATGGGCCTCTTCTCCTTTAAATGTATTTGTTTGTTCTCTCTAGTTCCCTCTAGTCAACTTTCAAATCCCCCCCCCATCTTCTGTTTATTTTCCAATCAAGAAAACTTTCCCACAAGACAGTTATAGTTAATTTCAAAATCTGCACATATTCTTTTATAAATTTTTAAATACCCCACAGGAAATATTCTTTCAAGTCCATCTAGCCCCTTAACTTTCCAAAATCCACATTCTAGTCCCCTTTTCCAAACAGTAAAGCTTTTATTTTTAATCCTTAAATTTACATGGGAATTTCTTTCATGCAGGATAGAAGGAGGTTTTCCCAGCGATGTAGTAAAGCTTGTCCTTTGGAGAGTTATTAACTTCAAAGAAGTCAATAATAAGCAGCTTCCAAAAGTAGTTAAGAGAGGAAATGGCATTGAACAGTGGTTAGGCAGAATATTTTTTTTTCTTCTGCTCCCAGAGCTCTTAAACCCACTGGGGATCACTGATTTACAATCTTTTCACAAGAAGATTGTGTATGTGGAGAGGGAGGCTATTTTTGTGAGTGATTTTGTCATGTCCTTGATCCAGAGAAGAATTCCAAAAAGCTCATCCATTCACTTGCTCCTATTACTACCTCAGTCATTGGCTCTGCAAAACATGAAGCTGTGTTTAGTCCTCCATTCCTGTTCCCAGATATGTTATGGCTTCATATTCCATTCAGTGAGTGCCATGTAATCCAAGTAGTGTGTTTATTATACATTTTCCTGACATAACAAACATGACTTCCAAAGGTAATAGAAGAAAGAAGGATAATAGGATGGCAAAGAAATGCTGAACTCATTTAGTCTGTTGCTAACTAGACACAGGTGTGCATTTTGCCTCTCATAAACAGGTGAGATTATGATGGTGAGATTATGATTTATAAAGTGTAATGATAATATCATTTCCCATGGCATACTCCATTATCCAAACCATCATGAATAGTTATTTAAGCAATAGATTTCCCAGTTTCCCCATGTATTCTATAGAACTAAAAAAAGACTATTATATTTGTGATATAGGACGGACGCATTAACTGATTTTAGAATATTTATAGTTTAAGGAACTAAAAAAATATCTAATTTTACTGAATTACTGGGGTACTCTTTGATCAGATGTGCCAAACCTAATGTAGGTAGGGTTTTTCAGGAAGCACAATAATCCATTGGGTTCATTTTAAAAAAAAAGGACAGGAGTTGAGTTTTTGCTGGATTAGTAGTTTCTTTATGCAGTTAAAGATGTGTAGAATTAGTTGAGAATTCTAAGAACTATACTATAGAACAATTTGGATCCTCATTTTACCTACCTCGGAAGGATGGAAGGCTGAATCAACCTTGAGCCTTGAACTGCCAAATTGCAGGCAGCTGCAGTGAGCAGAAGTAGCCTGCAGTACTGCACTCTAACCACTATGCTACCGTGGCTCATACATTCACCAGCTATGGTTAGACCCTCACACATACAAAATCCTTGGTAAAGGGACTGCAAAGAATTCCAGAAGTCCTAATCTTCACACTTTCCTCACCTTGTTACTGTAAATCCTAATGTTACTTAGGGTCACTTAATTACTTTTGGATTGTTTTGTTTTGCTTGGTTGGTTAGTTGGTTGGTTGGTTCAGTTTTTATCTCTTTACAACATGCTAAAAATGGTAAAAAGGAATGATAACAGTTAATCAAATTTATAAAGAATAACTTTACTAACCAAACAACTCTCTGCCAATATGGACTTCGGTAAACTGCCCTGATGTCTTTAAAGATCTTCTAAAACCACGAATAAGGGAACTTTACAGACCTCTCGATTGCCATTGCGTTATTAATTATCCTTCTGCATCCTAATGCAAGTAAGCCTTTCAGGGAGAGGAAGTAACAGTAACCATAATTTGTCTCAGAAAGGCACTTTACATCATGGAGGCAACATGATTCATCTCAAGAAGGAAGAGAGCATTGTGATTTGACTTATTAGGAAGCTCTGCAATATTTTGAAGTAGAAAAGCCTGGGAATGAAGGCAAAGTGGAGCAACCTGGCCATTTCACTTTGCTTTTAAGTGCATTGCTTTGCAAGCATCTTCAAAGGGTTGCTTTGAACAAATATCATTAAAGCAAAGCATGTCTTCAAAGCAGTGCACAGGCATAATTTCTAGGCTTATCCTATGAGATATCTCACTAAATTTTTTAAAATTAACAAATTGCTTCATTGGCTAACTGACTAGCCAAACTCTGGAATTATTTTGGTCTCTCTTGAAAGAAGATGAATGTGAGAGAAACTGAGTTATTAATAAAAGCAATAAAATAATAATTCCTAACTTGTTTGTTGCTTTGTATGTCTAGCATTCTGGATTATTGAGTGTTCTTTGCTGAAATGTTGGCTCTTGAATTCTGCAACCAAGGAGTTGCAGAACAGTAGGGAGCAGACCTCCCCAAACTCCCTCTTACACATATAGAAGAATAATTGTAGAAATTGTAGTAAATGTAGAAAAGTAAATTTCTGAGTCTTTAATCCTTATTTTACCTCTCTTTAGAATTATAGGAACTACAAAAGAATTCAAAATGTAGCTAAATTTATGGGTTTTGTAGAGCTCCATTTATTTATCCAGTAGAGTTCTAATGATTGGATTATCCCTTTCTAAGGTCTACATTCCACAGTGGAGTTTGACAGGTTTGATATTGCATAGTTTTGGTAACTCATGGGGATCAGATCCCTGAGTAGGATCATTTTGCTGAACGTTTAGTTTCATTTTTTTTCTCTCTTTATATTGTCCCCTGGAAAACTGAATAGGGATACAGTGCAGAAAACATTTGGAAAAATGACATTTTTTTCATCTCCATGTCCCCTTTCATACTTAATGCTATTCAAGATGGAGGAATTGGAACTTTTTGCCATAGTCTATTGTGTTCATCTTCATGATGCATTCAACATTAATTATGGCTAGATGTTTGACCAGTTTAAACTAGTCTGCATTTCAGTAATAACATCTACATAGCAATACAATTTTTCAATTCTATTTATTTTTCTCATTTTCTATTTCCTGATTGAATTCCAGACTGTCATAGTAATGACTTCTTTCAAATCCCTTCTGCTCACAAATGCTGTTCCTCTTCTAAATAGGAAGATGCTGATCAATGTATTGACATGGGTATGACTTCCTAACATGACAGAAATTATGCATCTGTCAGCTAATTGGCAGAGAAGACACATGTAGGCACTCAAACACCCACATTTAGTGGGTGTTGTGTTTGGACCACCAAATAAATACTGAATCCATTTTTAACCACTTACTTTCAATCTCAGGATCAACAACTTTCACCTTCAGAATTTTTTTGACACAATGTTGGATATTGGATTAGCGTTGAAAAACTATTAAACAGCAGTTTATCTTTGGAAATGATGGACAGCATAGCATAAAATTAAATGTTCTTCAGGATTTAAAGAAGTATGGAAAACTGTAGTTTTAATCTCTGGATTTTTTAAAAAAGACAAATTCTCCAGCATTACATTCCTTCCTGATCTTCCTGATCTGCCAACAGATTATATTCTAGGTTTTGGGTTTTTGTGAGTGTGTGTGCCTTGTGTGTATGTGTGCCTTTGACTACTGATGACTGTCTGGATAAATCCCTGCAGCTTTCTTGGCAATATTTTGGAAGTGGTTTGCTCTGGCTTATTGTTTAGGACAGAGAGAGTGGGTGCCAAAGGCACGGCTAAAACTCACGGTTTCCCAGTTTCCAGCTTGGTGCCTTATCCATTCATCTAAAACTTAAAACACTGAGGATGTACAAAGGGTGAGAGAGTTGCCTTCAAGGGTTAGATTTTTTCTAATGGTTAAGACATCAAGCTAGAAAGCAAGAGACCATCAAATCCCACCTTAGCCATGAAAGCCAGCTGGTTGACTTTGAGCTAGTCACTCTCTCTCAACCCAACCTGTAAGGTTGTTGTTGTAGGGAAAATAGGAGGAGAAGGGTGTGTTGGATATGTTCTCTGATTTGAGTTATTTTAAAAAAAATAATATAGGGGAATAAAAATAAATATTATTTTTAAAAATGACTGGCATCATCAATAGTTACCTAAATCCCAGTATAAATCCAGTGTAATAATGAATAATTGAATAATCCAGACTAATAATGAATAATTGAAGGAACTAGGTATGTCTTGCCTGCCAAAGAGAAGGATTAAGAGGGACATGATAACTGTCTTCCAGTACTTGAGGACCCGTCTTAAGGAAGAAGGATTGACTTATTCTCCAAAGCACCTGAGTGCAGGACAAGAAGTAATGGGTGGAACCTTATTAAAAAGAGATCTTTTTCCTGACAACGAGAGCAATTAACCAATGGAACAGCTTGACTTCTAGAGTTATGGGTCCTCTTATCACTGATTTTTTTCAAAAATAGACTGGACAACCATTTCATTGTGATGATATAAGGTCTCCTGCCTTGAACAGTGGATTCGACTTTCCAGCCCTATGTTTCTATGTTCTATGACTGTCCCTTCTTCTGTTCCCTGCAGTTATCTCTATCCCCGTATCCTCTCAACTGATAAAAAGTAACCCACTTTATTATTTTTTTCCTGCCTTTCTTTCTGACAGCAGATCCAGAGGAATATGCAAAAAAAATAAAAAAAAATACATACCAATAGTCAAGGTCTGGCCAAAGAAAGGATCTCAATTCTCAGTAGTCTCACAGTTAATGTCTTTTTAACGGCTAACCCAAATCTGAACTAAGCAAAAAAATACTGTCTACTAAATAATTATTGGATTGCCTTTAGCATAACAATGCCTGAAAATCTTCTAGAGACACATATTCAAATTCATATTTAAGCACAGCAATACATTTCGGTCCACTGAATTTTGGCAGTTCTGATGGATTTTTAATGATAGAATGTCCTTTGATCTTAAAGCTCATAGAGAAAACTAGTTGTTGGAAAGAAGGTTTGGTAAAACTTCTTTCTGACACATTTATGTGTAACTGCAAGAATTGCAGGAATTGGGTATGTCTAATTTAATGAAAAGGAGGACTAGAAGTGACATGATAGCAGTGTTCCAATATCTAAGGGATTGCCACAAAGACAGGGGTCAGCCTATTGTCCAAAGCATCTGAAGGCAGAACAAGAAGTAATCAATGGAAACTAAACAAGGAAACTAAGGAGAAATTTCCTGACAGTTATAACAATTAATCAGTAGAATGACTTGCCTCCAGAAGTTGTGGGCGCTCCAACACTGGAGGTTTTTAAGAAGAGATTGACAACCATTTGTCTGAAATGTTATAGGATTTTCTGCTTTAGCAGGGGGTTGGACTAGAAGACCTCCAAAAACCCTTCCAACTCTGTCATTCTGTTCTGTTATTCTTTGTAGAAAAAGATTCCCTTAAATATTCACAACAGATTATTCAAAAGCTAGGGGAAATTGCCTTCCTGCCTTTCACTCTTTCACTTCCTAATGGGAGTAGAATGCCTGATCTAGATTGCAAATATCTGGAAAACCACTAGATGGCAGTGAACAGATTTAGAAAGCTATAGGTTTGTGTTACCATCTCAGGATCAAATCTGAATGGCCCTGAGCTCATTTGAGACTGACCAAAATAAATTCTCCTGTTCAAACTTTGCCTTAGCCACTGCTAGGGTAGAAGCAAAATCTTCTCAGCTTCATTGTTAACATGAAAGGTGACATCTTTTTAACTCCCTGCAGTTTCTAATCCAATAGTTCAGAAGGACTGAAACCTGCCTCAAAGCTGAGGACTTTTTAAAAAGGTAATTTATATCTCATAGGAGCATTTTGGACCCTGAAGTCTCAGGGTTGCTTTTCATATAATCAGTGTTAGCAGCTCATTAAAATACACAGCATGTGTGTCGTTTAACTATGACATGGCTCAGCAAGGACACCAGAAGCTGTGGGATTTTTTCTTTAAAAAAGTCAATAATAATAAAAAAATAAGGAGAAGAATAAGTGGAGATAAAATAGAACAGCTTTGCTTGGTGTTGACACCGTAATTAAGAATATATGACAGAGGTTACAGTGCCTTTAACCATCATTTCAGCTGAAAAGATTAACTGATCAACACCCTTTTTTCAATTTCCAGCTGTGATTTCTTCTATCATTTTATGGTTTTCAAATAAATGGAATCCACTGATGGCTATTTTAAGACTGTTTCAGCTCTGTCCAACATGATGACTCTGCCAGAGTGGATAGCACATTGAATCATTAAAAAAATCCTTCAGAATGCATAGCCAGAAGAAAAATAACTCCCTTCTATCAAAAGGAATATAATTCTTTCTTTTGTTTTGTTGATATTTTGTCTATCTTAACTAACGCCATTCATTCTTAAATATTCAGATAGACATATATAAGAGAAAAATATATAAGATAATCTTTTTATTACAAATATCATAGATCTTTCCAAACTAACTTTTTCTCAGATTATAATTTATATCTTTCTTAGTAGTTTATGGGATTTTGAACGTATTTTAACATCTTTTGTAAAATATGTGATGTGATGTTTTGATTAATACTATATAAGTTTCAATAATTTATAGGCTAGATGTTATGACAACTAAATATATTGATTGAAAATAGCTGGCTCGATCATCATATCCAAAGAATCCTCACCAATAGTTCCTCATCAAATTGAAGTAAGATACTAAATAGGATGTGACAAGATTCAGTCCTGAGTCCCCCACTTTTTAGTATTTTTATTCACAACTTAGTTGAAGAGATGGAGGGAACGCTTATCACATTTTCAGGCAAAACAGAATTGGCAGGATAGCTAAATCCCTGAAAGGCAGAAATAACATTCAAAATTATCTTGTTATGTTAGAGAAATGGAATGAAAATAATAGACTAACAGAGATAAATGCAAGATTCTGAAGAAACAGAAATCAAATCTACAACTACAAAATGAAATTAACTGCTATTCCAACTATTAGGTGATTAGGTTTAAAAAAAAAACAAATGCATTTTTTGGGTGGAATCTAAAGAAGTGCAATTTCAATTTTGCATTTTCAATTCCCACTTTGGAATGTGTCCAGTTCTGAGTTTCACATTTTAAGAAGAATTCAGACATACAACACCAGGACAGAGAAGACAGCAAAGATCTCTTTCTCCCTTGTATTATATAATTTTTCTTCCTACTGGTTCCTGGCCTCCTTTCACAAGTTAGTTCAAAGTATGGGCTGGCTCACTGCTCTGAACAGGTATCTCTTAAAAACCAGCTAATGTCTGGGAGTAGCTTCCAACTGAACTCTGCACAATGTTCATGCCGAGGTCAAACAATAACCATCTGAACCATCTGAATATATGAAGCGGTTTTTTACGGGAGATAAGCCACTGTTAAATAATTGGTAAATGAGAATAATAATACAAAGGGATATAATAAATTGTCAAATAAGAGAAATTAAATAACTTGTAAATGTTGGATACGGAATTAAGCATAAAAGAATTGTAACCGATCGATACATTTTCTGTAATTGTAATGGATGATGGTTGTTTTAGGTTTTGTTTTGTTTAAAAAAAAATAACCATCTGATTCCTACACCAAACAGAAACAGAAAGGCCTAAATGGTCCTTTCCAATTCATTGATTTTCTAATAACAGTAAAAGGGATGACTAATTAATAAAATAATGGATCCTTTTAATTAAAGTTGAGCCACAGTAGCACAGTAGTTAGAGTGCAGTACTGCAGGCTACTTCTGCTGACTGCTGACTGCCTGCAATTTGGCAGTTCAAATCTCACCAGGCTCAAGGTTGACTCAGCCTTCCATCCTTCCGAGGTGGGTAAAATGAGGACCCAAATTGTTGGGGGCAATATGCTGACACTGTAAACTGCATAGAGAGGGCTATACTGCATGTCAACTTTGAAGTGAACCTGACTGAAGCCATCTTGCCCTGCCTCACAGTTGCCATGAAGCCTGAAAAAGAAGGGGAGAGGGGAAGTAGATAGCCCAGCTTACAGTCAAAATAAAAAGTTTTCCTGTGGGAACAAGGTCATAATAACAGGTGGCTGGTGAAGGAGGAGAGAAGCCTGCCAGCCATAGTCATTGGACAATGTGACTGATGACACTGGAAAGGGGGAAAGTATTAACCTTTTAATTAGGTAGAAACTGTGGGAACTTTCAGAGTTGACTTTCAATGACTTTGCCAATATGATGTATCCAATAAACATGTTCTTAGAGGAATCCACCTGCCTTGGAGTTCTGCTTTCAATGGATGTATTACTCGGAATGCTGACATTGCCCTGTAAAGCAGTATATAAGTCTAAGTGCTATTGTATTTAGTGTTATTGCTAAATTTATGTGAATATATAAATGTGCCATGTATTTTACAGATCACATAATATCTTTGTAAGCAGGAGCAGGGTTTGCTATGTTGAACTACTAGAACAAGTTTCTATTTGCCTAGAACACAGGTTTCAAACTCGCCGCATCACGTTGCCATTATATGACTTTTTGTGACATTTCCCATTCATGGCACTGGGGTGGGCGTGGCCTGCGCATGATACATCCGGCCCACAGGCTGCCAGTTTGACACCTCTGGTCTAGAATGTAAAATTTTCAGAAGACAGGCTTCTGTATTACTTGATCTTGGTAGAGTTACATGTGACAAGCATGTGCTTATTCTATTCTTTGAAATAATCTGGACATTAATTATTCTATCATAAATCTATTTTATATGATTTTATGTTGTTTGCATTTCCAACATACATCTGAAGTGCCTTTATGTATTGTAGACTCTTTCTCTGGTATCATCCACACCAGGGGTGTCAAACTCAAGGCCTCGGGGCCAGATTTGGCCCGCGGGGTACTTAGATTTGGCCATGGGGCTACCCTGGAAACAGCAAAGGACTGGCCCTTTCTGCCAGTGAAAACAGGCTCCCGAGCTCTGATTTCAGCTGCCATGGCCTCTTGCAAACATCTGCCAGAAAACAGGCTCCTGACTCCGTTCACTGGCTGGGGGTTGCAGGAGGCCATGGCAGCTGAAACAGCGCTCGGAGCCTGTTTTCACTGGCAGAGCGCTCGGGCCACCACAGGTGTCCCCAACAGGCGTGACATCAAGCTGGCCACACCCATCCTGGCCATGCCCCCGCACCCCCCGGGATCAAATATAGCCCTGATGAAATGAAGTTTGACACCCCTGATCTACACCATTTTTTTGTAAAAATTTTTGTAAAAATTGTCTTTAAGACCATAATTCAATGTAAATTTAAATCCTTTTAAACTCATATTTTCTCATTTGTCCATCCATAAATTATAATCAAAATTGTTAGCTCATCTTATAATCATACATACTTTAATTGCTCTTCCTCTGTTTCAAATTTCAAGAAAAGTTTATACATAATGACCATTACATCATCATCATTTGAAGTACAACTGTGCTTCAAATTTTGACATGCTTTGCTCCATACCTTAAATCTTTTTGTCCATTTTGAATCATTGCACATGGGAAAACCATTGACAACTATATTCTTGTGCTATTAATTGCTCTCTTGATTTAATTTTATTTATTTATTTATTTATTTATTTATTTATTTATTTATTTATTTATTTATTTATTTATTTATTTATTGGTTCGATTTATATGCCGCCCTTCTCCGGAGACTCAGGGCGGCTTACAATGTGTTAAGCAATAGCCTTCATACTTTTGTATATACCTGCTTAGTAGGGCTTTCGGAGGCCCCTAAGCGGTGTTCTTTTTTATACAAAGTCAGCTTATTGCCCCCACAATCCGGGTCCTCATTTTACCTACCTCGAAAGGATGGAAGGCTGAATCAACCTTGAGCCTGGTGAGATTTGAACTTGCAGTAATTGCAGGCAGCTGGTACTACTTTAACAGCACTTAGTCAGCTGCGCCACCAAAGGCTCTTTTTAAAGAATTAAAGAATTTAAAATTCCCCTTGATGGTTTTTCAGTAATTCCTAATATGTCAACCATTTGTTCTTGGCTCCTATTTCTCTTCTATGATATGTTTCTTGTTTTAGGCACTTCTTGGATTTGAATCTTTTCTTCATCCTCAATATGGCATGTCTAATAAATTTTTGAAATTCACATTAACTTTAATTCTATCATACAATAAATATACATGCCATCTAAACCTCAGGTTATGACCTTCCATCTTTAAAAGTCTCCTATGGCTCAGCAACATCGATTCTTTTATCCAAACCAAACAAGAAGTAGCAAAATGCAATTTTAAATCTGGTAAACCCAATCTTCCTCTTTCCTTTGTTTTTTGGTTACAGATTATATTAATTTGTGGTTTTTTCCCCTTGCTATATAAATGTAGATATATCTTTTGCAATTGTTTAAATGATACAGGAATTGTCAAAACAGGCATTGTCTGAAATAAAAACATTAATTTTTTACTGCAGATTGTCCCCAGTGACAACTTTAATTTCTCCTAACTTAACAATGTTCTTTTTAATTTCACTCCGTGGCTCAACATAATTATGTTGAAATAATATACAATTCATATTTGTCAAAGAAATACACAAGTATTTTACTTTTTCTCAGTCTTAAAACCAGTTTTTTCCATCATTGTACTTAATAGTCTATAAATCTAATTTTTAATTGAACTCTTACCAACATACCCATCTTTGGGATGTATACTTTCAAATGCACAGACATAGACACACAAATACATACCAAGCACTTTAAACTAAGAATGAAGGATATGAGCGGATTCTGTGCAGAACCAGGTGTGGGATTCAGCTGGTTTGGACTGGTTCAGGCATATCGGTAGCTCCAACAATCTGCTGAGAGCGAACCAGTTCGCTCTGACGATCAGCTGGGGCTGCCCGCCCCTGCCCGCCCCTGCACTATATTTTCTTTGTTTGAAACTCAGCTGATAGGAGCAGCAGAGCAGATTGCTGCGCCTCAGCTGTTTTACTCACCAGGGCAGCAGTAGAAGGTAAGTTTTAGAGCTGTTTTCAAATGCACGGTGCATGCAAGGTGCAAACTGGTTGTTACACCAGTTGAATCCCACCACTGTGCAGAACCACTGAAAGAAAAGGACAGAGGATTTTGCTGAAAATCTCTTGGATGGAGTGAAGTGTTTTTGCACATACTTGGCTATGAAGTGACCAAAAAATGTATACAAATTTCTTTTCTTACATTCTACAATTAGTGCTTCAGTAGTTTTGTAGCCTACTTGGATTCTCATATTTCAGTAGCATCCAAGGAAAAGTAATATTAAAAGAAACTCCTCCATATTGATTTTTTTCTTTTCTTTTCTTTTCTTTTCTTTCTTTCTTTTTTTTTTTTTTAAATCTGGGCAGCAGCCAGGGAGACTTCAGAATGATAGAAATATGGGTGAAGAAATATCATTTGCCACCTCCAACCATAAGGTACACAGGCCCAAGACAAATTTCAGACAAATTCTCTAGCACCTTGAAAATAAGTAGAAACATAAACTTCTGCCACAAGGGAAGAAAATTGGCAAGTCATGGTGTTAACTGTTGCCCAGGTCCTAGAGACTCCATATGGGCAGAATATGTGATTCCATTCTATTATAAAATAATTCCACAACAAATAAATATTTATATATCTTCCAAACAAATACCTACTGCACAAAGAAGAAAGATTGAATTCCATTTGCATCCCAACTGCAACTCCAATTTTTGCCCCCACCCCTGATGTTTTATTCCCTAAAACCGAATAATTCAAGATACATTTAATGTCACTTTGCAATTGGGGTGAATTTCTTCCTGTATGTGCTGTGCTAGGGACTTAAAACAAGAATCTTCTAAAGAGCTTTTCTTAACTAAAAAATAAAACAGGTTAAAAGAGTTTAATAAAATTTACCAACTCTAAGAACTCTTTAAAAATGTTTTGAAGCAGCTATCAGATAATGTCGTAAGTTTACCCATACTGCTAAGGCATAATGTGGTTGCTTACTTTTGATTTAACAGAACATGTGAAAACAGGCATAGTCATTTATGAATCAGTTTGCACTAAATAGTTTTACCTTATAGTTTTACCTTCTAAAATTTACAATGGACTTTCAACTGAATTAAATATTGACCTGTGCTTGCTTCCGGTATCAGCATGAAAAGGTTCAACTATCAAATAAACAAGAATCTACAGAAAAAGAATCAGACAGACTTTTACCTTCAGAAGAAAAAATATTTTGCAGATGAAAGGTGGTACTCTATTTTGATGGACGGTTCATAACATAGAATCAGAATGAGATTTTTGCTATGTCCTTTAGTCTGTGTCATTCACTTCTGCTAGCTTCCTTGACAGTGCCAGGCTTCAAGAATGGCAGACAGCTTTGGAAAGCAAACTATATTCTGCAAAATATTATTAGTCAAGGTTACTCAAAAAGTCACTGGTAAAGCCAAAAGATAAAAAGATAAGCGTGTCCAATACAAAGACAAACTCAGCAGGGTAGGATCGAGTGGCAGTCAAGCCAAACAGTTGTTTCCCTTAGTGATACATTGCATTGGTAGATGTATTCTAGAGGACACTGTACAGAAATTGATCCTGACTTTTTGACTTCTTGAGTTAGTCTTCTGTGATATCAAAGTGTGCTGATTTTTTTTAAAAAAAAAATTAAAATAATTTTTACTGAACTTTAATGTTTTCTTTACTTTGTTTTTAAAGTCAATTTTTATTGACTTTAAAAACAAAGTAAAGAAAACACATTAAAAACACGTAGCATAACATTACATCATATATTATTTTACAGCTTACTGAATTGACATGGATATATATTCTCTATTCTTATTCAATCGTTCATCTACGTTCTTATATTTATATTAGTATCTATTTACAGAACCATCATTATCCGGTTAACACTATTCAGTAATTTACACTTCCTAGTTTTAACCTGATTAAATTAACATTCCGAATTATTATTTTGATTTCTTTTTTCTGAATTTTATTCAAGAAAACTAGCTAGAAATATCTGAGATGGCTCAGCTCAAATGTAAACTCTCAAAGGGCAGAATTTTCCTGTTGTAATGTGCATCTTGTTGTGATCCCTAGTACAGAGCAGTTACATACTGTACATAGGTCCTGCCCAGGCCCTACTACATTGATCACTACAGTTTCTTAAAGAGATGACCTCTCATACAGATGACTCCAACATAATACTTGTTCCAAAATAAAGTGGTGTTGATAAAAAATAGGGCTTGGACTTGCATTTGGTTGGGATGGCATGTTCCTTGTTGAAGATGGCAAAGTATAGGCAGTCCCCAGTTGAAAAATAAGTTGCATTTCCAAGATGCAACGGGTGTTCGTAAGTCATATTTCTGTATAAACTGGAATATATTATTATATAATATTGTATAAGTAGTATTACTGTATGTAATGAACTTGAATCATTATGTGTTTAACTTGAATCACTGCATATTTAACTCAAATTTTGCTATAATAGGCTCTGTCCTTAACTATGGGTCATCCTTAAATCATGACATTCTTAACCTGAGGACTTGCTGTATTACAGTGATCCTGCTGAAGGGCAATTCTACTCTAATGGAATATAATTTTGCTGTGAGGTTAATTCATCAGATGGTGAATCATTATTTTCTTCTGGAAGCAAAGGCCATTCACGCTTATTGCTTGAATGTACCCCCTCCCCTAAGAAAACTTAAAAGACCCAGCTTGCTGTTGCACAGCTTGTGGTTTATTTTTTTCCTTCAAGGCTATCTTAACTCCTTGATACCCTGCAGCTTTTGAGGCATTTTCAGAAATAGTCTGTATTACCTTCTTACTAGACTGAAAGAAAGCCAGTGGCCTAAAGAGACCCAGGATTATGATTTATATCTCACCATTCCTAGCCCAATGCCTTAACCACTAGACTAAACTGCTTATAGATTCCCCACCATCTATTTCAAAGTAAAAAAAAATGTTGTATGAAAAAGCTAAAGGGGTTACATCAGGCATTATTCCTCCAGAAGGAATTATTCCTCCAGAAGGTTTAATTCCTTACACTGATTGTACCATAGAGTTACATTTGTTTACTCTCCTTTTCTTTTTTTAAAAAAACAATGCCTTAATCTGTAGCATTTTTCACGCTTTTTAGAATGCAAAGTTTATAATGCTCTATTGGTCAGTATGATACAATGTAAACCTCAACAGCCTGATTTTGCATTTTAGTTTCTATAGGAAAATTGATTTATTATGTGCCACCAAGTTGGCATCAAGTCCCAGCGACTAGATTATTAGACTTCCTTCATGACAATCTATCCCTAACCTGGTTTTTCAATCCTATAGCAAAAGCTATATCCAAAATCACAGCATCCTAATGATCAGGCAAAATAATATTGCTCAATGAAGCAAGCAGTTGTTTGAAAGAACAGATTAAAAAAAAAAACTCCTAAACTCTCTTTAGTTGATCTTGATGATGACGGATCAAAAAATAGTTTTACACATAACAATGCAATGAAAGCCTATTCTAAAATATTGTCCTGTTTTAGTCAACTCTAAGGATGTTTTCCCGAGTTTAAACCTAGAGGGAAAAAATAAGAACTCTAAAATAAAAAAAAAAAAGCACATGAAATAGATGAGTTTTAAAACAAATCTGGATTTTTCATTACTGTGACACCATCTGGCAACAAGCACAGCATATTATGTAGCTTCATGAGACCCAAGGGATGCTTTGTCCTATAGTGATCATGTTCTCCAGCTAAAGTACTTAAAATATGTTCTGCTATGTGATTCATGAAAAATAGTGAGGTTTTCAATTTAAATGTATAATAGAAAGATTCTTTACTTAGTGCAAGCAAGGACTTCATGGCAATTTGTGGGAATTGGAAATTTTTACAATCTGGCACCAGGCAACTGAGAGGACTATCAGGAGAACCATACACAATATTAAGAAATTAAGAAAAGAGGCATTTTGTCACTATTTAACTTATAAGAAGCAAAATGCTTTATATTCATTGCATTTTGAGAGATAGGCATATACAGAAGTTGATTAATATTCATATGAATCTAATATTAAAGTTTGGTTTTGGATGGTTTTGTTTTTTCTTGGTACTATAATATATATGAATTAGTTTCCTTTCTTTCTTTATTTTACTTACAATTGGAACTCCACAAGACACATTTAGAAGGCTTTATTTATGAATTCTTTTGTGTTAAATGAGTGGAAATAAGAGGTTCTTTATTAGCTGTTCCTCATCAGTTTATGACTAATAGCTTTAGCTTCTGATTTACTTTCTTATCAGAAAAGTTCCTTTTATTGCAGAAAGTGTTTTTTCTTTTTTGAGATTTTACCAGAGCCTTGAGACTGAGAAGATGGCCAGGTCATAGGCATAGTTATATGCCTTCATGTTTACATGAAGGCATATAACTATATGCTGAATTTTAGGTCTAAAATACATAAATTATTGGGCATACATATTTTTATCCAGGTGTGAAAACATTTTATGGAATATTTTTTGATATTTGATAATCTGGGTTAAAATTATATTGTTTCTTCCTTATAGGAAAGCAAAAATCAAATATGTTGTTTCCTATTACTGGAGAGGAAGACCGGAGACAGAGGACTATGTCAATTTTGTAATTTTAACACAAAGGAATTGAAAACAAGCAAAGCATAGTTATCATGGATCATATCAAACAATTACTGTGAATAATCATATGTCATGTGATCATATAGAATTCTGGGAATATCTATATGTTTGCTCTCTTTAAAAAATATAGTTCATATGTTGATAGAATTAAGCTTGAAAGCATAATAGTGAAGAATCAAAGGAAAAGAAGGAAAATTTCCTCTATACCGGTTTTCTTTTCACTGAAAACAAATGTATCAGTAGTGGATTTCAATTTTCTTCGCTATCAGTTCGATATTGGGAGCGAACGGGTGCACACACACACTTCACAAGTGCATGGTCTTCCGCATGTGCAGAGGGTTCTTGATGATGTCTGGGCAGGTGGGCGGAGCCTCCCACCACCCAAGGCGAACCGGTAGCAACCCACCACTGAAATGTATGTATGTATGTATGTATGTATGTGTATATTATTTCATTATAACCATACAAAGTATTGTGCAAATTTCTCCAATTAAACTCATGTTCCTTACCTCAAAATAGTACCCCACCAATTTTCAGCAATTATTTCAGAAGGAAATAATTCAAAATAATTGAAAAAAGCAGAGTATGAAAATGAATACATTAGTATCTGGTGAAAATATGCTAAAGTCTTTCAAGCTGTGGGTTTGGTTATTGTTTTGCAAATGTCCTTCTCTGTTCAGGAGCACAAGAATCTTTTTTTAAAAAAACTCCACATTTTTCTGCTGTTGTTCTTTGAAATATGCTACACCACCATCCATGTTATCTGTAAGTCATTCTTGACAGGCCACATACTCAATCTATGAATCCTTTACTTCATTCTCATGCCATCTGCTGTTTCATATTCAACAAGTATATTCAAGTAAGGGCTTCCTTCTTTTCTTTTAAGGGTAGATAAAGTGTGTCCCTTTCAGGATATTAGGGCTCCCTCCCTTCCACTTTTCAGATGCAGAAGACTATAAATATAACTTCTGGTAATACCTTGAAAGAGAAACAAACTTTTTTTTGTGTGCACTTTAATTGTAATAGCACTTAGACTTATATACCGCTTCACAGTGCTTTAACCACTGCGCGGGTGGTTATGGGCGCAATCCGTTGTGCCCATGTGACACCCCTCCTGCGCAAGCTGCACTGGCTCCCAGTGGTCTTCCGGGTGCGATTCAAGGTGTTGGTTACCACCTTTAAAGCGCTCCATGGCATAGGACCCGGGTACCTTCGAGACCGTCTTCTGCCACCAATAGCCTCCCACAGGCCAGTTCGCTCCCACAGAGAGGGTCTCCTCTGGGTGCCATCGGCCAAGTTATGTCGGCTGGTGACACCCAGGGGGAGGGCCTTCTCTGTGGGAGCCCCAGCCCTGTGGAACGAACTGCCCCCGGAAATTCGTAAGATCTCCGACCTCCGGGTGTTTCGCTGCGCACTGAAGACCCTGTTGTTTCACCAGGCCGGACTATCAACATAATAGTTTTAAATTGGGGTATTTAAATTTTTGGGGGTTTTAAATCTGAGACAATTTATTTAATTATTTTAAATTTTATATTGCTGTTTTGTCTGTGTTTTTAAATAGGCTGTACACTGCCCTGAGTCCTTCGGGAGAAGGGCGGTATAGAAATAAAATTATTATTATTATTATTATTATTATTATTATTATTATTATTATTATTATTATTATTATTATTATTATTATTATTATTATTATTTAGATATATATAAATAAATAGTGTTTATGTGATATGAACCTAGGTGGCCTAGTGGTTAGAGTGCAGTACTGCAGGCTACTTCAGCTGACTGCTAGCTGCAGTTGAGCGGTTCAAATCTCACCGCCTCAAGGTTGACTCAGGCTTCCATCCTTCCAAGATGGATAAAATAAGGACCCAGATTGCTGGGGTCAATATGCTGACTCTGAAAACCATTTAGAGAGGACTGTAAAAGCAATATGAAAAGGTATATAAGTCTAAGTGCTATTGCTATAGAAGTGGCTAGGGGTGACATGATAGCAGTGCTCCAATATCTAAGGGGCTGCCACAAAGAAGAGGGAGTCAAGCTATTCTCCAAAGTACCCAAAGGCAAGACAAGAAGCAATGGGTGGAAACAAATCAAAGAGTGAACCAACCTAGAAATAAAGAGAAATTTCATGAGACTTTAAAAAAATTAATCAGTGGTATGACTTGTCTTCAGAAGTTGTAGGTGCTCCATCACTAGAGATATTTAAGAAGAAATTTGACAACATTTTGTCTGAAATGGTTTAGGATCTCCTACTTGAACGGGGTTGGACTAGAAGACCTCCAAGGTCTCTTCAACTCTATTATTCTGCTAGTGTTGTTAATAAATGGCTGTTCATAACTTCCCAATTGGAAAAGTACGTATGCAGTAATGTCTAATTTCAGGAGAATATCTATAGCATACGGTTGTATCATTTCTTATCCTCTTATGACTTCTTTAGCTGATAAATGAATTTCAGATCGCATTGCTAGTGAAAGTGTCTGTCCCCATGCAAATAATATTAGCTAATATAGCAGAAACTCAGCACAGTTGAACAGTTATGAGCATGGGACATAAAAATGAGTATCCTTAATATAGATGAATTCTTGCATGAAATCATCTCTGTAATTCCCTAGATATGCTTGATTTGCTATTTAAGATTGTCATTTGACAGTTTTCTTCTTCCTACCTGTATTTGTCAGATTATGGATTTTGAAATTGCATGCTCTTCGGTAATGATACAACTTTATTTGCATGCCAGATTTCTGAGTATATTCATTTCTGCAGTTTTATAAATTTCATCTCTCCAATATCCAACAAGTTAAATTAATGAAGAACATCCCCATTTAGCAAAGAAATAGACTGTCGATAGCCTCTTGTACAATAAAAGTCAGGTGCTTAAATATCCTTCAGGGTGAGTTGCTTGCAGATGCTAAATCAGAATTTTAAAGTTCACAAAGGAATTGAGAAGATTAAATAAAATTTAGACTTTTTCTTCTTTTTAGCTCCCAAGGCCTCAAAATACTAATGTAACAGATTATGAGTCATAGGCTAGGGAGAGAATTGTTCAAAATCAGAATTTACATACAAATGAGATAACAACTTAACAAAAGTTTGCAAATATATTGGGTGAGAACAGTGAGTTGAGATAAAAATAAAGTAGACTTTTGAGATGACTTTAGTAAGAGGGCCAGAATGAATTAAAAAGTTTAGACTTTGAAGATCTCTTCAAAGATCATCAAGTAGTATGAATGAACCTTGTAGTTAACATCATCCCTCGCCAGAGTTATTGCACTACACCTAAGGCAGCTTAGAGAATCTTGTGCATTTTGTAATCTTCCTAAACATTTTCAGCCCAGAAATTATGTGTCTACTAAGTGCATATTTCTTATTATTGTGTGCATGTTAATCCTTCATCTCATTTAATGTTTTAAAAGATTTTAAATAAACTTATATTTATAGGATCACATACTACTATGCCATTCAGAAATAAAGATAAAAAAATGTCTGAATCCAGCCTTGCCCATACAGAGCTGAAGCCTTTCTTCCTATCTAGATCCTTTCCAGAGACTAGGAAAGAAGCTTGGTACACATTATTCACTCATGCTTCCTGTGCAAAATACAAAGTGCAAAAAAAAAAAATGGGGGATAGTTCTTTTTTTGTCCTTTGATGAGGGAACTAATCATGTCCTTCCATGAACCATTAATCATTTGCCATTCTTTCTCAGAAAATTTAAAGAGAAAGTACAATGTATATTGCCTAGAGCTCTGACTGCACGATTAAGAAAATAGTGGATCTAGATGCAAGGAAGGAGACTGAAGGAACAACAGAGGAAGGGCATGGCAATAAGCCATTTCTAGCTCCAACTATAGGGAGAAGGGGGGGAGTAGGAAAAAGATATCCAGAAAAGTGTTAGAGCCTCAGTTAAGAAGTGGACAGTGAGAAAGTTGAGTCAATTCTAAAGCAAAATACAATATGTCGAAAGGGAGTCTCCAAAATTAAGAATTCTCAGAATAACAGGGTAGTGATTGGCTGCAGAGTACGTTTCCTATGCAAGCATTGGGATATATGTTCCCTAATTACTGGCCATCAAGGAATATTAATATGTTTACTAGTGATGGATAATAAAATAAATCATGAATAATAAAGTGTATCTAGAGTAGCCTGATTGGTCCTGCAAAATGGGAATTATGAAAATTGCAGTTCCACTGCTTCTGAAGTTATCAAGCTGGAAAAGATTGAAAAGAATTTGCATTAGATATTATTTATCTAATATGAGATTCTTGTTGATAAATCTGGAAGCCAGAGTATACATTGAAATGGGCCATTTCTGATCCAGAACTCCTGCTTAACTGACTTCTTATGATAAAATGAATACTTGAAAATGAATGCTAGGATTGAGAAAAAGCAATTGGAAGAAAAATGTAAAATACTAATCAATCCAATCAAGACCAGAATTGAAAAAAACCAACAAATGATTCAAAATGAAAATTGTCCAAAGAAACAGCAGAAGCAGTAATCATATGCTGAACTTGTACAAGAAGATTGCACAAACTGATTCTAAACAATGACATAACACAGTTGCCAAAATGATTCATTGGGACATCTATAAAAATTATGTGTCAATGATGAATAATTGGTGAGAAGATATAGTAGACAAAAATGAGCAAGCTAAGTATCATTTCTAAATGCAGACTAATACAATCTTGACTTATAACATGCCTGTCTTAATTGTGGATGAAAAGAAGAAAATATGGATTGACAATACTAGGGGATTGATATTAAAGAATAGAAGACAAAGAGTAGGAGAAGGTCAAAAAGTATCAAGATTGGAAAATCAAAACTGAAATATTATGGCCTAAACTGGTGATAGTGGTCCCTAGTGGTTATCTGCACACTGGGTGCCATACCAAAAAATCATGGGCAACACTTAGAAAATCTGTGCATTGACAACATTTCCACCTTTCAATTGCAAACGGTCACACTGCTTGAATCAGCATACCATATGTACCACACATTACAACAGAGGTCTTCAAACTTGGCAGCTTTAAGCATAGCTGGCTGGAGAATTCTGGGAGTTGAAGTCCACAAGTCTTAAAGCTGCCAAGTTTGGGGACCCCTGCATTAGAACATCCTAGGTTCTCAGAAAGAACTTGAAGTGTGCGAAGGTCTACACCATAGCTAATGACAGCTATGACTGTGATTGTTGTGAATAGATAATAATTACAAAATTACAACAGGTCATGACACTTCTTGTAGCCAGTTTATGAAATTTTACTGCAGTCACTGATCAAATGGACCTTTGTTTCATCCTTTTCACTACAAAGGTGTTATTTGTTACATGTTGAGTTTTCACCTTCATGCAATTATCTGACAAAGCATGCCTTGAGTTACTAAAATAAAGCCTTCAGTTTCTTTCTTTACCCCTCCTGATCTTAACCAACTCCATGTGGGTTTTTATCTACTTTTCTTTTTATATCTTTCATATATTGACCATGCAGTGGCTTCTTCTTCCCATTAATGGTACTTTTTTAATTATTTCTTTTCAGTTGTTTCTTTTCTATATTCAACCTTCACTTTTGTTGTTTTCAGGAGTTTTCCTTGACTGATTTCCATCACCGAAGCTTATTGACTTTTCTTAATATAGTCATTCAAGTCATGCATTTCTTTCTCTGCTGTTTGTTTCACCAGCAGAAGTCCTCTATCCTCTATCCTCTATTATAATCCTGAGTATAGGACTGTATCCTGTTTCCAAAAGAATTCCAGAGTTCCCAGAGCTATCTCCAAATTATAGCTTTTCATGTGATCAAAGGCAACAATGATTAAACATAATATAACCAAATATAGTTATCATGTTTATCTAATAGGAAAAGTAAGCATTTGTCGTAGATAGAGTAGCTGTCACCAGCTAAAATATGAGACTCAATTGTTTTTAGTGCTTGCTTGGTTTTATTTGTTTTCCAAATATTTAAGCAGGATTTCTGTTCTTTCCCTGCCTCATCTTCTCCTTCTCCTCTTCCTATTCCAAATGTATTCTCCCTCCTCCTTTTTCCCTTTCCAGTATAGCTATGTATTCCTTCCATTTTATTTGTCACCTTTTTTTATTTCTGCTCAAATGAGTAAGAAAAATGTGTGAACTTGTGAAATAGTGTTTTATGCAAACAGAAAATAAATTAATGGAGTACTTATTTTATAGGCAGTTTTCCTCCATAACTATTAATTGAATTCTTTTTCTTTCTTTCTTTTATTAGATTTATATACCGCCCTACTCAGGGCGGTGAACAGTCACAAAATAAAATACATAAATACAAAAGTTAAAAGCTATAATTAAAACCAGATTAAATAATTTAGCCCAAGACAATTAAAAAACCCAATAATTTAAAACAAATTAAAATTTCGATGTAAAAAATTTTAAAACAGGGGAGAAAATTAGGCCAGAATTAATTTCCATCCAGACCTTAGCTCTTCTTGAATTGTGGGTTCTAATGCAGACATATACAGTCTGCATATACAAATGTATTAAATGCACCCAGGTTCTTCAGGTGAAATTGGTAACCTAGGCTGAAAAAATAGAGGAAGCTAGAAAATTCATAGAGAGCACGTTTTCTTCAGATTAGCTCTTTTACGTCTATGTTAACTTCTTCTCTCTATCCTTCCCCTCCCTCTGTTCAAAGCGATCTTCCTTTGGAAGAATATGATATCATTTTTGGCTCAATCTACTTGTTTACCCTAGTACCATCATGCTACTTTGGCATGCTACTCAAAATGCAAGTGAGGCCCACAGCCGGGAAAACAAGTTGTTTATCCCCCGTCTTTTTACAGATTACATTGTAATGCTAGCCTACCTTCTAAAGGCATTAAGCATAAGATGATTTTAGTTATGCACTGTGGTTGTTTATATTATTCATTGTCCCCTTGAAAAACATGTCAAATGTTTTAGGGATTAGGATTTTGCATGGTGGAATCCAAAGCATGCTTAATCAAAAGTGAGTTCTCATGTGCATAAAGGGCTTGTTCTCAATAGCAAGTGAAGAGAATTACAGTTTTAATAACCACTAATAAATGATAGAAATATTACTAAAGGTTTACTGGCATGCCAAACATTTGATGTTTGTTCTACTAAAAAATGAAAAAACAAGCTGCCCATGTGCATATTTTAAGATATATATGAAATTTAACATGTTGGGGAGGGGAGAATTGTAAATGACCCAGTTCCTTTAAGAAAAATGTTGGTTGACAGTCTTTACTAAGGATATTGCTCTCACTTGCTCTTTGCTTGTTATTTGTCAGGTTAAAGAGTTTGAGAGATGCCAGAAAAAGCTCCCAACTGTCTCATCACATATAAATTAGGAGTCATAAGAATTACAATGGATTTATAAACAAGACTCAACTGTGTGTGAATACAATATATATGTGTTTGCATAATCTGCATTAAACAATAATATTATATTTTATAATTCCCCATGATATTTATTAAAAATATACACCAAATAGAATAACAAAGTTAAACCTAATGTGGGATTAACCAGAAAATGATTTCATTAATTTCAACACATCTTACTTAAATTTATATTGATTGTCTTAGCAGTTTTAGGTTCTGGCTGCTATCCTAAAATGTTTATACAGAAGTAACTCCCATTAAAATCAATGGGATTTATGCTCAAGTAAATATGTACACGGTAAGGAAGCTCAGCTGCTACTGAAAATAGTAAAGGACCAGAGGAAGAAACATTTGTCTATATCTTGCTTGCTTTTTCTGGGAGTTAATAAAAATAAGACACAAGGAATTATATGATGAAGCATTAGCATCTATCAAAATATCTTATTCAACACTCCTAGTTTGTTAGCTATAAAATTTGCATGATGTTTACACAGAGCTAATCAATTAAAGCTGTAGTTCATTAAGCACATTAATAATTTGCTTATAATAATAACTAGCCTTGAATCTTGAAGCCTAGCCTTGAAGCTGCTTTTTACAGAATCAATCCTTGAGTCCATCTTGCTCAGTATAGCCTACACCATGGGTGTCAAACTCACGGCAACACGTTGCTGTCATGTGACGTTATGCGATGTTTTTCCCATTCACGGAGCTGGGGTGGGGATGGCCTATGTGTGATGCATCCAGCCTGCGGGCCGCCAGTTTGACATCCCTACACCAAGGCCCAGCCACACAATGCTCATCAGGGCCCAAAGCATTTACTTGAGATGTCTCCACCCCAAATTAAATTGAAATCAAATTAAATGATGTTTAATTTCCAAAGCTTCACCTAATCTGGTATGAACCCTAACCCTAATCCTTCCCTCCCTTCCTGAAAATATTCTTTACTGGCCTACACTGATCAGCAACTGAATCACATAAGAAATGAACTTGTTTCTAGGGAAGGTTCAACATAGAATGTTTAGTATGCAAGTCACATACTTTTTCACTTAGTAGCAGTCTTCTTCAAGTGATTGGAATTATAACAAATTTACTTTGTTATCAGACTATTTGAATGAGCTGGTTAAATGCAATGGCTAAAACATCCTCAATTTTACAACTGCCATGTCAGCTCAAAACTCCCAAGGGAACCTCAATATTCCTAGCCAGTCATTGTCGATATCTGAGATCACCAAAACAAGAAATTTAGAAAACTTTCTTATCAACCTACACTTTCCCATTTGTTGACACATAAATTCAGGATTGCTAATTTAGGATTCCATCATGGGTTATCTCTACTATGTAGCACTACAGAGAAATTAATCCTTGCTTTCTTTTGGAATCATTCATCGCTATTGCTTTTCCAGTATTTTAAACATTAGGATGACCACACTGATCACCTGCAAAAACCTTTGACATGAAACTAGGTTTGAAATTCCATGTGCTCAGATTATTCACAAGTCCCAACTGCCAATCTGGCCAGTTGAGCTAATTATCCTCCACTCCAAATAACTTTAGGATTCACCAAGCAGATGACAGATCTTTTTGGCACCAAGCACCGAAATGGGAGCATGCACATGCACGCACATGTCTGGGCTGCAACTTGGAAGAGGAGCTGCCCAGGGTGCTCGAAAATGAACTTCCAGTTTCAGCTACTGAGCTTCAGGTTTTAGCCAGCTACTCTTCCGGGTTTCTGGTTCATATGCGCACGCGATGATCAGCTGGCCAGCATGCATGCTCACGCAGGTAAACGGAAGATCAGCTCTTCTAGTTTCCTGCACTGCAACATGCAAAAAAGCCAGCTGATCTTTGTGGGCGCATGTGCACCAGAAACCTGGAAGAGGAACGGGTGACGCTGCACGTGTCAGGCGACATGGCTCCGTGTGGCACTTCAGGCATGTGTTCCATAGGTTCGCCATCATGACCTTAGTGCCATGCTAATTAGCATGATTAAAGAGACAAAACTGTTATTTTCTTAGTATTTGGGAAAGCATTACATGCACATTTCCCCTGTAATGATACTGGTGTGACTTCGTTGAGGCAATGGCTTCAAATGGCACAGGGAGGATAGTATTATTTAATCTCTGAGAAGAAGGTGGGATTGTAGGCAAACAATCCTCTGATTTATTTGCTCTGTGTGTGTGAAATGGGAGGATACAATTTCCTGCTCATTTCTTCTACACCTGGAGAAAAATTAATGAGACATTTAATTATAAAATAAAAGACTCCTGTGGGACTAAAGGTTAGATTTTCAAATGTTTTCTTTCTGGAACCCAATAAAAATTAATTTGCTTCTAGTATGGAAGAATAATGCAAGCTATTCTGCAAGCTGTAAAAACAAAACTTTAAATGGCTATCTTTCTAGGCCAGTGGTTCTCAACCTGTGGGTCGTGACCCCTTTGGGGGTCGAACGACCCTTTCACAGGGGTCGCCTAAGACCATCAGAAAACACATATTTTCAATGGTTTTAGGAATAATTTTATGGTTGGGGGTCACCACAACATGAGGAACTGTATTAAAGGGTCGTGGCATTAGGAAGGTTGAGAACCACTGTTCTAGGCGATGTCCTTAATCCTTTTTATAAAGCTAAGTAATTTCTATTTCACTTCATATGGCTACAGATTCTCTATGCATTGCTCCGTCGTTTGGATCCACTTACATCTTATTGGACCTCAGTAATTTTAAGAGCCTTGACTCCTTCCACCCTTCTCTCCAGTTACATTTTTCTTGCAAATTGTTTGCCTTTGCAACCTTTTTTGCAGCAAAGTACTGCCTCAAATATTTTTTTAATTATTTTTCAATTATTTATTTAAAATAAATGTATATCCAGTTCATATTGTGGACAATTTTGATGCTTTATAAAAATAAAATTCAGGTCAGTACTGAGACCTGGTATGTTACTGAGAAAGACATGCCATTCTAATGTATCATAGAGGACACTCTGCAGGCACTTAGATGGAAAAAGGGAGAAAAAGATTAAAGGCTCTATACTACTAGGCTCTTGAGTAGTGAGCTAAAATGAACAGGATGAAATTTAACATGGAAAAATCTTCTAAAAAGGCTACTGGACCAAAGTTTATTAAAGACGTTTTGTTACTCATCCAAATAACTTCTTCGGTCAAAATGAAAATTTGGTTAGGCAAAGAGTCAAAGTCATTGGACTGTACTAACTTTTGCTATACTGACTGCAAGGGTTTTTCCCCAAAATGAAATGCAATATGTATGGTCCAGTTGCCATGATTTAGCCTTTTTAGATGCTTTTGGCCTGGATGATCGAGTCTTCATTTTCAAACAGGGAGAAATGCAAAGTTCTGCAACTGGGGAGGAAAAAATAGATGTAAATATTGCAGCTGATTTGGCAAAAATGCATGTGAAATGTCTGAGTGTTCTAGTAGATCACAAGTTAAACATGAGCCAACAGTGGGATGTAGCTAAAAACACAAACACTATTTTGATTGCATTAATAGAAACATAAGAGCCTATTTCATAAGAAGAAATTGTCCCCATCCACCCTATTGTGTTCAAATCCCATTTGGAATACTGTGTCAAGTTTTGGGCACCACATTTCAACAATGACCATGACAAGTTGGAGCAACATCAGAAAAGGTCTACCAAAATAGTGAAGGGAGTGTAAACCAAGGCCTATGAGGAATGGTTAAAGGATCTGTGTGTGTTTAGCTTACAGAAAAGATGACTAAGAAGATATATTTATTTATATTAATTTATATAATCACTCATTGTGCAAACTGAAGATGTTGGCAATGAACATCAGTTTCAAAAACTGACAGAGCAAGAAGGAGCCCTCCCACACACATAAATAACAATAATGATACAATAATAGCACACTAGTGCCAACTCACATAACAGCAATCACTAAGAAAAAGTCAAATTAACAGACTTCACACCTCATGCCCAAGATAACATCCGTAACTTCATGGAGTTACAAAATACCAGTGGGGTTGTGCCAAACAAGGCTTGGAGCATATGATGTTCACTATTGTTGTGACTGTGATGGACAGGCACATTTCCTGGGTCCTGTCAGATGGGACTGGAAACATGCCCAATCTGCTTGATCTAGCGAAATAGGCACAAACCTAGGAAACTCCACTGCCAACCTGCCCACAGAACTCAACTTAGGCAAGAAGTTGTTATGTTGAAGGGAGCCTGGTACAGCAGCAACAATCCTGATTCCTAGAGTTCAGTTTTACAAACATCTAATAATCCCTCTTTGAAAACCCTTTTTGAATCCCTCTAAGTCAGTAATACTTTATTTTTTATTTTTATTTTATTTTGAATTTGTATACCGCCCTTCTCCCTGAGGACTCAGGGCGGTGAACAGCCAATTAAAAACATCAAGTACAAATATTAAAATACAGTTAAAATATACATATATAAATTTGGCCCCATTAATTAAAAACAATAAACAAAACACTTAAAAACACTTAAAAAATTAGGCCAGCCCGGCTTGCTGGAAAAGGAAGGTTTTAAGGGCACGGCGGAAGGCACCGAGGTCTTGGATTCTCCTTATCTCTGGAGGCAATTGATTCCAGAGGGTAGGTGCCCCCACAGAGAAGGCCCTCCCCCTGGGGGTCACCAGCCTGCACTGTTTGGCTGATGGCACCCCGAGGAGGCCCTCTCTGTGGGAGCGCACAGGTCGATGGGAGATCGTCGGTGGCAGCAGGCGGTCTCGAAGATAGCTAGGCCCTATGCCATGGAGCGCTTTAAAGGTGATAACCAACACCTTGAAGCGCACCCGGAAGACCACTGGGAGCCAGTGCAGCTCGCGCAGGAGCGGTGTTACATGGGAGCGCCAGGCTGCTCCCGTCACTACCCGCGCTGCTGCATTCTGGACCAGTTGGAGCCTCCGGGTGCTCCTCAAGGGGAGCCCCATGTAGAGAGCGTTGCAGTAGTCAAGGCGAGAGGTGACGAGGGCATGAGTGACTGTGCACAGGGAATCCCGATCAAAGAAAGGGCCGCAACTGGCGGATCAGGCGAACCTGACAAAAGGTCCCCCTGGTTACAGCCGTCAGATGTTCCTCCAAGGACAGCTGCCTATCCAGGAGGACTCCCAGATTGCGAGCCCTCTCTGTGGGGGCCAACGACTCGCCCCCAATAGTCAGTGATGGAGTCAACTGACTATATCGGGATGCCGGGAGCCACAGCCACTCAGTCTTGGAAGGGTTGAGCCTGAGCCTGTTCCTCCCCATCCAGATCCGCACAGCCTCCAGGCACTGGGACATCACTTCAAGGGCATCGTTGGGGTGGCCAGGGGTGGAGATGTACAGCTGGGTGTCATCAGCGTACTGGTGGTATCTCACCCCAAAGCCACGGATGATCTCGCCCAGCGGCTTCACATAAATGTTGAACAGGAGGGGCGAGAGGACCGACCCCTGAGGCACTCCACATATAAGAGGCCTCGAGGTCGACTTCTGCCCCCCTGCCAACACGAACTGCGACCGGTCGGAGAGAAAGGAGGAGAACCACCATAATACGGTGCCCCCCATCCCCAACTCTTCCAACCGGTGCAGCATGATACCATGGTCGATGGTATCAAAAGCCGCTGAGAGGTCTAACAGGACCAGAACAGAAGAACAACCCCTGTCCCGAGCCCTCCAGAGATCATCAACCAACGCGACCAATGCCGTTTCCGTGCTGTGTCCAGGCCTGAAACCCGACTGGAACGGATCTAGATAGGATGTTTCCTCCAAGAATTGTGGAAACTGTCGCGCGACCACACTCTCAACAACCTTCGCCAGGAAGCGAAGGTTGGAGACAGGACGATAGTTGGCCAATATTGCCGGATCCAGGGACGGCTTCTTGAGGAGAGGCCTCACCACCGCTTCTTTCAAGGCGGCGGGGAAGTGACCCTCACTCAATGAAGCGTTGATAACACCCTGGAGCCAGCCTCGTGTAACCTCCCGGGAAGCCAGTACCAACCAGGAGGGACACGGGTCCAGTAAACATGTGGCCGCACTAAGTCTCCCCAAAATCCTGTCCACATCATCCGGAGTCACAGCATCAAACTCCTCCCAGGTAACATTCTCAAGACTATTCCTCGTCACCCTGCCCTGATCTACCCAGTCAGAGTCCAAATCCCCCCGGATCTGAGCGATTTTGTCATACAGGTATTGTCCGAAATCCTCCGCCCTGCCTTCCAAGGGATCCTCCCGCGCTCCCGGATGGAGCAGGGAGCGGGTTACCCTGAACAGGGTGGCCGGACGATTCCCTGATGACGCAATAGAGGCGGAAAAGTAGTTAAACTTTGCCGTCTTTATCGCCACTAGGTAGGTCTTAATATGCGACCTTACCAGTGTTCGGTCAGATTCAGCGAGACTGGCCCTCCAACCGCTCTCTAGGCGTCTTTTCTGGCGTTTCATCTCCCTCAGCTCCTCGGTGAACCAAGGAGCCACGAGGGATCGACACCGGGTCAGAGGCCGCAAAGGCACGACTCGATCCAAGGCCCCACCAGCCGCCCGATCCCAGGCAGCTACCAGGTCCTCGGCCGAGTCTTGTGCCAGATCTTCAGGAATTGGCCCAAGCTCCGTCTGGAACCTATCAGGATCCATCAGGCGCCTGGGGCAGATCCATCTAATTGGGTCCGCCTTCCTGCGGCGGGGTGTAGCGGTTCGAAGGTCCAGACGAAGGAGTGAGTGATCTGACCATGACAAGGGTTTCATGTCTATATCCCCTATAATAAGACCACTCAACCACTGGCCAGAGACAAAAATCAGGTCCAGCGTGTGTCCCCCCCTGTGAGTGGGGCCATGAACTAACTGGGTCAGGTCCATGGCCGTCATGGAAGCCATGAACTCCCGAGCCATCTCTGACATTTCACCAATGGACGGCAGATTGAAATCACCCATGACCATAAGCCTGGGTGTATCAACTGCCACCATGGCTATCACGTTGAGTAGCTCGGGCAGGGCCGTTGCCACGCGGCAGGGAGCCAGGTACATAAGCAGCAAGCCCATCTGAACCCCATGACCCCATCTCACAAAGAGGGACTCACACCCGGCAATCTGTGGCACAGTGGTCTCCCTCGGACCCAGACCTTCGTTAATAATAACCGCCACCCCCCCCCGCCCCTCCCCTGGGCCCTACATTCCAAGTTATCCCTTTCAGCCACAATTAAGTCACAGATGAGGGATGCTAGCCTGGCATTTAGCAATAGCAGGTGAAAACTTGAACCTCTGAAAGTCCAATGACTAATCAATGAGAAAGAGATGTAAGGCAGTTGGAACCCAAAACTGGTAAAAGATACTAGGGTTGTGTTCCCTGAGTGCAGCCAGCCTTATCTCCTTGTCCTATCTGTAAATTCCCACCTGCATCCAACCCCCTAACATCCACCAGCTCTTCCCTAGGTCAAAGAGCCTCATCTTAACCCTTATCCTGTCACCCTCATATGCCGGGTGCTCTGATTCCCAAGTCATTGCTTATGCAACAGATTATGCAGGCCCTACATAATTACTTCTATAGTTTTTATTTTCCATGTGAGACCTGAAAAGATCACAGTCCAAATCACCAAAAAGAGTTCAGGATGGGAGCTAATAAGCTAATAATATGAGCTGAAACATTTTTGTTCCTCAATTTTTATGTTTCTTTCATTAAGCAGGTAGTTCAACTTGAACAGTAGATTTAGGGATATCATTAAAGAACAGTATTTCCAATTATTTGTGTATTTTTCTTTTATATTTCCATTGTGATAAATGTGGGTTTTCTGTACAGGCAGCAAACCTTCTTGGGCTATTGCTATTTGCTCTCAGTATATCACTTAGATCATTATCAGCATTACAGAATTGCTTGCCATAAATAATTTGTGCATTAGAATTACATATTTTTGTGGAGCGTAATCAGTGCAAAATTTAGAATTCAAACAGGACATCTGAGATTTAAAGGTAGCATATTCTGTTCTATTACTTTTACTATATGATTTAGAGCTATATGATCTTTATTTATTTATTTCTTTGATTTGATTTTTATACCGCCCTTCTCCAGCAGGACTCAAGGTGATGAACAGCCGAGATAAAACAGAGCATTCAAAATTTAAAAACAGTTTAAAAGGTAATTAAATAATTTTGGCCCACAATTTAAAACAACCCAATTAAAACCAATTTCAAATTAAAACCGAATGGATGGGATCAAGCCAGCCCGGCTAGGTGAAATAAATGAGTTTTCAGGGCCCGATGAAAAGTCCGGAGGTCTGGTATTGTGCGTATCTCTGGGGGTAGGTCGTTCCAGAGGGAGGGTGCCGCCACAGAGAAGGCTCTCCCCCTGGGAGTCACCAGCCGACATTGTCTGATGGATGGCACCCTGAGGAGGCCCTCTCTTCTCATATTATATTTCATAAGCCACTATTTGATACCCAACATTTTAAAAAGCAAATTAAACATCTAAGATACTCTTGAAAAGCAACAAAGTTTCTATATACTTTTATATAAAGAAATCAAGAAGTTTCTAAAAGATCAAGGTTAGCTTTTAATGGTGGTTTGTCTCAATCTGCCTTACTTAAAAGACTGAAGTGCCATATTCCAAGGCTTATGTAACCTATTTGTCATTTAATTCAGTGTGACTAAAAGTGAGAAAGAACTTGTAAATTATTTAACCTTTTTGATTTAAACCTCAGTTACAACACTGTGATTGTTAAGTATTTGCAAGACTGGAATACAAAAAGTATGATAGATTATATCACCTAAATATTTTGTCTTCCAACACTTATACTTCTAAATTAAACTCTTTTTAAAAGTTTATCTTAAACTGAAATGATAGAAATCCAGTTAGAGCTCATTGTGGAAGGTGGACCTATTATATTTCTGAGCTACAACCACTGTTGCCAAGAGATGACAGAAAAGAAGAAAATGGACTGTACACAGACCACCTGTTATCATTGTCAGGATTTTTGTTTCAGAAGAACTGCTTGGAAGCTATTAGATATTCAGAATTCTGAAAAAAAGACTCCTTAGATTCCGGAATGAGCTAAGCATCATAACACTTAATTTCAAGAACTAGAACCTCTCTCATTGTAGTCCCAGTGTAACTCTGTCAAATAAAGAACAAGTTTATAAGACCCTGTCATTGGCAGGTGAACCTGTAAGGACAATCTTGGAATACACAAACAGAAATTGCAAACATAAACATCTTTTTGATTACTGCTTTCCAAGCTCCTTCTATGGTCCCAAGATGCCAGAAAATGAACTGAGAACGTTCTTAACTTCAAAATGTCTCCTCTGTCATAGAGATAAGATCAACCATCTGGAAGAATAAAGGTCTTCTTTTTCTTTCTCTCTTGAGAAATCTAAAATGACCAGCTACATTCCTGAGAAACTGGCATGAAAAAGATGTTGCGATGCCATTGGAAGGTTTGAGCTGCATCTGTCAAGTTGAGATGTGCCAAGAATGTACTAGATGACCTCTGAAGTGTCTTTAATCCCTATGATTCAGAGCAATGGACTAAAAGAATATGTAGTTAGGTTCTCAATGATTTTGAGAAACTTAATTTCACTATGCATTACACCACCACTATTGGAAAAGCATATCCAGCATTTATTTAATGGTTGTCATGAACATCATTCAAGTCTAGAATATAATATTTATTTTACATAATCAGTGAATTACTAATAAACACTAACAACAACAACTAACAGCTTACATCATTTATGTGTCAGATCTTAATAGAATGCATTAATGCCTATTTACCCACAGTACTAAATTCTTCAGGGGAAAAAAGTAGCTACAGTTATTCTAATGAGAGCTGATAAATAGGAAATGTGTTGTTTTGCAAACTGTGAGGCATAAATTGATATGCAAATGCCAAAAAGATCTATGGAAATTGCTCTGTCAATCCTATGGTACCACAGTAAAACATGTTAAATAAATAGTTTAAAAAGATCTATATTATCTCACCAAGCTCTTAATAAAAATAAATGCATCCTGTCTGCAGGGCAACCAAGTGGTAGTTTAACCAGGGCTCTGTAGAGTGACAAAATGTAAAGTAGTTCCAGAACCAATCCCATATCCACCCTAAGCCTTACAAAAGGAGAAGGAAAAGGATGGTCCTTCGAGGCATGTACAGAACCACAGGTTCCTCACCTCACCTGCTAAATAACCCCATTCTTTTGAATACATATTTTTGGCATTAGGCACAGGGCTTCCATGTCATGGATCTGATTTATTAAAATTGCAGCAACCATGTAGAGTAGAAAACAGCAATCTAATCAAAAATTGTACTGTGCAAAGTCTTCATTATTTCTGCAGCTGCTAATGTCTCTACACTGTAGTTAAAGAGCTTTCAGCCTTTTGATTATCATTTTCTATTTTTAGGTGCATGTTGCAGAGAGAGTGTGATAGAGAGATAATCATCAGAGAAGGCTGCTGGAAAAGCTATTTTTAGACCCCAATGAGCTGCTCAGCACCTTATTTATTACCAGCTGGAAGAGTTCAACTCTGTCCAGACAACTTCTCTGCTTAGCTCAAAGTCCTGAGGAAGTGATGTCCCTTTGATCATAACTTTCATCAAAGAGAAAGAGACAGAGAGAGAAACACCGAGATTGAAGTCCATTAATCTGGACTTCTGTAATGATATGTCATGACGTGCCTTTTGAAACTGAGAACAGTATTTTTCTTCTGAAGTCAGATTTTCACTAAAAATTTATTAAAGTTGCAGCAGTTAGAAAAAAGAGGGGAAAGGGAAGGGAATACTAAAGAATAATAGCACAGATAATATGGATGTCTACACTGAAAGGAAATAATTTCTACAATACAATGAGACAGAAGAAACAATGTCCAGAATCATCTTAATGTGTGAATACTACATAATACGGAAAGTCATCTGTGGAAAAAGGTTGTTGAGCTATCATTTCCTACATTATTAAAAACTATAGCCAATGGTAGGAGTTGCACTGGAATGCCACCATTTGTCTATTCCTGACATGTAGGGGATCAAAGTCTGACCTGACACAACCCTCACATTAGAAGAAAGAAGCTTTTAGTTAATGTTAACTAATGTGTCTTCCAGCATCTTTCCCCCATTTGATTCAAGATTTACTCCAGATTTTCTTCATGGAAAGTTTCTCATCTCTTGATAGCAATAATGATGGAGATTAAATTGAACCCCTTTCATTCAGAAAAATATGACATATGAGCAAATCTGTAAGCCATATCTTTATACTACAACAGGGAGCATTTTTTACTGTGCTATTTGTAGTCCCAGATGATTTACTGTGCATTCATTTTGGAGACATCGAGGTCCTTGTTTGATGCCATAGCATGATATTAATCTATCAAAACAAAAGCTGATACTCCCTGCAGCTCTATGCAACAATAAGAAATGAATTGCCTTTTTAAAAAAATTCTGAAGAACCCTTCAGTCAAAAAAACAAAACAAAACAAAAAGAATGTTTTTATCTTGTCATGGAAGCAATATGTTTTATATATGTCTGCTTAGATGCAATAATGTGCTATATTTGGCTTGCATGGAATCATTGCTCCAAGGAAGAAAGCAGATGGACCAATTCAGTCAGCCAAGAGTTTGTTTGCTCATCTCACCTGATTACTGATAGTTGAAAGCCAATGTACCTGCATGCAGGAGCCAGGCAGTTCAGCATAGATCAACATTATTTCCTACATGGTTCCGTTGATTTGTATTTCTGACACAATCACAGTAATAATCACCTTGCAGTAGCATCTCAAATTGTATCCAGAGGATACAGAATGACAAAGAGGATATCTTATGAACACTGTGGAATAAGGTATATTCTGGCCACATATTATCAATCAATCAATTAGAACAGAATTGGGAGGGATCTTGGAGGTATTCTAGTCCCAACCCCCTGCTAAAGAAGGAGACCCTAAGCCTAAACCATTTCAGACAAGTGGCTGCCCAGTCCTTTCTTAAAAACCTCCAAGGACCTACAATTTATGAAGTCAAGTTGTTCTACTGGTTAACTCTTCTCAGTATTAGGAAGTTTCTCCTTAATTCCAGGTTGCTATTCTCCTTGATTAGTTTCCATCCATTGTTCCTTGTCTTGCCTTCTGGTACTTTGGAAAATAAGTTGACCCTCCCTCTTCTTTGTGGCAGCCCCTCAAATACTGGAATACTGCTATACTGAAATACTACTATCATGTCACCCCTAGTTAATGTTTCTCTAAACTGGCCATACTCAATTCCTGCAACTGTTCTTCATATGTTTTTGTCTCTAGGTCTTTAATCATCTTAGTTGTGTTCTTTGCACTTTTTCCAAAGTCTCAACATCTTTTTTTAATGTGGTGACCAAAACTGGGTGCAATATTCCAGGTGTGGGCTAACTAAGCATTTATAAAGTGGTACTAATACTTCACATGATTTTGATTCTATGCCTCTGTTTATAGAACCCAGGATTGTATTAGTTAGTTGATGTCATATTATTTTAGTATGATTCTGGAAACTGAAGCTGTATAAGCACTATATTCATTCATCTATTCAGTTACAACTACACAGAGTATACATTCTGACTGTGACACCAGGGATGTGTAATTCAATAATGAATGGAGGACTACTGATTCCTCATCCTTGTTCCAGAGGCATTTAGTGGGATAAAGCAGGGAAGGGGATGACAAAATGAGTGTTGCACCTATGCAATGCAATCTGTGTCTCTCTTGCATTGGGACTGTGAGTCATTCTGGAGTTAAATGAAATAAATTAATGTTTTGTCAATGACAGACACTGTTACTTGCTGTGATGCCCTTACTTCACTCTGAAGTATTATTTTAAAGTGATGCTTAATAGTATAAAAATTGCAAAATAATTCTAGGAAGATTAGTCATATATCACTAGTGATGTCACAAGCGCTATCCAAAAGATATCCAACACTTGGATGCAAACAGTCAAGGAACTATTGTCAGTTGCATCCTCAGCTGTCAATGGCCTTAGATTAAGGAAGAAAGATTGACAGTAACAACTTGAACAGACTCTTACAGTATATGAAAGATTGGGTGGAAAAGCAGGTTTTGTCTTGCTTGAAATGTTACATAGCAAGATGTTAATGCAATTGAAACAAACAACAATTAAGAATAACTTTTCATTTATGCACCATGATTGCCCACAACAAATAAAAACTTGACACTTTAGATTGCAGCATATTTCTTTCTCTCCTGCATTTTTCAAGAAGTCTCCCAGGTTTTGGTAATATATAACTTTTACTGGAAAGGCTTCCTTTATTAACAAACTAATAAAGTTGTTTGTTTATCTGCTGGTTTTGTCTGCTGGTTTTGTCTGATGTTCTTATTTGTTTTAATGCTTTAATAAATGTTATATTACTTGGAATATACTTTTCTATTCATTTTTTATTGATTTCTCTACATATTAAACTATAAATGTATGAAATATTGCATGGGAAATATCTCTAACAGAGTACAGTTCAAAAATTAAGACAAAGTAAAATCCTGAGGAGATATTTATCCAGGAGTGTGTATGTCTGCAGGTATGCATATGTGTACCCACACATATAGGTACATACATATAGGTAATTCTCACTTTATTGACCACAAATAAGACTGGCAATTCTATTAGCAAGTGATGAGATTGTAAAGTGAAACATCGCATGATCATGCCCAACTTACAACATTAGTTCCAGCTGCAATTGGTAAACTTATCACTATAGTCATTAAGTGTGATGCCACCTGACCAAAACTTGCTAATTCCTGCCAGTTTTTCCACCAACTTTGTTTGTCAGACATCAGCTGTGAAGATTGTAAATAGTGATCACATGACTGCAAGACACTGTGACTATCCTAAATGTGTGCCAGCTGCCATGTGACCACAGGGATGCTGCCAGGGCCACAGGTTTGAACACCAGTCCCAAATCTCCTTTTCAGCGCCATTGTTAACTTTGAATGGCCATTGAACAAGTAGTTGGTAAGCTAGAACCACATGTATACACACACATACACACTAACACTTCCATGCATATAATTCTATCAGCAAAAGACTTCACTTGTAAAATAATTGTAAAACTAATGCCTCCAATGCCTAACCCCTATGACCAGTCCAGAAGGATACCATGCTTGATGGTTTCAAAGCTTCCATGAAGTCCAAAAGGACTAGAACAAATGCACTATCTCCATCTAAGTCCAGGCAGAGTCATGACCAATGCTGGCTCTGTCTCAAACCCAGTTCTAAAACTAACTGATGAATCCAAAAAAAATCCTTTTCCCCTAGGTCATTCTATAGCTGGTCCTCAACAGCTATCTCAATTAGCTATCCAGTTCTTGCTAAAGTGCCTGCAAGATCCCTAAGAACTAGCCAGAACTATAAAATATCATTAGCAGACCATCTGAATGGATTTAACTCTACAGAGGAAATGAGGAGGAAGTGATCTGACCATGGCAAAGGTAATATCCTCCACATCCAGATCATGCAACTGCTTGGAAATTAGCAAGGTGTCTAATATGTGACTGCCCACATGTGATGGAGCAGAGATAACCTGTGAAAAGCCAATAGTTATCACGGAGGCCATGAATTCCTGGACTCTACTAGACCCAGGCTCACTTAAACTCCCACAGTACTACCCAATAGGGAGTGTCTACTACCTAACAACCAGGTCCAGAAACTCCAGAAAGGATCCTAAGGAGCAGCAGAGCAGACGGTATAATGAAACAACTCCTAGTTTGTCCCTATACCCTAATCAAAAACATGGGCATTCACACCCAGGTAGCTCTAAAAACAGTAACCCTAACCACAGAGAAGGTATTGCAATAGATCACCTTCCCACCTCTCCAGTTCTGAAATCAATGTTGGTGCAGGACCCAGTAACCTCTTTGGGCAAATCTACAAGAGGACATCAAAACCTTCCCTCAGCTCAGTTGCAGTAATGCATGCAAGAACTACTTGTTTGTTCACTTCAAATTAATGAAGTGAACTTTTTACAGACAGACCTAAACTTATCAATATCAGCTTGAGGTCAGTTGCCACAACAATTTTGCCACCAGGTCCCCAAGTAGGGCTAGCTGAGTTGGAAGAGGAGGCAACCACGAAATTGGAGACCTATCTTCCACTAGAATGGCCAACTTAGCAACCCCAATTATATTTCACCCAGTGCAACAAATTGGAGATTCTAGCCCTGGTCCTCCTTCCACCCAAATATCAGCATTTTTAATAATTTGAATTACATAAATATTTGTATCAGAGTCAGGGTATGATTAGTATCATAGTATGTTTTTCAATATTTGGGCAAGAAACAGAGATAAGATGTAAGTCCTTCATTTAGATGTATTAGAAAGGAAAAAGCAAAGGTTCAAACTATCTAAACAGGGCAGCAAGAAAAAACTAACTTAAGGTGTGAAGACCCCCTCAAAAGTAGAATTTATGCTAAGATATAACATTTTAACTGAGAAAAATGTTTTATTTGGATTCAGAAGCAGAACATTGAAAACTTTCCTGTGACTGCTTTGATGTTCTTAATAAGGCTAGTTAGGTCCTCAGGTTGCTTATTGTAAGACTTTTTTTTATTTCATAGCCACACTAAGGAAACTATTGAATAAAATGTACATTCGTTAATTGGTCATTTGGTTCATTTTTTAACAACAACAAAAACTTTCAAAATGATTAGTTACCTTTTAAAAACAAATAATTGGAAGCTTCTGTGGGTCTCCTAGTCATGAAGGAGGGAGAAAAAATTAGAATGCATTTGAGTTAAGAAGATTCAATTAAAGCTCATTGAAATACAATATTTTTGAACACTAGACGTTTTCTTCATTATATATGTTCTGTAACACAATTAGTCCTATAACTATAATTGATCATAGATAAAAACAAGGGAGTAGTGAACATATTAATTCCTATGGGTTTTTTTTTTTAATTCTCTAAAATAAGCTTTTAATTCACTTTTCAACATTAAAAAAAATTCAAGAAGTTCAAAAGCAGGAATATTAGGAAAAATTAAAATGAATGTAGTTCAATAAAATGTATAAAAGTAGTCTGCTTAAAACCTTGAACAGAAGAAAAATTGCCATGCAGAACGGTGCCTAACCACCTTAGATGAAGGTATAGTTCATTGGCTGCAGTGAATGCTTGGTAGAACAGATGCATTTTAAAAGCAAAGCTCTTACCCAACCACAAAAATTCCCCTGACAGGTCACTGATCTTTACAATGCCCCTCACTGAATTGCTGAAGATATGATATTCTTAAAGCTTAACCCCCATCCCAGATATTCATGCATCTATGAATTTAGAAAAAGTGTAACCACCACATTTTTAGATGGACATAACACAAAACTGTGATACTTATTCTATAAACTCAATTATTAAAACCACATTTCCTTGATTCAAATTTAATAAATTAAGAGAATGTCACACCGTTGCTTTAATGTGCTATTGCCAACATTTTTAGCATTACGATTAGATCCTCCCATGCTATGTAGCGTACTGGGCAGCTATTGTCAACAAGGGGGAATTATTTGTCCTAATCATTTGCATAAACATGTCAATTAACAGAAAAGGCAAGAGCTGAAGCATGAAGCTGAAACTGAAATGCAGAATAAAAAGGATAAACTTGAGAATGTAAAACTGGACTGACATCAACAGATTTAAATAGAATTACACATGTTTACTTAGTGATTAAATAGTAGACTACACTGGAAAACTGAAATAAATCCCAGAAGGCAATAGCAAATTCCTTCAAAGAAACCAAGATGAATGGATCCATGAACTCACCACAAGCTGAGCTCAAGATGAAGGAAGTTTGCTTTATTCCATTCACACAGGACACCAGTTAGATCAGTTGAGTGCCATTCTTCCTCTGAGGAAACTGAGGATGAGCCATAGTTCACATCCATTAATTCTCATGGCATCATCTTTTAGGAAAATAACAAAGAAAATATAAATCAAATACTCTCTTTCAAGGAAAGTTTTCTACCATTAACCATAGATGTTTGACACAATATGTGAAATCTGTAGCAGCTATCAGGGTTCCAGCTCCTGAACTGTGCCTACAATTTGCCAATGTTGACCGGAATAGTGTTGCATTTTTTTTTTCCTGAAGCTTAACATTGTCCCTGATTAAACTCATAGGATCACTCTGATAAGCTTCAGAATAATTTAAAGCACTGTGGGAAAAATTGTTGCAGCTGAGAAGTTTTGGGGAAGTTGCACTCCTACTTTCCTCTGAAAACAATGTTTAAAAGAATCTTCTATCATGAGACTTGGAAAGAGTTGCCAGATCGGCATGAACTTGATGTGTTCTCATGCACAGTAGATCTTTGTTCCTAGGATACATAATGTAAAAGAAAACAGTTCTGGACAAAAATTCTAGGCTTTTCTACTTTGAAGATAATTAGCAAACTAGCATCCATAAGAACAAGTCGGCTATTTAAAATTTCCCGAGGTAGTTCATACAATGACAGGTACTTTAATTTTACTGTGTTTAATCCACAGTTACAGATATTTTTTTTTAATGACCCTCTACTTTGGAGACTAGCTTTATAGCTTATCAAGGCCTGGTTGTCTCCTTTATTAGGAATTAAAGCTTCCCAAAGTCAACTTGCAAATGCTTTGCATTATCTCAGTGAATGAATCAACTTGCTCTTCACACAGAGATAGCCTAAAATAAAATAATAGGAATGAGTGAAAAAGTATTACAAAGTTACTGTCAGATGTAAATGCCTTATTCTCTAATGTGTAAATAGTATATGAACGGGGTATCAGGGGTTAATTTATTCTTCACTTCTTAATGTATTCATAATTCACCACTCCCATATCTAGCTCCACCCATTGTATATATAAGGAGCTGTATGCACCCATTTTCCTTGCTTCTATCTGTGAATATTCAGTGAATATAGAATGCCTAATGTAAATAAAAGGAGAAATATTTAAACCTTTAACTCTTACTAAATTTATTGAGTCTGATCCTGAAAATATTGCAACAATCTGGTAGCAGAGGATGGTTAATTGACTCAATAAAAAATTTAAAAATGTCTAAGAGAGATAGGCCCAACACCAGGGCATACAGCAAAGAAATGGAAACGGACCAAGAAATAATCGACGAATCCACAAACGCGATTTCGAGAGAATCCGAAGAATATACCACTGAAGACGAAGAAATAATAGATGAAAATGATGATCGGGAGGAAATCAAAATAGAAAACAACGAACTCAGGTCAGAGATATTAAAACTATTAAAGAGCCAGAAGAATGATGAAAGCCTCATCGCGAACCTCCAAGATATGCTGAAGAACAGCGGAGCAGCGAGAGAGAAGCACATCACTAATGAAAAACCAAAAGACCCAAAAATAGTGAGTGATATGACTGCAGAAAAAAATACTGTGAAGAAGAAAAACGGTGATCCCGCGCGAAATTTTGAATGGCAGCCATCTTGGTTTCAACAGACCTCCAGGGTGAGCGAAGCAGAGCCAATCAGAAAACTCAATTCAAAATTTCTGGCGCGAAAAACATTATCAGACAACGAAAACGAAAAAGAAGATTCAAACACCTCAGAAGAATCAGAATCGGAAAGTGAAGGTGATTCAACAAATAATCAGATAAAATCAGCAATGAAAACACTTTTTGCTGCATTTGGGCCAAAACTAAAAATTAACAAAAAGTTAACTAAGAAGCGAGCGAGCAAGCCAGTGCCTCAAGACCTACCCGCTCCCATCCTGACTACAAGAGCGCCGATGCCCGAACCCAGAGAGCCCTGCCGATACCGCCCCACACCACAGACCGAAGCAAGCACCAACGCTCTCAAAAGAAGAGGAAGAGCAGCCACCATCGTCAGGACTCCCAAGATCGAGCCAGAGACCGATTCGTCTGAGGAGGAGCAGAACGAGTGAGCCGCAACGACGAGAACCTCTCACGACGACTCCAGGGACGAAATGGACAACGCGCATGCGCAAGACTACGCAGACGGTCCGGGAAGACATGAATTGCTAAGAAGACCGTGCAGGCTCGTTGCGAGCATCCCCACGCCGTTTTGTAACTTTCAGCATTTACGAGACCACGGACTACCTCAGATTGTAAGTAATGGACCTAATAATGTCGGAAACTTACCCAGTGACTTCCCAAAGCTGAGGATAGATGGCATTAATTTACAAGAATGGTATCAGCAGCTCCAGGTTGTCTTTATGAAAGAAAACTTACTGTTTTTTATCACTAGTCCCCCAAAAAGACCTTGGACTCTAAAATTAGACTGTTTACACCATAGAGCATTTTTCTTATTAATTTCTAGTGTATCTCCTGCAATGTATCACAGCATTAAGCAAAATATGACTGTTTCAGAAATTATTCAATGCATGTTCAATTTGTTTCACAGTGACAGTGTAGCTACCACCACAAGGATGTCTAAAGATTTCTTTTCATCTAGGATAAAACCAGGGATTTCCATAAGTGAGCACTTAATATCTTTAAACAAAATAAGAGCTGAACTGCATTTAAGGGGGGAGGTGATTTCAGACCAAACAATGAAAAGTGTTATCATCAACTCACTTGACCCATCATGGGATAATTATATGTCACACTTAGACACAATCAATCTAGGATACTTATCCATAGAAAGTCTATCCAATAAGTTAATAGCAGAAGACAATTCAAGAAGGAATCATTCTAACAATCACATAGAACACAAACCATATAGAAAAGTAGCTTTTCAAGATAAATATAATGAGACTTTTAGATGTCACAACTGCGGATCCAGGGAACACAATAGAAGAGATTGCCCCAAAATTTCAAAAGAAAGACATAGGTCAGAATATAGAAACAAATACAATTATAGACAACCTTCCATGGGTAGACATAGATATAGAAGCCCACCAAATTACAAAGAGAATAGAGGGGGCAGAGATAATTCAAAGGATAGAAAATCTGGTTCACTGAATGGGTTAAATAAACAAGACAACATTAACATACAGCAGAATGAGAACAATAATTGGCTTATTGATTCTGGAGCAACTAATCACACCACTAATAACAAAAATATATTATCTTCATTTATAGAAGATAAATTTGTAATAAAGGTAGCTAACCAAGAAAAGGTTCAAGTATTAGGTAGAGGGAATGTAACCTTACCTGGCCTAGGAAAAATAGAGGGGGTATTACTAATACCTGAAATACCTCATAACATACTAAGTGCCATAAAACTAAGCAGGGATTCTGATATTAACATTGTTTTTTCTAAAGGAAAAGCGACTTTGGAGAAAAATAAAATAGATATAGGCACTGTGATGATTAAAGGAGGCCTACCTTATCTAATGACAAAGGAAAAATGGTTGCACAACATTGATTCAAATATGGAAGATTGTATTGAAGTAGATGATGAAAACATTAGCAACAGTGATAATGATGAATGTAAAATATCTCATGATCACAAAGATGCACATAATGAAAAAAAACCAAAAATAGGTAAGCCAATTCATGATGAGTGTGCTCACATCTTACATAGGAAGTTAGGACATGCCAGTTTTCCTGTAGTACAAAAAATGACTGAACACGCAAAAGGTGTTAAAATAAAAAATTGTGAAAACTATTTGGAATGCTCAGTATGTAAATCTACAAAACTAAAAACTAGCCCCAGGCCAAGAAAATCTACTAGGTCAACCAACAAAATTTTTGATTTAGTACACATGGACTTAGTTGGTCCACTAACTCCATCAATCACTTATAGAAAACGTTACTTCTTGACTATAGTGGACGATTATAGTCGCTATGGATTTGTTTATACATTAAAACACAAAGATGAAACCTTTCAGAAATTTAAAGAATTTTATAAACGCATAGAAACACAACACAATATCAAAATAAAACAAATCATTGGAGACTTGATATTGTTGTTGACTGGAAAGAAGTCTTTTTTCTTGTTTTTTTTTTCTTTTTTTTTCTTTTTAACAAAGCCTGCCTGGGCGGAAACATGGCACTGAGACTTACAAAGTCAGATAAACAAGAAGGGGGGGGGAATTCCCTCACCCACAATTTAAAGGAACAAGTTTTAACTCTTCAGTCTCAGAAACCTGATTTTAATATAATAGAATTTCTCTTAGAGGAGATTGAAAGAAGGGATGAGATTGTGAATCAGCATCTTGAAGAATTTAAGCAGGAAATTAAAGAACTGGTAAAATCTAAGTTTGACTTTTTGGAGCAAAAAATTTTAAAAGTGGTTGATGGTTTTTCAGAATTTATGATACAGTTGGATACAAATACTAATTTACTAGAGTCTAAAATGGATGAAATTCAAGATAAATTGGACAATAGAATTCAAAAAAATGAAAATGATTTGATAAACATTCAGGATAATAGCTCAGAAGAAAAACCTAAAATGGATGCTGACCAAAAGTCTGGTAATGTAGAAAATCTGCAACAGAGGATTGAAAAAGAGGTTCTAATGGTTCAACATAATTTTACAGAATATGCGATAAGACTGAGAGGTTTGCAGGAAAATAATAGAGATGATTTAAGGAAAATATCTTCTGAAATTCTAGCTGGGATTTTAAAGGTTCAACCTGACGAAGTGTTTTGTAGGATTGACAGAGTTTTCAGAATAAATTCCTGGATTGCTAAGCAAAGGCAACTGCCTAGAGATGTGGTGATTTATTTTACGGACAAGGAAATTAGGAATAATATTGTGCAAAATTCCTTTAATTCTAATTTGCAATTGTATGGAAGAAAAATATGGATCTACAAGGAACTCCCACCTAAGATATTAGCAGAAAGGAAGAAATTTGGTTTTCTGGTGTCTGAGTTAAAAAAGAGAAATATCTCATATAGGTGGAATGCCCCAGTTGGTATTATACTGAGACATCAAGGAGAAAGATATCAGTTAGATACTATTGAAAGAGCGGAAGAATTTTATCAAAATAGGTTGAACATGAATTTAACATCTTCAGGAATGATACAGGATAAGCAGAAGGAGCTGGAAATAAAGGGAAAATATCGAATTACAGAGACTGTACCAGATAAATTGCCTTTGGATTTACCAGACACCCCAGCTGGATTATCTACAAATTTGAGAGAAGTGCCATCTGATTTTAATGTGATGACTTATCAAGGCAAGCATGGAAACCAATTAGGGGATATACAAGGGATAAAAAAGAAACATGAGACACCAAAACAAAATCAACACGACCAATCTACAAAGCAGAATGAAAACCGACCAGTTGACACACAATCTGTAGAAAGGAAACCAGGATGGAAGTCAAACCCACAAAAAGAAAACAAAAAAAGAAATAGGTTGTATAAAAATAGAAATTTCTAACTCAAGCAACAGTGAAGCCAGTGACTTTAAAATATGAATAATTATGTGAAAACATAGAGGAGGCGACATATTGGTCAATATCATCCTGAGGATAGTGGCAGATCTCTGCATTGCCATAATTTTGGGACGTGGAAAGAGCCTCAAACTGATGGATTTGAATTATCTACTTTGAAATTTCTTTTTGTGTTGATAAATATATTATAATTATCTTGAATCATAAGGCAAGAGAATCATGCTGGGGCATGCAGAAGATCCGGTTGTTACCCACTACGATGATGGAAATCAATAATCCTGATGAAACCCACAATTATTATTATATGGAATATAATTATAATGTCACTCGGGTGGTTGTTTTTACTTTTATACATATAAGAAGATATTTATTACTGATGGGGGCAGATATGATTGAAGATCTTGAATAAACTGTTGCATCAGTAAGCTATGTTACCCTATTATGGATGTTGGTTTTAACAATCCAGCGGAAAGACCTCAAAGAAGATATTATATGGACTATAAATTTAAAGTTATTGTCTTTTCTTTTTTTTTTATTTAGATATAATGGAATATATATATATATATATTTAAGTAGTGTGGGCAGTGAATTAAAGATATTAAGAATTGTTGTGTATGGTAAATTTGCAGGACAGTGGGTGAATAAGCTAACTACAGACTGATTAGTTTAAGAAAAGGGATTTTTAAGTGATATATTTAGGGGAGTGGAGGAAATGGATAGAGTGGAATAAATGTTAAATTAGATTTTAAGGGGAGGCCGCTTTGAAATGTTATAGTAATATATATAGAAGATTAAATATTAAAGTAGGATTTATCGTATAGTTTTAAAGTGGAAGGTGGTTTTGAATTGTTGTAATAATATATAGATATAAAACACTATTATGTTAAATTAGAAGTTATTTTATAATAGTTATAGTATAATGTTTTTTTGTTTTTTTGTTTTTTTGTTCTCTTCTTTTCTGAAACGTATGGATAAAGGGGGATGTTATGATATTTATAATATTTTTAGTAAGTAAAGGTCAGTATTTTGAGGAGGGAGTAAGTAATCTGTTATGAAAGGGGTTTTTTTGTTACGAAGAAGTCACAGGGGGGGATGGGTGGGGAGGGGGGGTTAGGGAGGGGGAGGGAGAGGGGGGGGAAAAGGGGGAAAAATTTGTATTTGAAAACTTTTTCAATAAAAAAAAAATAAAACAAATCATGACAGATAGGGGATGTGAATTCATGTCTAAAGAATTCTCCCAATGGTTGAAGGACAAAGGAATGTTACATTACACATCTAGTCCATTTTCTGCGTTTCAGAACGGAATTGTAGAGAGGAAGAACTCAACATTACAAACCATGATTAGATGCACATTGGAAGATGCTGGCTTAAGCAAACAATTCTGGTCAGAAGCCCTGCATTATTCCAATTACACACAGAATAGAACCTGGTCCAGTATTGTAAATAAGACACCATATGAAGTGATGTATAATAGGAAACCAAAATTGGCACACATGCACATATTTGGAGTCACTGCAGACGTACACATACCTAAGCAATTAAGAAGAAAGGGAGAAAACGTGTCCAGAAGACTCAGATTTATGGGATATGAGACAGGCACTAAAGGGTAGAGATTCATTGATAATAATAACAAATTTATAGTTTCCAGAACAGCTGTGTTCCATGAGCAGGCCAACTGGTCTAAAATACATCTTAATGAAATATTTCCAAGTAACAACAAAGATACAAAATCTCAAGAGAAAGGGACTATAGAAAAGCAAAATATCAACAAACATAGAAACAAAACCAAAACATGGACAAATAGCCAACACAAAATAAAGACAGATACACTAACAAAAAAGGAAGCAAGATATTTGCATGATAATAATAGTAAACCTGAAAAAACAATTAGAAACACCAGAAATCAGATGCCAAATAAATACAAAGATTACATAATGCATATGGATGGTGAGTCAACTACACCTAATACATATGAGGAAGTGTTAAAACTTCCTCGTAAAGAAAAAGAAAAATGGGAATTAGCAATGAAAAAGGAGATGGAAAGTTTACAAGGATTAAACGTATTTACACCTGCAATTGCACCAAAAGATAAAACAATTATTGGTACTAGATGGATATATAAAATTAAAAACTTAGAGGGAGGCAATACCCTATACAAAGCTAGACTAGTTGCACAAGGTTATGCACAGAAATATCCGGAGGACTATACTGACACATATTCCCCCACAGTAAGAACTGAGAGTGTCAAAACAGCTCTAGTAGTAGCATCAGCACTCAATCTCGATGTATTCCAATATGACATACAGACTGCGTATCTACACGCAAAACTAGATAAGGAAATATATGTAAGAGCACCTCACAGTCAATACACAAACAAGAATGAGACTTGGTTGTTAAACAAGAGTTTATACGGGTTAAAACAATCTGGTAAACGATGGTATGATTGTTTAGTAAAAGTACTTAAAACTATGGACTTCAATGCCACCACCGCTGATAATTGTTTCTTTGTCAAAAAGGGTGATGATTACATAGAGTTTGTATTGATCTATGTGGATGACATTTTATACATAGGAAAACATAAAGAGAGAAGAGAAACATTTGTAACTAAGCTAAATGAACATTTCTCATTGAAATCTTTAGGCAAAGTAAATAAGTATCTTGGTGTTCAAATTAATAAGACTAAAAGAGGATTCAAACTTACTCAGAGAGATAAGATCATAGAGCTCTTAAACAAATGCAATCTAAGTGATGCCAAACCTTGTGATACTCCTATGCAGACTGACTTTCTAAGAAATGCTGATGAATCATCCCCTGAATTCAAAGATAACACGTTTTATAGATCAGTCATAGGTTCACTTCTTTATATCTCTAATTGGACAAGACCTGATATCGCTTTACCCCTCAATTTATTATCCAGACATGTCAGCAAGCCAACAATGTACCACTGGGAAGCTGTTAAAAGAATATTAAGATATCTGAAAAATACATTAGACTTTTGTTTAATGTTAGAACCTAACAATAATAAAGAACCAAAGCTCACATGTTACGCAGATGCGGATTGGGCTGGAGACACCTCATGTAGAAAAAGTACATCTGGTTATATATTCCTCTTAAATGACTGTCCAGTTTACTGGTACACTGGTAAACAAGAATTAGTGGCCACTTCAACGACAGAAGCAGAATATGTTTGTTTATCTAAAGCTGCAAATAACCTTGTATGGTTTAATGATTTAATTTCAGATGTTTGGAAAAAACCTGCTTTACCTTTTGTTATGCATGAAGACAATAAAGCAGCTATTGAAATATCTAGATCTGACGCCATTGGGCAAAGGTCCAGACACATAGATATAAAATTTAAACATGTGAGACAATTATCTCAGGATGGATTTATTAAAGCAGTGCATTGTGAAACTTCAGAACAATTAGCTGACATATTGACAAAGCCTTTACCTTCTAAGCAGCATAAATACTTGACTTCTAAGTTATATGTTTTGTACTGTCCTGAATCTGAATGTAATTGGTGTAGCATAACGAATCGGCATTTAGAGGGGGATTTGTCAGATGTAAATGCCTTATTCTCTAATGTGTAAATAGTATATGAACGGGGTATCAGGGGTTAATTTATTCTTCACTTCTTAATGTATTCATAATTCACCACTCCCATATCTAGCTCCACCCATTGTATATATAAGGAGCTGTATGCACCCATTTTCCTTGCTTCTATCTGTGAATATTCAGTGAATATAGAATGCCTAATGTAAATAAAAGGAGAAATATTTAAACCTTTAACTCTTACTAAATTTATTGAGTCAGATCCTGAAAATATTGCAACAGTTACATTTTAATTACAGAAACATATATTTATGATCTTGGTTTTAGATGTTTAAATTGGGTTAGGAAGGGCTTGACTGTTCCCTTGAATTACTGTAATAAAATAATGAAATCAGAGATATGTTTTACTTCTTTAAATAAAACACCCAAGTACAATATGTGATAACAGTCCAGCCTACCTGGAGCAAAGAATGCATTATCTTTGGAGATCTTGTAATATAAGCTATAGAGAGAGACAGTTTGGTGTAGTGGTAAGGTGCCAGCCAAGAAACCAGGAGACAATGAGTTCTAGTCCCATCTTAGGCATCAAAGGTGGCTGTATAACTTTGGGCCAGTAACTCTCTCTCAGCCCAACCCATCAAACATGATTGTAATGGTGGAGAAAATAGGACAGGAAGGAATATAAGGAATGTTCACCTCTTTGAGTTAACTATTAAGAAATAAAAGTAGGATCAACATCTAATAAATAAATAAATTTTAGAGCTATCTTCTGAGACTGTATCTATCAGGCAATAGTTGTGTTTGCATCAGAGTATTCAATACTTGAATAAGACCATTTTTGATATTTCTTCACATCCATCAAAACATCAAAATTCATATTATAAAAACAGGAAATGAATATGATTAATTTCTTCCATACTATTCTCATATCAATGTCTATCATTATCTTCATCATTTCTGTAAATTGATCAAGCAAACCTGCTTATTTTTGTATGCCTTTCCTCTACTACTGGCTGAGGAATTCTGGGAGTTGAAGTTCGCCCTGTCTTAAAATTGCCAAGGTTGAAAAACACTGCTCTAATGCATGAATCAAATTTATTGCAGGAAAGGATTCCTATATCCAACTCAGTAGAAGCATCCTATTGGATACTGACATTGTTTGAAGCTGCCTGCACTCATTCCAGTTTTATGCATTTGTTTAGCTATTCACTCTTCTCTTTCTCTCTCTCTCTCTCTCCCCCTCTGTCTGTTTGCCTCTCTCTCTCTAACACACACACACACACACACACACACACACACACACACACACACACACACCCCACAGAGACATTTTTAGGTTTTTCAACCATTCTCAATGTCACGTCTTTCTACAAACGTCTTTTCATCAACTTTTCTACATGAAACAAAAATTTCTAGCATAACTCATTAGATAGAAAAAATCAGGTTCTATTTTATTTCTTCAGAAATAGAAGAAGTAAAAGAAAGTATTCCTTTTACTTCTTCTATTTCATCAAAAATAGAAACAAAGTATAACCATCCCAGGAGACTGTCCATAATGGGTGTAATGGATGAGGCAAAAGCAGAACTGTGATCAAGGATTGCTCAAAAGAGGACTAACAGCCTTTAAAACTGTAAGAGACCATTTTAGTAATCCTGTTAGAAAATTCAAACAATGTAATATCTTTCCATAGTAGACTGAATCACACATTCTTGCACTTTGATTTACAATATTTCTGTGGACTATCATTTACAGCTGTGATAACACGTGGAAATGAGAAATATCAGACTGTGTGGTTCATAGTACCTCTCAAAAGTATTTATTCACTGCTCAACTGCCTGAGGGGGAGAAGCACTGTCTCTATTGCTAGCATTTCATTTATGAACTCTCTTGCCAAATCAAATAATCAAACAGCTACAGTATTAAAGGGACACTGTGGGGAAACATATGAGAAATCGATAAAAGTCCTTCAGTTTTTTTCATAGCAAATTGTTTTGTTTTCTGCTTTGTTTTATATTTTGTAACAATTTACAAAAATAAAAGGTGTCTTTGCATTTGCTCAGGTCAACTATGGGCAATGTTTTAGCAAACATGGACAGAGTTTAATTTTGTGGGGTGGAATGACTACAGGGTTTGGATGATGATGTTGCTTATGTACAGATTGGATATTCAGGTCTGGGAGTTAATTGTGGCACTTTTTTCACCTGCATGCTAACACTAACAGAGTTGGAAGGGACCTTGGAGGTCATCTAGTCTAACCCCCTGCTGATGCAGGAGACCCATACTAGGGATTCAAACTACCGAACTGCCGACCTTTCTGATTGACAAGCTCAGCATCTATGTCTATGTACTGTCTATGTACAGTTTGGGGTTATAATGGCTGCAAAAAGGGGAGGGATTGCATACTTATCTGACTCTGACGCTCGTTATAATACCAATCACCACCCAGCCCTATGAATATGAAAAATTGGAAATATCTTGAAATATAAAATGAGTTTTAGAATATAGTTCATGTTGCTGTTTATAGTCATGTGCTTTTACTTTTCACACAGAAAATGGGCTTATTCCAAATCAGATCATTGTTCTAATTAAATATTTTCCATATTAGCAGAGGTTGAACATATCTAGCTTCAAAGCAAGTTCTACACACCAGTGGTGGGTTGCCCTCAGTTTGAACCGGTTTGCAAGAACCGGTAGTAGAACTGGCGGGAGGCTCCGCCCACTGACCCAGACGTCCTCAAAGTTGATCTGCGCATGTGCAGAAGCTACTGGGCGCGATGCGAACCAGTAGTAAGGGTAAGTAGAACCCACCCCTGCTCCACACCCAACTGCGGTTCCTTTCCCAAAAATACATTCTAAGAAAACCCTTTTGCATACAGTTCCTTCTATCTCACATCAAAATGGTTGTTAATCTATATAAATAAAAATGTAAATGTCCATTTGTACATAACCGCACATCTCCGAAAGTTCTTCACCGATTGCTTTCAAATTTTGACACAACGTTGCATTCGACTACGGGCGTGTTTTTATATACCTATATTATATACATGTCACACCTGTGACAGGTAAAAACATGAAAAACATTGGAAAACATTGAAAGACATTGACAAACATTGAAAAACATTGAAAAATAGTGCCACCTGCTGGACATAAAACCAACACACCAACATTTTACTACATGAATTTTGAAAATTAAATCACAAATTTTTCACTAGGTATAATTCCAAAATATATCAACAAAAAATATCAGCAGTCCAGATACAGAAGACTCAGGTAGCACATACATTTATATGTTTAAAAATGCTATAAAAATTGTTGCTCTGTTCTCTGAGGAAACATACTACACCACAGCTGCAGTTATGTTTTTACTGAATGAAATGTCTATAAATGGGCATTTCCACATATATTCCTGAATACTTATAGGAAGCACAGATGAAGGGAATTTTGGGGAAAAGCAGACTGGTTATGAAATGTCACTCTATCAATAATTTCCAGGATAGATAAATCACTTAGTAATAAATGTTGGCAATGCCATGAAAGAAAATGAACATTTTACCACATGAATTTTGAAAATTAAATCACAAATTTTTCACTAGGTATAATTCCAAAATATATCAACAAAAAAATATCAGCAGTCCAGATACAGAAGACTCAGGTAGTCCTCGACTTGCAACAATTCACTTACTGACCATTCGAAGTTACAACAGTACTGAAAAAAGTGACTTATTACCATTTTTCATGCTTATGATCATTGCAGCATCCCCATGGTTATGTAATTTACATTCAACTGCTTAACAACTGACTTACATTTATGACGGTTGCACTGTTCCTGGGTCATGTGATCACTTTTTGCAACCTTCTGACAAGCAAAGTCAATGGAGAAACCAGATTCACTTAACAACAGGGTTACTAATTTAACAACTGCTGTGATTCACTTAGCAAATGTGGCAACAAAAAAAAAGTGGTAAAATGAGGCAAAACTCACTTAAGAAATTTCTCACTTAGCAATGTAGATTTTGGTTTCAGTTGTGGTTGTAAATTAAGGACTACCTGTATTAAAGATTGATTGGATTCGATTGGAAAGATTTAAAGAGCTCAAAACCAGATAAGAAAAATATAGTGCTACAAACATAGCAATAGAAACTCAGATATAGAAATTCATAATTCTATAAAATATAAATAGTTGTAAATTAAAGTAATGGGCTCTAGCTTAAGATAGGTAGGAGAGTAGAAACAAATATATTGTTAACATAACATGCTGTGGTGTGGAGAGCTGCGAAGGCCTGGCCTGAAAAGGTAAGGGCAATGGCGGGGGATGCAGAAGATGCCGGGCCAGAGACAGAGATAAACAGAGAGAGAGGGAGACAGTTACATAGAGAAATACAGAGAGACAGGGGGGGGAGACACATACAGAGATACAGAGAGAGAGGGTGAGAGAGAGACATAGAGATACAAAGTGAGGGGGAGAGAGAGAGACACATAGAGAGATAGAGAGGGGGAGAGAGAGAGACATAGAGAGATACAGAGAGAGGGAGAGAGAGAGACATAGAGATACAGAGAGAGGGAGAGAGGGAGACACATAGAGAGATACAAAGGTGGGAGAGAGAGAGAGACATAGAGAGATATAGGGGGAGAGAGAGACAGAGAGAGGGGGAAGAGAGAGAGACAGAGATACAGAGAGAGGGGGAAAGAGAGACACATAGAGAGATACAGGGGGGGAGAGAGAGAGAGAGACATAGAGAGATACAGACGGGGAGAGAGAGAGACATAGAGAGATACAAAGAGAGGGGGAAACAGAGAGGGAGGATTTTGTGGTTCCCATTGTTTTTTAGCAACCAGTTCTCTGCCCTAATCCCCAGCTGCGTAGGCGTGGCTTGAGGGCTGTCATATGACTGATGAAAGTGAGTGACGTCGAGTTGGCCACACCCACCAAATGTTTGTGGAGACTTTGGAACTTCAGCCTCGCTCTTTTAGCCCAGCGGAAGCACCAGACTGGGCCATAGCAACGCGTGGCCAGGTACAGCTAGTAATATATAAATTAACACATTTTAGGACTGATATTTTGCGGTCATAGAAGCATTTTTTTTTCCTCCAACCAAGACCTGCAGATTCAAGATTCCAGAGCCTACATCTTAGAAGTATTTTTAAGCTTTCTAGCTTATATTGTCTTTTTTTAATACAGTTTGACATTTAGAATTAGATAAGGTGGGGGGAACTGATAGCTGTGTCACAACACTGAACATATGTTTTATCTCCTAATAATTGCTAAATGTACTAAGAGCATTGTAACTGTCTGGGCAAATAATTCCAGTAAAATAATGATACCACTCTTGGATATCCACTTTCATTTAGAACTCAGTAATATTGCATTTTCTGTGAAGCTGGCATTTTCTGCTATCCCATTTATTGACAATTTGCTTATTTTTGTGAACTATCTCTGCAATAACTCTTCTCAATGATGAAAGTGTTCTTTAAAATTAAGCCTAGTTACATCTAAGAAAAAACATAGTATGTGATTTTTTTTCCTTGTTGGTCTAAGTCCTTAGGTTTTAGGTTTAAGCTCTAGATCCATCATAACTAAGACTTAAACACCTTCCCCGCACCGAAAGAGCTTTGTTCACAGTTGCAAGTAAAATATTTATTTCTCATACTAAGAAAGATTTGTTGATATAAGGTAGTTTTGAAAACTCGAAAGTCAATTCATAGCCTTGTTTGTAGACTCAGACAATGTTTGTATTGACCATTTCCAAAACAGTGACTTCGAGTATCTTACTCTAAGCCATGGTGGCGCAGTGGTTAGAATGCAGGACTGCAGGCCACTTCTGCTGACTGCCAGCTGCCAGCAATTTAGCAGTTCGAATCTCACCAGGCTCAAGGTTGACTCAGCCTTACATCCTGAGGACCCAGATTGATGGGGGCAAGATGCTGACTCTGTAAACAGCTGAGAGAGGGCTGTAAAACACTGTGAAGTGGTATATAAGTCTAAGTGCTATTGCTATTATAGAGTCTTCAAACCATGAATGTGCTACACAAAGTAATGAGAACAGGCTTTATATCATCTCATTGCTGGGTGAGAACAGAAACAGTGGTGGATTTCAAAAAAATTTACTACTGGTTCCGTGGGTGTGACTTGGTGGGCGTGGCAGGGGAAGGATACTGTAAATTCTCCATTCCCACCCCACTCTAGGGCAAAGTTACTGTAAAATCCCCATTTCCTCCCGATCAGCTGGGAGTCGGGATGCAGAGAATAGATAGGGGCGGGGCCAGTCAGAATTTTTACTACCGGTTCTCCGAACTACTCAAAATTTCCGCTACCGGTTCTCCAGAACTGGTCAGAACCTGCTGAAACCCACCTCTGAACAGAAGACACTATAAACCACAAATAGGAGCCTTCTTCATGCTTCCTTGTAGCAGAAGTAAGGATGCCTCTTCCTAAATTGAAGAATCTAAGCATGTAGTAAAGATTTAGAAGAAGTTGAAAAATAAATACACAACTTACTTCAGACCTGCCAACTATCTTGTTTTGGCTGATACAGTTGTGTTTTGAGCTGAGCCCTTTCCCCAAGATACTAATAACATACTAGTGACAAACTGACAGGAGGAAACATATGATCTTGAGAGCAAGAAGTACAACTAGCAGTATGTTTCTTTGTAGCTCCTGTTTAGAGACATTGCACCTGGATGGTCTATTACCAGGATGGGACTGAAAGTGGCCAGAAATATTAGAACTTTGGTTAATAATTATCTGTATGATTAGAAGTTAAACCTGCATCCGTGTGGAAAAATAGATACACAAATATATCTTTTAAGCTAGGAGCTGATAGTTCAATGTGGAACATCTTAAAAATAATTTTCATGCACTACAATTGGTAGACACGATGCAAGCATAATGTTAATTAGCCTCGATTCTTCGCCATTTAAATTCTCTGACTGAAATATTTCAAGGATGATTATTATTATTATAAAAGTGTTTTATGGAGATCAAACTTCTTTCATTAAATCTGTCCATTTGGAGGAAGTTACATGTATCCAATAATATTTGGCCTCAAGAAAATATTATTCTCAGCTTCCCTTTGACATTTTTGCCTCCTTTATACATCTGTTCCTTTTGCAATAGCCACCTGCTGAGCATCGTATGAAACTATTGGATATTGCTTGTAGCCAATAATATTTTGCTTTTCTCATTAGACCAAGTCAATTGTAAATTGTAAATTGTGAAAAGTGCACTCTCATGCTAGAGAATACTTACCAGATCCATTTTCCTTCTCTAAAAATGCCTCTGACTTTTTTTTTTTTTTGGTCTTGATATTATTTTGATATGTTTCTGAAAATCATGTGGTGTTTTTTGTCCTAGCAAATTGAACATTTTGTTGGCATTTTTGTTTATTTCTAAAATGCCATTTATATAGAGTTTCATATTACTTCAGTGCATTAGAGTTTCATGCTGATGCAGTTTACCTGTATTTTCTCTCTGCTTTTATTTGAAAAATGAAGGAAAAAAAGTATGGCTTAGCTAAGTTTCATCACTGAATAAAATAGCTCACTCACTCCTTTATTTTAGCCAGAGCTATGCAAGAGAATGGGTAGTCATATACCTGTACTTCATAACTTCAAATATGACAATTACTGGGTGATAGCTTTGAATGGTTCTTTCTTCCAAGTATAGAACTTTTTTTCTTCTTGAACATGTATAGGCAGGAATCTCATTTTGTACATGTTCACAAACACTTACACATCTTACGATTCCATGCAATGGAATAGAGGTAAACATGGCACAAATGTGCCTGATCGCTTATCCTCCAGAAAGGTATATTTTGCTTCATCTACCCTTGATTTACAATATTACTAAGTCATAACACTATCCAAAACGATAGCTTTGTTAGCCATTATAGCAAAATCCACAAAGAATACTAAAGCTATAGAACATTTGTTTGCTCATTTATTATTTATGGATTTTTTACAGAAATAATCCACTTTTTCTCTCAGAAAATTAAGATGCAAACACAAGTTCAGACCTCAGACCTTAACTTCCCAGTAACAAACCTGGGAAAAATAACCAGCCAGCAGTAACTAAGGTCAAATGGAAATCCGTATACCATACCAGATATAAAGGTAAAGGTTCCCCTCACACATATGTGCTAGTCATTTTTACTCTAGGAGGCGGTGCTCATCTCCGTTTCAAAGCCGAAGAGCCAGCACTGTCTGAAGACATCTCCATGGTCATATGGCCGGCATGACTAAACACCAAAGGTGCACGGAACACTGTTACCTTCCCACTAAAGGTGGTCCCTATTTTTCTACTTGCATTTTTTACATGCTTTCGAACTGCTTGGTTGGCAGAAGCTGGGACAACTAAAGAGAACTCATCCTGTTATGCGGCACTAGGGATTCGAACCACTGAACTACCGACCTTTCGATCAACAAGCTCAACCTCTTAGCCACTGAGCCACCGCATCCCTATACCAGATATACATTAGACTTAATATGTCCCAGAACTCTTAGATGATAAAACCAGTAAAGAAAAAACCAATAAAGAAATATGAAGACTTTTCCACAGTGTCTATAAAGTGATTGGTCAGAACCTCCTGCCTTTCATACATGTTAAAAGACTATTTCATATTTAATTAAAAAAATGTCTTGGCTGACTTTCAGTTTGTAATAGTAATAGCACTTAGATTTATATACCATCCTATACATTTTAGAGCACTCTCTGGGCGGTTTACAGAGTCAGCATATCACCCCCAACAATCTGGGTCCTCACTTTACCAACCTCAGAAGATAGAAAGCTGAGTCAACCTTGCTTGAATCCCATCAGGATTGAATTCCAAGCTGTGAGCAGAGTTTGTCTGCAATACTGCATTCTATCTTTTGTATCACCAGGGCTCCTGTGTTGTTTAATTTCTGTTTTAGTTACTTTTTATTTCTAATTGCTTAATGTATTAGTGAAAAATAGACAATTATCCATAGATACCAATATCATCAATCAACTTTCCACTGGATTTAGTTCAGTAAAAGCAGGGTTGAACTTTAAAATAATTGCAAAAGTAATTGTTTTCGAGAGAACAATCTGATTAGAATAAATATGAAAATTTGCAAGATCAAATTCATTGCAAAACAAGCTTTGCACCCAGTTAGAATGGATGAAAGTAATAGTAATTAAAAGATATTTCAGTTTCTATAGAATGAAATGTGTCAATCTCCCTCTCTGTAAATTTCATTTTCAAACATGTGATAAGGTCGGTTGTATTAAAACAAATATTCTGCACTATATCTAAAGTTCTTGACAACTTCTTACGCTGTGTCTGTATTCCTCTTCATTTGCACTGAGTCGCTCTCATATTATTCTATCATAAATATATATCCAGTCCAATGCTTTGTTTTGGCACAAAATAGAAGATACATATATGTATCCCAGAATAATCTGGGATTTGGAGGATCCAATCCGTATTGATCACATTTTGGTGAGAGAGAAGTTACCTGAGGATGGGCCCTAGCATGAGTGTGAAAGCTCGGAAGACTGAATCTCTGTCCCAGTGACCAACACAGATTGGATTCTGCAAAATAGAACAAATCATTCTATCCTGGTATCAGTAATAGTTGATGCAGATAAAAATTAAATCAAAGAAAATCAGTATATATATATATATATATATATATATATATATATATATATATATATATGCATATTCTTTCTAGCCAGGTTTTACCTATGTAAACTTAGTTGTTCTTCAGCCCCTTCAGCCCTAAACAACTAAGTTTACATAGGTAAAACCTGGCTAGAAAGAATATGCACATAAAAGCCTATGAAAAAAGAAAAAAGATATATATATATATATATATATATATATATATATATATCACTGTACTTGGAGATCCTCTAGATACAAGATAAGGACTGTAATAGGTATAATTCTTCTGAGCAAATCTTTGTCTGGGCAAGAGCCAGGCTTAAAGTTTTGTGGAAAATAAGAATCTCAAATGTGTAAGACCACATCTTACAAGTGACCAGAGCTAATTAGTGATGAGAGGATTTTGAGGGTTTCTGTGTATTTAAATGACATTCCTGTTAACACTGTTCCATGTGGCATCAGCATATTGTTATGCTGGCACATAATCACAAAAAACATCTGTGACAATGATGGCTCTTCAGCTGTGAATTGGAGATGAATATCACCCTCTAGAAGGGGCGCAGTGGCTCAGGGGCTAAGATGTTGACCTTGTCGATTGAAAGGTTGGCAGTGCAGCGGTTTGAATCCCTAGTGCTGCCTAATGAGGTGAGCTCCCGTTACTTGTCCCAGCTTCTGCCAACCCAGCAGTTTGAAAGCACATAAAAAATGCAAGTAGAAAAATAGGGGCCATTTTTGGTGGGAAGGTAACAGAGTTCCATTCACCTTTGGCATTTAGTCATGCCGGCCACATGACCACGGATACATCTTTGGTCAAGCGCTGGCTCTTCGGCTTTGAAACGAGATGAGCACACCACCCCCTAGAGTCGGTAACAACTAGCACATATGTGCAGGGGGAACCTTACCTTTACCTTTTTATCACCCTCTAGAGCCATGATAGCGAACCTATGGCACGCATAGCCATATCAGTGGGCATGCCAGCTCAGCTCTGGAGCGCATTCGCGTGCCGGCCAGCTGATTTTTGGGCCTTCAGGGCCCACCAGGAGTAGGAAAACAGGCTGTTTCCTGCCTCCGGAAGGCCTGGGGGGGCGTGGGGAAGGCCCATTTTTCTTTCTTACCTGGCTCCAGATCCTCTCTATCCATCTGCGGAGGGCGAAAACAGCCTTTCCCACTCCCTCAGAGGCCCTCTGGAGGCCTGAAATGGCCCATTTCCCAACTCCCGATGGGACAGGAAGTGACTTTTTTGCTGTCCCAAGCCTCCAGAGACTCCTAGAGAGGCTCTGGAGGCTGGGGACAGTAAAAAACATCACTTCCTGTCCCACTGGGAGTTAGGAAATGGGCCCTTTCAGGCCTCTGAAGGAGTGGGAAAGGCTCTTTTCACCCTTCCCAGATGCATAGAGAGGACCTGGAGCCAGGTAAGAAAGAAAAATGGGCCTACCGGGCCATCACGTGCCAGGAGCTGGGGGAGAGGGGTTTGCACACACATGCGCAAGACAGGGAATTATGGGTGTGGACACCCGCACGCGCAAACCTCCCCCGCCCTCCCTCTCCTGGCACGCAATGGCAAAAAGGTTAGCCATCACTGCTCTAGAGTCAGGCACAACTGGCAGGGAACCTTTATTTTACTTTTTTATTTTAGAGCACTATTCTTATATAAATTCTTCCAATTCCTTGTGACCTGATAGACATGATGTCACCAGAATTGTCTGGCATGTAATACATTTTCATGTCAAAAAGGCAAGAAAACATGATTTTAATTTTCTACAATCATGGAAATTAGAGAGGATCCAAGCAGTCACTAAAAGGGTTCCCCAAGGCTACAAGCAACCCTGTGTCATAATTGTCTGTTTCTGGGATAGTATAGAAAGGAGGTATCGTGGTCTGTTAGCCGCCGGCCCTCCTGGCTGCCAAATCAGATGAGAAGGTGGGGTGGGAGTCGAGGCCAGCATCAAGGCAATCAGAGAGTTCCAAGCGGCAAGAGGGAATGGAGCTGTCAGAGATAGAGACAGAGTCAGAGCCTGGGCTGTCCATCAGTCCCCAGATGGATAAGCAACATCCCCCAGATCCGGAGGTGGCTGATGAGGAAGAGGGAGAAAAGCTGGGTCTGGTGTCTGACGTGTAGATGTGCAGAAGGCAGAGAAGGAATGGAAGAGGATGGAAGAGCCACTGCTGCTAGCTAAGTCCCACCCTAGCTCTGGGGATAAAAGGCAGGGGGCAGAGATAAATAGGCATGGCAGACAACTATTTGTCTCCTTGTTGGTCAGCCACTGATATTATGAACTTCTGAATCCTGTCTGGAACTTTATCAGAATTCTTTCTTAGAATCTGTGGCGCTGAGTGTCGGGCATACCTTCTAAGCATGTGTGTGTGTGTCTCTGCTGCTGGATAAGAGTGAGTGTACCTTCCAGGACTTCTTTTACGAGTGTGGGTAGAGAGAGAAAGACTCCTGGTGTGTTGGGGCCATTTCAGGAGAAAGGGAATGGGCTTTGCTTTCCACAGGCACTTAGAGACTTCATTAGCCTGCTGTGTGTAAGAGAGAGAGAAACTCTTGGCCGGGGCTGCTGACGCTCCTAATAAAGGGAACATTTAGTTAAAAACAGTGTGCTTGTCGTGTTTGGGAGCCGGGTCAGAACAGAAGGATTCTATACAACAGAGGTTCCTAAACTTTCTGCCTCCATTGAACCAGCAGCAGCAGCAGCAGCAGTGGCTACAAGGGGTGAGAAGATGGTTTTGTGAACACAACCTAGCTCCTGTGTGTGTGCAAATAAAAAAGACAACACTGCATACTGCATCCAGTTCTGGTCACCATTATATAAAAAAGATGTTGAGTCTCTGGAAAGAGTGCAGAGAAGAGCAACAAGAATGATTAGGGAAGTGGAGGCTAAAACTTACAAAGAATGGTTATAGGAATTGGGTATGTCCAGTCTAATGAAAAAGAAGGACTAGGGCAGATGTGATAGCAGTGTTCCAATATTTGAGGGGCTCCTACAAAGACAAAGGTGTTCAAAGTATTTTCCAAAGTACCAAAACTTTATTATTCTATGTACTAAATGAAGCTTCACACGCTTGCTCGCCACTTGTGTGGCCCAATGGGTTGCAGACAGGGGGTTGCTATACAAGTTCAAAATTTTTTAAAAAGCAAAGTTTAATAAAGAAACGTAGCAGTAGTGGGTTTCAAATCCCAGCGCTACCAGTTCGCTATTGGGAGCATGCAGGTGCGCACACTCACTTTGTGAGTGTGCGGCACCTCTGTGCATGCACAGAGCATTTTTGATGATGTTTGGGTGGGTGGGCAGAGCCTCCCACTGCTACCACTACCAGTTTGCCCGAACCATTGCGAACTGGTAGCAACCCACCCAGGAGTGGGTTCTACTTACCTTTACTACTGGTTCGCAGAGGGGCCACACACACTGCTCTCTTCACTCACGCACAGAAGTATTTTGATGACATCAGGGTCGGTGGGCGGAGCTTCCTGCCAGTTTTACTACCAGTTCTATAGAACCAGTGCAAACCGGGGGCAACCCACCACTTAACCCACCATTGGAAGATAGCTCTCTGACTCTGTTAGACAAGGAGGTAGTGAGTTCTAGAAGCAAATGTACCTCTTTTGTTCATTCAAAATGTTTTTCCCCCTTCATTTATAACAGATATATTTTCAAAAAGGATAATATCTATAGATGGAAAGATAATTAGGTTATACCATTAATGCACAATATAACATTTATAAAAGATGTAAAGCAGAATTCATATTAAAGAAAAAATATATGAATTTTTAGCCTAACAGCAAAATCTCCACTACATTATTATTTATCATTGTTAGAAGAAAAAGAAACTAAAAATATAAATAAATATGTAATTTTTGAATTTCCCCTTCTTTGTTCTCCAATTGATTCACGGTGTATATTGCTGTAAGCTTTAAAACCCATATTCTAAGTATTGGCATTTACTAGAGTTGTTTTTATTTTTCTTTCTTTACCTTTTAAAAAGAAGTATTATATATGGATGCATATGCAATCTTAAAAAGATAAACATTTTAAAGGTGTTTATTTAATATTTTTACTAAGATACCTGTATAACTGAAAAATTTGAATAAAGGGATTCTTTCAAGATTTTTTTCTGCTGTATCTGTTTTATAAGATATACTATCCCCAATGCTTTTAAATACTATTGATCCAAGCAGAGAGGTACTTCAGTTTTCTAATACAGATCAATAGTAATTCTAGAAGGTATGAACTAATTTGTATTCTTGAAATAGTTTACAAGTCTTCGGAAATGTGATCAGTAAACATAGTTATACTTGTATAATAGCAATAGCACTTAGACTTATATACTGCTTCATAGTGCTTTTACAGCCCTCTCTAAGCGGTTTTACAGAGTCAGCATATTGCCCCTAACAATCTGGGTCCTCATTTTACCAACCTCGGAAGGATGGAAGACTGAGTCAACCTTGAGCCAATGAGATTTGAACTGCTGAACTGCAGCTAGCAGTCAGCTGAAGTAGCCTGCAGTACTGTACTCTAACCACTGTGCCACCTCAGCTCTTAAAGAAGTATTAAACATTTTTATAGGCATCCCAGAATCTTTCAGCAAAAATAGGCATTGATTATAAGCCCTTGAGAAAAGTCTAGATATTTCAGATAACATGTTACAGATGGAGCATGGTGTAATGTCACTGATACATTATTTTTGTGGTTAATTCTGAGAGTATTTATATTGCTGGAAGATTCTGCCTTCTAATTCTTCTAATAATGCTTGGCCTTATGCTTCTCATGAAAGAGGTGTCCATGCTTAATTCCGAAGATTGTCCAACTAGTGGATTGGTGTGTTATTGATCCATCTGTCCTGCCTTAAGATAAACTTGAAAGGTGGGAATTAAAAACGTGTTGTGAACCTTTCAACATTTAATATGTTGTACTGATTTCACCAGTTGTGGAGGGATACCAGGCTAAACTTGAAGAATGCAAGAATTGTTAGGTAAACATCCACTTAGTCCTGGGAAGAAATAGCGGACAAGAATGAAACTTTATTTTCTTTAGTGGAAGAGGGATTGGGGGAAAACACTTTCAGATTTTCATAATTCTGTTGTTGCATCAAACAACAATAAATTAGTGTGCTATGTGTTTCTTGACTTGGTCTACCTCAAAAAGCTGACTTTGGGATACACACAAAAGGAATAAATCTTTCAATATATTTTAAAGTGTGCATTTGTTTTTCCCTATTTTCAGTCAATTAATAGGGATATACCCCCAAATCTTACATGAAACAGTAATTCAGTTTAATTTGTTGTATATATTCATCTTGAACCTTTAGACTGAATTAATTCTATTCAAAGTTGGAGTCACTTGCTTTGATTCAATGCAGTAAACTTATCTGGAAATTGAATAAAAAAATTCAGTTTGAAGATGCAGTTCAGTAAAGCTATCTATAGATCAAAGGATCTCACAGACCTTCTAATTAGTGTGTCTCAGAATTTATTATGAAGATTTGATGTAAGGAGAATGATTTTTATTGTCAGGTTTCCCTATTAGCTCAATTTTCCTTACTGGTTGTACTGACTATAGATTAGGAGAATTAAAATCCACCATATATACTGTATATATTCAGTGAGGGAAGACTATTTTATTGTTACATTTTCCAAGTTCTATTTCTTGTTTTGTGGTCAGTACCAATAGTTTACTACATGAATGAAGATAGGATAGTGATTCCTAGAGTTCAAAATTACAACAGCCATTATAACAAACAATCTACAGTAGAGGCAATTGAACGTTGAACTATTACCTGAAAATGGAATTCTATGCTTGCTTTTGTACATTTTTTCTTATGTTAATATTGTACAGGTCAGTAAGTATATATGGGGTGCATTTGGATTTTTTAAAAAACTCTAGACATAAAGCAGTCCCAGTGTCTTTTAAAAGTAACTGAAAATTGTAACGTATTCTTGGCTTAGAAAAATTGATGCAAAATCTGAAGTCATCTCATTTTTGCCAAAAACTAGATTCAGAGTGGCTTGAAGAAAAGCAAGTAAAAGCTTAAACAGCACATCCATCACCATGAGATTGTTGTTAATGTAAACAAAGCAAATATGGGATAATGCATCATCTGTCATTTTTATAGAGCTCAAGATTGCTTTTATATCTTGGGCCATAGGGGTTTATTCTGCAGAAGTGCTAAAATGGAACATCCGATGGAGCAGGTTGCTTTCATCACACTAAATGAAGACAAACTAAGATTCAGTAAAGAGTGTAGGAAATTTAAAGTAGATTCGGCAGAACTTTTTGTTAGCAGAGTATTCAGAGTGCTTCCCATACCCAATTTACACAATTTTGGGTAGATTGTGTTTTCTCTTATAGAATCCCATCAAATTCTTGTGGAATCTCAGAATTCCATGGAACAGATTAAAAAGCCTGCTCTGCATCAGTGTTTCTCCATCTCAGCTGCTTAATTGTGGACTTCAACTCCCAGAATGCCCCATGCTGGCTGAGGATTTCTGGGAGTTGTAGTCCAGACATTTTAAATTTACTGAGGTTGAGAAGCACTGCTCTAGATTATCAGATTGGCCACTGTTTACATATGCTCTACTTAGTACTAACACTGCTACTTTATTTGTCTTCTTTTTTCCCCCATACCAGTTATGGAGATATGGTGCCCAAGACAATTGCTGGCAAGATATTTGGCTCCATTTGTTCGCTGAGTGGTGTGCTTGTCATTGCTCTTCCTGTCCCAGTTATTGTTTCCAATTTCAGCCGAATTTACCATCAGAATCAAAGAGCTGATAAGCGACGAGCACAAAAGGTAAGATATATTGAAAGCTACAATAAACATATTTTAGTTTGAGTCTACTGACACTAGCTTGCATTGGTTTTTCTATGAATATTATGCATTCATTATGATATGAATGAGACATCCAGATAAATTATCATACTTTAGTCTGTGTTTTAGCAACTCAGGTTTTATCTTCCTTACATGTGGGTTATTTTTTTAACAAGGTTAATTTGTTCAGGCAGAAAGATCCTAAACAGAAGCATAAAACTCTGAAAACACCTCAGTTGCTGTGGCAGTCATAAAGGTGAACTCAGGTGTTTTATATCTATTATCATCATTATAATTATCATAATTACTTAACATCAGATTCTGAAATGTCACAATTTTTAGATAATGAATGTGAAAGCACGTTGTACTAGTGACAGGAAGAGTTCCCTAAAGCTCTAGTTGCCTTTACATTTTCTCACAATAGGAAAATCAAATAAAATTTAGTCATTATACGTTGGTGTGTGAGAGTTTTGTGCAAAAAACAGGAGGAAGTACCATCATTTTCTGGAATCTGGCTCTGTCTTCTGTTCACACACATGTCCTACTGTGCTTCCTCAGAACTGAGTCAAATCATCTGTCACTACTCCTGGCCCTTATTTCATTATTCAAATCTTTCTTCTGAGTATATCCATCATCTGAGATAAGGTGAATAGCCACTCTGAAAAAGTATTTATCTGTATGCCATATGCAAATGTGCATCTTCAGGTTCTGAGGTACATGACCAATTTTCTTAAGATTCAAAGTCTATACCTATATAGCTCAAGCTATTTTTTCTGCTGGCATAATATTTTGTTCTGCTGGAATAAAGAATTTAGTGGTGATCCTGATACTGACTCTGTTAGAATAGAGTGAGAGCAGGACAACAAAGATGAGACAGGAACTTAAGGGTATATCTTGTAAGGACAATCTGAAGGAACATGATGTTTAGTTTGAAGAAAAGAAGACTGGGCATGAGATCAGGCATGTAAAAAGATGTTATAGAGCCATGATGTCGAACCTATGGTACATGTGCCCGAAGTGGCACCAGAGCCATGTCACCTGGCACATGTGGCGTCGCCCATTCATCTCCTGGGTTTCTGGCACGCATGCATGCAAGATGATCAGTTGGCCTTTTTGCATGTGTCAGTGCCGTAAACTAGAAGAGCTGGTCTTCCATTTTCCTGCATGAGCATGCACGCCAGCCAGCTGATCGTTGTACGCGAATGTGCACCAGAAGCCCATAAGTTAAGAGGAAAATGCTGTTAATCAGCCAAAACAAAAAATGCTGTTCATCAGCCAAATAAAAGGGGGAGTTAAGGAGGATAATATGCTGAAAACTCAGCCAAAATATGCTATGCTGGAAATCAGCCAAATAATAGGTGGAGTAATGGAGGAGAATGAGGAGAATATATTGAAGAATAATTATTAATAAGGGGTGAAAAAGAAAATGTTGGGTGATAATTAAAATGAAATGGTAAATTTTGAGATTTCTGTGTAAAAATTTAAGAACATGATAGAATAGATTGGGTTTAGAAACCGAGAAAAATAGAAAGAAATTTTGATTAAAATTGAAATAAGAATTGAGTTGTATACACTTGGAGTATACAATTAAGATTTGTGGCAATAAAATTTTAAGGTAAATATATAGATTAATAGGATTGATTGTCTTTGTGTTCAATGTTGATGCTAAAAGGAGCAAGGGATAAAAAAATTAGATAAAGCGGTATTGAATTTTATTTATAATTGAATTTATAATTGAATATAAAAAGGAGTTTTGCCTTAGTAGATTAGGATGTATGATGAGATAATAGAAAAATTTATTAAGATGTTGGAATTCATGTTAAAATTGTTTGTTTTTCATTTATTAAATTAGTGTACCCTTTTGTGACCGGACCAAGACTTCGTTCTTGAAAAAATTTCATTTTTTATGTTTATGTTGGAAAAAAAAATAAAAAATTCTTTACCAAAAAAAAAAAAGAGTAGCTGGCTGAAACAGGAAGTAGAGTAGCTGAAACCGGAAGTTCATTTTTGGGCACACGCATGCACCCTGGGCAGCTCCTCTTCCATGTTGTGGCCTAGGTGCGCGTGCACTCCCTTTTTGGCACTCGGTGCCAAAAAGGTTCGCCATTACTGTCATAGAGAAAATGATCAGGAACTAAGAAGAGAAATAATTAATATTCTTGAAGATGCTTACCTCTTGTTCAGATATAAGTTTGGAGCACTCTACCTGTTGAAGTTATGGGTTTTCCCTCATTAGATGTTTTAAATAAGAATCTGGATGCTTAACTGGTTTTCTTATGTACTTAGATGCATCTATGGGCTAGATGATCCCCATAGTATCTTCCAATTCCACAATTCTTATGATTCAATGATCCACTACAGGTATAATTTGAGGCTAAGATTGCACTGCATTTTATTTTACGTAGTGTATGGCAAATACATAGACTTATAGTAGTTCAAATGCTAATGTCCAGTCTACCCCGCCATTCAAGGACAGGGTTGCATTGCAATAATCACTTTAATAGCTAGTCTATAAATATTAGATTTCAAAGTCTAAGAAAGGTCTTTCACACACACACACACACACACGGAGTGAGCATTAAATAATGTTCCTCTCAGTAAACTTGCAAATATAACAAAAGACAGCTGATGTGGCTGTCTAGCATTTTTACTCTTCTGGGGAAAAATTTCTGGTAATTGACTTTCTTCTAATTAGCTCTAATAGCACCTCAGCACCTCCCTCTCTTTTGCAGAAAAGGCTGAAGTAGACCTCTTGCACATCATAGTGTTGACTGGTAAATCCAAGTGACAGGCAGAGAGACATGATCCACAATGAATTGGATGTTTCTTCTACCTGCAACAAAGAATGATGAACACACTATTGTTATAACACAAAAGGAGATAACAAATGGAAATGAGTGAGCTGTAAGAGAAGAGGAAAAAATAAAACATCTGTTGACTTCCATTTCACCCTCTATCTGGCAACTTTTTAATAAGTTTAATAAGTTTCTATTATGTTACATAAATATTGCATTTCCCATTAAAAAGTTCACAGCTTCAGTGACAAGGAGCTTCCAATGATTTCCCATTTAACATACTAACTAGGTTAGGAACAGTACAGTTTTGCATAATGTGATGTCAGAAGATAACTTGAAATCTAATGTCAGTAGCATAGGAGGAATGGATGGACCCTGAGCCCAAGATAGACCATTGTCATCAAGAGAAACATATAAGGTGGTTGTCTTGATATAAGCCACGCTCTCAAACCCACCATGTCATGTTGCTATCACGTGACGTTTCACAACATTTTTCACATTCACAGAGCTGGGGTGGGCATGGCCTGCGTATGACGCATCCAGCCCGCGGGCCATCAGTTTGACACCCCTAATATAAGCAATATAGACGGGATATGGGATCAATACGTAGCCAGGCATGGCATAAAAGAGCTATCTATGTAGATATGTTTGATTCATTTGCCAGGTAACAGTCATAGTTTATACAGTCTATCTATCTCATATAACTAAAATATGTATACTGTTAATTATTAATTAGATCAGTTCAAATTGCCTACCACTTGTATTCTGGTTTATAATTGGTTTGTATTTGGTTTATATTAAAAAAATAAGGCTACAGTCTCATTAAAGACAATGAGATTCCACCCATGCAAATGAACTAGTTGAAGTTCACTACCTTATTGGAACAAAACCATTGTTATGAAGATGTTTGTCTCTAAGCACATTTCTTAAACAGGATTTCTAGATATTTAGTGTCAATATGAGAAGCTTTTATAGTGCTTTCATTCCAGCATTCCAACTGTTGAGTTAATAATCTGATATTCATGAGCCTTTTCTATATCTTGAAAATTGCATCTGAACAGGTTATAAAGTAATCTAGCTTGTTTTACCAATGGTAAATTCAACTATCCTACAACAACATAATGCCATCCTTTGTTGTAACCTTGGCAACAAAAAAGAAAACTTACATGGATTCTTATGTTATTTCTTTATATACATCAGTTCCGATCCTTAAAATGTCATAAAATACAACAAATCATATTAATTATGATCTCCAAAACGGATCTTTTTTAAATGCCCATAAACACAAGCTTATTTTGTTATCACCAACAACAGTATTCACACCTCCATACCTCTAATTTAACAACAATAGCATTTCACTTTCTTAAAATAGTCTTTTTGATCACACAGACTCTAAAAATACATACTTTCACAGAAAACAATTATATTCTAGAGAAATAATATCCCCAAATCCTTATGATTTGCATTATTTTATCTGTTATATTTTCCTGTATGTTGGAACTATTGAGTCTGTCCTCTGCACCTCTATAATTGTCTAGTTCGGATAACTAGAACTACAGAAAAAACAATTACTACCAACCTGCCTTCCATTGAGGACCTGTATACTGCATGAGTCAAAAAAAGGGCTGTGAAAATATTTACAGACCCCTCGCATCCTGGACATAAATTGTTTCAACTCCTACCCTCAAAACGACGCTATAGTGCACTGCACACCAGAACAACTAGACACAAGAACAGTTTTTTCCCGAACACCATCACTCTGCTAAACAAATAATTCCCTCAACACTCTCAAACTATTCATATTTGGCTGCATTACTATTGCTATTGGTCTTCTCATCATTCCTGTCGCCCATCTCCTCCCACTTGTGACTGCATGACTGTAACTTTGTTGCTTGTATACTTGCGATTTATATTGATATTGATTGTTTTCTAGTATGATTTGATTGCTTATTGTACCGTATGACTGTCACTGAGTGTTGTGCCTTGTGATTCTTGATGAGTGTATCTTGTCTTTTTATGTACGCTGAGAGCATATGCACCAAAAACAAATTCCTTGTGTGTCCAATCACACTATAAAGAATTCTATTCTATTCTATTCTATTCTATTCTATTCTATTCTATTCTATTCTATTCTATTCTATTCTATTCTATTCTATTCTTTCCAAGGATCAGTGGGTCACCTTAAAGATACCATTCTGTATCAATTGTCCAGAGGGTTATTGAATTCACCCAGGAATATTTACACTGAAACCCCAAAATAGCAATTATAACATCCATGTCTCTATTTTTTCAAGTTGAACTCTATTTTGAGTGACAACATGAACATGTGGTTTTCTTGTCCACAATATGAATATGGTTCATTGCCTTCTTCCAGGATGTTTTTTCAACATACCAGTCTAACTACAGCCATGGGATTTCTTCATGGTCTTCCAAAAAGTAATAGACAGATTTGACCCTGCTTTGTTTTTCAAGTTCAGTATTTAGACTCAATATTCCACATTATTTTTTTTAGGTAATGATCTCTACACTCAAAATTTGTTCCCTATTTCTTAAAGGGCAGTTTTATTAGCTCCTCTCATTCAAGTAATAATATACAGTATACTGCTTTAACCAGCATATACCCATGTAAAAGTCATGTATCTTTTACAATATAGTTTATAAATAATATAAACCTTTGAAATATGAATTTAGTGCTTAGATTAAACAAAACTGTATTCCTCCACCTGTTTCTTCCTCTATCCAAAACTGTCAGTAATTTATAATCCCCCAATACACTCACTTTCTGACACTTAATTTTCTTTGCTATTAACTTCATGCTAAGGTGATTGATTGCTGGTCTTACAATCTCTCTCTCTCTCTCTCTCTCTCTCTCTCTCTCTCTCTCTCTCTCTCTCTCTCACACACACACACACACACACACACACACACACACACACACACACTAACATGCACATTATATTTTCTCATCACATTTACATTTCTAATTTTCACTCTGCTGAAATAAATGTCTGAATTAAATAAAGTATACCAAGGGTAATACAATAGAAGAGAACATACATAGCTCATGAGCTATGGAGTCCTTGGTGCTCTCTAAAGCTCAGAGAGGACTCAAAATGTAAACAGGCAAGTACTTTTCACATAGCAAATAATTCAGTAAACATGCAACCAAACCAATTCATTACAAATGCTGTGGAGAGTACTCATGAAATTTGAGGAGCTTTTATGCATCTTACACACCACTTTTTAATGATTATGTTTTCCACCATTTGCAACTAGATAAATAACTAGCAAAGTGCTCATTTCATATTGCTATCAGTTCTGGAATGACTGGCTAAGAGAGAGCTTTAAAATGATACATTATTTATCCACATATCAACCTTGGAAATAATGTCCCTTCCTTTTGTAGATTTGTGTTGTTTTGTTCTTACAGTGAAAAGAAACTTCGTAGTTTTATCATAGTTTTATATCCATATTTCTATCAATTCTTCCTTGCTTTTGTGTAAAAGAAGAAAGAGCTTGAAAGGAATTTTACATCTATAGGCTGATGCTTACCTTATTAAATATATTTAAGGGACATGATTTCATGGTTGAAATGCATCTAAAGTTCTTTGCAATAACCTGTGGTGGAGAGGCAAAGCCAGAAGTCAAATAATTCAACACTGGAATAGAGAAGGGCTTGCTTTGGATTTGAATGGAAACTGCCAAAGAACTGGCCAGGCCAATCCTAGGTGAAGGCAGGGCTGGAGCAGGAAAAACTATGCAGGGACTTGGAATGGGAATAAGTGGCAGAATCTGAAATACAATAAGAAGCTGTTCTTTGGCTTTTGAGACTCAGCTGAGGAGAAAGTCAAAATAGAAATCAAAGCAATCAAATCAATAAAGCATGATAGCTCAGGAATGGATCTACATTTCCACAACTGAGCGATCATAAAGTTGAAAACGACATTTTTTTTATTCTATTTTCATACTCTCATTCAATAATAAATTGAATTTGAAACTGAATTTTGATCACCTCCACTACAGTAGCCCTCAACATTTCTAAACAAGTCCCTCCAGACGATGATAAAAGGCCTTAAAAACGAATTCAATATCCTGTTCATTGAACTGCCCAATTCCAACAGTAGTAAAACTCCTATACTTGCGCTCCATGAAAAAGTTGCCACTTCTCTGCTATCAACAATATTCAAAGCATATTGTATATATTTGTCAAGCAAAAGAGAGATAGAGAGTAGATACATATGTTATTGTGTTGAGCCTCTGTTTCTCTCTTTGCTTAATTATCCTGAGGGGAAAAAAGATCATAACATCTCTTAATGACCACTTTGCTTAGCAATGAATTCTCTTGTTCCTATTGTGGCACCTAAATCCAGGACTACCTGTATGGGAACGTTGGAGAAGAGAGAAAAAGAGGAGATAATGGCTTTCTTGAGTCCCGAGGCTGGAAAGCAGAACGAGGCAAGAGTTTATTGCATACTATATAATTTCCTTGCTATATAAGCAAGGAAAATCAAGATGAACCGTAGTTTTACACCAATTGTGCAACTGATTCAAGAGTGACTTGAAGAAATAAGATTGAGTTTCCTGATTAGGTTACTTTATGGTGCTTTAGCATGATTAGGTTCCAGCAAATGCTAAGAAATGTCTTCCATGCATTCAGATGCTGATAGGTAAAACAACAGCAAAACCAAGAGTGAAACAAACAATGAGGAATCCTACAGTAGTAATGCAACCTCCCTCTCCCACAAAAACCTCCAGTTTTGCTCTAGTTTCAGTTAAAGTAGCACTAAAGCAGGAAAAAACCAAATGCTGCTTCAACCTTCAAAACAAACTACTGTAGTGGGTGCAGTATAGGTCAAGACCTGATCCAGGAGCACTGCAAGGGATGAACTCTTACTCTGATTGAAGCTCTGAAACTGTATACTGAGTTGCTGATATGCTAATAAGTCAGGTAAACACACGAAACAGCTATTCCCCAAACTGACACAGTGGAAATGAATTAGTAAGTGATCTGCCTGAATTAAACATTAAGATTCGTTGTCCAAATTCATGCTAGTGTTTAGACATTAATAATTTGCTAATTCGATCACAGTAAATTAATAACTTTTGTAAGGTTCACTTCAGTACAATTGAGGATGAAGGCCTTTCATGGATATTTTTTAAACATCTTCTAAGTGTAAAACATTGAAAGATGCTCCTTTTGAGTGAATGTCAAGAGTCTTATTTTGTGGAATTTATTTAATAACTCAATGACTTTCCAGACTAAACTAAGCCTAAATTATGTAATTTCAGGTGCAGGATCTGAATTTTTAATGCAGTTCAAAAAAGACAGGAAAAAGGAAGAACTGGACAAGAAACTAGAATGCTTAGTTATGGTGGAGGTGTAGACAGTAAAGATGGGGAAATAAAATGCCTTCCAGATATTTTCTTCCAAAATCTCATACAATTGATCTTGCTGACTGGAGCTAGTAAAAATCCCAAATATCTAGAGGGCATGAAGTTACTTCCTAAATAAAACTTCCTACACACACAAAAAGACTTGTGCTAATTTTCAATACTGCAAAAAACTGTTCTTTTCATGAACTGTTATATAACCTGTAGTACAACAAGAAAAAACTCAACAAATCAAAAATGGACCTAAAGAGACTGTAGAACTGATTATTTCATGGAGACAAGTCTATTTTCCTCCCACTGGTTCATAAGAACATAGAACACTTTAAAAACAAAACAAAATCCTCCAATACAAAACCTACCCTCCAACCAGACATAAAATATGCTCCCAAATGTTTTCCAATCCCTCACCCCATCCCATTTCCAAGATTGGCTTCCTGATGTTAAACCAATCAATTGAAAAAATGCTGTAATAATTTATAGGCCTGTGCAAAAGAGGCTTTTTCAAGTATTTAAGGATGTATTATTTTCAAATTTAGCATTAGCATTAGATCTTACCTTAGTCCTATACTACGTAGCATATCTAGCAGCAAGGGATTTCCAGTATTTTTGGTTTGGGGGCGAGTACATCAGCACCTTCCCATATGATGTTTAAAGTCTTTAAGTCATCTATGAATGTTCTTTACCATTTATTTCAAGGACGCCTTCTTGGTCATTTGGCATCGGGGGATCCAAATCATTACCCTCTTGGGAATTCAATTATTTCCCTTATGGAGAATATTGTTTGTTTGTTTATTCATCTCAGAAGCATCACAATTAAAATAAGTACGGAGTATATGATCTGCAAGGTGGAATCTTCTGCATGCGACTATGTTATGTAATTTGCAGGAAAAGCTCTTGGGGGGCACTTCTTCATTAGTAACATGGTCAAAATAGTGAATCTTTAGGATTCGACAAAGGTATCATTGTTGGAAGATGTCCAATTCTTGCTAATACTCACTGACTCCTTCCAGGTCTCACTGGCATAAAAAGTTATTGGGATCACTATAGGCAACTATAGTAAGGCAAGCAAACAAAATTTAAGTTTCAGTGCTATAGGTGAGAAGGACCAGATTTTATTCATCCTCTGTTGCTTTTCCATTGCAGCATTTGACGTCTGTCACTGCATCTCCATTTTGTGCAATTACACTACCCAAGTAGTTTCAGACTTATTTCCAAAGAGACTGCTCCAGAAGTTGATCCCACCTTTGTCTCTGCAAGTCTGTAAGAAGATGCAGCTGCTTTAACAAGGCCAAAATTTTGTTTTCCCCTCAAAATCCAAATCAGCTCTTTTGAAAATTTCTGTAGCCCTGAGAGTTTCAACATGCTTAACGTTTTGCCTTACAAGAGAAAGTTCTTACACTGGATTTGTATCTGAAATACAGGTAGTTCTTGACTGACAACAGTTCATTTAGTGACCATTCAAAGTTACGGCAGCAATGAAAAAAGTGACACTAACGACCATTACAGCCTCCCCATGATTACATGATCAAAATTCAGATGCTTGGCAACTGGTTCATAATTATGACAGTTGCAGGGTCCCAGGGTCATGTGATCACATTTTGCAACCTTTGGACAAGCAAAGTCTACGGGGAAGCTAGAGTCACTTAACAACCATGTTACTATCTTAACAATTGCAATGATTCACTTAACAATGGTAGCAAGAAAAATCGTAAAATGGGGCAAACTCACTTAGCAAATGTTTTACTTAGTAACATAAATTTTGGGATTAATTGTGGTCGTAACTCGAGGACTACCTGTATTTAAGAAAAAGAAAGATGTGATTGAAAGGATGTACAGTATTCAACATAAAGAAACTATCTGAACTTTTTCCCATGTCCGACCTACCCAAGTCCCTTGACACACAGGTTCCTCTTTCTCCCCAGGGTATTGAAACATATATTGCATTGGTCTTTGCATTGCTTAGATTGCTCTTCTTTTCAAATAACCAGATAGAAATGGCTCAATGAGCAGGGAGATTCTGTTAGGTGTAACAAATCAAATTTGTTTGTTCTATTAGTCCTTTTCAATACTGAAATAAGTTTTTGAAAGGAATGACTATAAATCAGATTTAGTATCACTGAACAGAATAAAGGAAGTTGTTGAGTTTACAAGGGGGGGAACTATTTTAATATTGATTGAAAGGACCTCCTATACAAGCTTCCTCCATCTATATTCCTTACTACTCATTAATTTCATAAAGTGAACGGATATGTTAAACACTTTTGAAATGGTTCACCTAATCTGGCCTTTCCCCAAGGGATACTCCGTAGCTCATTCAGTTTGTAAACTAATTCTGATCTAAAAACACATACCCTAAGTCTTACAGGAGAATCTGAAGTTTTTAAAATTGAGACCAATATTCAGAAACATAGAATACATAATACAAAAAGGGGTACCTTTTGCAATTTAGTCAGTAATCTTACCTTGAATAAAACTGTCATTATTAGTGTAATGAAGTGGTTAATGTGTCAGACCAGAATCAGAGACAGCTAGGATGAAATATAATTTATTGTCTGCGATTATTTTGCAGCTTAACTTACCTCAAAGGGCTATTGTAAAGATAATTTTCATGGCAGAGGGATCAACATGGTTGCAACCTGACCTGCAGAATATAGTAGAAATACATGACATGGGAAAACTTGTTATTGCTTAAATTTAGCATTAATTTAAGGAAATTGCAATTTGATTCAATTACAATGTGTTTATTTATGGCATAAGTCATCATCTTTGCTAAGATTATAAGGATGATTACTACTACTAGAAGTATTTCTACATTTGAAGTTTAAAATTATAGATATTACGGAATATACATTTAATATCAATGCTTACCATTTTCCTTTCTTCTTTATACTGTAGTATAGAACTATCCTCTTTTCCTTGGAATGCTATGATTTTTTTAAAAAAATCCATCTGCTGTGTCATAATTATTTTGGAATTTTGTGGCATAATTATTTTGGCATTTTATTTATGTAGTTCTGAGCTTGGTGGTTTTCTTGTGGATATTTCATTACCAAGCTAGGTAACATAATCAGTGGATTGATGATGTTACCTAGTTTGGTAATGAAACATCTGTCAAAAAACTAACAAGCTCAGAGAGCACCAAAGATCTCACAGTTCAATTTTTAGCTACAAATATTCTCTTCTAGTTAGAATCTCTTAGAGCTAGATGCAGTAAAGAATAAAATCCATAACAAAATCAGGTGGTAAAATCTGGTCTTCAAGATAGCAGCATACCCCATATATTGCAAACAAAATCAATTTGCTAGCCAGAAGTCAGAAAAGATTTGGCAAAACAATGTCAGAGTAGATACAAAAGTCAGAATCCAGGAAGCATCCAAAAGAAAGCTAAAGGAAAAAAGAACAAATCCCCAATGTACTAGGTTGAATTAGCTCTGAAGGAATGTTTCAGTTCAACAAAACTAGTCAAATCAAACATCAAAGCACATTTGCAAATCTAAGTGAGGATCTATCAAGCCCCTAACAACAGAATATAATCCAGAAAGACAGATTCACAGTGAGTCTCATGAGTTAGACCTCTTGTCAAGAGGATAAGGGATTAACATACAGAATCCTGGAAACTGATCTGTAGTGTTCATTGATCAGTGAATTCATTAGACAGTTGAATTTATGTTCTCCCAGAGTGCAGGACCAGAGTTAACTTTCTTTTTCTCAGATATGGCTGGCCCTGAAATATATTCACTGTTGGTAATGTTTTGAGAAACTCCCATTTTCCCCAGCCATAGAAATCACTATTACAGAAACCATTTCAAAGCAATAAATCAAATAAGAGACTTGGTAGTACAGGAGTTTAAGGCACCCTGTTATTAAGCTGGTTATTAAGACCAGCTGCCTGCAATTACTGCAGGGTTCGAATCTCGCCAAGGCTCAAGGTTGACTCAGCCTTCCATCCTTTCTAAGGTAGGTGAAATGAGGACCCAGTTTGTGGGGGCAATAAGCTGACTTTGTATAAATATACAAAAGGATGAAGGCTATTGCTGAGCACTTTGTAAGCCGCCCTGAGTCTTCGGAGAAGGGCGGCATATAAATCAAATTAAAAAAAAAAAAATCAGGTGACTTTATCGATGTTCAGACAGCTTTGTTAATTCAGTGATATTTTTTTCCTGTAGCTTGTGATATTATCCACAAGACAGAGGGGGGTGGGGTTGAGTAGTATAATGGTTTTTTGACATTGACTGTGAGCAATTGGCTAATAACTTATAAGATCATTAAGAGTCGATAAGGCTATAAAAATCATGTAGAATGGACGAAGAGGAGGAGTGGCAAAAAATAATTTCCTCAGTCTACAAAGACCAGCTCCATAAATTGTATTGTATATTAAAAATAAATTACACTATCTTAAAACAATTCCATATAAATTCTAATGCATCTAGAAAAAGGTGAGAAGTCGTGATATTGCAAAACTTAGAAAGCAAAATCTATGATTTTGCTTTCTAAGTTAATATGAATGATCAAATATAATAACTAAACTAGTCCTGGAAGTTCATTTCACTAAGTTATGCTTCATGTGGTAGAAAACAAAAAGAAGCTGCACAGCAATCCAGATAATGAGCACCTGCAGAGTATACATAATAGCACAATGTAATTTGCTCTGCTTTTTAAAAAACAAATTTTAAGAGTGAATTTTAGAACTGCTAAGCACCAAATTTATCTTGCAAAATTGGCTGCCAGCTGAGTAGCTCAAGGCTACCCTTAAAATATGAGTTAGTAACAAGTTTGTTGATCTGCGTCCAAAACAAGTACCCAAGCATAGAAATGGAAGGAAATAGCCCTGAAATATTTTGAACCAGCTTATATTGAATTAAAGACGAAAAAGACATGAAGGAGAAAACAAGCAAATAATTTAAACTGAGGAAAACCCCAGGGATGTGACTTCAGTCTAGATAAAATTTATTATGGTTGATCACACAGTCAACCAGATATTTAAACTGGGTTTGCCATTTTTATTCACATATAGAGTCATTTCCAAAGATCATTGGAGCATATAAGATATCTTTTGCAATTTGCTGGTGGTGATTTGTTAATGCTGTTGGTTTTCAATTGATGCTCCAAATGTTTTGGAATTGTACTTAGGGTGCCTATTACTATTAGTACTATCTTTGCTTTTTCTTTGTTTTTTCTTCTTCTTTTTTTGCCACAGTCATACTACTACTTCTATTTGAAGGTCTTTATATGTTATGGGTTTTGCCAGTGCTTTCCAAAATCTTTCCTGATACCAAATCAGATTGGTTAGTCCATTTAACTCAATGTCACTTACATTGACTAGCTGCAGTTCGCTAAGATTCCAAAGAGAAATTTCTTAGGATATTGCTGGACTGGCAAATGAGAGAGGGGGGGCTTGCATGGAAAGCAGATGTTCTTTTACTGAAGTATGGATCCTTAGCTACAAAGTGAAGCACAAAAGAACCTTGGATGAGGCAGCCAATAGTTTTTTTTTTTTAAGCAACATTGCTAAAGTGGAAGTGATTAATGCTAAGATTTATGATTCCAGCAAAGATACTATAACATCTGATAATCTTTGAAAGATTAGTTTGGGTTCAGCTATGCATTTTATAAGACCAAAATTGAAGCAATACCTTTTGATGAGCATAAAACCTGAAGAGTTATTTTTAAAAAGTGTTTTTTTACTCATGGATGAAATGCATTTCTCAAGCCATTGTAATTTTTAATTCATATTGCATGCTTCCATTTATTTGTCAATGCCCTGGGCTAATGTGATTTTGAAGGTGTAAAACTTTCCCTCCATTCTCATTTTTTTTTAGTACATCTTAAACATTTTGCACAATTTGAAAGTTAATCTATGAAAGAGTAAAAGTTAAACCTTGTGGGGTATTGGTATTTAAATTGACATATAAAATAGCTGCCCAGCAATATATTTTCCCAGTTTCAGAATGTATTAATCCCCAACCATAAACTATCTACCAAGCCATTTCCACTGTATCATTCCTACCTTTTCTTTTGCAAAGCCTTTATAACACTCACTTTAATTATTTATTTAATCAGATAACTATCTCCTTGATTTATAGATATGGAAAATTTTCTCATCCCTCCATCCTCCTCACCCCAACCCCATAAAACTTTATCCCACTTAAGAGAAACCCAAGAGAAAATATTGATGAGTCTCAAAAGGAAAAGCTTGTTCCATATGCTCAGTCAGTTACATTGGTTTTCTAACATAGTAATTCTATAATTTTTGCTTTGTTTTATTTTATTATATACTTACTATACCTATTGGTTATTCAAGACTTGAAGGGGAAAACAACTCAAGAAGCTTGGGAAATTTTGAAAAGTGAGATTATAAAAGCCCAGTCTAGCACAATACCAATGAAGAAGAAAAATAACAGCTCTCAAAAGAAACCAGCATGGCTGCATAAAGAACTCTCTGACAAATTGAAAGACAAAAAGGACAAGTATAAAAAGTGGAAAGAGGGGCACATAACTAAGGCAGAATATCAGCAAATAGCCCGAGCCTGCAAAGATGAAATGAGGAAAACTAAGGCTCAGAATGAACAAAGGCTTGTGACAAAAGTAAAAAATAACAAAAAAAGCTTCTTCCAACATGTTAAAAACAAGAAAAAAGTCAAGGAAACAATTGGTCCATTGCTGCGAGAAAGTGGCAAGAAGGTGACAAGCAAGAGGGAGAAAACAGAACTATTTAACTCGTTTTTTGCATCTGTCTTTACACAAAGGGAAAAAACAATCCAATCTATCAAAAACAGCACCACAGAAAGCAGATTATGAATACAAGTTAAAATAGGGAAGAAAATGGTAAATGAGCATCTGTCTACCCTAGACAAGTTCAAATCACCAGGACCAGATGGACTACACCCCAAGATTCTGAAGGAACTGGCAGACGAGATCTCAGAACCACTAAACTATATCTTTCAAAGATTCTGGAGCACCAGAGGACTGGAAAAGAGCTGATGTAGTTCCCATCTTCAAAAAAGGAAAATAAATAAATCCAGGAAACTACAGACCTATCAGCCTGACCTCAATACCAGGGAAGATTCTGGAAAAGGTAATCAAGCAACGAATCAGCAAACACCTAGAAGCAAATAAAGTAATAACCAAAAGCCAACATGGGTTTGTCAAAAACAAATCATGCCAGACTAATCTTATTGCATTCGTTGACAAAGTGACAAAATTAGTGGACCAGAGGAATGCTGTCGATATAATTTACTTGGACTTCAGTAAGGCATTTGATAAAGTAGACCATAACCTACTACTAGATAAAATAGAAAAATGTGGGTTAAATAGCATCACCACCAGATGGATTTGTAACTGGTTGACCAACCACACTCAATGTGTAGTCCTCAATGGAACTGTATCTACATGGAGGGAAGTGTGCAGTGGAGTACCCCAAGGCTCTGTTTTAGGCCCAGTACTCTTCAACATCTTCATCAATGATTTGGATGGGGGAATAGATGGGGAACTCATCAAATTTGCAGACGACACCAAGCTAGCAGGAATAGCTCCAGAAGATAGGTTTAAGATACAGAAGGATCTTGACAGACTTGAACATTGGGTGCTATCTAACAAAAGGAAATTAAACAGTGAAAAAAGTAAGGTTCTACATTTAGGCAAGAAAAACAAAATGCACAGGTACAATTTATGTGGTACTTCACTCAATAGTAGTAAATTATTATTATTATTATTATTATTATTATTATTATTATTATTATTATTATTATTATTATTATTATTATTATTTTATTTCTATACTGCCCTTCTCCCGAAGGACTCAAGGTGGTGTACAGCCTATTTAAAAACACAAGACAAAAACAGCAATTAAAATTTAAAATGATTAAATAAATTTGGCTCAATTAAAACCCCAGAAATTTAAAATACCCCAATTTAAAACTATTATGTTGATAGCCCTGTCAGGGATCTTGGAATCCTAGTGGACAACCACTTAAATATGAGCCAGCAGTGTGCAGCAGCTGCCAAAAAAGCCAATACAGTTCTAGGCTGCATAAAGAGAGGGATAGAATCAAGATCACATGAAGTGTTAATACCACTTTATAATGCCTTGGTAAGGCCACACTTGGAATACTGCATCCAATTTGGTTGCCATGATTTTAAAAAGATGTTGAGACTCTAGAAAGAGTACAGAGAAGAGCAACAAAGATGATTAGGGGACTGGAGGCTAAAACATATGAAGAATAGTTTCAGGAACTGGTATGTCTAGTTTAATGAAAAGAAGGACTAGGGGAAACATAATAGCAGCATTTCAATATCTCAGGGGCTGCCACAAAGAAGAGGGAGTCAAGCTATTCTCCAGAGCATTTGAGGGCAGGACAAGAAGCAATGGATGGAAACTAATCAAGGAGAGAAGCAACTTAGAACTAAGGAGAAATTTCCTGACGGAACAATTAATCAGTTGTGAATGCCCCAACACTGAATGTTTTTAACAAGATGTTGGATAACCATTTGTTTGAAGTGGTGTAGGATTTCCTGCCTAGGCAGGGGGTTGGACTATAAGACCTCTAAGATCCCTTCCAACTCTGTTATTCTGTTATAAATGATGTAACCTTGAGGGAAACATATGAAGAAATATGAAAATGCCATAATAATACCAGTAAATAGAACCTGTGTTTTCTTCCTTTTGTCTATTTTATGATTAATGAAAACCAATAATATTTCATCCCTACAACCCATGTTCCCAGAGGCTGGGGGAGATGTGATAGCAATTGGCAAAGGCAAAAATGAAGAGTGATGATGAGATGAATGTTTAACACTAGATTTATGACATTATATTGCCTCAGAGAAAGATGTTTCACACATCTGTCAATAAAGATGTCACTAACATAACAGATAAGCTGACAAATTCTAAAAATATTCATTTGTCTAACAAAAAAAATCAATGCCCAAAACAAAAAAAAAAAAAGGTGCATGGGACGGCATATGGGAGTAAGATCTCATCTTTTGAAAATACCAAGACTTATTATAATTGATGAAACTGTCACAATCACAGTTAAATACCAAAGATATTTCAGAGTTCATTCTCTGAAGCTCTGGCTCCATTCCCCTAATTCACTAATAAGAAAGAAAAATCTCAAGATAAGCCTCTGAGTTTATATATTGACCTAAATGTGAACTATAGGATAAATAAAACATTAACATGCTTCATATCATAAATTCAAAACTAACAACAGGTTGATATATTATTTTTATTTTATTTATTTATTTTATTAAATTTATATACCGCCCTACTCCCGAAGGACTCAGGGCGGTGAACAGCCAAAAAATAAAACACATAGATTACAAAATTTAAAAGAACAATATAAAACCACATTAAATAAATTTGGCCCGGAAATTTATATAGTGGTTTCTAGATTCCTATCTAGATTCTTGGAAGATTTAATTAACATTGCTAAATTTTAATAGAAGTTGATGTAACTTGCCGTCCAAAATTATAAAGTGGAACTATTTAGAGTCTGAAAACCAAGAGACTTGAAACTTTCTAAAAAGGATGCTCGGTAAGAAGACTGAAACTAAAAATTAATGGTAACTTAGCACCAGCCTAGGAACTTATGGGCCAAGCAGAAGCTTTTGAAGGAAATGTCTGAGAAATCTGAACATATCCTTAAGAGGCTCAAGAGGGAATCTTTGAGAATAAGCTCCTAATTTGCATACATTGGCATTTTGTGTATGCAGCAAAATCTGAAGGATTCTATTGAAAGAGAGAGCAAGCTTCAGGGTTTTGCTTGTTTGTTTGTTTTTTCTTTCAATTTTTCACCTCATGTTCAATTACTTCAATTACTTTCCTTTCCTTCTCATAGTTTTTTGCCTTCGTCTTGAGAGCAGTAACTTACACCCAGCACTGTGCATTAAGATTACCTGTATCTGTATCTGAAAACGTGCTATTCTCAGTGTTCACAGAATATAAATTTGCACCTATGTCTCCCTCTTCAGTCAACAGAGGCATGAATATAATATAATTTATGTTATCTATGATTCAGCCTAAAACTTCTTCACTGTCAAGATTGACCCACCACAAGATCCATTTAATTTATTTATTTATTTATTTATTTATTGCGATTTATATGCCGCCTTTCTCCCTAGGGACTCAAGGCGGCTTACAAAATGACAGCTTCAATACAAATCACAATACAATACCAAATTAAAATCAGTAACCCAATTAAAAACGATTTAAAATTATACCAGTGTACCCCCAAACGGATCAGTTTAATTGGCGGAAGAGCCACGTCTTCAGCTCGCGATGGAAGGAAAGAAGGTCGGGGGCTGTCCTGAGCTCAGTGGGCAATCCATTCCAGAGGGTCGGGGCTCCCACAGAGAACGCCCTCCCCCTGGGGGTCGTCAGCCGACATTGTTTAGCCGATGGCACCCTGAGGAGGCCGACTCTGTGAGAGCGCACAGGACGATGGGAGAACGGCTGGAGATGGTCCTGCAAGTACCCCGGGCCTAAGCCATGAAGGGCTTTATAGGTGAGCACCAGCACCTTGAAACGTATCCGGAGTGCCACCGGCAGCCAGTGCAGCTCACGCAGGAGAGGTGTTACACGGGAGTATCTAGACGCCCCCGTAACTACCCGCGCGGCTGCATTTTGGACTAGCTGAAGCCTCCGGACACATCCCAAGGGCAGCCCCATGTAGAGGGTGTTACAGTAGTCCAACCTAGAGGTAACAAGGGCGTGAGTGACCGTGGCGAGGGCATCCCGGTCTAGGAACGGGCGCAACTGGCGCACAAGACGGACCTGTGCGAAGGCCCCCCTGGTTATGGCCGTCAGATGGTCATCTAAAGACAGCCGAGAATCCAGGAGGACACCCAAGTTGCGGACCCTGTCGGAGGGAGCAAGGATTTCACCTCCGATCATTAAGGATGGAACCTCCAGATCCCGGGATGCCGGCATCCACAGCCACTCAGTCTTGGAAGGGTTGAGTCTAAGCCTGTTCCTCCCCATCCAAACCCGCACCGCTTCCAGGCAGTGGGACATCACGGAAAGGGCATCCCTAGGGTGGTCAGGGGTGGAGATGTAAAGCTGGGTATCATCAGCATATTGATGATACCTCACCCCAAAACCACGGATGATCTCACCCAGCGGTTTCATATAGATATTAAAGAGCAGAGGGGAGAGAACCGATCCCTGAGGCACCCCACAAGTGAGAGGCCTCTGGGAGGATCCCTGACCCCCCGCCCAAACAGACTGCAGACGGCCCGAGAGATAGGAGGAGAACCACTGTAAAACAGTGCCTCCTAACCCTATCCCCCTGAGCCGCTGCAGCAGGATACCATGGTCGATGGTATCGAATGCCGCTGAGAGGTCAAGAAGGACCAGGATGGAGGAGCAACCCCCATCCCTGGCCCGCCAGAGATCATTTACTAGGGCGACCAATGCCGTTTCCGTGCTGTGGCCACGCCTGAAACCAGATTGGTAAGGATCCAGGTAGTCAGTTTCCTCCAGGAATTGAGGGAATTGCTGTGCCACCACGGACTCAACAACCTTCGCTAAAAAGCGAAGGTTGGAGACTGGACGGTAGTTGTTAAGTACGTCAGGATCCAGGTTAGGCTTCTTAAGGAGGGGTCGAACCACCGCCTCTTTAAGCGCAGCGGGAAAGACCCCTTCCTTTAGTGAAGCGTTGACAATAGCCTGGATCCAGTCTCCAGTCACCTCCCTGGCTGTCGAAACAAGCCAGGAGGGACAAGGGTCCAGTAAACATGTGGAAGACCCCAACCTACCCATAATCCTGTCCACGTCATCCAATGAAACAGGCTCAAACTCAACCCAGATGTCTCCACCGAGACTAGACCCTGTCACCTCAACGGACTCTGTCCAGTCGGAGTCCAACCCGGTCCGAATCTGAGTGATTTTATCTTGCAGAAACTGTGCAAAATCCTCAGCACAGCTGAGCTCCCTCGCTCCCTGATTAAGGAGGGAGCGGGTCACTCTAAACAGGGCTGCTGGGCGATTTTCTGCAGATGCAATCAGAGTGGCGAAATAGTTACGTTTTGCCACTTCCATCGCCACAAGATAAGACCTAATATGGGTTCTTAGTTGTGTTCGGTCGGACTCGGATCGGGAGGATCTCCAACCACCCTCCAGGCGTCTTTTCCGACACTTCATTTCCCTGAGCTCCACGGTAAACCAAGGAGCCACCCGGGATCTGCGTCGGATCAGAGGCCGCATAATTGGCAAGATGTAGACTAGAATAGAGTAGAGTAGAGAATAACAAAGTTGGAAGGGACCTTAGAGGTCTTCTAGTCCAACCCCCTGCTCAGGCAGGAAGCCCTATACTGTTTTAGACAAATGGCTGTCCAATCTCTTTTTTAAAATGTCCAATATTGGAGCATTCACAACTTCTGGAGACAAGCTGTTTCACGATTCACTGTTCTAACTGTCAGGAAATTTCTTCTTAGTTCTAGGTTGCTTCTCTCCTTAATTAAAGGTAAAGAATGCATGAGTCCTGAGATATCAAAAAAAATCACATATAAACTAATAGAAGATTAAAGAAAAATGACAGAATATTTTGTGCTGCACATGCAGCTTCTCATGACCAGGATTTATATCAAAATCAGCAAAAAGCTTTCCATCAGAAATCTTTTAGTCATGCAGATTGTCTTTCAAGCAGTCCCTTTCTTCATGTATGTCTGATGATAAGCGTCAAGCAGCATCAACCAAAAGTAAAAATCAAAGGCAATTTCAGAATTTTTTTCCTGTCGGCTCTCTTGTCAGGCAGCCTCATACCAGGTGGCAAATAGAAAGCATCTCAGGCTTTCTAAACTATCAGTTGTGATAATTAAGGCCCATTCTAGCTGATATGTGTACCAATGCCATAGAGTGGAATCATGAGCCAGGGAAATAAGTCTCCATGACAACTGGAGTAAATGTATTACTGAAATGGACTCCTATTCCATGTTTGGCAGAAGGATGGCATTGGCAACTTTTGTCTTTCTGCCTTTGATATAAGGTTGGGTGTTCTTTGTATAAGGTTTTGGTTATACATTCATCTTTAAGAGAGTGAGATTTATGTATTTGTGAATTAGTAAAAAGTAAAAAAAGGAACACAGATTATCAGAAAGATCTTATCGCATTTGATATACTGGTTTATTATTTATAAAACTTTTAAGGTCGCTATTCAGGATGGCATAGAGGATGAAAGACATAAACAGAAATTAAAAAATTAATAAATCCCTAAGATAATAATAAAAAAAAATCCTACCCAAAATATTAAGTGGCCTTTTGTTAATGATTTATAGCAGAGTAACAGAATAAGGGGTTGGAAGGGAATTTAGAGGTCTTCTAGTCCAGTGTCCTCCTCAGGAAGGAAACTCTATACCATTTCAGACAAATCCCTTAAAAACTCACAACTTCTGGAAGCAAGTCATATTGTACTGTTCTAACTGTCAGGAAATTTCTCCTTATTTCTAGGTTGGTTCTCTCCTTGATTAGTTTTCATCCATTGTTTCTTGTCCTGCCTTCAGGTGCTTTGGAAAATAGGTTGATCCCCTCTTTTTTTCTGACAGTCCCTTAGATATTGGAACATGGCTATCATGACATCATGACATACTCCTTCTTTTCATTAAACTACCATACTGCAACCATTATTCATATATTTTAGCCTCCAATCCCCTAATCATCTTTGTTGCTCTTTTCTGCATTTTTGCAATAATCTCAACATCTTTTTTTATATTCTGGAAAAACCAGCATTTTACACCATCATCCAGCTATCACTGTAGCAATAAATCATTAATAAGACAGGCTGTAACTCATCCTAGCAATGGCTGGGTGATGCTATAATATGCTATAAATCAACAGCCACAGAACCTTTACAAATCAGACACCATTGCAGTTCCCTAACAGCACAACAAGGATCATAACAAAACAAGTTCATGCTCAGAATTCTCTTAGGGATTACAGGTAGGCCTTGATTTATGACTAACTGATCTTGGAATTATGATAAGTCATCACAGATGTAAATTGAGGCACCCACGTGACAAGAAGTAATTTTCTAGACTTTTTCACAGCAAACACCATGGATATTAAAAGAACCCATTGATTCAATAGGAATATTTTGCCAAAAACCAGCAAAAAATTTCTGGAAATAACAAAATATTTTGCAAAGTGCAGTCAAGTGATGGCAGAACACTATGACTAGTTGTAAAGCTGTCCCACCCCCACATGCAGTCATCTGATTATGAAGGGGCAGTGCAACCATTTACAATGGTCATTTTAACTTTAAATGGTTGTAAAATAACTGGTCATTAAGTGAAGATTGTCTGTACAACACACCATTATCAATAGTATGCTCATTAACTAAACAGCTCTCCCCCTTATGCTACCAATCATTATTTGCAAAATTTAACATGCGAGTAAACAGGAGTAGACAGACAGACAGGTAAGATGTCCTCAAATTATTTAAAGTTCTGAGAATAAAGTCAGCATTTCACTTGAGCTTGGCAACATTCTTGTGATAGGTCAGAGTTCAAGTCAAATATGACACTGATAGTTTCAAATGGTCCTGAAAGAATTTGATTTTCATAAAGCATATTTGTCAGATCTTATTGTGGTAAGAATATGATGCTATTGGACTATCTGTACTACTCTAGATAGTGTGAATAATGTATTGCACAGAGAGAAAACTAACCCAACATTAAAATATGAAAGTTGTTTCAAAATCTAGATATCAATTTGATATTAATTCATGTGTAGAAGAAATCAGGTTTGACTAAATCAAATATCTAACTGAATGGGAAGCTCTGCAGTATATCTGAAAGGGATTCTGTGGATTTTAAAAGTGACTAAATCTAGTCCAGTTTAGCTACAGAATCTGCCTCTTTAATCATCTTGTATATCTGTACTTATTGAGTTCCAAATTCCGGTTATTGTTCTATAAATAGATTGGAAATTATGTTCTCCTGTGTTGAAGAAGATAAAATGATACACTGCATTTGCAATGATGATCAGTTGCTTTACCAGCCAAGGGCAAATAAGATTAAAAAGGAATTCCATATAAGAAGAGAATGGAATCGTGTATCTTCAGAAACTAATGAAGATAGATATGGAATAAAGTGTAGCTCCATACTGCCAGATAAGTATTCCAGCTTACTCGGGCTTGAGGCAGCTGTGTCGGGAAGACTTGGATAGTTAGGACACGAGTTTTCATTTGGTAAACATTTACGCAATTGATCTATATGTCTCCTCCAGATTTTACCATGCCTGATATCAACTGTGTATGACTTTGGACCGGTAATTCCTACAATGATTCCCTCTACCCATAAGGGCCCATTGGTGTAGCTTCTAGCAAAAACTAGTGATTCTACTTCGAAGTGTCTTAGTCCTCCCCCTTCCCTGGTGAAGCTATCGGAGGAATAATTAGGATGCAGTCTGTCTAGAACGCATCGTAGCTTTCAGCCCATTAAAAGTTCGGCCAGGCTGCGGCCCGAAGTGGGGCATGGGGTGGCATGCTGTACCGCTAAGAACTCATCTATTCTAGCCTGCCAGTCCCCTGCATCGAGTCGGGAGAGGGCTCCTTTGGCCGTTCTTACAAATCGTTCAACAAGGCCATTAGAAGCCGGATGAAAAGGAGCGGATAGTGCATGTCTTATGCCTAATTCAGCTAAGTAGCCTTCGAATTGAGTCACCGTGAATTGGGGCCCATTGTTGAATACCAGGGTGTCCGGCAGCCCGTGTGTTGCAAATAGTTTTCTGAGTACTTTTATTACGGCCTCAGAAGTGGTCGATGGCATTAAGGAAATTTCGAGCCACTTAGAATATGCATCTACAATAATTAGAAAGTTCTGGCCATGGAACGGGCCAGCGAAATCTATGTGAATCCTCCCCCACGGTCCCTTTGGTTTTTCCCATTCCCAAACGGGCGCTATGGGAGGATCTGGGCGGGGCTCCTGGCAGGACCTACACTTCCCCTCCCACTCAGTGACATCTTGGTCGAGATGTGGCCACCAAACATAGCTACGAGCTAGGCCTTTCATGCGAACAACCCCAGGGTGTCTCTCGTGCAGCATTTCTAGAACCCTGTGCCTTAACCGCGAAGGAATGACCACCCTGTCACCCCACAACGAGCAACCCCCCAACATTGACAGTTCATTTTTTTTGTACAATTGGAAGTCACCACCGTCCACCTTGGTAGGCCAACCTCTCGTTACCCAGCCCATTACTGTGCACAAAACAGAGTCTCTGGCAGAAACCCTCGCCACCTCGTTCGAAGAAATGGGGCCCAGGGAAACAATGTCAAGCAGTAAAACCGGGGTTTCCGGGGTCGGGTTGTCCAATAGTTCGGGCAAGGGACATCGGCTGAGGGCGTCAGCATGTCCTAAGCTTTTGCCCGGCCGGTGGAGCAGTCTGTATGAATATGCGGCCAAGAAAATGGACCATCTGGTCATCCAGGGGGACAGAGCCTCCGGGGTCAGTTTATTTCCAGCCAAAAGTCCCAAAAGGCTGGTGGTCTGTAATGAGTTCAAAGGTGCGGCCAAACAAATACTCGTGAAATTTTTTGACCCCCGCTACAGCCGCTAGTGCCTCCCTATCTAGCTGGCTATAGTTCCTTTCAGCACTAGATAGAGTGCGAGAGTAATAGGTGATGGGTGCCTCTAACCCATTCGGCAGTCTATGGCCTAAAACCGTGCCTACGCCAAAGGGGGAAGCGTCACAGACCAATACAAGAGGTAGTTCAGAATTGTACTGAATGAGGAAACTGTCCTCGGACAAAAGTCTCTTTACCGCATTGAAAGCGGTCGCTTCTCGCTTGCCCCAAACCCACGGAATGTTTTTTCCCAGGAGCCTGTGCAGAGGCTCCGCAATGGTGGCTTTGTGTTTCAAAAACATCGTATAGAAATTGAGAAGGCCCAGGAAGGCCTGCAGCTCGGATTTTGACTTGGGGGTGGGTGCGCCTTGGATGGCCCTCACTTTGCTTTCTGTGGGGTGAATGCCTGTGCCGTCGATTCTGTAGCCTAAGAACTCCACTGATGGCACTGCTATCCTGCATTTATTTCGTTTGAGTTTAAGTCCCGCTTCTCTGAATCTGGTTAGGACTTGTGTAACCCTTTGGCCCAACTGAACTTCATCTTGGCCACTAATCAAGACGTCGTTGAAATATGGGACGACACCTGGGAGGCCTTGTAGAAGGCGCTCCATAGTACTCTGAAAAAGTCCTGGGGCGATGCTGACCCCAAACTGAAGCCTGGTGCATTTAAAGGCACCTCTGTGAGTTACTATTGTCTGTGATTCTGCCGTAGCGTCATCTACTGGCAGTTGCTGGTACGCCTGCGCAAGGTCTAGTTTTGCGAATAGCTTGCCAGGGCCCAGGGAGTGTAGTAGATGGTGGACTATTGGAACCGGATAGGCGCTCTGCTGCAACGCCTTGTTAATCGAACACTTATAGTCAGCGCAAATTCTAATTGAGCCATCCAATTTGACTGGCGTAACTATTGGGGTTTCCCACTTAGCATGATCCATGGGAACTAGCACCCCTTGCTTAATGAGGTTGTCGAGCTCTGCATCAATTTTGGGCTTTAAAGCAAAGGGAACTTGCCTTGCTTTCAGTCTAATTGGCGCTACGTTGGGGTCTAAATTGAAAGATATAGGGGTCCCCACGTACTTGCCTAGAGTCTCTTCGAAAACGTCCCGAAACTTGTGGAGCAGGATTTCTTTAAGTGATGATCCGCTGATGCTGTGAACGCCCGTGAAGCCCATGCCGAGGGCCCGGAACCATTTCATGCCCAGTAGACTTGGTAGGGGCTTGCTAACGACGGTCAGGGGCAGCTCTTTCTGGAACTCGCCGTACGTGACCCGGAACGTGCCCACGCCTTCAACGGGAACTCGGTTTCCCTGATAGTCGAGTAGGCGGATTTTCTGCCGGGACAGCTGGTTCTTCTGAAGCTTGGGCAGGAGTGCCTTGAGTGTTGACCAGGACATGATCGATAACGTAGACCCGGTGTCGATCTCCATTTCGCACGATTTGCCATCGATTTCTACTTTCGTGTAGACTTTCTCGTCGTCGGTTGTGCTGGCTTGGCCGATTCTCGTGCTGTAGGTCTCCCGCTTTTGAGGTTCGCGCCATTTTCTCGCGCCGTCATCTTTGATTGGCTGTTTTGAACAAGCTGGTTCTGGTTGGTTGCGGTAGTCACGTGGCTTTCGACTACGCAGAAGTTGAGCTCTGCAAACTCGTGCTAGGTGGCCTTTTCTATCGCAATGCCTGCAAATGGCTTCTCTGTATTTACACGACTGTCTCTCGTGATCCCCGCCACAGCTAGGGCAGTTCTCGTGGCGGCGGCCTTGTTCGTTCGATTTCTTTTCTGTATGGAAGATGTCCTCGTCCAACTCTTCCTCTGTGCTGGTTCGCACCTCTTCTCTGTGGACGGGGGCTGTTTTCAGCCCATCTTTGCTTGAACTGGGACGCTGCAGCGCTTCCGACGCTTTCGTTGATGTCTCGTGTGCTCGGGCTTCGTCTAGCGCGCCGGCTAGCATTAGGTCTGGCTTGGCTAGAAGACGCCTTTGCAACCAGGTATCTCGAACCCCGTAAATCAGTTATTCAAGCAATGCGTCGTCTAAGTCTCTGTAGTCACTATGCGTTGCGGCTTTTCGAAGTGCGGCCACATAAGCACTGACCGGCTCTCCTTCTTTTTGAACTCTTTGCCGGAATTCGTAGCGCTGAACGAATTTGGACAGAACTGGAGCGTAGTGGGCTTTCAAGTTGGCCTGAAGGACGTCCCAGGAACCGTCTGGACTGGGGTTGGCTCGCAGAGGGATTCGGCCATCTCGAATACGTCTGGCCCGCAGTGGCTTAAGAACAGAGCCCTTTTTCTGTTCGCAGAGAGCCCTTGCATTTCACTCGCTTCCAGGGAGCACTCGAACCTGGTCAGATACGATCCCACTTTTCTCGGGTTGGGTCGAAGGGTTTTGGTGGAACGTAGGCAGACATGCCGTATCTCCGTGTTCGCTAGTCACCCTGGCTGAAACTCTAAGCTCTTTTTGAATTTCCTCTTGTGTCCTCTATCCCATCTTCGTTGCCAATGTTGTAGCGCGGGAATAACGAGAGGCACAAGCAGGCTAGTGACAACAGCTCTTTAATTCAGGGTGAAACTTCAGCAAAAACTCACAGGCAACAGTTCTCTTTATATACTTTCCAGAGGCGACCAAGAACCAATCAGGATTCACTATGCATTTGAATTTCCCGCACAAAATAGATACATACACAACACCATTCATTTGCAAAAATAGGAAAGGCAGGCAAGGAAGGAAGGAAGGAAGGAAGGAAGGAAGGAAGGAAGGAAGGAAGGAAGGAAGGAAGGAAGGAAGGAAGGAAGGAAGGAAGGAAGGAAGGAAGCTTTTAGTAACACATACACTAAATGGAAACTACTGCTTTACCATGCAAAATGTGGTTACACATATTCTATGATAGTTGCAGAAGACAGCACTGCAAATGTAAATGTCAATGATGGGACTAATATTATTTACCAAAAAGCCAATGTTAAGAGAAACATTTCTATTTATTATAGTTAACTTGTCTTTATTACTAACTTTAGCTAGTTTTGTTTTATAATGAAGTGGGTCCAGGTATACTTCAATTGTTCTTAGTACATTTAGAAATATTAACTTAAAAATTGAGTGGGTAGAAATATTTCACCAAAATATATTGAACAAGATCCAATCTAAGTTAGCTGCACTTTGTTCTGACTGGTACTAATGTAATGAAACATAACTACCTTTTCCCATTGAAATCAACATTTTAACTAAAGCTGTTTACCCCTAGTCTGTTTTCTCTTCCTTTATAAATCAAGCATATAATATCAGTCAAGAATTATGTATGCAGAAATTCTCTGAAAACTGGTTAATAAAGTTAAACCTTCACTGAAATGTCCTTTGATGTTGTTCTGCATAGTGAAGCAGTGTTGTTTCCAGGCATCACAGCAGAGCTATTGACTGCATAAAACCTATTATTTCTGCTGGTATAGTAAATGTGTTCGTTATCTCTATTGCTTTTTCATGTCACAACATCTAAAGGTAGGTGGGAATGGCCTTGTCTCCTGCTGTCACTTTTAACAGCCTGATCAATTAGGGAAGGACCTAGGTTTATTTCTCTGACCATTAAGCCACTGGGGGCTCTTCCCACTCTTGTGTGATCGTTCTCTAGGCAGAATATCTTCCCCTCATCCTTCAAACTCATTCCCACATACAATTACACCTTGGAACATTACACAGAGAGGTGCTGCCTAGGGAAGTCAGAAAAGAGGGAGAGTAGCCCACAGCTGCATAGTAGATAGCTCAGGTGGGACCTTCCCTATGTTATTGGGGTGTAAAGGTAACAGCAAATGTAGGGCTTGCAAGATTCTGTTAATATAATTTTACAATAAAATCGAATTAGTTTAACTGGCTGGGTTTCCTGATTGGTCTACTTGTCTTGCAAGTCTGATAGTTCATTCTCCTGCTGTCACCTTTATAGGCCAATAGAGATATCCCTCCTGAGCCTTTTACTCCACCCACTATGCACTATGCTCTTTATCTGACTGTTCCCTAGATGGCATCCTTCTCCCAGTCTCCCAATCTCTCAGTCTCCCACTCCCACATTCTATTATATAGCACCACCTTACTCCAATAATTAGTGTCAAGGAAATTCAACAAAGGAAGCAGGCAGCATTTCATATAGTTTCATGTTCCTGCAGTATTCTTGTATATTAATAGAGACCTCTGCTGATTAAAATAGATAATATTGGAATATTATTAACACCATGATTAACTCATTTAGATACCTCTGGATTTAGAAGAGGCAACATAACTGCAAAGTGCTATATCTATTGACAAGATCCATGCTAACATATGTTAGCTCTCAAATATATATAGACATAGACATAGGCATACACATAGACCTACACATACACATACACATACAGACAAGAGAGAGAGATCATACAGAGAGAGAGATGATGCAGAGAGAGAGAGGATACAGAGAAAGAGGAGAGAGAGACAGATGAGAGAGAGAGATGAGAGAGATGATACAGAGAGAGATGAGAGAGAGAGAGAGAGAGAGAGAGAGAGATGATACAGAGAGAGATGAGAGAGAGATGATACAGAGAGAGATGATACAGAGAGGGAGGGAGGGAGGGAGGGAGGGAGAGAGAGAGAGAGAGAGAGAGAGAGAGAGAGAGAGAGAGAGAGAGAGAGAGAGAGAGAGTATTCATGGTTAATATACAGTTAAGGCTGGATGCCTGTTATTGATTTAAGCCATGGAGTTGTGATGGAGAAATAGATGAATGAATGAAAGAGCACAGCATTTTTAAAACTGTACAGGAACCAGTCCACCAGAAAAACAATTGCCATATTGTTGCTCTAGGCATGTTTGACAAGCCAGACTCTGAATTGGAGAAACAGGATTTGAGAGCTTTTAATCTTATAGGAGCCAGTGAGCTCTTAAAAAAAATAGGGCATATTGGCATATTCAGTTTGAAAGAGATCTCAACCACCTGCTGTAGAGGCCCTTGAGCAGACTGAGTTGCCTGGCTTAGGACCTGTCCAGCAAAACATCTTTAGCCCTCGCAAATGCCAAGGTTCCAGTAAACAGGACAAAGATCTTCAATGAGGCTCCTTGAAAGACAGATAGATTGGTACCTTTAGTTCTAATTCCTGGCTCTTGCACTGAACTTTTGATTCTGAAATTGAATATATTTTTTTCCTGAACCTTTGTATTCCTGCAATGTGATTTTTTTTTTTGTCTAAGGCTGGCCTCTTGACCTATAAGTGCTGGCACAGAACAAATGCAAATGAAGCACATAGCATTGATTACTAACATGCATGGTAGAAAAAGGGGAACACTTGTCTTTCCAATGTAATATGTGATGAACAGACACTGAAAAATGTTACTGCAAAATATTTTGTATTTTTGAGATGCCTACTAGGTTTTAGGCCAATTGTTTTTTATAGAGTAATCCAGGAAGAATAGTTTGTTGCAGGTGATAACCTCTTCTACTTGTCTAAAACAGGTGAATGTACGTAGATAATGCCCACATAAAACTGGGTCTATTACAAATAAATTTCAAGCAACTTGTAAGCAAGGAATACAATGCAGTGCTGAACAGAGCAGATGTGACTACTGCAGATATTTGGAATATTAATTACCGAAAGAAAAAACACTGAAGCAGCTGTTAAATATGTAGAGTATTGGGTTTTGCCAAGAGCATGAAATCAAATTCTATAGATTAGTGCATGGTAATAAAAATGGCCTGCCTGGGAATTAGCATCAAACAGATATGACAAAATTGATTCTCCTTCTGTAACAGCTATGAAGAAGGTGTCTAATGCTTAGGCCAATGTAAAATAGTATTACTGAGTTCCGTTTTGAAGCCAAGAATGGTATTAGAACATTTTGGTAAATGCAAATGATACAAATTGAATCTTATCAGCGTAGAACTTACATGTTTATTTTTAAAAAAATTAGTATTGCTATAACTGGGGTTCCCTACCAGTTATGAATAGAATGCAGGATTCCTTTTCAAAATTCCTTTTCAAAATTCTCATTTGGGACATCAGGAGAACAAGAACAAGATCTTCTTCATTTGTGAGGATGGGATGCTGACTATTTTTTACAAAAATCTGCATCAGCATGTTAGCTAAGGAATTCTTCTTTTTTTATTGCATTTTCACCTGATCATTCATGGAAGCAAAAAGAGAGAGAGAGAGAGAGAGAGAGAGAGAGAGAGAGAGAGAGAGAGAGAGAGAGAGAGAGAATTCCCACTACCACGTATGCAAGTATACAAGTGAGGAGTTTATAAAAATTCAAGATCCCTTCTTAGCTGCAAACTAAGGAACTCTCTCCTGCCCTCATCATAATTTTTAAAAGCAGAAACATCCTTTCCTTGTTTTGCAAGGAATAAATATTTTTCAAACTACGGGGTGGGCTTGGTGTTTTATTTAACAATTCAGAGTTACCTTCATGAGTGGGGACCACAGAAAAACTATATTTGTTCAAAAGTAAAGTAAACACAATGGGACATATTTTACTTCCCATATATGCAATATCTTCTCCCGTTTTCACATGAAATCTTAAATTTGGTAGCAGGTTTCAGTAGTACTAAGAGAACTGGAAAAGTACATTTAATTCTGGTGTCTCAGGTTAGGTACCTCTATCTTAGTACCTATAGATACAGTTTAAATATACAATTTATATCTGTGGTGTTACTCACTACACTCATTTTTCAGGTCATGGTGAGTAGTTATTTTCTTGAATGACAGATTTGCAGCAGATAAACAATATGTTAATTGATTGGCTGCATGTGCACTGCAGAAAACCAATTCTTCCTAAATATTTCATGGCACTAATTCTTAATAGCTAGCATTATAGAGAGCGCCATCTCTATTTCTGGACATAGGTTTTCTTGACACAGATGTTTTTCCTCCTGCTATCCCTATAATGAATACTTCCCTTGTGTATGAGTGCACATACGATGTCAGTATGGAAATGATAAGGAGGGTTGCTAGGAAACTACAGCTTGTTGACATGAACCTTATCACATTTGGAAAGTAATTCATACAGAATTTTAAAATGACAGGTTTTCCAGACATTTGAACAGTCAAGTATGACTTGCTTAGTCTCTGCTGAAAATTTGAAACACATCATTTTTATTGTTGGCAGTAGTCTCTATTATCATACTGTTCTATATTCTATAAGAGCCATAGTGGCACAGTGATTAGAATGCAGTATTGTGACTCTGGTCACAGCCAGGAGTTCAATCCTGACGAGCTCAAGGTTGATTCAATCTTCCATCCTTCTGAGGTCAGTAAAATGAGGACCCAGATTGTTGGGGGCAACATACTGACATTTGTAAATGACTCAGAGAATGCTCTAAGCTTTTATATGGAGTGGTATGTAAATTTAAGTGCTATATTTGTACACCTGATATATGTGCACTTCTAAATTTACTAAAAGCCATTGATAAGCCTTAGCTCAACTGCAGTTCTAACACCCAAGACCCTCTGTGTGCAATATTCCCAATTTATAGCAGATATGGGTAGGCTATATATTTGGCTATATGTTAGCTAACTTCCAGAGTTGGGATCCAGTTATTAGTGTCATGATGTCACCTTTCCCTAGATTGATTTCAGAGTCCTAGTAGTAAAGAGATGTGCTTAAAGAATGAAGGGAAAACAATACAATATACACTTATGTAAAGAAGCTTATTTTAAATGAAACAAACAAGTCAATACACCAAAGAGATGCAACTGTTTCTGCAGTGAGCTTAATTTTACCTTGAGGTATCAGGGGCACAGTCCCAAAAGTAGGGGAAGGAGTTAGTCCTGAAACTGAATCTTCTTTCACTGCAATTGCATTTAATTGAACTATAATATTGATGTTTGTTTTTGAGATTGCACTACCCCAGCAGACTGGATATGCAAGGTCCTAGACTAACAAGTCCTGCTCCAGAAGCAAGTGACCTTTATGGCTAGGAGGGCTTTTGCACAGCTTCAGGTTGTGTGCCTGGATTGGGAGGTTCTGCTTACAGTCGTTCATGTTCTACTTTAGTCACTTCCAAATTGGTCTATCATAATGTGTTCTGTGTGTGCATGCCTTGAAGAGTATTCAAAAGCTACAGCTGGTGCAGAATGCAACAGCACGGGCAATTATGTGTGCTCCTAGGAATGCACATATTACACCTCTGCTCAGGAGTTGCATTGGTTGCCAGTTTGCTTCTGCATCTAAGTCAAGGTGGTGGTCTTAACCTTTAAAGTCCCTCAAGACCTGGTTATGCTATCCCAGGAGGAAACCAGAGACTTGTTTAGATGGCTCCACATTGGGGATGCACTCATTCTTTCTCCGCTAGGGGTTTGTACTTTTTTTTTTTAGTTTTATTTATTTTTATTTTAAGGTTGCTTTTATATTTTTAGAACTCTGTTTTCATATATGCATTGTTTTTATGTATTGTTCTATGCCACCCAGAGTCACTTCTCATAAGTGGGTAGCTACATAAGTTTGATTAATAAATAAATGAAGAACGCTGTGGTTGGATTGAATTGATGAAATCCTGAAAACATGAGCACAATTAAACAGTTAAAAGGCCAACATCGTATGGATGTGATGGAACCAAAATGATTTGCAATAATAGAATGAAGGAAGGTTGGAGAAGGCTGTCATATAAACTAGATGTTTATATTTCTGTTTTCCTACCTCATGTGTTTAATTTGTTTTTACTTATTCTTTTCTTACTTACTTTCTACATTTTGTTTAGCAACTACCACAGCTAGTGACTATTTGTAGCTCCGCAGTAATAAAAAAATCATTTTCCAACCAATGTCTGTGTTAATTACCATATTTTGTGCATATGACAACAATGCATGTTGGTGTGATAGTAACACTGCTGTAGCTATATGACAGAACTTTATCTGAATAAGATAGCAGCAACCTGTGATCTTCATAGGATCTTCCCTCTCCTTCTCCCTCCTTCCCTCTCTCTCTCTCTCTCCCTCTCCCTCCCTCCCTCTCTCTCTCTCTCTCACACACACACGTTTGCTTAGCAACCATTTTGATTAATGACCTGGTCATTTTAATTTGGTCATTAAACTAGGAATGGATGTTCATTATTTAACCTGAAAATGAATACCCTGATTATTTATGGATGTGCAAGGTATCTCATGTGCCATTTCTGCTGCTTTGAAGGATATTTGAATGTACTAAGTATACTAGGACTCAAATGCTCATTCTTGGCTGTCTTATAGGTCTCTTATGCCAGGCAGCATTGTAAAACCAGAAGCAACCAGCTTGTTATAATGTCAATTGTTGGGAGTGGATAGCAGTACAAAAAAACTGAACTCTAGTAGGTGGTCTATAGAAATTAGTTAGAATGCATCCCACATCCTCATTATGCTAACTGCAAATGAACAAAATTACTTTGAACTACAATGATTCTAAAAGAGTCGACATGGTAAGTTTTCAAAGCAGAGTTTCACTGCTAGCAAAGATATAACATACTGATATGCACCATATGGCCTGAGCAAAGATGAAGAGGCAGCAGGATTCTTGAAATGATCAAATGAACACTGTCAGCAGACTAAAATGAGATAGCTTATAAAAAGTTTTCCTCTCTTGTTTTAAACCTTAAAGTTGAAACCACCAGAGTTGGTTAAAAATTTTCTATAAGCCATGGTAAGTTTTTGCTAGGGGGAACAATTATTTTATGTTTTCTATATTGTTTTCTTTGGTTTGTTCTTGTATGGAGAACATTTAATGTTACGCCCTCACCTGAAATGGTATAACCTGGCCTTGTACCTTGAGGCCAGAACATCAGTTTGCACTCGTAAGAATGGTGGTATATGAATTACAGTTTTGTTTTTATAAACTCTCAGCATCAAGCTTCCATTCAAAAACCTTAAACTGATCATCATTAGAAATATTGTACTTGCATCTACTAGTTAATATGAATAGTGTTAAATTGAATTAATAGCTTAATTAATTTTAATAAATTCATGGAAATTTTCAACTTTAATCATTATTCTTTATTATGTGAAATATTGTGTGAGAATGTAGCATTGTTTATTTTTTCTCATGAAATATAAACATCTCTAAGCAAAATTAATTATTTGTGGCAAATAATGTATGGTTTTTGTTTCTAGGATTGTTTTAAGTAGCAAAGTTTGATTGAATTTGAAACATTCTTTCACAAAATACTGAAATCAAGAAAACATCTGGGTTTAAGACGCAAAAGGAATAATCAAACTGTTAAGGGAAGAATCTCAGGAAACATACAATTGAGGAAGAAGAAAGTGTGAGAAAGAAACTCAAGATAACCCTGTCTTGATTTTGCTTGGGGTAAAATGGAATAACTTTCAAGATTCTGTTATTCTACCCCCAAAAATAAAGAGCATTCCAGGAATCCCTGTTGGGTCTGTTTCTTGACCTGGTTTACCTTGATGGTATGACAGAGTCAGAAACTGAGAACTTGATCAGCAGGAGCAAGTAAGTGCAGATTCATAAGACCAGGGCCCAAATTCTTGCACTTTTTTGGTTTTTAATGGGCTGAATTTATTAGTATTATACAGAAAGTTTATTGTGTATTGTAGCCTGCCTAGAATTGTGAGAAAAGACAGTGTGCAAATGCTTATAAATAAAATAAAGCTAAGTAAATAAAATGGTTAAAAGATGTTCCAGGCACAGCAAAGTGAAACCCATCTCATTAAAGGACAAATGTCAGTCAAGATGTTCATCAATCATTTTGGCAGATAAAACATTTTGGGATAAAATAGGATGGCTGTTCTTTAAAAGCATCTCTGACATTTAAAGTCTTACTCGGTATTTTGAAGGTTTCCCCTTTTCCTAATAACATTTTGAAATAACCCCTGCTTTCTGCCTATTTGTAGTTCTGAAACATCAGAATCAGTTGTAACCTATGAAATTCTGTTTATAGACATGAAACTGAGAATTCTGTACATGCCCAAGTCCTTCCGGTTTTTGGAAAATGGGAATGGTATTTGCTCTCCTTCAGTCTTCTGGAGTTGTCCAGAATTATCAGAGTCTAACAGCTGTTCCACAAATTTGTCTGTTGGTTTACATTCCAGGTTACTGAAGTGACTATCTAATGCATGTACATTAGCTACAGACGAAGACAAAAGAGGAGTTAAGAAGTTCTGCCTTCTCATATTACCCTTTACCAAGTCAAGATTTCATTCTTGCAAAGAACCTACATGGTCTTGGCCTTTCCTTTTGTCTCTAGGAACCTTTGTTATTGTTGTTGTTATTATAGTTTTCAGGTCTAAAACATTCCCAGCTTTAATTTTGCTGACACAGTTCCTACAGTTTGAGGAAACAGCCTTATATTCTTCTTGGCTTATTCAATTGTCCTTCCATTCCTTATAAATATCTCTTTTTGTCTTCAGCATTTTGTTCATGCTAACCTTTTTAGATTTCTCCAGTTTCTGCTCTTCGTATATTTTGTTCAGATGTGACTCTTATACTCCCTCATTCTATAGGATTTCCCTTCATTCCTGATGCTTCTCTCTTTCAAAAATTCAACCCATAGGATCCAGCCTAACCTCCCTCAGAATTCATTAAAAACTACTATTCCAGGGTCTAATATGCAGAGCTCAGTTTCTCCTTCCCTAAATTCCTGACAGTTCCATAAATTTCTTCTTGACAGTTAGAACAAATAATGGAATGGCTTTCCTTCAAAAGCTGTGGGTGCTTCATCACTGGAGATTTTTAAGAAGAGATGGGTGTGGTCATTCAGCACATTTGAAAATAGGCAGGTATTTGTCTGAAATGGTTTAGGTTGAGCAGGGGGTTGATCAGAAGTTCTCCAACTTCTCTTCCTACTCTGTTATTCTATTAAATATTTCAGACTAAAATTTCAATTTCAAAGATCCCAGGATGACTTTCCTTATGATAACAGCTACCATTACTCCTTCAAACAATTCCTTTGTGCTGGAGAGGATTGGGTCCACAGTAGCAGACTTCCTTCTTCTGTCTTCCATCTTCTGACAAGTGAAGTTGCCAACAAAAGAAAATCTGTTAGACCTCTGACTCTTAGCAGATTTATATTTCCCACAAATGTCAAATCTCCCATTATCCCATTATTGTATGTGTCTCTGAAAGAATGGTCATTTGACACAGAAAGACCTCATCCATCTCCTTTATGTGCTTAGGTGGTCTAAAATAAACTCCCCTGGTGGCATCACTTTTCTTTATTCTTTTATTTTTACCCAAATATTTTTAACAGCATTTCCATGTTTTAATTCCTAGATTTCTGTGCAAGTATATATTGCCTTCTTTTATATAGTATAATATGCATACATTTTTCTATTGCACCTATTTCTTTTGCCTACTATGTTTTTAATACTATGTGACAAATGTAAGAGTCATTCTGTCAAGTTTTGTTTTGTCTTCCTGATTTAGGGACCCTAGTTTATGTTTGTGTTTAATTTTCATATTTCCACATTGGTATAGAAACAAGACACCTGAGATTTGATGGGCATACCTGCTAGGTTCATTGTTATAGTTTTTCCTCTGTGCTACTCTTGTAGTTTGTTGAAGAAAAGCCACTGAATATGTTTAGAGTGCCATCGTTATATTTATATCCTAAGTATAGTTTCTTGGAAATAGTTTCCACCAAAGGCAGTTTAATTCAATAGGATTGCAGCATAAATATGTACAATGTCCTCACTCTTTCCCTTATTCAGTTGTAGGTAAGTCAGGAGTGTTCCAAATTAATAGTGAAATAGACTTGAGAGATACCTATCCATTTTGAAATTACAAATCATACCCAACAGGCAGTGAATTAAGCCCTTCACACAATTTGTTACTTTCATCTCCTTTTGTCTGCAACCAGTGGGCTGATACCATTGTAGGCAGACACCCTTCCTAATCACCAAATAAGAGAACATTCAAATTCACGTTATTCCAGAAAGAGAGACCCAGGGAACACATTAGTAAAGGATAGCAAGAATATGATACTCAGAAATGTACTAGGCATTTGCTGCTCCATCGATAGTGATAGTGAGGAGTCAAGCTTCAGAGGCAGAGCATTCTCTGCATGTGGCAGAACTCTATGGTTTTTTAACTCAGTCACTGAGCAGACATAAAATTGAGGCAGGATTTTTCTTATAGACTTCAGTGTTTAAAACCAAGTCTAACCAACAATGAATAGAAATAATAAATAGTAGCAATTATTAACTTTCGTTAAGAGTAAAAATAGTAAAAATGCTGATGCTTAGCTTTGGTTGCATGCTTTATCAGTAGAAAGAAAAGTACGTAGCTCAATAATGATGGATTCGTTTTTTTAAATATTTGCTGTAATATATAGGAATAAAAAAAATGAAATAAAATAAAAATAAGAGTAAATGAGGTGAAAGAAAATCATAAAAATGAAATACCTAGCTGCAGAAAATATTTCAGTTTTTAAACACAGCATTAAATCTTGATCATATGGAATAATTGATCAAACCTTTCAATATATTACCACAGATCTAGTTCAATAACACATATAACTCCTCATTGTCTCCTTTATAAAACAGCATTGATGTTTTTTTGGTTTTTTTGGTTTTTTTTTTTTTTTTGCTATACTTTATCTCAAAGTATAAATTCAATCTTATGTCACTCAAAACATATTCACAGCTCTCAGCCATGTTACTCTTCCCAAAATCATTTTTATAGAACTATATGGTAAAGAAAAATGCAATAATAGGAGGACAAGCCCATATTATCTCCACTATTTTACACTTCCAGAAGAATCAAATTTTAAATATTCAGATTCAGATATCACCCATTACTATTGAAATTTAACCTGTCTCCTCTTTCTTTCCTTTTGCAGAAAGCCCGGTTAGCCAGGATTCGTGTAGCCAAAACAGGAAGTTCCCACGCCTACCTTCACAGTAAGCGCAACGGCCTTCTCAATGAAGCACTGGAGTTGACGGTATGTTGACTGGAATATGAGAATCTTTTAGAGCAAGGTTTAAGATAACTCCACTCCAACTTATCTTGTCATTTTTGTAGGTAGGCTTGAATTCTGCTTTAATCAGTTCTATAAAGGTAAAGGTTCCCCTCGCACATATGTGCTAGTCGTTCCCGACTCTAGGGGGTGGTGCTCATCTCCGTTTCAAAGCTGAAGAGCCAGCGCTATCCAAAGACATTTCCGTGGTCATGTGGCCGGCATGATTAAACACCAAAAGCGCATGGAACTCTGTTACCTTCCCACCAAAGGTGGTCCCTATTTTTCTTGTATTTACTTGTATTTTTTATGTGCTTTCGAACTGCTAGGTTGGCAGAAGCTGGGACAAGTAATGGGAGCTCACCCCATTACGTGGCACTGGGGATTCAAATCGCTGAACTGCTGACCTTTCAATTGACAAGCTCAGTGTTTTAGCCACTGAGCCACCACATCTCTAATCAGTTCTATAGTAGATGCTAAATATACATGTCTCTATATTTTAATAATATTAAATGAAGTTAATTGCTAAATTATGAAAATTAATATTAACAATAAAATCAGACTCAATTGACAAGTAATCACATCATGCAGGTTAACAAAACCATTATTTTCCAATGAAACATTTGGATGGTCATCAATCACCACTATGTTTTGTATGTTTGTTAATTATAGGCAAAGTCCATTGTTAGATCCATTTCTACATACCAAAATGCTTAAATTCCTTACACTACAAAGTTATCAGGTCAATAATTCTGCTACTTGGAATCTCTGAAAATTAATTTTCTTTTATAAGCACAAAAGACAGGATTTAGACTTAGATATTTAGCCTTGGCCACTGACATATTTCATCAGAATCCTAACATTCAACTGGCCTAAGCTAAATATAATAAAGTAGGATGGAAGTTAAGGGAAGCAAATTTCATCAGCAGCTTTTCCAATGTCTCTGAGGGGAAAAAAAGATTTCAATTTTGTTAGAAGCCCAGGAGAAGGCCTGCCAAAAATCATATTTAAGATTTCAATTTCACTAGAATTAATAACTAACTAGGTTGGGAATAAGGATGAATGCATTATATCTCTTCAATTTCAGAGATTTTTAGGGTTTTTTTCCTGAGGGCTTTTTAGAAACAAAGGATCATGATATTATTGTCAGAATACTACAACCCTGTGTTTTTCTGAATTATGGATTTTTCTCCCAATCTGGAATTTTTTTTTTTCCTCTAATAAAACACAACTACGGACTCAGTTTGCAAAGAATAAATTACCTTTAATAAATTGCAACAGGTTCAATTTACTAACTTTTAATAAAATATTCAAATGATAATGATTAAGGGCAATAAATTGATCAGTCTGACTAACTCTTTTTCCATCTTTCTTTGTTGGATTTCAGCTTTTTAGCAATAGCATTTAGACTTATATATCACTGCATAGTGATTTATAGTACTCTCTAAGTGGTTTACAAATCCAGTATATTGGCCCCAACAGCCTGGGTCCTTATTTTACCAACCTTGAAAGGATAGAAGGCTGAGTCAACCTTGAGCCAGTCAGAATTGAACTCCAGGCTGTGGGCAAAGTTAGCTTGCAATATTGCATTCTAACCACTGCACCACCAAGCTTCAATACACCACTATGGCTCCTTTTACCACCTTAATGAGTTAAAAATCATTAATTTATTTTTCTACTTGTTTCTACCTTTTGATTATGAAATAGTGATATTATAGTGGGACAAAGGTGTTGCATTAAATCTCATCATTTTGGGAGAGAAGCTGGTATTGGCTTATTTGACAAACTATTCCTTTCTCTTTTATGCCCAGGAATTCTGGAGATTACAGGTCAAAACAATTGGAGAGTAGAGGGAAAGGATGCTATTAAGTATAGCTGTTCAAAGCTCCAAAGGAGTATTTTGATTTAAAACCCCTTTATTGAATCAACCCATCAAAGCTGATTCACAAATTGAAGCAGGAACATGCTTCAAAGCAAAACAACCAAATCTAATCATGTGGTTCGAGAACATATCATAACTTTGAACTTATTTTATAGATTTTGTGGTTTTTCTTCTGCTTCAGAATTTGCAACAGTCAATACACATCAGGGTTATTCATAACTGTTACAGGCCTAGAATGTTCTAATAATCTCCAAAGCGTTCATTTTCTCCTGTGCTGAGCTTGCAGGTGTCTAGCATCCCATTATCTGAATGGTTAGATTTGCACTTTCCCAATATACAAAGTTGTAGCTTCACTTTTATGAAGAATACTGTGTTGTGGGTGTAGAGCAGTGTTTCTGACATGTTGTGAATAGCTAGCAAATAATTCTATTACCTTATCTCCTAGGCTGCCATAGCACTGTTGAGATGCAACACTAACATGATTTGAATTTTATTCATTCTCTTAGCCTGCAACTTCTTTTATGCTACAACCTTAAAATTTATTCTAACTTGTATAGATGGAATGATACATTTCTGTGCTGGTTTTGTCAGTGCAACTGGGAATTTACTTAAATTCTCTTAGCAGTCTAAATTTGAATTCAAAGATGTTCAATCTAGTATGTATGTTTGGGTCAGTTCCTACTTTTAAACTACGCAAAATTAGGGCAGGTTTAAGTCTCTTGACAATGAGAAATTGGATACCAAGTTAACACTTAAAGGTGCTGGCATAAATTTTATTTCATTTTAAGAATGGGATTGGCAAGATTATGAAGGCTACTTGTATCTCACTACTGTATAACTGAAAGGATAGTCATTCCAGGGGTGGGGGGCAAGACTGGCAAAACCATTTTTCCAAGGATTACCTCAGTTCCTGATGTCCAACTAAACTCTACTTATTTTGCTATTTAAGCCTATGGTTTAAGCCAGAGTCCCTTGGGAGTTGGGCGGCATAGAAATGCGACAAAATAAAATAAAAAAATAAAAAAAAATATGGTTCCTTATTTTGTTTTCTGGAACAACTCACTTTAGCTATATCTTCTGTATAATACTATAGCATGATTAAATATATATATATATATATATATATATATATATATATATATATATATATATATATATATATATATATACAATGAATATTTTGGAATATTCTTCCCTAAATGTTACTTTATCTTGAAATACTGAATGGTATTGAAACACTTGGAGAGATCACACAAGGAGAATAAGAATATTTTTGAGCTAGAAAAGTTATTCAAATAAAAGTAGAGAAAAGATCCAAAACAGTAATAGAAAACCCCATTGTTGGTCACAGGATATGTTTGTCAACAAATTGTTACAAATAACTCTTCTGGAAGAGTCTCCAAAACAGTACTTTCTTCTCATGTATCTTTTATTCTAAGTTGTAAATATGGATTCAAATTTGCAAACCGTTGTCATGTTAAACTCTATCTATTGTAGAAGTTGTGTTGTCTTCTGTTCACTAAGGGCATCACTGAAATGTACAAATAAACCAGGGGTGAAATGCTCCCGGTTCGGACCGGATCACCCAATCTGGTAGCGATGGCTGCGGATAGCAAAGAGACCAGAGAACTGGTAGCAAAAATCCCTGCACCCACCCCTCCCATGCCCAGCTGAGCCGCACGATCATCAGAGACTGTTTTTTTTTTTAAAGCATTTTTTCTACAACCTCTTCTGACGAAAAAATGCTTTTAAAAGTTAAAAAAAAGCCTCTGATGATCTTGCGGCTCAGCTGGGATCATCAGAGGCTTTTCAAAGCATTTTTTTCTGCAACCTCTTACATTTTTTAATACCTCTCTGCTGATCAGGCAACTCAGCTGGGATCATCAGAGAGGCTTTTTTAAAAAATCCCTCTCTGCCAATCAGACAACTCAGCTGGGATCGTCAGAGAGGTATTTTTTAAAAAGCCTCTCTGACGATCCCAGCTGAGTTGCCTGATCGGCAGAGGCTTTTCAAAGCATTAGAAAAAATGCTTTGAAAAGGTTTTTTTTTTAAAGTTGGCCACACCCACCCAGTCACATTACCACTCCACACACCAAGCCACGCCCACAGAACCGGTAGTAACAAATTTTACATTTCACCCCTGAAGTAAACCTTTGTGTACAAACAAACAAACAAAAAATACTTCTAATGTGCCCTCCAGGCCAAATGTGCATTGCTTATTATCTGATACCATGCCTTCTGATCTTATTAATAAAATTTATAATATCTGTGTGTAGGCAGAGCGAGGGGGAAGAACATGCATGATCAGACAAACAGACACACACAGAGAGACACATACTTACTGATGTATTACCATCAGAGACATCTATTTACATATTTTTAATATATTCTCTCTAGCTACATCAATGTTTATAGTGTAGGGACAATTAATTTATTAATTTTTTTTAATTCAGATTTCCAATCTTACTCTTGGTTGATTCTAATGGCCAAGCTAACAGCCATCATAATAAGAAAATATAAAGTTTATTTTCATGTAGAACTGCAAAAATGTAGTCATGAAGGATGAGTAGGAGAATAGAACTCCATTTAATAAAGTAATCATCAGAAATAGAATAGAATAGCAGCAAACGTTTTTCAAATTATTGCTGTCTACAGCTTTATTGCCCACTAAAACCAGGTGCCAGTTTTACTTAATGGGGAAAAAGCATTTAACAGTCACATGTAGTTTTTTCCCCCCTCAAATAATATGTCTTAGAAATCTTGCTATCAAGCATATTGCACCCTTTGGACACAGCACAGTGTTGTCGTGACTTGGCTCCTGCTCCCAATGCCAGCTCCAATGAGTTAATAAAAGTCTATGATTTAACTATGCAACCCCAGGGAAGATGCTGCAGGAATCTAAATCAGACTGCTTGATGTTTTTATAGCATCACAGTTTCTTGAAACAGATGTGCAGAACTTCCTGGAACTTGTTTCTGCTCTTTTCTTTTACCTGTAGTTTTCATAAATTCCTTCCATTAGTGAAATCCTGCCAGGCAAAGTATCATCAGTCTAAATACAGCCCCCTATACACAAATACACACAGCTAAAAAGAAATGGGAAAGCATGTTGCTGAAATGATGTTTTGTAAAACTGCAGGTATTTGGATATTATATTTCTGCTTTATATAAGTTAAAAACCAAATCATAGCATTCAATATTAGGAAATATACTAAGCTCATGAATAGAATAGAATAGAATAGAATAGAATAGAATAGAATAGAATAGAATAGAATAGAATAGAATAGAATAGAATAGAATAGAATAGAATAGAATAGCTGATATGTGTCTTCTGATTATGATTTATATAGAATACCTGATAGATAAATGTGATGCAATTCTGCTCTGTTTCTTATCACCACAAACATTATTACAAGCATTACATTTCCCTTTGTCTTGAACTGAACTGAGACTACAGACTGACCCACAGTAAATCTGCTAGCCTAACTCTTGAGTATTCCTGATTCAAATATAACCTCCTTAATAGAATCTCAGTTCTTCTTCCACTGTGCTTATCAAAATGCTTTTGCTTTCCCTCCAATACATTATGGCAGATATGGATTAGTAGATAATAGTAATACTACAGTTATCAGCTGCCCGAATTCAGGTTGCTGTCTATAAAAGCTTACATTCCTTCCTTGTTAGACAGTAAATATACAAATCAAGTTTATAAAGCTAATAGATCATAAAGCCCTTCTATGCTGCCCTCTGTTGCCAGATTTTCAAAAATTACTCATTTCAGAAGGAAATGGGAATGCAATTCTCCTAAGAATCTCAGTTCTCGGAAAAGATCTAAGGCCAACACTGCATTTAAACTACAGACCTAAACTGGCAGATTAGTGGAACTTTTTTTTTCTTGAGTAGATACATAACCCTGTATATGCATAGATAGAATATGGATCACATTTAGATCCTCAGTTTAGTTCCAGCAGCCATCTAGTGGATTGAGGCTGACTTAATGCTTTTTTGTTTTAAATTCTGTAGGTCATTGACTTAATGTACTTGATTGCATTGCCAAATTTATACTGTAAATTGCAGAATTTAAAGCCACAGTGAATGGCTCATCAAAATGTAAGCCTAACCCCTCTGAAGATATTACTGTGTCATTGCTATGTCCCCTTTGACTTTCAGATGCCACTGATAGTGCTGATGTGCTGCTACCAGTTCCGAAAAAGGCCTGTTCCTTCTCTTTACTGCGCCTGCAAACAACAGTGCCACCAGTTCATGGACTGCACTTAGCCTTATTAGACAGAAACCTGATGAAATCTCCTTTCTGATGGTGCTGACACTACATAACCATACTATCAAAAATTACCATTAAAAAGATACATTTAAAAAATGAGCTCTTAAATGACTAAAGCATAGATTGGATGAAGTGGCACCCTCCAGCTCCCTTTAATCAAATGCTGCCATTTAGTGGGGGCTAAGAAGTGTGCCTTTTCCATAGGAGACTGTGTCCTATGAAACACCCTTCCCTTGGGATCCCGCAGGCCCTCACTCTTTTAGGCTTCTAGAAAGCCATATAAATACAGTTAGTGCTCAACTTACAACCACAATTGAGCCCAAAATGTATGTTGCTAAGTGAGAAATTTGTTAAGTGAGTTTTGCTACATTTGCTACGACTTTTCTGGCCACATTTCTTAAGTGAATCACACTGCAGTTGTTAAGTTAGTAACACGGTTGTTAAGTGAATCTGGCTTCCCCATTGACTTTGCTTGTCAGAATGTGACTTTGCTTGTCACATGACCTTGGGACACTGCAATTGTCATAAATGTGAGTCAGTTGTCAAGCATCTGAATTTTGATCATGTGACCACGGGGATGCTGCAATGGTTGTTATTATGTGAACAATTTGGAAAAGTAAACTTCACAACATTTTGATCCAAATGGGTGAGACCTGAAAGTTAATAGATGTACCTTTGGATGAAGTTGAAAGAAAGATTGTTTAGCATTATATACATTCCTAAAATGTAAAAAAATATCCACCAGTACTGTATATGACAACTTATTTGAAAACATGCAGAAAAAGTGAGCTATTCTGATATCATATTGCCAGAATTCTTCAAAATGAGCAAGTATAGCAAGAGGGCCAAAATAAACCATGGAAACTTCTGTGATTTGTATAGTGTGATATTTAAAGCAGGACCTCTGGCTTTTTCCCATCACAACAACTCAGAAAAGAAAGTCAGGAATAAATCTTTTCTTTTAGCTTTGGCTTATTAAGGCATCCTTCTTTACATGTTATGCAAAAATAGAATAGAATAGAATAGAATAGAATAGAATAGAATAGAATAGAATAGAATAGAATAGAATAGAATAGAATAGAATAGAATAGAATAGAATAGAATAGAATAACAGAGTTGGAAGGGACCTTGGAGGTCTTCTAGTCCAACCCCCTGCTTAGGCAGGAACCCTATACCATAGGAGTAGCTCTTCCTGGTTGTAACATAAAAAGAGCTCTGCCAAATCAGATCAAAAGACAATAGGTTTATCTTAGCCTTTTTAGCCTGTCTTCTTCAACTGGAGAACAGATTGAAACTTAGTAGGATCAGATTCAGGAAACAACTAATGCCCTCCAGTTGGCAGCCTAGTTGTTCACCTCTGCACTCATGGTGCCTATACCCACTCCAACTGCTTCCTTTCCAACTATTTCATTCTTTGGTGTGTCTATGTGTGCACTGCTGTACTTTGAGAATGAAGCTAGAGAATCAGGGTTCAATGGAATAGCCTAACCAGAAAAGTATCTGGAGCTCAGCTATTTCTAATTGTTGCATAATTTAGATAATACCAGGGGTGGGTTCTAAATTTTTTTACTACCGGTTCTGTGGGTATGGCTTATTTTGTGGGTGTGACTTGATGGTCATGTGACAATTATCTAGGATTTAGCAGAGGTACTGGTCCACCAGGCTTTTAACTGCTTGCAGAGCTGTACCAATCTACTCATGTATTTTTGCAGGCACTGGTCTATCCATTTATTTTTGCAGGCACCGCTCTACTCATTTGTTTTCTTTTAACACTGATCAGCTGTAGGGCGGCCCTTTGAAGCCCCACAGCAAGAGTTTAAACAGTTTTTTTCCTTCTAGCCATCAGCTGGGACTCAGGAGGCAGCAATAGATTGGGGGTAGGGCCAAATAAAAGGTAAGAATAACATGGGGGTGGGGGGCGGGGGGGCAGAACCGGTTCAGTGACCTCATATTGTCACCGCTACCAGCTCAGCGGAACTGGGTGGAACTGGGAGGAACCCACCACTGAATAATACCTCTGTTAAAGAGCCATTGTCTCATCTTTAATATCATATTGTAACCAACTAGAAGCTTACAAACAGGATACAACAGAAATAACTTTATTCTCTTTCTGCTCTCCTATAGTTGCTATTTAAGATGTGCTCTTTGTGACCCAGGAAATAATATACTGATATCAAAACTATTCTTCCATGAACTGAGTCTTAATTCGTCTAAATTGATGGCTATCACTATACCTAATGGTGGCAATTTCCATATGTGATGTATAAAGACATAACTCCGTCAGTATTGAATTTTTCCATTGTATTAATTTTATTTATTTTTTTAAACAAAAGTCTAAAACAGGTTGCAAGCAGCCAAGCCAATGCAACTATATAAAGCTTGAAAGCTAAAATTATAAAAGAGGATAATTATAACAAGGGCAAGACAGAATCACAATATATGATGTAGCAGTATAACTTCTGAAGAAAAAAATATGTATCCACAATTGTCATACCACCATATCCAGTGGTGGGATTCAGCCAATTCGCACCACTTCGGGAGAACCGGTTGTTAACTTTCTGAGCAGTTTGGTGAACTGGTTGCTAGAAGAAATCATTAGGGCAGAGAACCGATTGTTAAATTATTTGAATCCCACCACTGACCATATCCCCATTCAGCCTCTCATCTTTGCTCTGTTAGAATTATGAAATATAAAATTTGGAGTCAATAACTGCAATTTATAGTTATGCCATAATAACAGAAATAATAATATTCATTATCATACAGTAAATGCATTTTTAATGATTCTCTAAGATATGTCCTTGTCAAACACCGATCCAAGTTAAAGGAGCTGTTTGGAGCGCATAATTACTGATTTAACATATTTAATGGTTTTTGAAAGTCCCAACTACTGAACACAAATAAAATTGATGGCAATGATTAAAGAAGACATGCTGTGAAATTGAGGTGAAGTTCAAGGTCAGGAAATTTAAATTAAATACACACACATACTTAGCCATGTCATTTCTAAAGCATAGCAACAAAAAAAGGGACACTAAAAATAATATATATATATATATCTGATTCTAGGCAAATCATGTCCTTGAATCACAAAATTAGTGATATGCACTGCCCATTCATTAGGGCATTTATTGTACCTCAAAGAATTTCAGCCACAGAGGTTAATTTGATGAGTATCCTTTAAATAGGTGATGTCCTCATTAGATCAGCATTACAGCTATATTCCAAAAAATGGGTCATTCACAGGAGTTAGAATGACCTTCTGCAATTTATTGCATTTAATTGAGTTGATGAAAATGTCTAGCAAATTTCATTTGCCATTTCTGAATATGCTGAAATAAATATAAGAAAAGGAAGTAATGCAATGTTATTGTTTTGCCAACTTACAAATTGTTTTCAGAAAATTCTTAAAACAAGGTAGATTTGTTCCAGACTTTGATTCCTTGATGCTCTAGGATTGCTTCAAAATACACTCTTCAAGGACTCTTTCAAGGAGGCACAAAAAGAAAACAAAATGGCCACCAATCACTAACTTAATCTAAATAATCCAGACTGCAGTTGTTATTTTCAGAAGAGGGCTATAGTTCAGATGATGGAACATGTGTTTTGCATGCAAAAATTCCAGATCAGATCCAGATACATAAACTCTAGTTGAGGTATGATTCAGTATAAGAAGCTTCTCATATCCCTAGGTTTCACTCCTAGTTTTAGGTAATAGTGTGCCAGTGAAATAACCCAGAAAGGACTCAGATAAAGCTATAGAACTATAGAGTTGTGAACATAGCCTTGCTTGGAACAAAATTCCATTTCCTTTGAGCTGACATGTGTTTCTTGAACCACAATAGGTAAATAACTGTAATAAGGCTGAATTATCATCAAGCAATCTGTAATGGGAGGTGCTTAATTATTGTCTTTAATTCAACCAGACAGCATCCATCTGTGCACATAAAAGTACAGATGGTAGGTATGGGACAAAAAACATAAGCTGCAACCCTATCAAGGACTTGTGCAAGGTAATGGCTATAAACAATATTATGCTGGGCATAATATTGTAAACACAAAATTGTACTGTTCACTTTATGGTGAATCAAATTAACGATGGCCTTGGAAATGCCTGTAAAGGATTTCCATTTGTTGCAAAACATTGCTCATGTACACATAGTCACCTCATGTGATCTGGGTGCTTGGCAATCTGATCACATCTAGCCCCCCCCAGCTGATCACCCCAAGCCCCCCCCCCCATTAATCAATGGTAATCATGTGATTACCATTCACAATCCTCTCTGCCAGCTTCCCTAAAAAGTCAGTACAGAAGTCAACAGGGAAGGTTGCAAGCTGCTATGCTCTTTTTTCCTCTCTGGAGGCTGATTGAAAGAGCTCCGTTCCAAAAGTTTTCAGCTCCAAACAAGCAGACCCAAAGCTGAAATCCTTTTTCAAGGAGCTGCCTGCTGTTGAATTTCAGATCTGTACCGATTTGCATGGACCTGAAATCCTTTGTGCCTGCACAGAACTGAAATCCTATCATCTCTCCCAAGTGAATGAGACAGGATACATATCTATATGAGCAAAATCTACTTTATTATAAGGCCACACTAACAGATAAGTGCAAGTCTGAAAGAACAAAACTTCCTGCCACCCTTTTAACTGCTTTATCAAGGCAGGTCCTTTCTAAATTTCTTTCTCTGACCATGAAGCCACTGGGGGGGTGGGGGGGTTGCCTCTGTTGTCTGGTTGTTTCCTATGCAGCATCTCTTCCTCTCTTTCCCCAAGGTAATTTCCACAGTCCATTACACTGTCAAAGGATTTCAACTTCATGCCTACTTGCACAAGCTGAATTCCTTTAGCAGGAAGCTGAAAATTCTACTTACATTTTGGAATAGAGTATTTTCAGCTCCTGAGTGGAGATGCAGGAGCACAGGTACCTCAAGGCGCCTCACACCCTTTATCTGGGACTTTGACTGGCAAGATTGCTTAGCGACTCCGTCTAGGAATGCCAAGATTGCTATCGCTGAATGAAGCCATCATGTGATCTCTTGCTTAACAACTGCTTTGCTCAATGACAGATATTCCAGTTCAAACTGTGGTCATATGTCAAGGATTGTGCCATGTCTTCATGTTGAATGCTAGGAAAATATAGCTTGCTTTCCAAGGACAAGCAGGAGATGCAATGACAGAGAAGAGATTCATTTTGATTCCCTACAAGGATGAAGTAGTAAGCATTCCTTTCTAAAATGATTACTTGGAAAGATCCTGTTTCCCTTCAGAAAGTGTTGAATATGAATCACTTGCACAGAGGTGTAAAATCCTTTTTTTCCTGACCATTAGATCTGCTTAAATGCTGATTATTGATAAAATGTCAGTATTTCCAGATAAATGAAGCCTCTTGTCATATGTGCAGAATTTAGAGAGCCATCACAATTTTTGTCCACATCTTCAATCACTATTTTACAAGTAGCTCAGATGTTCCATGCTGATAATAAAGCTGCGATGCAGCTGTGGCAAAAAAGGGGAGGTTGGGTTTCCATCCTCTCTTGTCTGTGCTGTAAATACAATAGAGTTTCTTTGTAGTTTTTTAAAATGTGTTTGTTACACTGATGTGTATTAACCTCTTCCCAAGATCTATTCGTTCTTACCAAGAACCATGCACCTGAATTAAATTGTACTTTGTATTGCAGCTGCAGATGTTATTGGTGTGTCAAAGAATGCAGAAGCAGAGCTAACCTAGACATATAGGAGTAGTTGCTTTGGTGGCACAATTGAGGAATGTAAGCCAGTCTCCTTGGTGACTTTGGACCTGTTTAGTGCAGCTTTCTAGAGAGAGACAATTTTTTAAAAAAGTTCTAAATTATATATTTAGCAGTGGTGAAATGTAAAATTTGTTACTACCGGTTCTGTGGGCGTGGCTTGGTGGGAGGGGGTAATATGACTGAGTGGGCGTGACCAACTTTTTTTTTTTTTTACTCTTAAAATCATTTTTTCTAAATGCTTTTAAAGCCTCTGACGATCCCAGCTGACTTGCCTGATCGGCAGAGGCTTTTTTTCCTTTTAAAAACATTTTTTCTATAACCTCTTCGGCTGAAGAGGTTGTAGAAAAAATGCTTTTAAAAGCCTCTGATGATCCCAGCTGAGCTGCGCGATCATCAGAGGCTTTTTTTTTTTTACTTTTAAAAGTAAATTTTTTCAGCCAAAGAGGTTGTAGAAAAAATGCTTTTAAAAATAAAAAAAAGCCTCTGATGATTATGCGGCTCAACTGGGCAATGGGGGTGGGCAGGAATTTTTGCTACCAGTTCTCCGAACTACCCGCCTCCATCGCTACCAGATCGGGCGATCCGGTCCGAACCAGGAGCATTTCACCCCTGATATTTAGGCAATTTTTAGATTGTCTGGTATGTTTCTGTTGATTCTATTAACCAGGAATAAAATCTTCTTGATTATGTTGTAGCAAAAGCAATCTGGACAGCTATTGCAGCACTTTACCATGGAATAAGATTCTCCCAGTCTGTTGTTCTGGTCTGGATTAGAATGCACATAACCTTACAATCACTGTCCAGCTGGGGATTAGGAAAGACAACAACTAAGCTTAATTTGGTAGCTTTACCTGCCAATCTGTTTTTCTTTCTATCTCTGTCTTCACCCTTGTTTAATGGTGGAGGGGGAAGTTTACAGTCCTCTTCTTCCCTTTTTTAAAATTTAACTACATGTATTGGGATAACCCTATGCAGTAGAACTAGGACTCCTTCTTATTACGCAAGGATATTGAAACTCAAGAGCACTTATTTGTCTTTTTCTCGCTCATCTTTTCCATATTGCACTTTCAGATGCTGGACATGATTGCTATTTTCTCTGTACCAATGGTCTCATGGATGCCTTTTCTGTCTGCTTAGGGGTCTATGGAAGATGAGCACAATATCAGCAAAGCCACATCTATCATTGAAAGTCAGCATCACCACCTGCTGCATTGCCTGGAAAAAACAACTGTAAGTAGAAAGAGGGAGTTCTTTTGAGTTTTGTTTCACTCAAGCCCATGCAGTTAAAACAACAACAGCAACAACAACAGAAAAGGGGGTTATATATTAAATTTAGCCTGCCAGGATTGAGTCAATATTGAGCCTTGATAAGCCTAATTTTAACTGGAGTGCCATATTCTCCTCCCTCCCTGTAATAATGTTGTTATTACATTATGATTTATTGCAAATATGCAAAACTGTTATCAAATACACTTGTTAACTACAGTTAGGGAGGAAAAAAGAAGCCGAAAAGGAAATATGTGCATAAGTTCTGAAATAGAAGTATGAAACCCGAGCAGGTTATTCATTGGCTACTCAATAATCATACTACAGTATTTAGAGTAAGGGTGAACAATGAATGGCCCTCTATATGTTTATTACACATGCCCTCATCTTAAACCGTTAACTATGCTGGGTAGGGCTGCTAAGATTTGGAAGTACTGTAAGGAACATCTAGAAGGCCATTTCTGTGGATCCATGATTAATATGAAAGCAATCTGCTGTATACCAAAGCACATTGCTCTCTTAGTTATCTTTGTAATTTGATCAAACTACCTTTGTAGTTTGATCATTTGGCCAGATGTGCCAGTATATGTGTATATGGAATATGCCCCTAAGTGCATATTGAAGGCCCCTAGTTGCTCTGTACAACTACCTTGTAATGATTACTGTTGCATTGGTATCCGTATCTTTATTATCTTAATAAACATTTTATTTTATTTATTATTTTACCCTTCTTCAAATTATAACATTTTCAGTCTTATCCTGCCTGTGTTGCTTTTTATACAAAGCAATAGACCTTCTTAAATGTATGAATTATACATGAGGAAAGTCCTATGAAGGCCTCTTGTGGGTACAGAATGCAAAGCCTTGGAGGAATTGTTGTCATTCTTGCAGCTGTAGGAACAAATAGAAAACCTTCACATTGAGAGCACAGAAGAAGAAAAAAAGAGAATTCTGGAGAATAGTGTATTACATAAGCATGTTCTACTATATGCAATAAATATTGCAAACATGTCTTGAATACTATCTCCACAATGAGAGCTAACAGAAAAATTCAGAAGGCATGTATTCACCTAACGTTAGTGAATATGTACAGCTAGCAAATATAGTTTATCTACTGTATTCTTCTTCTAGGCATAAGAAGGAAAGTGTATGTCCCTACAATTGCTACAGCTATTTATATATATATATATATATATATATATATATATATATATATATATATATATATGGAAAAAATTAAAATCTCAGGTGTTTTCCCGCGTCATTGTAAATAAGTTGGTTAAAATATTTAAAATTCTTAAAACTTAAGAAGACATGTATGTATATATGTATGTATGTATGTATGTATGTACATATATATATATATATATTTGTTTTCTGAGGTTTTCGCGGGTATTTGTATTTAGGTCTTTGGTTATTCGGGTTTTCCCCCACGTAAAATTGGAAGTGCCTTGGCGACATTTCGACGAAGTCTCATTCATCATCTTCAGGTTGACACCAGCCTGAAGATGACAAATGAGACTTCATCGAAACGTCGCCAAGACACTTCCAATTTTACGCGGGAGAAAACCCGAATAACCCAAGACCTATACATATATATATATATATATATATATATATATATATATATATATATATATATATATATATATATATATAAAACTATTGTAAAAATACGAGTGAAGCAGACATTCTTCGAGCTCCGGAATTTAAAATTTTTAAATAATTAAAAAAAATTATTCTACTGACAAAAGCTTAATAGAATAAAACCTTTCAATTATTTTAAAATTTTAAGTTCCGGAGCTCGCAGAATGTCTGCTTCTTTCTTCACACACACACACACACACACACACACACATATATCATGTAATTGTTTTATAATTTAGGAAAGATACATCAATAGTAAGGTAAATTCATAAGTCTGTTCTTCAGATTGAATTTATGTTATACACAAAAGTATTTTTGCATTTTCAAACCTACAAATTTGTGTTAAATAGCAGGTAATAAAACCTGCATCCTGATTCTGATTGAACCATAACAAAGGAGTAGATTCTGACAAAGAATGTAATTATTTTCCTTTGAGCACAGAGGTACAGACATGGTTTATCCTATTCCTAAAATATTCCAAACAAAACCTACAAATTATTTTTTAAGGTTATTAGAATATCTCAATCCCTGATGATAATGATGATGATGATAATGATAATGTGTTGCCTTGCAGGATTTAGAAAAATATGTGAGAAAATAGATTATTAATTACATGAACTGCTTAAAATATTATAGCTTATTAAATTGGGGTTTTCCAAATTATATGAAATGCATATTTATGTTTTAAATTACATTATTTATAACTTAAATAAATGGTGAGCCACAATGAGACCTGAATTCAAAGTTTTTCTTAGCCATGAATCTGACTACGTGTTTTTAGTTAAATCATACTGCTGTTGTGAACATTAAATGGTATATCTTGATACCTGCTCTGGTTGAAAAATGGAATACACACACATACATACTGTGTACACACAAATACACACACATAATGTAATCCCATTACAGAATTACAGAATAAACAGGGGAAGAGTAAGAACAAGGTACTCTCCCCAACTAAACATTATGAATACTGTGTTTGGATGGATTGTGGGGCACAATATCATTCCAGCTCCCTTCAATATGTATTATATATTTTTCAGAAACTAGCTATATTGTAAGAATAATCTATTCAATGAATAACAATGATTCAAATAATTAGTTGTTGAATTATTTTCAGCATAATTAACGGGGAATAGTCAAATACATTTCTAAAACTTTGGAGATTGGCTGTTTAAAGAAATAATTAATGAGCAAAGTATATACAATCTGAATGAATAAGAATAAATTATTCACCAATCAGCTGAAATCTCTATCTACCAGAAATAGTAATGAAAATACATGTAGTGCTTCATCAGCATGGAATTAGAATCAGGCTCACTGCAATCTCAATCAGTAATAAATAGCTGTTAAGTTATTGGGTGTGTTACTGTTGACCTAACCATCTATCATTTTGAACAGATAGGTTGTCATTCAAGGACTGACATATAGCATGTTCAGTGTGTTTTTCAGTGCATTCATCAAAATAGTTCATTCAGCATTTGTGCTGAACATGCATGCCTTTCCATCATACTTAACTGACTAAAAAAACATCACACTAACACATTGTCTTATTGTAGACAATGAATTCTAGAGCCACTAAAGAGTTATTTTGCAGTGTCCCACAATTGCTAGTGGAATGAAGAATGACCTATACATAAGCATTGCTAACAGGTTTCAAGGGGCAATTCACCTTTCCTTAAATCAGAAATAATGCTTTTGGTATTGTCTATTGTCTAAGCTTTGTGTTAAAACATCCGAGATGTGATGAATCATCTCTAAATTCAATTAATTAAGTAAAACAATGTTGGAAAGGATTTGCTATCAATTTAAAAAATAAGCAAACAAATAATATTGTACTGAAATATTCAACTTTTTCTATATGAATATGTAGCTTCTATTTTCTTAGGTGCTTCCAGGCAAAGGTCTTTGAAATCACAATTCCAATTGTTCCATCTAGTAATCACACTAGACCTTTTATCTTATAATTGGTTTTTTCCCAGCTTTCCTATCTCTGAGTCCCTTTTCCACACACACTCCCACTGTTAATCTAGAGTGGTGTTTTCTTAACTGTGGCAATTTTAAAATGTGTGGACTTCAACCACCAGAATTCCCCAGAATGTTTGCAGAAAAATTCTGGGAATCGGAGGCCGCTCCTATTAAAGATGTTGAATAAATAAATAAATAAATAAATAATTTTATTTCTATACCGCCCTTCTCCCGAAGGACTCAGGGCGGTGTACAGCCTATTTAAAAACACAGAAACAAAACAATAATTAAAATTTAAAATCATTAAATAGTTAGGCTCCAATTAAAAATCCCAGAAATTTAAAATACCCCAATTTAAAACGTTATGTTAATAGCCCGGCCTGGCGGAACAACAGGGTCTTCAGAGCGCAGCGAAACACCCGGAGGTCGGAGATCTTACGTATTTCCGGGGGCAGTTCATTCTACAGGGCTGGGGCTCCCACAGAGAAGGCCCTCCCCCTGGGTGTCGCCAGCCGACATAACTTGGCCGATGGCACCCTGAGGAGACCCTCTCTGTGGGAGCGGACTGGTCTGTGGGAGGCTATTGGTGGCAGAAGTCGGTCTCGAAGGTACCCGGGTCCTATGCCATGGAGCGCTTTAAAGGTGGTAACCAACACCTTGAATCGCACCCGGAAGACCACTGGGAGCCAGTGCAGCTCGCGCAGGAGGGGTGTCACGTGGGCGCAACGAGTTGCACCCATAACCACCCGTGTGGCCGCATTCTGGACCAGTTGGAGCCTCCGAGTGCTCTTCAAGGGGAGCCCCATGTAGAGAGCATTACAATAGTCCAACCGGGAGGTGACAAGGGCGTGAGTGACCGTGCGCAAGGCGTCCCGATCCAGAAAGGGCTGCAACTGGCGAATCAGGCGAACCTGATAAAAGGCCCCCCTGGCCACGGCCATGATGTGCTCTTCTAAAGACAGCCGTGCATCCAGGAGGACACCCAGATTGCGAGCCCTCTCTGTGGGGGGCAAAGATTCACCCCCAATAGTCAGTGATGGCACCTGCTGACTATATCGGGGCGCCGGAAGCCACAGCCACTCGGTCTTGGAGGGGTTGAGTCTGAGCCTGTTCCTCCCCATCCAGGCCCGCACGGCCTCCAGGCAGCGGGACATCACATCAAGGGCATCGTTGGGGTGGTCTGGGGTGGAGATGTACAGCTGAGTATCGTCAGCATACAGATGACACTTCACCCCAAAATCACGGATGATCTCACCCAGCGGCTTCACATAAATGTTGAACAGGAGAGGTGAGAGGACCGACCCTTGCGGCACTCCCCATGCGAGATGCCTCGAGGTCGACCTCTGTCCCCCTGCCAACACAAACTGCGAGCGGTCGGAGAGGAAGGAGGAGAACCACCGCAGAACGGTGCCCCCTATTCCTAACCCCCTCAACCGCTGCAGCATGATACCATGGTCGATGGTATCAAAAGCCGCTGAGAGGTCTAATAGGACTAGGACAGAGGAGCAACCCCTGTCCCGAGCCCTCCAGAGATCATCCACCAACGCGACCAATGCCGTTTCTGTGCTGTACCCCTGCCTGACTGGTACAGGTCCAGATAGATAGCTTCATCCAGGTGCCGGGGAAGTTGTCGTGCCACCACGCTCTCAACAACCTTCGCCACAAAACGAAGGTTGGAGACTGGACGATAGTTGGCTAATTCAGCCGGGTCCAGGGAAGGCTTCTTGAGGAGGGGCCTCACTACCGCCTCTTTCAAGGCAGCAGGAAAGGCACCCTCACTCAAAGAAGCACTTATAATCCCCTGGAGCCAGCCTCGTGTAACCTCCCGGGAGGCCAGCACCAACCAGGAGGGACACGGGTCCAATAAACACGTGGCGGCACTAATCCTACCCAGAACCCTGTTGGAGGTCTAGTTGGAGGAGCGAATGATCTGTCCATGACAAGGGTTTAATATCTAGGTCCCCTCTACCAAGATCATTCAACCACTGACCAGAGACAAAAATCAGGTCCAGAGTGTGTCCCCCTATGTGAGTTGGGCCTTGAACTAACTGGGTCAGGTCCATGGCCGTCATGGAAGCCATGAACTCCCGAGCCGCCTCTGACGCCTCACCCGCGAATGGGAGGTTGAAATCCCCCATGACAATAAGTCTGGGGGTATCAACCGCCACCCCGGCAATGACGTCGAGTAGCTCGGGCAGGGTCACTGCCACGTGGCAGGGAGCCAGGTACGTAGTCAGCAAACCCATCTGCACCCCACGGCCCCACTTCACACAAAGGGACTCACATCCGGCTATCTGAGGAACAGTGGTCTCCCTCGGACAAAGACTCTCCCTAATAATCACCGCCACTCCCCCACCCCTCCCCTGGGCCCTTGGCTGATGAAATGCACGGAAACCTGGCGGGCACATCTCAACGAGGGGGACCCCCCCTCCTGGCCCAACCAGGTCTCCGTAATACCTGCCAGGTCCGCACCCCCCTCCAAAATAAGATCACAAATGAGGGGGGCTTTGTTAACCACCGACCTGGCATTACACAACATCAGCCGCGGACCCTGGGCCTGAGACTCTACACAACCCAGGACACGAGTCACGCATTGGGGGCCGGAGTGCGCAATCGCTCGTAAACAGTGTATGCACACCCCCGACACTTGATATGACCCCCTGCGTCCGTCATACCTGCCCCTCCCACTCATTATTTCAATTTCACAGCCCTTCCTGTCATCCCCCTGCTCCCCGGTTAAATTTCCTTTCACGACCCTCCTGCTGCAACTAATCGACCCATCATCCCGCTCAGTCGCTATCCAGACCCCCCCAGGTCCGCTTTTACAACCCCCACCCGCCCTCCTGGGTCCCCTTAAGATTTTCTTTAAAAATTTAACTAAAAAACCCCTCAACCCCCTCTTCGCTACATACCATCTCTCGGGATTCCAAAGCCCGTCATCAAGATAGGCCCTCGATAATGTGGAGGGCCAAGCCTGCGAGAGGGGGGAGTCTCGCAGCACGAGAAGGTCGGCTTTTTGGAGCATCGACCGAACCAAAGATGGGAAAGAAAGGCCAGTCCGGGGGTCTATCATAGTCCAAAGGGATAACTGAGCATAATGATCACAAAATGTCCATTTGTAGAGCTGGACTCCACTGTCCTCTCACGACAGGGGGAAGGTCCAATGTTCTTTTTCTTCATGTCTCAATGAGAAACATTGATCTACAGTAATCTGTTCCAAATTAATATTTTCCAGAGTTTTCTGCTCCCAACCATTGAAAGCAGACCTGGAAAACGAGGTCCATTCCTTCCCAGTTTATAATTTGCAAGCCTTTGGCCATTACTGACAATTCCTCAAAAGTTTAAGTGCTTTTCTCCATTAGTTAATTGTAGCCTCATTAAAATAGCCAGAGAATTCCAATTTCTCCTTGGCTTCATGATACTAGCTTTGCTTATCCCCAGGCCAATATTTAGTCCATCTTATCTCAGTTTTTCCAGAACTGCCAAATATATAGAGTGAATAGAGTCAGAACAAAGCATCAAAATGGTGATGTTCTTTCTCTTATCAAAGCCAGAGTTAGATTCAGCTAAGACACACTGGTGAATAGGGCAGTGTGAACTATTCAAAAGGAGCACTTTATAAAACACCCTCTCTTGAAACATGAAAGCAACCTTGTTCTCCAGAAGGCTCAGTGTTGTTACTTTTAAGACTTGCTCCATTTGCCTACATTATATGCAGGGGTGGGCTTCAAAAATTTTAGCAAGGGGTTCTCTGCCCAGTTACTGGGTGGGTGTGGCCATGGTAGGTGTGGCCTAGTCAGACTCCTGCACCATGGTGGGGGGGGGCGTTTTTGCCCTCCCTGGGCTCCAGAGGCTTTCCTCAAGCCTCCAGGAGGGCAAAAACAGCCTCCCCAGGCTCTGAAGGCCCTCTCGGCCCATTTCTGGCCTTTCCAAACTTCTGGTAGGCCTGTTTTTTGCCCTCCCGAAGCCTCTGCATGTGCCCTGCACTTACCTGCATCCAAAACAGGCTGCGTGGGGACTCCTGGGAGTGGGGAGGGGTGGGGTGGGGCCATCCAGGAGTATTTTTTGGGTTCCCCAAACTGCACAGAATCTTAGCTAGAGGTTCTCCTGAACCCCTGCGGACTCCCAGCAGCCCACCCCGATTATAATATGTACATGCATACAGCCAGTTCCCTTTTCAGAAGTGTTTGCTATGCATATACATTCACACAGTCACACAGTAGCTGAGTGGAGAGAGGGAAGTATTAGTCAAGTTATTGCTCTGCTACATACCCCATTCAAAGTCTTTGTGCAGTCTTAATTCTTTGATCTGCTCTCCATAAAGAGGATTGCAGACTTACCACTTTATTCAGAAAGATTATTTATTATTTATTCTGGAAGGGTTTGTAACATTGGAGTTGCTTATAAAGAAGGAAAAATCCTTGCTTTAGGACTAAAAAGCTTTTACAGTAGGACACAAAATAGCTTTGCAGTTGGAAATAGGATAAATACTTCACATAACAGAGGAAGAAGCAGAATCCCTAATGTATTATTTATCTTTCCCCAGGGATAAATTTTCTCACTTCACCCAATTGCAGAGTTTTCTGTTTACAGCTGCTAAAGAATTGTCATAATGTTGTTTTCTTCTCTGTGAGAAGATGCCCAACTCTTTAAGAGCAGCTGGGACTCTACTTGCCCAAATATAATTACTGAGAATTACTCAGGAAAAAAACTCAAGGAATGACTGGTACCGATAACTTTCAGTTAAATGTCCAATGCTGCATGTACACCTGAAGATCATGAAGGTGCAAGGTGGCAAGAATGGGCATTTTAAGGCAGAATACAGGAGAGTTTAAGGAGCTTTCCTTAATCTTGGTTGCAGCTCTGGGTGTTTGAATTGCTATTACTAAGATTTATCACAATTAGAGCCATTTATTACTGCTGCTGATGTTGCTTCTCAAAGAATATGGCTTAATATGGAACATGTTTAGTTCCTGGAGAAGAAGCTGAGGACTTTTAGAACATCCAAAGAATAGAAGAAATCAGAAAGAGAATTGGAGTTGAGGAAAGAGATCATCCCTGCAAGTGCCCTGGAGAAAAAGCTTTCAGAGCAACTGAGGAGACCCAGGGAAAGAATCATGGCAGATGGGCAATGATCCTGGTGGTGCTGGCTCAGAAAGAAGACTGACTCAATAAAGAAAGGTCCAGTTTGTGAAAGAAACAATTAACTGACCAAGTCAAAGGACAGCAATAAAATTCCTAAATTACAAATTTCCCTCATCCCTTTATTTTCCAGCATTCAGGCCGAAGGGTGGGGGAAAGGTGTGGGGGGAGGGGAAAGTAGCTTGTTAAAAAAGGTTTATAAAAAAATTACATTGCAATGTAAAGCCTTTCTGCTCCAAGTAAAAAGAAGAAAATTGGTAGGAGTAGAACTGGTAAAACTTTTTCTTGTTACAGGAGAAAAAAAGTTAAGGGAGGAGAAAGCAGTTAATTTCAACCTTTAATTTGTTCATCTAAACATTTGGAAATCATAAAACAAATTTTATGTATGTAGCTGCACTTTAGAAGCATATTTAATAAAAGCAGTACAGTATGTAATAATTTGTAACTAATACTCAGATAATGAACAAAATTATACCATAATAGTAAATAAAAATAGGTTTTGTCAAAGGTTTAAGTTGTTTGTACTTATTGACTGGGAATATAACACTACAGTATTTTGAAGAATTTAATTTAATTTAATTTAATTTAATTAATTCAATTTAATTTAATTTAATTTAATTAATTCAATTTAATTTAATTTAATTTAATTAATTCAATTTATATGCCGCCCCCCTCCGAAGACTCAGGGCGGCTCACAATACATTTTAAAAAATCATTATAAAAAACATTTAAAAATTAAAAACATTAAAAACTCATTCACGCCTTTCATGGCTGGATCTCGCCAGATCACAAGAGCGAGATCAACGGCCCCAGGCCTGCCGGAAAATCCAGGTCTTCACCGCTTTTTGGAAGGCCAATAGGGTAGGGATGGTCCGGACCTCAGGAGGTAACTGGTTCCAGAGAGCTGGGGCTGCCACAGAGAAGGCCCTCCCCCGCGGGCCCACCAACCAGCATTGTTTAACTGACAGGACCTGGAGGAGACAATTCTGTGGGATCTTAGCAGTCGCTGGGAGCTATGCGGCAGAATAATTTCCCAATATCCTCCTTGCTTAATGTTTTTCTATTAAAAAGCCTCTAATTTATAAATGGGAAAGCATGGGTTGATTATAATTAAATAATGAAATTACTTGCACTGAAATTTTCCTTGAATAAGGCAGACACTGTGCAATATAGGTCTGGAAGCAACCTCAGTTTTTATCAATCAGCTCTCTGGTTCATGTTGCCTAGGCATTTCCATTTGAGAGAGTCTCCTTTAGTGGCTTATACAATAATTTTCTTTTTTCCTGGCTATTTGGGAGGCTTCTGCTACCAGTGCGATGACAGTTCAATCTAAAATAAGCTTGAGGAAAGGCCTCATTGCCCATTCAAACGTGTGAGATGCTAGGCACAATGCTGGGATTGGATTTTGGAATGCTGGAATGGACAATCAATGGTGTTTTTATCTTTTGTTGACATGTTGTCCTCTAGGGATTGTCCTATCTTGTGGATGATCCCCTGTTATCTGTACGAACTTCCACCTACAAGGTATTTCTTTCTTAATTCAATCTGTTTACTGCCATCTCTGTGCCATGTCTCAAGTGTTGCTTCCTTCCTTGTGATGATCCTGTTTTTAACAGATGGTGCATGTTGGAGCTTTTTTATTATCTGTTGGCTTTGAGCACTGTTAAGACTATTGAATGAGGGACAGCAATTGCTTTATCTATTTTTAAAAGCTCAAATATGCTAAATGTGAATGTTTAATTATTTGATGTGGATGTGGCAGCTTTGAATATGCTAAGATGTTTGTTTTTCCTTTTAACTCTTATCATAAGTAAAGTTCCATTCATTTCTCACCTATTTGCTAAATACCTATATTATGCATTCCTGATCTGCCTATTATTATTTTTTTAGATTGCAAACTATAAAAATTCTTATCCAAGATTTCTACTTTCATGTTCTGGATTTATGTAAAACATAGTTGAGAATTGTTGTAGCCTGTTGAAAATGTCCTCATTTTTTTTTTTTTTTTTTTGCTTTAATTTATATGCCGCCCTTCTCCGGAGACTCAGGGTGGCTTACAATGCATTAAGCAATAGCCTTCATACTTTTGTATATTTATACAAAGTCAGCTTATTGCCCCCACAATCTGGGTCCTCATTTCACCTACCTTTGAAAGGATGGAAGGCTGAGTCAACCTTGAGCCTGGTGAGATTTGAACTTGCAGTAATTGTAAGCAGCAGATGTTAATAACAGTGTTTAGTCCACTGTATTACAGGCTCTTCCTCAGTGTATGAGGGCATTTCATTTTAGGATGAAGTCACAGACAATAAACTTACAACATCTGTAAAAGACATCTGCAACAATTTATTTGATTGTTGGGAGCTGCCCAGAGTCATTGAAGGTTGGACAGCATAGACATTTTATTATAGTGGTCAGCCAGCTGTTTAGACTGGATTTTTGCATTTTTGTCCAATTATCAAGTCCTTCCTGATGATGATGATGATGACGACGACAACGATGGAGATGAGGATGGTCTCCAGAATGCTAGATTAAAGTTTTTCCACTCATTGCATCCCAGTAGAAAATATAAATTTTCTGTGAATAGTTCTACACTATTCAACTAAAATGGCTTCATTAATCATTATAAATGATTGCTCCATTGCAAATTATTATCTAAGTTATCTTATCTAAGAAAAGATAAAATACTACTTTATTTCCACTTATTTGCCATGTTAATCACAACCATGCCTTGTTTGACTCAGAGTTGAAGACATCTGAATTTTCTTAAATGAAAATTGACAGCTGGTTTATTACTTTGGAATTCTTGTAAACAAATCTCAAAAACAAACAATTCTTTATGTGTTCTGCACTACTAGTAACCACTTTGTTAATAAAATTTCATTCCAGAGTTTTATTCAAATATATCCAATGGTCTGTTTCTGAATGTTCAAATAGGCAGCAATTATATATAGCTAAAAGACTACCCCCACTTTAATAGGTCACCCAGCAAAGTTGAATTAAATGCTTTTCATTTCAAACCTTGTGAACAAGAATTCCCTTGGAGAATACCTTCTGATGTTACTCTCAAAACATGAATTGAAATTATTTGCATGAGTATATAAAGGAGAACATGTTCTTGGGTATGCCCCTATTTATAGACTACTTAGATTTGTCTCAGAGACTTGAGATGCATAATGATGTTCCATTCAAAAAGATGGTCAAAAGCACAGATTGATAATCAGCTGTTTTTATCATAATATACAATTAGTATTTTTAATTACTGCAACCTACCTATCTATTAAAAGACATCTTAAATAATGAACTTTATTTTTTGCTTCAAATAATGACAATCTTCGATTGTGTAGTTATATCTTACAAATATTCTGGACTACATATGTATTATTTTCCATGGAAAAACAACTTGCTGCAGGCATCAAAAATTTTTAGTTTAGGCCTACAGAAAATATATAAGGGTACAAAATTGGCCCAATGAAGCTTAAGTTCAAATATTCAATAAGATTATTTGATTGCTATCAACAAATCAAAGTTACTTCTCAAGTCAAAATCAAAAATTCAAATCAAACATCACATTGAACTGAATACTTTAATTGATAAAAACTGTCAAACTGAATTAAATCATCTTAGCTTTCTGAACTGATATTGGCATTGTAGCTGGTCAACGCAGTAATCCTAACTGAATAAACTATGTCTATCAAAAAAACAACCCACACTAACTTAATGTTCCATTACCAAAGTAACAACTCAATCTCCCACAGGTGCAGTTGTGTAAAAGCATTATTCATACAAACACATTGCAGCAACCCAGGATACCAGAAAAAAAAGAAACTAACTGTTCAGTTTTCCATACAACTTTATCAAAAACTGCCTGACCACACAACCTATTGCCACACAACAACCAACACATTATGAAAAGAGTAACATTGCCATACATCAAAAACATCTCAGAAACAACCAACAACCAGCAGACTTACAACCACATGGCATCATTATAGCACACAAACCAACTAGACCCTTCCAAAACATCTTAAGTCAACCAAGACCCAGTAGCCCAAGAAGAAAAAACAGGAATCAACACACATTATAAGGACTATTACAAACACTAGGTAAGACAAACAGAAGAGCTATGAACACCAACTAGCACTCAGAAAACATGATGAAAACTCCTTCATTGTAGAACATATGGACAGATTCAACATAGTTTCAACTAGTAAACTGTGAGCATCTAAGCTACATCCAAAAACACTATGGTAGCTTGGCATTTAGACAAACCAGCCATTAATAAACACACAGAGGTAAACCAAATTTACACACTATTCAAAAGAGACAATGAAAAGCTAAGAAGGAAACAAAAAGACAAGAACAGATCCCCTCCGGCAACCAATACCCAGGTAAAATCAGACAAAAACTAGGCAAAAACAATACTTTAATGATTAGTATTGTATTGAAACCACCAATGAGTATTGAAACCACCATGGGGAAAAAACCACATCCTGATCTATACTGACAGGGCAAGGTACTGTATATAAACAGGGAGCAAACCTCATACTCACTAGCACTGGTGATGTTACCTGGTCAGATAATGAAATGCCTGCAAGCAACCAAATTTAGAGAGCACTAAGGACTCCGCCGTTGAACTATATCAATTATATTGGAGTTGATTTATAACAGTTCAGAAATATGGCATCGGCATTTGGCATCCACATATTTGAATGTCGGGTTTTCTTTTAAAATACATTAATATCTGGAAACAAATATACAATATCAGGTTAGGATACTTAAATTTATTCCCTAATAAAAATAGGAACTATTTCTTAATTTAGGAAATGTTTATTTACTGAATCACACCAATCAGTTATGCAAGTACTTCCACATTTAGCTGTCAGGATATTTCCTCCTGATATTCAACAGCAAAACAAATGTTCAGACTATGGAATTGGATATAACTGAACTATATTACCATAAGCAAATTATTTTTCAACATGACAGCCAGATGCATTTTAAAGAAAGGAAATGCTGTCACGATTCCCATGGAGAACACATAAAAGTGTTTGAAAGTGTAACTCTGATTACTGATATATGTTGATGTTCTCTCTGACAGAACCATGAGTTCATTGATGAGCAGATGTTTGAGCAAAACTGCTTGGAGAGCTCAATGCAGAATTACCCATCAACCCGAAGCCCTTCCCTTTCAAGTCAACAGGGATTGACTACCTCCTGCTGTTCTCGACGTAGTAAGAAGACAACGCACCTCCCCAATTCCAGTGTGCCAGCAACCCGACTACGGAGCATGCAGGAGCTCAGCACTATACATATCCAATGCAGTGAACAACCCTCACTCACAACAAGGTACAGTGGAGAAGAGGGTGGGTTCATTGATGTAAGGGGACTAGCACATAGGCATCCAGCCCAAACATGGAAAAGTGGTTTTAGGTACTATGCTGAGTTTGCATTCAAGATAATTTTCCAGGAGAGTATTTGAAAGTATTTGGCTAATTCTAAAATTTAAATCTGCATTTTCTAATTCCACATTTAGCTGGATGATGGAACTCTGACATATATTTTGTTATATATTACTATTAGTCTTCTCATCGTTCCTATCACCCATCTCCTCCCACTTATGACTGCATGACTGTAACTTCGTTGCTTGTATCCTTATGATTATATTGATTTGATTGCTTATTTGTACCCTATGACTATCATTAAGTGTTGTACCTTATGATTCTTGATGAATGTATCTTGTCTTTTTATGTACACCGAGAGCATATGCACCAAAGATAAATTCCTCATGTGTCCAATAACACTTGGCCAATAAAGGATTCTAGTCTAGTCTAGTCTAGTCTAGTCTAGTCTAGTCTAGTCTAGTCTAGTCTAGTCTAGTCTAGTCTAGTTTTATACTGTCATGGCTATTAATGCTAGGATTAAGAAACCAAAAGTAAGATCTTAAATAACCACCACCTTGAGATATTTTGGAATTGCAACTCATGGTATATCTATTATCCATGGTATATCCTCTTATACTCATGGTATATCCTATTATTTTTATAGGAATTCTCAAAAATGCCAGCCTAATATTACTGGAGTGTATCGAATTGGGGAAAAGCTGCCTTATGCAATGACAAGCATCATCCAGTAAACTTTTAAATAACTAACATATGACACTCAGATGTCAGGACCTAACCTTCTGCAGAGTGTATTGATCTCTTGTATGGGCTTTTATGAATTAGATGGCAAGTTACTGTGCATAGCAAAAAAACAAAATTTGCTATAAAATTTGTACATTTGCCCAAAATGAAGGCAGAGAGAAGCACAGCTTTCAAAAACCAAGTCTGCAATTTGTCTTTAATATAAAAAATATAATATAAAATATGTGAGATCTAATATAGACTTTGTTATATATAGCTGGAAGACAAAACAAAAAAATTCCAAGGTGCTATTTCAAAGAATGCAGCAAAATTGGATTAATTTTGTTTGAAATGCAAACAAAAGAAAGTAACTAATTTCGCTGGTTAGGCTATGGTTCAGTTAAAAACAATGTGTTATTGACTTGACAATAGTTTATGTAGTTCTAATTCATTTTTTCTTTTCTAACTTAAAAAGTTTTCAGTAGCAAAAGAAAAACATACCAATGTTTCAAATGAGTTGCGTTTTTCTTCTCTCAGTTTATTTTTTTAAAATCAGCTTAAAAGCAAATATAACTTCATCCCTTGCATATTGGTAAGTGGAACTGAAACTTCAGCTTCTGTTCTCTTTTTAAATACGACTGAGCTGTCACTTCCTTCTTGGGTAAAGATCCTTGATAGGGCACTAATCTATCATTAGTATCAGAAGAAGAAAAAATAGAAATTGTACATGGAAGAACCATTTAGAAGCAAGAACTAAGCAGCTACTTTTCTGAAATCAAGTTCATATGAACTTAAGGATGGAGAAATCTGCCTTTTCTTTTCTGTCAAAACTGACTTTCAAGATTTCAAGATTTTTTTTCCCCAGTCCTGACCTGCATTCATATGATCAATGAAGTGGTAACAGATCATCTTCTGCTTCACTGAATGTGTCTGCAAAGTCTCAGTATTAATGGATGGGGATGGTAGTGATCAAATTGAGATCTTAATGAAAATATGCTCCTCCATTTATTTATCAAATTTATGGCTACCTATATCATAAAATGATACTTAGGCAGCTTACAGAAAAAGAAGTATAAAACAATAAGCATGTTACATTTAAAAAATAGTTTTAAAAAACACACATAATAACACAAAAGAGCTTCAATCATCTATGTTGACACTTAATAATTAAAATGGAAAAAATGGAAAGTGGAACACATAACTAAATCTGCAAAAATGAAGTCAGGAAACTAAGGTACAGAATGAACTAAAACAAATACCAAAAATAATTTTAAAAGTTTCTTTCAACATGAAAAAAATGTCAAGGAAATGATCAGTTCACTAATGGGACAAGATGGCAAGGAGGTCACAGGTAGTGGGAAAAAGTGGAACTGCTTAATTCATTCTTTGCCTCTGTCTTTATACAAAAGGAAAAAATAGTCTAACATATCAAAAGTAGTATTGTAGAAGACAGAATAGGAATACAAGTCAAAATAGTCCAGAGAATACTTATCCATTCTAGACAAGTTCAAATTGCCAGACCAGATGGATTACATCCCAGGGTTCTGAAAGAGCTAGCAGACATGATCTCGGAACCACTGAGCATAATTTTTCAAAGATCCTGGAGCTCTGGGGAACTACCAGAGAACTGGCATTTTAGCTGCCAAATGAGACCGAGAGGCACTCGCAGACATATTCAGTGAAGCAGAAGATGATCAGTTAGCACTTCAGTGATCATATGGATGCCCTGTTGATCTGGTGCCTGGAACCAAGATCCCAGTTGGGCAACTCAACACCCTCTTAGGACTTGAATTGGCAATCTTCACTGATATTTTTTTAATTCAATCCTCATCCTCTCCTGCAATAGCTCCTATACTGAACATTCATAAAAATAAAAAATTGGGAAACCTTAGGCTCTGAAATGATTGCTGGCAATTGAACCAGATTACCATGCATAACCTTATCTTTTGTCACTCATTTCACAACTTCTGGAATGGTTCTGAAAGGCTTGGTGTTTATCAAGCTGGACCCTTAGAAAAGCATATAATTGTTCTGCCCCAGCTTCGAATTCCCAGAGAATGTGACACACACCAAGCTTCGCAAACACTGTTTTTTTTTATTGAAAAGTTTTATAGAAAGTACATTTTTATCCCCCCACCCTTCCCCCTCAACCCCCCTCCCTTTCCCACCCCCCCCTTCCCCTCCTTCCCCCCCCCACCCCCCTCCCTAGACTTCCCAGAACAAGCACAGGGTATAGCATTCACAAATCAAAAGCTAAAATATACTAACAAATTATTACATTTCATATTCTCCCTTGATCCTTAACTCCTTATAATTCAAAAAACAAACATAAATTACTTAAGATTACTTCATTCATATGCTATATGAATAAGGTGACCAGATTTTAACATTGGTAAAGAGGGACATTGTGGGCGTGGCTTATTTTGTGGGCGTGGCTAGCTGGTCATGTGACTGGGTGGGCGTGGCTAGCTGGTCATGTGACCGGGTGGCCATGGCTATGTGTATAGGGTAAGGTGAACAGATTTTAACATTGGTAAGAGGGACACCATTGTGGGCGTGGCTTATTGTGTGGGCATGGCTTGGAGGCCATGTGACTGGGTGGGCGTGGCTAGCTGGTCATGTGACCGGGTGGCCATGGCTATGTGTATAGGGACTACTCAGAGGGCTGGAAAGTCATTTCTGACAGGTCCTCACACTTTTGACTGGTCCTCACACTTATGACCATCCTCACATTTATGCCCGTGCAGCATTCTTAACAACCATGTCACTCATTTCACAACTGCTTCTCTTCACCATGGTGATAAGATAGGGAAAAAACGTAAAATGTAAGGACAGTCGTAAGTTCGAGGATTGGTCAAAAGTGCGAGGACCAGTCAAAAATAACTTTTTCAGCCCTCTGAGTAGTCCATATGCACAAAAGGACTAACCAGAGAGCTGAAAAAAGTCATTTCTGACAGGTCCTCACACTTTTGACTGGTCCTCACACTTATGACCATCCTCACATTTATGCCCGTGCAGCATTCTTAACAACCATGTCACTCATTTCACAACTGCTTCTCTTCACCATGATGACAAGATAGGGCAAAAATGTAAAATGTGAGGACAGTCGTAAGTTCGAGGACTGGTCAAAAGTGCGAGGACCAGTCAAAAATAACTTTTACAGCCCTCTGAGTAGTCCATATGCACAAAAGGATTAACCAGAGGGCTGAAAAAAGTCATTTCTGACAGGTCCTCGCACTTTTGACTGGTCCTCACACTTATGACCATCCTCACATTTATGCCCGTGCAGCATTCTTAACAACCATGTCACTCATTTCACAACTGCTTCTCTTCACCATGGTGATAAGATAGGGAAAAAAACGTAAAATGTGAGGACAGTCGTAAGTTCGAGGACTGGTCAAAAGTGTGAGGACCAGTCAAAAATAACTTTTTCAGCCCTCTGAGTAGTCCATATGCACAAAAGGACTAACCAGAGAGCTGAAAAAAGTCATTTCTGACAGGTCCTCGCACTTTTGACTGGTCCTCACACTTATGACCATCCTCACATTTATGCCCATGCAGCATTCTTAACAACCATGTCACTCATTTCACAACTGCTTCTCTTCAACATGGTGACAAAATAGGGCAAAAATGTAAAATGTGAGGACAGTCGTAAGTTCGAGGACTGGTCAAAAGTGTGAGGACCAGTCAAAAATAACTTTTTCAGCCCTCTGAGTAGTCCATATGCACAAAAGGACTAACCAGAGAGCTGAAAAAAGTCATTTCTGACAGGTCCTCGCACTTTTGACTGGTCCTCACACTTATGACCATCCTCACATTTATGCCCATGCAGCATTCTTAACAACCATGTCACTCATTTCACAACTGCTTCTCTTCAACATGGTGACAAAATAGGGCAAAAATGTAAAATGTGAGGACAGTCGTAAGTTCGAGGACTGGTCAAAAGTGTGAGGACCAGTCAAAAATAACTTTTTCAGCCCTCTGAGTAGTCCATATGCACAAAAGGACTAACCAGAGAGCTGAAAAAAGTCATTTCTGACAGGTCCTCGCACTTTTGACTGGTCCTCACACTTATGACCATCCTCACATTTATGCCCATGCAGCATTCTTAACAACCATGTCACTCATTTCACAACTGCTTCTCTTCACCATGATGACAAGATAGGGCAAAAATGTAAAATGTGAGGACAGTCATAAGTTCGAGGACTGGTCAAAAGTGTGAGGACCAGTCAAAAATAACTTTTTCAGCCCTCTGAGTAGTCCATATGCATTAAAGGATTACAGCAATAGAGAGGGATGAAGGAATGGAAATTAGAGTAGGAGTGAGGGTAAGAGAGGGAGGAAGAGAGGAGGAGAAGGAGAAAGAAAGAGGAAGTAGGGAGGAGAAAAAGAGGGTGGGGGGAAGAGAAAGTAAGAAGGAAAGAAAAGAGAGAGGTGGTAGGTTTGAGGAGAAAGATTGCTGTACAATAAAAAAGATGAAAGGGAAGAAAGCCAACCCCAAGCAAATATAAAGATATTAAGATAAAGAATGAATTGTTAAACTTTAAAGAATAAAAGAGAACAAATATGAATAAATAGCAATAATTAGAAACACACATACAAACATACAATGTATTTTCTTTGAACAGAATATTTGGCTGGTTCACAAATTTAAACAGCGTTTAGTCATTTCAATTAAATTTACAATTTCTATATTTCCTTTTTGCCATATTTATTCCTCATCTATTTTTTTAAAAAACCAATATTACCCTTCATCCTCATCTCTAATCTTAATCAAATTCAATTTTTCCCTTCTATTCTATATTATACCCCTTCCCATTGTCATCTATTTTTATATCCATCCTCACATTGTTTAATTATGTAATTATGTAATACAGTTGTTTAATACAAATTCAACATTTTAATATAAATCAATTAGTTATAAAACTATCTTTTTTGTATATTAATCAATATGAACATGAATATTCCAATTATTTCCATGCAATCCAATTTCTTACAAATCAATTAATTATATTTACCAATAATAATAAACCAAATAATTTCTCCCATATATTCCTCCGAACCACAACTTAACCATTTCTGCTTTCAACACAATATACAATTAATAGTATCTCAATTATTACAATTCCCTAGTTAAATACAGCTTTTTTTCCTTTGTGTTTTAAAATCTTGAAGTCTCCTCCTAAATTTCCCATGTTTGCAGTTTTTCACCTACCTTTTTTGGGGAGGAAAAATAAAAATAAAAATAAATCTCTCTCTGCCTCATTTTGTCACGCTGCACCAAAGACCCTGGTTTCGGTTTCGTTTTCGTTTCTGAAGCTTAGCTAGGGGAAAAAAAAACTGCTTTACACTGATTGCCTGTAGGGCGGCCCTTTGAAGCCCCGGGCAAGAGTTTAAACAGTTTTTTTTTCTTCTAGCCATCAGCTGGGGCTCAAGAAAAATCGGGACTTTTTTGAAACGCCGCGGGACGCGGGACAAATTGCTCAAAAGCGGGACTGTCCCGCCAAAAGCGGGACGTCTGGTCACCTTATATATGAATCTTCTTATTCGGATACTTCTTCTGTATATAATCGATCCATCTTCTCCATTCCAATATGTATCTTTCATTTGAATGGTCTTTAAAATATGATGAAATTTTCGCCATTTCTGCCAAGTGCACAACTTTTAATGTCCATTCCTCAATGGTGGGTGGATCTTCCTTCTTCCAGTACTGTGCCACCAGTAACCTGGCAGCCGTTATTAAGTTCAAAACCAACTTAGTCTCTATTACATTACAATCCATGACTATTCCCAACAGAAAAAACTGTGGCGTAAATTTGATTTTTTTCTTTAAAATGTTTTGAATAATCCACCATATTTTTATCCAAAAAGCCTTAATTTTTTTACATGTCCACCATATATGAAAATATGTAGCATCTTTACATTCACATCGCCAACACTTAGGTTGTAAGTTTGAATACATACAGGGTAATTTTTTTGGGTCTAAATGCCATCTATAAAACATTTTATAAAAATTCTCCCTTAAATTTCGTGCTTGTGTAAATCTTACATTTCTAACCCATATCTTTTCCCATGTTTCCATCATTATTGGTTCACCTACGTTTTGTGCCCATTTTATCATACAGTCCTTAATTAACTCTGTTTCTGAATCTATTTCCACTAATGCATTATATAACCTTTTTATATGCATTTGACCTTTATCTCTTGTTTGCTTTATCAAATTCTCATCCTGCTGCAAAATACCAATTTTTTGATCTTCTCTCCATCTGGCCTGCAGCTGTCCATACTGAAACCATGTCCTAATAATTCCTTCTTCTTTTAATTGGTCCATTGATTTTAATTGTAATCTAACTCCTTCCTTATAAAGAAGTTCCTTATATGTAATCTTATCTTGCTTTTGCTCTAAGTTTATATTCTCTATCGCATGTCTGGGTACTGTCCATATTGGTAACTTGTCACTTAATTTATATTTACACTTTTTCCAGACACGCAATAGGGAATTTCTTAAAATATGACTTTTAAAAGCCTTATCCACTTTCTTGTCATAGACTAAATAAGCATGCCAGCCGTAGACCAAACCATATCCTTCAATATTCATTATCTTCTCCTCCGTTAAATTTATCCAGTCTGTAATTGCTGAGAGGGCAGTGGCTTCATAGTACAATCTTAAATTGGGCACTTTAAGACCACCTCTTTCTCGAATATCTTGCATTATCTTTTGTTTAACTCGAGGTTTCTTCCCTGCCCACACAAACTTATTTATGCCCTTCTGCCATTCCTTCAAATTTTCATCTTTTTTAAGTATAGGTATCATTTGAAAAAGAAATAGGAATTTTGGTAAAATATTCATTTTTACAGCGGCTATCCTTCCCAGCAAAGACAATTGTAGTTTTTTCCAATTTTCCATCTCCTTTTGTATTTTATGCCATAGTGGTTCATAATTGTGCTGATATAATTTCATATTTGCAGTCATAATATAAACCCCCAAGTATTTAACCTTCTTAACTACCTCAAATCCTGTTAACCTTTCTATCTCTTCTTTCTGGCTTCTCACCATATTATTTTCGTTTTTGCTGCATTTATTTTAAAACCAGATACTTGTCTATATATAAGCAGGTTATGTCCATCAAGGCTGTAATCGATTGTGCCGGTTGGGTTAAGGTAACAACCAGGACATCCGCAAATGCTCGTAACTTATACTCATGCTATCTAATTTTAATTCCCTTTACTGTATCCATCTCACGTATTTTATTTAGTAGAACTTCCAGCGTCAACACAAACAATAATGGAGACAGGGGACAACCTTGCCTTGTTCCTTTCTCTATATTAAAAGAATCTGTTAAGCCACCATTAACTATTATTTGTGCTGATTGTTTTTGATATATTGCCTTAATAGATTGTACAAATTGTTCTCCAAATTGCATCCTTTCTATTAATTTTAATAAAAATTGCCAATTCAATCTGTCAAAGGCTTTTTCAGCATCCAAAAACACTAACACTGCGGGGACCTGGTTGTTCCTTCCCAGATACTCTAATAAGTTAACAATTTGCCTTACATTACTCTTCATTTGTCTGCCATTTATAAATCCAGTTTGATCATAGTTAATCATTTGCTGCATAACTGTCATTAGTCTATTTGCTAAAATTTTAGAAAAAAATCTTATAGTCTGTGTTCAATAATGAGTTCGGCCTATAATTTTTAGGATCTGTTTCGTCTTGCCCTTCTTTTGGGATCAACGAGATAAATGCTGTCTTCCAAGTTGGAGGCACCTCTCCTCCCTGTTGTATATTATTAAATAATTCTTTCAATGGTTCCACCATTTCCTCCTGTAAAGTTTTATAGTAAATAGCTGTCAGACCGTCTGTCCCAGGAGCCTTACCCACTTTCAATTGCTTAATTGCTAACACAATTTCCTCGGAAGTTATCATTTGATTTAAACTATCCCTCTGTTCATTTGAGATTGTATAAATATTTTCCTTCTGCAAATATCTATCTATATCTATATCTTTGATTTTATCACCAGTATACAGCCTCGAATAAAACTCTAGGAAAGATTTTTTAATCAGTTGTTGTTCATAAACCTCCTTACCCTTATATCTTATTTTCTCTATTGTCCTTGATTTTTGCTTTTTCCTTAACAGATATGCTAACCACCTGCCTGGTTTATTGGTGTTATAAAAAGTATTTTTATAGTATAAAAACAGCAAACACTGTTTAATTCCAAACAAACCCCTCTCAAAGAATGCAGGCTTCCCGTGTAAAGGGTCCTTATCAAAGTTATTAAGAACAAAGTCCGACAAAGGTTGGCAACCAGCCCAGAAAACCAGATATGAGAAGTCGCTCGCTCTCCAAGATGCTCTGTAGTAATGAGACGTTGTTTCTAGCAAGAAAGCACTAGCTGCGTGCGACTTAAATAGGCTAAGGGACTGGCCAATTATCCTCAAGCCCTACTCTCGAGTAGATCTCCTCCTCCTGAGTAGCCACTCCTGCCTTTTGGCAGCCCTGCGTGCCTGAGCATTGAGGAGACGCTCCTCCACTTCGCTCTCTCTACTGGAAGGAAGCTCTGGAGGTTCTGAAGGCCCTGGCTGAGTCTCTGCCTCTGGCATCACATCCTCTTTGGCCTCCTCACTGTCCCACGCGAGCGCAGGCTGCTGGCATGACACCACACCAGCCTCCTTGTTGTCGGGATCAGCCACGATCCACACAGGCCGCTGGCGGGCCACAACAATAATGTAGTGTACATTAGTAAAAGAGATGAATGAAAGATGGTGTTTCCCATTCAGTATGAGCATTTCAAATAATACAGTCATGCTCTTTGGGTTGACTAATGCTTTCACAGTCTTCCAGCATCTCATGAATGATGCTTTCTGACATCTCCTGGATCACTACGTCATTATTTACCTCAACGGTATTCTGATTTTCTCCTCATCCTGAACAATATATGCAATTACCCACATTAATTCAATGTGAATTACAGTTCTCTTATAGCTGGAATTTATATTATGTTCTGGCTAGCGAGAATCCTGCTTAAAATCATCTCTTTCCATAGAAACTTAAATCTACCCCTTTTAGATAACATACCACTCCCATAAAATTAAATTAGAGCTACATTTATAAACGTTACTTAGGAACATCAAGTCAGGCATAAATAATGCTTTATGAATTCTTTTATTTCACATATGTATGTACAGATAATAGTATTTATAGACTGCAAGGTGATAATGTCAAATTTTCTCTTTTAAGCAAAGTACAGTAAGCCTTCAGAAATATGCACTAATAAAGATAGCTAATCATAATAGTTGAAGAAGGCTTGGAACTGCAATGAGTAGGTGTTTTTCTTTGATTGTAGGAAGGCTTTTTGTTTGTTTGTTTTTTGGAGAATATTTTCTAATTAAGAATATGTGAGCCAGCACCAAGTGATGCTTGGATATGAAGGCATACCTATTACAACAGGAAGGAGGAAAGCAAGTTCCAGACAAATATTTAGTGACCACTATGGCACAGAGAAATTAAAAAGAGTGTTTCTACATTGTGACACGATTGCAAGAGATGGAACAACTGTCTGTCAATTACATCTTAAGTATTCTTAATCTAATTTCGTATGTCACCTCACAGAACCTGGCAATCTTGTATGTTATTTCAGAGTTAATATCAGAAAATAAGAACTGGTGATCATTGTATGCTTGTTTTACTAATCAGAAGTGGGGCAATTAGGGCATTTCAAGGTGCTGTATAAAACTGGCAGTACAAAAGAAAATGTTCTACTTGTCCTGAATCACAAGGACATACTTGTAAATGTTATGGTATCTTTTTGTATCTTCCAGCTAGGAGTGCTGAAAGTAGTGCACTACATCAGGCTAAAGTAATGACCCTTCTCTGGTTGGGAATATTAAGGTTTGCAAGGTGCAAGGATGTCTCTCTGACTGTCCGTCATGGGAAATTGAGTAGTATTACCCACATCCATTTGTCAGTCTCTGTCATACAGATGTTGTTAGAGTGTGGTTCTTGCATGCTCATAGCCCAAGGATAATAGATACATGGGGAAGAGTCCTAAAATTGGGAGTTCAAACATATACAAAGTTTGCAGCAGCTCTGTTCTTACCTTCTATTCCTTTAAAATGAACAGAAAATGTCTTTTTATCTTATAGTCGCTCCAGTCTAAACATGAAATCAGATGATGGTCTGAGACCGAACTGCAAAGCTCCTCAAATAACCACTGCAATCATCAGCATCCCAACACCACCGGCTCTGGCACCAGAAGGTGAAAACAGGCCTTCCTCCTCCAACCCCAGCCATTCAATGAACACAATCATGGCTAGCAGCAACATTGTCAAGGTTTCAGCTTTGTAAGACTGGCTTGGTCAAACATGATGGCAGTAGATTGGAAGGCCAATCTTTCTCCCTTTCTCCCCAACTTCCATGTTCCTTCTTTGCTGCAAATTGTGCCTAGATGAATGGCTGGATGGACAATGGACCAACCTGACCAACATCTAAGAACTGAGGATGAGAGCCGAAGGAGGCAGCTTCCTTCAAACTCACATTCATGCTGCAGAGCGAGCTCAGAAGAATCAGGAAGCTGTGTTTGTATGTATGGGTGTATGCGTGTGTGTATGCATGTAAGAACAGAGTGGCCAAAGGATCTCTCTTTGACAAGTTGAAGCCTTGTTCTAAGACATGAGGCGTAGAATAGTTTTTGGATAGTGATATATATGTCCTGTCATAACTACAAGAAGGTCAGTAAAGAAGTAGAATTATAACACTGTGTATCTCAACACCTTTTTAAAGGTTTTTAATGGATAATATTTATTCATGAGGAAATGACTGAAAAAGGTGACCAAAATGGATTTTGTGATTTTTTTTTTCTGTCTTCATGCAGCAGGATCTTTTATTAACCAAAATGACTTCTTTATTTTCTTTTATACCCAAACATTTAAAAAAAAAAAAAGAATGCATCCTGTCACACAAATTTAATTTTCATTCTTTTGTGCATGTGTGCATGCGTGTGTAAGAACGAATAAGAGAACCACAAAACTGGCATTTTCCAACTATGAAAGATCTGAGCACACATTCCTGTTTCTGGGCTCAATCCTGCAAAGACTTACTGTTTGCATGGTCAACAACATGCTTTAAGTAATGCCTGTGGATTCAACGGTTCTACCTACTGTCCATCCCTTTCTGCATGAGTGTGTCTTTGCAGGCTTCAGCCTTTAGTGCGCAGTAGCAAAACAGATGCCTGCATGCAGTCACACACACACACAAGCACTAATGAAACATTCATTTTAGATGGCACTTTTTCTTAACACAATTCTGTAATTGCCTTTAATTCAACAAAAATTGCAGTTGCAAACAGTGTATTTGTCTGCTAATTATTGTCTGTGAAAAAAAATCATATTTGTGGAACAAAAGAACAGGCTTTCATAGTTCACCACAATTCTTTGCTTTTCAAAGTATTACTTTGGTTATCACAGATTGGTAGAGAATGTGATTAGATTAACTAGTTCTGTATTTTTAAAGTCCAGAAAATGGCCTCGGGGAAATTTAATTTTTTTTAAAAATTATTCAAGCAAGTTTCAGAGGGCAAAATCATTTGAAGCAGCTGCTGCAGATGTTCATAACTGAAATGTAATCTATGCCCATGCTTTCTTTTATGTTTATATGTGTTTCTTTAATAGTAATGGAAGTGTCTCCCATTGTATATAATAGCCAATAGTCAGTGGATGTGTCCTTTGTTAGGACTATTTTAAGAGCCAAAACTTTTGCAGTCCTGTGGCTCTTAGTGAAACTCTCTGGGTTGCATTGGCTTAATGGATACAGCAATATAATATTTTACTTTCCCTAGATAAAGTATCATTTCTTTTCAATGAGGAGATGTTGCTTTTAGATTTGGGGGGGCCTACTTTATATTAGAATTTCATTTCTAATCAATTTATAAAATACTGTTAATAGATGGTTTAAAAATATCTATGTTTCAGAATAGTTCACCAATTGTTAACTGTTGTTACGCTGTTTAGAAAGTTTAGGACTGTGAGGTATAACCATCTAAAGCTTTATACCGATATTCTCCTAATGTCTTTCTCTGGAAGCAAACCTGCGTGGCCACATTTATGCCAAGAAGACACACACTGCTTCACTGTACACACACTGTATTCTTCTTTTCTTACTAAATTGTGCAATTTATTAACCATCTTAGATTTGTTTAAGCTTTGACATATCTGATGTCCACAACATGCTGTCTTTTGATACCTTGCTTTCATTTTTATATATCTTCACAAAGTATATAGCCCAAGACATTTTGAGCTAGAATTTGTGTGGCAAAAGGAAGACAGACTTTGCTGATTCAAGCATTGTTCAGACCAAAAGGGGAGAAAAAAACTGTGCTGAAAAAGTTATCTTCTGTATGGGTTTTGTTTTTGGTTGCTTTTTTCACATTAAAATTAAAGGTATCAGATGAGCAATTATTGGAAACCACTAAATGGTAGAATTCACATGTTAATACATCTTAAACCGAGTCTGGAACCAAAGTTTTGAACAGGATGTGACCAGCTCTTTGAAAACTGAATTTCAAAGAGCTTATAAAAAAATCCCACCTTTGTAAATGTTTCCATTTTGAGTTGTTAAAATGAGGCATTCCTGCACATTGCACCATAAGAGGTCTTATCAGCTGAAGGATTCAACTAAGGCAACTCTAAATTCTATCCATTGGCTTATACAAATAGCTGGATCCATGCATTATGCTAAACAGGAAATTTTGATAATCTGTTGCTTAACACTGCATCTTGTAATTTAAAAAATAAAGTTGGACATGCTGTATGTCCCCAATATACTGAAAAATTCATTATTCTAATAATCTGAAGGAGGCCTTAATTTGCCATCCAAAATGTCAGTGCCTGGGTTAACCCCAGGGCTATCTGCAGTGGTTGAAAGAAGTCAGGATGGCAATTATGACTATACCATCTAAGCTGGGCCCCTTTACATATGTCTGATGAAAAAAAAATTGTGAGATCACAGGATTACATACACCATCTGGACATTTTTGCTTTAACTATTCCTGAAGATATTTCTAGTTTAGCTTGTGAAATTATGAACTGATTTTTTTTTTAATTTCAGAGTTGTCCACTTCATATCTATATATTGAACTCTTACTTAGTAACTACCACCCATCTCACACACTTTGATGGGGGAAAAGGTTACTGGGTAAAGGACTGTTGCCTTGTTTTCATAATTTCACTGGTGATGTTGATGCTGATTGAATTACTTGCCAGATAGGCTAAACTGCTAGTCTTTCTTTTCTGATACTGGTACATAATCTAAAAAAATGATCATGCAACTTACAGAAATGCCTTATTGAAGCTTTCCTTTGCTTCATTTAGCTTCATTTAGATTACATTATACCTTAATCAGTTCCTACCTAGGCAATCTGAAGTATATTCCTCCATTCTCTTTAATATACTGTGTTGATTTTTGTTCCTATGCAAAGTATAGCTGTAGAAATCTTAGTTTTGCTCTATTTCCAATTCATTTCACCCCATTAGCAGAAATAAGACTATCTGTTTGAAATAGCGAATTATGTAAAAATTGGGTTTCGCTCTATTGAGTTTCAATCTACTCACAGTATAATCTACCTTTCTATAGGAAAAGTTTGATCCTTTAAACTACTGCCTTCCATTACAACATACTTTCCAAATTTCAATTATTTCCCCCAAAAGTATAGCGGGAAGCTACACACAATATAGCAGTAGACATATATTTGCTGCCTCTGGCATAACAATGATATGCAAATAGTTTTAAACATGGTTTATGTCATAGTGATGGGTAAACTAAGCTACCATGGCTTGTTTAACAATCCTGTTAAAACAAGCCAAAGGATAGCTTACATGTCTACCCAACAGAACATTATTATCCAGCAATCACATGTGTTGATATGTATCGTACCATGATTCATACCAGATGATGTGGTGGTGCAGTTATTAGAATGCAGTATTGAGGCTAATTCTGCCTACTGCCAGGAGTTCGATCTTGACCAGGTCAAGGTTGATCAAGCCTTCCTTCCTTCTGACGTTGGTAAAATGAGGACCCAGATTTTTGGGAGCAATATGCTGACATTTGTAAAGCACTGAGAGAGTGCTGCAAAGCACTGTGGAGTGATATATAAGTGCTAGTACTAGTGCTATATAGATAACATAGTGTAGTAGACTGGTACTGAATTCTAACAAAGGTGATTATATGCAAAGAAAATAGAAGCCCTGTCACTTTCATACATCTAGAACATACTTTAAGGCTGAAGCTAAGCAGCTGCAAGGCTAGTCAATGCCTAGAAAGATATATATCCAATGGTGGGATTCAAGTAATTTAACAACCGGTTCTCTGCCCCAATTATTTCTTCCAACAACCAGTTTGCCAAAATGCTCAGAAAGTTAACAACCGGTTCTCCCAAAGTGGTGCAAACTGGCTGAATCCCACCACTGCATATATCTTTCTCTATTAGCATTGGAAATATTTTTGATGAAACTCACCACATGCAGCTATTTAAAACAGTACTCATTTGATCTGATCCTTTGACTATTGATGTTCTTAGTTTCAAAAAATTTTATTGCATCAGAATACAGTGATATCTAGTTTAATTGCCAAATTGGCATTTTGTCCACCTGGGCAAGCTCAAAATCAGTTTCAAAATCCTAAAGTTCTAAGAATGTGTTCCTGCTATGAAAAGTTTGGAATCTTTAGAAAATTCAGAAATCTAAACCAGATTGGAATCCCATGTGTAGTTAGTTTGTTGAGAACAGACTGGCCTCAGCAGAATTTTAAATTCTATTGCATTCTCATAAATGCCAGTTTCTTTTTGTGAAAAAGAGTTGCCCACTATTTAGACATAGCAGGTCCCTTTATCAGACAAGATAACATTTTTTCTAAAACTTGGTGACTAGAGGAAAAACTTTGATTCCCTGATACTTTCCTGTGACTGAATCACAATGAGCATCTCATGCTAACTCAAAAGTATCCAGGCAATTAAGCCAATGAGGATTGGATTTAGCCCCAAACAGATCTGGTTCACTAATATCCATGACATTCATTATACTTACTGAAATTGCCCTTTCTTATATTCATGATCAAGACTAATTTCTAGAAGAGGCCCACAAAAACTGGCCCTTGTAGCCACTTCATTTTAGTGTTCACATACTCCTTATCTACAACTACATGGACAGAGAAAAAATATGTTTGGGCATTATCATAATTATGCATTCCAAATGCTGCATGGTTATGCCAATCCTTTTTCAAAGTAATGACAGCAAGAAAAAATTGGGTGGGGGTGGGAAGTGGGGAGGGAAGTGGTAAACTTCAGTCTCCTTTGGAATTTGAAATAACATAAAGCATAGCTGTCAGCCAGCTGTCTCAAAAACCTCAGGTCATATGTTGTCTGCGCATGCAGAAGAATGAATTGCCTGGAATAGGAGATATTGGATTGGATATCTTGAGAACAAGACTATTATGTAGCCTTCATATCTAATCATAGTGAATGTGGTTTCTTATTTTCCATCACCTCACCCAACTAGTGTCAATATATATTGCCCACCTCCATCTGGGAATGGAAAACCTTTTTTGTTAATATGTCAAGTGTTTCTAAAGCATTTGTCTTATTTGACATAATATAATTTATGACTTGTCATGCTCTATCTCCCAAAAATCATTGCTTTTGAAACTGATTTCAGTACAGAAGTATAACTATACAGAAGTATAGAATACAAAATACAGAAGTATAACTATATTTAATTTTTGTCTATGAAATTCTAGAGGTAGAAATTTTACATTTCATTACTTAGTATATATGGTATCTTGCTCTTCTGCCATACATCCACAAGATATATCCTTCACTTAAAACTACAATTGGGACTGGAATGTTGGTCATTAAGCAATCTGATAGTTAAGCAAGTCATCAGGTGATGGGACCTATTTGTGCAACTTTTTCCCCCAGTCGTTAAGTGAATAACATGGTTGTTAAACAAATCCAGCTTCCCCCTCATTGACTTTGCTGGTCAGAAGTTGGTTGGGAAGATCACAAATCACAATCATGTAACAGCAGATGCTGCAACCAGCTATAAATGCAAACTGCTTGCCAAGTGCTCAAATCATGATTGTGGGGATGGTGCAAAAATTGTAACTTCAAGGATGGGTCATGAATCACTTTCTTTCAGTGCCATCACAACTCCAAACTGTCACTAAATAAATGGTCATAAAGACTACCTGTAGTTCCCACATACTAACATAATTTTGCTAGTATCAGTGGACATAATATAAAATTTTCCTTCAGTTGTATTGGGACAAATATACATTGCAATTTCCCTTGGCATGCTGATAGCACTCCTTTCTTTTAAGAAGAAAAGGAGATGATTTCATTTATATCTATCCTTAAAGACTGATGACAAGAAATAAAGGATATACTGCAAGTACTTGTAAGGGCGAATCTCATATTGAATAATGACGTGCATAACAGTAATTAGATTTTAATGGATCTAAACTTTTTCCACCATGAAAATGATTGCCCCACATACTTTACAATTTAGGGAATGTGAAATGCATCATGTTTTCAAGAAATAAGATATTATTTTAATTATTTTTGTATCTATTTTATCACCAATTGAGAAGTAGATAGACAAAATGTTACTCTGACCAAAGGCTTTAAGCCTAATTCTTTATTTGGTTCATGTTACTGTCACTGACAATTTTTTCCTTTTTGTAACCAATTCAAAGTTGATCTAATATAGTAAAGCAGACTTGGCTTTTTCATTAAAGAATATCATTCTATCTTGTGTTTCAATTTTTCCAACCAAATTCCACTTTTCTCTTCACAATTACAAACTGATTATATAAATGACTGTTTGGAACATAAGAATGCTGAATTTAATATTGCCACAGTTAAGAGAAATAACTGTTAGAATTGCATCCCCCGCCAAAAATAAATGAATTGCAAAAAGCAATAAAAGAAAAAAACTTTAACATTCTGATTAATATTCCTTACATGGTCAGAATTTTTTCTAGAGGAAGGCTTTTTTAAACTATGTTTTTAAACGTGTTGAAATGATGATTGATTTGCTTCTCCTGGGTAACCGCTTTGAATTAGTTCATAATTAAATTACTGTTCATGTCCATCTCACAAGTCAGGCACATCAAATCAAACTGTTACTCTGTAACCAGGTTTTCAATAGCAATAACCATATATAAATGCCACGTCAAAACTGAGAAACTTCTATACTGGCTAATTAAGACTATAATCCTCTATATGTCTATTTAAGATTCATTGAACACTATGGAGCTTCTTTTAGATTAAATGTGATTAGGATCATGCTGTATGTAATTGTATGGCTTGGAAATGTTGAATCCTGCCCATGCAGTCCACTACAAGTTACTTCTAGTGTCTAATTTTTTTTTTAATCACTGCTACTCTAGTTCAGCAATCACTTTAAAAGTAATAAAAGCATTTACAGTGAAATGTGAGATCCCATCATACATACATGATTGCTGGTTGAGGGTTGTTTCTTTTCCTCTGAAATCAGATGATGATTGAAGCCAAGATGCTCAGTAACGTTAACCCTTAAATCTGACATTTGTTTAAATAAGAACTAGAGGTCTGTACTTGATCCTCAGGAATATTTGAATGCAATGCTATGAATGAATACTATCAGGGTGCCAGAGTGTATCAATAAAGTCATTAAAGTTCATGAGTTGTCAAATGTTTAAACAGTCCCTCCAATTTCAGAAATGAACATTGCTAAATCAAAAAGGGAACAACTTTATCTTCATGTCCAGAGAATTGACAGTGAAATTGAAGCATCCATTGTGTTTACATTGTGAAATGTAAAGTTCAAGAAGCAGAGTTAGATTTAATGCTAATTTGGCAAGGAATTGCTTTTTCTTTTTTTTAAAGACCAGTGCTGATCACATTACATTATATAGAAATGCAGGTGAAAGATTATAATCTGTATAATATCTCTTCCTAAATTACTGTTGCAACCATGGCTGGAGTTCCAGCAGCTCCGTAGACCAATAAAATACACTAAAGAATGTGTGTGATGGTATATTTTTGATAAACCAGTGAGACATTACAATGCAATGATGTTTGCATTAGAGGTTTTATGTTGTTACCAGAATTTTATCTCAATTGTATTATTTTCTATTTTCATACTCTAAATGGGCTTTGCTTACTACAAAACATCATGCCCAAGACAAACATACTGTACAAAACTGCAGATAGATTCATTTGACAAAACTTTCTAAAGGATCCTTAGTTTCTTGTTGTCTTTTTTTGAAACTGTAGTGCTTATGTTGAAACTTGTATATCATTTACAGTACTGTGTCTTGTGCCACTGCTGTACCTGATGTATCCATTCTGGATTAAATGAATTATGTGCCACAAAATATTCAATTCTTGCTGAAGACTTTTTTAACTGATGTCATCTATTTGATTAAATCATCTACTCTACTCCAAGATACACCACAATCATAACTTTGCCAGATTTGATCAAAAATCTATCTAGTTTGATTTCTTACTTCCAATATAGATAATTACATTGTTCCAAGAAATTTGTAGATTTTACATGAAAGCAGTAAGTGATATTCAATAGCATTTTGTAGGTAGAGGCACCATTTAGTTATTACAGCTGATAAATTTTGATAAATCAATCTTGTTCAATCCTAGTCATCTTCTAGCAATGAATTCGATAAAACTCAAAACATTTTATATGAAATATATTTATCAGTAATACATGCCCTCATTTAATGCTATTTGGTGTTTTAGGTGACTTAATCCTAGTAATATGAACATTACAGAGAAGCTCTTGATCTTTTATCAAACCTGTACAAATCATTGTACAAACCTGTGCCTGCTTCTTCACAAATTGTATGAACTTCAGTATGGCATACTTTTAAATCAGAATGACATTACTCTAGCTCCCAATATAAGTGTGGTATAACAGTTCCTGAAGGTTGTAAGTAAGCTTGCAGTCTTCTCTTTGCCCACAAAATATATATATATTATATTTAAGAGAGAGAAGAAGCTGATAAAGAGAAATATATCATGGTTACAACTGTTGTGTTGTACCACAATGAAAATGAAGTCTGTATTTTTGGTAGAAAATATTCTACTTTGTTTCCTATAGTGTTGAAACTCCAAACACTGCAGGAACAGAGCAACAGTACATTTTATTTTTTTAACTCTTATCCTCCACATAACCTTACATTCATAACTGTAGAACAGAAAAACTAATCTAGCTGTTTTTAATTCTGAGAACAACAGTTTATATTCAAAATGACTTTATGACGTCAGCTTTTAAATTTAGATCTAAAACTAAAGTTTTGAAAACACTGGGGAGTACATATCTAATAATTAACCATTGTACAACATGTAGCTTTTATTTTGTACCTTAATTAAAAAATATTCATATTCTAATAATTTGCAACCTAGGAATATTCACTAAGGTGAATGGACTCAATTAGAGATTATGGGTGCATCATTGGAAGACCTAAAGGACCAATTTGGGATCAGATTGTCCAGAAAAAAAAGTCTTATCTATGGGGTCTCAACTCAACTCTCAAGAGTCAACTCTGACTCAATAGCACATAATCTATCAAGGATATTCAACAGAAGTGTTAAATACAAACTTCAAAGTTCCAAGGGAAAAAAAGGAGAGCCTAACACAGGCAAAATTGAAATTTGCGATTCCCACGCAGCTAATGAATCAGGTATGAATTATTTCTAATTACTCAGAAAGATAGGACTGGTACATATTCTTTTTGTGCATTGTAAGTCATTTTTACAACCAGACAGCATTATTTTGTAAAAGTAATTATAGGTTAACAGGGTAAAAAGTATGCTTCTAGGTTAAAGATCTGTTGAAATGGCACTCCAGTTGATTATTAGCACAGCAGCTTTTGAAAATACTGTCATGCTAGATGAAAACAATATATATTTGGTCCTCTATGGCAAAGTCAAGTCTAAAGATAATGGAAATTGAACAGTAGGTCATACTTGTTGCATGCTTCAAGGATTGATTTCTAATGAAGCACCTTACCTGCGCTTCATTTTACTCTTTACATTTCAAGAGGATTTTGAACAAACTTTAAGCAGTGGTCAGAGTTCTTTTTCTTCTTGTCTGGGATTTTGGCAGTAAAATAAAATATAACAGCACCTCTTTATGCTTTTTTTCCCATATCCTATTACAATCTGGGCAGCAATTATTTCTCTTAGCTTGCTTATGTTGCTCTTATACAAAAGCAACCATCTGGAAAATTTATTATTCTGGGCTGTGCCATGTAGTCTGAGGATCAGATGCATACCAATAGTTAAGCATGTTTAGAATTATCCACTTATTTATTAGTTCAATTTATATGCTGCCTTTCTCCGGAGACTCCATATAAAGACTACAGTACTGGGAAAGGTGAAAAGGAATTTAAAAAATCCCCCATGCAAAACCTTGTCTGGTGAGGGATGCAAAAACCTAGAAAAACATTTACTCATCGTAAATATTAGAATAAAATAGCAGCAGGCACCACAATGCTCAGTAAGTATGGTACTCCATGCACATAGATAATCATGACAAAAGTTATTCATTTGAATGACATGATTACTTCCGTACATGTAAAATAATACACAGCAGATAATCAGGCCCTGGCACAAAGGAAAATCATGCAAAAATATGAGTTCTAACATAACAATTAATTGTACTGACTAAAAGAAAAAGAAGAGTATAGCAACGTTTCAGATGCTACACAGGTTGATAAGCAATAAGGAGACAAGATTCTCTGGGTAGTAGAATACTAGAATTTATTTTTTGCACCTTTAAATCAGCAATCACTCCTGGCAACTTCCTGAATTAGTGCTTGGGATTTTCTTGGAAAGAAAATGGTTTGCTGTTGTATGCTTCTTAGGGCTGAAAGAGAGTAATTGGCCCAAGGTCACCCAACTGGCTTTGGGCATAAGGTGGCATTAGAACTCAAGTCTCCTGTTTTCTAGCCTGTTGCTTTAACCACGACACCAAACTGGCTGTTATACATCTACCCAACTGAGTTTCAATTATGAGATGCTAGATAGGATATAAAACAACTGAAACAAAGCAGGGAAATTAGTTTGGGGGCCAATTGATAATTTCACTTCTGATTAAAGTTTTTGCTTATGTGTAGGACAACACACACTAGAAAACACATTTATGCGTAAGACAACCCACACCAGAAAAAATGTTGTTTCATCATTAATAATATTTTGAAAATTAGGGCCCATGTAGCAGAGTGACTGGATCTGCTAAAAGTTCACCGAATGAACTTGAATCACACATTATCTCAGGTTAAATCAATGTGTAACTTCTTTAAAAGTAAAATTGGAGATATCAATACAAGTATTGTATTTGCAGATAGGATAAAATAAATTAAAGATATTAATGTATGGGTGTTTTTTAAAAACAGAAATTTATATTTCATGTGGTTTTCAGCAACAAAATGAACAGGACTGCATATAAGCAGAATGTCAATAGCACCACCTATTGAACGTTGTAATGAGAGGGATCTTAAATGTTTTGTCGAAGTCTAGATCATGCAAAGGAGCTATTATCTGAAAAGAATGCTTTCTAAAATCCTTTAAATGATTTAAGGACATTATAAAGTCTAGACTAAACCTTCATATTTCTCCTAGCCAACTAGGCTTTGTTCTGTTGCCCCTGCTATTTTCTTATAAACATTTAATAACAAATTGGGGAAACTAAGGAGAAGAAAAAGAGCATTCTGGTCTATGGAACTTTATGACCAATCAAAATATTTTTCAAATAATGAAAAATTTTGCAGGATAGGAATATGTCTCAAACCATCTTGTATACTTTTTGGAAAAGCACAGTGATTGTATCTAAAATTTTAAAGAAAACTACAAAAAATGGTCTGTTTAAGAGGCAGGCATCCAAGAATAGCATTTCTAACTTGAACTGTAACTATAAGTACAAGATTAATAAATACATTAAAAAGGTGTAAACACCACCACCCTTCATTTTATCCCTTTCAAAGCCTTGATATCTGTCAGGTGCCCTACCAGGGTGAACCTAACCTGAATTTGAATATTTCTATATAAAACCATGATCAAAATTAATAACATTTTATTCAAATTCAGCTGATCTAGCTTAATCAATAATTTGCTTCTATCAATATAATCAAAAAGTTCATGAAAATTCACAAAGGCAGTAATTCCTATGGGCCTGTTTTACACACTTATCACATAAGCCAATATAAAACCATGATCAATTGTTGGAATTTCTGCTCCAAGCCCTTCCTGTCCTCTGCAAGCTATTATTGATGACCCAGTTCTCTAATTTATTAGTCAGATGTTTTGCATAATTTTAGCTGTAATGTGAAATCTGACTAATCAATCTATAGTTTTCTGGGTGGCTACAATCACCTTCCTTGTATATTTGGATCGCTATACTTGTATTCCAATCCTGGGAAAGTTGGCCATAGAAATTAATGTTATTAAAGAGTTTAACCAAAATAGACTTCCACTAGATATTAGCTTTTAATAAATGACCAGCAATATGGTGTTCTCCAGGGGCTCAATTTCTTTTAAAGAGATAAAGGGCTAGAACATAGTGTCACACAAGTTTTAGATTAATTGGAGAATTAACTGGAGTAGGATGAGGAGCAAACAATCTACAATGGTTCTCCAATTCCTCTCTGAACACTCGTTTCTAAGATGTTCTTATCTTTACCCATTTATCAGCTTCCAGAATAACGTTGTATCTTTAGAAACAAAATAAAAATCAAGTTATAATATATAGTTTTGATGCTTAGGAGGAAAATAATTATAGAAAAATGTAAGCAATGTTCTAACCCTTAAGAGGTTAATTACATTTATACTGATAAATGTTGCAAAAAAAATGGGAACTCACTTATCATCTTTTGATTTCTGCATTTTTAACTGCTCTTTTTTTGTTTATTCTAAGTATTAGTTAGTTTTTATTGTTTTCAGGATTGTAATAGTTTATTTTTTTAAAAAAAAGTATATGGCAATGAGAATGCCAAGGAGTTGTATGATATCATGTCTTGTGCTTTAGCAGTTTATATTCCCTTTGCTTCCTAAGCATTTCAATAATTACCCATGGGACACAATTATATTTTGCTCTTTGCCAAATTCCTAACCATATAACATGTTGTTCTACATTACATGTCAAACCAGCATTGGTTTGGTAACTTGAATTTAATGTAGAGGTGTTCCTGCCTTAATTCTTACGAGAATTGTACTTTCAGACTTTGTAAGATTCTGTCAGTGTAGCTTTACAATAAAGTACAATTAGCTCATCTGGTTCTGATTCTTATCTGGCTTGCCCCATCAGGCTGACGTCAATCTTCCAAGTCTGAAAGCACAATTCTCCCCACCCCCTTTTCCTTTACAGTTTGAGAAAATAGGGAGGCTCTCTTCCGAGTCTCTTGGACCACCACTACCTAGTTGCACACTATGCCTTTTTTTTTTATCTGACTGTTCCCTTGGGTAGCAACTTTTTGCTCAGTCTCCCAAGGTCTTCTCCACCTACCATTCCAGAGATTGATTCTAATACATAAAGACAACATGGCAATAGCTACTCACAAAATTTCTTGTCCAGTTTATTAGCAAAATGGTTTGATTGAAATGCATACAAAATAAGACATATCAAATGAATATTACATAAGAGTACACTTAAGATACCTAAGCATAAAGAATCATTTAGGTATGACAAGAGACATACTACTTTTAATTTTATCTATCTTTCTTTAACAACTCTTCCAGGTAGATTGTATTGGCATGATATGCAGTCAGCATGTTTAATGGTCTCTGGTATTTTTGGTAGTATAAACGAGAAGCTTCAATATAATGCTTCCGCCATGCCCGGTAATATCCTCTCCAATATTCATCAGGATTTAAATTTTCATTGTGAGGAAAAGGAGCACTTTTGCTTTGGGATGCCTCTTCTATAAGTTCAGTCTTGATGGGGTGAATGGAGTGATAGTGGTCACGCTTGATCTGTTTACTTTGTTTCACATTCCCTTTCATCTTCTTTTGGACCAGAAAAGTGTCTTGCTTTTGTTTAAGGACAGGACTGAATTGCTGAGGATGTGTCTGGTCTGTTGACAGTATACTATTATCTCTTTGCTGCATATCTGAAGAGGTCTTGATGCAAGATTGATTCTCTTGGCTACATATGGATGATTCAGAACTACAAGAACTATCATTATCATCAGATTCCGCAGCCAATGTCCCAGTTGTTGCTTCCAAGTATTTACTGGATTCCATTCCTACTAAATCTAAAGAATCTAACTGTTTATCTTGGTTTCTGGGATTTACGTAAGTTCTTATAATCTCTACATCTCTCTCCAATCCTTCCTTAATGAAATATTCATAATCCTCAATAAAATCAACCATGCTCCATAAGCAGACAGAATCCTGGTTCTTAAAAGAAGACAGACAAGGGATTTTAGGAAGCATGTTCTTTAAACTTTCTTTGTCCACCTGTTCGTTATTGTGCACAGCAATTTCACTATCAGATTCCACTTGGTGTTTTTCCAGTGGGATATTATCATGTTTATTTCTATTCATTGTTGTTTTAGCATGCTCTGTTCTATTTTTAAGAAGCTTCTTTTGTTTGAAAACTTGTTTTGGCTTGGCTACCGGAGAATTGTCACAAACAATCATCTCTGTGCTAGCACTTATTGTTGGGGGTTGCCTTGTCCCTTCTAGCCTTTTAGTTGGCAACAGACATGAATGAGGAGATGCATTGGGATATGGGACAGCAGTGACTTCTACATGCCCTCCTTCAAAATGTTCCAGCAGCTCTGGTGGCAAAGTTTCTTCAAGGAAAAGAAAAACAAAATCAGACATGGGTGACTGAATCAGATAATAACATACCATAATTTCAGTGCTTAAATTATTTAAAATCTTATGTTTTTATTTTTCAGATTCCACTATCTTAAAATGAAAAAATCAGGATCTGGAAACACAAAACTTAAATGATGTATGTTTTAAATACAACACATAGAGATAGATTTTTAATTGTTACAAGTATTCATTTTAAAAGGAGGGAAGATAAACAAAAGCATTGCTAGAAACTAAATGATTGTACACAGTGCTATAGAACAAATACAATGATATCTCAAAGTGCAGGCTAATGAATTTGGATATCTTTTCTTCTGTTACCCGTAACAAAATATTCTTGTTAGCTTGTTTAGCAGTTAGCTGCTAAATGTAACTTAAAATTTCTCTCTACCTTGTTTTAAATCATTTCCAAACACACTTTTATTAGTTAAAGTGAACTGTTTCCCTAGCACCAATGCAAAATTTTCAAAGTGTTCATGATAAGAAATATTCACATTTAATTATTTGCAATATGCACTGAAGTTCTTCATCATGTGAAATGTGTCACTTTCATTAATTATTAGAATTCTGAGTAAGACTATGAATGCACAATTAACAATACAATAGTACACAATTACTGTCTAAATGGGATCATCTCTGGAACGCCATTTTCAAAGGCACTTAAATTCATTAAATTATGATCATGTACAGGAGTCATTCTTACCTGGTAAAGAAAGAAGCTGAAGATTACATTTTTGTGCAATTTTCATCATCATATTTTCTTCCTCTCCACGACAGCAATATGTCACAGCTAATCCTAAAGTTCCTACAATAAAGCAGAGATTAGGAAGAGTTGGGACAAAACCGTTGGTCCATGTTGCTTCTACAAAATAGTAGAGTGGTAAAGAGTGTTTACCAAAGCGTCCAGCTCTACCAATCCGATGCATATATGTTTCCCAATCCAAAGGCACATCTAAGTTAACAACCAGATTCACCTTCTCAGCATCAATTCCACGGGAAGTCTGAAAGAAAAGAAACAGCAAAGTGTTTGTGAGTAGAAGCTAAGCCAAACAACTTAAAGAAGTTGTCTTCGTATTCCTTTCCCATGTTAGAAATCCATAAAGGAAAAACACTGCAGATTCTTAATGGCTTGAGTCAAATGCAAGTGCTTGAGTTCAAAAAGAGTTTCCTTAATACAATAGCCTACACTCTATAAAAGCATATGCTTGGAAAAGTTCCACTGAGGACAGCAGGCACAATCCAGAAAAAATCAATTGTATTCAGAAATATTCAATTAAAATATTCAATGCTTTATGAATTAATACATGTATTATAAAATAGAATTAAATTCTATAAGAGCTGAGGTGGCGCAGTGGTTAGAGTGCAGTACTGCAGCTACTTCAGCTGACTGCTAGTTCAGCAGATCAGCGGATCAAATCTCACCGGCTCAAGGTTGACTCAGCCTTCCATCCTTCCGAGGTGGGTAAAATGAGGACCCAGATTATTGGGGGCAATATGTCTTTGGTGTAAGCTGCCCAGAGTCCTCGGAGAGTGGGCGGCATAGAAATATAACAAATAAATAAATAAATAAATAAATAAATCTAAAGTTGGTATTGTATCTTTCTCTTGCTGCAAACACTGCAACAATAGTATAATAAAATGCAAATAAATAGGAATAAATAGCAAAGCTTCAGATAGGGAAATATTTATACAATGGTGGTCTACTGTTAAAAAACAATATGTTAGCTATGGTTAACATTTCTAGATCCCTTGAGTTAGTCTTGTATTTTTATTAGTTGTATAAAATGAATTAGAAGAACTAACCAAATCTGTCGAAATTAACACTCTGCAATGAAACTGCTTCAGCTTAGCCATGGCATCAAGTCGCTGGTTCTGATTCATACTGCCTAGAAAAACAAAGATAAATAAATATGAAAAAGAAAAGTGAAGGAAATATATGAACTCTACTAGCTGAATTCTTAAGAAAACTGGCTAACCTCAAACCTGAAGAAAGCAGTAACATGTTATTCATCAGCAAATTTAAATAAATTTATACTTAACTGTCAGGTTAGAACTTTTTGGCAAGAATCCTAAGAACAGAATTTAATTTATAACATTTAAAGTATGCCTTAGAAATGAACCTGGTAAGAATATACAAATTTGTTAGAAGAGGGCCATGGTCACCTAGCTGGTTTTCTGCCTGAGATGGGACTAAGGCTCACAGTCTGCCAGTTTCTAGCAATGATGCCTTAACCAGTAGATTTCTATTTCACAATGGAATTTCCAGTCATTGGGTTCCGTTCAACACTTTGCACATGCTCAAATCTGCACCCATCTCAGGAACAAACATTCCAGGAATAGTGGGAGGAGCACAAGAAGGCAAATGATATTACAAATAGAAAACTACATTAATAGTACAATATAATTCAATCCCACTTAAAGAAATAAGGAGAACTCACTGAATTTACATGCATATACCTTTAAAAATAACAATTTTTGTGTACACAATATTCAACAAAATAACAACAAATCTACAAGCTTACCTGAAATACATTCAGCAGGAAAACCTTTAGATGACAATAAATCAGCCAAGTGTTGAGCTCTTTAAGGCAGAAAAATAAAATGTCAGAAAGAGACTTCTATATATAAATGTATGTATTGTTTCCTCTTCGTAATAGTTTTCTTTGCCAGTTATTTAAACTGCCTTATAAGATTATGTGGCAGAAACAAAGAAGCTACTGCTTTTTATGAAGATATAACACTGTGAACATTTTTCCTCTCATAGCTTAATCTGCTCTATTAGTAATAAACTCTTGATTTTTTTAATTCATTAAAAGGAGGTGGATTCTTTAAAAAAAAGAATATTGAATCTTATGCAATGTGCTTAGCTTTTAATGATCAAACATCTCTCTAAATTAATGGGCTAAGCAGTCTTAACTATATACTTGCTGGGACTATGGATTCTTTGAAAATGATTGGAAGGCATGCTTTCACCACACAATCTCTATGCTACTTATTGAAACAGGTCTGAAAAAATGTGGGTTGCTTTAATAAATAAGAGGGACACTGTGCATGGATGAGAGCCAAAACACTTCTTCCAAACATTTTTAAGCAAAATTCTAATTCTTTTCTTTTATCTCAACATTATATGTATTTGACATTCACTTAATGCACATGACTACCAACCTCCCCAAATTTTTGTTTGAACTTTTTCAGATTTAAAAACAAAACAAAATTCAGAATACCGGCTATGTAGATTTGAGAAAACCAAGGCCTGGTTGAACGGTATTTTCCTGAAGAGCTCCTGTAAATGCTCAGCCTTCTCCTCAAAGGTCTTATGAGGTAATGGGTAAGAATTCACAACTTTGTAGTACTGCTTCAATCCTAACCAAAACAGAATAGGTTTATATATCATATGAAAAATCAAAAATGCCTTGAGAAGGATACACATTTAACAATTAATATATTTGCACCACAGTATGTGGTTGCAGTGTTACATAAAACAGCTGAACAGAACATATCATAAATTCCATAAATACTGGATATCTGTACAAAAATTAAAAAAAACTCATTTACCAAGGAGACTTGGGTCAGTAGAATTCAGCTTCACAAAAGTGGGCTCTCTCATGTATTTAGCCAAAGTATTAGCTAAGGATTCAGGATAGGTGGCTGAAACTGCCAACATCTGCTTATTGGCTGGTAGAGAAGAATAAATCCAACTAAGATGTGGAAAAAAAGAAAACACTGTTCACAATAAATATTTTGGACCAATTAATGGGGAGGGGGGCACACGGATACATATACACATTAATTTCAATTGCTTAAAATACCAATAAGCCATATTGTATAGATGATACATAGAATGTGGATCATTCGGATAGCCAGTGCAACAAACAAAAATTATGATAATAGTAAACATAAAATAGCTTCACAAGAGACGCTATTATGATGTGCTTTGCTGATTCAAGTAAAGATCTTAAGAACAAAATACTAAAGTGGACCAGCAAGTACTAAGATTTTTTTAAAAAAAGGAATGACTCTTAATGCATCTAAATTTTACCAATCGTGGTAAGCAAGACAAAGGCTCCCAAAATAATGTGCTTAGAGGTAGTATTGATAAAGGTGGTCATTCATATTCTTAAACTTTGGCACCAGATCCTCAGAAAGACAATAACCCCAAGCGTACATTATATAACATTATTTATATCATTGGCTATCTTTCTAACAGGGTGTTATTATGTCCAGGAACTAAGAAAACATCCCAATGTGAGATAAGAGGACTGTGAACTAAAAGGCAAGTTTATTTCATAATGGCTCCCACATTGTGGAATATACTGTCTCAAGAGATATACGATTCTAATTCTTTTTATATCTGAAAGGTCTTTATGTTTCTTTGTTAACTACACAGAATTATTTTTTTTAGGCATCATTACAATTTTTTTTTTACAAATATTGAAAATTCAATAAAGAAATCCCTTTCTTTATTGAACTTCTGCATTTCCAGGATTGTATTCCCACATTTGTTCCAAGTCTATTCACGATTTTCTCAGACCATTATATTTTTGCAAACCTTACACATGAAAAAAAGAAATTATGTAACTAACTATACTTACTTTACTTGTTCCTGGAAGCTGCCTTCTTCCAGAAGCTTGTCTGCTTCATCAAGAATGAAAAGACGAATGCTGGATGTATTCAAATAGTCCAGATCTATAAGTTGTTTAATGCGACCTTGAGGGGAAAAAAGCAATAAGGAAGATAAGAGGCACTATCATGTAAATCTATACAGATCAATGAAATATATACATAGAAAGTCCTTGTTTAACAGCCATAATTTGGACTAGCAACTTGGTTATTAAGTGAAGTGTTCACTAACTACAACTGTGCTTATGATCTTACTTCAGCTTTTCTTTATACGCATGTGAAGGTTGTAAATGTGAGGATTGATCATCAAGTTACGTTTTCATCACAACTATAGTAGGGAACTGTCACTAAACAAGTCAGTTGCTAAACAAGAACTAGCTGTACTGTCTCCAGAATGTCTACAATATTTTTATTTACTCCTTTACTAGGCTTATGTATCAATTTTTCACCAGATATTCAACACAACATATATTACATTCCTTCTCCAAGTTTTCCCCAAAATAATAATCTTGCGACATAGGACAAGTGATAGCAACTAACTTGCATAACAACCTTCCACTGTTGAAGAATGGAATTGAAATTGTGTATACTAGTCCAAGAAAACATCATATTAGGTCACCCTAATTATTTTTTAATCTAATTATTGTTTTCTACAATATGTGAATATTATTTTTTTTTTTAATTTCACATAGATAGCATCTGCTAGTTATCCAGCACATGAAATAATGGGATTAAAACATCTCAGATGCAATGTTTCCTTACCAGGGGAGCCTACAGCTATATGACACTTTTTAAGTCTCATTTTATCTTGATTTACAGGAGTTCCTCCAATGAAGACATGACATTCCAAGCCTTCCATTTTGATCCCAATAGTTGTAATTACTGCATGTATCTGCACAGCAATCTCTCGGGTAGGTGCCAAGACTAGAATCTGAAACAGATATTAATTCTATAATTAACAGTGGAAAATCAACTGAAGTTGAAATTATCTACTCTTCTCAGACCAGCCAATAAATATAATTAAATACTTGGAAAAAATAAAACTAAAAGCAAAGTATCCTCCACATCACATCAAGTTCAACCCTCTGATGATTCCATGGATTTATCCACATAGCTTTCTTGGCAACACAGAAGTTATTTAGCATTGTCTTCTTTTTAACATTTCTTCTACTTCCCAATCTAGCCAATTGTTCTAAAATTTTGGTCCATCTAGGTTTTTGAGATCATCCAAGAACAACTCACCCCAAACACAATCAATCTAGAATCATAATTCTCAAATTAGAAGAGGTCAGATAATCAGTACTTGATTCAATTAACTGCACTTACATAGTCAGTTAGAAGCAGACTCAAGTCAGGAATTTTAGAGACAAATACAGATATTACAAATATACTTCTGAACAGCAGCATGCACAAAAGCAATACCACTACTGTGATTTCTTTTGAGATGGATGTTCCTGTCCGAATTTAAACACTATTGCCCTTACCTGTGTTACTGAGTTTTCCAAGATAAGCGAGTCAAGTGCAATAGTAGAAAACACACAGGTTTTACCTGTGCCTGATTTTGCCTGCACAATAAGATCTAAAAGACAAAGAAAAATACATGTCAGAAAGCATCAACTTTTGAAAGTCCAAACAAAAATGTTACTGTATATAAATTAGGACACTGCTCCATCAGTATTTGAGCCTGGGAGTACAGCTAAGATTCCTTTAAAGCTTAAACTGTGCCAGTTTTCTTTAATAAGTCCAACTAATCTTTTTGTCACATACAAATAGTCCTCGACTTACAACCTTCATTTAGTCATTCATTTAACCATTCATTCATGGTTAAAACAGCACTGAAAAAAAGTTTTTTAAGACTGTTTTATGACCATTTTTCACAGGTATGACTGTTGCAGCATCCCCATAGTCATGTGATCAAAATTCAGACAATTGGCAAGTATTTAGATGGTTGCAGTGTCCAGGAGTCACATGAGCACTTTTTGCAACCGTCTGACAAATAAAATCAAAGCCAAGTGCACTTAACAACCTTGTTACTAACTTAACAACTGCAGTGATTCACTTGGCAAGACAGGTCATACAATGGGGAAAAATTTACTTAACAACTGTCTCGCATAGCAATGAAAAGTTTGGCCTCAATTGTGGTCATAAGCCAAGGCCTACCTGTATTGCTAACTACACTGGAATCTCTGGAGCCCATCAGAGGTATTACTTTCTCTTGAACTCATTTGGAAGTGTAACACATTAGCAGAAACACAAGAAAACCATTACGCTGCATTTAATTCCTTATTCTTAAAGTGATAAGTAAAGTCTATGGAGATTCTCAAGTCATCCAGGTCATGGTTGTCCGAAAGGTGCTTTTTCAGGAGGCAACTGGACTTTGTTTTTCTTTGAAGACGTTTTGTTTCTCATCCAAGAAGCTTCTTCAGCTCCGACTGGATGGTGGGGAATGGAAGAATGTATATTTATATAATTTATATAAATTTATAAATCCTTCAATGGAATGGAAAGGAAAAATTTATACATGTATATAAATTGTATAAATATAAATTTATACCTCCTTCCATTCCCCACCAGCCAGTCAGAGCTGAAGAAGCTTCTTGGAAGAGAAGCGAAACGTCTTCAAAGAAAAACAAGAAAGTCCAGTTGCCTCCTGAAAAAAAGCACCTTTGGGTCAAAGTGAGAGGCTTTATTGATGCAGCCTGCAAAAAGACGCGCGGATCTCTTCCAAAACTTCTCACATTTCCCGAGTATTTTCTATCACGCCAACGGACGGCGGAATACGGACCCACCACGCAGCACCTCTGTAGCCCGAGGCCGCCCCTCGCTAGAGCCCTATTTCTGCAGGTTCCCCCCCCCCGTCCCTCACCTAAACCGCAACGGCCTAGCGGAATAGCTTTGAGCTGCACCGGAGAAGGCCTTATAAAGCCCGCCGCTTTCAACCCTTCCAGAACCGGAGCTGAAAGAAGCAGTGATCCGAAATCTTCAGGCCCTTCCGGGAGAAGGACATCCCGAGTACGCATCCAGGACTCCGCCATCGAAGGAACCGCATCCTGCGCATCCATCTTGGACAGAGAGCCGTTCAACTTCTCGCGAGAAATCAAGGCTGCGTTGGAAATACTAAAGACGCCAGTCGTCGCTAGGCTACTGTAAGACGCGCGCGCGCCCACCGAACAGGAGAGGCAAAAAGCGTTCACTTTGAAAGCTCCAAAGAGAAACTGAGCAAAACGCGGGGGGGGGGGGGTTGGAAATGATTGGCCCACTCAAGGAGGGTGAAACCATTAAGGGGGGGAAAGAAAGGGGTGGTTGAAAGTGCCCTTGGAAGTGGGGCATTGAATGAGGCTCAGTGAGGGGGGTGGGGCTTAACCAAGGCTGGACTGTGAGATGAACCGGGGGGGGGGGGCATCGAATTAGAAGTTGCGGTGCTCATGAGGCGCGAAACTGATGTTCCACCGCAATGACTAATGAAGCCATTCTGACACAAGTAAACATAAAGATCAAGTCTCCTTCCAGTTGGCCTCGATTCCCAGGGACTCCATAGATACGCCGGTGGTTACTGGGCAACCATATACAAGTGTTTTATTATATCAATGCCATCTTCTGGGCTTTTTTTCTTTTAAATTCTCGGTTTAATTTGCTCTGCTGGGATTACCTGGTCTATCATCGAGCCGGAGCTGCTAGGTGGCTCAGTGGCTAAGGTTGAACTTGTCGATCACAAAGATCGGCAGTTTGGCGGTTCGAATCCCTAGTATATGTGTGTGAACGAGGTGGGACTAGATGACCTCCAAGGTCCCTTCCAACTCTGTTACTGTACTGTACTGCTTTTTGAGGTCACCTATAATTGACCAATTCAAATCTTTATTGTCGGTGCCCAACATAGGTGCAATGAGATTGGTTGAGCTCCCTCAGTGCACCCCCCCAACACAACTCACAGTGAAGACAGAAAATCCCTAATCATATTAACAAAACACCCAGACCTATTGCACCAGTGTGAACATGTGGCTGCACATTTTCCTTTATCTCCTCTACTATCGCGTTTCAAAATTGGACTTAAGTAGAGAATTCATTCAGGCAAAAGTAATGCCTGCAGATGATTTAATAATCCACATCACTGATTTCCAGTGCGAGAAACTCGGGGAAATAGGCATTGTGTCATTAATTTTACAACTGAGAAGAGTTATTATATATATGTTATATATGTATGTATGTATGTATGTATTTCTCTTTAGCCAGGTTCTTCCTACGTAAACCAAGATTTTTATGCAGCCCTAATTCAGTGAAATCCCAATCCACAATCCACTTATGTTTGCAGCAGATATTTTTGCTTTGCACCCTAGGAGAGAAATATCTGCCACTATCTAGGATTGAACTCTCAACCTTCCGCATCGTAAGTGTCTTCACCCCAAGCCACCTATATAATTTGTATGCAATAATTCAAATAAATTCAAATTGAAATTGGATAAAGTGCAAAATTTGCATTTTGGACTTGGGTAAAGTATAACTTGCACTTTGGAGGGAGGAAAAGCTGATATCATTCCTGCTATTTCATGGATTAACTACAAACCTGATATGATATGGAGAGGTGATTTGCTGGTAAAGCAGGAAATATTGCTTCTTGACCAATGACTAAAGCTGTGAATTTAACAATTGATCAAAACTGTCTGCCAGATAGCAACATTATGATTAGAGTATTGTTTCCCACTGGCTGGTAATATTGAAAAATGGGAAGGCCAATGCTCTTTATTGAACATTCCTTATATCTTAAATTGAAATATTACCATCTGGTGGCAAAGCAGAATACAAGCTGATGCCCCTGATGGCTAAAGGACAGGCAGAAAGCATTTGAAGCAAATTAAGACCTAAAACAGTTTAAATATATCAACTGCACTTCCTGTTTCTCACCAGAAGAGAGTGCAATCTGACCATGTGTTTTTATTTTTTTAAACAAAAGTAATAAAAAAGAATATGTATGCAGACAAGCCTATGGAATACCCTGTTAAACACATGTAATGATTATACCTATGTAAGACAAACAAGATTCTTCCTCCCATCAAAAAAATTTATAAAGAATACTTATTAAAGCATTAAAAATCAATCATAAGGAAGAGCATGCTCTGGTAAATTGAACTGACTATATCAAGAAACAGGAAATAGGATTAGGTTGTATAGTGAATTCATCTTTATACTCCAGTGTTTTTCAATCTTGGCAGCTTTCAGATGTGTGAACTCCAACTCCCAGAATTCTCCAATCATACATCTGAAAGTTGCCAAAGTAAAGAAACTCTAAAGTAGCATAAAGTAAAGAAGCCTTAGCACGTTTGGGCCATCGTGGACGTTCAATATCTATTTTGTTTTATAAAATGCATCTAATTTAAATTGATAGTAGGAGTTTTAATGTGCCAAAAAGCACCCATCCAAAGATGGAATTATTGAATACAGGATGTTAAAACATTATTAAGCTCCTTTGGTTTTAACTGGTGCATTAGAGAGAGGCACTTAAATCACGGAAATGGTCCATGGGCAAAGGAATAATTAGTCTACTTTTCAGAGTTCCAGATAATATACAATTCAAATGTTCCACCTGATTTTTGATCATAGATAAAATAATGATTGTTAGTGTTTTGGAGTTTTTTGTTTTATTTTATCTTCTTGTTCTGTCTATGCTACTTGAGCATGTTTCAAAAATAGTATTGAACATACTTGAGTAACCCTGAGTTACCTTAAAGTCTGTAGAGATTCTCAGTCCCCCCAATGTCCTGGTTGTCCCAAAGGTGCTTTTTTAGGAGGCAACTAGACTTTCTTCTTGTTTTTTTATTTGAAGATGTTTTACTTTTCATCCTAGAAGCTTCTTCAGCTCTGACAAGATAGTGGGGAATGCTGAAGAAGCTTCTTGGATGAGAAGTGAAATGTCTTCAAAGAAAAAACAAGAAAGTTCAATTGCTTCCTGAAAAAGCACCTTTGGGATCCGAGTTACCTCATGTTTTTTTTTTTTTAATTTGGCAGTGTGTTTCTATTTGTCCTACATTTTTCTTTTTATGAAATTAATTATACAATATATTGCATCTGTATGTGTTTCACCAATCCATAGGCCAGAGCATAGTGTATATTTGCATGTACAATATAGTGTGCTTTAATAACCAAGAGCAAAAATAATTGATTCTACTATTACAGCTAAGCATACTCTACGTATTATTGTCCGATAGCATAATTTCAACTTCAGAAAAGGAAGGAATCTGTAATAAGAGTCTAAGAAAATAATTGATTCTAGTATTACAAGTAGACCTAACCTGACATTTCATAATTTTATAATTTGTAATTTCATTTTATAGCATAACATAATTTCGGCTTCATAAAAAAAGAAAAACACTGAACTATGGAACAGAGACTTAAAAAGATTCCCCTTTATCCAAATCCATAAGATATATAGGGTTTCTGGGCAACTGTTGTTTTTATAAATAGATTTTAAATTAAACCCAGATATGTCTTGTCTACGGATTTATGTCTGCAGTGGAGATAATGACACAGTGATAGAAACTGGCAGCCAGAGTAAGCACTGACAAAGATAATCATTTCCAAACTGTCATGTGATATTACAGCTAATTTAGTAACTGTGATATTCTACTGGAAGTGTCACTGATGTCAGCCGGGCAACCCTGCAGACTTTCTAGAGGGGGTTATTCAAGTAATTGCTTCCTCCTTATAATCATAGCTCCTTATATCCAGCTGACATACTTTGTTTAATATACACTCCAAATGTTGCAAATTATTTGTACAGAATTAATCTCTATAATGTCAATAATTTATGAAGTATATTACTCTCAGTTACCCACAGTAACCAAATACTGTGGTTCATGAAGAGGGAAAAATAGAGCACATTCCTCCCCTGGATAATTGTCTGCACGATTGCTGTTGGAAAAGTAATGAAAACAGTTTCCTTCATGCATTAGAAGCTAGAATTTGATGAGATAAGTGCTGTCTTTACATCATTCCCTATAATCTCTAATATGATTCACCAAAAGGTGAGCTTGATCATTACCTTTTTGAAAGCACAGTCAGAACAGTGAGACTTTGGGATGGTTGGTGGTGGTGATGGTTAAAGTTGCATTCCTATATGCATGGATTGAAGTATTCCTCCAGCTTTCACATTACTTTTTTTAGTATATTTTATTTATTTATTTATTTATCTAATTTATATAGTTGATCATCTCACAAAACAAGTGACTCAGGGCTCCCTAGTTAAAACAATCAAATATGTAAAATCATTATAATTATTAACAATAAAAATATCAAAAACTATAATAAACTGAGCATCCATGATTCCACTGTATTTTTACACCACTTCATATATTTCCTTTTATTCTTTATTGTTTTCTCTTTCTAAGGAATTCATCAATTCCATCCAATCACTACTTTCTTGTTCTTCCCTTTGGTTTTCACCCTGACTTTTGGTCAGTATTTGCTTTTTAATTCACTGTTCATTCATTCTGTGTTATAGAAGGATCTTGACCCCAGATAATGTTGTTTTGGGGGGGATTGTGGGGGAAGGATGGTGGAGGGTGTTACTGATCATCAACCTTCCAAGTATTCTAATTCTGTTACAAGTACAATAAAATCAGAAGAATATTCATTGTGCTATACTCTGTGAGTTAGAACTTACAAATAACATTGACCAATCAGTCAACATTTATTCTTGCTGTCTCCAAACAGAACAACAGCTAAGAGTCTCAAGTTCTGAACGTCCATGTGTCACAACATAAGCACACTTTTACCATTAACACCTTGCTAGTGTAGAAAGTGAGCACCCACCCCTCTCCTAGAAGAATGAAATATTTTAGGAAATATTAAAAAGGCAGAATATTATATTTCCCTGGATGAGAAATTGAAGAACATGTTCTTGAAGACAGAAACTTAGCCCCAGCTCCCTGCCCCCAGCAGATATTTTGGCACCAGCTTATCTACAAGACAAAAGACTGGGCCATCTTATCTACAAGAGAAAAACCTTCATCTCCAGGACATAGTTTAGTTTGAATGTTTTAAATTTTGGGGCCAAAGTTATGAAATTCTTTTAAAAATTTTAAATTTTGTATTGGTATGTGTTTTAGTTTTGGCTGTGCACCGCCCTGAGTCCACTAGTAGAAGGGCGGTATACCAATTGAATTAAATAAATAAATAAAATAATAGGATTAGTCCTTTACCCATCTAGCAGCAGAGCTCACTACATGGCACCTGGGGTTATTATATCACCCAGCACAGTTCAAAAAGGCTTATCTCAGACAAATTCCTAGGATTTGCACATGACCCCTACAGCAATCTCCTACAGGGATACATTTCTTGCACAGGAACAGGAAGCTCTAGGACAAGGCCCAAGAGAGGGTATAAATATATATCTCTCTCCACTCCATGTGGTCAGCTACTCAGAATCACACGTGCTTGGTGGTTCTGCTTCACCATTAAACCATCCTTCCAAGCACCCTCTGTATTTCCAGTGTCTTTCTTCCCACTTGGAACTTAACCCAGATGGACATTTCTTCCTACACTAGCCTTGCCTTCCCGACAATTAGTATATATCCCTATATGTATTTTTGTACAGTTCTCTGTGCTTTGCTCCTCACCAAAAACCTTTCTCAGAAACTGCTATGAAGAATAGTACTGAGGGAAGCCCCTCCATTGAAAAATGGGCCCTGAGTTTTCTTCTTTCAGTTTCTATCCCAGGACAACTGACATTCTTCCTGGCAAAGAAAAAAGAGCATAAATCCCCTGTAGCCATTCATTTTCTGGCTAATGTTGGTTTCAGTCTTATGACATTTATTATCATGTTTGCACAAAACTGATGTTAACTAACCTTAACAAGTATTCAAAGCATTTCTTAGCAAAGGCAATATATTTTATTATGGGTGTTCTGTAAACCAATATATGTTGGCGTTGGTTATGTAGTATGTTATAGGCACTATTAAAGTAGGGCATACATTCTCACATTGAATCACTGAAACATTTCACTAAAATTGATTCTAAGTTCTAAATCATGTTGAAATGTTTGTCCATAGAACCCTTCCGCAAGCAGATTACTTCCATGATGAAATACTTCGTATAGAAATATTTTTTTAAAAAAAAACCTCTATTAATTCTCCTTAGAGACCAGACAATCAACTAAATAGTGATTGCTTTAATTTCTTAGTTGCCACTCTTCATTTTGTAAGACACAGCTTGTTAAAAATTACTGAGAGAGGTGGGGGGGGGGGGAGAGAGACTGACTGACTGACTGATAATTTTTTTAAAAAAGATTTCTTATTTCATATGATGTGGACTATTTCTAATAAGCTAGGATCATACTTTTAGTTTATATTTAAAAGGCTGTACTGTACTGTAGAGCCTTTATGTCCAAACTGTACAATGAAGAATAATGTCCATTGTAAAGAAATACATAGCTATTTGTGCATGTGTATGCATGCGCCTTTGAATCAGTGTTGAGTTGGCAATTGCCTAGTTGCTGTTTTTGAGTATTTGTTATTTTATAACTTTCTATTAATAAATCATTTCATACTCTTCTCTTTTAATTCTATAGTTACATTTTTAAATTTAATCACTTTGCAAACAGATGTGGTTGAATTTACAATTGCATACTTCACTGGATTCAACATATTCTCTTCTGTCTCTCTCTCTCTTTCATTTAGATGGATCATCATATTATGTTTGTAAATCCTGTTTCATCAGGGAGTCCATATAAAAATCGATCCAAACAGCTTTTGCATTTCATTTTTATTTTTTATTTTTAAGTTCTAGAGGAAGACATGTGAAACAATTAACAACATCTTCAAAGGAATAAAACTCACAAGGGAAGAAGAAAACAACAACACATTACCCTTCCTGGATATCCTCATCAGCAGAGGAAATGACGGCAAATTAGAAACACAAGTCTATCTAAAAACAACCCACACTAGCCAAGTACTAACCAAAACAACAACCCAACCTCCCATAAGAGGAGCCGTGTAAAAACATTATTGAGATAAGTACAAGAGCACTGTCACAAGCCAGAACACCAGAAAAGGGGAACTGACTGCCTATACAACTTCTTCCAATAAATTGGATGCCCACGCAACTTTATCAAAAATGCCTGACCATTCAACCCTACAGCACAATAACCAACACAAGCAATGAAAAGGATAACACTGCCATATATCAAAAACTTGTCAGAAGTAACAAACTTACTATTATAACCACACAGTATCACATAGCACATATCTCCAGAACTCTTAAGTAAATTGCTTAACGTATTGTAAGCCGCCCTGAGTCTCCGGAGAAGGGCGGCATATAAATTAAAGCAAAAAAAAAAAAAAAAAGATTCAGCAGTCCTAGATGAAAAAAACAGGAGTTATCTACAAAATACAGTGTAAGAACTGCAACAGTCATTGTGTACGGCAGATAGGGAGGGAAAAATTAGCAGAGCTCATCCATGAACACCAATTAACAGTCAGAATACATAATGAAACTCCTTGATTTCACAATACATGGATAGACTCAACTATAGTTTTAACTGGGAAACTAGTTTCTTGTGAACTAAATCCAAAAATTCTAGGAAGTTTGTGGAAGCTGGGCAATCAGATAAATTAGCCATCAATACATATAGAGAGATAAATCACATTTACACACCATTCCAAAGAAAATAAAAAATAAAAAAGGTAAGAAGGAAACAAAAAGACAACACACATCTCTCCAGCAACCTACACCCAGATAAACAAGAATTAATACCAAAGAATCAAACAGAAAACAATGCCCTTATCAAGTAACTACCAATGAGAAAACCACATCCTCACCAGTAGTGACAGTATGTACAGTATATCAACAGAGAGCAAACTCCATACTCATTAGCACTGATAATGTTGCCTAGTTGGGTAATGAAATGTCTGAAAGCTAACAACCAAGCTCCAAGAGCACCAAAGACTCCACAATTCATCTCTGAGCTATATATATTCTCGTCTATTGGTAGAAAAAGTTATCTAGGGAGTTTTTTTAATGCAGTTGTAGGGTACCTTTTGCCTTTATCCTGCTTTTTTATTTTTCCTCATGGGAGGAGGAAGCATTTTTTCCAAGTAGTTTAAAGCCAACTAAATGTCCCCCAATTCTTAGAGAACTGAGTATTGGAGAAGCAGGACAAACAGAACTATCTAGGGAATAATAATCATAGATGTGAATTGGGATTTGGAATTTTTTTAAATAGACAAATCTGAGTTACTGGGGATGTATCATGTTTGTGTATGTGATTCTGGCTAGAGAACAACCAGCTAGAAGAAACCTTTTCAAATTCAACAATTCTTCAGTTATTCTAGTTACTCTTCTCTTTTCCTTCTCCCTTTCTTTTTCAGTCCCGTTAATACTTTTATCTTGATGTACATAATAAAGGGCTTGCATTTCTTTATTAAATCATCCCACTGATTAGAAATGATGAACTTTAACACTTTTCCTCCTCCTTAGGCTAAGCTGAGAGAAAAATCAGAAGAGATCTGCCACTCTGCTCATCTCAAATCAAACTGGTAAAGAAAGATTTGCCCTGAAATACAATAAATAGTAAAAACAAACCTAACCAGCTTTTCCAGAAACCTGGGAAGATGCTGTAGAAGGATGGTGGGTAAAGGGCTTAGAGAACCCCTTCATGGAGCCACAGACATGGATCACTCTATCCCAATATATGAATATGGAAGTACATACTTCACTGCAACCTGTTTTCTGGGTTTTACAGGAAAAACCCAGTTTCTGCCTGTATGTATTGTCCAGAATATTTCTTCTTTTCTCTACTGTAGCCATGCAGCATCATGAAACCATGGCACAGCTATTGAAAAAAACACCATGTTGAAAAATCGCTGTGCTGCTGTCAGCTTAACACTACAGCTTGCAAAAGGAAGTTGTAAATAAATAAAGAAGGAATATTAGCTTTATAGTAACAAACATTCCAAGATATTTCTATTTCCAATGGAAAACACATTTTTAGTTCAAAAGCATAGATGGGGGAGCGCAAGCCATTTAGTTTGGTCCTCTTTTCTGTTAAGTGTAATAGGGACTTTTTGTTATTTCAGGAAGCAACAGCAACTGAGGATACATACCTAAGGTTTTTTTTTTGTTTTGTTTTTGTATTTGTCTTCTCTTATTGGCCATCTGAAGGGAATACTGAACGTGATTTCTTCATAGTCTTGGCATTTCATGGTTGGCAGATCATAAGATGATCAAAGTTAAACTTTGAACTGCTTTGGAGGGACAAGGGTGTGGAAACATTTTTTAATGTTATTCAGAAATGTTCTTAATAACATCAAATTGAGGCAGAACAAATTATTTACTTCCAAATGATGTTGGGTGGAACAACAAGGGGCTAGACGGTGCATCAATAGTGATTACTTCTGTGCAGTCATAGCTGGGTAGAAGCTATAAATATGAAGAGAAAGGAGATGCCTTGAGGCAGGGTAGAATGAAAATAATATGATTTTAATTGATCTGAGTAATCAATTCCATCCATTTGTATTTTTTTAAAGTTGGCATGCTTTTAAAAGAAAATAAAACAGACTATAAATTCTCTATAACACAGTAAAAATAAAATTAACAGATTTATTATTAGTTTTTGCTGGTTCCAGATGCCTGATTGATCTATGTTTATGCTCATCTATGGAAGCAAAGAACTCCATGAAAATCAATTAGATGTTTTGGTCACAGACATGAAAGAGTAGTATATAAAACTTGAGATTTCCAGCTGCAGGTCTTGTACAAATGGAGGAACAGTAGTGTTAGTTTGAAATCTGAGGGAATTAAGAGAGTCTGTCATAATTCTGCTGTTGCTGCTGTTTTTTAACCTTAATCAAATTGCTGAGGCTGCCATGTTGCAAATACTCATTGAAGAATATTGACATTGTCTTCAGGTAGATTTGTTGGGAATTCATCTCTTGACGATGGCAAACAAAATCCAGAATATTCAGAGGAGGTTTGGCAAAATCAAGATGGCTCTTTAAAAGCAGAGCTGATAGTCACCATGAAGACCGATGGAGATTGCCCACATGTGCTCTGGATGGCTATTCCCCATGAGGAGAACAGGACAGAAATTTTCTGCAGGGTTGAATACTCAGGAACAAAGAAATTAGCCATCTGCTGGCAACCATGATGGAGCCTTTTAAAGGACACTAAGTTCACATTTTCTAATAACTTCTGGAAATTGCCTAATAATCATTTTAAAGCTATTTGAGACTTTCAAACAGGAAGTTTGAAAAGTTTTCTTCAGGTGAATTTATCTTCAACCCCAAACAAAAGAAAAATTAATTATAAACACAAGAATTTAAAGAATCTCCCAAAAAAAAACCACACACACACACACCCCACAGCAAAAAGCTAAATAAAATTTTCATTTTAGAAAGTTATAAACAGATTAAAGGTCCAGAAACATTTGAAATACAATGAGATTTTGGAATTAATTATAAAGAACAGAAATTTTCTCATGGAAAATAATCCACCCTGGGGTTTTTTGGAAGGCATAATAGACATAAGCAATTTCATTATTTAAAAACAACAACACTAGAGGGGACTAAAGATTTTAAGTAGAGGAAAAAAAAACAGGCCTAAAAAACACCAAATGTTATAATAATGAAAATGCTGAAGGAGAATGGGTTCAGAAATTAGTAGCTATTGTATCAATAATGACAGTACTGATGTCTGTTTCTATCGATACACAATGTTCAAAATATGGTGAAGAAATAACAGATATAGGACAAATTCTATCTGACAAGATAGAGATGATATTGAACTTTACTATTATAATAAAAATTCCAAATAACATTTTGTATATGTATAAAATAAGTATAAAGAAGATAGAAAATCCCACATGCCTAGAGTCAGTTGAACAGTTAGACCAAATACTGGTAGATGCCCAATGTTTTAAAATAGAAAATTGTCTCTAATTCCAATTGCATAATAGTAGCAATGAAAGACTTTTTCCCCTGCCAGAGTTGTTAGACTCACTGCTCTGTAGTGTGTAAATCAGAGGTGGGTTTCAGCAGGTTCTGACCGGTTCTGGAGAACCGGTAGCGGAAATTTTGAGTAGTTTGGAGAACCGGTAGTAAAAATTCTGACTGGCCCCGGCCCCATCTATACTCTGCCTTCAAAGTCCCAGCTGATTGAGAGGAAATGGGGATTTTGTAGTTACCTTCCTCTGGATCGGGGAGGGTACAGAGATTTTACAGTATCCTTCCCCTGGAGTGGGGTGGGAATGGATATTTTACAGAATCTTTCCCATCACTCCCTCCAAGCCATGTCACACCCACTAAGCCACACTCACAGAACCGGTAGTAAAAAGTTTTGAAACCCACCACTGGTGTAAATGTGTACTGTATATTTGTATATGTATTTGTGTGAGTGTTTGGTTCATCAGCAGCCTGTGGAGCTGGCAGTGGAGTCAGACACGATGAGGCTGAGGAAGAACATGGGCCAGTCCTGGAGGCTGGGGAAGGCCCAAATGAGGGCTCTGAGTCGGATGGGGCCAGGGCCATCGGGGACTGATGTGCTGATTTCGGAGCCTCCAGAGGCTGACAGTAGAGAGGCAGAGGAACAGGGGGAGCCTGTTCCTAGTGCACATGTGAGAAGAGCTGGCAGAAGGTAGGAGCCGCTAAAGCAGAGAAGACGACTCAGGAGTAGGGCCAAGAGATGATTGGCCCCTCCCATAAGGATTAAAAGACCAGCAACGGCTCTTGGCCTCTTTGCCGGAAAATAACCATTGATAAACTTGGTTCTTATCTTGCTCAGCGTCCTCTGCTTCTGAACTTTTGCCAAGAGAAGTCTTTGGCAGTTTGCCTAATTATCCCAAGGTGAGGTGATAAACTGTGGAATGGTGTTTTGAAGAATTTGCTTTAATTTGGTTTGGACTACGCTGAGAACGCATTAATTCTCAGCAGTTCTAATAAAGTCTGTTTGTTTTAGAACTGTTTGTATTTAATATTAACTACTTGGGCCTGGGTCACAACCGTGAGAGTATGTGTGCATGCATTCATACACTGAAATAGAGTAATGGCACAGATATCTCTGAGCTTCAAGATTTTGGTAGAAAAGAATATAAATCCTATAAATCTAAGAATTCAGCCTGTATATATTGTTTGTTACCAACTGTGTGATATTTTATTTTATTTCATTTTAATTTCAAGGATTTAGAGGAAAGACTAACTGCAGAACTCTATGAAGAATAGATTTTAGGGACAGTTAATTGTCACTGTCTCCACCCTTGAATATTAATCCACTTGAGCAGATAGATGTCATTTATGGGGCAGCAGTGTCTGTCTTTCTGTCTGTCTGTCTATCATCTATCTATCTATCTATCTATCTATCTATCTATCTATCTATCTATCTATCTATCTCTCTATCATCTATGACTATTTTTACTTTCCTAAATCAAAGCCCTAGAATGATGGCAGTCTGTTGTCTCTGGCAAAAAGGCTTCCTCCATATTCATCATCAACACAAGTATCTTAGATCATTGCTGGAATCCATTTTCTTTATGTGAAAGAGACTGTAATTTGCCCATCAGTTGACAAGGTTTTAGGGCAGCACTTAACACTCTACTTGCTTTGATAATTGACCTAGTATCTCATCTTTCCCAGCAGGAGCAATACAATAAAGTGCTACAGATTAGAGTATAAATATGCTTTTAGGCATTCATTGAAGTGTGTTTCTTCCATTGAGAGAAGAAGGAGGGGAGGAAATAGAAGAAAGAAATTTCAGGAATCCACAATTAAGAAATATTAATTGGCCCCAAATGTTTTAAATTAATATTCTTCAAATGTGAACAATGTGTTTTACAATATCATATAACTCCATTAATACAATATAATAGACTTATAGTATTACAGTATCTGTCAAAGCATGATAACTATGAGTATATTGTTACTCCTATTGATCAAGAACAATAGGAAAAACCATTAAAATTGTTAAAAATTCCAGTAGCAGCAGAATAAAATGCTATCCTCAAAATTCATGCTGTAATGTTGATAGAAAATATCTATTCAAATCTGGCTACAATAAATCATACAATTAATTTAAGGTTCTAACCTTGATTTCTTACTTTAATTTAGAAATACAGTTGCTAGAATTTCCATCCTCAAAGGCAGACAATCCAACACACACACACACACACACACAAATTTCTGGAGATGAGAATTGTCACATCCTAAATGGGGATTAAAAAATGTATCATAGATACTGCTGAAACTGAATTTGGGGGTTCAGACTCAGATATTGGCCTTTCTTTTTGTCTGTCTTCTAATTGTAAAAATGATTTGTGTGTCCACATCAGAAAATGTCTCTTTAAAGAAAGAGTTTTGTTTCTACATTCCCTGGAGTTGTTATGTGACCTTGCCCACTGTAAATATTCTGGAGCAGATCTAATTCACCCTTCTGTGCAATGAACAATGTAATGGATTATTTTGTGATTGTTGCACTGGACCATATTCCCAAAGTAGGCAGAAAATACTTGTCCTGATTCCCCCCCCCCCTTTAATTTGGACAAGAATGGTAAAGGGGTTGATTCTCTATACAGAGTGGTTCTTCTCCTATGTTGACATATATATCCAAAAAAGCCTACATTTGTACAATCACATTGGTTGCTAGAATTATTTCCTGAAAGAAACTGCTGTAATATACTAGTTCTGAGGAGGAAAAAGCGGAATCAGAAACGAAGAGTTGGAAAGGAGTAAAAGTTGTCTAGTTTACTCTGCTCAGAGCAGGATCCATTACAACACGTCTCAATAATAAACCATTCAGCCTGTGACAATGCTTAGCAAAAAAAACCTCATCATGTCATGTAGCAGCCTGTTTCACCAGCTGACAGCTCATACACTCAGGAGGCTACTCATTATGTCTAGTCTGAACCTTCTTTAATTTTAATCCATTGGTTCTTGTCCTGGCCTCTTGTAGCAATAGATAATACACCCACACCCGCTTTGAAGGTACAGCTTTTTAGATACTGGAAGATTGCTATCATATCTTCTCTTAGTCATCTTTTCTGCAGGCCAAATATACCAAGAACATTTAACTGCTCTTCATGGGATTTCCAGACACTTAAAAATCTTGGTAGCCTCCTCTGAACTTCCCTCAATTTGTCACTGGTCTTTTTGAAATGTACCCAAGGCAAAGTAGAGTTGAATAATTACTTCTTACGATTTGGCTTTTAATGCACTGTCAATGTACTTCAATTTGCCTTTTTAGCAGCTAGATCATATGGCTGGCTCCTCTTTAATGTGTTTTGTACCACCTAGATCCTTTACACTTTTCTACTGCCAAGGTAGGTTTCCCCCATCTTTTACTCATGCCCATGCCCTACATGTTTGCTACTCAGATGCAGAAATGTATATTTCATGCTATTTCAATCCATCCTACTAATGTCAGTCACTGCTTAACCTTAAAACTTAGTTTTCTTTCCTAGTTTTGTGTCATATACAAGTGTTTCTGCCTTCTCAACTGTCTCACCTTAGTCATTGAAAAAAATGATGAACAGCACAGGTCTTAAGATATAGCCCTATGACATCTTCTATCCTCCAAATTGAAGTGGACCCATTAGTAAGCTCTCTTAGAATACAATCGTTCAGCCAACTATGAATCCATCTAATAATGGTATCATATATACTCCATAGTTTTCCATTTTGTAAAGGAGAATTCAATCAGGAATTCTGATGAAATTTTGGTTGATGTACGAAGTATGTATCTACAGCATTCCCCTGATCTACTTAAGCTAGTGGTTCTATTAAAGAAGACAAGCTTAGTCTGGCATAGTTTCTTTGTGACACTGTTTCTTCTTAACTCCATCCTATCCAAGTGCTCAGAAAATGCTGTTTGATAACTTGTTTGAAGACTTTTCCCAGTACTGTTGTCAAGCTGACAGTTCTATAGTTTTCTACTTCTGATTCTGAATAACATTTGCTGTCTCCAGTCTTCTGGAATTTCACCAGTCAAAAATCTCTCATCTTGTAGCAGAGATGGAGAACTGTATGTAGACATAGAATTCTGTTCTACACTTGGTCCAGTGAATTAGATGATGATAGGGAGTAGGCTTTAAGGAGGGAAAACTATTTCTCCATTCCTTTATCACAGGAAAGAATAAACTATACGTTCTGATCTGGGAAGAAAGAAGATGGATGGATGGGTCACTTCAGTGGTGGGTTGCCCCCGGTTCAGATCAGTTCTATAGAACCGGTAGTAAAACCGGCAGGAGGCTCTGCCCACTGACCCTGACATCATCAGAAGTGATCTGCGCATGCACAGAAGCAAGGTGCGTGCCAGGGGTAGGTTCTAAAATTTTTTACTACCATTTCTGTGGGCATGGCTTATTTTGTGGGCATAGGTTGATGGTCATGTGACAATTCTTTAGCATTTAGGAGAGGTACTGGTCTACCAGGCTTTTAATTGCTTGCAGAGCCATACTGGTCTACCCATTTGTTTTTGGAGTATTCCGGTTTACCTATTTGTTTTTGGAGCACACCGATCTACCCATTTGTTTTTGGAGCGTTCCAGTCTACCCATTTGTTTTTGGAGCATTCCGGTCTACCTATTTGTTTTTGGAGCGCACTTTTACCACTGATCAGCTGTAGGGCGGCCCTTTGAAGCACTATGGCAAGCGTTTAAACATTTTTTCTTCTAGCTGATCAGCTGGGGCTCGGGAGGCAGAGAATAGATTGGGGGCGGGGCCAGGCAGAGCTGGTATTTACCAGTTCTCCGAACTACTCAAAATTTCCACTACCGGTTTGCAAGAACCCGAGAAAACCGGTAGCAACCCACCATTGGTGCGTGCGCAAGCAAAGTGAACAAAGCGAGCACGCGAACGCAATCCCGTTGCGAACCGGTAGTAAAGGTAAGTAAAATCCACCTCTGGGTCGCTTGCAGTCTAAATGGACTCCTGCATTTGGCCCCAAGGCAGGTGATTTCCCATCTTCGTTCTAGTTTATAATGGCCAAATTATACTTTTTGGGAAAATGGCATAAAAAAAAAATCTCAACAATCTAAAAAGAAATGCTGATAGCAAAAGCACCAAACAAGTAGCACACATTATTTAGCGTTTTATTTATTTATTCCTAGAAAAATATGCATACAAGTGAATAAAGCAATACATACAAAATTGCCTATTAACACTGAGTTAAGAAGAGAAAAAAAAAGAGAAGTCAATGAGAAATGTGGCTGAGATGGCCAAATCAAGTGTGCAGAAGTTAGAGGATATCTAGGTACGTGCACCTACTGGATTAAATGTAAATTTTCTTGGCACTAATTCAGTTTAAACAGATAAATTGTGAATTATATGAAATTGTGATACTATAAGCAATAAAAACTAAAAAAAAATTAAAAATGTAGAAGAAAGCGGAAGTCTGGGCATAGTCCAATTCTTAGACTAATTAAAACATATGTATTATGACAACTGTTGTATCCAATGCTAATTTCTACTAAAAACTCCTCTGGAAGTGATCCCGCAACAGTCTGTGTTAAAAGTTATAAAAATGTTTCAAAATAGTAGAATGTCTGCACAGTTTGCCTTGTTGAGCTGCTATATATCCAAGTTTTTCTATTTCTGACATGAATGCTAATTTGCAGCAACTTTGAAAACCTCAGGACATTTCACGTAAAAGATAGATACACGTGTGAATATCATAAACATTGCAATGATTCAACTAGTAACGACTGTTTTAAATATGAAAGCCAAGTGGTGGTGGAAATTACACTGCTAGCAAAATTAGGGGATGTAAAATGAAATAACAATAATCTAAAATGCAAATTGGCCAATCACTAGAATGAATATGTGTTGTTTGAATATGAAATGTTAACTTCCTGCTATGCAGCCAATTTCCATTTTATTAATATTCCACAGAAACATAAGAAAATGGATTAATAATTATGCAGTTAATTATATCACTAGTCCGACTGTGACAGACTGTAAGACTACAGAAATTATACTTAACGTTTTGCCGCTTTTTTCAGGCTTTCCTCAGCTGCAGTTTCTCAACAGCTTGGTAACTATCTGGCTTACAGCCAAGTATGTAAAGAATTGCCTTTTTCCATATATAACCTCCTGATCACCTTCACAGACTTTAATCCATATGCCACTCCCCATATGTGATGTTGATGATGGAACTTGGGAGGACAGCCCTTTGGTAGTAAATGTTTTAACTAAAAAAATAGTGTGGCAAATACCATTGTTTCACAAAGATGCATGATGTTTGTGCTTCCTGTTTTTTACTGTGAACCGACTAGTCACTTATGTAAGATGGGGGTTGTAGAAATTCTCAACTTGGCTTTATAAAAATCCAAATAGGATTAAAACTCTGCATTTATTTATTCACTGATAAAGTTTATCTATTAAAAAAAAAACACTTTCATCCTCTTTTGCCAAAAATTCTCTCAAAGCTACTTAGATAAGATGAATAATGCACAAAATACAGTAGCCCTCACTGGTAGTTTACAAAACATGGTAGAAAAAGACATAGTGAAAAAGATGGGTGGAGGGGGAGCATAAACTTAAGAAGCTAGTCTTTAAGCTAGTCCTCATTCCTCATCCTGTTATTCCTTCATCTTGTACTGTACAAGTAGAAGGAACAATCAAAATCACATGTATTTAAAGCTTGTTGATTATTATATAAGGAAGTTTTCCTGCTTTAGTTAATTGCTTCAGTTCATCACATTATCATCACTCACTAGCTATGCATTTCTTATTAATGTTTACCTCATTTGCTAATGTGACGAAAAAAGGCTATAATGCCCATCTAAAATGCTGGCCCATTTACTCCAGATTCAAACCTGAAGGCTGCCCAGAGACGATTTTGTTCTGAGCCATTCACTCTGTTGTTGTTGTTTAACTGATAAATTTGAGGAAAATCATATCACTAGGAAGTATAGAAAGGCATTGAAGTTATGACTGATATAGCCATTTCCCATCACATTTTCATCAGTGGTGGGTTGCTCACGGTTCGCACCGCTTCGCAAGAACCTGTAGTAAAAATTTGTAGTAGTTCAAAGAACCGGTAATAACATTGGCTGGCCATGCCCCTGAACCGGTTCCTGGCCCGGTCACCACTCGCTTACCCCACCCACCTCATCAGAGGCTTTTTTTTTTTACTTTTAAAAGCATTTTTTCTACAACCTCTTCCGCCAAAAAAATGCTTTTAAAAGTAAAAAAAAAAAAAAAGCCTCTGATGATCGCGCGGCTCAGCTGGGATCGTCAGAGGCTTTTAAAAGCATTTTTTCTTCAACCTCTTAAGGTTGTAGAAAAAATGCTTTTAAAAGTTAAAAAAAAAGTTGGCCGCACCCACCCAGCCACATTATCCCACCCATCCACGCCCACAAAATAAGCCATGCCCATAGAACCGGTAGTAGAAAAATTTAGAACCCACCCCCGATTTTCATGTATAACATAACACCTTGTATGTGGAATTCTTTCTGTAAATAGAATATGTCACTTATGGCTACAGCCCATTCCAGATGTAACATATTTATTTACTAGTGTGAAAAACAAACAAAGAAAATTGAAATATGTCTCCCTGGTTATTTTTTTCTCCTCCTATCCACTTACCCACTAAACGTGATACTTACCTTTCACTCATATATACAAATAAAAATAAAAGAGGATCATAGGTATTTTAAATGTGTTTGAAAAGTCAGCAGTTTTGCACCCATGTCAGATTGGTGTAAACACCATGTATGGCTAGGCCCCCACTTGCTTTGCTTGGGTGGATCATTTTTCTTATTTGCCCATTTTAGCAAATGGGTAATCAGAATCATTCATTGTAAAGCACAGTTTCTTTTTTGAACACCACTGCAAAATGCCCAAGTGTCAGTTAAGTAGTTTCATGCAAATGTCAATGAATGAACTATCCCACCTTTGTTCCTATAGCTATGTAAAGCAATAGTGACAAAGACGTAATTGGCACCTACAATCAAGGTGCATGTATCCATGAAGTCCCTGCTAGAACCCAGTTTTTCAATAATTAGATTTTATCTCACAATACAGGAAAACTTTCCCAAATGTGGTATTTTCTGTGTATGGCATATGCCTTCCCAAATCTGTGTGTTATCTTGATAGTGCTCCAGAGGATTAGCAAATCAAATAGAAATTAGATGGATATTTTTACCTTTTGGTTACCTTTTGGTTTATTATCCAGACACCCCTTTATTCTGCTGGATTTATAAATTTTATGTATCACAAGAGATTTTTAGGTTTTACAAACATAAATATTACTTTATACTGATTATTATAGCAACAATTTCTGCTATGGCTATTATGCTGAATCTCTATATTGTGCTGTCATTCAGATTTTAAGAAAAATAGCAAAGAGATGTCTTGGGTAAGAAGCATATTTTTTCTCATTATCTAAGAAGGGAAGGCTTTCACCCAGCATGTTCCCATTTGAAAGCCACTGGTAAAGATAATACCTGCTGTGAATGTCAGAGGGTCTCCCACTCCCTTCCCTTAAGAGATCATTAAAAAAAAAATGATGTAGTTCTCTCAAAACATAATTCCAGCTGTGAGGGCAAATGTGGGCTTAGATAAAAGGAAATAAGAGCATGACAATGAAATGACGAGTCCTAGAGTAATTTCTATGTATTTAAATAGCTGGTAAAATGATTTTAGTATCTAAAATAACGATCTGGGCTACTGTACAATATGCCCTCCTAGAGAGAAGACAATGGAACATCTCCGGTCACTTCAGACAGAGGGAATCGATACATTTTGCTGTGACTGAGCAAATTTCAGAGTTTTCAGGTTGGTTTCATAAAGCAAACACCAGGAAAAAGAATTGTTGCACCTTAAACAGGACTACCATAGATTGGGTATGTCAGCAAAGAGACAGATAAAACCTAATTTTTGCTGCCATCTACTGGTTTTTAGGATTTTAGAAGCCTAAATGTATAAAGGTAAACGTTCCCCTCGCATATATGTGCTAGTTGTTCCCGACTCTAGGGGGCAGGTGCTCATCTCTGTTTCAAAGCTGAAGAGCCAGCGCTGTCCGAAGACATCTCCGTGATCATGTGGCTGGCATGGCTAAATGCCTCGAAAGCATGTAAAAAATGCAAATAGAAAAATAGGGATCACCTTTGGTGGAAAGGTAACAGCGTTCCGTGCGCCTTTGGCATTTAGTTATGCCTAAATGTATAGCTCTACTTTAAAAACTTAAATTTTTCTGAATTATAATCCAAACATTATAAATAGTTACATTGAGAGTTGTGCAACTAAAATATGAAGAATCAAGTATCAAGCATGCATATACTGTATACCTATTTAATTTTTAAATACTGTAATTACATTTTATTTCTAACAAGAATACATAAATGTATGTGTAACTCAGAGTTGGCATATTGTTCAAATTTTGCAAACATTTTATCACTATGCTAGCTACGGTAACATTATTAGTACTGGAGATGTGGGAACTGAAGTTCCTTGGTTAACAAGGGTTGTAGGCAGGGGTGAAATCCAGCAGGTTCTGACAGGTTCTGGAGAACTGGTAGCGGAAATTTTGAGCAGTTCGGAGAACCAGTAGCGGAAATTTTGAGTAGTTCGGAGAACCAGCAAATACCACCTCTGGCTGGCCCCAGAGTGGGATTGGAATGGAGATTTTGCAATATCCTTTCCCCAGGAGTGGGGAGGGAATGGGGATTTCCCCTGCCATGCCCACCAAGCCATGCCCACCAAGCCACACCATGCCCACCAAGCCAGGCCCACAGAACCGATAATAAAAAAAATTGGATTTCACCACTGGTTGTATGTATCTTTCTATTACATCAGTTATATCCATGTTGGGAAGTTCTTTGGGTGTTAATTTGCATGTCTTTGGTTATATTATTTTTACAGGTTTTAAACTGATATTTATTTATTTATTTACTTATTTATTTAAATAATATAGCCACCCAACTCTGTGACTCTGGGTGGAGTCCAAAATTGTAAACAAAATAGTAATCATAAATATTAGGATTAATAGCAATAAACATTAATATGTATCCCAATTCACATTCCTATACTCAAACTTCCCCAGTGCTTGGGTAAGTAAACATATTTTTAATACCTTTCTAAAAGCCAGCACAATCAGAGTCACCCAAACCATTTGTGTGTCCATTAATAATAGATGGGTTGGAAACTCACACACTTTTTAAGAAATATGTAGCAACTTTCAAGTATTCTAAAATTTGTACTATTTCCCAGTTGGGAGGTTGTCTGAGGTTGTGTGAAAGGTTAGCAATGTTAGCTTCATGTCTTTTGACAGATTTGTCTTCACTGAATCAGTTTTGCTCTGTTCTTCCACTGAAAAGATCCAAAGGGCAAATCTCTCTAATCAAATGACTTCTTTTTCAAACATTCAGGACAAAAGGAGGGCAGAATTAAAAGCAGATTTAGACACTAACTCTCAGTTTTCAGGGTTTTATTTAACAACAAAGAAGTAGCAATTAAAACAGTTCAAGGATAAGAGGAGTTTAAGCTGCTGCGTTCACAGCTGTACTAATGGGGTGGCTCTCTTATTTCCTCCTGTCAAGGCTAAAGGATGAGCTGCTGCCAAGTGTTGGAGGAAGGAGCCTGACGGAACTGGCTGGATTTTTCTCCTTTTACCACAGCCTGATTAAGTGGCTTTCTTGAGGCATTTCTTTGCTAACAATAACAGCAGGCTGGCTATCTACATATTTAGATTCTTTCTGCCTACTAGACCCTTCTGATGAGGAGTATCTGAGGAAGATACTCCTTCTGAGATAGCTTCTGAGATTTGCTAGTGGGCATTGCACACTCCCAGAGGCTACTGTAAAAAGTTAGCACCCACACCTTTCTTAGAGGAATGAAATATTTTGGGAAATATTAAAAAGGCAAAATATTATGTTTCCCTGGATGAGAAATGGAGAAGCATGTTTTAAAGACGAAGCAGCTCCCATCTTCCTGCCCCCCCCCCCGTCAATGGGCTAGAGGCAGAAACTCAATCTTTGTCAATGGACCATCATCTGCAACACAATAGGACCCATCTAGCAACAGAAACTCACCACATGGCACCTGGGAAGATTACATCAGCCAGCAAGGCTAGCTAAGACACCCACCCCCTGGGAGTCTGACAACCAATCAGGATAGTCTTTCTGGGTCCCAGGAAGTTCAAAGCCAGGGAAGACATAAAATCCAGGGACTCGCTGCGTCTCGCCCCTTTTTTCTGTTCAGGAACTCAAGCCATGTGATCCTGTCCACCATTAAACCATCTTTCCAAGCAGTCTCCATGTTTCCAGTGTCTTTTTCCCCACTTAGAGCTGAACCCAGAAGGATATTTCTTCCTACACTACCATAAGAGGACAAATTATTCATTGAAAAGATTGCTTGGAGTGGGGGGGGGAGTTACTTCCAATGTAATCTACTGAATCCCTGCATGGATTGCGCTTATGACTATGTAGGACAGGCAGGGACCACCAGATTGCAAGAACACAAATGAGCGATCAGATAAGGAGACCAAACTCATTGATAGCCTCACACTGCAATGAACAAGGGCATACATTCAATTTTGCAGCTACTAAAATTGTTGGACGAGCGGGCACAAAAACAGCCAGTGAAGTGATTGAAGCCTGGGAAACGAGCCCCTCGTCAGTCAACAAGAGTGTTGAATTGCCACCAGCTTATCAAGTACTTAGAAAGCAAGGGCTGGGCAGCATAAGCAAATAGCCAGCCATCAACACACCCCAATCAACGTCTAAAAAGCCACATACAACAGGCACCATATAAATACCACACAAAGAACAGCACACTCCCCGAAAGTGGGCTCTAGCACGAGTCTGAAAACTCAGACCACAAAATCTCTGATCCCGGTGACCAACCCAGATTGGATCCTACAAGATACCCCTAATTAATTAATATTGTAAGGATGTAGATGTATTACCCATCCTTCCAGACTGGATTGGATGGATAGAAGGAACTGGGAGAGGACAGTCTTTCAGGTAACCCAGTCCCAAACCTGAAGAGCTTTAGAGGTAACAACCAGCACCTTGAATTGCACACAGAAATACAACAACCAACACAGCCTCCAAGGTGTGAAATGTGATGAATAACTAAACACCATTTATTATCTGTTCAGTTGCATTCTGCACCATTTGAAGCTTCCAAATGTTCTTCAAGGGCAGCCCCATGTAGAGCACATTGCAGTAATCCAGATAGGAGATCATGAGGGTATGAGTGACAGTGAGGAGAGAGACCCAGTCCAGGAATGTATGGAGAATAATGACTGAAAAAATGCTACAAGAAAAGAAAAGACAAGCTCTTGCAACAAGACATTCCCAAAACATCAATTCCCAGAGATGAGGTAATGGCACTCCAGTGGACAAGTACCACAATAAAAGTCCCAAGATAGGACTGACCAAGTTTTGTTGTTGTTTTCGAATGTACAGTATATTCAGATGTATGGCAGTTCTTTGGAGCCATCAAGTAGAATGAGGAACTGTTCATGATGGACATTTCACTTCAGTTTTTCTAGAACTCAAACTTAATCTGGCCAGTTAAACTTTCAGTTGGATAAGTATTGTGAGAGCTCAAATACTAGCTTTTAATTCAGAAAGAGAACAATAAACCTATATTTGAGTCTATGTGTCTTAAGTACTGGATAAAAAAAAACAAGTAACTACAAGCTTTACAATCCTTAGTGTGAGAAATGATCCTGCATTAGGGTGTTTATATGCTCAGGAATGCCCTTGATGTCAGCTGGACAGTGTACAGTAGTTATGAGTATGGGCCTGATCCTGGAAACTGAATCACATACAAGCTGCCACTTGAAGTGGACTGTTAGTAATCCTCCAGACTTGAGCCTCTAAGCCCATTAACCAAAAAGAGATCCAAATAATTATCCAGGAATGACAATCAACACCTGCTCAGTATGAACCTCCTAGGTTCATGCTGCTCTCCACATTTGGGCATATTTTTTTCTTTAAAGCTATCTTATAGTCAAGTGGCTGGACACTGATACAGATATTTTTTTGATGATGTGATGACGATATATATGTAGTGGTGGGATTCACACCACTTCAGGAGAACCGGTTGTTAACTTTCTGAGCAGTTTGGTGAACTGGTTGTTGGAAGAAATCAGTAGGGGAGAGAACCGGTAGTTAAATTATTTGAATCCCACCACTATATGCACATACAAAATCCAAGTAAATATCTCTAACACACCAGCAGAAGCAAACTCGTTTTTATTCCTGTTGTCACAATGCCCAAAGACCACTTGTTCAGAGTACTTTAAAAAAAACCCACACAGGATATCAAATGATGTAGTGATACCCGATAAAGCAGTTGTACAGACTGACATGGTAGGAGAAAATCAGTTATAGGCTTCACTGTGATCTACCTCCATTACAACGTCCTAAAATGCTCCATCACAATGTCCTAAAGTCCGGGATCTAAAATTAGCCAATTGCCCTCAGATAAAGAAGGTGCTGCCAGTTTAACAGATTAACAGAGTTGGAAGGGACCGTGTAGGTCATCTAATCCAACCCCCTGCCCCAGGAGACCCTACACCATTTCTGACAGATGGCAGTCCAGTCTCTTCTTGAAAGCCTCCAGTGATGAAGTTCCCACAACTTCCGAAGGCAAGCTTCCATTGGTTGATTGCTCTGTCAGAAAATGTCTCCTTATTTGTAGGTTGAATCTCTCCTTGATCAGTTTCCATCCATTATCCCTTGACTGGCTTTCAGGTGCTTTGGAAAACAGGTTGACCCCCCTCCCCCTCTCTCTGTGACAACCCCTCAAATATTGGAACGCTGCTATCATGTCTTTCCCCAGTCCTTCTCTTCACTAGACTAGTTCCTGTAATGCGAAGCAACCTCCCGGTTCCACGTGAATCGCATAACGTGGGGACTGCCAATGAAAGATGAGGGTCAGCGGACTAGGATCGCCGCCTCCGCCCTTTGGGGCGGGATGTCTGTCCTTGCCGGTGCAACAAAGCAAGCAACGCCTCTTTTGATTCGGTTGCTAAGCCTGTCCTCTAGGCTTCACTTTCGCTACCACGTGCGAGAGCGGCGGGAGTTGCCTTCCCGTCGCTTCGCTCGTGGGTCCTCCAGCGCTTTGCCAAGCCACGGGACTTCTCCGCGCGACTCTTGCAATTAAACGCCAAAGCGGGCTTGGGCTAAGGAGCAGCGCCGGAGAGAGCCACGGCGCACGCCCGTCTGCAGCTCCCGTGCCTGCAGAGGGTCGGCGGGCGAGAGCCTGGCCAATCCCGAGCGTTGCCATTCCGAGCGCTGACATTTCTGCGTGTGTATTTTAACTTTCAAAGAAAGGAGTTTTGGCTTCTGGTTTACGTCGGTCGCGGTTTCCTCGCGGGAAAAGTTTGGGCGACCTTCTCTGCGGGAGAGCGCTTTCCCAGAGGCGAAGCGGCAAATGGGCGTTTAAAGGGGCCGTTGGATTAAGGCGGCGGGGGCGGGAAAAGAAGCGCCGCGGCTGAGGCAGGAGAGCTGGGCGCGGCGTTTGCGGTGCGCCTGAAGCCCTCGGCCAAGCTGGACTCGGATGGGAAGATGGAAATGAAGAACATGGATCATTACCTGCGCCGTCTGAAACAAGAGTTGGTAAGGCATTAAATGGGGGAAGAAGGGAAGGTGATTGTGATTAAACCTTGCAAACTTAACGCGCGTCGCCCTCTTTGCAACTTTGCAACTAGGCAAGGGAACCATTGCAAGGGACCATTATTAGCAATGGTCATGCCAATACTGTGGCGATAAAAACGGCAAATTTCATTACTGTTATATCGATCCATCGATCGCAGTTGATTGATGCTATAACCGCTCCCGCCCCAACACATACACTCCCCTTTCATTAAAGTGCATATTTTCCAAGCTTTGTTAGAAAAATCTTCCGCCGGCGTTTATCTCAGGTATGCAAAAAAGGATGCATCGTCAACCCATAAATGGTTTTTTTAAAACTTTTGAAATTTTCCTCTGACATGAAAATTAAACCTAGTTGCCTCAGAGAGGTATTTGGTGTATTGGGGGAGGGGAGTAACACAAGTGATTAAGACATTTCACCAAGTCAGAATCCTAAACTTTCCAGCTCATAATTTATCACCATCCCCACCCTTTGCCTGTTCTTGTCAAGGGGGAGCTTCTGCTAGTATAACTGACCCAGACTAGCAAATTTGGTAATCCATTCAGATAGCAATCAGTTGTAAACTGGAAAGTACCTAACTAGAATGATTAAAGGACATCATAATGCATCCTGTTGCTGAGTCCTTTGTCATACTATTTTATATTTAACAAGCAATTCTACTTGGAGCAAACAAAAACATTGAATCAGCACACTCTAAATAATTTTACCTCATTTCTTTCTTCCTGATATGGATGCATTATGAAGGTTTACAAAACACAATTTTTTAATTTTCTTTGCATCAAATGATCCTAATTCAAGTATTGCATTTTGCTTTCCAAAGCACAGATATGTTGCTTGTACTTTGCAGATATTTTTGGGGGGAAGATATTTTATATATTTATGGGGGTTCCTTCAAATCCTCTGTAGACAATTCTGAAACCCTTACAGTTTCTTATTATTAGCTGCTTCTGGTAAGCTTTCTTTTTTGTTTCATATTGCATAAGTTTCCATTGTGTCATTTTTATGCAAAGGAGCTGCCTAGGTCTGCTTAAATACCCATCCTGAAAGAAACGAAATACCACTTGATTGGTATCCTGCAACATATTTAGAAAGTGCTTCTACACAGTTGCACTTTTGAAAAAGGTAAATTTAATTACCCCACACCTTAACAATCTGAGTTGGTTTTATTATTATTATCGTATTTTATAAATGAAAAACTGAATTGTCACAAATTGGATATTGTGATTTCCTAAGATGTGCAGTGGGCTGCATTTCCATTTCATAGCTGAAGTCCTCCTTAACAGATTTGAAAATAGTTGTGTAGATCTGTATTGAATTAATTCAGCTGCATTGAATTAATGCAACTATACGTTATAATTAAAGGACTCTGGAATGCCAGCACATTTCCACAAAAGGAAGATGCATACATGACGAGTTATTTGCAAAGAGGTTTGCTTGAAACTCTACCCTGCAATGCATTTTAGCTTCCCCACAATCAGTTTTTAATATCTTACATGACTTGTCCTTGCCTGTTTTATCCATATACTTTTAGGCAGATTCATCCTTCTGGAGGGAAGCGAGTCAGCTTTTTTCTCCACCCAGACTTTTCTCTTAAGGGCTTGCCTACCTTGCTTTGCAAATTGTTTTACGTCTTCATCTGAAGTACAATCGTATTATTGTTTCTATGCCACTTCTGATGTGGATGCTGTTTTACAGTCTCTTTTTCTTAGCCCTTTCACCACAACCCTATGAGGTAGATCACCTCTACATTATTATAATTATCTACAGAAGACCTTGTCTGATACTTCACTGATATCTGGGGCATCAACCCCATAACCTGTCAGACAGCTTAATTGGGAACAAGTGGGGTTGAAGTTTAGTTTCAACCATAGAAGACCAATTTGGGGAAGGGCACTGTACTGATTGATATCTGTATACAGATTGATATCTATGTAGTATACCTAGATTGATACCTGTATATCAGTGAAGTGAGGTACCTTTGTTTGTTTGTTTATAACGTTTATGTAGCTGCCCATCTTATAACCAAGCCTGGGTGGCTCCCAATCACCTTCCTAGTCCAAATCATATATTGACGTTACTCAGCTGCATTCCGTGCGCTCCAGTTGTTGCTTCCGTTGCAGTGGAAACAAGAGCACTTTTGGGAAGACTCCAGCAAATATGGTGTTTTGTTCTGCCTGTTGAAGATCTACCCTTTCTCCCTGCTGCTGCTCAGACAGAAGCCTTGCTTGCTGTGACAGACTTAAGCTTGCCCACCAGCAGATGCTTCCTTCTGGTGTCCTAGTTTTTGTACTAATGGATTAGTAATGAAGATTCAGGATGCTCTTAAATAAAGTATTTGCAAGTCCAAAAGAAGAGGATGACGAACAAGAAGAGACATGGGAAGTATATGTCTAAAATGAATAAATAATAGAACTGCGGGTTTTAGGTTTTTTTTTTTAAAAAAAGAAAAGGTCACATAGGAGTCATTATGAGAGGAAGAGCTTTACAATTCAAAAGGCTGCTTTCCATCCAAAAGATTACTATCACCACAGAACAAACTCCAAGTAGAGCTAGATGAAACTAGAATTCAAAATGGATTTTAGTGTTTTAAGATTATAATCTGCTACAAATTTAATCATATTGCACACTATAAAAATAATTTCTTTCACAGCAGTGATTCTGTAAGTGTGTTTCTCTCATTCACCGTCCATAGATGCTGTTGTGCAAGGGTGCAAAGCCATTACAGGCCCATTCACCACCCATTCTGATGTATGTCTATCACAGAATGGGAATTGCAATAATGGGCTGTTGTCAGTTTCCAAAAGGAACCAAATAGATGCAGCATAATTGAAATAGCCAGTGCAAAACAAGAACAAAAACATGATGCTACTTAGGAGAAGTGCAAAAGCCCAACTACAATGTTTATTTCTTTGTTTTTTGGATCCCGTCTTTATTATTTTACAAATAGCTCAAGGTGGCAAAATGTGGTTTTAAATCTTGTAATGTAAAAGGTTCCAGTATTCACAGGGCAACCCTGAGGGCTGGAGTTTACTAAATACTAGTAGGATGTTCCTTACCCTTATGTGTATGTGCTTACCCAGGAAAGGAAGGGAGAAGTGTAGAATGAAGGAGTAGAAGAATGATATAAAAATTGCCCCACTATTGTGTTAGTAGAAACTTCTTTACCGCCATTAGTCACTATAGGTGTACTGGCAACTGTCCCATGTCTCTCATGCAGAGACAGATAATGACTTATATCAAGATAGTTCTTCAATTCTTGGCCACTCCTTCCACATATTTATACATACAAAACATGACCATTATATCTTCATTCCATTTTTTCTTCAGCAGTGTGGCTGGCAATAATTTGCTGTTAACTGTCACTATTTCCCAGGCATTCTCCTGGCATGGTTTTATTCTTTGTAGACTTCTCACAACTACCATTTTATAAACACAGTTTGTACCAAGGAAAAGAAGGCACCCTATACCCACATGGCTCCCGGGACAGGATGTCCTCAGAATGCCAAGTAGGGCAGCCTGGAGGTATCCAAATTAGGTGTGATCCTCATACCGTAAGCATCATCAAAAGTATTGCCTCACTCCACATGTTTGGGAAGTTTTGAGTACAAACACACACACACATAAGTAGAAAGGATTATGACCCTATCCACCCTTTTACATGATCTGTTAGCAGAGAGTAGTTTTATGGAAATGTAGATAAAAGCTATTCTCACAATGTTATATCACTAGGACTTCTGCTGAACTAAATCCAGGGAGATTTAGAACCAGAGAAGCACTTCTTTACACAGTGAACAAACTGGAATTCACTCCATCAGAAATAGAGATGTACACCAGTTGAGGCATTTATGAAAGAGCAGTTTTATAGGCTACTGGGTTATTAATGTCTACGAGCCTTGATGATTGCTGATTACCTAAAGAATACAAGTAGCATACTTACAATACACTCTTGTTGAGGAAAAGAGCTATTACATTTAATCCAAAAATGTTGGGCTAAAAGAAGTGTTGGTTTGACCTAACAGGCCTCTTCTTATTTTCTTAAGAGAAAGAATATTTGGCCTGCAGGCACCACAGAAGCCTAATCATTTAGTCTCATCAGCAGACAAGAATTTGATATATCATTCTTCCCAATACTGTATTATAGATGCAGGAAGAATTCAGCTAAGAAGAACTCATATATACCTTATTAGGGCACTAAGTTCATCTGACAATAGAAAAGGTGGGAAGATTTCCTTCACATATCCAGACATATGAGTTAATCAGGTGAAGCAACCACCCTGTTCCATCTTCAGGAAACCAGGCCCTTTCTCTCCCTCCAGCAACAATATGATCAATGACACACTAGTTTACCTAACCTAATCATATTGGATAGTGAGATTCTTCCTCTGTTTTCTTACTCATTATTACTGGCGTTCTGTAATATTGGGTACTAAACAAGATAGAAAGGCCTTTTATCTTCATGTCTTCTTCCTCTTTGGAGCCAGATAAACTGATCAGGCAGAGTAAGCAGAACTAGCTTTAGAGTAGGCCAGGGATCAGCAACCTGCGGCTCCGGAGCCGCATACGGCTCTTTGGGCCCTCTGCTGTGGCTCCCTGTCAGGTGATCCCACCACTGGCTGGCCCTCCCAGTCACTCTTCGCCTGGTCTGAGAAGGTAAGGGCGACAGCGGGGGATGGAGAAGCGGCCAGGGCAGAGACAGAGAGATACAGAGAGAGGGGAGGGGAGAGAGAAATGTGTCAAAAGGATTTTGTGGTTCCCGGTGTTTTTTAACAACTGGTTCTCTGCCCTAATGACCAGCTGGGTAGGCGTGGCTGGGGGGGTCATGTGACTGGTGGAAGTGAGTGACATCGAGTTGGCCACGCCCACCCAGGTTTTGTGGCTCCCGGTGTTTTCTGTGGGAAATGGGTCCAAATGGCTCTGAGTATTTAAGGTTGCAGACCCCTGGAGTAGGCATTGACCCAAGTGCCAAAGCTTAGGGAAAATCAAGTCCATCCCTCCATCTAAATTAATTTAAAAATGCAAATCTTTGGCATTGGTGGGAGATAGCATCATCAGTCAATGTGGCCTGGGATGCCAAATACCTTTGAATCAACACTGAGGGAAAGGGAACTAAATTCCAATTTATCAGGGCAATGGAAGAAAGTCCTGATCAAAAATTACATGGTGAGTGAGATATGGATACAGACTAAAGCAGTAAAAGATATGATACCAGTGTGTTCATCATCTCTTGTGTGCATTTTAGCTTTTCCATTAGAATTATGTTTATTTATTTATTTATTGTTTTGATTTATATGTCGCCCTTCTCTTGATTTGTCCCCGTCCACACACACACACAAACACAGCCAGCCGAGGGTTAAGGAAGCACTTGGCACACCCCCAGGTCTTTATCTCCAACTTGGCAGCGATATACACACCGTCTGCCAAGTGCTTTATTTCCACAGAAACAGAAAGATAATATACTCAGCGTACAAGAGTCCAACAAAAATAAATATTCCTCTCAGTAGTTTCGGACAAGGCTTTAGTGACTATCCAAGGTTTATTTTTGTTCGTCACAAGGATCACTGGCCACCACCCTCTATTATATAGTCTCTGGGGTGTGGTCCAGTGACTCAGTTCTAATCCCTAGCACGCCTCCTGAGCTGCTGTAATCGTTTATCACGCCTTTGGAGGCGTGCGTCCAGGAATGATGTCTCTCCTTCGCTCTCATCCGAGCCACCTGTCTCCTTGCTAATCTCCTCTCCCTCGGCCGGCACCTCCTGAGACAGTGCCAGAGGGGAGGGGCCTGGAGAGGGAGGCCTGGCTGACTCCTCTTCCTCATGCTCGGAGCTTTCTTCCTCTGATGGGACAGGCTCAGAGGGCGGGGCCACAACACTCAGGGCGGCTTACAATGCGTTAAGCAATAGCCTTCATACTTTTGTATATATCTGCTTAGTAGGACTTTCGGCCCCCCCCCAAGCTATGTTCTTTTTTTATACAAAGTCAGCTTATTGCCCCCACAATCCGGGTCCTCATTTTATCTACCTCGAAAGGATGGAAGGCTGAGTCAACCTTGAGCCTGGTGAGATTTGAACTTGCAGTAATTGCAGGCAGGCAGCTGGTGCTACTTAACAGCACTTTAGTCTGCTGCGCCACGAAGGCTCATGTTGTTATCTGTCTATCACTAGCACTGATGATGTTACCTAGTTAGGGTAATGAAACGTCTGCAAGAAAACAAGCAAGCTCAGAGAGCACCAAGGACCCCTCATTTCAGTCCTGAGCTACAAAGTCTCCTTTATTGTTATCTACCTGGAATTTTCTGCTAGCACATTTTTATTGTGGTAGAAGATCCGCTATAGCGGAGGCAGGTATGGTTGGTGATAGTCAGTGATTGATTCAAAGTGTTAGGAAGCAGAACCATAATTCCATAGACATATAAGAAGAGAATCAAGGCCTCTCTGTGCATTGCAGTATGAAACAATGAGATGAAGTGAGAAGAGGTCTTGCCTGCTTTTTACTTGTCAGCCTGAGATTGCATTTATTCTGAAAGCATACACATTGTTATTTCATTTCTCCTCTGCCATAGTGCATTGCCATCATACCTTCCAAATTTCTTCCGCAGTAGTGGTGATGGGTAGAATTGTGCTTTTCCAAACAGAAAGCTGACAGTTTATGGACTGACAAGCAGAATTGCCTCCTCTTGCTATTCACCAAACAAGGATACAAATATTTTGCCAATGTTTTTAACATTTTATTTGAATTTTTTTTAAAAAAAGAAGATAAAACATCCAAGTTAATATAAAGTAAGAAAGAAAAAAGAAAGGGGAAAAAAATTCAAGGGAAGAAAACAAGTTTAAAAAAATTAGAAAAAAAAAGATATGAAAATGGTTTCCATTATTCTTTACATTAGTTATAAGTACAGTTCTATTTAAATCTGTCTCCTTAAAGTTACATCATAATACGCTTCTTGCTATAATCTATACAGTCTAATCATAAAGTCAAGTCAAAAATTGCAAGTTCATTTTTTATTTTTGTACAAAAAGTCCATATGAGGTTTACAGTCACCAATAAATATAGTGTCTTTTCTATAATAAAAAAATAGTTTCTCAGCAGGATCTCTCAGTTTAATCAACATTCCTTCATAGTGGGTAGTGTTGAATCTTTCCATCTTTGTACAAACAATAATCTTGCTGCATACACACACACACACACACACCACACAAATATGCTTGCTGGATATGTAAAAAAAAAACAGATGCAATACATACATTGGTACAGAGGATTTTCAAGATTAATATCCAATTGAAGCCAGAACTTTTCCTTTTAAGACTACCTAAAAGAAAAAGTTCTGGTTTCAATTGGATATTAATCTTGAAAATCCTTGTACCAATGTATGTATTTCAATTCATTTGTTAAGCTTTTTTAAAAAAAACAAGTCCAGCAAGCATGATAAAATGTCCCTTCATGTTGTTAAGATTTCTAACATACAGTACATTTGAAGTGCCTTTATACATTATAGATCGTTTCTCTGGTATTGATACATCATTTTATAAAAATTCTCTTTAGAATCATAACACAATGTAAATTGTCACTTCCATTTGTATTTCTTCCACTTTAATTTTTTCAAAAAAAAAAAAAATCTTGCTTTCTGCAGAGTTCAGTCTGAATCTCTGTTGTTGAAAAGTACAAATCTTCCCTTCTAACCTATCCCATCTGAATGGAATTTTCTTCTATTCTTTTAAATTTGTCAGAAAAAAAGACTTTTCTCTTGCCTAATAATTTAATGTTAAAATCCTGCTGTAAAACTTGGCCTCTGATCCTGACAAAGTACACAAGAACATCCATATTTTGCCAGTGTTTTAAAATGTCCCTTTCCCCACCCCCAGTGTTTCTCCACTAACCATCAGATCTTTCGCCTTTTATTGCTGCATCCTGAGCAAATGCATTTTTCACTGAGTAATAAGTTCTCCTGGATTTAACTGGAGGCAACATTCAAGAATTGCGGTCATGTTTACAGTAAGCTTACTCTGTTCCTAATAAAAAGAGAACAAAATAGGTCACCTTTCCTTGCTTTAATACATCTGACTGTTCCCGGTATGTCAAATTTGATGAACAGCAAAGTGGCTGGGAAAAGATAAAATCCATTCTCTTGGATAATATAGTTAAAAATAAAGGCCAGTGGTTGTGCCATCAATTATGCATCTTGGTTTGAACTAAAACCATGTTAGCTTCCCCTTGATGAAGATAAAGGCCAATTTTTCTTTATTTGCCAATTTTGTCCTGCAGTTCTGTGTGAAAACAATTTACATCCATGAATCATAGCTATCAGTAAGAGTTTTGCCATTTTGGCATACATTGTCAGTGGGTTGTATGTTTGCTTACTTTTAATAATATCCATATTATCAGTGTGCTTTCAAAGCTTATTTTTCAAGAACTTTTGATCTCTATGATCCAATGAAATTAAGTAGCACTTTTCAAAATGGAACTGAGCTTGCATCTTTTAAACTACTCATAAATCTTCAATATGAAATAAAGATTTCATATAAATTCTGACAGGACCTGCAGACAGTAGATCAGGTTTTGTCTGTGCTTATGTCTATTTTGTCTGATTGATAGTAGGAAAACTTCATCCTGCAGTGTAGCTATCTGCCAATATCACACCCAACCCTAAAGTCTTGGCTCAGTAGTTCAGTCGTCTGGCATTGTTTAAAGTGTGCAGGTTGGATTCACATCATTGTGTTTTCATTTAAGCACTGACACACTGAAGTACTCAAGGGTAGCAAATGCAACCTTTAACTAAATTTCCAACTCTCTTTATAGGACGAGACAGGGCTAGACAGACAAGGCTAGACAGAAAGCCTGGAGATGCAGTGATAAGAAAACTTTTACTTACTAAAATGTTAGCAGCTGTTGCCAAATATTATGTGGACCAGGAACTGCTGGGAAGAAGGGGAAAAAAGCTAGATTAAAACTGAGAGTGCAACCTCGAATCATTGCATTCTCATTATTCTGGTGAAAATTTAATTGTATTCTTACTATCCAGTCATAACTGCATTTATTTGGTTTGTTCCTTGATTTTTCTACTGGATCAATTTCAAAAGCATTTATTAAATCTTAAGCAACCAGGTCATGGGTAATCTAGCTAATCATAGTATAATTTTCCAGAATGCAGCCCTATCACAATTTCCTTTCTGTCTGTTTTAACATTTAGGCATAAAGCCAGAGCTTTAGAGGCTTGGTTTCTAGCTTGGTACTTAACAGAAGTAACAGAATGACAAGAGTTGGAAGGGACCTTGGAGGTCTTCTGATCCAACCCCTTGCTCTAGCAGGAAACCCTCTACCATTTCAGACAAATGGTTGCCCAATCTCTTCTTAAAAACCTCCAGTATTGGAGCACCCACATCCTTTGGAGGCAAGTTGTTCCAGTGATTAATGCAGCAGGGAGGGGATGGGATGCATGCATGGGGGTTGCGCGTACATGTGCAGGGGCCGTGTGAGTTGCATTTGGGGGGTTTGGGCATGCACATCTACACGTGCGCACATGCGTGCTTTAGGCACTCAGTCTGGAAAAGGTTAGCAATCACTCCCCTATATCATTTCAGATAGCTGGCTGTCCAGTCTTTTCTTAAAAACTTCCAATGATGAAGCACCTACAACTTCTGAAAGCAAGCTATTTATTTATAGCACAACTTATAGCACTCTGCTTTGAGGTTGCTAATGAAGGCTAGGAACATATGTAATTACTTTAGGTAGGATAAAAGCTCTAACATTTGGGGATATGTGCTTGATTTATGTTCAGCATTGATTTCATCTTGGATCAGTCATCTGTATATGCATACCGTGTTTCCCCGAAAATAAGACCCTGTCTTTTATTTTTTTTTTGAACCCTGAAATAAGCACTTGGCGTTATTGCCATGTGCTCAAAACCCCAATTGGGCTTATTATCAGGGGATATCTTATTTTGGGGGAAACAGGGTATATCAATCACACTCCACCTAACTGAGTGGCAATATAACTTTGCCAAAACAAGAGAAGTAAGTTAAATGGAACATTATGTTCACCCCCAATCCTACATTCAGATCTTGATGTAAAATATTTTAACCAATGCTTCATTTATTCATTTATGCCCTCAAGACCCTGATGTTCCAACAGGCAGGGCTAAACATATAAACATGTGAATGATTTTTTAAATGTTATCTAATTCTGGGTTTTATTTAATTGACTAAACTAAGTAATAATTTTAATTAGCAATTTTATGATGTTTGTGTGTCTATATTTTTCTTGACTGTACACCGCCTTGAGTCCTACAGGAGAAAGGCGGTATAGAAATATAATAAATAAATAAATAAATAAATAAATAAATAAATAAATAAATAAATAAATAAATTTATTGAAAGAGATGAAGCTTTAGAGGAAAAAGGACAAGCAGTATAATAGACAGACAGGATTTTCTGGCCACATTAGAACAGGGAAAAGATTGCCTCTTTTTTAGCACTTTCTTCATGACGAGCCCTATCGGGACTTAGCTATGAATGTGCCCTAGCCCAAAGCCCTTTCTCTGTGTCTCCAGAGAACAACAAGAAACAGTCTGTGTGCAATTTATGTAGGAGTTTGGTTTTATGAGCTCAGTTTGTATTGAACAAAATGCTGATGTGCATAATATAAAAAGAAAAACCGATTCTTTTCCCTGTGAAGAGGAGGAGAATAAATGTCACACTACAATAAGCTCTAAGGCTCGCTTGCTTAAAGAGGCATAGCTTAATAGTTGTCAAACCAAAGAAGGACAGCTAATGATTGTCAACATTTTACTTTTGCTTCTACTTGTATCATGGGGTGTTGTTTTTATTGTTCAGCCAAGGAGAACGTAATGATGATAGTGGAGATGAAACTTGTACTTCTTACACTTTACCTAGCACATGTTAATTCTGAATGAAACACTTTTCCACTGTCAGCCTTCGTAATTCCTGATATTAGGTGGTTATTTATTCTTTTTATCCGTTTTATTTTATCACGTTCATGCGTTGAAACATCATGAAGCAGCATCCATGAAACAAAGTAAGAAAGAAAATATGATTAAAATACAAGCAAATGAAATTAAAGTGTTGAGGAAGAGAGGTGAAATTATACATGGTCAGAAGGAAGAACAAAAGTTTCCTTATGTGTGACTACCAGATGGCAGTCTATGGGTTTAGCAAACTATGCTGGACTTCTGAAATATTCATACATATTTTCAGAACTATAGTGGGGAATTTGATCTTATTCTCCAAGGTTCTAAAATCTTGAACCTTGCTCATTCAATAGAAAATCAGCCCAAAGTTTGTTTATTTAAAGCAACATCAGAATGATAAAAGTGGCATTGCGACATTACAGTGCTGATGCTAATCTCTCCTCTCCTGCCCCCACCCCCCATGGTCACTGTTGTTTATTAATTAGCGTCATATCCTGCTTTCCATCCAGGAATTCAAGGAGTGTATTTGCTTTTTTAAATTTTTTTCCCATGATAATTATTTTTGGGGTGGGGTGGGCTGAGAGAGAGTGCCTAATCCAACATCATGACTGAGCTTCCATGGCTGAAGGAATATTTGAACTTGTGTTCCTGTGGCCCTAGATAACACTTTATAGATTATACGGGCTATTGTTTCAACTCTGGTGGAACCTGGGCTTCGTTGAGTACCCACTCAACAAAATAACGTAAAAGTGGTCTGGAGCAGTTAAATAGTTTTAGTTTTGAAAGTATTTCTTTTCAGGAAAAGTCCCCACTTTGAATTACTGCTTACTAGGATACTGGATTCATTACTCTTCCTTGAAATACGTATTTTAAGAAAAAATGAAAATGATGTGGATTCATTCTGTGGCTGTACTTCCACAAGTTTCATTTTGTAAGAGAAGTATATTATATTATATTATATGAGCCGTGGTGGTGCAGGGTTAGAATGCAGTACTGCAAGCTACTTCTGCTGACTGCTGGCTGCAGTTTGGCAGTCCAATTCTCACCAGCTCAAGTTTGACTCAGCCTTCCATCCTTCTGAGGTTAGTAAAATGAGGACCTAGATTGTTGGGGGCAATATGTTGACTCTATAAATGCTTAGAGAGGGTTGTAAAGCACTGTGAAGCGGTATATAAGTTTAAGTGCTATTGCTATTGCTATATACCTCCCTATGGAAGTATGATTACAACCCACCATAGGGACACAATCCGCTTAATAGTTTGCCCACCTGTGAAAATTATAATTATGTTCATCATAATAATACACAACCTGTGACTCTTTGGGCCACTGTTTCAAAGATATTTCCTTATCTTAACAGAGAAACAGAATGACCACAAGCAGGAAAAAAACAGTGAGAAAGGGAGTGACTTCCAACTTCCTGCTGGCTTTCCCACTAACTTTCCTTCTAAGAAGCTGGCACGAACATTGGAAATGATGGTCACATGACTGGCTGAGCACAGCAGCAAAGTAGCGCTGAAGTAGCCACTACATAGCCAAATTTCAATCCCGTAGGAGCCATGGATCCCAGATTTTGGACACATTTTATAAGTTAGTCCATTTGAGGTACATTGATTCAAAAATTGTTACCCTATGATAACTGTTTTATCTGTTTCATACAAACTCATGAATGTTTTAGTAGTATATAGATAGTTCCATACTCCTTGTAAGCGTTCATCATGAGCACATGTCTGCATTGCAAATGAATGGTTTGTAGAACTTTTAAATCTTACATAAATTGGTGAATTAAATATCTATCTTCCATATCTCTGGCTTAGCATCTCTTTCTGGAATAAATAATAAACATCCCCTTTTTTTCAGTGGTTTATGTCATCTCCGTCATTTCATTTTTAATCATGACACAAGACAAAGTCTGTTACATCACTCATCTTAACTAGTTAATACCCCATTGCAGTTGCTCCCAAGAATTTTCATTTATGTGACTGCATGGCGAAGTATAGTACCTGAAGTAGCAATGCATCAGTAAGCCAGCAAACTACTTTTCTTAAATACAGTTTGCCATAATCATGGCTACTGAACTTATCTTCATGCTGCTGAGTCACACGTGGGATGACTGAAAACTATTCTATTGAAACATGCATCTAACAGAGTACATTGTGACTGGGCCAAGACATATCCTATGATGTCAGACACTTTTCCTTGAAAACAAGCTAGTACAATTCAGTGACTTATTTATGGCACATTCAACATCCTAGAGTGTTGCAAAGATGACATTGTTCATGCAGATGAATGGCATAAAGGCAACATCTGCAGGTATATAAATTTCCCCCATTTTGTGGTGAACCATAAGCCAGCCCTTATATAAATATACCTTGATTGGCCCTCCTGCTTATGAAAGTTTCTTTGTTCATATTCAAGTGGCTGCATTCTCTTTAGCAATTGTATGTGCCTAACAAAAGTGTGATGCTTCAAACTTTGCTAACCAGTATCGCTTGATAGTTAATTCCTTGTCCCTTCAGTATCACTTGCATAATATTTATTTATTTATTTATTTCTTGTATTTATATGCCGCCCTTCTCCAGAAGGACTCAGGGCGGCGAACACAAGTTAAAAACATTTACAACAAAATTCCATTTTAAACCAAATTAACTAATAAATAATAAAACCCAGAATCAGAGTCAGCCTATTTGCTTGAACAGCCAAGTCTTCAGGTCCCGACGGAAGGAGCAGAGATCAGGAGCCATCCGGAGCTCAGTAGGCAACTCATTCCAGAGGGTGGAAGCACCCACAGAGAACGCCCTACCCCTGGGCGCCGCCAGACATTGGCTCGCTGTCAGAACCCTGAGGAGAGCAACCCTATGTGAGCGAACAGGACGGTGAGAGGCAGGCAGGAGAAGGTTAATATGAATGTTCCTTTCCCCTGTAATTGTTCTTTCAAGATGCTGGTTTTAAATTCTCTGTTTAAAAGGAAGGATGTGAAGCCACTCATCATATGCCAGAACATGGGTGACACTAGATTAATAGTTGGTTGGGAACTTCAGGGAAATGCTTGCATTTGAGTACATTTTCTGTGATAGGGAAAATTTGTCCTATTTTGCCACCTTGCCACCTATTTACATTCTAAGTAACTGTACATTGTTACATCATGAAGCACCAGCATCTTCTTTACTTCCAAGAAGATTCATTTGTTAAATTCACCATTCTGGCAAGTAGCTAAGCACAACTCTAGGGTGTCCTGTGCATCATCTTGCTGTCTCCTTTATTATCCCAGCCTCAGTTGGCAGAATTTGAAGCTGAAATATAGTCAGTTGCACAGCCAAAATGGAAACTACAGAATGAGAGAAAAGGGAGAACCCAGAGAATAGAAATTATCCTTCCCTTTCCATGGAACTTCATGAAATACAGACATTCACTCTTCAAAAATACTGGAATAAATACGCCTTTTGGAAGAAAGTTCAGAAGAACTGCTTGTTATTACATTAAATGCTTTTGTGCTTATCTCCTCCTCCACCACCAACCTCCGAAAATATGAAACAAAACAATTGAAATATTTTAAGATTTTTATATTTACAGGTTTGTAAAGATTTCCCTATGTAGACAGTGTCTCTGATCTCAGTGGTAGGGTACTCTATTCAAAGTACTTGAGAATGCCCCTCAATTGAATACAACAGGTGTCCAAGATACAGTATAGCAAAATCCCACATCTATTTAAAAGGAAATAAGAGTCCTCTCCTGTGGAAATGTCATACACAAGAAGATTATTGGCTTGAAAATCCTGTGCTGTACCATAAAACAGAAGTGCACAACCTGTGTTCCTCCAAAGTCTTGGCTGTGCCCCTGAAGGCCTTTAAAGTTGCCGTTGAATTGTAATTTTTAATATCTAGGGATTAATCATATGAGTTATATTTTTGCCTTGCATTTTGGATTGTAATCCTTGGCACGTTCACAAGGCTAAAGCCCATCCCTGTTGCTAAAACTAACAAAATGAAACAAGTGGAAGTATCTTTGGAAGGTGGAACATGCGGAGGAGTGGTTCACTCACCCTTAAGGAACAGGCTTGTAGTGACTTGTACGTTTTGAACCAGTTTTCAGTGAGGATGCCCAAGTGACATTTGTGATAGCTTGAAGACTGTAGAAAGATTCCTTATTTTCAGTCAATATTGTCTTCTCTGACAAGCAGGACAATTTGAAGGTGGCAGGTGGAGCTCTTTTCTATCACTTATTTTCTGAGCCTTTTAATCAGCCAGGAATAGCAGCGGTGGCTGCTCCTATTACTACAACTACTATTGCTGCTTTCATTAGCAGTCTCTGCGGACTTTAGGGATCATGCTGAATTATGAGGCCAATCTTTCAGGGTCTTTTAGAAGGATTAAGGGGTGAAAGCCTTGCCCATTAAAACATGCAAACAGGAAAAGCATTCCCAGAAAGGAGTTTTGTGGAGGTTAGCCATCTCTTTTGTCCCTTAAACCCTCCAAAAGATTTGGGGAATTTGGAAGCCTTCACTGTTGGATTATTGAAGGTTGTAAAAGGTGACTGCAAATGGTTATTCAGGGCTTCTAATAAATATCAAATTGGAGCCTTTTGCCTGCCTTTCCAATGTTCTACCAGAGAATTGTGTCCCTCCTAGTTCCATTACACTCTACATTGTCGGGGGGGGGGGGGGGGGGGGGGGGAGTGATGACAAATAATAAGTTGATACAAAATGTATGGGGTTATTGTTATATAGGTAGTCCTCAATTTACAACAGTTTGTTTAGTGACCGTTCAAAGTAACAACCACACTGAAAAATGTGACTTACGACTGTTTTTCACATTTATGATCTTTGCAGCATCCCCAAAATTATGCGATCAAAATTCAGATGCTTGGTTCATATTTATGACTATTGCTGTGTCCCATGGTCATGTGATTCCCTTTAGCAACCTTTTAACCAGCAAAGTCAATAGGGAAGCCAGATTCACTTAATAACTGGGTTACTAACTTATTAACTGCAATGATTCACTTAACAACTGCGGCAAGAATTGTCGCAAAATAGGGCAAAAGTCGCTCAACAAATGTCTCACTTAACAACAGAAATTTTGGGCTCAATTGTGGTCATAAGTCCACAATTAAAGATATGAAGAGGGGGCTTTACTATAATCCCAATAGGTCTCCTGCACTGGCTTTAGTCAGTTAGAATCAACTGTAGTTTGGATGCCCCCTTCCCCAAAAGACTACTAGTATAATCACAATATTTTTCAAAATGAACAATTAATATAAGCATTGTCAGGTTTGTGGCTATAGCACTCAACGATTTATATAACTTTATGGCAGGATCTTTTTATTCCTGGAAATGGATCATGAACATCTCTGCAAAAAGCCTTCTCCAACTGAATGCCTTCCAGAGGTATTAGATTTCAATGCCCATGATTCCATGAAGGTTGGGAATTTTGGGAGCTGGAATCCAATACTTTTAGAGGACAGTATTGAGGCGTACTTGGTAACTTACTTGAAAATTATCTAATGAGACAGTAATGAATCAATTGGAGGATACAGATTTATAGAGATAGCTGAATTGTGTTATATGAATTGGTGTGTTTATGTGCTGTTTTTGTACAGTTGTCTGACAACATTCTTCATCAAACTGCTTGATTTAATTGCAGAGATGGTTGTGAGATCACTCAGACTCTTAATATTTGATTATTTTAATTTTCTCTTCTTGGGATTGGAGATGGCTTGGGAGTTCATGTTCACCATGATGACTATATCATCACTGCCCAATTCAATGGTTGGCCATACTTTAGATATTATATTCACTTCAGGGCACTCCTTGGTATTTTGAGGAGCTTTGTGAAATGAAGCAGGTGAAGAGATAGTGTTCCTGCAGTAATACTGGTAATAAACAAGAAATTAATGCAACCAAACACAAGTAAGAAGTCCTGAGCCTACTTAATGATGATAAAGGCAGCAAATCTATTATTACTCTTACTACATCTATGGAATGCTAAGCAGTTTTGTGCTTGAAGTATTCCAGAGTCTTTTGAAGAGAGATGGGCCAGAAGGAGAGGTCAGTGTAAAGCATGATCATCTGGGTGCACTTTTTATGAGTGAAATTGCTTGCATTGGCTCTGAGATAGAAGCTGGATGGGCAAAATGTATTGACAGATTTGACAATTTACCGAGTTTCTTCTTGGCTCTTGAGCCTGCAGATCCCAAGTAGACAGAATCCTCTGCAATCTTAGCTGTGGATTAGACCTGCTCACATGACTAATTCAAGCAGGGAGGCGAATGGGGGTTAAATCCAGGTTGTAATCAATCCCTCTTTAAGAGAAAAGGAAATGCAAGAGATTCTTAAAGAGCATTGGCTTGGCCACCTTAAAAAGCCACGGCAAGATTTAACAAAACTGGGCAGTTGTCAGCCTATCTCTAACCTTCCCTTTGTGGGTGTAGGGAGGGCTGCAGTTGTGGAAGGGTCTCGAAGATACAGTTAGTCCGACTGAAAAAGGGTGATTTGTGACCTTTTTCACATGACTATTGCAGCATTCCCACGGTCACATCATCAAAATGTGGACACTTGGCAACTAGCAAATACTTACAACAGTTGCAGTGTCCCAGGGGTATGTGATCACTTTTTGCGACCTTCTGACAAGCAAAGTCAATGGGAAAGCCAAATTCACTTAACAACTGTGTTTAACACTTGTTGTGATAAACTTAACAATTGTGGCAAGAAAGGTCATAAAATCAGCAAAACTCACTTAACAACTGTCTTACTTAGCAACAGAAATGTTGGGCTCAATTATGGTTGCAAGTCAAGGATTACCTGTACTGATTATATAGATTCTTTGGCAATAGGTCAGACCTGGGCATGGGAGAGAAATTGTATTTGTCAATCTCGTGAATGATCTTTAATAGATTTGGATGGGAGCGGTGTCACCAGCCTGTTTTCCTAGATCTTTCAGCTGCTTTTGTTGATTATACAACTATTCTATCTGGTGTGCAAGTGACGGCTTTACCTGAAACAGGTTGTACTGAAGATGGTCATTCATGTCCTTGTCATTCCTCAACTAAATTACTATAATTTGATCTGCATGGGGCTGCTTTTGAGGACTGTCTGGAAACTTTATGATCCAGAATGCAGCGGCATATGTATCCAAGTTGGATGCTGCCATATTACATCTTTCCTCATGCCAAATATTTGCTTTGTGGAACACAGGCAGGCACCATTCTGGCCATAAATGACAAAAACTATTATATGCTTTCCTGCATTTTGAAGTAGGAAACTATAAGTTCCATTATGGTAAAAACTCATAAGCAAGCACAGACACTCAATGGCTTCACCTTTGTATGAGGTACAACTGATGATAAGCATCAGGTAGGTGGGGGAGAAGTAGAGGGGAATAGAGATAATGAAAAATATGGTGAAATCATGCTTACTTCAAACAGTTAGTTAGATCTTTATGCTAAAAGCCAGCACAAAAATGACAGAAAGAAGTTGCAGCTTGGATATTCAGCAAACTGAGGATATAAAAAGTAAGCAAACCAAGACACAGGACAAGGATACAGATCTCCCAGTTCCACTCTAAATAAAGTTATCCCCAATTTCCTAACGGAAATTCAATACAGTTGGGGAGAGGGGCCACATAGAAAACTAAAATGGAAACTAAATTATAGATAATTAGTTTGGCAGCCTATTCTAAGAACCCTTATACTAGAAGTAGTAGAAAAGTGATAGAAATTTTGCATGCATATTTAGTTAGCTAAGGTCCGGATAAGGAATGCTGACACAGTCTTCACCATTCTTCCTTAGGACATGGAAATGTGGTTTATAGTTTATCCATGTGGCGCCAACTTTAGAATACCTTTTACACATGACTAAAAGGTAAATGTTTTGGTAGATTACCCTGCAGGGAAATCAGATTTGGGTAAATTCCTTTGGTCTGTACAAACCAACCGAGAATTACCCAAAATATATCTAAGTTGAAAACCATTTGAAACTAGTTTTTTATTTACTCAAAAGCAATGCATGCAAGAGAGCTTCATTGGACTTTTTTTTAAAAAAAAATACTCTGTAAATCATTCCACTCCCTGATCAGTCTAGATATGGGGAACTGTAGAACTGTGAAGTGAGTCAATTGTATCAGAAAACATTTTAGTTACGTCTTAGAATGTTCATGAAGGGGATTTTTAAGAATCTGTGGCTTCTTCCATGCCAGTCATTAGCACTACCCATCACTGTCACTGTCAAGTTGAAACATTTTGTTAAGACGTAACATTCACTCAGATTTTAACAAGTCAAATAGTTGACTAAAAGTAATACTAAGTATTTGAAAGTTTAAGTTTCATCTTAAAAGTATTCCTTCTCTCTTCTCTTTCATGCAGCATGAGTTATCCCTGATAGGATGATTTTTGTTTTTTTTCTGTTTAAAATAAAATACAAATAGAGACAAAAATAATGAGGGGATAAGAGAAGGACAAGAATAAAAAATGGGTACAAAATAATAGAGAAAGAAAAAAAGAAAGCAATGACTTCCAACTTTTTAATGCAATAGAATCAGTTGTGAAATTCAAAAGTTTTCCCTATCGGTTCTGTGGGCATAGCTTGGTGGGTGTGGCTTGATGGTCATGTGACTGGGTGAGTGTGGCTTGATGGTCATGTGACCGGGAAAACCAACTATCACACTTTACACAAAAATAACACAAAAGCTACACAACTGACACACAATGCAAAAGCAGCTGGACTTCACACAAAATGGCCCCTGTAACAAGCAGGAACCTCACAGAGTCACAGAAGGCTTAAAAACAAACTATCACACTTTACACAAAAATACCGTTCTCCATTGTTTGGTGGAGACAGCAGCCAGTGTGGGTAGCACTCACCCAATCAGCTGAAGGACTGAGTCAGCCAATAATATTAAAGTCCGCCCTTGTTGCCAGGCAGATCCAGCTTTTGACTCAGTCCTTTCAGTTGATCGGGCGTGTGGGTTACAGGCTCTGTCTTCCTATTTCAATTTCTACTACTAAATATTGGATTTTCTTGCTGGTTTTGACTTCGGATTGTTTGACAACGTTTTTCGCTTGTGTGTATTGGTTTTGGATCTTTGGCTTGTGCGAATACGACCTTCCTTTCCCTGGACTGTTTACAGGACTTTGGACACTGTGAGTGAGCTCTGCCTCTTTATTTGGCCGCGGCTGAAGGGAAGCCCTGTTTTTCCCTGGCTCTCCCCTCTGGGGGTTGGGGGGGATTTTTTCCCCTTCGTTGTTTGCTGGAAGGCGTTTTTAAGTCCCAACGCCTTCGTTCGCTGTGCTTCCAGCCTCTGAACGGCTCCCTTCGCCTCAGCGCGGTTGCGCCGGCCATTTTGGAGCTCCCTTTCGCGCCTTTTGCCACCGCTGTGTTAACGGAGCTCTTCTGTCGTCGTCTACTTGTTTGCGGCTGAGGATTTCATCATCGGCTTGGTTTTCGGAGCGGGGAGGCTTGTTCTCCTTCTACACTTGCTTGTCGGCTCTTTTTCTGCTGGAGACCGTCTCGCTGCCTTGCCTGCTTGGCTGCGCCTGTCAATCAACGCCTCAGCTTGGGGAGTTCCTTTCGGCGAGGACTGGATTGTATGCCCTGTCAGCTGGACATTTCCTTCTCTGTATCTGCAGGGACCTCTAGTGGCTTGCCTTTCGTCTTCTACCTATTGATGACATCAGTGGCCGTTTCGACTGTCAGTGCCATTATTCGTCTGAATTAATTATTGGACACATTTGTGGAGTGTTAGCGCCCCCTCTCCTTAGCCTATACTGTTCCCTGGTCGACATTTACGCTGCCTGTTTTTTTTTTTCCCTAACATTATTTGAGGAGCTGTTACGCCCCCTATATTTAAATTGCTGTGTTGTCTGGGGCTAATTGGTGGAGCTTCGCGCCCCCCCATTTCTAATTGAGGCCTTCTGTGCAGCTATGCCAAAAGCGTTGGCAAAATCTAAACATGGCCGTTTGGCCAGTAATGCTGCTCAAGACCAGTCTCGTTCTGGCTCACATGACAGATCTGCGGATCCTGCGGCTTCTAGAGACTCGTTACCATCGGCTGATCCTTCACAGTCTCGTCAGAAAGGCCACAAACACAGCAGTGTTTCAAAATCTGAGCAGCGCAGAGACAAAGTTCTACAGAAGCTCTGCGAAAAAGCGAGCTCTAATATTGCTACTAAGAGTGTGGTTTCCGCTCCAGTGGCTGATACCCTCCCTCATGAACCTCTGCCTAGACCGGATACACTGGACCATTTGTCATTGAGGGATTGCCCGGTGACCATCTCGACTTCGGATTTGTGGGGTACTTCTACTTCCCTTCCTCCGGCTGTATCTGTTCCTGAAGTTGTGCAACCTGTCGCTTCTGCTCCTACGACCTCCTCTCCAGTGGCTACGGTTTCCAGTCAAGTGCCTCCAGAGCATCTTCAACTTGAGCACCTTCAATTGCTTATTGAAGCCGCGGTGCAGAGATCTTTAGCCGCACGCGACCTATCCCGCAGCCGTCCGGAATCTGTATGTTCGACTTCCTCCGTGTCCCCGGAGCAACAGATCACTGAGGAGTCTCGGACTCGGGCTCCTGATTCTCCTACTGGTTCCCATTCGAGCCATCCCTCAGTGTTGACTGATGTGGACTATTGTGATTCTGCCCTGTCTGACGACGAGAACTTGCCTCAAGACCAACCGGCCTTCACTGGACTTTTCCCACAAGCCTTATTTAAGTCCTTATTGTTTAAGGCTGTTAACACTGCTTGTTTGTCTTCACCTGCGGTGGACCCACCTCCGGCTTCTGAGGCGTTGGATCCCATGTTTGCCGAGCCGGCCAGGCCGATTACCTCTATCCCGACTCCTCCCCTCTTTGTCGATGTGGTGAAGCGCCGGTGGTCTTATCCGGGTTCGGTCCCTTCGCTTTCATCTAATGATCGCAAGAACTTTCAAGTCGCCTCTGAATTGGACTCTTTACTTCAAGTACCTTTGATTGATGCCCCCATTGCCGCACTATTGCCCAACGCCAACGTTCCGGGTGATCCAGATGAAGGCCTTCGCCCGGATGAATGCCGTTCGGACCTGGTTCTCCAACGGGCTCATCAGAGTTCCGCCTGGGCTATTAGGGCGGCTACCACCGCTTCATTCTTCAATCGCACTACCTTGCTTTGGCTTCGCCAGCTCCAGGAGAAGTTACCCCCGGAGGACGCTCGTGTCCGGCAAGACTTGAATAAGATTGTCGCAGCCTTACAGTTCTCGGCCAACTCCACTTTGAACGCTGCTCGCTTCGCTTCCAAAGCAATGGCTTCCTTGATTGTTGCCCGTCGTCTGGTCTGGCTCTGACACTGGCAGGCTGACGCCTGCCATAAGTGGCATCTGGCCTCTGTTCCGTTTGGGGGGTCCCGCCTCTTTGGTGATGCCTTGGAGCCGTTCCTCACCGAAACCAGGGACAAAAAGAAGATCTTGGCTTCGGTTTTTCAACGGGGAGACTCTCGTTTTGCCCCTTATACCCCTCGCTCTCACTTATGAGCTGCTGATGGTGCGGGTCCGTCTCACTTTTCTTCCCCTAGGCCCGACAATAGCTTTGGTAGGCAGCGGGGCTTCCTAGACAGGTCATCGCGTGGGAAGCCTTTTGTGTCCAAGCGGCCCTTTCGGGGGGGGAAGGAGGTCGTTCCTACCGGCGCCGTCGCTGATTGCATCGCGACTCCCCCCCATTGGCGGCAGATTAGCCCTCTTTGTCGCTGCATGGGAGAAGTCTACTTCCGATAACTGGGTCCTGGCCACCTTGAGATCTGGGTTGGCCATAGAATTTCTTTCTCCCCCCCCCCCCCGTTCCTTTGTGTGCTGTCCGATTTCTCGTAATCCTGATAAGAGAGCGCGCATGGACGCTGCGGTACAGCATCTCCTTTCCATCAACGCTATTCAACTTGTCCCACCTGATCAAGTCGGGTTGGGATTCTATTCTCGGGTTTTTCTAGTTCCTAAGTCCTCGGGGGCTGGAGACCTATTCTGGACCTTAAACGGTTAAATCGGTATGTTGTATACCATAAATTTAAGATGCAATCGTTAAAATCCATCCTTGATGGTGTTAGGAGGGGCGATCTCCTTTCTTCTATCGACCTTACTGAAGCCTATCTGCATATCCCTATCCTCCCTTCTCATAGAAGATATTTGCGATTCTGTTACGGGGGGGTTCATTATCAGTATAGGGCGTTACCCTTTGGGCTCTCGTCTGCCCCCCGTACCTTCACGAAGGTATTGGCGGCCTTGGCCGCTTCCCTGCGGGTTCAATCTGTTGACTTTTATGTTATTTAGACGATATTTTAGTGTTGTCTTCGTCTGCTCAACAAGCCGTTTGGATATTAAGTTAACTCTGGAGACATTGGCTGCCCATGGTTTTTCTGTTAATCTAGAGAAGAGTAACCTTGTTCCCTCCACCTCTCTAGTTCATTTAGGGGCCTTGATTGATTCGGTACAGGGTAGGGTGTTTCTCTCCCCTGATCGCCAAAAGAGTTTACGGGATTTGGTTTCCAGGATTGAGGTTTGCAGGTCCACTTCCCCTTATATTCTTTCTCAGTTATTGGGAAAGATGATTTCGGCCATTGCCATTGTTCCCTGGGCTCAGCTCCACTCCCGGGAACTTCAATGGTTTCTCTTGCCTCTACAGAAGTCGGGCAAGGGCTCATCAACCAGACCAGTTCCCGTTCCCTCCTCGGTGCTCCGATCCCTCCGGTGGTGGCGGTCCCCGGCGATATCAGCAGGCTGTCTTTTCCTAGAACCTCAGCGGGTGGTAGTAACCTCCGACGCCAGCCTCCGGGGCTGGGGTGCCCATTGCCAAGGTCAACTTGCCCAGGGGACTTGGAGCATAGCGGACTTTCTTCGTCCAATCAACTGGTTGGAACTGCAAGCTGTCTTCCTGGCTCTCCGGGCGTTTCGCCACCTGGTCTCCGGGTCTCATGTGCTTGTGCTAACGGACAATGTGACGGCCAAGGCACATCTCAACAAGTTGGGCGGCACCAGGTCCAAGGCCCTGTTGTCTCTGTCCTTGAAACTCGGCCTGTGGGCGGAACGTCATCTCGAGTCTCTACAGGCGGAACACATTTCAGGTGTCGCCAATGCACAAGCAGATTGGCTGAGCCGTCAGGAGGTGGACAATGCGGAGTGGCGGCTTCATCCCAGGATCTTTCAATCCCTGGTTCATGGGTTCGGGACGCCAGTTGTGGACTTGTTTGCAACTCATGCCAACACTCAGCTGTCCCGTTTCTTTGCCCGTTTTCCGGAGCCTCAGGCAGAAGCCATCGATGCACTTCGGGCTCCATGGCCGGAGGGTCTTTTGTACGCCTTCCCTCCAACCTCCTTACTACCCAGGGTCATCCGCAGGATTCTGGACGAACGGGCGGAGGTGATTTTCTTGGCTCCTCATTGGCCGCGCAGAGCATGGTTTGCGGACTTAGTCTCCCTCTCTGTCGCTCCCTCCTGGCGCATTCCCTTCGAGGTGGACGCTCTGACGCAAGGGGCTCTGAGTCACCCGGACCTTCCTTGGCTCAGCCTGACCGCCTGGAGATTGAGCGGCTTACCCTGAGGAGTGCTCTGGCTCCAGAGGATGTGATTCGGACGATCCAGGCTTCAAGACGTTCTTCCAATGACAGAATATATTCTGCGACTTGGCGGGCTTTCTGCTCATGGTGTGACCGGACTGGTGTGAATGTTCTCCAACCCTCCATTATGGACATTCTTGTCTTCCTACAACGGGGTCTCTCCGATGGCCTTGCCCCTAACACATTACGTCGCCAGGTGGCCGCCATTTCCTCTGTACTTACCTGCGGTTCACTGTCATCTCTCGCTCAACATCCTCTGATTAGACGTTTTCTTTGGGGCGCAACGAACCTGTCTCCTCTGGTCCTGCATCGTTACCCTACCTGGGACCTTCCGTTGGTGCTTGAGTCCCTCATTAGTCCTCCGTATGAACCTCTAAGGACGGCCTCCCTACGGTTGCTGTCTTGCAAAGTTGCCTTTTTGGTGGCGGTGACCTCGGCTCGCCACATTTCGGAGGTGGCGGCTTTGTCCATCCGAGCTGACCTCTGCGTGTTCCACGCAGACCGTGTTGCCCTCCAATTGGATCCTACTTTCGTGCCGAAGGTTAACTCCGTCTTCCATCGCTCACAAGAACTTATTCTACCAAATTTCTGCCAGCGTCCTGCTCATCCTCGGGAGCGCCGTTGGCATACTCTGGACGTCCGACGGGCTCTGCGAATTTACATCAAGCGGACTGCTGCTATTCGCCGGTCGGAAGCGTTATTTGTCTCCTTCTTTCCAGTTTTGTTGGGTCTCAAGGTATCTTCCTCTACTATAGGCCGCTGGATTCGTCAGACCATCGCTTCAGCTTATGACCTTCGTTCCTTGCCGCGGCCTTCTCGGGTAACGGCCCATTCCACATGTAGCGCGGCCACGTCAGCGGCCTGGGCTACTCAAGCTCCGTTGTTGGAGATTTGCCATGCGGCTACCTGGACCTCGCCTGCGCCGTTCATACGGCACTATAAACTGGACAAGTTTGCTTCGGCTGAGGCCGCCTTCGGTCGTCAGGTGTTACAACAGGTTGTGGCCAGTGACGTGGTTTCGGACCAGCCTGGCCCCTCCCAGACTTGGGGACAGTGAACTGGGATATGTCCCACACTGGCTGCTGTCTCCACCAAACAATGGAGAAGGGGCGTTGGTCCTACCTGACACGCTTCTTCTCGTTGTGTGGAGACAGCAGCCAGACCCCCCCTTTGCCTGTCTGGTCCTCTTGTGGTTTTTTCTTCTTTGACTTTCCTTTCTGCCTACCCACACGCCGAGTCTGCCATTATAGTCCTTCACCAAAAGCTGGATCTGCCCGGCAACAAGGGCAGACTTTAATATTATTGGCTGACTCAGTCCTTCAGCTGATTGGGTGAGTGTTACCCACACTGGCTGCTGTCTCCACACAACGAGAAGGAGCGTGTCAGGTAGGACCAATGCCCCGTTCGGGTAATAGGTAGTAAAAAAATGCTTTAAATAGTAAAAAAAAAAAAAAAAAAAAGTTCTGAGGATCGCGCGGCACAGCTGATTGTCACAGCTGATTGTCGGAACCATTTTTTTACTCTTTTTTAGCATTTTTTTACTACCTATTCGCCTGAACCAGTAATAAAAAAAATGCTTTAAAAAGTTTTTAAAAAGTTCAGATGATCAGCTGTGTCACACGATCCTCAGAACTTTTTTTTTTTTACTTTTTAAAGCATTGTTTTACTACCAGTTTGGACAAATCAGTAGCATTTTCACTACTGGTTCGGGCAAACCGCCGCGGTAGCATTTCAACCAGTAGTATTTCACCCCTGAATAGAATACTTAGTACAGCTACAACCTCAAGCTTTTATTTTACATATTTAGTAACTACTAGCCATTTTAAAAACAACAAATTCATCTAATCCTCAAAACCAACACCAAAGTTTAATTTCTTTCTGTTTTGAGCGTAAAGTCCAGAAGCACTTTCCAAGTAGAAACAAAAATTCTTCAATTAAAACAATTAGTTTTGCCATTTGTGCCAACTCCATCACTTTTTCAACCATTCCTTCATTGTGAAAATTGGTGTATCTTTCCAATTTTGCGCATAGAGAATTCTCACCCAGTCAACACATATAGTAACAAAGTTTTTTTTCCAAATTGTTTATCCAATAGTCCTAAAAGAAAAATTTCTGGTTTCAATCTTGTTTTCAGAATCTTCTGAATTAAAATAATAGGATGGTGCTTTCTGTGCCAATAATTAGGTAACCAGGACAAAAGATTTTTATTTAAGCAATATCCAGAAAATATCTGATTATTAAAGTAAATCAGTTATTTAGGTGAAATACCTTTAAGAAAGGAGCAATCTAGGACTAAAAAAAATACCCTTTTGTTATTTTTCCAGTTCCTATTCCTGGAATGGAATGCAATAGAATTAGAATTAGAATTAGAATTAGAATTAGAATTAGAATTAGAATTAGAATTAGAATTAGAATAGAATAGAATAGAATAGAATAGAATAGAATAGAATAGAATAGAATAGAATAGAATAGAATAGAATAGAATAGAATAGAAGACATGGAATAGACGTGGAATGTATGTCCTCTCCTATTTATTCAACGAGATAATATTCCTTTAGGGAGAATTTTATTGTCTGCAGCACTGCCAAACGATCTGGTTTGCAGACCTTAGAGCTACTTGGATGGACAACAGCTAAAGTAAAAAAAGGCCACTTAACTATAAGTAGTCCTCAACAGTCACTAAATAAATAGTTGTAAATCAAGAACTGCCTACAGTATATTCCCTTTCTCTGAAGAATTCCAAAGTTTATACTAGTTCATTTCTGTACACGGGAAATATTAGGAATCCCAACTTAAATTCATTTTCTCATTAGGACAGGGGTAGAAAAAAGTAGTGGGGAGGAATTACATGGCTCAATCACAATCCCCATTTGATTAGAAATCTTTTCTAATCAAAGATTTCCAAGAGCCCGGTTTCCAGCTCTGTCCAAGAGCCTGGTTTTCAGTTATCATGAGATTCGATTCAATCATGTAATCCCCTGTTTGCTGACAAGGGATAGGAGAAGCAATGTTGCCGTTGTTGTTAGTTGCAAAGTCGTGTCTGACCCATCGCGACTCAATGGACAACGTTCTTTCAGGCCTTCCTGTCCTCTACCATCCCCCAGAGACCATTTAAGCTCACGCCGACTGCTTAAGTGACTCCATCCAGTCACCTCATTCTCTGCTGTCCCGTTCTTCTTTTGCCCTCAATCATTCCCAGCATTAGGCTCTTCTCCAGTGAGTCCTTCCTTCTCATTAGGTGGCCAAAGTATTTCAGTTTCATCTTCAGGATCTGGCCTTCTAAAGAGCAGTCAGAGTTGATCTTCTCTAGGACTGACTGGTTTGATCGCCTTGCAGTCCAAGGGACTCAAAGGAGTTTTCTCCAGCACCATAGTTCAAAGGCCTCAATTCTTTGGCATTCAGCCTTTCTTATGATCCAACTTTCACAGCCATACATTGCACTTGGGAAAACCATAGCCTAGAATATACGTACTTTTGTTGGCAGGGTGATGTGTCTGCTTTTTAGAATGCTGTCTAGATTTGCCATAGCTTTCCTCCCCAGGAGCGTATTTTAATTTCTTGGCTGCAGTCCCTATCTGTGGTGATCTTGGAACCCAGGAAAATAAAATCTGTCACTACCTCCATTTCTTCCCCATCTATTTGCCAGGAATTGAGAGGGCCAAGAGCCATGATCTTAGTTTTCTTAATGTTGAGTTTCAAGCCAACTTTTGCACTCTCCTCCTTTAATGTTGCCATTAAAAGGTGTTAAAAAGTAACCATCTCATCTTAAGATGGCTGACATATGCTGACTCATGTTTTTCACTGTCAGTATCATCTGCAAGAGTAAAGCCACCTTGCATGATGGCCATACTAGCCATTTTGAAGAACATTTGTTAAAGTGGACCACTGGAACTTCCTTGTGGCAGAAGGTTCCTTTGTGATACAGTGGTTAGAATGCAGTATTTCAGACTAACTCTGCAGACTGCCAGGAGTTCGATCCTGACCAACTCAAGGTTGACTCAGCCTTTCATACTTTCAAGGTCAGTAAAATGAGGACCCAGATTGTTGGGGCAGTAATGCTGACATTGGTAAACCGCTTGGAGAGTACTGAAAGCACTATGGAAAGGTAAGTGCTACTGCTACAGTATTGCTATGCATCTGCCACATCTATAGTTGTCTAAGATGGACAATCTTCTGATTTTATTCTTATATTAAAATATTTGATTTTAATGTCAGGCATATTTTTAAACTTTTCAATATTTGCATACCTATCTTGGAAAAATTGCTTGAATACAAACACCTGGATCCATTGCTTTAACATCCAACCCTCTCCCCCTTATCAAAGAATAAACCCCAATGGTATTGATGTAATTTCTATACATTCCTTTTGTGCTGATGATAACATCCTCTTCCAATAACCCAAATATTGTTCACTGGAGACTCTATTTCCTCCCCCTCGTTGTTAAGAGCTGCCGTGGCAATCCTTTCTTTCCTGTTCTCAGGGTTTCTCTGAATAACAATTTCCTCTCACAACACCTCTTTCATTCAGGGAAAGGACATCTGTCTTCCTTCCAATTATGAGAAGCTTCTTTTCTGGCCCTGCATTCAGCTGGGCTCTGTTATCACACTCTTACCCTGCTCTGTACCAAAATATGAACCTACTCCTCCAGCACAACAGATGTGGTGACAAATTAGAAATGAAAACAAGTGTGGCCCAAGGGGATTGGATGGCACTGAATTCCAGGGAAGCCCTGCAGAATCTGACTCTGAGCAAGAGAGAGAGATGGAGAAATCAGGAATAGAGTATATTCGATCTTTTAACTACTGTATGTCTCCATATACAGAAAGGTTTTATAATAAAACAGGAAAATAATGGACAGTTTATCTCTCATCCAGGTCAATAAGCTCTGTTATACTAGTGGTTAAAATTGGGCATTATTTAAAAAATAATAATGTCTGGGGGAAAATTAACATTTTAAATTATAAATGAATATTCTACATGTGTTTTTAAAGCAATATTGCCTTCCCAGATTTTAAAGACTCAAGTACTGTACAAACACAATTAAATGCAAGTACTGTTTTGCACAGCTAATACACCGATGTGAGAATGTCACTGACATGCTCTTTTCCTTTAAAAGAAATTTTGAAAGAAATTTTGGTTGAAAGAAAATTTTCAACAGAAAAAATATCAGGTGTTTTTTTTTTTTTTTTTGGGTGCATGAACCTGCTCTCTACCATAAACTTCTTCTATAGATATATTCTTAAACTATTCCTCCTATTTCCTTGCAACTACTGTAATTCGATTTCTTAATTGTTGAAATACACAATGAATTGCTGTGTTTAAACAAAAAATGTAATTTATGATTTCACATAAGGCATAATTTCTTCAGATGTAGTATATACCAAACAAGCATTAACGGATTTTTTATCTGTTAATTTTTTATTATTGCAACTTGAAAATTTCTTGCTAAGGTTGTTTCTCATCTTCTTTATGGTGTCCAGATTTGCACTTTTACCCTAGAAGCTTTTCAGTCCAAGTTTAAAGGAGCTGCACCTTATATCTGCCTTATAGTAAAAGGTTTTGCTTCTATGGTTAGTTTTGGTTTCAGAGCCTGGTACTATTTCATTAATTTATGGCCAAAATTAATTCCCTCTGTGACTTCATGGAACTAACACATTAAGAAACATTACATTCTGATTTCTCTTCAGTTTATATAAACCATAGGTTAACTGCTTCTAAGATACAGGAGCAAACGTGTTTTAATTGGCTGTTATTTTTAGGTTGCTTGCAATTTACTGTGTTGTTTTAACTGACTTCACAGCAAATTCTCCTGTAAGTGGAACACCAAAATCTGGTGACATTAGGCATCCAGCTGCAGTGTGGCTTATGTAACAGTCTTTATATAACTTTGGCTAACAGAATCATGTGCATTGTGTTTTTTTTAATATGATGTAAATTTGAAATTATATAATAAAATTATATATACAAAGATAAGATATATGAAATGATTAAGTGGGATGAAAATTCCTACTTCAAAATATGTGTGTGTGTGCATCTGTTTCATTTTTATCCATATTAAATTTCACTAATAAAAAATCAAAGTTGTAAAAATCAAAGTGACTGCTAGATGGTAACAAAAGAGATTGGGTTTTCTCTGATATATGTGAATTTTTGCAGACACAATATAGTAGTCCTAGATTAAGTTAACACTAAATTGACTTATCCTAGAACAATCTTGTGCTTTCTGAATGCTTTTACTTAAATATTCAGCAACTCCTGATAGTAAAGAGCTTATGCCAACAACAGTATTGACTGAGAAAGTCTACTTTGAAAAAGAAGACCCTTTAACGGGACCTGCTTTTAAGAAAGTATAGTTAATATTGCAAGCCTGCTCTATGTGAGGGTACATAGTATTAAATTAATTTACTTCTAAGAAAACAACATAGGATGATTTTAGTTAAGTACCAAATAAGTAATTAGCTTGGATGTCTAGAGAGACTCAGATGGGGACACGATGTCTGTCATTTGTATAAGTATCATGAAGCCAATGACATTATTGTGGCTTGTACTAGATAGCTATGCCCAAGATTTGTGATAACAGCAGTGTATTTTGCCAAATAGATTGAATCTTTAATTTTATTACTGACATTTTTCTCCTCATGATCTTATATCCTTTGCTAAATTATAGTCTCCTCTGATTTCTATTAGATTTTTAAAGCTTTCTTGCAAGAATAGTTGGATTTACTGCCTTACATTTAATTTACAGTATGTGCAGTTGCTGGCACCTAAAATGTGTAAGAATAAGCAAGTACTCATAAAACACTTTTGGCATAGTCTTTTGCCCCTGAGTGGGTTCTGTTGGATCATAGGATGCACTTGACTCTCTGTAGTTGAAAGACAAGTTCCACCATTGAAAACACCACTGCTGTCATGTCAATGATGGACAGATTGAAAAGGAGTATCTCAGGGTACCTCTCCAATATTCTCACAATAAGAGGAGAATTGTTCCTGTCTTGGAGCAGTGAATTGGAAATGAAAAAAATAATGGAAGCAAAATGTGGGCTTTCATACAGTTTTTCTTGTAAATGTTGTTGTTGCCTAATAACAATCTAACACTATCCTACCCACCCTCTATTTACAAGGCCTCCAATGAAAATATCTTTCCAATGTGGTAGAGTAAATAAGAGTGTGGGTGTAGGGCTCAGGAGGCCCAAATCCACAAATTTATGCTGAGATTACTAGATTCCTGTAGGTTAATTATTCTCTCTTAGCCCAACATACTTCACATGATTGTTGTGTGGATGTTTAAAAAAAGAGAAATCCAATTTATAGTTCTGACACTTAGGATACTTGAATATGTGAATATTCCAGCAAATCTGGACAAATTTTATCTTTGTTCAGACCATAATGCTGTGAGTGATGAATCTTATTCTCTAGGGAAGACCCTTAGTGTTGTGTTTCTTCGAGTTCCCTCTCTCACTAGAAGCAGAGAACAAGGGCTTCTGAAATATTCATATTTCCTAATGGTTCCTTGTCACATGAGACCTAGTTTAGGAGGATGCCCCCTCCTTTTCCCCAAAAGGGGGAGTTAATTGAATCAATGAACTGCACAACCCAGCTCTACAACATATGCTGACTCTCCTATCAGCCACAGTCATTACTGCAGGACCCATTGTCACTCATCATTGCCTGATTACACCACTTGGCCTGCAAGGAAATTTGAATGGAAGTGTCCAATGAGAGCATCCAAGCTGTTTCCCAGGTGGGTTTGGCAAAACTTCAGATAAAGAAAGTCAGGGTGTTCCACTTACAAGGCAGAAAAGATTAGGAAGAGAGATAGTACGGCAAACCTGGAAAAGAGGTAAGGTGACAGTTTTCTCTGAGGCTTAGAGAACAGATGCCTCTTCCCTCCCCCCCTCCCCCCCCCAGGTTCTGCACATGAGTAACATAATAGTTTGTCTATAAAAAGAAAATGGCTGTGGCTTATGCACTATGCAGAAGGTTGATCGATTTGAATTTAAGATTTAGCTGTAAACTGGCCAGAAAGAGAGAATTTTGAAATGGAATCTCAATTTAGGGAGCATGCTCAGCAGCTCTACATTGTATATGTTTTGGTAAGCAGAATCTGACTGGATTCTTGCTTCTACTTCAGCTGTTCCTGAATCCAATTTTGAAACTTACTAGAGAAGACGTGGTTGGAAATAGCTGCATGGTCATATAGCCACAGGGTTCTGAAGAACAATGTTAGTGACATTTGTCTCCCAAGGACATGGAAATTGCAAATAATAGAGCATGCTTAGTAACATGAAGGTTTAATTGTAAGCCATGCATACAGGTGGTAATTGTATAGCTGCATTACAACAGCACTGCACAGAAAGTGATTGTAGTCAATTTGACCAAAATACAGGTTAAGATTGTCAATTTTTTTTTCATTGTCTTTGTAAACCTGGCTGAAAACCCAGAACATCAAATAATTCCACCTTTCAGTTCTAGAGAGTATGGGGTGAGTAGTGGCAGCTGCTAGGGAGTATACCCAGTTAGTTTTGTGATGCTGCTTTGGGAAAAAGACCTTCAGAAAAGAACGAACAAAGTAGAACAGTTACAGTAGAAGTTGGGAAGAGCTGGCATGTTTAACATGCTATTTGGGTTACAAGAAGACAATTTGCCAATAATACTGCAACCTGAAAATAAAAACAGCCTTGTTATGATGTTTTAATTAATGAATTTGTATACATTTCTTCATTCAGTCAGTGTTCTGATTTTTCAATTTGATGATACATTTCTTGTCCTGAAATGATGGAAAAGTACTTTTCCTGAACAGCAGATAAAATGCAGGTGTATCTATTGTGTATGCCGCCTACACACACACACACACACACACACACACACACACACACACACACACATGTTTTTTGTGAGGGATTGTGGAGATGATTCTTGAATTTTTAAATGGAAGAGTCATAGATAGATTTGTGATCATGGCTTTTGAGACTAAAGACAAGTTTAACAATCTTGTTGGTAACAGTAAAACGTCACATGATAATTTCTTCAAATGTTTCTTGATGTTTGATTAAAAATGTATCATGTTCTGAGAAAATAAAGTAATAGAATGTGATATGTGCTCATTATTAAAACCATCCTTTCTATAATAAAAACATGGTAAAAGACAAAGAAGACTAAAATTGATGCAACCAATTAATGCAATCAAATCAAATTCTCTCAGAATATATGACTTATATATTATAATCAACTAAAAATAATAATAAGCAGAAGCATGTAATGTGAGAACTATATAACTGTACATTTAAAAATCAGGATGAAAAGTTGAATGTAATGGAAAATATTATGATAAATGTAAGATGCAGAAGTAGATTACAGTTGATTCGCATATACTTCAATTGTACATGTTAGTGAATTTTGCCTTTATTCTCTGTCTTTTTCTTTTATACTATAGTTATCCATGAAGGAGGTTGGAGACGGGCTGCATGAACAGATGAACTGCATGATGGGTGCTCTGCAAGAACTGAAACTGCTCCAAGTCCAGACAGCTTTGGAACAGCTGGACATTTCAAGTAACCCAAACCAGGTTTCAGGAATTGGCCAGCATAACTATTATCAAAACAATAAGGAGATGCCAAGGGCAAGGCTTGATGCCAGCCAAGAGAGTGAGACCCTGCTGGGAAAATGTTATTTGGACAACTGCAGATCTTCAGCCTTTTTATGCTCAACTCCTGTGTCACGCTCTACCAGCTCGTGTTGCCGTATTTCTTTGCCAGACACTAACCATGGGCACATAGCTTCATCCCTTAGCAGCATAGATAGTGGGGATGACAGTGGACCTTCTTCAACTGCGAGCACAACAGAGTATCATTCACCAAGAATGTTGGAGTCATCTAGTGACAACACAACGAGCAGTTGGCTTACTCAAGAGACCAGCTGCTTGTCTGAGTCTAAGTCAGTTTGTAAGGATTGTTGGTTTTCTGATGAGAACAAAGACTGGACTTGCTCATTAATGTCTCAGAGTAGGAACAGACAACCTTTGATTCTGGGTGATAACATCTTTGCTGATCTAGTTGGTAATTGGCTGGATTTGCCAGAGATAGACAGAAAAGGAGAAAAGAATGAGGCATCTGTGCCAAGTAGCAAGTCCCAAGAATTCTACAGGAAATTTTCCCTCACAGCCAATCTCTTCAAGAAATTTTTAAGGAGTGTCCGGCCAGATAGAGACAGATTACTAAGAGAGAAGCCCTGCTGGCTGCCCACAAAGAACAAAGAGACCGAGATCTTAAAGAGGCCCCAAACAGGCAGCAAACAGAAGGGGTTGTTTTACTTCTCAGTTCGTGGGAGCACAGCAAACTCTCAAGACAAAGTCAACAGGTGCGAGAAGAAGGAAAGAAAGAAAGCCAAGCCCAAACCCCATGCCAAGAAGGTCCACACCACAATAGAACATACTCAATCAGGGTTTGATTTTAACACAGCAGTCTGGGTCTGAATTCCAAAACTCATCATTTCAATTGCTAAAACTGTACTGTCGAGAACTAGAGGGAAAGAAGTAAGGACAGGGAAAGAAATATTTTTCAGACTCAGACCAGGATGGGAAAACAATGAAGAAGGTGGTTTCTATAGAACACGTTAACACATATAAGTAGATAGACATTACTACCACAAGCACAACTTGTCTGACAAAATGTATTTCATAAATGGAACTGTAAGTTTCCTAAGGTAGTGTTTGCCAATGTCGATCATTTGGATAAGCTTCAAGTTTGCCAAATGTATTCACTTTGTCTCCAGGTCAGATAGCAACAGAACATTAGGTCACAAGTGTGAGGGTGTGTTACATGCACTTACATGTATGTCTGTTTGTGTGATTGGATTTATTTTTTTTAACTCTTTTTCTTGTGAGCACTAATTCCTGGATTATGCACCAGGCAAATGAATAAGTACTTGACAATGAAGTTACAGATGAGGTGTACGTTTGTAAGAAGAGACAGACTGGGGGACTTGAATGTAGACGAGTGGAGTTGGTACAACCAGTTTATCCTTCTGGTTTTAACTGTTCTTTTTTTTAAAAAAATAGTTACTTCTGTCTCACCCACTACAATCCATATGTCCAAGGAGTGCTATGTTACTAGTAGCCTTCCCATCGCTCCAACATCCCGATGAGCAAGAATTATTCATCTTTGATTTTTTGCCTTCAATGCCTTAAACTCTGGATGCCTCACTGAAACCCCAAGATCTAACAGACCTTTTCCTGATTTTCTATTTTCTTGTTGCATTTCTTACTGTGTTTGAAAATAGTTGCAAAAATGTAGTTTTCTCCAGGGATCACCTCCCCAAGAGTTTATTAATAAAAGTGACATTCCTCTCCAAACTGTCTCCAAATGAAACTGCTTATACATTCATACATTCTTTAGCAAACTGTTATATTATCCACATATGAAAATGGAGAAACCAGTCATAATGGCAGTTATTTAGTGAAACTTTCTTTCATTAGTATTGTGTCCAAAAGTTACAATATACACCAGGAACCATTTGTATTTATTGTAAATTTCTAGGAGATAGTTAAAATCTTGTAAATACTAAAGACAAATTAGAACCCTTATATTCTGGGGGGAAAATACGCAATAAGAACTATGCTGCATAACCACAACTAGCCTTTAATTCCAGAGTTGAGTCCTGTTTGATTGTGGAATTTAGTGGTGACTTTGTTTCAGTTACTGTATTTTAAGCTAGATCACTGCAGGGTTCTCTTGTGGAATAAAGTGAAGATATATTTTCCTTCCAATTATACCACTCAGCCCTCTGAAAGGAAGGTTAAGATATAAATGCAAGCGATTGATGGGATCAGGATATCTGTGTAGATAAGCTTTCTCCAGGCATGTGAATCTGTGCCCATGGAACCCCTGTTTATTTCAAACAATAATATTGCTCCGTACTATCAAAGTGATTAATACCCAGTCTTTAATTATTTTGGGAGTTAATGTAACCTTTTGCTAATGGGGAGCATATTCAACAGTTTGATTAAAGGAAAATAGGTTTGTGATCTTTTCCTATCCTTAATATGGAAATCTGTATGTATAATAATCTAACTCCCGCCCCCCAAGTTGTAATAGAGTTCAGTTTAATTTATGCAACCTCAGATCTGTCTTAAATGTTGACTTCTGTTAATAATTTAGGACATGTCAATGAAGGCACTGTATAATTTTCATAGAATGAGAGGAAAAAAAAAAACATAAGTGCCAGTGCTGTCTAATTACACAAAATATGTTTCAGCTACCGAAAGCAAACAGCTAAGTTTTAAAGACCATCAGGAGACTGTTAACTGGAAATGCTTAAGTGTGTTTTTTTTTACCCCTGAGAATGAATTAAACATAGGCATAACACAAGCATTACTTTTGCCCTTAGAAGGAATCAAAAGATGTTGAAAGATCTTTGGTGGGCATAGAAACAAGCACACGTTTTCTTTTTTTCCACAGACTTGGAAGCACTTTCCTTAGTCTCTGTAAAGAGCCACCCAATAAGTTGAAGATCACATTATATTTCCAAAGTGATTGATCTCACAGAAATGATCTTTCAGCAAGATGGGTGGCAAACAAATTTAATAATAAAAAATTAACTATATCTTAATACTGTTAACCAATTGAAGAGTTATAAGGATTTCAAAAGACTCTGGCCTACCAGTGATCATTTGGTGAGATCCTTGTTATAAAACGAATGAACAACTTTTGGCTAACATCCAACATTCATATTTATCCAAGCTAATGGGGAATAGGAATAGAACAGAACAGTAATTCTTTATTGGCCAAGTATGATTGGATACGCAAGGAATTTGTCTCCGGGGCATAAGGTCTTAGTGTACATACAAACAACAAAGTGATAGGTCATAGATCATAAATCATACTTATAACCATTAATCATAATATAGTCAGATTCAGGACATGTTGGGATGGGGTTGGGTAAGTGGGATTTCAAAAGCAGCAATGTGACATCAATTCTGTCCTTTTTTGTAAATGTCCTATGTTGTTCTATATCAGTCAAATGTTAAGGTCAGCTTTACATTTGATTGCATGATACTGCTTTTGTCATTCTAATTAAAAAGTTGGATCCTGTGGACAACTGCCTTGATTTCAGAAAATATTAAAGGAAAAAGCTTGTTTGAATCCTGAGTTTAGATTCCTCTTTGGTACAGAAATGGCTTTGGTTACCTGATGGACAAGATAAGGATAGCATTACCTTGTACTACTTGATCTAATAGCAGCTTTCAAAACTATTAATTATTGTATCCTATTGTAATGCTTAAGGAGCTAAAGGTGGAAACTGCATTTTGTAGTAATGTGGCTTCTCTTTGGGCATGCTCAGTGCATAGCACTGAGTTGGCTCCTCCAACTTTATCCAACAGATGCCTAGTAAATAATCTTGCAGAAGTCCTTCACAACCTTGCTTACCAAGCAAGGGAAAAATTATCTGAAGTAGGATCACCAGCCAGCTATCCATGAACACAATAGAATCAAGGAAATAAGTGCATTTCAACACTCTTGTTACCACAAGATTATCCCTAATAAAGGTTCTTTTCTGTGCTCAATTGAACATGCTCTTCATCTTACTCCAGTAAACTGTAGGCATATCTTGTGCCATTTCATCCTGACTTCCACTGAAAACCAGAAGGTTTTCTCTGACCATATGCACTATTTGATGAAAGGGAACACACTTTTTCTGAAAACAAAAGTTCATAGTTAAGAGTATGCTATTGTCAGCTTTCTCAGGTAGCCAGACATGAAACAAGATAGATGAGCTTGAAGTCTATATTATAACAGATTTCCACCATCTTTTTAAATTCTGGTAAGTGACAATCCAGGTAAAAATAGAAAATATTTCAAGGACAGGCAGTAACTAGCTGCTGTACTATGCAAGTAAGTCATAAATCAGAACGAAATATATGGCTGGAGGATGTATCTCTCCATACAGAACTCATAAGTGTTTGAGATATATAATAAAATATAAAGTTGTGGCAGATGTTTACAAATGCAGTTAAGAGAATGAAATCTATTGAGCCTAATGTGCAGCATGTAAAATGCATGTGAGAATCATGCAACACGCCTGCTTTTCATGATATTTTTCCATCACTATAAACTGCCCCAGCCTGCCTGTTCACACACAAGCAACAAGAGCCCTGTTCAAGCTCACTACTTGAGGATTTATAAATAAGGTAATATGAGCCGATTTTGCCATGACACCTGGTTCTTAGCAAATGGTTTAATCCCCCCCACAACAGCTGTCAGCAGCCCTGTTTTCCTGCTATCTGACAAGGAAGCCAACTGGAACATGTCCTGAGAAAGAGACCTTTGGCCCTACTGCCTTTTCCTGACAGCTGCACTGAAGGCATCAGAACACTGTCCCCTTTATATGAGATGGGAAAGAGATAAGAGAAAGAGAGGTAGCAAAAAGAAAATATTTCAGATGAATTTTTCCCATTACCATGTTTCAAGGTAGAGAAGAAAGGACCATAATAATGACATTTTCCTTTGGGAAGATATTACAAGCTAACAAAACAATGAAGTTAACATGGCTCTTGCATGGTTTCTTGAACGTTGCACAGAATTTCTCCTGGTACTGAATAACAATTGGAAGGGACCTTGGAGATCTCTTAAACACTTTCAGTGTTGGAGCATGTTAGGATATGGTTTGAGCCTAACAGTTGTCCAGGCAATATAAGTGTACTGTAACTTCTGGAGGCAAGTTGTTCCACTTAAGTGTTAGGTTCTAGGTTGCTTCTCGATCAGTTTCCACCCCTTTGCTTCTTGTCCTTCCTTCAGGTACTTTGGAAAATACGTTGACTCTCGTTTCTTTGTGGCAGCCCCTCAGATATTGGAACACTACTATCATATCACCCCTAGTCTTTCTTTTCATTAACCTAGACATGCCCAATTCCAGCAACCACTCTTGATATGTTTTAGCCTCCAGTCTTTATTTCTGCATTTCTAATTCTAATTATAAATTATAATATAATTGATAATTATACAAATATATTATAATTGTAAATAATTTCTGCATTTCTTGTCTGAATAAAGCCTGGACTATTTAAGCATCCTCAAAATGTCTACGTAGTCATAAATAAAAAGGACACAAGATCCCTGCTGGCTCAGTTGGCCCTGCATTATTTCCTCATAAAGAGCTCATCCTGGCCTTCCCCTAAAAGTAACTTAAACCTGCCCTAGACACTCTTTTGAAGACACATGTCCTCATGATATTATCTTTCTCACATTCTCCATTCAAGGAATGGGTCTTAATGTCCAACTTTTAAGATGTATTTTCCCTATACTCCCAACACCTCTTTTGACATGGGAACGCTCTAGCACAATTGACCAGTGATGTGGTTGTGAATGAAGTTGGATTGGGATCTGCCTACCTATTGCCAGCTTTAAGCTGCCACAGACACACCTCCCTTCCAGTCACTGGGCGCTGGTCCTTGGGGGCATTTTTGCTTGGGTTCCAGGCCAGACACAGCAGCTGGCTTTTACAGAGGGAGCTTTCCGTACAGGGCCTGAACAACCAGTTTTTGAAGTGCTTGTCAGATCTTATACTTCTTATTCCTGCATAAGTAAGTTTATAAAAAGGTTTATCGATCATTTGATATAATACTAGACCTCTGTCCAAAATCAGGCTTAGTGCTTAAAGAGGCACAGTATCAGTGGTGGGTTTCAAAATTTTTTACTACCGGTTTTGTGGGTTTGGCTTGGTGGGTATGGCATGGCTTGGTGGGCGTGGTTTGGTGGGCGTGGCAGGGGAAGGATACTGTAAAATCTCCATTCCCACCCCACTCCAGGGGAAGGTTACTGCAAAATCCCCATTTCCTCCCGATCAGCTGGGACTTGGGAGGCAGAGAATAGATGAGGGCGGGGTCAGTCAGAATGTTTACTACCGGTTCTCTGAACTACTCAAAATTTCTACTACCGGTTCTCCAAAACAGGTCAGAACCTGCTGAAACCCACCTCTGCACAGTATGAATTGGGGAAGAACACCTATCATTTCTAAAGCCCATTACAGTTTTTCCACTGCTTCTGTTGATGATATATTTTTATATGCCTATCTGTTTTATTGATTTTATTACTTTGGTGCAGAGTACTGCTAAATTCCTTAATTCAATGCTCTTTTATCAATTCTACAGCCTACTTCCAGTAGCCAGATGCTGCTGGCTACTACCAGCACTGCCATTCCCTTACAACACTAGTTGAGAATATTGTCTTATTTTTTTCTTATTCATCCCTCCTACTTCATTGTATACTCCTCCTCCAAGCCTTCAATCTCTCCATAGAGATATTTTTGATATAGATTTAGTCTTCATAAGTATGTTTTTAAAAACACATTTAAAAAGAGTCCAAATGAATAATACTTCCATGCCTACAACTTAGTTAAGTAACTTGACAGGTAACTAAATAAGCCATTCTAAGTAGCTACCTACCCTCACAGTTCCTGCCCCACCTTTCCAATCAGTGGGCAACACTGTTTGAGAAATTAAGTCAGGGGAACCCACAAATGCTTTTTCAAATGTGTTCCTTATTAATACAGTAAAGACAACGTACTGGTACTTGTTTCTGAGGTTTAAAATAGGTCTGAGGTCCAGGAAGGCTGCAGGTGTTTAGAAAAGGATTTAGAAAACAATAGGTCACTTCCTTTAACATCCACTTTACAGCTTAAATGGGCCTAACAGCTATATACGTGGACCTTGAAAATGAGATATAGCTTCAAAGTCTGCGACGGATAACTATGGACCATCTGTTTGCTCCATTCCATGACCAGCGAAAGTATGAAAATCTTAAACCCCACCGCACTCTCCTCAATCCATCTCCTACTGAAAATTGACCTGGCTGGAATCAGATACAGTTCACAGATGGATTGCCATAATGTACTTTAAATTGCCATATGCTCAAAACCCATTTAGGGATTATGCAAATTGCCTGCTAAATTATCAAAAACCACATCTTTAGGAAAAATGCAATAATTTAAGTCATTAAAGATCCAAGAAATGTTACCATAAAGGAAACTTGTCCTAGTAGAGGTATGGTTTGTGAATCACAGTTCTAGTTTTGGCAGAATCAACAGTAGACTATTGGCTGTATTCCCATAAGAGGAAAGTAAGCATTGACAATGTTGTTCAGACAGCGAGACAAATTATGAGGAACACAATACAAGCTGCAGTCATGCTTGTAACTCCCTTCTAATCTAGGCTCACAGACAATCTTGCTCAAGTTAGAATTTCAAAGGCACCAATAATTGCTGTCTTACTGCCTTAGTGACTTTTCCTGAAATTCGAATAAAGGCCTTGCTTGCCTGCTGGTATAAAATGACTCGCCATTTCTAGGAATGGGAGGTGTCTAATTAGCCTGAAAGAAGTATTTAATGAGGTACCATTAGATTCCTGTATCTTGCATGGGATTTCAATACAATAGCACTTTACGTCTCATCCCACCCCATTAATTACCAAGCTCTCACCCTTTCTCATTCCCTTATTTCACACAGTTATCATGTGGAATAATAAAAAATGCAAGTCCCTAGATGTATTCCACACATGCATTCTTGAGTATTCTTTTAATTAAAACCTATTTACGTAGGTTTCCATGATATTGAAAGGCATAAACTTAAGTTTATTTTATTTTAATATTTATTTATGTCCCACCTTTATTATTTTACTAACATAATACTTGAGTTTGACTTTTAGTATTTTGGCCCAGTGTAAAGTGTGAATCCAAACAATGGGAGTCACACATTCAATTCTACCCTATCTGTTCACAAGACATCTGATAAAAATCACAATGACATCACAATTGTCACTGGAAATCATATAATGCACATCATTTGCACAGTGAAACAATGATGCACTTAAAATTCATTAGATACCAAGAGACAGTCATAATCAACCCATCCCTTGCCATGTGTATGGTGATTTTACTCCTTAGGGGGTAAGTCAGGCGAATCAGGAAATCATAGGATTTGAATTTTGGATCTATGACCTATGATCATTCAGTAAAATATTTATTCTCATTAATAATTTGCCTCCTTTAAAATTGCCATCTCTCGTCATTTGCAGCTTTGAATTTTAATCTGTCAATTGACCTTTATACATTTATTTTGAAAAATGGACCATCTGTCAGTTTAAGTGACAACAATAGTAGTCTTTTTCTGCACTGCATGTGAGTACAGGTAGTCCTTGTCTTGCGACCAGTCACTTAGCGACCGGTCCAAATTATGACAGATCCCACAAATCCCAGATTCAAAGTTCTGATGTCTGCCCCGCCCCTCACAGTCACATGACTACATTTTAGGTGCTTTGCAACTGGCCTGCATATATAGATGTTTGCAATTCCCTGCAATGATATGACCATAATTTATGATTCTTTTGCCAGATACCGGTGTTTACTTTCAGTTTCCAGCAAAAGACACAAGGTTTGCTTAATGACCATGTGTTCACTTACGATCACACATTCGCTTAGCAAGCACCACAAAAAAAAATCTTAAAATCAGTGTTTTGGTCATGTGGTGACCCCCTTTATGACCATTGCGACTTACAACCAAAATTGTGGGTTCAACTATAGTCGTAAGTCAAGGACCACCTGTAACTGCACATGCAATCAAGTTTATTTCCCCTGTGATTATGGGAAGCATTGCAGGTAGAAAACCAGGTATCTCCACCTTTTTCTGGTATCATAATTCCTAAATAACAATGCCCACAACATATAATACCACTTTATAATGCCTTGGTAAGGCCACACTTGGAATATTGCATCCAGTTTTGGTCGCCACAATGTAAAAAAGATGTGGAGACTCTAGAAAGAGTGCAGAGAACAAAGATGATTAGGGGACTGGAGGCTAAAACATATGAAGAACAGTTCCAGGAACTGGGTATGTCTAGTTTAATGAAAAGAAGGACTGGGGAAACATAATAGCAGTGTTCCAATATCTTAGGGGCTGCCACAAAGAAGAGGGAGTCAAGCTATTCTCCAAAGTACCTGAGAGCAGGACAAGAAGATTGAAAACTAATCAAGGAAAGAAGCAACTTAGAACTAAGGAGAAATTTCCTGACAGTTAGAACAATTAATCAGTAGAACAACTTGCCTCCAGAAGTTGTGAATGCTCCAACACTGGAAATTTTTAAGAAGATGTTGGATAACCATTTGTCTGGTGTAGGGGTTCCTAACTTTAAGCAGGGGGTTGGACTAGAAGACCTCCAAGGTCCCTTCCAACTCTGTTATTCTATTCTATTCTATTCTATTCTGTTCTATTCTATTCTATTCTATCTAGCTTGACAAAGGCTGATTTGGGAGAGATTTAATATTATGTGCAACACATGGGGAGAGGATGAACATTTTGAAAAAAGTGGAAATCATATTTCTGTAGTAGGGAGTGTTTGCCTTTTGGCAGGGAAACAGATATCTGACTTTCAGCTTCCATCTATAGCTGTTTTGAAGAGTTTAGATGGAGCCCTATTTGTGTCATTTATCATGTTCTAATATCTCAGATATTCTACAGTTCTTGGTTTAATTATTCTCACAGATGTCTGAATCGTAATGTCGGGGCAATCACACCTAGAAGGTGTAAAACTAAGTGTTCATTTCTCATTAAAAGCATAAAAATGTATGTTAGCAAAGAGGTCACTCGGGGTGAGCAGATCTAATTAGGAGCCTTGCTCCCATGTTGCTTAGCAACCAGGTAGAGCAAACATTTGTCTGAATTTCCTGCTTCTATAGAAAGCCTATATGTTGTGTTTTGGGCAGGGAAAACAGTGGGTTGTTTTTTTTCTTTTAATGCTGCTGTGCCCTCCTAACTTCTAAAACAGACTACGTTTGAAACCTTCTTCACTCTTGAATTCATCCTGATTAATTCAGTCAGCATTAGGATTCATGTGCAAAATGGGAATTGTGTTCAAACATGTCAACTACTCCTGAATAATTTAGTGCCAAGCTTTTCATCTTACCAGTTTCATAAGCAGTTCTAAAAGGCAGATCTGAAATAATCTCCATCAGAATTACGAAAAAAGGGATAGATGAACCTAGCTGCAGCTATGTAGTTAGAATTCCAATAGAAGAGAATATTTTAGCTCAGGGCTCAACTGTGGAATCAAGCTGGGTTGAATTTTTTTTTTATTTATTTATTTTTGCAGAAACATCTGCAAGAAAACAACCAAGCAGCCCACCATTATAATTCCATCCAGATGGTCCTGTATTCCATCATTTGTGCTGGCTTATTTAAAATATCATATAATACAAATCCTGCAATGCTGAAGTAAAAATCAATACAACCTTCCCAAGCCCACCTTTCTTATTTTCAGCATGAGCAAAGATGTTCTTTAAATGTAACAAGACTTCTAACTCATAAGTCAACCTCATGAAGGTACATTAATCATGCAACTATGATCGATTTCATCAATCAAATCAATGGAGTTCTCTTACTGTACCTCTGTGTGTGTGTGTATGTGTGTGTTAGATTTTTATTCTGGAGTCCAAGATAGTATACCTTTACATATAGCACACTCTCAACCTTTTTCCTTTCAACAACATAGGAGATATAGTAGCTTGGGCTGAGAGAGAATGAGCAGCACTAAGTCACCCATTGAGTGTCTGTGGCTGAAGATGGACTTGACCCTGAATGTTCCTAGTCCAACACCGGAACCATTGCATCACTCTAATCCTGGTATGACTATGTTTCCAAGGCAAGGGTCCACACAATGATTCTTACCAATATAGCTTTCTCAATTCCCAGCAGCTCTCATGTGAATTAAAGCACTTCTTGGCTCCACATGCAGGAAGACGTAAATATGGAATGTAATTTGTGTCTCTGCATGGAACTGAGAAATGTGCCCAGGAAATCTTCATATCAATAATTTCCTAAAGAAATTGATTATTAACTTTAATTATGAGCATAGTGAGCCTAATAAAGGAAACAGAAGATACACCCCTTCCTACATCACTCAAGTGAAAGCAGGGCTGTAGAAGAGCAGCAAATGACCCCTGGCCCTACAGCAAGCTATCCCACATCTCAGTTTCTGCCTCAGGGTCTATGACAACTCGCCATGGCCAACTTGCCACAACCATCTTGCTGCAGCCAATTCGCTGCCCCAACTCACTGCAGAACAACTCATTGAGGTCAACTCCCTGCCGAATAAGTCCCTACAGGACAAGAGTTATATCAATATTGAAGAAATAGTCAAAGATGCCAAAGGAAGGACAAAATAAAATGTGAATAACAAAAATTAAAATATTTTTTAAAATAATTTTAAATAATTAACTTGAATTGTTGAATTATCCCGCAAGGAGTTGTCCCTTGGTGAGTTGTGTGCAGTGAATTGGTTGTGGCAAGTTGATTGTGGTGAGTTGGCTGTTGCTAGTTGGCTGAAGCGAGTTGTCCCATTCTGCCTGTCTCATTGCTCACTTTCCATACCCGCATAACTAAGTCCACTCATAGAACAATTGCTCAGTCTCACACCCTCTACAGGCTTCCAATATCTTCAGCCCTAAATATAAGGGAACAAGGTGGCTCCAACAAGGATCTGAAAGAGGGGGAAACATTCCCCCTTTTATGGTATAATGCATGAAAACATCACAGTGTCAAAGTGTCTTCCCTATAAATAGCCATAATTTTCACTTCCTCTTTTTACTGGCTTCTAAAACATCTTGTCCAACTAACTCAAAAGCTTGCAATTATTATATAAAATTTTGGTTGGATTAATAAAGGCATTGCCTCCATAGATTTCTTTTTCTGACACAACTAATATTTTTTTTCCATACCTCCTTTTATGCAGCTGGAGACCACTTGTCAAGAAAAGCGATTGGTAATTAAAAACATTGTCATTGTTATCATCGAATCACATATCTGTGGATAGGAAATAAAAATTTCTCAAACATTCCACTGAAAGAAGGAGAAAATTCTATTTTAGCTTTTTGACTAATTTTAATGTGAGACTTGGAACTATTGACACAGCAAGAAGGAAGCATTACCATTTCAAATCAATAAAAAATGCATGACAGATGCTGCTTTGCTAAGATTGCATTTGCCTTTCCTTCACAGGTCATACAAGGTGACTGTTTTGTTTTTATTTCAATGAATGTCAGATGCACTTAAGTATCAGACAATGGTGTCCACTTAGGAATTTTCCCTGTATCAAAGGCAAGCCCAATAAATAAATAAATAAATAAATAAATAAATAAATAAATAAATAAATAAATAAATAAATAAATAAATAAATAAATAAATAAATAATAGCTTTTTAAAATATTTCTGTATTTTCTTTACATTTTTTTGGCTGTATTTGTTCCAATATTACCAGGAGTATCCCTTAAGATCCAGGATACTAGATGGTTTTCTTAAATTCCTGCTTTGCAATTCTGACTTCTTCTCTTTAATTCAGAACAAATCAGAGTTTCAAAGCAGGAATTTAAGAAAATTTCCACAAAAGGAAGCTCTAATTACTAGAAGATGAGTCTGCACATAATATGCAGAGTAATGATATGCCTCTTATTGTTTTGAATATGTTAAATAACTTAAATTCCTTTTTGTTTAAGATTAGAGATGATTCCTAGTAGATTGTTACAAAGACTATCTGTTTCTTGTGATATTGTGCCTTTATAAGTGAACAGCACAGCTTCCAAAAACTGGATTTCAATGGATTGTGAATTTTGCTGGTGTAATGTTTAATGCACAACTGCATGTTATGCTTCGATCTATAAAAAAAAAAAGGTAAAAAAGGCCAATTATATCAACAGGAAATAACTGACCAATTGAGATGTCGTAAAAGAATTTCAAGCAAATGCAACAGAAGTGGAGTTCATTTTCATGTGGGCTTCTCAAATCCTTCTCAGTCCTTCAGCTACTGAGAATAAGATAGCTATGCTTTATTCAGTCCATTTTTAAATTAGTAAGTAGACCACACTGAATTTTCCCCATTGCTTTGATATACATAGGATATGCTATCCATATCCCAAATGGGGCACCTGAAACAAAGGATAATTAACATGCCAATCTATCTTGCTTAATTATTTGCTCTCATACTCTTTTTTTGCTTTAGTGTATCAAAACAGAAAATCAAAAACATCATCAATTATGCTGAGAGCTCATTTCATCAGACTGCAGAAGAATAAGAAGTGGAAAAAAAAAACTAGACCACTCCATCACTTTGGCAAAACAAAAAAATACAAAGTAGTTTTGGCTCCTTCTGGCGTTGAATTCTTTCCAACCAGTTGTCATAAGAAAACTTAAAGCTTCCAGCTGCTGGCCATTACAGCTGTGATATAGCTAGTTGTTAAAAGAACTGTACAAATTTAGCCCTTGGGGGCTTCTCTTTTCTAGTTTTCCTTTTCTATTTAGTGTACCTTTTGTGCCCTGTGTTTATCTATCTTAAAGACAGCTCAAAAGGCCCTTTCAAACAAAAAGAAACGCATATGTATTTTAAATAAACAAATTAATAAACTATAATATTCTATGTAGAATTAAAACAGCAGTAACGAAGTCCGCCAATTCCATGATTTACAAATTACTCAAGCTGGTGAACATATTCAACACTCCTTCCGTCTCCTATTTTCACCACCACAACAAGGGTGTGTCATGTTATGATCAGATAATCTGTCTGCTACAAATTAATAACGTGATGTAGTTACATTCTAACTGGATCCCAAAGTTTTGAAAGGGAGCTCTAAATGTCTCACCTGTAAGTTAGAGCCTCAATAGAGTAGAAGGAATCCGCATCAAAGATAATGCTTTGATTACTAGAAAGATTCCAAGTAAAAACAGAATAGGTCACATGCGCTACAACCTAGTTTATTCATTATCTGCTTGGCACATTAGGTCTTGGCATATCTTAGCCACAAAAAAGCTATCCTTTGGAGCAGAACAAAGAACAGTGAAGCTAAGCATGCATATCCTGTTATCATATTGTCTACCCCATTAAGCAATGCTTTGTCCACTGGGGAGTCATATAATGTATTTTAATGCTTTCTTACATTTCCAAAAAGCACTGAGGCAGCAGGGAAGGATTACATCCTTTTGGAAAGCTTGTTGACTATAGTGTCTCTAAGATTATTAGTACTGTATTGCTTGGAGTGTACAGACATTTCTAAAGACACTTTTCATGAAAACCATTCACATCCAGACATGAACCACCTCATCGTTTTGCTTTAAAAATGCCTTTTTTTACAGTCAGAGAATGGAAGAGGACATGTTTAATACCAATGGTCTGAGCCTCTCAGGTAGAAATTGGAAGAATTTGTGGTGATAGGTCCATTTTAACCTGAGAGTACACCACACCTAAGAGGTAAGTATATGTCAAGATGCTCATGTGTACCTGGAAGTTTCATGTTGCCTGTATTTCTCTATCACTCTTAGGCAGGGATTGTCCAGCATGCAAGTGACCACACATGTGACAGATAGTTTTGGATTTCAAAGAGGAATAGAAAACTGAAAGTTGGAAATGGCACTGAAGAAGAAAGAAGCAGACATTGTAGAAATACCATTTAAGCAGGCTCCAAAGAATCAATGACAATGGGACAGCTTGCACACTGAAGATTTTAGGAAAGAAATCAAGATCAATATATACGCTCCAAGAATTTTGGATAAACAAGAAAGGTGCGCTGGTGAAGAAACCTTAGGAGGGGGAAAAGGAAGATAAGGGGGAAAGAAGGCAGAGAAGCCAACTTACATGTGAAGTCATATAAGAGACAGAAAGAAGGAGTGGTGTACCTTTTTATTACATGGTCCTAATTCTTAAGGATTGGTGGTAATAATCAAAGCCTCCAGAAATTTGTGGAAGAAAGTGGATCCCTATCAGTTATTGTTCACTGATGCGTTGTTTGTCTAAATCAACCTAGTATGATCCCTAACTTCCCAAACCCACAAATCTCCTGAGCATTGATATGTTATCCCTTTGTCTGATCTGGATACAGATGATGAAATGCAGTTGGCTGGTTTTTCCTAGTGAGGGTACCAGTGGTGCCTTGCCCCTGGTTCAGACCAGTTCGCAAGAATCAGTAGTAAAACCGGTGGGAGAGCATCATCATAGGTAATCTGTGCATGCGCAGAAGCTACCAGCGCGCTGCAAACTGGTAGTAAAGGTAAGTAAAACCCACCCCTGGAGGGAACCCAATTCAGCTGAGGCTACTCTGTTCAGAAGATGATTCTGAAGACTAAAGTGGAGAAGGGAGACTAAATTTAGTTTTTAGAAAGTTCATTAGCCTTTTGGGGAGTATAACTGCAAATCTATACTTGCAGACAACCAAAACTGAGCCCTGATCACTTCAGGGTTTCATTGATTGAATGTAATTCCAGTCTTATGGAACTTATGGACAGTGGCCTTAGTTGGTTCAAAGACGTTCCTTTGAAGAAGCAGACTTGCAAAGATGGAGATAGCTTAGAGCTGGTTGTCCACAACTTCCCCTTGAATAATTTTAGCCAGAATAGAAAAGCTCTTAAAAATAGGTTTCTCTCAAAGATACAAAACGCTTTGTAAAGGACCTTTGCAGTTTTCCTTGATTACTTTCAGCTAAATAATTGAAATCATTACAAATAGGGTAATTTTTGTTCTTTTCTGTATGACAGAGCAAAATATTAAGGTTTTTATGTTGTGTCTGCCCAAAATGGATTATTTAGAGGGACTGTATTGGAAGAAATGTCCATCTGGGTTCAGTTCCAAATGGGAAGAGAAGACATTGGAAACATGAAGACTGCTTGGAAAGATGGTTTAATGGTGGACAGGACTACATGGTTTGAGGTCCTGGGCAAAAAGAGCACATGGGGGGGGGAGGGAGGGAAGGAGAGATTTATGCCCTTTCTTGGGCCTCGCCTTGGAGCTTCCTGTTCCTGTGTAAGAAATGTATTGTGATTGGTGTCAGGCTCCCATGGGGCCATGCAGGGGTAACTTCGAAGGTTGTCTTGAGTTCCAGGCTTGGTTGAATCTTGCTGGGTGATGTAATATTCTCAGGTGCCATGTGGTGAGATGGGTAGAGGGCTAATCCTATTATGTCCTGAGGGTGAAGGTTCTTTTGTGTTGTAGATAAGATGGCCCAGCCTTTTGTCTTATACATAGGTTGGCACTAGTCTTTCTGGGGCTATTAGCAAAGGCGGGGGCTGCTTTCCAAGAACATGTTTCTCCTTTTCTCATTCAGGGAGGTATAATATTCTGCCTTTTTAATATTTCCTAGAATATTTCATTCTTCTAGGAGAGGGGTGGGTCCTAACTACATATTTCTCACCTAAGGAAAAAGATCAAAAGAGTTTTTTTTCTCCCAGTTCTGATTCTTTTAAAATGTTATATTCCTGCCTTCTTATGATTCAATCAACAGATTGTTTAAACAGGATGTTTATTTTTGTCCCATCTCTCCAGGATGGAAAGCTTAACCCTACATCTTCATTTCCATAACATCTGAGGAATCAGTCGCATGGGGAGGGTGGAGGGAAGAAGAATTTATGAACATTGCTTTTCAGTAGCTCCAAAGATAGTCAAATATCTTATGTTATTAAGACTTTGGATCTTGTATAAGTCTAGAGCAGGGGTGGGTTCTATTTACCTTTACTACTGGTTCACATCGCACCCGGGTGCATGCGCAGATCACCTATGATGATGTCTGGGTCAGTGGGCAGAGTCTCCCGCCGGTTTTACAACCGGTTCTTGCAAACCGGTCCGAACCAGGGGCAACCCACCACTGATCTAGAGTGCTTCAGTATTGGCATTTCAAGAGTAAGAATTTCTCAGCAGATTAGGGGCTTCATTACAATAAGTTTATTATATGATAGTAATTCAATGTTCACATTCAAGGTCTGCAACCTTTTATTGGGACCAATTGAAATTGGATATCTTCTTTCACATCCAATTTCTAAAGATTTATCCTTTTTTGCAATCAATTTATCAATGTACTCAGGAAGACCTTAAGCATAGTTTTAAATTATTAAGTTCAAGTAATCGCAGGTGGAGTTCAGCAGGAACCTTCCAAAGGAAGTTGCATAGCCATCTCTGCCCTATAGCAAAAGGAATACAAATTTGAATCAGGAAAAGTTTGGGGTGTATATAAACCCTTTTGTGATGATGTGGCCACTCTGAACTCATAACATAACGAGACACAGATGCAACTCAGGAAACAAATCTCCTTGAACTGCCTCATCAGTAAATACATTCACTCCAACCATCTGTGTTGCAGCCAAGTCATCTTTTAATTTCCCCTAGTTTGCTTCCAGGGAATATTTCTCAAAATATTGCTAGGGTCCCTCACAGTACCATACCCCACCCCATCCCACCCATTCCTTCCTCCCATTTGCATCTGCCAAATAATTGGTGTAACTGATCCTGATTGATTGCAAAAGACTTCCAGATGCAGGTTTTTTTAGACAGCTCTTTTCTTTCTTCATTGCATTTCATTTTTAACTATCCCAGGCTTTTCTTTTCCTCCTTTTCATTATATTTTCAGTTAATTGAATAGCTGCACAATATCTTTTAATTAACAACATTAGGGACAGTCCAGAAGCATCCAAATATTGAATGAATGATTAAACATTTAAACATTGTCTTATCCTAGGAAAATATATATTTTAGAATAAAATGGAACAGTAATTTCTTTAATTTTGACTTGGCTCCTATCAATAAACAAACTTTCTTTACACTCATGGAAGTATTATTATCCAGGATACCATTTTTGTCTAGGATTATTTCTCTCCATTACAGTTAACCAGATTCATTAAAAAGAGCACTTTTCCAGCCATGTTTCCTAAAATTGCTTTTAAAGACATGCATTAGAGCATTATTTCACAACCTCAGCCACTTTAAGATGTATGAACTTCAACTCCCAGAATTCCTCAACCAGCATAGAGAATTCTGGGAGTTGAACTCCACATATCTTAAAGTTGGCTGAGGTTTAGAAAGACTGCATGGCAGGATGTGGGAGGAAGTGAAAATCAGAAAAATTTTCCTCTCCAGTTTTCTGTAGTAGAAGCATCTCATGAACAAAGAAATTATTGAGAAGTAGCAAATGCTCCCCAAATATTGCTTTCCTCCCTAAAAAGCATTACCATTTTAATTTTTAAAAAATATGTATGGTATAACATTACTTTATCTTCATTGCAAATATCTTTTTTTTAAATTTGATTTGTAAGGAGTCCTGAAATTATTCTTCCAAGTGCTATTTCTGCTATTATGGAGACAAAATCCATTTTTCTTATTTAGTTTGACTCTATCGGTACCATTTAAATAAAATAATGGGGAAAGAAGAAGACATGTAAATTTTAGATGTGGAATAGGAAGAATATCAGTTCTTATGGTGAAATAATTGAGAAAGATACCGCAAAATCTGAAATCAGAAGCAAATTATAAAATATTTCCCATGAGAAGTACGGTGTTCTTTAGATCTGTGTTTTTTTTTCTCGAGCTATAGCATTTATTTACCTGGTTGATGTAAAGATAGATTCTGGACAAGTCCATATTATGGATATTCTAAAATTTGTTAGAGCTTTGAAAAAAAACATAGAAACCTTTCATTTTAAAAAATTAGCATCCAAAGAGTTAAAATGCTATTGAGGCAACCATTAAAAAAAAGCTGCTACAATCATCTCTGTATCCTTTCCTCATTAATTAAGTTGTTTAAGCAGGGCACCCTCTCATTGGATTTAATTGCATGCATAATTTGGCATTCAATTCACAATACCTCCTACAATACCAGTGATCACAACGCTTGAAAGAAACTAGGAATATTCTGACAGGTCCTGGATGACTCAAATACCACAAAGGACTTTGTGACTATCTTCCAGTTTCTCTTTCTGGAGAAAGAGAATTTCTTTCAATTTATCTGTAATAATAAAAATCTCAGACATGTAGGATCATGTTTTCAAAATGTAATAGTGAGAGTTGCTATATAAGGCTCTTAACATTCCCTTGAGCATGTTGGAATAGAACACAGATATGTATCAACTTAGATGTTCATAACTATCTGACAATGCTACCTCCAATATAAATATCAACAGCAGCATTATTTTAGGAATAACTACTTAGATGTATACAATAAGACTACAACACCTAACTAACACTGATTTCGAAAAGCTAAATAGATTTTATCTTGATAGTAATTGGAAGGGATATGCAAGAAAATACAAGCTTGGTGGTGAGACTAGACAGTTGAAAAACATTTCAAAGGAAGGCAGTGGCAATTATTTCTCTATTGTTGTTGTTCAAGGAAACTACATTGATGTATCCATGAAGTCATCAGGAGTCATCTTAAAGGAGACCTTTTCTTTTCTTTTTCTTTTTTAATAACTTTCTTGTCATTGTATGTGTATACACAGTATACTCATACAACAAAATTCACTTAACACCCAAAGACCAGGTCCAACACACATAACAATCCCCAAACACACTCCCACCCACCACAAATTCCCCACCCCTAAACCACCCAAACATCCACACAACAGACCAAGTAATGCTGTCCAACAACTCACTGATGGTGGCCCTTTAGTTCATTCTTGAGTGCAATTAGAGCTCTGGGATAAAAACTATTCAGAAAACGTGTGGTCTGAGTATTTTTTTTTTTTTTTTAATTTGATTTATATGCCGCCCTTCTCCGAAGACTCAGGGCGGCTTACAATGTGCTCAGCAATAGCCTTCATCCTTTTGTATATTTATACAAAGTCAGCTTATTGCCCCCACAAACTGGGTCCTCATTTCACCTACCTTAGAAAGGATGGAAGGCTGAGTCAACCTTGAGCCTTGGCGAGATTCGAACCCTGCAGTAATTGCAGGCAGCTGGTCTTAAGCAGCTTAATAACAGGGTGCCTTAAACCCTTGTACTACCAAGGCTCTTGGTAGTTTTAATTGTTCTGTATCTTCTGCCAGAAGGCAACAGTCCAAAAAGATTGTAAGCAGGATGGGAAGAGTCTCTGAGAATGTTATGCAACTTCCTCAAACAGCGAGATTCGAAGATGTCATCCAGGGCTGGTAGCTGGAGTCCGATGATATTCTGGGCAGTTTTAATGATTCTCTATAGAGCTTTCTTTACTCCTAGATAAATGTAAGAATATTATAGCAGTGGACAACTCTGAGCTGTATCTTTTTTATTGTTCAGTCGATATCTATCTACATTTCTTCTAGTAGCTGAAGACAACCTGGATAGTCCTCCAGGTTTTTCCATAAAAACTGAGTGAACATTGGCTGAGTGATAAGTGATTGTCCCAAACTATTATGTGTCTTTCAGTGGCTGAGGCTGGACTTAATTTGTATCTCTCCAGTTTTCAGGCTATCTTAACCACTATATCACTCTCATGAGAACTTTCTAAGATTTCAGTGTGATATGCCTCTTCTCCCTTTCTCCTGAAAACTTGTGACAATGAATTTTGCCATTGAATTTTACTGGCAGAACGACTTGGAAACAATATTTTAACTGTGAGAAAGTAATGTCAGAAAAGAAATTAAGAGAAATATCAATTTAAGACTTATACAAGTCTATGAAGAAATAAGCAGAATTTGTTTGTTTATCCAGCATTTTTTATTTTATTTTCAAGTGGTTATTTATCCATTTATTTATTTTATTATTTCAATTTCAATCAATCAGAATAGAGCTGGAAGAGACATTGGAGGTCTTCTAGTCCAACTCCCTGCTCAAGCAGGAGACCCTATACCATTTAGGATAGATGGTTGTCCAGTCTTTTCTTAAAAACCTCCAGTGATGAAACCCTTACAACATTTGAAGGCAAGCTGTTCCACTGGTTAATTGTTCACTGTTCACTCCTTAATTCTAGGTTGCTTCTCTCCTTGATTAGTTTCCATCCATTGTTTCTTGTTTTCTGGTGCTTTGGAAAATAAGTTGACCTCCTCTTCTTAGTGATATCCTCCCAAATACCGGAATACTGTTATCACATCACCCCTACCTTCTTTTCTCTAGACTGGCCATACTCAATTCCTGCAACCGTTCTTCATATGTTTTTGTCCTTTAATCATCTTAGTTGCTCTTCTTTGCACTTTTTCCAAAGTCTCAACATCTTTTTTGTAATGCCATGACCATTACATTTGGTGACCAATTTCAAGGCTGTCCCCGGGTTGTCCCCGGTTTGCACTGGTTCTATAGAATCGGTAGTAAAACCAGCAAGAGGCTCCACCCACTGACCCTGATATCATCAAAATGCTTCTGCACTAGCACAGAAGCTTCTGCGCTTGCGCAGAAGAGTGCGTGCACATGCGAGCGAAGCAATGCACCCGTGCGCGGCCCCGTTGCGAACCGGTAGTAAAGGTAAGTAGAACCTACCCCTGCTCCGTAGCAACTCTGACCAGCTTACAGATAAAAATGAAAAGAAAATATATCAAGAAGAGCTAAAAGGCAGCAGACAGAAACTCAAACCCGCAAAGTTAAGCAGCAAATAAAAAACAAATGGGCTTAACCCAGTGGTGGGATTCAGCCAGTTTGTACCACTTCGGGAGAACCGGTTGTTAAATTTCTGAGCAGTTTGGTGAACTGGTTTTTGGAAGATATCATTAGGGCAGAGAACCGGTTGTTAAATTAGTTGAATCCCACCATTGGCTTAACCCACAATCTAGTTTAGAGCCTGTTTTACTTGATGAGGTTTGTGAGTGTGTGTGTGTGTGTGTGTGTGAGAGAGAGAGAGAGAGAGAGAATTGGGGGAGGAATATAAATCTGTTTTTGAACTGTTCATTTTTCATTAAAATGAAGTAATAACAAAAATACGAATGAGGTTGTGCTAACCTGCTCACAAAGGTTTTGATTTCCTTCTCATAAACTACTATCTGGAAACTACTGGAGGCATATTAATTTGATTTATATTAATGGACACACTTTTTTGCTCTAGTTCTATTTTTCACTCATGGCACCATCTATTTTTGCATATGGTTCTTGGCACATCATATAAAAGCTTTAAATACCCTCCTCTATTTTTAGATATTATTTTTTAAGAAAACCTTTAGTCATTGAGCCAAGAGTCTTCATTTCTACATTTAACAAATATTTGCCATGTGTTACAACACTACTCTCTCTCACTGTCAAGAAACTGAAAGAAAACATTTAGCTAAATCAACTTTGGGGGCTAAAGTAAGTACAATAAAAAAAATAGGGGATACTGAGATTAGAAATATCTAAGATTGCATCCTATTGTGTTCATTTGTCATTGAAATATATTTTCCATAGCTCTACAACTCTTTTTGTCTCTGTCTACCTCTAAATATGGGTGGAGTACAAGACAAAATCCCATTATATAAACCGAGCTCTACTCCCAAATTTTGGATTTAGACTCTTGTGACAACATGATATTATTTTTATGAATGCTTAAAAAAGGGTATAGAGTAGAACAATTTAAATCAAGTAAATATTTCATATTGATGATAATTGATTCTTTTAAAAAAATAAAGCAGATAGTTCAAGCAAAGCACTCTTCCTATAAGCATGAAAACAGCCAGTTACTCTGGATGGTTTGTTTCCCCTATTTATTGACAGAAAAGTTTCCACCATTTATTGACATGTGTGTATAAATGGACAAAATTCCACTAGGACAAAGAGCCAAACAATGATGATGAAGTAAAATAAAATCATTATGAATTGATCATTTTTACTTTATTTTTATAAACAAACAAACAAAATAAACTCCATTTGGTACTTTGGGAATTAACTATAATTATATTCCTGTTAAATTGATTTACTAGTAGCTTTCATATTGCATGTTTATAAAGCAAATAAAAAAAATTACAAATCACTGAAGCTTACTTCAGCAGTTTGGCAACATCCTCCTTATGAAATGATGTGTGTATATTTTAATAGCTATACAAAAATGCTAAGTAACTAATCCTTCTATCTGGAACAGAATACTGATTTCAAACTTAATTTTGTATAGTGTGTGTTATTTTCTTATATGTCGTTGGTGTTTTATCTCATAGATTTACCATTTGTGTGTAAAGAAACAGTACAGGGCAGAATAGAACAAAGGAAGAAAAACTCTTTTCCAATAAACTTCCAGGAAAGTTAAAAAAAAAAAAATAACTGGAAAAAAAATCTTTCAGGTTTTGAACTAGCAACGTGTTATTTGCAAGGCAAGAATTGTAACCACCATTATGTTACATCACTCATGGTTTGTGTCTGTGGATTATTTTGAGAATGAGTGAGGAATGAAGAGACGGTACTATTTCCATTTCTTTCCTCCAGAAGCAGCTATTGACCTGTTCTGTATTGGAGCAACCAAATAATGTAGACACGCCCATTGTTAGGAAGAAGAGTTGCCACAGTAAATATTGGTATGGTCAACTTCATTCTGAATTTAAAAGTGGAGGAAAATAATATGCTGGTTCAAGCAATACATGTGCTAGCCATATATGTGAGATGGGCAGCTATACAAATTGAATGGAAATGAATACATATTACAGCAGATCATCAACAATTTTGTAGCCCAATAACAGGGTAGCATAGCAGCAGTGGTGGAATTCAATTTTTTTTACTACCGGTTCTGTGGGTGTGGCTTGGTGGGCATGGCAGGGGAAGGATACTGTAAAATCTCCATTCCCATCCCACTCCGGGGAAGGATACTACTGAGCTCTGGTGGCTCAGCAGACTAATTAACATCCACTTACATCTGCTGCCTGCAATTACTGCAAGTTCAAATCTCACCAGGCTCAAGGTTGACTCAGCCTTCCATCCTTTCTAAGGTAGGTAAAATGAGGACCCAGATTATGGGGGCAATAAGATGACTTTGTATAAATATACAAAAGTATGAAGGCTATTGCTTAACGCATTGTAAGCCACCCTGAGTCTCCGGAGAAGGGCGGCATATAAATCAAATAAAAAAAAAATCCCCATTCCTTCCCCACTCCTGGGGGAAGGATATTGCAAAATCTCCATTCCCACCCCACTCTGGGGCGAGCCAGAGGTGGTATTTGCTGCTTCTCCGAACTACTCAAAATTTCCACTACTGGTTCTCCAGAACCTGTCAGAATCTTCTGAATTTCACTCCTGCATAGAAGTCTATACAGCAATATAATGTTCTGCTACCAGTTTGGGTTATATACCAACTATATCCTTTCCTGGACTGTTACAAGTGTCCATGTAATTGCAATCTCATGGTGACTTTAATGTACTATATTTTATTTCTTTATTATTATTTATTAGTTTGATTTATATGCCGCCCTTCTCCGGAGACTCAGGGCGGCTTACAATGCTTTTAAGCAATAGCCTTCATACTTTTGTATATACCTGCTTAGTAGGGCTTTTGGTCCCCCCAAGCGGTGTTCTATTTTATACAAAGTCAGCTTATTGCCCCCACAAACCGGGTCCTCATTTTACCTACCTCGAAAGGATGGAAGGCTGAGTCAACCTTGAGCCTGATGAGAATTGAACTCGTAGTAATTGCAGGCAGCTGGCAGCTAAATACTACTTTAACAGTAGTTTAGTCCACTGCACCACCAGGCTCCTATATCATATCATGCAGCTACTTGTGATAGTTGATGTACGTGATCCAGAAACCACAATTGGTACACAGAATATGCAGCCAGGAAAACTGAGTGCGCTTACTTTATTTCTTTGCACTGCCTGATGATTAACTACAGAGCTAGATTCAAGACTTGCTTTTGACATACGAGGCCTTAGATAACATGGAACAAGGATACTTGACAGATTATCTTCACATTAGAGATCTAACCAACTGTTAACATCTGTGATGCTAAGATTGGAAGAGTGTCATTGGGGGGGGGTAACTTGTGGTTGTGCCTTCTCTTTGCTTGCCCTGAAATTTTCATGGTGCATCTTATGATGGTTCTTTGTTGAAATTGTTTCTCTTCACTCAACCTTCCCTCTTGGAGCAACAGATGAATTGTTTTGTTACTTGCTTTCCTTCCCTCACGCACCACCTGTTTAATGAAAATATTGGTTTAATTTTAAATTTTATTTTTTTACTGTTGTATATTATGTTAATTGTTTTCAGATGCTTGGTACGGGTAGGTAGAAATATATTAAACTATGTAACAAACAAATGTATATCTACAAAGTAGATGTCAAGAGACATAGTATTTGTAGTTATTTTATTTCTTCCAGATACAATTCAGTAATTCAGTAATTATTTAGCTATAATTCATCAATATACCAAACTGTCAGTATAATACAAATAAAAATAAGGAAAAATGAATCATTGTTAGAATGAAAACTGATATTTTAGGAGTGCCTCATCTTCTAGCATGGGGAGACAAGTCCCTATCCTATCACCTGGTATGGCTCCATAAGGCGAGATGAGACTTCTTCTCTAACTTACTATTATGGGATGGGCTCGCTTCCCAGCTGCTATCTTTCTGATTGTCATTCTTAGTATGAATTTATATTCATCTGTCTTCTTTCACTCCCCTTTATTTTCCACTACCCCCCTTTCTACAGCAGCTGCCAGCTAATTAGCCCTTTGATACCATCCATGGGTCTTTGCCAAAGATGTCTAACTGAAGCGGGAGGAGAGAAGCAGACAGCCAATTGATTCCCCAAATTAAGATCCAAACCATTCCTCTTTTTTTTTTCCTGCCCTAAATCAAAGCCTAGAGCATCCAGCAGATAAATGTCCAGCAAGGCAAGCTAATTCTTCTTAAATTCTTTAAATGCTGAACATATATTTTTTCCAAGGTATCACAGACTTCATGAAAGTGGAGTAGGATTCTTGTTTTCCTCCCCCACTTTGTTTCCTTCTAAATCTTTTTGTCAGCTCCCAATTTAATTAGGATGCAAGCAATCCCTGAGGAATGTTTAATTAATATTAAAAAGCAAAAATGAAATGATTAAATTGGGAGGGAGAAATGCATATTTATTTATACAGCTGTTTTTGAAGAACAGATTTCTTTTCAAAGCAAAGTTTCTTCTTCTCTTATACTTCTCTGTCATTCGTGTCTTGTCTAATTATTCAGCATATTCCAGAGTAATATTATCAGTGGTGGGATTCAGCCAGTTCGCACTTTCTGAACAGTTTGGCAAATTGGTTGTTGGAAGAAATCATTAGGGCAGAGAACCAGTTGTTAAATTACTTGAATCCTACCACTGAATATTATGCCTAAATTGAGTCATTCATTCTCAGTTGTAGGAGTTGAAGATTTGAGTGGAATGCAACAAATGTTGAATGGGAAGGAAGGAAGGAAGGAAGGAAGGAAGGAAGGAAGGAAGGAAGGAAGGAAGGAAGGAAGGAAGGAAGGAAGGAAGGAAGGAAGGTGCTGACATTCTCATTTCCTATAAGTAGGCTTTTTTTTTAAAAAAAAAAAGTCTACTGATAAAGTATAATGATTCTGAAGTACAGAGACCCATATATCCAATTAAAAATTGTGTCAATTTATACAGAGCATGCCATTTGTCATGTGGGCTGCACATTATACAAACTTTAGAGCCACACAGCTTTTGTTCCAGAAAGCCTGCTATAAATCCAGCAGAAATACCCTGAGCTAACTGCTGTTAAACATATTGAAGCTACACCTCTGAATTCAATTTGTCAGCTAGGGGTATAACTCAAACATCTCACTTTATCTATGAAAAAAGCACTCTATCAAATTTCTTCAAGGGATTTCTGGAAAATGGAGCTTGTTATTAATAGTACAGGAGCACAGCTGTCATTGACAACATCAACAGCTGACCTGGGTGCCCCACCTCTATTCTGAACTTTCTTTTACAGTACAAACCATTGTGGAGCATACTTGGCGAAAAATTGGTCTGGCGGCTTCATTACTGTTTATTGCATTTATATATGTTGCCTTTCAGGAGACAAACTCTAAGTATTGCAGCTTACAGGCCATCTGAAACTGTAAATAGAAACATACTGAATAATAATTTTGTTTAGAAAATATATTGGGGCTCCTTCTAATGAAGATTGCTGGGTTGGCAAGTGAGATGGAGGTGGGTTTTGAAGTGGAATAAGAAAATGAAAAATCCTTTAAATTTTTCTTAGGAAAATACACAAAACATCTAAGAAATTTCAATGCAATTGCATAATAGAGCTTTAAAATAATATTCCGCTTCATTTGAACAGAGGAAGTAAGAAAAAGCAAACTTTTGTTAAGCATCCACAGAGCCAATATCATGGTAACTTTGTCAAGAGCTTTTCTTTCCATGCTGAAAAAACTGCAGGTGGATCTGGAAGTCAGAACTCAAAGTGACCTTCACAGGATATGTAGTAAATTATTTCAGAGACATTAAAAAAAAAAAAGGTACACAAGACTGAGGTAAGAGGAACAAAATCTCTTGTACCATCTTTCCCAAATAGTTTTGAAGTAGTAATGGTTAGTGCTAGTATATCTTGGTGCAGTGCCATTTGAATGACAGATTAAGTCTTTTTGTAGCCCTCTAGGCATGAGTGTCCACAGATGGGATGAAAAATGCTAGGATGGTGACTAGAACCACAGGATTTAAACCCTGCCCTTTTCTCCTCTATGGTGTAGAGATGATGAAGATCAGAATGGCAATGCTATTTTTGACTTATCTTCAGGCAGCAACTGCAACCCACTTTCAGTCTGATGCTGAACTGCCTTGACATTACCAAGAGCCATAAAGATCTATGACATATTGTACTGCTCTATCCCCAGCCATGGGAACTTCTGGATTTGAAAGCAACGACCTCACCAGGACTTAAGGCTTTATAAGGAAATACAAGTGGAGGGGGGTGGGGTGGAACACAATACCATAATATGAGATAGCAGTTAAAGAGCCTTGGTAGTACAGTGGTCTAAGGCACCCTGTTATTAAGCTGGTTATTAAGACCAGCTGCCTGCAATTACTGCAGGTTCGAATCTCGCCAAGGCTCAAGGTTGACTCAGCCTTCCATCCTTTCTAAGGTAGGTAAATTGAGGACCCAGTTGTGGGGGCAATAAGCTGACTTTGTATAAATATACAAAAGGATGAAGGCTATTGCTGAGCACATTGTAAGCTGCCCTGAGTCTCCGGAGAAGGGCGGCATATAAATCAAATAAAAAAAAAGAGAGAGAGAATTCAAGAATACTGAAGAATATATTTACAATTGAAGAATATTCAGGAATAAATAAGATAAAGAAGTTGTGGTCCTTCTGCCAGTCAGGGAACCTGAAAGAAATGATGGCATCAAAGCCAAACAAATATGCAACAACCTTCCAATTACATATAGACCAAAGTTCTATCTCATGGGGATTTATATAGGCACCGAACCATCATTATTCACACCTATTTTTTTCTTTCATCTCACTGGAGTTTATTAAGACAAGTCTATCTTAACTTGCCCTTGGAATACCTGCTAATATGATAAGAATAAGACCATCAAGGAGTATTAGGGAGTATTTGTTTATACAGATGGCTAGAACTGAAGAGGTGATCCATCCTACTCTACAAAGGTGTTTCACCAAAGATAGGGCAAAACAAAGCATGGCTTTAATATTTATTGGTTCGATTTATTGATTCGATTTATATGCCGCCCTTTTCCGGAGACTCAGGGCGGCTTACAATGCGTTAAGCAATAGCCTTCATACTTTTGTATATACCTGCTTAGTATATACCTGCTTAGTAGGGCTTTCAGCCCGCCCCCAGCGGTGTTCTTTTTTATACAAAGTCAGCTTATTGCCCCCACAAACCGGGTCCTCATTTTACCTACCTCGAAAGGATGGAAGGCTGAGTCAACCTTGAGCCTGGTAAGATTTGAACTTGCAGTAATTGCAGGCAGCTGGTGTTACTTAACAGTGCTTTAGTCTGCTGCGCCACCAAGGCTCTTAATATGACACTTTAGTAAGTAAAATAAATGTTTGTTTATTTATATACTCAACCATTTCACAGGAATACATAGTTCTATATACCATGCACCTAAGAAAAAGTGATAGACACCACTGTCCAATTCTTTTTCACTAATTTTCTAGTAAAACCACTATACACATTCCATCAAAGAACGAGTGTTGGAGAAATGTCTAAAGAGATTCTCAATCATTCAGGTCATGGTTGTCCCGAAGGTGTTTTTCCAAAAGGCAACTGGGTTTCCTTTATTTTTTTCCCCTTGAAACATTTCGTTTCAGTTCTGAACAAGCTTCTTGGATGAGAAGTAAAAAAAACCCAAGAAAGTCCAGTTTCTTTTTGGAAAAGCACCTTTGGCAAAGTGTTGGGAAACTTTGAAATCTTCAAAAATATACCCAAAAAATCTTTATAGGAAAATACTGAACCAAAATAAACTGAAAAACAACTTTAAATCACATACATACACAGGCTTGAAAGGATCTGAAATTTGCCAGCTCAGGAGCCATAAAATAATGCCTGAGTGTTAGATGAAATAGAAACAGGATGAGACGGAATAGAATTACACTAAGGATACTATTACTGATTGAAATTCTGAGCAGGAACAATCCATAATATCTGCTGACAGTCCAGACAAGCTTTATATATTAAGAACTTCAATTCATTCTCCAAATGTAGATCCCAAATAGATCAAAAATAGCCCAAAGAGGGAGGGAGAGCCCACTTTTTTTCTTGAAAGGCAATCAATATTAAGGGGAACTCCCCAGTAAACAGCAGAATGGGACCTGGGGTAAGAGATCAAAGGAAGAAGGAATGCTTAGAAGCATAAGGCATCCTTCCTGGACAAGAGTTCTCGCTCTCCCTTCTACATCACTTATTGTAAACCCAACTTTTCATCTCTATATTTATATATATATTCCAGATGAACTCTGAACATTGGAAATAGAATTTTTCTTTGTGTGATATCCAAGTTATGCCCTGGCTATAGAAGTATTTTTTTTAATTTTATTTATATATTTTTATCAAGCATGTATAAAATAACAGATATAAACATGATTATGAATACCGGAAATGGGTACAAATAAATGGGGACAGTAGACAGTAATAGTAGTAGTAGGCTGTGATTTAAAACTGTTTCTGTTCACTGATACTTTCAGTGGTTTTCTTTCCCCCCATCCTCTGAATAGCAGTTCCTAACAGCTTACAACCCCAAACAGATAATGGATTTGCTCAAAGAGCTGTTGGTTTTAAAAAAAATTAATGTGGAATTGAATCTAAAAATAAACACCACAATTTCCAAGTTATTCATTTTTTAAAAATGAGATAGAGCAATACCAAAGGATCAAGGAAATGGAGATTCAATGGACTGAACTGAATTACTACTGCTTCAGTTCCCATTGCAAGACAGCACAATATTGTTGAACACAAATGAATGATTCCAAGCGAGATAAAATGATCTGGAGACACAGGATGTAATCACATAATTTAGATTCCATCTTACCAGGTCAGGCATACATCTGATTAGATTCCTTTTTGCCAATAGTTGTTTTTAATATCAAAAGAGAAATACAGTTTTTTTAAAAATTGTATCAGTTAACTTATTGTTAATTAGTATGGCTAATATTTTGTTCAGATTGTCCTGAGCCTTTCTGCATGATAACATCCAGCATATTTGTAATGGAGACATGCTATTCTGGTTTTTCTAAATAAGAAATCTAAACCTTGCTCTACAGTTACCCAATTTCTTTTGGAAGTAAAATTGCTTATTATTGTATTATTTAAATATATTGGTTTAATAGTTGTATGCTATCCATATATTTTCATATATTATTTCTACATTCATTTGCAGACTGCCTATTTCCACTTGAGTGGGTTTACAATCACATATCAGCAATATTTTAAAGGTTCAGGACAGGACCAACCTTTTAAAGATTCAGAACAGGAATATTCTTTTGAAAAAGATTTAAATCAAAAAAAATTACCAACCTCTCCCAACATATTTTAGAGGAGGAATGATATCTGTTGAGAAACCTATCCTATATAAGGTAAGTGAGGTCAGACAGACCTAATTGATATATTAAGCATGTAAGTTGTTTTGTCTTCCCCGGATTATAATGTAGAGATACAGTACTGAACATTTATGTATTAAGGTACTGCAAAGAAGCAAGGAAGAATGTATGTTTATTGTTGTTGTTGTTTTTTGTGTTATCTTTTTATGATGTGTTGTTTCTATGTTTTTTAACGAAAAATGTAAATAAAGATTATTAAAAAAAAAATAAAAAAAAATTAATAGTCACTAGATATTTTGAACTACAATTCCCACAATCCATTATTACTTGACTTGTTGTCTAAGAAAAATTGATATCCAAAACATCTGGAAACCAGAAATGGTTTTCCTTGGTCTATATTAACTGTAAGTTAAACTTATTCTTAGGACTCAGTGTGCATAATAATGCTTATTTCTTTATAGAGAGATGGCCCACATGATTAAAAACATCTGAAACATTTCAACTGACTTTTTACCAATTAATTTTTAGAGCAGCTATTAGTATTTTTTCTTTAGATACTGCATGCTTTTGACAGTTGTATAACAAGAAAAAGTTGGCTGCACTAAAGATTCTTATGAAATGGCAGAGGTGGGAAAGGTGCCTACTTTTTTCTGTTATACCTCTGTTAAAACACTACAAGAAGAGAAGAAGAAAATTGCAGGCAAACTTATTTGCATTATGCAACTTTAATTTTGACTGATATTTGTCTTTCCTCCTTGTGATCTTAAGTTTACTTATAGTAACTGCTGGAATATGGCTATGCTGCTTAAGTATTTTGATGATGCACTATTATTTTTCCACTCTACAGAAAATATCACCTGAATCCACTTATTTTGAAGATATTTACTACATGGTGTCCACCTGACTTACTTATCCAGCTGAATCTTCACATGGTTTCAGTTTAGTAGAATGTGTAAAGTTGGTTAGTGTGCCTTCCAAATCATGATTTTTGGCTTAGCATGTTGTATGATTTCAGCCAATTGTGCTTCATTCAGTAAGCTGTTTAAGCAAACCACAATTTAGTTCAATGTGTGAATTCAATGCCTCTGAATCTTAGAAGGAGGAAAAGAAATGACAAATGTGTATTGGCTTGTATAGTTTAGTCATGCAGCTCAGTGGTGGGTTGCTACCGGTTTGCCCCAGATCAGGAGAACCGGTAGCAGTGGCGGGGGGAAGGCTCCACCCACCCACCTGGACGTCTCTGCGCATGTGTAGAAGTGTTGCGTATGAGCATGAGCGCCCATGAGCAAACCAGTAGCAATGAGATTTGAATCCCACTACTGATGCAGCTATATATTTTACTAAAATTGGGAAACTGAGATATGTGGTCCAATTTAAATTAGCATTTTCTTTGAGCTATTAGACTAGCTATTCTCTGCATCAGCATTTTTTCTTTAGCCTGTATATATCCTCCTGTCAACCACCCTAACAGGATTATAATCAACACTTTATGAACTCAGATGGCTTAGTTGTTTGTTAATTAAAACAGCAAAATTGTGCACACCTCTCTGTCAATGGATCTATGCCCATTGGAGGATTCATCTTTTCAGTTTAGGAAGCAGTTGACTTCATCTGTTGCCTACAATGATATATCATACCAGAAAATTGCAATACTCATTCCTATCTCTTTCTCATTGCACATGCAATGGGCTGTACCTGTGTAATAATTTTACAGTTGGACAGAATATGTAGGTTTTTCAGAGAAAGAGTCCATATTGTCAGATCTTAAATGAAAGATACACAGAATGTAAAGAATGTCTTCTTCCTCCCATTCTTCTCTGTCCTTCTACTGAGTACTTCTTCATATTTGTTCTTTACCATCTTACTTCTCTCAATAAACCAATAACTTAAGCCGGCAAGGGAATTAATTCTAAATTAAATATCTACTTTTACATGTAACTCTGTATTATTTAAACAAATATTGTTAAAGGTTTAAGAACTTAGATTTTTCAGACTACTTTTGAGTCTCACATATATAACATTAATTAAGTTCCATATGCTGTAGATTTCTTGCAGCCATATTTGATACTTCCATGAGACATCATTTCTAGTACCCTATTCTACCATACAATTTCAAGAAACATAGACATGCAGAAATATGTACCTGATTTATAGAGTAGCAAACAAGTACTATGTTCACCCTTCTATATTCTATTCTAATTAATCAAATCCAAACACATTGTATCAACCTTAATAAAAATAAAATTTGAGATATGAAAATAAAATAGTGCCTCAGAAGGAGCAGGAAGAGGAGGAGGAGGAGGCAACTGGTCCTTGAGATCCTTGTGGCTTGAACACTAATAATTGCATAGCTTACCCCTGCTTCAGCCTATCCCTGTTCAGTAATTAGGATTTCTGGGCTTTGTAAAGCCTAGGCTTCAGCCATACTACCCTAGATATGACTGAGTGTGTAATTTCTTTTACAAATTAATAGTTCATAGCCACAGATCTCTACAAAAAGTAGCCCTCTTGTCCAAATATTCATTCACTGGAAATATTATTCTTCAAGGGATTCCCGCACTGTCATTTTCAATAGGTCATCCAGAATCAGAACACACTGAGTTTTCCTTAGAGCTCTGTTGACTCCAGTAATACAGCAGCTTGATGTTTTTTGCTTGAAAGACTAAACAAATCACACTAGATTGAGTCAGGTCTTGTATGCCTTCTCTCTCTGGTCCCAAAGAACATTCCCTTCTGCTTATCTTTACTTGTTGTATAACAGGGTTTAAAGGTTTCAAAGAAGATCAGGGTCAGACTTTTGATGCATGTGCTATGAAACTGATCAGAGGTGGGCTTTACATAATTTAACAACTGGTTCGCCCCAGCACCGAAAATGTGAGTGTGTGTGTGTGTGTGCGTGCACGAGCGAAGCGAGCAGCATTCTGCGCATGCTCTTTGTTCGTGAGTGCGCTTGCATGCATTCGCGTGGCTTTCAAAATGCAGCTAAATAGGATGGAAAAGCACTGGACAGGTGGGCAGGCCCACCCGCAGGTCACAACTACCAGTTTGCCCGAATAGGTACGAACCGACTGAATCCCACCTCTGAAACTAGTTCCTTGTTGAAGAAGTAAAGCTGTCTGAGAAAAAAAGGCATGGAATCCTATCGCACAACCATTTTACCACACCTCTGCTGCATTATACACTCCTTATCATTGCATCAGACTGAGAGCAAACTAACAGTAGCATATTGTAAAACAGCATTTCTCAAACATTTTGGTCTCAGGATCCCTTTACGTTCTTAAAAACGATTGAAGCCTGCAAAAGTCTTGTTTTATGTGAGTTGTATCTATTTATATGTAGTCTATTAAAAATTTAAAATGAGAATTTTTAAAATATTTGTTTGACTTTGTTGACTCACTCACCCCTTTAGAGATATCAGAGACTCCCAGGGTTTTCAGACCATTGAGACTGCTACTGTAAACAGTAAAACACTGCAGATTTTGACTACCTTGGAAAAACAGCTTTCTATTTGTTCCCTTGCTTCAGATTAGAAATATATTATTCAGTGCATTTTCTGTACTTCTGAGTGATTTTCTCCCTGTCCCCATTGGGAAAAATCTGCTATGTCCCAAGTCCAAAAAGAAGTTCTAGAATAGAGTTGGGTTGCTTCCAAAAGTCATTGTTACCATAAACCCTGTATTAATATCATGGAGTTAGCTGATTCCATGGTAGGCTTCTTGCCAGTGAATAAAATTTCATTTTCTGTTGCAACTAATCTCATTTCATTTGTACATTCCAATACAGTATGGTATAGCTGTACAGGCACTAGAACAGCAAGATTTAGTCAACGGAAGACCCATTGGGCTTCAGAATAGGTGGGAGGAATGATCAAAATGGCTGCTCAGATGATTCTCTAGAAATCTCTCTGGCCAGTTTATGTTTTTGTAACTGGGCTATAATTTAAAGTGAGAAAATGGCATAGGTGGAATGAGCTATAGTATTTATGTTCTTCACATACAACTCTGTGGTTACTGTAATTTTAAAAAAAATAACAACTATGGTTAATATCTCAGCATTCCCAACCTATGTTCTCCAGGTATGCTAGGGATAAAATTTCTTAGAATTTCTTCTTATGCTGGCTAATAATTCCAATGATCAAAATAGTTTAGTCATTATTTATTAAACTACAGTGCAGTGGGTTTATAGAATTCATTAAACAGTAAATTATATTAAATAATTTATTAAATAATATATTAAATATATAATATATTAATTTATTAAATAATAATAAATATAGTAAATTATATTCAGTTCATATTGGAAATATTAAAATCAGTCATTCATGTTTGAATATGGTTTTCTGCAAATTGAGCTACGATTTCAAAATCACCCTAAATATAAATATGCTTCACCGTTAATTACAATAGCTCTCTCAATAAGATTTGGTAAATAAGACTGCAAATATCTGTGACAAAAATAATGTAATTAATAACCTGACATTATCATAATTGTTTTATATCACTCACTGAAATAAAGTCACTCTGTGAGTCAGAGTGGTCTCCAAGTTTGATATATAAATAAAATAAATAAATACATAAATAACTCTGTTTTTTTCATCAGTTCCAAACTTAATTTTCTCATCGCAGTTTGAAGCAGCTTAATCCATTTCCATTCCTGTCCTGTCATGCCAAAAATGCAGAGAGCATATTCTTTGTCTAGAGGATGGTGATATCTGGCATAATAACAAGGCACTAGAATTTACAGCCAGATGTTTGGAGTGGTTCTTCCTCTGACAGATGGGTTTCTACATAAGGAGAGCATGAAAAAAATTCCTAGATTTTTCTATCAATCAGACAGCTTCTTTGCAGTTAGATTTAAATGTCTGGCTGAATATGTTGTAAAAAATGATGTTATAGTCATCTAGTTTATGCACTGACAAAGTACATTTCATTTGCAAATTTAAAACTTCATTAATCATGGTCAGATAATGTATCTACATTTTGTCAGTAAAGGCTAGTAATTTTAAAGCTTTTAGAAATAAGAGTCATTTTTTAACTATCAAAGTTTTTCCCCCAAATTAAATAGTTGGAAAGATAATTCTTTTGAAGTTTCTTTATATAACTCTACTTCTCTCATAGTACTATTTTCAAGAGTTTCCCTTTCACTTCCATGCTTCGGTGCAATAAGGAATAAAGACTGTGTTTCTTTTAAAAATTCTTCCACAAAAAAAGTTGGAACAATACCAAAGGTTCTCTTCAGATCCTTCTCATCCTCCCAAACATTAAATTCTTTAAAATCTATCTTGGTATTCCATGGGAAATCTAAATTTAACTCTCCCTGTGAGGTTAAAAGAGTTATTTAATGTGAGGTGTGATAGGAGTTAATTGCAGTCCCAAAACTGGCTAGGATAAAGAAATCATAAAAGTAGAGAATTTAGTCTACAAAGTTTTTGTCCTGATGTCAGTGTGCCAATGATTTGCAATGTATGCTAGACTTCTTTTTCAACATTCTTTGCTAATCGCTACCATGTTTTCCTAGACCCACTAAAATATTGTTGAAGCAAAATCTGATGGAAAATCTCTCTTTAAATGCTGATTAGCTCAGTCAGTGTAAATTGGAAATGGGATCTTATGTTAAATGTTAAGAGCATGCATCCCTTATAGGCGATAAGGACAGCCTTGAATTTTTTTTTATTTCAGATTTCTATACCGCCCTTCTCCTTTCAGACTCTGGGTGGTGAACAGCCAAAGTAAAACTCTTTATACACAAAAGTTAAAATAGATTTAAAATAATTAAATAATTTGGCCCATAATTTAAAACATTTCAATTTAAAACCAATTTCAAATTTTAAAAACCCATCATAAAATCAGGACAGCCCGGCTAACTGAAAGAGGTAGGTTTTAAGGGTCCGACGAAAAATCCGGAGGTCTGGGATCACTCGTATCTCTGGGGGTAGATTGTTCCAGAGGGTAGGTGCCACCACAGAGAAGGCTCTCCCCCTGGGGGTCGCCAGCCGACATTGTCTGGCTGACGGCCCCCCTGAGGAGGCCCTCTGTGGGAGCGAACTGGCCGGTGGGAAGCAATTGGTGGCAGAAGACGGTCCTGTAAGTATTAAATTTAAATGACCTTCTCTTATTCACACATCTTCTCTAACATATGATTTGATTTGACAACTGAACAATGTTGATGTCTTATGACAGAAAACTATTCTCTTCAATTCGAGTTTGCAATTTTGAGAGTATTATGGAGAAAATGAATCCTACTTATTCCATTTGTTGGTAGTCAATATTTTATTCTCCACAGTGAAATAATTTCTCTTACCAAAAAGATTTCAATTGACAAATCAACAATCTGAACAGCCATATCAGTTTGATAAAAGAGTGGTTTTTCCCAATACAGAGCTCCTTCTGACAAGGGCCTTCATGCCATCCTGGGTTCCAGCAATGATGTTTTCACAATTAGAAAAATGTGGTTGAACCCAAAAGACTGGGGTTGGCTTTAAAAAAAAAAAAAGATGTCTTGTACATCTGAATGTAAAGATTGAGACAGAGAGATACGATTTGGTGGTGAACAGATTCTTCCACTTCAGTATTTCTTGAACCTTCCTTGCCTGAATTTGTTACATTACTGATTATTTATACTTATCAGTAGTTTACAATAGAAACAAACAAACAAAAGTGAAAACAACTATATTAAAATCAATGAATCCAAAAACACAATGAGAACCTTGTTTTAAAATGATGTCTGGTTTTGGAGGGAAATTATTCAGTGGCCTGCCCTTCTAGCATTCTGATTCCCCATGGCTGTTAAAATGGTGCAAAGATATTTTTGCTTTTTAAAATATTTTGGATTGCTATCCTATACATTTTATTTTTTAATCCACTATATCATCCAGATTTTGTTGGAATTATAGTCCTCAGAATTCCTAAATAAAGTGACTATCATAATATTCTATACATGCTTTCCTAGAGATAAGTCCCACTGAACTCCACAGGACTTTTAAACTGATATTTGAGGGAATGACATCAATCAATGAAAAAAATAAAATGTGACAGTGATTAGAAATTGCTTCTAAATTGTGGTTTTGGAATTCTGGGAACTGAAGTCCACACTTCTTAAAGTTGCCAAGTTTGAAAAAGATTGCTCTAAATCATTTCACACAACCCAGCACCCCAGTGTGTGAGGCAGCAGCTTCCGTATCCTACTACCAGCACATATGTGTGCCAGTGGGAATTCATCTGCACATACTTTTAGACCACTGATAATGAGAAGAACAGCCTTAACTTTCCTTGCAATGGTCCTGTAGCAAAAATGCTAGGATATAGGAGGACCACATCTGGTTCTTAGCCTCCACAGTTCAGGCTGTGTGCTCAGATTACAAAGTGCTCTACTGTTCATTTATGAAGTTATCTTTTGTGGCTGCTGTTTCAGCTGCTGTAGTGGAAAGGATCAGTTGGATACTGTGTGACTGAAGGACTGTGTGACTGTATTGGGCACATAATGCCTGGAGTTCAGCCAAAGTCTTATGGTTGGCTGCCACCTCAGCTTTGCTTCCTTGCAACTCTTAAAACATAGCAGAATTGTTCTAATCACTGGACTCGGCAATAGGGGCTTGTCCTTCTGATTAGGAAGGACAGAGACAGAGCTATTCTGCAAGTCCATGCCATTAAAACAGTTGCCTTTCTATTAAGACCTGAAGTTGTTCAAAGCAGAAGCAGTAACTTACGTTTCCTGAGAGGAGAAGATGGAGAGACCATTATCATCCTTACTGGAGCTAGATCATAACTCTTAGTAGCTATAACTAGCTGGTAAGGATTGCAGAGATTCAGGAAGCTCTAGAGACCTCTGAGTTCTGCATTTCACAAATATTTTCCAATTTTGGCACATATATAGATAACTCTCAGAATTTTCAACAAAGTTCATGCTTGTTGGGGAAAACAAGCATAAGCATCTGATGGCTGCTATATTAGAAAAACATAAGATTATTTCCAGTCAACGTTTTCTGTGTGCTTTATGGTGTAATTTTATTCCTAGCAACTCAAAAAAATTGTTAGGTCACTAGATTGTTTCCTCCGGAAAAGAGGCATAGGATTGCAGAATCAAAATTCTAACTTTTGAATAGAAGAATAAACCAAAACACTGAGTGCTTTTGTTCAAGATTTAAGTTATTCAGAGTTCCTGCCCCCTCTCCTCCCCCTTGCTCCTTTTCCTCATCTTCATTTGAAGATTTCTGGTGATAACAAATTTTTACAGGTGTATCCTCCTTGCACATGGCTGGTGTGTTTTTTTGTAAAAGATTTAGGTATCCAGAAAGCTGGATACCTAAATGAAAATTCTTATGATGACGTAGCACTTCATGGATGACTGGAGAGTTTATAAATTGCTATTCTTTAAGCACTGTGATTTTTGCTTTGTTTTGTGATTTATGATCCAAGTCTTATATATTCTATCCATTTTGGTTCTATTTTGTCTCAGTGAAGAACTTGGGGGTTGGGGGACACACTTCAAACCAGGGATTCAGAATCACTCTACCTTAAATACACTAGGCATGCATTACAGTTATGCTAGATACACTTTAATTTACTACACTTTTTTTCAGAAGTGGTTTGCCATTGCTTACTTCCTAGGGCTCAGAAAAAATTACTGGCCCAAGGAATTTCCAGAGGTCACAGAAAAGGGATCTGAGACTATACCTATGAGCTGCCCTCTCCTTTTCTAGCTCAAAGTAGGTTTATTTTTACCCTGTTTCCCCCAAAATAAGACATCTCCTGATAATAAGCCCAATTGGGCTTTTTGAGCGCATGGCAATAAGGCCAAGCTCTTATTTCAGGGTTCAAAAAAATATAAGACAGGGTCTTATTTTCAGGGAAACACGGTATACTACTAGGATAAAATAAACTTAGATATAATGTAGTATGATAAAAAAGATATGAAAGCATATCAGAAGTCTTTCCTAGATCCTTCAAACTCAATAATGAAAATGCTGGAATATTCCTCTTTTTGTCATTGCATAGAACACTGAACTCGATCCTTAATATTCTTCATAGGTTTAATAAGAGCTACATGTGTATATACATATATGCGTATACATACATTTTGTAAAAGAGGGACTGAATAATCACTTCAATCTCCATGCAGAGTAAGGCAGATGGGAAACAAAGCCTTGTGATATTAGTAATATTCTCATCATGCACTTGCGCTTTGGTGAAGCTGATAATAATAAATTAGAAAGAAAAACAGTCTTCATTTATTAGAAGGAAAATTCAGTGAGTAGAACATATAATCCTGACCTATCTAGTCCATTAGTTTGTTTATAATCAGCTGTACAAGGAAGCCCAGTAACCTCTCCACAGATAGCCTTCAGAGACAGTCACACTGCTCTCAAGACTAACAGCCATTGATCCCCAGGACTTCAATGATTTACTACAACCTAACATCTTACAGATGTTTTGGACTTGAACTTTCCAGTCCACCTAGCTTTATTGGGAATATCTAGAAATTCCCAGTAAGTATGAAACCATTAAAATGGTGACTCCTGGTAGTTAATGGAACTTTAAAATGGAACAAAGCCATTTGAACCAGCTTCAATGATGCCCATTCCATCACTTGTTGAGGTTAAGAGCATATTGCATGTTGGTTTATGCAGTACAACTTTTAGGTCTTTCTCCAGTTCTATTGTTTTGATTCTTCCAGCTATGATATTGAGGCAGTGGCACAGTTTCGCTGAATTTAAGTACCCACCCTGTCAAACATTTTTCTGAACTTTTTTTTGAAAGTTCAGAATCTTAGCCTACTGTGTTTCTTTCTGCCATTCTCAGTTCATAACTACTGTATATTTTGATATATGTCAGGGATAAGAAACATTTTTTTTAACCCCAAGTCACATTGACTCAGACACACTCTGCAGTTGTATGTGATAAAGCCAGCTCATATTCCCACAGTCACTATCATTCTCTCCCTGCCTCCCTCTCTATCATTTTTCCTCAAATATAAATACTGCCACCACATTTATTCTCCTGAAGAGTGAAAAACATACAGGCAAATTGTGGACCACAGAAATGTGGACCTTAGACTATGGTGGCAAAAGAGCAGAGGAGAAGAGAGTTGGTAAACTGGAATTAAAGGCTTAATAGGTTGCACACTTGGACTTGAGCTTTTTCTGTGTGGGTTAAAAAGAGAGAGAGATGAGGTAATGTGATACAAACACTGTATGTTCTAAGGTTTAACTTTCTGGGCTTTGTTTATGAATAATGTAATCTGAGCACCACTTTTCAGAAACACAGCAGGAGCTGAACGAAATTTTTTAGAAAATAGGAGTTAGTTAAACATTCTATCAGACTGGGGGAGGGAGGACACATTTTTTCAGGGTACTGTACAGGGGTCGGTTCTAAATTTTTTTACTACCGGTTCTGTGGGCATGGTTTATTTTGTGGCGTGGCTTATTTTGTGGGTGTGACTTGATGGTCATGTGACAATTATTTAGGATTTAGCAGAGGTACTGGTCTACCCAGTTGTACCAATCTACCCATTTATTTTTGCAGGCACTGGTCTACCCATTTATTTTTGCAGGCACTGATCTACTCATGTATTTTTGCAGGCACTGGTCTACTCATGTATTTTTGCAGGTATTGATCTACTCATGTATTTTTGCAGGTATTGATCTACTCATGTATTTTTGCAGGCACCGGTCTACTCATTGTTTTAACACTGATCAGCTGTAGGGCGGCCCTTTGAAGCCCCACGACAAGAGTTTAAACAGTTTTTTTCCCTCTAGCCATCAGCTGGGACTCAGGAGGCAGCAATAGATTGGTGTGGGGCCAAATAAAAGGTAAGAATAATATGGGGGGGGAGGCAGAACCGGTTCGGTGATGTCATATCATCACCGCTACCGGCTCGGTGGAACCGGGAGGAACCCACCACTGGTACCGTAGCATAAAAGAAGGTCTTATGGAAAGTGATTTGAAATGATAAAAATTCAGATCTTATTAGGAGCCTCCAGCAAACACTCAAATAAGTGATTTACAGTATTTATTAAGCTTAGGGGAAATACTTCTGTTCCCTTGTCTACCTTGTCTTGTTAGTTTTCCAGTCCACATATAATGAAGAGGACCAATGGACCTAAAAATACATAAAGGAAGCAGAGGTGCCTTTAATGGATTGGAATCAGCAACAATCCATTGTTCAAACATGAAACCATTCCTGTAGGTTAATATAGAGTGCTTTAGCTATAGCACCCTTCAGTTTACACCTCTGTAATCACATGATAGACTTGGCCAAAAAGATGTTGGCTTTACTCCAAGCAATACTTTAGACAGGCAGTCTAAAAGATAGATTATTTGGGTTAATAAAACTCATGTGCAAGCCTATAACTCACCAACAGAAATTAGCCTGCTTGGCTGAATTTTAATAAATATAAAGAACAGAACCTAACTCCAAGATTTTTAAGGTCCAGTATCTAAATAGTCATTCATACGTCCCTTTCTGAATACTACGTGATTTCCAACAAGCATCATTGTGACTGATTTAGAACTGACAGAAGCCACCTGAAGCCCCATGATTGCATCCAGAGCCTGAGCCCTCTGCTTTCTTTCTTCCATGTCTCTTCTGATGCTCTTTTGTTGCTGTTACTTCTTTTCTCGGCAATTGTCCCTCTTGGTTACAGGGTCCATGTGTTTTGTTCTGTGCTCACCTGATTAATACAGTCCAATACTAATCCATCCATGCATGCTACATCAAGGAGTTTAAATTGCTTGTCACAAGAGCCTGACATTGATTAGAGCTGAGAGGGAGTGACTGGTCCAAGGTCACCCAGCTGGTGTCTGTGCCTAAGGGAGAACTAGAATTCCTTCTGGTCTAGCATCTTACCTATTCTGCTATAATGCTCTCTCTCTGACTCTTGCTAAAAATTGCTATCGTGATTTCTTGACATTTGGATGCAGGAAACGGAAAAATGAAAGCATCAACAAAAAATAGGCTTAACATTGTTTAAAGGAAGAAAATATTTGAAGCAGCAAAACTTAGATCCTCTAAACCAGAGGTCCCCAACCTTTTCAGCTTTGCGGACCAGCGGGGGAGGGGAGAAGAGGAATCTGCAGGTGTGGTGGGCAAGCATGCGTGCAACTCCATTTGCACAAATGACAAGTGGAGATGCACACAACCAGTTGTAAAAGGTTCAAGGTTTACTTCTGCAGCCCAGTTCTAAAAGACTCAAGGCCTGATAGTGGGCTGTGGCCCAGAGGTTGGGGACCTCTGCTCTAAACAACAAAAATCTTGATCCTGTTTGATGCTTGACACTTTTTTGTCTCCCTCAATTTATTGTAGCTCTTAGCCTTATCCTCAGACTGTTAACAGTGGTTCCAAGCTATCAAAAGGTTGTCCACTGCTGGTTGGCTTCCAGCTATCAAAAGGTTGTCCACTTAATATTTAAAATAGTAAGGCAAAAAAAATTTTTTTAATGCTCCAACCTCAGCCTTTGTACTGTGTGCCTGTCTCTTCAAGACCATGTGTCTATCTGTCCAAGGCCTTTCAATTTTAATTTGTACACAACTAGACTTCTCTCCTATTATTAAATACCTTCTTAGGTGTTAACCATATTTTTATCATACCCAGAGAAAATCATTTATGAGTTGGTTCAAAAATGCTATCAGTCCACAGCCTTCCTTATTAACCTTCTCAATTTCCATTACACTTTTCAATGAAGTTCCTCCATAGTCTTGCCAAGCTGTATTTATCTGTCCCCATTTTGTTTTTCTCTCTCTTCCATCTGCCCATAAAGATATTGATAATGAAAAAGGACTAAAAGATTTTTACCTTGACTTTTTATCATTAATTGTTAAAATCTGAAAATACTTTATTGATGTAACAGTTGGCTTTGCACCATACACTGCATTTGTCTAAAACAGAGTTGAATCATCGATGGTTCTGTGTGTTGCATGGAACTTCCCCCTCCCTTGTGTAACCAGCTTATGTTAAGCCATACTATAGTATTTGCTTGGAAATACCATGGTTCAGATCACAGGACTGATGGTTTGTAAACTCAGTTTAGAGTCCTATTTTCCCCACAACAGGCCTGTGATGCTATGTGAAACCAACTGTAGATCTTTAGAATATCATTTGAGCCACTTCTTATCCAGGCTATCTACCCTTAGTAGGAATTTCCTAACATGATTGTTATGGTTAAGAAACCATATATATGAATCCCATAAATACCAAGAGGGCTGTTTTTAAAGAACTGCCATTTTAATTTTGCATGTTAATATCTTTAATCAAACTCTTTATGCGTAAGAAATATCTCATTTCCTTAAATAATGATTGTATGTGATGCTGAGGTTTGCTTTGGTTTTTTTAAAATCACTACTTACATTTTCTTTTGAAAGAAAGAATATAAATATTTTAATGATAAAGAAATAACCATATAGTTATTGATAGTTTAGAAATAGTATTTATAATACTAACCCCAAAATGGATGGTTTGTGGAATATGTTCTAAAATGAACTCATAAGACTGGGCCAACTGACTGATATGGGGAGCAGCCCAGTGAACACAAATCTAGATTTGAGTTATTATAGATAAGTGAATCCACTAAGAAACCCTCAAAATGGCTAAGACAACTGTAAAAAAAAAACCTGGTCCAAATCAAGCCATATGTATTCATTTTTTAAAATATGAGCAATGCTGAGACTAGAAGATAAGAGATTATAATAAGAACTGCCAGATTCAATACTAGCAATTTTATTTGCTTTAATTAACATTTTGGGAACCAGAAACCTTTGAAAGTCTAGTGCAAATCTCAGGGACTAGTCAATAGATCTCATTCTTGACCCAAATGAAACCCATATAATAATTTTATAATTTTATTGCCATTATACGTATACCCATTATACGTTTACACAGTATACCCATTCAATGAAATTCACTTAACACCCAAAGACCAGGTTCAACATGCATAACAATCCCCAAACACACTCCCACCCACCACAAATTCCCCACCCCTAAACCACCCAAACATCCAAACAACAGACCAAGTAATGCTGTCCAACAGCTCACTGATGGTGGCCCTTTAGTTCATTGTTGAGTGCAATTAGAACTCTGGGATAAAAACTATTCAGAAAACATGCGGTCCGAGTTTTAATTGTTCTGTATCTTCTACCGGAAGGCAACAGTCCAAAAAGATTGTAAGCAGGATGGGAAGAGTCTCTGAGAATGTTATGCAATATGTCATGTTGTATTATGGGGGAGGGGGTTGGGCAGGGGTAGTTTATCCCAGTAATCTCGAGGGACAACCATATAGATATCTTGTCCAACAGCAAAGTACAAAAGTTTCAGTTCTCTTTGTACCCCGTTTCTTCAAAATCCAACTTTAGAGTCCTGGGGAATACCATTGCTTTTACTAGTCTGAACTATCTTTAAAAAATAATAACACAATATTAAATAATAATAAACTGATTATAAACAAAGACATTACACAATCACCAAAATGATTCACTGGAATATGTAGAAAATTGTCTTGTACTGATAATGAAGAATAAGTAGGAACCTATAGTTGAAAAAAGTAGATGAAAATAAGCAGGTTAAAATATTGTGAATATAATCTATATTCATGAATATAGACTGATAAAGTCTTGGCTCATAATACACCAGATTTAATTAATTGAAAAGAATAAAGTGTAGATAATAGATGTGGCAACAGAACATAGAATCATACTGATGGAAGAGACCTTGGAGGTTTTCTAATCCAACATACTATAGATAGTAACAGAATAATAGTTGTGGAATAGAATATAAAGAATTGGAGAAGATCACAATGTACAAAGATCTCAAAACTGAAATCGAAACATTATGGCATAAACTAGCCATGATGGTCCCAGTGGTTATCAGCATACTGGGTGCCATACCCAAAAATCTTGGATGGTTCTTAGAAAGCCCATTGTAAATTGACAAAATTTCCACCTGTCACTTGCAAAATCACATATGTACTATGCTGATACATTACAACATCCTAGGTTCTTGGGAGGAACTTGATCCATATGAAGGCAACATCAACTAAAGAACTGACAGCTATGACTTTTCAATAGTAGTAGTAGTAGTAGTAGTAGTAGTAGTAGTAGTAGTAATGAAATATGAGCTTGCTTACATATCACGCTAGGCTAAAAACTAATCAACCATCATTTGTGTTTTGTGTAAATCGAGCTATAAATAATGTAACAAATTTTTAACTCTGTTATATTAACTCTGTTAAATTAAAACTAAATAAATGGTGGTCACATTTTCCATCCAGACCCCTTTGTGACTTTGTGTCCCCTTTGTGACCAGTGCCTTTGTGGTTGCTCAACCACAAATAGCATTCTCAACCTGCTCATACTTGTTTGAAGTAAGTGTTTAAACTACACAGGAACAATAAAGGAGGAGAATCTATGAAAGAAATGTTTCTGGGCTCTCCATCAGAGACTCTCCATTCTCTGTCATCTGACTCGTTGGTGGAATTGGCAGGAAGCTGAGTTACCTTCTTTACAAGATCAATTCAAAACTCTGCAAAGTGATTTTTTTTAAAGAACCCAGTACAGCTGCAAAGGCAAATGTCTACAACATGCCATTGATGATACACAATACATTTCTGGCTCTTTCCCCATTTTTTTGTAGGCATGCTTTGCATTCAAGCACAGCATTTAGAAGGATAGCTTCCTGCAGCTGCTGCAGTTTTGCTACCTTCTTCTCAGTATCATGAATTGCTCTGGCTCAGACACTTTTACTGTTGCCAGGAGTTTATTTGAGACTCTTGTCTGAAATCTCAGGGGCCAGAGGGAGCTACTGAACAGACGGAAGTTGCAGCCTTTTGAACAGCCTGGAAAGCATCCAATGTAAGTTCTTCAATGCCTTTCATGTAGAGACCGAGCTGTGATTTACAATATCAATGTTACATCCATACAAACAGTTCGACTGCTATAAGGTAGTAGGTGTCTGCAGGCACGGCAAGTCACTATTTCTATGTAATTAATTCCCGCCATCTGACTCTTACAGAACTTAAGACATGCTGGATATATATTTGAGATTTATTACTGGGGTCAGAATTCAGTTTTGATGATAGGGGAGTTTAAAGGGAGTTTTTAATTGTATCGATATTTTCTATTGTGAGATGTGAAATAACTAATAAAAGACCTATCCCACAGCATATTTCATCTCTTCTAGAAATTTAGGCTGGCTCTATTAATGTTCCTAAAAATACATACATTTTTTTATTCAAAGTTTCTGGATTTTAGCTCCAGAGACTATTCATCATTCAGTCATTGCTTAAATTTGCATATAATTTTTTTAGCTACTGTTGGAAATTAGCATACAAGAAAAAAAATGCCTTTCTCTGCTTTTTTCATAGAGAACATATGAACCTAGAATTCTGCAAGCAGGTATATGCATATATGGAGACTGAAATTCAGCCAGATTTATAGCAGGTACCTTGTATTTACAATTAAAATAACAACTCTTGAAGTAAACATCATCTATTACTCTCCTAGAACTTAGACTTGGGAATTGTCCAAACCATCCAGGTATCTGCTTTTTAAATTCAGGACTTTTTGACAACATATCGAGCTATTCATCTATCGTTTTGCAAAATTAGGGAAAGGTGCTTAAACTTCTTTTGGGACCCATCAACTTAAATTGAAGGGATTTGCAAGAACTCTAAACACAACTCTATGGAGATAGAAGAGCTGCAGCTGTGAATTTATAATTGTCATTATTTTAACTGGACAATTCCTTTATGAGGAGCTGAACTCTTTGTGTATATTTGTGTAAATTGAGTGATATGAAAATTTAGCACAGGGCCTGAAATGTTGATTTCAAAGCACATAATTTCCTGTAGTATAGATTTTAAAAGTGCATAGTACCATAAGTGCTACGGAGTACAATTTCAATGTGAATAAGCAGGGGAGACTGAGACAAGGGAGGGGTATGTGAGTGGGTTTCAGAGTGAGTGTCCTTTCTTCATTTTTCTGCTGATGTTTTATGTGCACAGACTTGGCAGAGTGGAACACACAGACACAGATACAGTATGGATGCACAATAATGTCGAGTTGTTCCAAGCACAACCAGTCTTGTTAGCTTCTGCAACCTTTAGGAACCAAATGTCAGACCCACATGAATCTATAGGAGACAACAGAAGTTGACTGCAAGGGATTGGGGCCCTAGAAATGTGAGTTTCTAGTTGAGAAATCAGTTTTTCATGCAACAATTTAAAATATAATGCAAGGAACAAATAATTTTAAAAGATTGATAACTCACAATTGGCTAGAAAAGCAACCTTTTCTACCATCATAAAGGAGATGGTACCAATTAATAGGTTCCAATTAAAAAAAGTAAATAGTAGAACTATAGAAAAACAAGCCAAGGTTACCTTGCTATTGAACTGAGTATGGTTCTCATTGATTTATGTAATGTTTTCTTAATAATCCAATAATTAATGTCTAAGGACTATTTGTTCACCTGTTTATTTGTGGACACTTTATTCATGTAGATATGTAGAGAAACACTGTGTTTTAGTGTTTTAACAGAATAACAGAATTGGAAGGGATCTTAGATCTTCTAGTCCAACCCCTGCTCAGGCAGGAAACCCTATCAGACAAATGCTTGCCCAATCTCTTCTTAAAATCCTCTGGTGATGTACCTTTCATGTGCCTCCCATGAGTGTCAATTCTTTTCTCTTTCTCTCTCTCTCTCTCATATAACCAACTACTAGGTCTCCTAGTGACAAGAAGACATAACATTGGAGTATAAAATTTTAACTTCATAAAAACTTGAAAGTATAACTTAAAACAACAATTAAATAAATCCAACAATTAAAACTCTTTAAAAGATTTGGTTTATGACTTCTGTTTTAAAAACCACGTAAGAAGTTAGGTTGCCAATCACAGAAGAAAGTGTTTTTATTTTTATTTTTAAAAAACTGAGGCAGCTGTAAAGGCACTAGAGTGCAAAGTCACTAAACCCATGACAACTGTAGCTGAATCCTCTCACATGAGTTCAGAGAATATGTGAGTTTGGGGGTTATATAGAAAGAGGGATTTTCAAATGAGCTGCATACAAGGGCTTCCAAAATCAAAAGCAGCACTTTCAGTTTTACCCACAAACAAATTTGCTGGTTTACTCCGGGAAACTAGAAAGAGTTTGGTATACAAAAGCAACCTCAGGCTGCACAGCTGCTTCTTCTGAAAGACATTAATGCTAACAGTAATTGTACTTGCCCAATAAAGGATCTGTGAAAATAAGATTAAAATTTCCTGCAAAACACAGCTGGATGTAGATGCTTCCCTCTGAGTGTGAAAAGAGAATTGAACATCTTTTATTCCAATGCTTTACAGTTTAATAAGTTTGCGTCAAGATCTCTTTTTAGTTTTGCAAAAGTTATCATCATGTGGGACACACATCTTCTACATCATAACTTCAATTAGTGCAAAAATGCTGCAACATGAGATTTTTTTTTTTAAATGACATTGACCAACTACAATTTTAAAAATAGAAATTACTCTATAGATCTTTTTGCTTACTATTTTGCTTGAGAGCTAGATAGTAATATCTTTTATTTTTATCAACTTCCATTCTCTGCTGTAATATGAAGTACTGAAGTGCCATCTACTGGCTTGTCGGAGAGAAATGTTCTTTACATCAAGGGAAAATCAATAAGGAAAGATGCATTGACCATTTTCTTGGTTATCTTACAGAATTTTCCCCACGTTTCTTCTTTATTTGCAGTAGTTTGTTATTGTTGAAAATTATGTTTTAAAAACAGAAAAATAGGGAGTGGGCGGGCTGAAAGCTGCAGTGGATGAGTTAAGGATGTACCCCGTTTTCCCCAAAAATAAAACATCTCCTGATAATAAGCCGAATCGGGCTTTTGAGCGCATGGCAATAAGGCCAAGCACTTATTTTAGGGTTCAAAAAAATATAAGACAGGGTCTTATTTTGGGGAAAACATGGTAAATTAAATGGATCTTATGCCATGCATGGTGGATCATGCTACATTCCCCCTAGCTTTTGGAGATAACTCAACCTATTTATATTAAATAGGTATCTCCTAGTTTAGGAGATACATTACAGTTTGGGTTTCTTGTCTTCAATTGGAAGAGAACTGACAACAATGTCTTGGATTGGCTGTTCCACAATGTGGCAGCACCACCGTTATGGGCATGTCCATGGAACATCTCTGCTTTATGAACTTGACTGGTGACCTGTAGCCTTCCAGGTACAAATTTAAGATACTGGTTAAAACATATAAAGTCATTCCTTCCATAAGTCCTAGTTGTTTGAGGGATGTCTGTCTTCCATAATTTCTGTTTGTCCTATACATCTGACAGAGCCAGCATGCTCCAGATGCAGTGACCAAGCAATATCAACTGATGTGACTTCTGTCATATTTGTCCTCTGGGATGGCCTCACCCTAAAATTAGTGAGACAAGCCATTAAGAACTGGTTTTTGTTCTTAAACCTTAGGTTATAGTGAATGGCAAGGACCTTTTGGGTTGTCTGATCTGCAAAATTAGGATTGGAGGTTTTGGAGAGAGGGGGAATATTACATTTTTTGTGTGTGGCCTGCATTGTTTCATATATTATACCTTTCACAGAGTTGCAACGGAGTTGGGTAGTCAATGCATTTAATAATCACAAATATTAATATGTATGTGCAAAAATTGTAGCTGTGGGGGGGGGGGCAAAGGAAACCATAAAAAGTAGTTTAGGGGCAAATTACCCACACTGAAGCAATTTTTTTTCCAGTAAAGTTTCTTTCATCTCTGTGTACTAGTCTGAGGGCTTTGCACTATCCCTGTTCTTTGGTCTTGACAAATTTAGTAGGAAGGGATATAGAATAGGAAATCTCAGTTGTATTAGGGTGTGATGACAATCAAGAGTCTTGTGGAATTCTCAAGAGTAACAAATATAATACTGCATAAGCTGTTGCTAAAATAAGTTGTTTTTCTTTAAAGAAATTCAAAGACCTAGTTTGGGTTAAATGTTTATCCCATTTGAAAAATACAAAGCATTCTTTTCCTGAAACAAACAGCAGTCACTTTCACTAAAATTGCCTTCACATGCCATCTGGTAGAGATAAATACCAATATAATGAATTTCAGTATGCTGCTCTATTGTTCACTGGGAAAGAAATATGCCTTTACACTAAACACATTAAGAACAGTTTTGCCTATTCTTCACTTCATTAATTAGTTAACCTTCTAAATCTATTGGTTCCACTTAATTCTAAGATGTGGAAGACACTGACAATAGTTACCAGTAGTTACTATAAACCCTAATTTGTTCTGAGATAAGCTCAAAATATTTTGGTTTAAATGGAAAAACATCATATGATTTCCATTCCGCCTTTCCAGTTAATGAAAATACTTTCTGCTGTGCAAAAGAATTGTTTCAAAGAAAAAAAGGAAAACTTCACTTCAACTGTCCAGGGAAATCCACTTCAGTTTAGGGTTAGATTAGGGAGTCTCCAAATTTAGGAGGCCTGTGAATCATTGACAAAAAATCCAGTGGCTGCCATAGGTTGGCAAAATCACAAAAACTAGGCAAAAAAAAAAAAATCCATCAAAACCAGTGAGACTAGAAGACAAGCATACTCATTTTAGCCCTATTTCCTGGCTCCAACAAAAATATCTACTTCACAGTAAAACATCTAATGCTTAGCTTCTAAAGTATTTTTAAAACAATGTTCTGAATAAGAGGAAAATACATACACAATTTCTTACATCACATACTGCCAACTATCTTTTAAAATTATCCTTAAGGAGCATACACATCTCTTTTTGTTTCTCTGGATCTTTCTAAAGTTATACTTACTCTACTCTGAGTCATGCACAAAGTGATTTTTTTGGGGGATAGGGTGGGAAGGAGTTTGACTTATCACACATTTTTCACAAACCAGCCACAATTTGAAACCAAGTGGTGTTAGCAGGTTGTGAAACAGCTTATTTAACATAAACTGAGAAATGTGTTATTTGAGGCTTGTTTTACAAGCTGCATGATGCTATTAAAGTATTCATTTGATTGTTTGCTTGCTGAGCCCTACATCTTGTTTTCCTCCCTTCACCCAAACTTACCCAGGAGTAGCTTTGTGAGGCAAGCAGGTAAGCAAGCCTGATGGCCTCAGAAGGGAGAGAGTGGCAGATGGATCCTGAAACTCTGTTGCTTTCAGCGGCAGTTAAAAGCAGTTCAGTCTTTAAAAAAATAACATAGATCTCCAAAGGTAACTTGGCCCTGTGAAGATATTGCAAGTGATGTATGTCCTGGGTGCCACAATAAAAATGAAAATAAATTACATCATTACTAGCTTTCATGAGATGTTGGCATTTTTTTTACTCATAATTACTAGGGAAACCATTTCATCTGACCTGGTAGCCTGGTAAAAGCTTGGACTTTAAAATTTTGTTGTTGTTGTTGAATGCCAAGGCCTTGATCATATCAAGAGAAGAGCTATTGTTGTGCTGACAGGCACTGTACTGCCAACCTTTGGCTGATGTGACAGACCACAAAAGCTTTCACTGCTGATGTAATGGTGAAGCTTGGGACACATTGATGAAATTTGCCTGTCAAATTAAGGCAGGTGGCTTCTTAGGAACCAAGCTTTCTGGATAACTTTTGTCTGCTACATCCAATTTCTCTGCCTAGTAAAGAGAGCCTACATCAGGGTTTCTGCAAGACGTTGCAATAGTATCCACAACTAGCTCTTTTTAATAAATGTTATGACTTCCTTGATTTCTCCTGGCATAGATATGTCCATTCTCAGTTTAGCAGAGGAAAGAGTGAAGCCTCACAATAGAGAATTAATGATAACATATCACATTTATTACCTATGTTTTTATCCATTAGTAGAAGGTGGCTTAGCTCTCACCTAGGTGATCAAACAGGAGATATCATTAGAAAAACTGAAATTTTACTGAATTTGCATGTTTAATATGATTACTAAAATTTCTGGTCAGCAACTAGAACCTACCTCTCTCCAACAATAAGAAATATTTCAATGAATTACCAGTATTTTTCAATATTACAATCAAAGTTTCCCTAATAGGGAAAAGCTTACTCTGTTTTTATATCCACTAGGTGGCACATGAATACTGTTTATTGGAATTTAAAGGACAACTCTCATGAAGGACACATATGAACCTGAATTGTAGGCAAAAATACAAGTCTGATGTTGTTAAATGTTCTTCCCATTCCCATTGCATTGTAGCTATCGTTCCAAACCACAGTTTTTCAAAAGATTTGTATTATAGGACCCAACATAAAAGCAAACTAGAGAACATATTATACTAGTTTCCAGAATTAAAACTTAAAAGGTACCTACATTCATAATCTACTGGTCCATCGTATCTATTTGAATCTATTATTACTTTTTAGTTACTGTGTTTAATACAATGGTGGGCATTCTTTAATGATTGTTTACTTATACAAACACTCTTAACTGCATTTTCAAACCACTTCTGCTTGCACCATGTGCAGTAAGAGACTTTCTGGTACAACCAAAGTGGGAATTACTAGTGTGTATTTACTATTACCAATATTTTTCACCTTTTCAATTAAAAACCGAGACTTGCAATCTAAAAGAGTAACACACAAACAAAGTGGAAATGTACTAAAATTTAATCAATCATAAAAGCTGTAATTTAATCTGTGACAGTAAAACACAAGAAGCAATATTAGAATTGGTTTAGTATATTATATATTTTAGCTTTCAAAGCCATAGAAATCAGTTATCCCAGTTTATTTTCCTATAAAAGACCCATTTGTTTCCAAAGCATAATGCACAATTTTAATTAGAATATAGGGCAGAATGAAAATAATGATAGTCCATAACTTTTTAAATATAAAATGAAGTCAATGACTTGGAAAGTTATCGCTGCAATGAATATGAACAGTAAAATTTGTATAATTGTATCTATCATGATAGATATCAAGTATTAATGACTGATCATTTTTAGTGCTTGATGGGCACAGGATTATGGGAAGAGGTCAATATGAAATTATAGTAGCAATATCTAACATTTGAAATGCATCCATGCTCTTGTATAATCATACAACTAGAGTCAATTATATTTATTATCACATTTGTTAATTGCTATTGCAAAAGAGAAGTACTATTGTCTTTAATTCCAAGAGATATACACAGAGCAATTTTATTTTCTTATTTTTTTCCTCAGGGACCTTTGTGCAAACCATTGTAAGATCTAATTTCTTCACATAATTTATAAAAACAGAAGCCTCTTCAGATATGATGTCAATTTGTGGTGTAGCTTTTTTGAATTTCTGGAATGCTGGCATTTTCCAAATTAGGCAACAGTTCTTCATTCCTGCGATCCTAGGTAAAGAAGTCAAAGGGAAACATTAACATCCAAGTCAAAATAAACTTTTTAGGAAAAAAGTATAATGTGAGCTACCAGGGTTTTATTTACTGTAGCAGCATAAAAGAACATTGAGTCCTCTACCAGTCATCTTCAATCAGCACCAGTGGCAGGGAATTCTGAGACTTGTTGTCCAATACATCTCGAGTCAATTAAACTGGGAAAGCTATCTTTTTTTTTTTTTTTTTACTTTCCAGATTACACCCCATGCTTCAGATTTCAGTATCAATACACTGGGAAACTTTTTCCCTAAAGAAGTTTCATTGGTATAGACTTAGCACTGATTAAAACAGTTCTAATTTTCTCATATTTATTGATGGATTAATCACTGTAAACTTGAGTACAAGCAAACATATACACAGAGGGATTCTCAGTTTCTTTCAACAGCTGTCAGTCCTAGGGGTGAGGGCCCTTCTGGAATGGTATGGGATAGGAGACAGCAGTTGAGAGATGGGTATGAAGAGGATGGGTATATGATTTCTGCACTGCTGCTTTGCCCTTGTGTTATTGATTGCATCTTTTGCCAATAATAATACATATTCATCATAAAACATTTTTCATCAGAAGGTTGGGATATAAATACTTCAATTCAATAAATCTGTTTTTTACTGAATCAACTAAAATGTTACAGGTATTTATGTAAGCTTTTGACTTCTCAAAATACCTCAATTCAAGACCCCATTTTCCTCTGAAAGCGCAAGAGTACCAAACAGAGCGGGAACTAGGACAATAGACAACCTTACTGTGCATGCCCCCATCCCCAAGTTTCAGTTCTTGCACTGGGCAGGAAAGATAAATCACATGAGTAGAAACACTTTTAGAGCTTGTATAATAATATTTAGTTTATTCAAGGAAAGATAAAATACAAAATACCAAAATATTGAAAAAGAAAAAAACATAACAAGAAATTAAAAAGAAAAGTGTCTTAGGTAAAGGTAAAGGTTCCCCCGCACGTGTATGCTAGTTGTTTCTGACTTTAGGGATGGTGCTCACCTCCGTTTCTAAGCCAAAGACCCAGCGTTGTCCGAAGACGTCTCCATGGTCATGTGGCTGGCATGACTAAATGCCGAAGGCGCACGGAGCGCAGTTACCTTCCCACCAAAGTGGTCCCTATTTTTCTACTTGCATTTTTATGTGCTTTCGAACTGTTAGGTTGGCAGAAGCTAGGATAACTAATGGGAGCTCACTCCGTTACGCTGTGCTAGGAATTCGAACTGCTGAACTGCTGACCTTCTGATCGACAAGCTCAGCATCTTAGCCACTGAGCCACCATGTCCCTTAAAAGTGCCTTAGAAAAAAATCTAACAATATACACATTACATCCTCACTAGCTGAATGCTGATTAATATAATATAACAATATTAATTCCTCTCCCTTACAAAACAGGCCAAAAGCATTTTAAACTACTCAACTACTAAATCTGTTTACAAATTGTTAGACTGCCATCTATATACTATATTAATCCTTTTAGAGTTTGTAGATTAAAGCTGCAATCAAGACTTCTAACAAATGTGTGAAGAGATGGGCAGAAAAGTGAGATAGAAATCTAATGACATATAAAACAAGGAATGGGGAGATTGTCCAGTCTGAAGGACTGAGTCAAAAGCTGGAAGCCCCTAGCAACAAGGGCGGGACTTGACAACTCTGACAGACTCAGTCCTTCAATCTGAACAGATAAGTACAACCCATGCCTGGCTTCTGTCTCCACCATTATGGAGAACATCCTAGGATATACTGTAATCACATAACACTTATCTATAATAGAAAGAAAAGCACTTGTGGCAGGATTCTGGCTAAAGAAGATTCAATATATAAAAGAAGAATAATTTATCAGAAGAAAACACTACACCAAATGTTGTGCATGTCATGTTTACAATGTGAAAGTGTTGCATCCAAGTCTTCTGAAACTAAAGGATGATCTTTTTGTGAAGTTCTGAATTAGAAAGAATGCTTGCCAAAACTTTACAGAAAACAGCTTTCAGTTCCACTGCAGTTTCTGTTCCACGGTCTGCAATTGCCCTTACATAACAGAGTAGCTTCAGGGTAAAGTCAGTAGAAACATGTCTCAAGAAAGAATAATTGGATTTGACTGTTCAGCCAAACTGACAGAGAACTTTGGTAATGAAAGTCTAACCCGTTTAGAAGTCCCCAAGTTTTGACAAGGCTAAAGCTGAAGGGAATGTGTTTCCTTACCTGGCTCAGAGCTGTTGCATGCTGTGAGTCTAAAGCAGCAGACATGACTTCTTTTTAGGCTTCTTCTTTTCCACTGGTGTTTTTCTATTTATCTGTCTGACAAGATCATAAAAGATCTACAAAAGAAGGACATAAAAAACCACCGAGAGCAATTAGAGAAGTGGGTCTTATAGAATGGAAACTTCTTACAAAAATTCATCTTTGTTCTGTTATCAAGTGAGAAAGAAGTGGAAAGAAATCTGATGTCAGAAAGAAGAATTTGTCACAAAAACAGAAGACAATTCAGTTAAAACAGAGATTTAGTTGATTTCCTACTGGGACTTTCCTAACCATGGAAACTATGCACATGCAAAACAAAATAAAAAGTGCTCTTTAAAATATTCCCATTACTTTAAATGAGTATTGCTTCAACGAAGACAGTATCATATCCTAGAAATCCTTATAAAAATAGTACCATTCTACTGGCTATTGTAAACATTATATGCTACTGTCCATATGTAAATTCTGTATACGTAAAACCACGATGCCATTAGAATTATTTGCCTCCCTTTCACTCTCTCTTTCTCTCTCTCTTATAAGAGTTAATTTTTGCAGGACATATGAACACTTTCTAAGAATAGTCAATCTAACAAAAGCTGTGCTAAGAAATCTTGAGAGAAGTCTAACAAATCATTAATGCCAAAGTGTTTCACTTGCAAAGCATTGCTCTCGGAGATAGATCATCTTGTATATGCAACTATAAACACCAATGTCACATTTTATTGGTATGGGTATAGTCTGGGGGATAAAGGCACCTTCCTCTCTCAGAGACTGCAGACACAGTTCTTGTAAAAGTCAGCTCTGTAGTAATGCAACCTTCAGGGAAACTTCATTTAAGGCAAAGTTGTCTGTGCTCTCTGAACTTGGTCGTTCGCTTATAGATGTTTCATTACCCAACTAGTAACATCATCAGTATAAGCAATCTAAGCTCAGAGAACACCAAGGATGCTATTGTTCAACCCTGAGTCATGTATATTCTCTTCAATTAAAATGTAATTTAACTCATTTTTTATTCCATCCCTGGACACTCTGAAGATTCCAACAAGCTTTAGTATTTTGTGAACTGCAAAATCCCGAAATTAGTGCCTTGATATTATCTTAAAAAGCCCTAAAGTATAACCAAGCGTTTTCTAAAAGCATGATAAAACCAGCATCTCTTTTACTCAATACAATAATATTCTATAAACAGTTATATGAGTTTCTGATGTCAGCCAAGCAAAACATATCAGCACTCTAATAAGGTCAACTTGACAGCTTCTTGCTAGATGTTCATTAAGCTTAGAGGTCAAAGATTGCAATGAACAGATTTGAGAAAAGATTTCGGCGGAATAGGCAGACAGCACCTACTATGTTTTCTGATAATGATGCCTCAAAGACGTTCCAACTTACTACTAATCATTTATTAAGACTATTCTAAATATTTGAACCAGACCTAAGGAAATGAATTAATACAAAGTAGCTACATCCTCTGAAAGTGGCTGTTTCAAGGATCCTCCTATTTTGTTTCCATGTCCTTCACCTTCACTCCTAAGTAGGGACAACCAGCGAAGATCCTTAAAGCAACTGCATCTTCTAGAGGATTTATTTAATTTATTAATAATACATTTATTTATTTAAATTATTATTTAATTATGTGAAGTCCCTGATTATTTTTGTTTTAATGTAATTGTTAGCATTATTGTTTTTATTAATAAATTATTTAATTTTTAAACATTCAGGGTTGAGTCATTCCACCAGTTCATTTTTATGGGAAAAAAAATCCACGTTCTACAAAAACGTAGAATCTGGTAACATGAACTTCAGAGTTCAAATGTTCCTTTGAAATCATCATTTGCTTCATGGTTTGTGAAAGCACAATCCATTTTCCTAGTAAATGAGAGTAAATGAGAGGGCAATCCTGATAGCCCTATATAATGTAGTATTTCCAAAGCCCTTCCCTCCAGAAGAAAAAAGAATAACCCTCCCCTAAGAATAAGGATTAATACGTTTTATTAAAAATAATAAACTTTTGTGAGCTGCAGCTCACTTCATCAAATACATAAAGTGGTTACACTGATGTACTGTAGGATTTAAAATGGGATTAGATGTGGGGCGGGAGAGATTAGTTATGCAGATTTAGTTTACATGTGAGACAGATTACAAACACTTTATCAATTAACAACTGCAATGTGTTAAAACCAGTTGGATTTGTTGAGACCTTTTAAGATTGTGTGAAATGTTTGATATATATGATTTCGGTAATCTATCATTTAATGGTACTATTAAAGTCTCACTTTTCCAAAATGAAATAATGTATCCTGGGAGACTGAAATGCCCTAGCAGACAGCATATTTAAGCCTTAACTTCATACTGTCAAATATGACATACAGATCCTTTAGATTTGTTAAAAAATATTGATTGCAACAACAAAAGCAAGAAAAATGAGTTCCTAGAAATGCTATCCAATGCTATGTTAGACTTTAAGTTTATAATTCACACTTAGAGCTGAAATTTCTTTAACTATTGTACTTGTGAAGGATGGGAACCAGAAGTCCAATTTTCCTTTCCTAAGGAAGGAAGGCTGACTTCTCTTTTATTCTACTGTTCAGAACTAGATTGGCAAAGTGTGCTTTCCATAGTGGCTCTTGTTTAAGAAAATCAAAGCAAGTATGACAATAGCTCTTTTGGATAAAACCCCGTTTTGATTCTGAAAAATGGAAATTACAAGAGGAAGTCACTTCTTGCTTCCAAAACATAAAATAATAATGCAATCTTTAGCAGTTCCATAGTCTTGGCAGAATCCAAAGAATATTAAAGGTCAGTACAGAAACTTGACTAGTCTTCTCAAAAAGAAAAATAAAACAGAGCAAGAGATGGGAAAGAGAACAGCAACAAGAAAAACAAGGGAGTACATATTTTCATCTTCAAAATAAATGCAGACAAGTATATTAAAAAGTTCATTCACTAGATGACAATGTCTATTTAATTTATTAGTGCATATACTGAGCTTAGTAACCAATAAGCAATTCATGTTCTCCTGGGATACCTTGTTAACTTTTGGAGTGCTTTTTGGAGATCCTAAAACTTGTATTTCTAGTCTTATCAAGACACATTACTACCAATCTTGCATAACATGATAGTTTCCAGTTGCACTGGATTATAACTTCATTATTACACCCAGCATGGCAATTTAGGAAAAGCTGCCCCGTATGTCTTATGATTCAGGCATTTATTTAATATCTTGCTGATCCTGTTGTGAACATGGCCCACTTACTTGAACAGGGCTGCACTCAACTTTAAGGACCAGGTTCACAACTTGTGAGTCCTCCTCGATGTGGCACTATTGCAGTGGTGGGATTCTGCCGGTTCTAGGGGGTTCGGTGTTTTTTTATAATTTTATTGGCCTCGCAGCTGCTGCGGGGCTTCAAAGAGCCACCCTACAGCTGATCAGTATTAAAAGAAAAGAAATGAGTAGACTGACGCCTGCAAATATAAATGGGTAGACCCAGTGGTGGGATTCTACTTTGGTAGAACCGGTTGTTAAGTAGTTAAGCCAGTGGTTGCCAAAGTGGGCGGTACCGCTCCCTGGGGACGGTAAACGGCAAGGGGGGCGGCAAGAGGGACGCTGGAGGCAAAGGGGGGTGACAGGGGGGCGACAGGGGGGCTAAGTGGCAAGGAGGGTGGCCCCCCCTTTGACCTGTGCCTCGCAACACTTACCTCCTTGCAAGCAAACAGCAAGAAAAATCAGCCTCTCTCAGTTTCAGCATAGGTTAATTAGCATGATTAGATCGGCCTCCGACTCTCAGCTGATTCGCTCTCAGCTGTTTTGCAGGCTCATTTGCAAGCTCTTGTTTTGCAAGCTCTTTGCTTGCTGCAAAGAGTGGTCGAGCAGATTTTTTTTTTCCCTAGCTAAAAGGAAAATGAAAGTAAAGCAGGCTCTGCTGCAACGTAACAAAATGAGGCAGGGAGAGAGATTTCTTTTTCTTTCTCCTCACCAAAACAGGTAGGTGCAAACAATGGGAAATTTAGGGCAAAAGAGGAGAGTTCAAGATTTTAAAAGACAAAAGAAAAAAAGCTCTATATAACTAGGGAATTGTAATAATTGAGATACTATTAATTGTATATTGTGTTGAAATCAGAAATGGTTAAGTTGTAGTTTGGAGGAATATATAGGGGAAATTATTTGGTTTATTATTATTGGTAAATATAATTAATTGATTTGTAAGAAATTGGATTGCATGAAAATAATTGGAATATTCATGTTCATATTGATTAATACACAAAAAAGATAGTTGTCACTATGATGAAGAGAAATAAGTGACATGGTTGTTAAGAATGCCGCAACGGGCATAAATGTGAAGATGGTCATAAGTGTGAGGACCGGTCAAAAGTACGAGGACCAGTCAGAAATGACTTTTTTCAGCCCTCTGAGTAGTCCCTATGCAGCTAGCCGCACCCACCCGGTCACATGACCAGCTAGCCACACCCACCCAGTCACATGACCAGCTAGCCACACCCACCCAGTCGCATGACCACCAAGCCACACCTCCAACTAAGCCACGCCCACAGAACCGGTTGTTAAAAAAATTGAATCCCACCACTGTACTATTGCTAGACAGTATATTTAGCTGAGTGAACCCAGGCTGTAGTAATCTCAAAGTTGGATTACTACAAATTTCCTCTTGTAGTATGGCTATTAATGATGGATGAGAACCCACCGTTGGACCAGAATGCAACAGCATGAGTGACAACCAAGGGTGTGCCATATATCTTAAAACTATTTTTAAAATGTTAAAACTATGCTCATGGATGTCCATGAGATGTGTGTAGGCATGCTAAATTATTATTTTGCTATCCAGAGCCAGTGGAGTTGGGTGGCATTATAAACTCGTTACCTAATTTTTTTTTACACACAGGTCTATTTATATTAATTTGTTCATTTACAATCCAAATCAAAGAATGTAAAAAATACAGCATATCATTATATACATATGTAATGATACATGCATATATGAAAGGAAGAAAATTAACCATTCACTGAAGGCACCAAACAGTTTCTATCAGTACTGTAAAGCTATAAATAAATAATAAAAAAAACAATGCTACTGCCTTCAAAATACCTGAGTATTCATCATTTAATAAGAATACCTCCATCTGCTCATCAGGAGATAAAGGTATTTCTCTTCAGACATTTGTTTTGTCTTCTTAATGAAATAATAGAATTTATTATCACTTATACATTAGAGAAGAAAACATTAACAGACAGCAATGTAGGCTTATATGCTTTGATGGGGCAATTTTCACTGTTAATTAATTTAATTTTTGGAACAAAAGTATCAATGGTGATTATCTGAAAAGCTTCCTTTAGACTGGCACATTAAAGGGAACATTTCTGAGAGATTCTACTGGCAAAAATGCAACAGAACTATACAAATAGAAAATATATTCATGTTTACAAGCCAGGTAATACAATGCCTTCTGAAAAATCAACCAATATTACCTCATTAACATTGATTTTAGACTTTGCAGATGACTCTAGAAAGGCACAGTTACACCACTGTCTTGCTAAATTCTGTCCCTGTTCTTTGCCAACTACTCGTTCATCTTCCAGATCACATTTATTGCCAACCAGAATCATGGGTACCTGTACAAAGAGAAAAGAAATGTATATGTAACTGACAATAAAATAAATGCTTAAGTTCCTTACTTTGGGCTGGCCTGAAAAAAATTGCTGGCTAGTCTCCTGTCATGAGAAAGTAAGCATATCAATGAACTTACCAAACGTTCTTGCCTTTTATTTAATAATTGTTAAAACAATTCATAATTATCAGGGCAATGTAATCAGGATAATATCAAAAGATAAAAAAGTTTTGTTTGCTTACTTCCTTGCTGGTGTTTAATGCACAATCCCATCTTTAGTTCTCTAGATCTACTTCATTTAATTTCTAAGGAATACAGGGGGTTTTGTGTTTGTTCAGCTACACATTATTAGTACTATTATAAGCTTTCCTCCCACCACCCCAAGTTGGGTAAAGGTGAAAAATTCAATTAAAACAAAAAAGATAGGTAGACAGATAGATAGATAAGACCTTCAGTTTTAATCTTCATTGAATTGAGATATAACACCCCAAAGGAGTTTGTGAAGTCTGGTAGCACACTAATTGAGGTGCTGAACTTGTGACAAGGGATATTCTAGTTCCCTCTGAACCCATCAAATGATTGGGGCTAATCATGCTCTCTCAGTCAAGTTTACCTCACAGAATTGCTGTTGTGGGCATAAAATTAAAAGACTGCCCCATACACTGCTTTGAGCTCCCAGGGGAAAAATTAGGTAGATATTAATACACCTCTCTTTCCCCAAAAATGATTGTATGATGGGTGGACATCTCTAGCTATTTGTTTTGCAATTCTATAATAGAATCACCATTATTGACAAGTTATGTTTGCAGAAATAAAATGAGGAACAGAATGCATTAAAATGCATTACTATTAATTCTTTCTATCAACAGAGATCTTTTGTTCCTCTATTTGACCACTTGCCGAGTGAAGATTAAAAGGAAAATCTTACACAAGCAAATAATGTATTTTAAAAGAAAGCATTTTTAAAATCAAGCTATTTTGGAGGCTTCAAAATTCAAAACTCAGTTCTGAAAATATTAATTACAGTAGACAATCTACAAATGTCCATTAGTTTAAAAAAGTAAAACAAATATTGCTTCCCCCTTCCTCCAAAATATCTCACAGAAACACAATACAGTACACAATAGACTAAATTTGCAAGAACATTATGAATATCTGAGTCTGTCAGAGTCTGCAGTCCGGCCCTCGAGTCTTGATGTTCTGATTTTACATTCTATTTCAAATTGAATTGAATTGAATTGAAAATTGAATTATATTTTGTTTTAATTAGATTACATTTGCATTCTCTGCAGTGCAATCCAAACATCAAAAGGAGATGTATAAATCCCAATGAGTTCATGAAAAGAGGATAATCTTTGACACCAGTTTTGAACTTCAACCCCCAGTTTCATATACCATTCATATATTTGAACAGTAGACATTGAGATTCCCTTGATAAAGACCCTGCCAAATTATGGATGTTTGAGGTGGGAAGGAGGAAATTACAAAGGATTACTTTCCTCCACATTAGTTCCTACAGTTTGATGAGAATGCAATCTATAAAACGTACAATACCCTAAACTTTTATTTACTCTAGAAAAGGATGGCACTTCATAAGAAACTGAGAGCTGATGTAAAAAGCTAAAGGATTTTACAAAATAAATTATCTCTAAGGTTTGGCATGAGCACGGACAATTTAAAGCTCATGAACAAAAATGTAAATAACAATGAATTTTGTACTTGCTAGCAATTTTGTACTTGACATCTAAAGGAGTTGTTTTCTCCACTATATTCAGAAGCAAATACAAAAATTACTGTCACTAAATTTTTTGCCGAGAGCCAAGATATAGTAGAGGCTGGCCTGACTATTACAATTAAAACCTGACCCACAGAATGAGAGAGTGGAAAGAAAAGAGATTACTCTATAAATATTGGTCCTAACAGCATTTTTAAGCCTGGCTAAACTGGACAGGATATGGGAAAATCCATGTTTATCTATGGAGAATGATAATGGACTTTCCAACTCTGGGTGACTATCAGATATAGAGATAATTTCCACACATTGGCAAAATTTGTTTTTTGTAGGAGACAGATAAGTAAGTGATGAACATGAATAGGACCTGCCTCTCAGCAAGCTTTTTATGCTTTGTGAAAATCCGTCATTTTAGCTTGCATACCTGTGCTTCAAATTACAACCTAATAATGAATATTGAACAGGTTCTGAATTTAAGTAAAGTATGAACATTGTGGTGCTACGTATTCTCAATTACTCCACACTGATAGTATCTAACTTACTTCAAGCTGACTATTAACTTATTGTTTTGAAAATGTAATATTCCAAATAGAAGAGAAAGCATTTTGATTAAAAGAAGTTATACTATATTTTAAAGTCATTCATGTTCCTTGGCAATGTCATTCACAACAGTACAAATGAGAACATTTTAGCATATTAAAGCCTGAAAAGTAATGTGTTAGTAAAAACGAAAAATCAGAAACAAGCAGAATTATGGAACTAGTCTTCAATCTAATTCATTTGATGTATCATCTGATAAAAGTCTTACTTCATGGGTGAAAACAACTTCAGAAGCTATAAGACTTTGACTTAAATGCTTAGAAAAGAATTGGGTTTCAAAGGCTCTGTAAGAAAAATAATCCCTATTTTAAGGAAAATTAGTTTTACAAGTATCTACTTAAGCCAGAATGGGTAGCAAAAGCTTATAGAAAAGAAAATGAAACAATGATTGGTATAACATTAGAAAAGCAGAAATACAGAACTAAAATCCCTCTACTCATGTATTTTAGTAGGTTATTCTTCAACAATAACAATTTAAATACAGTATTTTCTGATTTCAAAATAAAGCCATCTTCAGCCTTATCACATCTAATTTGTTAGACAGAGACTGGGATATGTTATCCAGTTCCACTTGTCCATTTTAATTTCCCTACTCTGACGGAGAAGAATTGAAGGGAAACTTCATTCATTCATTCATTTTATTCATCTCTGTAGCAGGGAAGTTTATAACTATATTCATAAAAACAAAATTATGATTCCATTTCAAGCAAAGGAAAGTTAGATCCCAATTTCTCATTTGTGGTTCAACTCTAGAATGCCTGGGAAAGACCAGATTAGATCAATATTATCCCATTAATAGTAAAATGTACTGCCAAAATAATGGATATTTTGTGTAATTGATATTTCTAGGATAAAATATTGAATTCTTGATATTTTTCGTATTAAAAATTATTTCCATTTCCAATGGAACTATGTAGTCTTCAGTTTCAGCTGCAGTCTTAGTTATTCCAATTTTGGGGAAAGGGAAAAATACGTAGTATTCTAGCTTTAGGCATTTTAAAAGCCTAAATAATAGGCTTTAAAATTTAGGCATTTTAAAAGCCTAAATAATAAAGCCTAATAGAAGCAGAACACTGAAAAAAGTAAGCATTTAATCTAATCTAGAAGGGCTGTTCATAATGGAATGCTATTACCAATTCATAATATACCTTATTTTTCAGACTATAAAACGCTCTGGACTATAAGACGCACCTAGCTTTTGGGGAGGAAAACAAGAAAAAAAAAATCTGCTGCTGCCTCCCAGCATCCATCCGGTATTCATCTGGTCCATTTGCTGTAGCCTATTAGCTGCGGCCCATTCACCACCACCGCAGCCCATTTGCCACCGCCACAGCCTGTTTGCCACAGTCCATTTGCCGCCACAGCCCATCCGCCAATTTGCCACTGCAGCCTGTTCGCCACTGCGGCCCCTTCGCTGTTGTGGTCCATTCTAGAACAGCTGATCGGCACCGCACCACAGCACAGCAATATTCTCCCCCACAGCAATATTCACTGTATAAGCCACACAGACATTTCCACCCACTATTTGGGGGTTGTGCGTCTTATAGTCTGAAAAATATGGTAACTTGCAATAGTTAGAATGCCAAATAACTGAGTGTGAATTCCAAACCATATTAACTTGGATTATACAATGAACAGTAATGACTGTAATACAATACCTGTTCCACAGCTGTGTGCTGGAGAAGTGTACAGTACAATATAGTCACATATACACCTTCTTATTATCATTGCTTTTTTTCACTTGTTATCCCATTTAGTAGATAAAATACTAAATAGCAATTCAGCTCCCAGAGAAAGGCAGAGAGATGCTCATACTATAAACAAATATAGTAATGTTTTTCCCCTGTCTATAGTAAGAATTGGCAATGTGTTAATGCTTCTACCAAGGCTTAATGCAATAAGTAAGTAGTTACCATAAAGAGAAAAAAAAGCAACATGATCAGTCATTTTGGTTGGAAAATGAGTTAAATAAGATATTTATATTCACACACACACAAACACTCACACAAAAACTCACATCACTAGACTATGGATGGAACAGTAGCAAATGTTTTCAAATGTGACTGAAAACAGCTCAAATACTGAAGTATCCTGGGCCAAACTAAGTAATAGAAACATTACTTCTGAACATAAAATTTTGTACAACCACTCTAAGCACAAATGTTAAACATGACTTTTCTCCAACTTTCTTTCCCCACGATGCAAAAGACTGGATGCTTTTTTGTCAGAATCACAACTTCCATCATAAAACAATGGTTACTCTTGAGGAAATAAGGATAGACTTAGGTCAATAAAAAAACCTGCAGTAAACAAATACATTGTTTTTTGAGATTCTTTATAACACAATGTTCACTCCAGATGGAATCTGCCTGTCTTGTGAACTCAGGGAGAGAAGGTATATCATAAGTCCAGTGCAGGGATGAAATGCTCCAGGTTCGGACCGGATCGCCCGATGTGGTAGCGATGGCGGCGGGTGGTTCGGAGAACCGGTAGCAAAAATCTCTGTGCCCCCCCCCCATGCCCAGCTGAGCCGCGCGGTCATCAGAGGTTGGGATTTTTGTTTACTTTTAAAAGCATTTTTTCCACAACCTCTTCGGCCGAAAAAATCCTTTTAAAAGTAAAAAAAAAAAAAAGACTCTGATGATCACACGGTTCAGCTGCGATCGTCAGAGGCTTTTAAAAGCATTTTTTTTCTGCAACCTCTTCAGCCAAAGAGGTTGTAGAAAAAAAATGCATTTAAAAGCCTCTGATGGGCTTCCGGTTTGGCTTCCGTCGCCGCCAGACGGTCTTTCGGGACCGCCAGCCTCGTTGCCTGTAAAGAGCCGTCTCTACAGCTGAGAGACTGCTCGAAAAACTCCGTCTCCTTGAGGAGACGTGAGATAGAGCCGGCGAGGACAGGTAGAGCCCTCTGCAAACTCCCCAGAGTTTTTTATTACTCTTGGGGAGGAAGCAGAATGTGGCTCCCTATTCAGCTCGCCGTTGCTCCGGGCTTCGGGGGAACTCTGCTTTTTGCAGAGCCAGGCGACGGGACCAATCCAATTAATGAAAATTAACAGATTGTCTAAACAAACAGGATGAAATCCGGATTTGGGACCCTAAATCGCAAGTATTTTTAACAATTCTATAAGTGATTTTAAAAGCGAAGAAAAAAAGTTTAAAATGGCGACTGGCTGAGGCTTGAGAAGAAGAAAGCTGAAAGCGAAAGTCCTTCTGCCTGAATAGTTTAATACGTTACAAAGTATCTGAAATAACAGCGCTGGCTAGTATTGAAGAGAAAAATTTCTACTTTATGTTTCTTCCTTCTTAGAGACTTGATATTGATACCATTTGGAGAGAAGTCTTTTTCTTTAAAAAGAGTTTGTCTGTGTGGCAGGATGGTGTTAAAACTGACAAAGCCAGACAAACAAGTAGCGGGGGGGGGGGGGGCTCCCCCATTTACAAATCATATGAACAAGTTTTGAGCTTGCAGATTCAGAAGAATGGTTTTAAAGACCTAAAGGAATTTGTTTTGGAAGAGATGGCAAGACATGATGAGATTGTGAACCAGAATCTTGAAAAATTCAGGCAGGAAATTAAAGAGTTGGTACAACGAAAATATGCCAACCTGAAACAACAGATTGTAACAGCTTTGAAAACTTTTTCAGAAATAGTTGTAAAGATGGATAATGATACCAACTTAGAATTAGAGTCTAAAATGAAGGAAGCTGATAATAAGTTTTATAATTTGGACAATAAAATACAAAGAATTGAAAATGATTTGATAAATATTCAAGACAATAGCTCAGAAGTAAAGTCTAAAATAAAGGAAGCTGACCACAAGATTTACAATGCAGACAATATAAAACAAAGGATTGAAAAAGAAATCATAATGATGCAATACAGGTCCATGGAATTTGCAGTCAGAATGAGGGGAATACAGGAAAATAACAGAGATGACTTGAGAAAGATGTCTGCTGAAGTTCTGGCTGGGATTTTAAAGGTTAGTCCTGAAGAGGTATCCTGTAGGATTGATAAGGTCTACAGAGTGAATTCTTTTTTTTTTTTTTAATTTTTTATTATATTTTTAAGAGTGAATTCTTGGGTTGCAAAGCAAAGACAATTGCCTAGAGATGTGGTGATTTACTTTACTGATAAGAGTAATAAGAAATGATATTGTGCAAAAGTCTTTTAACTCCACTCTGGAAAGGAACGGAAGGAAGATTTGGATATATAAAGAGCTGCCGTCCAAGATGTTAAAAGATAGAAAGGACTTTGGATTTTTGGTGACTGAGCTAAAGAAACAAAACATCCCATTTAGGTGGGATGCTCCAGTTGGTATAATATTGAGATATCAAGGAGAAAGATATCAACTAAATACTGTTGAAAAAGCGGAAGAATTTTACTACAAGGTTTTTAAAATGGATCCAACATCTCCATGTATGCCATCAGTGTTAGGAATACAGGAGGGGAATAAAGAAAAGCAAAATGAACAAGAGATTGAAACTCAGGCTAAGCAGATGGAGATGGAGGTAATGGAAAAACAACAAGTTGCAGAGGCCCTTTTGGATGAGCCGCTTTTGGATTCTCCTTCAGAGGTTATAGCTGGATTACCTATAAATACAAGAGAGGCGGCTTTGGATTTTTAATGTGATGTCTTATCAAGTTATAGACCAGCATGGAAATCAATCAGCTGATATGCAAGTTCTAGAAAGGCAACTAGGATGGAGATCTAAACCACAAAAAGCCAAGAAAAGAAGAAGCAGGTCCTACAAAACTAAAAAATTTTAAACTAAACAACAGTCTAATGCCAGTTACTTAAGAGGCTACTAAATATAATAAGCGGGATTTATAGAAGGCTGATACATGAAAATATAACTGAGGCAAATTATTGACTTATACTATTTTGAGAAGAATAACAGATCTCTGCAATGCTGGTGCTTTTGGGATGTGGAAGATGGCCTCTGATTGAGTGGATTGGAATTTTCTATTTTGGACTCTTTGAAAAATGGATTACGTATATGTTGAGTTATGTGGCAAGAGATCTATGGGATTGGGGCATGCAGAAGATCTGGTTGTTACCCCAATGTGGTGGTTGGAATGAACAATCTAGATAAAAGACACTACAGAAGATACTACATGGAATATAAATATAAAGTCACTCGGGTGGTTTTTTATATATGAAAATACTTATTATTGATGGGGGCAGATGGTAATTGAAGATACTGAATATACTGTTGGAAGCTGAACCTGATATTACCCTAATATGGGTGATAGAATTAATAATCCAGTTGAAAGACATTACAGAAGATATTATATGGATTACAAATTTAAAGTCATCTGAGGATTTTATTTATATATGGAAGTATCTTTTAGTGGTGTGGTGTGGGCAGAAGAACAAAGATATTAAAAATATTATGTATGTTAGACCTGTAGGAAAATGGGTGGAGATGGGTTATTGATTGTTTAGTTTAGGAAAAGGGATGTTATGTTTAGATATAAATATATGCAAAAGATTTGAATTAAGAGATATATGTTTGGGGGTGGAGGAAATGGGTAGATTATGAATTGAATAAATGCCAAATTAGGATTTATTATATAGTTTTATAGCTGAAGGTTGCTTTGAAATGTATAGTATAGTATAGGGGGGCTATAATAATAATGTTAGAAAGAAATGGTTAGCATGTGGGGGGTGGTGTAAAAGGATGGTAAAGTATTATATAATTTGATGTTAATTTGGATTTTATTTTGGAGAAGCCATGGGGGGAGGGGAGGGGGAGGGGGGGGTTAGGGTGGAGGGGGGAAAAATGGGGAAAAATCTGTATTTGAAAAACTTTTTCAATAAAAAAAAAAGCCTCTGACAATCCCAGCTGAGCTGCCTGATCATCAGAGGCTTCTAAAAGCATTTTTTTTTCTACAACCTCTTAAGGTTGTAGAAAAAATGCTTTTAAAAGTAAAAAAAAAAAAAAGTTGGCCACGCCCACCCAGTCACATTACCCCTACCACTACCAAGCCACGCCCACAGAACCAGTAGTAACAAATTTTAGATTTTACCCCTGGTCCAGTCACAGAAAAAATGTCATCATTAAGGACTCTACTGCTGTGCCTTCTCAGGGCCAATCCTATGTCTTTGGAACAGCCTTCCCTATCTTGCTAAGAGACTGACTAAGTTTCTGAAAACTAGTTTTTTGAGACAGGTGGAAGGTGAAACAATATCCAGAAGATAAGTGTTCTAAGAGGATGGAATTAGAGTAGTTTTGTTCTGTTGGCTGTTGTGGGCAGAGGGGTGGTGAACCAGGGGTGAAATCCAGCAGGTTCTGAGAGGTTCTGGAGAACCGGTAGCAGAAATTTTAAACAGTTTGGAGAACTGGTAGCAGAAATTTTGAGTAGTTCGGAGAACCAGCAAATACCACCTCTGGCTGGCCCCAGAGTGGGGTGGAAATGGAGATTTTGCAATATCCTTCCCCCAGGAGTGGGGAGGGAATGAGGATTTTTGCAGTATCCTTCCCCTGGAGTGGGAATGGAAATTTTGCAGTATCCTTCCCCTACCACGCCCACCAAGCCACGCCCACAGAACAGGTAGTAAAAAAAATTGGATTTCACCACTGTGGTGAACTATTGATTGTAATCCTACAATTAAACACAGAACTGTAAACTGCTCAGATTCTTCTGCCTAGAGTAGCATAAAATAAACAAATAAATAAAAGATATAGTACTAAGCAGTTTTATGAAATATATTTGGTCAATGCTGTTTTCTGAAGCCTGACATAATGCATGTATGTCTCTTTGATAAGCACTTAACAAGTTCAGAATCCTTGGTAATTATTATTAATAATGAAAATGTACACCAATATTTTTATTTAAGTAGCAGTTTAAGAGATAATGCAGAAAAACATATATAGGAAAAAGCACAACTTGGATTCAGCAATATATTTAGGAAACAGCACAAATTCTGTAGTGGAAAAAATATAAATGGAATGTGAGGGGGGGACTGAAAATTTATATTCTATAGTTCAGTGACTGCTGCATCCAAGACTCAATGTCCCTTAAATAGATGGTTGGGACCACAACTTCTAATTTTCTTCCTTGTATTTCTTATTGCCCCACTGTTAGGGGAGGTAAATTAGTTTCAGGCCTGGAGAGGTGACAGAGGAACAGAATGCCTTAGAATCCTACAACATATCTAAAACACTGAGACTTTGGTTCCATCCAGCTGAACTTTCTACTACTGCAAAGGGGATCATTCTGTCAAGAGGTATCCTATCTTGTTGGCAGTAAGAGAACAGAAATTCCCAGTAACAGAACAGAAATTATGCTGCATCCAAAGCCAGCTTAACCCAAAGTATTGCCAAAAGTCATAGGACTGCTTCCTAAATTGGTTATAAAGCAAATTCTGCAAAATGGCCAGACAAACTGACAACTTCATATATTACATGCATCAAGTATGTGAAGGAAATTCATTTAGAAAGGATTAGACAATTCTTTTGAGAATGAATTAAAACTGCCAGAATCAGATGGAATTACATCCCAGAGTTCTGAAAGAGCTGGCAGACGTGATCTCGGAACCACTGAACATAATCTTTCAAAACCCCTGGCGCACTGGTGAAATACCAGAGGACTGGAAAAGAGCTGATATAGTTCCAGTCTTCAAAAAGGGGGAAAATGCATTCTGGAAACTCAATGTGTAGTCCTCAATGTAACTACATCTACATGGAGGGAATCATGTAGTGGAATACCCCAAGCTTAATCCCAGTACTCTTCAACATCTTCATAAATGATTTAGATGAGGGGCTAGATAGAGAACCCATCAAATTTGCAGATAAAACCAAGCTGGGGGGAATAGTCAATACTTTAGAAGATAGGCTCAAGATACAGAAGGATCTTGATAAACTTGAACACTGGGCCCTATCTAACAAAATGCAATTTGGTGCTGAGAAAAGGTCTTAGACTTAGGCATGAAAACCCAAATACAGAGGTATAAAATAGGTAGTAGCTCAACACTAGTGACTATAACAGGGATCTAGGTGTCCTAATGAACAATGACTTAAGTATGAGCCAGCAGTGTGCTGCAACTGCCAAAAAAACCCAAACCAGTGCAATTCTAGGCTGCATCAACAGAGGGATAGTTTCAAGAGCACATGAAGTGATAGTAACACTTTATACTGCACTGTTAACACCACACTACATTGGAATACTGCATCAGTTCTGGTCCCATGATACAAAAAAGATGCTAAAGCTATAGAAAGAGTGCAGAAAAGATCAATGAAGATGCTAAGGGGTCTGGAGGCTAAACCATATGAACGGTTGTGGGAACTAGGTATATCTAGTCTAACAAAGAGAAAAACTAAGAGTGATATGATTACAGTCTTCCCATGTTCGACGGGCTATTTCTGAGAAGAGAATCTATTCTCCAAAGCACCTGAGGGCAGGACAAGAAATAATGGGTGGAAGATTATCACAAACACATCAAACCTACGATTAAGGAGAAATTCCCTGACAGTGAGAACAATTAACCAGTGGAATGCCTTGCCTCCAAAAGTTGTGGGTCCTCCAACACTAGAAGTTTTTAAGAAGAGATTGGATTACTGCTTGTCCAGAATGGTATAGGGCAGTGATGGCAAACCTTTTTGGCACACAGTGCCCAAACCAGAAGGCGCGCACACCAGAGCGCCAGAAACTCAACGACCAGCTGGCTGAGCTGGGGTGATGGTACACGTGCCCACAGAGAGGGCTCTGTGTGCCACCTCTGGCACGCGTGTCATAGATTCGCCATCACAGGTATAGGGTGTCCTGCTTGAGTAGGGGATTGGAGTAGAAGAGTCTTTTTCAACCTTGTTATTCTATGTCAGTGATGGCTAACCTTTTTGCCATTGCGTGCCAGGACGGGGGGGGGGGGCGGGGAGGTTCACGCACGCACCTGCCCACACCCATAATTCTATGTGCCCCGCCCCCGCACATGCGAATCCCCCTCCCCCTGGCATGCGATGTTCCTGTAGGCCCATTTTTCTTTCTCACCTGGCTCCAGATCCTCTCTATGAGTCTAGGGAAGGCAAAAACAGCCTTCCCCACCCCCTCGGAGGCCCTCCAGAGGCCAGAAACGGCCCATTTCCCAACTTGTGGTTGGACAGGAAGTGAGATTTTTTGCTGTCCCCAGCCTCCAGAGCCTCTCTAGGAGTCTCTGTGTTGTTGTAAGTTATTGAAGGATTATTTACTGTATGTGCAACATTTTAAATTGTTTTGCAATTAAGTTTGGTAGTACTTTTTATTTTTAATTTACCAAAAATGTCATTCAGTTTTTATTTTTTATTTTTTTTTATTTAAAAAGTTTTACAAATACATTTTCTCCCCAGTTTCCTCCCCCCCCAAACCCCCCATACCCTCCCTCCCTAGCCCTCCCCTTTTCCCCCCCTGGACTTACACAATATAAAATCCTAATCGAAAAATACATTTTATAAAACTTAAACCCCTCCACCCCCTATATACTATTTATACCTTCATAAAGCTCTATTAATTTGTCCCTACATAATACATTCATTCAGCTAAAAGCTATCTGATATTTCTTAATTTGATATTTATTCTGCACATAATCTATCCACTTTTTCCACTCCCATACATAAGTCTCTTGAGTTCGGTCTTTTAAATATGCTGAAATCTTCGCCATCTCCGCAAAACTAGCCATCTTCAAAGTCCATTCTTCAATAATGGGCATAGCTTCATTTTTCCAATATTGACCTATCAGTAATCTCGCTGCTGTCACCATATACAATATCAACTTTGTTTCGCCCAATGTAAAACCCTTAACTATACCCAATAAAAACAATTGTGGAGAAAACTGAAGTTTTTTCTTCAAAACATTTTGCATAACCCACCAAATTTTTATCCAAAAAGCCTTCACTTTCTTACAAGTCCACCACATATGGTAATGTGTGGCATCTAAGCAATCACATCTCCAGCACTTTGGTTGAACATTAGGATACATACACAATAACTTCTTAGGATCTAAGTGCCACCTATAAAACATTTTTTAAAAATTTTCCATCAAATTCTGCGACTATGTGAATTTAACATTCTGGACCCATATTTTTTCCCATGTTTCCAACATCACTGGTTCTGCAAAATTTTGTGCCCACTTTATCATACAATCTTTAACCAATTCATTTTCCGAGTCCCTTTCTAGCAAAACATTATAAACCCTCTTAATATGCATTGGACCTTTCTCTTTTATATGTCTAACCAATTCTTCTTCATGCATCATTATACCAGTTTTTTTATCTTCTTTCCATCTCAGTTGAAGTTGATTATACTGTAACCAAGTTAAGTTGATCCCTTCTTCCAACAGCATTTCTAATGTCTTTAATTGCAATCTGCCCTCATCCATAAAAAGAGCTTCTTTGTATAAAAACCCCCTGAGTGACATTATATTTGTATTCCACATAATATGACCAAGATCCAGCCATAACGGTATTTTGTAATCCCATTTAAATCGGTGCTTCTTCCAAACTCTCATCAAAGAATTCCTAAGTATGTGGCTTTTGAATACTTTATCCACTTTGTTCTCATAAAATAAATATGCATGCCAACCAAATTCAAGATCATGACTTTCTATATTCAATATTCCAGTCTTTATCCTTCCAAACCAGTCACTTGCTTGCGTCAGAGCTGCTGCTTCATAATACAATTGTAGATTTGGAAGTTTAAGGCTTCCCCTTTCTGGAGCATCTTGCATTATTTTCAGTTTGACTCTCGGCTTTTTCTCATTCCAAACAAACTTATTCAATCCATTTTGCCATTCTCTCAATTGCTTATCACTTTTAAGCACCGGAATCATTTGAAACAAAAAAAGAAATCTAGGCAAAATGTTCATCTTAACTGCTGCTATTCTTCCAAGTAGCGACAGCTGCAGTTTTTTCCAGGTCTCCATATCCTTTTGTACCTCTCGCCACAACACCTCATAATTATTTTGAAATAATTTTGAATTTAAATCTGCAACTTGAACTCCTAAATATTTAACCTTTGATACTATTTCAAAACCTGCCTTGCTTTCAAGTTCCTGCTTCCGATCTTGTGTCATATTTTTAACAATCATCTTAGTCTTTTTCTGGTTCAACCTAAATCCTGATATCATACCATATTTGTTTATAATGTCTTTCATCTGGATTATTGATTCCATCGGCTGTGTTAGGGTAACAACCAGATCATCTGCAAATGCTCTGGTCCTGTAATCCTCATGCCTGATAGCTATGCCATGTAATAAGTTTGAGTCCCGTATTGTATTCAACAAGACTTCTAATGTTAAAATAAATAACAATGGGGATAGCGGACAACCTTGTCTTGTTCCTTTTTCAATACTAAAATTTGTAGTCAGACTTCCATTAATAATAATTTGTGCTGTTTGCTGTTGATAGATTGCTGAAACCGCCTGTATAAACTGATCCCCAAAGTCCATTTTTCTCAAAGTCTTTAATAGAAAGTTCCAATCCACTCTATCAAAGGCCTTCTCCGCATCCAAAAACACCAGCACTGCAGATATCTGTTTATTCTTCTCAAGATAGTCCAATAAATTTATTATTTGCCTTACATTATCTTTCATGTATCTGCCTTCTATAATTCTTGCTTGGTCATGATGAATCACCTCCTGAATAACTGGCATTAATCTGTTGGCTAATACTTTTGCAAAAATTTTATAATCATTGTTCAGAAGAGATATTGGTCTATAATTCTCAGGTTTTTTAAGACCTACTTGCTCTTTCGGTATCAATGAGATATAGGCTGATTTCCATGAAGGAGGTATTTTACCCCCTTGTTGTATACTACAAAATAAGTCTTTAAGATGTTCAATCATTTCTGCTTGTAAAGTTTTATAGTACACCGCAGTTAAGCCATCTGTCCCTGGCGCTTTGGCTGTTTTCAATTGTTTAATTGCGACAATAATCTCCTCAGCTGTAATTAAGTGACTCATTCTTTCCTTTTGATCACTAGAAATTTTTATAACTCTTTTTTCTTCTAAGTATTTATCTATAAATCCAGTCTTTATTTCGTTTTTAGCATATAATTTAGTATAATAATCTAAAAAAGCTTCTTTAATCAGTTTTTGTTGAAAAATTTCCTTCCCTCCAATGTCAATACTGCCAATAACCCGTGTACTCTGACGCTTCCTCAATGTGTAGGCCAGCCATCTGCCCGATTTATTAGCGTTACAAAATGTATTATGTTTCACAAATTGTAAATTAGTTGCTGTTTGCTCCACCATAAGCATATGAAATTGATCTTTCAAAAGTTTAATAGCTCCTCGTGTTCTTTCATCTGTTGGATTCTTTATAAGTAGCTGCTCTTTCTTTATCTCTGCTTCCATTTCCATCTTCTCTTTTGTCAGTTTAATCTATGTTTAGAATTCATATGAATAAGTACCCCCTTTATATATGCCTTACTCGCATCCCACACGATTTCATTAGGGGTACCCTTATTCAAATTCATTTCAAAAAATTCTTTCATTTGCTTTTTAAGTTCATTTACATTTTTTTCGTATCTAAACAGATTTTCATTTACTCTCCATGTTCTTCTCTCAGTCTTTCCCATTTCAATTTCTATCCATACCGGGCTATGGTCAGTTAGAGTCCTTGGAAAAATCTTTGTTTTGTTTGTTTTTGCAAGTAAGTCAGATGATAATAAAATAAAATAAAATCAATCCTAGAGAAGGATCTGTGTCTGTCTGAAAAAAAGGTAAAGTCCAAGTCTTTTGGTTTATGTATTCTCCAAATATCTTTTAATTCCAAATCTTCTTTCATATCAAAAAAAATCTGTGGCAGTCTATTCCTTGACTTTGCCAAACTCTTTTTATCTATTTTGGGATCAATTACTCCATTCCAATCTCCCATAATTAAGATAGATCTATAGTCCTATTGCAATATTTTAGAATACAATGTTTTATAAAAATCTTCTTGTTGTTGATTAGGAGCATAGATTCCAATCACCAAAATTGGACCACTTTCTGTATAAAGTTCAATTGCTATAAACCTCCCGGAATCATCTGCTTCTATAATTTTAGATGATAATCTTTTATTTACATAAATCACTACTCCATTCTTTTTTTCCGAACTAGAAGCTATAAATTGTGTTCCTAATCTGGAATTTATTAAGTATTTTTGATCTTGTATTCGAGTCATTCAGTTTTTAAAAAGCCATGAAATAGTTGAAAGGGTAATTAGAAACAACATTTCTTATTAAGAGTGACAAATGCATCTCTAGGTAAAAAAAAAAGTAATGGAATTAAATAAATCTTTGAGAACACTAGAAACATAGTTCAGTGGAAGCTGATGCTTTGGGAGGCCAGGATGGAGCATCTAGTTTAACTGTTAATTTGTCTATAGCAAAAGATATGCAATGACCCGTCATTACATGATTTGAATTTTTCCAGAGTTCAGTGTCCATTCAAGATGCTGAACATTGGTGACTAATTCTCCAGTAATATCTACATAAATAAATGAAATATTCAATCAACTGAGAATGTTATTGCATCATACAAAATATTTAGAACAGTTTTTCAGTCACATAGACACTGCACAAAAACAGATGCTGCCTTGTTTAAAAATGCTGCAGTTCACAAGACAAAAACCCTTTTTACTTACATCTTCAGTGTCCTTGACCCTTAAGATCTGTTCCCTCAGGTCCTGTAAGTCATTGAACGTGGACTGTGCTGTAATAGAATAAACTAGTGCAAATCCTTGACCATTCTTCATATACAGATCCCTCATTGCGGTAAATTGCTCCTGTAATCAATATATACATATATTTAAAAATTAACTATTCAATAGAGTTAGCTCATGTTAAACCAGAGACAAAAGTGTCATTGTTAGAAATGAAAAAAAAGTATCCCAAACAATGATGTTCTCCAGTGTTAATTTAGGAGTTATCTTATATTTTACATACAGTACATGAGTGTGCCTCTATTTTTTCAGTGAAAGACAATTGTGTAATATTCCAACTAGACTCTTCTTTCTTCTCTCTTATATACACTTACCCAGCAGAGCTGAAACAACCAGCTAGCTCTAGAAAACTGTAGTCAGACCATATGTTATGGGAATACATGACTTCAGATCAAATCTTTACTTTATTTTTACTTTACTTTATTTTGAACTTATATACCACCCTACTCCCTAAGGTCTCAGGGTGGTGAACAGCCAAAAGATAAAACACACATAATACAAAATTTAAAAACAATATAAAAGCACATTAAATAATTTGGCCCAAACAATTTAAAACACCTCTATTGTTTAAAACAAATTTAAAATTAAAATTAACAATTAAAAAGGAGGTTACGCCAGGCCAGCCTGTTGAAATAAAAAGGTCTTGAGGGCACGGCGGAAAGTGCGTAAGTCCGGGATCCTCCGTATCTCCGGGGGGAACTCGTTCCAGATGGCAGGTGCCCCCACACAGAAGACTCTCCCCCTGGGGGCCACCAGTCGACAATGTTTGGCCGACGGCACCTTGAGGAGCCCCTCTCTATGGGAGCGTACCGGCCGGTGAGAGGCTACTGGTGGCAGAAGGCGGTCTCGTAAGTACCCAGGTCCTAAGCCATGGAGCGCTCTAAAGATGGTAACCAAGACCTTGAAGCGCACCCGGAAGACCACCGGGAGCCAGTGCAGCTTGCGCAGGAGAGGTGTTACATGGGAACGCCATGTCGCTCCCATAACCCCCTGCACGGCCGCATTCTGGACCAGTTGGAGCCTCCGGGTACTCCTCAAGGGGAGCCCCATGTAGAGAGCATTACAGTAGTCCAGGCGGGAGGTGACGAGGACATGAGTGACTGTGTGTAAGGAGTCCCAATCCAGAAAGGGACACAACTGGTGAATCAGGCGGACCTGATAGAAAGTCCTCCTGGCCACAGCCGTCAAATGCTCTTCTAAAGACAGCCGTGAATCCAGGAGGACACCCAAGTTGCGAGCCCTCTCCGTGGGGGCCAATGACTTGCCCCCAACAGTCAGTGATAGCACCAACTGACTATATCGGGACGCCGGAAACCACAGCCACTCAGTCTTGGATGGGTTGAGCCTGAGTCTGTTTCTCCCCATCCAGATCCGCACAGCCTCCAGACACTGGGACATCACTTCCAGGGCATCATTGGGGTGGTCCGGGGTGGAGATGTACAGATGAGTATCATCAGCATACTGATGGTACTTCACCCCGAAATCATGGATGATCTCACCTAGTGACTTCACATAAATGTTGAACAGAAGGGGCGAGAGGACCGACCCCTGTGGCATCCCACATACCAGGCGCCTCGGGGTCGACCTCTGCCCCCCTGCCAACAGAAACTCCGACCGGTTGGAGAGAAAGGAGGAGAACCACCGCAACACAGTGCCCCCCACTCCCAACTCTTCCAACCGGTGCAGCATGATACCATGGTCGATGGTATCAAAAGCCGCTGAGAGGTCTAATAGGACCAGGACAGAGGAACAACCCCTGTCCCGAGCCCTCCAGAGATCATCAACCAATGCGACCAATGCCGTTTCTGTGCTGTACCCAGGCCTGAAGCCCGACTGGAACGGATCTAGATAAACCGTTTCATCCAGGTACTGGGGAAGCTGTCGCGCCACCACACTCTCAACAACCTTCGTCACAAAGCGAAGGTTGGAGACCGGACGAAAATTCGCTAATACTGCCGGGTCCAGGGAAGGCTTCTTGAGGAGAGGCCTCACCACCGCCTCTTTCAAGGCGGCGGGAAAGTCACCCTCACTCAATGAAGCATTAATAATCCTCTGGAGCCAGCCTCGTGTAACGTCCCGAGAAGCCAGCACCAACCAGGAGGGACATGGGTCCAATAAACATGTGTTTATTGTTAATCTAGGAGTTAATCTATTAACTTCTGCTGTAAAGAGCAAAGTAATATTAAAATGCAGGAATATGGAGATTTAACTCCATATTTACGCGCTTTGCAATTGACATTAACCCTAGCTAATGACCATAACAGGTTGGTCTGGTAAGAGTCCAATAAGTGACAAAAGTTAAGTCATAGTTAAGCAAAGCTAAATTATTCCAAAATTGTGTAAATATTTTAAAAAATATTATTGGAATTCTGTACTTGGAACCCAAGATCATGAAATTCCAATTTATTTCTCATAAAAGCAATCTTAAATATGTAACTGTATGACGTGTGCTACTCTTGAATATATTATGAGCAAAATTAGACCAAGGAAGATAGATCCCTTCTCCTAACCACTGGATCTCAAGTTCTTGCTTCCATCTTCAAATGGAAGTATTTCAAAATGTATTATAGATTTGTACTTACTGTCCCTGCTGTATCGAGGATTTCAAGCATACATTGTTGGCAATCTACTTCCACTTGCTGAAAAGCAAAGGAACAAGACACACAACCGAATCATTAAAAATTCAGTGCTTTAGCACACAACTATGGTGAGACACTTCATGATCACAAGTGTTTACAAATACACAGATTAATCAGTATAATTTGTTATTCTACAAATTCTCAAATTTGTAGAATAACAGAAAAATTTTCAGTAGTGTACTTTGCATATCACTCTAAAACAGTTTGCTTATCTATGTTATACTGAATACAAGGTATTGCATAGTACACTATTATCCATAGCTACCCAACTACAAAAGGGACGATTATATGAAGATGAAACCAAAAAAGCCATATTATGGTTTAATGCACTGGATGAACCCAATCTTTGCCAAATGTCTATAGGTTTGGCAGGAACTTACTCAGACAATTTCATTCAGTAATACCTAATGTTTGTAAAACAAAGAAGGGGATTTTTTTTTTCTAGCTCTACCATAGGTTGCCAATTTGAAATTAAACATATTAAAGCATGTCTTTGACTATTTATATGCCAAGCTTTGGCATACTAGAATACTTATCCAAATGGACAATAGTACTCATTTTTGGAAGTTTTTATTAGACAGTGTTGACATGTATTATAATTATGAGTAAAAATATCTGAAATGAAATTATAAAGGACTTTATCTACATTGTGGATTTTATAAATGTTGTGGCTTGTAATAACAAATTACTGCAATAATGATCATTGGAGAATATAAATCGCATACTTTGTTTAAAAAATCTTTCGTGTAATTAGTTAGCTTGTGTTACTTTTGCAATAAGTAGAAAATTCACATACTGAAAAAAAATGTTTTCCCCAAATAATTCAACTTTAAATTGAAAAGTTTTTTATTAGCTGAGAATATACTAATACTGTAAGCATAGAGATTTTTTTTTAAAAAAAAACCTCTATACTTTTATGGTGGAGCCAACTTAAATTTCATCTTCATTTCACATAAACACGATGTATTAATATGCTGCAAGTAAATAGCTTTAACAAATTCTGATTTACATCTTTTATCTGATATTGTAGAAGAAGCCTGCATTAACTGTAATTTCATTCCATGTAATTGTTGGTATTAACATATGGGGCTGCAACAGGCTTCTAATAATGAACTCTCCTGGCTTTGGAGAGATGGCTGATTGTTTGAGAAATTACATAAGTAGGAAAAACCAATTCACACAGTACTGTAAAACTAGATTGAGCCCTTTTTTCAAAGACCATTCCCCACTGTCTAGCAACAAATCACTGCTAAAACAATTTATCTTATGAGTATAATTTGCTTCAACACCACCTTTGGAACAAATATCCATTTTTGTTTGCAGTGAAATGAAATGGAGAAGAATCAAGGTTTTTTTTCCCTGAGGGTCATGATTCCAGTTCAGATCATATCTTTATCATTTTACAGAAAAAAAGAAATCTAAGTATAAGTATCTGTATAGTTTATAGTGTATAGTGTATAGCGTATAGCATAGCGTAGTCTAATACAAGTACAGTACAGTATAAAGAACCAATGATCTACAATCAGAATCTGTATTGCAGGGAAACTATTGATCATTGTAAATTAATTTAATCTCAGATAAGGCATAAAATGTATATCTGTTCATTGATTGAAATAAAGGGTACGATTTAACATATCTTTTGAAAAACTGGTATTTTACCTTTCTGTAGGAGTCTTCTATTGTGGGGTCATATTTTTCAACAAAAATTCCCTGAACAAACTGCACAGTCTGGAAGAGAAGGAAAGGGGAAACATATCCTTGGTTAGTTGCCTAAAGCCAAAAATCTACAACAGACTATTCAAGTAATAGTACAGTTTTGAATTTGGTTATTTGAGTCTCATTCCCATGCTCCAAGGTCTAGAGGAATAAATATATATATATTTATAATATACATTTACCTATGTGATTTAGAACAGGTTCTTTACTGAAAAATGAGTTTCAACCTTTCATGAGTTCAATGAAACATATGAATGGGTTTATTTTTCCAAGCATGTATGACACTAGTCCAGTTATAAAGTTTAACTAGTCTGTTTTCAAATAAGAAATTATGGCAACCAGCTTGAATTCCTTTAGCATATGTTACACTCTTCGTATACTGGTTCCTAAACTATTCCAATACTGATCAATTAGACTATTTTCTCTTAATTCAAAAGCCTTCGTGGATTGATTGGGAATGATAGCAGTTGATATCCAATGTCCAAGGTTATCTTGTGACTTGCTCATGGATTAATTTAACAAGCATTTCCAAATTTGTATATAAGTGCAATATCCCCCCCCCCACTTTCTCACACACACACAGAAATAGTTCTACTAATAAAGAAACATATTCTGAATGTACCTCATAGGAATAAAATATATGCTGACAGAGAAATATGGTTCAATATGGATGTACTGTCATTCTAACTAAGTGCCCATGTATTCTCTCTCCCTTTTACCTTGACCTTCCTCCATTATGGATGCTCTTATTTATTAACCAGGTAATTTGTTACATAGCATATATAGCAAAGCATATAGTCTGAATGAAGCCAGGCCTGAGACATAGGAATTCATTGTATGTATGTATGTATGTATGTATGTATGTATGTATGTATGTATACACACAATTTATATTTATTTATATAGATATACATACACACACACACACATTAGATAATATATTAAAGATGTGAGGCATCAGAATCAAGGCACTATGTTGACAATCATAGCTCAGAGATAAGTGGGCATGAAAAGTAGGGCAAGTGGTTCAATATACTAAAATTTATGGTATCTTGTTGTTCTTTCATTCTTTTAGTCAAAGAAGATACTATATGAAGCTAGATTCTGATAGTTATGCATAAACCAAGTAATTGAAATTAGAGTTCATTACTTAAGCAATATGTGTTCCTGATCCATAAATAAAAATCTAAACAATGAGAAATTTGGAATTATATTCCAATGGACTCAAGCTACCTTTTGTTAGAGTTTTCCTATTTTTCAGCAACTTTATTACTTTCTATGAGCTATACTATAAACACCACCACTACCACTTTACACATTCATTAGAGGCCAACCAGCAAGCTTTCAAAATAGGCCTTTCTCACTTTTTAACAAGCATTAACTCTAAAAATGAAACCCTTTGCTTTCCAGAATTAAATGAAAATAATTCAAAAGCATCGGATTTGGGTGTTTCCCCTTTATATATAATGAGCTTTTTCTGCAGTGACTGAAAAATAAGCTTTTCTAGCCACTACTACATCCTTAAATAACAATCCCATTTTGTTTAGCTGTAAAATTTCTCTTGAGAACAAGGGATACAAGTGCTATTGCTCCTAATAAGTGGTTTCAGATTTGAAAGTCTAATTATCTGCAGAAAACATCATTGTATTCAAGAAACTGATGAATGCTTCAGAAAATTCTTAACAAGCAAGAAACCAATGTTATACCTTTCATGCTCATAGGTGCTTTTTTGCAATTGTGTTTAGGGAAGGTTGACTACGGACATACTGCCAGTCTAGCTCAACCTACACTTTCTCCTATAAAAAGGTCTCCCAATATATAATCAAAATGAAATACCAGTTTCAGTTCTTTTTATGTAACTCATCCTATTAAAAAAATCTTCAATGGGGAAGATGACCCACATAATTGAATTGAAGTACAGTGTGGACATAAGGTAAATGATTTGAACATAGTTATTTATTGCCAAAGAAACACAGAATTATAGAAAATTCTCACTTGCCTAAGCCATTTGCAAAAGAGCCAGTGTTCTAAATACAGGAGTGCAGCTACTCTGTAAATACGTATGTTGTAATAGCTTTCCTTCAAATAGCAAAAGAAGAGTATACATCAGTGATTTTAATTATTTAGAACATTCATTTTATTAATTATATCAGATTTTTATATTTTTATCAAAGGCATAATTGCACAATAGGAAAGGCAAAGACTTATGGTACTGTGGCTTAAATTTAGCCAATGGTAGAATAATTTTTTGTAAGCAACTGCTTATTATTATTTATCACCATTAGCATATTTAGTGCTATGTAGAATATAGGAAAACTAATCCCTTCCTAGAGGAAATTGTAATCTAAAACTTGAGGAGGAAACAAAGATTAAGAGTAGCAATAGGAATAACCTGTTTATTTCAGCAATACATGCCTTCATATATTCATATGTAGGAATCTGAAGTAGTAAGAAATCAATATGAACTTTACTATCAAGTTGCGATCTTCTTCTGCAGTTTATTTTCAGGTTACGCAACTCTTAAATTGCACAGGTGGATACTGACTATTTTATGTATCCACTTAATTGTGGATATCCAATCCTGATTCAACTAATTTACTAATCAGAATCCTATGATGTACATTATTAAATGTTTTGGTGAAATCAAGATATATCATGTTCACCATTTCAATCCTGCCTATTCATCCTGCTTGCCATAATTATTGGATGAATACATACAGTAAGTATCCTCCTCTCAAAGAAGATGCAATCAAAATAGGAGTGTAGTAGTTCTTCTTTTTATTACCTTATTTCACTTAACAACTAAAAAATAACTCCTCAAGGACAATCTCAAGATCCAAAATGTAACATATGAGAGGAAGTAGTCCTCTAAGTGTGGGTGTGTCTGAGTGGAGTAGATAGGGAACAATCACAGGTCAGTAAGGTAACTGGCAGAAAAAAATTCTGGTTCAGTTTATTTCTGGATTCTCTTTTGCTATCTCTTTAAATACTATTTGCCTGATGAGTCTGCTTAAACATGTAAGAAACCTGAACTGAATTTACAACTTTACAACATGTCAAGTGGATTTATTATAACATAAAACCAGATAAGTATTACCATTTGTGAGGCCAGAATACTAAATTCCACTTTTTTAATCCAAAATGTGGGACTACACTGAATATTGAACAAAACTACATAGAGTAAGCCAAGTACATCACAAAAATAGACTATATTATTTTTATTTTCAACAGCCTTCTTCAATCAGAATATCCTCCAGAAAACAACCTTCAACTCTCAGATTTCTTAACAATGACTATGTGAGTTGGAAAATTCTACTTTTGAAATGTACACATCTGGAAGTATTCAGACCAAGCAAGTATAACTTTCAGTAGAGTGCCCAATAAAGTTGTGGGCTAATGATAGTTCCTTTCTATCATCTTATCAGAATTAAATAAGTCAATGCTATTCCCTAATAGTGAAAATAGAGCTTCTTTTCCCAGGGTCATCCAGCAAGGCCAGCTAGAACAATATTAATATTGACTGACTTTGTCACCACTAAATAAAATATAATAAAAACAGATCAATCAAGGAGGGACTTTTTTTGAGTGCTAAGATAAAAAGAACCATCAAAAAGAATGCCAAGGAGAAACTAAAAAAATCTGTCTAGCCAAAGTGTAAGATTTTAGTATAAAAAATGTATTGCACATAGATTCCCTGTATTTTTAAAAGAGAACTTGTGCTCAGTGATTGTTATTTCTAATAAAAATAATCTTTAAAAGGCATTTTTCATATACATCTTTTTTCAAAGTATAAAAGTACTGAAAACACAAACACACACAATCAAGAATCCATATTAGTACTAGAAACAATTTTAGAAACTTCCAGACTAGTGAATAAATATGATCTATATAATTAAACTCAGTCTTCTTAAATTAATGATTTCCATCATGATTCAAATTGACTAGATTTTAAATGTATCTATCTACCGTATATATAACACATCCATTTAAATTTACTTGCTTTGTGATCACAATCTTTTAGGGAAAAGGTTGTTTGGGAGTCAGTTCTTTCTAATTTTATTACTTTCAAAGATAATGAGGACAACCGCTAAAAAGAGATTCCTTAGTTTACCAGTGCAGTTTTTAGTCTCTATATCTATTTCAGCATTACAAATCATTAGTCACAGAACGTTACAAAAGCCTACACTATCTAATTCACACCCTTTAGTAGGCCAACACCAAACATGTTATTTTTTTTTATTCAAGGCTACATATATGATACTTAAAAGAGCAGTAAAGTAAACATGGAGGCATAGTAATTTAAGGCTTAGAATTTAAAGTAAGCACCAATGTTTATCAGCATCTAAACGGTGGTATTTTAAGCTTCTAACAATATTCAGCTCCATCAATTCAGTTTCAGTTAACTAAAAGTACAATATGGGTTTTTAACTATATTGTACAGTAAACTTTTCAAAATGCTCTTAAACCCTTTACATTGCTGGAGATTGGCACTTAATTATCTACCTTGCATTACATTAAAAATCAAAGGTAATCTAAGAGATGCAATTAAGTGCTCAGATCCCAAGCCTCCCTGTGACTTTCCAGTTATAACTTACTGTATTGTCCTTATTTCCAAGCTTAGCATTTTGTGAAAAACACCCGTTTCATCATTCAAAATGCACGCAGATGCCATTGGCCTAAATTAAGGGTGACAAACTGTTTCTCTAGATTTGTTGTGATCACTTGTTTTATTGAATTTGGCTGCTGGTACGCCTTCCAAATTTTAATTAAAATATACTACAAAGTTTGGTCCAAGGTTCATTTATCAAGAAAAAAATGTATCAACTTCATATATGTTTAAAGATGTTAAATCTATTGAGGTTACACACATTACAATATATGTTTTTTATATATGATGGTCTACCCCAATATGGGAGGGAGCATACACACACACACATAAAATGCTGCTGCTGAGTATACATAATAATTTAGAAATAAGTTATTAGAACAAACGTTATGAAGGCAATGTGTTTACTAAGCAAATTTCAATTCCCAGGCATTATAGAGGATACAGAAGCTCCCATGAAAATGGAAATCAGATAACCTTGATGTTAATATTCTAAGTTTTCTTGTTTAGTTTAATTCAGAATTTTGCCCTATGAATATTATAGAAGCAACTACTTAAAGAAATATCTCTTTTGTGAATATTTTAAATTCAAACATCTTGACTATTAATTATTGCATTAAGGGTCAAACTTGGAAGATTTCAAATACACTTTTTTGAAAAATCAAACTCTTGAAGAAGTGAGAAACTTTGCTTTTTACTGAACATTAAACTTACCAAAGCAGACTTGCCTACACCACCTGAGCCAAGGACCACTAGCTTGTACTCACGCATGATGTGGTCTATTCAAATACTGAGAAGCTGTAAAAGAGAAATTAGTAATTAATAAAACAAAATTTTGCTATGCTGATACACACTAAAAGAACTTTTACTTTACAAAGTTGATTAGCCATTGAATGCTAATTTATTTCAACTCCTTGTTGGACTCTAATTGCTTTTTTCTGTTTTTTTCTTTTGATATATGTTGTTGAAAAGCATAGCAACATATTTTGTTTTCAATAAAATAAAAACATATATTTAAAAACGAGTTCATTTATGTAAGACTGTATAGACTGAAAAACTGAAAAAACTCATTATATATTCAACATTTCTATTTATTTTGAATAGTTTTATTGCAAATTAAATTATTTGAATCTTTATTCCAAACCATTGGTTTTCATGTAGTGACAATGGTACACTAGTATTAAAAAAACAGGAGAATCTAGGTGTCCAACCAGTTACATTTAAATGATGGAATGCCTGCCAGACTCTAGGAGTATGGAACTAAACAGTTAAACAAGATAGCTGAAATCAGTTTAAAAAATATTCCTTAAACTTATAATGGAATAAATATGACAGAGATGCAAAGCAACTCTGCCTTAATAATGCTGGGTATAAGTTGAGTGGGAGAGTCACTTTGATAGGCTTTCAAGATACTGTTAAAATACTCTACCAGCAATAAAGTTCTTTTTAAAAATTCAAGTGGTTCTTCTTTCCTGAGCTTTCCAGCCTTATAGCACTTGACAGATTGTGAACATGCAGCTGTTTTATTACAGTTAAATAAGAGACAGTCAAAGTAATGGAAATAAAATGAACAAAACAAAATAAACCCACCCTACCATCACTACTGAGTCCAACTTTCAACTATCGCTTTGCGTCCAGGCCCTAAAATGTGGATAGGGTGATATTGATGAAGAAATAGACTGTTTAAAAAAAAAAGGAAGTGAAAAAAACTGAGGAAGGTGGAAACAACAAGTAAAAGGTCTGGTGATAGTAGGTCTAATCAGTATCTTAAGGCATGTATAAAGCAATATGCGAGCAATGAAAGGGGCATCAGGATATAATATATCCCATTCTCCATGAACTTCACATCACTGATGATGTTGCTAGGTTAACAGGTACCCATCTGTACAGTGTTAACATTTTTAAAATCTACCTGGGCAATAGTTTCTATGTGAGTAAGAACACTGAAAGACTGTTGGGTTAAAAAAAAATCACAGGTACACGCAGCAAGGTGGAGCTCCTTATAGATTTGAACAGACTTCAGATTAAAAAAGCAATATATAACTATGATAAAAACAAATTATATATGTTTTTCCCTAATCTGCATTGATACAGATATATTATATTCTCTGTTATTTGAAGTCAAATAATATGAATACAGCTCTGACACATTAAAATTTTGTAGAAATGAGTAAAACAGCTACATGTGAATTCCAAGGCATTAACATTTTACTTAAAAATGCATTAATATTCACTTATATAATTTATGTTTCCACCTTCAGTTGCACAGAAGTATGTGCCATTGAGCAATAAAATTATAGTGGAGAGCTGCAAGCAACTAGGATTGCTTTCATATTCCCAACAGGGAGTGATTTAGACATTTTTTTCCCCTCTGTACAAGGTCAGGCCTCACTTGCTACTGCCAACTCAGAAATCTTCTGTTCCTCAAAGCATTCTCTGTGCCTTTTTATGGAAATCTCTCTAGTTACTATGCTGTACCAGAAAACCTTTCATTCTCTTCAAGACTACTTGACAAATATGGAAAATGGCAAAACCTATGATAAACATTTTAAAAGTGTTTATATTATAAGCCAGCCTTCACTGCCTCAACTGATTTCCAGCCAAGTCATGACATCATTTACTAATTATCTCTTCAGCCCTTCCAAGTAAGGATTCAGAAACAGCAAAAACCTCATCAGAGACACCATAATCTAACTTTGCTAAGAACACTGGGTAAAATAAACTCCTGATCAACCTATAGACCTATGCAGTCTAGCATTCTATTCCCACAGTGTCCAGTAGGACTGTGCAAATCCTGTAAAATGCTTTCCGACAGAGGGGAGAACACCTGAATACCACACTTTGAAAGATGAAAGCAGTTCTGTCTTTTCTTACATCCATGTAGCTACTTCATTGGCTTCTCCTGGCTGGCTATGCATGGATTCTCATCAGCCACAGCATATTGCTGGGTGCAAACACAAAGTAAAGTTGCTGTACATGCACGTATATGTGGAATCAGTGAGGAACTGTAAGTCCTCTGAAGTTGACCAAACTAAGAAAGCAATGCCTATAGCTTATTAGATCAGCTACAGTGACAAAATCTTGCACTTTATCTTTGTTTGAATTAGGAACGAATGTGTCTGAGAGTCTCAAACTAGTTTCTTGGAAAGAACTCAAGTCCCACTTGTCTGATCTTTGCCTTAGTAGCAGCTCCTTTTCTTGTTCTTCAGGACATTCCCTATGCCCTCTGTAAGAACAACTTGCAAAACAGCTATCAAAACCTGAATAAAGGCAGCTGTTTTAATGAATTGGATTATGAAGGAAGTGCTTCATAAGTGCAATGCAAAGCACATCTTTCAAAGGAACTGCAAAGCCTTGGAGGCCAACAAGATAGAATGACTACAAAAATGAATGAGTGTCATTCTCTGTACCTGGATTGCAACAACTGATGACAATCATCAGCACTGGAAGAATCAAGATAGACATTTGGTTTTACTTGAGTTGAGCTGAAGCCTGTTCATCCCAGATTACCACAGCCTCCAGATACTAAGAACATGGATATAATCACTTGATCAGCTTAAGACAGAGCTAGGTGTCATTAATGTATTGTTGAGGCCTGACAAAGGACTTCACCAGCAGTTTCATGTTGATGTTAAATAGGAGTGGAGAGAGAATATAACCTTGAGAAATGCCACAGGAATGGGTTACGGACTAGATCTCCACACATGGGAAAAGTGAGGCAAATTTAATACCATTATGTAACTGGTCAAAACTAATTTATGGTAGCAGATTCTTTGAGTTGCACATAGAGGCATATAGATGGAATTGGCCAGAAAATACAATTCTTCAAATGTTTCACTGGTTTTTATATGTGTGTCATTTAGTTAGTGGGTCATAAAGAAGATAACAATTCTTTGCTTGTGCAGGCATCAAGTCAACTGTTCTGCCTATTATTTTGCTGGCTGGCAGCTATGGGAAGAGCAGTGAAGTTCTGAACAATGACTACATTGGTTCTTCTTGAAAGAATGGTTTGCAAAAGAATCTTCTGAATAGCTGTCTGTCTAATGTGACATTGTGGTGTACCAGGACATTGGGAGGCCCATTCCTAGCCAGCAAAATAACTTGGGTGAAAGTGTGTCATGCAATTATTAAAGGAATCTGATCTTGAGTTTTAAAAAAAAGACAATACCAAAGCAAATTGAAAAGTGTTCAGCTATTAGGTATGATTTTTATTGCTTTGCAAGCCTGAAAAAAATCCATGAATAGAGTTTAAATCTAAGTTTTATTACTCTGATCTATGCAACAAAACCTATTTATGGAAATAAGAAGTGACAAACACTTAAAAAAATCAAATACAGAATTCAAACAAATTGTGCTTTTCATTAGCCAGCCATCCTCCATGAACTCCACATTGGACAAAAAATTGTTTTTGAAACAGGGAGAATTTTAACAGCTGGTGGTTATACAGGACAGTACAGAAGTCTCTTATCACAACTCTGCCTTAAAATATGGGTCTTGTTAAAATATTTTAAATGTCAGCATGGATTTGAGTTGGACATTCAATATTGTGCCTTGCCCGCCAAGCTATTAAAGGAGATCAACTATAAAATCAGCAGTTGGGAGGCATGCTTTTTACACATAAACTATTTAACCATTTTGTGCTTGTAACTATTTTAACTGCTTATTTAGATTTTGTAAGCTGCCCAGAGTCTACTGGAGTGGGTATAACAACTTAAAAATAAAAGTGGTATTTTACAATCCCTTTTATTTAAGAAGGAATAGGAGTATTAAACACAACAAACTACCAAGGTATTTTTTCTTCATATGATACTACATAAACTCTTCCCCAAAACATCTAAACTTTCCTTTGATTTGAGAGACACCTTTTTATCACTGACTTGCAGTTCTTGATTCAGGTTTCCCTATCAGTGGAATAATTCCACCTGGTCTCATTTCCTCACAGCCACATTGGGAAGCTTAATTAGGTAATTGCTATAACGCTTTTGGCAGACATGACAAACATAATTAGAAGAGCAGGTGCAAAATGATCAAGCTCTCCCCCATCCCAACAACATTTTAGCAGAACTGCCAGGAGCCTGCCAGAAGAATTTCACAGCATCAACTCACTTATTTTGGAAGACTTCTTAAATTCTCTAAGATTGGCTTTCTTCTTCATTATTTTACTTTAAAGAGGAATGCAAAGGCTTTTTCATCCACCCAATTCTAGCAGAGCTAGTCAGATTAGTGAGAATGCATGTAGTGCAGGAACACACATTGCTTTGTTCTACAAAGCCATAACACCCAGCAACTTGTACCAAGTCTGATAGGAAAACAAAAACAAAAAGTGTCACTTTGCCTGTGGGATCTTAGATGGGATTATGAGGAGGCAATAAAACCCAGTCCTTGTTTGATTTGAACAGAGCACGGTTGGGATTTCCTTTTCTCAATAACATAATATACTTGAAAATAGCACATTTGGGAAAAGCCACGCTACCGAATCTGCACCTTATTATCTCTCATAAAGTTCAGAATAGTTCCCATAAAAACTGTATATATCTCTATCTAAACAGGAAATACTACAGTTATGTGAACAAAAGGTCAAAGGGCTTGGCAATTCAAAGGGAGAAAAAATAAGAATAGCAAAACAACAAAGTGCCTTTTCTGAAACTGAAACTAAAGCAATGGCACAAAACATTCTAAATAGCAGCTTTTTTGGAGACTTGGGCTACATTGCAACCAATATATAGTTTGTAAGATACAAATTATATATTGTAGTACAAACTTTTGTGAGACTAGAGCTCAGAAGAGTTCTTTGAATTTTGTTTGGGGTATATTTGTTTTGGAAAAGCTTCTTCTTCACTCACATAATAGGGTTATTTTGTCCATTCTCTGCCATGTTGCCTGAAACAATGGGAGTTGTAGTCCAACATCAGAAAGAAAAGACTGTTGGGGGCAAAGATACATTGTTTTCATGAACAGCCAAAGCAATCCTTTTTACAAAAAAATTTGAATATTTTTCTGGGGAAACAGCCGTATACTAAAATGTTTGCATCTTACATGTGAAAAGAAAATTCCAAAGCTAAGCAAAAAAAATGCCAAGGTTGGGTTTGCAAAATCCAAGCAAAATATCCTAGCAAAATCTAGTCTATTGTGTAACATCATGTTCTTAGGTTAACCTAACCTAAATGGCTGAATATCTGCTTTAACATATAAAGCCAAAATACATTACTTACTACTGTATTATAATAGAATAACAAGAGTTGGAGGTCTTCTGATCCAATCCCCTGCTCAATATCAATATCTTTTTTATAAGATAGAGTTGTGGTGGTGCAGTGGTTAGAATGCAGTATTATGGGCCAATTCTGCTAACTGCCAGTATTTCGATTCTCACTGGCTCAAGATTGACACAGACTTCCATCCTTCCAAGGTTGGTAAAATGAGGACCCAGATTGTTGGGGGCAATAAGCTGATTCTGTAAACAAAGAGGGCTGTAAAGTACTGTGAAGCAGTATATAAGTCTAAATGCTATTCCTATTGCTATACTGTGGTGACCAAAACTAAATGCCGTATTCTAAGTGAGGTCTTACTAAGGCTTTATAAAAAAGTACTGTTTAACTCTTAACTGTTTAACTGTTAACTGGTATAACTTTTGTGATAAAATATAGAACGGGGCATCGGATACCAGTTGATTCTCCTTCATCAAAGCTGATTTTTATTCCTCAAACTCTTTTTAAAAATAAAAAGTCTTGCTACTTAATTTTTATAGATTAAATGTAGTGAACTTGGGTTTCAATATAAATATTCACCAAAGTTAATGCAAGAGAAGAAAAATAGGCTCTAACTATGTTAGTTGAAGGCATGAATATCACACTATAAATGGGGTTTTGACATGCTCAGCTCTTGTTTGTTCAGAAACAACTGCCCAATAAAATACATTTTTAACATCTTCAGTTAAGTAGAATAAGGAATATCTACTTCAGATAAATAGAATAAATAAGCATAAGAATAAACGTAAGGAAAAATAGTTCATAACACAAGTTTATTATTAGTTCATCACAAGTTATTATTTCCACTATTTTAGTTTCAAGAAAAAAAAGTTCTGCTTGTTATGTAGAACGGCCAGATTTGGTATACCACATGCCAGACACCAATACTGAATTAAAGGTACCACTTCCCCCAAATAAGGGCTTGGCCTTATTTTGGGGGATATTATTTTTGAGGTGCAGGAAGCAGCAAGCCCATTGGCCCCACCCTCTCCATCCCGCCACCTGTTTGCCTACGGTCAGAATGACCCAAGTTCTCTGCGCCCTGGCCTCCGCCTGCCCTGCTTGCTGGCTTTGCCGCTGGATGGCTGCTGAACAGCTGACTGTGCTGTTCTGGCCTCATGGGGGCTCTTTGCCCTCCTGGCAGCACTGCTTTTGGCCATCCTGCTCTGCTGCTCGTTCCTGGTGTAGGGTGAGTTGTCCCAGATCTATGACCTCCGGAGCTCCCCCCTGCTGCCGGTGGAGCTGCGCTGCCCGCACCGCCTCGCACAGCCAGCATGAGAGCTAGTGCCCACCAGGGCCTGAAGAGCGTCGGGCTCAGTTCGTAGCCTGGAGCCTGCAGTACCGAGTAGACCTTCAGGAAGGCACTCAGCAGCCTGAAAGCAGCAGTAGGTGAAGTGGCTTGGCTCCAGCAGTGGCGGCTAGCAAAGGGCCCTGGGAGACCGGCAGCGGGGGTGGGGGGCACTCTGGAGTCGTAGATCTCGGCCAACTCATCCCACACCAGGCAGGAGTAGCCCAGCAGGGTGGCCAAGAGCAGCACTGCCAGGAAAGTGAACAGCTCCTGTGAACCTCTGTGTGTATGTTTGTGTGTGTGTGTGAAAGAGACAGAGAGAGCACACCGGCGCCAGCCCTGGTATACAGTAACTCTCCGAGGTTGGATCAGATCTCTCTCTCTCTCTCTCTCTCTCACACACACACACACACACACACACACACACACACACACACAGAGTTCCCTCACACAACCCCACCCCTCCAAGGCAGCCACATCCCTTCACTAACCTGCTTTCCAGCTCCGTTCTTCGCTGCACCTGCAGGACAAGAAATAGTCTGTGCGACTATGGTAAAAAAAATACCAGAAATTCAGACCTTCCAACTTCTTGCAAAAAAAAAAAAAAAAGATCTCACGAAGTTGGAAGTAGTACCACAGACTACTTTTCTTGCCCTGCACGTGGCAGTGGAGAATGAAGCAGGAAAGCAGGTTAGTGGAGTAATGTGGCTGCCTTGGGAGGGGTGAGGGGGGGTTAGGGATCTGTCTCTCTCATACACACACACACTGTCCTTTCCTTCAGAACAGGGAGAGAGGTAGGAAAATCCTCCCTCCCCATTTTCAAGCCTTTCACAAAATGCCCCATTCCGAATCTTCAATGTTGCAATCCTGGATTATGCTGAAGGCTCGGAATGGGGCGTTTTTGTAAACGGCTTGAAAATGGGGAGGGGGGATTTTCTTGCCTCTCACCCTGTTCTGAAGCTCAGAACTGACACTCCCTCTCTGGCCAGCCCAAGACGCTGACCCCTGGGGATAAATCAGAACGATAAAATAAATCAATTGTTTTTAAATTTTGTATTATGTGTGTTTTATCTTTTGGCTGTTCACCGCCCTGAGTCCTTCAGGAGTAGGGTGGTATATAAATTCAAAATAAAGTAAAAGTAAAAGACGTTTCACTGGAGAAACTGCCCCATGCCAGCCCAGGCTTCCTAAAACTCTCGCTCTCCAGATCATCCCTCTCACAAAGAAAATCTAACCCAATACAAACGCTGCCTCCAGCCACCTCCTCGTCCTGGTGAAACTCCTCTTTGAAAAGATGATCTACAGGTGGGGTGGGGGAGATATCCTGCACATCAGCAGCGGCATCTCCTCGCAGGCTTCTTCCGATGTCCCAGGTATATGGATTTCCATGCCTTCCTTTCCTGTTCTTTGGACGGAATTGCCTGCTGTGACTCTCACAATTAAGGAGGGCGCGAGGTGTGTGGGCCTCCGGCTTGGCCTCCGGCTTCTTTTGCAGCCACAATTGGCTGCAAAAGCGGCCGCACTTACTTGCTGGAGGCGATAGCCTGAGTGGCACCTGTGAATCAGCTGTTTTGTGAATGGCGGACAGAGCAGCTCAGCTGATCCGATTAAGGGGCCGAGAAGCCCTGAGGTGACCAGGGAAGGGGAGGGCTGCCTCCTGTGCTGGCCATGCCCACCCCTTCACTAGGGCTTATTTTCGGAGGAGGACGTATATTTACGCCCACCCCAAAAATCAGACTTGGCCTTATTTTTGGGACATGTTGTATTTTCGGGGAAACACGGTAGCATGGGAAAGAAATTTGGATACTCAAAAGATCCATTCTCATTGGGATTGTCATTGTCATGTAACTGTTAATTTCATACCTAAGAAGACTACATTATTAGGGAGGGAGGGAGGGAGGGAGGGAGGGAGGGAGGGAGGGAGGGAGGAAGGAAGGAAGGAAGGAAGGAAGGAAGGAAGGAAGGAAGGAAGGAAGGAAGGAAGGAAGGAAGGAAGGGTTTCCAATGCTCAGTGCCACCTTCCCACAAGGAAACTCAGTGGACAACTTGACATGAAGTTGCCCTCTCTCCCACTAATTTTTTTCCCCTCCCGTGGTTATTCTGTTTATTTAGGTTAGGAAATATCTCTGAAATGATGACCTAATGGGTCACAGGTTATCTTGTATACAATAAATTTTGAATCGAAGGCAGATACCAGTTTCAGCGTGTATATCAGTTTTGAAACAAACTTATTTTGGATGAACTGCACAACCCATAAAACAATACTATTTACAGCTCAAAAATCCTTATAAACAGAAGATGATACCAATAAAGGAGAATATTTGTAGCTCAGAGTTGAAATGAGAGGTGCTTGGTGCTCTCTTAGCTTGCTTGTTTTCTTGCAGACATTTCATTACCCAAACTAGCTAACATCATCATCAATGCTAGCAAACCCAGAGAACATCAAGGACCCCTCAAATAGATGATTTACTGCTTAGTTTAAATAATGTGATATTTTTTAATGAGGACCAACAAATGGATTTAATACTCTTGCTAAATGCAGCAACATGCAAGATAGAAATGCAGGATAGAAAGAGTATATAACACATTATTATTCTAAAACTCATTTTGATATAACAAAATTCCCATATTCAGTTTCAACACAATCGTATTAACTCCACATGTCTTTAGAGCAGGACTGTCAAACTCGTAGCTTCCGGGCCAGATGTGTCACGTGCTGGCCATGCCCATGCCAGTTTAGCGAAGGGGGGGGGAAAGGTCACAATACGTCACGTGACGCTGCTGTGACAATGCAAGTTTGACACCCCTGCTTTAGAGCATTCACTGAATTATTTATTTGGGCTATAAGGTGCTAATTTTTAATTAAATAAGTAAATGCACAAAAAGTGGTTGCTTAAGTTGCTGTTTAAAAGCATACTACTAGAGCTTATACTGAAGCTTCAGGTATACTATATATTAATCAAAAGGAAGCTTGATTTGGATTTTATTTCTAAATTTAGGGCTTAGAAAAGAAAATTAATATGGTCAGTAACACAATACACAATCATGCATTGCCTGACTACTGTTCATTAAGGATTTACATTATGTTTTGTGGTTTTAATATATCTTATATAATTGCTTTATTTTATTGATAATCTTTGCCATTTACAACCACATGTTGATTGAACAGAGTCCATTGGAGCTGGCCAATGAATTCAAATTAAATACAAAACAAAAACTGGAAATAATCAGATTATAAATATCAATATTATTATACATACAGAAGTGAGCATAGTGAATGTACAGCAGCCCAGAAAATTTCAAATTTAACACTTCAATAAATATAGTTCTATAGTCATCAAAGTGCAAAATTTAGAGGCTAGAAAAGTTGATTTGGAAGATATTAGGCCAGATCATCATCACTATAAAGTCCTTCAAGCCTGATCATTCAATGATCAAACAGATTTGGATGAAAACCCACCTGAAGAGTAAGTTGTGTATAATTGCGGCTTTACAAAATTCAGCTAAATTCCCAATTTAGAAGCTATAAAGGAAGGCAGTTTGCAAAGTGCTCTATAAACTTTAATTAGTACACTGCATGATTAAAGCCAAGAACAAAAAAGAAAGAGAAAAGTGCTTCAGGGTAACTATTGTTTTTAAAAGCAAATGAGAAAGAGCTTACTTTTTTGAAAATATTAACACTTCAGTTCATCATACCCAGATACATACACTTAATGCTTCCTCTATATTGCTAACATGGTAAAATATGCTGCTGATTTTGCATATTGATATTGAATGACTGACAGGAACATCTTACACAACAGAAATGCTCTACAGCTCATGCTGCTTGTTTTAATGCTGCATATATTCATACATGTAAAAAAAAAACCTTGTCTTTATCATACAAAACTGGCACGAACTTAAGCTGTTCTTTGCCTTTCATGTAATGTAATGTAGTTCTCTCTTATATGAACAAACCGTCCCAATCAACATCTTTTCTCTAGTGAACTATTCTTTCCTTGTGAAATATAACAACATAAATTGGTAGAGGTAGTCCTCAACCTACAACCAAAAATTGGGATCAGAATTTCCATTGCTAAGCAACAGTTGTAAAATGAGTTGTAACAGTTAAGCAAATCAGTGTAACTAAGTGAATCATGCTGTCATTAAATGAACCCAGCTTCCCCTATTGACTTTGCTTGTTGGAAGTTGGACAGGAAGGTTAAAATTTTGATCCCATGATCCTGGGATGTTGCAACCATTAAAAATACATGCCAATTAACAAGCACCATAACTCTGATCATGTGATTATGGGGTTGATGCAACAGGCCTATGTGCAAGGATCATTACTTTTTTCAGTGCCACTGCAATTTGAATGGTCACTAAACAAATGGTTGTAAGTCAAGGACCGGGGGAATTCATGGGTGCATGAACATTTCATATTTACAATAGGAAGATATTCTATTTACTTATAGATACTGTTATCCTCATGGGTCGCCAAAATAAATTGCAAAACAAAATATGCCACCACCACCTCCAGGCAGATTTAATTTGAAACCCTGTACCATGAAAATCCAGGTGGAATCAAAATGTTTGTTGGATAGCTATAAGTTATAAGAAGCAGATCCAATCTATTTTCCTTCAGAAGGAATTCCATTAATTAGGCTCTGCTAAAGCAATATTACTGGTTCCTTTGACCTGAATTACTTCCATGGTGGAACATTCAAAAGCAACTCAGGAAAATGTTACTCTAACTTGTAGAAAAGTTCCAATAGTGAAACAAAATGTTCAGATATTTTTGTTCTAAGAATATAGTGTTTTATAAATATCAGTACCCTGATCAGGTGGTCTTATCTATAGTCTTATCTCTCAGTAAGTCTGTATAGTGTAGGAGATAACGAGGCCTGAACCCATGGAAGGGGTCAAATGTGTCAACAGTCATGAGTCCCTTCGCGCCCACAAGAGAGCCAATCCACCTTGAATTCCTTTTACTCTTATCTACCGCCAATTTCCTTTTGCAGTTAGTAGTTCAGATTCTTGTAGAGAGCTTATGCTTGCAATAAATCTTCATACTCAATTGAACTGCTTGAATCTCCTGATTTCTCTGGAGCTTGACAGATAGCATTTTATTAAACTATAATAGTATCTAAACTGCTAAACTATCCTGAGTTGCAACAAGAGACTTTTTATTGCCAACAAGGTATATCTATTCAGCAAGAAGCAATGGAATGGGATATGAGTAACGCTTATTTTGCAAACAAAATTCAGTTTGTTTAATTCTTAAATTTTAATCAGAGAATATTTTCCAATTCAGCAGAAATGAGAATTCAAGGACAATATTGTCTATACATAGAAGACATACAGATTAAGGCCTAGGCATTTATAGTTAAGTATTTTCTGGCACTAGTGTCAGGAAAAATCTTTGGTTGACTCAGCCTGGGCTACTACCAATCACAATAGGCACTACTGGATTAGAGAAGGTGTCAGCTTTGGAAGCCATATTAACACCGAACGCTTCCATACTGCCACATTCTTGGGCTTGGGAAACTAGGAGGGGGGATTTAGTAGAGGGAATGTAGTTAGACATAATAGCATTCTTCTTTTCGGTCAAGGTCATGGTACGCTTGCATCTGGAGGAGGAGTGGTTGAAGTGGTGTCTCAAGTTGGGACGGATTGTGATTGGACACTGTAATGGAATGATGGGTGCAGGGGCTGGATTTGGGATTTTGATTTACTGAGGGAAAACCCAGAACTCTCAGATTCAGGTTTTCCAGATGTGCCAGTATACCTACTCTAATAAATGGGAACTTTGAGAAAATGCATGTCTCGAAGTTTTTAATTGGAGTTGGGTTCTTCTGGAATGCTGACAGAAGGAACATAACACAGTGGGAAAGCATATATTTTTGAATGCAAACAGTCCTAGTTCATCCCTGGTATTTCCATGTAGATTAAGGGGGGAAATGTAGACTAAGAAGATGGACAGAACTACTGTGATGTGTAGATTAATCAAGAGTCTGTCTCAGTATAAGGAAAAATGCAAATATAACAAATAGTTCAAACCTTGGCATATAAGATATTTCATCCGTGTGAACAGCACCTGCTAGAGGTCTTCCCAAACGCCCGTTAAGGGACTGAAAAGAAAAAAAATGGAATTCATTTTCAAAAATGTAAATGTTAACATAAAACTTATATTTATATATACTGAATAGTACAGATTTCAAGCAACTAGAATGGTTGCTTTAAGGATCGTGACTGCAGATACTCATTCAAAAAGCCCTCATACCATTTATCTTTCCCATTGTGTGCACCAATAAAGATAACAGTACGTGTCACAATACAGAATATATGCAATTTCTGGTAACTGAATTTAGGCAATAGAAAATTAAAAATGACCATACATTTTGGCTGCTGTATTTATTAAACTTAGTGCCTCACTAAATGGGAGCACCTAGTGGATCATGGGTAATTCTGAAAAATAAAACAAGCTCAGATTTGGTTAGTACTTGGGTAGTACCACCAGGAACTATCAGGGTTGAACACTAGATTGAAAATTTGTGAACAGAAGAACAGGTAGGACAATAGCAAACCACTTTCAAATTGTTGCCAAAAAAAATACCGTATTTTTCGGAGTATAAGATGTACCTTTTTCCCCCAAAAAAGAGGGTGAAAATTTGGATGAGTCTTATACTCGAATATAGCCCTGCCCAGGCTCTCAAACAGAGGTTTCAGAGGCTGAAAAAAGCCTCCAAACAGAGATTCAGAAAAAAAGCCTCAGAAACGAAGCTTCAGGAAAAAAGCCTCTGAAACAGAGCTTCAGGAAGCAGGAAAAAAGTTTGTTCTGAAACAGAGTTTCAGAAGTTTCAGAGGCTGAAAAAAAAGCAAGGCACAGAGCTCACAACCAACGAACCTGTTGCTAAAATTCACCTCTGGGAACGGGAGGCCAATCACCTGCCAATCAGCTTTTTTCTTATTTTCCTTCCCAAAAACTAAGGTGCGTCTTATACTCCGGTGAATCTTATACTCTGAAAAATACAGTACATGAATGTAGATTGCAGGAGTCTCCCTGTAGTCGCTGGGAGTTGACTCAAAACAACAACTATTTGGAAACTGGAAATCTATTATTGAAGTAAGATTTAAAAGAGCAATATGATTGTGTAATTCCAATAAAGTGTACCTGAACATAAATTATTGCTGTTAGAATAGCCACATATTTGATATTATATCAGCCAATAAAATGGTGCACAAATTCCAGAATGAAAAGTTTTGCTTTGTCTCTTCCAAATGCATTACATTTCTCCGAATTATGAGGCAAAGTAATGCCAAAGTCAGAGTAAACAGTTTGATCCCCTTTACAGAACCTCTCTCTTCCCACTATTACATTTTTATATTATGCTGGTTGCTAAACAGGACAACACGATCATGTCCTATAATCTACCTTTAAAGTATTTTAAGAAGTTGTATTTTCTTGAAAGACCACATCCCTACCACCACCAGTAATTTACATTTAAATTTTATTTTAAACAAAAGTATGTTTTTTACACAAAATACAGTTTTTTCTGTTGAAGTGTAGAGGTCTCCAAGTTGTTCCGATTATGCAAATTCTATTTCTTCAAAAAAAATTCCCTCTAAAACAGATTGTTCAAAAGCATGCAATGCATATTCAGAGCAAATCATTAAAGCAGCCACGTTGTTTTACAGACTCACAGGGTTATTTTGGAAAATGCTACTGGCTGTTTCCACATGCATGTTCATACACAGTTGCTTAGCTGGGACACAAATGGACACAGCTGGGGCAACTTCTGAAGCAAATAAGGAATCTGAAAAAAATGCAGCTGCTTTAACATTTAAAGAGAAGTACTTCATAAATATTTCTGATGATTTGAAGAACTTCTTTCAAAATACATGTGCAGCCCTAACACTCCCTGTAATTTGCTAGCAGTTTTTCTCCTCAGGCAGAATGTGGTAGAAGATTCTCAGTGGGAAACCAGAGGAAACCTATTTTAGTAATGGACACAGATATAAAACTGCTAGTAATGTTATTGGAGTCAATTAGAATAAATGAACATTAACTTGAGATCTTGCCGGTATAACAAGATAAAAGTGGGCATTGTGTATAGCATTTCATCAGAAGCAAAGAAAGCTAGTTTGCTCACAAGTTCTTAAAATGAATCCTCTGTACCTCATTTTTTGGCAATACTAAACACTAGTTAAGGGAGTGTCAGTAACACATATATACACTTGCATTGGTCCCCATATAAGGAGATCTCCTAAGATTTAAATACTTTACCCTTCAGTCTTCTATTTTTGTTCTGAAGACCTGCACACTGAATTTAGACAAAGAAATTCTCCCTTCTGCCTTATTTCCAAAGAGATTCTCCTTGTTTCCTATCACATACTATTTTGCTGTGCCAACTTGTGAGACAACTAATATTTCAGCATTCTTTACTCCACAATATCACAGAAATACTTATGAGCTAAAATTAGCAAGTTTTACTCACAGCCTGAAAAGCAGAACAGAATGTCTCCATTGAGAGATGACAGCCCATTAGAGGAACTGTGAGAGACCTGGCTCGAGGCCCAAAGGAGTCTTTTAGGGACAAGGTTACTGAGGAGAGAGTTCATCCTGAGTAGGCTTTGTCTTAAGTAGCCACAGACCGGCTGGCTTGACCTTGGGCAATCAGCAAGGCTAGAAATCCTTTCTTAGAATTATTGTTTGGATTTTTCATTGGGCTATTCCCGGGATTGAATATAGCACTTCAAAAAGATACTGCCTGGGAATGCAAGTTATCTGAATGTTTAGGCACAAAGTCTGTGCAAAACGTTGGTTATGCATTTCTTGATTTAAAAGTTTACCATTTTTTATAGCTGGATTAGAGACAGACAATGAAAAATGATGATGGAAAGATTATGTTTTCCTTCAATGTAAGTGGCATTAAGACAACCTTTGAGTGAATAGGGAAAGGGTAACACTATGACAAGCATAGTTATAATCTTTTCCAGCTGGGATCACAAAGCTAATACAAGGCCAAGAACTTCCTTTGTTAACAGATTCTCTTCAAGATATGGTTAAGATCTTTCAAGGCGTTGGGGGTATATTAGAAAGTCACACACTGCAAGTGCACTTTGTCTGTTGGATAATTCACATAAGTAAAAAAAGGTTTTGGCTTGTTTCAGGTATTTCTCTTATAATATGCAATTGATATAGTTATAGTTTCAGCCTTGCCATTTTCTTCCACCCTGCAATAATATGTCAATGCATTTATTATATGCTAAATATTCTGTATTCAGTTGAACGGTCCTTTAGATCAGGGATGTCGAACCACACCCACCCCCGTTTTAGCAAAGGGAAAAAACTCACAATACGTCCCATAACGACAATGTGACAACATGAGTTTGACACCCCTGTTTTAGATGATTTATGATATATTATAATAATCCACTTCTACATAATAAACTAGTCCTTAAAACCTGTGGTCGGGTCGACCCTGAGACCACCACCCCGTTAGCCCCTGGACCCAGTGGCATAGGGGGCCGAACTGATTACAAGGTGCACCTCGACTGTAGGTGGCACGGGGGCAGCTCCAATACTTAATCAAGTGGAAGGGCTACCCTCTATCAGAGGCGTCTTGGGTAAAGAGCAGAAACATTCAAGCTGATCACCTCATAGCCAAATTCCATGAAAAGAACCCGATCAAGTCTGGGGGGGGGATTACACCCCTAAAAGATATATCTGTACTCAAACTGTTTTTGCTTTGCACAGGTTGCCTTCAGGAAGTGAGGGAATGTCAACTTGTGAAGCTTTCCTGACCTGCTCCCAAGTTGCCATAGGCAGGAGGATGGGGAATTGTGCCTCGCAGCTGCATCAAGGAATTCGCATCTTAGTCAAAACAAAACACATCCTAGCCAGCTGAAATCAAGGCCATCTCCACGGAGACCCATAATGGCTGGAAGGAGTGACTTCTACGACCCACAAAATTTCTTTGTTGGCGAATGCGACTGATGACACACTTTGGGTGGAGAGGGAAACAGGGTCAGAGGCAAGGTGTGAACTGAGTGAAGTTAGAGCTGGCTTGCTGTCAGGGTTCCGACCGATGCCCTAATAAAAGCAGGAGCCTCAAGCAAAGTTTCAAGAAAAATCCAGTTGTTTAAAAAATCCATGTTGGCATGGACCAAGTTAAGCCAGCTCTAGCTTCACTTAGTCCAGGCCTTGCCTCTGACCCTGTTTTCCCCTCCAGCAAGGTGTGTCATCAGTCACATTCCCCAACGAAAAAAATTTGTGGGTCGTAGAAGTCACTCCCTCTGGCCATTGTGGGTCTCCACAGAGATGGCCTTGACTTTGGCCGGCTAGGATGTGTTTTGTTTTGACTGAGGTGGGAATTCCTCGATGTAGCTGCGAAGCACCATTTCCCATCCCCCTGCCTATGGCAACTCGGGAGCAGGTCAGGAAAGCTTCGCGAGTTGACACTAGTGATCTTTCATCTTCCACCAACAAATAATGATAGAGGGTGATTCCTTCCAGCCTTGCAATCTCAGAGCATCTTGAAGTTCAACCTGTTCATTGTCATTGAGTAAGCAAGCAACTTAGGGGGAAAGAATGATGTCTACTCCCTTTTCCATTCAGTCTCCTTATCCTTTGTTTGGCAAAACAAGTGCTTCATAAAAGCAAGGCACCTCACTTAAATACTTTGCTTTCACTCTGCTAAGCAATTCCAGCAGTGCATGCCAGTTCAGTACAATGAACCATTCATTCACTTCAGGTATATAGTATGTAACAAATGTTTGTCCTAGCAATTGATTAAGGTATGAAACAACTACATACTGCAATATCAGTAAGCCTCTAACTTCTCTACAAATGTAGCATGTAGGAGAAGTAAGAAAGCTTTATTCTGTATCACAGACATGCAACCAAGTTAAAGACCAGATTCAATCCAGCTCTTTTAGGGCTAAAATAAAGCAGCCTTCAATTTAAAACTATAAGACATACATGCATTCTTTTTCTTATAGACTTCAGGTATCAGTATAGAAAAGAAAATTTTAACTAGATGGAATATATGTCTAAAATTCATTAAATTTAACAGGATCCTTCTTGGGCATATTTTCAAGGGCTGCTGTGAAACAGAACTGCATTCATGTACATAACTACTGTCAAACATTATATATAAGCAAAATGCCCATTGGAATCATGCTCAATAGCACTGAAATTAACAAAGGCTTCTCATTGCATCAATACTAGATTATAATAGAAATTTAGCAAAAATATAGTTTGGCTGAAACTAATGTTTGCCAATATTGGCAGAAACAGTGCTGGCAGATATATACTAAGAACTTCTTTTCTGCCTCACTTTTCTAGTTCCGCATTTATAGAAAATATATAACGTTTCCCAAATGCATGCATAGAAAATGACAGGCTTTATTACCTTTACCAAAGTGTGTTCATAGTGAAGTAACAGATAGGGCAAATTTGGTGTGGAGGGAGAGGACGTCCAAAAACATACTTTTCTTCCAGGATGCGCTTCCATACATCGTAACTGGCATCTCCTTTATCCAAATTCACAATCACAGTATGGACCTACCTGTTACTGCATCTAGTTTGGCTCATAGTATTTTAACATTTGCCATCAAGGCAGTAGTGAAATCTAAAATTTATTACTACCGGTTCTATGGGCATGGCTTGGTGGGTGGGGGGGGGGGGTAATGTGACTGGGTGGGCGTGACCAACTTTCTTTTTTTTACTTTTAAAACCATTTTTTCTACAACCTCTTCAGCCGAAGAGGTTGTAGAAAAAATGCTTTTAAAAACCTCTGACGATCCCAGCTGAGCCACGTGAACATCAGAGGCCGAAGAGGTTGTAGAAAAAATGCTTTTAATTTTTTTTTTAAAAGCCTCTGATGATCGTGTAGCTCAGCTGGGCATGGGGGGGGGCAGGAATTTTTGCTACCGTTCTCCAAACCACTCGCCTCCATTGTTACCGGATCGGGCGATCCGGTCTGAACCGGGAGCATTTCACCCCTGCATCAAGGTCAGAGTAATAATCTAGCTAATCTAATAATGCCATGCCCAAATAAATAAATAAATAAATCTAATAATTAACAAAACTCAGTTATCTGTTTTGGTTTGTCTTCCAAACTCTCCAGGTCACAAAGATCTACTTCCTAACAGTTCTGAATCTAACTATTCATTTATTCTTCATCTATGAAAATCTCCTGTGAAAATTTGGGAAATCCTCTAGAACAGTATTGGAAGAGGCTCAGTTCAGTGACTCAATGCAGGAAGTATCTAATTCACTTCCTGCAAAGAAGCAATCACAAAACATTCAACCTACTCAAGCCCAGTACTGTCAACTTTTTGACATAGGCCAGGCAACAGACACCATTGGAAATACTGGAACTCTACTCAGTGATGGAGACCACACTTGCCCAACTTTTATCCTGGAAGAACCCTTGAAATAATCTCAGGGAAATTCTCATAAAATTTGCAAAAGAATATGAAAACTTTCTAATAAAATTTACTTTTAACCAGGATGGATAAAAATCAATGATTTTTTTTAACAAATCAAAAAAATCAGATTTTTTTTATTTAAATGGATTTTTTTGATTTAAATCAGATTTTTTTTATTTTTATCGAATTTTTAATAAAAAACTTTTGGGATAAAAATCTATCATAAGATAGTTTTCTATTTAAGATACATAAATAATTTAGTTTATTCAGCATGAAATGGAGCTTAGTTATGTAGCATGAGGCTGTATATTCTGCAACACTGGGACTATCGGTGAGTCAACAGTGGGTCAAAGGAGTAGCAGAGATGACAGTTGCTCTTTAAAAATTATGATTTAAATCGAGTTGATTTAAATCAAGCCTTTTTACTAATGATTTAAATCATGATTTAAATTGTGATTTAAATCAACTCGATTTAAATCAAATCCACCCTGCTTTTAACCCATACTTCTCACATTTTACAACATAACAACAAAGCATAAGGCTGGCAGCTGAAATATAGCATATTTAAAAATTTCCTGCATGCGAGCTCTAGCATCATGCAGCATGGAAAGTTTTTTTAAAAAAATCATTTTTTTCAATTGTGTTTTCATGCAGAATCCCCAGCAACCTTGACGTGGAAGTCACTAACAACAGCAGAGGAGATGCACTTCATCTGATTAGCTCATGCTAAATCAGGGGTGTCAAACTGGCGGCCTGTGGGCCGGATGCGTCACACGCAGGCCACGCCCAACCTAGCTCCGTGAATGGGAAAAACATCGTGAAATGTCATGTGACAGCAACATGATGCCATGAATTTGACACCTGTGTGCTAAATCAATTTATTCCCTGCCCACCCACCCCTTGCCAGGAGACATCATGGCCAGATATTAGGTTTGTTGGTCACTTGGGAGGTGTTTCCCCCCCCCCCCCTGAAGAAAAAGACTTGATCTGTGTAAAGTATCAGATGGTGGACTTTCTGAAAGCAAAGACTTTCATAACTGGAGTCCAGAGTATTATCCCTACAACATTTCATGGTAGTGAATAGGTTATTATTATTATTATTTTTAAAATGCAGGTATGCTATAGAACAGGGGTCTCCAACGTGCTATAGAACAGTGCTTCGGGGAAGAGCGCATATATTCCATGGTTCATACTTTATGCAAGCCTGGTCTAAATCAGTGTTTTTCAACCTTCACCACTTTAAGATGTGTAGCCTTCAACTCCCAGGCTTTCCTAATCCTAACCAACATGCATGTTGTTTTTCAATACTGCTTCCTAAACATTTTATTATGCTTGGAGGGAAAAATGAAAAACAAGTACATTTAGTAGTACCTGTTTAATGTCATTTTGTAAAGATACATCCTTTACAAAGTATTAATCCTTTTTATGTTGCTATTTTGTCATCGTAAAAGTATAGCAGATGCTCAGCTTTCTCTTTAAAGATACCAGAAAACAATAGTCAGCCAAAGAATTGGGAATTAAGGGGAAACAGCTACTATTCTCGCTGCCTACGCATCATTCCAAGATTAATGCCTAATAGATTGCCAGCTCCTCCTCTGCTATTCAGTTATTCTGGGCCCAAAGTGGGGGATGCCTCTACTTGCTGATACTTAACTTTTCCCTCTAATCAAACAGCTCTTGATAAGAAGCCCTCAACTTTCTTCATTTCCTTCCACTGGAAGCACCATTTCTTTCAACTTTTCTTAATTTCCAGAAAGGACCAGCTTGTTTTGTATTTTTTAAAAAATGTTCTCATGCCTTTCAATATAATTTTCTGTTTCCTCTATTATCTAGGAACAACTCTGAAAAACTGCAGAAAATTTACTACACAAGATTAGCCTGCAAATATTTATCTGGAAATTATCTACAAAGGACTGTGTAAGAATATTGTTTGTGCATTCTTCTACAAGTTAATTTTCTAAGTACCTCAACAGATTTTTTATGGAAAATTTAAGAGATTAATTTTTTTACCCTACACCAAAAAAAAAAAAAAGAATATTCCAAAAATCCATTGAATCCTTTTGTGGGTAGTATTAGCTTCCAGCAGAGTAACCAAAAGCACTCTCTACGGAGATTATAAAAGAGGAACATGAAGCAGAGAAACCAGCTGGGTGGCATAAGCAATGCTACTCCTTCTTTCACTAACCAAGCGAACTATGCTAGGGATCTTATTATTTTAATACATTTTACCATATGTTGTGCCAGGGGTGAAATCCAGCAGCTTCTAACAGGTTCTGGAGCACCAGTAGCGGAAATTTTGAGTAGTTCGGAGAACTGGCAAACACCACCTCTGGGTGGGAATAGAAATTTTACAATATCCTTCCCCCAGGAGGGGTGAGAATGGAGATTTTGCAGTATCCTTCCCCTGCCATGCCCACCAAGCCATGTCCACAGAACCGGTAAGGAAAAATTTTGGATTTCACCCCTGTGTTGTGCCTATCTGAAGGCAGAAGGCAGAAGGTTGTGTAATTTCTACCTCAACTTTGTGAGAAACTATGTTGTTAATTCTTTGTAATTGTGTCACAAATGGAAAAAGGGTGAGCTCAAAACAGACCCTAATTTAGAATATTACCGTATTTTTCGGAGTATAAGATGCACTTCCCCCAAAAAAAGAGTGGGTGGAAATGTCTGTGCATCTTATACAGCAAATGTTGCTAAAGTCCCGCTCACCCGCCAGCCCTCACCACCGCCTATCCCCGCCGTCCGGAATGGGCCAAAAATGAGACGCACAGAGGCCGAAAACAGCACCCACGGAGGCCGAAAACAGGGCACGTGAAGGCAGCGATAGGTGGCAATGGCGATGGATGGCGCCAGCACCGATGGGCGGCAGCGATCCCCGCAGCCTGGAACAGCTGACAGGAGGTATTCCAGAAGGCAGATCCAACCGCCAATCAGGTGCTCATGCTAAATCATGCTGTGCTGAAGCTGACCACACTGTTTGCTGTAAGGAGAAAATTGCTAGGAGGAAGAGGCCAATTTTTTTTCTTGTTTTCCTCCCCAATAGCTAGGGACGTCTTATACTTTGGAGCGTTTTATAGTCCAAAAAATATGGTATTTATTTATTGTTTATGACATTTTTTTATTTCCACTAACAAATTTTGTGTCATCAGTTCCTTAATTTAAGTACATTTTGTTTTTGGAAACCTAAAACTGCTGCTCTTTAAATAATAATCTGTGCAGGGTCATTATCCCAAGTCTTTTTTTTAAGTGATGCAGAATTTGTTTCCAATTTTGCCAGCTCTCTTTTGCAGGTAGATAATCAGGTTTTACCAGCTTCCCCACTGTTTACATACATTTTTCAAGTGAGAATCACCACAGGTCCCATTTAATTCAGTAAGATTTACTTCTAGGTAAATGTGCATGGAATAGCATCCCAGGTTATAACCTTTAATAATCTTTAATGTGTGCAAAGAGATATATCAGATCAACATAACCTTCAAATGTTTCAGGTGCATCTATTCTGCTGCTGGTAAAATAAGGCTAGGATTTTCATTTGTTGAGTGATGTTTATGGAAACAATTAAAAACAACACATTTGTAAACTTTCATACATTTATGTTGGCAATGAGAAGATACTTTGATTCCTGTAGTTAGATAGAAGAATCAAGATACCTGTCTACATGAAATTCAGAGTTTTGTTATGTATTGCTGTTCTTTCTGGTTGTTTTATAAAGTGCAATTTTTATCCATCCTTTAATGGTTAAAATTAAAGTCAGAATTAAGTCAGAAAACATGAGTACTTGAACAATGTGCAATGCAGAAATAATTCATATGTAACTTTCTATGAGTTGAACCTTACATCTGGATTTACCATCACATTGTGGGGGCGACATGGCGCTCCCACGTGACACCTTTCCTGCGCGAGCTGCATTGGCTTCCAGTGGTCTTCCGGTGCGCTTCAAGGTATTGGTTCTCATCTTCAAAGCGCTCCATTGCTTAGGGCCCGGTTATTTACGAGACCACCTTCTGCCACCGATAACCTCCCACCGGCCAATACGCTCCCACAGAGAGGGCCTCCTCAGGGTACCGTCGGTCAGGCAATGTCGGCTGGTGACCCCCCGGGGAGCCTTCTCTGTGGAGGCACCCACCCTCTGGAATGAGCTATCCCCAGGGATACGACTGATCCCAGACCTCCGTACCTTCCACCGGGCTCTGAAGACTTTTTTATTTCAGCAAGTCGGGCTGGGTTAAAAATCTTTTAATTGTTGAATTTTATGGGTAAGAGATTTTAAATTGGGGGAAGCCAATATAAATTTAATTTGGTTTTTATAGTATTTTAATGTTTATATTGTATGTTTTTTTTAATTTTGGCTGTTCACCACCCCGAGTCCTTCGGGAGAGGGGGCGGTATAAAAATTTTAAAAATAAATAAATAAATAAATAAATAAATAAATAAATAAATAAATAAATCATACATTTATATCTTGAACTCAGCAATTTATAAACATCTAATGATTAAAGCTTGCTTGATCCAACTAGAAAATTTCTTTAGGATGTGTTTTGCTCAGATGTAAAAACAGATTTTTCAAAAATTATGGACAGCACTTTTTTTTAAAAAAAGCAGTACTAGTACCACTCCCTTCTGTTTATGAACCTCACCCACATATTTTTTATTTTTTTTTAAAGTGTCTGTGTTTTAGAATCAAAGGAAACATATTTAGACTACATCATGAAATCATTCATGATCATCATGAAAAGGCTTTTCACTCACAACTGCAGCAACATCTATTTCTAGAGAAGATGTCTTAAGCATCACAAGGATTTCAGCTAGATCCACTGTTTTGCAGATTTGTTTTTAAATGTTATCATGACTAAATATCCCCACTTAATGACCTTAGGAGCATGAAATCCCAGCAATAATCTTACTTAGGTGTGTGAGGCCCTCAAGAACCTGGAGGCAGGGGTATGCAAACAAAACTCCATAAATTGAGATTATTTTCCAAGAGTTTTATTTAGTGAGAAATGTTAGAGATTGATTTGTGCGTTTCTGTGTGTGTGTGGAGGGGGGGAGGGGTTGTCGGTAATTTAACATGAGTAGAAAATACCTCCCAATTGCAATCCTGCTAATACAGAATTCCACATTTCAGGGAAACTTCCAAACACTGCCTGCTAAATGCACTAAAAATCACCATACAGATCTTCATAACAAATGCCCAAGGTCAAGGGGTGGGTTAGCACATGTAGCCCTGGCTCTCTACACACTGTGTTGGATTTCTGCCTGCAGGCTGATCTTCTGAATAGGGATTTCCCGGATACAGAATGTTTAGTGCAAAGGAAATGGTTAGTCCCAAATTTTAAAAAATTAGCCATCCTCAAGCAGAACATTTGGAAGGGATAAAGGAAAAGTACAGCCAGATAATTGGCCAATAAGATACTTTTCATCAAGAAAAATGCTGCTCACACTTATCAAAACAAACAAACAAATGAAATTGCACAGCTGTTAAACTGGAGTTCAAAATTCAAGGTTAATTATGATCAGTTAGCAAAAACAATGCACAAGTGGCTAAGTTAAAGAGCCCCTTCAATTATCAATTACTTTAAACTGTCCTCATCAAAAGGCTAAGAGGAATTTGCTCAGCTCAAGGGTAACTAGAGGCCTTCGTGAATCATGCTTTTATAAGCAGTGCTTTTACAATCAGCTTCCGTTCTCTTCTGCTATCCTGTCACTTTGCTTTATGCAGTTCTACGTATCACTGGGCTTGGAGTTTTTTATGGGATTATTTAAAAAGATTATTTAAAAAGAAAGAAAGGGAGCAAAGATGAAAGGAAGTAAAGGCATCCTGTGATGACAGCTTCAATGTCCTTATGAACAGAAATCAACAAAGAAGGTGTAGGTTGCATATGTATGTGTATATCTATCTGTTAGGAGTAGGACTTACAGATCAACAAGTCAATGATCATTGATGGAGAGAGTAAAAAAAGATTAATCAGTCAGTGATTATCAACATTTGTGCAAGAAAAGAGACTCATTGTTGAAGGATCTGTTGAATATATAGCATTCTCAGAAATCAGGCTCTGTGATTCGGGCTAATTATGCAGAAACACAAACAAGAAAGGGGCAGTGGCAAAATCAGTTAACATATGTGCAAGCATGAGGTCATGCTGTACTCAGTGCAAGGCAAAAAAATGAGAACGCCCGTCCTTAACTCTATCAAGAGAAAACAAAGCTTGGCTGAGATCAGTCTATATTATTATCCAGCTGTTTGATCTTTTAAAACGAAGGCCTCAGATGATTACAAAACCTATCAGTTCTTCTAGTTTAATAATTCAGATACTCCAGATTGCAATTATTCCATTTATATATTTCTCAGATTTGTAAAACACACTTATGTGGCTTATAAACTTTTTTTTAAAAAAAATTAGCTGCCATAAAACCAATTTAGCAAGCAGAATGCAAAAAAAAAAAAAAAAAAGAGGGAAGAACTCTGAATTGCACTATTTTTATTAGAAAGGACACAAGAAAACTACCTTATTCCATATCACTCACTCATCTAGTTTTGTACTGAACACTGACTAGGAGAAATCTTCTACAGACAGAATATCAGCTTATGTTTTTCCATTTTTTGTTCCTCAAGAGGAAAAATAAAGAAATTCTGCAAGCCGAACAATCACAATTTATCTTTGGTCCAAAATATTTTCATCTATTTATACATATGGTAAGTGTGATCCAGCTACAGACTCACATAAAATCTCCCTCAGAGAATACAGCCTCCACTGAAACTACTATATTTTAAAATCTTGACATGCAAACCCATAATTCAATTTTGACTTATCACCAACATAATAGAGTCAAGATAGAAATATATGGCTGATACTGTAGTTTCACCCAGTGTTTCCTAGCCTGTACTTCTTCAGATCTGTTGGGATCACAGGGACACTCATTTCCAGAAAACATGTTAAAAGAAGGACAATAGGAGTTTCAGTTCACTCTATTTGGAAGAAGCCAGATGTGGGTGGCTGCATTCAACAGCCTGCTAAACATTGAGGATTAGTGGCACAAGAAGATATTATCCAAGAATGGGTGCTCATTAGCTATTAAGGACAGGTCAACATAGAAACCTTGTTTGATTCATCGTTCAAGGTTATATATATATAACCTTGGTTATATATTATATCAAGGTTATATATTATATAACCAATCAACCAGAATAGCTCAAGGTTGAATAGAAAGCTACTTCCACAATTAGTTCCCAAATGTACCCAAGATAAGGCAAAACAAGTACTATTGTGAAAGTCAGCCCCCAGTACCCAGTAATTATTACGGTGAGTCAGAAAAAAAAAACCCTGGCAGTGTTTTATCACCTTCCTGATTTAGAGTTAAATACTTTCAAAGATCCCGTATAAAATATCTGCTTCAATAAAGGCTATTTATGGTATGCTTATCCAAAAAAAAAAAAAAAAAATCCCTCAAAGGAGTTTTAAAACTAGAAATAAATTTGAACTAATAAATTTGAAAATAAACTCCAATGAAGGGGAGTCCGCTACTCCCCACTCATCAGGTTGCTATATTGGTATCCACACAAAATTTGCTTCATTGTAATATAAACCCACTGTTTTTTAACCTGTGTTCTGGAACTACTGTAAACCCTTCTGCCCTGCCTTTTACATAACAGACCTTCAGATTTGGGAGATGCTGTTTTGCATACTAGGAATGCATCAAAATGAGTAATATTACTCACCAAAGTCCACAGGAAGAGGGGTCAAAACAGACAAGAGGGAGTATGCACCAGGGTGGATTTGATTTAAATCGAGTTGATTTAAATCACAATTTAAATCATGATTTAAATCACTAGTAAAAAGGCTTGATTTAAATCAACTCGATTTAAATCATAATTTTTAAAGAGCAACTGTCATCTCTGCTACTCCTTTGACCCACTGTTGACTCACCGATAGTCCCAGTGTTGCAGAATATACAGCCTCATGCTACATAACTAAACTCTATTTCATGCTGAATAAACTATATTATTTATGTATCTTAAATAGAAAACTATCTTACGATAGATTTTTACCCCAAAAGTTTATTAAAATAAATTCGATAAAAATAAAAAAAATCCGATTTAAATAAAAAAAATCTGATTTTTTTTTATTTTTTTAAAAAAATCATTGATTTTTATCCACCCTGGTATGCACAATCAAAACCCTCCCCTTTGCACAGGCATGTGACGTGTGACATCCATACACATACAAAAGGGTCAGGGCTTCAATCAGTGTCCTGCAACTACCATTCTTCCTATTTTGACATGCACAGAGAGCCATATATGGATGTTACTGGACAGACTACACACTGGACAGTAAAGTATGCTTATTCTGTAACTCTGAAGACTTCTGGCCTGATTTATAGTCAATCTAAGTCATAACGTGGCTTATCTCTTTCCAGTCTATTGTGATATATGAACCCAACATTATGTTATAGTTTTATGAGTTAATTAAGTCACTACAGCCTATTTAACAGATCATGGCTACAAAGTCCTTAGCCTAGCAATATGCATAAATTCAACTACAATATTATGTCAAGTTACTTAACAGCTCCCTACTTTGAAAAAGTTACATGAAAAGAACAGGCATAACAAAAATAAAATGTGTACTGACCCATCTTTTTAAATTTATTTTGTCAGCATATCTTAAGAAAGCATTTTAATTACTTTTTTTTTTATTTTACTGCCTACTTGGACATAAGAAGTCTGTCCAGTCTGTCCAGTGATATTCCTGTGTACTCAGTACCCTCATATTTCCCCCGATGTAAGATTTAATTATTATTATTATGATTATTAATAATAATAAAATCTATGTAATGAATCCTAAATTTTTAAAATAACCATTTACTTTGTAATTAATTACATATGGCACTCCTCTTTTCAACTCAAATTCTTGACTGGTCAGATTTCAACAATGCCCACAAGTTCAGTAATTTTGTTGCTTAAACATTTGATGCTATCCTAATAATACAAAGTATTTTACACAACAGAAAAATAAAGCAACATAACTCAACATACTATGTAAACCAGGGATGTCAAACCCGATCACATCACAGACCGTATTGTGATGCATTGAGATGTTTTTTGCCTTTGCGGAGCCAGGGTGGGCGTGCCCTGTGCAGGCTGTATCCCGCCTGCAGGCTGCCAGTTTGACATGCTTGATGTAAACCCTGCAGTTTTAAAGGAAATGCAAGCAAGCTACCTGTTTTTCAGAGAACAGGATGTGGGGGCTGCCACCAAGAAGGCACCTCTCCAGGTTTCTATCCCTCTAACCACACATTGTGTGAGAACCAGTGGTGGGTTTAAAATTTTTTTACTACCGGTTCTGTGGATGTGGTTTTGTGGGCGTGGCATGGCTTTGTGGGCATGGCAGGGGAAGGATACTGTAAAATCTCCATTCCGTCCCCAATCCAGGCAGCGTTTCCTCCTGATCATCTGGGACTTGGGAGGCAGAGAATAGATTGGGGCGGACCAGTCAGAATTTTTACTACTGGTTCTCCAAACTACTCAAATTTTTTGCTACTGGTTCTCCAGAACTGGTCAGAACCTGCTGAAACCCACCTCTGGTGAGAACCTTGAGAACTCCTTTTTGAGAACATACAGAGCAAGCTGATTCTGGCTGGGAAAGATAATCTTGCAAATGCTAGCCACATAGGGCTCTTAAGGTTAAATCAACTTATTCAACTGGGTTCAAAAGCTGCCCAAATAAAAGCACCCTCAACATAAATTTAACACTATCTTCCTTTTTCCATTAGCAGAAGTTGGTTTACTGCATTCTGGATCAATTGCAATTTCTGAATTCTCTTCAAGGGCAGCCCTTTGTAATACGCTTTGTAGTAGTCTGCCAGGGAGATGATGAGGGGATACGTTATCAGGGAGGATTTGATTTAAATCATGATTTAAATCACTAGTAAAAAGGCTTGATTTAAATCAACTCGATTTAAATCATAATTTTTAAAGAGCAACTGTTATCTCTGGCCCGCAGCAGCTCCTCCTCTGGCCTGCTGTTGACTCACTGACATGGTGGGCAGCAGATGAGTGGAGGCCCGCTAACAGGATGGATCTGAAATGACAAGTGCTCTTTAAATGTAAGAACTCATTCTTGCTGGTAGTTAATATTATTATTTGCAAACAAAATGAAGGTTTCCTATTTAATTGCAGAGCTTGGATTCACTGAATGAGTTTACAAAAAATGTAAATATTGCAGAATATACAGCCTCATGCTACATAATTAAGCTCCATTTGATGGTGAATAAACTAAATTGTTACTGTATAGAAAACTATCTTTAGATAGATTTTTACTCTAAAAACATTTTATTAAAATAAATTTGATAACAAATCAAAAAAATCCAATTTAAATAAAAAAAATCTGATTTAAATAAAAAAAACATATTTTTAATTTTTTTTTAAAAAAATCAATTTTTATCCAATCTGTATGTTATTATACTGTTGCATATATCTTGACTTCCCCCCAAAAAGCCTGCAAATAGAACACCAGCTGAAGCTGGATAAATGTCCCCACAGTCTCAACCTGTTCCACAAGCAATAGACATTTGCTCAAGAGGCCATTTTTATGGTGAACTAATATTTTGAGGGAAAATGCCATTCCATCCACAGCCAACCTGGGAATCTGGATCAAGCCATAAACTGCAACTCCATCTTGCCAGGATTTAATTTGAAATTATTTTGACCAACCAAATCCCTTACAGCCTCCAGGCACCTAGTCATCACCTCCACTCCAGCCTGATATTGTGATGTATAACTGAATACTGTTAGTGTAGTAAAGATACCTCAGTGATGACCACTTCTCACAAAGATATTAAAAAGCATGAGAGACTGAGTCAGAGCCTATGGAAACCCATGCTAAACAAGCTAAGATATCAACTACTTTTCTCCTATCAACTGAAGCTTATCTACTGCATTTAATCACAACAGTAAATTATTAAGGACATTTCAAGCCTCAACATCAAAATAATTTAATTGGGGAGAAGGACCAATATTGCTATTCTGCTCTTGGTGGTGAAATATAAATCTACCCTCTGTAACTTTCCATGAATCCCTTGCATCAGGTAAAAGCTGAGTTCGTTCATAACATATTTGCAATATTTTGAAAGGAAAATAATTCTTCATTCATTGTGCTCGCTCCTCAAAATTCTGACTTCTTGTACAAACTATTATCTCTTATTTACCTCAAATGAGAAGTCCCTTGTAGTTGTAGTAAAATAATTCTCTTATCTCATGTCATTGCCTTCCACAGATACAAGGTGGTAGATGGTGTAAGTTCATCAGGCAACTCACAGATACTACATGCAAGATAAACAATTATGTACTGTAATTGCCAAGAGTCATCCAAAAATTCAAAATTCAACCTCTTACCACACATTTGTAGCAACATTTGGGAAGCTGAGTGATGCAATCTGGGAAATACAAAAAATGTATATTCATTTATTTTAGAAAATTGATCAAAGTAAATACATAATTGCATCAAATCACCTTTTCCAACTAATAAATGTTATCAGCAGTCATAAGCTTTCTTGAGTTGCAGCTCAATTCATCAGATGTACTCCTTCTGACTTTGTGCTACCCTAAACTATTATGCCTTTCCTCCTACAATAATTGCATCAGAATTTCTCCACCTGTTTTGTAAATAGCGAAGTTAGAAAATTTTGTCAAATGTTATCAGGATGCAGGTGGAAGTCTGAAATTCAACAGTTCAAAAGCTTTCAAAAGAAAATTCAGGGAGGGAAAAATCAGAAAAAAATGATCTAAATACCTAAGAATTTTCAATCCAGCTCTATATCATGTGTGGCTTTCTGTTTATGAGGCATTTAATTTCTTTATTTAGCAAATGTTCTCTCCTGAGCCCTAATTCCTGAGTTTAGCAGCAAAAGCAGAATAATAAAAGTTCATGGAATCGAAATTATAATTTAAAGTTTAATAAAACTTAGAAGGTTTCCCAACCTTCTCAAAAAAGTAATATGTTTATTGATAAGGCTGATTATAAATGTAAATTGATAAAGGTATGATTTTTTTAAAAATGGAAAGTCTAAGTGAAAAGTTATATAGTTTACTTCTTACTTTTTTTCTGTTCACAGAAAGCCCTAACCCCAAAGAAGAACTGCAAAAGGTCTAGTCAGCAAGATTATACCCAGTAACAGTAAATCATATGCAAATACAAAAGAAACAAATTTTTAAAAGTGCAAAAACAAGAATCAGTCAGAGTTTGAAGAAATGGCTCATACCAAAACTCATGAATGAGCCTTTTCTATTCTTTTTAGTATTATTCAGATAAAATAATCCACACAGAACAAGCAATGATTCTCAGGCACCCACAGAACACTTCCCCAGGCCTGAATGTACAGTATTAGAGATAGATAGATAAATAGATAGATAGATAGATAGATAGATAGATAGATAGATAGATAGATAGATAGATAGATAATATAAGTCAGAATTATTCAATTAATATGGAGGTTGCTGGATAATATTTGTCAAAACAATATGCAAAAGAAATCATATGTGTAGCGTGTGTCTGTGATATAGGTAAACATAGAAGATGTCAGCAGTGTTTTTGGACTAACAGGTAAATTTAAAATTTTTAAAATAAAGTCAGGAAATACAGAATCTGGCAGGAAATAAGGGAAATGCCCACAATCACATCAATGTTTCATAGGTATCAGACAGCCTACCCATCAGTCAAAGAGAACCACACAAAGCTCTCAATTGTTCTATTTAGCTTTTTTTTAAAATCTATATTCATCTACCAAAACCACCAACTGAAATCTGACCAGTATTCAGAAACAGAATGGAAAGCTGTTTAATTTTTATACACTCCTCCAAGTTTAAGAAACAGAAATGTGAATAGGCATAACTTCTCAATATATTTAAACGTACTATACTACCTGACTCTGTAGTTTCTTTCCCAAACCCCCAAAAGTTTAACCTTAAACTGTCTACTATTGACTTCACCCCATTCCTAAGAGGTCTGTAAGGGGTGGGCATAAGTGCACCAGCGTGCCTACCGACCCTGTCCTAATATTCCTTTTTACTTACTCTTTTCATGTATTCAAATTATGTTTATACTTTTACCTGTTATCTTATATATGCTTGACAAATAAACTTATGATTATGATATTCAATTGACCAAAACTGAAATTTCAGTTCAAGCAACCTGCAGTCTTTAAAAAAAAAAAAAAAAAAGGAAGAGAGAAAAAGATTGACAGGCTAAATTAAGATATGCGACTGTTCTAGAGTCAGTAAACAGCAAGAATTCAGTAACTTCCCTGTAATACTGGCTTATGCATAGATGAGCTGAGAGTAAAGCATAAAGAGGAACAGACTGTGTTGAGGATTAAAAGATTTCAGGTTCATTCTATACCCATTGAGATTCAAGGATCAAAGTGACTCCTGGGTGAAGAGACAGAGGCTGGCACAAGATTGACTGCTCTGGATAAAAGGTTGCATTTCAATTACTGGAACTGAGGATTCGACAGTGAGCACTGTCTATTTTGATAGTCCATGCTGCTATGTGAGAGGTCATATTAGGCAACAGTTACCATCCCTGCTGGCTTAAAAAATTATGATCAGAAGGGACATCAGTTACTGTCCTCAAGCTATCATTAACTTTTATTTTCAGCTGCTATTGCTTCTAGGCTTCAAAAATGCCATTCAAATAATTGAATGTCATAACAACTGATCAATCCTAATAATGATAACTCAGGAATAATTTTTTTTAATGTGAATGTTGCATAACTAATTATCCACTGCTTTAATCTATATACATTTTAGCAATGTGGTCCTGTGCCCATCTTTAAGGGCATGGGAAATGCAAGACCAATGGCAGATAGAAAGAGCAATTGCAACTGGAACAGCAAACAAAAAACAAAAAACCCGGTGGCACCAAGAGCTAGACTTCAACTAGAGCACCAGAAATGCTGATGGCAACACCATCAGCATGAATGGAAAAGTTAAAGCATCATTTCCTCAGTCTTTCCTAACCAGGGAGATTTGTGTGGATTTCAACTCCCAAAAATTCTCAGCAATAGCTATGTAAGCTGGAAAATTCTTGAAACTGGAGTCTATATATCTGGAGGGCACCCAGGCTGGCACATGACTGACTGCTCAGGAAGTCTGAGTTAAGTTGTTGGAATTTTCCCGAAAAGACAGCAGGAAGGTGGAGGAGAGTGGAAGCAAAAAGCTGTCATGAAAAGCAGCAGCAAGATTAAGCAGAGCTTAAAATCATTGGTGAAAGGAGAAGCAGATTGGCAGCCGCACAAAAGGAAATTAATATCCTTATCTCTTTAATATCATTTAAATCAAGAACTGGCACGAGCATTGAACAACGTACCTCTTGAACAATTTAATCAAAGCATGACACATAAATACAAATCTTCAGTCCAGTTATCTTTAAAATAATGCAATATGCATTGTCTTGGTCAGATAATCATTGATGTATCTAACCCAGGGCATCTAGGAAAGATGTTTTTTTTTTAAAGCTCTCCTTTGCAAACTTTACAGGGAGATGCAATGGATTATTCTACATGTGAAGTATGAATTTTCCATTGGATTATTGCTTCTCCTTTTAGCTTTTGGACATTTTCATCTTAGAGATACACACAAGCACATACACATACGTACCATCTAAACTGAGAGACTTGGGCATCATGATACTGTGTACTGTACAAGATATTTCCATCTCCCATTCCCTCCCTTACCCCTCCCCCCCACTCCCTAAGGGCAGAGATCTTGGTTCCCTGAAACTTCCTTATGTTCCTACCCAGTGGTGAAATGTAAAATTTGTTACTACTGGTTCTGTGGGTGTGGCTTGGTGGGGGTTAATGTGACTGGGTGGGCGTGGCCAACTTTTTTTTTTTTTAACTTTTAAAAGCATTTTTTCTACAACCTCTTTGCCCAAAGACGTTATTTAAAAAATGCTTTTAAAAGGCTCTGACGATCAGGCAACTCAGCTGGGATCGTCAGAGCCTTTTAAAAGCATTTTTTTTTTACAACCTATTTGGCCGACGAGGTTGTAGAAAAAATACTTTTAAAAGGCTCTGACGATCCCAGCTGAGCCGCCTGATCATCAGAGGCTTTTTTTTTTCTTACTTTTAAAAGCATTTGTAGAAAAAATGCTTTTAAAAGTAAAAAAAAAAAGCCTCTGATGATCGGGCGGCTCAGCTGGGCATGGGGGGGGGCAGGGATTTCTGCTACCAGTTCTCCGAACCACCCACTGCCATCTCTACCTGATCGGGCGATCCGGTCCAAACCAGGAGCATTTCACCCCTGCTCCTATCTATCCACTAGTAAACCAGTGCTGCTGAGGGAATGTCATTTATGTGGTGTGCCGAAAGATAGTGGATCTGCACCTCCTACAAGCTACTTCTAAACATCTGTGTCTGAAACCAAAGGGAGAGAAGGAATTTAAAGAGGCCAGAAAGAGCAAAAATGCTACTATTCATCCTGCCAAATGGTGTCCAGCAGGCCCTTGGATAAGGTAGTACAGAACCTCTGGGCTCAGGTCCCCCACTGACAGTATCTTCATCCTTTGCAGGCATGATTACAATAGTTCAGTTGATTTCTATCGTGATCTGAAATGTCAACAAATAAGCTCTTGAACAATTTGAAATGTGTATTTTTATTTTCATCAGGAAATGGACAGATTCTAAAATTCATGCTGGGTTAATTACCCAAACACATACAATGAATTTAAGCTCAAAGTAGCTATCAGGGAGACATGCTCTCTTCCTCCTGGTGTGTTTAGCAATTGCTTATGCTGGACAAATTAAATTGTAAAGTACCATCAAGCTCATGAACATTATTTAAAACCATTGTAGCTTATCAACTTTATGAATTCTTGCTTTAGTAATAAACAGGCTGTTTTGTCTGTTCCCAATAGAACCTAAGGGAAGTTTATTAAAATTGTCTATTTTTCTCATTTTATTGTGAATATAGTATTACAATTACAAGTTCAAATACGTATAGACAAGTAACTTTGTCAATTATTTTGAAAAAGTATAATTAATTGGTGATTACACCAATTAATACCTAGTCAAATATATAGTCAATTAAGGAAATGCTATTATTATAATTGGTATTTTTGTGCCGTACAGAGTTAAAAGAACATTCTTTTCAAGCTTTGGCTAATCAATGTGCTCTGTAGTATGGATATGTATGAAATAAAACTCTACAATAAAAGGCATGGCAGACTAGCACTATCTAAAAGATTCAGTAAAACAACTATATTAAATGCATGTTTGCAAATTCTTCAAATCTACCATAGTACTTATTAATATATATATCACCTCCCATATTATATGTACATCAACCTAAACACACAGATAGTCATGAAAACCAATAAAAGCACAATAATAAACCAGCAGTAAGATAAGAGTGAATGCAATAAAGAATACTAAATGATAATCAACAAGTACATTGATCAACAAAAAGGCCATTACTAAAAAAGTTTTGACCTTGAATCAAATAATTGTAAGTCAAGGTCCATGGCGAAGGTATAACAGATAAAGGAATATTCCCAGTCTTCAAACAATAAATAAAAAATATTTTTGTGAAAAGTTACCTGTGAAGTTCTTGAGATGTGCTAGATAAGTTAATATGTATCCATTTCAATACTTTTCTCTCTCTCTCTCTCTCTCTCTCTCTCTCTCTCTCTCTCTCCTAACTGAGCTAACATGATACAAGCTTTATAACTGGCACATTGCAATTCCATTTCTATAATTAGTTTTAACTGCTGAATTTTTCAAGTAACAAATAAGCAGTGCTCTTTGATCAGAAAACAATCCAACGGACATAAATTGATTGTCATAGAAGCTTGTTAGTATAACTTAGCTGTCAAAATTCAGCCAACAGATATAAAGTTGTTTACCAAATCCAAAGACTAACAGAAACCAAAATCAGAATTTAATGACTCAGCAAACACTTGTGAAAAAGATAGAAATCAACACCAGAGCAGCTTATCTAAGAACGTTTTTATACAATATATCCAACACATTTTTCATTCTTAAGTATAATTTTTCCTATTTGCAGACTTCCTAAATGGTTGGAAAACTGCCACAAACAGATAATAATCCAACCAAGATCATTAGAATCTTCAGCATCTAAATAAGTGAGCTTGACTTATTTATATTCAGCCCACCAAGAGAGATCTGTTTGAGAAAGTTACAGAAGATAGAAAACTAAGCAACCCACAGAACAATCCCAGATTATTTTAAAATTGATATTCACAAAATCCATAATTATTTTAATTTTTTTTATCAATTTCCATATCACCTTGCAATGACAGTATAGAGTACTACTGATAACTAAAAAGTGAAATTGAAATATTGTGGAGCCTAATCTTTACTAACGAAGTTCCATCATATAAAAGCCCTTGTACTAAATTATATATTAGTCATATGAGGCAACATTAAAGCCAATGGTTGCATCTCCAATAGGCACTTTAGGGGACACTGACACAGTCCTATTGATGTATTTTTCTTATTATTGACAGGAGATAAATGTGTGCTGTTTGAAAACCACTGCCCCACAATGAACATCTACAAGGCTCAGGAAGGAAAAGTTGCACAAAAGATTGACATTTGTACTGCTGTCAGGGATAGGGGTCATGGTCTCCAACATGCCACCAGGGTGAGGAACAAAAGAGGAAGTGATGGTGCTACTGATTCAACTGTAACTCTGTGTTTGAGTCATTTCTACAATAAGAGCAGTATGGAAAAGAATTTTCTCAGTTCCTCTTCAGTTCTGCTTGCCAAACCCAGATTCTCTTCTCCCTGTATGATATAGTTTCCCATTGTTTCTTTTCATTTTCTATCCATGCCAGAAAGTGAAGAGGGGAATTCCATGCCAGCTCCTCAAATTCTTCGGATAATTGTTTAAGTTTTGATATTGGACTGCTCGCTCTCTCTACTACACTATTTTGGTGACTTAAAATTGCTTAATAAAAATGTTGTCCTAATATAGATTCAGGGATTTTTCTTATAGTATCTTTATTTTTTTATGTGTATAAGTGGATGAAACCGAGAGAGAAATGAAACATAAGCAAGTTGCTAGTATTGACATAATAAACCATTACACTTTAGCTTAAGAAAGTTTCTGAAGAGATTCAACTCTTTGCATCCCAATGGGAATGCTGACATTGTGAAGATCCAAGTTTTAGTCTTCCACAAGCTTGAAATTCCCCTCACCAAGTATGAAAAGGGGACAGCTGCACAAGAGAAGTGTTGGATCTCGGTAGCAGAGTAGAGATGGTCCCAGAGGCATGGAGCCCCATAACTGGATTGGAAGGGGCCTTATCATTCCAATTATAAACCAGCAGGTTGTTAATCTTCTGAAGGCTTTTCATTCATACAACGCAATGTATTTCTCCATTATCCCACATAAAATTCCTTCTGGATTATCTTGATTGAACTTTAACCTGCCTGAACAGCAGGCTAGCAACAAAATGGAGGCTCTGTCATGAAGACATGTCCTCAACAAACTGTAAATGGGTCATCTTGGAGCTACGTCAAGGAAGTCGGTGTGGGTAAACCCTTATTGTACAGGTTGTGCAACCCTGGCAGAAGATTAACAGAGTAGAGGGCTGGGTTTCCATACTATCTCTCAAGTGCCGTGCCAATCTCTCAAAAGAGCATTGGCAGATAATATTTCAGCCCAGTAAATCTGGTATCTTACCCATCTGAGATTTTTTTTAAAGATTATTTTCGTCTTGCCCCCACCCCCAAATCTAAAATCTTTGTGTTACATAACTTCCCTTCATTTGGGACATAAATTAGAAGGAAAAGCAGCCATTCCTCATAGGCCCTTATCTGTGACTCTTTAGTCAGATTGGGTTTGGGTGGAGTACTATTTACTATGCTCAATATACACCATTTATCTTTAAAAAATTGCTAAATTTGTGCTACTAAGACGACCTTTATAATTTACTTTTTCCAAAGCCATCACCTTGAAAAGTTCAAATTTTAAATTCCATCAACTCCTAAACAAAAATCAAAACAAACCAAGCAGATTCTAACTAACCTAACTCTAATCCTTGTAAATTATGTTTACTTTTTAGCTTTATTTTTAGCCCTCTCCCCCCCCCTCTCTCTCTCTCTCTCTCACACACACACACACACACACACACACACACACCCTAAGACTTCTACCATTCCATTGGGAAACTTTAGTTTTAATTTGTCTAATTGATATTTGCAGAAATATTAAAGGGGATGCAAAGCAGACAAAAGGAAAGCCAGTGGCAGAGCTTGAAAATAGCATGTCACACCCTTTACTTAGAACAAAACATGACTTTATTGGCAGCAGAGACTTCTCTAAATGAACTGCAGTACTGGCACGAATTTCACAGCACTGAATGTGTCTGTGGGACAGGAAGGATAGAAATGTATCTAAGCTGGGTAATATTTTGTTTTGTTTTTGCAAATAAGGATTGTGGGTGCTATTCTTATGCTGATGAAAAAGAGAGATATAATAATGCTACATTGACACACAGAAACAATTGTATATTAACGCTGTGAAAACAAAAAGCTACCCTGTTTCCCCCAAATTAAGACATCCCCTGATAAGAAGCCCAATCAGGCTTTTGAGTGCATGGCAATAAGGCCAAGCGCTTATTTCAAGATTCAAAAAAATATAAGACAGGGTCTTATTTTTGGGAAAACACGGTGCCTGTGTGTGTGAGAGGGAGGGAGGGAGAGAGAGAGAGAGAGAGAGAGAGATTTTCCCATCTCTCTCTCTCTCTCTCTCTCTCTCTCTGTGTGTGTGTGTGTGTGTGTGTGTGTGTGCAATGATTTTTAACAACCACACGATTTAATGTCATTCCCGGCTGCCAAAACACATAGTTAGCACTGGCCTCTCATAGCATAGCACTGCAGAGCATTTTCAACACAGGATGCATCCCAAGGTGGAAAAAAGCCCCAATCTGCTCTTCCTCTTCCATTCATAGCAGACAAAGGAGGGTCACGGATCTTTCAGTTTCCGTACCTTCAAAACAAACATGAGTTTGGCCACAGTCCTTCTAATAAAAATAAAACACTGGATTTAAAAGAATATAAATATTGTGCAACCAATTTCCTTTGACAACCATTTCAATTCTAATCGCCATAGTATAAGGGAACACACCTCATGTAGTATATCATATAAACTCACAGATAAGCCCATCTGCAAAGTGGCTGATCCCAATTATGGCAGTGCATCTTGGAAGCTAAAAATGACAACTTATCTGCGAGTATACTGTATATGGTACTTTTTAAAAGGAACTTTTTGATAAATGTTCCTTAGTTTCCAGATTCCATAATCCACAACTAGTATTATTCGTTTTTCAGTAAATCCTTTTAATTGATTTAAGAATGGACATTCCACAAGATGATGAGCACAACTATACCTGTAATACAACTAGAATGAATACTCAAAACTATTTATTTGCCTAAATATATTGACTACTATTTAAAATATGCAGTGGGACAATATTTGCTATAGAAAGTGTCTTGAAACAGAACAAGTATTCTTTTTTCCTTCTTCAAAAACATCCTTCCAAGAATACACACACACACACTTACCTAATATGCAGTATAATGAAGATTCTTTTAAAAAAAGAAAGAAAACAGACAGAAAAATGAAGCTGTTTTACAAATATTTTCAAAACTGCCTTTTCAATCAATGAACATTTCTTCAGAAAGCCTCCCATTATAATTTGCCTGAACGTACCCCAAGATCAGATTAGTGTGCTCGCATGACTTGAGCACTGAGAGCTGGATAAAGAGACTACAGGTAGTCCTCACTTAATGACTGGTTGCTTAGCCACTGTTCAAAGTTATAAGGTTGTCATCAGATCTACTTGTGACCTGTTTTTGAAGGTTGAAATGCGGCACCCACATTTATGATCACATGATTGCATTTTGCAACTGGCTCGTAACATAACTTTTTGCGGTAACCCACAGTCATGTGTTCATGATTTTTTGCCAGTTTCCTGCATTTACTTCTAATTTCCCACCAAAAGAGCCCATTTGGGAAAAACAGACTCTTTTAATGACTGTGGTGTTCACTTATTAACTTCAGCATTCGCTTAATGGCTACTGCAAAAAGGTTGTAACATCAGGCACTTTCACCCAGTGATTTTCATAATTTACAACCGTAATTTCAACTTCAGTTACAGTCATAAATCAAGGACTGCCTATATGACACTTCTAAAAACTGGCATTGAAGAAAATTATGAGAGAATATCATGGACAGCCAAGAAAAGAAAGAAATGGATCATCAAACAAATCAACCCATAATTCTTATCTGAGACATATTATTTCAAGATCCAGTTCTCCTGAGAAGGCTTTAAAGAGAAAAAATGACCAGCAATGATGTCATCTATAGCATGAATGTGGACCTCAAATTACAACATATATAATAAAAATTAATATTTAGAATATATTGGACTGTTTGTACAGAAAAAGACAACAAAACAACACTTTGTTGGAGATGTAATCCTTCTTTAATACATGTTTCTACATTGTCCTGCCCTCATAAAGTTTTGGGAGAAATTATATAAATTGATATAAGCTAAAAGTTCCAGAGAATACTATTGAAGTGAGCAAAGAAATCACCCTTCTTCCTATAAATAGTAATGTTGCCTTATTTAGACTAAGTTTTACCAGCTCTTCAACCAATACGTTATCCTATTCCAGGGGTAGGTTCTACTTACCTTTACTACCTGTTCGCAACGGAAGCGTGCACGCTTATGCACAGATCACCCATGATGACGTCATGGCGGGTGGGCAGAGCCTCTCACCGGTTTTACTACCGGTTCTGTAGAATCGGACCCAACCGGGAGCAACCCACCACTGCCCTATTCATAATTTCTACCAGAAGTTCCATAGAAAAAAGGCAGCATAAAATAAGTGCCTTTACAAACACTGCATATTTGCCATGCAGAGCAAAGTAATCCCATGGCTACATTCTGGAAATAGTTCCATTAACTCCCAGTTCTGACAGCTAATCCAGGAGGATATTATGGCTGATAATAATGAAGCTGCTGAGACATACAGGACAATACCTCTTTCTTAGCAAAGATTTCCACACAGATTTCAAGAGGATATTTGGACTTAAGCCAAACAAAGTTTAAAGTTGACTCATAGCATCTTTGGTAGTGTCACCCAGTTATAACTGAACTGATGCAAGTCCTTTCTGCATTATTGTTATTTTGGCACAAGACTATTTCGATGACAGTAGAAAATTCTATAAATCTCTAGCATCTGGCTACAAGTTAGGTTTGCTATATGCTGGCATTACTTCAAACATCTTGCCCAACAAAAGATAGCTGCTGGCATGTATTCCTTGCTTCTGAATCTATATGCAGATTTTTTCCCCCCAGAAATGGCCTGTTGAGTGACCTGATGACTCTTTACAAAAGTTTTGTGGTAGTCCATATCTTTTAAAAAAGAATTTAAAATCTCCTGAATCTGTTTCTATTATTGCTTATTAGATGCAACAATCCCAGGATGTGATCAAGCACATAAATGACTGCTAGCACTCATCCAAGGATTACGCCTCAATATTCAAGCTTTAATATCTACATGTTGATTCCAGTTTCAAAGCTCAGCAAAGTGAGTATAAAGCATGTTGGTTGCAGGCAATTTTACCTTCTAGGTATTTTCAATTTTTTTCATGGTAACATTTTATAAATTTGTCCAATTCTCTTTCAGAGTCAAGTTTTATTAAACTTTTCATCATGTTAAACATTTCTTTGTAGATTACACAGGGAGACAATTCTGCTAGAAAGTTCCTGTACAAATAATGAGTTTCAATCTACATTTGATTATTGTAAAAAAAATTATTTCTCTACATATGTTCAAACTATCATTCTACTTGCTCCATTACTCTTAGCCTAAAGTAGAGTAAGGAAATAATCTGGATCTGTGAAAGTGTCCTTAGGCATCATGTACCAGGGGTTCATACTCTGTGCCTATTTTAATTATAATTAGCTGAACTACCCAAGATCGGTTGGTTCACATGTTTACAAACTACTATTATGATGCTATTATATAATGCTAAATTAAATTGAAAGAAACTGCACTGTTGCTTAGTCTTATGGGTGAACCTAGCCAATGTCAAGCCATTATAACACTCACACAAGTTGGGAAAACCATAAGAATCTTTTGGAAACCCATTTGAATCTGTTTGACTCTGGAGATAGACCACATCATTAGGTCTCACATTTGTGTAGCTTTCCAAATACTGTATATTATAATATTTATACGTTTAAAGTAAATCACAAATAAATATTTGCGACCCACACCAGAAAACAAACTATTTAACTAACTCAAAACAAGCAAGTGTGGAAATCAAAACTTTGCCCATATATAGTTAAAAGATTTGCTTTCTAAAAGCACTGAATTATTTTTAGCATCTATGTTTCCCTATTTAAAAAGTATAAACAAGTCATATACACATCTTTGAAAGAGCAGTTACCTTAGGAAACAAAAAGTTGTGTTCTTGCCTGCAATCTAGCTTCACATACAGTAGGCGTTACAGTAAATACTCATGGCAACCAAGCAATGTTAGAGGATTCCTAAAGGATACTTGGAACAAAACAATAGGAAATATGATTCAATCTTGAAGCACCTTTACCTCAAACCAACTTGAGTACCCCTGAGGCAATGTTTTTCTCTAAGTACATCGATCGACTCTCAGAATGTATGATAAACAATGGGTGAAATTACCCATTGTTTCTTATTTGTATCTGATAATGGAAGGAATGGTGAAATACTATCTAAGCAATGTACCCTAGCATGCTGCTCACTCACATGTAAACCCTTGCTTGAAATGGCCTCTAATTTGAGAAGTTTTAAAAGACTAGAACACGTAAGGAATATGCAATATTATACTGCCTCCAAAATTAGAGCCACCATTTAGAAAGGAAGGTATTATTATTATTCATGCTTATTCACTTATTTTGATATTGGATTGTCCATTGTGGAAAGAAAATGTTAAACTAAATATGCATTTGATTTGATCCAGCACGACAATTTTATGATAATTTGTTCAAACACAAAATATCACTGTCTTCAGTTCTCCCAAATGTATTGTTCCTTTACTCTTAGGCACCCTGACCTAAGAACAATGTATTTAGTGCATTATGGGGATATTTTGACCCTTCAGATGTTGCTGCACATTAAACCAATTGCTAGTTGAAAGACAGGTTTGGAGCTGTAGTTGATAACATCTGGAAAAGGCTAAGTTCCTCACTGCTGGTCTAGAAAAACAGAAATATGACCATATTTTACTAATGATTTCCAACTCTTCCTATCTGAATATTTTACATGTGTGTATGTAATACATATGAAATACTAGTATATTTATATCTTCCTCAACAATGATAGTCTAAAAACTAATATGACCAATGAACACAGATGGAGTTATCAAAATGGAAGAGCATTACTTATTTGGGTTTTTTGAATATATACAAAATATTACAGAATTATGCGTTGTCAACCATCATCTCTATTTTGAGTATGTAAACTAAAAAATTCTAAGATATACAGAGCTGAGTGCTAGACCTATGCAGATCATATACAGACAAGATACACAGAATAAATAATACTAGTTGACTTTTAATTAATTTACCAAAATGGTCTGACATTTGTTTTCCAAACTTTCTAGCTATCTCTATAAAGTGAGCTCTCCCAGTTCCTTTCCAATTTAAATCTTCCTGGAAACTGACACATTACATACTTTGTAAAGTTCAATGCTATCTACGATAGAAATATGAAATAGACTGGGTTGAAAAAAATAGAAGTCAGGGGGCACACAACCGCAGTAATTAGATTTTACATTTATAAAGGTCAGTTGGTATTTTCCAACATAATTTTCTCCACTATTCCTAAAATTTAAAAAAGAATTTCAAACATGCTTCCTTCAAGACATGTCTTTAATACCTAGTATTTTTAGAAAAGTGTTATAAAAACAAAAGAAATTCACAACATGTTGATATTACCTAAAGAGCTACAGTGAGACTTTATGATAGCCAAGTATGATATTACTGAAATAAAGAATGGACAAGCTTAAATGAAGTTAGTATTCTAAAATATATGACTATACAATGGGTACAATCTAAGGATGGTAAAAGCAATTTCCCTATAAATTAGAACTTCAGTAATGAAGGATAAGGATACTTGCAACTCAGCCTTCCCTAAGTTAGTGTCCTTCAGACATATGGATGGGAGATAGTGGCTTTTTATTATAATACATTTAGCCAGCTTTTCCCTTACAGGCCAAGATGGCACACATGAAGACTTCACTTTATGTTTCACCTAGTACAATAATACTGCAATTTAGGTTAAGTTCTCTTCTATTTTCTGATTTTCTTCTATAATAGAAAACATATACTTTTTCAAGTATGTATAAAATAGTACATTCTTTTGTTTGCTCTCCAGTGACTATTATTTAATTCCGTCTGATACCACCCAGGTACAGTACTAGGAATATAAAGCCTGCCATATACTTTGCTTTCTTGTGAGACTTAAAAGGTATCTCGTAAGACCATGATAGCGAACCTATGGCACACGTGCCACAGGTGGCATGCGGAACTATATCTTCGGGCACAGGAACCGTTGCCCTGGCTCAGCTCCAGCGCGCAAGCATGCGCTGGGCAGCTGATTTTCGGCTGGCCCTGCCCACGCTACCCATCCATCCCAGGAGTCTCCATGCAGCCCGTTTTGGATGCCAGGTAAGTACAGGGCTCATGCGGAAGCTCTGGGAGGGCATTTTCAGCCTCCGGAGGGCCTCCAGGGGTGGGGGAGACTGTTTCACCCTCCCCAGGCTCCAAGAAAGCCTCTGAAGCCTGGGGACGGCGAAAAATGGGCCTACTGGGCCTACCGCAAGCCTGGAAATGGGTCATTTCCGGCCTCCGGAGGCTTCAGGTAGGCCTGCTAGGACCAAAATGGGGCATGGGAGGGGGGTCATGTGCACAGGTGCAGGGGGTCAGGGCAGGGGGGTGCATTGAATTATGGGTGCTATCACATGTGCGAACCCCCCACGCTCCCCCTGCTTTTGGCATGCAATGGCAAAAAGATTAGCCATCACTGTCCTAAGATGTCCTAAAGCAGATACCATTAGCACACATAACCGTTAATTTAGAATCATGCCATTTCAACTCTTTGGGAAAATCAATTTTCATTGATTATATATTCAAATCTAATAAACCATGCAACTATATAGTTGTACAATCAAGGCTTTTTGAAATTATTTTAAGGAAAACACAGAACACTTTAAATAAATGTAAAAGTGTTCTTGTCATCCACCTATTCATTAAATGATTAAATGTTAAAAACAGTTTTGCACAAATCTGGCTTTAAGCACTTTAGTGCTCATTCTTGAGTTTGGCTACACATATGCAGTTCTAGTAGCATCAGGTATTCTAGGATGGCCAAAATCATATATGATTGGAATCGTGTTTCAAACATGGAAAATTAATCAAGCATTTTGATACAAATGTATATATAAAAGGTGTGGAAAACTAGTTGTGTATTGTGCGATCATTAAATATGCATCCATCTAGTCTAATGTTATGTAAAAAAATGTACTCTTTGCAGCCTCAAAGAATTTGCTGAAGGTAAACAAGTAATTTTAGGGCATGGGAGAGACATTGTGTGTTGGGAAACAAATTGTTACCTTTTGGCATAATCAAGAATGTTATTTTCTTTTCTTTTTCTATCCAGTGCCTTTCAGATGTGCATGCTGGCTAGAGATGAGAGATGTAGTTGAGCATTTTTAGAGGATGAGACTTCTGAGAAAATTGTTACAGGTTCTTTCATACCAGTACATTTCTGCTTCAGGGCTTCTGATACATCCATAGGGAGTGCCTTTGAGCTAAATCCTACAAAATGATATTTAATCATTTTATTTCTGTAGCTGCCCTCTCACCAAGTGACTCTGCATCCATTAAAGTAAGCCAACTGCGACAAAAAAAAAAAAATCAGTTGAAAAATAAGCAACTTTATTTTTTCCCACTACAAAAATGTTGAGAACCAGTCACATCTGTATCTTTATGATTTGACAGGTCATTGATGCCATGCTGAGTCTATATTTAAAGTAAATATTTTAAGTATTTATTTTAAACGTAGATTTAAATATAGCTGGGTAAGTAAGCAATAGAATTTAAAATATTAAACTTTTCCCTTCTACATAGGAGTGATATTTGCTCTTTGAAGTTTTCTTGGTATCTTTTTAAATTTAACTGGGGGGCAATATTATATTGCTAAGAATAAACTGAATGGAACCACTCCTAAGGGCAACTCAGCTCCAATATGTTTATGGAGCTCAACTCTAGCTTTTCATGGGACAATTCCAAGCAGAGACTGTCAATAGGCAGTAATTGTAATCCAGTTTTGAATTCAATCTAAATTTTAAATCACAACACTTTAGGAGGTTCATCAAAAACCTGCTTTTTCACAAACCACATCGCCAATCTTGAATTTTATTTGGCACACTCCAGGCTGGATCAGATGCAAATGAAATGCAGTGAGAATAACATTCTTGATTATGCCAAAAGGTAACAATTTGTTTCCCAACACACAATGTCTCTTCCATGCCCTAAAATTACTTGTTTACCTTCAGCAAATTCTTTGAGGCTGCAAAGAGTACATTTTTTTACATAACATTAGACTAGATGGATGCATATTTAATGATCGCACAATACACAACTAGTTTTCCACACCTTTTATATATACATTTGTATCAAAATGCTTGATTAATTTTCCATGTTTGAAGCACCATGTTAATGGAAATATCTCTGGCTCTCTCTGTTTCCAATCTATCCACTGTGCATAAACTCCTAAGGAAGAGAATCAAAGGTACCTGGTATTCTTTTGTGGCAATATTTCCAAATTAAAAACATGCAACTATTTAATATTAGCAAGATTTTAAAAGTAAGGCAGGAGGGAATGAGGCTGTTCATTTTATCAAGCACACAATTCTTAATGCTACTCAAAAAGCATTTGAAAATAGAAGTTGGATTTTATTCTAATTCAACATTTTTTTGTACCTTAAATTGTATTTCATGCATCTAAGTAAGTTGGTCCCTGATTTGCACAGCAAGCTTCCATAATCGCCACCCACATGTGGCTTTTAGAGGACTTGAGGAAGAATTGCAATGTCTTGGTTCTGCCTTTTGCACAGAGTGAGGAGTGTGTACTCATGCAGTAGAATGAGTGAGCAGAATGGAATGTACCAGCTAAAACTATAATAAAAGAAGCCCACTTCTTATTTTTTTTTTAAATTTCAGCAGTTGGATTAAGAACAAACAAGCAAAACACACACTAAAGTCTCTGGCCATATTAAATTAGTGTATGGGAGAAAAGCTTTCTCATTTGCTTGCTGGGCTGGTTTTCAGTTCATAGTCAGCATACACAAATATGACTACCTTGCTAAAGTCTATTCTACCATATCAATCTGTACCTAAAAGATACACTGGGCTTGTCCAACAACTATTTAGTTCAGCATGTTCCAATACTACCCAACCATATCCCAGAAGTACTATAGACATAAGGCTTGCCTCTCCCCAGCATCTGCAACATCCAAGCACTGTAGCTATTGGAATTGGTCTAACTCCCTTTTGATGCCATCTAAACTTGCTATTACTATGAATTATGGAATAAAAAAAATACTGAATTGGAAAAGCCCACTTAGGCCATCCAAATGATTACTCAATCCATGAATTCAAAACAATTCCTAAAAACTTGTTAAATTTGCAATGAAATGCTGCATTTATCAATCCTGAATTTGCAACCATCTTAGTTTCAACAGAAGAAACCAAGGATGAAAACATTTCTCTATCTAGTATCTTCACATTCTACAACATCCCTCTCATAGTTTTCCACCAAATTAAAAAGAAGCAAATATAATCACTTGAGACTAATGGCTTGTTATCTTTTTTTTTTGTAAGTGCTATACTATCCTAAGTGCAACCCATGTCTACTCCAAATTTGATAGATCAGAAACCTGTTCCTAAAAGCAGAATGAAAAACATAATGGATCTGACTGAACTAGGTCTATTATGGTCTAATCAACAAATAGGTGAAATTACGGTTATATATTTTAGTTACCATTTCTATACAGATTTAACATCTCACTGCTTATCTCTAACTTTTGATTATTTACAAGTCAGTTAGAAATCATCACTACAGGTCTTATGGGGCATTCATTTAGGATCATGCCAGTTATTTATATATTCTCCATTTTCTGCTCTTTAATCAATGTACAAAACTAGCTAATCATAGTTTATCCCAATCATAGTCTATTTATTCCAAAAGTGCCTTCTAGAAAAGTCTGAAAACAAAACATTCCTGAAGGCTGTAGGGATCTGATACCACGTATTTTCTTTGGGTTTTATAGTTCTTATTTTTTAATATTTATTGTACTTTTATACCTTGTTAACCACCAAGAATTTTATGTTGCAATGACATCTAACATAAATAGTCAAAATATCCCAGTATGAGATCAGCTTTTCATCTTTTAACAGTGAAAACAAATCTAAGAATTTATCCAACTTCTTTGAAATATACTCCTACAAATTAGGCTTGGAATAATGGAGGATAAGAATTTCCCACTGGCATACCTAACCTGGTAGCTGTTTTCTTCATTTCTGAGTCAGCTGTGTAGCACGCCACTGCAGTGGAGATGCCAAATTAGGCCCTAGTAGTCAAAGAAGGGCATCAACTTTTTTTTTACTGTTTATAACATTTGCCAAAGTTTCTCAAAGAGCGGGGTCTTTCTGAAACTGCCTGTTGTAAATGGATGGAAATTCTGGCAGGCCACCCATAAACCTCTTAGGAAAATTAATTTGGCACCTATTCCCAGGGAAGAAAAGTTGGGCAGGGGGAGAAATTAGAAAGGCTTCTTATAGTTTAGCATCACAGGACACAAAGAAGTTAGTCTGTGATAGGATCAAGCTTTTTTTGTGCAGACATAAGATTACTTTACTATTAGAAAGGAGTCTTAAATCACTTCACAAGTAACTGAATTCTGAGGGACAGAGGTGCTTATAGATTATTTTTACATATATACTTCCTGTTTAAATATTAGAAGAATGAATTCATTGTAAGGGAAGTTTTGGGTTTTGTTGCCATTTTACACCGTGCAAGATACTCTCCCCGAAAAACCTGTTTATGATTCTGATATGCAGGTTGATTTTCAACTTCCATTTATGCTAAAGACAGGCCATTCCAGATCCACATGGCATGTTTAGCTTTAGAAGGGTCACAGGCATGAATTAAGAAGACACAAAGGATTAGGAAAAGAAAAGATTACACAAATTATAGTTCAGTTACAATGGGACTGTCAAGTGCAAACAACCAAGTCCACACATGAAGGTTCAAACTTATTGATTGATTGCTCAAGCCTCTGCACAGGAATTTTCTCAGACTAACAGTTTTGCACATGGGTTAAACTAGATAAGGGTCAACAGCATTCAAGGGGAGGTTGAACGTCATTCTCTTCTGACTATGTAGAGACTCTAAACTGATGCCCTGCTTGACTCCTCCCCCTTGCTCTGCCAGTTTACATCCTACAAGAATGAAAGTAAAGAATTGGACTACGTGTCATGTTAAAGTTATAAGATAGACAAAATATGGGGCACCAGGTTTTTTTCCAAAATAATTACAGTAATAGAAATCTCTGTATTACTGAGTCTTAGAAAGTCAAAACAATTAGACAATCGCATCACCACTACTTTAAAATATTTCTCTAGAGATTCTGTTCAGCAACCCAGATCTCCATTACCTCTCATTAGAATTTAATGACCAAATCATCTGGAAATCTTCATCTTAAAATGACGTAATCTCTGAAATTTCATACTTCGCCACTCTTTTGCTCTTCCAGGAAGATCTTAAGACCTACCCTTCCTATTCCTTCTGCAAATCAGTAACATTGGTAATTTACCTATTTGTTATATTCTTATATTAATGAATAGTCAAGAATTGTATACTGCATTTTTTTCTGATATGTTATAAGAGACAGCACTATTCAAGTCAATTAAGTTAGACAAGTTTTCTAGTTGCAAGTGATTGGAATCAGAATACTGAACAACTGCAATTATCTAATGCTAAATATTGCAGCCTGTTACACAGCTACAACCAGTCTTGTATTTAAGCATCAGCCTGAAAACCTACAGGTAAAGTCCTATAAACTAGCATTTTCTTGAACATGACTAATTTAAAACAAAATATCAAGATATTTTACTTCAGAATCTTCCCTATCTTCAAAAGTCATTAATGTATAGTACATATATAAAAAGTTTCCCTCTCTTAAATTATATTTCTTAGCTTCCAGTGTTTTTGTCTATTTTTAACATTTAGCATCATCAGCCAATCAAGTATCTTCTTAAAATGTACAATGTTCTAAGTAGCGCAGTTTTTTGCAGTTCCACTGGTGTTATTGCAGGAAGCTGCAATTCTCAGTTCATATATAAAATTAAGTCCCAGTAGCTGGCTAGTAAACTAAAGTCAAGCAAATCACATTATGATTTAATATGATGAATGAACTTGTTCTAGTCACAAATTACTGTCTGTATAATGTGTTGAAACTCTGTAGAATCCAATCTGCCCTAAATATGCCTTAAAAATTGAAATAACATGCATGATTTTATTACTTTTTTCTATATTTGGTTTCTGAGAAATCAAGATTCTTGAATAATACTGAAAAGTAATTTCAACATTTCTATTACCTAAGTATTCTATTTATACGTGTTCCCTACATGTGATTTTTAGAAACAATATTTCTATAAAAATACATTGGCCAAAGGAAGATTATATTAATTACAAATTCTCATAATAGTCGCAGAATATGAAACTTGGTAAAAATATGATCCAGTTATATACCTCAAGTAAAGGACTTTTAAAATGTCATATTAATAAATATCAAATAACAATAAACCAAAGGGTACTAAAATAGATCTATTTGTGAAGGGAATTTAAATTCTGCTGACTTCCGAACCAACCCAGTATGCATGCATGAATGCATTCAGATATCTCTCCTATTTATATAATTTGCATCTCAAGATCATTTTGAGTAGGTAAAGTTTAGACCTCACTTATCTCAAGTCTAAATATAAGGCATTATCAAAGCAGCAAAGCAGACAAAGTGCTATTACACCAAGCAGCAACAAGCAGCATAAATATATAGAAGTGCATCAAGTAATTATTAATATATATTATAATATTTAGCTGTATTTTAACATTTTTGTAAACCATCACAGAATGCGATTGCATGGGAAACTATACATTAAATATATTAAATAAGCAAACAAAGTATGACCTAGAAAGTCATTAGAGAATTAGAGAAGAACATGAATTAAAATTACACATTCATTAATAAAGCAATTCTAATGGCATGTTTAATTGATTTTCTAAAACAGGTTGCTAAGACTTTGCTAGTTAACATTTTGACACTTTGACACTTAGAAAAGAGTAAACTTGATGAAAATAATACTACCAAGCATCTTGAGCCGTACAGTAGGTTATTTTAATAGAGAGTTAATGGATACGTATTTCAAGATTTCACATTAAGAAATGATACATCACAGATGCAGAACTGGGGCCATATCAGCCGCTTTTAAATCAGCAGAGATCAGCAACTACCAAGAAATTGGGAGGAAATCTCACTGAAGCCACAAAACCCTGAATGTGCTTTTGTGAAAAAGGCCTTTCTTTTCCATTATGAATCGCTTGCCAGTACATTTCATTGTGTGAACCAGATTTTTTTCCATTATGAAAGAAAGATAGAAAGCAGGCACAAAGAAAAGGAGAACCTGTTTGGTGCACTGGCTAAATGCTAGGCTAGCAGTTGGGAGGCTTTAAGATCCAGGCCTCCCTTAGGCACGAAAGCAGGCTAGGTGACTTTGAGCCAATCTCCTTCTCTAAGCCCAAACTATTTCACAGAATTATTGTTGGAGAGAAAATTGAAGGTAGGAACACTAGCTATAATGCTAGTAAATAAAGGTGGGATAAAAATATAATAATAAATATAAAACATTCCAACTCATCTTACTGTAAGCATCTACCTTTAATAAAATGTTGAGGCCAAAGGATTTGAGGCTTAGATTTGAATGGTATGCTGAACTTCACATTTTAAAAAGCAAAAGAACCAGAACAAGAAGAAACATGGTAAAATAAGAGCAAATTTTTATTTAAATCTGATAAAAATAAATATAATTAAATACACAATATGTTCCCCACATATTTCCCCTTTTCTGTCACATTAAGAATTATAATTCAGAAAATGTCCTTGGAATGTCTTTAAGGGGAGGCAGATTCTGCAGTTCAACTTGACATAAACTCCTTTTCCTATATTCAAAAAATTAATGCGTCAAGAAAAATGCTTCAAATGCTTCCTCTTCTCCGTGTATTTCCATCTCCAGGATATCCTTTACTCTAGTGGTATGCTCAACTGTTCATAATCCTTCCTATATCATGGTATTGCAGATAAAGGCATCATAAGAAAGGCACTATTCGTTCTATAGTGCTTCCTAGCATAGGTCTTTTTCAGTGTCATCTCAGCTAAAGCAATGTTTTCGCTGTTCTATCTGTCAAAACAACTAGATCATTTTTATTAGTTTCTATAAATTCAAATTGCAACACTTTTCCTGCCCTTATTTGCAATATATTATTACATATATTGAAATGATATAATTATACAATGTATTTCCCTAAAATAATCACTATAAAAATAATGCAACTTCATTTGTTAAAAAGCAAGTGTCTCAATTGTTTCGCTGAAACCAAAAAGTTTCCAGTTGCTGAAAGTAATTTTTTTTAAAAAAATCCATCACTTGTTTGTATTCAGAAGATCATCCTTCCTAGATCTTTTTTTTTTTTAATTTATCTTTTTTTATATAAAAAAAATATTAACGCTAACACCTTCGGGCTAGAGTAGATGGGAAAGATTCTCTACCAGAATTATTAATCCTATACCAAAAATATTAATCAGCTCATTAGTTATCTGTGATAGCATATCAATAGAAAACTGCAAAAGAGAAAGTCCCTCTTTGGAAAATTACAAAAAGCTCCACTCTTTTCCCAAACACTGCAAATAGAACTAGATCTATTAAATGCTACTGGAGAAAGGGACAGACTACAAATAGTCTCCATAAAACTTGCAAACATTTGGCATCTAGTCTAAAAATCATTCCTTAAAGAACATATACGGAAAGAAAATACAAAATAAAAAAATATAGCAAGGTAAAACTTACAAATCTATTTTTTCTGAAGAACGATTTTAAAAAATAGCCTTAGATTCATTCCATTGTCTTTATGTATTAAGTTATTATTTTGGGAACTGGGACCTTTTTTGTTTATATGGAACAGTCTGCCTGCTCCGGTTCTCTGGATATGCACACAAATCCAAATTGCAGGAGTTCCCAAAATAGCCTGGTTGGTCAACATCAGTGGCATGAAAATCTCCAGGGCTGCAATTTTGTTAAAGAGAATATAACAAAGTGTAAAAAATGCTGAAATGATGTAAGGAGGCAGCACTATGAGAATTAAATACATTTATAGAATACTTTGTCCTTTGCTTTGGACCATTTGATGGACCAATAAAAATAAAGCCAAAAATGAAACCATATTTATATTATCCTACCTATATGCCAAATGATTTCGGAGGAAAACAAAACCACTGTACTGCTAACACACTGATTAGACCTCATTTTAGCTCAAAAGTACGTACCATGCCAGATCTAGAAGCCGTAGAATAAGATTTCTTTAAAAGGATCCAAAATAAGATATTAAAAAATTTGTATGACTAATAACATAGGACATTTCCTCTCATCCCTGAATTTAAGGTATTTTTTCCTCTTATTTTTTTAATTTGCTGTTGTTGTGCTAGGCCTACTTATGAAGTAAAGGGCTTGACAGAAGTGGTGTCAGAGTCTCAGAAACTTTGAGAACTTCTTTACTAGCGCAGAAGAAAATTTGTAATCTCACCCACTTTTAAAGTGCTACTCAAGGAATACAACTACTTTAGATTTAAAACACTGGAATGAGAAAAATTACAAAACTAGATCCTACTGTAAATGCTGGAGGGAAAGCATCTGTCTCCAACAATGCAGAGAAGGAACTCCATTGCTTATTTCTCCTGTACAGATATTTCTTATTTACCTAGCACAATTAGGACCAGCAACCAGGGTGGATAATAATCAATGATTTTTTTAAAAAAAATAAAAAAAAATCAGATTTTTTTTAATTTAAATCGGATTATTTTAAATAAAATGCTTTTTGAGGAAAATATATTACCATCCAAAGGTTATTCCATCATGAAATAAAGATTAGTTTTTTAATTATGTAGAATAAGGCTGTATATGTTTAATTTTTTTGGTAAATAAATTCCATTAATCCATTCACAATGTCATGCTCTTCCAGAGGTTTTTGTAAGATTATTGGGCAGTTTCTCTGCCTACAAGATATTATCAAAGATGCTTGGTTTACTTTTGCAGTTCTCAAAACTGAATTTGACTCAGCAGAGATCACGTGCCTCTTCTTCACAGCAAAAATGTTATAACATGAACAGAGTTGAGAAAAAGACCTTAATCCTATTGTTCTACAAACCTATGAATACGGAATCAACCCCTTCAGTGCTAAGTTTCAAGAAGTTCAGTGAATAGAATAGAAACAATATTTTTCTGATTGTTTGGAGTGGAATAGATCTGCACAAGAAGAAAGTGAAACTAAGTGTGAGGAGGAAGGGGCAAGCAGACAAGCAGTACAAAATGAAAGTGAAACTTGCTGAGCACAATACTGCACAGCCACAGACAGACAAGTCTTTGGATCTTTTTGTGTGTATGACCTGAGGTTTATCACATTCTTTCCTTGGAGGAAAAAACCTATAATGGCAGCAGGCCGTAAAAGAGACCCAGTTTGGCAATATTTTAATGAAGTTCCTTTACCTATCGGTAAGGCAGACATGCGTGCAAACTGTAAACTGCAGACTGCAAAGAAATGCAAGGCCTGGTGGCCCGAATGAGGCAACATCATGAGAAGTGCTGTGATGAAGATGACCAAAGAAACACATTTGAACAGGCAGGATCTTCAGGTTGGTAAACATTTTTATTGAATCATATTTCTAAAGACTGCCTTGAACTGTCATGTTTGAGCAAAATTATATTTCTTATTATTACTGCATGTTACTGTCATTTGGTACAGTTATGAAGAAAAGCAAATATTCCTTTTGGGGCAGTGCTGTGTACAATAAGCAGAAATTGTATAAACAATAAAATAACAGCATTGACTTTTTTGTTTAGGGGAATTCATGGATTCTGGAAACTATCCACCTTCAAGATCACCATCCTCCTGTTCTACAGTTTCAGAGTTATCCATCCAGGATAGTGCTTCATTAGCATCATCATCATCATCATAAGATATCCACAGCCACATATCACTATCACCTAAAATAAAGAAAAAACCCTTCCCTCCTGGAACCACCATAGATAAGTTTGTGATAAAAACTAGCAGATTAGAAAAAGAGTTAATTGATGAAAAAATTGCCCAGTTTGTTTATGCAACGAACTCTTCTTTCCGTCTGACTGAGAACCCACATTTCATTAATATGGTTCAGTCACTGAGACCAGGATACAGTCCACCCAGCAGAGCAGATGTTGCAGGGAAACTGCTGGATAAAGTGTATGACAGAGAAATGGAGCAATGTGCAACAGCTCTGGAGGGTAGAATTGTTAACCTAAGTATTGATGGGTGGAGTAATGTCCACAATGATCCTATTGTATCTGCTTGTATAACAACAGAAGAAGGGAAAGTCTTCCTTGCACAAACAATTGATACATCAGGAAATGCACACACAGCAGAATACTTACAAGAAGTGGCAGCAAAAGCTATAATAATATGTGAACAAAAATTCAAATGTCTAGTACGCAATTTGGTCACAGACAATGCTGCAAATGTATCCAAGATGAGAAGAAATTTAGAAGAGCAGAAAGGGAATACAAAGCTAATAACATATGGTTGCAGTGCTCATTTGCTGCACCTCTTAGCCAAAGACTTAAGTGTTCCAGAAATAAAGACTAATATTGTTGAAATTGCTAAATACTTCCGTAACAATCATTTTGCTGCAGCAGCTCTGAAAAGGATGGGTGGAACCAAGCTAACGCTCCCACAAGATGTTAGATGGAACTCTATGGTGGACTGTTTTGAGCAGTATATCAAGAACTGGCCTATTCTGATGACAGTTTGTGAAGAAAATCGAGATAAAATAGATGGCACTGTCACGGCCAAAATCCTCAACATTGGGCTTAAGAGAAATGTTGAACATATGCTGAGCATCCTGAAACCCATCTCTGAAGCTTTAAACAAAATACAGAAAAATAGCTGTTTTATTGCTGATGCTGTTGAAATTTGGAAGGAACTGAGTGAACACTTAAAAACAGAACTACACATGGACAGAATTAAATTACAAGCATTAAAAAAACGAAGGGGACAAGTACTGTCTCCAGCTCATTTTTTGGCAAATATTGTCAATATCCAGTATCAGGGTCAAAACTGCTGAGGAAGAGGAGTTAGCTATGACATGGGTATCCAGCAATCATCCATCTGTAATACCAAATATAATAAACTTCAAAGCTAAGGGGGAACCATTCAAGAAATATGTTTGCTGAAGATATTTTAAAGAAAGTCACACCAGTGAACTGGTGGAAGTCACTTAAGCACTTGGATTTAGAGACTGTTCAAGTAATGATTTCACTTTTAATAGCAGTAGCTTCTTCTGCAGGCGTTGAAAGAATATTCTCTTCCTTTGGACTCATTCATTTTAAATTGAGAAATCATTTGGGACCTGATAAAGCAGGAAAGCTTGTTTTTCTTTTCCAGATTATGAACAAAGAAGAAGATGAAGATGACGAGTGAGCTATAGAGGACAGTATTTAAGTTTTTCATGTGTAGGCTGGGCTGACAGTCTAAGTTTCTTAAAATATATCTATTTTGTTTAGCCAAATTAGTTAGCAAACATGGATGTTTGTTTAAGCAAATAACATATGCTGTAATGTTATTGTTTCAGTTGAATAAATCTATTTAAATTGTTATTATTAAGGTAATGATTATTTTTCTCCTTCCTAAGTACAACAGAAAAGTTGTCCAAATATGAATGATTAACCTATTAAACTGGGGATAAAGAAACTAATATGAAAAGTTGTTATTCTAAAAATCTACTTGCATATTAGTTATACCAGCAAGAATTAGTCTTTATGTAGAAAACTATGATTTAAATCAAGCCTTACTGACTAGTTAAATCAGTTTGATTTAAATCAAATCCATCCTGCCAGCAACCCAGTTGTTAAATGAGGTGACAGCTAGGTGAAATCACAAGTGTGCTTATGATCTTATTTCAGCTTTACAGACCTGTGAACGTCATATATGTGAGAACTGGTCACAAGTTAATATTTTTATCATTACTATAATTGCAATTATTCACTAAAGCAGCCCTTAAACAAGGACTATCTGTATTCTACAGCTTTTTTAAAAAGAATTAAAACAGTTATGATGTTCAAAAAGAGATTATCGCTTTAGCTTTTGTTTGCCTAACCTTTATTCATAATAAAACAGATCAGAAAAGCAGAAGTTGTGCTATGACCTTGATACAGAAGGGTTTTTTTTTTAACTTCTACTTGTATTTTTGGAGAAATCTGTGAACATTTCAGTCATTTTATAGACCCCCAGACTAACTCCCCTCCTCATTCTCATAGGCTTCAAGGTCTCAATATCCACATTTACATCATATGTGGTTGACCTTGGAATGTAATATCCATAAATAACAAGATCTACTTGTACTGGTTAAAATAGGAACTACAAACGAATAAAGCTCTTTCCCCCTTTCTCTGGAAGGAAAGAAGAGTGGAAAAGAGAGATACAATAGCATAAAACTGAACATAAAGTTGTGCCATGAAAAATAAATAGAAATAGAGAACCGTGAAAGTATATAGTCTCACTCACTTTGGACTATAGGCCCACCATCTTCTAGGATATGATATGGGACCCAACATTTCTTAGGAATGTGACCTCAAAGGGAAATTAAAAGTAGAATGTAAGTACCGTAAATTTTCCACTCTTGTCCTCCTAATCTGCTCAGTCGGGCAGTAAAGTCTTTTTGACTAGTTTTGAAAAGCTAAGCATAGTTGAATGTAGAATAATGAAAATCAAGAATCAAGAAAGAAAATCAAGAAAACCTGGAAGAACATGTTGGTTAATGATTTCCATATTACAGGTAGTCCTTGACCTACAATCACAATTGGGACCAGAATTTCCATTTTAAGGAAGGTAGTTGTTAAGTGAGTAGTACCCAATTTAAGATCTTTCACTGCAAATCGCTAAAGTTGTTAATTGAATCATGTGGTTGTTAAACAAAACCAGTTTCCCCCATTGATTCTGCTTGTGGAAACTGACTGGTAACATCACAAATGGTGATCAGATGACCCGGGAAGCTGAAACCATTATAAATACATACCAGTTGCTTAGCTCCAGAATTTTGACCATGTGACAGAAGGGAGGCTGTGACAATCATAAGGGTAAGGACAGATCATAACTTACTTTTTTTCAGTGCCACTGTAAGTTTGAACAGTTGCTAAATGAATGGTTGTAAGTCAAGTACTACCTATATTCTTAAGAAAACCATATGAAGAAGTCCAGAAAGTCACCAGGTGTGAATTGGACTTGAAGGAGACTTCATCTTTGATCTCTGTCTACAATTAGCCTTTGAAAGTATGAAATTTTCTCATTCACATGATGCAAGTGCCACCACGTTTAAAGGAGAAACAGTAATATTTAATTTTATATTGGCATATCAGCCAGTCCGGTCCAAAGTCATGCTGGTTTTGGCATTAGTATATTTACAATGTAACTGACAGCAACCAACTTCATTTTAGAATATTGTACTCTATTGAAAAAGGTTTTTTTTTAAGAATATAATTCTGAGGATGGGGGGCTGGAGATTGAACTGTATTTTTCAAATATAATTTTATTCTTAAAAAACTCACATAGTCAATCTTTCACAGAAGGAATCACTTCAGATGCTAACTTTAGTACTTTAAACGTAACTGGAAAAATTATAACTCTAAATTGCTAAGATCCACTCAGAGAAGGGGGATTTTTTTTTTCTTTTGTGTATTTTAATGATATATCAAGTTTCCAAACAAGGAAATTGGATAGATTCAGTTCTAGATTTGTTTGCAATCCACAGGGATTTATCAAATCCAGGAATTGTTGTAAAAGCACATATGTATAATTTGAGAAGTAGTTAAGAATAGAGACTAAAAGTTATAGAAAAGTTGCTTTTCAATAAAGAATAAGAAATACTTCCAAGGAATAATATCAAAATTCTTATTTTGCATCCTATTAAATCACAATCTACTTCCTTTTTATTATATCATGCAATACCAAATAAATATCACTAATCATTGTTTCATGAATACCGAAAACAGGGACTAACCACAATTAAGTTTATTCTAGCCAAAATTCTTATCTTCAAGCCAGGTTAGTCATTAGCATTTGAGAAAAATACTACATGAATTTTCTAAGAGAGATCAAGGAGTCAACAGCTCTTTTTTCTGCAGTGATTAAATCAAGGTGACTGTCTCATATACAACCCTTATGAAAGATAAATTAAAACCTCAAATATTACATCATTTCCAATCAAAGACATGCATTGAAATTATTGTATGAATATGGCAATAGTAATAGTAATAGTAATAATGATTGCAATAGTACTTAGACTTATATACCGCTCCATAGTGTTTTATACACTCTCTGGCCATATTACAACATCAGCCTATTGCCCCCAACAATCTGGGTCCTCATTTTACCTACCTCGGAAGGATGGAAGCAGTAGTGGGATTCAAATTTTTTTACTACCAGTTCTGTGGGCGTTGCTTGGTGGGCATGGCATGGCTTAGTGGGCATGGCTTGGTGGGCGTGGCAGGGAAAGGATACTGTAAAATCTCCATTCCCTCTCCACTCCAGGAGGTTACTGCAAAATCCCCATTTCCTCCCGATCAGCTGGGACTTGGGAGGCAGAGAATAGATGGGGGCGGGGCCAGTCAGAGGTAGTATTTAACTACCTCTGTAGTTCTCCGAACTACTCAAAATTTCCGCTACCGTTTCTCCAGAACTGGTAAGAACCTGCTGAATACCATCTCTGGATTGAAGGCTGAATCAACCTCATGCCCCATCACAATCGAACACCAGACTATGGGCAAAGTTAACCTGCAATAGTGCATTCTAATCACTGCACCACCAGGTTTTTTTAAAAAAACTAAATTTGAAAAACAAAATACAATTCTCTCCCCCCCCTTCCAGGAATAGAGGGGTGTGTGTGTGTGTGTGTGTGCGCGCACGCGTGCCTTAAGGCTATTTAGTTATTTAAGCACACCTATAGATATTTGGGTGGTATAATTCATTGCCTTCTTTAGTAGTGGGCAACCCACAAGGTATCCAGAACAGATCAAGTCTGTGCTACTGAAATGATCAAACCACCACAATTATGGAATGAGAAGCAGCTGTGACAGAACTGCTTATCCATCTGAGAAATAGACAATAGAAACAAATACAGGAATTCTTTAATTCAGGAATGTGCAAATTGAAATCTGATTGAAATGTATTTATTCAGTTTCAGTTTCTGGTATATATTAAATTAGATGGGGAGACAGCCTGGTCTTGTGATACTTTCACTGATGTAATCAAGGGCTCAAAACATCCTCTCCCATGTACACCAACTGGAATGACCTGATCTAGGAATATGCAGAATCACTCTGTTAAGGTGTTTCCCATTTCCAACAGGGACTGCAGGGGTTAAAGATAAAGAATACTATCATTAGTATCATGCAACCAGAGGAGACCATTCTCTCCATCCAGATCCTTGCATAAATCATTCACCAGAGAAACTAACACTATTTCTCTCCCACACCCAGGCTTGAATCATGAAAAGAAGAGATTCAAAAATCTTCCCTAAAAAGGAAGACTGCAGACAGAGATGTTGTCCAATACAGTTGATCAAAAAATGGTTTCCTCAAGAGTGTGTGCACTTCTGTCTTCCTCAGATATGTATTAATTACCTTCCAAATCCAGCCCAGAGGTGGCAGAATTCATTAAGCAGAGAACTCACATCTATTTGTTTTTTTCAAATAGGATTTACAACTGAGTCTGATTCTTAAATCAACTTCAGATCTTTATATAAAATGTGTGCTTATTTCTTCAGTCTTGTTTCAATGCATGCAATTTTAACCTTGGTTAACCTTGTATTTATAAGCCTTTCTATTTTCTGACTTCTCATCTTTCAAAACTACACGGCACATTCAACAATATTTCCAACATGGGAAAATAATTCATTGCCACTCAAAGACCCCTGTTGAGAGACGTAGCTATTCAAATTGAATGAATGAATAAATGGATCTATTAAATTTGAGAGAATTTCATTTTCCTGCTCTTAATAAGCAAAATTACAACAGTGGTGGCACAGTGACTAGAATGCAGTATTGCAGGCTAATTCTGCCCATGAGCCTGACCAGACTCCTAGTCAAGGTTGACTCAGTCTTCTATCCTTCCGAGGTCAGTAAAATGAGGACCCAGATTGTTGGGGGCAATATGGTGACATGTCTAAATCAATTATCAATCATGGAGAAAGTAAAACATCCACAGAATACCACTACTCCATAGATACTGAAACATTTATCCCTTTGAAATTCTGAGAATTCATCAATGTTTTAGTTAGTTCTTATCAAAATCAAAGAAATATCTGTTGGATGTACAAGTCATTAGATTCTTTAAAGGAAAGATGGCTTATCAGTAAACAATTATTCTTTGTCTCAAAACTTCCTGAAATCATAATGTTTGTACTTATGAAGTATATTTAATTTTAATGTTTTCCTGCAATAGGACATGATAGAACTAGGAAGTACAGTCATAAATTTTAGTTCAAAGAGTGTAAGAGCCTCTTCAAAATTCTGCAATTAGAAATAAATAATGATGTATAAATGCACATTTCTAAATATTCAAAGAAAAAAAAGTTTTGTTATTGTTGTTCAGATACTATAGCTGCTAAATTCAGTTCTACTTTATGCCAGCAATACCCTTCTGGGTGTGGGTGAGGCAAGAAATTTGTACCATTTGGCATATCAGAGCATAATCTTTTTCAGTGCATGGCGACAGTTCTGACACTCTTTATACAAAGAAGCATACAAAACTATAAACACAACATGTACAAATAAACTAGCCACTCCAATATCTGCATTGAAACACAAATTAAAAAGTGTGTGTGTGTGTGTGTGTGTGTGTGTATTAGCAACTCAAAAGAATTCATTCTAGTAAATATACTTAGAATATTATTACATTGTAATCATATTAACAGAACTAAGAATTAACACCAACTTTTCTGCAAAAATCTAGTACTCTAATATAGCTGCCTTCTACAAAGCAAAAAGTTAAGAGAAACTGTATACAAATATGCATCTCGTCATGAACATAGGCATGCATTTATGCTGTAAATTCTAATGTGAAAATTAAGTTTTATCTTCAACCCTTAAAAATATTACCAATGCAATGCTCCAAAGAACACTTATTCAAATTCAAGTAACTGCAATTAACTTTTCACTTATCACATTCTCTACTATTCAGAAATAGTATTTCCTTAATTATTCTGATCAAGGTCCTCCAATCTATCTGGGGAAGGGAGACTTTGTCAGTTACATATTTATTGAATACAATGTAATTGTTTTGTTTTGTTCCTAAATTATAACCTATACTAAATAGCAGAGATCAACATTATGACTTTCTGAAACAGCAACCACTGTTCTGTTGAAGTGTCAAGCTTTGTAGAAAATAACATGTATGAAAATAGATCTGTTTACAGAATTAGTTGAACACAGGACTTCCTGTTTTAATTCAGCTCCACCTTAAAAACTACATATGTTCTACTGACATAAATACATTTTCTCCAGCTTTCTAGTCTGGTGCTTTAATCACTAGACCAAAGTGGCTTTCAAACTGATTGATACAAGTATTGTAACTGTTCTTACACTACTTTATTTCAGTGGAATTTGCACTGCTGAACTTCTCACTGGAATGTTTTTTGGTATAAGTATCAGGGTTCAACATATCAAAATAGTTCACTGATTTGAAAAGTAGCACTTCAGTGGGTTTGGGTTAACTAAAAGGAAGCTGAAAATCCCTTTCCCATCCATGCTATTTTAAACTGTTTCAATAAGTAACATGGAATAATTAAAACGAAGACATTGTGTATTGAATTCTCACATTCAAACTGCTGCTGTTAAACTCAACTACAAATACTAAGGTGACAAGTAAATGCCATGAAAACTGACAGTTCTTGACAGAACATTGTTATGTTCTGAAATCTGAAAGTGTTGTAAACATATAACTAGTTTTGTAAACATGAATTATTCATTTGAAGTTTTTAAAAACCCATACATAAATGTTACTTTATTCTAAACTATTCTAAAAATATTTAGTTTTAATTGACAGTTTAGGTCTGATTTTAAGCATCTCAGACATCTGCACTATTTCCAGTCTTTCTACAAATAACAAATATTGACACACAAAAAAATATCTCATGGATTATTACTTTAGAAAGTTAATTATTCTGAAAGTTTTACAATGAGAGAGAATATAATCTTGCCATTCGTCAATACATGCAGCTTGTTAAGATGCTTTGGAACTTCAATGGGGGTCTATATGAAGCAATCTACAAATCTGTGTTTATCTAGATAATTAAACTTTAAAATCTACACAAACAAGATTTTCCCATCCCAAGGATTTTTTTAAGTACACACATGATGGACTGGCATGGGGTACTACTCAGGAAGGAAATGATGTACATGGAGAAGAATTATACTTCCCACATATTAAAATAGAAGACTGGCATGAAGCGTAGACAATGTGACTGCCCTCCTGTCTTGTGACATACTGCAAATAGTATACTGCATTTCCCTTTTTGGAGATGTTGTTGGTATTTCAAAATAGGAAATCCTACCAGTATAGATAGGAAACTGTATTAATGATCAGCTAAGCTCATTTTTCACATTCGGAACCCAGTCATTCCCGATCACACCGAAAAAGAACATTCCAAATGGAATATGTTCAAATATTATCAGCTTGACAAATCAGTAATAATTCTAGTTTCCATTAAGCAAATTTGGTGGTTAGGGCACCAAACTAGTAACCGTGAAACTGTGAGATTTAGACCAGCCTTTGGTTCAAACTAAGCCAGCTGGGTCACTATGGGCCAGTTTTATTCTCTCAGCCCTGAGAAGAAGGCAATGGCAAAACACCTTTGAAATCTTGCCAAGAAAAGTGCAGGGACTTTCCAGGCAGTTCCTAGCAATTAATATAGACTTGAATGCATTAAACAATAACTTAAAGTGCTAAATATACATTTCTGAGTGGATTCCCATTGAATTTTTGCCTTCCAATCTTGCCACTCCAAGAATTTAAAAAAAACAAACACACACCTTCATGCATCTCTAACTTATTTGGTAAAATAACTAGTTTTCAGGAGACCCAAGGCATCTTTGCTTTTATGAATTGCTCATTTTTTTTATTTCCATGCTTTAGGGAGAGTAAATTAAGAGGCTGTACAAACCCATCAAATGAGTCTAATATGCACTTGGAATTCAAGGCTACGGACCTTTTATCTTACCATAAAGTCATGGCTGAACCAGCCAGGTGATATCACATCAAATTTGTTTTCTATGAGAAAAATGACCATTCACTAGAAATGCAAGCAGCTGCTCAGATTCCCCAAGCCAGAAATTACTATAACTTGAATAATTTATAATTCATTCTATGGACAACTCAACACAGAGAATGAGCCCCTGCACCAACCCCATACTGGATGGTATCTATGATAACGGTAGAAAACATCTCTGGTTTACACAGACTTCAGTTTAGTACTGCTTTCAGCCACTGCAATATTCAAAAGGCAGCTTGCTACAAAGTTTACAGCTGGCAGGAAGTTATTGGTTCTTTCAAGGAGAGAGCTATTCATCTAAGGCAGACAAAAGCAACTGAAGTTAAGGAATGTCTTTTGACCCAAATGGGGATCCTTAGCAAAACTGCTATTGCAAAAGACTGTGCTAAAAAGCTGTGCTAAAGCTGAAACAGGATGGCAGCAAAGTGCCAGCAATCTTTCCCCAACCACAAAAGTTCAAAACAGAGAAGTCAAAGAGTCCAGTTTCTTTTCCTTACATGTTACATGGGAGACGTGGGGAAATTCTGTATTTTACTTCCTCATTAATGAAACCAACCAGAAGCAGAAATTCAAGGGAAGGGGATGAGAGGAAGTGGAGTCTTTCTGGCAGTAATTCAAGTATTTGGCATTAAGAACCCAGCATGCCAGCGACTTCAAAATAATAAGTTTGGATCCACCAGCACATCAAAGCGAGTTGTCACTAGTGGCTGCTGGAGATACAAATAGAAGCAGAACATCTTTAGCTAGAAAGGAGATTGCAGTACAACTAATTAGAATTAAAGTTCTGTTGTTATTCATACCCTTATGTTCAGGAGACCAATGGCAATGTCAGCCATACTATATTGTTCCAAAAACTACCCTCAAAATGCTTGGCACCTACAGTGTGGTCACCAAAAAAAAAAAAAAAAAAAGGAGGAGGTCCCTTTAGTCCCTGGATTTCTCTGTCCCATAGAGAAAAAAAAATCACATCACAGCAATAGTCCTTTCTATCTAGAGGGAAGGACTACCCTTCAACCATGCACAGAGAGAGCCCACTTTTCGGGGCAGAAAAAAGGGCAGAAATCTCCATCCTGCCCTGAAGAAGCAGAACTAACAAGCAAGAGAGAGAAGAGAGGCAGCGACCTTCTCCAACTAATGGGGAAAGGTATCTGCGCTGTCAAATCGATCAAAATAACCTTTCCCCCCCTTCCTCCTCCTCCTCCCTCACCCACCCCGCACCCGGCACTCCTACCCCTTTTTTGCCTCCCTCAAAAGAAACGTCGGAGAACTTCGCCACTTTAACCCCGTATTCACCCACGACTCCCCCATCGTTCAGGAACTTCCCCACCCCCACCCTACCCCTCGCAACACTTCCCCCCACCCCACCCCCCACCCCGACCGCAAACACGCACACGTTACGTGCACTCCGGGGCAGCTCACTCTCTGGCCCGGCTCCAGCCTGGCTGTCAGAGCCTCTCCCACCGGAGCCCCCCACCCCCACCCCCACCCTTTCTGCTGCCGGGGTGCAGTAATTTCGCTGCCGCCTCGCTTCGGGAAAGCGGCGGGAGGAAGACGGTCCTCTTCCTTTTCTCCGGAGGCAGGCAGACACCCACCACTCCCCGCGCCCGCTTCTTTCCCTCTCGGGCTCCGAGCCAAGGCGAAAAGCTGCAGGGCCCCTCGGCCTGGCTGCGAGAGAAGGAGGCGACCGGGCCCCGCACAGGAGGAGAAGCCCGAGCAAACCCCGCCACCGCTTCCCCGCTCCTGCCGCCCCGGCTCACCCCGTTGCCGCTGCCTGCCAGGGCGAGCCCAGCCGCCCCGCTGCTTCGCTGCTTTCCTTCCTTCGGCTTCTCGCTACCTGCCTGCCTTTCTCTCTTTTTTTTTTTTTGCCTTCGCTCCAGGCTCGGTGGCTCCAGTGTGCGGCGGTGGCGGCAGCTCATGCGCTCCGCCCCCCCACCCTTCCTCCCTGGGATTGAGGCGGGGCTCTAGAGCCGGCGAGGGAGGAGCGAGAGCGACGGGCGCACGGAAGGCGGAGGAGCAGCGCGGCAAGTCTGGGGCGGCCCGGCGGAGCAAGAGTGAGGCTCTGCCGAGCTGCGCCTTGGCTTCGGCACGCTGATTTCCTCCCCCCCCCCCCACCTCCCAAGGGTGGGTCGCTGCTCGCTGTTTGCATGGATGACGTCCGACCGGCAGCTCTTGGTAGCGGTGTCAAGCTGCAGTTTTAAGTCGCTTCTCGTCCACCAGAGCGGGGCCGGGATCCACTCACGGGTTGGAAGTCGTGCTGGAACGATTCCTCCCCACCCACGGAAACAGCACATGCGACCCCTGCAACATTTCCTCGTTCCCTTTATGGGCGGAGGGGGAGTGGGGGGGGGGAAGGCAGCCCGTTGTTCCTATCTCCTGCTGCCGTCAGTTCTGAGCTGAAATCTCCAGACGTGCGCTAGTCTAGCAGCAAAAAAGTTACAATTGTCTTTGTCTCTTTGCTCCCTTCTGGTGGCCGTCCGGGCAATTTGCAGGCCAGCTCTTATTAACAGAATCGCACTGCAGTAGAGTAGCGAAAAGTGCTCACGCGCAGTTTTCGGGGTGCACTTGAGCGACCCCTCTCTGTGGGCAGCGCAATTGCAACTTCCAGAGCGGAAGATACTCTTGTAAGTGGTGTTTTAATATTTTATTTTAACCACCTGTCTGTTAAGATGCCCAACCAAGAAAGAAAAACATTTAATAATACTAATGTTGTATTTAAATTTTAAACAGCAGACCTGTCACTTTCGAGTACTGTCAACTACAGAATAAGAAAACAACTTTTCCTATCCCATGATTTTTGTGATGATTAGCAATCAAATGGGGTGACCCTCCTGCATTATTTCAATAAAAATTAATTTAAAATTCAGTTTTAATGAATTCGTTTGGTCATTGTCCTGACTTGTGAGAGTGAATCGAACCTAACACATCATCTAAGGAGTGTTTTTCAAACTTGGCAACTTTAAAATGCGTGGACTTCAACTCCCAGCATTCCCCATGCTTTAGATCAATGGGATTTGTAACCCACAAAATGCCTTGCTCCTTTCCCCAACCTGATGCCATGAAGATAGGTTGGATTTTAATTCTTGTAACTGCTAGCCAGCATAGTTTTTGACAGAAGTCCAACCCATATGGAACCCATTGAGTTGGAGGAGTTTGTCCAGCAAAAAGTGAAAAGAGGAAGGAACATTCCTTGCTTTTAATTGCTCACTTACCTTTTCCTCGACAGTGGAGAAAATGGGGCCCTCATCAAAGGAAAATAGGAAAAAGCAGTTTATGTTTTCCTAGATGAACACTAGCTAGCTTTACCTGCACTTTCCCTCTCCAGATAACATGATGGAGAATGTGAAGTTTTTTGGCCCCAGTCCACAACACCAAGCAGGGCTATGCCTGCAGTGGAGGGTCACTTGATCATTGCAAAGTGCAAACAGAAGTATCATGCTCTTGTATGTACTGTCTGTATAAATGTCAATTTCTGGAATGAAAACATTTCCACAGTAGAGAGATATCTGGCTTAGAATCTTTGTTTCCACATGCTTTTCTGCATAAAATAATTCCTTTTATGGAGCATTCCACAAAGGATCAAAATATTACAGTACCTTTTTACACTTACACTGCATGATGCTGCAGAAATACATCTAGTTCCACAACAGTAATTCGGCTTCTATGTATATCTAGTTTTGACGGCCCATTTAAATGTCATTTGCAGAGTGAGGTCTTAGAAGTCCCCAAATTCATTTTACACAACCATTTGAGGCCAATTCGAGGTTGAACCTGTCACATGAAATGCTGCCAGTCCATATGCGCCAGCATTTTCAGCATGGATAAGTTATTGCATCCATTTCAATTTAAAAGGATGCTTGTTGGAGTTAAAAAGCAGATTCGGTAGAACTGATCTTTTCCTTGTAGCAAAATACATCAAATAGGTGTGTGGAAACCCCAAACTTAGTCAAACTAAGCCCTAATCACCTGCTGTCCATAATGGATATTTTCTTCCTTTGACAACAATGGAAACTTTAATTGTGAAAACTGAGTGGAGTGCAGGAGAGGGCATTCTAAATGAATTGTAAGGGAGGCCAATGAATAAACCACTTTTCTCTACATTCATTTCCCACTATTTCTTTTTTAAAAAGTCACTTTCACCCTGTGGCATGAACCTTCAATGAACTATGACTTAAACTCAGCTTTCGTAATATTTGTAGCACTTCACATGTCTATGTTAATATCTGTATGATCTTGTTATAGATGTTCTATCAATCAAGAGTCATTCTAAAACCAACTATGAGTTAAACTGCTTATATTCTGGGGGGGAAAAAACCCAGAGGGCCCCCAATCTAGGTCGCTTGTTTCCTGTTTGAAAAAAGAAAAATACCTTCTTGCAACCACACAAGAAAACAACTGAGATTATTTTTTGGGGGGCGGGGGAGCCTGAAATGAGGCACCCATCCCAATCAGGAATACTTTTTTAATATGGGCATGTGAGAGTTTTCCCTGGTCAAGTTGCATATATCAACGTGTGATATTTGGTCTTCACTAGGTTTCTCTGAACATAACTCCCAAAAATGCTTAGATGCCCTTATTGCCGGCAATATACTAGGCCTTCTATTTTAGGCCCAAAATAAACAGAGAGAAAGCCTGTAGAGTTCAAATACAGTCATGCAACCTCCTAAAACTTCAGTGAAAACAATCATTCTACTGTTGTCCAGAGGGAAAATAGGAAATACACCTTGAACATTCTGGGCTTGGTTGGAAATTATAATTAGGTGTTATGCTGATTTTTATGCAAGGAATGCACATGTTAAAAAAATAGGCAGAACATGTTTCCCAAAGCAACTTTTCTTTCTCAAATTATTTGCTACCTCCTGTTTTAGTCTTTCACCTGGCACTTATCCACTTTTTAGGCTCTAGCATGCCACTCAAAGGCCAAAAGTGGCACTCATGAGCAAATACCTCTAACCTTTTTTGAACACCTGCTCTCACAAAATGCCTGGGATTGGGGTAACAATCTGTTGCAAAGTATAAATAGATAAGAATGTAATTTGCCATCTCTTCTGCCATGACTTTCCTTCCCATTGGACATTTCTTCTTCCTTCTGCTTTCTTAGTTATTTTTCTGGAAAGGCAGACAGACTTCCCCCCCCCCAAAAAAAGGATTGTGACACAAGTATTATTTTTATTCACTAAGAAATCCAATGGAATATATCTGAGGCTTGCAAATGAAGAATAATAGTGGTGGATGATGTTTACCCTGCATCATTAGCATCTTATTTCTAAAAAAATAAAGTATCGAAGTAACATAAACTAAACATCAGGGGTGCCAAGAAAGATTTCAATGGACACACACTGAAACTTTGAGGTGCCACATGGAAATTCTTAAGGAACATCACCAGATAAGGAGATTCCTGACGATGCTCCAAGCTATATTTCACTTGCCACATTTCACTTCTCAGATCAAAAATTAAATTCAAGTGACACAACAAAATAATTTCACTATGTTGCTCTAGAAGATTCATGTTGCAGATTGAGGAGTAATGCATTCAGTACTAGGTTCCATTTTCAAAGTGTCTGCTGCATTTCACCCATTTTGTCACATCAGCAGTACCAACTGAGGTGTGAATGCTTCCCAGCTGTTGTCTACAGTAGGGATTTAGTAGTCATTGCTGTTGCTCAGTATGTGTTGACAGGAGAAAGGAGCAATGCAATGCAATTTTAAAGAGCAAGTTGGATTAATGTAAATGTGGCTGTACTATTTCATCTATGTCTGAATTAGTATTAACAAAAAGAAAAATTTCAAAATAAATCTGGTTCCCAATATACTCATTTATTATGGATTTTCCTCAATTTCAGGAAAGAAAATGTTGCTGCAACTTGTTATAATTTAGACAGAAAGTTGTAATCAGCTAGGGCAGTGATGGCTAATCTTTTTGCCGTTGCGTGCCAAAAGCGGGAGGAGCATGGGGGAGGGGTCACGCACATATGCCCCCATCCATAATTCAATGCCCGCCGCACATGTGTGTGTGACCCCCCCCATGCTCCCCACACTTTTGGCACATGATGGCATGGTGGGCCCAGTAGGCCCGTTTTTCGCCCTCCCCAGGCTCCAGAGGCTTTCTTGGGGAATCCAAGAAAGCTTCTGCCAAAATGATGGCATATGTGTGAATACATCTTTCTATGGGTAGGTAATGAGGTTTAGCCTTTTTGGCTTAGTATGTTATAGAAACCTAGTGAGATTTGGTTTGTTGACAAACCATGTTTATACAAGCCAAGTGTAGTGAAACACAGACCATTCCTGCTGCCACATTATCTCCTTGATCCCATGATCCAGATTTCACTTCCCTCATCAGGGGTTTTAATTTTCATGTGACTTTTTTTCTGTAATAATTCCTACCCTGGTTTTGTGAGTTATGCTAAACAATCATGGGTTTTGCTTTGATTTCAGTGGTGGGTTGCTCCCGGTTCGGTATTAATGTGGCAGGAGGCTCCGCCCACCTGCCCTGAAGTCATCACTGATGATCTGCACATGCGCAGAAACGTGTCCCGTTGTGAACTGTGCACACTCCCGTTGCAAACCAGTAGTAAAGGTAAGTGGAACCCACCCGTTTGATTTAGTTTACACGTTGCATAGGTCTAACCACTATGACCTATACAAGAAAACATGATTAAAATGTAACATACTTAACCCAAGATGTGAACCAGCCAAGATGGGATTCTTAAGACCATTCCTTTTAGACTGGGGTAGCTAAGGAATTCTGGGAGTTAAAGTCCACAAATTTTAAAGTTTCCAACTTTGGAGATCGCTGTTTTAGGATACTTAATTTCTCTAGTTCTCTTCTGTATTTGCTCTACTATCCTTCTTGGGTTCCTTATCATTTTATTTAGTTCCATCATCCTAGTACTAGGCATGTGGTTCTTTGATTAACCATTTCCAAAGTCCTATTCTTCTCCTGAACCCCCACTTCTAGCCAACATTCTTTCTGCACCCAAAAATGTATGAGACCAACCTCCCCCCCCCAAATTTAATGCTTGTTTACTTGGACCATTTTCCATTTTTCTAAATATTTAATAAATTTCACCTTCCAACTTAGAAATTACAGCCTATCGTTTTTAAAAGAAATCTAGGGGTAGCAGGGAGGGGTTGTCTATTGCCCATCAGTTCAGCACTCCGATTTTGCAGTAATCTATAGCTGTTAGATATTTGAAATGGAATTTCATTTTAACTTTTAAATTGCTTGAGTTTAAATTGGTATTGAGTTATGTTATTTATATGTCCTGAGGTATACTGAAAATTTCAGTGTTGAGAAGCAGCTAAGAAAGTAATTAAATAAATATATGTCCCTTCATATAACTTGACACAGTGAATTAGCTGACATGATTTATACTCCCCAAATGCTGCTTTGCAGCACTCAGAGAGCATTGGCATTTGTTTGTAAGCAGACTGCCATAATCAAGCGCCAAGAGACACAGCAAGGACCACAATGGTATATCTCTAGGGATATCTAAAGTTATACTGCACAGATTAGGCTTGGGATACGGTAAGAGTATTAAACCTTTATAACAGGATGGAATAGAATCACACATTTACAATATATTTATATTTGCAGCCTATTAATATATCACCAATAAAATGAACATATTTTCTTATTTACAGATTATTTTTACAGCTTAACAATCACACATTGCATAATATTTTAATGTTATAGTATTATATCAATGAACATCCTTGAATTTAGTTTATGCAGTTTCTGGTGAGGGCTGCAGTTACATGCAACTTAAATGCTGAAGACATCAGATTGCATCAATTAAGGACATGTTTCCCACATTGCACTAAACCATGCATTGTTTAAATATGGTTTGTTGAATGAGCCAGAAGTGGGAATTTGTACTTTGTGTTAAGCAATGAAACATGGCATACATACCATAAGGGCTGGATTTAAACAACATATTGAACAAACAAAAAAAAAAACCAAACAAATCACATGGTAGCTTAGAGTCATGTATGACATCAACATGTTTTTTTCTAAACTCTTACTTCTGACAAAGTTCATCCAGGCAAGGAGAGAAGGCAGGAAACAGAGCAATCAAAACCGCAATACAAAAATTAACTCCAGCATCAGGAAATTCTTTAGATAAGGGCAAACTAATCTGCCTTTGTTTTTTTCAGTCTTACATTTATTGCATCTTATTTGCACATCTGTTTATTTTTTTAAAAAAAAAGCTGTATTTTTGTCATCTTCTTATGCACCTTTGCATAATACTCTATTTTTACAGAACAGTTTCCTCTAGTTGAGTGAACTTTTATTCATTATTTTTGAAAATATGTATATGTTTTTCAAATCTTTCCATAAACCATGCATTTTAAAAAATGGAAGCACTGCACTGAAAAATTCAGAAGCAAACATGAAAGTTTAATTGTGTTTCAATTCACAAAACATTCATTCAGAAGGCCCAAATTAGATATGTTATTATCAAAGCATAAACTCCACAAAAATCTCTCCATTCTCCATCTCTGAGTTTTTTAGGACAGCTCCCAGGCTCTAGTGATGATCAGCTGTTTTATTCCTACTTCTTATTAAGAAGACTGCTACTCTTTATAGCTGAAATGACTAAGTCATCTGTAATCATTGCCTACTTACCTGTCAATGGAAAAATGGGCCTTAGTCTTAGTTGGTGTGTATAAGTATAACCAATTTGTTTTCAGGGCTCAGTGTGGGAGTGAAAAAGCCAACTCAGCACATCATTGATAACTGGTGTTAAATTAAGTAGCAGTAATTACTGCTGAAATTGGTCTTCTCCCTAAATCAACATAATTGGACAAGAAGCAACAACTTATCACTTTCCAGGTCCAATGTTTATGATTTTCTCTTAGTTCATTTTGAGATTATCCCACTTGCTTCAGATACATTGTGAGCATTTGTGATTTGAGAGGGAATGTTTTTTTAAAGACCTCAAAAGCTCTTGTGCCTATAACCTATCTCACAGAGTTCTGTAAGTAAATAGGGAGGAGACTATGTACATGACTATGAGCCAACATAAATCTTTTAAGTTCTTCAGAACTATGCATGAGTGGGTGTGGGGTGGAGGGAAAAAACTGGTATTGATGATTTAACTATGAAGCATGGGGAAATCAGGAAATCCAGCCAATTCAGATAAAAGGTTTATTGCAAGCTTAAATTCTCTACAAGAATCTGAACTACTAATGGTCAAAGCAATTTGGTGGAAGATAAGAGCCAATGGAATTCAAGGTAGGCTGGACTTAGATTTCTTGTGGGCACAAAGAGACTCGAGACTGATGATGCATTTGACCCCTCCCTTGAGTTCAGCCTGGTCATCTCCTACATCAAGTCTGTTTCAGAAAATGTAGAAGCAGATTGTAATAATGATTCAGTGATGTTCCAGACTTCATCTCAAATTCTACTAATATTGCTAGGATGAATAACTCATCCCACAAGCAATGGCTAATTCCTAGGGATATGCAAAACAGTCTGAAAATGACCCATTTCAAGCCTAGAACGTTGAATATAATGATTACAAATGAAACCAAACAGATATAAGTACAAATTAAAACAAGAATTACTTTTGAATATGACTCAAAACACAAGTATCTTGATTAGAAATGATTGAAATTAAACCAGAAAATGTGATGAGATTAACACTTCAGGCAACAAGCCTGTTCTTCTCAGTTAGCAACTAGGAGTGAAAATGAAGGTCAAGAGTAGGAGGAATTGTCCTTTCAAATTTGAATCCATGGCACACGGTGGGCCCAAATGGGCACAGCAATTCAGAAGGTAACATAATATGGAACCCCATCAAGATTCTGCTTGAAAACCCCTGTTATGTGTTCTACAACTATTCTAGGGCATGTCTGAACAAGGAGAAAACACCAGGTGTCTTTTGTTCTTGTGTTCTTGGTTGTTTCAGCATCTGCTTAGACATCCAGATGTCCTTCCCACCTTTGGCAACACTAGGCAGAGTCCATGATGCTGTCCAGCAGCAGGCCATCAGCTCTTGAGTACAGCAGGATATCTGCATAATAGTGGAAGTAGCTATCAGGCAACATCTAGCAGATGCTTCAAAGGCATCAGATCTGACAAATGCTATCATGCAGATGGATGATACCCTCTGTATCACCAATGCAGGGAGGAAATGCTGGCAGAGCTGCAAGTATGCTTACTGCTTACATCCATTACATCTCACTTGAGGTGAAGTTCAGGTTTCTTGTCTTGTCCTCACTAAGAATGGGTAGGGGTGAATTGTGAATGAAAGGAATGTTTGCAATTATAGACCACAGCTCTTTTCAGAATGTAGGATAAATATTGCTTCTTACTGTGGTGCTGAACATGACTCACCCAGTATATGATATGAGTACAACTATGAAGCACATGGTTGAGATCTTATTATCCAGAAAGCCAGATAGGGTCACATATAGACTAGAGCCAGTTTGGTTTACTGGTTAAGGCACCAGTCTAGCAACCAAGGAAATCATGAGTCCTAGTCCTGCTTTAGCTGGCTGGGTGATTTGGGGCCAGTTACTCTATTTCAGCTCCACCCACCTCGCCGAGTGGGTGGGGAAAAATAGGAGAAGGAAGGAGTGTCAGCTATGTTTGCCACCATGAATTATTTATTTATAGTCATAGACAATGGACCCAATATGCAAAGAGCAACTCTTCAAGTGAAATTTGTTGGCATTAGCTTAAAAAGTATATCTGATTCTGCAGTGTTGACATGAACTGGAAGGGAACATAACCAGCATCATCCCAGATGGCACCAAAGTTGTCACTGATGTTCCTACCGAGAAATACCCAAAATAAATTATTTTTATTGAAGTTGGAAGGGAGAATTGGATTCTGAACCATCAGCAAATCAAGCTTCATGTACACCAACATCTGCCTATTCAGTCCCACCCATGGAATGCTGCCTATGTCTTGTTCTAGAGGTGTGCTTCTTCAGTCATGGGAGTAGTAGATAATCACGGCTAGGCAGTTTCTGTATGATCCATTCTACATGGTAAATTTCTTAAGTGCAGAAACAGTGACACCAAACTAACATCTGCATCCAGTTCTTAAATTTCAGATTCTGAATTGCAAAAGAAGCTGGAACCCAACAATGGCCTTGACTTCCTAATTTCACAATTGGGTTGCAATAAATATTCATGATTTCTAGCCTTTGTTATCTTCAATAAGGGGATCATACAATGGTTGTGTCCCCCAGAAGACAGAACTTCTGGTTACAAAAGTGGTCCAAGTGGAGGAAGATGTAATTAAAAGTACTAGACCACCTTCAGAATGAAAACTCAGAATGAGAGTGGCAGTCACTGGTGCTTAACACAATTTAGCTCACACTGTTGTGGATAAAAATTATAGAAGGAAGTTCTATCAACCCTGTTTTGAGCTTCTAGAGGAAAAAATAGGATATAGATCTAAGAGGTAATAAATGTATCTCATCTAAAAAGTTAGATAGGACCAGGGGTGAAATCTACTGGTTTGGAAGTGTATGCGCCGCTTGCACACGCTCACTCCACTCATACACATGCATCACATGTATATGCGGACCCTCTGCACATGTGCAGAGGGTAAAAAACAGGTTACTTCCTGGTTAAAACCAGGAAGTAACAACAACTGGGCGGGTGGGCAGAGCCTCATGCTGCCATCACTTCTCCGAACCGCCCACCACCATCGCTATTGCTTCAGCGGAACCGGTCCAAACCGGTAGCATTTCATCCATGGATGGGACAGAGAAAAACTGAAAGAGAAGGAGACTTAGGAAGAAGAGAAGAAACTGGTGAGTAGATTTGAATTGTTGATAAGAAAGAAGAGCCAGCTATGGGATGAAGGGCTGTTCAGAAATTGGCTATCATATTGGGATTAAGGTATAGTACAGGGCACCTAAACTAATTATAATTTCTGTGTTTTACAGCCTCTGAAGTTTTGAAATCTGTCATTTTTTTTCAGAAGAGCTACAAGTGGCTTGGCATAGAATTTTTTTGTTCTCTCTCAGTATAGATTTGAATGTGAGCCAGCTTTTGAAACTAAAGCTTTGTTCTATTATCTATTTATCTCTTGTTTCCTATTTAGTACTTTGACCTTTGTAACCAATGACTCATGATATACTTATCTGTTATTTCTTCCATACCTAACAGATGTGAAGATCATATTATCCATCTGTAGATAGGGGCTGTGTGTTTCATTTAGCATAGAAACCCATATTATATCTTGTTACACTTGAGAGCAAGCTTTTCTGAGAAAGATGCAAAAACAGACCTAAATAATTGCTGAATCAGATGTTTCGCTGTAAGTAACTAGGCAAAATATTTCTTAAATGGGAAAATCCAGAGCTCTGTTATTTGACAACCAGCTTATTTGGATGACCTAAGAAAGGTTCTATTATAGCAAAGACAGAAGACTAGAAGCTAATAAAACAGTAGTAAGCTGGAGTTGTCTTCTAATCTCACCTCATCCTGACCTGGCAAACCTGCCTTTTAAAGTCCAGGTTGATCTATTGGAAGAAGAATTGATATGGGAAGTTGACACAGCAGTAAACTCAGCTCTGTTTTTCCTTCCATCAGATCCTGGTAGAATATGACCTCCATTAATGACTGCTATAGATAGCTGAGGGTAAGTAAATCAAAACTTAGTTCAGATAAAAACAGAGTAAAGGTGGTATTGGTGGAATGCTCCATTGACAACTAGTGAAAACTTCTGGGATTAGATCTGTAGTTTGTGTGCAGTCCTGAATCTGACACTGCTCAGAGCACTTTTTATATACCATTTTCACTATCTATGGGGGGGAACCCCAAGATCTGGCTAGTGTCTCTAGTGACCTTCTCATAAAATTGCTCTGAAATGTTTTATTTAGTGCTGTGTTTTAGCTTCACTTGTTCGTCCTTTGGTTATTCATCAATCTAAGTCATAACAAGTTACATACAGCCTACAAATAAAAACACCTTCCTTGGCTGGATGTTTCTTTCCAAACCAAAGATGATATAGTCACATTAACAATATACATTTGAGTTTAAGATAAAGGTATATAAGCCCAAATATAGGATAATATTCCCTGGCCAATTTTTTTTTTAGAAAGTTACCTTTCATCCATAATGAATATTAGGACAAACCACTTGAAATGTTAGTATTGGGTAAAACATTAACTCAGATGACCTTTCTGATGATTTTCTTTGAAAAGCAGTTATCGTGTCTTTTCTTAAACAGAAACTTATGCTTAGATTTACATCTCCTCCTGTTGGCTTAAGCTCCTTTTTCCCAGTTGCCTTGGCCACTTCCTAGTCCTAGGCAATACATGTTAAATAGATCCTATGGTTTTACATGGGCAGCCATCACCTTTATCGGCTAGAAATGTGCATGAACAATGGATCATCAATCTAGATCTGATTTATCAATCCTGCCTAGAAACATCTTTTTGGGCCATTCTACATATTCTCTCCAATTAGACAGATACCTAAGTTCTATAACAACTCTGAAATTTAGAAGAGCTTTATCCTTGGCTAGATTGAATGCCCTCTCAACAGCTGTTATTGAAGGGAGATACCAAAATATTCCTTTTGAACCAAGATTGCAATTGAAATGATGGAACAAGTTATTTTGTATTGCTCCCTCTATGCAGATGCTCACCAAGAATTATTATCTTCATTTTAAACTAAGCATTTTGGTCATCCTGATGCTTTCTATCTCAAGTTATTAACTGATCATTCCAATTTTGTCTTGCTGACCACAATTAAGTCGTGCTCTATAGTCCTGTAATATCTCCTCCAATTTTTCTTAAATATTTTAGAATTTTATGTCTTTCTCTTTTTATCTTAAGTGTGATCTTTGTTTTATTTGCTGGTCTACGACCAAATAAAAATTAGTGATGATTAATTGAAAACATGGATACAGAAAAGAAGTAATTACTAAGGATATTCCTAAAACTCAATTCACAACTTAGATGTTGTGTTGTGCAAAAAGGAAAATATGAAAATATAAAGTTGCAATAAAATATTGTATGTGAGCTTTTTACATAATGAAGAAAATTATATTGTGTAGGTTACAGCTAGTCCTCGATTTATGACCACAATGGAGCCCAAATTGATGTTGCTAAGTGAGAAATTTCTTAAGTGAGTTTTGCCCCATTTTATGACTTTCCTTGCCACATTTGTTAAGTGAATCACTGAAGTTGTTAAATTAGTAACACAGTTGTTAAATGAATCTGGTTTCCCCATTGACTTGGCTTGTCAGAAGGTCACAAAAGGAGATCGTGTGACCGCAGGACACTGCAATCGTCGTAAATGTGAGTCAGTTTCAAGCATCCAAATGTAAATCATGTGACCAGGGTCATGCTGCTATGGTCATATGTGTGAAAAATCCTCATAAGTCACTTTTTTCAGTGTCATTGTAACTTTGAACGGTCACTAAATGAACTGTTTTAAGTCGAGGAGTACCTGTATTTGTTTGATAATAGCATGAGGAAATTGACCAATAAAATGGAATATAATAGCTTCGGTCTTCAGTTCCTGTTTAACTATGAAATCCTTGAGTTGAAATATGGTGGCCATATGCCAGGGAGTGAAATTATCACAGCTGTTGGGAGATGAACTTGTTGCTCACTTCCAATGTCATGAATTCAACATGTGGTCTTGTAATCGCGGATGCAGTGCTCCAGAGAAATATGTGAAACAACCCTTAGTATATAACATGGGATCAGTTCCATTTATCTGTTTTTCTTAATATTATACGGGTAATTATTTTCACTGTATGACATCAGGAACAAATGTAAGCCACTGAAACCTACAACAAAGCGCTCTGAATTTCTTGAAATATGGGATCACATACAGTATGTCTTTGCGTGCAAAAAAAGCCCCCTAATCCCTATAAAAACTTCTCTGATTCAAAATTGCCATTGCCCAATTGAATATATTATTCAATAGCACAAATGATTCATTAATACACATTTGGCAATGTGATAGCATTCAGAAACAAGTTGCACGTTCATAAAGAGCACAGATTCTTGTAAGATAGGATCATGTCCCTGGAGAGTAGAGGAGGTCAAGTTCAAAACAGATCAGTCCTCTGTTTCAATGAAAATGTATTCAGTGCTATAACTATGTATAGGTCATCAGTATCAGGAATTACAGATGGTAACAAATTTCCTTGAATTACACTGTTAGAAATTTGTCTGCTTTTTAAACTATGGGCAGTTTAAACTCTGTCCTGTAGTTATCATGAATATGTAAAAAAAAACAAAACCACCCCTTAGTAATATAAAATGGCCATAGAAACGCCTGATATATAGGTGCACCAATTTTCCTCCAAACTCTATATGCTTGCTGTACTGTGTGATCAGGTTCATTCATATTAAAAAGGTGTAATACTGTAATTGCTTCTCATACATGGCAAGTGAGTGCAGGCATCATTAATTTCTGAAGGCTAACGTCGCAGGGCAATGCAGCAGTTAGATGCAATGCACCAAAAGCACAAGCTTCTCTACAGCTAGAATGTACTGTAGGCTATACAAGACATTGATTGAACAACACAGATACCTTCCTGTGAACTTGGAAACAGCTAAAATGCATTTCAGTAAGCAGAGAAACCTTGAGGGACATCCTTCCTCAGTATCCTCCAACTTCACCTTCTGCTAATTCTGCTAATTTAAATACAAACCTGACTATTTTTCTGACTTGACAGACCGAAGACCCTGAAATAGCATATCCCACTTTGGACCACAGAAGTTTTAGAACATCGGAATCCAAACCAATAATTCTGAAAATAGCGTATGCCAGCCTGAGTGCAACCTTATGCAAACAAAACTGTCACTGGGATGAATTCAATAAGAGAATACAGAATAGTGGAACATCTGTAGGGAAAATAGAGCTCAGTGAGGACCAAATATGCTAAGTTTTTACAGAATGCTAAGTAGCAATGGCTGAGGAGTTGGAATGGAAAACAGGTACGGCTGGACTTGAGAGTCCTTGGAAAGGACTTCACTGACTGCATGATTTGAATGCTACCCTGAAACATTACTCACTGAAATATTGTTATGTTAAGTGGTTAAATCTAGCTTTGCTTTGAGTAACTATGTATTTGATGCATTAATATTGCCCTTTATTTATTTATTTTTCACATTTTTGAACCACCAGTCTCCTTCCCTTTAATTGTATTCCATTATGGAAATTTTAGCTGGAACCAATGATATCCTTCTTTCTTTCTTCTTCTTAAGCTTCCATCTTTCAGGAAAGATAAAAGTTTTTGTGGTGTACATTGTGCACACCATGCAAATGGCCATAAATGCAACCTCAACTTCTCACTGTACTATGCAGAGCAGTATTCCAAAAAGATCAGACATTATATAATTGTCACTAAGACAATTCAGGTGCTTCATCTAACATTTCCTCAGAATATGCCTCTCTGCCATTTCTTCCCATTTCTGCACTGAAAACAAAGATAAGAAATCTGCTTTATCTTCTGTGTGATTGACTATCAGAAAGTTGATTGGATTTTTCTGTTCAGGATATGTTCTGGAGGCTTTATGTGGACAGCGGAAAGCAGGAAGGAAAGACTGTACGATTACTAGCATGTAATGCCAACTTTGTATAGTACAGTGGTATAGTGAAAATATGTAGCTTTATGCCATGTATTTAGTTTATATATGTAGACAAGGCTAGGATGCACCTCTGCTTTATTCATGACATTTCTCTGTAGGCTTTAGCATTTTACATTACTTCTGTTTCATTTTTAGTGACCTCCTCTTTTTTAGTTACTTGCTTTTCTTGGAAGCCTACGATCAGCTGCCATATAGGCAGAAAGCAAGAAACAAATTCCAGACTCCTGAGTCTAAGAAAGCCTCAAAACAAGTGAAGATTGATGAATTAATTCTAGTGGTGGACTGCACACCTTGGTAAATGAAGATGATTTATTCATATTAAACAATCGGATTGCTTACTGAAACTAAAATTAGAGATATTGTAAAAAAACAAAGCAACGAGCCTTCTTCCCTTTCTGTTTTATATATTAACAAAATATAACAGCCCAGTTGAGATGAGGCACACATGAATGCCCACTGCTTGCCTGTTCCCTTTCTGATCAGCTCTCAAGTCAATCTTTTATTTTTTTCAAAGGACACAGCATCCTTGATCCATCTACATCTTGCCTCCATTAATGACAAACTTGACAGACATCATTTTCTAAATCATCTGTCTGCCTGTGTGTCTGCTGAAGGTAACCCTTAGCTGCTGGGGAGAGGAGTAACTTACTTCCACATAAAGAATACAAAGTACTGACTCAAATAGGAGCACAATATCCTATCTGCCGGCTGAATCCTCTTATGTATGTACTAATAATACTTGCTATCAGAAACCCCACCAAGAAGAACAAATGGACTTCCCGTAAGACTATTTTTTTTATTCTCAGCTAATTACTTTGATTTCCAGTTCCTCAAATTGACCCAGAGACAAAAGAATGGCCTTCTAGTTCCTCTAAAGACAGTAGAATAATTAATTTTAAAACTTTAATTATCCTGTTCATTCTTCTTGAAATGAAAAACGACTTGGAATTCTTTCAAATGTTCTCAGTTGTGTTTTTTGTGATAGCTGCATTAAGCCATCACTACCTAATATAAATCAGAGGTGTGCAGCTAAGACCCCAAACCCAGAGTAAAAACAAATGCTACCTGGTGCTAATGACAGTGAATATTAACTACATAGCTTTTAACTCTCTCCATGCCAAATATAGTTCCAGAAGAAACTATAATTTAAAAAAGGAACAAAAATCTTTATTCAACTACCAAGAAAAAGCCATTATGATAAAATATTATAGGTTTTAAAACAAGCTCTGCCAAACATATATGGTGATGCAGCCCCAGTCATTTTAGGTTCTGGAAAACAGCACACACCACCCACCACCACTAATGACAGACCCTCGTCAAATCTCTGCAAGTCGCTGAAAATATTTTCATCTTACATTCTTTCCATACTTTTTAATATCAAACTAGCTCTTCACAAGACTGATACAGGTCAGCCACTGCCCTGTGAACAATCCCTAATAAATCACCAATTCCTGACTCTAGATACATAATTACCCAGAAGTAGAATCTCTTTGATCTAGTGTAGATATCCTTATATCCCAAGGGATATAAAGTCCTCTGTCTTACAAATGTAAAAACAAAAAAGCAATGTTCTAAGGATAAGATGCATGAGACTTAAGAAACCAGGTCCAGAGAGAGAAAGGCTTACTTTTGAAAATTTCATCTTCTGCATCAGTGGTGGGTTGCCTCCGGTTCGCACCGGTTCTATAGAACCGGTAGTAAAACCGGTGGGAGGCTCTGCCCACCGACCCCAACATCACCAATGGCCCCGTTGTGAATCGGTAGTAAAGGTAAGTAGAAACCACCCCTGTTCTGCATCATATGGAAAAAGATGACTTCAGAAAAGACACTCCATCATGTGGTTCTCACAATAAATGATCTTTCCCATATGAGCCAGATGAGACAATGGCCCTCGAATGTGAAGAACTATACATTACAATTCTGCAGACTTCACTTTTATGAACAAATAGTTCACGCTACAAATATATTTTACATTTTATTGTGTTGTATACATGAATATGTTTATATGTTTGTTCTTTAACATAAATATATATTGACTTTTTCAAAACTACATACAAATTGTTCCTTAAAATATCAAGGGGTACTTTATTTTTTTATACACTAGGAAAAACTAAGTGATAAACCCTAACTGTTAAAAGCAATGTAGGTAAGGATTATTTTTCAGGAAATGTAATTGTTTATATACCGACAAACAGTGTAAATAAGATTTGAACTAAGTTATCTGCTTCCTTTTCTAAACACCTAAACTGCAGAATTTTAATTTATTTTTAATGGCCCCAATGGCTATAGTGAATCTCTAATTTCACAGCAATGCAGAGTAAATAATTCTGGGCAAATCCATACCTAGTAGAATGATGTTGTAAATAGGCATAAAAATTAAGGCTATGCTGCAAACATTGTATTAGATCTGCCAGCCTCTTTCTAGCTTTAAATCATCTAGTACAAAAAAAATGAAGTGGTTTAAGACTGGTGCTAAGAAAGATAATATTTAATCATTTTCTCTTGTGTTATTCAACTATCAAATTAATATTCTCTGAACTAGTATATTGTTAAAATTCTTGTGTCTGTTTGCAGCCTTCAATTGGGTGAAATTGTGCATTATAGAGCAACAAGTTTTGAACCAATGTAACTCAAATGGGTTAACTTGCAAAATGCATCCAAAATCTGGGATCCATGACTCCTGTGGGATTTAAATTTGACAAAGACATGGCAGCTTCAGCACTACTGTGCTTCTGACTATACTTCCCCAAAACTCATAGATTATGTGGTGCAATTGAAAATGGGAGGAGTATGTCCCCACCCTCTTTCCTTCCCCTGTGCCTAGTTGGCTGGTGGAAAAGCCTGATGAGTGAGTGGCAGTTGGCTGCTTTGGAACCAGGGACAAATCTCTTAACCATGGTGAGGTTATGAGGATGAAGGAGCAACTCAGATAATTGCTGTGTGGTAGAGCTGACTGGGGAATGCTGGCAGTTGATGGATAAGCCACTTCCTCTCAGGAAGGATTTTGGAAGATGCTGAGATACAGAGCGAGATGAGTTTGTTTTTTTTCGTGGTCCCTTTGTTCGCCCTCCCTTCAGCAAAATGGCAGAAAGTTCCACAGGTCAGCAAAGGAGGAGGAAAAGTGATTTCCAAAACTCCCTGCTATTTTCTCACAAGCAATATTAATGGGGAAGCTGGCAGGATGTCAGAAATCACTGGTGGTTTTTTTCCTGTTCTGTGGTCATTCTGTTTCTTTGTTCAGGTAAGGAATTACCTCTGAAAGGATGACCCAACAAGGCACAGGTTGTCTAATAATACATGAAAAAGGAAGGGAAAATAATAATTCTGCAGTTATCTTCATTTTTATTCCCATACCACCAGTGGTGGGTTGCCCCCGGTTCGTACCAGTTTTATAGAACCGGTAGTAAAACCGGCAGGAGGCTCCGCCCACTGACCCTGACGTCATCAAAATGCTTCTGCGCATGCACGGCCCCATTGCGAACCGGTAGTAAAGGTAAGTAGAACCCACCCCTGCATACCACTTTCACTGTTGGATTTGACTCACAATTATAATGGTCAGGACTAAGGCTTCCTTGAGTCAATCCTCAGTTAGGAAATATTCCCAAAGAAAATACAACTGATCCCATGTAGAATGTGTGTGTGTGTTATAATAATAACTAAAATATGCTTTTTACCCAGGGCTTTGTAAGACACCACATGCCAGAGTCTTTTAGACTTCCCTTTTAAAATAAGCTTTATATTTGTGATCAGATTTTTTAAAATTTATATTATTTTTATATATTGTGTGTGCATGCGTGTTGGGTGTCTATGCTGATCTATGACTGTAATAAAGATTTTGATTTCATTTGATTTGATATGTGTGGGTTTGTGTGTGTGCATATGCACATGGTTCTGGGAACTTTCGGCAGAAAGAACAGCATCTTAAGTATATTGGTAAGTGAATTAATATATTAATGCAAAAAAAAATTTCAGTAAAAAGAAAAAAAAACCCATCGGAACACTGTAGTCTACATTATGGAAAACTTTGGTGGGGAGAGACAAGAGGCAAAGTTAGCCACCCTTTGCTGACAATAATTTCTAACAAAAATGGTAATCTACTCACCATATAAAGAAGGAAAATAGATTATTCCAGGCCAGAGAATTGTGCAATCTTCTGACGATGTGCTAGTGAAGCCTAGGAAAAATTATTATTAAGTATTCAACAAGAGCAGAGGAGACATTACAGCATGCATTTCTAAGGTAACAGACCAACCACAAGTTTTTTTTGTCCATATTTTCAGAGATATGTCCATGTGTTAATTTCTTAGTGCAAGAAACGATAGCCTTGATTTTTATGAACTGACTGAATTTACACTTCTTAAATGGTGGCTTGCCTAGCCATCTTTTGCTGATTTAGCCAGAATTGGCAACTACTCTGCCCATTCTTCCTTGCTATTCTGACCTTAGAACTCTCTTGCATCTTTTGTGCGATTGGGGCTCCAATAGAACTACTTGATCTGGGTGCAAAAATCTAAATAATTATTAGAGGGAAAAATTTTTTTGTATTTTTTTACTTCCAGCTAGCAGTCATTGCATAAAGCCAGCGTATCTGTGGGATTGCCTGTCTTTGATTGTTTTTGCAGGAAAGATGGGCATATTCCAGGTTTCGTCTGTTAAGTAGGGATAAAGTAGGAATAAAGTAGTTATATCTTATCTTTGATAAAGTTACCCCCTGGAACAGCATCAGATATCCTTAATCCCTTTGGTCTTTCTTAAAGCATTATTGTAAAGATCTGGTTGTTCCCCCATGTCTTTAATACCTTTTGAATCCAGAGCTGAAGGAAGATTTGTTGATTAATTTATTTTGTTCCAATCCTTAGATTAGAAGTGGAATGTATTTTTCAATCTTGTATACATTAATGTTTAAGATTGGTTCTGGTTGTTATTTTTATACTTTTGTTTTAATCTTTTTGTTCACCATCTACAGTCATTGTATTGTAATATGAATAACTATATAAACGGTTAAAATAAATAACCATTTTTCACCCCAGCTCTGATACCCTGGACTATCCTACTATCATCAGTTCAATCCAAGATACTAATGATAAAAATAAAGTTAAACATCTTACTCAAGTAGAAATGTGAAGGTGTGTGTGGGAAAAAAATAAAAAAAAATTAGAGAATTTTTTTTTGTCATAATGTCTCAGAGTCAGGTCTGGGGGCTGAAATTTTGTTCTTCCTAACCACAGTTCTTCTATTTTTCCATTCTTTCACACTTCTGTCTTCAAAACCTTCCACAGAACCTTTTCATTTGTCTTTAATGTAATCAAATACCAAGAATCATGTTGAATCTGTCCACATTCTCTATCAGATTGTTCTGGATGCTATGATATACAGTACACCTATTAAGGGTAAAGGTTTCCCTTGCACATATGTGCTAGTCGTTCCCAACTCTAGGGATCTCCTGATGTATGTAGCATACACAACTACTGGTGGATGCAAAGTAGCAATTGCATTAAACTCTTCAGTTAGGAACATGCCAGTAATACTCACAAAAAAGTTGGAAGTAGGGGGATAAGATAAAAGGTAAAGGTAAAGGTTCCCCTCGCACATATGTGCTAGTCGTTCCCGACTCTAGGGGGCAGTACTCATCTCTGTTTCAAAGCCGAAGAGCCAGCGCTGTCTAAAGACGTCTCCTTGGTCATGTGGCCAGCATGACTAAATGCCAGAGGCGCATGGAATGCTGCTAGATTCTACCAAAGGTGGTCCCTATTTTTCTACTTGCATTTTTTACGTGCTTTTGAACTGCTAGGTTGGAAGAATTGGGACAAGTAACAGGAGCTCACCCCGCTACGCGGCACTAGGGATTTGAACTACTGAACTGCCAACCTTTCGATCGACAGGCTCAGCTTCTTAGCCACTGAGCCACTGCATCCCGGTACATCTATTACTAACATATAATTATTTAATATATTTCTGAGCCTACTGTTCAACTGAAAACTCTGTCTCTGTGTGTCCGTGTGTGGGTGTATATAGAGTGATGGCAGGGTAACCAAGCAAAGGGTCTTTGGAAAGGATCATGTATAACAGGCTTCTTGACAAGACACTCTCCGGATGTGCTGCATGCAACTCTCATCAATTCCGGCCTGTGTGGCTGTTGAGTATACTGTATTGGCTGCAGATAATGGAAATTGGAGTATTGTCCAAGTGGAAGGCAACAGTTTTGGAGATCTGAACTGTTTTGTTTTTTTTTCAAGAATTTTGTTACATCCAAATATCTATATTATTTTTTCACATTTCTTTCATTTACAAAAAATGTGGGAAAAAAGTAGTGAGGTAGTCTACTAAATGTTTTATACATGGTTTAGTTTATTATTTTTTATTTTCTGTTTTCTATAAATTTTGGATTGTTTAAGCCAAGATTAATAACATTGTGCCAGAAATATATAGAAAGATATTTTTTTATCGGTCAGTTCAATGAATACTGGACACTTATTGAAAAAAATAGAAAACAGAAATTGAAAGAAATGTAATATTACAATCATCCAGCTATAAGGAAGAAAGTATGGAGATAGCATTGAAGAAGGAATTCAACAACTATTATATAAGCATCAGTGTAGCCCAAATAGCCTGGAGGGATAAGGAAATGACAAAATATTGTCCCACTTTGATTCCCTTCAGTACAAGAGGCAGAGGAAGAAACCCTGCCACACTTAGGAGGAAAATGGTGATGTCCATTTTCCTTCTAAGCATATCCATCTGCTCTAAATCCATTGGGGATGTCAATGTATCTCTCCAAATTCATGGAGACCTAACCCAAACTTACACATGGATTTGTGCCCCATTTTTCCCATATATTTTACCCCATTTTTCCCAAGAAATATACAATAGATAAGGCAGGCTCCAAATGTCAAAGCCCTCCAAAGCATACTCATATGGTCCGAATCTGTTGGTGATGTCCATTTTGCTTTCTGAATTCTTGGACACCTAATCCTAAATGGATTTGCCCCCAATGGGATTTTCCCATGTATTTTACCAGGAAACATAGATAAGGCAGTCTCAAAATTAATTGCCCTTCTAAGCATACGTATGCGCTCTGAATCCCTTGACTATGTCCATTTATCTCTCCGAATTCATGGAGACCTATCCTTAACCCTAAATGGATTTGATCCCCAATGGGATTTTCTCTTGTTTTTTATGAGGAAACCTAAATAAGTCAGAGTTGAAAAGTCAGAACTCTCCTAAACATGCCCATACACTCTGAATCTGTTGGCCATATCCATTTTGCTCTACAAATCCATGGAGACCTAACCCTAAATGGATTTGCCCCCAATGGGATTTTACCAGGAAACATAGATTAGGCATGGTTGAAAAGTTGAGCCCTCCTAAGGATACTCATGTGTTCCAAATCCATTGGTGATATCAATTTTCCTCTCTAAATTCATGAAGATTGTAGATATGGCAGGCTAGAAAAGCTTTTTTCCTTAGCTTTGGTGCTTTAGAGAATAAATTGTCTCCCTTTTTTCTGCAGCAGTCCTTCAATTATTGGAATATGATTATCAGGTCACCCCAAGGTTAAGTTAGGCATACCTAGTTTCCTTAGATATTTTTTTTTTCCTGCTACAATATTTGCCATCAGACAAATAGGCATATGCATTTAGAAATGGGTCATGATTTGCACACAGACGCTGTTTCAAATTAAGCTGTTCCTATATCTGTAATTGAAACATGCAGGAAAATTATGCATTCTGCTTTCTGGAAAATCTCTACCACTTCTATTAGTGTGAGAATGAAATTTCTCACTTCCCATTTTCTTAAGATTTGGGAATCATCACATTTTTTATATGTGATCTACTGAGCTATGTTCTACATGAGAATCTGTGTTTGAATGCAATCAAGGGGAAAAGGAATAGGAGCACACATTTACTTTGCATGCTGAAAAATGTTAGTTCAATTCCTACTCTTTCAGCAAAGCTAAAGTTTATGTTGCACCTGCTTCTATTTTCCATATTTGCCTGTCATTGCAATTTAAGCTAGACAATAGGCAATTTGTGTTCAAGGGGCAGAATAAATGCTATGTTCCAGAATAACTTGAGGTTTTCTTTCAGTATGATATTTCAGCATTGCAGTATCATTCCTTTATTCATCTTGAGTAAGATGCTATTCCACATCTGCATTTTTCAAGCTAGTAATCCTACTACCTGATATATGTGATTTCCAGCGTGCAAAATCAATTACAAAGTTTCTGTGTACTATAGATAGCTGCCACTCATAATTGCCTCAGCACTAATGAATAAATGTCTCATCATATTTCTCCTAAACAATTGTAATCCATACACTGTTGTACTAAACCTCTAATTCTATATTGTCATCATCATTGTAATCTCCTGTGACATATGTTCATAGATAACCAATGAGGCCAAAGAACTATCTTTGATCTACCAAAGATGAATCATTCAGTCACTTGTATGTTTTTGAGCCCCTCCTTCTAACAACTATGTAATAGCTCTCAAATAACATGTAAAGTAATTTGCAGGATCTTGGATTTCTTTCTTTCTAAACTGTGCCTAAGATTACAAGAATACTTTCTTCATTGCAGGAGGTGATTTTCAGTCACTGACACTGACCTTTTCTCGAAGAACCTAAATATTTGCTAATTCACAGTTTGGTTTTTCAAATTTGTAATAGTTTCAGATTTTTCTTTTTCTTTTTTTTTAAAAAAACAACCTGATTAAATAAATACATGTGAGTTCATTAAATGAACTACACATGCTCCTATTTTATTCTATGTAAAAATCATGATAATCTCTGACTCACTTCATGATTATTTCCATAAAGTGCTTTCTCAATCCTGCAGTTGATCCCGGTTCCCTTCCTGAGTCAGAAACTAAAGAAACTTTGTCTTATGATTCCAGCTTAGACCACTGACTCATCCCTTAAGCCCCTATTATGCACTGTTTCAGCTCTGCTCCGCTCCGCTCCAAGATTAGTCATACATGAGCTGGATGGTGTGTTAAGGAAATGCACTGGGCAGGAAATAGATGGAGGACTGTTTCCATTCCTGTGGGGGAAGGAAGTGATGAGCCTGCAGAGAAGGTGGAACCACCCATTATATAGCTAGAGCAAAGCTATCCAGGGCAAGGATGTTATTTTTAGGTTGTCAGGGTTGAACAGCTTGCCAACAAGAAGGCTTCAGGCCCTTGGGTAATGGTGTAGCTAGCCACTCCCTAGGAAAGACTCATTGTTTCTAATTTTTTGTAAAGCAAAGAAACATCCACTTCTAAGATTAGTCCAGCAAGTTAGAAGGATTTCACCGGACAACTCACAAATGTGAGTTTGTGAGTAGTGAACAGCATGTGGGTGGGAATGTTATGGTGGTGACCTTTACAAACTAGGTGGTTATGGGAAGAAAACAGAGCAGAAAAGGGATTGAGAATATTATGTATTTGCTTAACATTTCCATTGACTTTTCTGGCAGCAGAAGAGCAAGAGGGCGAATTCTCAGTTCCTGCAATTTTATTACAAATCTTACCAACTGTCTAATGAGTTGGTTTCACTTAATCAAAAAGCTAAAGGTAAAAATAGTAGATTTTATACCATGTTTCCCCAAAAATAAAACCTATCCAAAAATAAACCCCAGCTTGATTTTTACACGTGCCCTCAATATACACCCTATCCCCCCAAAATAAGCCCTAGTTAAGACTCCGTTGCATGGGGTGGGGCGACGCGCACTGGTAAAAATCAAGCAAAGGTAAGGATGCGGGATGGTGGAGCTGCTTACTTTCGGACAGTTGCAGCCAGGCCTTGCACACACCGATACCTGCCTCACCGGCCCACTTCTTCTGTGGCTGCTTGCTGCCGCTTGTGCATGTCACCCCGGCCTCTGTTTTGCTGTCAGTGGCCTTCAGGAAAGGCCTCTGCAGCTGATAAAAGAGTTCTGGATTGATGCACTTGGCGCCCCCTGACCTCTGTTCCCTGTAGTGCGCACATCAATCCAGAGCTCATTTTCAGCTGCAGAGGGGTTTCCTGAAGGCCTCTGATGGCGAATCAGAGGCCGGGGGCGATATATGCAAGCAGCAGCAAGCAGCTGCAGAAGAAGTGGGCCAGTAGCGGCATAGCAAAAACAATTGATGGCAGGTGGACCAAGGCAGTCATAGAATGGATCCCATTTGATAAAAAGTATCCATGAAAGACACCCAAAACAAGTATTGGGAGCCCAATTGGCAAAAGAAAGCTAGGACCGTATTAGCTGGAAACAGGCAGAAAAGACCTTCATCCTGCAGTGGATAGACAATGGCTCAAATGATGATGATGATACACTAAACTACACGAACCTGACTAAATTAAAGCCAAAACAAGCAAAGGAAAGTGATGGCTGCAAGTCATACCTTATTTCATAAATAGTTCCTAAAATTGGTAATTCCATGGGTCATGAAAGCTAGCTAGCTAGCTAGCTCGCTATCAACTACAGGTAGTTCTCAACTTAGAACAGTTCATTTAGTTATAATTCAAAGCTACAATGGCACTGGAAAAAATTGACATATGACCATTTTTCACCCTTACAACCAGTGCAGCATTCTCACAATCACATTATCAAAGATGCTTAGCAACTGACACATATGTATGACAGTTGCAATGTCCCAGGGTCATGTCATCACCTTTTGCAACATTCTGACAAGCAAATTGGGGAAACCCAATTCACTTAACAACCACAATGATTCACTCAACAACTGTGGCAAGAAACGTCATAAAATGTGGCAAAACAAATGTTACACGTAGCAACAGAAATTTTAGCCTCAATTGTGGTCGTAACTTGAGGACTATCTGTATCATCATAATTGCCTAGGAAGGAAAATGATTGTTGTTGCGTTCTTTTTTTTTTTTTTTAATTTGATTTATATGCTGCCCTTCTTCGGAGACTCAGGGCGGCTTACAATGCGTTAAGCAATAGCCTTCATACTTTTGTTTATTTATACAAAGTCAGCTTATTGCCCCCACAAACTGGGTCCTCATTTAACCTACCTTAGGAACGATGGAAGGCTGAGTCAACCTTGAGCCTGGTGAGATTCAAACTTACAGTAATTGCAGACAGCTGGTGTTAATCACAATGCTTTTAGTCTGCTGAGCCACCAGGCCCTTCCACCAGGCCCTTCACCAGGTTCTTGGAAATGGGAGGACTGAGCACCAGGGAAATTATAAAATGGGAGGACATGATATCTAACGCTAAATGCCTTGAAAGCCATTGCCAAAGCCTTTTAGTCAAATGGGATTTTTTTTAAAGAGTCAAGCTAGTATGAGCACCATGAGTATAGGTGCACTATACCTTAGTTGTTAAGCATAGATATGGTCAAATTTGTAGTTGATTTGGGTTGCATTGGGTTGAATTAGATCAATACATACTATTGCACGTCTCCTTCAGTGTGTCAATACCATTTCTCCCATTAACCTTTAGCAACTGTTATCCTATCCCACTACCTCCAACTTTTTTGTGAGTATTACAGGCATGTTCCTAACTGGAGAGTTTAATGCGATTGCTACTTTGCATCCACCAGTAGTTGTGTATGCTACATACATCAGGAGATGCTTGCGCTAGGAGCTTACTACTGGGAATTTATGCTGACATTCTCAGTGGGTATCCCTTTCGCCTACACAGCTCACATGAGATCTGTAGTAGTTGTTAAATTACTTCAAGAAGATTCACCAGAAATGTACTGCTGTTTCCCTTAGGATGCCTGGAAGAGATAACACAGATGGCTCGGGAGTGAAATAGAACAACTTCCTTCCCCAAGCAGCAAATATTTGAGTGGGTTGCCTGTTCCAAAAAGACAGGATTCCTTTGGGCTGTTTTATTCCCGACTGGAGAATATGGATTTATTTTATTTTATTTTTTAGTCAGAACAGAGCAAACCCCAAAGCAGTAGTTATTTTATTTCCACAGTTGTGGCTCTGCAAACATTTTAAAATGCTGTACATTATTGAAACAAATATGGGGAGTTCACTATTGTTAGAAAAGAGAAGCATAAAGGCCCAGGGATTTAATAGCTCAATCCTTTGATTGTTCACTTGGAAGTAAATCCCATTAAACTCCCCAGGCTTTGCCCCATTTATAGTAGCATTCTATTACAAATCTTTCCATTTTAAATGATTTTGGAAAAACTTCTCTGTTTACTACTGAGAGGCATTAACTTAGGGTTTTGTTTGTTGTTGTTTAGCAGTCGTGTTCATCTCAGTTCTTTCCAGATCTCAGTCAGGAGATATTTGCAATCTAGGCATGCTCATGGCCAGTTCTGCAACCCAGGTCACTCCTGCAGGAATCTGTAGTTAATTTTCCCTTTGCAAAGTGTATGCTCAAGCTGAAGGAATACAAAATTCAAGAGGGATTATTTTCCACCCCAACAAAGGAAATAAGGCATTGGAGCCAAAATACTTATGGAAAGAGAAGGGGAAATTTAGCACGAAGCAAAGAGAGGTGATAAGTAACTTTTCAAAATGGAAAGAAGGGCAAAAGTGTACCATCTAATTCTAAGGGTAGAGGGTTTAGCCACATAGTGGTTTTTACTATCCTCTTTCCCCTCCAAAGTATATACCCTATACTGGAATTGCTAGTTAACATAGCTATTCCATAAGAAGATGAAGCCAGAGACTGAGATGCTACTATAGGGGAGATTCATAACATTTCAGAATCAGTTCCAGATCTGTCTTACCCTCCACATCTGCAGTCTGGGAACGGAGTCAATTTCACAGTATATGTAAAATTATAGCAAAGATGGCCTTTTTCTCTTCAATCACTGCAATCTGACTAAGCTGGTAGAGAGTCTGCTTTCTCATTAATGGAAACTCTGGCTTGTTCTGCCTCCAAGTCCTTTCTTTCTCTCATTATCCTTATTAAGATTGGTAAGAAGTAAAATTGGTCACAGTCACTTTCCCGGTGTTTGTGAGAGAATGAAGAGTGGAAGCACGGGTGGAAATGGGAGGGTGTAGAAGTGCCTCTGAGAGAGAATCATTTTGGATTGGATTTGATAATTTCTCCTTCTTCCATTGAGGTATCAAGAAATTATATCACAAATATTAAAAAGAAATGGAAAAATGCAAGGAAATGCCTGATTAAAAAAATATTTTTTAAATATTAAAAAATATTTAAAATGGCCCAGAAAAAAAACAGTTCTTTGGCTTTTTGGGGGTTTTTTAAAGTCCATAGAAGCAAGATACGATTTTGTTTTCAGACCATATAAATAAATGGGAACTGTTCATGAATCACCCTCTTAAAGACCTGGATCCATGATGGTGAACCTATGGCATGTGTGCCCGAAGTGGCACATGGAGCCATGCGTGGTGTTGCCTGTTCCTCTTTCGGGTTTCTGGTGTGCATGCACCACGATGATCAGCCGGCCTTTGTGCATGTGGCAGTGCAGGAGTGGGTTCTACTTACCTTTACTACCGGTTCGCTTTGCTCACACGCGCGTGCGCTCTTCTGCGCATGCGCAGAAGCGTTTTAGTGACGTCGGGGTCAGTGGGCAGGGCTTCCCACCGGTTTTACTACCGGTTCTATAGAACCAGTGCGAACTGGGGGCAACCCACCACTGTGGCAGTGCCAGAAACCGGAAGAGCTGGTCTTCTGTTTTCTGGCGGGAGCACACACGCTGGCCAGTTTATCAGTGTGTGCGCATGCGTGGCAGTAACCAGAAGACTTGCTGGGCAGCGTGCATGTGCACACCGGAAACCAGAAGTACCTTATCCGGCATGCGCATGCCCCCTGGGCAGCTCCTCTTCCTGGTTGCGGCCCTGATGAGCATGCACAAAGTGCTCTGTTTTCGGCACTTGGTGCCAGGTGCACACACGTGCGCTCCCTTTTTGGCACTCGGTGCCGAAAAGGTTCGCCATCACTGACCTAGATCATATATGAAGAATTACAATGAAACAAGACCATCCTTTATTAAAACTATTGAAACAGTAAACAAAACTTTATAAACACATACATGTACCGGATAATATAGACTAGACCAGGAAGCTGAAAAACATCCTGGATGAAGACAATGGTAAAACTACTCCTGCTTGTTGCCAAAATCGTGGATGGTTATGTCCATATAATCTGCAGGAATTAAATTCAATTGAAGGCATCTACCTGTCCTTTTTTTTCCCATCTCAGAAATGTTAAACAATGCAACTCTCCCCTCTTCATTATTCCCACTGCTGCACAAGAAGAACTGGGATATTATGTCAGCTGAGTTTCTGCTGGGTTAAATGAAGGTTCCAGCAGACTACTTATCTTTTGATCTAATATGTAAAGCTGGTTTCCACAGAAGTAATAATTGTGTCTTACTTGGGGACCGAGTATAGGAGAAACGACAGTAAAGCGCCTGGCTGACCCAGTTTAGCTACTATTTGAAGTTACTGTACAATCTAACTGCACTATGCTATTTTTCTGTGTTCACATACATTGTTGAAGCCGGATTGTAGCCATTACCACTTCGTGTCACTTACCTCATCATGGTTACCAGATGGTACTAAGGACTACTTTCCATTTTCTATAAATATCCATTTGATATAACTATGCTGCTATTTTTAAACATTTGCATTAGGTCACTTAGTAACCTGAAATGCTGGGAGTTGCTACAATAAAAATCAATTGAGCACCCTTTTGTAAAACAGGCGTGCAATCTTTGAAGTCACACTAATGTCAGTTAAGCAAAAGAAGGGGACTTTATTCCATAAATTGGATTTCCACGTGATAAGGAAACCAAACATTTGACAGCATTCAGCAAACAGTCATATAAAAGGCAGAGTGATAAAGTATGGTAAATGTCATTAAAACCTTTTATTCCACCTAGGTATGACTCTGGTTTCAGAGCAATAAGGCAACAAGAAAAGAACTGGATACTTTTTGATAGAGCAAACTGCTCATTCATAAAACTCACTCCCATTAAATATGCAGGGAGACCTATACTCAGCTGTTGATCCTCTATGCTGCCTTTTGACTTTTCAGGACTGGTCTACCACTAGTGAAAATGAGGTGGCCATCTCAGATATTAGATCTGGGATATTGCAAATAAGCAGAAAATAGTTATTTCATTTATTGTGTTTGTATTATTAAGGATAGAAATATCTCAGGCAACCAAATTCCCTGGCCCTTTCCAGTTATTTTTCTTCCTAGCTGAATTGGTTGCAGTCTCCTTCTTACAAATGCTTTTTTACTACCTTTTCTTTGCTATTTTATCTAAAGTCTTCTGCCTACATCATACAGTTTAGTTTATAGTCACCCTGTACCAGCATGACATATAAGCGACAACAGAAAAAGCACACAAATTCGTTGAGTATAATCACTCTTGCTTCTTCCTTTGGAGACACTGTTGTCATCTTAAGACTTTGGTACAACTTTCTTCCACCTGCTACTACCTGGAGTCTTAATCTGAAGGGCACAAGCTTGGGAAAGACTGCTTTAAATTTATATCTACACAATGGGGATACTCAGGACGATTCTAGGGCTATTTCAAGCATTACAAAGATTGTCATTTGGTGGTTTAGAGTCAGATATATTACTGGATGCTCATGCCAAATTAAATTATCTAAAGATTACTTGAAATCAGCAGATCATTCCTAAATACAGTATAGTAGACTGCTAAAATAGCAATTAGGTAACTAAAACAACTAAATTCCTATCAAATATGGTGAAATGTGCTTCCAAGTGTATATGCTGTATTGTCACTTCTTACCTTACATTAAGTCAAAGGAGTCTCACTTGTTATTACTGCCTACAGACAGATAGGACAATTAGCCTGACATCAATACATAGGAAAATCCTGGAAAAGATAGCAGCAGATTTGCAAGCACCTAGAAATGAGCAAAACTGTTACAAAAAAGGAACACGGGTTTGTTAAAAACAGGTCATGCCAGACAAGCCCTATTGCTTTCTTTGATAAAGTGACTAGTTTAGTTTAGTTTAGTTTAGTTTAGTTTAGTTTAGTTTAGTTTAGTTTAGTTTAGTTTAGTTTAGTTTAGTTTAGTTTAGTTTAGTTTAGTTTAGTTTATTTGATTTGTATACCGCCCTACTCCCGAAGGACTCAGGGCGGTGAACAGCCAAACAATAAAAAACATAGATACAAAAAATTTAAAAACCAGATAAAATCAAATTAAATCATTTTGGCCCAGACAGATTAAAACACCCCAATAATTTAAAAACAGATTAAAATTTACATATTAAAAGAGGGAAAAGATTAGGCCAAGCCCGCCTGGTGGAATAAAAAGGTCTTCACAGCGCGGCGGAAGGTGCGCAGATCCGGGATCCTCCGTATCTCCGGGGGGAGCTCATTCCAGACGGTAGGTGCCCCCACAGAGAAGGCTCTCCCCCTAGGGGCTGCCAGTCGACACTGTTTGGCTGATGGCACCCGGAGGAGTCCCTCTCTATGAGAGCGTACTGGCCGGTGGGAGGCTATTGGTGGTAGTAGGCGGTCCCATAGAGAACCAGGTCCTAAGCCATGGAGCGCTTTAAAGGTGGTAACCAGAACCTTGAAGCGCACCCAGAAGACCACCGGGAGCCAGTGCAGCTCGCGCAAGAGAGGTGTTACATGGGAGCGCCATGTCGCTCCCATTACCACCCGCGCGGCCGCACTCTGTGCCAGTTGGAGCCTCCAGGTGCTCCTCAAGGGGAGCCCCATGTAGAGAGCATTGTAATAGTCCAGGCGGGAGGTGACGAGGACATGAGTGACTATGCATAAGGAGTCCCGATCCAGAAAGGGGCGCAACTGGCGAATCAGGCGAACCTGATGAAAAATCCTCCTGGTCATGGCTGTCAAATGCCCTTCTAAAGACAGCCGTGAATCCAGGAGGACGCCCAAGTTGCGAGCCCTCTCCGTGGGGGCCAATGATTCGCCCCCAATAGTCAGTGATGGCACCAACTGACTATATCGGGACGTCAGAAACCACAGCCACTCGGTCTTGGATGGGTTGAGCCTGAGCCTGTTCCTCCCCATCCAGATCCGTATGGCCTCCAGGCACCGGGACATCACTTCAAGGGCATCGTTGAGGTGATCCGGGGTGGAGATGTACAGCTGGGTGTCGTCAGCGTATTGATGGTACTCCACCCGAAACCACGGATGATTTCGCCCAGCGGCTTCACATAAATGTTGAACAGGAGAGGCGAGAGGACCGACCCTTGCAGCACCCCACATATGAGGGGCCTCGGGGTCGACCTCTGTCCCCCTGTCAACACAGACTGCGACCGATCAGAGAGAAAGGAGGAGAACCACCGCAACACAGTGCCTCCCACCCCTAACTCTTCCAACCGGTGCAGCATGATACCATGGTCGATGGTATCAAAAGCCGCTGAGAGATCTAACAGGACCAGGACAGAGGCGCACCCCCTGTCCCGAGCCTTCCAGAGATCATCAACCAACGCGACCAATGCCATTTCCGTGCTGTACCCGGGCCTGAAGCCCAACTGGAACGGATCCAGATACGTCGTTTCATCCAGGTGCTGGGGGAACTGTTGCGCAATCACACTCTCAACAACCTTCGCCACAAAATGAAGGTTGGAGACCGGACGATAATTTACCAACATTGCCGGGTCCAGGGAAGGCTTCTTGAGGAGAGGCCTCACCACCGCCTCTTTCAAGGTGGCAGAAAAGTCACCCTCACCCAACGAAGCATTTATAATCCCCTGGAACCAGCCTCGTGTCACCTCCCGAGAAGCCAGCACTAACCAGGAGGGACACGGGTCCAATAAACAAGTGGTCGCGTTCAGTCTACCCAGAATCCTGTCCACGACCTCAGGGGTCACAGAATCAAACTCATCCCAGATAACATTCTCAAGACCTGCCCCAGTCCCTCTCCCTGAGACTACCCAATCGGAGTCCAGATCTTCCCGAATCTGAGTGATTTTGTCATACAGATATTGAACAAAATCCTCTAAATTAGTGGATCAGAGAAATACTGTGGACTTAAGTTTACTTAGATTTCAGTAAGGCATTTGACAAAGTAGATCATGGCCTATTTCTTGGTAAATTAGAAAAATGTGGGATAGACAACATCACCACCAGATGGATTCACAACTAGCTGACAAATCGCTCTCAACATATAGTCCTCAATGGAACTACTGTATATCTACATAGAGGGAAGCTTGCAGTGGAGTAGCTCAAGGCTCTGTCTTAGGCCCAGTACTCTTCAATATCTTCATATATGATGTAGATGAGAGGATATAAAAGGATTCATCAAATTTCTATACAACAGCAAGCTGGGGGAGGGAGGGAGGGGTTTGCCAACACTTTAGAAGATAGACTGAAGATACAGAAGGAACTTGACAGAGTACAGAGAAGAGCAACAAAGATGATATAAGGAGTCTGGAGACTAAACCATATGATGAACTAAGGAACTAAGTATGTCTAGAGTATTGAAGAGATTAGGGGTGATATGTCCTCCAGTACTTGAAAGACTGTCATAGAGAAAGGGGGGGGTCAACTTAGTCTCAAAAATACCTGAGGGCATGACAAGGAGTAACAGGTAGAAGATTATTAAAGAGAGATCCATCCTAGAATTAAGGAGAAATTTCCTGACAGAATTCATCAGTGAAGCTTCTAGAAGTTGTGGCTGCTACATCATTGGAAGGTTTCAAGAAAAGTTTGGAAAATCACTTGTCCAGAATGGTATAGAAACTCTTACTCAAGTAGTGGATTGGACTAGAAGATCTCCATAGTCCCTGTTATTTTATCCTGTTATTTCAGGTATTACTTCAAATCCTGATATTGTACTTCTATATTCTATGGCAACAGTTATATGAAGTTAGATCGTTTTGAAAGTGAATCCTGCCATATGTCATTAATCACTGTAGCAATAGCGATAGTAACAGTTAGACTTGTATACTACCTCAAAGTGCTTTATAACACGCTCTCAGTGGTTTATAATATCATATATTGTCCACAATAATCTGGGTCCTCATTTTACCAACCTCAGAAGGATGGAAGGCTGAGTCAACCTCGAGCCCCATCAGGATTGAACTCCAGGCTGTGGGCAGAGTTAGCCTGCAATACTGCACTTTAACCACTGTACCACCAGTTTCAAGTTACACAAAACATTTTCTTACAATTCTGTGAACATGCATTACTCCCATCCTTGAGTTAGCAGGAAAGTGTGTCAACATAATCTGCACTGTTCCCTCAGATGAACTTTACTGTGTCTCAAGAATGACTGAGCAGTGATGCTATCCTAAAAAAATTAATATAGAACAATTTTAGGATAGTATTAGCAGCTTTTCTCACTTCTCATCTCTTCCCCCATCTACCAATCATCAAGGGAGAAAAGAAGGAATGGGCCATTAAGGAGAGACTCCTATACTGCTTGCACAGTCTAGAAACTGAAACAATGTTTGGGGTGATGGACTGCAATTTGAGGATAAGCCTGTCATTCTTTGAATCTGATGATCTCCTTCCCTCTCATTTCCACCACATACATACAAAATTAGGAAGAATATAAGAGAACATTGAAGAGAAATAACCAATTGTTCATTCCATTATCATTAGGTTCCAACTTAAACCATTGGTAACCCTAAACAATTGGAAAATAAAGATGTTTATGAAAATTGAGGGCTACTGTACAGGGTGAACAGTCTGAGGGATGTGATTTTTTTGCAACTTTTGAAGAAGATCCTTGTCTGTGGCCATGAGGTTATTAAATTACTGTTTAATACTATTTAAATGATATTTAAGTTACTATTAGGCAATAGGTCAGCAGCAATAGCTGAACTGGGAAGTTCATAGTTAAATGGAGAAAATGTTGAATTAATCAGGTGAGTGTCCCTGATTAAGGATGGAAACTGAGGTCACTGTGTTGCAATTCCATTTTTCTGACTCCAGTGAATGGATGAGTGAGGCTTTTATTATTTGGTTCAGATGGGATTGCAGGTGACTTTGTCCAGGGGCAAGGAGTGTCAATTTGGATCTGATAGGGTTAGACAAGAGAGGAGCTAAGTTTGACTCTAATCATATCCAAAAGACAGGAGGTGCAGCCGCCATGTTGTTTGTTGCATCTACTTTTTACACCATATATCTCATATTTTTTCTTGAGCAAACCTCAACAGTGGTTTTGGTACACAGAGTTGCCTAACACATTGCAAACTATATTCCAAACTATATGCCAGAGATGGAAATCCATGTGAGATTTTGATTTGGAGACAGGGTGAGTTATATATCTCCTTCCTGCCCTGAGTTACTTAAGCAAAGTCCCCAAATGATCTCATTCCAATTATTTTCAGGATTTGCACTGAGCCAGAGCACAGCTCTTCCTTAAAGCCAAAATCCGAAGCTCAAACATCCTCTAAAAGCTTTAGGAGTGTCTCTCAGTGGCCGCCAAAAATTGTTTCCAACTTTAAAAATGAAAAAATATTAAATGTATGACTAGAGTATGGCAATAATAAAGATTATTGTTGTGCAATAATGGGATTTAGTTGGAAAGAGATGCTTCAGAATTCATGTGAATGTACTGTATATACACCATCTTTTTAAAACTCCTTAAATCAGTCAAATCTTTTTCTAGGCTTATGCAACTGCTGTGGAGAAGCTTCTACTATAACTATATGATCCTAGAAACAGATATGACTGTTAGAGACTACAGTAGCAAATAGAAGCTATATTAATGCTTCATAATTTTTGAAGTGTTATTCTTGGCCCTAACAAATTACACATTCCTGCTTAAAGGAAAACAATGGGTACTGAACCATTTGCTGGTTAAATGAATGTAAAAACTAACTAACTAATTAAATACCAAACAATACTTCATCTTCCACTGTTGTATAGACAGGATCCAAAATACACAAGGCCAATCTGAAATAAGATAATTCCTTTCCTTTCCAAGATTTTCCCACTGTAAACCTATCATTCTGAAAGAATCTAATAAAAAATGAACCACCATACTAATTCCATTCCTGAAAGGAAATAGCCAGTCTGGAATTGTTCAGTGTCCAGTGATTTTGAATTAGTTGTTCTGGATGCAGAATTCTTCTTAAGTTAATTTGTGTGCTCCAAACCTGATACATTCTGCTGTTTGTATTCATTCTCTTTTGTGCTGATATATAGGGAACACTTATTTCCATTTATTTGTTAATTAGCATTTTTTTTATTTCTCCAGAAAACTATTTCTAAAGAAGCACAACAGCATTAAACAGATCTCAATCTGTTTTCTGCTTAGAAAAAGAAAGGAACAAAGTCATGGCATCACCTGTATCAAGGTGATCTCAGCCCCCATATCTGTCACCATGGTATCTGGTTGACGTTCAAGGAACTATCTGTATAAGCAGGTTTTCAAAAGTTTCACCCTTGTCCAGCTTTTGATGTAGAAAAGGATCAATTAGAAACAAAAACAAAAAAAAAATAGTTTGGTTTCTATAAGTACAGGAAGCTTTGTGATCTCCTGGATTTATTGTTTCTGAAGCTTCTTCTACTATTAAAGATAAAGGTAAAGGTTCCCCTCACACACATGTGCTAGTCTTTCCTGACTTTAGGGGGCGTTGCTCATCTCTGTTTCAAAGCTGAGGAGCCAGCGCTGTCCGAAGACATCTCTGTGGTCATGTGGCCGGCATGACTAAATGCCAAAGGCACACAAAACACTGTTACCTTCCCACCAAAGGTGGTCCCTATTTTTCTACTTGCATTTTTTTACATGCTTTCGAACTGCTAGGTTGGCAGAAGCTGGGACAAGTAACGGGAGCTCACCCCATTACTCAGCAATAGGGATTCGAACTGCTGAACTGCCGACCTTTCGATTGAGAAGCTCAGCATCTTAGCCACTGAGCCACTGCGTCCCTCTCTTATTTATTATCTGAAATAATAAATACTATTATTTCAGTCTAAATCAACAACCATCTGAAGAGGCAACATTAATTGCCAAACCTGATGTGAAGCATGACACCAATGGTGCCTCTGTTAAACTGACAATTTTTCCTCTCTTTGAATTAGGGATATTTACATTTTGAAATGTGGTTTCTCCTCTTTGTTTAAAGGCTATATGACTACATCCATGTGTACACACACCTACAAACAAGGGTTATTTCATTATATGTCTCATTTTTTGTCCGTAGTATAGTAATTGCACTGTTGGATCCCAGTTTCAGGACACGTTAGCCAAATAAGTAAAAATAAATTGTCTGTTCTGTGCCATGGTGAGTTTACTCACTGCAATTCTTTGTAGCTATTCCTACCATGCTGAGATTAGCTATCTGATGCCATCAAAAAGTGTGGGTTTCAATTGTAAACATTTCCTACCTAACACTGAAAATTGGGAGAGCTGAAGTCCACATTTCTACACAATATTCATTAGTTTATTTCAATCATTGGCTATTCTAGCTGAGGGATGATGCATTTTTTTTAAAAAATCCAAATCTTCTAGAGGACATCAGTTTTTAAAAAATTGCTGTAAGATTTTATTTGGAAGCATTGTGAGAAAGATTGCCCAGCTCTAATCCTGTACACCCCGCATGCTTAGCAGGTTTAAAGAAGGGGCGTATTATGAAGGCTCAATTTCCAGAATATTGACAGAATCAACAAATACCAAATTTTGATATCAGCATTGGGTGGTTAAATAGCATAGTTCTCCTGCAGAGTTTCAGTCCTATGATTCTTTATGTGAGAGAACAGAACATAGCTATTAGCACAAATACTTGATACTATGATAAGAACTTTACTTTGATAGCTTGTAGAACTGGGATATTGTTTTCATAGATTAAAGTAAAGAAGAAAACATCCTATCAGCTTCCCACTGACATTTTTCACTGCCTTTTATTCCATATAAACAGAAGGGGCAACGTTTTTTGCCTATTCAGTAATATACTTAATGGTGTTTGTGTTGTGAATGGCAGCTGTGAGGTCCCTCATGGAGTATTTATTATAGTTACTTGTCAGATACATTATAGCAAATCAGTAGAAAGAATTGGGGGAAATGAAAAAAAATGTTTGTTATAACAGGTACAACATTATACATCTGCAAACAACAATCAAAGGAGTTACCTTTTAGTACAAAGTATCCTGATGCAAAAACATTAGAAAAAAAATCTTAAAAAGAAATTTCTAAATCTCAAATTACCTCTCCATTCCCTACACATAATTACATAATGGCTTTCTATGAGGATACAAAATTTAAAAAAGAAGACATATACAGTAATAGGGATAACTTTTGGGATTTTTTTTAAATGCGGATATAATAGAGATTGCAGCAACAGTAATACACAAGGCTCTTCTGTTGGTCCTGATGGTTACTTTGAGGTGTGGACTCTGATATTATTTGTCATCACTGTAACACAGTAATGATAATCTGAAATTTATGAGATAAAAGGAGCTTTAGCCACCTTTTGAGAGGTCAGGGATAAGTTTTCACCAGTGGTGAAATCCAATTTTTTTTTACTACCGGTTCTGTGGGCATGGTATAGTGGGCGTGGTGTGGCTTGGTGGGCTTGGCAGGGGAAGGATATTGCAAAATCTCCATTTCCACCCCACTCGGGCCAGCCAGAGGTGATATTTACTGGTTCTCCGAACTGCTCAAAATTTCCGCTACCGGTTCTCCAGAACCTGTCAGAACCTGCTGGATTACACCCCTGGTCTTCACCCACAAAGTAGAGCAGAGAATAAAAACCTGTAAGGAATGAAGGATTAGGGAAGTGATAAATAAAACAATAGCACACCTAAATACGCGAGTTGATAGAAATATCAATAAGGAGGAAAATCTCTTAACATCATTTTCTCCAGAATCCAGATTGGATGTCAACCTTTGTGGCAACATCTAATATCCTTGCCACTCTGACATATTTAATAATTGAAATTGAAATTTACACAACACTATTATATTTGTCTTAGAAGCAGTTTGCATGGTAGTCTTGAAGTTTTTATTGATGCAGTAGAAAAAAATGAATGATAGACCATGATCTTTGCATGCTTCCTTGGTAATGTAGGACAAAAATTACCAGAGCTACAGAGGAGTGCTTTATTTTCAAAGCAAAGTACTTGTTAAATAGGATTAGAATCAGACGTCTTTGCCATGAAAACAACAACAATAAAAAATTCAGATCATCCTGCTTGTCTCCAGGAGTGTTAAGATTACTTCTCCCATAACAGATAGCTAGAACATTCAGCTGTCTGACAATTATGGAGTTAGGGAACAACATCCAAAATATGGCTGACGTGAGGCATAAGATAAACAATTCCATCATAAATTATAAGCAGAATTCAGTCACACTATTGCTACAATGCTGCATCCTTGATCATAGACATGCCCTTCGGTTAATCTAGTACAGCTGCAGGAAAGGGGGAGTGAAGAGATACCACAAAATCAGAGCATATAGCCTTCCTGAACTAGTTCTGTTTTGCTCTTCAGGTCAAGACACACTGGGAGAAGGGAAATATGCTAGTGATGTGATATTCTTGCTTGCTGAATGTTATACATTGTTCAGGCACAAATAAATAAGATGTGGAATCTTTAGAGAAAATATACCTTTACAAGATAATTTGCTCTGGATTTTTTTTTAAAAATTATTTGCTACAGAGATGATGTGAATTCTTACAAGATTTCTAGTTGGTCTGTTGGTAGACTTAAAACATTTTTTTAAAAATTTGTATTAAGTATCCTTAATATTTAATTGCTCAATATTGCCCAAATCATACTGAGGGATGAGATAGCTTTGAATTCAACAATCAGAAGGTAATTCTTACTGTTGAAGAAGAAATGTAACGAAAGGTATTTCTTTAGCTCTAAAAAGAAAGGTCATACCTTATTTTAATAATACCAAATAAAAGAAACCTGAGAAAAACTGAATAACTTGGGTCTAATTCACATGATCAACAACAAAAATAATTCACTATTCTGCAAGTTGATCTCCCAACCTTAGCCGAGGCAAAATCAAAGTTGATTAAAGTTACCTATCTACTAGCAAAGTACCACACTCTCTGAAAAACTGCAGGTAGTTCATTAATAGCAGATTGTTTTGTTAATGTAAGAAGGGAGAAAAACATCTTACAGATTTATTTTCTTTAGTCAGGATGTCTTTTAAATCTCTGCTTCCTTTTGAACACTGGCTGATTAAGATACAGCTCATGATGAGATACTCAATATCCATTAAGGACCATCCTTTTCTTCCCATTACTGTAGTTTCCTCTGATAACCCCTTTCTGATATCAAAGCAAATACTCTGCAAATAATGGAAGTTTTATTCCATTTTGAAGATGTAGCAATAATCCTAATTTCTATATTTATAGATGGAAATATACTTCATCAACATTTTGGAAGTGGAAGGATAGCCTCTATTCTCCAACACAAGCCCCCAGTTTGAATCAAGTTCAAGTTGTCCAATTTGAAGGACTTCTATTCCCTAAAAAAATATATGACACTAATCGCAAACTGGTGCCCTGTACATGTTGGCTTTCCTATCAAGAATCTTATTCACAGTGGTGGCTGTACAGAATTGCAGAACTCATAACATTACAAAAGGATGGATAGATGTGCAGAATGAATTAGTTATTTTATTAAGCTATAAAGTTAAGAAGATGTTAAAAGAGATACAAGTCTGTGTTTCTTTTTTTTAATTATTTGCAAGTAATGATTAAGTATTAACCATTAATAACTATTTAATTTTAAATACATAATTTAAAAACAACTTGCTTTTTGCCACAAGAAGCATACAGTATGTGTGTTTTAAAATGCTTACTACATAGCATATTTATTCTCATTATGCATATTTTCACTCACACATGCACTTCAATTTGCATTTGTTTGCCTATCATCATGATTACAGAAATGAAGGGAGATGTGAAGCACACATAGCAGATTTTGCACTGTAATGCAAACAAGCAGTCAAAGAGCTACTTCAAAAAGAGAGAAACTAGCCTAAAATCAGTTCACAAGAAAAAGAGAGAGTTATTTATGCAGTGTAGAAATCCTCCATCTCATGGACCAGGATACAGAGAAAGCTGGACGTCCCTGTTCAACTTTGCCAGAAGATAGTAAGAAATGATGAGGAGAGAGAGGGGGAGGGGGAGAAATCCATCAGCTCAGCTCCCATAATCAGTCAATGTCATTAGACAAGATAGTTTTGGAATTGTTTCTCCAGTAGAGAAAATACTGTTCTCAAAAAAAAAAAAAAAAGGCAAATAAAACACTATAAAATGACATATTTACCTTTTTTCTTGAGTAACATAAAAAATCTGGTTTTCTGATTTCTGATAATTAGAAACGTCCATATAATGCTTGCAATCTACAACCATTGACTAGCTACAGAACATGTTCAGAGTACTGTATAACATCTGTATAACAAAAAGCTTCAATTTTAGACTTCAATTATGCAGTTTGTGTTCAAGGGAGGCAAGTATGGCACTTAAACTTTAAGTGTTAGGCTGACAGCTACATACCTGAGAATGAAACTAGGTGAAAACAAAATTGATATTTGATTTAATTAATATTAAAATATAGTGAATATAATTTTTCTCCCTTCTATTTAATGTTCTTTTTTTCTATTATACAAAAAAAAAAAAAAACCACCTCTCTTGGAGTAAGAGCACTTTAAAATTCAACCATAATTTCTACCCAAATTTTAGGTTAGCACATTTAAAGGCATCCTTCTGGATAATATTGCTGTACTGGAGAATTAAGAATATCACATAGGCATTTCACAGGGGCAATTTCAAGCTATTCATTCATTCATTCATTCATTTCCAAGCCTTGCACATCTGGCTAAATTCATACTGATGCTTTTCTCAAGATAGTAGATAGTAATGCCAATCTCTAATAGAAAATATAACACCATGATGTCGAATCTATGGCACGTATGCCAGAGGTGGCACGCAGAGCCCCCTCTTCTGGCATGCATGCTGTCGCCCCAGGTCCGCGCATGCACATGCGCATGTCCACATATGCACATGTCCGCACATGTGCACATTCATGCACGCCCATGCATGCTGCATACATGACCATGCATGCACACATTTGCAAGTCTGCGTGTTTACGCATCTTTTCGTTTGGGCATGCGTGCGTGCACAGTTTGGCCACTCGGTGCCTAAAAGGCTCGCCATCACTGATATAGCACATATCAATGGTCTGTTAACTAAGCTTCTTTTAATCTTTCTTTCCCATGTAATTGTCCAACCAATTTTGATGATTTCTAAAGCAACCATTCTAAGGACAGCAGAAACATCCATGGGTATACAACTTTTAACAATCAATGTCTATCCTTGGTTATGTTGAAAATTAAATTATAAAAATGTAAGTCATGGTTATTTGCCAATGGAGCTGTATTTCTAGGAGGCATTGTGGAGACTGGATAAATTTTTAATTTGCTTTCTCTCTAGCTGTGATTATCAGGCTAGTGCAATCAATATTCCAGCTTGATAGTTATTCAGACCAGCTTTGAATGGGCAAAAGCAATTGCAGTCATTATTAAGAAGAGTAACCTCTTTGTAAATAGGTCTATATTAGTTGAACTTGGCTCATGCATTTTTATAAGTGCGTGGATGTTAATATTTTTTTTTCCACCAGGATTTTAGATTTGGTAGTGGCTGAATGTGTAAATCTTATACCATAAAATGACATTGAAAAACAAACCAACAACCAATGGAAGGTGGAGTTTTTCATTGTGTTTCAGTGTGTTATTGCTGCTAATAGTTCAATAGGCTTTAGTAATGTTGACTTTTGCATTTGTCAGTGAGAAAAAGGGACTATCTGTAATCTGTTCATGCTTTCTGAGAAAGATTTCTAGCAGCCTTCTCTTGGTTAGCAGTAAGATAATTCTTCCCTGTGACAGAATGCCATATCCCTAAATGGAAGCAGCAATGAATGCACAATTACTCTGGACTTACAAGGAGCTAACTCATTTAACAGTGGAGGCAATACATTGACCTGGCAGCAATTCTCCTGGAGGCTCTCTGCCCAAAAACATCCCATATTTTAGTTTCTCTCATTCCCTTTTTGTGCCCCTGACAGTGTGGAAGGTAACATTTATGTTTTTCAAAGCTGTCAAGTTTGCATGCTAGTCATCTTTCCTGAGCCTGAAAAATTCCTAAAAAGCAATACATTGCAAAAGGTAATGCTATTGTTTACAGTGTCAACTCTTTCCAGGGTGGGATGATATTTGCCAAGTCTGCAAAGTTGTACTTTCCAAAAAGGGAAGGGTATGCTCTCACTCTTATTGCATCAAAATAGCTTATCTTGACATATTGCTATGATTGGCGTTAAGCCAGAAGGAAGCTATCTTTATACATAGCACATACGTACACACCAAGAGCTAGTTTATCAAGAGGGGATTTTTTACTCAAAGGTAGAGCCTTAGTGGTATAGTCAAGGCTATGGTTTTCCCAGTTGCAATGTATGGCTGTGAAAGTTGGACCATAAGAAAGGTTGAGTGCCAAAGAATTGAGGCCTTGGAACTATGGTTTTGGAGAAGACTCCTGCGAGTCCCTTGGACTGCAAGGTGATCAAACCGGTCAGTCCTAGAGGAGATCAACCCTGATTGCTCTTTAGAAGACTGGATCCTGAAGATGAAACTCAAATACTTTGTCCACCTAATGAGAAGGAAGGACTCCCTGGAGAAGAGCCTAATGCTGAGGAAGACTGAGGGTAAAAGAAGAATGAGGTGGCTGGATGGAGTCCCTGAAGCAGTAAGTGTGAGCTTAAATGGACTCCAGAGGATGGTAGACGACAGGAAGGCCTGGAGGAATGTTGTCCATGGGGTCACGATGAGTCGTACACAACTTCACAACTAACAACAACAAATAGGCTTAGTCTTTCTTGCTACTTAAGCATTTTGAGCAAATACCAATTCAGGGTTCAGAAAAACAATGACAACATTTTGTGGTCGCTCAGTGTGGCTGACCTACCTTTTACTGTTGACCCTTGAATTTTATTTATATAGTTACTGCACATCTCAGCCATAAGGTGTTTTAGTCAGGTCTTGTATTGCTCTGTCCTCAGCCTAGGAGGGTGATATAATTTGGTTCTTTGGGTTTTGGAAGCAATGGCCACATAGTATGAATACGTAAGGTTTTATTCCAAAACAGGATAGGAAAGTAACAGAACATGAGGCAGCAATAAAAAAGAATATTCAAGAATACAATAAGACAAAGAAAGAAAAATGTTATGCCCTTTCTGACAATCATGACACCTAAAGATGTTATAATAGAATGGAACTCTTTAAAGCCATAAAAAATGCAGCACTCTTCTAGCTAGATCTACACTGAAGTTCCATCCCATGGTGGGTTTCTGACATCTTAAATAGTTCTTCAATAGCATGATTGACATCTGTTTTTGATGGCCACATTTCATTAAGGACAAGGAGGATGAATTTATCTTATCTTGGAATGCATTGCCTTGTCCTGCCAGGAATGAGACCAATTGTTTCAAGGTTATGGATATCTGCCAAGAATGAGACCATCAAGGTTAAGCAGTATTAGTTTATAGCAGTAGCCAATGAGACCATTTCAGAGTTAAGAAGCATCTGTTTCTCAAGCCTTTTGAATTAACAATGAAAAACATCATTCTATTCAAGTACCCCCCTCCAAGGACAGGATAAAACGAAGTCTGACTGAAATATAATCCTATAGGGACTAAAATAAATGCTTGTTTAATTCTGTAATATATACTCAACTATTAGAGATAAATATAAGGTTCCCATTAACCTAAAGGAAAGAGGTATCCAAATCCTCCTTGCCAATCTTCCAGTAAAACCACCAGCATTACAGTAATATATGTATAATTTTCTGACTTTCTTCCATATGATCTTCCATATATACTGTATATGATACATATACAGTATATATGTACCACTTTCAAGGAGAACATCAGGAGTCATTTGGAAGTCACAAATCTCATTAATAGAGAATCAGGGGAATTATGGAGTTAAATTACAGAAGCCATTAATAATAATAATAATAATAATAATAATAATAATAATAATAATAATAATAATAATAATAATAATAATAATAATAATAATAATTTTATTTCTATACCGCCCTTCTCCCGAAGGACTCAGGGCGGTGTACAGCCAATTTAAAAACACAAGACACAACAATAATTAAAAATTAAAATAATTAAATAGATTTGGCCGATTTAAAACCCCAAAAATTAAAATACCCCAATTTAAAATTATTATATTGACAGCCCTGCCTGGCGGAACAACAGGGTCTTCAGTGCGCAGCGGAACACCTGGAGGTTGGAGATCTTACGTATTTCCGGGGGCAGTTCATTCCACAGGGTTGGGGCTCCCACAGAGAAGGCCCTCCCTGGGTGTCGCCAGCCGACATAACTTGGCTGATGGCACCCTGAGGAGACCCTCCCTGTGGGAATGGACTGGTCGGTGGGAGGCTATTGGTGGCAGAAGACGGTCTCGAAGGTACCCGGGTCCTGTGCCATGGAGCGCTTTAAAGGTGGTAATTAAGGAGGAATATGATTGTTTAGGGTAATATGCTGAGTTTATAAAATGTTTAGGGAGAACGATAAAGCACTATGAAGCGATATATAAGTCTAAGTGCTATTGCTATCTAATCAATCATGACTTTCATTTACTGTACCTTGAGTTGAAGCCACTATTTTCTTTCTAAAAGAGAAATGACAGAAACAATTGTTCTAGCTCAACACATGTAGGGGAGTTGCATTAGGCCATGGCTCAGTTTTGAAAGGATCAGTTGGTCAATACTTTTCTTTCATGGTAGTAAAAATATTTTTCTCTGGTTTCTACAGAGGAAAAAAAAAATGCCATTGAAAATTGCATTGGAAAAATTACATTGACTTAGAAGAAAATAGAAGGCTCAAACATAATTCCTTTGCCAGGCTTCCCAGAATCTTATAAAGGCTTTAGTTGACACAGTCAGCATCAGCAATTTAAGAATAAAAAAGTCAGGATGGCAGTGTGTGACAATCAAAACCCCATTTCTTTTTTACCTGTGTTGCTTTGATTTCATGAATGGAACTCCATTCTCACAGGTACGACCAGCATTTTGCTGAGGCAGTCTTACCCAATATGGTGTCTTCTAAATGTAGTGGTTATGAATCATGGCAGTCACTTCCAACATGTCTGAATGAATCACTATTACTAATGACCAAATGGTTAATGTGGCAAGTCTTCCTACTTAATCATCTTTTGTGCTTGTTAGAATGAATGAATTGTTCTGGAGTGGAATTAAGAAAGAATTGTTGTAACTGGGGAATGATCAAGAGCAAACACAGACCAGCTGATGCTAAGATCAGAGCTACATTGCTAAACCACATACCATAATCCTGACTTTTTGCCAGAGGAGTAACCCCTTCATCAATTGTCATCATTTCCTAGAGTACATCTTAGTACTGTATACCTATAGCAGTGTTTCTCAACCTTTGGCAACTTTAAGTTATGTGGACTTCAATTCCCAGAATTCTAGGAACTAGCTGGTGAACTCTGGGAGGTGTAGTCCACACAGTTTAAAGTTGCCAAGGTGGAAAAACACTGCCCTATAGTGTTCCTTCCTCTTTCCACTTTTAACATCCGCAACTCCCGGTGGTCTTCCGGGTGCGCTTCAAGGTTTTGGTTACCACCTTTAAAGCGCTCCATGGCTTAGGGCCTGGTTATTTACGGGACCGCCTACTACCACCAATAGCCTCCCACCGGCCAGTACGCTCTCATAGAGAGGGACTCCTCCGGGTGCCGTCAGCCAAACAGTGTCGACTGGCGGCCCCTAGGGGGAGAGCCTTCTCTGTGGGGGCACCTACCATCTGGAATGAGCTCCCCCTGGAGATACGGAGGATCCCAGATCTGCGCTCCTTCCGCCGTGCTGTGAAGACCTTTTTATTCCATCAAGCGGGCTTGGCCTAATCTCTTCCCTTTTTAAATATGTAAATTTTAATCTGTTTTTAAATTATTGGGGTATTTTAATTTGTCTGGGCCAAATAATTTAATTTGATTTTATCGGGTTTTTAAATTTTGTGTATTTATGTATTTTATTGTTGGCTGTTCACCGCCCTGAGTCTTTCGGGAGTAGGGCGGTATACAAATCAAATAAACTAAACTAAACTAAACTAAACTCTATGAGTTTCAGGTAAAACAACTGTCCGAAAGTGCTCAGTGGGTTTGCTAGCTCAGCTTGGGTGGACTTGCACCTACCTGTCCCTTTGACTATTTGCATATTTAAAACGTCCTCTGATACCCAACAATGTAAAGCAGGGGTATCAAACTTGCCATGTCACATTACCATCACTTGATGTTTTGTGACATTTTTCCCATTTATGGAGCTGGGGTGGGTGTGGCCTGTGCGTGACGCATCCAGCCCGGAGGCCACCAGTTTGACACCTCTGAAAAGTATATCAATAGATCTGGTTGCTTCTACCTAAGATTTGAATCATGTGAACGTTTGTGATTTTGCAGGGTAAAGAAAAAGCGTCTTTGAATATAATGACAAGTCAGCTAGTCAATGAGTTAAAATTAGACTGAAAAAGGTGTTACACACGACTGAATCTATGTCTGCTAATTTCTAAAGCTGAGTTCAGTAATTTAGGCAAAGATTGAGAATGAATTTCTATCATCCTATCATTGTTAAATACAAGCTGTAATATTACCTGCCCATCAATGAGTGGAGAATATATATTTAATCTATGTTTGAGGAGTCTGCAATAACCAGAAAGTTTCAGTCCCAATACATTTTATCAGTCTTGGAAGGAATTATGTAAACATTTCTGGAAAGTAGAACTGGCTCAAGGCCAGAATTAGTCATGTTTAAATGCCACTGAAATAGAGCTGTAATCAATTCGATATATGTCACGACTGTTGCTGAATGTCAGTCTTTTCAAAGAATCAGCTCTGACTATCCTTTAAAATAATTTATTTTGGGTAACTCTTTTCTTAACATAGGGGTGGTGTGGTGGTTCAGTGGTTAAAACGCTGGGCTTGTTGGCTGGAAAGTCAGCAGCCCAGTCCAGGTTTAAGACCTAAGCACCATGCGATGAGGTGAGCTTCCATCTTGGCCCCAGCTCCTGCCCACCTAGCAGTTCTAAAACATGCAAATTGTCTGTAAATAAATAGGTGACACTTTGGTAGGAAGGTAACAGCACTCTATGATGTCATGTTGGCCACATGACCATGACAATGTCTTTCGACGGTGCTGGTTCAATGGTCTTGAAACAGAGATCAATACCACCTTTTATAGTCAGCAACAACTAGCGGAGTAGTTTAGTAGCATATGTGAGTAGTAGAAGTCCCCACAGGGACTTCTTTACTTTTTTTTTTCTTAACATGACTACTTCATTGAAACAAATGACATGTAATAATAATGCAAAGGATGTATTGAGTTAGATGGTGCTGATTGGATGAACTGAGATGCAAACAACAAAAAATGCTACCTGAAATAACTTAAAGTTACAAACTGACAAAGACACAATTCTCAATTAACTCTGAGATGTTACATAAGAGGAAGGAAGGAAATGCACAATCTAGTGTCCAGTCAGATTCCCGTCAGTAATAATTTGTGTGAGGCCAGAAGCATCTACTGGGTAAGCTATGGAAAAGTGGGGTTTTTTTTAAGAATTGAGGAATATCAATCTTATCCTGCGATATGAAGGAGCTGTTAAAAAAGTAGCAGAAGTTAATGAAGACCATGATAACTTTTAAGGAGACAGAATCCCAGCAATTTAGGAGACAGATCCATGGGAGTTCTTAGTTACTAGGTGTAAGTATGTACAGCTCTTGTTCCCTTGCAAAATCTTAGCTCAAGATACTTTATCCAAAATGAACCAACTTACTGTAGGATACATAAAGCAGAAAAACCTACCTATTCCTCTTCCTATCATTGGCAATAAAAATACAATCATAATAAAATAATTCAGTGTCAGACTATATCTTACTTCCACCTAATGGGAAGATTCGTCTTGCAGTTGCCATTTCAGAATACTGTTGGGATAAAAAAAGCAAAGAAAGGCAAATGTATTTCTAGTAGGAAGTAAATTCAAAAGAATGTATGTTTTTTATGAGGATTCAGAGTAACAGCTGAAGTGATGGCTTCTATGAATGGATTATTACATATGTAAACATTCAGACAAGTAGCACAGAACCATATCCGGGCTTTTTGCCGTGCCCTAAAAACCTTTCTTTTTCACCAAGCAGGGCTGGTGTAAACCCCCCCCCCCTTTTTTTTGAGATGTTAGATTTTTAATTGTCTATGGGTTTTAGTTGGGATTTTAAATTTAGGCCAAAGTTGTGTAATTCTTTTAACAAATTTTAAATTTTGTATTGGGATGTTTTTATCTTGGCTGTGCACCGCCCTGAGTCCAGTAGGAGAAGGGCGGTATACAAATTTAATAAAATAAATAAATAAATAAATATAAATATATTGAAGATACTATTAGGGTTTTTTTTAAAAAACCCTCTAAAATCAAATCTTTAAAGTCAGGTGCAACTCCTGGTGACTATGTGGGTATGCCCATGTAATTTTCTTAACAGCAGTAAGGAATTGGTTTGTCACTGTCTTCTTCTTACATCATCATTACCATAAGATAGTGACTAATCAGTACCATGAGTAAAATACTTATATGTGTCAAGGGCATATGAAAAATACAATATTAATTGCTGAAATTCAAAACAAGCTAATTTTTTTTAGTAATGAAACTGAATAGAATTCTATTAAAAGCAACCCATTACGAAATATTGTGCTGCCATAATTCCAATTAAGCATACGTAAAGTCAAACTAAAGTTGTGTGAAGCTGCTTAAACAACTTGTTTTTCATAACATCTCATACATTCTTTCTGTTTTCAAAAATTGAAATTTTTGGTTAGTCCTTTTGTGCATATGGACTACTCAGAGGGCTGAAAAAGTTATTTTTGACTGGTCCTCGCACTTTTGACCAGTCCTCGAACTTACGACTGTCCTCACATTTTACATTTTTGCCCTATCTTGTCATCATGGTGAAGAGAAGCAGTTGTGAAATGAGTGACGTGGTTGTTAAGAATGCTGCATGGGCATAAATATGAGGATGGTCATAAGTGTGAGGACCAGTCAAAAGTGCGAGGACCTGTCAGAAATGACTTTTTTCAGCCCTCTGGTTAGTCCTTTTGTGCATATGGACTACTCAGAGGGCTGAAAAAGTTATTTTTGACTGGTCCTCGCACTTTTGACCAGTCCTCGAACTTACGACTGTCCTCACATTTTACATTTTTGCCCTATCTTGTCATCATGGTGAAGAGAAGCAGTTGTGAAATGAGTGACGTGGTTGTTAAGAATGCTGCATGGGCATAAATATGAGGATGGTCATAAGTGTGAGGACCAGTCAAAAGTGCGAGGACCTGTCAGAAATGACTTTTTTCAGCCCTCTGGTTAGTCCTTTTGTGCATATGGACTACTCAGAGGGCTGAAAAAGTTATTTTTGACTGGTCCTCACACTTTTGACCAGTCCTCGAACTTACGACTGTCCTCACATTTTACGTTTTTGCCCTATCTTGTCACCATGGTGAAGAGAAGCAATTGTGAAATGAGTGACATGGTTGTTAAGAATGCTGCACGGGCATAAATGTGAGGATGGTCATAAGTGTGAGGACCAGTCAAAAGTGTGAGGACCTGTCAGAAATGACTTTCCAGCCCTCTGAGTAGTCCCTATACACATAGCCATGGCCGCCCGGTCACATGACCAGCTAACCACGCCCACCCAGTCACATGGCCTCCAAGCCACGCCCACACAATAAGCCATGCCCACAATGGTGTCCCTCTTACCAATGTTAAAATCTGTTCACCTTACCCTATACACATAGCCATGGCCACCCGGTCACATGACCAGCTAGCCACGCCCACCCAGTCACATGACCAGCTAGCCACGCCCACAAAATAAGCCACGCCCACAATGTCCCTCTTTACCAATGTTAAAATCTGGTCACCTTAGGTAAGAGAGGCCATATATGTTAAAATTGAACAGCCCTTTCTCAACAAAGGGAGAAGAATGTGACACCACCTACAGTATCTCCTGTTTACAACATTGTCCTTTCAGCAGTTCCAAGAAGATTCCACACCCATTTGCACTCTGATTCCAGTAACCCGGGGGCACAGATAAACCCCCAAGTGGCCTCAACAACTCTCAGAGAGTGCTAATGACCAGATGCCTGCAAAGGAATATAAATTCTATCATTCTCCCTGCCCCGCCTCCCCAAATCATTCAGTCATAACTGAAGAAGATTCTTGGATGAAAAGTAAAATGTCTTCCTCAAGGAAAAAGTACCTTTGAGACATAGCTGTGCAGTGGTTTTTTTTTTTTTTTTTTTTTTTTTTTTGTGGTAGCAGCTGTCTCTCTGAAAACATCCCATTACCTTCATATAAAGCATTATCCTATTTGTTGGATGAATGAGTGTGAACTATAGATTTTCAATTACAGTATAATGAATTTCAGTAGCCAGCACCATAGTTGGCCTCTCTCCTGTGCCTGATTACTTATGAGATGATAATAAGAGGTATCTACCATTAGATTGGATGTTAAAAAGTTCCAGAATTAATTAAACTGAAAGCTGGTAATGAAAAAAAGAGTCCACTCTCAATGTCTGAATGACTTAAAGAGGCAATTTTTTTCAATGGAGTAAATTAAAAAGAAAAGAGAGACAGTCAAACTAAAGAATTAACTCTGTTCTGACTTCAATACAAGAAGGGTTATTTTATAATCTTTCTGCAAGCATGCCATTTTAGAAACCAGAAGGAAGGGTGCTGATTGAAACAGGAAGTGTGTGGCTTGTGGGGTGGAAAGGGATGTATTGACATTTTCACGCGGAGACATTCTCACAGATAGCTATGCACTCTGAGTATTTTGTAATCCACAGTTTTTGTTTTTGTTTTTTTAAATTTGATTTATATGCCGCCCTTCTCCGGAGACTCAGGGCGGCTTACAGTGCATTAAGCAATAGCCTTCATACTTTTGTATATTTATACAAAGTCAGCTTATTGCCCCCACAAACTGGGTCCTCAATTTACCTACCTTAGAAAGGATGGAAGGCTGAGTCAACCTTGAGCCTGGCGAGATTCGATCTTACTTTAATTGCAGACAGCTGGTGTTAAATTACAGTGCTTCTGTCTGTTGAGCTAAACCAGGCTCCAATTACCAGTTCAAGTAATGGAAATGCCCACCTGAATTTTTAAGAGAATAACTTCTCCTCCTTTGCTGCACAACCTAAGAGTAACATCTCCAGTTAATAGATTGCTTGGCTTTGAACAAGAAACAGATGTTGCCTAAGGGAAAACATCTGTCCCACAGACAGATAGCTTGGGTCATTTGGGAAGAAGCCAGTGGACTTGTTTCACCTGGATCAAGATGCCTATTATATCATTGTCTAGTTGGAAGTCTTTATGTTGCCTGGAAAATACAATAGATATATATTTCCCCTTACAGTTTGAATTACCAAGTAGTCTGTATTTACTGAATTTGCTTCACTTTTAAACCTCATATTTAATACAATGCCTATTCCATGCTCACACACCACAATTTGGCCTTATTATGGCCAGATGTTCAAACTTGATTTGGCATTTCCATTATTAACATTTACACACTACCGAACTCGCAGCAACTAGAGTGGCTTGCAATTTATTTAAAATATTAAAATAAACAAGAAACAATAACCAGGGTAAGAAACAAGGGTAAAGATGGCAGAATAACAAATTGAGTGGGAAAAATAGGAGGCTTTAGTAATTCTCTCTAATGGCCTGGTTGAAGAGCCAAGACCCTTCACAAAACACCAGCAGGGTGGGGGCCATTTAGCTCTCAGAGAGAATTTCTCAAGATACTGCCTTGAAATGACATTTCTTGCTATGCAATGCAAAGAAAGAGAGAGAAAGGGCCAGTGAGGGTTTCAACAGAGATGGAAATAAGAAGGATATACTTCTGACTAAAGTAACTGATATTATGAAACAAAAACAATTCACATAATAGAACACATTACCTGTTTAATACTGGTTAGATAAGCCTTTTCCCAACTTGATGGTCTTTAGATAGTTACTACACAGGTTTTCTTAAATCTCAGACAATTTAGCTATGCTAGCTAGGAACTAAGAGAACTGAATTCCCTGTATGTAAAGAAAAACATTGGAAAGGCTGGATTAGAATAATTTCCTAGATCCAGATTCTAAAGCAGGGGTGTCAAACTCATGTCATCATGGTGGCATCACGTGATGTATTGGGACTTTTTCCCCCTTCGCTAAACCAGGCATAGGTGTGGCCAGCATGTGACACATATGGCCCGTGGGCCGCAAGTTTGACAGCCCTGATCTAAAGGGTTTGCCTTTGCTTGTTTCTTCTTATCAATATAAGGCAATCAAATCAGTTCCTGATGGCACCTTTATATTTAAGGATTGGAAAAAATGTAATCAAGTGAACTATCTTTTCATGAGATGGCATCCAAACACATCTCCCCCTCCAAACACAAGTCCCGCATCCAAACTATTATCCAGTTCAATCTTCCCAATCTGGCATCTTTCCGATATGGAACTTCACCTTCCATAATCCCAAACACAGCTGTTTGACTATGCTGAGATTTATGAGAGACAAATTAGGACTAAAGAACTAAATTACCAGTAGGTGTGGCAGATCTAGCATATACAAAGCCATAACCTGGAGTGAAACAACTCATGTGCCTAAAATATTTAATACTCTGACAACTGATGTAGTTCAGTTCACTCATGGGGTCTGTTGGGTTAATATAAATTGGATCTGAAACACTTACAAAGAGAATGTGGGAAGACCTGAGACAGATACAAGGATGCAGTAGAGAAAATGATCAAGAATTATTTTCCAACACCACAGAAACTAAGTCCAGAAATAATGGATGAAATTGCAGCTTTCTCTATTTTGCTTATATATAAAGAAAAATTTCCTGACAATAAGATCTGTTCAACACCAGAATAGTCTATTTTGGAAGCTGTGGGTTCTCCATCTCAGGAAATTTTAAGAAGCTAAATGGCTACCTCTCAAGGATGATTTAATAGGTTTTCCTGTACATTGCAGAAGGTTGGAAAAGATTATACTTATGATCCTTTCCAAATCCACAATTATTTAGTTAAATGATTCTGCACACAAATAAGAACAAAGACATTCTATTATTCAATATCCAATAGTGCGGCAATTTAAAAAGTAACTGAACAAGCAAGCAGTCATGGTATATATTTTTAGAGCACGTAGAAGCAACTCAGAATATTTTTTTTCTACCACCAGAAAAAAGGTGTGGGATGATATAGGTTGGACACACCTACTTGGGTGAGAAATCAGCACATTAGATTTCCTTAACAGTCAAGTACAGGAGAATGTTCCTATGGGACACTGTTGCCATCTTGTGGCAATTTATGTCTGCTTTTCTTTTCACTGTGGCATGATTTTTGAGGTGCCTTAGAATTGGCAATGAAGATACCAAAGTGGTGAGCTTTTGCCTTTTATTGTCAACCATGAAGCTGTCAAGAAATATGCCATAGATTAGCACTTGATGGAGTAGCCATGAAGGCCTTGGAAATTATATATTTTGATACTATGATGTCTCTATATCTACAAAAATGAGAATCATGCAAGTATCCCTGTGAGACTTTATGGAAATGGAAGTTGGACTTTGAAAAAGCAGGCAGCGAAAGAGTACTGATACTTTTAAAGTTTGGCATTATGGAAGATTCCTGAGAATATTATGGACAGCCAAGAAAACATCATTTCTTTGCCTGAATTTCGTATGTGCATTGAAGTTTGTCAAATATTTATTAAATCTGAAAGGGCAAAAGATTTGCTGATCTTAAATCCATTTCAGTAAGATATCCCACTTTTCAAAATGAGGAAGATCTAGGAAAATAAAGACCTGTCAGCTTGATATATATACTGGGCAAAGTCTTTCAACAGATTATCACGCAGCAGCTTAGTGAACATTTAGTTAGGCAGGCTACAATGAACAAGAGGCCAAGGGTTCGCTGCAAACAAATTGAGCCACACTGATCTTAATCTCCTTCTTTCACTATTTTAGTAGATTAGGGGAATGTCATAGATAAGAAGCACCGGGACCTCTACAAAGATTCTCTAATGACTCCACTCCGTCCAAACTGCATTAACGCTTACATGGATTTAACCACATGCCATCTCCACACAGGCCTTCACCAACCAGGAGGTACATGGTTCTTAAACACTGGTGACCAAAGCTTCAAGATGTCCAATTCCTCAGGACCAAACTCAAACTCTTCCCTGATAGCTTACATTAGATAATACACTCCATACTAGCTGTATAACTGGCACCCAATTCAAAGCATATCCTAGTAACTTGATACAAGATGCCAAGAGCATTCCCTATAGGAGCCTAGCAGGTGCTTTCTTTGCTCTTTAACCATCCAGAAATAGCTGGGTCACCTTAACTATATTGTATATTCACCGTTCTTGTTGGCACAAGGTATACCTTTACCTCACATAGATTTGCTCGTCTTCTACTAATAGTGCTGTAGGCCAGTGCCCCCCAATTGTTTGGGCACCAAGGACCAGTTCCTGGTCGTGGAGAGATTTTTCCGTGGACTGGTTTCATGTGCTGCCTACATCCCGCGGATGGAACTTCACTTGTTTGCACAGCCCGGTATGCCGCAGACTGGTGCTGGTCTACAGATCAGGGGTTGAGGACCCCTGCATCTCTTGTAATTTCATCTCCTGGAATACCTTTGAAAAACCAGAGGGCTCCCTGAAATCCATGTAGAGTCTGCATAGGCATGATCTGATCCAATGCTGCAGTTGCCTGCCTATTTTCAGTAACAGCTACTTCAGTCAAACTATGCACAAGCACTCTTGGGCAACCCAATATCCTCTCAAAACCAATGGGGACAATCAGGTATTTGGTTGGATCAGTCTAATATGTTCTTGCTTGCAGCAAAGGAATCCCACACAAAACTTCACAATTGACAGGAACCACTGCTCTGAAACAAAATCCGTATCTGGAGTATGAGCCTTTGATTTAGAGCAGAATAAAAATGTCCAGGAAACTGCACATCTAAGGAAATCTTCCACATTTAATATTATAGCTATTTACTTAGAATCAGACCATAAGAGAAATTCCATTTATATATGAACACAATTAATATTTAATGTTAAGTAATGTATTTAGAAATATATAGGAATGCCTGGTATCTAGTAGGTAGTTGTAATTACTTTCAATTACCTTTTCCATTTGATACTACGGATTACTGGTATCTGGTGAAATAAGTATAATCAGAAATGAATCCTGTATTTTATATTTTAATTTTATTAAATACACATGTGAATACTTGTTTAGCCACAAGGTATAAATACTGCTAGATTACTTTGAACATATGCTGCCAAGTACTAAGATGTCAGTCCCAAACCAAGACTGACACATGGTGATTCTTTTAAGAAGTTTATTGTTTTACACCAATAGACAAAAATTTGCCAAACTGAGCATTCTACTGTCTTCATTTACAATATACTCGGTGAACTATTAGGAAATATTTTCATCTTCTTTCTCTCAAACATATCTGGGCTGAGTTGCCTCTTACTCCTTTGAAATGCACCTCTCCCTTCTGGGAATCCACCTCCTTACTACTTTCCACCACATAAAGTTGCTACTAGACATTTACTGCATTTTAAGAATAGCAATTAACAGACCTTACTAGACCAGTGTTAAATCTTTAAAAAATGCTATTTACTGATCTGCTGAATATCAAGCTATTACTTTCATAAAATCTCAACCTGATAAACTCCAATCCTATGCCACCAGTGTGCCACTATTTTAAGAGCTGCATTAACTAAGTTGATTTCTTTAAACAGGAAAACCTTTCTCCAAGTTTGTGAAGAGGCCTGACAAAACACTTCTGTTAAGTGTGTGAAATAGTATTAGCCATATTTAGAGAAGACAAATATAAATTTCATTTACATCATTTTGTGGTTAAATTTGCAAAGGTATCTCTTTTCTGAATACTGTGATGTGAAAATATAAGGAGAGGAACACATTCAAGGAACTTTCAGAGTAAACCAAACCATGATACTATGTTTTAATTAAGGATAGAAATTGTACAATTTTGGAAGTTTCAACAATGTTCGACTTAGAGAGATACTTGGGCAGACTTTGACAATGCTTTCAGGTCCAAAAGGCATTTGGCAATGTTCTCCTTCTCCTATAATATAGAAAAGAAATTAACATTTAAGTTTAAAGAACCTACAAAAAATATTCAAGATCTGGAGGTTCACTGCAGCTTTATGATTCTATACAATTGGCTTCTGTACAAATACAAATTACATACTATTAAATGTACACAAACTTTAAAACATTTAGTCTTGACTGAAAATTAGAATTTAAAATCAAGAATGAGGTTACTTAAACTGCATTTGACCTTTTCAAAAATCAGTATTAAAAGAAAAATCATCTACTGATCAGATATAAAACTACACAAAAAATGAGAACATACATGGTTCTTAAATAATTCAGGTCCATGAAGGAAAAATGTAACATAAAGAAACCCATTCCTAGAGAATCTAATTGATATCATGAAAAATATTTGGCTCTTTACCCAATCCTCTCAATCAAAAATTGTGCTATCTTAGAATGTAGAGATAAGATTTCAGACTACCCTAGACCAATTTCCCTGTATTTAGAATAAAAGCATTTTGTTAAAGCATACTATTGCTATATGAAGTAATCTTTTCAGCATGGACTGATATGAAAAAAGATAAGACAATTTTATGAGGAAAAAGGATGCCATATCATATTTTCAGTTTTCTCCATTTTGAGCTAAGGAAAACATAATTAATCATGCCTTTCTATCACAATTACAATGGAAAACTATCTCCAAACACAGTAATTAATCTCAATTTTTTTTAAAAAAGCTAAGAAAAACAGAAGTTATAGTTGATAACTATTCATTTAAAGTAAAATCCGTTTTGGGCCTCTAGAGAAATAATTGCAGTCTATTAATTTTAATACAGAAATATTTTAAAAAAACTTCCCACTCCAAATTCCAATGGAGTTCCACATACTTTTATATATGCTTAACTATGATTTGTTGAATAACTCATACTTGGCTGAGTCTATAAGCCATGTTTTGCCAAACTTGCAAAATAAAGAACAAAACAAAGCAGTTTCGCTTAGTAATTGGGGCTAACATGGCTCTTAGCCCCAATTGAATGATTTGACAAATAAGTTAAAAATTAATAGTTGCCATTCTAATAATGAATGACAGTGAAGTTCCCAATCTCTACAGGGTGGAGATTGGTGAAGATTTTGAGGTATATTATTGGCGGTGTCACTGCGTTTTTGTATTTGTCAGCTGGGCTCCCATTCTAAGCTTTACGGTAGATGCAGAGCTTCTTATCTCAGAAGCCACTGCGCATGTCCACATTTTTTCTTCCACATTCTTCTAACTTTCTTTGTTCGCCTGCCAAGAGGTCTGGCAGGAACGCTGCCAAGATGTAATTAATTAACTAGTAAGATGTTTTTTTTTACTTCTTTATAATAAAATGTGTTTATTAGAATATATCTCGGTTTTATTTTATTTTCGTAAAGTATACTCCAAGGGAAAGGTCACGATCCATTCTCTAATCAAGGTGCAATTACCCAAAAGCAGAATGGGATTAATTGCCACCCTGACAGGGGGGTCTCCGAAAATAGCTGCCATGGTCACCATGACACACATATTATTAGAAAGAACACTTTTTCCCATACTTTCTTTACTTTTAAAGAATGAGAATCTCAATTTATGTTTGTCTTTAACCCCTTCCAAATAACAGACTGTCATCCATTACTTTGTAATAATGATTTTGAAGAGTCCAGCTGCTATGGAGAATCCAGTAAAGAAGTCTGTAATTTGTTTTACAGCTTGCTATATTTAAAATAAAATAAAAGTACCAAGATTGAGAAAGGAGCCTGGCATCTAGTTGTTTTCCTGCCTGGTCATTATTTTCAAAATGGAAAGTTGATATAATTCTTATTTGTAAAAACAACACATCACACAGCAACTTTAAAAGTAAAATAGCACTTATCCATAGGCTTAACATTGTAGCCCATGACAGCCATTTGTGACACTCACAATTTTCCCTTAAAATTTCAGTAGTCCCCACTGGTCCAAAAATATTGCTTATTCCTCAATAAGTATTAATGGGTAATATCTAAGAGTTGCTTTTGTTTGTATGTCTTGTATACTTCAGAAAAGATGTACAAAGAGACTGTATGTTTTGAAATTAATTCAAAGCTACACTGGATTTCAGAACTGTAGGATATCTTTAGAGCAACCAAGCAACATTTTTTTAGACTTCTGTGTGGCCACAAATGCAGCAGTGTCTCTTTCCAGTCTGTGGAAGCTTGAAAAAAGACATGGTTGCCTTACAGGAAGGTTTCTCAACGTGGTCCATACTAACTTCCAAAGGTAAATATTGGGTTATTATTATTGTAGTACTACTATTAATTAAAGCAATATTTATTATTTCCATATATATTTGGAGATCAATTAACAATCTGAAACTTTATGAAGACGTTGATGAGGTGAAGAGTCTGCAAGTCCAGCATATATTCTGAAAACCTCTTCTAAAATCTTTTCAAAGAATAGGAAAGGTAAAGGTTCCCCTTGCACATATGTGCTAATCGTTCCTGACTCTAGGGGGAGGTGCTCATCTCTGTTTCAAAGCCGAAGAGCCAGCGCTGCCTGAAGACATCTCTGTGGTCATATGGCCGGCATGACTAAATGCCAAAGGCGCACGGAACGCTGTTACCTTCCCACCAAAGGTGGCCCCCTATTTTTTTACTTGCATTTTTTACATGCTTTCAAACTACTAGGTTGGCAGAAACTGGGACAAGTAACGGGAGCTCACCCCATTATGCAACACTAGGGATTCGAACTGTTGAACTGCAGACCTTTCGATCAACAAGCTCAGCGTCTTAGCCACTGAGTCACCTTGTCCTTTTTCAAAGAATATGTGACAGTAAAAATATGTAGCATATACTTATTACATGTATCAACACCACAGACTGAACAATAGAGTATACATGACCACAAATAGATTTTGATTAAAATGGTTCAACAAAATACAAAAGTGTAAAATCAATAAAATGAAACATTAACTTTTAGATCAAAAAGATGAATCTATCACCCAATTGGATAGATATATTTTTTTCACTGTGGAGTAAAGGAAGGGAAATCTAGTGGCTTTTCCAGCAGTAAAATGGTCACAAACCATCTGTAAGGGAATATCTGCTAAGTACCTGTTGGGCTGAAACACTCTGCCAAACACTTTGTTCTACCCAGTTGATCATATGATCTCGTTCCATACGCCTCTTGAGCTGCTGTAATGCAATTTGATAGTCTAGCCTCTTCTTCACCTCCCTGGATACAGTGAGAAGCCTTTCTCTATAGTTGGTCTCCAGGATCATAGCAATATTGTTCTAGAGTCACAAGAAAACGTGAGATTTCTTATTATTTTGATTATAATATTTATGTGATATATAAGAATGAGTATGTGGTTGAAACATAAATATGTTCATGCATACAGATGCAAAGGAATGAATGTAAATAAAAAAAGCATAGTTGATTTAATTATTTATAATGAAAGTGATATAACTAATGAAAAAAACATAAGTGGTGACAGACCATGTTCTGTGATGTGCAAGCATAGAAAATTACACAAAGAAAGGAAGACAATGGAAAAATAAGTGTGAAAATAGGACAGCAAGACATATCAATCTTGTATGAAAAGTATAAGATGATTAAGTGTAGTTCACAAAGCAGAGGATACCTGGATGAACCATTCTGTACCAGTTGTACTTTTTAGTATTTAACCCATGTAAAGTTTATCAGAATAGTCCAGCTATAACATGACTAAGGTATGAACAAACTAAGTACTACTCTCATAAATCACAAGTATGATCATAAAAATGAAACCATGTATTCATTATTATAATAGTTACCAGAAGGCTGTGTTCTAGAGTGAGGGAAGATAACTTGGTAACATCCAGAAGTTTGGATTTTAATTCCTGTCAGCCCTAGCTGGTTTGGACAAGAAAAGTGCTTGTGAGAGTTGTTTCCAAGCAATTTTTAGCATCATCCCATTTCCTACTTTACCCGCTTGGCATCAAAGAGATAGCGGCGACCCTCAATTCTCCATTGTTCTTTCTTCTCCTCCTCAATTCCCTCCTGGCATCTATTTATAAGATGACTTTTAAAGTTCTCGTAAGCATCACGTTGCTCCTAAAATGAGAGACATATAAGCCAGTTTAATCCTAAAAGAAATCAAAATGTTCAGTCTTTTGCTACATGCCAATTTTACCTTAATACAATACTATTGGCAAAAGAAAGTATAATTATTATTCTGAAAAAAAAAAATGAAGTTGCTGATTGACAAACACTAGCAATTTAACATCATAGGCTACATTCAGATTGAATTCTGGTTTAACCGTTAACAAGCAGAATACAGGTGGTCACTGCTCTCATTTGGTTCCTTCTACCAGCAAGAATAACCAAGCACATAAAGATGGTTACGTTTATTTCATTTATATAATACACAGAACAGTGGTTTGTTAGAAGAAACTAGAATCATTAAGACCTATTTTCTCATTTTATGAGATAAACACAGCAGACTTCCCAGTTCATATAATATTGAATACTACAAGGGACAGTATTGCCTCTCCCATTAGTTAAACACAATACTGTTTAAGAATACAAGAATACTGGCTGCTTATAATTAAACAGCTGATTATAACAGTTTTCATTTATTTTTCTCTACTTGAACAGATAAGTAATATCTGGGCCTATCATCCTGACTCAGATAACAACACTCCAATGGCATTTCTTAATTCTGGAGAACAGTTCTAGTAATAACACAGACACACACACAGACACGTAGAATATTTAGGTACATTAAATTCTGTAAGAAATTTTATTGGGTAGTTTTATTATCTCCTTGAAAATCTTGACATGTGCTTTCCAAGGACATGTGTGGCAAGGTGACAGAGCCTTGTCTGCCAATGGACCAGCCACTTCTATCTCTCTCCCCACACACCTCTCTGCCCTTTCAACCAGGCCAGCACTGAGAGAAAAAGAATGATGAAAGTCAACTGGAACAGCGAAGGTGACAGCAGAGTACAGGCAGTCAAAAGAGGCAAGTGGGGAGAGGTGAAGCAGAGGAGGTTCAAGTAGAACAAGAGATGAATGAAGTCCTTGTCTAACAACCACACAGTTGTGGCCTAATGACTGCAATCTGGATTGCAAGGACTGCTATCACTAGACAGTGTAGCCATGTGATGCTTTGCTTAACAACTGCTGTTCTTAGTGATGCAAATTCCAGCTCCAATTAGGGCTGCAATCCAAGGACTATCTGCAAGAGGATTTTGAATAATATAAAAATTAGGATTGTGTTACAATCCTATACATGTTTGTCTAGGAAGCAGCTGGATGAAAATCATGGAATTAGTCTGTGTAAACACACGCATGATATTTTTGTCAAACTCCTTGCCCTTAAAAATCTGGGCTTTGCAGGGCTGTACAAACCTGGATATTTGATAAGCTTTGGGAGGATATTAGTTTGGGTCTGCCCCTGATGGATATCATTTTTATTCTATTGTTTTTGTCTTTTTTTGTTGCTGTTAATGCATTGTATTTTCTTCCAAATGATTCACAACCAGCCTACAACAACTAGAAATCTCAGTAGTAAATAATTAAAATAGGAATTACAAAGGCCAAAGTTAAATTGGGAGCTATTTATTACAATAATAGTGCTTGCAAATACCAAAAAGTATTCTGTATTCTAAAGATCACTTTAAAATGCTTCACATTATGCAGAATATATTAAGTTATAATATTCCTGGGAATATACCTGCAACAAAATAAGCAATTCAACAAAGTATAATACAATTGAAGAACTATACTTACGTCCATTTTTTTGTCAAGAAAAGCTGCTACAAGAGGACCATACTTCTTAATTCCATAGATTATTAAACCCACAATAAGAACACCACTTATTGTTTCATGATTTATTACATAAATTTCCTTAGACAGGAAGTAGAATGTCAGTCCAGTTGCAAGCATATATGGACCTAACAATAAGCAAAATATAATATTATACAGAAGGCAGAAATACTCAATATAATGGAAAGGATCTAAAATGATCCTCGAGAATATTGTACACATTATCTTTCCCCTGTATGTAAACTGCAAGAGGCAAAAGCTGTTGCTCTTGAGGCAGGTCACATAAGCCTGAAAGTGCAAACCTTAATTTGTCATTTTTTTCTTACAAAATTTCATCAAGATATAGCAGTTAAGCAAGTTTAATTAACATTCTTTTCAAAAATTAAAGTAATATTTCATGGATTTTATCATTTCACCACTTTCTCTAAAATGCTACTGGTTATATGAATCAGTGTTGACTCCTGGTGACTGCCTGGGAAAGCCTCTGTAGTTTTCTTGGCAAGATTTCAGAAGGGGTTTCCCATTGTCTGCTTCCTAGGACTGCGAGTGTATGAATAGTTCAAGGTTATTTACTGTGCTTTTGCCTAAGGTAGGTTTAAACTTTACAGACTCCCCATTTCTTAGCTTGGTGCTAAATCACTATACCAAATGGCATCTGTAATTGTAATAGAGTCAACTTGTAATAGGGCTTTTCCGCTATAGCAGAAGGGCTCTGCTATATTAATCTTGAAATGAGTTGATAAATGCACAGGCCTAACTACAAAAATATCTGTCATTTGTTTTTAAAAAAATTACAGTACTGTTTCTTCCTCAGGAAAAACATCCCACCAAGTCAGACAGGGTGGCTGTGCCCCAGGTCCCATCCCTTAATTATTGTCATATATTGGGACCTAGAAAGCATTTCTTCTCCATTCCTGCTCCTGCCCTGTGGAACACCATTCACTCAGAAGCCCAGAAGGCCTTGGCATTTCTGCAAATATTGGAGAATATTGCAAATAAGGGTAAAACCCAGAATGCTGATATGTGGGATTGTGTCACCCCAGACTGTCAGTTTTTATTGTGGTTGACTATTTGCTAACAGTAAATACATGCATTTAAAAATTCATTGCATAAGCCTGCATTTGCCACAAATATGCTTAAATGCATAATTTAAAAATAAATTCCTAGTATTTATCATTTCACCGCCAGTAATTAGTATAATAAAATATCCCTCCGTTAACGACAGCACTTCAATATTCCCTAATGCATATATAAAATACTTTGAAAAATAAGAAATTAAGTGTACTAAATAAATACTAGAATAGTTTCAAAGGTATACCTGTGACTCCTGTTTTAGGATACAAAAATTGGAAAAATTCTTCAGGGATTATTCCATGGCGAACTTTTCCACCTTTCTCTGGAAGAGCTGGCACCGGAGCCAAGCGCTGTTGACTTGTGTGAAGTGATCTTGATGCATGAAATATGCTGTAATTTAAAAAGTTATTTAATAACTTTGTTAAATAAATCCAATTATTTCAGTTCATATTGTTTTCTTGACAATTTTCCCAAGTACGTCTGTTATTAAAAGAAAATCTGATTTTCTAATTTGCCTAGCATAGTATATCATTCATTATTTGTTAGCCATGCTTTGCCATAGGAGAAGCCGGCATATTTCTCAAACATTTGTAAGTACATTGCACCTTGCCAGGTTATGCAAATATAAACATAAGTTCCCAAATTCTTCACCTCCCAACTGAACTTTTACAATATTGGCCTCATGTTCCATAATTTTTCAAAAAATAATCAGGCAATAATTTTCAAGGGACATAAAATGCAAATAAAAAACCTTGCATATTGAATACTATGAATACACATACAATCTTAAGGAGAAATGCAAATATTTTAAACCATTCATTATCACTATGCCAAGTTATGTCTGCACAAGAACATTTATTACAAAGACCATCTTTCCTATAGTTAATGGAGACCAGACTTGAATAATGGATCCTCCTTGTAGCCAGAACAATTCACTAAAGCAGGTTTGTTTCCCATGTTTTGTGATAATAAATCTGCATCAATCTGCATCAATGTATAAACCACAGTAAAGGTGGTCAAGAGTCGCTGACCAACCGCAGGGTTCATTGCAATTTCCTTAATTTCATCTAAGGCTTTCAATCAAAAGGCCTTTGCTATCCAAAATGATGATGATATTCAGATGGCATGTGTCTGTAGAGATTCTCAGTCATCCAGGTCATGGTTGTCCCAAAGGTTCCCGAATGCCATCACTCTGCTTAACAATTAATTCCCACAACAGTGTCAAATAATTTACTAAGACGGTATTACTGTTCTTCTCCTCTTCCTTACAAGTATCTCTCTCTTCCCACTTATTACTATAACCATGTTGCTTGTATCTTCCAATTTATATTGTTTTTGTTTCCTGGTACAATTTCATAGCTTATTAGTAACCTTGACTATCACTAAGTGTTGTATCTTTTTATTCGTGATGAATGCATTTTATTCTCCTTATGTACACTGAGAGCACTTACACCAAAGACAAATTCCTTGTGTGTCCAATCACACTTGGCCAATAAAAGAATTCAATTCAATTCAATTCAATAATTCTATTCTATTCTTATTCTATTCTAAAAACTGGACTTTCTTGTTTTCTCTTTCAAGACATTTCGCTTCTCCTTCAGCTCTGACAGGATAGGAATCCTTCCATTCCCCACTATCCTGTCAGAGCTGAAGGAGCTTCTTGAAGGAGAAGCGAAACGTCCTCAAAGAGAAAACAAGAAAGTCCAGTTGCCTCCTGAAAAATAGCACCTTTTGGGACAAATGGCGTGTGGTTCACTTGAGGCCACAGGAACAAAAACCGGTATCCTTAACAGAGAAGAGGACCCAGATGCCCGGCTGCCTTTCAAGGCCATCAGCGCGTCTCATTCCCTTTCCCACTGACCCAGCTATACTCACCCCGATGACAGGGCGGGTAGAGCCACCGAACTCTTCAGGCCGGCCGGGGCTGCAGAGAGAGAGAGAGAGAGAAAAAAAAAAGCAGATCAGGTCACAGTGCAATCCTCCCCCCCCCCTCACGGCTTCGCGCCCCTTGGGCCACCCCTCTCTCATTCACTCACCCAGGGCACGCAACGCCAACCGAGAGAACATCGCGCCTTGCCCCTCACAGCCCGACGTCCCTGTGACCCCCGGTCACAAAACTAAAATGGCCGCCCCCGTTCCCAGATTCTCGCGAGAAAATCGGACTCGCGCTGTCTCCTCTTAGCTCCGCCTCCGACTCAGGAGCTATCACCATAGAGCAGAAGTCTTCAAACTTGGCAGCTTTAAGACTTGTGGACTTCAACTAGCTGGCTGGAGAATTCTGGGAGTTGGAAGTCCACAAGTCTTAAAGCTGCCAAGTTTGGGAACCCTTGCCATAGAGCTACGCCAAGACAACTGAGAGTTGTTAAAAAAGCTTGGGGGCGGGGGAATACCCGCGGAGTTTTAAAAACTTTTTAAAAAAAGTTCGACAGTCACAGGGACATCTATTGGTGAATGCAGGACTATGTTTCGTTGATGCTGAAATATTATGCTCTTTTTCGATCTTGAGTTTGTGGGGAAATCTGATAAGACCATTTTAAACAATTGGAAAAGTGACAGTGGTTCATACCACCCCACAACTTAAATATATCATTGCGCTCATTTTTCCAGGTTGTGGTTGAGATCAATTCAAGGCAAGCCGATGCCACTTTTACTTATCTATAAAACACGTCTTTTGTTACCTCTAAACGGAACCTCCAAAGTTGTCACAATCAAAACCAAAATAAATGAGCAATTATGTAAAATAAAAACATTCCCCTGCCTTGCACAGCTGAAGTTGAAATTTTATTTATGAACACTTGGTAATGTACCAGGAAGTCTCAAGGTACAGCTATTTAGAACAATACAGTAGGATAGCCGACTTCCAGAATTCAACATGATTACAGCCATCTAATCCATCTACCCAAGTCTTACAATTGTTTCTGATAAATGTCAGTTCAAATTACATTGATAGATTGGAGATGAATACTACAGATAGAATGCAGTTTAACATTTTCACTTAGACTTTGGAGTGGGGGACACCTGGCCTGGCAAAAGTACTTATGAAAAGTATCTTGGAATAGTAGTTGATTGCATATTAGTATAGGACAGTAGTGCAATACAACTACAAAAAGGGAAGGTTTGCACTGTGATATGACATTTTTTATCATTTTGACATCATGATTCATAATAGCTACCTACAGGCCTGTCCTCCATCATTCCAAAGTATGGCTACAAAGCCATGCATTCATATAAGAAAAGGGTCAAGTCTATAAGAATATTAAAATATGACTTCTTTTAATAGCATTCTCTAGGATATGTTCAAATGCAGGCATGGTAGCCATCTGTACTTTAATTTGAATTCCTGCACTGACAAAAGGTTAAGCTCCATAATTCATGCCTTAATTCTTCAGTTAAAGCGTCTTCTATTTCAGTGTTTCTGAACCTCTGCAATTTAAGTTGAGTGAACTTTAAATCTCAGAATTCCCTAACCACCATGGGGAATTTTCTCTAACAGGGAAATTCTGGGCGTTGGTCCACACAATTTAAGTTATTGAGGTTGAGAAACATTGGTTCCTATTCTCTATTGGTTCCTATTCTGTTTTATAGAGTTTGATTCTGTGGTCTCGGAGAATACCGCAAGAAAAATCTTTTACTGTCTTAACTCCCTCCTGGAAGGGAATCTTGGAAGTTCTCGCGAGATTCTGGCTGCGGAATTCTGGGAGTTGAAGTCCATACGGTTTAAATTGCTAAGATTGAGAAACACTTGGTTCTAGCTCTATAGAATTCGATTATACGGTCTAGGAAAATATCGCGAGAAAAGCATGCACAGGCTTGAATTCCGCCTTGAGGGTATTTTGGAAGTTCTCGCGAGATAAGGAAGAGTACTATCGGGGCGGTAAGAGTGTCTTTTTTGGAACACGTGGGCGTGCTTGGAGTTTGTTGGACCGCATTTCACTGCTGCACCTATGGAAGAAACCAAGGCGAGTCCCGGCCATGCAGTGGAGGCAGAAGCCGGACCCGAGTGGAATATTCCTCCCAACGCTCCCGCCTGTATGGAGCGCCACCTGGACCGGGCCCATTACCGAACAGGTACCCCATGAGTGTTTACCAAGGTGGTGTCCCCAGGCGCCCTTTGTTACAACTCATCACCGTCGCTGTCTGGGAATAATGTCAGGTGTAGCCCCGAACGTCTGTAGCCTGCATTTCAGAGATCTTGCAAGCTTTTACAGGGTGATGGTGGCTGGGGATCCGAGATGTCGTATGCCTTGTGGGTGCCCACGTTATCTTTCTCGTGAACTCCGCTGTCAGCTGGAGCCTCTTTTAAATTGGCTATTTTTGCCATGTGAGCCGAGTTTCATTCTGTTAATATACACTGCTCAAAAAAAAATAAAGGGAACACAAGCAGAAGACATCCGAGATCTGAATGAATGAACTAGCCTTATTAAATACTTTGTTCGTTACATACAGTAGTTTTGTGTTCCCTTTAGTTGTTCGAACAGTGTATAAACTACTGTATGTAAAGAACAAAGTATTTAATAAGGCTAGTTCATTCATTCAGATCTCGGATGTCTTCTGCTTGTGTTCCCTTTATTTTTTTTGAGCAGTATATTTATGTAGTATTCATTATATGCAATTTTAAATATGTCTTCTTTGATGTCTTTATAATTTTTATTCGGCTTTTTTTAAAAGAATGACAGAAACCCAACAATTATCCTGTGATGTTCTGAATCACTACAGAGTATAAAACTCTTACTGTAGGATCAGTCTTCCCACATTTCAAACTCCAGTTATCCTTGCCTATAATCCCCATCCTTCATAGCAAGTGATCAGGATTGACAGTGGCAGTTGCAGAAATCCTAGTCTGATGTAGGCAAGGGTACTCTAGTCTAGATCAGTCGATTTCAAAGTGTGATTCCAAATAATACTTTAAACTGTCTGTCTCAATTTTGAATACAGTAAATATAGATATTGCCTGGCTATATGAAAGTTCTTTGAGGTTCTCAATCACTTTTAGGAATGTAAACTGCTAATAGCAACCACTGTGCTTTAGTCTGCTTCTATAATTGTGTATTAAAGTATTCAAGGGTAGTGCATTATTCATACACCTGGACACCATTCAGGAAAGACAGCTTTTCTCCATATGTGAAAACACACACACACACACACACACACACACACACACACACACACACACACACACACACGAATGTTGATTGAAGGGCACCTCTGATGCTCAAGAGGCATTTTCATCATTATTAAAAGATGGATAAACTTTTGTTATTAAAAAATCAGATTCAAACCTTACCAGAATTGAACAATCCTCTGGTCTTTTTTTAGTTATAAAAAAATCTTAAGTAACAGTTTGGTGAACTCTTGAGTCTAAATTTTCACCTTGGCAAATAGCTAGATTATCTTTGAATGAACTCCCTTCTATTACTCAGATATTTTTAGTGCCATCATGAAATATACTTTTGTCCTCAGCATTTCATTAGTTCTTCATATTTTTATACTTTATACATAAACTCATTATATTCTTTTTGGTAAATTGAGAGTATATGCAAAAGAAGCCTATACTTCCCGCCCTCACTATGAGTAGAATCCAAAGCTGGACTAAGAATTTAAGAACATCATTCAAGACAAAACTACATTTTCTTTATTGGAACAGTTCTCTGCTGAAAAATAAAGGTCCTGGGTAAAATGCAAAACTCAATGTTTTATTCATTATACATTAAAATATTTATTACACTAATCTGTTTTAATTTTGCTTTTCAGATGGTTCTCTGCTCCTGGGAGCATCCAGTTTGAGTGGTCGTTGCTGGGTTGGTTCCATTTGGGTATTCAAAGATACATCAAGAGCTCCTAATGAAGGCTTTTGCTCTGCGGGTGTTCAAACTGAAGCAGGTATAGCAGATCTGAAGTGGGTAGCAGACAAAGGAATCTTGGTAGCATCAGATTCAGGTGAGTGTCAAAAGATATTTGTCTCCTAAAACTTGTTAGAGTTGAAAGATAGTGTCAAAGATAGAATGAAATTTCCTAGAACCTGTTGATTCAAGAATGTTGAAAACTACTTCCCATATTGGAAGAATCATTTCCAGAAAAATAGCAGAATGATCCTACAGAAAATCAGAATATTCTGGAGGAACTGGACAATGGAGTTTGGATACAAAATGCAAGCTTGAGATTTTGCTTTCTTTCTTTCTTAAAGCCAGTGACAAATTAAAAGTGTCTGCTTCTCTCTGCCTTATCTGTTCGTGTGTGTGATTTAGCCAAACAATCAATGATGTAAAAATTATTGAAGGTTCTTGTGAGTACTTGAGTAATTTCTTTCTTTTTTTTGTAATGAAGCTACATTTTATTGTAGTTTAGGGTATCCCATATTTCAATGAACATTTGATGGAACAAATCAAAATACCACATATTGGCAACTTGGTGACTATTTAATTTCGACACACTGCTCAGTACTGAAATCGTTCAGGGACTTAACAGTTGAATATTTTTTCTAAATGCAAACATTAGAAACATTGAACATAGGAAACTTAAACATATTTAAAAATAACTGTTGAAAATCAACTTTTAAAGCCTGACAGAAACATATGTGCTTTAATGGGTTTTTAAAAAGCTAATGGAAATATTAGGCCCATCTCTATAGGAAATGTGGTCCAAAGAACTGAGACTGTAAAAGAGAAGGCTTGGTTCCAAATCAGACAAACTCTTAGCAACTTTAGCCACACTAAGGTAGACAATCTGTAAAAGCATAGATGTTCATGTGAAATGAGGTGTTCCGTCAGATAGCTTGGATCTAAGCCTTGTAGGGCCTTAAAGGTCATAAGAGGTACTTTGTATTTTGCCCAGAAACAAAATGACAACTGGAGTACTTTAAGCCCAGGTGTAATATGGTCTCTACATTTTTACCAGGACAAGCCCAGCTGCCAAGTTGTATACAAACTGAAGTTTCAGGACTAAGACAATCAAATAAGGCAAGCTGCAGTGTATGAATTTGATTTTCTTCTTTCCTGTTCCTCAGGTGCTCTGGAATTTTGGGAGCTGGATGAGAATGAGACTCTAATAGTGAACCAATTCTGTAAATATGAGCATGATGACATTGTGACAACTGTGAGTGTTGTTTCCAACAATACACAGGCTATCAGTGGCAGCAAAGATTTCAGGTGACTCTTGTGCTGTTGTTTTTCTGCTTTATATAAAAACATCTATGTTTTTTCATAAACCTGATCTAACTTTTATGTCTAGTGTGAAGATCTGGGATATCCCTCAACAAACAGTACTCAGCACATATAGAGGTAAGAGCCAAACTGGCCAAATATTTCCTTACTCAATTATTTCATCTTGCCTTTCTTCCCAAGTAAATTGCAAGCGATTCACCTTTGTCCCAGTGTATCCTCATATGGGAGGTTTGAGGACAGTTATATCAATCTGATCTAATAAACTTCATGAATGAGTAGAGTTGAATCAAAATGTCTTCCTTCAACACACTGGTGTCCAGTTTCTTTTCTCTTATTTACAGTGAGTGCATCTGAGTTTTGTCATAATTTGTACTAGGTATGATTGACAACTTGGCAGAAGATTGGTGTTCTTTCAGACACCCAGTAGTTTTCAAAAATCAATTTTTGTTGTGAAAGAGTTACTATTTTTCAAGTGGTCTTATCAATCCAATTTTTTTTAGCTGAATTCATCTCAGTGGGGTGAAGACTATGCCATCCATGGTGGACAGGACTGGACAGGGAGTTTGAAAGGAGTAGTCATGTAGCTGCTGCTTTTCCTTTGTGTGAGTCATGTTTCAAGTTCTGTCCAGCATGGATTGGAGACAGAAAGTTATATGAAATTTTTGGATTGCTCAGGTATTTAAAATTTACTGCAAAACAACGATGTGAAAAAAACAAGATATTAAAATCAGAAAGAGGCACCCCAATTTCAGTTTTTAACAAGTTATTACTCTACTTAGCTGATACATGAGATGAGTCAAAATTCTGAGCTATAATTGTTAAGAGATGATCCAGGATTTTTTTTTTTAACCTCTTAATTTTTAAGTTAATTGTGGTGGCTCAAATTGACTAAAAGCATTCTCATTCCCACAAGATAGATTTCAGGCAGTTTCAATTAAAGAAAAATATCAAGGGGAATTCTTGGATTATTGAAATGCACTCAATTTAGGCTTTTGGCTACAAAACATTGCTTTTTACTGCAAGATATTAAGAATCTGAATAGAATTCCGCTGATTATATTTCTACAATTGTACTTGCTCTAAGTTGTCCAAATCAACAAAGCCACCAAGCACTTAACCATGAAATAATAAATCATATTTCATTATGAAGTAAAACCCCCCGAACCTTGTGTTTTATTACTCCCTTTGCACAAGACTGTTGTCCAGCAGTTACTTCCTTGTTTACTTTTTGAGATTCTTTGAAAGTTATTTAAGAAGAAAAATTGTACTAATCAGGAAAAAGCATAAAGAAGCATTATGTTTTTTGTTCTATGCAGATTAATATATATACATTTTGCCCTATTTTTTAGCCCATTCTGGTCAAGTGGCCTGTGTGGCCTCCTGCCCTGGAAAGGATACAGTGTTCCTGTCCTGCGCTGAGGTAAACTCCACTTTTTAATTTCTGAATTACTGTAGACTTAACCTCTTTTTTCTCAAGGCAAAAGTGAATGGAATCTTAGATAGTGTCAAAGGGATGACAAGGATAATAGTACAGTATTGCAAAGAAATGGGGAAATGTGGAAAAACTGGAATGCCAGAGTATATTTTGGTTGACAATTTCACTTTTAATTCTGTTTTATTAATTTTGTACTTCTTTAGGATAGCAGGGTTTTACTCTGGGATACCAGATCTCCAAAGCCAGCATCTCGAATTGGTATGTCTCATATTTGATAGTTTTGGAAATGTTTCTCCTTTAAGTAGAAAAAATGTTGGTTCTTTCCCCTCCGACATAACCTTTGAGTAGGCTATTCCGTAGCCAGTTGGAAGGCCCTAAGAATACAATTTTTTAAGATACTCAAACTCTCATATACTCCTGGGCACACCCACTTCTTGGTGGAGGTGGATAGAGTATTTCATCCATTGCCATCAGAAGAAGACCTAAAGAAGCATCAGTATTTATTTATTTTTTTGGACAGTTGGTATTGGCAAAAAGTTGGAAAAGGTTTAAATTTTTGATTCCAAAATTCTTTATGCCTAGTCTGCATTGTGGTCTTTTTGGCAGGGAATGGACACATGTAAGATTTTGCCTGTCTAGGGTCGGATCACTCCTTCCAGTCTCACAGGGAGAAGATGATAAATCTCAGGGAAACAGCCCAAGGGATCAAGTGACTGTACCTTTCAAATGTACAGTCAAATGACTGTAACTTTCAAATGTCAGTGAACTGTAGTTTCCAGCAGAAAACTGTTGGAGATCTTTATGATAAAGGTTAGAGAGAAATGTGGTTGTTCCCCATGAAACAAATTTTTCTAACCATACATTCTTAACATTGAATCACTGTCCTATGCAAAAATTATAATCACAAAATAAAGTTATGGTAAGAATGCTTTAAGAGTTTGTTTAATTCTTTCATGTATGGAATCTATTCTCTGGTTTACAATCTAGTCATTAGAGCAGTTTTATAGATATACAGAGTGGATATTAATGATCACTTAAGTTGTGGTTTGCACTCTCACTTTGAGTCAAAGCCTGGGACATTCGCACTTGGCTTTAATTGTGAGTTGTGGAATGCAGAAATATAACATTATTCCAAGTCAGTAAAATGAGAAGAATGGGTTTGAGGTGAGATTGGGTAAGAGAGGCTCACTGCATGATGGAGTCAGATGGAGTATATTAATCTGCCCAAGACTAGTGGTTTACCAGTATGCCTAAAAGCCAGCTCACACCCTAGTGCTTAGCATAGTTATTGGCAGCAGATGGTGTCACTTGAATCATGTAATTCAAGAAGGAAATCCAATTATGAATTGTAAAAATCTTTATGTTAAATTGTCCTTATTGTAGAAATGCATGCAGGATCCAGAAGTATTGTAACAAGTAATCTAATTAAGTGCTCAAGTGCTTAAGTGCTCTGGACAGCAGCTTTAAGTGTTCCCCCCACCCCTTTGTATCCCTGTCTTTTTTTCTTAGATTTTGGCCTTCTAAAAGGAAAATCAAAAGATATAAAGTTGAAATAGTGTAGCATAAAATATAGGACTGTTTCACATTTCCTCTTAAATTTGAAAGGTCACTTATGGTCAATGATGCATTCTCAAGCTAACCAACCTTCCATGGTGACTTTGGAAATAAAATTAGAGGAATTCCTAATTCTAATTCTGCCCTTAGATCCCAAAGAAAAAGCAGAATATTAATGCAAGAAATAAGTAAATGACTAAAACTTATCTCAACCTATTTTTGTTTTAGGTAAAAATCAGATACTTTTAGATAGATGATTAAGTCTTAAACTGCTTTTTTTTTATAGAAATAAGCTAACAAAATGAGTTTAAAGGAGGAAATGTCTATTTGTGTGTGTTTTTTTTTGAATATTAGCTAGCAATCAGTTGTCTTCCATGAAACGGAAAGACTTGCGAACCTAATTATATTTTTTTCTGTCATTACATATATTCAGCTTGCAATGCCTCTTGTAATCTTTCTACCTCACTGGCATGGCATCCACATCAAAATGATACTTTTGTTTTGGGTAAGGAATTGTTTTAAAAAAATCCTTTTTACATATTACATATTTTTACCTATTAAATAACCATTTAACTCCAGCTGGCTGTTCTCCATTGTTATTTCAAAGGTGACGAAAGTGGGATGATTGCACTTATAGACACAAAGAATCCAGATACCATCATCAGTTCAACTGTGCATTCCCGTAGTATCACAGGATTTGCTTTTTCTGCACACAGGTAGGAGTGCAGTGTCAAAAAAAAAAAAAAAAAAAGGAACTGTATGTAGTTTGTCTGTTACTTTTATTTACAAATGTATGTGATGTTCACTCATGGATGTCAACTGGTTCATGTGTATAAGTGTACATTATCTCATATTCATATGAGAGCCAGCGTGAGGTAATGGCTAAGGGGCTGGACTGGGAGTGAGGAGACTCAGGTTCTAGTCATAGAAGGTGGCTGAGTGAATATATGTCCCTATATAGTTTTTATCCTTTTAAGATTGTAAACCACCCAGAATTATTCTGTGGTAAGATGGATATCCAAGAAATTTTACAAATCAATTAAATAAATAAATAAATGTATACTAATCTATATTGGATCAAATTGATAGATAATCTATAATCTATAATCTTCATGAGCAAGCCTTCATCCTGCAGTGGACTGATTCAATCTCATAATAATTACATGTACACTCACCAGACAAAGAAAAGCTTTCTAAAAACTCTACAAACAGCACCATGAAAACTAAAAAGGCCTACTAATCTTGCCTTGCACTTACAAACACTATCAAAGCATTACAGCTTTTTCCCTTCCAAGTAGATGTAAAAATGGTTTATCTGTAAAAGGTGATAAAAAAGCTTCTTCCCTTTCCTGATGTTTTGTAAAATTGCTAAATCCAGAAGAATTTACGCATGGCCATTTGAATTTACAAAGATCTATGTTCCCTAATTCAGAAGTATATGGCTCTGGTTATAGGTTGTCACTTGGGACCTGGAAGATTAGTCTGCTTCAGTAGTCAACAGAAGGTCTCTACGGAAAGTCTTTTTCAAATTTACAGTTCTCTTTAGAAATTTGTCATTCAACTTTAGATTTGCCTTTTAGACAAAGAAGACTAAAAAGTTACTAATTCTTCTAGATTCTGAGCAATATTTTCTTTTAGTACAAATTTGATTTAGTATCTTTATTTTCAGTTGATGCTCTTTTGTAACGAAAAAAGACTTGATTGGTATGCTTGGCTAAAATTAAAATACAACAGTGAATTTACCTAACCAGATTTGGCTTTTACTAAGATATTGTTAATCTTTTAATTTCAGTTTTAAACTACAAAAGCTACTTTATCTTTGCTCATCTTGTGTTGTGTTGTTACAAAAAAAGGTTCTTGTATGTAAACCTAATCCATTCATTCTCTCTGGAACTCACTAAATATATAGTGTAATTTTTTTCCCCCACTTCAGGCAGTCTCTTTTATACCTCTCCTGTTGGATGACATTGCTTGCTTTATCCCTTAGTCTTTCCTGTATCAGTCATAAATATATCTCTGTGTCTGCTCACATGCGTTGATCTGATAATTATTTCTGTTTCTTCCCCAGTTTCAACATACAGATTATAAGGTTTTCTTTGCTATGACGTTTATTTATATGTCATTAATAAGCTCTCATATTTGTTTGTCACATTTAAACAAAAAACAGAAAAAATATTGTATGTGTTAATAGAAGCTTTTTCTTCTAGTTCACCTCAGCTGGCTTCTATCAGTGAAGATTGTTCTGTCGTTGTTCTTGACTCCAGTTTTTCAGAAGTGTGAGTTACAAAAGAGTTCAATCCACTTGCAGTTCTCTCAGTTTCTGTGCCATATAGTCATTTAGGCTCTCAGTGATATGATTGCCGTCTTGGTTAAAAGTTGCATATATTTATATAAAAATAATTGTGCACTGCAGTTCATATTCAAATTGCCACCTCCGGTTAAAGTGATGATCAGAACAAAGCATGCTTGTTTTTATCCTGGTTGGATCTTGTGGCCAAAGGCAAATCACCTGAGCCTCATAATTGGTCTACCAGGTTAATGAATCCATGCAAGAGTAGAACAGAGTTTATCCAGAATTTATTTATCCAAAGTCATCCTTGCACAATGAAAGCAGTTTGCATGTAGAATAATACAGTAAAATGAAGAATTCCATACAGTGTATTTTCCTCAGTTGGAAATTGGACGCTGCATTGCAGGGAGGTAGTACGTCTGTAGACTCTGTTCAGAATAGCTACCACCTCTGTTCTAGACAAGAGAAAATTAGAAACTGTTGCTTACATTGATGCTTCAGAAATTGTTAAGGATTTCCTTCTCTGGAACCATTATATTATTTAAAATATTTATAGTCCACCCACTATCCACCAGGATCTTCAAATAGTGGAACACCAACATTATCTCCGCCATCTGAAAATCCCAATAGATAATGTGTGGACTGTAAATAGAGCGTATTCCTTTAGCTTTCACTAATAAGGGTTTATCTAAAATTGGGAAATTAAATGCAGACTGAAAGCTGGATTTATGTCACTCTAATGGCTGCATATTTTGGGGAAAATGGGTGGGACTTTAGTGAGGAGAAGTCTTGTTTCCTTCCAGAAGCCCTTTCATTGGTTGGTCTCTTCTGCATATGAGTCAAATAATAATGTCCTACCTTTTGCTACATGGAGAATGGCCCTTTGTGAACAGAGTAAAGCAGTTTTTGCTCATTGCCTTATTTCTGAAGGAGCATAGTCAATGTTTACAGATAACCTCATGTGGAGTGCTTTCAAACATTAGTTTTTCCTCATTTTAGCAATTCACATCTTTCTCGTTGTAATTTGCAGGTAGTCTGGTATTAATAATTATTTATTTATGAACTCACCTGTGGATTTCTAAACTAACAGCAGAAATGTTTCCTATCTTTCCCAGTTTTAGGAATCGGTCTCATCGAGATTTTGTAACAGGCTTATCGTGGTCTCCCTTGAATAAAAACTCATTGACAACAGTTGGATGGGACCATCAAGTTCTACATCACACAATCCCAGTGCAGAATAACCACCGTTCTGGGAAAAACGATATTATCACTGCATAGTTTGTACTTCCTGGGTCCTTTCCTCTGGAATGGCTCTTTTTGTGGGGATATATAATGGAGCTAAATAATACTCCAGCAAAGAATGGTCCTATAACAATTTCAAGTTAAATGAATGGGAGATGCCTTCCAGCTGCTTATTACAGCCAGTCAAATTCTGCAAGAAACTGAAGTTTTATAGTGATTTGGACAATAATACAAAAAGAATTGGTTTCATTTAATTTTTGTTGGCAATACTTTATACAACCTTGAAAATGTTGCAGATGCGTATTTTTCTTTGTGTATTTTTACTGTGGAATAAATCTTACAGGCCTCTCTGGATTTGCCTGCTAGATTTTGGCCAAATTTATAATTTAATATACTCAGTTCACATAGCATATACATCAGTTTAGTTGTGAGGTTGAATGCTTCAATTTGGCATATTCCAGTTGGGGGAATCTTCTAGTGTGAAGCAAAAAAAAATCTTTCTCCAATTTCCTGATACAGAATTTCTTATACATTCAACTGTGCATAATAAAATCTGATAGTTTTTTTGGATTTCTGTTTCTTGAACAGCAACTCTTTCCATGGTTCTCTAGCATGCATTGCAGACAAAACCTCACTTGTAACAATAGCAAGGTGCATGCAAAATAATTTTTATCTTAGCTTTAGGATGTGCTTTTTAAAAAAAGGGCCGGAGACAATAGTTGGGAAAAATGTTCTGCATAGCATATCTTGTTGGACCTGACCCAGCCTTCCAAGTTTCCTTTTCAAAGTCCACATCTTTCCCTAAAGAGAGGCCACTTCAGAAAGCAGCTGTATTTAGAACTTCCATAGTTTTTTTAGCAGATACTTAATATTTCACTCTACTCCCCTACATCTTTGATAAGTAATATAACAAAAATGGTATTATTGTAAGTTCTATGAATCTTAAAGTGTCGTTTGCCTTTAAGTTGTCTTACAATACTCATTAGAGAAGCCTTCCTAACTGGGCTTTCTCAAAACACATTGGGATTGCTCTTCCTATAGGATATGCTGGCTAAGAATTCTGGGAATTACAGGGCATCTGGTTAGGGAAAACTTTTCCTAGACACTGTTCTGCAGATTCCCTTGTTTGCTACTTGGCAAGAAGACTTTGGATATGTTTATATTATGACTTCTCCTATTTTGGTTCAGCATTTAGGAATGCATGGAGAGAGGAGGGAGACACTTTGAATCTAATTGCTTTAATTTAGATTGTATAACAGATCCAAACAGCTGTGCATATGAATGGAAAAGGGAATTGGCTATTCTGAAGTTAGCGGACATTCCAGGATTCCTTGAGTATAAAAAGACTGAAATCTTGCAAACTCCTGCCTTCAGTATGAGCTTCCACATTTTTTGGAAAGGCATAGAAACAGGCAAGTTTGGTGTAAAATGTGTTGTTAGATGTCGGGGTTGTCCACCATTGATTTCTAACAATGTTTGTTTTTATAAATGTTCTATTTTATTCACTATATTCAAGCCCAAATTTCATACTGGAATAAAAATTATAGGCATATTGATGTGGCACATCATGGTTTTGTAATGAGATGCTAGGAGAACTTCTGGAGAAGGTAGTGAAACATAGTTATTTGATGTTCTTAACTATTGAATACTGTCCCATGACTTGTGAAATCTGAAATGCATAACAACCATACTCAAATGGAAGGCAGTTTTTAAAATAAACCTCTTTGTTTTTAAATTTGTGACTTGTTTGAGTCTTGTCTTTTTTTTATATCTGCAGGTTTTAATAAAATTGGGGACTACAGGCAGTCCTCAATTTACGACCATAATTGAGCCCAATGAGAAATTTGTTAAGTGAGTTTTGCCCCATTTTACGACTTTTCTTGTCATGTTTGTTAAGTAAATCACTGTAGTTGTTAAATTAGTAACACGGCTGTTAATTTCCCCATTGACTTTGCTTGTCAGAAGGTTGCAAAAGAGAATCACATGACCCCAGGACACTGCAGCTGTCATAAATATGAGTCACTTGTCAAGCATCCAAATTGCAATCACATGACCATGGGGATGCTGCAAGTTCATAAGTGTGAAAAATGTTCATAAGTCACTTTTTTCAGTACCTGTATTACTTTTCAAATTGCATTGATAAATTTTGTCACTTAACCACAGTCCAAGGTTAAAACTGATTAAGTTTGTATTGGAAATGATCAAGATCCAAATGCTACTTTATTCCCATGAAATGTAAGATCAAACACCAAAAATGTTTGGTGGGGTGCTAATATTCATTGTGCTACACGAATATGGTCTAACTGTTCAGTAAATAATTGAAGCTTTTCTCCATTACTAGCAATGGATATTTCCATTGTTGTACCACAAGGAGGCAGATTGTTATTATTTAGCTTTGCTGAATATAGTACTTTACTGCAATTTGCCCTATGTATCAGGGATATTCATTCTTTATTTCAAAGAGGAACTATGGACCTTGTGCAGCCAGAGGATATCTCTGTAGCTAAGTAAAGTAACTATGTCTTTCAGACTACTACCTGAACCTGGATAAAAATCTTAAGGTCATTATTCCATGCCATGCATCCTAATATAATAGAGAATAGGTGAAGGCTTTCTTCATTGTGACAATTCTTCAGGTATTTTGTTGATTCTTCAAGAAACGGAAAATGTTTGTTTAAATACATACAATATTTGTTTTTAATTTGTTTTTAAATATTTCATTCTGGCCAATATTATGCAGAGTGAAATAATTATTTCCCATGGTTTTGGAGATCATATTGATGCAGGAATTATTGAGTCTCATCTGCACCTCTATAACTGGTTTGGCTCTGACAGACACAGACTTCAGAGGATAATTAGAACTGCAGAAAAAACAATTGCTACCAACCTGCCTTCCATTGAGGACCTGTATACTGCACGAGTCAAAAAGAGGGCTGTGAAAATATTTACAGACCCCTCACATCCTGGACATAAACTGTTTCAACTCTTACCCTCAAAACGACGCTATAGAGCACTGCACACCAGAACAACTAGACACAATAGTTTTTCCCTGAATGCCATCACTCTCCTAAACAAATAATTCCCTCAACGCTCTAACTATTTACTAAGTCTGCACTACTATTAATCTCATTGTTCCCACTACTCATCTCCTTCCACTTATGACTGTAATTTTTGTTGCTTGCATCCTTACAATTTATATTGATAACTTTCCTGATTGCTTATTTGTACATTATGACTATCATTAAGTGTTGTACCTTATGATTCTTGATGAATGTATCTTTTATGTACTCTGAGAGCGTATGCACCAAGACAAATTCCTTGTGTGTCCAATCACACTTGGCCAATAAAAAATTCTATTCTATTCTAAATCATATGTACTGTTCATGAAGCATATCACAAACTGACTCCTGTTCAATTGTAATTAAAAGTTCTTGTGCCCATATAATTTACAAGCAAGAAATTTGCCATCTTGTTTGCCTAATAAGATAATTTCTGTTTTTTCTCAACTGATAAAATCAATATTTCCCAAATTATATGTTCACTTTCCCCTAAGTATATGCTGCTTTCGTGTTGTTAGCTAAGCTTCCTATATTAATACCTCACCAAGGCAGCTAACTTCTTGTATCTCTTGTATCTTCTAGTGCCATGATGGCGAACCTATGGCACGCATGCCAGAGATGGCCCACAGCGCCCTCTCTGATGGCACATAAGCCTTCGCCCCAGTTCTGCTCTGCCGTGCATGCGTGCATGCCTCCTGCCAGCCAGCTGGTCTTCGGGTCTGATGCGCAGGGGGAGGGGCTCGTGCAGGGAGACCATGCATGTGCGTGGAGGTGGAGCGCATGGAGGGCTGTATGCGCGGGGTGGGGCACATGCACCAGGGTCGCACGTGCACTGCATTTTGGGTGTTTAGGCACTAAGTCCGGAAAAGGTTAGCCATCACTGTTCTAGTGGATAAAGGGTCTTCTAGAGGGAAAAATCAATTGATCTGTCCCCGTCCACACACACACGCAAACACAGCCAGCCGAGGGTTAAGGAAACACTTTGGCACACACCCAGGTCTTATCTCCAACTTGGCAGCGATTTACATACCGTCTGCCAAGTGCATTTATTTCCACAAAACAGAAAGATAAGATACTTAGCGTACAAAAAGTCCAAGCAGAATAATATTTCTCTCAGCAGTTCCGGACGAGGCTTTAGTGACTCTCCAAGGTTTACTTTTGTTCGTCACAAGGATCACTGACCACTACCCTCTATTATATAGTCTCTGGGGTGTGGTCCAGTGACTCAGTTCTAATCCCTAGCACGCCTCCTAAGCTGCTGCAATCGTTTATCACGCCTTCGGAGGCGTGCGTCCAGGAATGATGTTTCTCCGTCACTCTGATCCGAGCCACCTGTCTCCCTGCTAATCTCCTCTCCCTCGGCCGGCACCTGAGACAATGCCAGAGGGGAGGGGCCTGGAGAGGGAGGCCTGGCTGACTCCTCTTCCTCATGCTCGGAGCTTTCTTCCTCCGATGGGACAGGCTCAGAGGGCGGGGCCACAACATCAATATGACAAGTGAGGTATTTCCAGGACTATACTTGGCAAGGATTTGTCATTCAATAAATATGTAATTAAGATCTCCATCACCACAGGCTCCATGCCTGTTTGAATGATCCATAAATCCAGTGTGCCTGGATTCACACTAGTGATAAACCCTGGCAAACTACATTTCTGTGAGCCAATCTTTCTTTTGTCAACTTCCTCTGTTCACAGAAACAGTTTTATGTCATGGAGACAATTCCCATATGTGCTACAATAAGGATTGTTTAACTATTTTGTTGAATAAATAAAACATGTCTGTGTTTACATCATGCATTTAAGCTCTATATCATGATTGATAAACCACAGTGGTTGAATTGTGTTCACATCAAACAAACCAAATTATAATTTAGTGCAGTGTGTGAATTAAACACTTGGCATGGCTACAGGTCAATAGATTTGGATTTATCCTTGTATTTGATAAATTCCAGCAATCCCTACAATAGTTCCCTCCAGAATCCCCTATTAACAAGAAACGGGTGTGAGAAATTCTGTGAACAAAACTTAAACTTGTTTCTGAAAGCATGTAATTAGTATATTTAGGACCAAAGAAGAAAAAAATCCCCAGAGCACTTGTGCAATTTTATAGGAATTGCTGTAGTTTCCAAGAACCAAAAAAGGAAAGACATAAAATATATTTAGGACTTCAAATCCAACAGCTTGCATAGCCAAGGTTAGGAAATTGTGGGGACCATAGGCCAAAAGATGGAGATAATCTGCATCAGAGAAAATCTCCCAGCATGAGAGATTTCACAGTGTAGACTCTGTGCCAAGCAGAAGATTAACCTTCCTTGCTGAGGTTTAATTAAAAACATTTTTTAAAAAAATATGGCATCTAACAAAGATCAATGTGTAGGAACTCAGAACGGAGCCTGAAGAATTCTCAAAGTAGCTGTTCCAGTAGATTCGATTGTACTCTGCCTTCTTTTTACTACTTGTCTTGTGTTTCTGATGCTTTTGCCACTATTTTAAAAGAAGTGCTGCAAAAGTGTGAGCTATGTATAAAATTACTGTTTTTCATGGGATCAAGCATAACTGGCTTGTTTCAAGCTTCCCAAAGTTTTGCTTTGATTGCAGAGAAGGATTAATGTATTTGCTATTTCAAAAGGCATTCTGGTTAGGGCTTGCTGAAAGGAGTTGCACAGGTTGCTTGTAAAATATGTATTCTGCTTATAGTATGACTCAGTAAAAGTAGTAAAGCAAGATTCCCTGCCCTTGTTGCATCATCAGCTATGCCTCTCCATTTCAGATGATTCCTTTGGTATGGATAGAAAAGACAATAAGGGCAGCAAGTTTAATTAAAAATGGAGCATTTCCTTGAAAACCCTAAAACTTGGCCTTGTGTCTGTGGTGTGAATAAAAATTAAGACCAATCTGCTAAAAGCTTTTGACAAAATATATAAGCAGTATAAGTTAGCTGCATTAAATGGATTTGGAGTTCCTTTGAAATTAGTATATATTTTCTGCTACTTTCCTATATTTTTAGAGGAGCCAACCTCAAATGCCCACTTTCTCCTTTGCTTTTTGTTGTTTGTGTGGAATGCTTGGCTTATGCTATTAGACAACATAAGATGATTTACAGGGTCGTGCATCACTTTGGTTTTATCTGCAGATAGTATTCTTTATTTCTAAACCTCATGCTACTATTCCACTGTTGATGCAAATGACAGATAGCTTTAATAAAATAGCAGGATATTCTATTAACTGGTTGATGCCAACTGGTGGAAATTTAATTACCCATCTATTTAAGGAATATCAGTTCTGTATTTGTAACAAATCCATTAAATGTTTAGGTATGTATATACCAAAAGATATAACTCAATAATATGTAACGTAAATAAAATATATAAAGAGATTTCTTCAGACATGGATAGATAAGAGTCATTAAACTTCACTCTTTGAGGAAAGGTGAATGTTCACAAAATGAATATTATTTCCAGATTAGTTTCCAGATTATTTCCAGATTCTGAGAGGAATACCTGTCCAAATATCTGGAAAATATTTCACAAAATAAATTCTTTGATTAGAAAAAGTTAATTTGGTTCTTCAATTCTGAGAATATCTTTACAGAAAATGCAGTTACCAATTAATAAGAGGATTCGGTTCCCCAAATCTGGAACTCTATCATCAAGCTTATTACCTATTGTCAAATGTTCAACACTGAAAGCCAACAATGAGTGTTAATATTCCAACAACTTTGGAATATACATATATAGTACCTTTGACTGCATGGACAGTATAATAGAACTCTTAATATTTCTGGAAACATCAGAAAGCTATGGAATGGAATAAAAAGATTCGATCCTTTTTTCTATGCAAACTTGACTTTATGGAGAAATTGGGGAAAAGATGCTGATATGGAAAAATTGAATGGAAGCAGAAATATTGACTTTTGATCAATTGATAGATGATGTGGATGAAATTAAACATAAATTGTAGTAATAGACAAATATCTATCAGATATAGTTCAGTGGTAATATTTACAGTACTTCTGTTAACAACATTGTTTCGATCAGCAACATTCAAGTTTCTAAGACACCTGGGATACTAGAACAACAAATTTTTAAAACTAAAACATGCTAGTGTATTAGTTTCTTTAGATATTTGTTATCAATAATCACTTCGACATGCAGTTGTTAAAAGATGAGTGGAATAAAGAATTAGAAGTTTCTACATTGCCTAGACAATGGAAGAGTGCTTTAACTTCTATATCTAAATTGACCTTAACCTATGACTTATACAACAACAAAAATTTAGAATATATTGGACTCCATTACATTTGTATAGAAAAAGAAAAATTCTAAAACAACATTTTGTGGAAGATGTAATAAGGACAATGTTTCTCTAAAACATATTTTTTACTATACTTACCAAGTTTTGGGAGAAAGTAATGGTCTGTATAAATGTGAGTGTGTGACAAAAGCTAAAATTTTCAGAGGATAATATTCTCTTGAATTACATACCTGTGCATGGCATTGGACAACATAAGTGGATTTTCTGTGTCCTTATTATAGATAAAAGATTAATATTGCAACATTGGAAAGAATGTTTCCAATGGCTCCACTTACTCAATGGATTGAAGATCTGATTACCCCATCTGTGAGCAGATTGCGTATAAATGCAGACTTTGTATGGATTAAAAAAAGATAAAGGAGTCCCTGTAGGTTTTTCTCCACTAGTCATAGCCCACTTTAAGGGGCGGCGCTCATCGGTGTTTCTTTAAGCCATTGAGTCAGGGCTGTCTGAAGATGTTTCTGTGGTCATCTGGCCAGCATAACATCATGTTACACACCACAAAGCATATGGCGAAACAAGGAATGCCGTTACCTTCCTACTGAAGTGGTTCCTATTTATCTACTTGCATTTACATGCTTTCAAACTGCTAGGTTGGCAGGAGCTGGGGCAAGTGATGGGAACTCATTCCATTGTGCAGTAGTGAGACTCGAACTGCAGGACCCTAGACCTTTTCTGGCATCTTTTAAGCCACTGAGCCATCGCGCTTCTTTTGTATGGATAAATGCAAGGAAATAGGGCAGCAATTTATACAAAGTACAGTAGGCTGAAAAACACAATAATCATACAGACACGCACACACACTTTCATGTTTGCATTTGATAATTCTATATAGAATTGCAACTTTATTGTTCTAAGAACATATACTCTATACATTATTTTTTCTGTTGCATTTTTTTCACTTATTTTACAAGAACTTGTGTATTTTTTGATAATATATTTTTTGTGCTTTGCTTTTTTTTCTTTTGCTGTTATTACTTTAAAAGCAATAAAATGTATTTTAAAATTATAGCAATACTATTGTATTAGAATTTGAACTCGCCTTCAAACCACCTCATAGGATACTTTAAATTATTTAAAATAAAGCAAAACAAAACCAGACAAAAACAAGCAGACAATTGTATACAAATTCATGAGGACAAATATACCGACTGCCTTTATTGGGTGCAAGAAAAATTAGAAACTTCTGCTTCTTCTAGAAAGGAAAAGGGAAAGTCAGTTTGTTAGTTAACCAAACATTGGAAGCCCTGAATCAGTACACTTAGCAGATAACCAGTTTGAGACAGAAGGACCCTTCATTGACTGACATTCTATGCAGTTAGATATTGACCAGTGTAGAATAAGCAATCATTAGCTGAATGACCACTCTTTGAACTCCAGACTAAGCAGCATATAAAAAATCATGCAGAAATCCCAAAGTGCTTTTTCAAGAGGCAACTGGACTTTCTGGTTTTTCTTTGAAGACATTTCTGAAGAAGCTTCTTGGATGAGAAGCAAAACGTCTTCAAAGAAAAACCAGAAAGTCCAGTTGCCTCTTGAAAAAGCACCTTTGGGACAACCATGACCTGGATGACTGAGAATTTCCATAGACATCATGCAGAAATCATTTGAGACGGCCAGATGGTTTTTAAAAACAGTGTAGAAATAATGATTGGCTTTAAAATACACAATTATTATGCTGATGTTGTGGCATATCTCAGTGATTGTTTACAAACATGCAGTCTGAAATGAGTTTCAGAACTTTGAAAAGATGCTGAGAATACAAAGCTGTTGTTTATTGTTTTTCTAAATAGTTTTATGTCTCCTGCCAAAATAAGCAATAATCAATCAAAATTATTATTTCTTTGAAACCGGAGTTTGGTCAAAACTAATCATATGAATGGTCAATATAGGTAAAATCTAAGACAATTTCATGTAACATTTATGCTGAATTACTGAAAATACTACCTTAATTGCATACTGGAAATATCCAATGTTTCCATTTTAAAACATAATGCACGCATGGGGAGTTTCCTGAACAGAATCTCTCACTATTGGACATGTGGACAAACTCCTGCTTCTACTGAAGGTCAGAAGCCTCCTAGATCTTATAGACAAGAGGGTGAGGACCATTTTTTTTCAATCAGTTTATCTTAGTATCAAAGGTTATAATCAGGGCTAGTCCAAGTTGTTCCCTTGCCTGAAGCAGAGCAACAAATGGATACTTTATCATGGCAGGGCAGTTCCTCTGACACATGAGGCAGCAAAATCACAGAAGTAGGTCTTTCCATCCTGGCAGTAAAAATACAGAACAAAAAAAACAAACAAAAAAAACAAACAAAAAAAAAATCAAAAGGAAAAAACCATAAGCAAAATAACTAACCATTTACTTCCTTTCATCCCACCCATCTTCTGTTTAAAGTAAATTCATTCTGACTCCTGATAGAGGTGGCTTTACTCTAGATTCACAGATAGATAGATATATATATTGTTTTTGTAGATTTTCATGGGTAGAGGTATGCAAGTTTTGGTCTATTCAGGTCTTTTCCCGAATATATATATGCAAGAAATAAAGTAATATGTAAATAGAATGAATAAACACAATATAGAAGATGGTTTGCAGACTACACCTATTTAAGCCATTTTTGACTTAAATGTTTTGATACATTTGATTGCTTTAAATGGGAAGCATCCCTAGGGCACAGATAACCATCTCCTTAGTTTAGTGATTTAAATTGAACTCAAACTACACCATAATACTGCCAAAATATTTCTCTAAAAATGAATCTGCTGCCTGGCAAACTCAGCATGAAGTTACATGCTTTATAATTTCATCATATCATCATCATCTTCTTCTTCATCACCATTTAGTCATTGTCCACAGCAGGATGAAGGCCTCTTCTGCCTCTTTCCAACCAATATGGTCCTGAGCTTTGTTTTGCCAATTGAGTCTGCAATACTTGCTGATGTTGTCAATCCATTTTCTTTTAGGTCTCTTTCGTGGATGCTTTATCATTTAAACTAAGTTATCTATTAAATATATAAAAATAATGGCTATATACTTGTTCCTTTGCAAAATCTAACAGAAATAAATTGAGAAGGCCATTTTCCCACTCAGTTTTAAAAATTAAATTAAATTAAATTAAATCCATAGATAATTGGACTACAAGTAATCCATTAACTACAACCACAACTGGAAACAGAATTTCTATTGTTTTAGCAAGGTGGCTCTTAAATGAGCTGTGTCCAATTTTCTGATCTTTTTGCCCATGGTTGTTAACAGTTAAAAGTTGTTAAATTGAGTCATGTGACCATTAAGCAAATTGACTTGCCTCATTGATTTGCTTGTCAGCTGGAGAGGCCGCAAATGTCAATCACATGATCCCAGGATGCTGCAACTGTCATAAATACATGCCAGTGGTCAAGCTAGCAAGGTGAATTTTGATCACATGACCGCAGGGATGCTGCAATAGTCCCAAGTGTGAGGACCATTTGTAAGTCATTTTTTCAGTGCTGTAATTTTGAACAATTGCTCAACAAATGATGGTAATTCAAAAACTACCTGTAACTTTCATGTACAACCAGTACAAGCCAAAATGGATTACAGCTCTTTTCCTCTACTTAGGCAGTAAATCCCATTGAATAAGATTTACCTCCAAACAAACATATTTGACATTTTCCAAGGTGACCTTTAAGCATGCACTGCTTTCCCCTTCAATTAGAGATATAATTGGGTTTAATTTGTATAGATGCCGGCACCTGTTCTACTAAACACCTCTCATATCTATTAAATATTTTTTAACTCCTAAATCACAATAAGAAACCACAAGAAAAACAAGGTTGCAGACAGAATAATGGCATTCTTGAAAACTAAAACAATTCAGCAATGAATCGCCAGGTTATCCCGGCAGATATATGTTGTTTGGTTCATTTAAATCTTGTACAGTTTTTAATTAAAAATGACTCCCAAATTAAATTCAGCTGTGTGTTTTTAAAGGGGACTGCAAGAATTATATTAGTGTCTTTAGAATGGCTATCATTTTTATTTGTAAATGTAGAAAATGCAAAACCTAAATGACTATCTAAAAATGATTTTGAAGAAGTTCAGTCTCAAATATTTTGCAAGATCTAAGACTATTTGACAAGGGCCCCTGGGTTTCTATTTTTTTTTTCTATTCAGGATTCTAACAATGATGTGATAAACAAAAAATTAGTGGGTACAACTTAGAGATGCACTGCTAAGAAAAACTCTTGTCATCCCAAAGATGCTTTTTCAAGGGGCTCAGAGCTAAAGCTTCTTGGATGAGAAGCAAAAGGTCAGTTGCTCCTTCAAAAACAACTTTGGGATAACCATGACCTGGATGAATGAGAATCTCCATAGACAAAAGCTCCTGTCAATTTTCTTTGGTGCTAGCACTATTGAAACTGCAAGTATCACAAAAATTTAATCCTTCTCTCTTGCTCATCCTTTATTCCTCCGAACTCTTCCTTTCTTTTCCCACAACTGCGCCATTTTCTTCTAGATAACAGCTGGCTTTCTAAGCCATGTATGGCTGATCTAGAGTAGCCATGAGTGGGTTGTTGAACTACACTCTTCATCTTGGATCATGGATTATCTGCTTCACCATTCTGTTGCATTCTTCCTCCTTTGCTTGCGCTCCCTGAATGACCAATGCATGTTTGTAAAGATGGTGCTAGTAAGGTAAAATTTACTCCATGCCCGTCTTTTCAAAGCATACACCTATTAGTCAAATGTGCCCTAGAATCACATAGCTATTCTTACATTATGCAAAGACGCTTGTTACCATGATAGCTTCATAAGACTCATTCTTAACATTGTCTGAATAACTTAAAACTAATATGTTTACAAAAAGATACAGACCCTACAGAGGCGAGTTATAATACAGAACAAAGAATGAGGTCCAGATTGAGTAGTAACAAGATTGGGCCAAGCTGTGTGCAGATGCAGAGCTTCTGACAGAAAGGTCTTAATGAAGGCCTTGGTAGGAATAAGAAATGGGTTGTCTTGTTCCAGGCCTGACAGTAAATGTATTTAGAGTTCCATATTGTGGACTAACGTGGAAAGGCCTAAACAGAAGAAATATAAAAATTATCATTAGTTCAATAGAAATTCTTAGCAATAAATAAGATTCAATTAAGAGGTATAAAACTGTTAAAGACAGAAACTTTTCAAATCAAAGTAGATTTTGTTAGTGAGATAGACTTTGATTACCAGAAACACGAATACCAAATATGAAATACTTAATACAGATTTTTTTTTTTGGCATAATGGCTTTCTCAGTTAAATTCTAATAAGCTAAATTCTAATTATTTTACCAATATAAATAATAATCTGGATGGTTTGAATATTTTTGCTTCTGTTTCAAAAATACCGTAACTAAAGTGCCAGTCTACCTGGAAACAATAATTCTGTTGAATTATATAAGTTTCTTGGTACCCATGTCTTCTCTCTAAATATAATTTGAAATGAACAGTTGCACAGATCAAACAGTTACCCACTAGCAATACAGTATATTCCTCTCAGCTGAGCTCTTGGTGATTTTGATAGTGATCTTAGCTGTAGGAATAAGTATGGAAGTATGGAAGAAGCAGGCATTTGGCTGAAGGGATAGTCATCTGGTCACCTGACTGAATAATAACTTGATTTTAAATGGAAAATGAGCTTGTAACTCTAAAAAGGAGGGATTGCTTACATTATACTGGACAAAAGAAACTGCAGAATGTCAGCCTGCATACTGACTTCTGGCCAAAATATTTCCATGCAGCCCCTACTCACATTACAACTCCTATATTTATGACAAATGAAACATACCTGCCAGAGGCATTGGTGGAATAGTCTCCATTTTGGCTTTTATACTGGACATCATTGACAGAAGTATTGTAAGTTACAATTTTTCCAGGTAATTCCAAGGATACCCTTCGACCCTGTGTACCATTGGGAACATTTCTGTGAGAATAATTTGCTCGATGAATCCCTTCCACAGCTGAAGAGTTGTAGCCATAGGAGCTAGGTGTGCTCATACTGCGAGCAGACATAGCTGTCCTACTATATAAGTCATCAGTCTCTGATAGATAAAGGCGTTTTTTAATTAGAGGGCGGCTATTGGAACAGCTACTAAGGTAATTGGGGGTATAGCTGCCACCTGGATAATGGTGACTATAGTCACTTGGCCTTTGGACTGCTGATGTCAGAGAGTAACTGTTACCATAGTTATAGCTTGAGTTGTTGAAGTTAAGTTGCATATCTGAGATCTGAGTATCTGAAGGAAGCTTTCGGATTTCAGAGGTATCATTGCTGAACTCTGGTGGTGGAGGAATTATTTCATAATTGAATCCTTCTTCCACCTGATCCTTCTTAACTGTATGGTTTTGGGGTGGAGGGAAAAAATGAAAAGGACTTTCGGATGTGCTCAGTGGATCTTGCTGCTTCAAGTGACTGGAGTTTGAGTTTTGAAGCAAAATAGAAGAACCACACTTATTTGATGGAAAACTCTGAGATTCATTTATCTCCCTGAATTTCACTGTATTCCTGCATTGTTCAGTAGCATTGGAGAATATTTGTGGCATATTTTCACTTTGTCCTGACAAACTCCTGATATTGTTGTTGGGTGCACTTGATCCATTACACTGCTTACTTTCGGAGACTGCCAATAAATCCTTGTGTGGGTGTGGGGACTTTGGGACAACCTTGATAGAGTTGGGTTTTGAATTGCTGTAATAAATGGTAGATAACCCATTCTCTGATTGGCTGCTATTATTCAACTTGAGCTGAGATTTCTCCAATAAAGCACTATTACTTTGAGAGGCAGAAGTGGAACACTTAACTCTATTGGCCCGCAGTTGTGCAGCCAGAAGAAGAGCCATTGGAGAGCCTTTCTCTACTTTTTCTCCTGTAACAGGATGGAACAGAATATCACTGCTCAATTGCTCTGGATTCCTAGATAATTTGGATGTTGTTGAGGGCATGTTTCCAATAGAATCTCTTTGATTTTCATTATTACTTGGGCTGCTGGGTCCATCATGTGTAGCTTGGGAAGACATTGCAGAGACAAGGCTGTCAACAGGGACCAATCTCGACCTATGAGTCTTATATTGCACAGAGGGATCCTTGATGGGAGGAGCAGTTTGTGTGACTAAGGTAGCTTCAGAATTAGAAGAGGAAGATGTAGCTGGAGCCAAATATTCACTTTTGGGTTTTAAAGATGAAACTGGTGACTTGTGTGTGTGGACAGAAGAACTAGGCATTGTTGGTTCTTTCTCTGTACCTTCCAATTTTGCTGTTGAAAATTTTAACTCACCATTATTGACCTTATTGCTGGAAAAATGAAGAGTAACTTGTTTTCTTGTTTCTGGATTATGTTTCAGGTTTGCAAGTGCCAAAGGTGGGCCTCCTTCCTTGACTGGAATCAATAAAGCTTCCAACTCCTCTTTCAGTTTCATAGCACAATTTGCTTGAGTGGTGGGAAATTTGTCTGTAGTTGAGAAAGCATCTTTGGTGAAAGATTTGGCTGGAGAATTATTGGCACATTTCTTTTCTTTCTTCTCATTCTCGGCTCCTTGTGATATGTGTGTTTTTTTCACATCATGCTTAACTAGTTTTAATTCATCTGTAGTAACATTGTTGCTATCAATATCTGTGCCTTTAGCTTTAGAAACTGTAATTCTTTCAGTTGGTCGGTCTTCCTTTCTGCAAGTTGAGGACAGTAGGGTTGACAGTTCATTCTTCAACTTATCTAAATTGCAACGTTCTTTCCAGATATCATCATCAGACGATGCATGATCTGGAGATGAAAATTCTGTTCTTTCTTCGGTGGACCAAGATAAACTCTGTTTTTTCTTCCGTGGGTGTCTTTTGGAATCTGATGTTTCAGATTCTGTGACTAAAGCAGAATGCTTTTCCGTAGTAGTTTTGGCTCTAGCTTCTGCCTCCGAGTAAACTATGGTAGCAGATGATACAGTAGGTAACAGAGGAGTGTGATTGTCAGGTACCATTCTAGGAAAATATTCTTTGGGACTGGAGTCTTTTTCTCCTGAGGAAATAGATGATGTTCTCATGGGAGTTGGAGGGGGTACTTTTAATGATTTGGGGAAAGTGAGATGAGGCTCTGGGCTGGACTGCGGTAACTGTGTCTCCTTGTGAATAGGTATTGCTGGAGAATTGAGAGAAGTCTCTGATTTCCATTTGGACACACCATTTGAGAAGAGTTGTGTATGAACTGGTAATGAAACTGGAGGAATAGAAGATACCGCAGAATCCATAAACTCTGGAGGAGGAGGGGGAGGAGGAGGGGGAGGAGGAATGAAGTCTGGTGGAGTTGGAGTACTGGGAGAAGGCACATCAGAATATGGGAATGAAGGTGGAGCCATAGTTGAAAGACATGGAGCTGGCAATGCTGGTGGAGGTGGAGGTGGAGGAGTCATTGGTGGTGGAGGTGGAGGAGTCATTGGTGGTGGAGGTGGAGCTACCATGGAAGGTGGAGGTGGAACTACCACAGAAGGTGAAACTGGTGGTAAATCAACTGAAAATGGTGGTGGTGAAGGAGGAGGAATTGAAGGTGGTGGTGGAATGTAGTCATCATCCAAATAATCCTCCCCAAATGGCTTTGTCCTCAGATCAATGACTGAATTGTACTTTCTATAACTGCCATTGATTTGTGAACCTAGGAAGAAAATAATACATACATATATAAATATATTGCATTGCTCTCATTTTACACCAGAAAGAGTAAATTTATCTAAGTGAATATTTTCTGTTGGACCATATTGAGAAATACATTGAAAAGGTTTTGAAGGGAATAAGAGAAAATAGCTCCTCCCCCCCCAGCACCCCGGTCATGAAAACTCAGAAAAACAAGTACAAATCCATTTATAATGCCTTCAATTTTTGGTTTTCAATTGATTTTCTTTAAGATGCTGCAGTAAGTTAACTGATGTTTTTATAATGGAAATGGAAGTTTCAGTCACCGATGCTTTTTCTAATTTAACAAGTAGGAAGTTCTTTAGGGGAAGCTCATTTGGGCCCTAAGAGGCAAATTATGAAAGGACATAATCACTACTGCAGCAACCACATCAATTTTTTCTATCATACTTAAGAGAGCAGTGTGTGCTCACATGATGACTGGTATCTCTATTGAACAATAAAAAGGTCTATTCCTGTAATAGACATATCTATAATTTGCAATTGAATCTGTTCCTTTTGATGCAGGAGAGTAGATTTCTGTAACCTGCCTTCCCCCAAATGAACCAGGATTGCAAAATGTAGAAGGCAAAATCCCAACATGACCAGAGGACGTTCTGGAGGTGAACTTTGAGCTGCATCCCTAAATATCTGTAGAACTTTATGTTGGGGAAGCTGCCATTGCGTAAGAGTCAAGCTAAAAGCAAAGAGCTTCTGCTCCCATGGGAAGCAATAATTTGTGATTACAGATAAGAAGCCCAACAGATGACACAATTTATTCTGAATAGCAGCAGGAAGGAAAGTTTAAGTTTCTCCCCTGCTTCCGATGGATTAATAACCATGTTTTTTCCTACCATATTATTTTTATTAAGTACCCCAAAATGTCTATACATTATTTATATACTGTACATGTACATGACATTTAACATCATGATCAACTTTGCTTTAAAGGATACACCACAGACATTAATGCAACTCAATATAGAAATATAAAGCAGAGAGATGAAATATAAATGCATCTTCCCCTCTCAAAAAGACTTCTTCCCAGCTACAGTATTTTTCTATGGGAGAAGAGGATAATTTCATTGGTAGGATTTCATAATGACAGGGATAATAGTAGGGAGACAGGGAGAAATGTTCAATTCTCCCATCTGCCTAAACTGTGTTTTAATAGCCTATAATGGTTAAGTATTAAAACAATCACTCAAAGCGTGGTAATAGAAGACATCTACCCGGTTTATATTCTATTTAGAACCATGGTGGCGAACCTATGGCACGTATGCCAGAGGTGGCACACAGAGCCCTCTCTGTGAGCATGCACGCTGTCGCCAGTCCAGCTCCGTCGCATTTCTCCATCACGTTTCTCTCCATCGTTTGCAGGGAAACAAAAGTTTGAGGGACTAAAAAAAATGTGTGAAACAGCATCCTGCCTTCGTTGCTGTTGCTGCCCCGGCCTGCTACCTACTCTCACAGCGTCTTGTGCAGCAAAGTGAAATTTAGTGTGGAGCCACAATGCAACCCTGCATCTTCTCGGTTTGGCAGAAGAAAAAAAAAAGCAACTGACATCTGGTCAGTTGCTTTTCCTGCAGAGCTGCCTGTGTTGAGACACCCCGCCTCCCCGCCAGCCAGCTGGTCTTCAGCATGTAGCTTTGGGCTTGTCAGCCTCCAGACATCAGATTCCCACCACCCAGCACCAGTTCAGGGGTTCCTTTCCCCCCACACCAGGGAGGAGGGAAAAAGAGGGAGAGGGGGGTGGGAGGGAAAGAGAGGGAGGGAGGGAAAGAGAGAGAGAAACACAGAGAGAGAGACAGGGAAAGAGAGAGAGAGGCAAAGAGAAAAAGAGAGAGGGAGGGAAAGAGAGAGAGGCAGAGAGAGAGAGAGAGAAAGAAAGAGAGAGGGAGGGAAAGAGAGAGAGAGGGAGGGAAAGAGGAAGGGAGGGAAAGAGGGAGGGAAAGAGAGAGAAGGAGGGAAAGAGCAAGGGGAGGGAAAGAGTGAGGGGGAGGGAAAGAGAGAGAGGCAGAGAGAGAGAGAAAGAAAGAGAGAGGGAGGGAAAGAGAGAGAGGGAAAGAGAGAGAGAGGCAGAGAGAAAAAGAGAGAGGGAGGGAAAGGAAAGAGAAAGAGAGAGATATATAGAAGGAAGGAAAGCGAGAGAGGCAGAGAGAGAGGGAAAGAAAGCGAAAGAGAGAGAGAGGGAGGGAAAGAGCAAGGGGAGGGAAAGAGTGAGGGGGAGGGAAAGAGAGAGAGGCAGAGAGAGAGAGAAAGAAAGAAAGAGAGAGGGAGGGAAAGAGAGAGAGAGGGAAAGAGAGAGAGAGGCAGAGAGAAAAAGAGAGAGGGAGGGAAAGGAAAGAGAAAGAGAGAGATATATAGAAGGAAGGAAAGCGAGAGAGGCAGAGAGAGAGGGAAAGAAAGCGAAAGAGAGAGAGAGGGAGGGAAAGAGAGAGAGAGGGAGGGAAAGAGGAAGGGAGGGAAAGAGAGGGAAAGAGAGAGAGGGAGGGAAAGAGCAAAGGGAGGGAAAGAGTGAGGGGGAGGGAAAGAGAGAGAGGGAGGGAAAGAGAGAGAGGGAAGGAAAGAGAGAGAGGCAGAGAGAGAGAGAGAAAGAAAGAGAGAGGGAGGGAAAGAGAGAGAGGGAGAAAGAGAGAAATGATATTGCAAAAAATTTCTTTTTTATTGCTGCTGAATATAATATTTCAAAAGCAGGGAAAAAATGAAGGGGCATAAAAGTCCATTTATCATGTTTTTCTTAGAACAATTAGCTGAACTCTGCCTTGTTTATCATTATTTTAGGTAGTAAAACCTCATTATTCAGATTAAATTGCCGTGTTGGCACTTTGTGATAAATAAGTGGGTTTTGGGTTGCAGTTTGAGAACTCTGTCTCTAAAAGGTTCACCATCACTGTACTGGAAGGACAGTACTAAAAGAGGGGACATTGAGATCTGGAGTTAGAAGGATGGGTCTGAGGAGAGCCTGGAGTCTCCATATCCAGATTATTGCAATGTGTTCTACATGGAGCTGACCTTGGAAACCATCTGGAAGCTATTAGTACAAACTGCAGCAGTGCAAGCAATAATATCAGCCTTTCAGCATGCTGATGTGTCATCACTGTTAAACATGTTGCATTTGTTGCCAGTTGGCTTCTGGGTGCAATTCAAAGTATTGGTTATTATTTATAAATTAATTTATGGCATAGGATCTGGATAACAGAAGAACCATCTATCTCCAACTGTTTCATTAAGTGACTATCATTAAGTATTGTACCTTATGATTCTTGATGAACATATCTTTTCTTTTATGTACACTGAGAGCATATGCACCAAGACAAATTCCTTGTGTGTCTAATCACGCTTGGCCAATAAAAAATTCTATTCTATTCTATTCTATTCTATTCTATTCTATTCTATTCTATTCTATTCTATTCTATTCTATTCTATTCTATCCTATCCTATTCTACACACAGCACCCCACTTATTTGGTATCCAGGAAATGTTCCTTCCAGAGATGGCATAGATAATAGAGCTTTAGAAGCTGGAAAGCCTATAAAGAGTTGCTATAAAGAAGAACAAACAAAATACATTTTTTTCTGATTCTCAGCAAACAGGAACTGTGGCAAAGTAGATCTGCTCATTAACAAGGAAGTAACTGTATATGTTTTTAAAAGTTTGCTAATTGTCATGGCTACCTGACTACAGAAACTAGCTGAACTTGCTTTTAAGAGGCTGATTTAAGTTAATGATAGCTCCCCTCAACTCTGTGCCAAGCCTTCCTGCTAGCAATGCTAAATATTTTCCATTTGTAGTAAATGTTTTGAAAGGTCTCAGAATAGGAAGGCGAGAAAACTAAATCTGAGTTCATAATCTTAAAGATAAAGTGTTTATTTAAAAATAAAGTATGAACAGAACAAAATATGGGGGTATTGAAAAGTTATCAGATAGCACATTAAAAAGCTTGGTTGTCATTAAAGTGACCTTCCTTATGTCCTACAGATTTGTTGAGCAAAACTCATGGCCCAAATGCATGGATAATGCACTAAAGACCCCAGTTAAAGAAAATGTGATGAAGGAACTTTATGGTAATTAAGAGTTGACACTGACTTGATGGCATGTAATCAATCAGATAAACAAAAATTACATATGGCAGGGAAGCAGTTTTATAAGCTTCATGCAACTGAAAAGTTCTGACTAGAGGAAAATTGTACTTACCGTAGCTATAAAGGGGATGGTGATGGTTAAAGACATTTCTTTACTGGCATCCTGTGCAATAGGTATGCCAAGCTTAACTGAGCGTTGTTGTGCTTTATATTTGTCACTAAATTTAAATTCAGAATTAAAAAAAAAAATCTAGTAGGTTGTTAGCTATTATCAGTTATGGAATATAAGTAGTAGGATTCTTCTTGATTGATTAAAACTGCCAAAGGCTAGGATATCAATTGAGACACTGATAGTCAGATCCTTCTTGGCTCAAACCCAGTAAGTTCTTTTTTTAAGGAAATAATGTCATGTAATTAAACATATAGATTATTTATTTACGTAGGGGAATTGCTCTGCCACAGGATGCTGTTACAGTAACAACAATCCCAATGATCCCACAAGCGTATCTTCAAAAAAAAACATAAGGGTCTAATATCTGGCAACTTGGGGCAGCAGCACCTCCAAACGCCAACAGAAATTCCCAAATGACAACTACTTTCCCCCTTACCCTGCCTGGTGCCATACCCTGAACCCAGCTGGACACATTTCAGAAAGGGGAACTCCCCCCTTAAGGCCTCAGCCAGGTTTCGGTAACACCTGCCAGGTTGTCCTACTCCTCCCTGATAAGATCACAACTAAGAAAGCTTTATTATTACTCAATCTGGTATTAAGCAGTAACAGTCAAAAATCCAGGCTTCTGTAAGTCTGCTGACCAGGCATGGGCTGGAACTCGGATGGCTACAACCTATCATCAGTATTAAACACGAGGAAGGCCTTCCCCACAAATGGACCTCCCTCTGTCTCCCATCAAAACATTCCATGCTGTCACCACCACCATCAATAAACCAATGTATTGACCTTCTCTACGCTTCCCTTTCAGCTCCAGACTCCCAGCTCTCCTAGCTGAATATCCTTCCATTTGCTCCTGCACACCAGACATCCCACCCCAGCTCAGGTCCCATCTCAGAGGCAGCAATGGAGCCATCTTCAACATTTGCCAGCATACTACTATATAGACTATAAAAGAACAATTTGAAATATCCATGTAAGATCTAGTGGAAACCTTCTGCAAAGCTTCAGGTCTCGTTCAAGGGTGAGTTCTAAATTTTTTTACTACCGGTCCTGTGGGCGTGGCTTATTTTGTGGGTGTGGCTTGGAGGTCATATGACTAGGTGGGCATGGCTAGCTGGTCAGAGTCATTTCTGGAAGGTCCTCGCACTTACGACCAGTCCTCGCACTTACGACCTGACTCATTTGTTTGTTTTTAACACTGTTCAGCTGTAGGACGGCCCTTTGAAGCCCCGCAGCAAGAATTTAAACAGTTTTTTTCCCTCTAGTCATTAGCTCGGACTCAGGAGGCAGCAATAGATTGGGGGTGGGACCAAATAAAAGGTAAGAATAACGTGGGTGGGTGGGGGGGATGGGAGGATTGGGGGGAGAACCGGTTCGGTGATGTCATATCATCACCGCTACCGGCTCGGCCGAACCGGACCGAACCGGGAGGAACCCACCACTGGTCTCATTTTCACTTTTGGTGGCTTGCAGATTCAGTAGTGTGCTGAAGCGAGCTCTCAAAAACTTATATTTTCAGGAATTTTACAAGCTGGGTGAGAGCACAGATGAGCCAAATGCCTAGCACACTGTTCTGTGGCTACCTGGACAGAGGTGGCAATGGAGCCAGGACTTCAATTTTCTCCAGCATGCCACCGTATAAACTATAAAAGAACTACCGTATTTTTTGGCGTATAAGATGCACTGGAGTATAAGACGCACCTTAGTTTTTGGGGAGGAAAATAAGAAAAAAGCTGATTGGCAGGTGAATTGGCCTCCCGGAATACCCCCAATCAGCTATTCTCAGAGGTGAATTTTAGCAACAGGTTCCTTGGTTGTGAGCTCTGGGCCTTGCTTTTTTTTGCTTTTTTTTTTCTGCCTCTGAAAGCCTCTCAGAAAAAAAGCCTCTGAAGCTCTGTTTGAGGGTTTCTTTTCTGAAGCTCTGTTTGGGGGCTTTTTTCCCCTGAAGCTTCGTTTCTGATGCTTTTTTCAGCCTCTGAAACCTCCGTTTGAGAAGCTGGGCGGGGCTACATTCGGAGTATAAGACGCACCCAGATTTTCACCCTCTTTTTTGGGGGAAAAAGGTGCGTCTTACACTCTGAAAAATACGGTATTTAAAACATCCATGCTATCATCTAAAACTACAAGACAGCATAAATAACAGCAATAAAAGCAGTACCAAATCAAAAACAACAGTAAGCTGAAAACAATTCCTTTTTTAAAAAATGCTTTTTCGTGGTCACTACTTAAAAGTAATCATAGTTGTCATAATGTCTATAGCCTCTACATGGCTAACTTACCTTAAGAGGAATAATAAAATCAGAAATGCTCTTTCTATCCTCCTGGTAGATGGTTTCCCTACTTATGCCACTGAAAGACCCTTTCCATAAAATGTGGTCAACATCTAAATATGTTGCCTTTTGTTTCAGTCCTAAGTTTCTAAATGTGAATGATAGATTGTACAGTTTCACAAAAGTTCAGGAACACCACAAAAAACAACATTGTGTTAACACTGCAAGATGATATACTGATGCCAAAGCAAAATTTATGATTTCACTGTCAAATAAGATAGTGAACAATAGCTAATGATATGCAGATAATAGATATGGTGAGCGTCCATCTCAATTATCATTTTACCTGCGGGTAGCTTGTCCTCAAAGCTGTCTGGAACAGATGGTGTTGGTACAGCTACCCCATGTGCTTCTTGAGCATCCTGAAAAGGTTGAGAGATGGACTTTAACATTACATAAAAAGTGGTAAACACAAATGCCTTATTAGACAAAACTAATAAATACACACATGCACAGATGCACAGATGCGCACATGCACATACATCCCACAGATAATTTTCATAAACACACACACAGAGACACACTTTACTATTATTTATTCCATTAAAAAATATTTTTCTAAATATTCCAAAATATTTTTTCCTGAGATATTTACAAATTGCTTATTGTTTATATCATTGTTCAAGAAAAAGATAAATATTATTTAAACTGTAGTGAAAATGCAAATTTAGTTCATAAATCCACTCTATTACATTGCTAACTCACATTAGTGGAATCCACAAAGTGCAATCTTTTAAACTCTCCCCAACGTTTGTAACTAGGGAGACTTCAGGAAGCATCCACAAACATAATTATTGAATCAATCTAGAAAATGCAAAAATAATATGTTTGCATTTCATCTTGACTTGGAATCCTTGAGTACAAAGTCTGCCTGATAATGCTGTCTCTATAGCCCTTCAAATAAGAAGGTTAAGGATATTTATTCATCCATTCATTAATCAAATTATCACCCATCTCATAGAAAATGACATTGGATGGAGTACAACAATATTTTGGACAGAATCCAAGAAATTCTGCCATTATTTCTATGGGTTCAAGAAACTCTAGACTAGCATTTCTTGAATTACTATTCCCTAGTGTCACATATTAAACAGTTTTTGAAATCTGAGCATTTAAAAAATGTATGTCATGGTTTGGATATACTAATCAAGGCAAAGAGATCATTCAGTTTAGGGATATCCAAGTCCTTCAATCCATTTGAAGTATGCACTTCTTTTGTTTTGACCCATGGTATATTTAAATAAATGGTATTTAAATAAATGGTATATTTAAATAAATAAGCAAATGGTATTCACAGGAACAATGGTGTGGACTTGTCATTGACAGCCCTGGCTTTTAATACAGTTATATAACATTTTGCATAATAAGGCAAGCACCACTGGCAACATTTTTGTTTAAACTATTGCAAAACTCAAAGCCCACATTGCAGTTAGTTGGGATTTAAACTTCCTCATCTTTTAAATCCAGCAAACTAAGTTTATAATTTTTATTTATTAATATCACAGCAACAATAATAAGCATCTGGCACAACACTCCAGACTTAACAAGTGTTGATAAGAAAGACAAAGTCTGGATAAAGAATGCTGTAGTACCTGAAGAGAGCAGAATCAAAAGCCTGGAGACAGAAGTAGAACGACTGTGGCAAAAGAAAGCAAAGATAGTACTACTATGAATAGGTGCTTTGCATGCAATCCCATAATATCTAGAATACCATTTAAATGCTATCTACGTTGACAAAAATTACCATCAGTCAATTGTAAAAGGCAGCTTTATTTGGAACAATTTACATCCTGTGATGATACTTTTAACACCATTAAATCTCAATCTGCCTATCCTAGGTCCTTGAAGACTCCTAGGTGGATAAAAGTGCCAAATCCAGTCTAAACATTTGGCTGATTGTGTAGCCAACTATAATAATAATATATACTGTTAAAACAAGTGGATTAATAATAGTACGAAGGAAGGTTGAAATGAGTTGAGGATGTTTTGTCAGGATAAGAAACAACAAAGAGGAAATAGGTGAGGCAGACAGATTACAGTGATGATGGGCAAATTGGCTCGGGGATGAATTACTGGTATCATTTTTAAGGTTACTTCTAGTTTATAGTCAACATTAGTAGTAAGTTTATAGTTCATCCTGTGACTCTCAACCTGTGGATATAGATTCAATGGTTATGAAAAGGCAATGTGGGACCATTTTAGATGCCCACCTTCCCTGCTACATGTTTTAAACTTCAGCTAATATTACTGATAGTTGAAATGTCTCTTAATAATTTAGAATGGTGAAACAGGCTTCTGCCATAATCTAGCCTCAGAGCAAAAGTCTATTTGTACCTCCCCAACTTGAAACTTACTCTTGAAATTATCCCACAAAATAGCAGTTGATGCTTCTGCTGTCCTTTCAACATACGTTAATACATCTAAATTAGAGATGAGTCAACCTTGCATTTCTTAAGTAAACTCAGAGTTACTTAGTAGCAGTACATTTCAGCTTCACCCAAATCCAACTGACCCACATCAGGGACCAACCCTCTGAGACTCTTATTGCATATATTATGCCTCAGCCCCCTCCTAACCATGAAACAAAATGGCCTATACGTTTTGGTAAATCCAAATGATCAGCATGAGTATTCCCCTAGCTATTTAGCAAAATTATACCAAATGGCAGCATCAATTCAACTTTGGTTGATTCCCAAAAGTTATGTTTGGTTGGGCATGATTAATACTAAAATAAGAGTCCATAAGAACATCCCAGAACTATAGTGTTTGTTCCAAAGTTTTTATTTTTTTTAAAGGAAGGTGAGGAGGCAGTGAAACTCACTTGCATGTATTCATCAGGAGTCAAAACTGACTCAAAAGAGTCTTCACTTTTTCCTATTTCTTTTGAAAGTTAACTAGAAAAATAAAGAATATGATCCTCCACCATACAGGAACAGAAGTCTAGAAATAGAGCACTCACACTCCTTTTTAATTAGTTTTACTCTCTCTCATTAAACTGCAATCTATTAACTATTGTGGCTAGATGTTGTCTATTGTTATTCTCTGCTAGAAGTGAAAATGTCTTCTCATAACTGTATTTAAGGTCTTATTGAGTTATAACAAAAGATTTCATTCTGTTTTTTTATAATAGTTGTATTAAACCTTAGAGTTAACAGATTAAAAACTAATGAAAATTATAAAAAAGAAAAAGAAAAAAGAAAAAAAGGAGGGAAAGAGGGAAAAACAGTAATATAGAAAGAAAAATAGAAAATAAAATAAAACTATAGCAAAGAAAAAGAAAAGAAATATAAAGAAGTAATACACCGTCCCCCCTGTAGGCATAAGTATGGAAAGGCCTGTAATATGACAGACACAAAGTTATAAAATAAGAAGACTCACATTCGCTATTATGATAATAATGATGATGATGTTTAGAGTTTTATCCCATCTTTTTAATGTATATAACTCAAGGCAGCAAACCTACTGAATATTCCTGCCTCCTATTTTCCTTACAATAACAACCTCCTGAGGCTGGGAGTGAGAGAGGCCCAAAGTCCCCCAGCCGTCTTTCATGTCCAAGGAAGGCCTAGAATTCACAGTTTCCTGCTTTCTAGGCCAGCAGTCTAACTATTATTATACATACTACTACTGTACTACTACACCAAATGGAATCTCTGCTAAATTGGTATCCTTATCCTAGTGTTATTCTAGTACTAGATTCCTTAGAACTCTAGATTCCTGTTTCAGAGTGAAACAATGTAATTTGCTAGGAAGCTTCAACTTTAACCACAGTTCCTAAGAAAGGATTACAGGGATGTGATCTACTGCTTTGTTCATTTATTGGCTTACGTTCATCTGAAGTGATTCAGAAAATCAGTGAAGTGCATTGTACATTCTACTGTTAGCTACAGAAAGGGACCAATAAGCCACAGGTGTGCTGAGACTAAAAGGGTTAACAAGGAGTAACTAGGGTTTAAGGAGTAACTAGGAAATGAAACATCTTACTGGAATTTTGTGTTTTTTCTGTTTGAATATTTACTGCACTGTTCTGAATTCAAGGTTGGATAATGATTAAACAAAGCCTGGGCTTTCTAATGAGTATTTGCTATCTGAAACAAAAGGCCAAAGTCTTCTGAACTTAACAGAACATAAAAACACTCAACTCAAAATGATGAAGGGCAAAGAAAGAGTTAAAAAACTGGGGGGTGGGGGTGGAGGAACCAATAAACTAATCACAATAAACCAATAAACATTCAGGTGAAGTGTGAAGAACCTTTTGCAGTAGTTATATTGTTACAAAAAAATCCACTTTTCCCAAAGTTCCACTATATTGTTTTCATTGTTGATTTATATTCATTTTGTTGTTTGGATTTTTTAGGGAAGGGAAGGTATGTACATTAAGATTACACTAAAAGGAGGAATAAAAGAAGGGAAGGTATGTACATTAAGATTACACTAAAAGGAGGAGTAAAAGAAGGAAAAGTATGTACATTAAGATTACACTAAAAGGAGGAGTAATAGCAAAAGTTTTAGGCCTCAATTCAACAGAATTCAAGAGATCAAATTGCCAATATACGCAGGATCATGGAGAAAACTAGGGAGGTCCAAAAAAACATCTACTTCTGCTTCATTGAGTATGCTAAAGCCTTTGATTGTGTGGATCACAACCAATTGTGGCAACTTCTTAAAGAGATGGAAGTTCCAGACCATCTTATTTGTCTCTTGAAAAACCTATATGTGGATCAAGAAGCAACAGTGAGAACTGGACACGGAATCACTGATTAGTCCAAAACTGGGAAAGGAGTCCGGCAAGGCTGTATACTGTTGCCCTGCCTATTTAACTTATATGCAGAGCACATCATGAGAAAGACAGGCTAGATGAATCACAAATTGGAATTAAGATTGCTGGGAGAAATATCAACAACATCAGATATGCAGATGATACCACTCTAATGGCAGAAAGTGAAGAGGAACTAACTTCTTGATGCGGGTGAAAGAGAGTGCAAAAGTTGGCTTAAAACTCAACATTAAAAAAACTAAGATCATGGCATCTGGCCCTCTCAATTCCTGGCAAATAGATGGGGAAGAAATGGAGGTAGTGACAGATTTTATTTTCCTGGGCTCCAAGATCACCACAGATGGGGACTACAGCCTAGTAATTAAAAGACACTTGCTCCTGGGGAGGAAAGCTATGGCAAAGTTAGACAGCATACTAAAAAGCAGAAACATCACCCTGCCAACAAAAGTGTGTATAGTTAAGGCTATGGTTTTCCCAGTTGCAATATATGGCTGTGAAAGTTGGACCATAAGGAAGGCTGAGCGCCAAAGAATTGAGGCTTTGAACTATGGTGCTGGAGAAGACTCCTGCGAGTCCCTTGGACTTCAAGGCAATCAAACCAATCAGTTCTAGAGGAGAACAACTCTGACAAGCCAGATTCTGAAGATGAAACTCAAATACTTTGGCCACCTAATGAGAAGGAAGGACTCACTGGAGAAGAGCCTAATGCTGGGAACGATTGAGGGCAAAAGAAGAACGGGATGGCAGAGAATGAGGTGGCTGGATGGAGTCACTGAAGCAGTCAGCGTGAGCTTAAATGGACTCCGGGGGATGGTAGAGAACAGGAAGGCCTGGAGGAATGTTGTCCATGGGTTCACAATGGGTCAGACACGACTTCACGGCTAACAATAACATGTCAGAATTAAGTTTACCATTTTTCTGTACAAAAATATTAAGATCTAAGATGGACTCTACTTCATCAATACTTGAGCCATAGTACATACATTTGTTACATCTGCTTATCTCCAAAGAGCCTTTATTACAAATGAAGTCATTTTCTAAGTACAGTTAATTTCTGGGCTGAGAAGAAAATAAACAAAAACATCATGCTGGATTAAGGTGGGGATTTTCTTACATAATTATACATTTCCTAATACTCCAAACCATTAATTGTACACTGCCCAGAGTTGCTCAATGAGTGAAATGGGTGGTCTCTAAATTTGATAAATAAATATATAAAGTAATGGGAAAATAATGATATATCACAAGGGTGCTAAAAATAATGCTTTCAGATCTGTCCTGAATGCTCTGCAATGAAATTCTGCTATGAAATTCCAAATTTACACATTTTTAGATATTCCATTATCTGGGATATTTAAAATTCTCTAGTTAACTGGCTGAGGGTCAAAGCTGTATTTCAAGATTTAGAACAGTTTGCAGAATGGTATTTTATTAGACACTCAGAAATAGTTGTTTAGTTTGCCTTTCCACATGGTGGCATTCAAAACACCATATGCTGAGATGCCATCTGTTCCAGTGGTGGGTTAGCCCCGGTTCGGGTAGTAAAATCGGCGGGAGGCTCCACCCACCAACCCTGATGTCGTCAGGAAACTTCTGCGCATGCGCAGAAGGGCGCGCACGGCCCCGTTGCAAACCGGTAGTAAAGGTAAATAGAACCCGCCGCTGATCTGTTCGCTTCTTAGTATTGCAGCGAACAGGTATAACTTCAACAAAATCTGTGACTTCTTTTAAGCCTCAAAGTAGATTTGATCTGGACTGCAACATACCTCTGTCATGGTCCCATCACTAGATGCAATTTTTATATGACACCTGGGGAATTTCAGATCTCAGGTTTTTTTTTTTAAAAAAAAGGTAAAGCAGGGTAGGACAGGTAGGCAGATAATGGCTTCTGGAATTCTTTCAAACTAGCTGTAGCCTTGCAAGATTTCTTTGGGTTTTTTTGGGGGGGTGTTAATTCAGTAATATTGTATGCTTGGGGGGAAGTGTTTGTTCACTTGTTCCCCAAGGCTTAACCAGTTTGTGGATATATGTTATTTCTGTGAATAGCTCTATATGTCGTGTGTGTGTGAGTGTGTGTGTGTGTGTGTGTGTGTGTGTGTGTGAGAGAGAGAGAGAGAGATTTTGAATCTGTAAATATCCAAGAATAATATGCATTAAAATCTTAAAATGTGTATTAATTCAGTACAATGTAAATATTATATTAGCGTTTATTCATTTAGAGATTCATTGAAACATATACATTTACCAGAGGTGCTTAAATGTTTGCTTAACAACTTGATGTGTGTGTATGTGTGAGAGAGAGACAGAAAGAGAGAGAGAGAGACAGAGAGAGAGAGAGACAGAGACAGAGAGAGACAGAGAGAGACACAGAGAGAGAGAGACAGAGAGAGAGAGACACACACAGAGAGAGTGGGATGGCTATATCTGTTAATATTTTGAATATGTTTGGGTCTAATAAAGATGGTTTCATATGTGCTGTCTTTGTCTCTACATACTATTGTCCGTTTGCACAAAGTGGACTCCATATGGTCCTCTTTGGGTCATATGCCAAAGAGACAGACAGTTTCATTTTGAAAGTATTACAAGCTATTGCCCAATTGCCTTTCCCAGAGGATGATTTAGAGGGGTAAATTTTCTATCTTTCCTTCATTTGATCCAACCTAGTTTGGAACTCTTATCTTTCTTTCGCTTGCTTCTCCTGCTACATTAGATTTCATCCTTTTTTGTTCTATCATCCTACTGATGATAAAAGATGGGCAGGCCGACAGAGCATAATTTATTTCCAACACTCTGTCGGGTTGGAAAGAATAAAAAAGGTCAGCAAAACCAGTATTTCAGGTTTGTGGAATCTAAATCAGCCATTTGAATGTATCAATCATCTTTCCAGTCAGATTTTCATAATGCTAGCATTGAAGGCTGGATTTGTATCTCTGATAATATAAGACATTCATCATTGCATTTGATGAGGCTCTGAAAGGATATGAGGGAACGGGCCTTTTCTGCCAAGCTCCAAGATAATGATTTCATCCGGTTTATCCTAAAGGAGATCCCTCTGACTACATTGCTGTTCATGCAGTAGTGGGTTTCACTTACCTTCGCTACCAGTTCAGAACTGTGAGCATGTGTGTGTGCGCGCTTGCTTTGCTCATACATGGTGCTTCTGCACATGCGCAGAGTGTCCATGATGACGTCCGGGCAGGTGGGTGCAGCCTGCCGCCGCTGCTGCTACCGGTTTGCCTGAACTGGGGCGAACCGGTAGAAACCTATCACTGTGTTCATGTAATAATTGATAGTTATGAAATTTGATTTGTACTAATGGGTTTTGGAGCTGTTACTTTAGCTTCCAGATTGTTAACTGTTAAACCGCACAAGTTTGAAAAAGCTTATTGTATCAATAATACATTTTTTTCATAATTGCTTTGAACTTTTCTCTTTTTTAAAGAAAAAAAGAAAGAAGCCCACAGTTTTAAGTAAAAATACTTTTTTTTTTTTTTGGTATAACACAAAGCCATGCCTCTTAAACCAGGGTTTAATCAATTATAATGGTCTGATTCACACATAAAGCTAAACCATAACAAGTGCTTCCAAATTTAAAATAGGCTTCTTAGATTCTAAACTGTGAGCCAGTAAGGCAGATGCCAAGTTTGGCCCAGGGTAGGGCCAGAAAGCTTCATTCTTATTAGGTATTTTCAGAGTACTGTACAATAATACGAATGGGCTTCTGTCCAATGTTGGGTGTACACAATTCCTGTGCAATTTCAAATATTGACTCACTCCTACATTCAAGGTGGCTGGTCAAACCTTCATTCCTTTCTGGGGTAGAACTGTACAAGGGTTAAGGCCTGCATAAGGAGAAAATCTCAAGGTCAATCATTTCCAAGAATGCACAGCTAAAGCATGGGCTGAGACTCACGTACTTCATAGTTTAAATTCATTTATTAAATTTGCTCATCATATAAGAGCTTACCTGTGCATTGGGTAAGAATACATGACCTGAAGCCATACTTGGATTTTGGGAGGGAGGGTAGGTGGCAGGGACCAGGTTCTGATGAATTGGGGGCCCCCAGAAAAATGCATTGTACAGGATAGAGGGAATGTCAACTCTTTTCTTACCAGCTCTTTTCTCCTTTCCTGATCATTTACTTGTTCTTAGTGTACTTCTAATGAAAAAGTAATAGCCCATGCAAGCCCAAAGGAAATAGATGAAGCACATCATAGATTAACCTTTGGGGATTTTTGTTTTAAATACACACACATACACCCACAGAGAGGCACACACACATACAGTGCACGCACACACACACACACACATTATACACATACATATTTTTTTTATTACAAGCAATTGTTGAAGATATGTTAGTCATTTACATTATTTAGTAAGTCTGAAAATCTAAGTCTGAATATGGTCATGAATTGTATATATAGGCAGATATATGCATATGATTTCTATATATGTAGTTACTGATGCTTTTTGGGAATCTCCAAACCTGCCATAATTTGAAAGTGAATTGCCCCAGAATTTATTTATTGATTAGACTTTTATCCTAGCCTTATTTTTTGGGGGAAACCTCAAAATGGTAAACATAGTTAATGCTCCTGCCTCCTATTTCTTCACATCAACAATGTTGTGAGGTAGATTGGTCTGAGAGAAAATGACTGGGCCAAAGTCATCCAGCCAGCTTTCCTAAGCATACCTAAGGGAGGATTAGATCTCCATCTCCTGGTTTCCTGCCACTTTTTAAATGGAAAATAGAAAACAAATGTGAAAGTCATAGCACATGTAAATATGCCAAGTAAACACAGAAATTACAGCTCTACCCAATGTGACATCTTTTCTCTGTGGTGATGTCACATTGGGTAGAGCTGTGATTTTCTTACCAAAGAACATTTCAAAGGCATCTCATGTCTGCTGAGTGATATTAACTTCCCTTAGATAATTAATTCCTTGTTTCAGTAAGCAAATGCCTGCCATACCTTGCTTTTCAGTTTCTTTGCTTAGTTAAGCAAAGAACTTTATTTTGTTATAAAATTGAAAATATACAAAAAATATTTGGCTGGGGAATTCTGGGAATTGAAGTCCACATGTTTTAAAGCTGCCAAGATTGAGAAACATTGTGGTAGAGAAAAGAATTGGACGCATGTAAACATATTTTGGGAAGAGACTTCACATATGGAGCCACAATGCAGGAAACTTTGCTCCCTTACATATGTCCTTAATACTAGAGATGAGGCACAAGGAATAAAGCCCAGGAAAAGGAGTTCAAACCAGGGGTGCTATTCAGCAGGTTCTGACAGGTTCTGGAGAACCAGTAGCAGAAATTTTGAGTAGTTCAGTGAACCAGCAAATACCACCTCTTGCTGGCCCCAGAGTGGGGTGGGAATGGAGAATTTGCAATATCCTTCCCCCAGGAGTGGGGTGGGAATGAGGATTTTGCAGTATCCTTCCCCTGGAGTGGGATGGGAATGGAGATTTTGCAGTATCCTTCCTCTGCCACACCCACCAAGCCACGCCACGCCCACCAAATCACCACCACAGAACCAGTAGTGAAAAAAATTTGAATTCCACCACTGGTTCAAATCTTCAATAGCCAATGCTATTCAGAGTTTAAAAAGGCAAGTTATGACTCTGAAGTATGGCTAGAAAATAATTGGCAGCTGGTGCAAGTTTGTTTATTTATTTTTAATAGTTTAACATTGTTCCTGCTATGTTCTAAATAAAATCTTGGAACAGACTTCAAACAATATCCCAAGTATAGCATACTGAATTAATATAAACTTTATGTAAAGAAGAAGAAGTAGACACTGACAAGAGAAAATAACTAATGTGTTGCTGACTCATTCAAACCTGTATTTTTTTTAATGCCCATTGACTAATAATAAAGGTAAAGCAAAAACTAACGCCCAGTCAGACCTGTTTAAAATAAGAGGGTAGTACCACATATATCCACATCTCAGTCTAGAAAGCTGCTCATTTGTTATGCATACTACATACAAAGCAAATGCATAAGGAAAAAGATAAGAATATTTTCATATTTGCTAAGCAACATCAAAAAGAAAACACTGTACACTTCCTCTTGTAGAATTACATGAATTGAGAGGTAAATATGTGTACATATAGTGAAGTGCCAATTTTTTAAAGTTAAAAGTAACCAAATACTTTTGAGTAGAAGAAACAGCTGAAAGGAATGCAAAAGTATTTATTATGAGCCATTTCCTCTTCAGAATCGTGCTCTTAGTTGCATTTATTCCAAGTCAGGGAGCATCTGTTGTGTGTTTGTGTGTGTGTAAAGCAGTCAAGATAGTGGCTGTGACCCGCATAACTGAAAGCTTGCAACACAAATAAAAAGTAGGCAGGACTTTGATCTTGGGTTCACAGCTACCATTTTGACTTTTTTGATTCACTCTACACATATCCACAAATATTTTTGAAGCATGTGCACATTTTCAGGGGGCAGAGCAATTCTCTGAAAAATTAGGAGAAAAAAAGAAAGAAAGAAAAGAAAACAGATTTTTTTTCCCCTGCCATTCCTGTGCCCTAAGAAAGAAGTTCCTCCAAATTTTCAAATGCTGTTTCTTTGTTAGAAACATTTGATTTCACTGGGTAAGGGTCACAGAAGTTGGAGTAGAAAAGAATAGACATCAGGAACCAGAGGCAACAAGTAAGGCAAGCAAATATCTCCTGCCTTATTTAATGCCTAATATTGTCCAGTAAACTTGTAAGAAGATAGGAAAGAAGCTTTGTGACTGAGGTTAAAGTTCAGAGCCTGTCAAAGTCTGAGAGTAGGTAAATTCAGTTTATTGGTGTCAAAAATTAGAGCAAGTTGTCAATTCCTAGCAACCATATAGATAAATATTCTACAGGAGGATCTGTCCCCAACATTGTACTTTAGGTCTTCTATGGTGCTTTCATGGTGCTCCCTTAACTACTCTAATTGAGTCCATCTACTCCATCCACTTTGCTGTTGGTTATTATATTCTTTTTTCCTTGCACGTTTCCCAGCATTATAGAATTCTCCAGAGAATTAAGTCTTTGTATAATGTGTCTGAAGTATGATAATTGGAGCCTGGTAATTTGTAGACTATAATGTCACACAGATATTGTAACTTCATCATTCAAATGTGAATTTTGTAATTTGCCTCAATTACATAATTTGCATCATTTGTGCACATACCTCACATCCCCGTAAGTGCCTCCATCCTTAAGGTTAATGAGCACCAGTCACTTCCAATCTGCATATCTATATTTTGCGAACCAGACCATCATGCTAAGCAACAATATAATTGATTTGTTTGGACACAGTGTGTTATGTGAACATTGCAAAACTTGCAGGCTGCTCTGGACATAGGGTTAGGCACAAAAGTACAGTCTGTCTCTGAAAGTCAGAAAAAGTCTGAAACCTGCAATTAGCCTTTTTTCCCCTGTTGCTGATTTAGCACTATTTATCCTTGAGTTGGCAGAAAATGATATTGGCATGTAATTCATTGTTCATATTGCTGATTCCTCTCTTCCTGATCAACAACGGTCATTTCATTTTCTCTCACATAATAATTGACAAAGCCCAACAGATTTATAATGTCTTGAGGCTTCTCTTGGATGATGAATAAAGAGGAAAACATTGCTTTAGGTAGAGCAAAGGATGATTCAAGTCTATAATTGACGAGGAATGCAAAAAAAAAAAAAAAAAAAGGCAATATCATGCAGTCATAGTAGAAAAATTGATATTGCCAGAGCAAGTTTTTAGTGTGGTTATGTACGAACAAGGAAAGGTTGTTGATTAAATTAATTATGTATGTGAACCAGGTCATTCCCTTTTTTTATTTTATTTTTTTAATTTGATTTATATGCCGCCCTTCTCCGGAGACTCAGGGCGGCTTACAATGTGTTAAGCAATAGCCTTCATACTTTTGTATATTTATACAAAGTCAGCTTATTGCCCCCACAAACTGAGTCCTCAATTTACCTACCTTAGAAAGGATGGAAGGCTGAGTCAACCTTGAGCTTGGTGAGATTCGAACTTACAGTAATTGCAGACAGCTGATGTTAATCACAATGCTATCAGTCTGCTGAGCTACCAGGCCCTTTAACTTAACGTACAACTTACTAGATCTGTATCACTACTTTCCACGCTATTTTCTTTCTAGATAGCCTTATTCCTAGAATACCAATATTCTGATAGTTACATCTGTCAGCAATGATGTTACATCTATCATGTCTCTAATCCTTCAGCTGGCAGTAAAGTATGGTTGCCGACTTTGCACTACCTTCAATTCCAAGTCCTATTTTGCTTCAGTAATGAGGCAAGGAAGGGGTGCGGTCCTTACAGTTTTAATGTGGAAAAAGTTAAAGAAAGCAACTGGTTTTCTACCCCTGTTTAGTTTTCCACCAAATCTCATCAGCTGTTGGAGGTAGGGGGGGCATCCACCAATCATTTTCTTTAACGTGGATTGTATCTGGACAGGAGGTGAGCTTTGACAGGTGTTTAGACTTGTTAAGGCTTGCTCTGTTTTTACTTAAGTGTTTTTGTACAGGTGTGCAGCTGATACTCTGGCTCCTTTTAAACAAGGATCAAACTGATTTATGAATAGCTCTATTTTGGAATAGCACTAAATTGTTCTCCCAAAGGATAAGCCCAAACTTTATAGGGAGAGAAGTGGCTGTTATGAGGGCAAGTGGAACCCTCCCCCCCACCACACTTTGCAATTCTCCCTTGTCAATTGCTTTACCAGGGTGCCTCACCCATCCTGCAGATCTGAGGTTGTAGCTGTAGTGGGAAGGTGCTTTCCCACTTCAGGGAGAGAGACTGCATAACTTGTGTCTAAAACAGTCTGATGGGTGCAGTGGAAACCATGTAATGAAGCAGGATCTCCCATTTCATGGTAACCCAGCAGTGCTAGTCAGCTGCTTCTCAAGCTGGCTCACAGGTCCTGGTTGTACGCAGCAAACTCTTTCACCACCAGATTGCCATGTCATCAGATGTCCATTGACAGAAAATATCAGTTCCCCATCTCTCCTCCTTCCCACTCTACATGCTACCCTATCTGTAGGACTGCCAGGAGGAGTCAGGAGAGATAGCTTTTGAGTCCAGAGGAAAAGGACCAGACTCTCCTGCTGCCAAAATCAAAATATTCCTGCAACAACAACAACAACAACAACAACAACAACAACAACAACACCTGCCCGGGGAATGGATGGCAGTAGACATAGAGGCATTCAACAGCCTAAAATAGCCAGTGAAAGGTAGACAGATCTGATTGTATCATTGACCACATTGTCAATGAAGGGACCAGAAGGATCAACCTCTATCATGTGCAGGAAAATCAAATAAACCAACCACGAAAGTAAGTTGTCCAGCCTTTTCTTAAAAACCAACAACCTTCACAGGTACATTTTTCTGCTATTGCAAATTTCTTAGTAAGTTTTACTTTAAATGAAATCTAGATGGATGCAGTTTATAGTTATTTTAATAATTATTTCTGACATTATTTTATGTGGTCATTGAAAGCACTTTTTGATCATTTTCACTGTAGTTTCCCTTTATGGCCCTGAACATGGCTATCTTGTCTTTCCTTCTCTTTTTTGTCTCCATACTGAACATCCCAAATTCCTTTAGCCAATACTCCAAGGCCAAATTCACTCATACTACAAGGCTTATATCAGGGAAAAAAACGAACACTAACTTAACATCCAAAGAACTATGATGAGCATAAGCCACCTCCATGTTTAGTAGGGAATGAGATGATGGAAAGAGATGTTCTTTAAGAATAGTTACTGAGGCAGCTTTGTGACAAGGTTAATAGGATGTATCAGTTATATAGACCTGTCACAAAATGAAAGTCAGATAGCTGATCGCCAGTCTGGTTTGAAAAGAGAAATTTGTCAAATCTCTCTTGAAAAAAAAATGTTTTTTTTTTTTAATTCTATACATACATGCACCTTTAACATTCATGGTATCAGAACATCTCTGCTTCATCTCTGCTTGTTTCCAAATTTAAATATATTGGTCCAAGTTGTTCGGAGGCTTATCTATCTAATAGTAATCGTTTTCTAGCAAAACTAAATACACTGAAGACAATACAACTCAAAATAACTTGATTATCTTCCTAAAATTGTTATAAAGAAGAGTCAGGCGAAAGCCCTTTTGTTTTTTCTTGCCACAGCTTTCATCATTTATCTGATTCATTTTGAAAACTAGATGATCAAGTAGTGATGTACCTAATAATGATCCCTTCAACATACCTATGAACCATATGTTCTGCAATAAATTTCATGGTATTTGCAGAAAGGATGCTAGTCCAGTCATGCAAGCTGATAGCTATAATTGATGCTCAAAATAGTTCTTCAAACATTCCTGTTTGAAAAATCCTGTTGCAATCCAAAGGGGTTGCAGCATCTACTAAAGTCATACTCAAAGATTTTTCTAATACTTTAAGGACAAGCCAAGCTGAGACATTAATTGCATGAATGCAGAGAAAAAGCACGATACTGCAATAGTACACCCTGAGCAGAATCAAAACCCTAGGAAGTGGGCTGAAGATTGTAACATTTGTGTCCCCTTTAGTCTTGATGAAAAGGGTCTCTCATTCCAACTACTGTTGCAAAAAGAAAGAATTTTTCAACTCTCTTTATTTAGAAGAACCTGGTCTGGTTCTAAATTATTTTCAGCATGTATGTAATATGAGAACTGAAGCCCTTTTCAGTTCCCATAACATCAATTTATATTTTATGTTGATTGTGATTATTCCCTTCATTCACATAAAACTAGTATATATGATCTCACTTATAAACATCTGTTTGATATATGAAAGCTTTGGAATTTTCTCACTTCCCTCTTCTCCTCCAATAAAACCCCCATCTTACTTTCAAAGCAGCTATATTAAGCTGAAAATCTTTAAACAGAAACAAATAAATCTTCCTTTACAAGAACAATAAAATTGTCAGATGGATGGATACCATGCAACAGCATGTAATGTGTAGCAAATACTCACTAGAGGTAAGAAAGTGAGCAGAGGGCGGACTCTTGGACGTGGTTTAAGTGTGGCTGTTCCAGAATCTGTCACTGACCCAAAGCGATTACCGCCATAATAAATGCCATCCAGTTCACCTAAAACAAAACAAAGAATATAAGTAAATAAGCAAAGGAACGAAGACCAAATGTTGTGTTTGAGATGAGCTCTCAACTTCATACATTATTCCACTCTGTGTTTTTTCATCTAGCAATTCCTACCACCTAAATAGTTTGTAATAATAATTATCCATGAGATATAGCAGATACCTTTGACAGAGGACCTTAACTAACGGGCATTAAAAACAGAAGCACATCAAAGGTCACCATGGTTTCACAAACACTTGGAGGCCACTTCAAATTATTTTATGCATAGAATCTAAAAATCATTAGAATCATTCTAAAGATGCAGCCTAAACTTGCCATAAAATACAACCTCAACATGTACTCAGAAGCCTCTCTGTGATTATATCAATATGATACAAGATGAACCAGCAAATATGTAAAGCCTTTCATTCTCAGCCTTGCATCCTTACAACCATTGTAGAACTTGTGTGGAAATTAAAAACTGAGCTGGTTAACTATGAGCTCAATTCCTGATCCAAAGAAAAGACTGTAAAGACTTCCTCTTGGGCTATGGTGTGGAACTATTTCCATTTCCAAAAGCACCCTATTGCCATGTGCCTGGTCACCATAACATCAACGTTTGTTCTGCATAAGCAACTGGGCAGGGAATCTTTCTCCTCCCAGAACTAATTGATGGTGTTTCTGCTTGCTATTATTAGAAGAAAAGTAGGAGGGAAACAAATAGAAGAGAGTGGACTGATTGGAGCATTCAATTTTGTGCTTCCTTTTGGCGACCAATTTCCCTTGCTAGTGGGCAGGTGGCAGGGAGTGTCAGCAATCCCAATTGACTTTACAGTTCCTGCAGGCTTTCACATTAACTTTCAGGATGATGAAGCTGGTAAGAAGTTGCATGTCCAAGGCCACCAGTTGGGTAGGGGAATGAGCAAAGGGGTGTATGAGTAGCCAGTGTAGCACAAGGGCAGAGGAACTGGGAAACAGTTCACTGGTGGAGTAAACTTACTCAAACAGTTTGCGACCTTACCTGCCAGTGTCCTCATTGACTTTCACCCTGCGAACTTCCCATAAGCAAAGAGTTTGCTATCAGGAAGCTGTCAGGAATGGACATGGAAATGGAAATGACGATCACATGACTGTGGCTGACCTTGGCAGTGTGGCAGTAGAACTGAAGCAGCAGTAGCACAGCAGTGCTAAAGAGGCTACAACTTCCCCAAATTTTGCTCCCATGGGGAGCAAATCCAGGATTTAAGACACATTTTGTAAATTAGCTCATTGGTTTAAAAATTCTTCCCCTGCTTTGAGGCACCATTACAAACAAACAAATATGAGAGTTTTAGAAGTATATAGAGATTCTAATGGACACTCACTCTTGGAACTATTATTGATTGATTGATTGATTGGTTTGATTTATATGCCGCCCTTCTCCGGAGACTCAGGGCGGCTTACAATGCATTAAGCAATAGCCTTCATGCTTTTGTATATACCTGCTTAGTTTTTATATTGGTAGATGAACAGTTTCTATAACAGCTACATGCCATACGTCTGTCTTATTCTGATATTCAGTCCTTGCTTAAAGATCAAACCATATTATTTACAAACTAATCCTTGTGAGAAAAAATAAAATCAAAGTTGGTTACTTCCTTATAAGCACCAATGATGATTTGTGAGTTAAAAGAGATGCAAATCAATATATCCCTATCAAAATAACACACCCTTATTTACAATTCTACCTAGCTAGCTGGCTGGCTGGGAATGTGGGCATTTGCAATTGCATCCCAGTCAGAAGTATCAGACACTGCATTACAATTTCAAAGTATCCCATGTTTCTGAAAAACCATTGTATCCCTGTTGGTTTATGAGAAAAAAGTCCAAATGTTGCTGGGTGATATTTCTAATATGATTAACAGAAATAGCAAGAACATATGCAAATTTGAGTTTTTCAGAGTGTCCTAGCAGGAAAGATGATATAAAAACAGGAGGTACAGGAGAAGCAAGAAAGTTGAAAAAATGAGAATAGATGTTTTAAGCTATAAGACTTTCAGTTTAATACCATTTGCAGTATGGAGGACAGATTAATCCCTAGTGGCAACAGAAAAAAGAATGAAATCAAAAAAGCTTTTTCAAGTGTGCTGAAAACATGTGTTCCTATTCTTATCAGCCTTCCATCTAAAGTCAGTGGTGGGTTGCCCCTGGTTTGCACCGGTTCTATAGAACAGGTAGTAAAGGTAAGTAGAACCCACCCCTGTCTAAAGTAGAGTAGCAATAGCACTTAGATTTATATACTGCTTCATAGTGCTTTTACAGCCCTCTCTAAGTGATTTACAAGTCAGCATATTGCCCCCAATAATCCTCATTTTACCGACCTCGGAAGGATGGAAGGCTGAGTCAGCCTTTAGCCAGAGAGATTTGAACTGCCGAACTGTAGCTAGCAGTCAGCTGAAGTAGCCTGCAGTGCTGCATTCTAACCACTGCGCCACCTCGGCTCTAATCAGTAGCTAATCCTACTGATGACTCCGCCACTTTTTACCCATTATCTTATCTGACAGGTATTGGCAGATCAACCAATCAAACTGTGGTGTCAAAGAACAAGCAACAACCTGCTATTGACCACATTCCCCAAACCCAAAGTTCAGTGTTTCCTTTATATCCTTCCATTGATAATGCAGAATCCCAAAGACAGGGACTCTCTTCTCATACGCAAGTGCTTTAGCTGCTTTTATCACCTCAACAGATCTTGGTCATTTAATTATGCTCAGAACACTGAAGGGCAGTGTTTCAGTTCTGCAAGTTTACAACCTGGATCCACCATAGTGCTTTTTGTCTGGCGTCTTTGAAGGAAACATCAAGCAGGATCATAGATATGGATTCAGTGCATTCAAAGGATGAGATTTCACTGAAAGAGACCTGCTCTTTATCTTGATGTTTCATTTTGTTTACTAAGTAAGGCATTGGAGAACAGTAAAAATTAGAAGGCAATCTTTCATAGTCACAACAACAATACGTATAAATTCCTGGAAATGCTCACCCTGGTTCATTCGCTGGATAAAATAAATCCATTATCCCAATATAGTAATATCTCATGAAGACCAATTTCAAGATGAACTGGGCATATAGATGAAATGATTCCTATTGCTTGGGAATCCTATTTCCTTGCTGGAAAGCACCCAGCCTAGCAGAGAGGAGGGATCAAGTATGGAGTTAGCCTGGAATCCCTGCACAACCACAAAAGGGCTAGGACCGACTTATCCCCCTTAGAACTTCCATCAATCTCTTACACTGAGGAGATTCTTGTATGATAGGCAAAACTTAATAAAATACTTAGCTTGAATTCTTCATGTATGGGTCTGGTTATTCATGCCTGACACAACTAGACAACCTGTAACCCCTTGGATCATTATTTCAGACATATTTCCTGACCAGATTTCTCAATGCCTTCAATAATGGCAGAGCGTCTAATGGACTTGAAAGGTTCTTAAAATATGCAGGGAGATATTCATAGATGTATCTGCCTTGAAAGTAGCCCATGTTGAACTGTATAGCACAGTCAAATATCAGGAGTTAACCAGAGGAAATGTTTTATGACACTTGTCATATGTCATAATATGTCATATGTCACACATATATGTCACAAAATGCTTTATAATATTTTTATGTCATAACATGTTTTACAAAATTTGCCAAATTTCAATTACCCAGGTGTTATGGATCCCAGATTTTGGATGCATTGTGTAAATTAGTTCATTTAGGTACCTTAATTGAAAAGGTTTTGCCCTATGATGCACTATTTTGCACAGTTAAAGGTTACATACACAAAACTTTTAGCAGTACAGCACGCAATTCAGAGTCTGCGGATCAGAGGCAGTTATGTTTTGGTACCAGGACCGAGAGTATTCACAATTATAAAAATGTAACAGCATATCAAAGAATAGACTTGTCTTTAATATTCTGCCAAATAATTTAGCCCTTAGTTCCTTAGTTTTCACCTTAAAGGGTCTTCTCCTCCTGAATTGGTACCTTTTTAAAAAACAATAATTAGATCTATTTTTACACTATAGTATCTCATCTTAAGTTCTCAACTGGAGTTCAAAATTGGCTGACAATTTGACAGAAGAAATACAGATTTAAATCTGTTAAATTACTCAAGGAACTTTAACTAAAGGAACCATAATCCTGTGTAAGTCTACAAGTAGAATTCAGGGCTTTATTTCCAAGAAAATCTATATTTATAGCCTTAATATATGTGATTTAGCCTTTTAATAGATTGATTAATTCAGTTATATGTTTCTATATTTGCAAATGAGTAAACCAAGCCTATTTCTGAATATGTATGTCCGTGTACTTAAATATATGTAATTTTTTGAAACGATCCTAGCACATAAATAGCAGTAGGCATTACTTTAGAAGACAAATTCATTTGTCTGCAAAACCAACAAGGAAATGAAAATTTTAAAGTTAGGTTTGCCACCTACTATTTTATAAGAAGTTCTATTAATGCATTTTTAAAATTGGGATACTTTAACTACTTATTTGGCTACAATTTTACATGTGCATAATTATTTCATTAAAATAAATAATAGTTTCAAATTAATATGTATTAGATTGCATAGTTTATAATGAATTAATATAATCTGTTTATTCAAATAGCCCCATAAAAAGACATTAAAAACATATACATGTTTTTGTAAATGATATATTTTATCATTTAAATTAAATTTAAATGTTGATTTAAATTAACCTTTTACAATCTGGTACCTCTGAAGATGAAGTGGGTTGGAATTACAACTTCTAGAATGCCATGCTAGCATAATCTTTGATCATATTGGGTTGGCATTCTAGATCAGAGTTCTAAACTTCAGCAATTTTAAGACAGCGACTTCTACTTCCCAAAATTATCTAGCCAGCATCTTAAACTTGCTGAGGTTAAGAAAACTAGTCTAGATGGTGGAGGTTTGGTATATCTGGATGGCAGCTACTTGGCCCAGTTTGTTTAACCTATCAAACATCAGCAACCTAAATTTTAGTATCTCTTCCTTTGTTTTACACTTGGTTACATATCCAAACTAATAGTGCTAATTGAATAATATAAATATATTGAAGATTTGGAGAAGCCACCCTTATCTTTTTGCATACCTTCCTAGAACAATCTATGAGAAATATAAAGGAATTTAAATCTGACCTCAGGAAAAGTATAAGCAAGGCATTAAAAGGGGTCTTGGAAATACCGAGACAGAAGGAAGTATGAAACTCAAAATAACCCCGACTTACTCTTGTTTTGTATAAGATGAGACAGAGAGAAACTTGGACAAGATTCTGTTATTTATACACTGCAACAATAAAATAGCATTCCTGGAAACTCTGTGGTGTCTATGTTTTGACCCAGCCCACTTTGAAGACATGACAGGAATCTAAGATTTGTAGAAATCTCCATCACCTGATAAATATTCAGAAAAAATGCCTTTGGGAGGACATCCCAAAATAGCTCAGCAGGGACTGACATGCTCCTGAAATGAGGCAAGCTCATGATTCTTGAGGGAGAAGGGAAGGAAATCACAAGGGAGAGGTTAGCAAAATGGAGGAAAGACTGCAGGAACCAGAATATTCCATTTTTCTTTCCTTTTTCAGCTCTCAAATTTATCTATTTTTCTGTAGCCAAAACTACAGGGCCCAAAATATGAGGAAAATAAAATTAAACAGCAACAAAAAGTGGGAATATGAGGAATAGGAATTAAGAAAATGTGATGGATTATAGTAAGAAGGTGGACTCCCAGGAGGGACATGGTGTATTTCAGAGGACTAAGGGGCAACTCAGCTCAGATATCATGTGAGAAAGAGGATGAAGTCAGCCCCTTCCTAATAGTTCACAATGTATATTGTAGATAAGAGGTCTTCAAACTTGGCAGCTATGCTGGCTGGAGAATTCTGGGAGTTGAAGTTCACAAGTCTTAAAGCTGCCAAGTTTGAAGACCTCTGTTGCAGATGAAGATAGCAGAGTCCTTAGTCTGGCAAGATTTTGTCTACAGTGTTAAACAATAAAGAACTAAGCTTAGAAGAATGACCACATGTCATTCTTGGGTTTGGGCCTGACAGATGAGAACGAATGGTGTAGACTGTCCTGAACCAACATAACGCCAAGGACAAACTTCTTGTATTTTACCAGTTTTCTGAAAGACAGGCCCTTTTGCTCTTTCTCTTTTACTATGTGTCCTCAGACTTATATTTTATTGAAGTATACTTCAATTTAGTATACACAGCTGTGTGATGTGAATTATTGTTTCATAGAAAGGGATTGTTTGGGGAACATTATCACCTTGTTGCTAGCATCATCATGAATGTTCAAAATGACTGAAAAAAACATGTTCAGAAAGACAATAATATAGATTAGATCATATTTATTCTCAAGACCTCACATTTTCCAGATGTTTTTTGCAATGACAATTAGGATCTAAACACAATTAAATGCCTATTAAAACAGGAAGGAAGAAATCTTGATCATGTTGGAACATTCTCGAATCAGAACCTGTGGACATCTTAGCTTCCAGCCTCACATTCTTGCCACATAATCATACCTCTCTGAGCTGTGTTTTCCAGTAGTTAATACAGCCCATAATTTACTTTAACAAGCTTCTCAGGTGAACAGCATGAATTAACAAGTATGATCAGCAGACACACTCATAATCTATAAGCCCCACCTCTGTTGGAAAGCTCTGCAGGAAGTTGTTGCAAAGAAAGTAAACATTAAAGCACATTAAAAGAAGGGAAACATACAGAGTATGCACGATCAGCAGTAAAGGAAGCAGAAAAATCCTTGCCCACTGCAATTCCATTATTGATTCAAAGTCGGAAATAGACAAAGAATTAAATATAATTTCATAACATAAAGGGCATTTGCATATGTGTGCTTTCTCTCCCTCTCCACCCACCAGCAAATCTGTATGCTCTTGCTGTTTTTGTCAGATAAATTAAAGCACCACTGCACCATTTTAAGCTCCGCCCATTTTAAGCATCTGGGTCATGATATAAATAGGAAAAGTTATGATTTGCACGCACTTATACAAACATACAAAAGAAGTGGAAACATCTGCAAAATACTTGTCTCTACTTGTCTCTCAAAAATTGGTTTTATTCTGTTTAGCAGATGTAGCCCTTTCTAATTAGGAAAGAGCTGGAAGAAATGTATTTCTTATGGAAATACATATCTGAGTATTTCTTCTATAACAATGAGCATGCACCTGAAATTCTTCAAATACCTGTTCTTCTGGGTTGTCATGTCAATAAAGATCATACACACTAAATTCATCTCTCCCTTTAACTTATGAATTCTTGGACCAAATTTCCATCTAGATAGCCAAAATAAGCTTTGAAAACCAGCAAACAATTTGTAGCACCATCAACACCTTATTTCTTGTATAAAATATTATTCTTTTCTCATGAATGATATATATTTTAATCTCATTTAACTGATATCTTAACTGGCACTGTTCCAGTGTTTTCTTACCATCCAAAACTAAGTTTAGTATTTCATAGCAAGGGCAAGCTAACAGGGTAGACTCACAAAGAGCAGAAATGCAAAGCATTTGAAAGATCCTTTCAATTCAAAATAAATACTAATTTCTGCAAATGATAAAAATGATGAAATGGTAGGAAGAGGATAGGGAATATAGATAATGGTAGGATAAAAAGAGTTAAGTGCCAGTTGCTCTAATGGTCTATTACAATGATGGCTAACCTTTTCGAGACTGAGTGCCCAAAGCGTACCCAAACCCCCAAACTGCAATGCGTGTGCGCCCGGTGCAAGCGCCCCGCCCCCACACATACACATGTTTCCCCTGCATGTGCCCTTCTCCCCGTGCATGTGCAGGTGTTCCCGCTGCATGCGCTCCATCCTCCGCACATGGTGGCAGAGACCCGAAGACCAGCTGGCCAACTGGAGGTAACTGCATATGTGTGGCAGAGCTGAACTGGGGCGATGGTTTCCGTGTCCATAGAGAGGGCGCTGCATGCCACCTCTGGTACACGTGCCATAGGTTCACGATCACGGGTCTATTGATACCTGACAATCATCTATATACTACTAAAATTCTTATGTCCGTAAATTTTAACAGATTAAAATGGTGTATCATAGGGCAATTCCCATGGAATTGAAACTTGGCAAATTTTATTAAACATTTTATGGCATAAGATTATTATAAAACATTTTACGACATAAAATTATCAAGAAGCTTTTTATGACATAACACAAAATGTCATAAAACATTTCCTGTGGTCAACTCCTGATGTTTGACAATTCATTATGAGCTACTTTCAAGGCAGATACATCTCTGACTATTTCCCTGAATTTTCAAGAGCTTTTCAAGACCATAAGAAGCTCTGCTACTGTTAAAGGCACTAAGGAATCTGGTCAGGAAATATCCAAAGGGTCACAATTCTCTAATATTTTCTAAAGGTGGATTCTCAGGGTGGCTATTCCATACAGGGAATTCTGGGATTGCTGTGTATCAAGTTGCACCTAATATCAGAAAATATTAGGATCTAAGTAGTTATTGATATAGATCGGACAATCAGTGCTAGAGTTAAAATTAAGAAGGGTTCAGTGGCACAAAAAATAATGCAAAACATTTGAGAAAGAATAAATATACAACCAAAATAGAAACATTTTCAAAACAGTTGTCCAAATTAACTGCATTCTAAGAAGTCAGTCAACCCAAACTGACATGGAATGAGTTGGTTGTATGATACTTTCAACACATCCCCAAATTGCAGTTCATCACCTCCTTTATTTATTTTTGGAAATTTTCTAAAAGCTTGACAAGTTTTCATTTGGATGTCCATTTCTCACAGCTTACAACCAAGCTGTGCCTAATAAATCATACGTAGTTGCTAACTTGCCACACAATAGCTAATTTTACCAAACCAGAAAATATATCCTAGAATGGGCTTTAGAATCCTCTAGGGGGGTGATATCACAGCAATAAGACAGTGTAAGAGGGAAATCTTCAACTTACAACAGTTCATTTGGTGACAGTTCAAAGTTACAACAGCATTGAAAAAAGTGACTTATGATCTTTTTTCATACTTACGACCAGTGGTGAAATGTAAAATTTGTTACTACCGGTTCTGTAGGGGTGGCTTGGTGGTGGTGGAGGTAATGTGATTGGGTGGGCATGACCAACTTTTTTTTTTTTATTCTTAAAAGCATTTTTTCTACAACCTTAAGAGGTTGCAGAAAAAAATGCTTTTAAAAGCCTCTGAAGATCAGGCAACTCAGCTGGGATCGTCAGAGGCTTTTAAAGGCATTTTTTTTTCTACAACCTGTTCGGCTGAAGAGGTTGTAGAAAAAATGCTTTTAAAAGCCTCTGACGATCCCAGCTGAACCGCATGATCATCAGAGACTTTTTTTTTATTTTTAAAAGCATTTTTTCAGATGTAGAGGTTGTAGAAAAAAATGTTTTTAAAAGTAAAAAAAAAAAGCCTCTGATTATCACGCGGCTCAGCTGGGCATGGGGGGGAGGCAAGGATTTTTGCTTCCAGTTCTCCAAACCACCCGCCACCATCGCTACTGGATCGGCTGATCCAGTCTGAATCAGGAGCATTTCACCCCTGCTTATGACCCTTGTAGCATCCCCAGTCATGTGATCAAAATTCAGATGCTTGGCATATTTATGATGGTTGCAGTGTCCTGCATGTGGTCATTGGGTCATGTGATCACCTTTTGCGACCTTCTGATGAACAAAGTCAGTGGGGAGGCCAGATTCACTTAACAACTGTGTTACTAACTTCACAACTGCCGTGATTCACTTAACAACTATGGCAAGAAAGGTTGTAAAATGAGGCAAAACACACTTAAGGACTGTCTCATTTATCAACAGGAATTTTGGGCTCAGTTGTGGTTATAAGTTGAGGATTCCTCAGGGTTACCTGCATCATATTATTAAGGCCTATGATGGGATTTCTTTGTAAGCAAACATGCATAGGATTGCCCTGTAAGGCAAGACCACCGTCAATAGTCATTACATTTGCAATACGTGTATTGTCCAGCCTACATCTAAGACTAGATTCACACTCAGTTTACTAAGTGCACTAATTGTACATGGAGATCTGTATGTTTCATATACTACAAGGCATTCCTTATCTCTTCCTTGCATAATCAAAAGATTTTCCAGGTGTAACAATCCCCACCCCATGGGAGCTGCTTTTTTTCCTTCGCCTATCATTCAATCTCCGCTGCCCACATAGATTCTATTCAGGTAACTTCTTTATTGCTTCTGTATTGCAACTTATTAACCACAGCTAGCTTCATAGTTCTCCGGGAAAGCCAGGCACAAATTATATTTACCAATCTGTTCCCATCTCTGATTAAGTTAGTCTAAAGTAACCAGCCATTGAACACAGTTTGTTCATTTACTGGAAGACAGTATCTATGCAAATTGTACGATTTTTTAAAAAGGTTAACTCTGAGTAGTTAGAATACATATGATCTTGGAAATCGAAATGCATCCACAAATAATGGGGGGAGTTGAGGAAGCCACAGGATGCCAAATTTGAGCTGGTGAGCTGTGTTGCTGTTGTTTGTGTTGCTGTTGCTGTTGTTTAGCCAAACAACAGCAACACAGCTCACCAGCTCAAATCCCCCTGCTACTCAGACTGACCCGAGCACAACCAAGCCCCCACCTAAACAAAACACACACCCAGCCAATCAGAGCACAGCCAAACCCCCAACCAATCAGAACACACCTCTGCCCAATCAGAACACAGCCGAGCTCCCACCCAATCAGTTCACACCTCCACTGGCAGTTAAAAGGAAGAAACAGCTGCGATCACACACATTGCTCCTAGAAGCACGAAGCCGAGAACACCAGCCTGAAGATGACGAATGAGACTTCGTCGAAATGTTGCCAAGAAACCTCCAATTTTACGCGGGAGAAAACCCGAATAACCAAAGACCTACATACAAACACCCGCGAAAACCTCAGAAAACAAATATATATATACATACATACCATGTTTCCCCGAAAATAAGATCCTGTCTTATATTTTTTGAACCCTGAAATAAGAGCTTGGCCTTATTTTTGGGGAGGTCTTATTATTTTCTGGTGTGTGGAGCAAGAAGGGGCTCCTCTTGCCATCTTACCTGATTTCCAGCTCTGTCTCCCTAACCAGAGGAAATGGTGGTGACTGGCTGCACCCCAATATTTTTGGGGAGGGCTTATTTTCATGGGAGGGCTTATTTTTGGGGAGGATTTATTTTCGGGGAGGGCTTATTATCGGGGGAGGTCTTATTTTTGGAAAAATATGGTATATATATTCATAAACAAGGTTGCTAAATATATAATACAATGATATATTTAAAGATGCTCAATGCCTGCTTTTACTGCAACATTTCTCTGAGAGGAATTCAGACTAGAAAAACTTTGGAAAGAGAGCCTTTTCATTCCAGGAATGCAAAATAAAACCTGGCAAAGAAAAAGATGAATTTGAAATGGGAATAAAGGATATTTGGAGTTAGAAGTTGAAGAAAGAAATATAAAAGGAATGAATTTTCCCACACGTGAAGACTTTAGTCATTCTCAATCTGGTGTCTTGAAGGTGAACTGGACAACAACTTCTATTGAACCAAGATAGTTGTGCATGCTGATTACAAAACACATTTGCAAGGCACCAGGTTGAGGAAGGCTGATCTGCCCCTATGATTTGCTAAACTAAACATATCCCCTTGTTATAATAATTTAAAATAAGAATGTCTCGAAGACCTCTTCCTTATCAGGTAGCAAAGAATAAGAAGGCCAGAAATCTGAGAGATTAGATTAAAATACTCCAGTAAACCAAAGAATATGTTGTGTAAAAATTTGACAGCAATATGGGCATGGCGAAGTTCAATATTGTTAGTCAGCTGATTATTCAAATGGAAGAACATGAGATAAGTCAGTTAGTTTATTCTTTGGTTTTGGACACTATGTATACCTTAGAGGTTGTAGACAGTCTGTAAATCTCTCACCCAAAGACTGCCAAAACTATGAAATGTTCTTACACTGAAAAGAAGCAAGAATCCCCGTCAGCTCTAACTTCTATAAAGCAACTTCATTTCTTCAAACATCAGTTGATTGGTCTACTTTGCATAAAACAGGGGGTGATAGAGAATATTTTTGCACCCAGAGAGCACAGCATTTAATAGATTTCTTTCAGTGATCAAGAAGATGCAGAGTTGTTATGATGGTGATGTAATGATTTTATTTCAGAACTGGAATTTTTGATCCTTTTTTCATTTTTAGAGCAGTAAAGCAGTAAAAATTAATAGGCACATCAAACTGTTAGGGGATTAATGCACCACGAATATGGCAACACAATTAATTCAAGTCAATTAATCTTTATTTAAAGTAAGGATTCACAAACAGCCTTCTTTAGAGATTTTTTAAAGCCATCTTCTTGAGGTTGAGATGAAATATTGGAATGACAAAGATATGCCTCTTTTATATGAATTTAATCAGATGTTAGACTTTTCTCTTTACAATTTAGCCAGGAAACATTTAACTCAAAGAACAAGAACCCCAAAGCTCTAATTAATAGTATTTATTATAAGGACTGCAAAAAATAATTTATTTAATACAGTATATAACAAAATTTCCAATAAATTCCAAGGACATGCTCATTTATAGGCAGTAAAAACGCTGTCCGTCTCTTTATACTTTTTTTTAAAGTTGACAGGTGGAGATTGACCTCTTTGGGAAGGTGGGACAATCTGTATCTATGGCCATCATTTTGGTAACTGTTCTTCCTCTTATCATTATGAAAAATAATTCTTGCACCAGACTCAGAAGAACATTTAAAAGCAAAAGCCTAATTTAAGATATGTGATTTGCTGATTTTTAGTCAACAATGTTGAATTGCATCATCTCATTTCATACAAATGTATCAGAATGGACTTGTGGTTCTAACAATTTTTGGTATGATATAGCTTATATCAGTTTTTGCTAAAAGGGAGCCAGCTTTGTTGGAAATAAATGTAGGCTGCTCTCAGAATTCCTAGCCATGCTACACTTTGAGATCTGTCATTAATTAGGTAAGCCTCTGGTTGTGATTGGCACTGAAAATGCTGTGCATGTGTTTGCCTAATGCTCTAGATTCATTGGTAGTAGTATTTAGTTGGGAAACAATCTTGAATTCTAATGTTTGTATCCCATACGTTATCAACATCTTCCAAAGAACTCTCTAATTGTAACCTCTAACTCTAAGGTTATGCAGAATGAAAGCAGTAAATAAGGAATCAATGAGAATAACTCCCACAAGCGAAGATGAGTATTAGGAGATAGATGTACTGTGTATATAAATTCAGAGCTGCCTAAATGGCTCATTTGAGGGCTTATTTGACTTGGAATGCAAAAGGACAAATAGAATTTGGTAGTTAAGAGGATTTATCAGTTATTCTTACAAAACTTATTCAAGTCAGTTCAAAACGTTCAGGATTTTATACTACTGGAATTAAATTGTAAAATGAAAACTCAGTTTTCCCCTCAGTGTGCTGTCAAGGTTAAAAATTAACCACTAAATTAGTGTTTCTCAAACTTGACATCTTTAAGAAGTTTGTCAACTTTTAAAATTCCCCAGTAAGCATGCTGGCAGAGTTCTAGGAATTGAAGTCCAAACATGTCAAACTTGACAACTTTGAGACACATTGCACCAACCAACAGAATGGTTTACATCCCAGGAACATTTGTGGAAATAATTCATCAGTGATAAACTTGGCTATATTTCAACTAGTTTCTCAGAGATAAGATGGAGATAAGATGGAAGAAAAGTTAAATCGAGAACTTACAAGGATCTTTTTACAAAATTGGACATTCCTGATGGGTTGTCTTTGCAAAAGTGACAACATCTTCCTAATCGCTATATAATTAATTTGGTAGGTAAGGGATATTTTTCAGATATGTAGAACATTGTTGTGTCATTTTTCTGCATTACGCATGAGAGGTGTAGCTGTATTTTATGCTGAATACATCCATAGCTTTAAGGGAAGTATAGGAGAGAGGGAAGGGCCAGAGACTAGATCCAAAAATCTTTGAGTCAGTGACACCCACAAGTCCACACCCATTGCAAGTTGGGTAACTTGTGTTTACTTTGCAATTCATTTATGCAAAACTAAGGTGAGGTTCAAGCTGAATTCAACTATTTTTTTAGTCCATGCAGCATAAAAATGTTGTAAACATTTCATTCAAGGAGCTGTTTAATATATAGGCATGGAGCATCTTCTGTGTTATGCTTACCTATTCATTTAACTCAGATAGGTAGCTTTCTCAAAGAAAGCACCAAAGCTTTGGATGTAATTTTCCACACTACTCCATGCTAATCACAAGCATGGATGGACCAGAGCATTGTTATATCATATAGAGCAAATGTCCTCAACCTCAGTATGCAAATTCGAAATTCTCAGTGGTATATGAACTGGCTGAGGAAACGTGACAAATAAAGTATGCAAATTGGGAAAGGGGATCATAGAAATATAGCAATAACATATTCTCTTTCAAAAGATGTGCAGTCCAATGTTAGCAGTAGAAGAATACAGAGACAATTATTGGAAATACAAGAAAACAACCGACTGAATTTTATTTCTATACCAGTATTGGAGTAATATAGCTAAGCCAGCAGATCAGCTGAAGGCATGCAGGTCAGTCTATGTACCATATACATATCTGTGGATACCCATGACATAACCTCAGGCTGGCAGGAAGGACAAAGTAATGTTAGAAAGTATTGCTTCTCAGAAAGAATAGTGGAAGCTTGGAACCGACTTCCAGCAAAGGCAGTAGGATATCAATAACTGAGTTTAAACATTCTTGAGATAAACACATGGCCATCATCTGACAAAAATTAAAACAACAACAACAATTAAAAACAATAAATAAATCAGAAAAAAAAAACCCAAACCTAAAGGGCAGACTCAATGGACCACTAAGTCTTTCTCTGCCATCAATTTTCAATGTTTCTATGAATGGCTTTATAGGACTCAAAAGCAAAAGGTAAAAGAGGGATGCTGTTATTTTTCCAACTGAGTATTATTGCCTCACCTCCCTAAAGAGAGAGCTCAAACTGCATGTTTTGTGCATTTTTGTATGTGATAGATAGGAAGGAGGCATTACATTTGATTCCCTTTGTCAACCTTGCCCAGTGCACACAGACTTGCTCAACTCATTATCCACACTATACACGGTCCTTGCTGGCAAAAAAAAAAGTTCACTTCTGTTTTAAGATCAACACAAAGATCTCAGGTAAACAACTAGAAATCTTGTTAGCAAAAACTGTCTCTTAAATATTTACAAAGAAATTTAAAGTAGAATAATTTTTAGGACTCCTTTGTTTATTCCATCCTTGATATGAACTTAAAATCACGTTAGCAATTTTGCTTACATTGAGCCACATCCTAGATACTGCCTTTTTAAATCTCATTTCCCTGTGGCAGCTATAATTCCCTTTTGTGAAAAAGAGTGCATTGATCTATGCATTGATACATTTATATTTCACTCCATTTTGCTCTTCTTCCTTGCACAGGGAAGATTTGATATCGCATAGACTGAATTATCTTGACACAAGATGGAAACATGTGTAGCGGACAGATTGCTCGGCTTTGTATATATTACAAACAGAGCATGGAACCAGTTTTAGATATTTGTGCAACAAAGAATGAAAACAAACATTGATCCACTCTTCCTCATTTCTTCTTGAGCTTATTTTGGAATGACACAGGAAAGTGGATCCTGGGTTAAAAATTAAGTGTAAGAAGGAAGCAGAGCCCTCTAAATATTTTTTCAGGACTAATTCCATAATTAGGCTGCATGGCAAGCAGTCAGAAGTCCTTCCTCTTAGACATTGCATTGCCCCCTAGGCTGTTCAAAGTTATAGGTTATACTAAAGCCTCTCATGATTCAACTGTGTTTTCATTTTTACAGACATATTATCATATGTATACCTTACGGCTGAGGGTTGAAAGTGTATCTGGACAGGAATAAGAACTACCGATAGGGAATGTGAAGAATGGCAACAAAGATGTCCTTTGTAAATTTAATTCCTTAGCTCTTCAGTCAAAATATGCACATCTATTCAATCTTGACAGCTTACCAGCCCACCAAAGAAAGAATGTCTGAATGTAATCGGGACATCTCAAAACATATATCTCTAACTGTTATACCTAGAATAGATCAAATGTCAACAGATATTATCTCAAACTGAAATAGTTTTAAGTGTGTAATTAGCAAGCTCTATTTTAGTTAATTAGGTAATAAGTCAAAGGATAAAATTTCCCATTTCTTTAATTTCATTGGGTTTGCTCTTTCTTTCTCTCTTTTTTTGACCAAAAAAGAAAAAAGAAAAAGGGGGTTCTCAGATCTGGGCTGCAAAAATCAGGAAAGTGGCAAAGAAACCTCTAACTCTTTGCTGCCATCTGATGATTGTCCAAATTTTTGCAGCTCAGAACCAGAAGCCCTAAACAAGAAGCAACATTCCTGGATACTGAAATACTCACAGTATATACTGTATACTATGGAAGCAAAACATTTTATCTCTGGAGCTAACATATGGGCACAAGTTGCATAATTTGGTAACCTTTAAAGGCATGAAGAATTTTAATATGCAGTTTCCATCTATTCCATTGGCCTTTGCATTCAATTTGTCTGGACAGTTCCTAGCTGAAGCAATTAAGTGTTGCATGATTAACTTGGTGAAAGAGATCTTAAATTTTCCAGATTAATCCTATATCATGGACACTCTGCATTCCAAGTGAATCCAGAGTTAGTACCCACCCATCAGAGCCTGAAGGCTATTTTACCACAATTACAGGCTACAAGAGAGAATTACCACCTACAGAACAAGTCTTTTGCTGTCATTACCAGAGGCCACTAGCACATATCCATCTAAAGGTCTCCTGATGGCTGCAATCAGAACAATTCTAATCCCATATGAAATGACAAACATTTTATTAAATTGATTCAGGAAATCAGCTTCTCATTCTGCTCTTTAAACAGTGCTTTTACAGGAGCTACAATTGGAATCTGCTGTACTCATTCTTATGTTTAATTATTTCAGACGGTGCAAGGAACCAGGCTGCTCGCTTGGTTTTACAGGTTACAACATGTTTCCATTTCATCCAGTCATTCTTACCAAATACTTAGTGTAGATTTCTAGCTGAATTGTTGCTTAATATAGATCTCTTGGAGTACAAATTAAACATGTACACACCACTGCCATCCCAGTAAAAGTTCTAATAGCTGAATCAGTTCTACAGTACAGAGCCTGTTCAAGTGAAAGTCCACAGCTAAAGTACAAATCAATTCTCCTTTTCCTTCCCACTCTCCCTTGAAAACTCGAAGAAGCCATACTGACCTGAGGTTTTCAGGCTGTCAGAGTTGATCTCTTGCGTGAAGATCCAAGGAGGGTTGGTGACAAAGAGAGAGCTGGTGGAATTGTTGCTGGCATGCTTTTTCCCAAAGAGTCGGCTAAAAGTTCCTTGAACCGAATTATGCTTCTTCATCCTTATTTCTGCTTTCCCTAATGTTTCTTAGCTCCTCCGTTTAGCAAAACATATTTCCAGTTTTCTCGGTTACCACCTAGCACGCAGAGCTCCAGCAGGTGTTAGTCTGAGGAACTCTCTTTTCAGCTGCTTTAAAGCTAAACCACCTGAGCAGGTAGAGGGCTGGCTGCTGTTGCCTGGCCACACCCCACAGCACTCCTTCCGTCACATTCTTTCCTTGCTGCTACAATAAGTCATTGTTAAGCCCAAAACAGTTCTTTACCTCTGAACTGATGAAGGTCTTCCCCAGGGCAGTGCCACGTCCCAAATATGACTACAAGCTTTATAGGGCTTCACCGGAAAACTGCAAAAAAAAACAAAAACAAAAACAAAAAAACCCACCAACAACAAGCACACTGTCCAGATGTTCAGATTAAAACCAAGTAAACGTCTATGTATTTGTTAGCAACACAGATTCTCCAGCCTGCCAGGTCAATATTTATTTAACTTTATAACCTTGTCTGTTTGTTAAAGGTTCAGAAGCAACATTTCTAAATGTGCATTTTTAAAGAAAAATGGCTGTATTTTCTTTTTTAAAAAGTTTCATGCATGCATTAGAACTCAGCCATAGCAGAAGTTAAGAAGTGGAGGTTTTAAGATCTTCAGAAGCCTCCGAAAATCTGAAATGTGGCCATCATGTGCCATCCGAAAGTTATCACCAAATTGTCATGTTTAATGTCATTAAAAGGAAAAATGATGAATATAATATATACTAGCGCTGGCGAAGCAGGTGCTTCAGGGTACACAAGCATAGGTACTGTTTGTAGGAATGACCTAAAGCAAATGTGTCTTTTTGTGAGAGCACAATGCAGCTGCAGAAAATAATCACACAGTCAAGGGAAGAGGAACAGTTGCTTCAAAGAGCTTTAGACAGGTGCTTTCATGAGCACCTCCAAACATTCCAAAGCGCTACGTGCAGTGGTGGGTTGCTCCCGGTTCTATCCGGTTCTTGTGAACCGGTAGTAAAAGTGGTAGAAGGTAGAAGGCTCCACCCACCCGCCTAGACGTCATAATGGATGATCTGTGCATGTGCAGAAGCTTCTGCGCATGCGCAGAAGTGTACAAGTGCGTATGAGCAAAGCAAGCGCTCCCATTGCAAACCGGTAGTAAAGGTAAGTAGAACCCACCCCTGACTACATGGCATGGCATATGAATAGGATAGGATAGGATAGGATAGGATAGGATAGGATAGGATAGGATAGGATAGGATAGGATAGGATAGGATAGGATAGGATAGGATAGAACAGAACTTTATTGTCACTTTAAATGTACAGTAATCAGCATACATTAAAATAAAATATTGTTGCATTTATCTCTCAAAGGATAACCATTATGCACATACTCACTTACACACACATACAGTATATGACATAGAGACACATCACAATCTAGTTTGAATGTATACATATACATGGCGGAGGAAAAAAGAATCCTGCAAATTTACAAGACAGGTGGTATAAGAAACAAAACTGTTACAGAATCTAGCAATCCTGATATAAATACTTCGAAACCTCAATTGTGCTTTTGTAAAAAGTGGCCAGGACAGGAGGAGAAAGATGTGCTCTCCTCATTTGATGCAAGAAATGCAAACACTGGTTTGCATGCTTCACCAAAGGTAATGTATGAAGAGACCATCAAATTTGTAGTATCTGCACCCCCAGATACTTAATACTGTTGACCACCTCCATTACTGCAGCCTTGATACAAAGTGGAGTATGATTATGCTGGCTTTCTAAAATCAACAACAATCTCCTTTGTTTTATTAAGATTCATTCAAAACCAGGTTATTTTTATTGCACCAGTCCACCAAAGCCTTTACCTCTTCCCTATAGGGAATCTTCACTGTCATCCTGGATAAGACCTACCACTGCTGTGTTATCCACACACTTCACAATATGATTCGTAGCAGTCTTGACACAGCAGTCATGGGTCATCAAGGTGAACAGTAACGGACTCAAGACACAATCCTGTGGGGAACCCATACTCAAGGAGATGAAATTGGAAACTTTTCTTCCAACTCACACAAACTGGGACCTATCAATAAGTAAAATCAAATTTTGTTGACCTGATCCCATTCATATTTTGCAGGGCAGCTTCCCTAGGAATATTTTATGTGTGAAGGAATCTAGACATGATCCTGAAAGAATCATTGATGAGGGACTTAGAAAAACAATTATGTACAAGTAGTCCTTGGCTTACAACCACAATTTGGACTAGAATTTCACTTGCTAAACAAGACAGCTGTTGAGTAAGTCATATCTAATTTTACTACTTTTTTTGCCATGGTTGTTAAGTGAATCACTATAGTTAATTAAAAACATAGTTGTTAAACAAATATAGCTTCCCCCATTGACTTTGTTTGTCAGAAGCAGGCTGGGAAAGTTGCAAATGACTCTGGAATGCTGCAACCTGCTGGTTGCCAAGCACCTGAATTTTGATCACATGACCATGGGGATGGATGCTGCAAAAGTGGGACGACTAGCCATCAGTAACTATTCTCAGTGCTGTTGTAACTTTGTACAGACATTAAACAAATGGTTAAAGACTACCTATGGTCTATGCAATGTTTCTCAACTTTGACATTTTAAGACATGTGGATTTCAACTTTCAGAATTTCCCTGGCAGCATGCTAGCTGGGGAATTCTGGGACTTGAAGTCCACACATCTTAAAAACATCAAGGTTGAAAAACTCTGGTCTAGAAACTAAAGCAGTTTAGGGGTGAGAAATTGTGGTGGGTGGGAGTGTGTTTGGGGATTGTTATGTGTGTTGGACCTGGTCTTTGGGTGTTAAGTGAATTTCGCTGTATGGGTATACTGTGTATACACGTACAATGACAATAAAGTTATTATTATTAAAACAAGTATGAGAAGAAACTCAATGATTATTTATATAAGATGGGGTATAGAAAAACACCAGTTTCCAAATTTCTCTTATTATACCTTACTACAGTAAAGAACACTCCTGGCTTACCTGTGGTTTGTTGAACCTGCAAAGGGCTGACAATGTGGCCCTTGGACTAGAAGAAGTCAAAATGCCTGGACTTGGGCATTGGTGAATCTCTTTGTGAAAGATAGCAGTCCCTGGAAATTCTTCATATAGCCCAGTGATGGGTAACCATTTCCGGACCAAGTGCCCAAAATGCTCACATGTGTGAATGCATGCGTGCCTGAACCCCCAAAATGCAATGCGCACATGGCCCCCGTGCATGCGTCCCACTCATGCTCATGCATGCATACCCCCTGCACAACCTCCCGCGCATGCCCAGCAAAGACACAAAGACCAGCTGGCCAGTGAGAGGCACACACACATGCACAGCGGAGCTGAACTGGGATGACAGCTTGCGTGCCCACAGAGAGGGCACTGTGTGCCATAGGTTCGCTATCATGGATATAGTCAGGCTGAAATATAGGGATGAAGGAAAATCTGCTTGTCAAGCAGGAAATGACAATGTTTATTATGAATCATTATATTTAATGTCCTGACTTGGACATTTGCCTATTATGCAAATATCAGATATGTCATGCTCACATAGATATCACATATTATGTAGAACAGCATTTCTTAAAGTGGGCTCTGAGAATCCCTGGAGTCCCCAAGATTTTCTCAGGGGTCCACAAAATCAAAATTATTTGATAATTATTTGATATTCAAGATATTTGCGAAAATTTAAAATAATGTTAATCTTATTATTACAAGTAGTCCTCGACTTACATTTCATTTATTGACCATTCAAAGTTACAACTGCACTGAAAAAAGTGACTTATGACCATTTTCACACTTATGATTGTTGCAGCATCCCCATGGTCACATGATTTACATTTGCATGCTTGACAATTGGTTCATATTTATGACAGTTGCAGTGTCCCGGGGTCATGTGATCATCTTTTGCGACCTTCTGACAAGCAAAGTCCATGGGGAAGCCAGATTCATTTAACAACTATGTTACTAATTTAACAACTGCAATAATTCACTTAACAACAAAAGTCATAAAATGGGGCAAAACCCACTTAACAACTGTCTCACATCTACAGAAATGTTGGGCTCAATTATGGTTGTAAGTCGAGGACTAACTGTAGTTACTTTTTTTCTTAAAAAGAGGGTTTTCATAAAAAATATTTTATATATGTCAATATCTAATAGGCTTAATACAGATTTTTACATGATTAAATATTATTGTAGGAACGCATATTCTAGGAATTTTAATTTTTAATATTGTTGTTATTGTAATTATAATCTGTAAAGACAAAAGCTCTTTTGGGATCCTCCATAATTTCTAAAAGGAAGAAGAGTCCTGAGAGCAAAATGTTTAAGAAACACAGATCCCAAACATCGTTAGATCCATGACAATGTGGAGAAGATAAACGGCACCTAGATTGCCAAAATACTTATTGCTATCTTGAAATGCTAACAAACCAATGAAATAAACTGATGTTATTACAACAAATGGTAAGTCTCTTCTCTAAAAAAAACCTGTAAAATGTCCATTGAAGGATATTTTCACTCAGCTTTTAAATTATTTCAATGAAGTACAAATATGGTGTGAAAATGTGACATTAAGATAGATGTGAGAATTCAGTAGTTGCTACTGAAATTCCCAATTTCACTCCTGTTGGACAATGATACTATCATAAAGATTAACTTGCAGCAGAGACAGGAGGAACTGCAGCAAACTGGATTCATGCCAAAAGAACTAAATGTATAATACGACATCGTCACCACATGACACCTTTGCATATTTTTACCCTGGAATCTGAGATAAATATTAAGTTGCAGCATTTGTGAAGTGATATCATTTATCCTCTGCAGAGACCTGTGTCTCAGTCAGCTGCCAGGGACGAAGATTTGGGAGGGGGAATAGTTCATTACATTGTGATTACACTGTGACACACACTTTTGTACTTGTATCAGGATGTGACACACAAATATGTAAGGGGTGGAGTTGTATTCTGATGTATGCGATAATGCATGTTTTATCATTTTGCTGTAATAGCACACAGAGTTTTGGTCAGGGGACACAATTAACACTTTGAGCCAAAAGCTGCAGAGACAAGGCAATGTTGGAAAAAAAAAAAAAAAGGATGGTGCCCTATACAGCAGGGGTGTAAAACTTGCGTCATCATGGCGGTGTCACATGACATATTGGGACTTTTTCCCCCTTTGCTAAACTGGGCATGGGCGTGGACAGTGTGATGCATCTGACCCGAGGGCCACAAGTTTGACAGCCCTGCTATACAGTATACATCTGTGGCTCCACAGTTTTCTTCTTCCCCTGGCCTTTGAGAAGATATTAGATAGGTTTTAAAAATTTAATTAAGCCTATTTTAGGACAATTTTGATGGTTAGGAAACATAGTTGAAACAAGCAAAATCATCATACATTTATCAGAAAAATCTATTGTGGAAATATGAACTCATCTCAAGAAAACTGAGCTGACTGTGAAGCCTTGTTGCACTTCAAAGGAACAATTGTACGGGGCACTTTAAAACACAAATAGAGTTATTTCTCAAATGTACTGATATGGTCATTTTGTGACAGCTGAACAGTCTATTCAGAATAAAAAGTAGAGATTTAAAAACAAAAGTAGCGATTTTAAACTTCCTATTACATATGCCCAGATTAGGATGAAACCACAAAAGAATATACAGCTTCTCTTTCCATTTAGAGAGAAAATATAATGTATTGAAACAAATCTGTATTATGGTCGTAGACCAGCATAAGGAGAGTGGGGTACAATCAATTAAAAAGCATAGTAGATTCATCAGTAAAAGAAAAAAACATTATGAAAAACTAGAACATATATAAAAGAAGAGACAGACACCGCTATCTCAGGAACTTAAAATATATTATCCACTTAGCTTTCGTTGGCCTCTGCTAACATCGTCAGTATAAAAACTACAATTGAAGAGATATTCGCCTTTATGCATCATTGATCAATTTGGCCATTGCGTGCGTGATAGACCCATCCACCCGCCTCCCACCTATAATTAGCTCTGTTGTTTTTACTTCAGACCTGTTAATCGATGGAGGCATCATTCCCTGGAGATGGGCAGCCCAAGCGGTGCGCGATAGGGGAGGAAGCAACAGGAGCTAAGCCTCCATCGATTAACATGTCTGAAGTAAAAATGACAGAGCTAATTATAGGTGGGAAGTGGGCCTATCACGCGCGCAATGGCCAAATTGATCAATGATGCATAAAGGTGAATATCTCTTCAATGGTAGTTTATACACTCTGACGATGTTTCAGAGGCTAACGAAAGCTAAGTGGATAATATAATTTAAGTTCCGGAGATCACAATGTCTGTCTCTTCTTTTATAGCTACACCTGGAACTCGTATTTTTAGGATAGTTCGATAAACACACACACACACACACACACACAAATCTAAAAGGAGGGGTAGAGGCATTAAATCCTGTAGGAGAGCATAAAGAATAGTATGTGGAAGACTATAAAATTAGAGACCATTGTAGTTTGATAAAGGTGATGCTCATTATGTCTAGTTTATGGCTCAGTCATCATCTGATGAATTTTAAGTGCTACTGCTCAGAACCTGGCAACACTGGAATTTGCAGTAGGGTTGGTATCTGAAAGCAGCAAGGAACTGTAGAATTGTCCTTGCTCTCTAGGTATTTGTGCAGTACTGGTGAGCTGCGGCTAAATAAATGTCTGTAATACAGGCACTGGAGAAACACAAGTTTTGTTGTTTCGGTGTCCAGAGATACAGGAGCATCTTTTTTCTCCAGGTAAGGAACCGTCCTGTATCGGCCTTCAAGACATTGTGCCAGAGTAAAGGGCCTCCGGTATTTTAAGTATGCCATAGGGCCATGATGGTGAACCTATGGCACATGTGCCAAAGGTGGCACGCAGGGCCCTCTCCCTGGGCACACAAGCCGTCGCCTCAGTTCAGCTCCGCCATGCATGTGCGCATGCCTCCCGCCGGCCAGCTGGTCTTTTGGTCTCTGTCGCACATATGCATGGAAGGTGTGTGGGGGGGGGGCACACCCATTGCATTTTGGGGGTTTGCACACGTGCGCTTTGGGCACTTGGTCCGGAAAAGGTTAGCCATCACTGTCATAGGGGAAGCAAAGTACCTGTTGGATTCACTGGCACTTTGTGTTTGCTACACACAATTTAATGAGCATTTTGGCCTGATCATATTCCATGCTGAGTAAAAGACTTGGAAAGATGAGATATTAGTTTCCAATGCCTATTTCCATGTGCACTGAAAATCATTACTCATCATTTAAACTGCCCGCTAAATATGCACAGAGGAAATAATTCTTGAATTCACAAAAGAATATATTTATAACAAAATATAACAGACAAAAACTGCTTTAATTTGAGATTATACATTTTTACTATTTTAGCATTTTTCAGTTATTAAATACAGAGGTAAGCAGAAATAGGCAATGATTCCCAATTTGTCTATTGCCAAGGTTTCTGTCCACCTTTCATCTCTGGAGACTTTTATGTAGAATGCTTGATTAAAGCAACAACCCCCCCCCCCCAGTCCTTCAGAGGTTTTCAGTGAGATGGACTAGGCCTTCTAATTGGGAAACCAGGGAATATGTAGAAACTACAGATGGATGAGAAATGCTGGATTAGATTTAATTTGGACCAGTCCTAAAAAAGCACTAAACTTATTTAAGCCAGAATGATCATTTACAATGGATTAGTTATATTTATCTCTTAAAATAGGGTGTTTGTTTATAAAAGTTAAACATGAGATTGTAGTAGTTATAGTTCTTAAAGAACAAAATATATTTATGCAGCTATGAGGTCAATTCCTTTCCACTTCACTTCATCAGCAGAAAGTGCATCAATGTGAAAGACATCTGTTAACCAAAACATGCTGTCATACTGCATATTTTAGAAAATTAACAAGCTAAAGCATTAATTTCTCAAGACATTAAATATTTATGAAACATTACCTGCTGTTTAAGATGCAATGTTGAGAAATGTTTCATATGCTTACAGCTTTTTCTTACAACCATAATTTGCAAGGACTACTTGAAACACTTAGAATTTGGGGGGGGGGGAAGTTCCATTTATATTGAAATGGCTATTATTTCTTGGTAAACCTGACTGAACTGTCAATCAGAATGTAAGTTTCATTTTAAGCATTGTTCCAACTGCAAGAAGAATCTTGCACGTATATTTAAGTTTGATGGACAAATATATCACCAATCAGAGAAACACCCATGGGATCACCACTTTCAGGTCTCATAGCAGACTCTAATGCAATGTCTAAAATTATAGCTCTCCCACATATACAACCCAAAATATGGATCCAGTATGTAGATGACACCTGTCATAATAAAAAAGAAACAGGACAAGACACAAGAAGCAGCCAACAACTTATTCCAAGGAATAAAATTCACAAGGGAAGAATAAAACAACAATACACTATCCTTCCTGGATATCCACATCAGCAGAGGCAATGATGGCAAATTAGAAACATAAGTTTATCATAAAACCATCCACACTAACCAAGTGCTCCATTACCAAAGTAACAACCCAACCTTCCACAACAGAATCTATGTAAGAACACTTTTTAGACAAGTAGTGTCTAAACCAATGCTTAGAAAATCAATGCAGCAGCTCTGAAATCAGGAAAAGGAAAGAGATCATCTATATAACATTTTCCAGCAAAATAGTCTGAGAACTAATAATTATACATTGATTTCTGCATTGTTCAGATTTGTGAATTCAGATACAGATAATCAATCTTTGAAAGACACTATTTCTGCAATCTTCAGAAACTTCTTAGTCTAGGGAACAACAGAGAATTTTACCGAATAATGCTTTCTGTTATGAATTCACAGATCAAACTTAAGATCAAACAAACTTACATGTGTTTGTTTAGGGATTTGCAGGCTGCCTCAATCTATTACAACTGCTGGCAGTTTACAGAATAACTATAATTAAAAAGGCAAAGTAAAAACAAACAACTTAAAAACTCTAAGGGCATATTCACAGCCTGGTTGTCATTCATTAAATCCTTCCCAAGGTCTGTGAAGCAATTTCATGATAGCCTAGACTTGTCTCACTGTAGCTGCTGAGAAGAACTCCAGATGACCAAGCAGCACAATGGGAGTACAAAAATCAGCATCTATTCACTGTGTTGTTTTCCTTCTCTTTTTAGAATCAGAGAATTATAGAAATGGGAGTGACTTCAGAAATTATTTAGTCCAGCCCCCTGCTAGAGCAGGAACCACTGAGTATCTCTGAGAAATGACCATCTAGCTATTGTTTAAAGATCTCTCTATAGCGAAAGAGAACTCCCTATATGATGTGATAGCCTATTCTATTGGCTATCGACTTGTACAAGTGGTCCTTGACTTATCACCACAATTGAGCCCAAAATTTCCATTGCTAAGCAAGACAGTTGTTAGGTGAGTTTTGTTCCATTTTATGATCTTTCTTATTGCAATTGTTAGTAATACAGTTGTTTAGTGAATCTGGCTTCCCCATTGACTTTGCTTGTCAGAAGTTCGCAAAAAGTGATCACATGACCTCAGGACACTGCAACCATCATATATATATATATATATATATATATATACATACCAGTTACCAAGCATCTGAATTTTGATCATGTGACCATCAGGATGCTGCAATGGTTCTGTGCAAAATGGTCATAAATCACTTTTTAAAGTGCCATTATAATTTCAGACTGTCACTAAACTAATGGTTCTAAGTCAAGGACTACCTTTATAATCAGGAAATACTTCTTGATGTCTAACATGAACCTTCTTCCTTGTAATTTTAACGTGCTAGTTCTGTTCTTCTTTTTTGAAGCAATAAGTAATAAGTTCAAACCTTCTTCTATGTGACAATCCTTCAGGTATCTTAAGATGTCTATTATCTCCCTTCAATCTTTTCTGTAAGCTAAACATACTCAAATCTTTTAATCATTTCTCATAGTGTTTGTTTGCAAACATTTTTACCCTCTTGGCACCTTCTTGTTCCAATTTTCCCGTTCTTTTTTTAACTGGTGTCTCTGACCGGATCCAAGCTCTGTGCTTTTGTTAATATAAATTTTATATTTTTAATAGTTGCATCAAATTGCAAGCTCTTGTTTAATTCGTGGTACAGCAAGGATACCCATAACTATATTTGCATTTTTTCGTCCCAGGTCCAGAATTTTATATTTCTTTCTTTAAAATTGTATCCTGTTAATGTATGGTCACTGCTAAAACTTATCTATATCCTGTGGAACCTTCTCATTTTTATCTAAAGTCATCTAGCTTTGTGTCATCTGCAAACTTTATAACTGTCACCCCAAGTCCTTCATCCAAGTTCCTGATAACTCCAACTCCTGATATTTCCCTCCAAGCTGAGATGGAGCCCTTAAGGAGCCCTCTGGAGGTGTGATCATTCAGGCCATCATGACTTGATCTAAGAGAAGTAGCATCTTATTGGTGTGTTACCATTTTATGAAAGAAATATAACCAGAAATTCTATGTCTACTATGTCTACTACATTCTGTGACATATAAAGTCCCCCGCACCAATGCACTTGTTTTGAAGGAGTGCAGCAAAATGGTCAATGAGAGAGGAAAACACCAAAGCTATTCCTTCACTGTTGTATGATGGCAGTTTGGCAATTTCAGGAAAGAGAAGCTAGGAAAGCAGGATGAGGCAGTCACTCCTGCCAATGGGAAAACAGACTTCTACAGTTAGTTTCAAAACAGGATTTTGCAATTCCTCTGGAGTTGCAATTTTGTGATTGCAATCACATAATCCAGCAATCAAGCTGGAAGTAAACTTCAGCAGGCTGGCCTGGCCTAACTCTCCTCTTTTAAATTTTTAATTCGTTTGATTTTATAAATTGGGTGTTTTAATCTGTGTTTCGGCCAAAATATTTAATAATTTTAAGGGACTTTTAATATTTGTATTATCTGTATTTTATCTTGGCTGTTCACAGCCCTGAGTCCTTTGGGAGTAGGGCGGTATAGAAATTTGATTAATAAATAAATAATAAATAAATAAATTGACTTGGCTGCTCATTTGTGACAATAGTGTGATTGACAGGACAATAGGTGATCCAGCATTGGTGCCAAAGTGCCAGGTGGGAGTATCCCAGAAATCATAGCTAATGAGAAGAATCTCTTGTGGCCATTCTTTCCTCAGCAACTGCACTGTTCCTGGATAAATCTCCAGATTTCTTACAAATTGGTTCAGCAAATTAAACTATAGGTTTCTTTGGATCTGTGGCACCAGAATAGCAAGTGAAAGAGGAACTAGGAACATCTGAGGAACTGGCAATATTTGGGGAGTGATTTTTGCATCATGTGGTTGTATTTTATCCTGTTACTGCCTATTTGATTAATTATGATTAGATGGCACATCAATATGATTCTGATTTGTTTGCACATGTCACGTGTAATTGCAAACTTTTCAGATACATATATATTTAGATACAAGATGCAACCATGCAGGAGATTTACTGCAGATGCACGTGAGGCTGCAGTACACAACTGGAATTGCACCAAAGCTTCTCATACCCATATTGCAGCCATTCTGTGGATCTGCTTCCTTGTCCCGAATTCTCCATTACTGGTCTTCAGAAAGGCAGGGAATCAGAATGTTTTTGTTATGCATTGCTTCTGTAGTATGACAAAAATTCATCTGAGGTATGAAGAAGGGAAGTGTTTTTGTGAGTACAAACATTCTACTCCCTTCCTTCTAAATATTTATCCTGCCAATTCATTTACAATACAGGATCCTGAGAAGCTGGAACAATGGGCAGAAACTAGTAAGATGAATTTCAACACCTTAGTGGTTTATAGGCTGAATTTGAACCAACAGTGTGATGCAACTGGGAAAAAAATGCTATGATATGTCAGTGGTAATCTAATGTGACAATCAAGGAAAGCTATCATTCCTCTATGTTGCATGCATCAGGCTGCATTTCAGTTTTGACATTATTTTTTTCCTTGGCAAACAAAGTGGAGCCTATCCAGAGAATGGCAATCAATATGACAGGATGACTGCAAGGAGAACATTATGAGACCTGATTGGAAGCATTGAATATGCTTAACCTGAAGAAGAAGAGATAGGATAACTGTCTTCAAGTATCTGAAGGACTGACATATGGGGCAGAAGTGTTCAGGATTGTTCCAGAACACAGGACAATACATTGTGGTTTTAAACAGAATAAGGTTTAGATTGGACATTAGAAAAGATTTCCCAATGGGAAATTCCTGATTTCGCTCTATTCAATAATGAAACAGATTGCTTTGAGAAGTGATGGAGTCTCTATTTATAGAGGTAATTAAGAGTTCGGATGGTCATCTGTCAAGCATGTCTATGAAGATTCTCAGTTATCCAGGTCATGGTTGTCTCAAAGGAGTTTTTCAAAAGGCAACTAGACTTTCTTTGTTTTTCTTTGAAGACATTTTGTTTCTCATCAAAGAAGCTTTTTCAGCTTCTTGAACTGAAGAAGCTTCTTGGATGAGAAGCAAAACATTTTCAAGAAAAAACAAAGTCTGGTTGCCTTTTCAAAAAGCATATTTGGGATCTATCAAAAATGATATAGTAGTGGATTCTTGCTGTGGGCAAGGAATTAGATTAGGTCAGGGGTGTCAAACTTGCAGCCCCTGAGCTGGATGTGTCATACGCTGGCCATGCTCACCCCCGGGTTAGCGAAGGGAGAAAAAGTTGTGATAAGTCACGTGACGATGTGTCATCACGAGTTTGACACCCCTGGACTAGATAATCGAGGTAACTTCCAAACCTTACTGCTATGACTCTGTGATTCATAGCAGTGAAGGAGCCTGAGTGGTGTAGGAGGCTAATGCCTTCTACTAAGGTAGCATTTAACATCTAGCTGCCTGCAATTACTGCGAGTTCAATTCTCACCAGGCTCAAGGTCGACTCAGCCTTCCATCCTTTCTAAGGTTTGTGGGGGCAATAAGCTGACTTTGTATAAAATATACAAAAGTATGAAGGCTATTGCTTAACGCATTGTAAGCTGCCCTGAGTCTCCGGAGAAGGGCGGCATATAAATAAATAAATAAATAAATAAATAAATAAATAAATAAATAAATAAATTAATTAATTAATTAATTAATTAATTCATAAAAGTCTACATAAAGCCCATTGAATTCAGTGGGGTTAACAACAGGCCCAGTAATTTTCTTATACAGTAGAGAAGATATGTGCATGCCAATGTGCAGGATAAATACCTATGAGAAATATGCAAGACATATCGCCTGGTATTTGCACTGTTTCATCAAACCTGTTTAGCAAGCTATATTATATACACAGGAGAAAGGAAGGAACAGAAATGGGAGGTGCCTAAAAGAGTACTATCTTGAGGGATTGGTAGAGACATGTATTAGGGCAGGAATGATTTAGGAGAAAAGGAGAAAACTTTTGATTTTATCACACTACTGGTGAGCTTTAGGGCTTGCTTACTGCTGTAAAATGGTATAATGCTGCTATTTGGGGATTTATTTCTATTCAACCAAGAGGGATGTCTACTACTCATGATTGTTAGAAGAAAGCTACTATGTATTATGTACAGTGGTCGGTTGCTACCGGTTCTCCCCAGTTCTTGTGAACCGGTAGTGGAAATTTTGAGTAGTTCAGAGAACTGGTAAATACCACCTCTGCCTGGTCCCGCCCCCAATCTATTCTCTGCCTCCTGAGTCCCAGCTGATCGGCTAGAAGGAAAAAATCAGGGCTCACTTGACAAAGAAGAGAAAAAAAAAAACAAGACACCTTAGCTTTAAATTGAGAAGCCAAGAAGCCTCACAACTGATCAGCTAGAACTGATCCGCTCCTTGTAAACTGCTCGGTGGTGGTAGATTGGCAATTGAGGCCAAGCTGCCTGAAAGCGGTTTCTGATGCTCTCTGTGGTGGCAGAATGGCAAAAAACCGTTTAAACTCTTGCTGCGGTGCTTCAAAGGGCCGCCCTACAGCTGATCAGTGGTAAAAGGCAGTGTGGTGGTAGACCAGTGCATTCCAAAAACAAATGGGTAGACCGGAATGCTCCAAAAACAATGGGTAGACCGGTACGGCTCTGCAAGCAGTTAAAAGCCTGGTAGACCAGTAACTCTGCTAAATCCTAAAAAATTGTTTGTCACATGACCATCAAACCATGCCCACAAAATAAGCCACACCCACAGAACCGGTAGTAAAAATTTTTAGAACCCACCCCTGATTATGTATCATTATCATTATTAATCTTCTTTTTCTCCCCCAAGAACTTTCAAGATGGCAATGAATTGTATTGTGTTCTTACACCTCTTCAGGAACTCTTATACTATGGGGATGTTTCTTTTAGTCTCTTGATCATATATGGAATTTTCATATGGCTTATGCTATCATTTCCCTTAGTGTGAAACAGGAAAAAATAAAACAGCTTCAAAATTTGTTTTGTCTGCATGCTATTTAGTAGATGGGCTCTAAAAAGTAGAGTACTTTTTCTAAACCTTCTACTTTCTGATGTTATATGAAGATATCACATGGTAATTTAGGTATACTCTGCCTATATTTCCTTTTCAGTAAATAGCTATATCAGTGATGGCTAACCTTTTTCGGACTGAGTGCCCAAAGTGCACCCCCAAAATGCAATGCATGGGTACCCCCCACGCATGTGTGTGCACCCCCGCACATGCGACCTGCTCCCCCAAGCATATGCGTGTGGCCCCCCGCACGCACACCACCCCCATGTATGCAAGTGTGTCCCCCATGCCATGCATGTGTGGCAGAGACCCAAAGACCAGCTGGCCGGCAGGAGGCGTGCACGCATGCGCAGCAGAGCTGAACTGGTTTCAGTGCTCACAGAGAGGGTGCTGTGTGCCATCTCTGACATGCATGCCATAGGTTCGCCATCACGGAGCAATATTGTCTCTTAATCATATCTATGCATAGTTAAATTGAGAGTGGAAATGGTAGGCAATTGTATTCCACCACTTGTACTTGAATGGCTTATCCAAGTTCCAATCTATCATTATTTTATTTTGTGGCATACAGAACATATGTGCAAATAGGCAGCATTATAAATCTCCTAAATAAATAAATAAATAAACACATTACTACATAAACTGTACAAGGCTTTGAGAACTGTAATTTTGGTTTTAGTTTTGGTTGATCATTGTTTTTAATGTCTTGTGAATCATCCAGAGTCCCTGGTTCCCATATAAACCAAATACAGCAAACAAATAAACAACTTGGGGTGCTGTCAAGGTACAGATACAAGGTACAAAAGAGTGGTACTATTTATGAAATTATCCCCAACCTTATCTCAGGCTAGAAAGCATGGTTACATCAATCATTCCACCCATCATATTCCTATTCCAGTTTTCAACCATGATATAGAATGTACAATTCGTTCATCCATTTGTGGTGCAGTGCAGGAAGTATGTAAATCAGGGAAGAAGCAACATGCATATACAAAGGGACATGTGCATGTCTTGATTTGATGAACTCAATTTAGTACAAGGTCATCTGTTTTGTAACATGTTCTTTAAGGTAATCCTATATTCCCATGCTTTCAGTTATGTAAAACACTGGATTATCTCCAAGAATAGAAAATTCTGATGTAGTTGCTCTTCTAATAATGTGCTTCCTTATTTATTTTGACTTGATTTTGAGACAGGGTGGTGAAATTTCTAGGAGCAGCCATTCAGAATGAAACTTTTGCATGTTTTAAAATACCCAACTGTTTTAGGCTTTCTTTGCTCCCCATCCAAGAAGTCTGTGCAATCACATTGCATTTCCACACTAACGATTAGTAACGTTTTATGATCTCAACCAGTCATCACTATTGCAAAGTAAAGCATATATTCATTACTACTGCTTTTCCATACAACTGCAGAATGACAGTATTAGACATTATAAATCATTAGTAGGGAAGAAATTGTTCGTTCCTTTGCCTGTTACTATTACAAACCTTTAAACCATGGCATATCATAAATAACCAGGGACAAGAAGTAAGAAAAACAGTCATGACAGGCTCTATCCATAGTCAGCTCTTTCAATCAAGATGTGGTTCAACAAGTTAAGGCTTGCCTGTCATCAGGAAGTGTTTGTAATGCTAAAGTAGAGCCTCAGAATATGTGTAGCAGTTGGAACATCTGAACATTTACAGGAAGCATTTTTCTCCGAGAACTGAATAGCAGGCTTTCCTATCAGAGGAAGTCCTTTATCAGATAGGCATTAGAAATTGGCAATTGTATATAATATTGTATTTGCAGGCTCATTTAGGACTAGGATTGGGGCATATCTCTATTCAGTCATCAAGTCATATGTTAAAGAACAGTAACCTTTTCAATTCAGCTTCAATTCCAATCTTCTGGTGTGAAAGTCACAAGATTTCAATTATCTCATGGGAATCACCAAAATCTTATTATAGATGATTTGTCTACCATATAATTAAAAATAAAGCATGTCATGATGGGTCTATAAAATCATCAGGAGTCAAGCTGAACTCAAAAATTTCACCTTTTAATCTTCATCTGTGTTGACAAAACCTTGAAGAAAAACAAGCTGCTCTGGACTGTGATTCTGTACAGCAAAGCAAGGTCCTTGGGAAGCAATTCAATGCATTTAAATAATGTAAAAAAAAACAACAACACTGTGCTGACAATTAGTGCAACCCTAAACTTTTGCTTCTAAAAGACAGGAAGGATGGAGAGAGAAAAGTTGATTGAACTGAGTGACTGCTAAAGAAATAATTCATCAGAAGCTCTCCAATCATAATTCAACAGGATTAAAAATACTGAGTTCTTTATCCACAAATATAATTAATTATGATCTACAAAGAGGTGCATGCTTCCTTTTTATATAAAAATGTAAACGTAAAGTAACCCAGCTCTCATTCCCTATGCCTACTTTTATAAATGTTCATGTTTCCTGGAAGAGATTTTCTTCTAACATCTGCAATTTTCCCAGATACTGTTCATTAAAAAGAGGGCAGTTGATTTCTTTGAACTACAGTTCTATACTTTTGAACAAATTGGCTTGCCTTTACAAGGCTGAAATTGGACTGGTTTGCTATCCATGGAAGGGGCAGCACCAAATGCTTGTTCTGTCAAAAAAAAAAAAAATCTTTCCAAACTTCTAAGCCTAATTCCACATCTCATTTTATGGGAATAGAGCTCAAATTTTGCAATGTTAAGATGTGTGGACTTCAACACCCAGAATCTTTTAGCCAGCATATTTCCTGGGGAATTCTGGAAATCAAAAGTACAGATTTAGATGTAACACATCTAAAAGAGCCATGGTGGCGAAGTGGTTAGAATGCAGTACTGCAGGCTAACTCACTGTTCACTCCAGGAGTTCCATTCTGAGTGGTTCAAGGTTGACTCAGCCTTCCATCCTTCTGAGGTTGGTAAAATGAGGACCCAGATTGTTGAGAGCAATATGCTAACTTTGTAAACCCCTTAGAGAGGGCTGTAAAGCACTGTAAAGCGATATATAAGTCTAAGTGCTATTGCTTAATGTGCTAAAGGTTGAGAAATTCTGGTATAGAGATTTGATGAGACCTCTCCTGTCAGCACACTCTTCCCTAAAACCAACCTTCCTGTACCTGAGAAAGACTATTTGTTTGGCAATTTCTGACTTTGGGCATCATTTTTCTAGGATTGTTGACTAATAATTGCTTCTTTAGCACTATATGTTAGAACTGGGCAAACAATAACCTTGATGGTACATACACTTGTTGTCCATATGATATATTTGCCCTTTAATATTTGGCTTGAGACATATTTGTCTGACCTTGGTCTTAAGCCTAAACTATTTCACAGGAATGTTTTGCAGATAAATTGGTGGTTGAGAAAGAAGCACATTCATTGCCCTGAACATCTCAGAAAAATAATGATGTAGTATCCATAATGCAAAGACAGATATAAAAATGCCCATCTTGAAGGATGATACAACGAGAGAGGGAATTTTGTCTCATGACTGTCCTACACAAAACTCTACCAGCACAGATTGGGGACCTGCTATCTAGTTTAAAATGTATATTAACTTTTGTTATAAGTCTTGTAAGAGCTAAATATAAACTGCCTTTCTATTCTGCTTGACAAATCAGTTTTCTGCCAGAACAGAATTTGGTCCAGCAACAGGAATGAAACAACCTATTTAATTCTGTTTGCATTGTATCAGAAGCCCTGATTATTTCTTTAATCTGGCAATATTCAGTTCCTGCATTTTTCTGTTTTCTTTTGCTGAAAACTTTAATATAATAACAGACAAAAATGTAACATGCACAATAATATATTCCTCTAAAACCACACCACAGTGTGAAAATAAACATGTTTGTTTTATACCAACAGCCAGTTTCAAAATGCTGCAGTACAAGATGAAAACATATACAGGTAACTGGAAAGCATTGAATGGTATGAAGCCTAAGCTAGATAATGTGAGAAAAATGTAGTCAAATGATTGACACGCTGATGATAAACAAACATTAGTAATCTGACATTTAAGTTTGCCACCCTCAAGCAGTAATAGGAATGGTCTCTCTGACACTGTAATTCTCAGAGGTATTTTCTGATGACATTTGGCTCTTTTGCCCAATAGGAGGAGTTGCTTTTTGTTGATATTTCTTTAACTACAGTCTGCTACAGGATGTGTCCCTCAAATTCTAGGAAATAAATGTTGCCTTTGATCTGTGCCAAGTAGCATTTGGTGCTAAACAAGTCATGGGTGATCCAGTTTGTGTTGATGATTGATGGCAGTTTGAGGACATTTCAGTTGTTTTTCCAGATTGGAAGATTTTCACCGTATTTTTTATATTTTTCTCAACTTTGTATATTGAGACAGAGCAAGAGAAATAGAGAGCGATCATTTCCCCAATCTTCATTTTGCAGTAAACCAGTTTCTACTGCATTAACATCCTGCATAAAGGTAGAATCTAAAGCAAGGTTTTTCTTGCTGATGTAGTGGAATGAAGAGAGTATAATTTATGTTCTGCAGTCACCTGGGCTGCTTGTTATTCCCCTTATATATTTTCAATGAAACCCTATGGGAAATAAAAAAAATCAGAACATTTAAAACAGAAACTTGGATGATTTTCTCGAAATAGAAGTATATTTCTCAGAATATAAGGTGGGAAATGAATATCATAGTAGCATTAGCATTTGTGATGGTAATGATGATACATGTTCACAAATAAAAAAAATATAGACTGGAAAAGAAATAATGTGACAGATTATTTTTCCACAAGAGGGCAGGCTCTAAAAAGCAAAAGAGATATTTAACATTAATATTATCTGATCACTCCATTTGATTTGTGTACATTCCATGCCATCTAATAAGTAAACGTATGAAGGGGGAATCCTGTTCATCTCAGTCTCAACCATTTTAGAAGTGGCACATAAAACCTGAATAACAGATAACATCTTTAGAAATGCTTTGCAATAACAGAGTACATTTGGAGATATGACAGCAGGGGTACTTTGAGTATACTTAGTCACTGCTTTACATTCTCAGCGAATTGAAGCTGATCTGCATGCACATGTCAGTGGATACCCCCAGGAATGGCATTTAAAAAGCTGCTTTAACAAGTTGAAAAAAGGGAGCTTTGTATGTACTTTTCATGATTCCTTGAAATGGAAACACCCTGAAATAAATAAGATTCATTGTTACTTCACTAGAAAGGATTGAACAGCCTGCAATGCCTGAGAATTTTCCCTGTTAGCTGCAACATTAGAACTCATTTCATCCATGATAATTGGTAGGAAAGAAATTGAAGAGTGATATTGTGATGACATTATGTGATAAATGTTAAGTGTAATGATGTTATGGGAAAAGAAGAACACAAGATGAGCTTGCAGGTAGTCCTGCACCACGCTCAGCATTTTAGTAGTGGAACAAAGCTAGAGAAAAATACATTTTTTAAAGGGGTGGGGTAGGAAGGAGATTAAAGCAAAGTCATTATGACATGGTATCTCTGGATCTGTATATAATTACCTTGGAAATCAGAGAGCCCTTTGATTCGTGAAAAGACAATAGTTCAAATTATGCACAGACACTTGTACATATTCACAAATCTGAATATGTTCAGTGATGAATATGCCCAGTGATGACAATTATGTGCTTATTGGATAAAAAATACAGCAGGGAGGTTATATAATAAAATCACAGCACTCCCTTTCCTGTAAGTATCTGTTATGACATGACGCAAGTTATTCATGCCGCTAACTCACATGAAACTCAGCTATGCATAAACATTAAATGATGCATGCCTGAGAAGGGTGTAGTCTCTTTGAAAAGATTTTAAAAATGATAAGCTGTCACAGACAACTAAGCAGGAACAAACTGATTGATATGGCATTCCATCCACAATCACGCAATTATGCACAGGATTTTTTAATTGTGTGTTGTGGGGAGGTAAACTCAGAGGCAAGCTTGTAGTTTTACCCTTCTTAAGTTTATGTACACTTTCTGGCAGCCAGATTAATTGATAATTGCATATAAATTATGATAAATAATTACTGAATAATGTTATGAAAACTATAAGAATATATTTTTGCCTCTTAATAGATCAGTTTCCAGGATTCTTGGCCGGTATGGCTGCTAACAGAAGGCTGTCCTCTTCTTCCTATAACAAAGACAGTCAAGGTGGGATGATCTTGAGTTTCTTGTTTTCACAGGCTAAGTTCATATTTTACTTATGGTTGCCATATATCTATTTGTACCAGTTTAATACAGTTGTCTTAAACTACATTGCCCATCAATTCATCTCTCAGGGCACTAGCAGTTTCTTAACTGAAAATTTCTCAAAGCTTACAGATTGTTGCTCTGAGAGAGAATCCCCTAACCAGCATGGAATTCTGAAAGTTGAAGTCCACACATCTTAAAGTTGCTAAGATTGAGAAACAATGTCTCAAGGTGCTGGACTAGGAATGTGGAGGTCTAGATGCTAAACCTCTATTAGGCATGGAATCCAGCTGGGGGACTTTGGCCAGTCATGTCTTCTGAGTCCTAATAGGTTTGCACTCAGCAGAACAACAAAACTTCTCATCCCTCACAAGCTGATAAAAAAAAAAAAAAAAAAACCTCTGCTAAGCCGACAAACACATAGAAGAGCATCTATTGTTGTTCTGATGGGTTCTCTTGTCTCTCAACTAGCTTGATCACCCCAAAAATAATGACTGGAAGAGCAGCCAGAAAGTTTCAAATAGATAAATGTGGTTAATTCATTTGACATCATGACTTCTCTAACATTTATTTATAAGATTTGCTGCCCATCTCCTTTCAAAGCGATTCTTTCAAATGTAGCCAAAGAAATCATGACTGATAAAGGGGGGCAGGGGGGGAGAAAGAGGTGAATAATTGCAAGGCATGCAAAGAAAGACACCAGATTAGATTTCAGTGCTTGCCTTTTTGCTGGAGAAGGAGAATATTGAAATATTTGTTTGTTTTCTGTAAGCTATTTCTGCCACCTCTCACCACAGAGACTTTAGGCCGTGCATACACACACACAAAAACAGCGTCATTTATAAAATAGTACTCCAAAAATAGTAAATCTTAATATTATAATGTTAGTAGTGCCTCGCTTGTCATACAAGACCGTCGCTATTGCTTTTCCGACACCGTTTAGGGCCAAAGCGGTGCGGAAGAGAAGGCAAGGGAGAGGTAGAAGGCGCGTCCCTTGGCCTCCAGAGCCCCCCAGTTCCTTGGCTCTTGAAACAAGGGCTCGGCTTCAGGAATCTGGATTTAAACAATACCGCTGAGCGAGTGCGGGGCATTGAATTGCTTAACTGCTTTCTGATTCTGCCTGGCGTGGCCTTCGCTTCTGGGCCAGCAGAGAACGGGCTACTCCCAAACAGGAGAGGCGTTTTTTTCTCCCTCTGAAGTCTCAATTGCTTCTTGACTTTCCTGCGAGTACGGCGGGAACCCAGCAACTCCCAGCCGCTCGCTTCCCTTTGCGGGAACAATCCAGCTCTGCCCCGCCAGCTGACGCCTTTTCCCAGTCACAATGACCCAGATCTGGACCGGGCGGCGCAGCGCGGCGCCATCCGCAGCTGCAGTCAAGAAGTGGCACTGGACAGTTCAGGTCATCATGTGTCCGGCAGCAACGCCCACCTATTCCCTCCTCTCTGCCGGCCGCATTTTTCCAGGAGCTTAGGAAAGACTGGAAGAGGAGGAGGAGGAGGGGCGCGGTGCTCACGTGGAGAAGAATTGCAGCCTGACGACGCCAAAGGAGAACCCGAAGGGAGGGATTCCCTCGAAGGTAAGAGCCGGCTGGGCTTCAGAGGATGGGGCGGAGCAAGAGGAAGGGAACCCCCCCCCATTTCATCATAATCCCATTTGTTCGGGATCCAAGGAATCCAGGCTGTCTAACTCATGGATGTGCTGCAAAATTCCAAGCACTGCAGATTTTGGCAATGTGACTTGGAGAACAGCTTCCTTTGTCCACCTGTCTGGATTGAAAAATAAAACAATGGTCTGATATTCAAAATGAGAAGCCTAAACCTACTTTACAGGGCAGCTGGGTCAAAACCTATCCATCCCATCCAGTTATCCAGTTAAAAATTATTTTTCCTACTGTCCTCCACGTGCTGAGACCAGGGGCACCATATTGTGGAAAGCTAACTAGCACAAAAGTGTAATAGCAGAGTACTAGGACCAGGGTTACTTCATGCTAAAGGATCCTGTTAACAGAAAACAGATGGCCCTTAATTTACAACAGTTCGTTTAGTGAACATCCAAAGTTACAAGGCCCCTGAAAAAAGTGGCACGACTGTTTTTCACACTTATCACCATTGCAGCATCCCTATGGTCATGTGATCAAAATTCAGATGCTTGGCAACTGACTCATATTTATGACGGTTACAGTATCCTATGGTCATGTGAGCACCTTTTGCGAACTTCTGACAAACAAAGTCAATTCACTTAACAACTGAGTTAAAAATTTGAGAGCAACATCTCTTCAGTGTTCCTCTGGGAAGCAAAGCAGATCCCATCTTTATTGCTCAGTAGCAGTGGCTTTGGACCAATTGAGACAGAGTAGTATGACCTTGGCTCTGAAAACGTCTTCACTAGGTCAAAGAACTGCTCAACAGCTCATCAAAGAAAACTGTTTTGTCAAACTGAAGTGACAAGTTCTCTTAGGACATACTCTGTAGGGTTTTTTTTTTATTTCCCACCAATTTCAAAGTGTTGTAGTCAGTACTCATTTGGAGTAGATTCTATAGGCTATGAAAAGGGATTGGGGACTTCTTGAGTCCACAGATTGATTTCACTTGCAAATGTATCATGTACTGCAGCGGCCCCCAAACTTTTGGGCACCAGGGACTGGTTCTGGGGAGAGAAGTTTTTCCGTGGACTGGAGGTGTGGGGGAGCATGGTTTCGCATGCTGCCTGCATCCCGCAGATGGGGCTTTGCTTGTTTGTGTGGCCTGGTTTCTGCCAGGGGTTTCTGACCGGGGGTTGGGGACTCCTGATGTACTGTATTGTGAGTTTTCCGCGGGCCGCCCATGAGGTCAATATTGAGAAAAGACACGGACACGAGTTTTCTCGGGATGAGACGACCCAGATCTGACTCCGGGAGCTTCTTTTATTGTACACAAACAAAGGCAGGAGGGGTTTGTTAGCTTAAGCCAATAATATATTACAGCATGTCTCATGTAATGCATACGTAAGTACAAGTAATACATGGAAGCAATGCCCAAATTTGGGAAGATCTACAATCCTAGCTGCTAGTGAATTGTTGCAGCCCTTATCTATGAGTTGTTGCAACCTTTATCTAGTTTTTCGCATACGCGGTACAGCATGATTCTCTCATGCCTGCGCGTAGCTCCTGAGCATGTTACAACACTGTATTACAGTATAATGTGCTATAGATCAGTGTATAGTGGTCTTATCAGAGGTGGGTTTCAGCAGGTTGTGACCGGTTCTGGAGAACCGGTAGTGAAAATTCTGACTGGCCCCACCCCCATCTATTCTCTGCCTCCCATGTTCCAGCTGATCTGGAGGAAATGGGGATTTTGCAGTAACCTTTCCCTGGAGTGGGGAGGGAATGGAGATTTTACAGTATCCTTCCCCTGGAGTGGGGTGGGAATGGAGATTTTACAGTATCCTTCCCCTGCCATGCCCACCAAGCCATGTCACGCCCACCAAGCCACACCCACAGAACCGGTAGTAAAAAAATTTGAAACCCACCACTGGGTCTTATAGTATAGTGTACACGAGTGCTTCTCAATTTCAGCAACTTAATGATGTGTAGACTTCAACTCTCAGAACTGGGAAGATTCTGGAAGTTGAAGTCCACACATCTTGAAGTTGCTAAGATTGCATTTAGACTGTTATGCTATTAAAACTGAGCTGCTTCTTTAAAAAGAACATCTATGTTCCTTAAAACTTTTATTTAACAACAACAACAATCTTTTCCTTTGAAGGGTGGCTGATGAAAGGTGTCTTTTCTCTAAACAGAAAACACCCAAATAAAACCAGGTTATCTTGCTCAATTGGCTTGGCTGCCTAGGGTTTTACTGCTATTACAAGGTAATTTCCCTTGTTAGAGGATTAATGGCTTTATAACTTAGTGGACAGAACTAGATTTAGAGAGCTGAATTAGTGGAGCCTAACAAGCTCAGAGCGTCATGGAAAGTAGAAAACCATTAATAAGGTTTTAAAATAACGTCAAGGGCACATCCATTTTTAGAATGCACAAATAAACAGTTTCATTAACTACTGAATAAATCATTTTTCATTCAACAGTCTGTAGGAATGTAATCATCACAAGAGAGACAGGTTGGAGAATAAAATACTTTATTTGGAATTAACCAAATATATAACAATAAAAAATAGCAATCATACCAAGATGTTAAAAGACTGGCTGAAACAAAGGCAGAACTAGCAAGACTCATTTCTGATTTGAAGAAAGCTGCTTTGCAGTCTTGTTCCAATCTTTATATTAGTTTTCATAAAATGAATAACTGATTGTAAATTATTTTTATTGCCTTAAAAAAAAACCCCACTTAGAGTTGGGATCCCCAACCCACTACTGGGCCTTGAGCCCTTCACAACTGGGCTCTGGAAGTGGAGGCCAAGTGGGCACGCATCCGCATTCGCATGAGCCACAGACTTGCGTGCACACAGCTCCATTTGTGCAAGTGGTGGGTACACTTGTCTGCTACTCGTACAAGTGGGGTTGCACGCATATGCACACTTGTCTGCTGCTCAAGCGCAACCATCCCTTCTCTCCCCCCCCGCCCCCAGCCTGTCTACAAAGCTGGAAAGCTTGGGGAACTCTAACTTAGACCACCTACAATCACCTAACTAAAGTTTTTGACATTTTCCCATTTTTTAAAATATATATATATTTCACTTTAAACTGCCCTTCAATCATCATATTTTTTTTAAAAAAAATCTAAAACTCAAACAATCTGACTATGCATCCCCCTTCCTGCAGTCCGAGGCAGATAATAACTATCTGCTCATTTCTTCTTGTCTAGCCCATCAGAAGAAAATAAACAAGTAGAGATGCAGAGAGTTTGCATAAGCACATAAATGTTGGCTCTTTTCCCCTTTGCACCTGCCCTGACATAAACTACTCTGGGCCCCCTTGGTGGGTTCCTCCCGGTTCGGTCCAGTTTGGCTGAGCCGGTAGCGGAGACGATATGATGTCACCGAACCAGTTCTCCCCCCCGCCCTCCCACCCCCCCACGTTATTCTTACCTTTTATTTGGTCCCACCCCCAATCTATTGCTGCCTCCTGAGTCCCAGCTGATGACTAGAGGGAAAAAAACTGTTTAAACTCTTGCTGCGGGGCTTCAAGGGGCCGTCCTACAGCTGATCAGTGTTAAAAGCAAACAAATGAGTCGGGTCGTAAGTGCGAGGACTGGTCGTAAGTGCAAGGACCTTCCAGAAATGACTCTGACCAGCCCATGCCCACCTAGTCACATGACCTCCAAGCCACACCCACAAAATAAGCCAAGCCCACAGAACCGGTAGTAAAAAAATGTAGAACCCACCCCTGCCGGGCACCATCTTTTTTTCTGCCGAATCCCCATGACATTGTCTTCTTCTGAGCTCCATGAATGAGGTCTTCTTAGATCATTTGTAATTGAACCAGTGTCAAAATATTTCCTCCTCCCTTTATTCCAATAATGTGCAAAGAATGTGTAAAATCGGGGGTGGTGGTGGAGGATATCAGGACATTGTCAGTGAGTGGGAGCAAAGGCAATATATGCAGGCTAAGGAATTGACAATAGGGGCAGCAAATTTCAAGTCAGTATGGTTTTCTGCCATAGGGGACAAGAGTTTTCTCAGCATTGGAAAAAGCACATAGTGAGTGTTGAGAAAGGTTGGAAGTAATTGTTCAGTATGCTCCTCATCCTTGCTTTATATTTTTGTATTTTAAGTCATAACAATAAATGTATAAATTGTAGATATTACTGCTACAGAGGGGCAGAAGTACACACGTGGCCCAGCACTAAACCACAGGCTGAACTTGACTTGCTCCAGTGCTGCATATACTGAGATGGTCCAGAAAGACGTGGTGGTAACAGGGCCTCTGAGATCCCCAAAGCACAGCAGTGCTTTAAAGCAATGTTTCTCAGTTGATGGTATGTGTATATGGTATGTCTATACAGGATACAGAAAAACTCAAATAGGGTGCAATATTTTCATAAAAATACTAGGAATTCTCTTTTCCTCTGTCATCTTGCAAATTTGATGTACTGATCAGCCCAACTTCTGTTTGACAAATATCAGGACCTGCAAGCTGAAATGGTTTGAAGTCAGAGGGGCTTAAAGAGAGAAGAGTTGCTGAATGACCCATAGGTTCCTCCATGAAAAAGTCTTTGTCCAGACTGCCTCCTTGATTTTTTTTTAGTTGCTTCAGTTTTTTATTTCCTCAGCAAATAGCCCCTTCTCTTCATGTCCCATCTTGTGAGGTCTTTCCCCTGCATTTTTCTCCCTGCAGCTTTAATTTTTTTACTATTATTTCTTATCATACTTCTCACAAGTTAGCTAAGGCTTCTTGAAGCAGAGAGAAGACTGACAGCTCATCCATGAAAACTGCTGAAAAAAAGACCACCTTTCCTTGAAAGAACCCTGATTTTTCTCTGGGCCTCCTAAGAGTTTTGGTGTTTGGAAAGTAGCTTCAAATTGCAAGGGAGCCAATAGAGAGCAGAAAGAAATAATGGGTGATCAGGACAAGCTGCTCCGCTTTCTGAAAATTCATACAAAGGGTGTCTGTGGGGTATGGTCAAAAAAAGTCAAAATGCAGCTTTGACAGTGTGATTGCAGCTCTGCACAGTTTCCTGAGCATTATATGTACAACAGATCAGTGGTGGGTTTAAATCTTTTTTTACTACCGGTGCTGTGGGCATGGCTTGGTGGGCGTGGCATGGCTTGGTGGGCATGGCTTGGTGGACATCGCAGGGGAAGGATAGTGTAAAATCTTCATTCCCACCCCACTCTGGCGGAAGGATACTGCAAAATCCCCATTTCCTCCCAATCAGCTGGGACTTGGGAGGCAGAGAATAGATGAGGGCGGGGCCAGTCAAAATTTCCACTATCGGTTCTCGAGAACTGGTAAGAACCTGCTGAAACCCACCTCTGCAACAGATATAAAAACAAGCAGAGATTCAGTCACGCATCACGGCTTCCATCTTGACTTTTTTTGACCATACCCTCTGATTCCTACTTTCAATCTTTTACTTTTCTGCCTGGAACTGCTGAGCTGCCGGGCATCTTTTCACCTATCTGTTACTTTGCAATAAAAGCCAAAATCTAGTGGAAAGCTTGGGGGGATAGATTGTTTATTATTGTGGTGGGAAGGATTTGATTCACTGTTGTTGTTTTTCCAATAGGAGAGCACAACTGCATGGCCTCTTCTGCAACGGAAAACATTTTCAAAATTAATTGGAAAGGTAGGAGAGGAGGAAGTGACTTTAATTTTTTTTAAAAAAAAATCATAGTGCTTGTTAGACATAGAGATGTCTGTAGAAAAAGGCCAAAAATGGCCTTTTTGTTTCTGTCATAGCAGAATTCAAGCTACTGGATAATGTCTTTATGGATGGAAATCTCATCTTTTTTTTACATCTCAAAGTGGGTTTTCCCACCTGCCATTTCTTTTTCTTCCTAACCATGGTTACTTTTAATCAGTTTGTTTCAGATTTTAAATTGCCCCTCCATTAGGAGAGAAATGGGTTTTAAAAATCTTTGGGGAAAGAGTTTGGTGGTGGGTGGCTTGTTATCGATAACATCCCCCTTGCTATGGATTCAGGCTAACACAAATATTCACAGGATTCTGCTGCACAATTATAATGTGGTCCTGTGTTTGGGGATAATCAACTGGCCAAATACTACTCCTCTTGCTTGTTGTATAAAAGGGAGAGTAAATCTGTCCTCCCCTCCCCTTGGCTTTTCTCTTTACAGACCAAGTTATCCATGAAGACAAGGTCTTAAGTCAAGCCTTGCAGGATGGCACAGGAGAAGAAAGGGGCTGCAGCTTTGCTCAAGTCAACAGATCCTGCATGCAAACCCCAAAAGAAATTTCCTGTAGCTCTGGGCTACAAGATGGAGCAAGCTTTAATTTCTGAATATGTCCCTAGGGTCATACATTCAGGAGGATTTAAGCCTGAGTATCTTAGCTTTGCCTTCTATAACCCTAATTACTCCAATTCCTACAATCCATTTTACACTTTACAAAAACCAACCTGTGGCTATCGGTATTGTCGAGACACTGACCACCGAAGGAAAGTCATGGATATCGAGAGAGTAAATATTCCAAAATGGAGAACTATTGTGCAGAAAAAGCCAGGTGTGGCTTCAGAAGGCTCAAAAGTCTGAAACAGCCATGTGTTTCTCCTGAGACTTCCCTAACAGCATTCTGATTCAAAATCTGAACTCTGTCATCCTCCAAGCATGTCTAAAAGGAGATGCTGTGGGAGCTTCAAATAAAAAAACAGAGTTCTGCCTTAAAGCAAGAGCTTCTGGAACCAACCATGATGGAATAAATCAAGTCCTACAAGAAAGATATCAAAGCCGCCTTGCTTTGGCTTTGAAACATCTACAGCTGTAGATCTCCCACCAGCCAGAAAAGCACCAAAATGAAGATCAAATGAGCAGATACTTTTCTCTCTGTTGCTTTGTTTACTACATATATTTATTATTCCCAGAGAATTAGGGAGAACTAAAGCCAAAGCAATTTCAGATTTGTTTTGTCCAGCCAAGCATACCATGTTTTCCCGAAAATAAGACCCTGTCTTATATTTTTTTGAACCCCAAAATAAGCACTTGGCCTTATTTTCAGGGATGTCTTATTATTTTGGGGCACATGGAGCAAGATGGGGCTCCTCTTGCCTTCCTATCTGATTTCCAGCTCTGTGTTTAAATATTTTCGGGGAGGGCTTATTTTCAGGGAAACAGGGTAGTTCCAGATATTACAATGAAAACCCACAATACTCCCTTTAACATCTGTGTAACAGAACTGTATAACATTCCCATTGATATTCAGAATCTAATAATTAAGGGTAATCACCTGTAAGATAGATGTAAAAATTACAAGGCCATCTTAGTGAGTTAACTCCATTGGGTTACATCATTGCTTCCCAAACCTGGGTAAATTACCCAAAATTAAGTAAAGGTGGTTTTTCTTTAAGTAACAATATACAAATTCAGTCACAACAGTACATTTAAATAAGAACTTTCTGATAAGCAATAAAAAGGATTTTATGAAAATAAGTGGGTTTTGAGTAATGAAAGAAAAGGTTTGGGAAGCACGGGACTATATGAATTCTTACGAGACCTACTAAAAGCATCTGACTTTGTGTTTTGAAAGAGCTGGTTCAGAAATTCAGTAAATCAATTGATATGAAAGCATTATAGTCTGTGAATACATGCACAACACACACATACACACACACAGAGTTATATATGAAAAAGATGAAATGTGAAGCAATATATTCAAGGCTAAGGAACATATGTGTACAAGATAGAACAGTGTATTCTCACAGATTATTTTCATTTTATTTTCATTCACATATATCAGGGCTTTCAAACTCCCAGCCCATGGGCTGGATTTGTCACATGCTGGCCATGCCCACACCCAGTTTAGCGAAGTGGGGAAAAGTCCTGATACGTCACATGATGCCGCTGTGATGATGTGAGATTGACACCCCTGACATATATGTATTGGAAACTTTATCTTTAGAACTAGAAGCATGAAGCATATAGTCTGACAATATAATTTCAGATAATAACTTAATAATAGCTTATACAGTTAATTCACATTCAGGTTAATTGCTATATAACAAAGAAGCAGAAATTGGAAAAAGAATCTGAAACAAACTGTCAGATGTAAATGCCTTATTCTCTAATGTGTAAATAATGTATATATGGAACATCAGGGGTTAACTTATTCTTTGGACTTTAATGTATTCATAATTTACCACTCCCATTCCTGGCTCCACCCCTTGTATATAAAAGGAGCCATCCTCCCCATTTTCCTTGCTTCTATCTTGAATATTCAGCGAATATAGAATGCCTATTATGATTAAAGAGAGATATATTTAAATCTCCAACTTCTATTATCTTTATTGAGTCTGATCCTGAAAATATTGCAACAAGCTGGTAGCAGAGGATGGTTAATTGACTCAATAAGTAATTAAAAATGTCCAAGAAAGATAGGCCCAACACCAGGGCCTACAGCAAAGAAATAGAAACTGATCAAGAGATGATCAACGAATCCACTAATGCGATTTCGAGAGAATCCGAAGAATACACCACTGAAGAAGAAGAACTGATGAGTGAAAACAACGACCAGGAAGAAATTGAGATAGAAAATAACGAACTCAGATCAGAGATATTAAAGATACTAAAAAGCCAAAAGAATGATGAAAGCCTCATCGCGGACCTCCAGGAGATGCTGAGGAACAGCGGAGCAGCGAGAGAGAAAAACGTCATTAAAGAAAAACCCAAAGATCAAAAAACTGTGAGTGAAATGACTACTGAGAAAATAGTTGTAAAAAAGAAAAGATGTGACCTCGCGCGAAATTTTGAACGGCAGCCATCTTGGTTTCAACGAACTTCAAAAGAGAGTGAAGCAGAGCCAATCAAAACGCTCAGTTCAAAATTTCTGGCGCGAAAAACGCTATCAGACGAAGAAAGTGAAAAAGAAGTCTCAAACTCTTCAGATGAACCAAAATCAGAAAGTGAAGACGATTTAACAAAGTCTCAAGTAAAGTCAGCAATGAAAACGCTTTTTGCTGCTTTTGGGCCAAGATTGAAAATCTCAAAGACATCAACGAAGAAGCAAGAAATCAAACCGACAACTCAAGACCTGCACGCTCCCATCCTGACTTCGAAAACGACGACACCCGAGCCCAGAGAGCCATGCCGATTCCGTCCTACACCGCAGACAGAATCGAGTGCAAGCGCACACAAGAGAAAGAGAAGAACCGTCGCCATCAACAAAGCCCCAAAAACCGAGCCAGAGACCGACTCATCTGAAGAGGAGCGGATCGAGAGAGCTGAAATGGAGAGAACCTTCCACAACGGCGCCAAAGAAGAAATGAGCAACGCGCATGTGCAAAACTACGTAGACGGCCCCGAAAGACTTGAACTGGCCAGAGAACCGCGCAGACTCGTTACAAGCATCCCAATGCCGTTCTGTAATTTCCTGCACTTGAGAGACCACGGACTGCCTCAGGTTGTAAGTAATGGACAAAATAATGTGGGGAACTTACCCAGTGACTTCCCAAAACTTAGAGTTGATGGCATTAATTTACAAGAGTGGTACCAACAGCTTCAGGTTATTTTTATGAAAGAAAATTTACTATTCTTTATAACTAGTCCTCCAAGAAGACCTTGGACTTTAAAAATAGACTGTTTACATCATAGAGCATTTTTCATAATAATTTCTAGCGTGTCTCCTGCAATGTATCATAGCATCAAACCAAACCTAACTGTATCAGAAATAATTCAATGCATGTTTAATCTATTTCACAGCGATAGCGTAGCCACAACCACAAGAATGTCTAAGGATTTCTTTTCTTCTAGAGTGAAACCAGGGGTTTCTATAAGTGAACATTTGATAAATCTAAACAAAATAAGAGCTGAGCTGCAATTGAGGGGGGAAGTGATTTCAGATCAAACTATGAAAAGTGTTATTATCAATTCACTTGATCCATCATGGGATAGCTTTATGTCACACTTAGATACCATTAATTTGGGATATTTATCAATAGAAAGTCTATCTAACAAATTGATAGCAGAAGACAATTCAAGAAAAAATCGTTCCAGTAACCAAACAGAACACAAATCTTTTAGGAAAGTAGTCTTTCAAGATAAATATAATGAGGCCTTTAGATGCCACAATTGTGGATCCAGGGAACACAGTAGAAGAGACTGTCCCAAAGTCCCAAGGGAGAGACATAGGCCAGAATATAGGAGCAAATACAATTACAGACAATCTTCCACAGATAGACACAAATATAGAAGTCCACCAAACTACAGAGAAAGTAGAGGGGGTAGAGAAAATTCAAAAGAGAGAAAATCTGGGTCACTAAATGGGCTAAATAAACAAGACAGCACCAAAACACAACAAGATGAGAACAATAATTGGCTTATTGATTCTGGTGCAACAAATCACACCACTAACAACAAAAGTATATTATCTTCATTTACAGAAGATAAGTTTGTGATAAAGGTAGCTAATCAAGAAAAGGTTCAAGTATTAGGCAGAGGAAATGTGACCTTGCCTGGTTTAGGGAAAATAGAGGGGGTATTATTAATCCCAGAAATACCTCACAACATACTAAGTGCTATAAAACTAAGCAGAGAATCTGACATCAATATAGTTTTCTCAAAGGGGAAAGCAAATATAGAAAAGAACAAAACAAATGTAGGCACTGTGATGATAAAAGGGGGTCTACCCTATCTGATAACCAAAGAAAGATGGTTACATAACATTGATTCAAATATGGAAGATTGTATTGAAGCAGATGATGAAAATGTCAGTAACAGTGACAATGATGAATGTAAAATAACTCATGATAACAAAAATACACACAATGAGAAGAAACCAAAAATAGGTAAACCAATTCATGATGAGTGTGCTCACATCTTACATAGGAAGTTAGGACATGCAAGCTTTCCTGTAGTACAAAAAATGACTGAACACGCAGAAGGTGTAAAAATAAAAAATTGTGAAAATTATTTAGAATGCTCAGTATGTAAATCCACCAAACTAAAAACCAGTCCCAGACCAAAAAAATCTAACAGATCAACTAACAATATTTTTGATTTGGTACATATGGACTTAGTTGGTCCATTAACTCCATCAATTACCTATAGAAAACGTTACTTCCTAACAATAGTGGATGATTACAGTCGCTATGGTTTTGTTTACACATTAAAGCACAAGGATGAAACCTTTCAGAAATTTAAGGAATTCTACAAACGCATAGAAACACAACATAATATCAGAATAAAACAAATTATGACAGATAGGGGATGTGAATTCATGTCTAAAGAATTCTCCCAATGGTTAAAGGATAGAGGGATGCTACATTTCACGTCCAATCCATTTTCTGCATTTCAAAATGGGATTGCAGAGAGAAAGAACTCCACACTACAAACCATGATTAGATGCACATTAGAGGATGCTGGTTTAGGCAAACAATTTTGGTCAGAAGCCTTACATTATTCAAATTACACTCAAAATAGAACATGGTCCAGTATTGTGAATAAGACACCATATGAGGTGATGTACAATAGAAAACCTAAATTAGCACACATGCACATATTTGGAGTTACTGCAGACGTGCACATACCTAAACAATTGAGGAGAAAGGGAGAAAACGTATCCAGGAGATTAAGATTCATGGGATACGAAACTGGAACCAAAGGGTACAGATTCATCGATAATAATAACAAATTTATAGTATCCAGAACAGCTGTGTTTCATGAGCAGGCCAATTGGTCTAAGTTGCACCTTAATGAAATTTTTCCTAATAAAAGCAAAGATAATATATCTTACGAGGAAGGAACAACAGAAAATCAAAATATTAACAAAAGTAAAAACAAAACCAAAACTTGGACAAATAGTCAGCATAAAATAAAGACAGACACATTAACAAAAAAGGAAGCCAGATATTTGCATGACAACCATAGCAAACCTGAAAGAAATATTAGAAATAATAGAAACCAAATACCAAATAAATACAAAGATTATATTATGCATATGGATGGAGAACAAATAACACCTAATACATATGAGGAAGTATTGAAACTTCCCCGTGAAGAAAGAGAAAAATGGGAACTAGCTATGGAAAAAGAAATGAAAAGTTTACAAGGATTAAATGTATTCACACCTGCGATCGCACCTAAGGATAAAACAATTATAGGTACCAGGTGGATTTATAAAATTAAGAATTTAGAAGGAGGTAATACCTTATACAAGGCCAGACTAGTTGCACAAGGTTATGCACAAAAATATCCAGAAGACTATACTGACACATATTCACCCACAGTGAGAACAGAGAGTGTCAAAACAGCTCTTGTAGTAGCATCTGCACTCAATCTAGACGTGTTTCAATATGACATACAGACTGCATACTTACATGCAAAATTAGATAAGGAAATATATGTAAGAGCACCACACAGTCAATACACTAATAAGAACGAAATTTGGTTATTAAATAAGAGTCTGTACGGATTGAAGCAATCTGGCAAAAGATGGTACGATTGTTTGGTAAAAGTACTAAAGACCATGGATTTCAACGCCACCACTGCTGATAACTGTTTCTTTGTAAAAAAGAGTAATGATCATATTGAATTTGTATTAATTTATGTGGATGATATTTTATATATTGGAAAGCATAAAGAGAGCAGGGAAATCTTTGTAAATAAGTTAAACGAACACTTCTCATTGAAATCACTAGGTAGAGTGAATAAATACCTTGGTGTACAAATTAACAAAACAAAAAGGGGATTCAAACTTACTCAGAAAGATAAAATCATTGAACTCCTAAACAAATGTAACTTAAATAATGCCAAAACATGTGACACACCTATGCAAACTGATTTTCTTAGAAACAATGATGAATCTTCCCCTGAGTTTAAAGACAACACATTTTACAGATCAGTTATAGGTTCACTCCTTTATATATCTAATTGGACTAGGCCAGATATTGCATTACCTCTCAATTTATTGTCAAGATATGTTAGCAAACCAACCTTGTATCATTGGGAAGCTGTCAAAAGAATTTTAAGATATCTAAAAAGTACATTAGATTTTTGTTTAATATTGGAACCCAATAATGACAAAGAACCAAAAATTACTTGTTATGCTGATGCAGATTGGGCTGGTGATACATCATGCAGAAAGAGTACCTCTGGTTATGTTTTTCTATTGAACGATTGTCCAGTTTACTGGTATACTGGTAAACAAGAACTGGTAGCCACTTCTACCACAGAAGCGGAATATGTTTGCTTGTCTAAAGCTGCAAATAACCTTGTATGGTTCAATGATTTGATCACAGATGTTTGGAAGAAACCTACTTTACCATTTATTATGCATGAAGACAATAAAGCGGCCATTGAAATATCTAGATCCGATGCAATTGGACAAAGGTCCAGGCATATTGATATAAAATTTAAGCACGTGAGACAACTATCTCAAGACGGATTCATCAAAGCAATACATTGTGATACTTCTGAACAATTAGCTGACATATTAACAAAACCCTTACCTTCTAAACAACACAAATATTTAACTTCTAAATTATATGTATTATATTGTCCTGAATCTGAATGTAACTGGTGTTGTATAACGAACCGGCATTTAGAGGGGGATTTGTCAGATGTAAATGCCTTATTCTCTAATGTGTAAATAATGTATATATGGAACATCAGGGGTTAACTTATTCTTTGGACTTTAATGTATTCATAATTTACCACTCCCATTCCTGGCTCCACCCCTTGTATATAAAAGGAGCCATCCTCCCCATTTTCCTTGCTTCTATCTTGAATATTCAGCGAATATAGAATGCCTATTATGATTAAAGAGAGATATATTTAAATCTCCAACTTCTATTATCTTTATTGAGTCTGATCCTGAAAATATTGCAACACAAACAATATTGATAATTTCTTGAGGAAGCAAACAGTATGCAGAAATACTAACTTAATAACAGTATGCAGAAATACTAATAACCATAAATACCTGCAGTTGACTGGTCTATAAGTAGATCTAAATTGGCTTGGTAGACATGGATATAGAGTGCCAGTATGGGGTAGGGATTAAGGCATCAGTCTATAAAGGAGGCTATGAGTTATAGTCCCACTTTAGGCATGAAGACAAGTTGAATTACTTGCCCAATTACACTCTCATCACTAGAAAAGAAGCTTGTGAAAAACCTTGCCAAGACTGCAGGCACTAATCCAGGCAGTTTCCAGGAGTCAAAACTAACTCAAAGTCACAAAAAGGGGAAAAAAAGATATAGATGTATCTGTAAGGTCTCTGCCTTGTGTCTTCTCTTATCTGCTTGTCTAGTAAGTGTTTGAAATTCTGTAAAGAACTCTGTATTTGCTCTGCTCAGAGCTCCTATGATGGGCAGGCCTACCTCTTCTGAGTTACTGGATCGTCAGAGCTCCCAAAAGTTAGCTGAATGTGCTTAGAGAATCCTTTGCAATGCAAAAATCTGTAGAAAGGAGTTTAAACATATACCCACATTTCCCAGTTCAATTTACTTATACCCTTGAGCAACCACTGTCTGCACAGATCTTTAGGGCTTTTAGTAAAAGATAACAAAAGAGGAAAGCTGCCACAAGGGTAGATACAATATGCTTATTATTATATACTTAGTACATGAAGAAAGTCATTAACCATTTCTTTCTTTAGACTTATCATTACTATGTGATGTTATAGGTATACCTCAGTAGAAGACATGGTTATGTATAACATGCTACTTAGCTTGTTGTATTTATTTCATCCTTATTGTATTCAATACAACCCAGTGGATTGTTTCTTGCACTGTGTCTATTGCGCAATGAGCTTTAGAATTCAGTTGAGGGCATTGCTTATTTGAATGGGCCTGCTTTCAAATTGAATGGCCTTTTCCAATTTTATAATTCAACAAATAAAGTAATAAGAACTGTGAAAGACAACATAATTATTTTTACAAACTCTTTCTTGTTTTTTCATAATCATGTCTGACATAATCAAAAGTGGATTATTTATTATTAAGCTATTTTCAAAGTTATGGTTATTATGGCCATTTTCATCTTTTTCTGTACCTTATAATCCACTAGTCTCCCATTTTACATTGTTCTATTTTTGATCTCAATTTTCTATGACACTAGTAACCCATCACAGGACTTTTCTCTCATTGGCTATTTAGTGTTAAATCTTTAGCGCCTTAAATATCAGAAGCTGCTTTGAAGAAGCTGTCACTATTTTAAAACTCTCAAAGAGCTTCACCTTCCCTCATTAAAGAAGTTTATTTTTAACAGCTTCTGCCCTCTTTTCTATTTCATTAGTTTTCCTCTGAGCTATCCCTTCTATATGAACATTTAATTAATAAGGAGGGGAAAAAAACTTTTAGAATATCTCACTGTTCCTGAAAGACGTGCATCCCTGTTTAGCTTTAAATATGGGGAATATGGATGGCAAATCTGTTGAAGAATTGAGTGCCACAGAGTGCCACCAGTGGTACAAGAAATTTATGACAGAGTGTCCCTCTGGACAATTGACTCTACATGAGTTTAAACAGTTTTTTGGATTGAAAAATCTGAGTCCACAATCAAACGAATACATTGAACAAATGTTTGAGACATTTGATTTTAATAAGGTAAGTGATTTAATATAATAGCTTCCCAGATTCATTGAGAGTTTAAGTTTACAAGTTTAATAAATAATTATTGCATACAGTATTCTGTATTTGCACATTTGTGTGTGTGTGTGTGTGTGTGTGTGTGTGTGTGTGTGGAGAACATTGAAGTTGCAAAAGACTTAGAAATGTTCATCTGATCAAGATAACCATATGGAGTATTGTGGTTCTTTAAAAAACCACACATATTTATTAGCTGATATATTTGTGGGTAAATATAATATATGAAACATGATGCCAGAATGATTTATTCATTTTTAATGTGCCTCAGGAGTTTTGCTTGTGCTGACAAGCAAGTGATGTATATAGATCTATTATGCAATGGTCAATGAAACAATTTATGCACGTTGATTTATTTTCTACTTTGGCTGATAGATTTGTTTCTGTGAAAATTAACTGTAATGACTAGTTTTAACTAAAGAACAAAAGCATTATGTTGGCATTAATTCTGCATATACTTCCTATGTCATGTTTCAAATGGTTTTTATGATTGTGTTATATAAATAAACCATGGTATATTTTTTTGAAAAAATGTTTGTTACAGTGATTAAATTAATTATTTTTGGATTAGATGATGATTTAAAAGAATAAGACTAGTCTTCAGAAGCCTAGAATTGTCTTATTAAAAGACTCATAAGTAGAAGTGGAAGAGAATGATTTTCATTGTCATTTCCTTCTACCCAATATCAGGTTGCTCCAGTTTTTCTCTTGTATCATTTACTTTTTTAAATCAGTCTCTAAATACTTAACCCTACAAAAATTATTTTCGTATCCAAATAATTTCATGTGGCAAGTATTAACAATGTCTATCACTTGTAGTTGTGCAAATATAAAATTATAACACTGAATCAGCTTTCCATAAGCGAAAGGTAAAAATTCTGGCTGGGAATTTGGGGGTACTATGGTACCAACAGTCCAGAATGGAGTTATCTTATGAAGCTAATGATTTTGACTAAGTCATATTATGAAACTCAACGGTTGACTGCTGACAATGGTAGGGAACCAGATACAGAATTCTGTGAGGAACTTTGAGGAGAATATCTCTTTCTGAGGGAAAGCATGCAAATGTGGAATTGTTTGTTTGTTGACATTAAAGAAGCAGGCTGGGCTTTCTTGTTGGGTCAGCTTTGCACTTCAGCAGTTTACCTTCATGTGTCTCTGCGTCAAAGCAAAATAGATTGAAGCATGCAAAATCCTTTCAAGGAGATTCAAGGAGTTCCTAGCTGTAACGCATAAATTCCAATGAGACATTGACTAGGAACAGTAAAATTAAAAATAAAAAGCACCTTAATTTAGTGACATGCTAAACTCATGTGAATTTCATTATGTGAATAGAGATGGAGCATACACGTTTGACCGTGAGAGATCAGGCGAAATAGATGCCATATAGAAGAAAAGTTAATGATAGTAATTCTTCTAACAGAAAAAACTCTGTAAGACATTGGAAGATATGGTTCCAATATGGACGATTAAAGGGTCCTGAAATATAGACTGTTCTATAAAAATTATGGTATAATCAAAGGCAATTAAGCAGACATATATTCAATAGAAGAGAATATCTGTAATTCATGGTTGAATGTGGAATTCTTGATGCTTTGTGACCTTGGTTGTTTGTTTGCAGATGTTTCATTACTGCACTAAGTTACATCAGTGAGTTTGCCTCTCCTTTCCTAATCTGTTCTTTCCTAAATTAATTTATAGGGTTGATTAATTTGTATTGGCCCATTTAGGAAATGCGCAAGATGACTTTTTAGTTTGTGGTCTTAATTTCTCCTAAACTCAGTGGGTACAATGCATTATCTCTTTCCTGAAAACCTTGTTTGACCTAATAAAGCCATGGAACATCAACGGATCATCAAATTATTACTAGTTAATAGCATACCATTATCTTAAGAAACAATGTGCAAATAGTTGAAGACCAATAAGGCTGATTGAAAAAGTGCCTTATTTATTTTCTTTGCTCATCATGACTGAATGTTAACAGTTGAAATTAATGTTAAAACGTCCTGTGTTTAAACATTTCCCCATGCAGTACTATCTTCTTTTATGATTACCTGTAGCAATTTTATTATACAATTGCATGGGACAGTTTTTAGCAGAGAAGTTCCTTTCTGGTTATGTTATCATAGAAATAATCACAAATTTTACTCTTCAAAAAATACACTGGCCTGATCTTTTAACTTTCACTCTAAAACAAAAAAGTTTGGCCTTAAGCAAAATAATCAGTAGAAAAGGGGGAAAAAAAACATAATTTCTGAATAAGAGCTTTCAAGCTCAAGAGGATAACTACAACATTAGATGATAACTGCAACATCAGCAATAATCATAATCATAAAGTGCAAGTTCAAAAATACACTTATAAAAGCTGTGGATGTAAGTATAGCACTAGCTTACTTAATGAATATGTCACTTTTTGCTCTTCAATAGGATGGATACATTGATTTTATGGAGTATGTGGCAGCTCTAAGCTTGGTTCTGAAAGGGAAAGTGGAACAGAAATTGAAGTGGTACTTCAAGCTTTATGATGTCGATGGGAATGGCTGTATTGACAGAGATGAGTTATTAAACATCATTAAGGTAAATTATTTTCTTCAATCTTTTCTTCAGTCAATTGTGCTTTTCATTATTAATGGCTGATATATCCAGATATTGCCCTTGATGGGTAAGATACTAAAATTTTTAAATTTCACCCACACTATATGTGCCATATATATCTATTACTTATGTACAGGAAAATGAGTGGGGAAACTGTAATATATTCAATGTAGAGGATGCTATATTTATAACAGAGGTGGGTTTAAACTCTACATAATATCATTTTGTCAAGTCAGCTAGTCTAGTACATTAAGCACTGATGATTGGGAACATATAATTGTCATAAATATGATAATTCAAGAGACATTAATAGTATCAACAGTACTTGAAACTTGTAATGATAAATCTAATATTCAATCTTCTCTGATCACTAATAGAAGCAGGATGGTTATTTTATAGAACTCGGGGGCTGTTTTTGGTGATTCTCACCCCCCCAAAAAAACAACAGTCAGAATAGTAGTTGCTAGAATTTCCTATGGTAATGAACATTCCCCCTGAGGTGAGGTTATTCCCAAATCTCTTAGCCTTCCAGAAAGTCTTCCTTAAAACATACTTTTTCCAGCAATTTTCGGAAACTCTTGGGGATCCTGCAAAGTGATGATTATTATTTAGGAAATATATTTGGTGCCCATCTCTTTTCAAAGTGACTCTAGATAGAATGTTTTATGTAAATTGATTAGTATTCTCCTGCACTCTTGTTTATTCTATGCTTTTACTTTTTACTTGTATTTTAGGGTTTTGATGATGGTCATACAGCTTTAGTATAATGGAACAATGGTTATAAGGGATGCAGTGGCTCAGTGGCTAAGATGCTGAACTTGTCAATCAAAAGGTCAGCAGTTCAGCAGTTTGAATCCCTAGTGCCACGTAACGGGGTGAGCTCCCGTTACTTGTCCCAGCTTATGCCAACCTAGCAGTTTGAAAGCACATACAAAATGCAAGTAGAAAAATAGGGACCACCTTTGGTGGGAAGGTAACAGCGTTCCGTGCATCTTTGGCATTTAGTCATGCTGGCCATATGACCACTGAGATGTCTTCAGACAGCGCTGGCTCTTCAGCTTTGAAACGGACATGAGCACCGCCCCCTAGATTCGGGAATGACTAGCACATATGTGCGAGGGGAACCTTTATCTTTACAATGCCTATACATTGCCCAGATTCATGTCATCTGAGAAGGGCAGTTGTATACATTTGCTAAATAAAAAAAATAAATCAAAATTACCACCAGACCAATGTCTGTTAGAGGAGAACCACTCTGTGCTGGAGCAGGGGACAAATGGATCACCTGAAAGTGATTAAATCATTAAAGCAATAGGTCAAGAGCTAGAATGGTCAAATGACTATAGCGAGAGGCAGACTATCTCCTATTTCTCCTTTGGTGCGGGCAAAGTGCTTAAAGAGATTACACAACCTCTCCAAAACCAAAGCACAAGCAGAAAGCAAGAAGACTGGGTAAATGGATATATAGACAAAAAACTGGGTGGATTAGAACTGTCTTACACAGGGGTCTCCAACCTTGGCAACTTTAAGACTTGTGGACTTCAACTCCCAGAATTCCTCAGCCAGCTTTATATATAAAAATATAATCTGATCTTCACATTTTAAAATCACAAATTATTTTGTAATTCCTATTGGAAAATACTGCATCTATTTGAGAATTTGTTGGTTTTCTTTTTTTAAAAAGTCATATATATTCAAACTGTTCACAGGTAGGAAAATTGAATGTAGACCTTTTAAAATGTTTTTTTTTTATATATATATATATTTCTTTTCAGGCAATTCGCACCATTAATCCATGTCAAGAAATCATGTCAGCTGAGGAATTCACAGATATGGTGTTCAATAAAATTGATATAAATGGAGATGGTAAGAAACTTCTCTATCTACGCTGAGATATTAATGGTTGCAATCCAATAGTATATAATAATATCTGAGTAGGAAAAAGGTTAAAACTGACAATTTGTGAATGTTCAGAATGGACTGGATGCTATTCCATTTCTTTTTGGCTTGATAAATTTACTGAATCTAGCTAAACAGTTAACAATTCTACCTCCTTGAAGTCTATTTTATTGCACCCACCACCCCTTCAAATTAGTCTCAAAAATGAAGGAATAATCATCAATGGGAAATGCCCAAAGTGCACATCAAGAAGAGAAAGTTAAAGTTAAAACCAGTGAAATATTGAGGTTCAGAAATCATGTCTTCCAGTTACTTAAGATCAGAAACAGAGAAGTTATTTACAAGCTGAAGCCTGCATTTTCTTATGCAAAAGTAAGAAAATGGTAAGTGGAATGAAACCCATAGGCCCATCCCATCCATTCAGCCATCGGCTTCAGATTTGAGTCTTGCATCTATCCACAGAGAGAAACTTGGACAGGCTTTGAAGTCTGATGTCAGCCTTTGATGCAAGCTAGATCAAGAAACAGGCATGGCAGGGAATCCAGGAATGCTTGTTTTGTAGTAAGATAGGATAACACAATCTTGAAAGCTGTCCAAGTTTCTCTCTGTCCCATCTTATACCATATACAATCAAGGCAAGGTTGCTTTGAGTTTCTTTCTCATGTTCTCCTCTTTCTCAGGATTGAAGAAACTTAATTGTTTGTTCGTTTTTCTCTACCTCCAAGATCAGTTCTAAATTCTTTACAGATTCCTTGGTGCATTTGGTTGGTTGATCCATCAAACTTTTTAATGTCCTTACAGAAATGGGAATGTCAAAAGCATAACAAAAGGCTACAACTTTTTTTTTCTTTCTCAAAAGGTGACCAGACTTAAGCATTAGGGGATGATGCAGTTAGTGCTAACTGGATATCCATGCATTGTATTATTCACAAAATCAGCTCTCATTCATTTCATCAGGCCATCCATGAACCAAATTTTCTTGTTTGTTTCTGTAGGTGATTTGTCTCTTGAAGAATTCATAGATGGAGTACAGAAAGATGAGGTTCTACTTGACATTCTCACCCGTAGTTTAGACCTGAAACATATCTTTAAAATGATCCAGAATGATGGAAAGAGCCCTGAAACATCTGCAGGATCCACAAAAAATGAATAGGCAAATTATTGTTTTTTAAAGAAAAAATATAATATTATGAGAACAAAAACCTCAACACTAAAAATTGTAACAACTTAGAATATTTATTTTGTATGTATAATAGACAGAGACACTTGTCTATTATAAACACACTGAATAATTGTTATCACCAATTGATGAAGATATCAGATTGGCCTAGAAAATTAAGGCAATTATCAATGCTTCTGGGTCAGAGGAACACATAAAAATGGAAGAAGATCCTTAGTTTATTTGGTCTTTAAAGTATCAGTGAGGAAGGTAAGTGTAAGTATATTCTGAGATGGATCCACAAGATGCCTTATGCCATTTTGACTGCTTCTTGTGGTTTCTTCTTATGGTGAGGACACAAGTCAGTTAGAAGAGAATTAAATTAAGGAAAGTTGAAAGATACAGCTTTGGGTAGAATGTCTATCTTTTGATAATCCTAAACAGTAGTGGAACTAAATGGCATCCAAGATTACCTTTCACTTCCTGAATATCTAAAAATGGTTCTTTAAAATCAGCGCTGCAAATTCCATTTACTCAAATTTGATCTCGAGTCTGTAGGTCTATTACAACTCCTTTGATATAAGTCCTTTTGCATATTCAGAAGTTCTTTTTAATACATGAATGAGATTGCCCAAAGAACAATATATAGGCTTTATATAGATTTAGCACATGCCGTTTAAAGATGAAGTGCTATTTTTTACTGTAGAAAATGTTGCTGATATAAGAATATGCTACTTTTTTGGGGGGAAATAATTCATCCTTTGGTTTGAGTTCTTCATATGTGCATACTATATTTTGTTTCCCTAAAACAATTCTGTATTCTTTTTTTTTAAAAAAATATGAGACTTATTAATTATTTCTCTAAATACATTTTTACAGGAAATGAAGCATCATTTAGGTTTAGTTGGTAGCAGATTGACACTCAAGTTCAGGTACATAGGGAAAAGCCCCAGATGCTAAAATCTTTTCTAAATCGATTAAGGTTTTAATGGTATGCATTCATTAGGGATTTTGTAGCCTAAGCATTGCAATGACCACAATGAAAAAAATCCATTCTTAAAAAAAAAAATACAGAAAATAGTTGACTTTTGTAAGAGAAATTCTGAACATTTGTGACTGCATTTTTAACAAAGAATAATTATGTGAAAGCATCAATATATACTTAGAAAAAAAAAATTCTCTTTTAGCTTTGGTCTAGTGCAGGCGTCTCCAACCTTGGCAACTTTAAGACTTGTGGACTGAAACTCTCAGAGTTCCTCAGCCAGCAAAGCAAAGCTGGTTGAGGAACTCTGGGAGTTGAAGTCCACAAGTCTTAAAGTTGCCAAGGTTGGAGACCCCTGGTCTATTGGTTAAGGCACCAGGCTTGAAAGCTAGAGATTGTGAGTTCTACTCCTGCCTTAGCCATGAAAGCCAGCTGGGTGACCTTGGGACCATTCATTTTCTCTCAGCCCATCTCACCTCTTAGGGTGGTTGTGTGGAAAATAGGAGGAGGAAGGTGTGTTGGATATGCTCACAACCTTGAGTTATTTGTAAAAAAAATAAATGTGGGATATAAGTAGCATAAATAAAAATAAATAAAATAAAATATTAAATTCATAACACGGGCTAAGAAATCATAAAGTACCTGAAAATACGAGAAAGTACTTTCTAGTATGAATCACAAAAGCTACATGCAGAACTCTGCATGGCTCAGTCAAATTTTTTATTGTTAGGTTTTTTTATTGGCCAGTCAGTGGTGGCATGAATTAAGATCTATTTGACTTGCATGTGCCATCTTTGACATGAACAATGAGGCTGAAAATTGCCGCACAAAATGAATAAAATTGTGTTGCTGTTTCTTGAGAAAAGTGAGACAATAAGCAGATTAAGTCATATTATCCTGAAGGGAAAAGAAAAAAAAAACCCTAAAATCTAAATCCATAAATTAGATTTTTTGGGGAATAAGGCTTGCTTTAAAATCAAACGAGGAAAGCATTATTTCTTTGAATTTTAGCTTCAAAATAAGTGCTATGCTACAGTACTTTATCAAAACTGTAATATTCTAAGATACTTGATATAGCAACACATTTATCTTTCTTTAGATATAGGCAGGTATGAGAATGATTGAACTGATACTGGAATTAATAATTTCCTTCAGTTTAACTATTTTATATTAGATTTGTTTATGTAGACTTCTCTGATTTTCTATATATATTTCAGTTTACATGTCTGATTTTATTTTTTATACTTATAGTACAATGAAATGACACATTAAAGTTTGCATTTTATAAAATCATCAGTTTGGAATTTTAATTTTAATTTTGGAATCAGTACTGTATATGTTCCCCCCAATTTTCTAAAATGCTTGGTATAAAGATGAACTATACATATATATACATGAACTGCTGGAAACTGCAACCAATTTGAGCATGGAAGTCAGTGGCATTCATGGGGCTGGCCAAAAAGTTTAAGATGGTACCGTGTTTTCCCCAAAATAAGATCCTGTCCTATATTTTTTTTAACCCCGAAATAAGTGCTTGGCCTTATTTTCAGAGAGATCTTATTATTTTGTGGCGCATGGAGCAAGATGGGGCTCCTCTTGCCATCTTACCTGATTTCCAGCTCTGCGTTTAAATATTTTCGGGGAGGGCTTATTTTTGGGGGAGGTTTATTTTAGTTCATGTGCCCAAAAGCCCGAGTGGGCTTATTATCAGGGGATGTCTTATTTTGGAAAAACAGGGTAGTTATGCCAGCATAGTCAAAGCCTCACTTCTTTTGAAGAAGGGGAGGAGAGAGGATGGGACAGGAGAGGGAGATACTACCTCGTAAGGCAGGGATCCTTAAACTACAGCCAAGGAATCGAATATGGCCTGCTGAAGCAATTAATCTGGGCCCTGCGGCACCATGAGGCTGCCCACCCACATTTCCCTGCCTACCCGAGTGCAGGCCTTACTTTTCTGGGCAGCCGCAGTGAGCAGAGCAGTGCAAGCCCAGTGGGCTGCAACTGGAAGGTAAGGCCAATGGCAGAGGAGGGAAATCCACTCTGGGCCCACCATGCTAGGCTGAAGGGCCATCTTGGGGGGATGGGGGTGGACACAATGAGGCTAACAACCTTTTACTGCTCTGGGTTTGGCAGTTTGGCTTTCCTGGCTGGCCGCGACGCCTGATCCCCATCTACTCTTCCCTTTCTCCTGTGGCTGGTGGCAGAGAGGAAGGCGAGCTGCTGCCACTCGCCCCTCCTCAGCCCACATCTCGCCCACCCCATCCGGACTCTCCACAGCTGCTGGGCCTCACCTGCCGTGGGTGCCAGCAGCCAGGAAGCACAAAGCTGTGCTTCCTGCATTCCTCCTCTGCCAGCTGGCTTCCCCTGATGGCCTGCAACCTTTGGCCGAGCACAGGCCTTACTTTCGCAGGCAGCCACGGTGAGCAGAGTGGTGCAAGCCCCGTGGGCTGGAACTGGAAGGTAAGACCAACAGTGGGAGAGGGAAATCCACCCTGGACCTGCTGTGCTAGGCTGAAGGACCATCTCAGGGGATGGGACTGTGGACAGCGAGTCTCAGCCACCTTTCAGGTCTGCCTCTTGGCTTCTTGGCTTGGCTTCTTGGGCGCCTGCCGCATGCTTGACCTCTCCTCCACCTCAGGTCCCACATCCAGCCACAACCAGGGTATGCGTTGCCCAGTGCAGCACTCTTCCCTTAGGGCTGCCTGCTCACCCATCCACTAGCCGGACTGGCGTGGAAATGGTGCATCACCTTGTGCCCATCCTTGGCCTCCTCCTGCCCAGCCGCCAGCTTCTTGATGCGAGCAGAGCTGCTGGTTGGAATGAGGGGAACCGCAGTGCTGGGCTTCCGAGGCTGTGAATGCCAGGGCATAGGTAGAATTGGAAGAAAAGGCTGTGTGGCAAGAACTGGAGCAACACCTGGCAGCTTGGATGAGAAGGTGTGAGCGAGGTGGTGGTTGCTCTCACCAGTAACTGAGCCCACTGTGCTAATTTGTGCCTTACTCCAATTTACACAGTGGATTCAGTTACCAGCAAGAGCAGCTGCTGCCTCGCTCATATCTTCTCATCCAAGTGGCTGGGTGTTGCTCTGGTTCATTTTGCCACAGCCGCACCACCTTTTCTTCCAATTCTAGCTATGCTTTGGCACTCGCAGCCATGGGAGCCCAGCACTGCAGTTCCCCTTGCTCCAACCAGTAGCCTCTGCTCATATCAAGAAGCTGGTGGCCAGGCAGGAGGCGGCCAAGGATAGGAGCAAGGTGACGTACCATTTCTGGGCCAGTTTGTGCAGGGTCTGGAGAGCCGTGCAGGAACAACTCACCTGAAAGGACTACAGCAGAGCCTTGCAGCTTTAATATGCCATCTAGCCTCCAGGTAAGGCCCCTCGTCCTCCTCCTCTCTCCTTCTCCTTCCTGAAATGTCCTGTTTTTCCAAACACCTGGGCCAGGCCACGCAGCAATTCCCAGGGAGGCTCAGGCTGTATCCCGCAGCTTGCATAAACCGCTCCCACCCCTTTCAAAATGGTCACCCGGCACGTTCTCAGGCACCCAGGGCCAGTGAGCAGCTCTTCTGAGAACTGGGGAAGAGGAGGCAGGGGCGCCGACAGAGACTGTCTTTGGTTTCTTGTTCTGCTGCAACCCCGAACGACTAGCCTTGGCTGTGGCTCACGGATGCTCTGTCTGCCAGGGGAACCGAAGCGGCAAAATGCCATCTTCTGCTGGCCCTGTGTCCCCAGGCAGAGCACTATGCAGAAGGGCTTGCCCTAGGCTGGAGCGCCAAAGAGGAAATGATGATGGCATAAAGGGAAGCCGCACGACCGGAGGCCTGGCTACTGCAACCTGCAAGAAAATCACCATCTTTGGCACCACCGGCATGACGGGCCTGGCTATTCTGGCCTAAGCCGTGAAGGCGGGTGAGGCAGGAGAGGGGGCATTGGTCTGGGGGGGCAGAACAAGTGAGGGACCTGTGAAGGGGCTGCAAAAGGACATGCTCTGGACGTGACTGCTTCTCCAGAGAAAGTGGCGCAGCTGCTGACAATTGGGGGGGGGGGCGGTGAGTATCAAAGGAGCAACTCCTCGCATTCTGGCTGCTGCTATGAATATGAGAAACCCAGCCAATGTTTTGAGCACGGTTAACATCTCCAGCCAAATGAGTTCTCGGTTAACACTCAACACACCAGTGGTGGGTTGCTACCGGTTCGCACTGGTTCGGGCGAACTAGTAGCGATGGCGGCAGGAGGCTCTGCCCACCTGCCCGGATGCTTCTGCACATGCATAGAAGCTTCTGCGCATGTGCAGAAGTGCTGCATGTGCACATGAGCACGCACATGAGCAAACTGGTAGCGATGGGATTTGGAACCCGCTCCTGCACCACACCTGTCAATTTACCAACTCCAGTTACTGCACCAGTGAACATCGCACATCCAGTCACTATCACCTCATCAATGAATCACCCAACACCAGTGACATTAGCCGGCCCTTTAAATATAGCCACGAGACTTGTGGAAAGCATGCCTTTCCTTCCCCAGGCATTGCCAACCTCTCCCCCCGGTAAAGAAAAAAAAAAACCTAGAGCCGTGATGGCGAACCTATGCGTGCCACAGGTGGCACGTGGAGCGATATTTGTGGACATGCGAGCGTTGCCCTAGCTCAGCTCCAGCACACATGTGCGTGCTGGCCACCTGAGTTTTGGCCCTTCCGGGCCCACTGGAAGTCAGGAAACAGGCTGTTTCCGGCCACCGGAGGGCCTCGGGGGGTGGGGGGGTTTTCACCCTCTCCAGGCCCCAAGAAAGCAATTTATTCCATAATCTTGACTGATTAAAATCATCTCTAGAATCATAAAATGCTGAAAACCATTTGGCTATTAGTTTATTTACTTGGAATTATTTATACCACATACAGAATGTATTGATATCTTTCATCATCTACATTCCAGTCCTGTTTCCTCATTAGATTGCTCCATAAAACACCAACAGAGATCTTTAGTCTTCAAGATATGTCCCTTAAAATGTATATTATCTCCAGACTTTACAGCCAGAATTCTATCCCCACTTTTATCCCTTGATCATCTGCCATCATGATAAAGGACGTTATTCATTGTATGCACTCTTTTACCTTTCTTAATGTATCTTATTACTTATTCATCAAAACATCTTCTATATGTATTTATGTAACTGAGAATCAATTTGAGCTGCTTTTCTGTACTGCATTTACAGAGGAAGGAAGGAAGGAAGAAGGGAGGGAGGAAGGGAGAGAGGGAGGGATTAAAGTTTGAGAAGAATTCAACTTGCAAGGATTTTCATGAGATATATTTGTCCTGTTTTTTTTTTTTTTTTAAATCTTCTGTGTTGGTTTCTTCCATAGCCTAGAATACCACCAACTGGCCAATTCTATAATTACACTCCTTTAATTTATATTCATGTCACAAAAATGTTATGTACTTCTGGTACCAAAACATCTTTCATAACTCAAGTTTTGTTAAACCTTTATCAGAATAGAGAGTCATCATGTACAGTATTCTCTATTCAGTTACCCAGTTCTTTATGGCTGCAAAACCACTATAGTCAGTGAGATTAAAAAAAGAAACTTTGATACTGAATTGTGGACTCTATACTACTTTCTTTACTGGCTGTTCAAGATCTTTCTCTCTGCCACTGTAATGAGCTTTCATGGAGTTGATAGGTTAAGACTAATATCTGCTGGCAGGTTTGCACTGCTGAGCTATGTTTGGATTTGGCGAGGCCACTGATTGGCACTGTTTATCCAAGATTTAATGTGGGGCATTAGCAAAACGATTGGTGTCACCAGTTGGTAGGAAAAAACTTCAAATCACTTCATAAGGGAGGAGGAAAACTGGTCTTAAAATAGCTAATCCATAGGCCAGGGGTGGGAGGTGGGGGGAAGACTGCCTTACCAGACAGATTCTATCCTTCTCATATATAAGGAATTGCATCATCTGATCTCCGAGATGATAATAGTGAGTTGCACAGTAAAACAAGTGATTATGTGCTGCTTTCCTCAGCAGGACTTTTTAGGTTTCCCTTGGGTAGCAAAGCAAAGGTTTGATAGATTTCCAAGAATACAAATGCTTGGAGAAGTAGAATTTCTTGTAGAAAATCTATAAAGCCGTTACAGAAGAATTCCAGTGACCGCTGTGTATGAAGCCTTATTTATAGTAAAATCAAAACAAAAATAATTCTGCCTTTCTCCCACCCAAGCAATTGAATGGCCTAGATTCTTTTTGAGTGGAAAGTCCAGTTTCCATGTATCTCTTGTTTTGGTAACAGACAATGGACAGATAACAGATTGGTTATCTGTTCATTAACATCAGTAACTTTAACAATTCACCCTCATAGATGAGGGTAAGCGCCTATTTTGTGGTAATGGTGGTGGATAGCTTTACAATGAGAACTCATCCCAGTCCCCATTGCTTTTTTTACCTTTCTAATCCCTGGAATCCTTTAGGGGAAGCAGGAAATGGGCTTTTAGCTATCAGTTATCTCATCCCAGGAACAGGTATCTAAAAAGCTGCTTCTCCACCACCACAAACACATAAGACATCAGAGGTTTGAAATAAAGATTTCTCAAACTGTATAATTGGGCCATGGGACTATGCATGTAAGCTTTAGCAAATTTTAAATCACCAATTCACTTTTTGAGTCCTGCGGCAGAATTTTCTCTGACACAACCAGACCATTAATTTCATAAAATATACACTCAGCTTTATTAGATGGAAAGATTTCACCAATTCATAGGAGACAAAGAGAAGCTGTACATCTATGGTGGTTTAGCTATTTGTAATATCTGCCTTATTTATAAAATACATTCAAAGTGGTTTAATAAAAACATCAAAACTAAATTAAGACGTTTAGCATTTTCACACAATATCCTAATTATAAAGTTTTAATGGTTTCCCGTCTAGTTGTGACTGACACAAGGGGGCGGTGCTCATGTCCGATTCTCAACCGAGGGAATCCTGTGTTGTCTGAGAGATGCTTCCATCATCATGTGGCCAGCATGAAAATATGGAATGCAGTAACCATTCCCAGTGAAGAGGTACCTTTGCATGCTTTCAAACTGCTAGGTTGGTTACTAGTTGGGGCGAGTAATGGGAGCTCACCTCGTGCAGCTCTTGGGTCTCAAACCCAGGTTGTCAGCTTTCCAAGCCCACCATCTAAACCACTGAGTCATCGCACTGCCCTTGTCTTAATTATTCAGAAGTATAACTAAATTAAAAGTGAAAAGAATAGCTAAAAGGGAGGAAATGAAACTGAAGCAAAACAAAAGCAAGCCTCCAACCCATTAAAGATGGGAAATTCTTAGCATCCCATAAAATCTTAAATTGTGTGTCCCCCACCTTGCACTTAATCACTGCACTATCATGTCATGGCAATTCTTATTGCTTTCCTTGTCCCTGTGATGCTACCTGCATTTTATCTCATGAGTGAGATACAACCTAGCATTTAGTTGTACTGGTATTAAATGAATACTATTTTCTTCTATATTCTGACATTATGCAACAACAGTTTTAAGATGCATAAAATCTATTAAGTGTTCACTGCCAGATAACTGGCAATGATTGTGAACAAAGATAATAGAAGTAGAGTTAAAAATTGCCAATGGAGACATAGATGATAGTACTATTTTCCAACTCAAGGATAGGTGGACAGTACTTTAATTCAGTAGTGGAAATGAGCCTGTAGAAAATTGAAGGCATTATTTGTTTTATTTATTAAATTTGTTTGTCGCCCGTCTTGCTGTGATGCAACTCTGGGGAAATTTAGGGAGAAAAATTGTCTGTAGGAAGAGAGCGATTGGCCTTGTGGACTTCTGACAAATATACAGTATTCTAGAAGAGGATATGGCTGGCTGGATCCCTGAAAAGAAGTCATACCCATGGTGATTTAAAGGGCTCTTACCCATTCTTGAGTTGGAATAAAACTATTCCAGAATAAAATGTTCTGACTTTTTCCCATCTTTGACATAAACTTCATATGCAAAGCACTAACAACTCCTCTTGTACCACAAAAATGAAGCTGGCTAATAAATTAAATATAATGAATGAAATGGCAGAGATTATCGGTGTAACTAAGAAATTAAAACTTTGGGTTTGGTCTCCCTTTTCAACACTCCCCATCCCTGCCCAGTATGAGCTGCCAGGACTGTTGGGTGTGTTAAGCACCTGGAACACATAGATTGTGTGTGAGATAAAGTTTATTTCATTTTGGGAAATCAATATGTGTTCTCAAAGATTACGTGGCATTCTTTATATGAGGTCCATGTGAAACCATAATTATAGAACTGTTTCCTTGGCACACAAGTAGCTATTATAATCATGGATTTAAAATTTTCTGGCACTGGAATAATAAAAAAAAAGCATGAATGCATAGAATGAACCCACATCTTTATTTCTATATGGGATATCCCAGAAAACAGAGTATAGATCAAGGATTTTGGGGGACACACAAAAAGTTATGACAATCAAAAGTGTATTAAAGTGATGTTAACTTGGGACAAAAGTCTAAATCTAAGTCACATACACTTTTAGATTCTAAATTTTACCTAGAATTAATGCAAGTATTGACTGCAGATAAATTATGAATTTGCATACTTTCTTTTACCTAATTACTATAGTAACGATATTGAGAATGGAAATTATGTTAAGTTGATAAGGTACAGATCTATCAACTTCACTCAAAGTAATTACTATGCACAGATATTGGACCTGTTGATTTTTTGTGAAGAAGTTACAATTAAAGATGAAATTTGGGGGAAGTAGAACTGAGGCATAATTTTTTTATCAGGGATCTCTCCAGCAAGTGATTGAAGAAGCTGTGCCATTAAATATCTTCTTCTCATCTCCAAGTTGACCAGAAAGACCAAAGCCAAAGATAGATGAAGTGATTCTTAACTATAAATCCATTGCAGCTTATGAAGTTCAGCAAACTTTTGCAGTTTACATTGCACACAATATTAAGATCTTAGTGTAACATTTTTAAGCTCCAACGCATAAGAAAAATTGTATGCTGTACTCCTCACCTGATATTTTTGACAACTTTAACAAATAACTGTGCCATTGGTTGATCCTATGATCATAAAATTCTAAGATCAGGAGACCATTTTCTTTATGAGCAGCAGGGACCAAAGGAAACTTATGAAAACTTTTCTTTTTCTAAGCCAGTTCCAGAAAACAAGGTTAACACATAGCTAACTTATTGGAAGTGCTGCGTTGTCATCTTTTCTCACCTTCATTTAAGACTAGTATTTACTATTGCTGCTGAGAAATCTTAGTTCACTAAAATCAAATTATTTCAATATGCCAAATGATTTTTGCATTTTTCTGCAGAAAATTTCATCCATTCCATGTACCATCTACAAAAATCAGTGTGCTGTAGGGAATGTCCATTGTATCTTACTGATGCTGGTTTGGGCTACATTCATCACACTGAATGGTTGAGTTTGCTCAAAATGCCAAGCTACAGTATATCTAACTTGTTTATAATTCAATATATTGTGCAAACCAGATAGTTTACAAACCCTTGCAACTGGATTATTTGCTTCTCCCCAAAAGATTACAAAACATTAGCTTTTCCCTGATATGGTATTTTTTGCTACATATGGACTTCTGTTTGACAGAAAATTTGATCATATGATACCACCTTGCTGTGTGAAATATATAGCCCAGGCATTATTTTTAAACATGTCATCTTTTTCTGATAACTAAGTCTGGGGTCAGAAGTAAACAATATGGGGTAGTTGCTAGTATCCTGTGTTGTGAGTTGGGCCTTTTGCCAACACTATCAATAGTCCAAAATCAGGTATAGCCACCCAAATAGTCCTCATCTCAGGTGGGTTTTTAATTTTTTCCCCAAAATTACCATGACATAACAATTGTTCCAGGGTGGTGGCCTAGATGCACAGCAGAATAATTTAAAAAAATAGCATTATGTTGTTGTTTTTTCCCTAGAGCTCAGCCTGCTGCTATCAAGGAAAAACAGAATGAAGGAAAAGGGATGCTTTTTTTTTCTCATTACATTTTTGAAATAATACAAGCAATGATTAGAGCACTGTAGATTTTCTTCTCTGATTGGCAAGCCATCCACCTGGGCTTGTATCGATTTGTAGCATTTTCATCACCCACTTATCTCTTTGTGCTCCATCAAGGAATTCATCCAGAGATAATTGTCCTAAAGAATCAATGGCAAAAAAGAAATCATAGTATGTTAAAAAATGGGGAAGATGAGATCCAATCCCATTAGTCAACTCCCATCTTCCTTTTTCATTGGACTATAAAGAGAAGGAAATGTACTAACAGATCAAAACGTTGCTTCTTTCATTGAGAACAGATGGAAACCTTTATATTTTCTTCAACTAGGGCAGTGATATACAAGAATAATTAACTACGACAGAGTTACTTGGAAACTCCGATTTGAAATTTCAGAAACATAATTTTGATGGGATAGTAGATAGTGGTCACCTGCCCTTCATAAATATTTAAAGAAGTCAGGAAATCTTAGAGCAAATTTGGAAAGGACAAACCAGATAATGCAATATTTAGGTGTGTTGGAGAAATGAATCATTCTGGAAAGTATTCACCACAATATTATACAGAAATCGAGGTGAATGAGTCACAATCTGGGAAACTGACATTTTTTTTCCTGCCTTCCACCCCTACTGAATAGTAGAGATAATGAATCTGGGCGTCTATTAGAGAATGAGAAAGAGAAAGAGAAAGCTTCAGTTTCCAATCACTAGCATTATGGAATGTGTGGTCGCTCCCTAGAGCTGATGTGAACACCAGATAGCTTCCCAAATGCTTGTTTAAACATTATTCAAATACTGTTATCATTCCCCATATTTTTTAAAAAAATAAAAATTGAAAAAAACTGTAATTAAATAATTCAAATATTGTAGTTCTTTTGTAAAAAGGAAAAGAACTCAACATGAGTGTGCTCCTTGGATTTCTCACTGACCACATCACTGTCATTTGGTAAGTCAATAACTGTTAAAATGTCAGTTAAAAAATCCATGTTTTAAAGGACATGAATTAGATCTGTGTATTACTTGCATCAGCCACAAGCCATCTGTTGCCACCAGAATCGTTGAGATGTAATTCTCATTGGATTTGTACTGAGCCATGATGTTTTGGGAACTTTTGTGTTACAAAAAATCTAGGAGGGCAACACATTGCCAACCATAATTTCAAATAAGACATCAGTATAGCTTCAAATCAAGTTATTACCATCTCCATTCTCATCTACGAGATGAAATATTCTTTCCACAACCTCTTCTGGAGTAAGACCAGGAACGGCTCTTTCTTCTTCAGACTTGTATGCTTCCTTAATGCTATAAATAGCCTGGAGGGAAAAAAAACTATATGTTAAATGAGAGTCACATAATAAAGCATATGTAAACCTCTGAGATAGATGCACATATAAATTTGATGACTAGCTTGATCAAGTGTTTGCAAAGTTAAATACAGCAAAAGAAATCTTTTAGGAAATTTATAGGATGAATGATGTAGATTGTTTCTATATGGACTCCTAGTGCTGTATCAGATGCAATGCATTCTGCAGATGTTTTGCATTTTTAATACAAATTTATGAAAGAAACTACAATTAAACATACATTAGCTACGAAAGAAACAATTGGAAAACTAAAATGAAACATACATTAGCTATGTTATCTATAACCCAGGATTTCAGGTTTGTTCTGAAAAAAAAACCCCATAGTTTATTCTCTCATATTCTTTTTTTCATTCTGAGGGGAAGGTAAAATTAAACAGAAGAAATAATGTGTTGTCTTAGTGGAACCTGTTTGTTTGCTCTTAAATAAACTGAGTACATGTCAGCAAAGAGTTGTTAACATCCATTCTCTTTCTTTCATGTGTTCTTAAACTTCTGCTTAAAATGTAAGGAGAAAAAAAATCATCTACTCACCTTCCTTCTTTCTTTTGGAGGGATTGTGTGTTGTGAAGACTACATTTTTTTTAAAGAATAAATTTTAGATGAAAAAAGAACGTTCAGTGAAAACACCATACATTTCTACTTACTTCAATTATTTCTAGGAGTTCAGGTCTATCTATGCAGCCATTTCCATCTTTATCATATATTTTGAATGTCCATCTCAGTTTGTGTTCCAGTTTCCCTCGCAAAACCAGATTCAAAGCAGCCACATATTCTAGGAAGTCAATGGTGTTATCCTGGTAATATAAAATAGTCACTTTAATTGAGATCAACTTAGATTTCAACAGCGGTACATTTACTGTTTTGTGCTCTGTCACACAATACACCACTTATAGTCATGAGCTGCCAATGGCTCCTGTGCCTCTTTTTCATGGTCTCTGAAGACTGGAGAAGATTTTCCAAAATCAATAGTAAACAGCTGAATTGTGGTGGTACAATTTTTTATTTGTGCAGGGGTGACGGGGAAAGAAAAAAAAAACAACTTCAAATAAAATAGTTAAACTTTCAATGAGCTGAAAACAGCAAGTTTGCATGAAAAAGAGAGAAGGAAGGTCTGAAAAGGAACATCCTGTCCCCATAAGAATCACATTGCATTTAATTATTTTGACATCAGTGAATTACACTGGACAGGCAATGGTCAATTCAAATCAGATGATTTTATGATTTATTTTTCTGGAAAAGATATCATCAGATAAAAAGAGTCACAGTGGCGCAGTAGTTAGAGTGCAGTACTGCAGGCTACTTCTGCTGATCATCGGCTGCCAGCAGTTTGGCAGATAGAATCTCACCAGGCTCAAGATTGACTCAGCCTTCCATTCTTCCAAGGTGGGTAAAATGAGGACCCGGATTGTTGGGGGCAAGATGTTGACTTTGTAAACTGCTTAGAGAGGGCTGTAAAGCACTGTGAAGTGGTATATAAATCTAAGTGCTATTGCTATTTGCATTCTGTGCAAGTAAACAAGTTGCTAAATGTGTTGAGAAGCACAGAGCACACAGCAATCGCATAATATTTATCCGAATTCAAGGCAAGCCACTCAATATCACCATTTACAAATCTACACCCCAATTGTAAATTCAGATGATGAGCTTTTTTACAGTGAGCTTCAATGTGCTCTCAAGCAAATACCCAAAAAGGATCTTTTGTATATTATGGACAATTTCAATGCAAAGGTAAGCCAAGGAGAAGTTGCAAGAATAGTAGGCAAGTTTAAGCGAGGTGAACAAAATGACCACAATTTTGTCCGGAAAATCATCTCAGTATAATGAACATGTGGTTTATACAACCCAAGCAACAATTATAACACACCGACAGCACCAAATGGACAACATCGAAATCAAATTTATTTTATGCCAACAACCCTGGAAAGGTTCAATTGCATCTGTTAAGATACTTTCTGGTGCTGACTGTAGATCATCAGCTATTAGGGCTAAACTGAAGCTCAAATTGTACAAACTGAAAAAAGGTAATATCTCCCCAAATTCAACATGAACAATATTTCACCTATGTATGCCTTAGAAGTTAAGAATAGGTTTGAGCCATCGAATTTGGAAGGGGAAAATCCCCAAATGAACAGTGGTGAGAGATCCAAGGTAACATCATGGAAATTGCTGGAAAGGATGTGTCACGCCAAAACCCAAAGAGAACAAACAAGTGGCTGTGTGATGACACAATTGAACTAGATGACCTGGAAGATTGAGAATCTCCATAGACATCTGGTGCATGCTTAGCTAGAGAACCACAGACCTGGTCCACCTATATATTACACTAATATTAAAATACAATATATAATGCAATGTATATACAATGCAATATGTGAAGGGCAGCCAAAGCTAAAGTAATAAAGGATGAAGTTAAAAAGCTGAATGCAGTTTTCCAATTTGATGCCAGGAAAGACAAAAATAGGCAGTGAGGAAAAACAGTGTCAACATCTGGAAGAAGCTAAAAGGAACGGACATATTAAGGTCATGTTTGCCATAGTGAAAATGATATGATCCAGCTTTTAGCAGGGTACGGAACTATTAAAAACTGCAACGGAAATATTCTAAATGACCAGTAGAAGATCAAGAATAGATGAAAAAAATATACGAAAGGACTCCAAAGCAGTTTGACCTACCATCAAAATGATAACAATGACATCTTGAGGGGCAAGATGGAATTTGAACCTGCTGTTGGCAGATATGGGTTATTATTACCCTTTCTCAATGCAACATGTTTCCAGTAGAAAAGCTTTTCTATTTAAAGCTCTTCTTTTCCAAGACAAAGCATTTGTAAGTCTGATTAGAACAAGTCAAGGGAAAATAGTTAACATATCCCATTGCAGAAATTCAGATGTTTATTTACAACTCTCATTTATTTATATTCTTCCAGTATTTTTCCACTACTTTTTCACTCTTTCCCCCCCAGACGAAATCTGTGAATGTTACAACAGTTATACAAGACCATCATGTTACAAAATAGGCATCTTCAATTAGTTTTAAACTAAATATTTTGCATTAAAATTATATTGTCAAAAAAAGTTATCCCATACAAATGAGAAAATCATCTTGGTTCTCAGAAACTTTATCTCCTAACTATATACCTCTTGAAATACTTCATTAACTTTTTTATTAATTATAAACTAAATTACAAAACCATGCATGTTTCCAAAGAAAAGTAAAAAATAAGTCTGAATATGATGACTGGAATCTAAATGTCTTTAATTTTCATCATATAGAAGCATTCCTAGTCCATGTCATGTATGTGTGGGTGTCTTAGGACTGTATGATCCTATGCATATTTTGTTACTTTTTTTGGGCTGCTACATGGAGACATGAACCTATGTGGCTGAAAAATGTTTATTTGTAATGCACTGCAACTTAATAGGTTGATTTTTAAAATGTTTTTGCGTGTGCTTAATGCTGTATCCTAATATTGCAACACAAGTTTCTCATAAAAGATTGAACCACATTCAAATGCCATTCCCTAACACTACGTTTTATTTATTTTTTTCTGACTAGAATGGGTGCATGAATAATATAAAGTATTGTGACATAATCATAATCTTATAAAACGAATGAACGGGTGTTCATTACAATGCCTTTAGCATTTGCATTGTATTTAAATAAGGTGTTTAGTGAGAAAATTCCAGTTTCTTGTGACTAAACTTTGCTTTTCTTGGAGCAAAACAGGTTATTTGATCCAAAGCCACTAAGACAGCAATGTTTTGACGAGAGTTAAATGCCTTTTTATATATAAGGCATAACAAGTATTCCATGCATTTGATATTGTCACTGAATTAAAAAATAAAACAATTTTTCCACTTCATAGAAATGTCAGTAGGAAACCTATATTTGCTTCTTTACCAAAATTAATCATAACAATGACATTAATCTCTCCACTTCTAACACCCCTACTTTTTTTCCCCTCCTGGAAATATCATCATATGCTACAGTACAATTCATAAGATTTTCCCCAATTTTTGGAAATAATGAAAAATATGGGACACAAGTATTGGGAGAATTTTGACCAAACAACTATTTATTTTAAAAGTAATATCTTAAGGTCTTGAATAATTCTATTCAGATGATGATGATAAAGTCTAGCAATATTCTATCAAAGAATAATAAGAATCTGACAATTAAATACAACTTTTAACGGATTAGTTCTCTTTCTGTATAGCATTCTGAGTTCCTGGCATATTTATCATATTTCTTATCTGAAACATAACACCATTTTCTGCAAGCTTATTCAGAAATTTATTTTGTTGGGCTCTCTGGGACTTGCTTCTAGGTAAATTCTACCTAAGTGTAGCATTAACAAATAACATCTAGCCAAAAGGGAAAGTCCACATTTAGAAACCAGGAGAATGTGAGCTTTCAACTTTTAATATCAGTTGTAACATGCTTACCCCATTCTTATCGAAAGCTCTGAACATGCTTTCCACATAATCCGATGCTTCTTCATTATTCTGAACCCCAAAGAATCGTTTGAATTCATGCTTGAAGAGTGTCCCACTTGGACATTCCATTACAAACTTCTTATACCATTCCTGCAATTCAGCCACATCAATCTCAACAGGTTCTCCGTCCTCATTTGTCAAGTGTTGTCCCATGTTGCTTGAAAAATGGAGAAGAAATGCTTGCTATTTCTTTCTTCTCAGTTTTCTTCTTGCAAACGTTTATTTCTTCTTAGAAATTTAATTTCTTTTACCTTTTTTTTAGTGACTATTGCACATGAAAGTTGGACTTCCTCTCCTCATGTTCCTTTTTACTTGCAGCCTCTATTCAATCTTGTTGAGGAATTTTCACACTGTTTCACCTTCATGCACCTTTCCTGAACTACAAGATAAAAATATCTAAGGTCATTTAAAAGATATCCACATACGCAGCACAGAGTCCTCCCAATATCTCAGCACAATCCTTTAGTTGGAACTCCCAGGTTGGGCTCTGATGCTAATCTACTAATATGAAAGCTACCCGATTAGCAGTTATTTATATCCTCATTGAACCATCTATGAACTTATCACTCCCCTCAAGAGAGCAACCAATCTATAAAATAACAACCTTGTTTCTTATTTCAAATTATGTGAGTTATTCAGAAATGGAGATGAGATTAGATATAAATAATTTTGTTGATTTTCTTTATATTCCATAATCTCTGACATAAAGATTGGCTTGCTAAAGCAAAGTATGTCTTACTTGTGTTGGGCTTAACATATTGTGTAAACCTAGCCATTGTAGCCATGATTTAACTAATGACTGTCTTATTCATTTACTGTTTTCACTGGATTGTTGTACGCCGCCCATAGTCATTTTCTATGAGGTTTCATGGATCTCAATAATTATACTTCATAATTCAGCCTAACTATAACATCAAGATATGAATGTTTAATAGCTGTATCATTTTTTCAAGCTTTTGAAGGAAATAAATTTACTTGCATTCTTCCCAAAATGGCAGTTTGCCTGTTATACTAAAATCCTTAGCTTTTGTTTCACAAATATAAGTTTTTCTTAAGTTATCATATTTCACTATTAAATTAGTAGCTTATCCCAATCACTTGTCATTCAGTCATTCCCTTGCTACACCAGACCAAACTTTTGTCCTCATGTTAAAAAGAAATAAATAACCTGTCACTTTAAATAGGCCTGAGCCGTCCTGATAAAGAGATACATCCTATTCCAAGAAGATTACCAAAGTGACTAGAGGAAACAATAATCTCTGTTATAATAATAGCAGGACTGAAATGGATTAAAGGGATTGGAATGTACATCAGGTCTATTTCAAGCAAAATGGAACCCCACATAATATTATAATGAACTGAAGAGCCTGTTCAAATATTAGATGGTTAACATAAATCAATATTTCATCTATTTCCATAATTTCTATGGATTCAAGATTTATGGCATAATAACAATTAAATAGGTGAACATGTTAATATATATTTTAAAATTCATATATATTTAAATGATTTCGGTCCTCCCCTTTGAATGCTTGTTTGGATTGATTTGATCCAGCTTTTCCTCTCTATCAATCAAAATGATTTTGGCTGCCCCCTAGCATTATACTATCAGAATTAATTTTTCCTTTTACTTAAATCTAAAAATCACAGTGGGTTAAGTTTGTTAGAACCAATAAAAGTGGTTCATAAGTGTAAAATTTTCAAATTCTCCTCAGCTATTCCTCAGGCTCTGTTTTGCCAAAAGATATTAAGAAACTCCCCAAATTAGGCCAGATGTTTTACACTACAAGATTTCTTATTCTTGAGGTGCAGTGATTCAGTGGCTTAATGATGCTAGAGAAGATCTGAACACCAGCGGTTCAAGTCTGAACACTGTATTATGAGCAAGCTCCCATCACTTGCCTCAGCTTCTGCCAACTTCACAGTTTGAAAGCTTGTTACATGCAAATAGATAAATAGATACCACTTACATAGGGGAAAAACAGTGCTTCAAGCAGCAGTATGAATTCAACCAACGCTGGACCTACCTGAATGCAACGTCCAAATTCAAGGTGACATTGGTGGTGGGAAAAGCCCCAGATGACACCGCAGAATGCCGTCAAGTTTTCTGAATGTGGAGCTAATTCTCCCCCTGCATAGTGCATAGTGCACAAACATGAACTAAATGGATTAGCAATCAGCAGCAGCCAAATGATTATTTTGTATTAACACTATATTCTCCTGGCCAATGTAGCATCCTCATATGCCAAATAAATAAATCTTATTGTATTACAGTCTCAAGATAGAATGTAGACTGAGTACAGTATTAGTCGTACAAAGGAACAAAGATAATTATTGTTTTCTTCTTATTGGTTTCCAGAGGATAACCATTATAGGAGGAGACTTGTATTAAATCATCAGTAGATAAACATCAAAAGGAGTCTGGCAGTACCTTTTCAGACTAACAAATGTTATGAAAAAGTATACATTTTTGTGAGTTACAGTTCACCATGAGTTTCTAATACAATGGCTACACTAGAATAGGTAAACTGGAATAAAGTGGGGAAAAGGAGGGGTTATGCAGATACAATGCAGACTATTTGTGAGTCAGATTAGAATAACTTTATCAGTTACCACTATCATAAGCTAAAAATACATTGTTTGATAGTTCTATTAGCCATCTTCCCTTCTCTTCCAAACCACTCAACTCTTGATGTTATCTTGTCAGATCTCAAACATTTTTCTGGATAATAAGAATATATGGATACATAGCAATTAATCAAGAACCATACAAACTAACTTGTTGATCCAAATGTGACCATAAGAGAAGAAGTCAAACCACAAGTTACTGTATCAGCTGACTACCCTGTTTTCTGAAATGCTTAGTCACCACAGAAGGCAAATTATATTGCCATAGAAAACCAACTAAAGCAGAAAAATAAGTCTGCATTCACTGCTGTGACTGATACTCTATTAGGAGGATTATAACAAAAGCTCATTAGCACTTAAGGCCATTTAAACTCTTTTAATCTGCCCATATTTGTCCATGCTTAGTAATACTTATGTGATTTTATATTATGAATCCGTAGCATGGGATTGAGAAGTGACAGAAACAGAGGACAAGGCATTTCTTGCTGTGTGTTTCAGTCATTCAATGGCTTCTGGCTCTCCTTAAACTGATGGACATCATTCACCAGAAGTATTTATCAGTAACCATTTCTCTCTTGCAAGTTCATGCCTGTGTCATCAGCGATAGCATCTAGCCACTTGTTTTCTGCTGGCTTCTTTTTCAATTGCTTTAAAGTTTTCCAAATTTCAAGAGTCTTTGCCCCTCCAGAGTCTGATTAAATGATTAAGTTTTACGTCATTATTAGTTTCCAGGGGAACAGTCTAGTTTTACTTTATCTGGTATTGAATTATTTTTCTTGCAGTGCAAGATATTCTCAAATATGCTTCTTTCAAAATCAACTATGTGAAACAAGATTCCACATGCTCAGCATGTAGTGTTGCATCACTGCTATGTAAATTTGGATGTTAATGATTAGTTCTCAGGAAGACAAAATAACTTTTCTCTATTTACTCTGAAATAACACCATCATGATCCTAATTACAATTAAGCATTGTTTACATGGATAACAGGAGATATCTATTATTTTACTTTTATGGCATTTTGGAATCATAATAACCAAATGTATTTCTATCATTTCAGAGATGCCTGCCTGAATGTGAGTATTCTTAAAAACAACAATATAACAGAACAACAGTATCTATGCCAATGCTATTGTGGGTATAAAATCACAAGTGGCATAGAACTCAGGAATCATCTAATTTAATTTCCTACCAATACAAGTAAACTACTTATTACTAATAGGTGGACATCAGCTTCCATTTAAAACATGAACAAAAGAAATTTCACTAACTTTAGAGGAAATCTTGATAGTAAGCCACCTAGAGTTGCTTCCAGGCAGGATGTATAGTAAGTAAGTAAGTAAGTAAGTAAGTAAGTAAGTAAGTAAGTAAGTAAATAATTTCCACTGATAAACACAGTACACAGTTTTTCCTCAACAAAATCAAAGAAATCACATTATCATTTGCTTTTATTGCATAATTTATTAAACTAACCCATTATAGTATGTTAAGTGTTCATACAGGGTAAGGAAGCAACAGCAAAAATTATCTTGGGAAACAATATCCAGTCATCAGCTGTCCTAGGCAAGACATACATTTAATACATACTATACTAATATGTACTATTAGCAAACATGGCCACAAATATTTTCCCTATTAAGAACTCTGGGAGAATTTAACAACACTGATTATTCATTTTCTTTTAGACTATTTATAAAACATGTTCTCACATGTTAGCTATGTTAAAGAAAGAAAGAATTTCAGAAAATGCCAGCAACAGGATGGGACCAAATCTTTGTTGGCTATAAGAAAGGTAAAGGAAGAGGGAAAAGGTCTTACTGAGATTTCCCATTTGGTATAATAGCATCCACTACAACTTAAGAATCTAATACAGATGGTGGAATACAAAATTCCATTATGCTACTGTTTAATGATCACTTACAAGTACCTTCAGGTACAAAAGTATAATTAACTTAGTTAATTTTGTATTAAGATTTGCTCTAGAAAATATATTCAGCACTGGAATACAGTAGTATCTTAATTAAAAAAAAACATAAAAGAGCACAAGGTATAAAGGAATTGGTATTTCTGACTCTAGCTCTCCCTTGCTTGATCTGAGACATATTATGAATCACTTTTTTCCACATGTCCTCATTACACTGGCCAAGAGAATCCACCAACTGCTTTCTTTAAATTGGCCCATTATAAATAATAAACTCTTCTTTGTAGCAGCCACTAGATATTGGGACACTGCTATCATGTCACCCCTAGTCCTTTTCATTAAACTAGACATACCCATTTCCTGCCACCGTTCTTCATATGTGTTAGCCTCCAGTCCTCTAATCAACTTTGTTGCTGTTCTCTGCATTCTTTCTAGAGTCTCAACTTATTTTTTATATTGTGGCAGCCAAAACTGGATGCAGTATACCAAGTGTGGTTTTACCAAGGCATCATAACATTTCAAAATATTGCCACAGAAACTTTCCAAAATTAGAAACTTATTGAAAATACCTGATAGATTACGTTCTATATTGGTGTTTTTAAGATATGTGGACTTCAACTCCCAGAATTCCTCAACAAGCATGCTTACCAGTCCACAAATCTTAATGAAAATCACTGTTCTATATGGATAGAAGAAGAGGAACCTTCTCTTCTGTTCTGATTTATAGGCATAAAATTACAGTGTATAATTTGCTCTCTCGAAACCAAGTGTCATTACTGAGTCATCAGATCCTTAGTTTAGGAGACAATGAAAGTGAGGAATCATACCAAATACGTTTTGAAAGTTGTATACTTATAATTAAGATGAATGCTTCACCTAAAATGTTGTTCTTATTCCAGATGTTACCAATACAGGTGACAGATGTTCCATTTAAGCAATGGCAAAAAGATATGGCAAAGGAAAAAAAATAGGAGTTAAGTAGCAGGATGCTAAAGAGAGAAGGAGTTACCAGACTTAAAACTATATTTTGATGTTTTATGCATGGTTTGGATGAAAGAATAGGATATTTTGGAGAATAAGAAGTTAACAGATTTGGAGGGCAATGATTTGAGTGGCATGCATATTTTTGATATGATAAAGCTAGAGAGAATTCAGTTTTTAAGAATCTTTTTTTTTTTTAGCCATGCCATTCTAAGTTTGGATTAAATATAAAACAGGGCTTTCTTAAGTTTCTTGAAGTTGAAAGAAGAATTGAAGTTGGAAGGGCATATGTTTTGTTGGTTCACATTTTTACAATTAAAAGGTTTAATTTAGATAGAAAAAGACACGGTTTTGAGTATAATCAAATGAATTTGAAATTGCATTGTGTGCTAACGAAGAACATATTTTTGCTAAGATTTGTTGTTAAAACTGAATTTGGAAAATGAACATGTTAAAGACCAATGGGCAATGAATTTTGGTTATAATGATCAACCAATAGGAAAGCATGTGGAATAATGGACTAATTTACATTGAATTATAGTTTGAAAGAAAACTTTTATAAGCTGCTGTATTGTTGGTATTTAATGTCTATGAAATTATCAAAAATGTGTGCATTTCTTTTTTTTATTTGTCTATGTTTTGTTTCTTATAAATGAAACATAATAATTTTTTATTTAAAAAATGGACTTAGTATGGTTAGCCAGAAGTCATCCAATAGGAGAGTCTAGGGAAAAATTTTAGTAGGTAGGTGAGTCAATCACAAAGCTACTGTGTGGAAAGTGTGTGGCCTACCAAGAGACCCCTGTGGCAAGATCTCCTAAGATATCCAGTGGCAATTGCCTATTGAAGTAGCCACAGTGGTGGGTGACCCACTGAAGAGGATCAGTGGCTAAACAGGCTGGTACTGGTTGGATTGGCTTTTCTAGGGAAGAACTCAAAATGAGCCCTGTATGTCCAGCCAGACTCAGAAGATATTTCACCAGTTCACAGTTAAATTTGAGGGATTTTTAGAGAGACTATAGTAAAAAAGTGTAAAAGGAAAAGGCCGTGCAGCTTCAAACTCTTGAGAAGAGAGCTGCGAAAGAGAATTTCTATAACTATATTGCTAGTAAACTGACTGATTGCCTTATCTATCTGCGCTCTTTATCACCCTAAGTCAAATCTATGAACATATAGAAATGACCAAAATGATATAAAATGCTAAAAAGAAAAAGAAAACGGAAGGAAAATTTAAAAGTAAAAGAGATACAGTACTGCCAGGAGTCAGACAAAAACAATATGTATTGTAGCTCTTCCTCTTTTGACTCTTCCCACATATATCAAAGGGGCAAAGTTTGAGTAAGATGGCACAACACTGCTTTTGTCATTTTGCTTTGATTTCTGTAAATCCCTCTAAAAACTACACATCCAATGGAAAAGCTGATTTGGGAAAGAACAGAATCATTAGATTTATTTTGCTAAGACTTGAACTTTTCACAATTGCTTTACTGCATACAGGTTTTGAATAACACCCAACTCACTTTCCCAGTTTGAGATGATGAGAGAGTTGAAGCCGAAAATGACAGAAGCAAAGAGCCTGTAATTAGATAAGATCATTGTAATAGGGTATGAGTTCCTTCACATTCACAGGGAACAAAGTCCTGGCAAAGAGTATATTACCACTCATATGACGGAATGAGAAAAAGATATTTAAACTATGGGCTCTTATACATAGAAACCACCATTGTATAGTAACTGACTGTCTTTATTCCTGGGGTGTTTTGTATCTGGAATAAAAGAAACTTATCTAAGCCTTGACCTTGATTCTTTGTGTTGTTGGCTTTAGAACTAGGGGTTTGAGTTTCCAGAAATAGATTTATTGCTAAATCCTAGGTAAACTCCTAAGGGATTGAGATTTAATTTTCATAAATCCTGAAAAGGTCTATCCCAAAAGATTTTGAAGTGCCATCAAGAAAGATAATTCTCCTAATAAAAGGGAACCAGCCACAGATCAATTTACTGCAAATATTCATCAACAATATGTCATAAAGGATATGCAGGGAGGAAGCCAAGCTGATATATGACATTATTACCATCAATTATTTAGAATGGTGAAACCTAGACAAGATAATGAACCATTAAATAATTTTTTAACAGTCTAGACAGTTTAAAATATCAGATGTCATTTTCAAAAAGATATCAAAGGACTAAAAGGCATAGAAAAAGACAAAAGGTAGACAAAAGTTAAGCATTTTTCCTAAAAAAAAGTTTGTTTATTCAGAAAAAGACATATAGAAATTATTACAAATATTTTTTGTTACCTGTATTACAAAATGTTTTCACTATATAAAAATTCTTCACCAATGTTATAAGACACGCTTTAGAGAAAACTCTTACCTTTCTATAGCATTTTGGTTTTCATCCTTGATTTCAAGATGATCCTTTTTACAAAACTTTTTAAAGTCTTTTGGTGAGGATGGAAACATATTTGTATTTGTTCTTTTATTCTTTATTTGCAAATGTCATGTTATTTTAATTTGCATATTTGAGTTAAATATGTGATCAATTGGTCTAATAACAATATAATCCAATAATAAAATAATAGACTGATACTAGAATTCAAACTGGTGTATTAAAATCAAGTTTAGGTACATTTTTAGAATTTGCTGTCAAAAAGATACAGGGATAGGAACTACCTAAAGAAGCGACAAGGATATATACATTAAATTTCCAGGAATTGCATATAAGGTCTTTAAAAGTGACTTTCAAAAGAGCTGTAAAAAGGAGATACAGCATTTATTGATGTTTATTAAACATTTTTATACATGTTTTAAAAAAACACGGTGGCCTAGAGTTAAAGTCTTGTGAGTGAAACTTCTATATTCAGGAACAGTGTATCCTGCCTAATTATATTAACTGTCACCTGGAAGTATTAACTACCTGACCTTAGGTTGTACTGCCATATGAACATTGTAGGGAAACTATTATAGGACCATTCTGTAAGCATCTGCTTCCCATAATCATACTAGTGTTTACTTTCCAGGAAACTGAAATGGATTAAAGCAATGCCAAGTAAAAGTAGTAGCACCAGTTGACTCAAATCGAGTGTGGAACCTCCAAGGCAAAATCGTATGAAACATCCTGGCATTAGGGTGGGGGTGAGGGGTAACATACAGGTTCGACCAGTTACGCTAGCTTGTTCCCATGGAAAATGCCTGGAGAAGTTTTTTTTTTTTTTTTTTAAAGGAACAGTAGTTTCAAACAATCTGAGAAGCCTTCCCAATTTGGGGCTTGTGAGATATCTTCTAATTCAGGGTGTCCTCTTCATAGGACAGAATTTGGTTCAAATCTACTCAGTAATAAATCCGCAAGAGAGAAGGCAAAGGAAGGGAGCGATGATTTCTTGAGCTAATGGAGAGACAAGACAAAAACCCTAAGGGCGCCCAAAGGAACTCTTTATTATATGAATGTTATTCCTAACAGTCAAGCCACTCTGCTACCGAACCGAGCGCTTCCGTTTCATTTAATTCTCCCCCGCACTTTGCCATTTACTCCCTTTTCCACACCCCTTGGAAGCTCGGCCCTCCTTCTCTTCCCTACGCGACCTGAAGGGGCGGATCCGGTAGCCGCAGTACCTGGGCCAGGTGAGCGAGCTGCATTACACAGCTAGGGTGGGACTCTAATCGAAGAGCGGTAAGTTTTGCGGGAGCGGGTGGAACCCCGTCGGGGAAGCCCTCGAAGCCCGAGTGGCTCTTTGCAATCCAAGTAACACTTCCGCTCCTGAACTGCCGGAGCTTCTGGCTTGTAGGCGCCTTTTCTCCCCGCGTGTTTTTCACTCGCGCCCCTTTCTCGCCCACGTGTGCTCGCCTTACGCTTCTTCTCCCCCTCGCCGGACGGTTGCTTTTCCCAACTTTTCACTTCCCAGCTAAGCGCCTCGCTCGTTTTCTCTCTCTTTCATTTTGCGCTTGAGTAGTTCCTCTCTGTCCTCGTCCTCCCCTTTTCTGAAGGAGGCTGGCGTCGCGTCTCCCTTAGGATCCTGCTACAAAAGGCTTCCTAAGTTGCCCCTCTGCCTTTTGGATTCGTGGGAAAACCCGAGAAGAGCCTTTTTCCTAAAAGAGGCCTCTCTGCTCGAGGGCAATTTCAGCGAGTTCGTGCCCGGAGTTCACTGCGGGCTTGTTCTGACACTTGTCGATTATTTACTTCTGCATGTAAACAGCCTCCAATCATTCAAAGTAGCGGAGAGCAGGTACAGCTGTGGCCCGGCATTGATCTTAAGCCTATTTCCTTAGAAGTTCAAATTCGGTTGAGAGGGCAAGGCTGTAGAGAAGACCTTCCTTAGTCTTCAAATTCAGGATAATTGCATTGTACCAGAAGCTGTTTCCTTACCCGCAGTCAGATGTTACCCCAGATTTACAGCTCCGGCACTGTTTACCTGGGGTATTTGCTACACTGATTGGATTTGCACAACTACTCCTTCTCCCAGCATCCCTCATAGATTGAACTGGAGAACATCAAAACCTTCCTTAATCCACATTTGGTAATTTAGCAGTGAATGAAACATCTTAGTTATTTGATCATAGTGAAATGAAGTATTTAGGGTCGATTTATTCAGCCTAATACCCTCCTGAGAAGGAAAACATGTGGTATTGTGACACATTGTAGGCCGTCTACTTGGGAAGGCTGATCCATGATATTCGTTAAAATTGAGGCCTAGAAGAATCCCAATCTCAACCAAGTTGATGTACAATTATATTTAAGCAAACCTTAGTATGAAATGAAGGTTGAGTAAATGCATGATGATGACAATGCCATAAGTACACAAACCAGTTTTAAAAATGAGATCAGATCTTTGAAACATTTCCTACAAAGCAATACAAAAGCTGTAACCTTTTATATTTTGAGCATCTTTCTAGAACAGCATCACTGCGCTTGGAAGTGTTTTACTAGTTTGGATATCTGAAATTAAAATCTGAAATCAACATTTATGTAGAACTTTAAAAAAATACAGTATTATACACCATGTATGTTTGTATGTAAGTAATGCATAGAGGTGTGGATTACTATTGCTGATGAGTTTATAGATAACATACATCAACAAAGACTTGTGGATTTGTTGTTTATGCTGTCCTTGTGAACAAGGTTATGATTGTCCTCTCTCATAGATCTCACAGTTGTATCCTTGCCGAATTTTATATCTGTTGCTTCAAGCATTGGGCCTTGATCAAGGAGAAGAGCAATAGTAAACCTATTGATACCTTGTTGTTCCACTATTTGTAAATGTCAGTGTTTTCATAATGCAGTGTAAAAATAGTACTAGAATAAGATTTTGAGCCTGAGCATCAAGAATCGGAAATCTTAGTGTATGACATTATAATTTGGCCAATACCATTGTACTGTATGTCTATGACTGTTTGAAAGTCTACCTGGATAACTTTCAGTACTTCTGTAAAGCTAGTACTGTAAAGGAAAAACAAGTTCTGTTAGTAAGGTCTATGCTGTAGTTTTTCTGGAGATCAGTCATAGAAATGATATCAGAGCAGTTGTGATGGAAGAGGTGGGAATTCTATCTAAATTTTCCTAATTTGGTTGTGTCTGTACTAGGCTGAAAAGTTGACGCTGGCTTGTTTTGCATATTGTCTGTTGTACTTCCTTTATCCTCTTGAGGAAGTTTTCCTTTTTTTTTAATTTAAAGGACAAAGCTATGGATTAGTAAAGATAAATGTACAATTAGATATTGCATTTCAATGTAATAGTAGAAATCCTCTTTTAATGTAAAAACAATTTGTATTACAGGTTTTACAAGAAGTGAAATATAGTCTAATATTAATGAAGGGGATTATAGATGTTAACATGAAAGTTGCATTCAGTATTTATTTCAATTCTGCTTATCAGTATTGCTTTAGGTTTCTCTAATCTTGTCTATATTTTCAAAGATGGGTATTTCAGGGATTTGATTTTTTTTAATCTGGTTTCTATTGTTTCATGTGCTAAAATCTGTATACAGAACTTAGAATAATCACTCTGTGTATGGCCATGTCATGTTTATTGATTGAATCTAAACTTTTCCAATTTTGCTTTAATAAATAAAGTCAGAAGCCATGAACAGTTGGAAATGCATAGATTTTATTTTCTTCACCCATATTTTCTTGCTCCTCCTAATTTGTTCCTTCCAGTTATTGCAGGGGTGTCAAACTCAAGGCCTGCGGGCTGGATCCGCCCATGGGGTGCTTAGACCTGGCCTGCGGGGCCACCCTGGAAATAGCAAAGGACCAGCCTGCGGTGCCTCTGCCAGTGAAAATGGAGCTTTGTTTTCACTGGCAGAGGGCTGTAGGAGGATCCCCCCAGCCTCGCCCGGGCCACCACAGGTGTCCCCGACACGAGTGATGCTGAGCTGGCTATGCCCATCCTGGCCATGCCCACCCCCGCCATGCCCTCCTGATCCCCCAAGGTCAAACACAACCCTGATGCGGCCCACAATGAAATCAAGTTTGACACCCCTGAGTTATTGCCTTCTAGTTACCTTCCCAAGCTTCCTTTTTCCACTCAAAGCGCGCATTTGGCACTTACTGCGCATGCACATGTGGCATGCATTTGGCACATACTGTGGATGCGCACATTTTTGCATGCATTGAGCATGTGCACACATGCACACAGTGCACATTTGGCACGTATCACATGTGCGCAGGCAGCAAACCAATGGCAAACTGGGGAAGATTTCACCACTGGCCTAGACTAAACACAGATAATTCTAAAACCTGATTTTTAAACTGCAGTTGTTGAATAATCCGTAATTATTACAATTAAGTACTCTATTATGATGTAACTCAGTGTGAAAACAGCAATATAAGATGGCTGAATCACAAGAACAATATGTGAGAAGACGACTCTTTCACCCCTCCTGTGTGAGCTGCACTGGTTACCAGTAGTTCTCCGGGTCCGCTTCAAGATGCTAGTCCTCACCTATAAGGCCCTTCATGACTTAGGTCCAGGATATTTGCATGACCTTCTCCTGCCTGCCTCTCACCGTCCTGTTCGCTCACATAGGGCCGCTCTCCTCAGGGTTCCGACGGCGAGCCAATGTCACCTTGCTGTGCCCAGGGGTAGGGTGTTCTCTGTGGGTGCTCCCACCCTCTGGAATGAATTACCTACTGAGCTCCGGACGGCTCCTGATCTCTGCTCCTTCCGTCGGGACTTGAAAACTTGGCTTTTCAAACAAATAGGCTGAGACTGATTCCGGGCTTTATTATTTACTACTAATTAATTATTTGGATTAAATTATGATTTTATTGTATTTGTTTCTTAACTTGTGTTCGCCATCCTGAGTCCTTCGGGAGAATGGCGGCATATAAATACATGTTATAAATAAATAATAAATAAATGCCCGACTTCTTTTAAACACAAACTGCCTCAGAAAGAAAAAAAATGAGAAATAACCCTAGTAAACTAGCTTTCTTTTTGAATACTTTTTGTCATGGGGTAGAGTATATCTTGTTATACTCTGGAGTGATAAATATTGTTGCACTACATCATTGTACTGCCTTATGCTTATATGAGGAGAACCTGGAAACAGGACCACATAATTGATATGCCTATGATTTCATAATATGTCATGGCATCTTTTATACATCTTAAATACTGCAAATTGTGGATGGCAGCACTTATTGACTTTTCCTAATCTTTAAAAACCTACGCAGGGTCAGACATGATTTGTATTTGGCAAAGACCACCAGGAAATTCTAGGTTAGATTGGAAAGATTTAAAGAAAAACTTCCCAGAAGAATGCAAACCACATCTTTACTGTTGCCAAGAAACATACATCGATGTGTCCTGGTCAATTAGGTGTTGAATATAATTCAGGGGAGACTTTATTTAAGGCTCTGGAAACTAAAAACTTTAAAGAAGGTCAATGAAGCAAGCAGGCATGTACAACATCACCATTGTGTGCAGAATTCTATGTCTAAATTATGGTCTGATACACATGTATTATTCTGCAAGGTTTTAGCTTTTATAAGCAAAGATTAAAAGTGCAAATCCCTCTCCTTTTCTAGATAGCTGTATCCCATTGCTGACTATTTGGTTTCTGTGATTCTTAACCAAAAATGTTCTCAAATTCCCAAGAAATGTCAAAATAAATTCAAAATGTGTGCAAATATATTTTGATTAAAAGAGAAATTCATAGGAGGAAAACAAGATTCCTCTTCCTCCCCAAAAAGAACGGCTAATGTAATCCAGAAATGTCAAATGCTTTCCATGTAAATAGGAGAAAACTCAGGCCCATCTCTCTTTAAGCAATTTTGGCTGGTTTTCACATTCTTGATTTCAAAGGAAAAAGGGGAAAGAGACAAGGCTGTCTTAACACATGGGTCTGATGGGCACTTGCCCATGGAACCCACAAGCATAGGGGCCCATACTAATCTGTGTATGTTAACCCTTCAATGCACCTTATATCATATAAATACAGCAACATATTTATTACATTTTACTGCATTTTTTATTAATACTAACATGCAGATATATGTTTAATTTTATCAGCCATTTACATTTTTATTCCTGTGAGTAGTTCAGTGGTGGGTTGCCCCTGGTTCACACCGGTTCTATAGAACCTGCAGTAAAACCGGCGGGAAGCTCCACACACTGACCCTGACGTCATAAAAATGCTTCTGCGCATGCGCGCGTGCAGCCCCGTTGTGAACCGGTAGTAAAGGTAAGTAGAACGCACCCCTGGAGTAATTGTCATAGGAGCCTCAGTAAACTGCTTTGCCTGGGGGCCCATAATGCTGTTAATACGGCCCTGCGTTTAATCCATACATTAGATTAGTTGAATGATCCTTTTTCTTTGATTAAGTGCACGGAAGTATTGCTATATTATTATTGGCTTATTGAACAACTGTAGAGTAGCATTCTTCAACTTGACAAACCTCAGGTATATGTTGGATCCAAAATCCTAAGTAAGCATGGCTGTAGTGGCCCATAGTAAGAACTGTTGTCCACTAAGGGAAAAGATTAGAAAATATAGTTGCTGAAGCAAATTTATTTGCTATGTTGGTCATTATATCTATATGTATAGTTCTGATAAAAGGAATATACTTCATGTTGCTTAAAATCTGTTTTAAGGTCTAGGCCATTGATAGCAGAAACTAAAAAGGAAGAGGTCACCAACATCTGAGTCATACACCAACATCATACACCCTCCATGTTTGCTATAGATATGATCAGTGATAACACATGGCAGGATAATTATCCTAATTTTTTGAGACTACTAATGTTATGCATTGTTGTAGAGAAATAAATATGCCTTTCCCTCAGTATTTGCTGGACTGTTCCATCCTATATTGGTCAACTTGTTTATTCAGTTCTGGACACCCTGCTTTACAAAAAAGATTCAGACAAACTAGAATAGGCAAATTCCAAAAGAATATTAAGAAAAAACTGTAACAATTAGAACCAATTTCTTAGATAGTGGAGTATCTTTCACTAGAAGTAGTTAAACCAAAATTGGATAGTGTTTGTAGCAATACCTTAATCTGGATTCTTACAGGAGGTTGGTGAATCTTTGATTTTTTGTTATATTAGACTTAAAAAATAGTTATGAAAAGATGACTCCTGCTCAAAGTTTTGGAAACCATTTGCAGCAGTGATACCCACAAATTTGGGTTAAATTGGGATTGGGAATGAATAGTTTTACAGAAAGAAATTATGTGCATAAATATATAAACCTGTTTTGCATACTGTATACAGATTTTATGTATTATATGAGCCACCACCATTCTGATTGGATGTATTTTTCTTTTGGCCCTCTGTATTTTATATTTATACTCTGTATAAATTTGCATTGTTTAGCACTGTAACATGCCTTGTACCCTATTGCTTTCATCGTGTGGGGCATATGCCACTGTAAAGAAGTTATCAAATAATATGTAAGAATAAAATACAGCAATCTATTTCAATATAATATTTCATTTTCATGACAGCCATACAAATGCCTTGGAAAACCTACAAGTGGATATGGAATACATTAGTACTCTTTGCTCAAGTTTTCCAACAGTTGATATTCTGAATTTGAATGTGATTTAAATGTGATATAGCTACCATAATTGCTTGCCCTGACTGTCTGATGAAATGATCCATGAAAAAAGTATAAAATCTATTTCAGCAAAGACAAGTGTGGTATCTTTAATATGTCTGGTTATGTTCTTCAAGAAGGAAAAGGGAATACAGTATGTGCTTGTCAGTGGGTGTAGTTTCTTCTGTAGTTGTTTTCTTCTGTAGTTGTTTTCTGTAGTCCAATTATCTGCAGTGTTTGAGGATTTGCATTTGTTGTCTGCATAGGATTTGGGAACTTAACAAGAATTTGAGATCTCACAAAAAAGCAGTTAAAATGTGTGTACCAGAAAACGTGATGTAGAGAAAGCCTTTGGCTACGCTGTCTACTTCAGCAGCCCCAATCTTTTGGGCACCAGGGACCAATTCCATGGGAAGAGGTTTTTCTGGGGGCCGGAGGGGGTCTGGTTTCGTGTGTTGCCTGCATCCTGAAGATGGGTCCTTGCTTGTTTGCCCAGCCCAGTTTCTGGCATGCCGTGGACTGGTCCAGTCTACAGACCGGAGGTTGGGGAGTCCTGTTCTATAGCATTTATTTTTTTCCATCTTATTCTATGTAGTATTGTACAGGCTACTTGACCCTGTAGGTGTGCCTTAAACTCTTAGTGACCCTAGCCAACTGTTCTGATACCTTGCAATGAGGATGTACAACAACACATTTATATTCTATTCTATTCTATTTCTATTTTATTTCTATTCTGTTGTTAAAGTGAATTGCCCTAAATTGCACAGAATGGATGAAAAACTTGGTACACTGATATATTTGAAGAAGAGGAGTGGGAAACTTTAATATGTAACCCAATGTTTAAATTTGATCTTAGAATCATTGTATTGGAAATGCTCATAAAGGTCACCTAATCCAACTCCCTACTCAATACATTACAATAGTGTTTCACCTTAGCAACTTTAAGATGCTGATACTCTAGAAGTTGAAGTCTACACATTTTAAAATTGCAGAGGTTGAGAACAGTACTAGAACACCTATGACTATTAGCTTCTGTTTGAAGGAGTACACAGCCCGATATGCAGTGTTGGGATTCAAATAATTTAACAACCGGTTCTCTGCCCTAATGATTTCTTCCAACCAGTTCGCCAAACTATTCAGCAAGTTAACAACTGGTTCTCCCAAAGTGGTACGAACTGGCTAAATCCCACCACTGCCGATATGTGCCTGCCTGTTCCACCAGCTCATGGCTTGTTCCATCAGGAAATCTTCCTTATTCCTAGCCTGAACCTTTTGTAATTGTAATACGTTGGTTCTGATCCTGCTGTCTCAAATCCAATGCTGCCTCTGTATGATCAGCTATTTGAAAGTGCTATCGTATCTTTTAGCCATATTTTTTTAAAGACTACACATACTCGGATCTTATACGCATTATTCTCATACAGCCTTGTTTCCAGATCCTTCACCATCTTGATAGTCCTCTTTTGAATTTGATTTACCAAACATTATTATTGTCCTTTCTGCACTGTGGTGGCCAGACCTGAATCAAATACTCTAGATAGTGTCTGACCAGGACAGGTAGAATTGAATTACATCCATGATATGGACTCTATGCCTCTGTTAATGTATTACGAGATATTGTTTGACTTTTTAGATACTGCATCATACTGCTAATGTTTGACCTTGATTGAACACAGATCTATTTCACATGTAGTACAAACCTTCCATAGCTTCCATTCATCTCTTATATTTTCCTATCCAAATGCAGAAAATTGTATTTTTCTCTGTTAAATTCCATCTTATTTGGATCAACTTATTGCTCACATTTGTCTAGTTTGATCTTTTTAAAAATCCTTTTTCATCTAAATTATTAGACAAGCCTCACAGTTTTAAATTTTTCCTGTATGCCCTCATGTAATATTTGATATGTTGTACCATATATAATCTAGACCACAAAGTCATAGAACACAAGCTCCTCTCTAGCCATTAATGGCTGAAGTCAAGCCATTAATGAGTACAATCAACTATGTGTTTATCTAATTATATTATCATGTAGTCTATATTTTATCTTTTTATGAAAGACAATGTTATGAAGTACTTTGTTGAATGTTTCGCTGAGGTTCAGGTATGTCTCATGATATTTTCTTTCATCTAGTTAATTTTTCTTATTCACTTTGATCTACTAGTTATTCTTTCAAAGAAGGAGATAAGTTAGTTTGGCACAATTTGCTTGCAACAAATCTATGCTGGTTCCTTTTTTCGCCTAAATGTTCACAGTCACACATACTTCTGTCAGAGGCTTTGCCTAGTATGTCAAGCTGACAAGTCTATGGTTTCCTGAGTCTTGTTCCCAAGATAATGTCTCTATTTTAATCATGATCAAATAAACCAACATTATATTTCTTTCTTTTACTTTTGACAATCTTGGTCTATAGTCCCTTCAAACCTAGGTTTGAAATCTAGAACTTGGTTTCTTTTCATTTTATCTTTGTCCCTTGTCACAAAGTTCTTCAAAGCTTTAACAAATCTCTTCTGTAAATCCAATATAGAAGAGTTATCCAGGTCACTCTTGGTTTGTTATTTGTATATCTCTTTTAATTATTAAGACATCATCTGATTTCATTGGTACATCCAGTGTAGTATCTTTTTCCATGTCATTGTTATAACTTGTCATTTTTAAATCCTTTTTCAAATCAATCTCAATCCTGTCAGGTAAAACTAGTTCCTCTTCCAAAGCATATTTTAAACATAGTGTATCTATAGAGGCAGACACCCTTAAAATTAACTTCTGAATCCATTGTTAAAAGAATCGTTCAATATGTTGAATGTTGAAGTATTTAGCTTCATTCTATATTTTTAAATTGAATTCAAGTGTTCTTCCCCTTTAACTGTAATTGTTAGTTTGTTCTAGTTTGTTCTCCAATGTTCAATTTTTAAAATCTAATTTTTAAGGTGACCAACCTTTTTACAATGAGAAAGAGGACACATGCATGTGTACCATGTTGTGTTTCAATAAGAAGTAAATAAAGCCACTTGCGCATGGCGCACTCTTGTGTGCGGCGCACTCTCTCAAAACAATTATTCTGTACGGAGCGCATGTGTCTCATAATCACATCTCACCGCACTGTACTGAGCCTTCACAAATCATCATATCAAATACAAATACGTCACATTACACGCAACAGATTGGATTGGCATTGATCGAATACGGAGATTTACAGATTAGTCTTCAAATATCAAAAAGGAGGACATGTAGGAGTACACTTTTTGAGAGAGGACAGAACTTACAAAAGAAGGACTGTCCTCCCTAAAGGAGGACGATTTGCCACCTTATAATTTTAATACTTGTCTGTAACTTTCAAAAAAAGTTTCTTTTTTATTCTTTTACTGCTTATTCCCCAAACCCCACACTTGTAATTAATTTTTTTTCACAAACATTTAAAGGAAAGACATCCAGTGTTATCAAACTTGCCAATTCTAAAGTTTTTAATAACTGAAAAGCAGTTCACAAGCAATTTTCCAAAGTGATTAGAAAAGGAAGTAATTAACTCGGTGTCCTTTTAAAGGCATCACACACAATTTGCGCAAGATGGTTATTCCCTCATTTCCCAGAATTCTAAACTTGCAGGAGATTGTTGTTGTGTAATGTCCTCACAGGGAACAACTATCTGGGGCATTTGTGGGTGATCTCAAATTATCTACTGGTCTGGAGAGGAATTACAAAAAACTGGCCTGTTTGTTGGCTCTTCTGTCCACCATTTCCCCCCAAAGTCCATTATTTTTTCCTCACAATGGAACTACAGTCTCTTTAATTTTCCTTTAATTTCCAAAATACCCAAAGAGTTCTTTTTTGTTGTTTTTGGTACCTTTTAAAAGCTTTACTTTTTTTTTTTTTACAATTCCTTTAGTTTTGGAGATTCCATTTAATATAACCTTTTAATACTATCTTTGCCAACTGCATTCCATTTAATATAACCATCGACAAGGTTTATCACTACTGCTGGATCCCCAGAAACAATGACACAGCAAAGTCTTCAGGCTCTTCTTAAAGATCAAAATAGTGGGAGCAAATCTAAATTCTGGAAAATGATATTCCAGAGTGTGGGAAATGTCCCCCCCCTCCATTTTCTATACATGCCACTATATTTCATTGTAAAGATATACTGTGCATAACTTAATTCAGTTTGAACAATTGTTTTGCCTATGTGACAGTAGGTAATCTCAGTATATTGAAAAAGTTCAGTTGGCTTGTTTTTTGATCTACAAAGAAATCAGATGAGTTGATAGAACAGTTGGTTACAAGAAAATCAGAGCAATGTGATTACAGTCACAATTGGTTTCTATTGCTTTATTCTTTAGAAAATGAGAATTCCTACAAACTCTTCATACATTGTTTGCTGTGTGTATTTTATCTTTCTAGATAATGGCATCGCATCCACGTAGAGTTCGACTGAAACCCTGGCTAGTAGCTCAAGTAGACAGTGGAATGTATTCAGGTCTTCTGTGGCTTAATAGGGATGCAAAGCGATTTCAAATTCCTTGGAAGCATGCAACTCGACATAGTCCTCAACATGAAGAAGAAAATACAATTTTTAAGGTAACCGAAAAACACAGTTCTGCTAGTATGCTACATGATAGAATGAGATTGCTCTCTCTCTCTCTCTCCCTCCCTCCCTCTTCTCTCCCCCCCTTCAATGGATGGAGGATGAAATTAATAATAGCAACAATAGTATAGCAACAATACATATAATCTTAAATTTGCTGTTTTTTAAGCAATAAAATGGTTGGCATGTTCAGAGATACAACCTGATGGAGATATATCCTGCATTGTTTTCATCAGCAGAACCACATTCTGAACCTGAAATCCTAGGTGGAGAAGCATGCATGCAGTACAAAGGCATTAACACACAGGGACAAATGAAGGGCAAAGTGATATACAAAACATAATATATTCAGATAGGGTTTCAGGTCCTTAGTAGATAAAAATCCCCTTCAGTCTTATCCCTGCCTACCCTGTGTACTTTGTGCTATAGCAGAACTAATTTTCCTGGAGTATTGTGGCTTTCCTTCTGAGGAGTTTCAGATTCAATGTTTTAATTATCTACTTTTCAACTCTTCACCTCTGTTCTTGTCACTTGTTGCTAAAGTTCCTTATCTTAGGCATCTAACTTTCTTCGGAGTTAGCCTCATTCATGTTGGATTTTCTTCTCAGCATTTTGCTGAGGATTGTATTCATCTGGATTTTTTTAAAAATTGTACACTTGTTCTCATGAAGTAAATTTCAGCAATGCATGCTCTTTTCTTTTATTCCTGAAGATAGTGAATTAATTTTATCTAGATAAACCTGGAATGCAATTCCGCATTTTTAAAAAAAGAAATTGTAACATTGAGTTGATTTGTTTTAACATAGTCAGGTGTCTTGTTAGAAAAAGCTTGAGAAAGAAAATACCTAATGGTTTAAAGACATCTGTGTCTCTTAGAAAGGTGAAAGGAAACAATTACCTGTTGCAGAAAGTATTTATTGCCTAGGTGTATCTTATAGACGAGAGTTTGTTTGGCAGCACAATTCAACAGAAGCTGGCATGATGACAACCCTTAACTGACATAATGTACTTTGCTCCCAGGCGTGGGCTGTGGAAACAGGAAAGTATCAAGAAGGGGTTGATGATCCTGACCCCGCAAAGTGGAAAGCCCAACTCCGGTGTGCTCTCAACAAAAGCCGTGAATTCAAGCTCATATACGATGGTACCAAAGAAGTGCCAATGAATCCAATTAAAATTTATGAAGTATGTGACATCCCACCATCCCTGACGCCAATCATTAATCCTGGTGAGAAACAGAGAAACTTCTGTTTAAAGAAGGTTATAGCTAATCCTAAACTAATTGTCTTAGTTTTCTGGGTTACTAAGGTTTAAGTGAATACAGCAACTATATTGAACAAGCATAATCAATTTATCCATTGTATTATTTAATTGACTGTACTTAAGATCCATTCTGCATATGTAGGGATTTAATACCTATATGGTACAATCTAAATAGCTCAGCTTCCTTTTTAAAGCCAAAATCAATCAAAAACGTAGAAGTTCAGGTACATCCTGGCAAAAATCCAGAGTAAGAACATGAAATTTGGGTTTTGGGAGGTCTAGTTTTTTTAATGCAACTCTGATGGTTGACCATGGGTTTCCTTTCTCTTCATTTTTGAACTGAAATAAGGGGATCATTACAAATGCCCCTATTCTAAAAAGAGTGCTACTTTCAAATGCTGGATGGCATTTGTTAGAAACTTTGGTTACACATTTTGTGTTTGCTAAATAGGGCTTTGTCCGCACATGGAAGAAATACAGTATCTTGGGTTAATTGTTGAATCTGAAGGGCCAATAAATATTTGAGAAAGCAAATTTTCTTGTCTGCCATTTACTTTCTAACACTCTAGCTACATAGTTCAGTGAGAGATATTATAGTATTCTCCTGAAACTCTCAAACTCTAGGAGAACTGTTTTATGCCAACAGACCTGATCTAAGAACCAAAAATGAATTTTGGATTTCACAGCACTCCTATGTTTGGAAACCAAAGAATATTTAGCATAAGAATTCCAAAAAATGATTTACTCTGCAACACTCTCATAGATCTAAAGAAGAATTCAATTTTTTTCTCGGTTTTGTTAAAAATTAGATTGTTAATTACTTTCCAATATTTCAATTCCTACATTTTTTCCAGGTTCCACCGGTTCAGTTCCATGGGATGAAAAGGATAATGATGTAGATGATGAAGATGAAGATGAATTAAATGAGTCTCAGCATGTAGCAATACAGGACAGTTTTCCATTTCTTAATATCAATGGTTAGTAGATTATTCTGACAATTTAAATCTATGTTTTAAAATACTGTTTTCTTTTCGTTAATGTTGAACTAAACATTTTGACAAGTCCTTTCGCAAAGATTTATCTCTAGATGCAACTAAATTAGCATGCAACATGCTACAGAGATATAACTTATATTTAGCACAAATGGTATATGCTGATCTCCTAGGTAAATACTTTCATCCTGCTTTTTATGTATCTGTTAGATATTTAATTAAAAAATGCAGGTAAGTGTATGTACTTATTGACATACTTTTTACATTTCTGCAGACACTTAATCTGATATTAAGTGGAATTCAGAATCTTAATTATTGACTTGATATCTTCCAAAATGTGTGTGGCATAATCCTGCTTTTATTTGCTTCGTGTCTGTCTGATGTAAGGCAGGTCAGGCTTTAAAACACTCCCTTGCTGCTGGGAATTTATTTAATTGGGTTCCTGAGGATTGTGACACCAAAGCTTTGGAATTAATGAAAGGGTGGAATAAGTTACAGCAATGGTATTTGCTCTGCAGGAATCTGAGCAACCGCTAGATGGCAACAGATACAGAAATATCAAACCTTTTGCTGTTATTTGCTAGTTGTCCAGATATTTTATAACCCTAAATAAGTTTATGCATGCCATATGGCGTCCACCTCTGCTATTTGAAACAGGATAAGAAGACTAGACCACAGCAGGATGTTTCCATGGAGGCATTCTGTCCCTCCCACATACACATTGTGTACCGTACTCTATTAGAGGAAGGTAAATTCCCAGTGCATAACAGGGACAGACACACCTTCCTGGCAAAGGCAGTATATAACAGCTTTAAAAGTCTTGGAATTCCCTGGAGCTAAGTTCAGGTTTTTCAGGTTTTAATGCATCATTGGTTCAACAAATATCTCTGTATTAATTTTCTAGACTTAGAGCTTGTTGAAATTACATTTTGATGGTGCCATGTAGTTATTTTTTTTTAAAAAACATTTTCTTAATCTACAAGTGACACATTTTTTTTATATGCTTTGTATCTAAAGCTTTCTTTTCTCTTTTGATCTTCTCTTTCGGTCCAGTAGCAACCCTGCCCTATGCTGTAGGTGGTTTTATAGATGATGACCACCGGCACCTTAAATTGCACCTGGAAGCCTACTGGGAGCCAGTGCAGCCCATGGGGCAGTGGTGTTACATGGGTATAATGAGAAACACTATACCCTGCAGCCCTGCAGAAAACCTGCCTGCAGGGCTGCATTTTCGAGCAGCTGTAGCTTCCAAATGCTCTTCAAGGGTAGCTCCATGTAGAGTGTGACACAGTAATCCAAACAGGAGGTGACTGAAGCTTGATTTAGGGTTGATGGGTAAGTGTAGGTTGCAGATGGCTACAGAGAGGCTGATGTGCACACTTCCCAAATCCCAAGTGACTATTGTCTGGAAGTGCACGTCCTGCATGCTGATTGGTTGATACGACTTCCTGTTCTGTACTTTGTTGTTTGAGCACCCCCTAGCCAGAATGTTAACATTTGCAGATGTATAAATGTAGCAGCTACGCAACTATCTCTGAACTACAGACACATACATTCCCTGACATGCAGTGACAGAGAAGTCTAATCCAGGCTCTAGGAATGAGTCACCATGACTAAGGCCTCCCAGTTCAGGAATGGGTACAATTGGTGCATAAGACAAACCTGTGCAAAATCTTTTTGGCCACAGTTGCCACAGCTCTTTGAGCAGGAGCAAAAGTTGTGGTAGACTGCATACCAACTCCCCATATCTCTCTACATGGGGCTCCCCTTGAGGAGCACTCGGAGGCTCCAACTGGTCCAGAATGTGGCTGCGCGAGTGGTTATGGGAGTGACTCGTCGCTCCCGGGTAACACCTCTCTTGCGCGAGCTGCACTGGCTCCAAGTGGTCTTCTGGGTGCGTTTCAAGGTGCTTGTCACCATCTTCAAAGCGCTCCATGGCTTAGGACCGGGATACCTACAGGACCGCCTTCTACCACCGAATGCCTCCCACTGTCCGATACACTCTCACAGAGAGGGCCTCCTCAGGGTGCCGTTGGCCAAGCAATGTTGGCTGGCGACCCCCAGGGGGAGAGCCTTCTCTATGGGGATTCCTGCCCTATGGAATGAGCTGCCCCTGGATATAAGAAGGATCCCCGACCACCGCGCCTTCCGTCGTGCTCTCAAGACTCTATTGTTCAATCCAGCCGGCCTGACCGAATAAATTAATTTTAATGGGTTTTAATTGGTTTTAAAGGGGTTTTAGCTAAGGGTTTTAATAACAGCCAAATTGCTTTAATTTATTTTAACGGTTTTTAATTTTTGTGATGAGTTTGTTTTAATATGGCTGTACACCGCCCTGAGTCCTTCGGGAGAAGGGCGGTATAGAAATGTAATAAAATCAAAAATCAAATCAAATCAACTCTGCATACCAGCTCTGGCTGAGGAAGTCTACTCCCATGCTACTCCCATGCTGAGTTAAAGCTGGAAAAATCCCAGAACCAGGAGGCCTTAAAACCTACAGTGACTCCATCTGGCCAAAGCTGAGTTGAAGCCTGTCCTCTGCCATTCAAATCCTCACAAGTTCCAGGTGCTGGGAACACTTGGGGCCATCACTTGGTTGGTTCAGAGAGGAGATGCAGAACTTGGTATTATCGGCATATTTGTGAATCCCCACTCCATGACCTTATCCAGTAGCTTCAGGTTGATGTTAAATTGCAGTGAGGAAAGGGTTGAGGCACCCACAAAGCAGCTCCATAGCTATGCTGATTAGAAATATATAGTTATGTTTGGCTTTAGGACTACCATCTTTCACTTGGCTGACAATCCTGGGAATTATAGACCAGAAGTGTTAGATTGCACTAATAAAAGACTTACTAGAAGAAAAGAATTCAAGCTTTCAATTTAGATTATCAGGGTAGATGAAAAGAGAGGTAAAATTCCAATGGTACAAGGTTAATTGTATTAACTTGCATAAGGAAGTCTAATGATACCTGCTTGTCTGATATGAAAATGATTGAATCTTTTTATAAATGTTAGAAAGCAGTGGGGATTACATAATTACATTTCATTTATTTTACTTAGATTCCCCAATGGCTCCTGCCAGTGCAGAGACCTGTAGCCCTGAAGCTGTGTGGCCAAAGAATGAACCTGAAGATATCGAGATGCCAATGCCTCCTGCCTTGCCAGCTCTACAGCATGATATGTACAGCTCTCCTGAACTTTGGATTAGCTCTCTTCCTAGTAAGTCTTTTTAGTTCAGGAGCCACTAGAATAAATAGATGACAAATCATGCACTCTTTTGTTTGGAAAGTCTTGAGTCTCACCTCTATTAAATAAGCTGCATTTCTGGAAGACTTGTTGAACAAATACAAACATTCTTCAGCTGTTATTCAAATTGGTCTGGGCAGGAAACAATTCTGATTTAAAATACATTTATTGGCATCAGCTGGTAAAAGAAACCTGCATGGGGTCCTTGTCCTATGACCACAATTGAAACTGGAATTTGGTCATACTATCTTGCAGTTATTAAGTGAGATGCCTATGTGACCACTTTGGTCCATGACCATCATCTCAGCACTTGCAGTTGCAATCATTAAACTGAGCTTGAGGAGGCCTCAGATGGGGAAAGTCCTGTGAGGTCCAGCGTAGGGCATGGACAAGCTGGGAGGATGCTACAGTGTAGCACAGCCCTGCGGTGTGGCATTTCTCAGTAGAAGCAGGGGGGCCTAAACCTGAAATAGAGGCTTGGATCCTTTAGAGTCTCAGCCATCTGCTACTGCCCCAGGTTTAAATGTCAGCCATAGCGCTGTTGCTGTCACTCAAAAATGCCACTCACACTGTTCTCCAAGGCACAAAAGTCCTGGGAAGCGGCATAATTGCCACTATTGCCCAATGTTCCTAGCAATGTGCTGCAGACTGCTTGCTTTCAGAAATGTGTGTCCTGCTGTTGAGAGGCTTGTGCAGCTTATCCAAGGCGGCTCTCAATTGCACCGGGCCTTCTTTCCTGAACCCTCCTTAGAGCTAGTGGGGCTTCAGAAGCCTTCTGAAACATTGGATAGACTGCATGGGCCTCTCAACAGCAAAAGAAAAACTGCTGAAGGTAAGCAACATGTGGCATTTCTTCAGCAGCACTGGGCTGCAGCGGCAATTGTGCCATTCCCCAAAGTTCACACACCTTGGAGAATGGCACAGTTTTCCTCACTGTGCATCGCTTACTTTCAGGAGTTTTTTTTTTTTGTTGTTTTTTTTTTGCTACTGAGAGGCTCACATGGCCCACAGTTCAGATGGCTTCCATAGGCCTTCTAGAATTGGCTTCAAGACAGTTCTGGGAAAGGCCTCTTGTGACTGGGAGCCTTGGCCTCTCATCGGAGGAGAAAAACACCTGAAGATGGAAGATTTTGGGGAATGCTGGGAAATGGGGGCAATCATATAATTTCCTAAGGTTTGCTTCCTTGGAGAATGGTTCATGGTGGCATTTCTGCTTGGCAGTTGGTGGTGTTGAGGCTGACATCAAGGCTTGGGGCAGTGGCAGCTGGCTGAGATTGTCAAAGATCCTGGGCCTATATTTCAGATGCAAGAGAGGGGGACATAGGTGGAATAGCATTGCAGCACCCCCATGATCTCAAGGCCTGCATCACCAAACACCCACATTTTTATCATCTCATTGGAAAAGTGCTACAGTGTTTGCAATTTCAGGCATAGATCATAAGTCCCTAGTTCAGTTCCATCGTATTTTCAAACAGGCACTGAACAAATGGTTGTTAAGCAAGGACTACTTATAGTTGAAAACTGTTGAACTGTTGGTTAATGATGTTAGAGTAACTTGTCATTAATTGGGTAGCCATTGTGCATAACAAGTGGTTAGATTGTTGCTATGGGTAAGCACTAGATTCATATAATGGCAGGTCTTTTAACAGTAACTTTGCTTTATTTTACAATCCATGACTCCTTGATTTGTTAGGATTTTGGTTTTTTTTTTTTGTAATTATGGCAAATTATATCTTTTGTTTCCTAATACCAGTAGTCAGTCCTATTTTGTGTTGATTTTATTTATTTAGTTAGATATGGTGCAGTGCAATTATGGTTCCTACTATACCTCTGATACATTAATAATATATTTTTCTTAAGTGACAGATCTTGAAATCAAGTTTGAATATCGTGGCAAGGAGTTTGGGCAGACAATGACTGTGAGCAACCCCCAAGGCTGCAGACTTTTCTATGGAGAATTAGGTCCTATGCCAGATCAAGAAGAACTCTTTGGGCCGATTAATTTGGAGCAAGTCAAGTTTCCAGGGCCTGAATCCATCCCAAATGAAAAACAAAAGCTGTTCACCAGTCGACTGCTTGATGTAATGGACAGAGGGCTAATACTAGAAGTCAGTGGTCATGCTATCTATGCTATCAGGCTTTGCCAGTGCAAAGTATATTGGTCTGGGCCATGTGCACCTTCCTCTACCACACCAAATTTAATTGAAAGACAGAAGAGAGTTAAGCTCTTTTGTTTGGAAACATTTCTAAGTGGTGAGTAGCTCTAATGCCTTTGTATCACTATCCGTGAATAACTAGCAGTACTGTTTATTTTAACCTTGTAATCTTGTATGGATTAATACAGCTAGGGCTGTATCTCTGTTAGCATTAGAGTGGATACAGCTGTTTTTGTAGTTAGTCCCTGCTGGGTTTACAGTGCATAGCTTTGTTTTCTATATGCCAGAAAATGTGAAGGGATATGGATTCAATTTAATATACTCAATTAAAGCAAAGGTTTCTTTCTTTTTGGCCCAAATGGGTCTCTGGTGTCATTCATTCTATACATCTTCATGTTGTTGAAAGTTATGAGTGAAATGGTATGAGCAGCTACCTGTTCTATTGTAGTTCATTTTTGCACTGATCTGATTTTAAAATCTAACTGAAAGCAAATGCCATTATGGGGATCAATTGATACAATGGGAAGGTGAGGGTAGGATAAATTGCTTCCAGTAATTTCTTCACATATGTCATTTCCAAATACACATACTGTATATTTTACCAGACATAACTAATCTGTTCTTTTATCATAATAATGTAATTTATTACATACTCTGTCTCTCCTTTTCACATTCTTCCTCTAAATTTAGAGCTAATTGCCCATCAGAAAGGACAGATTAGTAAACAGCCACCATATGAGATCTACTTTTGTTTTGGAGAAGAATGGCCAGATGGAAAATCAAAAGAGCGAAAGCTGATTGTTGTTCAGGTAAGAAGACAATTTATTGCAAAAATACTGTATGCTACTACTCCTGCAGTTGCATCTATCATAGAATAAGTCTTCACTTAGAACGTGTAAAATCTGTTTCATGGGTTCTTTTGGGATATAGGGGGGTATAAAAGAGCCAGATAAAGGGTATAAAGAGCCAGAGCTCCTAGTTCAACAGTTCACAGATTTCATTTCTTGTTTTCAGGTTTTCTTGTATTGAGCAAGATGAGCCAAAGGAAAGACTCTTAATGTAATGACACCCCTTTTCAAACTTTGTTTAATACAAGTAAATCTGAGAATGAAAGTTCACAGTCGTTTTCATCTAATATAATCCGTTTCCTTTTCATCTAATATAATGAGGCTACCGATGTTCTGAATATGTAATGGACTGAATGAGACCCAATAAAATGAGACTGAAATGGAATGACTGATTCTGGGAGGGAGATCTTTCCCATTTAGTAATGGTAGCAGTGTATCTGAAGAATCAAGTTTCTAATTTGATTTCTGTTGATCTATCACTGTCATTACAGTCAGAGTAAATAGTCCGAACTTTTTATCTTTTGACACCAATTCCTACTCACTTTGATCAGAATTAATCTTGTAAGAAATTACCTAACAATTCAAATGAAAGACTACAAGTATTGTATGCCAGAAGTAATTTAAAGTGACTATAACCTATATAGTCAGTGAATACCTCTATTAACTAATTACCAAAATAATAATTGTTTTACCTGTGTATAAATGATGGTCAAGGAAAGAGTCTTGACTCATTGGGCTAACCATGTGCTGACCAGCCATAATATTACTTGTCTATGCTATACAAACCAAAATACTATGTTTTCTATATTACAGAACATACCTAGAAAACTGTATGAATCTAATGATTGTGATTTACTCAGTTGTGAATCTGGCCATAAGGATGCAGATCTACAGCTCAAATAATCCCATAGAAATTATTATACAATTTTAATTCCATGAAAGACAAAACATTTTATTCCTTTTTAGTATCTATCTGATACTACTCTATTGCTGTTCTCTTGCTGCTATGCAAAGCACCTTTGTCTTGCTATGTTAGTGCTGGATCTGAGCAGGTTTAGCTTAAACATGAAGTATAGTGTGGACTGTAGAAATCGCAGACTTGGATTTGCATTAATGGAAATCAATCATGCACCCTAATATCCTTGGAAACAGTTGTTTTAAAATAGCTCATGGTATAGCAGTTGTTACATAGTTGTTGGCGCATTTGTTCCTGCCATGGCTCCTCTTCATTGCAGGACTGTTTACTGGTGACATAATCTATAGTAGCTAATAATGTTTTGATGGAATACTACATGTCTATGGAGATTTTCAATCATCCAGGTCATGGTTGTTCCAAAGGTGCTTTTCAAAAGGCAACTGGACTTCCTTAGTTTGTTCCTTGAAAATCTTTCACTTCTCATCCAGTTCTGAACTGAAGAAGCTTCTTGGATAAGAAGCGAAACCTTTTCAAGGAAAAAAAAATCAAAGTTCTAGTTGCCTTTTGAAAAGCACCTTTGGGATGGAACACTACCTTTCTTTTTCCATTTCAGTGCTGGATAGAATGCTGATAGTTGCTGCATTGTTTTTCTACCTCTGTCCTGAAGTGTTTTCATGATTTTGATCTCAAAGATGCAAGTCATATAAACTCTAAATGTATACTTCTAACTTTAGGAAGCACTGTGAATCCTTAGAGATTATGCGGGAGTGTAAATGTGATCAATCAAGAGTACATTTCTCAATAGTCTTCACCAGCTTGAGCATTTGGTTTATTCTAGGTTCCCAGATGAACTTTTAGGATTTGATCATCTTTTATTAGATTAACACGAACTTTCTTTTCAAACAGATAATTCCAATTGTAGCACGGATGATCTATGAAATGTTCTCTGGTGACTTCACCCGCTCTTTTGACAGTGGCAGTGTGCGTCTACAGATCTCTATCCCGGATATCAAGGATAACATTGTTGCCCAGCTGAAACAACTCTACCGTCTGCTGCAGAATCACCAAGAAGGTTGGCCGGTGCAGCCACCAAATATGCAGATGGCCCCACCCCTCACAGCACAGTGATGTCCCAGTGTTGGATAACCAAGCAATTGTCTGGATTCTTCATTTCTAGATTGAAATTAATTGAAATAAGAACACTTTTAAATATCTCTTCAGTGTGTAATATTTTAATGAGGAACATTGATATACAATGTAATTGTCTTAAACAATTTAGCAAAAGTTGATCCTAGTTAAATACATGTAAGACACACATATTTCTCTAGTTGTTTTCACTTTTATAAATATAACTATATAAATATAAAGCTTTAAACTTTTCCTTGCTTGCATGTAATGCTGTGGTGCTTTTTTGTCTTTTTACTTATTAACTTCACTCCTGCTTTATTCTTAGAGTATTTTTAGAACACAGTTTAAATGCATTAATTCACGATGACTTTAAAAAACAAATACCCCTCTTGCTGTTGCTACATGTGAAATATGTAACCACTACGAACTAAATTTGTTTCAAAATAGTGACCTGATAATTAACAGTAGGCTGTTTTATTCTGTTGATTGATTGTTGTTTTATTATTTCTCTACAAATGAGAAAATGCACAAATTTTAAGCTAGAAAGCTTAGGATGTTTTAAAATTAAAGTTTAAAGTTAAAGTTTAAAGTTTAAAATTTAAAACCAATTGAAAGAGAGAACAAAGACTTAATAATAGATATTAAGTTTGATAAAATAGAAGCCCTTTTCATGTTTTTCTGTATTGAATGCTGTAGCCCAACATGTAATTTACTTGTACAGTGTGAAAAAATTGTTCAAATGCAGTCAGGTGTTTCTAACTGAATTAAATTGTCACATTGGTAGAAGATACAAGACAGCATGTGTGGAAAGTTTTTTTTTTTTTAATGAATGTTGCCAAAATGTGAATACACAAAATGAATATTGTGACAAAAGCTAATTCAGTCTGTTGTAAATATGGCAATTTTAGGACTTCCGGAGAAGAAATAGTGAATTGCAGACCATGGCAGAATGAAGAGGCAAAAAATAAACTGGCACTTTATAATTTTTCTTGAAATTGGCTTGTAACTTCTCCTGACAGCTGTTCCTTATGAACAGACTGCAAGACAGTGTGTTTTGCAGGTTTAGAGCTGAGGGAAAGCTATCTTTGTTCATATCATAGTTGGCACCTTTAAAAGAACACTAGGTGTGCTTTCTTCTTTTTCAAATATCACTTTAGCAAATTGTTAACTGTTTTACAGTTATTAGGAACCTTTTAACACCAAGTTACTTTGCTTCAATTCTTAGCAAAATAGTTTTAAAAACAAGTTTAAGGACTTTTTTTTTTTGAATAGCAAAAGAGTAATTAGAATGCTAATTTTGGAAAGATACAAATGAAAGATGGATTTGAAATCAAATTTTGGAATTATCAGAATTCTTCCCATCGAAAAATAAATACCTAAAATATTGGGATGAAACGTTGAATGTTGGACATTAGGGGGAAATCAGAAAGAATTAAATATTAGAATTAAATGGCAAGTTACATTTGGCTTACTAACACAGAATAGAGCAAAATACTTTAACATTAGGCATATGGAAGGATACTTTTGAACAACAGATGCAGAAATAAATTTTAAGAGCATCTGGCATTATAGTTAAACTTTTTAAAAGATGTTATGGAAGAGGAACAAGTTTTATTGGACAAGACTGAGACTGATCTAAAAGATTTAAAAATGGTAGGCTACAACAATGACATGGAAAAGTATCCTATACTGGACATATGAAACCAGATGATGTTTTAATAATTAGATTAGATTATAATTCTTTATTGGCCAAGTGTGATTGGACACACAAAGAATTTGTCTTGGTGCATATGCTCTCAGTGTACATAAAAAAAAAGATACATTCATTAAGAATCATAAGGTACAACACTTAATGATTGTCATAGGGAACAAATAAGCAATCAAATCATATTAGGAAACAGTCAATATAAATTGTAAGGATACCAGCAACAAGGTTACAGTCATACAGTCATAAGTGGGAGGAGATGGGTGATAGGAACGATGAGAAGATTAATAGTAATGCAGACTTAGTGAATAGTTTGACATTGTTGAGGGAATTATTTGTTTAGCAGAGTGATGGTGTTCGGGAAAAAACTGTTCTTGTGTCTAGTTATTCTGGTGTGCAGAGCCCTATAGTGTAGTTTTGAAGGTAGGATTTGAAACAGTTTATGTCCAGGATGTGAGGGGTCTGTAAATATTTTCACAGCCCTCTTTTTGACTCGTGCAGTATACAGGTCCTCAATGGAATGCAGGTTGATAGTAATTGTTTTTTCTGCAGTTCTAATTATCCTCTGAAGTCTGTGTCTGTCTTGTTGGGTTGCAGAACCAAACAGTTATAGAGGTGCAGGTGACAGACTCACACTCAGAATTAAAAGGGATACACAAATAAGCCAAAAAGTGGCCTGGATAATTATCCTATACTTTATTTACAAAAGAGATCTGTTAAAGCTTTGAAAAATTTTGTGAGAAGGGACAATAAAGAGAAAAGAGATCAAGTTCTAGGACATTATTTGAAAAGATGAAAGATTAAGGTTGTTAAAAAGTAAAAGACAGGAATATAAAGTAGGTTAAACTAGATATGTTGTTATATCTGGTAACCTTTATGCAGACCAGGACTGCATGGCAAGATTTTAAAAATCTGTTTATAAATAAGAGATGAAATACAGAGAAAAGAGTTCAGGTGTTGTTTTTTAAGAAAGGGTGATGTTACTAAAATTGTTTAAGCTTGTGATTAAAGGGAAGGTCATTTCTTTATATATATATTTCTTTACTATATTTTTATTTTTCTTTCTTTATGCACTTTTTTTGTTTGTATTTTTACCTTTTTAATTGCAATGTTTAATTATAATAAAATATGGCAATTTTAAAATTGTAATTGTAGTTTAATTGTAGACAGACTATGATAGAAAATATATTTTCATATAGCACATCATATTGTATTATCTTAGCATCGGATACACCTACATTTTTGCTAAGTAGCAGTTACATATAACTGAATCAAACCTATTTTGCATTCCAAATATAATTGGCATTCTGCTTTCTACTAAGTGTTTGATTTGGAACTTCTTGTTTTGAAAATCATGTGTATATTAAAATGTTTTCATAGCTGCTTTTTTCTACAATAAATGGAATAGTTGGAATATTGTCTATTGTCTTACTAAATAGCCTTGCAAAATGGCCTACTTTACACAAGAGCATTATGATAGCATACATGAAAATGTGCACTTTTTTTTGGTATCTACTTCCGACTTTTTCATGAAGCCAGTTTGTGAATGGCTTCCAGTAAAAACCAAATACAGATCAAGTGAACTACCATCATGAGCTTACCACTCTTTGTCCTCTCCTGTTTACTAAATAGTGTAGATATTAGGGCTACAAGGTGCCAAGAAACGTAACCATTAGATGATGGACAAAAGTTAAAACAGTTTAAATGCTGTATAGCTAGCGAGTGTCTAGATTTTGCCAGCTCAGATCTAGTAGCTATAATAGTTGTGAAGTCAAATGTTCAGAAATGCTCAAATTCATTAGTTCTCTTCAAAGTTACAACACGATTCAGACAACCATTTGTCTGAAATGGCATAGGGTCTTCTGCTTGAGCAGCGAGTTGGACTAGGAGACTTCCAAGGTCCCTTCCAACTCTGATATTCTCTCCTCATATTAGAATTAGAATTCTTTTTTGGCCAAATGTGATTAGACACACAAGGAATTTGTTCCGGTGCATAAACTCTCAGTGTACATACAACAATAGTGATAGATCATTATCTATAACTGCCTGGTTTGGTTCTGCAACCCAACAAGACAGATACAGAATTCAAAGGATAATTAGAGCTGCAGAAAAAAACAATTACTACCAACCTGCCTTCCATTGAGGACCTGTATCCTGCATAAATCAAAAAGAGGGCTGTGAAAATATTTACAGACCCCTCACATCCTGGACCAGGGTGGATTTGATTTAAATCGAGTTGATTTAAATCACAATTTAAATCATGATTTAAATCACTAGTAAAAAGGCTTGATTTAAATCAACTCGATTTAAATCATAATTTTTAAAGAGCAACTGTCATCTCTGCTATTCCTTTGACCCACTGTTGACTCACTGATAGTTCCAGTGTTGCAGAATATACAGCCTCATGCTACATAACTAAGCTCCATTTCATGCTGAATAAACTAAATTATTTATGTATCTGATTTTTTTGATTTTTATCCACCCTGTCCCGGACATAAACTGTTTCAACTCCTACCCTCAAAACGACACTAGAGAGCACTGCACACCAGAACAACTAGACAAGAACAGTTTTTTCCCAAATGCCATCACTGCTAAACAAATAATTCCCTCAACACTGTCCAACTATTCACTAAGTCTGCATTACTATTAACCTTCTCATCGTTCCTATTACCCATCTCCTCCCACTTATGATTGTATGACTATAACCTTGTTGCTGGTATCCTTATGATTTATATTGACTGTTTCCTAATATGATTTGATTGCTTATTTCTACCCTATGACTATCATTAAGTGTTGTACCTTATGATTCTTGACGAATGCATCTTTTCTTTTATGTACACTGAGAGCATATGCACTGTTGGAAGAAACATCCTTCTAGGTTCTGCTCCAAGTGGGGAAAACAGACACTGGAAACATGGAGACTGCTTGGAAAGATGGTTTAATGGTGGACAGGATCACATGGCTTGAGTTCCTGAACAGAAAAGGGCTGATACAGTAAATCTTCGGGGTTTTATGCTCTCTCTGGCTCTGCATTTCTTGGGGCCCCGAAAGAGTATCCTGATTGGTTGTCAGACTCCCAGGGGGTGGGGGCCTTGCTGGCTGATGGTCACATGTGCTTCCCAGGTCACATGTGGTGAGTTTCTGCTGCTATTGTGTAGAGGGCTAATCCCATCTTTGGCAATTCCTACTATGGCTCTGCCTGAAGGAGGCAGATCTTTGTTATGTAGAATAGACTGGCCCAGGCCTTAATGGCCCATTGACAAAGGGTGGGGGGCAGGAAGGTGGGAGCTGCTTTGTCTGTAAAATATGCTTCTCATATTTCTCATCCAGGGAAATATAATATTCTGCCTTTTCATATTTCCTAAAATATTTCACTCTTCCAGGAAAGGGGTGGGTGCTAACTTCCTACAGCACCAAGACAAATTCCTTGTGTGTCCAATCACACTTGGCCAATAAAGAATTCTATTCTATTCTATTGTCAGGTTAAAAATACATTCATCATAAAACATTAGATACATCACTTAGTGATAGGCGTGGATACTAAATAAGCAATCAACATAAATCATACTAGGATACTAAGTAAACGATATAAATGGTAAGATACAAGCGACAAAGCTATAGTTATAAGATGAACCCTTTTTAATGAGCAAAGCGATAAACCACCATTTCAAGACTTCTCATGCATCAGCCCTAGAGGGTGGGAAGCGAGCCCCAAAGACGCAAAACGATGACTTATTAGAATGGCATGAAACTGAGGCACAAATGCAGTCTGTGCGGGCAGGGTTAGAAGCCCGATAGCACCGCGTGCGTGTAGTCCTGATAAATCAGTTTGCTGTGGATATCTGTACAGAAACATCCGTTTCTGTAGAGCCCGAGGCTGCTATTCCAGGGTACTTGCACAAGTCAGGGCAAAATGAGCTCTTGGTGCAACACTTGTCCCTGGCGATACAGATGTTAGCTTTAGTGGGGGGGGGGACGAAATCCGCTCCTCCCTTTTTCCCCTCCCCTCCCCTCCCCTCCCGAGCTTAGTACATTTTAGCGGGCAACCTTTGATCGCCAGCCTCGCTCTTCGCTCCCACATCCTCCCCTGTCCCTTTAAGGCCTGGCTGTCAGCAGTGAGACGAGAGGCAGCCTTTTTCCCTCCGGTTTCTAGCTCCACGTTGGTTGCCTTCGTTTAAGGAAAGGGTCCCCAAACTTGCAGCTTTAAGAGTTGTGGACTTCAACTCCCAGAATTCTCCAGCCAACATAGCCAAGTTTGAAGACCTCTGGTTTAAGGTATAGGAAGCGGAAATGTAATTCACACGTGAACGGAACGGAGTTGGTTTGTTTCGGCGTGGCTGAGACTCGCGGAGGTTAGTAGTAAGGAGGGAGAGAGGGCAGCAATGGCAGATCGCCTCCCTAACGTCGCTTATTCCCCCTAAATCCTGCGCCCTGAAACTACAACCTACTTGCGTTGTAGTCAAGAGAGCATCTCTCTGCAGGGCACAAATGCAAAACGTGTTGGTCAATAAAATCCAGAAAATAGCGCGTAACGAAACAGGTCACATTTGTGAGTTTGCTTTCTCCAGCCTTTAAAACCAAGATGGATCTTTAGGCAGAGCGACTATTAAGAAATATATACAACAAGTAACCATTGTTTAGATGGCGATCTGGCTTTTTGAATATGGCTTTTACACTCGGGGCGAATGATGGGGAAATGTGGAATAAATGTAAGGTAATTTCGGTCTTGTGGCACTTATTTCAAGACTCGGGGCTGGGTTCTGCTGCTAGATCTTTATGGATCAGAGCCTGCCCTTAGTAAAAGGCTACCACTGGAAACATAAAATGGAACCAGAGGCTAAGAAATGCAGCGGGAAGTCACCACCTCGTCATACAAAAGACTCCGTTGGAATTAATATGATTGAACAACTGGTCCTTTGTAAATTGTGAGATGTACAACTTGTAAGCAAAGGGGGGTCTTTTGTTATTTAAACATATTTTGTTACTGGTTTTGCTTGGAATTTCTGATCCCCATTTTGTAGCAACAGTATCTTCTCTTATTTCTGCATTTTGTGGTATGTAACATGGAGCAAGTTAGAACCAATGGTCCTCTCAGTGTTTCTGAACTATATCTTTTCATTTAGCCCATGATAACAGAGGCTGGGAATTATAACTGTAGTATCTGAATGGGCACAGATCCTTTACTCCCGATTTACTCTTTCCATCAAGGGGAAAAAATGGCCTTTTTCAGTCTTCATTTCAATCAAATAGGTAGTGTGCACAATGGGGATATATAGTTAATAAATATTAACTGCATGAACTGTTTCGCATCAAGTTTATGTGGTACCATTTAGCAATACAGGAATATATGAGAGAATTATAACCTAAACAAAGACCAACAGACTAATATTTGTCTCAATGTAAATTGAGAGGAAGAGCCAGTTTGATGTTAGAAGCTGTAAGTACTAGTCCTGCCTTAGGCAGAAACATATTTGGGTGACCTTGAGCCAGTCATAGCCCCTCAACCTTAAGAAGAAAGCAATAGCAAACCACTTTCAACTTCCTGCCAAGAAATCTACAAGGGTTTCTCCAAGCAATTGTTAGGAGTCAACAATTACCTGAACGCATAAATAAAAATAGAGGAGAAAGCTGATTAAACAATCAGCTATTTTCCCATCTCCAGTCCTTGAACAGAGAAGCAACTTCATTAATTCTTACATGCTTTATATTTACAGTAAACATTGGTTACTGTGAAAAAAAATCCACCCAGTTACTTTGATTTGAATCAGGTATCACCTGTAGATACAGTATGAAGCTTATCCAGACTGCAGTAAAGGCTGAGCATCCATTCTCTTTTCTGAGAACCTTTCTGAACTTTTGTTTGTATAATTCTCTATTACAGTCTTGTTTCAGGATGAATTACATGTATAGTATGTAAAACTTTCCATTGCTCCTTCCCCTGACATATCTTCCTCTTATTTCTTTCAGTTTAATTTATTAACTCATTTATAAAAATGAAACTGTATTGGTTACTTTTGTTATATCACCATGAATTGATGTTTTACTATTTCCTAAGGCCTGGCTAAAGAAGCAGATGTCTAAAACTAGTGGACAATTAAGTGTTTCGGGAGTTCTAAAGTTCTCTTTCTAATGAATGAGCTATGAATGGCGGAGCAATTGGCACAACTGCTCATTAAGGCAGCTCAACTTCATCTTAGAACTGGAAAGAAGAAAAGATTATCATCTTCAGCCTCCTTGAATGTAGCTGGGGAGGTACTGGCAGTAGCAGCTGGTTTGAAACCGGCTTTTCTGTATGATTACAATTCGGCTGGGACTTCTCAGATCCTGGACTATGTTCAACATCTTCAAACTATCCTTCAACTTACATGTCGGCTGCATATTCTTAATATAGGTGAAAATGTTCTAACAATCAACTTGGAACTGATGTGTTTATATCTGGAGTCAGTCCTGCTTAGCAATAATGTCATCTTCATTGATGTTTCTGCTTTTAGACCATGTCCTACCTTTTCGAACCCAGAAAATGTGAACCTTATAAAAAACCATCTGTCAGAAATATTGAATCATATTAAAGCATTAACAGAAGATACATCTCAGACAATATCTTCAAGTGAACTTTTTTCCACTGAATGGAATCTCTGTACTCTATTTGGTGTATTGCTAGGGTATCCAGCATCCTATAATTTTCCTACTCAGAAGAGTTCTGATAATTGTCTTACACTAATTCCACTGAGAGTGTTTACTGCTCAAGCAACATTTTGTATGGTAAACAGCGATTTCAAAGTTCGGTTTTATTCTTTCAGCATCCCAGAACTCTTGTATCCAGACATGAAAATGAACCTCAGCGCATGGTATGAAAAACTCACAGATGCTTTTAAAGCCCAGAAAGAATTTGCTGATCTCTGCATTGCAAGTGAGGTGGTTGCTCTATCAGCAGTGGCCTTGTAAATATGAATCCCGGTTTAGAGACCAATAACAGTGCTTCTCCACAGTATTCTACTGATTTGTTTAAAAGCTTCAGAACAGGGACAGTTTGTCAGTGTTATGTCAGTGTTTTAAGCAAATATGCAGTTTTCCTTTCAGCAGCATTCAGGATATCCTTCATACTTAAATTTCCAAGAATCTATTTCAGGTTAGCATACTTTTCCAGAAGATATTATTAACTGATCTATTTCAAATTCCAGGCAAAAAGAATTCAGTGCTTTTCTCCAGCTAGAATAGGCAATGATTTCAATTCTAGTATGGTCAAGTAACATTTAAGTGAATTGAGGAACTTAAGATTTTTGAAACTGTCAGAATGGCTATTGTTTCAGTGGTTGTAGAGATCAGTGTTATATATGGATAGGCATACAAACAATATTTGTTGCTTTGGTTTTAATAATAATACAAAAACTAATTTAAGCAATACACAAAACCAAGCAGACAAACTCCTTCAGTACAATACGCAATTCTTAATTTTACAAGACATTTTAAAATTGAAATACTAACCATTTGGGATAATTTAGACTGCTATAGTGCAATCAATAATAGGCAAATAAGACAAGGTATATTCAAGGTATAAAGTTGCTTAAATAAGATACCAGAGCTGTTACCATGATTACCATTATGATAGGAATCCAATGATCATAATTTCTCTGAAAAAAATGTTTTGAGATAATAAGTTGATTATAAATAAAGTACATAGAAAAAAAATACTCCTAGTCATGTAGTGACACTTCTATTCTGCTTTCACATTGTTATTTTATTCCAAAGAAACTTCTACCTCTTATTTGATTAAAATATATGTATCGGAAGTAAAAGCATTTCCCCCCCCCCCTGCAATGGCAAGAATAATAAAATAAAACTATACAGTAGAGTTGATGCTGAAGATAGATGAATTATGATTATAATCAATGTTATTCAGTGTGTTTTGGTAAAAAGATTATCTTAAAAGCTACATTTCATAGACATATTGCAGAGACACAAGGTGAATCTTTTGTGCATGGTTCTTAAGAAAATTACAAGTATGTAAAGATAAAGGTTCCCCTCGCACATATATGCTAGTCGTTCCCGACTCTAGGGGGCGGTGCTCATCTCTGTTTCAAAGCCGAAGAGCCAGCGCTGTCCAAAGATGTCTCCGTGGTCATGTGGCCGGCACGACTAAACGCCAAAGGTACACGGAATGCTGTTACCACCAAAGGTGGTCCCTATTTTTCTACTTGTATTTTTTATGTGCTTTTAACTGCTAGGTTGGCAGAAACTGGGACAAGTAACGGGAGCTCACCCTATTATGTGGCACTAGGGATTCGAACTACTGAACTGCTGATCTTTTGATCAACAAGCTCAGCGTCTTTATACACTTATATACAAGTGTATAAAGGGACTTTATTTATTAATCTCATTTCTACACCACTCGTCTCACGTGACTCTGGACAGGTTATAATAAACAAAAATATTTATGTCTAATTTAAAAATACCTAGTTTGTATATCCCAGGCTTTCTATGAAGGCCTGCCATCCAGTCTCCTTAATAGTAATGTAACATCACAATTCTTTATTTTTGTTGCATATATACGCATTTTTATTTTTGAAACATCCAAGTTCCAATCCATGAGCAGGGCACCAAAACAAGAAAGGTGGGCTACAACAATTTTGCCAACCAAGAATTGGTTGTTCGGATTGGTTAGGATTTCAATTTCTAAATAAGCTAGCCGCTGTGGTAAATTTTTGGATTTATGGGAATTCTGGGCATTTGAATCCCAATTTCTGTAGAATGCCAAGTTAATTGGGGAAATCTATACTATATCTTTGATGATTAAGATTGCAATAGGTGGCACAAATGGAAGTTCTTACCTGGGCTGGTTTGCTTTGAGAGTGCTTGAGTTCATCATGACAATGCTGTAAATTGGCAAGGCAACTGCTATATTCATTGTTCAGGATCTTTAGTTTATGGCAGAGATCAGTGCACTGGACAAGAAAACAAAAACATGCTTAAAATGATTGTTCTATATTGTTTTAATAAGCTGACTTTGTATAAAATATACAAAAGAATGAAGGCTATTGCTTAACGCATTGTAAGCCGCCCTGAGTCTCCGGAGAAGGGCGGCATATAAATCAAATTAATAATAATAATAATAATAATAATAATAATAATAATAATAATAATAATAATAATAATAAAAAAAAAAAAAAACAAGGTTTATGGCAGGAGTGGGCCTCATGAGCCCAAGAAGCTACCTGCCATTCCTCATTCCTATTTTTTGCAGACCCCAAAGTTTTCTAAGATCAAGCTGCTAAAATTCTGCAGTATGTGCAATTCTAGCTGATTTTACCTTAAACAAAAACTGCTGCTAATTTATTTTACTTTAACCCTCTCAGCTATTCTGAATTACTGAATACTGAATAATTACTGAATTATTCTGAATTAATGAATTATTCTGAAGTTATGAACATGAACAAATGTTATATTTTATGTTCTAGTTTTGCTTCTTGGTTCCATAGAATATAGTTCTGCTTTATTTTCAGAAGTTACAATTAAACATTTTAAAAATGTGTCTGTGCACCATTCGGCCACACTGGGAATTACACCTTACATTTGCCCCTGAATGCACCCCTATCAATTTCTGTCTGCAAAGCAGTCTTGGCATTTTGCATACTGCCAGGTGAAAAAATTGATTCTGGGGGAAGATGATGCTTTTCTTCTTTGTGTCAAAGTTAGCTGCAATGTACTGTATTAGAAAAGTCTTAAATTTATGGCATTTTCTTTGAGTGTTTTAATGGCCCAGTTGTGAGGCTTGCATTTCACTGGGAAACCTTATATATATCACAGAATCGTCCATATATTTTGGAATTAGGAGAGGCAACAAGCAGTGAAGTTAAGAAATTGGGGACGATTTGAAAAATAAAATGGATACTAGTGTGGAAGACATTAAACAAGATGGTGGTGTTGGAAATGATTCTGCACAAAAAACTTGGATCGGTAAGAAAAAGTTTATTTATCCAAAATAAAATAAAAAAGGCAGTTTGCAAAGTGCTGTGGGTCTTGGCGGGAAACTTCAACAGGAACTTCTAAGCCAAAAGCCACACTCCTGAATTCAAATGCAAGATATTTTATACACCCTAACGCGATGCCTCATTCCCTCCCCTTTGGTCCCATTGGATAGGTCCTCCGGGGTTACAATTAATCCGAGGCGCCTATTAAGAATACATTAACCCTCTTCCCGCCCTTCAATTACAGCCCGGTTGGCTTTCCCTCTTATATGCAGAAGGTCCCACACTCTGATGCCCCCCCCCTTGCTTTCTCTGTTCTGTTGGTCATGGCTTGGAGGAGCTAGCAACAGACGGGTGCGGCTAGAGCCAAACACAGAAATGAGATCCAGCTGCTGTCCAAGAGTGAAGCCACTCACACATGCACACACACACACACTTCCTCCTTCCCTAACAAAAGGACTTGTGCTCTGGCAAAACCCCCATGCTCTCCAGACTTGTTAGTCTTTCTGCGGTTAGGAAATGCACAGAGGAAGCAAGATCCAGCTGTGATTGGGAGAAGGATCTTCTCACTCACACACATGCAGGCATACACACATTTCCCACGCTTTTCCATGCTTTAAAATTAAAAATTAGAAGTACTCACCTTCTTTCCAAGCAGCCTTTGAGCTCAACACTCAAAACCCATTTAAAATCTAGTTCCAAATGGCCATGGCCCCAGAAAACTTACCCACAGACTCAATGGGTCTGCTGCTAGCAAGAAAAGCTTACTTGGGCAAGGTCCATTGTTTAAGTTAGCTTGGAGTCCCATCTCTAGAGTGCCAAATTGTTGGAAGAAATATCCTTCTGGGTTCAGTTCCAAATGGGGAAAAAGACACTGGAAACATGGAGACTACTTGGAAAGATGTTTTAATGGTGGACAGGATCACATGGCTTGAGTTCCTGAACAGGATCACATGACTTGAGTTAGAAAAAGGGACGAGATGCTGGGAGTGCCTTGGTTTTATGCCCTCTGTTGGGCCCCACTTCATTGTTTCCAGTTCCCGTGTAAGAAATGCATCCTGATTGGTTGTCAAACTCCCAGGGGACGGAGATCTTAGCTAACTTTGTAGGTTGTCTCCCAGGCTTGCTTGAACCTTACCATGTGAGTTTCTGTTGCTAGATGGGTCCTATTATGTCTTTTGTGTTGCAGATGATGGCCCATTGACAAAGGTGGGGGGGGGGGACAGGAAGCTGGAGGGAGCTGCTTTGTCTTTAAAACATGTTTCTCCATTTCTTATCCAGGGAAATATAATATTCTGCCTTTTTAATATTTCCTAAAATATTTCATTTTCTAGGAGTGGGGTGGATTTATTTCCTACAGTCACAGATCTATGTAAGTGTCCACTCCTAATAGCAAAAAGAACAAAGGGATCGGGTATGTTAAATCCTTTCCTAATTTTAGTTTAAATTTAGGAAACTAGCTTAATTAGAGAACAGCACTTAAGAGGAATGTGACAACAGCAAAAGGTCTTATCAATATTGTTTAAAAGCATCCTACGTCATTCTATGGCAATGCTTCCTGAGCTACTTTGAAAAGAGTTGATTGATTATGATAAATTGCTTGGATCTTAACTGAAAGCTACAAAGTCTACAAGCTGCTGGACAGACAATGAAAGACGAGATATTTACACACCATCCTTGTCTACTTTGTATGTAACTAATTACGTGTTGAAAGACCGCATGGGTGAAATACGGTATTGAGTGAAATTTTCTTTTAGGATAACAATTCATTTTATCAGCTCATCTAAATGGGTGAACAGATGTGGAACACAGTTTTGGTAGAACACTAGTTATTTTTATGACATTCATGCTAATTTTCTTGCCCTTGTTCCTAATTGATGGGATAGTACCAAGTACAAGTTTTAGTTTGCAAAATTACTGAAATAAAATGGACTTGTTTCTCACATTTGATTTGGGAAAATCAGGGAAAACATTAGCTGTTGTGTTAACATATACTAAAACTGAGTTGATCTATTAGTGACCGGATGTGAGAAATTCAATATGGGAACTGGATCAATCCCTCTGTTCCATGTGTTTGTATATGGTGGAATTAAGGGTACATTATCATAGTACAATAATTATTAGCCTTTTCATACACAATAGTTATATATTATCAACTGAAAGAGAATCTGAATTTACTATCAGTGATAAGCAGTTGGACATGCATTTAATGTAAAAGAAATTTGAAATAATGCATGTAAGAGATCAAATGCAAGACACTAAACGAACTGATAATACAAAGTGTTCATAGTTCCATTGTAAGATATTTACAAATAACAATCTAATGATATCCTTCAATCATATTAGCTGCTTGAATCACCTCTTCACCTCTTTTTTCTTAGCTGCAAGCTGGGATGTCCTTTTTTGCAGTTCTTCTCTCAGGCTGCTCTCTTTCTTTCCCTCTTGATCCTCTGATTGGACATTCTGCTTAGTTATCATCCAACTGAGGACTTCATTGGGCACTGTGACAATCCGTTCTATAAAAACAATGATATTAGAAACATATTCTTGGATTTCTATGATACTGCAGGATGTTTGCCTTGCCCAATATATGCATGAATTAAAACCTGTCCTTTATGGCTTATGTCATAAATATAATTTATGACATAACTATCTCTTCTCCCCTCCCTCGTCAGCCATGGCAAGAGCTGGAAGTCAGGTAAGACACGGTGGAGAAGCGGATGCAATCCCAAGTACTTCATTGTAATACACCATTCCCATCTCCTGTATACAAACCCCAACTTAAGTGGCGAGCTAAAAATGAAAATAAAAAAATCTGAATGTTTTAGGCAACAGCTCACCTGAAGGAGAAGCTGCTATGCGTTTGAGTTTCTGAGCCCACCAAGTGCTGAAATTTATTGCAGCGAGTAAAATCAGACAGCTGACATAAAAATCCAGCAGGTTCTAGCCAGTAAAATTATTTATCAGGCTAACAAGGGGAGGACTTTTTCATGTAGCAACAGTCCGATGTGGGGAAGGCATGCTTTTATATTTACCTTTGGGTTGAAGCCCCATCTCATTCCATGCCTCTTGCTTCTCTGCCTCCGTATCCCTCCCCACCTGCCACTCCCCCTCGCTGGCCGAGATTGGCAAGCCTGATTCGGGGAGGCTTGTCTTAGGCCCAGATAGGCAGTTTGTGTTTATAAGGAAACTAAAACTAAAACTAAAACTAAAAAAAAAAAAAAACACCCTAAAAATGACAATCTACTATCTATTTATTTAATTTATTATAGTTTTAATCACCACCAGCAATAGTAATGTAGTTTATGAAATGAATACCACAAAGATAGAATAATAGAATAACAGAGTTGGAAGATACTTTGGAGGTCTTCAAATCCAACCTCCTGCTCATATACCATTTTAGACAAATGGTTGCCCAATCTCTTCTTAAAAGCTTCCAGTCTTAAAGCACTAAATATTCTAGATAGAGTATCACTCTTGTATTGATATAGTTAGTTTGTGTTACTGCTACTACTATTATAAAGTATGATAATTAATAGTGTAAAATTAACAAGAATCATATTGTTATTATTCCTATGACAAACACACTCATCTTGCTCTGGTCATATTATGCTAACCAGTTTAGTTCATTTTAGGTCTCAGTTATGGCCTGCTTGAAAGTTATTCCACATTAAAAAGCCTAATGTTTTCAATGACATAGACCATTTTTATCACACTTGAGAAATCACTACTACATTCAGCAATATACAGTAGCTGGTGGCTCTACCCTGACCTCTCTAAATGCGCTAGTGGCAAAGACTAATAGCTGTAAAAATAGGAATTTATCAAGTGTTGATATATTGAGAAGAAACAAAAATAACAGCTTGAGGCTTTTAATTCACAATATTCACATACCTACCCTATGTTGGTAGATCTCCAAGCTAATTATTCACCACTTTTCTCAGACAGCTTTACTTACTTTGAAGATGTTCAGTTGTTGCCTCCAGTATGAGTTTTTGCTTTTCTTCAGTTAGCAGCTTGCCTAAAAACAGTAAGGAATGATGCATAATTTTCTGCAGTTTTTTTTTCCTTTTGCCTGAATAGAAGTGTTTGTATTGTAAGTGGGAGATGGATTTAGGTCTAGCCTACAGAAATCTACACTGTATGATATTTAAAGACTGCACCCTTGATACTCTTTTTTCCCTAAAACCAAATGAGGCAGCATTGTTTATCACACTAAGCAGAGCAGCACACTTTGCTTAGTAACTTTTGAGTATTCTGGTAGCTCAAGAAGAAGTAAGCTGTACCTTTCATTGAAAAAAAAAAGTTTTAACTTATTATTGCAATTGTATTGTTTATCTGAGAAAGTCAGACTTCAGGAGTATCTGGCAAATCTTTTATAAGATCAATCTATCACACAATGCATGAGGGAATTGCTTGCCTGAAAACATTTACATTTCTGTCCACAGCTAGTATTTAACAGCAAATTGCTATAAAGCGATTTTGATTTGCAGGGTAGAGAGGATCTTTCAAATAACCTTTTTTCAATATTCATTCTAAGTTTATTCAGTTATAAATTTATTCCATTGTAAGTTTATTCATTCTAAGGTTATTCAGTTATTATTCAAAATCTTACTAGTGTTTGAAATCAGTGGCTACCATCCCAGAAACAGGCAGTTAGTTTTAAAATACTATACATAAAATACATGAGAGGGGGAAAAAATCTTAAATTTTACCAGACTCTTTCTTGCCCAAGGTCCTGATTAACTATGCAATTTTGTTTCAGTTCAATTCAATTTGTAGTGTAAGATAAAGGTAAAGGTGAAAGGTTCCCCTCACATGTATGCGTTAGTCATTCCTGACTCTAGGAGGCGGTGCTCATTTCCGTTTCAAAGCCGAAGAGCCAGTGCTGCCTGAAGACGTCTCCATGGTCACGTGGCTGGCATGACTAAATACCAAAGGCGCACGGAACCCTGTTATCTTCCCACCAAAGGTGGTCCCTATTTTTCTTCTTGCATTTTTTACGTGCTTTCGAATTGCTAGGTTGGCAGAAGCTGGGACAAGTAATGGGAGCTCACCCTGTTATGTGAAACCAGAGATTCGAACCGCTGAAGTGCTAACCTTTCGATCGACAAGCTCAGCATCTTAGCCACTGAGCCACTGCATCCCTTTTAATTTGTACTGTACTGTTGTATAAATTGCATCACCTGGTTTTAATTATTAACGGTAATTTAAATGGAAGCTTAATTAGATTTCTACATAAATTAAGTCTACCACAATCCAGCTTCTTGTTCATGCTGTTGATTCTTTACCTTCCACTTCACCAAGATATTCCATGATGAGTCTCTTTTCTTCTTGCAGATTATCAATTCTTGAATATAGATTTGCACACTCATTCTCCATGTCTTTTAGGGCTTGTTGAAGTTGACAGTTCTGGGTATCTGACCACTGCAAGCATGAAAAAACAAAAAACAAAATAAGAACTACCCAAAGACAGAAAACTTGAGTTGTTTTTATAAATCATACGATTTATAGTGTTAAATTCAAGTGTTAAGCAGAAATAACATGACAGCTGTTACTCTGATTTATAGTTTAACACGTAACATATAAATGAGATGCCTTTAAACTTAACAACTAGCCTCTTTGAAAACAAGTTTTTGGATGATAGTACTTTATATCTGTTGTGTTTGGGGAAATGTAGTGCTTAGATTACTTCAGATCTTTTCAGTAACTTTGCTTATTTGACAAATGGGTTTCTTTAAGGCATGATTCCCCCACTGTCAATTTTGACAGTTCCTTGGTTATTACTGGTTTTATTTTAAAGATGGTTGCAAATGTTCTTGGCTATATGGCATTTTCAATATGTATAGTTGTTGCATTTAATTTATTAGTTGTTGATGTTTATTTACTGATTTGGCTGCTAAGTTGTAAACTAATTGTATTGGATATAATTTTGTAATTACTAATAACTTTTGTCAAGGTGCATAAAACAATAACAGCAGCAACTTTGTTCCTATGTGTTAAAATGATATGCTACTGTCCTTAGCACGCTGGTAACAATTCACCATAAATGGGTGTCTGAGCCATGCTTTCTTTTCCTGTTCTTTCACTAAAAACTGCTAACTTGACAAATGCTACTATGAAATGAAAACCTGGAATAGAACCTCACAAGGAGGTTACCTGCAGTTTATTCTCCAAGGCATGCAGCTTGTTTTTGACTTCAGAGTGCTGGTCAGTTAGTTGACTCCAATCTTTTTTAAAGTTGTCAAGTTGATCTTTCCAGAGGCTACAATCATCCTCAGCAACAGTTAGGGCTCTCTAAGAGGAATAGCATCATTTACCATTAGTAAAGTTGACAAACATATTTTCAGGACAGTCTTGTTAAAAAGCAGAATAATGATTAGCTGTTCATTGTAAATGTGACAATTTTATTGCAAGTCTAATTTGATGTGATAGGATATCTGATTGAATATATCAGAACGTGATAGATATGCTTATACATGGGGATAACTGGTCTCCTGTTCTTGCAAAGTTGGAAAATACTGTCAAAATGACCAATATTTCTATTGATTAATGACATCAATTTTTATATAGCTTTCTTCTTGTGAAGTGTTGTTCCCTGGGATCTGAGGCTGAAGAAGAGTAGCTGGCCCAAGACCAGAACTAGAGTCTTTCTAATTTGCAATCATTTATTTGCTTTATGTTGGTACATTATTCCTAACTCACATGCATTTCTAGATGTTCTGTAGCACGGGTATCAAACTTGATCGCGTCACATGACATCATGTGATGTATCGCAATGCTTTTTGCCTTTGCGGAGCTGGGGTGGACGTAGCCTGCGAGTCATGCATCTGGCTTGCAGGCCGTCAGTTTGACACCCATGTTCTGTAGAATAGTTGCATTTCTCTGAGTTCATTAAAATCACCTTTCTACACATCAGGTAGAAAACAAAACTTTTAAGACGAAACAGCATTGCCCTACAAGTAATGGATGCAAATCCTTTCAATTTTTGAAGAAGAATTTCTCCCACAAGCAGAATGGTCCTCAATGAATCAAGGAGTTTCCTGACATCCTTGATGATCTGAAAACATCTCAGGATATTTAGAGCTTCAGCAATATATATTCCTATAGGCCTAAGGCTAAAATCCTTGCCTACCTGGGCATTTTGAAATTGCTTTTGTGCCTGCGTTTTCTCCTCGAGCAGTTTCTGAAGAGATTCTTTTACTTTCTGTTCATAATTCTGCTTTTGATCTTCCATCTCGAGGAGAATCCTTTTTAAGCCTTGCTTTGAATAACTCTAAGAAAAAAGAAAAAGAAAACAACAGAGAGAGAGAGAGAGATCAAAATTCATTGTCTTAAAATATTTAACTGGCTATGGTTTATCTAATTGGTTTATCTGATAAACTTTATTCCACTGAGATATATCAGTCATGACTAACATGGACTAAGAAAGGATTTAATGTGGATCTAACCCAAGAGATCCCTAGCTCATCAAGCTAAATTTGCTGTACTAGATAATTTTTTTTGCAAGCAATAATATTCTAAAGAATGTTATTTCTTAGAAAATGGCAAAGAAAACTGGCAACTTAACACTGTAAAAGACACTAGCATGTTAAACATTCTTGATTTAAGATTCCAGGCATAGGCAACAGACCAAAACTTTGAAATGTTATGCAGCCTACATTACATCTATTAAAATGTGAATCAAATTATGGTTACCTTTAAAAAAAAAAAAGCTTTATTTTAAAAAGTTAAAATGCTTTCTAGGCATCTGCAGAAAATTCTTAGTGGTGTTACACTTTCTTAACAGTGTTACACTTTTATTACATATATGAAGAAGAAGTAACATGTTGATCTCATGTAAAATGTTTCTGTACTGCAATTTTATATGCACTCTATAGGGACAACTCTTTTAGCAATAACCACATAAATCTGAATATATATGAGACACAACCATCAAAAATAGTGGCAATATAGTTCAACAGCAATGTGCAAAAAAAAAATCATGATGCCCAGGAAACAAATTATTGTTCAAAGAACAACAAATGTTATCATTCTTCAGGTTTTTGAGAAAGAGTTATGATGAGTGTATTCTTTCAAATATATCGAATATTTGTATAATGTTAATATTATTAATGATTTGATATCTGGAGAATAAAGCATGTCCCCAAACTACAGAAGGTAACATTCTTCATGTACATAGTTTTAGTTTTAAACATTTAGTTTTAGTTTAAATTTAAAAATTTAAAACTAAAAGTTTAAACTTTTCCTTTTTGAGCCAAATATATTACCTGGGTACATATCTGCAGTTGATTCTCCAGCACACTCAGCCTGCATTTGAGTTTGTCTTCATTAAATTGACCCTAATGGAATAAAATAAGTTTAAAATTGTGAATAATTTTGCAAATAAGATTTTTTAAACTCTCTGATATACCAAGTGCCTTGCTTTATTCATATTATTTAAAAGTTTTATTTAAAATTAAGAATCAGATCCTTCACAAAAAAAGCACATTGGAATCTATGGCTATCAGGAACAGAAAAGAAAATATAACCGTTCATATCACTTATCCTTATAGCTATCCTAATTACCAAAAGGCCTATGCTAATTGTTTATTTTAAAATTCCAGATAATTGCAATTAGATCTATCATCAGCCAGGATTAACACAAACATACAGTTACACATACAAACAAGCCAGTTACACATACAAACAAGTTACAGTTACACATACAAACAGTTACACATACAAACAAAAACATGAATGTACATAAAATTACATTCATGTTTTTAATATGTATTTTCTTCCTCAAAAATAATCCTTTTTGTGCAATATAATTGGCAATCCACATCTTTATTAAGTCCAGATTCTAGCTGCCTTAGAAATGATTGCCAATCCAAAGAGTAGCTAATTCTGCAATTCCTTGTATACTCAAAGTCTATGGGACTGCCGAATATGAGTTCCATAGATTTATTTTCTAAGTATCCAACAAACCATATACTGTACATAACAGCTGTAATATAATATATGTTTAGCATTTTTACAGAATCACTAGACTGGGTTGTGCAGCCAAGTTAAAAGGGCTAGGATGAGAGCAGAAATGCCATGCCACCCCATACATATAAGATAGTCTAGTTAGAGTATACACAGTTTCAGCTCCTCAGCTCTGCAACACCTTGTTTTGTACTTGGATAACCTGTTCTACATATTGAAATGCAACATTGGTTCTCCTTTGCTTTGTTTTTAAAAATATATTATAATTTAAAAGAAAAACCTCGCAAAACGAAATAGGAGATTGTCAATGCATAAAGACAAGACTTAGTAGTTTTTTTCTGCTTTTCTTGGGATCTGAAAGCTTTAAAGCCCTTTAAAGAGGCTTTTATATTTCAGCTAAAATTTGCATCTCTTATTCCATTTATCATTGGAAAATCTGAAAATTTCAGCTCTGTATTCATTTGGAAATCCCAGAAGTGGTCTGTTGCTTTAATGAATAGCAAACGGAAACATGGGCTACTCTGGAAACTTATACCGAAAACAAATGAGACAGTACACACCTACCTGTTGCTAAGCTGAGGTTTTAATTACCACTTCCTGTCAGTAAAAATGTTAAACTATTCTCCCCCTGCTATTCTGGGTGTTAACAGCAGTGTTTCAGAGAGGAAGTACAAACCACAATGGTATCAAGCAGTAAATGTCGACACTTCTTTTCTAAGAGATCTTGCAATGAGCTTAGTTTGAAAATGTGACTGAATTGCAATTTATTTTCTGGACCAAGTAATTTGGGGCACTTCTTTGGCATCAGTTCTATTTAGTTGAAGCACAATTCCATGGAAAGCAAATATGTGTTCTTTTTCCTCCCCCAACAGGATCAAGCATAATATTTTCAAAGATGAATCTGAGCTTGATTGTACAATTTTATTTTTCTAAAGCTTTGTCTTTGCAGATGTGCCAGTCAAAGATGTAACTTCATTCACTATTAATAGATGCCTGGAAAGGATATCTTGGCAGCAAATACACTTGTCATTATAGAATAATGTTAAGTTGAGAAAAGCTGCCTCTGTTTGAAATTCTGTTGTATGAATATGCTAACTATCAATAATACAGGATCCCTCTTAGTTTTCTGGTGCATCATTACTTTGAATGATATGTATATATATGATATAGAGCAGGGATGTCAAACTCACTTCGTCATGTGACACATATGTGACAAATTGGGATTTTTCTCCCCTTCACTAAACTGGGCGTGGGCATGGCCACCGCGTGATGCATCCGGTCTGCAGGCCAGGAGTTTGACAGCCCTGATATAGAGTAACACATAAGTAAGATAGTAGTAATCTTGGTATGACTGTTCGATACCTTCCAAGATTTTTCTGCTGCTTCTAATAACATGGCTAGAAGCTCTTGTAAAATCACCATTTTCTGCTTCAATACTAGTTCTCGATGTAGTGCCTCCTAAAAAGAAGAAATCATAGTCATAACATGTTCAAATGATATCCCAGGCATGCTCTGAATTCGTTGTTCTAGTACTACGATTAGTGAGGATTCTCTTACTCTACCATCAAACTTTTTTTTCAAAGGAAGCATGGAGAAATTTGACTATAGAAACTTGACTATTTCACAGAGAATACAGGCCTTTTCATCTACTCAGTCTATCTGAGCTGATTCTATAAAGGTCAACTCATATAACTCTGCTACCAATTTGCATTTGCCAATCATATCTCATATCCTTTTAAAACTTAAATTATATTTTTAAAACTCTAAAATCATATGTCTTGTATCTTTTCAGTCTTTCAGTTTCTGCACACTAGTACTGGAAATTAATGCCAATTAATATGTTCTAGTTTCCACTCTTGTTAGTGCAGATTGACATTCCTGTATGAAGATTTACCGGTAATAAATACATCTAACTGGTAACTTCTTCTGATCACGATTCATTGTCCATATTTATTTATGCCACTTTAAAGGTACACTTGGGGCAGCTTTCACTGAATAAAAGCAAGATTGAAATATCATAGGAAAACCACTAAATAAATACAGGAACTGAGATTAAAAGTCAACAGAAAGACAGTCAACATAATCAAGATATGGGTGTAACCACACAACCTGGTAAGAAAATCCAGTTTTGTTATGGAAAACCATTATGGGGACAATTCTAATCTTTAGGAGATGATGTTCCAGAGGACAGGTGCCAAAGAGAAAAGACTCTCTTTGGGGCACCTACCAAATGGCACTCTTTAACAAGTGGAACCTGGAGCATGCCTCTACTGCTGGATCTCACAGGATGGGTAGATACAACTGGGAGACAGTCCCACAACAGTTCATTCAAGGAAACAGAAAGACCTTTTGTATAGGTACAAAACTGTACTCTAAAAAGTTAAATTTATGTCCCTTTGTTCTTAGATAATTACTTAGCTTTAGAATTGGCTTCTCTGTTATGTAGTGAAAAAAGAGTATTTATTTTTAAATTTATTTATTTATTTATTTTATTCAATTTGTATACCGCCCTTCTCCCAGTGGACTCAGGGCGGTGCACAGCCAAAACTAAAACACATACAATACAAAATTTAAAATTTTAAAAGAATTTCATAACTTTGGCTCCAAAATTTAAAACATTCAAACTAAAACCTATTGACAATTTTAAAAAACTAAAAAAGCTAGAAAAGGGGGGCGGGTTTCACGCCAGCCCTGCTTAATGGAAAAGAAAAGTTTTTAGGGCACGGCAAAAGACCAGGAGATCAGATATCCTTTGTATCTCTGGGGGCAAATCGTTCCAGAGGGCAGGAGCTGTCACAGAGAAGGCCCTCCCCCTGGGGGTCACCAGCTGACATTGCCTGGCTGACGGCACCTTGAGGAGTCCCTCTCTGTGGGAGCGTACTGGTCGGTGGGAGGCTATTGGCGGCAGAAGGCGGTCCCGCAAATACCCAGGTCCTATGCCATGGATGCTTTAAAGGTGGTGACCAACACCTTGAAGCGCACCCGGAAAACCACTGGAAGCCAATGCAGCTCACGCAGGAGAGGTGTCACATGGGAGCGCCCCTCTTACGATCTGGTAGAGAAGGTCATAAAAGATAGAAGGGCTTTTCCTTTACTACTTTCAAAATTGCTGGGCAAGATGGTCTCGGTCATTTTCATTGTGCCCTGGGCCAGGTTACACCTTAGAGACCTGCAGTGGTTTCTCTTGCCTCTACAAAAGGCGGGCAGGGGATCTTCGTCAGCCACAATTACAGTTCCAAGGGAGGTGCTCGCGTCACTCCACTGGTGGCGTTCCTCTGCAATTTCCAAAGGCTGCCTGTTCCTGGAGCCTCAGTGGATGATAGTGGTCACTGATGCCAGCAAATTAGGTTGGGGAGCTCACTGCGGGATGCAGGTAACGCAGGGCATAATCCCCCACGCGGTCGCATTCTGCACAAGTTGGAGCCTCCGGGTGTTTCTCAAGGGGAGCCCCATGTAGAGAGCATTGCAGTAGTCTAGGCAGGAAGTGACGAGTGCCTGAGTGACTGTGCGTAAGGAGTCCCGGTCCAGAAAGGGACGCAACTGGCGAATCAGGCGAACCTGATAAAAAGGCCCCCTGGCTACGGCCGTCGTATGATCTTCTAAAGACAGCCGTGCATCCAGGAGGACACCCAAGTTGCGAGCCCTGTCCGTGGGGGCCAATAACTCGCCCCCAATAGCCAGCGATGGCACCAGCTGGCTATATCGGGACACCGGAAGCCACAGCCACTCAGTCTTGGAAGGGTTGAGTCGAATCCTGTTACACCCCATCCAGATCCGCACGGCCTCCAGGCACTGGGACATCACTTCAAGGGCATCGTTGGGATGGCCTGGGGTGGAGATGTACAGCTGAGTAATGTACAGCTGAGTAATGTAATACAATTTATAAAACTTGCTATCTGATTATTAGTGTCTTTTTAAACATTGACTGGAAGATTTTAAATTGTTTCCTTTGATCAATTATTCCATCTGGCATTCCTCAAATATCAAGAGCAAATTGACATCAGTTGGCTTTTGTACCACATCCTTAAACCAAAATGGCAGATCATGGAAATGGTGAAATCAGGTGGACCTATATATATATTAGTTTCCTCCTGCAGGAATGAATCCTGCACCTTAAGTACTGTATAGCATTCTATTATTATTATTATTATTATTATTATTATTATTATTATTATTATTATTATTATTATTATTAAATTTGATTTATATGCCGCCCTTCTCCGAAGACTCAGGGCGGCTTACAGTGTGTTAAGCAATAGCCTTCATACTTTTGTATATTTATATAAAGTCAGCTTATTGCCCCCACAAACTGGGTCCTCAATTTACCTACCTTAGAAAGGATGGAAGGCTGAGTCAACCTTGAGCCTGGCGAGATTCAATCTTATTTTTAATTGCAGACAGCTGATGTTAAATTACAGAGCTCTGTCTGTTGAGCTATCCAGGCTCCTATTTATTTTCAAATAAATACATCGTTTTAAATTGCAATCCTATTCTAAGAAAGTAAGGCTTTGAGTATTAAAAAAATCCAAAAAGTATATAACTTATGAAAGGATCTTTCCCCCAAATGGTCTGAAGTTAATATTGATTACTCACGTTGAGGTAGTTAGAAAGTTGAATAATTTCCTGAAATACAAATAAATGTATTTATAATCCCAATTGACTTCGCAAAGGAATGCAACCTGCACTATTTGTCAGCCTTTGAATCACAAAATTCACAAAACCTCTAGTATACTTGAAGATAGGCAGTTTTTACTTCTATTAATAATTCATTATTTAGTTACTGTCAAAACATGTTTATAGTCAGAAAACAATGGAAACACTGTTACATACAGAGCTGTACAGAAATAACATTGCTCCTATACCCCACTTCTTTTAAAATCACCAAATATAGCAACTCCAGGATCAAAATCTGATTATTGAAAATCTGCTGAAACTTTACTAAGGGTCATATTCAGACAAGGAGCCATGATTTTCTTATCTAAAACATCACAAATATAACAACTTGCCTGAATAAGGCCATTATGTGCAGGAAGGCATTCAAAAATGCGAAAAATACCAAATACTAAATACCATTTGCCCCACATTTGCATTTCTTTATTTCGTAAAGAAAGAGGAATCTCATTACTTCCTGTTTTCCTTAAAAGTAGTCCTTCTGGATTTTACTCCACTAGTTATTGTCAACTATAGGGATAGTGCTCATCTCCATTTCAAGCTGTTGAGCCACCCCTGTCTGAAGACATTTCCGTGATCATTTCCATGATCAAGTGACGCACGGACGACACTTACCTCCCCATTGAAATGTTACGTATTTATTTACTCATTTTCACGTTTTCCATACCTTATCTAAAACTGCTGTTCCACAACTAAAAACAAAAGAGAAAAGAATTATCTTACAGTTGCAGTGTGATACAACTGTCAAGAGGAAGAAGGTAAAACATTATCCATATAGAACTGCCCATATAAAAATTTAAGACCTGAAGAAAAACGCCTGAAAAAGTCACCAAATCAAAACGTTTTGTAGAAAATTTTAGAATAATCAAGGAGAGCTAGGTAGTCCAATAGAGTTTTCCACTTGCCATCGTGAGTCTTTTTCTGCCCGCTGAAATGTCACTATGATGTGGTACCCAAGAACTTTTGTACTGTCCATTCATTCATTCATTCATTTATTACTGCAAATGTGAAGATTTGCAATAAATCTTTGCATTTGTGCAAGCATTAATTTTGCACTATGAAATGGGGTCTCTGTACTCTTGGTTACCACTTGCTTTTAATGAAGAGGAACTTGTGCATTTTTTTTCCGACACTGATTGCTGCATGGCCAAAATAACTGAGGCAGCTCGTAAACACAGTGGTGGAAAAACTTCAATAATAACTTCATAATAACTTCACTGGTGATAATAATAATAATAATAATAATAATTTTATTTCTATACCGCCCTTCTCCCGAAGGACTCAGGGCGGTGTACAGCCTATTTAAAAACACAAACAAAACAATGATATAAAATTTAAAATAATTAAATAAATGGCTCAAATTTAAAACCCCAATAAATTTAAATACCCCAATTTAAAACTATTGTATTGATAGTCCGGCCTGGCGGAACAACAGGGTCTTCAATGCGCAGCGAAACACCCGGAGGTCAGATATCTTACGAATTTCCGGGGGCAGTTCATTCCACAGGGCTGGGGCTCCCACAGAGAAGGCCCTCCCCCTGGGCATCGCCAGCCGACATAACTTGGCTGACGGCACCCTGAGGAGACCCTCTCTGTGGGAACGAACTGGTCGGTGGGAGGCTATTGGTGGCAGAAGACGGTCTCGGAGGTACCCGGGTCCTATGCCATGGAGCGCTTTAAAGGTGGTAACCAACACCTTGAATCGCACCCGGAAGACCACCGGGAGCCAGTGCAGCTCGCGCAGGAGGGGTGTCACATGGGCATAACGGGTTGCGCCCATAACCACCCGCGCGGCCGCATTCTGGACCAGCTGGAGCTTCCGAGTGCTCTTCAAGGGGAGCCCCATGTAGAGAGCATTACAATAGTCCAACCGGGAAGTAACAAGGGCATGAGTGACCGTGCGCAGGGCGTCCCGATCCAGAAAGGGCTGCAACTGGCGAATCAGGCGAACCTGATAAAAGGCCCCCCTGGCCACGGCCGTCATATGCTCTTCTAAAGACAGCCGTGCATCCAGGAGGACACCCAGATTGCGAGCCCTCTCCGTGGGGGGCAAAGATTCACCCCCAATAGTCAGCGATGGCACCTGCTGACTATATCGGGGCGCCGGGAGCCACAGCCACTCGGTCTTGGAGGGGTTGAGTCTGAGCCTGTTCCTCCCCATCCAGGCCCGCACGGCCTCCAGGCAGCGGGACATCACATCAAGGGCATCGTTGGGGTGGTCTGGGGTGGAGATGTACAGCTGGGTATCGTCAGCGTACAGATGACACTTCACTCCAAAACCACGGATGATCTCACCCAGCGGCTTCACATAAATGCATAACTGACCATTGAAAGCCTGGGAAACAAAACAATTGAAGGCTGCAACAAGGGTCTGGAAGGTTTCTTGTAACCATAGATCAGGCTCTGAATTGTTCAAAGACATGATGACATTTTTATATGTTCAAAAATGCTTAGGTAGATCTGCTGCCTATGCACAGAACACTCTATGTCAGTGGGACTTGTTATTATCACTGTATCAGGGGTGGGTTCTACTTACCTTTACTACTGGTTTGCAATGGGAGTGCGCACACACACTTCTGCACGTGTGCAGGTTATCCGTGATGACATCGGTGGGTGGGTGGAGCTTCCCGCCGTTTTACTACCGGTTCTATAGAACCGGACCGAACCGGGAGCAACCCACCACTGCACTGTATGTTATACAGCTTCAAAAGGACTTTATATGTGGTTTATGAAGTTATGGAATGCTATTGCTTAATGTTTTGCAAACAAGAATGTTCTGGATTTTTGATAATTTTGTATGAGTAACCAAGGAAAAAATCTAAAAATATGATTTAAAGTTTGATTATTTTATGATTGAAAAATTCTGATCATCTTTTTTAAAAAATACCTCATATTCAATATAAAATGCCTAGTATCCAATTTTAAAGATACTAGTTCCAAAGGAGAAAAAAGCTTGAATAATCTCTTTACTTACTCTGTTTGCTGACAGGAGTTTTTCTTTTCAGAACTCAGTTCTTTTGTGGTTTGTGTACCTATATAAATAAATATCAAATGGAAAATATAAATTCCATTTCAGTTGACAGTGAATTGACTGTTAAATTGACTGTTAAATTAACAATTGATAGTGAAACACCACCTTATTTATCTTTAAGAGATGCATTCATAAGGCAACACACGTTTCTAAAATTATGAACAAAAATATTCACGATTTTTAAAAAATTAAAAATCTGAAAAAAACCCAAAATAATCAAAATTAGTCATGGACATCAAAAAAAAAGTCTGATGCTGATTTATACATACTTCTGCTGACAACTTTAAAGTTGATTTTATAGATTGTCACTTACCTTTACAGTTTTTGGGAACATTCACAACGAGCAAGGCTTGGGGTGGTTTGCTAAGAGGCAAAATATTACTGAAGTTATGTTGTATAGATTTGGTATGAGGCTGAAAGATAAAAACAGAACAATATTTTGTCTTTTCCATGTGTTGACTTCATTCCTGAGAAAATAAGACAGTACCCCAATATCCAACCCTCTCCATATTTGTTGGGATTATTAAAGTATCTCTTTGGAACAGGAGCTCTAAATTGTTCCAATACATTTTTTCTTACTCTTAGTGAGGAGCATTGTTTAGTTACTTGGTTGCTAAATTGTAAATTATTTTGCAATCGGTAAAGAAAGAAGAAAAATGGTTTTTGAAGCTTTTCTGCTACCTGACATTAATATTTTAGAAAAACTCTTCAACCACTTCCTAAACAGTAAAATAAAATTTCTAAAAATCTCATGAGATCAAGAAATCTTGTGAGATTTTGGCAACTTGAAGCAAGATTTTGTAAATTGCAAAATATATGACAACAAACAGTAGGAACACACACGCACACACAAAAATTAAAAACAGTGGTGGGTTGCCCCTGGTTTAGACCGGTTCACCAGAACCGGTAGTAAAACCTGTGGGAAGCTCCGCCCGCTGACTTGGATGTCATCATAGATGATCTGCGCATGCGCAGAAGCTTCTGCACATGCACGCACATGATGCGAACCAGTAGTAGAGGTAAGTAGAGCCCACCCCTGATTAAAACTATACGTTATTCATGACTGATCTAACACAGATCAACAGAAGATGTGAAAATCTAAATTCAACAGATAGATTTCCCAACTAATCATTTTGGGATGGTCTAATAGCTGCTTTATCCCTATCAGTAAATATTACCTGGATATCTGACAAATAGTTTAAATAGGTCTGAGATGGTATTCTCCGTAGATTGTCAGAACAGTTTACAGGAAATAAAGATTCTCTCTTGTCAGGAAGCAGAGTCATTTTTGTCCTTCCAAGCTCTTCAGTTGTTAAATTCCTTCTTCGGAAGAATTCTTTTTGTCGAGGGCTCTGAGCTGGTTCCTTGGCTTCTTTGCTTTGGCATTTGCTTGTGAGACGACATGTGGTCCTGTTGTTTCTTCTGAGCAGGCTTTCGTGCTTCTCGCACCGGCGCTCATATTTTTCTTCATAACTCTCATTCTGGGGGCCTTGCTGGCCAGGGGATTTGGAAAATCCAGTGATCATCCTAGCAACAACACTTTCCAAATATAGTGGAGACTCAACTTCCTAGAAAAATCAAGAGAAAACAGTCATGACCATGGAGTTTTTTTGTACAAAACTATGCAAATTATTTTCCATATTTCTTTGAGATATGTGCCACAATCCAGGCATAAGGCCTTTACTCTTATGAAGGTCCATCTCTAGAATGTTCGTGTAATTTGGATTAGCATCCATTCTGCTACTATGTTGGCATAAGATTAAAATTAAAATGCCCAAGCGTTTCAAAACACAGATTTGTTTTAAGCGTACTCTATACTCTGCTTTTTATAATATGGATCTGTTTATATTATTATATCACATTTATATCATAGTTTGATACCTGCATTTTTGCTTATTTATCTACTACTCTGATATTTTATAATATAAGGTGGCTTGAAAAAGCCACCTTATTTATTTACAATAAATAGATAATATAACATAGCCAACTTCAGAGGTACTGCTATAACATTATGTAATGAACTCCTAAAAGACAAAGTATTCCAAACAGAAGCTGTACAGAAGCTTTACTCCATTAATTAGCAGGGCCAGTTTAGAAACTACAAATTTTACCATTCTCCTATTCAGATTTTTGCTATAGTGGATATTGGATATTCCGATCACCATCAATTTAACCCTCGATTTCTTTTCTTTTCTGGCAGATGTTTAGCCATGCTTGTTAAATTATTTCTGCATTTAAAATTTACATCTAAAAAAAGAGCAAAGCATGCAATTCCATCAACTTCTGAATAATCTTGTTTTCTTTAAATCCTTTTCACTTTTTGCCTACCCTTTAGTGCTACAGTCAGCAGCCACTGCATACTTATGTCTGAGATCAGAAAATAAACAAATAAGTGATTTTTGTTATCTCTTCAAAAATTTAGTAGTAATTTCTGATGACAAAATTTTCAGAAACAAATGCTACAATGAATAGCTAAAACACAGTTTTCAACTGACCATTACTTCACACTATAGATTTACTTTTTGTATCCTCCACTTTTTAAAGTCTACTTGATTAAACATGGTAGAATCATACCACATATAAGCATACCTATATACAGTATACTTATGCTTTAAAGAAAGCATAAATATCTGAACTCTAAAAGCTGTTGCTAATGCTATAAAATCTGAACTCTAAAAACTGTCACTAATCTAAAGGCACATTTATTTATTTTTACTTACTATTTTTCTCTATGTTTACAGTACAGTCAAGTGTCATGGGTAGATTGCAACACAATTAATTCAAAAGGAAAAGTGCCTTTGTTGTGGCATTACCTCACTGGGCTGTGTGTTTAAATGAAAAGTTTCTTTTTAAGTTCCTCTTTTTTCATTAAAATTCAACACCATTTGAAAAACATCCTCTCAGCCATACTATTTCTATTCACCTCCAACTATTTACCTGTAAGTTCTTCCTTGCCTTGGACTAAGCAGGCAGTCTTTGTGGAAATTCTAAGAATGGCGATTGGAAAAACATAATGTGAACAGCCTGTACATTCACAAAATGTTAATGGGCCTTCCTTTGTATTTTAATGAATAACAGCATTTAACGTAGAATAGGAATTGATTGAAGTAAGCATTAGTAAATACCTGTCCCCCCAAAATAAGACATTCCCTGATAATAAGCCCAATCGGGCTTTTGAGCACATGGCAATAAGGCCAAGCGCTTATTTCAGGGTTTATTTATTTTTGGGGAAACACGGTATATTTATTTACCATATTTGCCATAACCTTATTTATGATATAGGGTTTTCTGCTTGAACAGAGGGTTGGACTAGAAGACCTCCAAGGTCCTTTCCAACTCTGTTTTTCTGTTATAAGCTAATGGCAACTGTGTGCTAGATCTAACTACATGGCACCTTGGATTGGTCCAAATGTGGGAACCAATATTAATTGGGATAATTCACTAGGAATATCTTACCGGTTTCATGGGATCTACACTGACTGTACTTTACTTCCAAATCCAATTTGAGAGGTCAGTTTTGATTAGTATCTTTTACAACTTGGAATTCAGACAGCATAAAAACTACCTGCTCATAAATGAACACTCTCAAATGTTATGAGACCCATTTAAGAATCTTAAAGCAATGGCAACCAAGGAAGATACACATGAATAGTAATTGAAATATCAACAATTTAAACATCTAATTCATTTATAAAAAACCATCAAGACTCTTAGCACCTACATAGATGGATTTTCTCCATGACAAACTGTCCCTAGCATGGTCTTATGGATCTTCCAATGGTGCTCTCATCACCACTCCAATTGAGTCTATCACCTTGCTTCTAGTCAGCTTTGCTATCCTTTCACCTTTTCCAGACTTAAAGCCTTCTCTAGAAAGCTAGGTCTTTACATAGTATGTCCAAAGAGCATTTCATTAAGATGCTTACATTTTAAAAATCATTGTTTTTTAAATGCATCTTTGGAAATACTTATTTTTTCACTCTCTCTTCATCATTTGAATGATTGTTCATGTTGATGAAAAATAGATTATAGATAGATGATAGATAGATACATAAATAGGTAGGGAGAGAGAGAGAGAGAGAGAGATGTTTTGGATTTTAAACAATATTGTTTAAAATTAGATTTGAAATGGTATTGAAAACCAGTTTTTGGACAATATTTTGAAAGAGAAGCCCATTAATGCTATAAACAAACATATACAGGGCAGAACTCTTATGACACATAAAGGCAGCAGTGAAATTAAGAGTAAATGCATGGCATTTTTTTCTGCACACCGAAATTTATACAACAAAGGAACAGAGTGATCTTATCTGGTACAAGCTATACACATATTTAGCTACAACTCTCATCATCTGCATAATAGAGACAGCCCAAGGAACAATGGCACAAAGGAAGAAAATGGAAGGGAAGAAGATGAAATGTAACAACAAATGTACTTATGTGCCATATCAAGATCAAAAAGAAGGAATAGTCAGAAAAAGGAGTAAAGAACTATTAGTATTTGATTCAGAGCCATCTACAGAATTCAAATATTAGATCCAGTGGGTTCTATATGATATGGACAAGTTTTGCCTTCCAGAAAACATTTTTTTTTAAAAAAAGATTAAATTTTCCATGTGGGCACTAAACATGTTTTCTTCCTCACACTGCTTTTAAAAATTGAACAGTGTTTCAAAACCAGGTGGTGATTTACAGAAGAAAATCCTCTCATCACTGAAAAGTAAAATATTCCATGGAACCAGTGAAATAACTGTTGAGTGAACTTCATTTGCTATTTGGCTTTTAAATTAAGTTTTTTTCCCTAAAGCACCATGCAGTCAGAAGTTTAATGGGGCTGATTTGGTTCACTTTTACTTTCGACCAATTCTGACTCCCTAACCCCTGAGCCGGCTATTTGTTAAGAAGAAATAAGACACAGGATGCAGAACTATCGTAAATAATATGAATTATATTGCATGTAGTTTGACTTTCATATTGAATAGATTAAACATTACAGAAGGCCACAGGCATTTTAAAAGATTCTAAATATAGGTTTTAGCAGGATTCATTCTGTTAATTTCAGATTTCACTTTATGGCAAACCTTCCCTCCTCTCCCTCTTCTTCCTTCCCCTTTTGGATTCATTCATTTGCACAAGGCTCTAGTGTAAGTGTTTGGTATTATAAAATCTGAATTCAGAAAAATATAATCTGATTTGCTCCATTTGCAGTATATGCAGTATACTGCAATATATGCAGTATATTAGTATTTTTGCATACTACTGCAAAAATATGCACAACTCGTACCTGTTAAAAGGCTTAAAAAGTAGGAGGATGGTGATGGAACACATTGCATGGCTATTTCAAGCACAGCCTATGTCCAGCTAGATATTGTCGAGGCCTTAACATTCTTGGTTGACAATTTCTGCCTTGATTTCAGACCAAGTGGCTTGAGATCTGGGCTGCTTCCTAGGCTCTTGCACAAAGTTCATTTCCGTAGATCAATAGCTACAACTCTCTTTGCTGTAATATTTCCAGTTATGTTCTCCCTTTCCCTGCCCCTATTGCTTGATGTTTCTCAATGTGGAGAAGAATCAATGTTGTGACACCATTTCACACTCTGAAATGGTACAATCCATTCTACAAACGCGGGACTCTGTTTCCATCTTCTTCAGTACAGTATCTATAGAGCAGAGTTGAAAATTCGACTTTGAGTAAGAAACAAGAACTTCCTGTCAGTCCCGCAGAGCAGGAAAACCACTTACTTCTCTGCTCTCCTTCATTTCGCATCACAGCAGCCACCAAACCAAACAAAGCTATTTACAATATTGTACATCTGCATCCGGCCTACAGGCTAGAGGCCTTTCACCTCTAACTTTAGAGTAAGCTGTTCTGTTTTTTTTGTGATTAGTGCATATTTTTAATTGAAATACTTTTAAAGATATAAGAAGCTGTGAGATATATGTCCCAAAGGATTTATCAGTTGCAAACACATATCCCCTGCAAAAACTGTAAGACTAAATATAGTCTTTTGTTGTCTTTCCTCACACCAAGTCCCTGATTCTGGCAATTTTATTGCTTTGTTTAGATTATTTTATCTTCTTCCACTTGAATTCCTCCCATATTTTTCATCACTCTTCCTGTCTTATTAGTTTCTATCAATGTATGTGTCTGTCTGTCTGTCTGTCTGTCTGTCTGTCTATCTATCTATCTATCTATCTATCTATCTATCTATCTATCTATCTATCTATCTATCTATCTCTCTCTATCATCTAATTTCAGTGAAGGGGGAAATAGTTCAATTCTTCTGTCTTGACCTGTAGGACTCTTGCCTCCTATTATATATCCCATGACATGCATAGAATAAGGTGACCAGATTTTAACATTGGTAAAGAGGGACATTGTGGGCGTGGCTTATTTTGTGGGCGTGGCTAGCTGGTCATGTGACTGGGTGGGCGTGGCTAGCTGGTCATGTGACCGGGTGGCCATGGCTATGTCTATAGGGTAAGGTGAACAGATTTTAACATTGGTAAGAAGGACACCATTGTGGGCGTGGCTTATTGTGTGGGTGTGGCTTGGAGGCCATGTGACTGGGTGGGCGTGGCTACCTGGTCATGTGACCGGGTGGCCATGGCTATGTGTATAGGGACTACTCAGAGGGCTGAAAAGTCATTTCTGACAGGTCCTCACACTTTTGACTGGTCCTCACACTTATGACCATCCTCACATTTATGCCCGTGCAGCATTCTTAACAACCATGTCACTCATTTCACAACTGCTTCTCTTCAACAAGGTGACAAGATAGGGCAAAAATGTAAAATGTGAGGACAGTCGTAAGTTCGAGGACTGGTCAAAAGTGTGAGGACCAGTCAAAAATAACTTTTTCAGCCCTCTGAGTAGTCCATATGCATTAAAGGATTACAGCAATAGAGAGGGATGAAGGAATGGAAATTAGAGTAGGAGTGAGGGTAAGAGAGGGAGGAAGAGAGGAGGAGAAGGAGAAAGAAAGAGGAAGTAGGGAGGAGAAAAAGAGGGTGGGGGGAAGAGAAAGTAAGAAGGAAAGAAAAGAGAGAGGTCGTAGGTTTGAGGAGAAAGATTGCTGTACAATAAAAAAGATGAAAGGGAAGAAAGCCAACCCCAAGCAAATATAAAGATATTAAGATAAAGAATGAATTGGTAAACTTTAAAGAATAAAAGAGAACAAATATGAATAAATAGCAATAATTAGAAACACACATACAAACATACAATGTATTTTCTTTGAACAGAATATTTGGCTGGTTCACAAATTTAAACAGCGTTTAGTCATTTCAATTAAATTTACAATTTCTATATTTCCTTTTTGCCATATTTATTCCTCATCTATTTTTTAAAAAAACCAATATTACCCTTCATCCTCATCTCTAATCTTAATCAAATTCAATTTTTCCCTTCTATTCTATATTATACCCCTTCCCATTGTCATCTATTTTTATATCCATCCTCACATTGTTTAATTATGTAATTATGTAATACAGTTGTTTAATACAAATTCAACATTTTAATATAAATCAATTAGTTATAAAACTATCTTTTTTGTATATTAATCAATATGAACATGAATATTCCAATTATTTCCATGCAATCCAATTTCTTACAAATCAATTAATTATATTTACCAATAATAATAAACCAAATAATTTCTCCCATATATTCCTCCGAACCACAACTTAACCATTTCTGCTTTCAACACAATATACAATTAATAGTATCTCAATTATTACAATTCCCTAGTTAAATACAGCTTTTTTTCCTTTGTGTTTTAAAATCTTGAACTCTCCTCCTAAATTTCCCATTGTTTGCAGTTTTTCACCTACCTTTTTTGGGGAGGAAAAATAAAAATAAAAATAAATCTCTCTCTGCCTCATTTTGTCACGCTGCACCAAAGACCCTGGTTTCGGTTTCGTTTCTGAAGCTTAGCTAGGGGGAAAAAAAACTGCTTTACACTGATTGCCTGTAGGGCGGCCCTTTGAAGCCCCGGGCAAGAGTTTAAACAGTTTTTTTTTCTTCTAGCCATCAGCTGGGGCTCAAGAAAAATCGGGATTTTTTTGAAACGCCGCGGGACGCGGGACAAATTGCTCAAAAGCGGGACTGTCCCGCCAAAAGTGGGACGTCTGGTCACCTTAGCATAGAATGTATCGAGGCTGAAACCATGAAATGACCAATATAAATTCTACTGTTTCCCTCTTGCACCATTCCCTATATTTTGAGTTTGCCATTGCAATGCCATATTAACAGTATATGCAGTTGGATATGGATATCTAAAAAAGAAACATAATATCAGTTCCCATCTCTGCAAAAAAGACCATGTTGAATGTGATTCCAAAAGAATAGAGGATAGGCATGTGAGCAATAAAAAATTCGACCAAACAGTGCTGTCAAAGAAACATGTTTCTGTTTTGTGCTAAAACTGCCAGAAAAAGTAAATATTTAGCAACACCCAAACACAGAAGCATATGTTTTCCTTTCATTCCCCTTTGATTAGGATTTGTTGTCTTTCACAATTATCTTTAGTTTGGTTTATGTTATAAGATGTAGAAAATTTTAGTTACAATTCTTTATTTCACTCATAACCAATATACTGTACCTAACTCATTGTTATATTAAACAATATTAAACAGGAAGTAGCAACTTGTGGCCCCAGGGTGCATTATTTTTCTTTTATTATAATATTTTTGAAAAATATTTTAAATTGATTTTTAGATAGTACCTAAAAACTTTTTTTTATTTTTAAACTACCTCCCATTTATTGTGGCAGCATACTTTTTCATCTGGGCTAAACTTCCTGATGTTTGGATAAAAGTTAAATAATCTACTCATATTCAGCTAAAATGTAATTGCTTTGAACTATTATAGTTGTTTGTGATGTGTCATTTTATTCCTGTAGGAATTTATTTCCTATTTCCTATTACTAAGGAAGCAATTAGAGGCAGAAATTAGTTAAGATTTCATTTCTTATTTTTAATATTATATTATATTTGATTTATTAATCTTTCCCATCCCAACCATCTTTAATCATTCTGTGTTTTGTATAAGTGGGATACGCTAATATATCCACCCAAGAAGCTCTTGTTAGAACATGATACTAAATCTGAAGAAATCTGATAGCACTTTTTAGTGACTAAGAAATTTAAATGCAAGAAAATTAAAGGAAAAATTATAGCTTTTAATAAAATTGGTTAGTTGGAAAAGATGTCACTAGACTTGATATTTTGCCACCATAAATTGCTCTATCTCTTTTCCGAACATGCTACTGAATGAGCTACCAAAAATATAGACAATCACACTGGGAATTAGAAATCTGAAATATAGCAGGAAATACTTTTATTAGACCATTCAAAATATGACAAAGCGATATATATTCTGATCAGATGGGTTCTATATTTTGACCCAGTCTGTAGGTAGAAATTGAAGATTAAATTAATCACAATAGCTATTGCAGATAGCATTCTAGGACTTAAATAGCAATGGAATTGTCCTAGATGGAAAGTATCATGGAATGCTTCTTTCATCAGGCCTTGTACCCTAGGGATTTTATTCTTTTAAAAAAAGAAAGATCGCCATCACTGTTCTATTTTTTTTTTCATTTTGCTGGTTTGAAAATGCAGTTTTGTATTAAATTTTAGGTTAAAATGGAAAAGTGTCTAGAGTTTACCTATGGCATTTGTAATAATAAAAAAATTGATTTTTTTTATACAAAATTGATCTGCAGAGTCTATAGTTGAGGCAAATTTAAAGATGAGTTTTTAAGTATTTTATGTGTATATCTGACATTTGAATGATTTGGTACCCCCAGAAGTGAATTAACTGGCACTCTTCTCAGAGCACCCAATAACAGCTTACCTTGTTCAGATGCCATGCTTTCAATGTCTTTAAAGTGCAGTTAATTGAAAAGCCCTTCCTTTAAGTAATTCTGAACAACGAAGAGGAGCTATATTACTCCAGTTACAGTACTTAACTCACTGACCTGGGCAAACTTCTGAGGTTTAATTATCAGATTATGGGGTTCCTTCCTTTCTAGACCAATAAGTTTTTCTCTAATGAGCACAAATGTCCTTTATCTTTTTCACACAGGCATTGTTGCAAGGGAATGCCAGAATGCTGATCTGTTTTAGAACAAATGTGCTTGCTCTCTCTTCACTTAGAAATTAAAACCGAGGTCATTACTAAGAAGTCCTTACCTTTGCTTCTCAGTGGTAGGCCTGATTGAAGTTCATCAAGATCCAAAGCATTACCTTAGTTATCCCCTGTTAACTTACTGTAAGCGACAAGAATTCACTATTCCGTTTTCAAAGAACTGGAAATACTCTGAGCTCAGGACTGGTATTGCACCCATTTGTGCTCTCTCTCTCTCTCCTCTCTCTCTCTGAAACAATAAGGAACTCTAGCTTTCTATAAGCAGTTTTGTAGTAATTTGACTTTTTTTTTTTTTTTTTTAGCAAACAGACCTATATTTCTTTCAACATTGGGTATGACATCCACATCTGAGCTGCCAAAATCTAGACAACCCAGTGATGATAATTCTTCACTGCCATCTCCTGGCTATCCACATTTTTGCAGCCCACATCTCAGTGGTGAAATCTGAACCGGTTTGCCACCGGTTCGCTGCCAAACACGTGTTGCGTATGGGCACATGCGTGCTGCACGCCAAATGCACGCTGAGCGCACATGCACAGTGCACATCTAACATGTGCGGTGCTTGCGTATGCGCAGTACGTGCCTAAAGGAGGCTTGGGAAGGTAAGTAGAGCAGCGAGGGGGGAATCAGCTGTGTCACGTGATTTAGATTCACTATAAAGTAGGATTTCCTACTTTCTAGCGACTTTAAATTGCGCGGCACAGCTGAGCATTGGAAATACTGGTTCGGAGGAACCAGTAGCCTGAACCGGTGCGAACCAGTAGCATTTCACCATTGCCACATCTCCACTACAGCAACAACTCTTTGCTGCAGTTATCAGCTTGGCACCTTGAGGTTGGCCCTTGCTTGGAAGGAGCTGTGGCTAGCACCATGAAATCACACTAGTCTAAAATCGTTGTGAGTGAGAACAACTTAAATTGACAAAGTATATTCTGTCTAATGGAATATGAGTGGACTTTTTTCTTTTGTCAGGATTATATAACTCATATTTCTTTTCCTTTTAAAAAAACCCCAGCTTCCTTTATTCTGTGTTATTTCTTACAGGAAATGGAAGTGGAAAAATATGTGGATATTTATCCCTGGAAATTACTTTGACAAAACTCATTATAATCCAGTATCTGAAAAATGGTCCCACATGGTATGTTATGTCTTTTGCATGAATGCAGGGTATTTTCTTTCAACCTCAAATTACCTTGCTAGTAACAGCAACATTAATGCTTGATGCAGCTTATTAAAATATTCTTTTTTAAATAAGTAAATGCATATGCTCAAAAACACAATTTATTTGTTTGCAATATAAGCTGATGGACCAGACAAAGACTTATCTAGTTCAAAATTATTTTCCTACATTTCCCATCCAGATACCTATTACAAACTCAAAAGATTGATATCAAAAGATTGATATTAATCCAATATTCCCAAGCAAACAGTACTGCATAGAATCATGTTGTTTATAGTTTTGGAATAAATATACCACCAAATTATCCACTATTAATTTTGTTTACTTATTCTGCCTTTTCTTGGATTTCCAGATAACATTCATAACTCTCTCTCCTCCAGATGTTATTCGTACCAAGGCAATTCTGTGATCCAGATAAAGCTAAAAAATTGTGACTTTTCCGATATCACCCAATGAATTTCATTCTTGCAGTAGAACTATATCACTTCTATTGGGTCAAGGGCTACATCAATTATGATGTAATTGAGGGGAGGGATGGGGGAGTAGCGGCAATTATTAGAGAAAGTCTTTGTCCGAGAGAGGCCACTGTTCCTCAGATAGCCGGATGTGAGTCCCTTTTTGTTTTTGTTTTTGTTTTTGTTTTTGTTTTTTTATTTTATTTTTTTTATTTATTTAAAACAATACATCAAAAAAAAAGAAATAGTCAAACAAATGATCGCAACAGGAACTTTGCATGATATTTACACTTTCTACAGTATGTAGGCTTCAGTCAGATTTAACATATATTAAACATAATCCTGGTTATACTTGACTTTTTGGGCGTCTGTTGTTCAACCAAACGTACCATTTGTCCCAACATTGGAAATATACGGAGTCCTTTTGATCTCTCAATGCTTTAGTCAGTCTGCCGGCTTCCGCATAATCCAAAATTTTCTCCAAAATCAAATCTTCAGCCGGCAGGTCTTTCCCCTTCCAATGTTGGGCGAAACATATTCTTGCTGATGTGGTGATAAATACACACAGACACCATATATTTGTGCCTATGTTGTCTGGCCTGATGTTCAGTAGATAGTACTCTGGTTTCAGAATTAGGTTATAACCTGTGATTTCCATGATCCATGCCTGTATAATTTTCCAGAATTCAGTCGTCCTGGAGCAGGTCCACCACATGTGGAAATAGGTGCCAATCTCCCCACACTTCCAACAGTTTGGTGAGAGATTTGAATACATTTTAGAAAGACGAGCAGGTGGAAGGTGCCATCTATACAGCATCTTGTACACATTTTCTTTGTATGATGTTGCCCACAGGAATTTCATATGTTTAAGCCAGATTTCTTCCCATTTTGTCAAATCAATTGGATAGCGGCAATTATTAGAGAAAGTCTTTGTCCAAGGGAGGCCACTGTTCCTCAGATAGCCGGATGTGAGTCCCTTTTTGTGAAGTGGGGTCGTGGGGTGCAGATGGGTTTGCTGACTATGTACCTGGCTCCCTGCCACGTGGCGGCGACCCTGCCTGAGCTGCTCGACGTGATTGCCGGGGTGGTGGTTGATACCCCCAGACTTATTGTTATGGGGGATTTCAACCTACCATCCACAGGTGAGACATCAGAGGTGGCTCGGGAGTTCATGGCTTCCATGACAGCCATGGACCTGACCCAGTTAGTGCAAGACCCCACTCACACAGAGGGACACACTCTGGACTTGATTTTTATCTCTGGTCAGTGGCAGAATGATCTTGGTAGAGGGGAACTAGACATTAAACCCTTATCATGGACAGATCATTCGCTCCTTCACTTAGACTTTCAAGCCGCTTCCCCCCGCCGCAGGGAGACGAAACCGACTAGATGGTTCCGTCCCAGGCGCCTGATGGATCCCGAAAGGTTCCAGATGGAGCTTGGGCCGTTTCCTGAGACTCTGGCACATGACTCGACTGAAGACCTGGTGGCCACTTGGAATAGTGTGGCCACAGGGGCTTTGGACCGTGTCGTGCCTTTGCGACCTCTGACCTGATGCCAATCTCAATTGGCTCCTTGGTTTTCCGAGGAGCTGAGAGAGATGAAGCATCGGAAAAGACGCCTAGAGAGTGTTTGGAGGACTAGTCAATCCGAATCTGACCGGACACAGGTGAGGTCTTATATCAAGACCTACCTAGTGGCGATAAAAGCGGCAAAATCTAACTATTTTTCCGCTCTGATCGCATCTGCAGAGAACCGCCCAGCCGCTCTGTTTAGGGTGACCCACTCCCTCCTTCGGGTGGAAGTGCTGGAAGATCCCTTGCAGGGTTGAGTTGAGGATTTTGTGCAATTCCTGCATGATAAAGTCACTCAGATTCAGGAAGGCTTGGACTCCGACTGGGTGAGTCTGGGGAGGGAGACGGGGGTGAGTCTTGAGAATATTATCTGGGAAGAGTTTGACCCTGTGGCTCCCGAAGACATGGACAGGATTCTGGGTGGGCTTAGTGCTGCCACATGTTTATTGGACCAGTGTCCCTCCTGGTTGGTACTGGCCTCCCGAGAGGTTACACGAGGCTGGCTCCAGGGGATTATAAATGCTTCTCTGAGTGAGGGGACCTTTCCTGCTGCCTTGAAGGAGGCGGTGGTGAGGCCCCTCCTCAAGAAGCCATCCCTGGACCCAGCTGTATTAGCAAATTACCGTCCGGTCTCCAACCTTCGTTTTGTGGCGAAAGTTGTTGAGAGTGTGGTGGCATGACAGCTACCCCGGTACCTGGAGGAAGCTGTCTATCTGGACCCATACCAGTCAGGCTTCAGGCAGGGGTACAGCACAGAAATGGCATTGGTCGCGTTGGTTGATGATCTCTGGAGGGCTCGGGACAGAGGTTGTTCCTCTGTCCTGGTCCTATTAGATCTCTCAGCGGCTTTTGAAACCATCGACCATGGTATCATGCTGCAGTGGTTGAGGGGGTTAGGAATTGGGGGCACCATGTTACAGTGGTTCTCCTCCTACCTCTCCGACCATTCAAAGTTTGTGTTGGCAGGGGGCCAGAGGTCGACCTCAAGGCGCCTCGCTTGGGGGGTGCCACAAGGGTCAGTCCTCTTGCCCCTTCTGTTCAACATTTATGTGAAGCCGCTGGGTGAGATCATCCGTGGTTTTGGGGTGAGAGTCCATCAATACACTGATGACACCCAGCTGTACATCTCCACCCCAAACTACCCCTTGATGTGATGTCCTGCTGCCTGGAGGCTGTGCGGGTCTGGATGGGGAGAAATAGGCTCAAGCTCAACCCTTCCAAGACTGAGTGGCTGTGGCTTCCGGCATCCCAGTATAGTCAGCTGGTGCCATAGCTGACTATTGGGGGTGAATCTTTGCCCCCCACAGAGAGGGCTCGCAATCTGGGTGTCCTCCTGGACTCATAGCTGCCTTTAGAAGAGCATATGATGGCCGTAGCCAGGGGTGCTTTTTATCAGGTTCACCTGATCCGCCAGTTGAGTCCCTTTCTGGACCGGGAAGCCTTGCGCACGGTCACTCACGCCCTCGTCACCTCCCGTCTGGACTATTGTAATGCTCTCTACATAGGGCTCCCCTTGAAGAGCATTCGGAGGCTCCAACTGGTCCAGAATGTGGCCGCGCGGGTGGTTATGGGTGCACCTCGTTACGCCCATGTAACACCTCTCCTGCGCGAGCTGCACTGGCTCCCAGTGGTCTTCTGGGTGCAATTCAAGGTGTTGGTCACCACCTTTAAAGCGCTCCAAGGCATAGGACCAGGATATTTACGGGACCGCCTTCTGCCACCAATAGCCTCCCACTGACCAGTCCGCTCCCACAGAGAGGGACTTCTCAGGGTGCCGTCGGCCAAGTTATGTCGGCTGGCGATACCCAGGAGGAGAGCCTTCTCTGTTGGAGCTCCTGTCCTTTGGAATGAATTGCCCCCAGATATTCGTAACATCTCTGACCTCCGGGTCTTTCGCTGTGCCCTCAAGACCCTACTGTTCCGACAGGCGGGGCTGTCTAACTGAATGATTTTAAATTGGGTTTTAATATTGGGTTTTTAAAATTTGGCCAAAACTATTTAATGATTTTAATTAATTTTAACTATGATATTGTATATTTATGTTTTTAATCTTGGCTGTATACCACCCCGAGTCCTTCGGGAGAAGGGCGGTATATAAATAAAATTATTATTATTATTATTATTATTATTATTATTATTATTATTATTATTATTATTATTATTATTATTATTATTATATATAACTCAAACATATGGCAAACATATTTAATACTCCCACCTATCTTCCTCACAGCAACAACCTAGTCAATTTTCATGCCTAAGGTGGGAATCGAACTCACCATTTATTTATTTTTAATAATCATAATAGACTTAGTACATTGAAAAGTCTGGGATCAATAACTTGATGGCCTGTTGGCCTTTTCTCCTTGATAATAGCTAGAAACAAAACCAAATTAAAAAATAAAAATGTGAGGAAATCAGAATGAAAGCAAATATAATGGGCAGCTCAAATAACTAAATACAAACGGAAGGAAGTTGTGTGATGGTGAACCATATGATATGATATTTTTTTCTTATTTACAATTAGGACCCCTTGAGTAATGAATTTGAGTATTTATTTCTTAATTCCATCTTTTGTTCAGAACACAATTAAGTTTCAAAAGTTACATTATACTTCAAGATCAACTCACTGATATTTATTTATTTATTTATTTATTTATTTATTTATTTGTCAAACATGTACAAGATTAAAGGTATAAGTATAAACATGGACATGAACATAGGAAATGAGTACAAATAAATGGGGACAGTAGGACAGGGATGGTAGGCACTCTGGTGCGCTTATGCACGCCCCCTTTATGGACCTCTTAGGAATGGGGTGACGTCCATGATAGACAGTTTAAGATTGAAGCTGTGGGGGTTTGAGGATGTAACAACGGAGTCAAGTAGAGCATTCCAGCGTTGACCACTCTGTTGCTGAAGTCGTAATTTCTGCAATCAAGTTTGGAGCGGTTTACCTTGAGTTTGTATTTATTGCTTGCCCGAGTATTATTGAGGTTGAAGCTAAAGCAGTCGTTGACAGGTAGGATGTTGTAGCAGACAATTTTGTGTACCATGCTTAGGTGAGACTGTAGGCAGTGTAGTTCCAGGTTATCCAGGCCCAAAATTTCGAACCTGGTGGCATAAGGGATTCTATTGTGAGCAGAGGAGTGGAGTACTCTTCTTGTGAAATACCTCTGGACCCACTCAATTGTATTAATGTCTGATATACAATGTGGATTCCAGGCAGATGAGCTGTATTCGAGAATTGGTCTGGCAAAGATTTTGTATGCCCTAGTTTGCAAAATTAGATAAAAATTCTTAATGCCTTTTTGGCAATGCTGTTACAGTGAGCTCTGGGGCTTAGATTGTTTGAGATGAATACTCATAGGTCCTTGACAGAGTGAGGGTCATCTACAAGGTCGTATCCGGCCAGATTGTATTTGGTGCTCTGATTTTTATTGCCAATGTAGGATAGAGCATTTTTTAGCTGAGATTTGGAGTTGCCAATTGCGCAACCATTTTAACACCTAGTCAAGGTCTCTTTGTAGGGCAGCAGTATTGTCAGTGGTGTTAAATAGTTTTATGTCATCAGCGAAGAGGACGCAGCTGCTTATAATATGATTACAAAGGTCATTATGTAAAGCAGAAAGAGTGTGGGTCCTAAAATGCTACCTTGGGGGAAACCGCTGTTAACTGGTGCTGGGTTTGATAGGGCGTTCCCTATTTTGACTATTTCTTGCCTGTTTGACAGGAACACAGCTATCCATTTGTGCAGGGATCCGGAAATACCAGAAGAGCTTAGTTTTAACAGTAGTTTGTCATGTACCACTGAATCAAAGCTTTTGCGAAGTCTATGTAAATTGCATCTATTACTTTACCCTGGTCGAGTTGTGTGGTCCAAACGTTTCTGCAGTGAAGGAGCTGTAGATTACAGAACAAAGTTTTCCTGAACCAAACTGCTTGTTAGAAAGCAGGTTATTTGTCTCTAAGTGGAGGGTGATGGATTTGTTTATAATTGATTCTATGACTTTACAGGTGATGCAACACAGTGAGATGGGTCTCTAATTTTCTACTAGGCTGGGGTCTCCCTTTTTGAAGATAGGAATGACTGTGGCTACTGACCATAGGTCAGGCAAGGAGCTGGTTCTGAAAGATACTTCATAGATTGTGCTTAGAGGATCGGCTATGGCAGTGGAGAGCTTTTTCAAGAAGTAGGTGCATAATCCATCAGGGCCAGTAGATAGAGATGGCTTTAGGTTGGGTAGTGCTGTTTCAATGTTATCTACTGTAAAATCAATATGTAGCAAATCATTGCATTAGTTGTGATACAACTAGGAAATGTGGGGCAGAAGCCATTGCTGTTGACAAAGACTGAGCTGAAGAACGTGTTGAAGAGGTTAGCCTTAACAGCTTCGTCATTACAGTCTTCCCCATTAGGCCCTTTTAGGGGTGGGATAGTTTTCAAGTCTTTAAGTTTGGCATTTACAAATGCCATTTATATAAAGTTTGGGTAGATTTCGAGTGTAACAGCTCTTCCTCCTGTTTGCAATGGTAATTGATGCATTCTGTCTTTAACTGGTGGCATAAGGTTTTGTAGTGGTTTTTAAAATTAGTTACATAGCCAGTTTTGTTTTTTCGCCAAAGAGAATTTTTTTTTTGATTGAAGCTTTCTTATTGTAATAGGTAATTTGGGGGGGGGGTTGGCTTTATTTATGGTATGTATAGTTTAATGACTCTATTGACTTCGAGCAAAAAAGTGTTATAATGGTCTTCTGCAGTATTATAGCCAGTGAACAGAAGGTGCCAATCAAGAGTAGTTCAAATATGTTAGTTGTAAATTTCATCACCAGCAGTGGCAAATATTGGACGCACAAAATCTTTTTAAAAAGAATTGTTAATATAAAAACTTTTATGTAAACCTTTACATGTAAGGGCTGTCAGAAATTGCTTGTTAATTGCTTTTCAGTTATTGGAAAACTTTGTACTGACAAGTTTGATAGCACTGGATGAGTTTTCCCTTCAATCCTTCGCAAAAGAAAGTTTTAACTACAAGTTTAAGAACTTTAAAAAATGGAGAAAAAACAGAAAAAGGGTGATTAAAACTTTGATTTTAGAAAATTACAGACAGACTATATATATATATATATATATATATATATATATATATATATATATATATATATGTATGTATGTATGTATGTATGTATGTATGTATATATATATAAGATTTTTTAAAAAATGGACACTAGAGGGAACTAAAGATTACAATTAAACGAGAACACATAAACTAGACATACAATCACAGAATGAAGCAAAATATTCTATCATTGGACATATTGAAGGATATATTTGAAAAATGGAAACAAAAGTTAGCATTAATAATGTCATCAGAGACATTTGCTTCTATGGAGAGACTGTGTCTAAAAGATGAAAGAAAAGGAAGAGGAGCAAGTTTTACCTGACAAGACTGAGTTGAAAGTGGATTTACAAATGCCAGGCTACAAGATTGACATGGAAAAAGATGGACATACAAAAGAAACTGGATGATGTTTTAATAACTAAAAGTGACATACAAACAATAAAGAAAGAAAGCAATTTGAATAGTTTTCCTATATTAATTTGCAAAAGTGGTTTCTTAAAGTTTTGAAGAACTCGTGCGAAGAAAGAGAAGACAGAAAAAAAATGAAGAAATCAAGTTCTATTACTTTATTAGAAGTTTAAAAAAAGCAATATTACATTAGTTTATTTGATGAAGTTTAAAAGACACTTTATATATTTCTTTTCTTTTTCTTTACTCATATTCTTTTCTATCTCTGTTTTTCCTTTTTCTGTACCTTCTACTCTTTTTTGTTATTTAGTTTGCATTAATTGTAATTACAAATGTAATTAACATCTTTAATAAAATTACTATAAACATTTTCAACTGATTTTTTGAAATAATTTTAAAACTTTGAAAAATTAAAAAAATGTACTTTTTTTGCCAAATGTTTAATTCCAGATGTGTTAACTATCAAGTGCCTCCTGCCAGTCCAAGCCAGAAGGTATGTTGCATTTATTTGCACTTATTCCTCTCTGCGTGAGAAATCTACATAAGGAATTGATTCAAAACTATGAAACTCAGCACTGTGTTACAACTTTTTTTCTCTCTAATTTTTGTTTTACGTCATGTTTTGTTCTGAATGCAGATTAAGAGAAACAATAATCTGGATGCAGTCTAAGAGCATATAAAAATATTTATCATTAACCTGAGTTTTTCTAAGATACCCATATTTACCTACGTTGTCCCATTCCAGAATATAAATATTTATATTGCAATAATTGACAGACTTAAATCCCAAGACACAGAACTGGATTTGGGGTCTATATATAACAGCATAGTGAATCTCAAGATCAGTTTGGTAATGAAATGTCTGCAAGAAAATAAACAAGTTCAGAAAGCACCAAGCACCCTACAGTTCAACCCTGAGCTACAAATATTCTCTTTTATAGGTTATATTAATGTTTTTCAAACTTGGTATTAAGTTCTGAGGTCTTCAATTCCCACATATCTTAAAGCTGCCAAGTTTGAAAAACTCTAACTCGCATATTCAGAAAAGAAAAATGCAGAGGCAGTGAACAGACAGATTGTGATTAATCTTGGTTTAGATTGTCCACATTAAAAGATTTCCGAATGACATAATCCATGAGTTCTGGAGCCCAGTCTCGCAAAAGTGTAGGGATCTTTGTAAACATATATTTATAATAAATCTCCCGCTGACGCAGGATGCCCCCTTTAATGATTTCTAGTGCACATTCTTCTTTTGGTGCAGGTGGAATAGTGACTGTACCAGATACCACTTTCATGGCAGATTCTAAGAGTAGAAAAATATTAGTTAGAAAGTATTCACTGATGAGGAACAGACCACTCTAAATCATTGTATACTGAATTGTTCTTGCACAACCTCCTTCTAAATTCTAAAAAAATGTTAAGCAAATAATTTGTCTAAATTTGGCCAGCATCAGCCTGACAAGGAGGTCCAGGACCTAAAACAAATCAGACGTGGAAATGTGAATTGTACCTGTGTTGATGAGTCCAAGGATGCAGACTGTGATGGAAACATTGATGTTCTGCATGACAAATTCTTGCCTCAAAGAGTTGAAAAATCCCTGTACTGCAAACTTTGTTGCAGAATAAGGAACAGTCAACGGGAAGCCAATTTTGCCTAGAAATCCCACAATTAGAATGATAAATTTAATTTATACTATGCCGTGAAGAATAATGTTAGAGATATATGAGATATGTTTTTCTCCTCCCTGATTCTATTTATGAACTCAACATTTATCAACTGCTTCCAAAAACTCTAATTTCAGCCTGAACTATCAAAAGAATGAATCTTGGCGATAGCAGTGGGCCTCCCCCTTATACATCAGCACCATCATTAACTCTGCTATGGCCTTCAAGCCTTATCCACAGAATAAATTAAATGCAGCCCTTGGCCATCCAAATGTTACTCAGCTTATTTGTCATTAAAGCAACTCCTCCTAAAGTGTTAGAAGTGGCCATTATTAAAACATTTCAGCACACAAAAAGGACCTTTCTTCTATATAAATATTGTTTGATTGTTTTTGTTCTTTGTTTTCCTCTTAGTTTCAAGCTTCCAAATTTTTTTTTAAAAAAATCACTGTATTTGATCGTAAATGCTTCAAGATGAGATTATATAAAAAGTATATACGCATTAAAATAAACATGCCAATATTTTAAAATAGAACATAACACAAAGAAGAATTTTCCAGAACTTATTTTTTTTAATTTACCTGACAGCACAGAGACCTTGCTAGGCTCTTAGGAGCCAAATACTTAAGTGTCCCTATTGGTTGGGAGTAAATAAGACTGAATTCTGTCACAATGTGGCATCATTCTTTTGAGGTATATTTTACTTAGCAATGGTGGCAACTGACACAAAGACAGTAGAGGCTTTTATGTTTGCTACTATATTTTGTGAAGCTATTTACAACAGGAATTTAGCAAAGATATATACACAGCATAATCCTGGTATTTACTCGTGGCCAGGTTTCCTCCTAAGACTCCTTCCCAGAGACTATCACTTCTAGTTCTTATTTCCTCCAGCTTTCACTTTCCCCATTTTTGGGCTTATGGAGAGGAAATGAAAAGAGAGGAGTGGGCTGGATTTACTGTAGTGTGCTCAGCATGGATTGACTTTCTCCTGGGTCTGCTCTGCTGATCCTGAACAGATTAACAGAGTTGGAAGGGATCTTGTAGGTCATCTAGTCCAACCCCCCACTCAAGCAGGAGACCCTACACCATTTCTGACAAACCGCAGTCCAATCTTTTCTTGAAAGTCTCAAATGATAAAGCTCCCACAACTTCCGAAGGCAAGCTTTTCCATTGGTTGATTGTTCTCACTGTCAGAAAGTTTCTCCTCATTTCTAGGTTGAATCTTTCCTTGTTCAGTTTCCATCCATTATTCCTTGTCTGGCCTTTGGAAAATAGCTTGACCCCCTCTTCTCTGTGGCAGCCCCTCAAATATTGGAACATTGCTATCATGTCTCCCCTGGTCCTTCTCTTCACTAGACTAGCCATGCCCAGTTTCTGTAACCATTCTTCGTATGTTTTAATCTCCAGTCCCCTAATCATCCTGGTTGCTGTCCTCTGCACTTTTTCTAGTCTCAACATCATTTTTAGAGTGTGGTGATCAAAACTAGATGCAGTACTCTAGTTGTGGTCTTACTAGGGATTTATAGATTGGTATTATACCTCACTTGATCTTGATTTTTATCCCTCTGTTAATGCAATTTAGGATTGCATTACCTTTTTTGGCTGCCGCTGCACACTGCTGGCTCATATTCAGCTGGTTGTCCACTAAGACTCCAAAATCCCTCTCACAGGGAACACAAGATCCCTCTCACATGACACCTACTGCTTCTCTGATTGGGGAGAACCTCTCTCAGGGTGTTCTTCTCAGTTCTTTCCCAGAGATCAGGGCTTCACCAAAGACCAACAATCCCCTCCTTGCATGCCACCTCTTTCTGAGTCTTCCCTTGCCTTCTTCCAAGGAAGCCACTTATGGGCATTTCTTCTCCCTCTTGGACCAGGAACTCCCAATTACACTGGATGGTAACATAACTTGAACTTTTCTCTCCATCCACTGTTTACCAGTCTTTTTCTTTCCTTCCTTTTCTCTTCTTTCTTCATTGTTTAATCAGACTAGCAGCACATTCTCCAGATGATGTCCTTTCCCGGAGCTCTACTCCCCAGCACCTATATACAAGGCTGGATCAATGGGACAGATGTCTCTGCATCTCCCCCCAAAAGCTTTGGCTAGCAACCTTGTGACAGCTGCCATTCAAGCCCAGAATCATATTTCTTCTCTCCTTTTCTCACTTCATTTGCTGATTCATGCCAGTCATGCTAGGCCATTAAAATTTTGAATCATCATTTAGCAACTGCCTGTAAGTCTAAGAAAATCTGTATTTTTAAACATGTAGATACTTGCATATTATTAGCACATATTAGCATTACATTCAATTGTTTCTTGTGAATGGGGAAGAATATACAGATTTTTCTTGATAGCTTGATAGTTTCAATATCTCAGAGGCTGCCACAAAGAAGAGGGAGACAAGCTATTCTCCAAAGCACCTGAGGGTAGGACAAGAAGCAATGGGTGAAACTAATCGGAGAGAAGCAACTTAGAACTAAGGAGAAATTTCCCGACAGAATAATTAATCAGTGGAACAACTTGCCTCCAGAAGTTGTGAATGCTCCAACACTGGAAGTTTGTAAGAAGATGTTGGATAACCATTTGTCTGAAGTGATGTAGGGTTTCCTGCCTAAGCAGGGGGTTGGACTAGAAGACCTCCAAGGTCCATTCCAACTCTGTTATTCTATTCTATTCTAGTGAGAATTATTCAGCTAATTGTCAGTTTGCATCCAGTAGAAAGAATCAATTTTTAAAATGAAATTTCAACTTAAATTCTATCAAAATAAACAGGAAATTCATGCTTCTATACTGGAACATTATCTAAATAAAAAGGTAATTTATTTCTTTTTGCTTCCTAAAACTCACTTTTGATTCCTTATCCTAACCATGCCCCAAACTCATGTGTGACACAAGCCTACTTTCCTTGAGAGATTATTTTCTTAAATATATTGAACTGAGATGCAAAGAAAACGTTTCCTTTCCATTTCTGACTTTCATTTATTTATTTATTTTCTTTATTTCTGACTTAGTAACAAATTCTGAAAAACACAGGATACTTGAGTATGCATCTGCCAACAGATGGATAATATTTTGCATATTATAAAAAATAATATATGCCAGAATCTTTTTTGTGAAAAGAAATCTAGCCCTTATTATGCTTCAAGAACAAGCACCTGTAGAAGCTTCAGAAAACATTTCTTTCTCTAAATATCTCAACTGCAAAAATGCATTAAAATTGTGATTTGATCACCCACAGGATAGTTATGCCTATTAGAAAAGGAAGGTGGGGTACACATAAGCTGTAGTCATTTAAGCTTGAAGCCATATGAGTATAACAGTCCAATTGTAAGTAATTCTGATAACAGGAAAATCAATAACATTTGTAATAGCTTTAAGATTCCGAGATTTCTATAATCTTATGAATTAATGCTCACCTGCCAAAGATGAAACAACTACTATGTTTCCTCCACTGTTCTTAAGCATGGGAAGAGCTGAAACTGACATTGTTACATAGCTTAGAAAATTGATGTTCAGAAGTTTTCGCACATGTTCAATGTCCCTGTTGAAATAATGGAAGTAGGAGTTGCCAATATGATTCAGAATCAGCATATCTAGACCTCCTGTAAAAGAAAGATAAAATATCTGGTTATACTAGGTTGGTAGATGAAGGCAAAATAACATTATGATCAAATATTTTGGATGCAGTATTGGGCAACTACATACTTTGAGCTGGCCTTACTTTATGTTGCCTTAGAACAGGGGTCAGCAACCTGCAGTTCTGGAGCTGCATATAGCTCTTTCACTCCTCTGCTGTGGCTCCCTGTCACTCAAAATATATGTCACAACCGCCTATGTGTGACACCCACCGGCACATGATTTATTGAGCTTTTCAACTGGTAGGCCAACCATGGATAAATCCAAGAAAAAAGTTTCAGAAGAAAACAGAACATTTAATTCAACTACATATGCTAGTTTTGTGGCTGCTCAAGAAATAGTCAGGCACGGGAAGGGTTTTGTGGCCGGTGTTTTCTTTTCTGTGGTAAATGGGTCCAAATGGCCATTTGAGTGTTTATTTATTTATTTATTTATTTATTTATTTATTTATTTATTTATTTATTCAACTTGTATGCCGCCTTTCTCCGAAGACTCAAGGCGGACTTAAGGTTGCAGACCCCTGCTTTAGAAGATTTCAGGACAAAATCCCAGTTAATTCCTCATACTTTTCTGCAATTATATTACTTATTTGGTAACCCTAAATGTATTGTGATACTTATTTAAAAAGCAGTTCTTGAGCGTATACTAAACAAGAAACAAAGGGATAGTGAACATTCCTTAAAAACAAGGGTCCTCAACCCCAGTCCATGGACCAGCATTGGTCTGTGGCATGCCAGCAACTGGGCCGCACAAACAAGCGAAGCCCCTTTCGCGGGATGTAGGCAGCATGCAAAATCACGCCCCTTCGGTCTGAGGAAAAACCTTTCTCCATGGAACCAGTCCCTGGTGCTCAAAAGCTTGGTGGCCCCTGTCTTAAAATAATATATGAATCGCACAAATACAGTAGTTGAGAGGTCCTATTAGAATGGAAATAAATAAATAAATGAATGGTTCATCTAACAACACTTGAAACTCCCCTGAGAGTCACTAGGGAAGATAAAATATTCAAGTAGTAGGAGGGAAAGCAAAACGTTTTCCTTCTAGAATGCTGTGAAGGATTAGGGCTGAGAACAAATTTGGAGGATTTTTTTCTCAGATTTAGTGTGAACAAGGACTTCTCAATATTTACAGAAGTTTCCTTGTGGCATAATGGGAAACCCAGTATAAGGAGCCTGAGTGGCGTAGGAGGCTAATGCCTCCTACTAAGGCAGCATTTAACATCCAGCTGCCTGCAATTACTGCGAGTTCAATTCTCACCAGGCTCAAGGTTGACTCAGCCTTCCATCCTTTCTAAGGTGGGTAAAATGAGGACCCGGTTTGTGGGGGCAATAAGCTGACTTTGTATAAAATATACAAAAGTATGAAGGCTATTGCTTAACGCATTGTAAGCCGCCCTGAGTCTCCGGAGAAGGGCGGCATATAAAAATAAATAAATAAAAATAAATAAAATAACAATAGAATACCATTTAGTCCACACATTTAGTCCATGGGAGCGTAGGAAAGCAGTTGCAGATGCTAGATTTTTTTATTTTCTATTTCTGAGAATGTAATGATCTTCAAGATTGTTATTGCACTAAATCTAGATTCTCTTTATTTCTAAAACACTTTATCTTAGGGTAATGATAGTATACTAGAATTCAACAATGCTCAAGATGAGGTGTTGATTTATGAATTTTGTATCATTAAAAAAAGGGATAGCTGTGATTGGGGACAAAGACAAGGAAAAATAAATTGAGATTGCTTCTAGCTAGGCAGGTCCATGGTTCAGGTAGGTCTGTCAGCCAAAGCAGGAGTTACCAAATCACAAAAGCTTCTATGAAATTAATTGTACATTTTAACAACTGAAGGCACTTGGGTTTATTTAGTGCCAGAAAGATTGAAGGTTTTGTTTCGAGCTTTACTGAGAAACAAAAGCAAATGTTTGTTATATTTTAATATAATAACTAAAATGAAATGTAAATTTAGCAAATCAAGCAAACTAGAAAGCAAAAACTTGCCCTAGTGGTATTAATTTTTAAGAAAAAATATTCCATGGTTTTCTCTTAAATATCTTTCACTCCAGAAGATCCAAAGCCACAAGAAATGAAATGATCTATAAAGGCTTGGGATCAGGGGTGGGTTCTACTTACTTTTACTACTGGTTCGCATTGTGCTCACACGTGCGCACGCTCTTCTGCGCATGTGCAGATCGCCTATGATGACATCAGTGGGCGGAGCTTTCCGCTGTTTTGTTTTTTTTTAAAAATTGATTTATATGCCACCCTTCTCCGGAGACTCAGGGCGGCTTACAATGTGTTAAGCAATAGCCTTCATACTTTTGTATATTTATACAAAGTCAGTTTATTGCCCCCATAATCTGAGTCCTCATTTTACCTACCTTAGAAAGGATGGAAGGCTGAGTCAACCTTGAGCCTGGTGAGATTTGAACTTGCAGTAATTGCAGGCAGCAGATGTAAGTGGATGTTAATAACAGTGCTTTAGTCTGCTGAGCCACCAGAGCTCTTTTACTGATTTTACTACCAGTTCTTGCAACCGGTCCGAACTGGCAGCAACCCACTACTGCTTGGGATCAATAAATGTCTGGTAATAATTGGTCAATTATTTTATTTCCCATTCGTATAGTAAGGTGTACTATTGACAATAGTTTTAAAATAAGTAAGGGTTAAAATGCTAAAAGAAACTGCAATTTAAGCATGCATGCTGTAAATAAATATGTGTAAATTTTTACTTCTGGGGTGGGCAAAGTAAGATATTTTAGAGAAATAAAGCTCCCCACCATTTCTCTCATTATTTTAAAATCTGATATTCAAATCCATTTAAGGGCAGATAAAGGGTAGTACTTACTTATTGATGCACATCATTATCATTTTCTTTTTATGACCCTGTAATCCCTTAATTCAAGGTAGAGTCAGATAACTGAATGGGGCTGAGCATATATTGGCTATATGCTCTTCCTGACACCTACACAGAGTTTGTAGCAGATATTTCCTCTTTGCACCCTGTGAGAGAAACATCTGCCTCTACCTAGGATTGGTAGGTCTCAACCTTCCGAGTGGGAAGCAAGCATCTTCACCACTAGGCCACCACACCGCTCTACTAACACACATTATTAATTTAGTTAGAATTAATAATTAGTTAGAAATAAGATGCTGGAACCATCTCATGTTCTAATAAAGTCAACATACCCCATAATTCCTCTGCTTTCTTCACTACTGCTTGAGCAAATTTCATATCTTCCATACTGCCATTAATGTACCTGGCAGATGCTGCACCCAACTCTAAACAATGAGCAACTACCTAAAGCAAACAGAAAAGTAAAATTAGTAGATATTCCTTGACCTTTTAAACTCTTCGCACTCAAATTTATTAAATCAAATATCTGCAAAGAAGCAACCGAACAATCCAGTTTACGAGGATATTTTGACAGCACATTTTAAATCGACTTAGTGGATCAGCGTTATCAGTGGGAAATTTCCACTGGAAAAACCACCTCATTAACAATTTCAGCTGAAAGCATTTTCAGCTTTTTGATGTACAATCGCCCTCCCCCATAAAAAACAACAACATTTATTTAAAAAAATATTTTTTAAATATTGGGTTTGCAGAACTTCCTTTGGTAGTCATGCTAGACTTATAATTCTAAAAAAATCATTTGAAACCATGGAACATGTTAATCCAATAACCATATTATGTAAATAACCAACATATTTTCCCCTTAAATTCAGGTACCATAAAAGAAATAAACTATATGTAATATATCGTTTGCAACTTTTGTTGAATTGATGATGTATTGATATTTGTTACAAAGAAGTTAGTGTCCCAAAATAAACTATGTTACTAAATATACTAAAGATTTGGATTTAGTGACTAATTTCAAAGTCTCACCTGGAAATGTTCCCAGTTACCATTGACACAGGTTTCTTAAAAAGCACAGCAAAACCTGTGCATTTTCTGATAGACATGGGGAAGGATGGGATAGATTTCATCTGAAAGTCTGCTTGAATTGCTTTAACTAAAGCCAATAGTCAACAGTGAGTTGAAGAAAAATATTTTTTCTTTAGATGATCAGATTCTCTATTTCTTTCTCTTTGTCTCTGTCTCTCTGTGTGTCTGTGTCTATGTACTGAGATCAGCAATGATCATGCAAGGAAGAGACAATATGCTTTCCATTAAGCGGTCTCCTACTACTACTTCTTCTTTACTATAGCTTTATTAACACTCATATATCTTTGCCAGAATTTTTTTATTTCTCAGTGCTATTTCTTTCACCCACCCTATTCAGTCATGTTTTTAAAAACTCAGCCTTCCCCAAGTTCATGTACTGTCAATGGATTGACTCGGAATTATGTTCAAATCCAATAGAAAAGAGAGAGAGAGAAGGAGGGAAGGAGGGAGGGAGGGAGGGAGAGAGAGAGATCTCCATCCAATCTGTTGATTTGAACTTCCATAATTCCGAGTCAATCCATTGACAGTACATGAACTTGGGGAAGGCTGAGATTTTAAAAACATAAGTGAATAGGGTGGGTGAAAGAAATAGCACTGAGAAATAAAGGATTTCTGGCAAAGATATATGAGTATTAATAAAACTATAGTAAATTTATACATGGAATGAGAATATTTTCAAAGAGTTGAGAAGTTTTGAATGAATATCTACTACATGTTCAAAAATCTATTTAGGTCCCTCTTTTGTGCCAAAATAAAGTGTCATATATCTACTCTTGAATCAGTGGGAAAGGTTAGCAACATGAAATTTACTGGCCCCTTTGCTATTCACTATGCAGCTTCTATGGCCACTGCTCTGATTCATATTGTGCTGTCATGCACAAAGATATGCAACAAATCATAAGCAAAGAGACAGGCTGAATTCTCTGACTTCTATTGGTCTCCCTCTTCAGCATGTCACTACCTGGAAGACAAATCTACCAATCATGATGACAGTAGGAATACTGCCGTAGGAATAGGATAGGTCTGACTGTTTGAGTCATCAATCACGTCTAGCCACCTTCCTGTGCCTCATTTGCTATATCTCACTTTTAAAGTTAAATACACGTTAATAAATAAATGAATAAAGTTAAAAACAAGACAAATCTGACTCATGAAGGAATATGAATCACAAGCAGTACTTTGGATTATGATGTATCTTCGCCTCCTTTCCTTTCTTCATAAAGTAACAAATGTCAACTTCTAGATTTCAAGGAAATGTCATGATTACACCTAGAAAAATGTTGATGGAACATGTTCGTGTGAAAAATATGTATAAATAAGGACACAGGCTAACTCTAAACATGCTCCAACTTATCTTAGTTGATGCTGCAGCCTCTCTCTGTCTCTAGAGGGCAGTGGCAAAAACACATGCTTTGCAAAATATTGTGTGTAGATGTGTATACTCAGTCTATGGTCTCAAATCGAACATATGGTAACAGTTTTAGAGATAGCCTGGGCTTATAGTTCTGAACTTAATTTTGAGTTTACCTTCCGGCATACTTTTTTAGATATTCTGGTCAATTTTTTTTTCTTCCAGATAAGCAGTATGCTGTCCAGATAGGCAGTATACATATATATATAAGAAAGTTTGCAAAGGCTTGGGAAGTTTTGAATGAATATCTACTACATGTTCAAAAACTAATTCAGGTCCCTTCTTTGTACCAAAATAAAGTGTTGTCCATCTAATCTTGAATCAGCAGAAAAGGATACATTTTTCAGAAGATATCCACTACATTTTTATCAGGTGCATGGCTGGAGATACAATCATACAGACACACATACTTAAAGATTTGCAAACATACTCACATGCTGCTGATAATAAACTATAAAACCAGGGATCCACTATTTAAAAAATTAAATCTCTCCCAAATCTTAACATTTACCATCCTCTCTCCCTTCCTATGATTATGCTTGTTAGTTTGTTTGATATGTTTGTGACTTTATCCATTGGACCAGGCTATCACCCCTGCTTTCCATTACCACAGGAAAAGATCAAATAGCATTTCACCGTAGACAGAGAAGGAATTGCTTCAGAGATTTGCTCTGACTCTCCCTATTAGATGAAGCAGCTCTCTTTCTATATCCCTGGAATTTGAAAGGTGTAATACCGTCCGATCCCATTAATCAGTCAAAGAAGGAAAAATGCCATTAAGAGTCACCTATGAATGGTGGCAGTTATCTCCTTGCTTCTTTCTGGCTTTGAAGAATTCATCTTCATTCTCAGTTTGAGGGAGAGTGTTCTTTGTCTCTCTCTTAACCATTTAAGTGTATGAGAGCTTGTGAGTGTAATTATATAGGGGAATAAATGAATATTTAATATTTACTTGCTGGAGCTGGGCTTCTGTCCGTGCAGTAATCAGGAGATGAGAACCCATCTGTGCTAGGTGGTATGCTATCTGCTCACCAATTCCAGTGCTTGCCCCAGTAACAATCACTCGCTTCCCTTTCAACATTTCTAGAGAATAAGATGCAAGAATCACATTTTATAAAGCTGACATTAAATAGCTTCCCATTCCACCAAATAATTGCCTAACAAGTAAAAATCAAAAGTCAGTTCGTCAGTTATTAGTCATAGCAGTCAAATTCACAAGAAAGCAGCAGAAACAAGAATTACTAGCATTCCAAAGGAGCATAAAATAACACCAAAATAATTTTTACTCCCCCACTCTTTTTCTCTTTCCCGCAATATAATTAGGCATTAACTTTAACCCATTTCGCGCATTCCAGATACAAAAGCTTTTAGAACAATCATACAAGTATTTTGTGTGTGTTTTTCAGGAACTTTTCAGAAACAAAAATCCTTTTTGAACAGATAGGATATCAAAAGCCTTCAAAAAACAAAAACACCCCCTCCTCCGAGATATTTCCCATCTTACCTGCTTGCTGAGAAAAAAAATCTACTTGCCTGTAGCTTGATGGCTTGTAAAAGTTTCCAAGTAAAGCCATCCATGATCAAGGCAGGATTCATTTTAGGCTCTGAACCAGTTTGTTTGTTTTAAAAGCAAGGCTCCCTTTTTTTCTCCTGCCTCTCCTTTTAATTCAAAAATATCTTTACTTCAAATAACTTACCAGGTTTAAACTCTTCCTTTCCTGAATAAAAATAAATGGCTAAGGCCATCCCTACCAAAGGAATCAAAATCTTTTGCCGCAGATTCATCCCACTGTAGTCAGAAAATAATCATGCATGAGAAGTAGAAGGTTTAAAAAAAAAAAGGAAAAAGAGCAGGAACAATGTTAACGCTGCTAAAACCTGCTAGTATGGAGACAGTAACTTTCCTAAAAATCCAGCTTTCAGACAATTTCAGGGCATTTAGGCCAATGGTTCCATCACTGCAAGCCTCCTAATTTTTTGTCAAGAGCTGATAAACTGAGCTAAGTGACAGCGTCACTATGAATTCTAGCTGTTGCATTTTATATTTCCTGTCCTTTGGTTTGAAATAGAGAATTTTGCATAACACTCTAAAGAGGTGTGTCTTTACTGAAAAGCTTCAAATTTCAACTCAGAGACAACCCTAATCTGCCAATTCCAGGTGGGCTCCTGCTTTGCCTTTCTTTGTTTCTTAAAATCATTTGTTAGTGTTTTTGAGACACAAACTCCATATGAAGCAGGAGGCTCTCATACAACCAGATATGTCTGCTGCTCCCAAATGTTTGCAGAATAATTACAAAATAAATGAAGAATATACAGCAGTTTTTTGGAAACAAATTGAGACACATGCTGCTTTGTGGATTTAGATCTGTTTCGAATAACTCTACAACTTTGCCAATTTGTCCTACTTACAGTACTTGGCAATGAGTATCTAAAAATGCTAGGTGCCTACCATATTTAGCTTGTTCCATATTCTTTCTGATATGCTTGTTTGTTTGTTTCCCTTAACTAATAAGGGCTTTAACTGCTAAACTGCTTCTGCATATGGAAAATTTTTAAGACAGAACTATGTTAATATGGTACACCACAATATTCAGCTCTGCAGAGTGCTAGAGAAATCAGTTAGAAACAGAGACATCCATAGTAAAACAGGCATTGGCTTCAAAATTGTGGAAGCCTGTCTCTTTTTTAATGTGAGTCACATGAACTGTATGCATGGGGAAGAGTGGGGCTTTGATTGCCGAGCTATATCTTCAAAGACCATCACTACAGATGTCTCTGATCAAAAAATGCCACAAATGAATGTAAATAAACCTTTACAACTTTTTCCATTGCCAAAGTCAAAGTGTCAACTATCCGCACTTGAGCTGGCAGAAAATTATACTAACATGATCTTTGCTGACTCTCATTGCCGATCCCTATCATGCCTCACCTGACTTCTTTCAAGGAAATGCCTGACAAGGCTTAATGGGTTTTATAACTCTTGAGGCTCTCGCTGGAAGGGGTCTGAACTGTTTTAAAACCAGTTCAGTCAAGCACAACTTTAAATTGTTTCTGTTGATGGCTGAGGAAGAGATGGAGGTTACACCATGGAATCACAGCAGAAAGAAAGTGGCTGCCAAGGCTTGATAGTGCTGTGGTTACTTACGTACCTGTAGTTGAGAGAAATGGCTTGTTTGGTTGTGAGTAACTACTGAAGGGAAGAAAATATTCCTTTATTATTTAAAACTTAATCAAGCTACAGAACCTGTTACAAGATGTATTACGCCTGGCAATTACAGTCATAACTTGTGATGGTGATAAAATGGATGACCTGAACGATATTTCTGACCTTTTTTTTCCCAGTGGTCATTAAGTGACTACCCTGTCACTGATTGTGACAGAGAATGCCACAGTAATTAAGCAACTGCCATGATTGTTACGCGAACCCATTGTTCACTATTGCCAGTTTTTGCCAGAAACTGGAAGTAAATGCCAGTTTGTGGCAAAACCGTAAACCACAGTCATGTGATCAAAGGTTGCTGTAAACTGCCTTAAATGCGACTGTTTGCTGAGTGTTCAAAATGTAGTCATGTGACTATGGGTGTGGTGTGTGTGTGTGTGTGTGTGTGTGTGTGTGTGTGTGTGTGTGTGTGACACCAGAACTTCAAAACCAGGTCTAAGTCCCTTTTGTGAGTCCATTCAGGGGTGAAATGCTCCCAGTTCGGACCGGATCACCTGATCCGGTAGTTATGGAGGCGGGTGGTTCAGAGAACTGGTAGCAAAAATCCCTGCTTCCCCATGCCCAGCTGAGCCGTGCGATCATCAGAGGCTTTTTTTCTTTTAAATGGCTCTGACAATCCAAGCTGAGTTGCCTGATCGGCAGAAGGTTTTTTAAAAAGCCTCTGCAGATCAGGCAACTCAGCTGGGATCGTCAGAGCCATTTAAAAGAAAAAAATGCCTCTGACAATCCAAGCTCTGACGATCCCAGCTGAGTTGCCTGATCAGCAGAGGCTTTTTAAAAAACCCTCTGACGATCAGGCAACTCAGCTGGGATCGTCAGAGCCTTTTGAAAGCACTTTTTAACAACCTCTTTACTGAAGAGGTTGTAGAAAAAATGGTTTTAAAAGTTAAAAAAAAAATTGGCCATGCCCACCCAGTCACATTACCCCACCACCACCAAGCCACGCCCACAGAACCAGTAGTAACAAATTTTAGATTTCACCACTGAGTCCATTGTAAGTCAAGAACTACTTGTAGTATCTAAGATCTCTGAATGCAAAGTGCTAATGAAGGCAATACTATTTTTCTGTGGCAAATGTTTTCTTAAATTTCCCTCTGCCTAGATTTAATTCTTCCTTGACAGCATCACAGATTAGGGTATGTCTCATTACAAGTCATTGGGACAGAACTCCACAACTGTGCTAGAGAAGACTTGGCCTCAGCTAGGCTAAGACTCATCCACAGAATTTTGGAGAAGTAACACAGAATTAAAATCAGTGTTTTGTAGTAAAAACAATGTTGCCAGGAGTTTAAGGATATAAAGGTGCCTATTGTAAAGTACAACTTTCCCACAGTCTACTCCTCCTCTGAGGAATTATGTCTGCCAAAATCAACTTAAAAAGTATTTAAGAAAAGAGGAGCATATCTTGCTACATTTGGAGTAACGAACTGCTGAAAAATTAACAGATTCCCAATGGCCATGAACAGAGAGATACAGGTCTGTAGATAATAATTCCAAAACAAAAGTTGTAAACTTGAAATCTCACATTAATTATTAAGTCATTCCTATGTGCAATGCTGCCAATTATGGTTATGTTTAATGGTCTCTAGCTGTTGTTCTTGGATCATTTTTGTATGATTTATGCCAAGGTATGACAATAAAAATAAGCCAAAAATTAAACAATATAATGACCAAGCAATGAAAAATTTTAAATGTTTAACCCCAGTTAAACAGCTTGATTAATTCTGTACTGCATTAGTTAGAATATTTCTCCCTGGGGGAAAAATCTGTAGAGCTATGCAGTGGTGGGGTTGAAGCAATCAGTAAATGGGACCAGAGTCAGCATTGGATGGGGTCTCCCATTTTCCCTCCTGGAAATTTCCTAAGCAGTTCCTGCCAGAAGTTTGAAGTGGTCTCTTTCATAGAGGATTTTGAAATTAAACAAAGATATGTATCAAATTAACTTTAGGAATAAATGTTACCCTAGATTTGCAGATGGTTCACCACTGCACAACATTATAAATCTGCATTGTTTGTTTATTTGATTAGGTGCTGTCAAGTCAGTGCAGAATCTTAAAGCCACATGGATAAACCGTCTCCAAGATGATCATGCAGTTTATGGTTATGGAAATCCAGCTATGTAAGGTCACTAGGTGACTTGGAGCCAGTGAATCTCTTTCAGCCCAACTTATCCCAAAAGGTGGTATTATGATTAAATGAGTAGAGAGAGCACTAGGAAAGTCACACTGGGGAAAGATAGAACATTTACAAATTAACAAAATGATATTTGGCCCTGGCAGTATTATAGTTTTTAAGAAATGATTAACATGGTGTACACCTAGTAAAATTCCACCAATGCCATGTTCACAATTATTTTAATTGCATGCCATTAAATCTATTGCTATAATCACTATCCAGGGGGTAGAGAGGCTTATTATATTTCAATTATCTTTGTGAGTATATTGGAACAAAATATACTTCATAATATTTGAGATTGTTTAAAAAATAATAAAGGTTTTTGCTTAGGCTCATCTTTAGTGTTTATAATGAACAACCAAATTTACTATCTCACGTCAACTCCCCAAAGAAGCACAGATTATATATTGCCTCCACCCAGATTTGGTGTTCATGTTCTCACTTTAAAAACTGTACTCTGTGATATGGCTTTCATTCTTCAAGTCTCTGCTAAAGGAATTGAAAGATAATTGTTTTACCTAAAATCAGCATTCTGTTTATTTTGCAACTTCTTAATTTTGGCCAAATAACTTTCTTTAAAGAGAAAATACTTGCTAAAGGGAACTAGATAGTAAAAACTCTATAATAACATGTATCCTATTATATTAGTTTAAGATTGCACTTAAGTTATTTTAAGATAAACTTTAAGATAAAGAGCCCTGGTGGCGTGGCAGACTAAAGCACTGTTATTAACATCAGCTGCCTGCAATTACTGCAAGTTCAAATCTCACCAGGCTCAAGGTTGACTCAGCCTTCCATCCTTTCTAAGGTAGGTAAAATGAGGACCCAGATTGTGGGGGCAATAAGCTGACTTTGTATAAAATATACAAAAGTATGAAGGCTATTGCTTAACGCATTGTAAGCCGCCCTGAGTCTCCGGAGAAGGGCGGCATATAAATCAATTTTTTAAAAAAATAAAATAAAATAAACTTATCCTGAAAGCATCTTTTTCCCCCTATAATGTCCTCATGATATTATCTTCATCTCATCTCCTGTCCATAAGTGACACAGGGTTAATCTGAACTGCCCTGGGTGTTCTCTGAAATTGGTTGCTTTCTTGCATTCCTTCATTACCAAGCTAGGTGACATCTTCAGTCCTTTTGACATCTGCAAGAAAACAACCACACTTACAGAACATCAAGAATCTAACAGTTCGAGTTTGAACTACATAAATTTCTACTAATGAAACAATTTGCTTAACAACAATGGCAAAAATGAGGTTGTAAATTGGATTGGAGTTTCCAGTCCCAAGGAAGGAATATTTCCTTCCATAGTCTTTATCTGAGATTCTTACTTGCGGTTTTTATCTCCATACCCTTTTCAATTCTGTTTAAACCCTCCTGATCATATATGATGTGCTTTAGCAAAACACTTTTTTAAATGAGACCTTGTGAGATGCAATCCACTCCTGCCAACAAAGACCATGGCTTCAGACACCAAACTCTCTTTGACACTATTGTCATTCATTTACACTCCAAGAACTAATTCTAGCTAGGAAGCAACTAGTAATTCCTGGGCTAGAGAGAATTCATATATAAATATATCAGGGCCACCAAAACCAAATAAGCAAAACCTCAATTACCAATAGCTTGAAAGGGTATGAAAAAAGCCCACTGCTTAATATCTGGAATAGAAATCTATATTAACATTTTTTACTTCTTTGTGTTGTATTGGGAAGATCATCTCTGTGAGTATGGGTTTATTGTTGTATCTTGTAAGGAACAGACTCTGAGTTGTATTTGAGAGTCTTCAGCCAAATAAGTTTTTTTCTGAATAAGGTAATAAATGTCTGGAGAACTGAGATTTATTGCCTAGCTCTATTATGGGACGTGGCATACAATGTTCTTTCCATTTCTGGTTCTCTTCCATGGACTGGAAAGATGTATGAAAATACTGCAAGGAAGTCATGAGTTTCTTTCCTTCAGTAGATTTTCAAATTAGTGGTAGTAGGTTGTAGCTGTTCTTGGCAGCATCAATAGGCATTTTATGGATTATTAGGAAAGGGAAATCATCAGTAGATATTGTAATCTTGGAAGATCTTGAAATCCTGATCCTTATCCCAGGGAGACAACAGATAAACCAGTGGGACTGGTTGGGTCACATTTACTTTAGCTCTTTGTAATAGTGAATCCAAACAGTCATAATTATTTTGTTTTTTCAGCTATATCCTCTCTCTTCTTCAAGTATCCACTATCAAGCACAGGTAGTTCTTCAGTTACAAACCACTCATTCAGCAACCATTTAAACTTTGGACAGCACTGAACAAGGCTGACATATGATCAGTCTGCAAAGCTGTGATGTGGCAGCATCCCCAGGGTCACAAGATTGCCATTTGGATCTTCCCTATTGGCTTTCCATAAGCAGTGGGAAAACTGGAAGGAGACTGCAAGTTGCTTTAGCTCCTACTGCTTTTTCTCCTGAGGAGTCCCTGGGTGGCAGGATGAATGCAAGCCCTGGTCAGCCACCTACTCATTCACACTTTTGTCTGCCACAACATTCTCCTGGCCACCTGTAGTGGCACCCCAACTCAAATTTCATTATTATTTTCTTTGTTTTCAACTTTTAATCAGTGGGCTCTTTCCTGTTAGACTAAACAAGTTGTATTCTTGTGAAAATGATATCGGTTTTTCAGAAATCAAAACATTATGAATTGGTCTGGTGCCTCAAGTTGTTTGAGAAAAAAAAATCTTAAATTCTTATCCAGATTTTTGCTTTTTATATTCTTAAAGTTTTTTTAAAATTGCTAATTAGCTTTTCTTCTATTTTAGGATGAAGTTTTACACACCAGGTAATTTTTCTGACTTGCTTTTTTGAAGACCTTTTTTAACTATAAAACAATTATAAATCCAAAGGTGGTTAGAAAATGAGGTGGTTGAACCTAATTTCCTTAAAGGCTCTATCATGGCTGACAGCTTGATGGCTTCCCATATCCCAAAGTTTAAACCTTCAGGATGATTGTTATCCTGCTGACTCCTCATGAGGAGCAGCCATCCAGAGCACATGTGGGACATCTCTTGTCCTCTACTTTATCTGGATGAGTTCTGTTGGACTGAACTTGCTGTCACTCTGTCAGTCATACTGTTTTGTCATTTCTGCTCTTTTGGAGATGTTTTGAGTTGTCACCATTTTCCTTATCTGGAAGTCCAAAGCTGTTCAAGAATTCAGCACTGCAGAATATCTTTTCCATTTTTGGTTTTGGGTGTAACTCCTCCTCTTCTTCTTTTTACTTACATAATGGTGTTTCCTCTGTCAAGTCCTGTTATGTCTGCTTCCTTTTGATTCGCTAAGTTTTCATTCTCTCAAAGCACCATTCACTATTCTAATCAACTGACAGGAGCCAATAAAAAGTTGCACTTGATGTAAATATATGCTAATTTTAGTCAGAAACAGAATCATCCCACATTGCCAGTTGCAGATATGGAATCTTATTCATTCATCTTCCGATTTATTTTTAAGGTTAGTACCAGTACAAAGCTTTTACATGGTTTTTTGTCCCTTTGTCTAGGTTACTCAATCTCAAAGGGAAAGTTTGGTAAGGACTCCTTTGACAAGCTTCTATTTGCTCCCTGAAATTTGGCTATCAAATTTTCTCTCTCTCTTACAATATATGATCTGATTGGTTAACTTAAGGACTGTACTGTTTACAGTACAATTGTGGTGTATATATGTGTATGTTACCATGTGTTAACAAAGGCTGATGGTTGTTGCAACAATGGGACTGCCACCTTTGTTTTTATGATATAAAAACATAGGATGCTGCTACCTTAGTAGCATCAAGCATCATTTTGAACATAGTTGCTGGACACAAGGTTGGTAGAAACTGTGGAATTCCTCAAATGGAGTTCCTCATTTATAATAAAATCAAAGTGTTGAACATTTGCCTTGATAGTATCTCAAACTCTGTTGTTTTTAAAAGACAAAAATAAAATTGAAAAAGAAGGATTGCTTTGGAAACTCCTATTTATCTCTCTCATAATATGAATCTTTACTCTCAGCATGTAGATTGATTAGGACCAATCTATGGCAGTTAGGCAGAGCATTTTCAGCCTTGTCTATTCCTTACAAATAAATAAATAAATAACGTTATTGTCATTGTACGTGTATACACAATATACCCATACAACGAAATTCACTTAACACCCAAAGACCAGGTCCAACACACATAATAATCCCCAAACACACTCCCACCCACCACAATTCCCCACCCATAAACCACCCAAACATCCACACAACAGACCAAGTGGTCTGATATAACTTTTTCTGGTCTGATATAACAAGAGCACATTTGCAATAACAATAGACATTCATTTACATATAGTTTTTAAGAGCATATACTGTAATTCCTGTTGGTACCAACTTGTTTGACCTTAAATCATTCTTTATTGAAAACAATGGTTCTGGTTTTATACAGGATTTGTGCCTCTTCTCTGTTTTGAATTAGCTTGTCTCTGTTTTGTCAGGATTGTCAGAACCAGGAGAACTGGTTCAACATTTAGAAAAGAAATATGTTCTAATCCTGCTCAAGTAGCATAGAACATTTACACTATGGATACATATTTAAATACATATTTAAAATCAAATATGAAAATAAGCATTTATGAAAATATTAAGAGTCAAACATAACGGCAATTTTATGGCTTTTATTTTCCTGCATAAATTATTGAGACCTGTATCATCCAGAGTCATTATAGATATGCACCAGAAAATTTGGGAAACCAACACGTGGCCACAGGATTGGAAATGCTCAGTGTTTATTCCACTGGTAAAAAAGTGTGACACCAAAGATTGTTCCAATTATCACACAATTGCTCTCATCCCTCATGTCAGCAAGGTTCTGCTTAAAATTACACAGCAATGTCTATTACCAACCATTGAAAGGGAATTATTAGATGTCCAAGCTGGCTTCCAAAGGGGTCATGGCATCAGTGACCATATTGCAAATCTATGCTGGATCATGGAAAAATCGCATGAATATCAAAAGGTCATTTATATCTGCTTCATTAACTACAAAAAGCCTTTGATTGTGTGATTATGAAAAGCTATGGAGAACCCTACAAGACCTGGGTGTACCAGCACATCTGATCAAGTTGGGGCAATCACTGTACACAAATCAGGAAGCCACTGTGCAAACATTATATGGAAACACTGACTGGTTTAAGATAGAGAGGAGTGCAACAAGGTTGCATTCTCTCTGGGGTGGATTGAAAATTTTTAGCAACCAGTTCTCTGTCCGGGTGCTGGGAGGGCATTGCCATGGGAGCATGGGCTACTCAGCCTCCTGCACCACGGCGCCCCATTTTTGCCCTCCCAAAGCTCTGGAGGCTTTCCTTGAACCTCCAGGAGGGCAAAAATGGCCTTCCCTGGGCTCCGGAGGCTCTCCGGAGGCCAGAAACGGGCCCGTTTCTGGACTTCTGGTACTTCTGGTAGGCCCATTTTCCGCCCTCCCCAGGCTCCAGAGGCTTTCTTTCTACCTCTGAGGGGAAAAATGCCTTCCGCTGGGCTCCGGAGGCTGGAAATTTGCCCATTTCTGGACTTCTGGTACTTCCACTAAGTCCGTTTTTTACCCTCCCCAGGCTCCAGAAGCTTTCCTCAAGCCTCTGGGAGGGTAAAAATGGCCTCCCCCAGACTCTGGAGCCCTCTGGCCCATTTCTGGACCTCCAGACCTTCTGAGAGGCCCATTTTTCACCCTCCCAGAGCCTCCGCACGGGCCCTGTACTTACCTTGTATCCAAAATGGGTCACGTGGAGACTCCTGGGAGGGGCAGGGCGGGGTGGGCGGTGTCAGCCAGTCCTTGCAAATACCAGTTCGGCAAACCAAATGTAAAATTAGCATCCAGTTTGCCTGAAATGTCCCGAACCAGCTGAATCCTACCCCTGATTCTCTCCCCTTTATTATTTAATCTGTAAAATGGAACGATCATAAGCAAGCTAGTTCTTGAAGAATCAAAAATCAGAGTAAACATTGGTGGAAGAAACATCAACAATCTTCAACATGCTGGTGATACAACTCTCCTCTTAGAAATCAAAGAAGGCCTGGAACATCTGATTAAGAAAATCAAAGAAGAAAGTGAGAATTTTGGTCTCTATCTGAACATTAGAAAGTCCAAGCTCATGACCACTGCAAGGAAAGGAAACATCAAAATAGAAATTGATGGTGATGCGATAAAATGTGTAGAATAGCAATAGCAATAGCAATAGCACTTAGACTTATATACCGCTTTACAGTGCTTTACAGCCCTCTCTAAGTGGTTTACAGAGTCAGCATATTGTCTCCAAAAATTTTGGGTCCTCATTTTACCCACCTCGGAAGGAGGGAAGCTGAGTCAACCTTGAGCCTGCTGAGATTTGAACTGCCAAATTGCAGGCAGCTGGCAGTCAGCAGAAAGAGCCTCTAGTACTGCACTCTAACCACTGTGGAATACTATCAAATCTGACATCATCCAGACTATAGAGAAACTCAAAGAAATAGTGCAAGATCAGAAAATGTGGAGAGACCTGACCCATACAATTGCCAAGACTCGGACTTGACTGAATAGATAACATCATCATCCCTTAAAATTAAGAAAGAGAAAATTTTATAAATTAAAACACATATCCTAAGTGTTTTTCTGAGCTAGGAAACCCAGTTGGAATTTTGTTGAAATGGTGAAGTGTTTTTTTCTGCCTCATTTATCTTTCTGGAACCTGATTCTGCTTCCCATTCTTAGCTTCCCCTTTTCCTTTTTTATGGGCAGGTCACAACACTTCAGTTCAAAGAATTTTTATTTGTAAGAACATGTACAGGGCCTATCCAGAGGATTCTTGAAAACAAAGGAGATGCCAAAACCTGACAGAGTATTTATATGGCATAGTTAGGTCTTAAAAGGGAGAGGAAAGAATGGATTTCCTGGGTCAGGAAGGAAGCCAATCAGTAAGAAGTTAAGGAAATAGAGTTTCATTTAAAAAGCCAATTGTTTACAGCAAAGGCTAAAGAACTGAGTCTTACTGGTTCCTTGTATACTACATCTACAACTCAAGACACCATGCTTAGCAACAGGCCAATTTTCCATTTAAAATTAAGAGACTCTAATTTTCTGATTTTACCAAAAAACAGGGCAGGAAGCCGGGGGTGGGGTGCTTCGAAAGAGGAGTTCAAACTTCAAATATATATGGATATTCACAAATTGATGGGTATAATATTAAATCATAGATTTCCACGACGAAAAATAAAGCCATAGAGATACATTATTCCAAGTGTATAATTGTCTGCATAGCAGTGGTCAAATGCAGCCGGTTCTATCCAGTTTGGGTGAACCGGTAGCGCCGGTGGCAGGAGGCTCTGCCCACCCACCCAGGCATCATCATCAGAGGTGGATTTCAGCAGGTTCTGACCAGTTCTGGAGACCCGGGTAGCGGAAATTTTGAGTAGTTCGGAGAACTGGTAGTAAAAATACTGACTGGCCCCACGCCTATGTATTCTCTGCCTCCCAAGTCCCAGCTGATCGGGAAGAAATGGGGATTTTGCAGTAACCTTCCCCTGGATTGGGGAGGGAATGGAGATTTTACAGTATCCTTCCCATGCCATGCCCACCAAGCCACGTCCACCAAGCCATGCCATGCCCACCAAGCCACACTACAGAACCGGTAGTAAAATTTTTTGAAACCCACCACTGATCATCATGTCCCATTTTTGATGCTCTGTGCATGCGCAGAAGGTCCTGTGCATGCGCAAGGTGTCGCACGCGATCGAAGCAAGCGCACATGCGCTCTTCCATTTGCAAACTGGTAGCGAAGGTAAGTGGATTCCACCCCTGCTGCATAGGTAACAGTAATAGTAGTATGAAGAAAAAAGGAAAAAGAACATTTCAGTGGTATACTATCATCACATGTATGTTCTTAGAGCAGGGGTTGGCAACCTGTAGTTCTGGAGTTGCATGTGGCTTTTTCACCCCTCTGCTGTGGCTTCCTGTCACTCAAAATATGCATCACAACCGCCAATGTGCAACATCCGCCGGCGTGCGATTTATTGAGCTTTTCAACCCCCGGTAGGACAACCATGGATAAATCCAAGAAAATAAAATTTTCAGAAGAAAACAGAACATTTAATTCAACTACATATGCTAGTTTTGTGACTGCTCAAGAAATAGTCAGGCACTGGAAGGGTTTTGTGGCTCCCGGTGTTTTCTTTTCTTTGGGAAACGGGTCCAAATGGCTTTTTGAGTGTTTAAGATTGCAGACCCCTATCTTAGAGGCATATAGAGAGCCAAGATGATGTACTGGTTAAGGTTCTGAACTAGAAACCAGTAGACTATTAGTTCTAGTTCTTTCTTAGGCATGAAAGCCACCTTTGGGCCAGTCATTCTCACTCAACCCAATTTACCTCCAAGGATGGTTGTTGTGGGGAAAATAGAAGGTGAAATCATGTATGCTACCTTGATTTGTACAAAGTAAAAGTGAGATATAACTTCAATAATAGTAAAGGGGAAAGCCTTGTGATCTGCAAGTCCATTCATACATGAAGAAGATCTGATGCACTAAGAAATCCAGAAATCTATTCTTAGTTCCTCCTGCAATTGATTATTTTAGGATAGAGATTAAAGATCATTTCCCAGGGATCAGAATAAAATCACAAAGCCCTGGCACAGAACATATAATGAAGCTTTCTAAATATATTTGCATGTAATGTAAATGTAAAAAGTCAAATATATCTACTTTTCATAAAGTCCTCTATTTGACAAAGAAGCTGGCAGAGAAAAAGCCAAATGATTTAGAACTTGTTTCATTTATAAGACAAGTTTCATCAAGATCAAGAATTTTTCAACTTGCTGTGAGGAAATGACTTTTTGAAAGCAGCTGTTTTAGAAACAAACTGCACTTATTTATTTCATTTCCTGCCGAACCTGCAGGATTTCATTGCCAAAGCTAAAAGGCAGGATGCTAAAATATGAAATAATCATATACATGGAAAACTGATGTAAGAACCTGCTCAGTTCAGGAATCCAAAAATTATCTCTAATAGATGGCCAGCCTCTGCTTCAACCTATGCAGTAACAGAAGCAATTGGTTTAACTTAAAAGTGTTAAGGGGTGGGCCCTTTTACAACCTGTGGACTTCAACTCCCAGAATTCCTGAGACAGCTTGGCTGTCTCAGGAATTCTGGGAGTTGAAGTCCACAGGTTGTAAAAGGGCCACATTTGCCCACCCCTGTGGTTAAAACAGGTTCTGCCTTGGCACTTTTAACATAAACAGTTCAAATGTTACAGAGAAACCAATATTGTGGAATACTGCTTTATTGGCTGCTGCCTGAATCTTTAAACCAAAGTACCAAAACATCTAATTCTGAGATGCTGTAATTGTTTATCAATTGGAAAGCCCCAGAAAGCAATATTCCAATTGCATGCTGCAAGACTTCTATCTGGTCTCAAGGTTATTTTATGATAGCTGATGAAGGATTCAGATTCAGCTTGCTTTCTTTTATTTTTTTTCACTACAGAATAAGATTTGACTGCACATGTACATAGGCCATACACCATTGAGATAAGTTATTTTGTACTTTACAAAAATAAAATATTGTTTATGGTTGATATTCTCTTAAGGCAATTGGCTGTTAAGACATTAGCAAATTATTTTTATGATTGAAAGCATGACATTTATACTAAGGTAGCTTCCCCAATCTAATACCCTCTATGAATTTCTGAATGACCAAAATGCTGAGAGTAATCCCAATACATTCGGAGGCCACCATGTTAGGGAATGGTGCACTAAGGAATCCTATGATTAGCATTCAGTTTGTTTCTCTTACCCTTCACAATTTCTATTTTAAGCCAGAGTGATTTGGAAGCATAGCAAAATGTTTAACCTGGCTAATACATACATGCTAAATAACTGCCAAATATAATGCGATAAAATTTATATCATATTTGAAATGTTATTGGATCATATGCAAAATTCATTTTACACTGCAAAAATACAATAGATTCCATATGAATCACTCAACTCACATCTATCAGATTCGAAAACAAGGAGAATAATAACAGTAGCATTAAAGATATTAGAAGCATTGACAGAGAGATAAATATGGTAAATGTCACCTGCCATAAAGAGTCCCTGCCAATGTCACTGTGTGCTGATATCTTCTATCATCTCTACTGGCTGTTTCAATTCCAAATTCCGATTCCAAAAGAGCTTCATTTATTTATCACATTTCTATCTTGCCCATCTCACCTTAGCGACTCTTCTCGGTTTAACATCTTCGGGTGTCTTCTGTAGGGCATCTGCTTCACACTGCTACTGGTAGTAGAGGGAGAGCAGAGCAGCCATGGTTTGAGGGCATGCTGAAAGTCTTGTTGTAGTATATAGGATGCAAAAGTTAAGGTAATCATCTTCATCCTTGTTTTATACATGAAGAAAGAGTGTGGTACAGTGGTTAAGAAATTGGAGCAGGAAAATCCAGTTTCTAATCTACTTCATCTACAGAAGATCACTGAATAACCTTGGATTAGTCATTTTCTATCAGTCCAACCTGCCTCATTAAATTGCTGGCAAAAAATAGAAGATATATTATTTATGCTGTCTTGAGCTTCTGAATGAAAGGCAGGAGATAGCTAGGTGATAGAGTTGCACACCTTGCCCCCTTTTTAAATGGTATGAGGCATCAACTCTCACATATTTAGCCATTTACGTTGCTTCTTCCTTTAGTTGGAGTATCTGATGAAGCAGAATGAGGTTTTGATTTACATTTTGAATCCTAGTGTACAATTTGGAGAGGGATGGGCTGGAATAGTTTATTTCTTTCTGGAGAACTTTAAAGTTCCATACTGTATGTATACATAATAGATGGTAGCTGTGGCTATTTCTACTCCACTAACTCATCTTCCAATGGTTTCAAAACAATTTAAAACTATTTTGCACTAAGTGAATTAAAGACTCCATGGTTAGCACTTATTGTTACAGTGGTTATGTCTGCTGTGTAGGCAGCTTTATTCTGAGATGCATTTCCTGCCTCTCTAGGAGTTGCCTTCAGCTGTTTCGGTGAGGTATTTCTGGTTCCTATCATGTGTGTGTGTGTGTGTGTGTGTGTGTGTGTGTGTGTGTGTGTGTATGTATGTATGTATATATGTATGTATGTATGTATATGTATACACTCCTAATGATGGCTTATCACTGCTAACTGCATTTGGATTAAACTTCTTGAAACATGGTGTCAGAAGTGGGATCCATGTCTTCCTGATACATTTCAGGCATACTCCCGGAAGCCAAGCAGTTGAAGCATGGCAGCTGCTAACAGCATACCTCTGCCTGAGGCCATGAGGGTGAGTGGAGACTGCAGCAGCAATTGGGATACATTCAGGGCAGAGTTTGAAGATTATTCCTTAGCTACAGGCTTGAATGATAAACTGGCAGCAGTACAAGCCACCACATTAAGGAGATTGATGGGCAGTGAATGCCTCCACATTTATAAACACAATTTAACCTTTACTGAGGAGAAAAAAAGTGACATCAAAGCTATCCTAGATACTTTAGAGGTCTATTTTAGACCTCTTAAAAATGTCATTTATGAAAGATATATATTCGGCAGCTGCAAGCAAGAAGAAGGTGAAACAATAGATAGTTTCATCACACGCTTAAGGGAAAAGGCTGCAAGCTGTGACTGTGGCCCCTTAAGAGTTGAACTTATTCGAGACAAAATACTTTCGGGCGTTACCAGTAAAAGCACATGACGCCGCCTCTTGAGGGAGCATAATTTAAGTCTACACAGCAGACATAACCACTGTAACATCTTCCCTTTTCATATTACATAAACAACATTATAAGCATTGTAAAACATTGTAAAAGTTCTGATGAAAACAACTGTAACATCTTCCCCTTTTCATATTAACACAAACTAACATGAAGTAGAAACATTATAAAACATTATAAACAAGATTTTGGATTACATGAAGCTGACCCTCATGTAAAGTATCTTTTGACAAGCAGAAAATGAAGCAGCTCCTTGAAACATTATGATGGCCCCCTCCCCCTTTCTTCTTTTGTTTTGGCTGTAGAGAAACCAAGCTTTACAGCACTAGGGAGACTGTGACCTTTCTATGCAGTTTTGCATTTGACTTCCATATATCTTATTAAAGAAAAGCGGTACTCTGGATTCGGATAAACCTTGGACTTTTACTACCAATTGGAGGTATCAGAACAGAAGTTCATGTCCTTGAGTGGATTACAGGAAAATCCAAGCTCACTATATTTTGATTCTGTGTCCCAAGGAAAATTTGTTCCGGATCTGTTTCTCTAAAATGCTGTTAAGGCTGATACTATGACACAATGACATAAGAATAAACATTTTAATCCTTACATATACACAATGGTGAGAGGTAAGAGAGACTGGATATATCAATTTTGACAGGTGTGTCAAAATTCAGAGTGATATTTGCAAGCAAGCCACTTTTGAACAGCGTCTTGTGTTTTTTTTTTAAAAAAACTTACTGATTGAGGGGCAGAGATTCTTTGTTTTACTATTTGCTCCATGCCATGTCAGATTCAGCTATTACAGAGACTCCATGATGGAACTAAGGCATTTCTGAAATTTCGGATTCAGCTCCTGAACTAGACTGAATAATCACTGTATAAATTTTATACACTGTAATAAAATTTATATTAGTTTTTATTTTGTTTCTCGAGTACATAAAATTATTAACACTATTCATGGGTTACTTTGTAAGGCACATCCATATAATATAGAATGGTTGCATTCTACTTCCTATGCCATGCTTATGTGCTAATTTTGCTTCCTGACTTTCCATATGGAACACAGAGGTTTGAATTGGAAATTTTGACTTAATGTATTTGGACCTAATGTGATCCACATGCCTGATATATCAGGATCAATGGTGCCCCAATGTGGTAACAGTTGTTAATGAGTAGAATTACTCCTACTTCAGTACTCAACATGGGACTTTAGTCATTGCAGGTAATAGGATGTGATGTCTCAGTGGTTAGAGATGCTGAGCTTGTTATCTAGAAAGCTGAGGGCCAGGGTTTGAGACCCAAGCACCACACTATGAGGTGCTTTGTTATTTGCCTGAGCTCCTGCCCACCTAGCAGTTTGAAATCATACAAATGGGAGTAGATAAATAGGTACCATTTTGATGGGAAGATAACATCATTCCATGCACTTCAGCGTATAGTGATGCTGACCACATGACCATAGAAATGTCTTTGGACAACAATAGCTCACTTCGCTGAGAAACGGAGATGACCACTGTCCCATAGAGTCAGACATGACTGGAAAGGGAAAACCTTTACCTTTAGCCTAGACATGAATGGTAAAAGAATAAAGCAACAGAGTTACAAATGTTTTGAAGATCATCTAACCAATCCTGCTGTGATTCACTCAACAACTGTGACAAGAAAGGTTGCAAAATGGGGCAAAACTCACTTAACAAATGTTTCACTTGGCAAGAGAAATTGTAAGTCGAGGACTACCTGTATTGAGATATTTACTTGAAATTTTCAGTTAACTTAATTTTAACCATTTAGCATTTAGAAAAAGCAAGCAGAGTTTATGTTCTTTAGACAAGGTAGAATTCCATCTCAAGGAACAGAGTTTACAGCTTTGTCTTATTATAAAATTGGATCTCTGAACATATTATCCATGCTGTGTAAAATTATATGCTTTCATGTATTTTGCTCCCTGTGGTTTTAATGAGAAGAAGAAAGAGAGGATCATTTAATAAGCCTTCTTATTAAATGACCCTTTTCTTGTCTTCTAGGGTTCTTAAAGTGACTGTTACTCATTTCTATTTATCTTAACGTTCTAATTTTTTTAATCCAACAAATCTGAATGAGAAAGCTCAATAAACATGCAGGTGTGCAAATGGGCTCTATAACTGGTACCTATGCAAAAATGATGCTTTGGAAAAATAATTGAGCAGCACTGCTGAAAATTGAGTTTAAAAGCAAGAGATGTAAGACATCAATTTGAGATTAGGAATACGATGGATCTGCAAGGTCCAGTAATAAAATTCATGGGGCAGAATGAAAAAAAGGGTACTAAAATTGAATATAAAGAAAACCAAACTGAGTATAACAGTTTCAACAACCAGCTTTAGAACTGACAATTAAGATATTAAAGATTGCTTCTGCCTTTTAGATCAACCAACAAGGAATAAACTATCAAGGACTATGCTGCAGACCTGAAGGTCATGGCAGCCATGAAGGTCTTGGAAAAGATATTCAAATGTCAGGTCTTAGAAAAGATATTCAAATGTCATACAACAGTCAGAATGGATTTGAGTTCAAGTGATTTAGTACTTTGACACTGAAATGAATGCTATAGTCATTGACCTAATCTCAGGTTACTTCTGCAAAACTCTATTTAAAGCTCTGTACTTAAATTAACTCAAACTACCTGGCAAATGTTTTCTCATAATCCTTTCCCAGGCAAGTATCTACCACTGTTATTTGTGATCCACTCTTTTTAAATTATCTAGGGTGACATTGGGAACCTAAGACTCCAAGTCACTAAAAATGCTTTTCTGTAAATAGCCTTCCTTGAGATGGAAGCTCTGTGAAGCTATCAAACTTCTGGATGTTTTCTCTCTTGACCAGCATAGCAGTTTTTCACAGGCTGAGGGCAGCACTTGGCCTATGAGTAGTGAGGGGTTGGCATTGGTGGCACAGTATAAGCCATATCTCCAAAGCATTTAAGGCAGGAGTGTCAAACTCGATTTCATTGAGGGTTGCATCAGGGTTGTGTTTAACCTTGGGGGGCTGTGGTGGCCAGGGTGGCCATAGCCAGCTCAACATCATTCATGTCGGGGGGCCCTGTGGTGGCCCGAGTGCTCTTCCAGTGAAAATCGGCTCCCAAGCTCTGTTTCAGCTGTGATGGCCTCCTGCAACCCTCTGCCAGCAAAAGTGGAGCTTGGGAGTGCCACCTGCGGCCCTTGGGAGTTCCGTTTTTGGCTGCGATGGCCTCCTGCAACCCTTTGCCAGTGAAAATGGAGCTCAGGAGGGCCACACGCAACCCCTCCACAAGCTCCATTTTCTCTGGCAGAGGCACTACGGGCCAGTCCTTTACTGTTTCCAGGGTGGCCCTGCAGGCCAGATCTGGCCCCCGGGCCTTGAGTTTGACACCCCTGATTTAAGGCGACTCCTTCTCAATCACATGTTTCATCATTTTCCCTTCCAGCAAAATTGAGAAGTAGAAATTGATGACCACTTCTAGAAGACTTTTGAAATTACATACAATATCTGAGGAACTGCATGTGGCTCTCAAATTGTACACATCTGACTTAAAGGATGATTCAAACATGTAAAGATAATATTATGAAACATTCTTTGAATAACAATTCTTATGTAACAAATTATATGTATTGTAAAAGTGAGAGATAGTAGTACACTTAGAGAAACCCCAAGTTTGGTAAAAGTATAAACTAGCTTTAGATAAATAAGAGAAAGGAGAATCTAAACAGCCAATTGCAACAAAGCATGATATTGAACATAAAATGCTTAATGTCTGTTATTGGAAAATGGAAAACCAAGAACATGGGAAATGGAACAATGTATCACAATCATGTCACAGAAAAGGACATGATTGACTGATGAATTGAAAACTTGAATGCTATGTGCTGCATTATTAATAAATGAGATAACTGATACAGTTCTATTCCCCAAACATTTTAATAGAACATTGGCATACTTACTAGATATTGTAAGATCTGAGATCCATTAGGCTGACAAAACAAAGAAACCTACTTCAAGTGGCAAACTTAGAATGTCAGGAGGCTATAGAAAGAACTGTTAGAATCGTCTTACAAGATACCAGTCTGAAAGTTTGAAATTTGGGTAATTTTAAGCATTTTCTGTAGATCTTTGCTGCCCTCTAGAAATCATTTGGGCTTTCACAGCTGTGGTAGTTATCAGGTGTAATCAGGTTTGTTGAAAGCATGAGTCAAGGAAGGGCCATGATGGATGAACTCCGAGATGGTTGACTCTTTTGTTTTAATTATACCGATGCTTTAACCCCTCTCCCCCTTTTCTTTCCCCAATTTTGATTTATCGTATGCAGAAACTGATTATTATGTTCTTGCAACAAGTCATCTTGGACACAAATATACAGTATTTTAAGTGCTGGAAAATAGCTCACTAAACTCAGTATTTGTTCTCAGTATTCTTGGAGAAAAGCAATTAGGCATTTATCCTAGGTAAACCTTGTTCTTCTTTCTATGCTAGCTGGTAAGGAATTTAATTATTTTGGTTCTTGTCTACCTGAGGAAACAAGCACTCAAAATCTTGGTGGGAAATGTTTTCTCAAATGGAGTTGCTGGCATATATCCCAGATTTCCTTTGCAGGAGTCCGGATGTCTGGCAATGCAAACATAACATTCTTTACAAGATAGCAATTCTAGGATGTATGTGTGTGAGTGTATGTATTTGTAAGTATGTGTGTGTGTGTATATATACATATATACACACCCACACAAACACACAGGTAGTCTTTGATTTCAACAGTTTGTTTAGCAACCATTCAAAGTTACAATGGCACTAAAAAAAGTGACTTATGACAGTTTTTCATACTTACCTTACAAAAAAAGTAACAGAATAACTATAATGTTAAATAATAATTATGTTTTCCTCACCGATATGTTCTCCCCAAAAATTTAGCTATCTCTCCTTTATGTTCAACAACCATGGGCCATTTTGTTTCTATGTGTATGTTATGAATATAGTAACCTGCTTGCCGATTACTAGTTGCTAGTTCAGACATTCCCAACCCATATCAGAATTAGAAGGAATACGAGGCATTTCCCTTTGGAAAATACGGTATTTTTCGCTACATAAGAGACACTTTTTTTCATCCCCAAAGTGGGTGGAAATGTCTGTGGGTCTTATGGAGCGAATATGGGCGACAGGCAGCAGTGGCGAATGGCGGCAGTGATCCCTGCCGCCTGGAACAGTTGATGGGCAGTACTCTAGGAGGCCAATCCAACCACCAATCAGCTGCTCGGAGGTGAAGGCTCCAACGTTCCCTGGCAGAGGGAGCAGACATGGAAGGGGCAGGCTGTTTGCTGCAAGGATGCTAGCCAGATGAATACCAGATGGATACTGGGAGGCAGAGGCAGATTTTTTTTTTCTTGTTTTCCTCCTCTAAACCTAGGTGTGTCTTATGGTCAGGAGCATTTTATGGAGCAAAAAATACAGTAAGTGGTGACAGCAGGATCTACAATGCTGCTAAACCAAAGCAGGCTTCTGGAAAATAAAGTTTGAAACTTCTAGCCTTTTACCCTTTGGGCTCAGCCAATTCTACTATGGTTCCATGTGTGGCTTTTATTTAGCAATAAATAACTAAATGAGTGAGATATAGAGGAAGAGAATGTGGGATTTATCTTGTCTCTTCAAAAAGCAGATGTGGTCAGAGAGGAATGACTATGATTGAATTGTCTATGATTGGGGCGTCATGGCAAAGAAGAAGAAAACAGGAGCAGCATGGAGTTAGGTTCTCCTGCTTCCCATCTTAGTTCCAGGAAGTCAGGGCAGGAAAGAATTATCCATAATCTTGCCAATACCCACCTTCCTCAAATAACCTCTGGCATAGATTAACTTTATTCATAGAATGCCTAACTGTGGCTAATTTACTCATGGTTGACTCAGTCATTTGGTTTCATACAGCACACTGAAGCATACATGTATGGTATTTGTTTTAAAGTTCTAAAACCATAAATTAATGTATTAACATGCCATGCTAGGTCAAAATATGATAGACCTACCCTGTTTCCCGCAAAATAAGACATCCCTTGATAATAAGCCCAATCAGACTTTTGAGCGCATGGCAATAAGGCCAAGCGCTTATTTCAGAGTTCAAAAAAAATATGACAGAGTTTTATTTGCGGGGAAACATGGTAGTCTGTGACCCAGTATGCCCTACAAACTGAACTGTATCTTTTTCCTGCAGCATCTTCAACCTTAGTAAATCACTGCCCATTGAACAATTGTTAGTCAATGATTACCCTGATTAAAAATATAAAACATATTAAAAATATGAACTTCCATATAGTGATATTGCTATAGAAATTAATTAATATTTGGGATTTTTTTCTCTAAATGATCCTTAGTCACAATAACTATTGTTGCTAAATTTAGTTGTAAATAAGATTAATCAATAAGATTAAGAGGGAAATGCACATACTTTGAAAATCTTAAATCTTAAGATAAAGTTTTAAGATAAAATCTTAAATCTTTCCCTTCAAATTAAAGAACCTCAACCTCAAGATAGAAACATAAAGTTCTAAGTATGTCTTTATTGACATTTCATTGTATTTATCAGTTCCATTAAAATCTAGGGATAAGAAAGCCTTTGCAATACTGTGACCATGCTATGACTGAAAAATAATAACAGCTATCTCTGTCTAAAGCAATGTTTGCTAATGTAGGGACATTCTCCTCTAAACCTAAATCAAACTAAGTAAAGTAAAAACCAGGCAAATGAAGAGTGCCCAAATTAGTGGATCTTAAGTGCAAACTCCTAGACTCCAAAACATCCTCTCCCAAAAATCCCAATTCCTTTGTTTTAGTGCTTTCAATTGCAGACTGACTGCTTTGCCCTCTGTGATCCTTTCTCTTATAGGTCATTTCCTAATTTGGGGAGGAAGTGATTCCCTATTTAGACCCCCCATGCCACTGATTTGTGAACTACACTTAGGAAGATTAAGCCTTCTACAGATTCCTTTCTGTAGAATAGGCATACTTTTACTGTATCTTCACCATTGAATATCTGATCCTTCTTTGTGCATTTGCAAGTGGATTACAAGCAAAGGTGGCCATTTGGATATCGTCTAATTTTCTTTCTCCTCATAGTCACATTTTCCTATTTGTAAATTATCAACCAGATAGTAAAAAAATAATTTTTAATTCGGAAAGCTGACATCAGATTTTGATACTTAAAAGGTCGAAATTTTACTTCTAGAATACTTTTTCCTTTCAAAAATTGGTCTTTGCTTTTTGGTGAAATTAATTATAAAGACAATTAATAAATCAATGCCCCTTATTTTAATTTCCCCCCCTCAAAGAGTAAGCCAACTTTGCTTCATCTAGAACACAAAACTGAAAAAACCCTCTTTTTAATGTTTTTCAGAGAGTTCTCCCTCCCCATTCAAGAGGTCCACACCAGCATCTCTTAGTGTCAGGTATAAAATGGTTTATTTAAAATGCAAAATATTGGTAAAACACATACACATTAGTAAAAAAAAATCCCACATAGGCAGGGATCAGATACAATAGAGCTTTGCGTTTTCATACCAAAAGAACAGGTATGTAAGGTTTTAAATGGCAGTGTTGTTGAATTGCTGCACAGCAGCAAAATTAATCTTCGTTAATAGTCTTTTTGGACTGCAGTCTTTGAACCCAAAGATGTTCTCTCACAAAGGCATTATCTGGAAATCTGCCCCTTAAGAAGGGACAAATGTCCTATATGCTGCAGGTAACCATCATCTCATTCCCACAAAGTCTTCCTTATGAGGCGCGTTGCCTGTTCACAGAGCTCCTTAAAGTCAGCACTTGTTTGACTTTTTCCTGGATCACGTCCTCCTGTTTTTGAGCCACAACCTTCACCATCTCCTCTCTTTTTGTCAGTGGCAGAGCGGGCCTTTTCTTTTTCTCCTCCTCGTCTTCCTCCTCCTCCTCCAGCTTCCCTTCAGAGGTGAAAGGACTGCAGACAGTCTCTACCAAGCCGATAACCATCCCAAAGAAGGCCAGCACGCTGCCCAGCATGTACAGCTTGACCATTTTCCCATTGGGTTTCTGGCTCAGCATCTCTTTCGCAAATGGGATCAGCTCTTGCATTGTCTCCATAGTCCAGGTACTTGGAAACACCTAGATGGAGAAACACATGAGAAAAATAGGTCAGCTACAGCTTAAGTTGTGAAAAGCCTTTTGATCTTAGGCCAGCCTACTCTGAAAGAACAGTTTTTTCCCCAAATGGAGGGAGGATTAAGCAGTTTACAGAGCCTCATTATAAGGAACAATTTATACAATTTGCCTCCAGAAGTTGTGAATGCTCCAACACTGGTAAGTTTTAAAGAAGAGATTGGACCACCATTTCTCTGAAATGGTATACTTTTTCCTGCTGAGCAGGGGGTTGGACTAGAAGACCTCCAAGGTCCCTTCCAACTCTATTATTCTGTATAAAAAGGCTACAGACAACAGCAGATGCATTTCAAATACAGACAGTCCAAGTATAATTCTCCTTTTGCGGCCAATTATACGCAACAGCATGAATTCAAAATCATTAGGCTTTTCCGCCCCCAAAATTAAAATAAAATAACAGCCCTTCTGTCCAATACAACCTCACGAATCCCTCCCATGAATCCAGTGTCTTCGAATAGAGAACAGCCGCAGCTCGGTTCTAAACCGGCACTGTAGCTTGGACGATCAAAAGGGGGGGGGGAATAAAATAAAACGTCGAGCGGCCTTACCTCGAAGAACTCGTCTGACTCGCTCGGAGCTTTGATCAGCCGTTGAATTCAAAGCGCCCCTTTCGATTCTGTACAGAAGCAAAACTCGAATATCTTCACTCCAGTTAACTTGCTACAGTAGCAGTCGGCCTTCCTGCTTTATAATCCCACGCTTGTTCGAGTCCCCGCCCCTGTCCGGACCGACCGCTTGGCTTCGTCCCTGCAGGCTGCTGGCCAATGGGACTGCCCATGCGCCGAGCACGCCGCTATCCTACCGCCATTGGCCAGAAGCCGAGCCTCTTGGTGTGGTAATGCTGGCAAAGGGCAGCGCAGGCGGAGGTGGTCGCCAGCCCCCAGGAGACGCGCTGGGGAAGGGCGTCCAAAGCAGTAAATCACGTTCATTTGTCAACCTGGAGAGAGTCACGTAGCATGTCTCCAGGCGGCCTTTACTAGTATTAAATCCCTCTTGAGCGACGTGCGCCAGGGCTCGTGTTGGGGTGACCTTCACTCTTCCCCTTAAAACCGCATTGCCTTAAACGGACACTGCGGAATTCAGAGGAGGTTTTATGGTGACTCGCTGCATTGTTTCGCTTTATTAAACGATTTGAATTTTAACTCGCGCCGATATTAAGATTCAGAGTAGTTTACTCAAGCGCGGGCTACAGCAAATCAAGATTCTTTGATTTTCTGAAGACGGACCCGGGATTCGATTTTAACGTGGCTTTTAACGATTAGACCCAAGGAAGTTGCTAATGGCTCCTTGGTGACCAGATGACATACAAGGCAGTTTGCCCCTAAATGCCAATTGCTGAAGAATGATGTCCTGAAAACCTCTGTGGCCCTAATAAGAGTTGGAAGGGACCCTGGAGGTCTAGTCCAACCTCCTGCTCAAGCAGAAGACCCTATACCATTTTGGACAAATGGTTGTCCAATCTTTAAACCTCCCGTGATGTGAGCACCTACAACTTCTGAAGGCAAGCCTGCCCACTGGTTAATTGTTCTTAAATTCCATTTGAAGGATTTGGGTTAGCTCCTGTGGTAAGACTATTCAAATAGTGTTTTTCAAACCTGGAAACTTCTAACTCCCAGAATTCCCTTATTTGCATTCGTGTCAGGGAATTCTGGAAGTTGAAATCTACACATCTTAAAAATGCCAAGTTTGAAAAACACTGATCTAGATGTTGGTCTTACTCTTATAATGGCAAGATGTGCCCATATATAGACACCTATTACTACCAGAGGGATACAGATTTTCCTGGGCTGTTACCACTTTGCTTCCATCTCACAGTTGAATGGAGTTTTGCAGCCAGAGAGAATAACTTTTTTCTACAAAGTTCTGGTCTACCTTTAAAAAAAAAACAAAAAAACAACAACAGCCTTTTGTCCTGAAAAGACAGCATTTTGTCCAATTATATTACATACATCACCATGGAGAAAAGGGAAATTTACATACAAGATCCATTTTGGTTTTACACTTAGAGCAAGGGTGTCAAACTCACGGCATCATGTTGCCTGTCACGTGACGTTTCACGACGTTTTTCCTCTTTGCGGAGCTGGCGTAGGTGTGGCCTGCATGTGACGCATGTGGCCCATGGGCTGCCATTTTGGCACCCCTAATTAGAGAACCTTGTGAAGTATAAGTAGAGTGACTGGCAGAATTTCAATGGTGGCCAACAACAGTGAATCAGTTTTCCCCAACTGAATCAGATGCAAATGCGAGGTTTGCCACATTTGCTTCTTGGTTCTATATTCAGCCTTTACTTGTACTTGTGAATGTATGTTTCAGTGAAAATGAAATGTACATACATTTCAATGTATGTACATTTCAGCTTTATCCCTTCTTTTCAGGGCATCTCTACTCCATTTTTGACAAGCAGAGAAGGTAATGGTGGCCCAAATCACTGAGCTATGTGGCTGAGGGGAATTTGAATGGAAGCCTCCCTAGCTACTCTCCTGCCGTGACTGTTGGGAGTTCTCAGTGTTAAGAGACAGTTATTTTGTTTAAAGGAGCACATTTAGAATCCAAAGCTGGTGAAAGTCAGCCACTCCTCCAGAGACCTTTCCAGTCCTTTCTTCTAGCATGCAACTTGATTCATCCAGGTGAAAGGTAAGCATCCCCCTCTTTTCTTTTTTAATGCATGTGGGTTCAGCATGTTTAGGAGTCAGTTCTCTTTTTGTACACAGGGCATGGGTCTAGCACTTTACTCCAGCGATCTGCATTCTATTTCTGTCCACTGAGCGCTAGGTGCAACCTTGCGTAAGCCTTCTAACCTCTCACCTAGTGGCTGGGCAGTCTCTTTGGACAACCAGGGATTGTGACTCTGCAGCCGGTTACAAAAATGGTCCTTGTAGCCACAAAAAGATTTAACAGCTGATTCATATAAACAAGGGTCTAAGAACTGAGAACAACAACCAGTAGAAGTCAGCTCAGGTTTTCAGAATGGATGGAAGAGAGGGAGGGCAGCTGGAGCTAGGCATGTGGCCCTCCTCGATGTCCTCATTTAGACACCCAGTCCTTGCATACAACCTTCCAAATCTGAGAAGGTGAAATAAGGTGTAGAAGTTTCCACGTTCAGATTCTAGTGAAAGTAGCAGAGTGAATGAATAGAGATGGGTCTCTAATGATCTTTTCCTATAAGTCTTGATTTTAAATCACTGAAGGGGGTTGGTGAAGGGAAAGAGACCTTGAAAAGTACAAACAGGAATTCATGATGCCACCCTACTATAGATTCAAAGTCTGTTTTCCTACTTAACTCTGTTCAAGTGGTCATGTCTGGAGCCTTTGCTCTGCTTCATTTCAGGGGTTTGTTGAACCCTTCATAGCAATTGGCTGGAATGCCCGCTCCCCTCTGGATATTGATCACTATCCCTCATTAGTGTTTCTCAAACTTGGCAACTTTAAGATGTGTGGACTTTACCCCCGAGAATAGTCCTGTAGGAAGTTAGCACCCATCCCTTTCCTAGAAGAATGAAATATTTTGGGAAATATTAAAAAGGCAGAATATTATGTTTCCCTGGATGAGAAATGGAGAAGCATGTTTTAAAGACAAAGAAGCTCCCACCTTCCTGTCCCCCCCTTTGTTAATGGGCCAGAGGCAGAAATCCAATCCTTTGTCCAAGGACCGTCATCTGCAACACAATAGAACCCATCTAGCAACAAACTAATACAATGGGATCCATCTAGCAATAGAAACTCACCACATGGCACCTGGGAAGATTACATCAACCAGCAAGGCTAGCTAAGACCCCCACCCCCTGGAAGTCTGACAAGCAATCAGGATACTCTTTCTGGGCCCCAGGAAGTTCTAAGCCAGAGAGAGCATAAACCCAGGGACTTGCTGTATCTCGGCCCTTTTCTGTTCAGGAACTCAAGCCATGTGATCCTGTCCACCATTAAACCATCTTTCCAAGCAGTCTCCATTTTTCCAGTGTCTTTTTCCTCACTTGGAGCTAAACCCAGAAGGATATTTCTTCCAACAGTCCTTCATGACTTTTCTTTTCTTTTTTTTACAAATTCACCTGTGAGACAGTGAAAGGTTAGGATTTCCACACACACACCCCATTTTTTTCTTTTTAAATCACTGATGGAATGTGAGAACCCAAACTTCCTTTCTCACCTTTTTTAATCCTGTGAAATTGACAGGCGTTCTGTCATTTTCTTCTTCAACTCCAAGTAACAATGTCAATTCAGATAGTCCCTCGACTTAGAACCACAATAGAACCCCAAATTTATGTTGCTAAGTGAGACATTTGTTAAGTGAGTTTTGCCCCCATTTTACAGCCTTTCTTGCCACAGTTGTTAAGTGAATCTCTGCCGTTATTCAATTGGTAACAGTGAAGCTTAATGTTGACTTTGCTTATCAGAAGGTCTAAAAGCTGACCTTCACATGATCATCACATGACCTAGAGACACTGTAATCATCATAAATATGAATCAGTTGCCAAGCATCCAAATTCTGATCATGTAACCATGGGATGCTGCAACGGTCGTAAGTATGACCATAAGTCACTTTTTCAGTGCTGTTGTAACTTTGAATGGTCACTAAATAAACTGTTGTAAGTTGAGGACTACCTGTACTGTTGTGGTGTTTGCTTCTTTTCTACCGATGGAAAGGTGTTAAATATGAGGGGGAGTCAATGGCAAGATACCGATACAAAAGGTCTATCAAGGGAAATTGCATATCCTCAAGCAATTCACAATTGCTTTTTCATGCATGAGTAGAAGAGATAAAGATGCAGCAGAATCACAGGTTGTGGTAGGCCTGGTCCAGATAGTAAACTAGGACATTATTGTGGCAAAAGTGGAGAAAGGAGATTGAAATCTAGAAAGGGATTTATTAAACTGGCTTCCTTCTAGACAGGAGCCAAGCAACTTAATGCTGCTGTATGAAAAAGCCCTTAGTTTCTTTTAGTACTCTGGGGTCCTCCATTGAATTCAGATACTAGGTAGCATTTGGAGTGAGTAGAGCTAAATATTTGGCACCCCATAAGCCATATAGTGACATGTACATACAAGTGCAAATTTACCTTGGAATGAATTTAAATCTAGAATTTTCTAACAACAACTAGAGGTTTTGCTGCACTAATAAAGATGTGATCACTGATATTGGATGAAGTGTAAAGATTAATCAGTATTCTTTGGATCTGAGCTTCAAATCTCAAAGATTGAGTGATGATTAGTAAGCCTGCAGGTGCTGTTTCCAGTTTTGGGGAAGACATTTGCTCTATTTTTGATAAACATCTTAAAGATACTGTCTGGGCAAATGTCTCCAATTCATGTTTGTAAGTCTTCCCATACTGCTTCTGCTCAATTATTGTTTTATTTGCACAGCTGCAGTTAAGTATATAGACAGCCAGTTTTGTGTATTGGTTAAAACACCAGTCTACAGATCAGGAGACTGTGAGTTCTAGTTCTGCTTTAGGCATGAAGCTAGCTGGTGACCTGTCTCAGCCTTAGAAAGCATGCATTGGCAAAGTGAAAAATCTTGCCAAGGAAAGTGCAAGGACTTGTCCAGGCAGTCATCAGGAGTCAAAGCACATGGATACAGTTACAATTATTTAACAGGCCATTCAACTATAATTACAGGTTAACTCCAGAAAGCAAAAATATTTATGACACTGGGGAATTTCCTTTTCTGGCTGGGAGATGAAGTCCACATATCTTGGCAATCTTGGCATCGTTGCCAACGTTGTGAAATATGGTTTTAGGGTAAAGATTCAGAGATTGCAATCTCCCTAGACTCTGGGGTGATACATAATGGTGATGGATAATGATATAAGTTGAGGCATAGTTCTGCCAGACAAAGAAGTCTTACTTTCCTACTGACCTTTGCATTATGGTGTCCGCAGGTCATAATATTTCTAAATTGGGACTACAGGGGTGAAATCCAGCAGGTTCTGACAGGATCTGGAGAACCGGTAGCAGAAATTTTGAATAGTTCGGAGAACCGGCAAATACCACCTCTGGCTGGCCCCAGAATGGGGTGGGAATGGGGATTTTGCAATATCCTTCCCCCAGGAGTGGGGAGGGAATGGGGATTTTGCAGTATCCTTCCCCTGCCATGCCCACCAAGCCACACCCACCAAGCCACACCATGCCCACCAAGCCACGCACACAAAACGTAGTAAAAAAAATTGGATTTCACCACTGGATTACAGTATTCTAGTATTCTTTCTTGGTTGCCTTTCTTTCTTTTCATTAGATTGCCTGAACAGGGATTTTAATTATCCCTTTCCTCCAATATTTTTTTTGTTTAAGTTTTTTTTAATACTGGATTCCAAGTATAAAGACAAGGGAGAAGTGCTGTATAGGGAAGAAACGATTCTGAAATTGAAATGTATATCTGCCAATTAACATATGTAGTATTGCAATCTACCTTCCTCCAGCACAGATATTGCATCTGGAAAATAATGTAATAAACATTTTAAAAATAGGTTTTAAACAGCTAATAGACTTTCCCATGCTTTGTACAACATGGTCACAAAACTACCCATGTGTTTGCTGAAACTGTGCAGGGAGAAAAACAAATATTTCCATAAACTATTGCATTTATTTTAGTTGTTCTGCTGTTTTTTATTATTGTTTCGTACTATTATTTTTTAAAACTGATTTGCCTCCAACCTAATAAGTGGCAAATTGTTGTGTAGTGGTTAAGGTGCTGACCTAGAAAGCAGGAAAATCTTCCTTGGGGATGAAAGCTGCTGGGTGACTTTGGGCCTGTTATCTTCTCTCAGGCCAAATACCAGACAGGGTTATTGTTATGGGGAAGGCAGGATTATTAGGCATGTTTGCCATCTTGAGTTATACATAAAAAACATATACATGGATAAAATAATTTATAATTACAGCAATAATAAAAAATAGCAGTTTCATAAATGAATGCTTCTGCATTCTACTATTTCCTTTTCTTTTTCCTGAAGCCCTTCCTTACACAATAGACTTTCCTTCTCAGATCATGAAATCTTAGAGAACCCAACAGCCTGTTTATTGCCTCTCAGTCAATGAGTCACATCAAGAAGGTACAGCACATTCTGTGAGAGAGATTGTGGCCCTTTCTCTGCTCCTTTTACATTTCTCTGCTTTCGTCTCTCTAGGAGTATTACATATTACATCAGCAGTACAAAGCAGATCATATCAGCTTCGGTAACACCGTATGACCTGGATTGCTGTTAATTTACTTCATGCAAGCAATAGGTTGATGGTGTTCTTTGAAAGATCATAGTTCTGAAAGATGGATAGGAGCACAATGGACAATACTGTATTTTCTAATGCTAGAAGATTTTATTTTCAGAATCGAAATTTTTATTTTCTTTTTTACCAGCAGTGTTGGCCTTATAAGACAAGCACAGATGACTTCCAGATTCAGGAACAGTGCTAGACAGTAACTTCTCCTTTTTAAAATCAGCTCTCATTCAATTTGATAAAAAGAGTGTTATAAAAATGATTTTGAAGGAAAAGAATATTTCAATATTGTTATGGATAGAATGTGACATTCTTGCACTGATTTGATTACAAAGTGGCCAAGAGTTACATGTGAATATGTTACCCACTGCAGTCCTCAGAGATCTAAAGACTGACTAGGTGGCTCAGTGGCTAAGACACTAAGCTTGTCTATCAGAAAGGTCGGCAGTTCAGTGGTTCGAATCCCTAATACAGGTCTGCATGAGCAGGGGGTTGGACTAGATGACTTCCAAGGTCCCTTCCAACTCTGTTACTATTGTCTGTTATCTGTTATCTGACTTGGTGCATTTCCATACTTTTTTTCTTCAAAAGAGTTGCTCATATTATTGCTAAGAGGAACTCCTGCACTTCAGAAACCATATTTCTTTCTTTCCCCTAGACAATTTATGAAAAATCAACCAGCCAATTTCTATGCTTACCACCTCTTCTGTTTATTTTAAGTACCAGGTCTAGGTTGCAAGAAACATCTTGTTGACCCATATTGCATTGGCTATTTACATAAATTTAAAAAAATCACATTGCTCTGGTAGCTAAAAACTCTTCTTTGAGATGCATCTTTTCTTCTGTTCAGTTGTGTTCAGTTCTCAGAAACTGCTTGGACAAGGCCCTGCAGTTTTCTTGCCAAGGTTTTTCTGAAGTGGTTTGCCATTCCCTCCTTGTTAGAGCTGAGAGCAAGTGACTGGCCCAAGGTTACCCAGCTGGCTTAACCATTACTCTAAACTGACTCTCAAGCCATTTTACACAGCTTTAATAAGTATGTACAGTGAAAACATAGGGAGGTGAGGCATTAAGAATAACAAATGTAATCATGGCATAAGCTTCTCATGGTCTGTCGTGAGCATAAAAAGTTATCCAAGGTTGATTATGGGACCAGCATACCATATTTTTCTGCCCATAGCAGAGAAATAAACAATCCATCTAGCAAAATCAAAATTATTTGGTACTAGAGGCAGACAATTTCACAACTTATTTTTCCTCTTCTCTCGTAGTAGACAAATGAGAAATTAAGTGGCTGACCATTTACTGCTCTTCTATTGTCAGCCAAATTTTCCACTTGAGCCATTTGACTGTCTTTGTCTAATGGTATTGCTGCCTCTGTTTGGCAGATTTATTTGAGCATACATCCCTGGCCAAAGAATTGAGAAACTATTATGAAATGAGAAGCCCAAACTTTGGGAAATGCAAAAAAGAGAGCAGCAGCATTTTTCAAGACAAAGAGCAATAAAAATATTAGCTCTTTGGGTGAATAAATAGTTCACTCATCTAATTTATTGCTCATTTTCTGTTTTCCATATTGCTTGTTGATAGGTGAGAAAAGCATGCCCTTACCAACAGCTGACGAGGCATGGATAGATCATTCAGCATTGTACAAAGAAGCACATACCTACTGAATGGCTAAACTTTTGGATAAATGTGGCAATCTCACATCATTCAAGGCTAATCAAGAAGCACACATTTCACAGTGTGCTGTTTTTCTTTTTGAGCTTCACAAAGTGCAACTGGCCTGATGGTTCAGCGATTAAAAAGGCTAAGCTTGTCAGCTGGAAAGCTGACAGACTGGGTTCAAGACCTGAGAGCCACGTGACAGGGTGAGCTCTCATTACTTGTCCCAGCTCCTGCCCACCTAGCACTTTGAAATCATGCAAATGCAAGTAGATAAATAGGTACTACTTCAGTTGGAAGTTAACAGCATTCCATGAGCCTCAGAATATAGTCATACTGGCCACATGACCATGGAAATGTCTCCAGACAACGCTGGCTCCCTCGGCAAAGAAATGGAGATGAGCACCGCCTCCCTAGAGTTAGAAATGATAGGGGGAACCTTTTCCTTTTCAAAATGAAACACTTCTTCAGTGTTTCATTTTGTGCATAGTTAGATTATGGAATCCATCGCTGTATAGGATTTAAAGAATTTAGATAGTTTTAAAAATGCTTTTATCTTATTAGCAGGTCACTTAAGCCTCAATCTCCTCAGCTCAAGACATTAAAATCAAGAAATAAAAATTGGCAAAAGAGGCCATCTTAAAGGCCCTTCTTTCAGAAGCTGTTTATTGGGCAAATGAGAACTAGGTTTCTTACTGTATTGTTTCCCCTCCTTCTCTATTTCAATGACATTATTTATGAAAAATTGTATTTGTTATGAGGTGAGCTCAACTCCACCCTTTCTTCCTTAGAATGCTTCTCCTTAAGCATGTCTTTTCTATTTAAATCAATTGCTATTGTAACTTTTTATCTGTTTATAGCTTTCCCCCCATTGTCTGAGAGCCCCTTACTCAGGAGAACCGGTAGTAATGGCAGTGGGAGGCTCCGCCCACCCACCCGGAAGTCATCAAATATGTTCTGCGCATGCGCAGAAGCGGCGCACGTGTGAGCAAAGCAAGTGCACGCGAGCGAACCGGTAATAAAGGTAAGTAAAACCCGCCACTGTGAAGCATATATATGAAAATGGTTTTTACAAGTTGGGCCTCCTGCTTTTCTGTTCAGTTTCTTTTGGACTGTATTGAGATTGTTAGCCTATCGTTTCACAAGGTACAATGGAAAGAGCGTTGCCAGAGAATGTTGAGGAAAAGAGGATTTTGTCATAGAGACACAATGGAGTATAGAAACCCCACTAAATTTAATTTCATTCCCGTCTACTGAAAATGAGCAAAAGGTCTGTGGTTCATTTCTCTTACAACATCACTGTATATATTATTCATTACAAAACCTGTTCCTTATTTTAAGAACTTTGTGAGTTGCAGCAAATAAAACTTGCCCACCAGAACAAGTAATGAAAAGGTTGGAGGCAGATAACAGAGCATGGAAGAACACATTGCTCTGAATCCTTAGCACTTTTACGTAGGCATTGAACAGTGCAGAACATTCTCTTATTATTGCTGTGGGAGCAGAACAATGTATGGCTACAGCATGTTCTGAAAACCCTCACCAAGATAGGAGAACCATAAAGATGTACACACCCTTTACTACGTGCAAACATCAAAACAATATCATTATAGTATTTTGCCTTCAGTGCTTAACTCAGAATAATCCCTGCCAATGTTTGATTTAATGCAGGTGAAGACTGGCTATCTGAGTTCTAATGTCTGCATTAGCAAAACTCCAGATTTCACGTGATGCACAAGTGTCTGTGGCAGCTGATGTTCATTTGGGGCATGAGGAGAGAGAGGCTTTTGCAGGCATTCCAGGCTTCAACAGGGCAAGTATCTTTCTGACTTTGCCATCAAGTTTCCTTGTGGGAAACTTGTAGGGAGCATTGGAACCTTCCTTCCTTCCTTCCTTCCTTCCTTCCTTCCTTCCTTCCTTCCTTCCTTCCTTCCTTCCTTCCTTCCTATTGAGCACTTTTTCAGCTGATTGGATAATGCTTTTCTCAGCTGAGAGTTGATCTTTCTCCTTATGTAGATCTTCTAGAATTAGCAGGAGCTTTACGCACGAGATACAGGTGATATGTCTAACCACCTGTCTGATACAAATTACTCTGTCCTTGAACTTTCCCTGTCTTATTTCCAATGCTGTGCGAGTTATCTTTAATGTCAATGTTCACTTTTCAAGACAGAGAAAAGGAAATACATTTTAAACATATACATTGACTAACCTTTGTTGCCAAGTTGGAGGCCAAGATAAGAGGTGTTGAAAAACACCTGTGAGTGGTCAGATTGGATAGCTCTTTTTTATTTATAAAATATTCCCTGCAATTCTATCTGAGAACAAGGACAAGCCACACAGACTTTAAAAGATTCCATATTACTAGACTATAATACAACCATGTAATTTGGATTTTTTTCCTCCTATGACCCAACATGCGTATGGACATTATTAAATGGCAATAAAAATGTCAAAGATTCATGTTTTTTAAATAATTGTGTTCTAAAAATAAAGTATTCTCTCTGATTTAAATATTTCAGTAAATGCTCTTTATTTTCATTGTATAATAGTAAAGCAGAACAATTATTTATGGTTTTAAAATTTGTATGTCACTTTCTACATGTTTTTTCAAGGAATGCTGCAATATCTTTTACATCATTCTCCCATATGCATTATTTTGGCCAGTTCTAAAAATTAAAAACAAGCATAATATTTGGCTGGACAGGTAAAAACAAGTCTAAAATTAGAATCTCATGCATACAAATAATGTTTTTTAAAAATAATATCCTTGATAAATTAATCCAGCTGGTGGAATCCTATGCTAGGTGTCCATTATTATTCTTATTGATGCGTTCTGAACCAAAAGACATTCTTTCAAATAAACTTTAAATCATGTTTCTTATAGATTTCCAATCCATACATAATGATTTAGAGATAGAGGTCTAACTTTTACAGGTACATTTGGAATATTGAGAAAACACAATATAATTTTGTAACATGGTGCTATAGTAGGGGCAGTCAGTCATAAAAGTCCATTATTACAGAAACATGAAAGTAGAAATGATAAAGTGAAAGAAATAATTTTCCTGAAAATTAAAATTTAAATGAGAATCGGCAAATGCCACCTCTGGCTAGTCCCAGAGTGGGGTGGGAATGGGGATTTTGCAGTATCCTTCCCCTGCCACACCCACCAAGCCACGCCAGAGAACTGGTAGTAAAAAAAATTGAATTTCACCACTGCCTCAAACCCTTAGATGAATTCTGACCGGATCTTTATTTTGAAAGATTACTGGGTACCTGGGGAGAAAAAAGGAAGATACTGGCTGCCCTTATATACAGATGTGTGAAATTTATATACTTTTTCAGAGAAATGGTAGGCAAGCTCTCTCTAAGAAAGTTCTTCTGTCCTTACTAAAACTCACTGGGGAACTCAGCCCATGGTTTCACAGGCATGGAAGTGAAACTTTATCAAGAGTTCATACCCTTTGTAAAATAGATTACTGGAAGTGATTCCCTTATACTTCGCCTAGTGAGTAATGCTCAGTTCTGGAATTTGTTCGCTGCAGAGAAAGCACATGCTTCTGAGGAAGTGAGAGCTTTTGCTATGTGTTCTTTTTGTTACATAGGGTTTGGGTGACTCATTCAGAATTTAGCAAGAATGGCAACAATTGCTTGAAATGGTTTTCAGTGGAAGACTGGTCTTCTCAAATTCCTAGTGTGTAATCATAAGACTAATTTGTGCAGAGAAACAGTGTTCTTTCTTCCCTATTCAATGAAATATGGATCACTGTGTGATCCAGTGGTGGGATTCTACCGGTTCGGACCAGTTCGGGCGAACCATTAGCTCCAACTACGAGCCATAAGCAAACCGGTTCGCTCACTCACATATATTTCCATTTCCGAAGCCCAGCTGATAGGCGCGGCAGAGTGGATTGCCATGCCTCAGCTGTTTTCTTTGCCGGCAGCAATGTGGAAGGTGAGTTTTCTCCAAACTGCACAAGCGCATGTCTGGCGCACGCACAATCACAACAAGAGCGTGTGTGCGAAGTGAGCACTTAGTGAACCGGTTGTTAAATTGGTAGGATTCCACCCCTGGTGTGATCCATAGAGAGAAGTAGACATATACCTGTATGTAAGGACCAGTAATCTATAACTGCTTGCCATCTTTCTTCTGACAAAGGACATTCCATTTTGGTAATATATTTTAATTCAGAATTCAGTATCAGATCTTCACAGTTAATTTAGTTAGATATCTTTCCTCATTTATTTTTTAATATATTTTTATTGAGAAAGAATTTTATGTGAAGAATGAAAAACCATGGAAAGAGATTCGAAGAAAGAAAAATTATTGAAAAGTTAAAACGAAAAAGTTATGCTTAACCTCTTAATACTCTTTAAAAATTATACATTTTTAAATCTTATAATTATTCCTTTTCCTTATCAGTTAATCATGCCACAGGCCATGGGAACATTTTCATGGTAGTCCAGTTTAAGTGTTGCTCTGAATATCTATTTTAGCTGTTAAATAATTATAATCTAAAGTGATTTAGAAAATTTGGTTGCACCTGGTACCCATTAACGGCTCTCCTGAGGCTGCAAATCTTATCTTCCTTCCTTGGTTGCCAGTGCTCTACTCATGCGGTGTCTGCCAAGTCCCTCCAGATCCCACAGGCTTCACTAGGAACTACCAGGAGGCAACAGGAGATAGCTTGGTTGGCCACATTTATTGTGAGTTTTCAGGTGTGCATTGCAGCTACTTTTCAATACCAAAGTGGTTTGGATGGTTGAAGTCTCACAAAAAAGATTTGCTTCCACTCCTGGTTTTGCTACAGTATATTACACTAACTCAGTAATTGTGGTTATAAATCACAGTTTATTGGATTTTATAGAAACCAAGCTAGCTGAAATGTACTTTATTAACAATTTGCAAGTCATTAACAAGTCAGAGAATAATAATGCTATTGGCCGTAAATTGAGAGATGATATATGGTTGTACATATTTTTCCTCTTAACTTAGAAAGCTGCGGATTTACTTGAATGCAGGAAAAAAAAAACACCAAAAATGTGTGGTATCTCAGGACAATGTTCACTAGAAAAACAGCGTTTTCCAGTGCTGCTTCACTGAGTTGTTGCAATTCTACATTTCTTCATTTTAAAGTCAGTTGCACTGGTAATCCATAAGACTAAAATTCTAATTCTATGTACATTGACTTGAAGGTGAGTCCCACTGACGTCAGAACTTGCGTGTAAGTAAACATCATTGGATCATGCTATTACTGAGCCTTGAGCATAGGACTATAAGCTTAGATAATTGATTCTTTAAGATTTTAACATACAATTCTGTATTCACATCACATTGTATGAAGTAAGAACATTACGCCTTTCAGACACACTGGACTTCAGTCTGTAGAAACAAAAGACAGCAAATTGGGAAAGTGTGATGACCCACTTTCAAAACATTTCATGGGGTATATTTGCATTTACCCCTGCAAATATACTGTCTGGAAAATAATAATACTTCTTCATATTTCTAGTTAATTTACATGTCCCTGTGAGCCATGACATACCAAGCAAAGCCATTTTTTTTAATAATTTGGGGTACTCATGTATAATGTAATATACCAGAATTTGTTCATACATCCTACAAGCTTCTATTCAGCAGAAGGCCTTGTCTGGTTTTTTATTATGACTGTCTGAAATCTCTTGTCACTTCATTGCTGAAAACAAATTTCCAAAGAGCATTTACCTTTCCCCTACTCATGGATGAGGATAAATCGCACGTTTTTATCAACTACCTTTGTAAAGAAAGACAGATTGTGATGAAGGAAGTGTCCCCTACTTAATGTTAAGCTGCAACAGGGCCTGCAGCAACTCATGTCTGCAGTCACATCAACAGAGAGCAACTACAACAGGTGATTGCAGATTTGCTGTTTCAATAAGGATTTCATGCTATAAAGTTTTATGACTCAGCTGAGTTTCTTATTGATCTTTATTGTTTGTAAATATTCTGTGAACTGAAGCATAGTACTGGTGACTAATCCTGATTAAGTTGTCAGCAATCATAAAAGGACATCAACAAGAGAACAAGGCATATCATTTTTGTATCTGCACCTGTCATTGTAACATGCTACTCAGCTGTCATCCACAACATAGAATTCTTACAGTAAAGTATTCAGGGAGTAGCTAATGCCTAAGCCAACCTCCTCCAGATGGGTTCCTTCAAATTATCTTCCTTGCACAATTGCGAATTGTGCAAGTTGAAAACCACACGTTTGAAGGGAATCCATCTTGGGGAAATGGAGATGGAGGAATCAATTTTGGGGGTTCTCAGTTTTTCTAGTCTTAAATTTGGTGCATTGGATTGCCAGCAGTTTGTTTGGCTCATATTCATAAATTGGCTAGAAATGAGGCTGTCTTAAGAAATCCCTTTCCAGATTTCAACTCCTTTTCTCACTTTTGTGACATGCTTATCATAGACCTTGAATAGTCAATCCGCTTGCTTCCTACTATCTCCACCAGGAAAGCAAGCACCTATCACTTTTCTTTCCACAGTTCTGCAAGTTTTCCTGTCTAGCCCAAGTGGGCAGCTCTTTGAAGATACATGGTTTTTGTGCATAAAACCTTTTTTTTTTTTACTTTGACTCCCCCTTGTACATGAGCCCTTCCCATCTGGTATATGTAATTATAAAAACAATTAATCATTTTTCTGCACTTGGATTTTGGCTAGACAGAAAAACTCAAAAGAACTGTGGCAATGCTACCTGGTTAACAAAGAGAAGTTCGCCTTTTTTGTAAATGATTTTTTTAAAAAAGGTTCAGAGTAGAGAGGCAGCACAGAAGCCAAACTAAAATAGTCAATGCAAACAGGTGAACTGGACAGCACCTCCTGATCAATACAAGGCTGAAAACACCATTTTTGATGTGAAGCAGAAAAAGACATGTAGGAGTACCATACCTTTCCAGCTGGAAAGTGTGCAGGGAGGATGATACCATGATTTCTTGCCTTCAAGAAACAGTTGGTGGCCTATACTTACACTAGAAATACCTGGGGTTACATATCAGTCTTTGGCATGACCATTGCTTTTTAGCTGTAGGAAATATACTTTTGTATATTGCAAAAATGTTTGCATTGCAAAAATATATTGGAATGAATTTTCTTTAAATGAAAATGACAAATATATCCGCAAACAATTAAAAGGAAACATCAAGGGTGGGAGTACGGAAGGGTAGCAATAAATATATGGGATAATGTGTGCATGAAAACCTGTATAAAGTATAACTTTACTTAAGCATTTGGGGGGATAAGATGCTACTCCATCTGATGTCAGGACTACGCAAAGCTTTTGACAGAGGTGCTTCACATTGCATGACAGCTTAAAGAAAGCACTTGTTTTCAAGAGATTGAAACAGCAATATTTGCAAGCTTTGAATGGCTGTTTATCAAATGCTTCTGGGGTCTCTGGGGTGGCAGTGCATGTGCAGTTACCTAGGACCAATTTCTGAAGCAAAAAGAACCTGGAGAAAAGTGGTCACTCTTTTATTGATTTAAAAAGATAAGTTTTGCATAGCCGCCAGCCCACTACAAACCAACTCTGTTCAAGGAATTTATATTTTCATGATTGCTAAGATTTAGTGTGTGCATGGGGCAGGGAGAACAAAGTGAAAGGTGTGTGTGTGAAAACATTTGGTGATATGGCTAGGGAAACCTTGTCTGACCTGGAACGCTAAACTGGGTTGGCCTATTTAGTTGGAGACCATCTCAATAGAATAGAATAGAATAACAGTTGGAAGGGAAGAGGTCTCCAGGCCAGAAGGTTAGACTGGGAATTCAAGAACATCCTGAGAGAAAGTAGAAAGTAGTGGAAAACCAGTTTCACATCATACCAAAAATATCACTGCATGGCTATACCAATGTCACTAGGAGTCAGGTGATTTAACAATTATCTGAGCAAGACAAAAATTGGAATTCTGTAGCATTTATCTGGGTTGAACTTACTTTGGGCCCAAAAAGCTAATAGCTTTACACAAATGCTATACATGGAAAGATGCCATGTCAACATCCTGACTGATCCCAACATGAATTCTAAGATTTCTAAGAGAATTACAGTTTTCCTAACAAAGCCATATTTATTTACTTACTCGATAGATGTAAAATGCCACCAATATCAAGGTATACTGTAATACTAGATATGGTACTGGCAGTTTTGCAGTTCAAAGCTCTGGTCAAGAACAGTTGAACAGAAAATTGCTTAAAGGAAATCTCAGGTATGGATCATCCTAAAAACTATTCTCCTAATTCATCATCATTATCATCACCATGTTGCCCTTTCTGCTTCCTATTTTTTCATTGTTCATCTTGTGGAATGCATATTGATTAGACTACTTAAGTCCTTAGTATAAAATCTCCCTTGTGGAAATTGGACTCCCTTGCAAATACGAATTTATGTATAGATTCAAGCGAAGAATGGTATCATCTCCTATATATTTGATCCAGATATGTATAGTTGTGCAGCTATTTCTCTGAAACCAAATGAATAAAATTGCTTTTAATTTATTTTAAATGGAAGTTGGCATGTATTTGAGATTTAGAAAGACCCCAATTGCAACATTTTCTGCTGCTAGGCTTCAAAATACTTCTATATTTGAGTTTCAAAAATAATTGATGCTATTCTTCCCAATATTACCAGAATTTGCATTAGCTATGCAGAACAGCCTTGCTTTCTGCCAGACAGACAGCAATGCTTCCCAAATATTGCACAGTGTTATTTTTACCCTTGTACTGACAAGGCAGAAGAGACCGTTGCCACATCGCCTGGTTCCACATGGTTTCAGTACGGGCAAAGGCCATCAGCATGCGGACTTTGGTTTTTAGAGGTAAATGGTCTGATGATTGTTGGCATGGATTTGAGATTACAGAATAAAGGCGGCAGAATCCTGATCCAGGAAATGCTAGCTTTTAGTGCAATTGGGAGGGGGAAACAACAACAACAATTTATTATTATTCTGGGGCCATTTGGGTGATCGATGGAGATTTACTTATTCTGACTCACTTTTTAAATTAGTTTAAATAGCAAGTATTGAATTTCTCTTAATCTGATAGTGGTGAGAAAAGTTTTAATGAGTGTAGTTTGAGAAATTTAATGAAAGATTTGACCGAGAGGGAAATTGTGCCATCCTCTTGATGTTAGAAGCCACCACTGGATGTTACCTTTTAGAATTGGCTTGGATAGAAAAACAAAAGACTGAAAAAATAGTGGGAAACATTGTGGAAGGAAGGATATTAATTTCTTCTCCCCCATCTCCTCCCTGACCCCAATTGCCACATTCATTCTTCAAAAATTCCTGGAAATCTGATACCTTTAAAAACAACCCAAGGATGGAGAATAGGGCAAAACATGGTTTCCCTTAATTTTTCCCTTTTTCTTCTAGGCTTCATATCTTTAGGTAAGAGGCAATGTGGATAAGAATGATGGGGACCACTTCCAAACTTTATCAATATGTGGAGGTTGGTGCACATGAGATGCCCCATTCCCTGTGTGGGTTGACAATCTAGAAGTGGCTAGAGAGAAAGTATAAGAGGGAGTGAAATCAAAAGATACTGCAATTGAGTAGTTTTAAGCATACATAAACCCTGGTGGCAAAGCAGACTAAAGCACTGTTATTAATATCAGCTGCCTGCAATTACTACAAGTTCAAATCTCACCAGGCTCAAGGTTGACTCAGCCTTCCATCCTTTCTAAGGTAGGTAAAATGAGGACCCAGATTGTGGGGACAATAAGCTGACTTTTTATAAAATATACAAAAGTATGAAGGCTATTGCTTAACACATTGTAAGCTGCCCTGAGTCTCCGGAGAAGGGCGGCATATAAATCAAATCAAATAATAATAATAAAAAAACTTAGCATAGGACAGAACTGTAAATATCAGTTCAAAAATGTACTTTGATAGAATTCAATATTTAAGTATTTGTTCCCCAAATTAGAAAAATCCCTTTATTCATTTTGAGCTGAAGTATCAGTGAGTTTCTCCCCTCATCTTCTTACAAGTAACATTTCAGCAGAGAAGCAGGCAAGAGAGTGGGTAGATCAAACTTCCTCAAGCTGATGCCACACAGGTATTTTTGGATTACAGCTTCATCCCGTCAACCATCTCTAACTATGAGTGATAGCAATTGTAGTCATCATATCTGGAGGTCACCAGATTTGAGAAGTTCCCATTAGATGTTGGCTGCTTTTGCATTTCCATTTTTCCCTTTATAGTTCACAGCAGAAGTGTAAGCAGAGGTTAATAAAATTGAATTGTACAATCTGTCTGTTGAAGTACAGCTCAATTCAGTTCTCAAAATATGTGAAACAAGAAAGAAGAAAAGAAGGAACCATTGTGCTCCTCTCAGCAGATTTAGGAGAGGAGCTTCAAGGATTAGGAAGAACAGTTCCTTTATTGGCTTAAGCCCAGTTAAGTACTGTTTTCTTGAATTAACACTTTGCCTTTCATTTTTGAAGAGGGCATCAACATCTTACGCAATATAGCAAAAAAGTGTGCAGTCAAAAATCTATGAGATACAAAAAAGGAGATATCAGACTTTGTTCAACTCACATAATGCTCCTTTTATATCAGGATTCTCTGCTTTTAGGAGTTGTAGGATTCATAAGAGGCCCTCTATTGTTCTTTCTAGCAAGAAAGAAATGATAAAACAAGATCATGATATCAGTCTCTGAACTGATATGCCATATGTGCAATTCATGGATGTGGAACTTTACCAATGTCTGCTCTCATTACCAGCACCAGAAAAGTAGAAGGTAGGAGAACAAATAAAATGTAGCTTGCCATCACTATGTAAGACAGTGTTTGATCCTGCTACTTGTCTGAGCAGAGATCATATAAGCCTTGACTGTATTTTGATCAATGGGTGTTATCTACATCAAACAATCAATTGTGATTCTCTCTCTCTCCCTCCCTCCCCCCCCCTCTCTGCCTTAGGAAGTTGGCAATGACAAACCCATTCTACAAAACCTTGCAAAGAAAATTGCAGGCAACTGTGCAGGGAGTCTCCAGGAATCAGCACTAACATGAAGGCACAACATAATAATAATGGACTGGAACATATAGTTCTGGAACATATAGTTGCTTTGCAGCCCTTGAACTCTACTTTGCATTATGAAAGAAACTGAAAATATCTTTTCACACGTTCTTCTCAGAGCTATATTTCCTTTCTATTCTCCAGCCTTGGATCGTTTTTACATTTGGGCATTTTTTTTTCATTAAAAGAAATGCTGTCTAGGCAGAAGGTGCTTGGATTCAAATAGCTACATGCAACTGTCAAATTGAATATTAAGTCAATAATTCCAAACAGGAAACAGTTCTGTTTGCTAAGTTAAAAAAATAAGCCACCATAGTGATGAGCTCAGAATGCTCCTCCCTTCTAGTCTGACTTAAGCAATGCAGTAATAACCCTAATGAGTAGCCTCATATTTCTACACCTTGGTCGGCTGACCTGCAATAGGCCAGACTGAGGTCAGCTGTCTGGGAAAGAGGATTATATTTTTCAACACAGATAAGATACAGCAGCAAGAATGATATTAGGAAGCTAAGAATGCACAGCAATGTTGCATACCAGAAGTGCTAAGGGTCCTACAATGGATAGAGTGACAATGCAGAATGAGTAGACAAGAATTTATTTTGTAATTTTTGTCCTGGCATTTGCAAGATTGGGGCTAGTTTAAAAGCAAAAATGCTTTTAGAACATAAGCACCCAATACAAACTGATAATTCACAAATGATGAAATATGCACTGTGACGTGGCAGTGGCTTTTTGTTTGTGTTCTGACATCAGATACAAGCACATTTTAAAAGGAAATTTACCATACAAAGAACTGATTGCCATTGCAATTTTTTCAATGTATTTCAAGTCAACACCGTTTTACAAGTCAGGGAAATTGTAATTGTTTTATGGTTAAGTTTCAATTAAATCCTGTAGACTTGTATGTGTACTTTTTTTCAACTTTGGAAGTTTCACTCAGTTTCTAAATACTATCAATACTCTTCTGGTATTATAATAATTAAATAATAGTTAAAAGAGAGAAAGAGAGAGAAAACTCCAAAACACATATTTTGGTTCAGATTTTGGGTGGAGGGGTGGCAGGAACCAGAAAATCTTCTTTAGTCTGTCTTGAATGTAAAATGTAGGTATTTGAAGGCAAAAGGATACGGCCAAGGGCCCTCTCAGCTTTTCTTTATTCCACCATTAAACTTAGCAAAAACTAACAAAACCTTTCTGTCCATCGGCCCAGTTCCCAATCAATTCAAGAACAGTAAAGCATGGAGATGGCTTGTGTATTCTTTTCAAGACAATCTTCACAAGTAACCATTTGAACTTCTTGGATATGAAACTAACAGTAGATTTGAAACTCTGCAAGTCCAACAAAACAACCTGGGAATCAACAGTGATGGTCCAAGGTGAAAGAATATTGGGAGTCCCCGTGTAAATTAAATCAGAGCTCTGCTTTGGGATGCTCCTTCCAATTAGTCTTCAATTCATTTCCCATCATGCAGGAACACATTGTAACCAGCTTTTCTGTTTTTGGAGACGCAGAATGAGCAGTCTTTGTATTATTCCAAGAAGTCCACCTCCACTTTAGAAGTGTTTGGTGTAAACTCTTTCAAGCCCATGATTCCCATTCCAGGAGACTATAGGCCTTATTATGGTTGGTCACAAGTCAGCCAGAGGTTTAGACTTGATTTGGCATTTTAATCCACCCATCAAATCCAATCCTTGTCTGTACAGATTACATACATTTTTCCTGTCATCTTTCTTGTCTTTTTGGTCCCAAGGATTACTTGGTTCTGCTCTTACAAGGAAAAGTAAAGACTATGCTTCCCCTCCCCCTTATTCAAATAGGGCAGGGCAGGGGTGAAATCCAGCAGGTTCTGACAGGTTCTGGAGAACCGGTAGTGGAAATTTTGAGTAGTTCGGAGAACCGGCAAATACCACCTCTGGCTGGCCCCACGAGTGGGGAGGGAATGGGGATTTTGCAGTATCCTTCCCCTGCCACACCAATCAAGCCACGCCCACCAAGCCACACCATGCCTACCAAGCCACGCCCACAGAACAAGTAGTAAAAAAATTTGAATTTCAGCACTGGAGCAGGGATATATTTTGGAATTGTTAGCAGATTAGGTCTTTAAATGGTCTGCAATGTTACCAGCAATAGACCAGAACAACAACAACAACAACAACAACAACAACAACAACAACAACAACAAAACTTGATTGGAGCCAGAACAAATTTAATTTACAAATTTAATAACACATTTAATTTAAATCAAGTTTAATTTAATTAATTTGATATAATTTAAATTTAAACAAGGACCAGATGGATTACATCCCAGAGTTCTGAAGGAACTGGCAGATGTGATCTCGGAATCATTGAACCATATCTTTCAAAGATCCTGGTGTACTGGAGAACTACCAGAGGCCTGGAAAAGAGCTGATGTGATCCCGATCTTAAAAAAAAAAAAAAAAGGGGAGAAAAAGGGATCCAGGAAACTACAGACCAATCAGCCTGACATCAATTTCTAGGAAGATCCTGGAAAAGATAAGCAACCAATAGATCTGTGAACATCTAGAAAAAAGCAAAGTTATAACCAGCAGCCAACATGGGTTTGTCAAAAACAGATCATCCCAAATAAATCTTATTTCATTCTTCGACAAAGTGACTTAGCTGTGGACATAGTATACTTGGATTTCAATAAGGAATTTGACAAAGTATACCATAATCTACTTCTTAGTAAGTTGGAAAAATGTTTGATAGCATCACAATTAGATGAATTCATAATTGGATGACAAACCATACTTAATGTGTAATCATTAATGGAACTACATCTACATGGAGGGAAGTAAGCAGTGGGGTACCCCAAGGTTTTGTTTTAGGCCCAGTACATAAAACAATTTAGATGAGGGTATAGAAGGGGAACTCATCAAATTTGCAGATGACACCAAGCTGGCAGGAATAACCTCCACCCCAGAAGATTTATTTATTTATTTACCAAAAATTTATATGCCGCCCTTCTCCCTAAGGACTCAGGGTGGCAAACACAAGTTAAAAACATACAATAATAAAAAGTGATTAAAACCCAGATTAAAACAACAACAATCAAAATAATAAAACCCAAGGATCAGGGTCAACCCATTTGTTGGAACAGCCAAGTCTTTAAGTCCCCACGGAAGGAGCGGAGATCAGGCGCCGTCCAAAGCTCGGTGGGTAACTCGTTCCAGAGGACAGGGGCGCCTACAGAGAATGCTCTACCCCTGGACGCCACCAGTCAACATTGTCTGGCCGACAGTACCCTGAGGAGGGCAGCCCTGTGAGAGCGGACAGGACGATGGGAGGCGGGTAGGAGATGGTCCTGCAAATACCCCGGACCTAAGCTATGTAATAATAATAATAATAATAATAATTTTATTTCTATACCGCCCTTCTCCCGAAGGACTCAGGGCGGTGTACAGCCAGTTTAAAACACAAGACACAACAATAATTAAAAATTAAAATAATTAAATAGATTTGGCTGCTTTAAAAACTCTAAAATTTAAAATACCCCAATTTAAAAATATTATATTGACAGCCCTGCCTGGCGGAACAACAAGGTCTTCAAAGCGCAGCGGAACACCCGGAGGTCAGAGATCTTGCGTATTTCCGGGGGCAGTTCATTCCACAGGGCTGGGGCTCCCACAGAGAAGGCCCTCCCCCTGGGTGTCGCCAGCCGACATAACTTGGCTGATGGCACCCTGAGGAGACCCTCTCTGTGGGAACGGACTGGTCGGTGGGAGGCTATTGGTGGCAGAAGACGGTCTTGAAGGTACCCGGGTCCTGTGCCATGGAGCGCTTTAAAGGTGGTAACCAACACCTTGAATCGCACCCGGAAGACCACCGGAAGCCAGTGCAGCTCGCGCAGGAGGGGTGTCACGCGGGCACAGCAGGTTGCGCCCATAACCACCCGCGCGGCCGCATTCTGGACCAGTTGGAGCCTCCGAGTGCTCTTCAAGGGGAGCCCCATGTAGAGAGCATTACAATAGTCCAGCCGGGAGGTGACAAGGGCATGAGTGACCGTGCGCAAGGCATCCCGGTCCAGAAAGGGCTGCAACTGGCGGATCAGGCGAACCTGATAAAAGGCCCCCCTGGCCACGGCCGTCATATGCTCTTCTAAAGACAGCCGTGCGTCCAGGAGGACACCCAGATTGCGAGCCCTCTCTGTGGGGGGCAGGGATTCACCCCCAATAGTCAGCGATGGCACCTGCTGACTATATCGGGACGCCGGCAACCACAGCCACTCGGTCTTGGATGGGTTGAGTCTGAGCCTGTTCCTCCCCATCCAGGCCCGTACGGCCTCCAGGCAGCGAGACATCACATCAAGGGCATCGTTGGGGTGGTCTGGGGTGGAGATGTACAGCTGAGTATCATCAGCGTACAGGTGACACTTCACCCCAAAACCACGGATGATCTCACCCAGCGGCTTCACATAAATGTTGAACAGAAGAGGCGAGAGGACCGACCCTTGTGGCACTCCCCATGCGAGATGCCTCGAGGTCGACCTCTGCCCCCCTGCCAACACAAACTGCGAGCGGCCGGAGAGGAAGGAAGAGAACCACCGCAAAACGGTGCCCCCTACTCCTAACCCTCTCAACCGCTGCAGCATGATACCATGGTCGATGGTATCAAAAGCCGCTGAGAGATCTAATAGGACTAGGACAGAGGAGCAACCCCTGTCCCGAGCCCTCCAGAGATCATCCACCAACGCGACCAATGCCGTTTCTGTGCTGTGCCCCTGCCTGAAGCCCGACTGGTACGGGTCTAGATAGATAGCTTCATCCAGGTGCCTGGGCAGCTGTCGTGCCACCACACTCTCAACAACCTTCGCCACAAAACGAAGGTTGGAGACCGGACGGTAGTTGGCTAATTCAGCCGGGTCCAGGGAAGGCTTCTTGAGGAGGGGCCTCACCACCGCCTCTTTCAAGGCGGCGGGAAAGGCACCCTCACTCAGAGAAGCAGTTATAATCCCCTGGAGCCAGCCTCGTGTAACCTCCCGGGAGGCCAGTACCAACCAGGAGGGACACGGGTCCAATAAACATGTGGCAGCACTAATCCTACCCAGAACCCTGTCCACATCCTCGGGAGCCACAGGATCAAACTCCTCCCAGATAATATTCTCAAGACCTACCCTCGTCTCCTCCCCCGGACTCGCCCAGTCGGAGTCCAAGCCTTCCCGAATCCGAGCGACTTTATCGTGCAGGAATTGCACAAAATCCTCAGCTCGACCCTGTAGGGCTTTAAAGGTAAGTACCAGCACCTTGAAGCAGATCCGGAGGACCACTGGTAGCCAGTGCAGCTCACGTTGGAGAGGTGTTACCCGGGAGTAACGGGGAGCTCCTGTAACCACCCGCGCAGCCGCATTCTGGACCAGCTGGAGTCTCCGGCTGCACCTCAAGGGCAGCCCCATGTAGAGGGAGTTGCAGTAATCCAAACGAGAAGTAACCAAGGCATGAGTGACCGTGCGATTGGCTCAAGGTCCTTATGGATCTTGACATACTTGACCACTGGACCCTATCTAACAAAATGAAATTCAATGGTGAGAAAAGTAAGGTTTTACACTTAGACAAGAAAAACCAAATTCACAGATATAAAATAGGTGGAACCTGTCTCAATAGCAGTAACTCCAAGGTAGTTCTTGTAGTCCTAGTGGACAATCATTTAAATATCAGCCAGCAGTGTGCAGCCACCACCAAAAAAGCCAATGGCCAATGAATCCTAGGCTTCATTAACAGAGGAATAGAATCAAGATCTTGTTAACTGTTAGTACCATTTTATGGTACTTTATGGTACTTTTTATGGTATTTTATGGTATTTTATAATGCCTTGATAAAACCCCACTTGGAATGCTGCATCCCGTTTTTGCTGCCACAATTTAAAAATGGTGTTGAGACTCTGGAAAAAATGCAGAGAAGAACAACAAAACCGATTAGAGGGCTAAAGACTAAAACAGAAGAATGGTTGCAGAAATAAAGATGAAAAGAAAGATTAGGGACTGATAGCTGTGTTCTAATATTTGAGGGGCTGTCACAAAGAAGAGAGGGGTCAACCTATTTTGTTAAGCATCAGAAGACAAAACAAAAGGCAATGGATGGAAACTAATCAAGGAAAGAAGCCACCTAGAACAGCTTGCCTTCAGAAGTTGTGGTGTGGCAACACTGGAGGTTTTAAAGAAGAGATTGGACAACCATTTCTCTGAAGCAGGGTCTCCTGCTTAAGCAGGGGGTTGGTCCCTCCAAGGTCTCTTCCAATGGTTTTATTCTGTTATATTCTGTTATAAATAAAAATAATTAACTATGTACCATTAATACTATAGGTATTCATACAATTACATACTTGTTCTTCTAGTACATTAAAAATAACCATTTGATGGCAACTTAAGTCTTTTGTCTGTTGCATGTAGCCCAGTGGTGGGTTGCTACTGGTTCACCCCGGTTCAGGCATACCGGTAACAATGGCAGCGGGAGGCTCTGCCCACCTGCCCAGATGTCATCAAATATGCTCTGCCCATGCGTGAGCGAATCGGTAGCAAATATAAGTGAAACCCACCCCTGATGTAGCCCTGAACCTCAGTGCTCTTAAGGTGGATTGTAGTATTACAATTCTCACCATTTCTTATTTGCTAGCTGGACGTTATAGCACTTTAGCTCAAGTGGGCTCAAAGTAGTGATAGACTGTTTAGCTGATTAATATAGATGCATGAGATGGTAGACTGAATGAGAGATGTTCAGTGATCAATCACAGGTATACTTCTATATTTAAATAGTCTGTCTAGTTGCTCTTTCCTTCCTATAGTTTTGTATCCTGTACGACAATTTAGAAAGAGGAAAATAAAATTTCTTTGCTACTGATATTTGGCTATACTATTTGGATTTATTCCTTTGTGGAATTATTTTTTAATGTAATGCTTTTTTTGGGATGTTGTCCTCATTATTTTGTCTTTTGCTAGTTCTGCTAATCTTCTTTCAGCATGCTGAGAGCTGTTGTCTGCAAGGAGATTTGTTGAGTCAAGATTCCACAGAGCAAATGTTGGCATCAAAGCATGAGTAATTGGAGTCTGAGCAAGCAGTACAAAAGCAGGCACACCCAGGATCTCTACCTATTTATCAAGCATTCTTGACACACCCAAGAATGGAGAAAAGCCCCAGATAATCCTTCAGATTTTATACGCCTAAGGACACAAACTGATTTTGTGATTTTTTTTTTCAAATAACTAAGGTATATATCTTGTTTTTCATTTTAAGAATTACAATCTTAATAAATGGGTAGCTGGTTCACTTGTACTAAACCATCATTTGTTTAACCAAGGATTGCAACATAATAAATAAAAAAACCAAACAAATCATATTAGGACTCTTAGTGTGTAGTGTGAATCCAATTGTTACAGCAATAGCGTTTAGACTTATATACCGCTTCACAGTGCTTTACAGCCCTCTCTAAGAGGTTTTATAGAGTCAGCATATTGCCCCCAACAATCTGGGTCCTCATTATAGTTATAGTTAGTTATAGTTATAGTTCTATAGTCAGCAGCATAGTAGGAGGTTCAAGGCAAGCAAAAACGTGCTCATGGCATTGCCATCTATGCCTCACTCCTGAGAATCCAAACTACATTTCCATCCCTTTGGACTCACCATTTTGAAGCTAGTGCCCATTGCTGATGCTGTTCAAAATAGACATTAGCTGATTAGTCTAGTTCTGCTCTTAAAATGCTCTTAAAAAAATATAGGACTTCTACTTTGATTGTTGTTTGGACCAGTTCCCATAAAGGTCCATGGTGTTTAATGAATGTGGAAGTTATTTCAAGTTCAGTGGGAAGACACCAATTTGATTAAAGCTTGTTATTTTTATTTTCTGCAAATAGTGTGCTCATCTCTCCAGTAATTTCTCTTACCAGTAGTGATATCTGTGAAAGCCATAGATATGCAAACTTTGGTATGGGAGGTATTATTTATGACTATACTTATAGCTGTTGGTGCATCTATAGTTCCTATCTAGTTCCTATCCTAAAGGATGTACAGTAGAACCTCTGGTCACGACCATAATTTGTTCCATAACTTTGGTTGCAACCCAATTTGGTCGTGACTCGAACCTAATTTTGGAAATTTGGCGCTTACAAAAACAAAAGGTTTGGAAGGGAAAATCGGTCACGGGGAAAAAAATTGTGAATTTTTTGGTCGGAACCCAATTTGGTCGTGGTCAGAAGAGTTTGTGACCAGAGGTTCTACTGTATATGATTAAGCTATATAATATGCATGAAGTAGCAGTGTAATGGCTGCATTTTATTTTATTTGATCATATCTTCTTTTGTTTGAAAACTGGTCATATGAATTGGAATTCTACTAATATATAAATGTATACAAATGTATTGTATAAATGTATGTTTTTATTCCTGGGTATCTGAAAGGTGCCCAGATTATGAATTGCTTTCCTTGAGTATATCCCTCTATGAAAAGATCACATTCTGTTTTTCCATTTCTTTCTGTTTCCTTTGCTTACCCATTTCAGTCAGTGAAAAGATTTGTTTTGGCTATTGGCTTTCTCTGCTATATGCAATGAAAAAATATCAAAACTGCTCTCACAGTGTTTTCAAAGTGATTGAAATGGGTTTTCCTGAATGTATAATCACAAAGATCTCCTCTTTCACATTGCAGTGAGCTAACACAAGTTCATTGTCTAGGCTCTATAATGAATTTTACAGTACATGGGTGTGTCTGTCTGAAAAGGTCCTTGAATCACTCCTTATATCATTATTACTGCACCCACAGGAATTTACATCCCCAGGTAAAATGTGTTTAAAACGGAGAGTGAAAGACTACAGTTAAAGAAGCAAGGCAACGGATTCCAGTTCACCCCTGCACAAAAGAGAAGGAAAAAGACAGGATAGTGCAGGTATGTTTTATGTAGCACAATGTTGGTAACTGTAAATCATCCCTTCTAGCAAGCATTGGGGTAAAGTATTTCTGAACCTTAGCTGGGAGTTTATTGATGAACATCTAGAAGGCTACTGATTCATGGTTATAAGGATTTGGTAACAAAATTCATTGTTTTCATTGGTTTGCAATCATTCATCTTAAAAGTCTTGCAGCTTTTGGGAAAGATAAGGAGATGCCGTTACCCAGAGTGAAACAGATATTTTTTTAAAGAACTAAAAAGTAGGAATTAAAGCACATTTAAGAAAGCACAGTTTTACAAAGCTTCCTGCTCGCTTTAGAAAGTTACATTTCAATGTGATCTGCTTGATCTTGTTCTTATACTAAGTGCTTCAAAGGTAGAAAAAAAATCTTGGAATAATGAGATTTTTCAAAGTCAGAAGTTTAGTACTGTTTGCTCCTTGGAAAGAATACTGGTAGATTAAATCTTGGTTAGTACTTAGTGCTTTGCAGTTGATTAATGCTTTGAAAATGGTGAATACTTTGAAGAAAGTGCTAAGTTTGTAAGAATCCCCCCCCACAGAGATTTGAAATAAATGAGCAAAAGGTTAATGGAGAAAAAATGGTAAAAGATAGAGGACACATATGAAAATAATGTTCTAGAATTGTTTTTTTTTTTCTCTTTGACCTGGAAGACTGAAAAGTTTTTATTTTTTATTTTTTATGCCTTTGTGTCAGTGTTGATTCCTGGCAACTGCCTGGACTAGACTGTATGTATTTCTGGCCTGGTTTTGTATGAGATGTACATAAAAATATCATCCAGGATAGCATGTGATTTTTTCACTGGGCCATAGATCAGTCAATGACCAGTTTATATCAATGGATTATAGGACATTTATGCCTAGCTATATTTTTATCTTTGTCTTGACATCTGTGCTGTTAGTAAAAAATCATTGCAGAATTGATCAGGGTTTTCAGTGTCACTGTTAAGCCAATGATATTTATGTCTATTAGTCGTGATGAAAATTCTTGGCCAACCATGATAGAATGCCTCAGTATAGCATATTTCATCTTCTATATGAACAAGACAGAGCATATTTGTTTCCACTGCGTGTCTTTCCCATTTTTTTTTATTTCTTCCCATTTATTTTTAACAGGGCTCCCAGATTGTTGTTCTGCTTATACTCTTGGGGTCCTCACCAATGATCAGCTGCCTCTGTACCTGTTTATTGATCTTACAATGAATCATATTACTGTTCATAGGATCTGGGGAGCAGAGTTGAAAGTGGTGACCATGGCTTTATTGTGTGTATGCTTGTTTTTTTCCTGTTTAGATTTGGTAGTTCATCTCTACTGTTCTGGTTGCCAAGTGCTCAACATGCAAGTCACCTGATCCCAGAGTGTGGGGGTGGGGAAACACGATTGCCAGAATTTTGAATCCAGGTTGCAAGTCCCTTTTCTTGGATCTGTTGTAACTTTGGCCAGTCGCACGTTAAGGTCTACCTGTAATCCCTTTGATCAATACTTTCTCTTCTTGGGACTGTTTGTAATTATATACAACAACAACAGTACAAGCAATACTAAAGAAGGGCTGATAATTTGCCATATCCATGTTATCACTTTTGTCATTGAATATGTTTTATGTCCATTTAAGGTAACTCTTGAATGTTGTGAACACCATCATTATGTGGATATTCCTTCTTCTGGGTAAGTGTTTTCTATGTATGCAAGTGAAAAATATTAGATGGATGATAAGGAAGATCCAGGCAATAGTTAATATCTCCTATTAATGCTGGTTGACCTCAAGAGACTTGCTTTGGATATGTTTATACTGAATAATTATCCTATATTTAACTTTTCCTTTGTGGAGAGCATAGCGGGATAATACAGAGAACACTGGAAGAAGCAGATTATTTCAAGGTGTGATGGAATGTGCATCTGGAGAAGGAGTGTGAGTGTGTGTGTGTGTGTGTGTGAGAGAGAGAGAGAGGGAGAGAGAGAGAGAGAGAGAGATCCTGACCATGAGCACCATGGTTTCCCAGGGAAGAAATAGTGCATTCCAAAGAGAAGTTTAAATTAAGAGACTTCACAGTCCTGAGATAGATGGAGGGAAGGGAAGAAAAGATTCAGGATAGCCACACCCTAGAATCTCTCAGGGTATATCTAGTAGGTTAGAAGGGAAGTTTAATTTGGCAAGATCTGTCCATTGTGTACAAGCAAATTAAAAAAATCAATTCAGGTGGATTTCATTATGTTGTCTTTGGGCTGAAACTGAACAAATTAGTTCAGTGAACTGAACATTAACTGAGCAAATTAAAAAAAATAATAATGATAAAAAACCTTTCAAACCACCAAGAACAACCCCATCACAGGGCCACTCTTCCCTCCTAGTGCAGCACCTGAGGGAAAAGCCAGGTCTTCAGGGCCTTCCAGACTGTAAGGAGTGTAGGGATCCTCCGCATACCAGGAAGAAGCTATTTTAGATGGTTGATCCAGCTACAGAAATGGTTGGCTTCCTAGGTTCCACTAGATGACAACATTTAACAGTAGGGACCTGGAGTGAACCCACCTTATCCAATATAATGGGACCGGTATATTTCTTAAGGGAGCTGTGATCACACAAGTAACCTGGCTGCATGCCATATGTTTTTAGCAAATATGTATATTGTCATAATAAAGAATGTTTTGTTAAAGAATAGTTCTAGTTCACGGATTCAAATGATTTTTTTTAATGTTTTCTAGATCTGTGTGTCTTTTGCACAATTTTCTGAAAAGGGCATTTGGGAATTAATGAAGTAACATTGCATGTTGTTGGTGTCTGTAATAGGAGAAAATTAAGTCATTTGTTGGAGGGGTGAATAATATTTAGCAGGTCTTTATTGCTTTTACAACTGTTGCATTGTTTAGCGTATATGGTTTCTCTAATCTTTATGACAGTGCTATAAGGTAAAGCCATAGAATTAGCCACACATTACAACTTCGCAAGTTGAGGCTAACAGTAGGAAGCTCCACAGGGTTCTTACTTCTAGTCTGATATACACAGAGGATTATGATCTTAATGACTTTCGTATGGCCATTTAATAGCTAGTTTATTGTAGAAGTGAAATTCAAAGCAGAAGTTCCTTAATTCTGCAGACAGTCACTTAACTTGAAATCTATTATGTTATTTTGCATTGCTTTTTTTTTTTTGAAGCTGCTCAATATAGAAGCTTCACTTGCCACAAAAATGGGCAGCGTTTCAATCCTCTTTTCTCTTAATGAATGCTATTGTTAAAGTCGATTCTGAATTTCTTTCTAGCTTCTGCACACCTCCTGGTTGCACAAAGAACCTGTCTGCATGGGGCCTGCTACCCTCCTGTGCAGGATCTTCTTGTAGGAAGAATCCATTATTTGAAGGCCTCCTCCACCTGTGGACTTACCCAACCCGAAACTTCATGTACTCCATATGGAGAAGTATGTATGACCCAAGTATTATTATTCATATAGGAAGGACATGACTTTCATAACTTAGTGGCATTGGTTTTATGGTTGTCACTAAACAGAACAGGGATTAGGTGCTTGACTATGTTTGATTCCTGGTGATTGCACAAATAGTCACCTATTTGAATTTAAAGCCATAATTTTAAAGTACAGTTATTATTTTCACTAAGGAAATAAATTTGGGAGAGCCTCTGACTTCAGTGAAATTTAATTCTATGTTTTGGGTGTCCCAACAGAAGTTATTTTCTCTGCCCTCAACACAGCCTGTATAAGAATGACTTCTTTGGATAAGCAGTGATGTTTTACATGTTTTCTTTTAAATCAACTCCTACAAGCCAGAGTAACTAGAGAACAAATGGATTTCATGTCAACTATTTTCATAACTTTTTCATGTTGTCCATGTTGTTTATTGAATATCTAATTTCTTGTTTATTAATTTTTATTTTCAAAATTTCCCAAAAATCAAGACATGTCTGGTAGCATGTTTTCAGACTAAGAAATAAGTTAAAGTTTATGTTTTTTAAATAAATTTTGCTATTCTGAAAACATGCTACCAGACTCTTCTTGATTTTTGACCACCATAAACTAATATGGCCCTTCCATGAGGATGATTTCCTTTTCTTACACATGTTTTAAAAAACAGAAGGAGGTCAAGCTATTCTCCCTCCCCTGCTATCCCATTTTAAAATTCCAGGTTAAGGCATTTCCTGCCTTTAGAAAATTTCAGACTATATCTTCTTCACAACAACATTTTGAATAAATGCTGGTACAGTAGAGGCCTGTTGCAGTGGTGGGTTTCAAAATTTTTTACTACCGGTTCTGTGGGTGTGGCTTGGTGAGCGTGGCTTAGTGGGTGTGGCAGGGGAAGGATACTGTAAAATCTCCATTCCCACCCCACTCCAGGGGAAGGATACTGCAACATCCCCATTTCCTACCGATCAGCTGGAACTCGGGAGGCAGAGAATAGATGGGGGTGGGGCCAGTCAGAATTTTTACTACCAGTTTTCCAATTTACTCAAAATTTCCGCTACTGGTTCTCTAGAACTGGTCAGAACCTGCTGAAACCCACCTTGGCTTGTTGGGATTGTCACTGGCAGGTAGCTCTACCCTATGTAGGAGTAAATAGGGTAGCCAGAACAACTTTCATAAAAACATAATTTTTCACATAATGTGAAAGAAAGAAGCAGGCACTTCTCAGCATAGAGAAGAATGGTTTAGAACAGGAATAGAACTAGTGATACTCTACCACCTGCTGAAATATTGCTTCTCTCTGCATTGGTTCTGTTGGCTTGGAGCTGTAGTTGAAAAGAAGAACAGGATTAAAGCAGGCTAGGATTTGGATAGAAGGTCCCCAGGAAGCAAGATTGAAAATAGTGCAAAGAAGTCCCCTATTTTTGCCATGTCGACTTAGGACTCAAATTCTAATTCTGATCTCAAATTCTGACCTGCAGGAGGCTTTTATATTTTTAACTAATACAACTCCCAAGACATTTTTTTCTGCAAGAAACTTATTGTCTACTTAAAAATAGTATTATCTTTCTGCAGGAGAAAGAATGAAACTGTTGAATCTTCTCATGTGAAATAGTCTTTAAGGCACAGGAGCTGTGTAAGAAAAAAAAAACAAATAAAAATATCCCCTCTCCTCCAATTTTATAAATCTCTGTACAGCAGTTTAAAAGTGAACAACACCCCCCCAACTTCTCATTAAATAGTAGGATGAAGAAAACAATTCTTCTGAGAAAACTGAGAGCCATAACTTCAGTCCAGTGAAAAATCTACTTATTCAAGAGCCATTTCTTTCTTTTTCACTGTTCCCTGTTAACCAAATATTCATAACAATGATTTCATTGAATGGGAACAGGTTCTAATTCAATCACTATATAAATTAGCTAGCCATAGGACAGACATTATGGCTGGTAATGCTGTCTGTTTCTAGATCCTGACTCATGAGATCTAAGCTGAAAGCCAATAAAAAGTGGAAGGCAGGGTCACAGCATGTTTCAAGCAAGATTTAAGTCAAATAAGAATTCAGTGGCCATTTCTAGGTGTCTCTATGGATAGGAAGTCTTTTATGAAGCAAAACCCACATGACTTTCAAGGAGCACTATTAAAGGAAATGGTTGGTATGGTGCTTAAAATTGTCCTTGAGAAAGGATTTTGGGAATAGCATATATGTCAGCGCTCCATGTTAATTGTGTCAACATACAACTCACTTACAAATATACCAAAGTGGATTCTCTGATTGTCCGTAAAGGTATTTCAGAAAGTTGGACAAGTAGACCTTCCCTTCATCTTTAATTGCCCTGACCAACAATAAGTAGGTTAAAGGGGACTTAATTTCTGCTACGGTTTCTGTAGTTCATCATTATCCTGGTATTTACTGCTAAGACTGACTCATGTTTCATGGTATGAGTACTACTGATTAAAGGGTTCATTGATAGACATTGTAAGGTTTTTCCTGTCCTCCTTGAAGGATATGAATTTTAAATGGATTAGGACCTATTATTCAACATACTGATACGCACTTCAGAGAATGCTATTTAAAAGGTATTAATGCTAATGCAGCTCCATTTTAAGATTGTTTCATGTGCTAAGGTTTCATGACAATCTGTACTCATAAAAAATAATAGGTTGCCATAATACTATAAGAGGAGATTAAGATAATTAGTTTAAATCAAATTATAGAAAATTATCATGGACAAACACAAAGATATTTTTTGCTCTTTGGCCTTGATTGTCCTGTTATGATTGTCAAGTCGAAATATCACAGTGGGCCAGAAGCTACAGTCCTTGTGGCCCTCTTTTATAGAATCCAGGGTCCCCAAAGTACAAATAAAAAGTTTATTCTAAAAAAGAAGCACATATGCATTATGTTTCCAGTGGTCTTTAGTTCAATGCAATCCCAGTAGAAGGGACTTTTGGGTGTGCACGTGCATGTTCATACACTATTTTAATTTTAAGAACAAAAGCAAACAGTGTCACCACTCAAGAGAAAGAAAGCTGAACATGCCTACTCTTCTTCCTGTGATCAATTGACTTCGTCCTGCCTCTTAGAAAGAAGTGGATCCTAGTCATCATTTTCATAGTTTCTCTATCCCTCCAGATGTTTTTGCCTCTCTCTTTTCCTTCACAGCATAGATGGTTTTTTGGCTGTCATCTCTGCAAAGTTTCTAAATTCTCCTTCCTTTCTGATTTGTGAACAGTTCCATCTTGCCTGGTTTCTTTTCTCTTCCATCCATTGCTTATCATTCTTTTAAACTCTATATTTATATATTTTGCTCCAATTTATCCCTTTGTTTGCTTTCCCTTCAATCCCCTGTGTTACAGGACTTCAGGGTTAAATCAGATTAGATAGCACTTAGCAATAGCACTTAGACTTATATACCACTTTACAGTGCTTTACAGCCCTCTCTAAGCAGTTTACAGAGTCAGCATATTGCCCCCAACAATTTGAATACTCATTTTACCCACCTGGTGGATGGTTGGATGGCTGACTCAACCTTGAGCCTGGTGAGATTTGAACTGCCAAATTGCAGGCAACCGGCAGTCAGCAGAAGTAGCCTGCAGTACTGCACTCTAACCACTGTGCCATCGTGATTAAGATCTGTGATTAAATGATCAGGTTCTATATTTTGCAAAAAAGAAAAGAGAGCGAGGAATCTGAAACAAAAATACTGTTGGGTTACACTTTCCAGGACACCTTATATTGTATACACAAAATTTTATAGGACCAGCTAAATCAGAAGTTCTGGCTGTTAAAAAGTACTTTTCTGATTTCACATTTTTAAATTCTAGCATTGCTTTAAGATTTGTGTAAAAAAAAGAAGTATAGTGGGGAAATGTTCACTTTCATGTTAAGAGATTCACTTGCTACATCAGAAGTGCAAAAAGTGTGGCTCACAAGATTATATTTGGATCCGCAACATGCCTTTTGCATCCTCAGGAAACCTTCAGAGTAAAAGTGGGACGGGTTATTTGTTTTAGGACGTTTGAGAGATTTTAAAGGGCAAGCAAGTGCCTTAATCCTTGAAGATGTTTAGGTTAGATACTTTACTTCTTAAAATGGAAATTAAATCCCCAAATGGATCATGGTCTTGCTATCAAAATGCCATGCAAAGCAAGGTGTGACCCATGCCCTGATAGAATTTTGAAAGAAAGGGAAACCTCAGTCCCCAAATCTTTTATTATGATATTCATTCTCCCTCTCCCTCTCCCTCTCTCTCTCTCTCTCTCTCTCTCTCTCTCCCTCCCTCCCTCCCTCCCTCTCCTTCCCTCCCTTTCTCTCCCTGTGTCTCCCTGTGTCTCTCTGTATGTGTGACTGTTTGTGTACGTGCTTGTGGGCCCATGCTTTCAAATCATTCTTATTGCATAGATAAGTCCTTACAGTTTTCTTAGCAACATTTCTAGAAGTGGCTTTCCTTCCTTCTAAACTGAAAGTGACTGACCTAAAATCATCTCAATTGTTTCATGCCTGAGAATTCAGTCTCCTAGCTTCTAGCTTGGTGCTTTTAACCACTATACCAAACTGACTCTCTTACTACAAATATAACCAGTTATTATCTTCATATTGAATTTCAAAGGAATTATTTCTAAAAAGGTGCAGAGAAGGAATGAATTTATCATCGGTCATTATTTTCTAAGTGGAGTTTGTACTCTTTATTTATTTTCAATGTATATGGATAATATTCCAATCTTGACTTCCGGTCTGGCTTCCGTCACCGCCAGACGGTCCTCCGTGACCGCCAGCCCCATTGCCTGTAAAGAGCCGCCTTTACATCTGAAAGGCGGCTCGAAAAACTCCATTTCCTGATGGAAATGTGAGTCAGAGCAGGCGAGGGCAGGTAGAGCCCTCTGCGAAGTCCCCAGAGTTTTTTTTTTACTCTTGGGGACGAGCAGATTGTGGCTCCCTATTTTCCCTCACCGCTGCTCCGGGCTTCGGGAGAACTCTGCCTTTTTGCAGAGCCAAGTGCCGGGACCGGACCAACCAATAAAACTAACAGATGGTTTAGTTAAAGAGAGCGAGATTTGAACCTGGGACCCTAAATCGCAAGTATTTTTAATGATTTTACAAACGTTTCTAACTGAAGGGAAAAAAAAGTTTAAAATGGCGACTGCTGAGGCTTGAGAAGAAAGCCGAAAGTGAAAGTCCTTCCGTAAAAGCTACAAAATAGAGAAATACATACTGCTGGCTAGAATCTAGAAGGAAAATATCTACTTTAAGTTTCTTTTTGGGGAAAAGTTTCCCTTGAAAAAAAGTTCTTTTGTGTGGCAGGATGGCGTTAAAATTAATGAAGCCTGACAAACAAGCAGTGGGGGGGTGCTCCCCCATTTACAACTATGTGAACAAGTTCTGAGCTTACAGACTCAGCAGAATGATTTTAATTTAAAAGAATTTCTTCAGGAGGAAATGGCAAAATATCACGAGATTGTGAACCAGAAATTTGAAAAATTAAGGCAGGAAATTAAAGAAATGATACAACTAAAGTATGATAATCTGCAACGAAAGATTGTAACAGTGACTAATGCTTTTTCAGAAGTTGTTATAAAGATGGATACAAATATCAAATTATTAGAGTCTAAAATGGAGGAAATTGATGATAAGATTTATAATTTGGACAATAAAATACAAAGAATTGAAAATGATTTGATAAATATTCAAGACAATAGTTTAGAAGTAAAGTCTAAAAAGGAAGCTGGTCACGAGACTTATAATGCAGAAGATATAAAGCAAGGGATTGAAAAAGAAGTTGTAATGATGCAATACCGGCTCAGAATTTGCGGTCAGAATGAGAGAGTTACAGGAAAATAATAGAGATGATTTAAGAAAAATATCTGCTCAAGTTCTGGCTGGGATTTTAAAGGTTCATCCTGAGGAGGTATCTTGTAAGATTGACAAGGCCTATAGAGTAAATTCTTGGATTGCAAAGCAAAGGCAACTGCCTAGAGATGTGGTGATTTACTTCACAGATAAAGAAATAAGAAATGATATTGTGCAAAAATCCTTTAATTCTACTCCACAACTGTATGGAAGAAAGATCTGGATATATAAAGAATTGCCACCTAAGATGTTAAAAGATAGAAAGAAATTTGGACTTTTGGTGACTGAGCTAAAAAAACAAAATATTTCATTCAGGTGGGACGTTCCAGTTGGTATAATATTGAGATATCAAGGAGAAAGATATCAGCTAGATACTGTTGAAAAAGCGGAAGAATTTTAGTATAATGTCCTCAAAAAGCAAAATCGACAAGAGATAGAAATTCAAGATAAGCAGAAGGAGGTGGAAGTAATGAAGAAACAACAAGTCACAGAGGTCTCTACAGATGAACCGCTTCTGGATTCTCCTTTAGAGGTCTCAGCTGGACTATTTAATACAAGAGAGGCGGCTTTGGATTCTAATGTAATGACTTATCAAGTTACAAACCAGCATGGAAATCAATCAGTTGATATACAATTTATAGAACCAGAATGGAGATTTAAGCCACAAAAGCAAAACCAACAAGATCAAGTTATAGATCAGCATGAAAACCAAATAGTTGATACACAATTTACAGAAAGGAAATCAAACCCACAAAAAGTCAAGAAAAGAAGAAGCAGGTTTCACAAAAACAAAAACTTTTAAACTAAACAACAGTGTAATGCCAGTTATTTAAGAGATAATTGAATATATGAAAAGATAATCGGCAAAGTATTGGTTTATATTATCCTGAGGAGAATGACAGACCTCTGCAGTGCTGTACTTTTGGGATGTGAAAAGGGCCTTAAACTGAATGGATTGGAACCATCTTTTTTTTTTTGGATTCTTTGATAAATATACTACGTTTATGCTGAGCCACAAGGCAAGAGTGTTATGGAATTGGGGCACGCAGATGATCTGGCTGTTACCCTATTACAGTGGTTGGAAATAATAATTTGGATAAAAGACACCTCTACAGACACTATATGGAATACAAATATAAAGTCACTCGGGTGGTTGTTTTTTTTTTTTTTTTGATATTTGCTATTGATGGGGGCAGAAGGTAATTGAAGATACCAAACATACTGTTGGAATTAGGATGTGATGTTACCCTAACATGGGAGATGGAGTTTACAATCCAGCTGAAAGACATTACAGAAGATATTATTAGAAGCCTAAAGTCTTTTTAAGAGGATTTTATTTACATAAGGGAATATTTTTTTAGTGGTGTGGGCAGAAGAATAAAGATACTAAGAATTATTAAGTATGGTAGTCTTGTAGGAAAGTGGGTGGAGACAGGTTAGTTTATTGATTGTTTAGTTTAAGAAAAGGGATATTATGTTTAGATATGAATATATGTAAAAGATTTGAGTTAAGAGATATAACGATGGGGGTGAAGGAAATGGGTAGACTATGAATTGAATAAATGTTAAATTAGAATTTATTATATAGTTTTACAGCGGAAGGTTGCTTTGAAACATAATATTAATATACACAAAATATGTGATTTAAGAGATATATCTATGGGGGGTCAGAAAAAGGGTAGATTATGAGCAGAAACCGCTAAACTGGGAGATATAATAATATTATTATGCTAAATTAGGAGTTATTATATAATGTTATTATATAATGTTACAGTCATTTTGAAATGTATAGTATAAGGGGGATATGATAATATTATTAGAAAGAAAGGGTCAGTATATGGGGATGGAGTAAGGGGATGGTAAAGTATTATATAATCTGTTATGAATTTGGGTTTTATTATGAAGAAGTCACAGGATGAGGGGAGGGTGAGGGGGGGTTAGGGAGGAGGGGGGAAAAAGGGGGAAAAATTTGTATTTGAAAAACTTTTTCAATAATAATAATAAAAAGATAATATTCCAATTTTTAAAATGTGACCTGCACACTGCATCTCTCTAAAATGTACATATACTTTAGCGAAAGTGTGGGAACCTCTGGCATGCCATGATGAAATACAGCTGCTTAAAGCCATAACCTGTGCAATAAAAGGTGCTGGGAGCTATATGGGCAAAGGATCATCAAGTTACAAGCTTTTGCTTTACAGCATGAGTAGAAAGCCATGGGCAGTATGAGCTCTGTAATCTGGTTCATCTCTTCCAAATGCGCTTGACTTCAGCAAAGAACAGTAAAAATTTATGAGCTTCATAATTTAGGTATCTTTCCATTGCTCCTCCTTTTGTAATGGAAAACAAAAGCTGATACAGATTAATTGCAAATAAATTGCATAATACTTTGAATATAATTCTGGTCTTAGCCCCTGGTGTCCATTTCCACTCTTTATCCTACTTTGCCTTTTCTCTTTTACTGCTGAGTAGCTTTTAGAGTTTAGAGTTTATTGGATTTCTATACCGCCCTTCTCCCAGGGAACTCAGGGCGGTGAGCCAATATTTTGAGCCAATACTATAATTTTAATGTAAGACTTGTTCTATATTCTTTCATCTCTCTGCCGCAAGCTAAAGTTCTATATAAATTACTATTTCTGCTATCAAAAGTAAAAAAAAAAATAAACTTTTTTTTTTGGTTGCTGGCTGGGGTTTTTTTTTTTTTTTTTGCTTTTTTTTTGCAACCTCTGTACAGGGTATGAGAGGAGGGGCCATGCTTGCTTGCTTTCCTTCCATTTTGCCCTGTTGGCCACATGTGCTGTCTAAGTCTAGTGCCAATCCAAGAAGTGTCCCAAAGTGTATGTTTACATCCCAGAGTATTTTGCAATCCTGGTAAGTTTCCTGCTGTTGGAAATATTCCAGAATTCTGCCTTGGCTGTAATTCCTTTTAAACTTTATACTTTGTACCCCCACAGTGGAAGTTTGTTGGACTGGTCTAAGGCATTTTATCTATCTTACATAATGCAATATATTAAAAGTGGACATTAGTTTGATGATTTATTGGGAAATGCTTTATTAAATCCCTGCTTGCTGAAAGATAAAGCCTGGTTTCACAAAAGGATTAATACACCTACCTGTGTTGAATACATTCATATAAAATGGGGAATGTGGGTTTTTAGTAGTTTTTTTAAGGGCAGATTGCCTAAATTTAGGTGCCTTAACATAGCCAGGAATTCAACAGAAGCCTTTAAAAAAAGAAAACAATCTTTAAGCAAACAAAAACTACACTCTTCCATTGAATTAGTTTATTATTTATATTTCATTTATGGAAATATATTTTCAGCTTTTCACCTGAGTTTTCCAAACTGCTAAAAGGAGTGATTTTCAAACAGGGACCTGAAGATCATACAGAATGTAGTAAAAGAGAAAAAAACAAATTGACTGTGTCCAGAAGGATAAAATCATTGGTGATGAGGCAAATATTCCTGGAGAGAGCACTCTATGGTTCTGTACAGTTTCTGAAAGGGACGCAGTGGCTCAGTGGATAAGACGCTGAGTTTGTCGATCGAAAGTCAGCAATTCAGCGGTTCGAATCCCTAGTGCCGCCTAACGGGGTGAGCTCCCGTTACTTGTCCCAGCTTCTGCCAACCTAGCAGTTCGAAAGCACATAAAAAATGCAAGTAGAAAAAATAGGGACCACCTTTGGTGGGAAGGTAAGGAGTGCTCCGTGCGCCTTCGGCGTTGAGTCATGCCAGCCACATGACCACTTCAGACAGTGCTGGCTCTTTGGCTTTGAAACGGAGATGAGCAGTGCCCCCTAGAGTCAGGAATGACTAGCACATATGTGCAAGAGGAACCTTTACCTTTACCTTACCTTTACCTTACATTTTCCGAGGAAACAAAAGTTTCATCAAGTCCAAATATCTGTTTCCTTGGTAGACAGTCAGATGCCCATGAGAAGCTCACAAGCAATGCTGAGTGTAATTATACCTTCTCACTTATGTTTCTAGCAACTAGTATTTAGATCCCCGTATATTCTACTCCCAGAGTTGGTAGTAATATACAGCTATCAAACTGGGTAGTCATTGGTAATAGTATCTTCTGTAAGTTTGTGTGCACCCTTTTTCAAGTTTGTAAGTTTGGTCTCATAACATGCTTAATTGGGCTTATAGTTTACCAAAAATTCTGGGTTCTGAGTTGGGGGAAGTGGATAGGACAGAAACAGCTTTACTTTCTCTATGTTTATTATTTAATACTTTTTAAACTAAAAGGTCCCACTTTTTCATGGTTGACTTCTAGCACTCATGGATGACCTTTTTTTTTTTTTTTTAAATTGATTTATATGCCGCCCTTCTCCGGAGACTCAGGGCGGCTTTCAATGCATTAAGCAATAGCCTTCATACTTTTGTATATTTATACAAAGTCAGCTTATTGCCCCCACAAACTGGGTCCTCAATTTACCTACCTTAGAAAGGATGGAAGGCTGAGTCAACCTTGAGCCTGGTGAGATTCAAACTTACAGTAATTGCAGACAGCTGGTGTTAATCACAATGCTATCAGTCTGCTGAGCTACCAGGCCCTTTATTATAATTTTGTCTGATTTCTGTTTTATATGATTTATAATATATAATGATTTTGTGACCAAAACTATACAGCATGTGGAACGTTCTTGTACCATCATTAGTGTCAGTCTTCTCACTCCCAATGTACAGTAATCTGCTTTTTTCATGGGTGATGTATTGTGCTACTGTTTTCGGTCAGCCAAAAAAAAAAAAAAAGAATATAAATCTATTCTCATTGATCAGTACAAACTCAGATATCATCCATCAATAACCTTACCCATTCCCTAGTTTAGGTTCAACTATTGAACATAACTAAAATACTTTCATCTTGGTATGAAGTGTTTCTCAGCATTCTAGTGAAGTAGATAATTTTGGAGATTTACTAATTTACTAATAAACTTAGTACCGTAACTTTCTCAGTGCTTATGGAATGAAAGGCCTTGAATATTAAGACATTGTTTGCCTTAGGTCAAGGCTATTGGGTCTCCTGATTATCTTGCCTAAAGACCAGTTAGCACATGATAATCATAAAAGGTGAGAAGATGCTTTTATCATCTGAGATAAGATACATGGGCACACTAATGAAAAAGTTTCAGATAGTATCTTGATACACCTTGGCTATTACTCAAATGACCTTTCCCCTACTGAGTTAAATTTCTGACTTCCCATCCTTTGCTGGCAGAAAATTGTTTGCACAAAATTTGTTGTCCCCATTTGTTGTCCCCCTGTCCTGCCTCTCTTGCATCTGTCCTGAATTATCTTGTTCTGTGTCCTCCCTATAAGCAATGTGATTGGTTTACTCCTTTACTCCCCTGGCATTGCTGCTGACTCCAGCCAGCCAGGGAAACACCCACTAAGAAGAGCACTGTAGCAGAAATGAGCCTGTCTGTAGACTGCCTTGTTTTCCCCTCCTTCCATAACTGCTCAATTTAAAGTAATGGGATATGAAGAAACTTACAGGAAGCTCCTCAAGGAGACTAGCCTCAAGACAAAGGGGGGGGGGGAGTGGGACAGGACCTGCCATGATTGGGCAACTATCTAGGTCCTGCAAAGTGAGATAACTGAAACTGAGTAGCTGCTGGGCAATCTCTTGCTTACTTCAAAGGGGACTAGGATGCGTAGGAAGTGACTTAAAGTAAGTGGCAAATACGGGGAAGGTGACAAATAAGCACAACTGTAATTGGAAGTCAATTGAGGTTACTGATCAGTATGAAAAAGAATTAGTAAATAAAGGGCTAATGGAGGGGACAAATGTTAGAAGATAAATGGCTCAGGTGGAGGCTAGTTAGTTAATAGAGTGGAAGAGCCTGTCCTTCTGTCTCCCTCTTAAACCTGTCTCACTCATGGTGGGGCCAAGACAAAGACAATGTTGTGAGGACAGGACAGACATTTGTGCAGTCAGGACAAGATTTTGCTGTAGAATGTAGAGGAGCATACACATTTAGAAATATAAGACTGAGAAATCAATCATGAAATGTGGAGATTTTCAAGGCAGGTGGTACTATATTTTAATTATGAAGCAATTTACATATATTTATACTTTCTTTGGCTTACTTTCTTAGAAAGGCAGCATGATGCACTGGTAAATTATCAGTCAAGGTCTAGAAAGATAAAATTTTCACTTGTAGTGATTTCATGATTTGAACCATGTACTTTTTCGGCAATAATTCAGAAGTGGCTTCCCATTGCCTTCAACTGGGATTTTTACTTCCCATTCCAGTGTAAATTCTTGAGATTCCCTGGTGATCTCCTATCAGAATACTGACTAGTTCCAACACTGCTTAATAGTTTTCAAGCCTAAATAAGGTCAGTGAAAAGCTGCTACCTATTAAACATAAATTTAAATCCTCGCATAGCTATAAATCTACTGGAGCTGGTTGGAGAACAGCTTTCTGATGTCATTGTTGGCATATGAAGAACCATATACAGAAGCAAATCAGCAGGGAAACTGGAATCCAGAGTGACTGAATAAAATAAACATTTCATTGTAGCAGAACAAAGTGATTTGATGTGATAGTTTTTAACCCTAACTTGCTTGAATGCTGACATTTAAAAACAATAGCAAGAGATGAACATTTTTCAAACAGAAGGTAAGAATGTGTAACTACTGAACCTCCTGCTGGCAACCCCCGTTGCCCATGTATCAGAAATCTCCAATAACTTGTCTATTAATATGTATTTTTCTATTATATACAATATGGTTTTTGACTGAGTAAAGAGTTCTGAAATATTAACCACTTTATCACAAAACAACGTCACAATGATCCTGGTTTGCAGATTATTATTATATTTTTTGCTAGAGAACTGAGATCTGTACAGAGCAATTTTCTTAGTGCCACCAAACATATAGAAAATGATGCCAATTGCTGTACTTAGAACACAGAATTAAGATGTCCATATTACCCTTGCAGCTGGGCATTTCTTATCGGTATAGCTTTTGAAAAACACATGTAACAGCACAGCTCCACTTTCTGATTACTTCATCTGTTGAGATTATTACCTGCTACAGACGCATATAATCTTTAGGTATATGTCATTGGGTTGGAAAACTTTCATACTACTCTGTTTTATGCTATGATGTATAATTCTTGTGTATTGTGGTTCCTACATCCTCTTGATAAGCAGTTTTTGTCTTTTTTTTTTTGAGGTAGCAAAAATGTTTAATGAATGCACTTTAAAGACAAGAACTGACATGTTTATAAAAGAGAGGTATGAAAATTGTTGCTTTACCAAATTCAAGTGGCACCATTGATGTTGAACATTTTTAGTTCTTCAAATATTTGTTCTTAATGTAAAAGCAATCCCATGGACTTCCTTGAAGAACCAATGATTAATAAGCACTACAGTGTTTATTAAGTTGTAGAAAAAGGAATGGAAACAAAATAATTTTTAAGGAAGCAGAATAGCTGTACAAAGGAAATGATGTCAGGAACAATTAATTTTTTTGTAAAATATTATTTCCCAGCTGGCTTCATTGAAATATCGTGATGTGATGGAATACCATTCCCAAAATTCATTTGGATTGGGCTGTTCTTGCAACCAGAAATCAAAAAATATGCATCTTAGTATAGTGATTTTCCAAATTCATCTGGACTGGCCCTATCATTGGACAGAATGACATAGTTAGGGAATAGCTGGGAAACTGTTAGCAACTGAGATTGCTGCTTTCAGGTGTAGCAGAAACTTTCCTTTGTTAATATTGCCAGTCAGTTTTTGTAAATGAAAAGTGAAAGGGCATTTCCTTGTTCTCTGCCTCAAACATACAAATATCTGGAATCCCCCCCCCCCGGTCAAGTTCACGTTATTATGCTTGATAACCATGTGCAATATGAATCAAACTCTAATTTGATTCACACTAATTTGTCTTTCATGTATGTTTTGTGTTTGCTCTTAATAATATTCTGTCGTCAAATGTTCTTTTCAAATTAGTGTTTCGTTCTAGGCATATGCTATTAACTTAATACGAGATAAAGTACAACTATAATCTTAACTAATATTCCTGAAATGAAACACTGCATATATGAAAGATTATTTAAAACATTGCTGAGTATAAAGTGGTTTTATGACAAGGGTACTTATGATGTAATTTGATCTCCATATAAGCAAAAATGCAAATGCAACAATATTTAAAAAGTTACATTTCAAAATGACATTGTACTCATAAATCAAGCACCATATTTTTTCATGAAAATACATTACCTGAGACTTTGAAAATGAAATGAGACACAGATTTCTTTTGAAGACATGGACTCATTCCTTAAGACAGCATTCTTTTAAAGTAGCTTCAGAGACTAGGATAAAGGATAAAGGTCCCATCTGTTCCCACCATATAGTGGTCAGTTGTATATTGCCAGAAAAGAAACACATAACTGAAACAAATGAAAGATGGAGATTTGCATTTATATGTGTGTGTGTGTGTGTGTGTGTGTGTGTGTGTGTTTTCTCAGGTTTTCGCGGGTGTTTGTATGTAGGTCTTTGGTTATTCGGGTCTTCTCCCACGTAAAATTGGAAGTGTCTTGGCGACGTTTCGACGAAGTCTCATTCGTCATCTTCAGGCTGGTGTTCTCGGCTTCTTTGCTCCTGGAAGCACGAAGCCGAGAACACCAGCCTGAAGATGATGAATGAGACTTCGTCGAAACGTCGCCAAGACACTTCCAATTTTACGTGGGAGAAGACCCGAATAACCAAAGACATATATATATATGCAGATAATTATGCTGTGGGGTTTTTTTGTGCAAATTAGGATGGAATAGTTATTTGCAATTAAAAAGCATGCACGTAAAAGATGGTGCTAAAGTATTCTTTTATTTTTATCTGCATGTGTCTAGTTTTTCTTGTTTCTTTCATCTAGACATATATTATTCTTTCTGTTTATGATGAAAATATGGGTGTAGGAAGAAAAAATAATTCACAGAGAGCCCAGGGTGACAGGAAATGTTACTCAATTAATGGCACTCTGATATTTTAGAGCATGTCATGAAAATGTTTACAAAATGGTTGCTATGAGGATAAGGCACAACATACATATTAGATTAACTAATTCCTACCCACATAGAGGGAAATTAGTGTGGCCCAAAAGCATTTTGGTTACTTTTTGTGAAATATAAATTGGTTATTTACTTTGTGATTTGACAGCTTCCTAAGGAGATTCATGTTGCTTACTCTTGTTGTAGTTCTGTCCTGGATAAAGATGAACAAATAATTTGAGGGAAAATTATTTTCTATTACTTTTTCCCATGGAGTATACCAACTGTGTAAGTTGGTATACTCCATGGGAACATTCTAGTTTTCTTGATTGCACTCTTTGTATTGAGGACTAAGTCTTTGATTACAAGAAAACCAAGTAACATATATGTGGTGGTGGTGTTAGTTGCAAAGTTATGTCCAACCCATCTCAACCCATGCACAACATTCCTCCAGTCCTTCCTATCTTCTACCATCTTCTAGAGTCCATTTAAGCTGACACCTATTGCTTCGGTGACTCCATACAGCCACCTCATTCTCTGTTGTCCCATTCTTCTTTTGCTCTCAATCTTTCCCAGCATTAGGCTCTTCTCCAGTGAGTCCTTCCTTCTCATTAGACGGCCAAAGTATTTGAGTTTCATCGTCAGATCTGGCCTTCTAAAGAGCAGTCAGGGTTGATCTCCTTTAGGACTGACCGGTTTGTTCGCTTTGTAGTCCAAGGGACTCACAGGAGTCTTCTCTATCACCATAGTTCAAAGGCCTCAATTCTTTGGCACTCAGCCTTTCTTATGGTCCAACTATCACAGCCATACATTGCAACTGGGAACATATATGTATTTCTCAATTAGGGATCTCTTTGGGCCTCCAATTATTCTGGGTGAATTCAACTGCTACAAGGAGACAGCTGTTGTCTGATTCCATATTTTGAATGTTGTTTCTGTGTTGTTGGCTGAATAACCTCCTTTCCTTAACTAATATATAGTGTAGATTCTGTTTGAGCGATCTATAGTTTCAGTGGGATACATAACTCCATGAACCCTGCATGTATCTACCTTCTTGATAACAGAAGTTATTCTGGGTCCTTATTCCGAGAAAATAGCAACAGATATAGAGAAGGATCTGCACATTTCTCCCTAAAGCCAATGTCTAGATGGGAATGTATCCAATATTCTTGGCAGGAAGAACATTGGAAAGAGCTCTTCCAAAGCAGCATGACCTTGAAGAGAGCCAAAATAAAAGCTGGACAGAAATTTTGTCTGACCCAGGGAACTTTGAGACACACACCTCCTCTGGCAAACTTTAGTTTGGAGCAAGGACATATTTTTTTCTCTTAAGCAATTAAATGTTACACAATTTATTCAGTACAGCAGTCAACCCTCACATTTGCATCCAGTGTTAATTTTAGGTTTCCCAAATATTGAAAGAACATCAGGATTTCAACACTGGAGTGTACTGTCTTGTGAAACATTTCTTTCAGGCTTCAAATCAAATGTCCATGTAAGTTGTATGTCGGGTCCAAACTCTGAGATGTCCAAGCTCAGCAGACAGATCATTTGTCAAGGCATGACCATATAAGCCGATGAGAGGTCCTTCTGTAAATGCAGAAGACCTTTTACACAATGTGTGTGCTGAAATGGATAAAAAAACTTCTTTCTTCTTTTCCTAAGCCGTTTTTTAATTATCTTGTACTTGACAAAAATGCAGTGTTCTCTGTGCTACTGTAATGTATCTGAAGTTATACTCATTTTACTATCAAATAAAATCTTTTAGCTCCAGCATATAGAAGTGATAAAGACAACCTTTTCAGAATTTAATGGACTTTCATCTGAATCTAACAATGTAATACATGAATGTCATGTGTTTGCAGAATCTCTTTGTCCACCAATGTTTCAGTTTCTTCCAAATAACAACCTTCCAGATTCTGTCCAACCATATTCAGACTGGAAACATAAAATTTTTCCCACCCTGCAACTATTTTTAATCACGTGATTGCTAATTTTGTTGTTAGTTGCGAAGTCATGTCTGACCCATCGCGACCCCATGGACAACATTCTTCCAGGTCTTCCTGTCCTCTACCATCCTCTGGAGTCCATTTAAACTCATGATGGGGTATTTACGGGACCGCCTTCTGCCACCAATTGCCTCCCACCAGCCAGTTCACTCCCACAGAGAGGGCCTTCTCAGGGTGCTGTCGGCCAGACAATGTCGGCTGGCGACCCCCAGGGGGAGAGCCTTCTCTGTGGTGGCACCTACCCTCTGGAACAATCTATCCCCAGAGATACGAGTGATCTCCGAACTCCGGACTTTTCGTCAGGCCCTAAAAACTTATTTTTTTCAGTTAGCCGGGCTGTCCTGATTTTACGGTTGGTTTTAAAATTTGATATGGATTTTAATCGAAAGTTTTAAATTACGGGCCAAATTTATTTAATTATTTTAAATCTATTTTTTAACTTTTGTGTATAAATGTTTTTTATCTTGGCTGTTCACCGCCCTGAGTCTGAAAGGAGAAGGGTGGTATAGAAATCTGAAAAATAAATAAAATAAATAAATAAATAAATAAATGCCTACTGCTTCTGTGACTCCATCCAGCCACCTCATTCTCTATCATCCCCTTCTTCTTTTGCCCTCTATCTTTCCCAGCATTAGGCTCTTCTCCAGTGAGTCCTTCCTTCTCATTAGGTGACCAAAGTATTTCAGTTTCATCTTTAGGATCTGGCCTTCTAAAGAGCAGTTAGGGTTGATCTCCTCTAGGACTGACCGGTTTGATTACCTTGCAGTCCAAGGGACTCACAGGAGTCTTCTCCAGCACCTCAAAGGCCTCAATTCTTTGGCACTCAGCCTTATGCTCCAATTGATTGCTAATAGTATGATTATATTTGTCAATGTATATTAATGTTCCAAGCAGACTCTTGTTCTGGTGACATTTGGTCCTTTTTGCACCATTTCTTTCAACATGCCTTTGTCAGAATCAGTGGAATTAATGTAAAAGCCAGGATTTAGCTTAATCTGTCATCTTTTAGTATTTGTTTGTCAAGTTTGGGCTGAAGTCTCTTTAAGCCTTTTGTGCACAAACCTTTTGAGATAGCCCAGTCTGACTTGCTCCTTGAATTACTCATTCAGGCTGAAGAGGATTGACTTTTCACCCACTAACCTTTCACTCACTAAAGCCAATTGACTTCTGATGCTTTCTGAGTCTAGGAAGTTGAGATGGATTTAGGCTCAATCTATTTTGAGATTTAAATGAATGCAATTTTGTTTGGCTAAAACCTCTTCTAGTGACATGGCAAAACTCTGCAATTTTTGTTTTCATGCATGACAAATGTCATACTCAACATTTGGGTTTACTTGCATATAATAAGCTGAAGGTACAGAATTTCTTTAATGTTACAATAAACTAGAAGATACAACATAGCAAGCCTGCCAGAAACTATTCAATCTCCCTGGATGCTTTAGTCAAATGTTAGCTGATGTGAATTTGAATAAACAAAAAATGTTCTGTGAAATGGAAGACAAACAATTTCCAGGCTTTTTGTTTTCAATTTTGAAAAAGGAATTGTACCAAGTCTGTTCATTTTGCTCTGGCATGAATTTACCACAGAGAAGGGAAAAAAACAACAACACAGCATGTTGCCCCTTTGAAGGGAAGATATGAAATCTAGAGTGAAATTTGGAGAGCTTGGTTTCCAATAAAAACTGACAACGTTATTTGTCACCCAAATTAATTTAATTTTTGATGCTTTTAAATTGTGTACTATTTTTGAAGTGTCAATATCTCCTTTGGGAGATGAGATTTAGAATAGCCATAGCTTCACCAATTTTAAGGTAGTGAGCAGTCCTTACAAAGTAAACATTTGCCAAGAAAGAATTGGAAGAAGGTGCTTGGAAATAACAGGGATAAGGCTCTTAAACCATTAGCTTGGCCTTGTGTTCTGATAAAAATGATAGCTTTTGTTTGGGTCAAGGGAAGAAAAGGAAAGGAGATTAATAGATAAGAATTTTGAAATATATTAATATGAGTATTTAGAAAGCCACCTTTTTCTAAAGGATGTCATTGTTGGGGCCAGACAAATCCTGAGAGTGGGGCAAGTATTTCAAAATTAAGGAGTGAGAAAGAGAAGGTACAACTCCATGGTTCCATGAGTTGACATTGTTTAATTGATCAAAACCAGAGCATGTGCATCCTGTTGAGGCAAAGCAATTGGAAAACATCTCCCTGTAAATAACCAGGAAAAAGAGAAGTGGAAAAACACAAGATCCCCATATACTTTTACACACATGGAGGGGTATATTAGAAGCCTAGTTTGAACATGCGTATGCTTATTCATCCAGTTGATTAAAATTCAAACCTTCAATCAAAGAATTCTTTCTCTAATGAAAAATGTCATTAAACAGAATGCTAGTTTCTAAAAGATGGAAGTAATGTTTAATACTATTTTGCATTATTATATCATTTGGGTTTTAATTTTGTAGAACACCACACCACTGAGATCATGAATCTAATGGGCATCTTTTATTCCTGTTTCAGTGGCAAATGAAATGTTGCCGATGTGATTCCAGAACCCCTCATGCATTCAACAGTCACCGGGTGGAAAATGTTCTCTCTTCTACAGGACACAAGCGGTGGTGGCAATCTCAGAATGGTAAATCCCTGATTTAGAGTGGGGAAAAGAAAGGAAAGAGGCTGATGTGGACGTGCTGTAAAGTAGAACAATGATTTGAGGGGGACAAGGGTTGTGTGGATTTAGTAAATAGAGCTTGAGTTTTAATAGATTAACTGCAAAGAGGAAATGGATGATCTAGCTTTTAGAAAAGCCTTTAGTTTCATAATCTTCATGGCCCACTGTTCTGATAATTGCTTTTTGTGTCTCCTCAGATGTGAAACATGTTTCTCTCAAACTAGATTTAAACAATAAATTTCATCTTGCTAATCTCCTGCTGGACTTCAGGGTATGTGCATAGTTCTCCTGTTTTTCTTGGGGAAATAAATTTTGATTCAAATGGCCTTTGCAAGCCAGTGAGAGTTTTGATCTCAACTGTTAGCTTATCTGGGTTCTGGATCAATCACACTGATTAACTCCTCTCTCTCTCCTTTTTCTTGCTAAGGGTAGAGAGCAAGCATACTGAATTCTAGGTTTCTCTTCTTTCCTCTGTCTCTTAAGAGTCCTTTGCCAGGTGGCATGGTGATAGAGCGTTCTACTGATTTTGGCACAACCTGGAAGATCTATCAGTACTTATCCACAGACTGTTCTACTACTTTCCCCCGGATCCCCAAGGGCTTGCCTCAGAAGTGGCAGGATGTCCATTGCCAGGACATACAGAGTCAACATAGACAACCTCAGAATGGGGGAAAGGTATTGTAAATGCAGTACTCTTTGGGTTAAGATTACATGGGAGTTATTGATCTCCAAGTTACAGTATCATATGTATATGTGTATGTACTGTACACACACACACACACATACACGTTTGTTTGTTTGTTTGTGTGTGTGTGTATCTATATAAATTATATCACATTAGTTTACAATACTACATGCGTTTATACACTGCTGCATCAAATTTCAGGCAGTTGACAAGAACTATTCAATAAAAACGTAACAAAACCACAAGGAATAATAGTCTTGGGGCAACCATCCAGAAGTACTGCCTCTAGGTTTTCAGTTAATTTATTCATTTTGAAAACAGCCATCAAGCAGACCTCATTCTTGCCCTATGAAAGAAATTGCTTTTCATCATCCAGGGGTGTAGTTTTGTTATTCTAAGCAGAGTGAGAAACAACCTAGAACTAAGGAGAAGTTTCTTAACAGTGAGAGCAATAAACCTATGGAATAGCTTTCTCCAGAAGTTGTGGGTGCTCCATCACTGGAGGTTTTTAAAAAGAGACTGGACAGCCACCTGTCTGGAATGGTATGGTAGGTCTCCTGCTTGAGTAGAAGGTTGGACTAGAAGACCTTTAAGGTCCTTTCCAACTCTATTATTCTATGTTGTATGAGTCTTGTGACTGGAAGCCGCTTTCTGCAAATCACTTGTGCCATTCATTTGACAAGTCATGCGATTTGCAGAATGAGGCCTTTTAAGATCATGAGAATTAGATGCTGGCCTGGAGAACAATGTGGGATGGCTTGGATAATGTTGCTTGTTCCTGAGAGGTGGGAGAAAAATGGCTGAAGGTGAATGGGATGCGGCAACTTTGCACTGTGCCGGTGGGCTGGGTAGGCAGCTAAGGAATCCCAGGCCATGGCATTTTGTGCCACGCTGTTGGGCTGGATGGGCAGCTGAGTCTTCCAGGGGTGGCTTTTGTTTTGTAGCAGCACCCCAACTTGGAAACAGTGAAGGACTGGACTGTGGTGCCTCTGCCAGTGAAAAATGGAGCTCCTGAACTTCATTTTCACTGGCAGAAGGTTGCAGGAGGCTGTCCCAGCTGAAAACAGAGCTTGTGAGGGCTGTGCAAGGCCCTCCCCAGCTCCCAGCACCTCACTCACCCCTATGAGGCACCTTAATACTCCTTACCTGGGATTCCATCCACTTAACAGTGTGCAATTCTTCCTCAATGACCACAACCAGGATTGTCAGGATTGTGGCATTCAGCAAAGTGCTTATATGACATCTCACTTAATGGCTGTTCATTCAGCCACCAAGATTCCAGTCCCAATTGTGATCATAAGTCAAGGACTACCTGTGTGTCCAAACTGGGATCAATTGCTTGTTGCTCTCTTAAGAACCAGAAACAATGGTTTGTAAAGCTAACAGAATCATTAAGTAAAAGTTTCTTACTTTGTTTAATGGCAAGGGAGATCAAACAGGATTGATTGGATAGCTGACACCAGCATATGTGACCAATTGCAATAAGTTGCCATTGTTTAGAATTAGAATTTATCATGACTTGGAGCCATCTCATTGATGATTTTTATAAAAGCAGGATAGAGGAATTCTACTTATGATTTTAATAATTTCTTTCTTCTTTTTTTTGTAAGATTAAGTTCAACCCTGTAGACCTTACATCAGGGATGATGACATCTCAAAGCCAACGAATTAACAGTGAGTTTGGGTTTTTTATGTTAGCTTGGTTTGATATAATTGCAAAAGGTGGATTTGAGATTTATTGGAATATTATAAGAAGCAGAAGTCTATGTTGCTATCTTGAAATTGCTTATGCCTTGACTGTAGATGAATACAAATTTTTTCTACCTTCTTAGAATGGGATCACAGTTAGGTGATTAAAGATAAAGGTAAAGGTTCCCCTGCACATGCGTGCTAGTTGTTTTCTGTCTCTAGGGGCGGTGCTCATCTCCGTTTCTAAGACGAAGAGCCAGCGCTGTCCAAAGACATCTCCATGGTCATATGGCTGGCATGATGCAACGCCGAAGGCTCACGGAGCGCTATTACCTTCCTACCAAAGTGGTCCCTATTTTTCTATTTGCATTTTTACGTGCTTTCGAACTGCTAGGTTGGCAGAAGCTGGGACAAGTAACAGGAGCTCACCCCGTTAGGCGGCACTAGGGATTCGAACCACTGTACTGCCGACCTTCTGATCAACAAACTTGGTGTCTTAGCCACTGAGCCACAGGACACTGGGCCAGTGTCCTGTTAGGTGGTTAGGCATTGCTTAATATGTATTGAAATAAATATCTTATATAATATTATTGCCTAAAATAGGAGATTATGTATGATAAGGGCTTGCCTATATTTTTCATAAGTTAACATTTTTTGGTAAAATTGTTCTATTTTGTTTATACATTTGGATAAAAGAATTCTGATGAAGTTATGATTGGAACATGGCAGTTCCATGTTTTCAGTTTTGCTTTAACATATTTTTGTGTTTCCTGTCCCTCCAACAAATGGGCACTCACAATGACAGCCTGCAGAAGTCTGTGCGTTCCTCTGAGACTGTTATGGAGCCAATCAAGCATCCAAGGAAACACTTTCTTTTAATTTTATGGGTAAATAGATTGAATCTGAGTGTAGGAGAGTTAACTAGATTTCCTTTAAGAAGATTTTCCCTGTAGGAAAACTGGGAAGAGATATGATGGCTGACAACCTAAGATGGATCTAGATTGTGTTATCTGGTGAACATTTTTATTAGTTTTGGTAAAGAACAATGTTTGTGGGTGAACCTGAGGGGACTGAGCAATGTCCACATTTGTCTAAACAAAAAGAAAGCCACTGTCAACCTAAAAGAGAGAATGTTAGTTCTTCTCTAATTTCTAAACAGAGGTAGTTAAAATTTGAGAGGTATACAGTGCATGCAAATTAAGCTAATGTCACAACTGGTAATCATTTTCAGTAGACAAAAACAATCTTTAAAACATCTTGAAACACTGTGATTCAATGGCATGGGGGGGCAGTTTGTCCTTGTATAGGGGTGTCAGACTTGTGGACCATGGGCCGGATGTTTCACACGCTGGCCACGCCCATGCCCATTTTAGTGAAGGGACGCCCCTGTGATGATGCTAGTTTGACACCCCTGCCCTAGTATATAATAATAAGGGATGTGCTGCCAAAGTCATGAGGAGGTTATCAACCAGTGTGGAGTTGAGATACTGTTGACTGTGTGTCAATCTGCTGTTGGTGATCGATAGTAGCAGATTAATGATGGATGAAAAAAAATACCTTCAAATTACTTCTGACTCCTGGTGATTGTTCCTTACAGTTTTCTTGGCAGCATTTTTCAAAAGTGACTTGCCAGCTCCTTCTTCCTAAGGCTGAGAATAGTGACTGGCCTAACATCACTCAGCTGGCTTTGTGATTAAGGCAGGACTAGAAGTCTTAAGCCCTACTCTAAAGTTTTGGCAATGAATGAGGGTAGTATTAAAAATTATCCACAGCTAGATACACCACTGTTGTGATTAATTTCTAAACAGACAGAGGAATCAGGGACTGGGCAATGGAATTCAATCTTCAAGTTGTAAATTATAATTGTAAAACTAGATTGTGAGAGCCAAAAAATGCTATTCGATGTCTTAATAAAAGAGAAAAATACATCAATAAGTGGTGTCACGTTGTGTTTTGCATCACCTTCTGTAAACACACAAAAAACATCTGTGATATGCACCACCAGCTATTTCCTGCACAGCTGCGTGCATAGATTGGGCCTATTTTAGATAAGGAATGTTGGGCACATGCAGTATTATGTTCTATTATAAATATACCAACTGCTATTTTAAACTCATCTTGTTGTTGTTAGTTGCGAAGTCATGTCCGACCCATCGCGACCCAATGGAAAACATTCCTCCAGGCCTTCCTGTTCTCTACCATCCTCTGGAGTCCATTTAAGCTCACGTCTACGGCTTCAGTGACTCTGTCCAGCCACATCGTTCTCTGTCGTCCCTTTCTTCTTTTGCCTTCAATCTTTCCCAGCATTAGGCTCTTCTTCAGTGAGTCCTTCCCACTCATTAGGTGGCCAAAGTATTTGAGTTTCATCTTCAGGATCTGGCCTTCTAAAGAGCAGTCAGGGTTGATCTCCTCTAGAACTGACCGGTTTGTTCGCCTTGTAGTCCAAGGGACTCGCAGGAGTCTTCTCCAGCACCATAGTTCAAAGGCCTCAATTTTTTGGCGCTCAGCCTTTCTTATGGTCCAACTTTCACAGCCATACATTGCAACTGGGAAAACCATAGCCTTGACTATAAGCACTTTTGTTGGCAGGGTGATGTCTCTGCTTTTTAGTAAGCTATCTAGATTTGCCATAACTTTCCTCCCCAGGAGCAAGCATCTTTTAATTTCTTGGCTGCAGTCCCCATGTGCAGTGATCTTGGAGCCCAGGAAACTAAAATCTGTCACTACCTCCATTTCTTCCCCATCCTTTTGCCAGGAATTGAGAGGGCCGGATGCCATGATCTTAGTTTTTTTAATGTTGAGTTTCAAGTCAACTTTTGCATTCTCCTTCTTCACCTGTATCAAGACGCTCTTTAGTTCCTCTTCTCTTTCTGCCATTAGAGTGGTATCATCTGTATATCTGAGGTTGTTGATATTTCTTAATCTTAATTCCAATTTTTGAGTCATCTAGCCCCGCCTTTCTCATGATGTGCTCTGCATATAAGTTAAATAGGCAGGGTGACAGTATACAGCCTTGTCGGATTCCTTTCCCAATTTTGAACCAATCAGTGGTTCTGTGTCCAGTTCTCACTGTTGCTTCTTGACCCGCATATAGGTTTCTCAAGAGACAAATAAGATGGTCTGGTACTTCCCTCTCTTTAAGAACTTGCCACATTTTTTTGTGATCCACACAATCAAAGGCTTTAGCATAGTCAATAAAGCAGAAGTAGATGTTTTTCTGGAACTCCCTAGAGTGTGTTGGCAATTTAATCTCTAGTTCCTCTGCCTCGTCGAAATCCTGCCTGTACTTCTGGTAGTTCTCGATCCACATAGTGCTGGAGCCTAGCTTGTAGGATTTTGAGCATAACTTTACTAGCATCTGATATGAGTGCAATGGTGCGATAGTTTGAATATTCTTTGGCATTGCCTTTCTTTGGAATTGGAATGTAAGCTGACCTTTTCCAATCCTGTGGCCATTGTTGAGTTTTCCAGATTTGCTGGCAAATTGAGTGTAGCACTTTTATTGCATCGTCTTTTAAGATTTTGAATAGCTTAGCTGGAATACTGTCACCTCCACTAGCTTTATTGTTGCTCAGATTTCCTAAGGCTCATTTCACTTCACATTCTAGGATGTCTGGCTCGAGGTCAGTGACCACCCCATCTTGGAATGAATTTACCAGGGATGTTAAGTTCATTCTCGTATAGTTCTTCCAGTGGTGAAATGTAAAATTTATTACTATTGGTTCTGTGGGCGTGGCTAGGTGGGGGCGGGTAATGTGACTGGGTGGGTGTGGCCAAACTTTTTTTAAACTTTTAAAAGCATTTTTTCTACAATTTCTTTGGCCAAAGAGGTTGTAAAAAATGCTTTTAAAAGCCTCTGATGATCAGGAAACTCAGCTGGGATCGTCAGAGGCTTTTAAAAGCATTTTTTTCTACAATGTCTTCAGCTGAAGAGGTTTTTCTTTTTCTTTTAAAAGCATTTTTTCAGCTGAAGAGGTTGTAGAAAAAATGCTTTTAAAAGTAAAAAGTAAAAGTGGCTTCCGGTGTTCCGATATAGCCAGCTGGTGCCATCGCTGGCTATTGGGGGCGAAACACTGGCCCCCACGGAGAGGGCTCGCAACTTAGGCATCCTCCTGGACACACGGCTGTCTTTAGAAGAGCATATGACGGCTGTGGCCAGGGGGGCTTTTTATCAGGTTCGCCTGATACGCCAGTTGCGTCCCTTTCTGGATCGGGACTCCCTACGCATGGTCACTCAAGCACTTGTCACTTCCAGCCTGGACTACTGCAATGCTGTCTACATGGGGCTCCCCTTGGGGTGCACCCGGAGGCTGCAGTTGGTCCAGAATGCGGCTGCGCGGGGGATTATGGGAGCGACGGGGCGCTCACATATAACACCTCTCCTGTGCGAGCTGCACTGGCTTCCTGTGGTCTTCCGGGTGCACTTCAAGGTGTTGGTGACCACCTTTAAAGCACTCCATGGCTTAGGGCCGGGGTATTTGCGAGACCACCTTCTGCCGCCAATAGCCTCCCACCGACCGGTTCGCTCGCACAGAGAGGGCCTCCTCAGGGTGCCGTCGGCCAGGCAGTGCCAGCTGGTGACCCCCAGGGGGAGAGCCTTCTCTGTGGCAGCACCTGCCCTCTGGAATGACCTGCCCCCTGAGATACGCACGATATCAGACCTCCGGACTTTTCGTCGGGCCCTGAAGACACACTTGTTCCATCTAGCTGGGCTGGCTTGATCCCATCCTTTCAGTTTTTTAATCGAATTTGGTTTTAATTGGGTTGTTTTAAATTTGGGCCAAAATTATTTAATTGTTGTTTAAAATGTTTTTAAATTTTATATGCTATGTTTTATCCTGGCTGTACACCGCCCTGGGGGGGGGGAGCAGGGATTTTTGCTACCGGTTCTCCGAACCACCAGCCGCCATCACTACCGGATCGGGTGATCCAGTCCTAACTGATAACATTTCACCCCTGAGTTCTTCTGTGTAATTTTGCCACCTCTTCTTAATTTCTTCTCCCGTTGTTAAGTTCCTGCTGTTTTGGTCCTTTATCATGCCCATCTTTGCAAGAAATGTTCCCTTCATATCTCCAATTTTCTTGAAGAGATCTCTGGTCCTCCTATTCTATTGTTTTCTTCTATTTCTTTGCACTGTTCATTTAAGAAGACATTCTTATCTCTTCTAGCTATTCTCTGGAATTCTGCATTCAACTGGGTATATCTTTCTCTTTCTCTCTTGCCTTTCGCTTCCCTTCTTTCCTCAGCTATTTGCAAAGCTTCCTCAGACTGCCATTTTGCTTTCTTGCGTTTCTTTTTCTTTGGGATGGTTTTAGCTGCTATCTCTTGTACAATGTTGCGAACCTCCATCCATAGTTCTTCAGGCACTCCGTCTATCAGAACTAATTCCTTAAATCTATTTGTCACTCTACTGTATATTCATTAGGGATATGATTTAGTTCATACCTGAGTAGCCTAATGCTTTCCCCTACTTTCTTCAATTTAAGCCTAAATTTTGCAACGAGAAGCTCATGATCTGAGCCACAGTCAGCTCCTGGTCTTGTTTTTACTGACTGTATAGAACTTCTCCATCTTTGGCTGCATAGCACATAGTCATTCTGATTTCTGTGTTGACCGTCTGGTCATGTCCATGTGTAGAGTCGTCTCTTGGGTTGTTGGAAAAGAGTGTTTGCTATGACCATCATATTCTCTTGACAAAATTCTATCAGCCTGTACCCTGCTTCATTTTGTACTCCAAGGCCAAACTTGCCTGTTATTCAAGTTATCTTTTGGCTACCTACTTTAGCATTCCAATCCCCCATAATGATAAGGACATCATTTTTTGGTGTTAAAGGTGCTGTAGGGCTTCATAGAGCCAGTCAATTTTATCCTCTTCAGCACCAGTGGTTGGGCATAGACCTGGACTATTGCGATATTGAATGGTTTGCCTTGGATTTGAAGTGAGATCATTCTGTAATTTTGGGGATTTTATCCCAGTATTGCTTTTCCTATTCTTTTATTGACTATGAAGGCTACTCCATTTCTTCTGAGGGATTCTTGCCTGCAGTAGTATACCTGATAGTCATCTGAATTAAATTCACCTGTTCCTGTCTATTTTAGTTTGCTGATTCCTAAGATGTCGATGTTCAGTCTTGTCATCTCTTCTTGCTTGCCTTGATTCATGGATCTTACATTCCAGGTTCCTATGGAGAAAAGCATTTGCAGCATCGGTCTTTCCTTTCACCACCAGATACATCCACTGCTGAGCGTCCTTTCGGCTTTGGGCCAGTCGCTTCATTCTTTCTGGCACTACTAATACTAGCCCTCTGCTCTTCCCCAGTAGCATATTGGACACCTTTCGACCTGAGGGGCTCATCTTCTGGCATCATATCACTTTTCCTTTTGGTACTATCCATGGGGTTTTCATGGCAAAGATACTGGAGGGGGTTGCCATTTCCTTCTCCAGTGGATCACGTTTTGTCAGAATTTTTTGCTATGATCTGTCTGTCTTGGGTGGCCCTGCATGGCATAGCTCATAGCTTCATTGACCTATGCAAGCCCCTTCGCCATGACAAGGCAGTAATTCATGAAGGGGAAACTCATCTTAATACCCTTGAAAAAGCTTTTCTCCAAAACAATATTGCACTGGAGCTGTGGGCATTGCATCTATTTGCTTGGACACACATACGTCTGTGCAGTATTTATTTTTGTGTGTATACCACACTTGTGTATACATGCATGCATGCATACATGGCTGTTGAGACTCAATAATGATCCTATTCTTTCTCCCAAGAATTGTTCCACAAATAATATTAACCTGACTGTCCCTGTCCATACGGTCCTTGATGACATAGCTAAAGAACTTGGATTTTATTTTGCCTACTTGTCCCAGAATTCTATTTATTTCTCCCTTTTTCATCCGAAATAGATCTGGCTGAATTCACCAACCTGAGAATCAACTTCACACAGTTGACCCGTTTTCCACATCAGGGGTACCGCTTACCCAGTGCTTTCTATGCCTTAAATGAGATGCAGGTCCAAGGCAGCTGTTTCTGTCACGGGCATGCAGACCGCTGTGCTGCCCCTGATGCCTCTTCTGGACAGCCCAGAGTTATGGTGAGAGAGAGAGAGAGAGAGAGAATGCTTTTTTTTCCTAATGTTATTAAACTTAACAAAGTATAAAATACAAATGAATATGAAAATAGTGGGAAAATGGGGGGAAGGGAAATGGGGAAAGAGAGAAATATATAGTGAAGGAGAAAAAAAAAAGAAAAGTATTGATTTCTAAGAGCTGAAGAAGCTTCTTGGATGAGAAGTGAAATGTCTTTAAAGAAAAACCAGAAAGTCCAGTTGCCTCTTGAAAAAAGCACTTTTGGGACACTGACTTCTAACTTTTTGAGTACAGTAGTATAAAATAATAACATTGTCTCAACTTTTTATTTTTACACACTTAATATGTATTAGCCATTTCTATAACAAACTTAACTAATCGGCAAAACCCAAAGTCAAAGTTTCATTTTTTTCCCCATCACAAAATCCAGAAGTGGTTTCCAAGCAGAAACAAAATGTATTATTTTCTTTTATTAGAGCAGGCAATTTAGTCATCTCTGCTAATTCCATCAGTTTTTCCAGTCATTCATCCAGTGTGGGAAGAAACGTGGCTTTGTATAACTTTCTAGGTTCTCATTTCATTTTTGGGAGTCTGTGCTGCAACCTGATCTCTTAGTGACAGATATGGTTCTACAAGTTTCTGCAGGTGTGCACTAATGTGCTAGAAATACTTTGTGTTTTTGAAAAGCAGAGAAAATTTCCTGCATTGTACGGTGTCTAATTGTCAGAGGGGATATTTTTTCCTTTATATCAATTAAGACTGATTTCAGAAACACTTTGGCCCAGTGCAGGATTTAGTCTGATTCAGAACGCATTTGTGACTATCTTAAAACTTCGTGCCCACCAGTTTAGCTAGGTTCCTGCCTTGACTTTCCTACTGCCAAGGTTTAGACAAAAGTTCAAGTGTTTGCTTAATATTTAATTTGTTATATAGTTGAACACAGATATCTAGAAAAGACAGGTAATCAGAAACTGGTACCTGCAGGGAAGAGACTTACCTGCTTTCTTTACCCTTCACTCAATAGGACTTTCTTATATTCAGTGTTTATGGTTTGGGGCAGAAGAGATGAGGAGAATTCAATTTCCAGTCAAGTTGGAAATGCTCCAAAGAGCATCAAGGTTAAGGATGGTCAAATTTTAAGCTTACCAAAGTTTGTTAGTACTGTAAGAAAAAATTAAAGGGGGGTTTTGAGACCACCTCCCTGACCTGCGCCCTCCCTCTTATTATTTTCCAGCTGCTGCTGACATTCTGGCTTTTACACCAACAAAAATCTTTATAGTTTAGTCTTGCATCAAATTGGTAAAGATCAGAAGCAGAAAAGAAAGTTGGAAGGAATCTGAATAGCTGTAGACATCTGCGAAGGCTCACCCACTAAAAGATCTCTCTATATGTATATATATGTATACATACATACATACATACATACATACATACATACATACATATATATATATGTATGCAAGTCTTGGCGTATTCGGGTCTTTTCCCATGGATTTTCACCTGTACCCGTGAAAATCTATGAAAACATATATATGTATATAAGTGTGTGTGTGTGTGTGTGTGTGTGTGTGTGTGTGTGTGTGTGTGTATGGTTATCTTGTTCATATGCTCCTTTTTCTTTCTTTCCATCATTTCACATTATGGTCGGAAGGACAGAAGGAACATTAGCTAGACAAGATGGTGGGCTTCTTACGGGAAGAACCTCAAAATTTCCCTTCATTTAGTAGCTTTTTGAATCTGCGCTACTGAGAGGATTGCATATTTTTTGTTTTTCTGATCAGGTATGGACTAGGCTTGGTAACAATGCCTTCTAGGGCTAAATAGTTTGGCATTCAGACTTAAATATGAACTGTGAGAAACAGCATCTGACTTACACAAAAAGCTCTTTGTATTAGCAGAGCTGGAAAGTAATCTTGCAAACAAGCCAAAATGGAACTTGTTCTCTGCCAAATTAGGCTGAAAGAGACACAATGTAAGGAGCAAATGAGTGTGAGAAGCAACTATAGGGCAATAGCAGCAGGACAAGTTGCCATGCTACTAAAACTAGATTTTCTTTACATTCTAGGTTCATGGGCGTTGTGTATGCCAACACAATACTGCTGGGCCAAACTGTGATCAATGTGCATCTTTTTACAATGATCAGCCATGGAGACCTGCTGAAGATGATAATCCTAACGAATGTCATAGTATGTATGCCTATGTGATTTCCCAGGAAAATATTTATTTAATAAAGCTTTCCAAAAATATAGGTAGCATTCCTAAATAAATTGGTATATGTTATAATTGCAGAAAACTTTGCAAGTATTAGTTGTATGACATACAGAATCAGAAAAAGGGAAGATCAGGAAAAGGTAACTGAACATAGACATAACCAACATTTAAAACTTTCAGAATGCTGAGATATATTAGAAGCATTAATTTATATACACATCTTAAACTTTCTTAATTTTTAACATTGATGGATATTTTATTTTCTCTTTTAAATGTTGCTATTGATTTTTATTGTTTTATTTTTACTTATCATACTGTCTTGGTTTCTTAACACAAAATTATGTATGTTTGTATGTTTGTGTGTCTCTCTCTGTCTCTGTTTGTTTGTCTCTCTGTCTCTCTCTTTTTGAAGAAATGTTGCACTAAACTTGTATTTTAAACTTGGCAACTTTAAGAGCTGTGGACTTCAATACCCAGCATGAATATCACTTTGCTCTTTAATAAGCATTTTCTGTCATTTTTTGGCAGTCTAGAAAAATAAACTTGCTGTTACTTTAAAGATTTAGAATTGGTGCTTAAGGTTCCAGGCTAGAAAAAGGACACTGTAAGTTCTAGTTTCATTTTACATATGAAAGCTGGCTGGGTAATTTTGGGCCCAACTCACCTCACAGAGTTGTTGTGAGGAAAATAGAAGGATGGAGGAGTATTGTGTTTGTTTGTCTCTTTATTTATAAAAACAAAGATAAGGAATAAACTTTAAGGAGAGAACTCCTCAAAATGTGACACTTCAGGATCTTGTAGAAGCCTGGAAAAATATTAGCCAATGTTAGCGGAGTGATACCATGTTCATGCTATCATTAAGTCTGAAGCACTTCTGAATTACTTTCAAAGCATGCACAGCAAACCCTAGTTTTCCTCTGAGAAACCAAAACAATATGCCAAACTAACTATAGCATTCCACCACATTCTATAATAATAAGTTACCAAGCTTTGGTTTATGCTGACATCATCATCAAACATTTTTGCAGGTCTTTGTGGAAACAAACGGTTGGTAATGTGATATTTACAGTTGCCATGTCATCCTAATTCCCCATCAAGATAATGGCCAGTATTCAGATTAAGTACATTTAATTTAAGTTTTTTTTAAAAAAAAATGGTTGAGGTTTGCTAGCTTTCAAATCTTATGAGAATACCAAAAATTTGGTGATTTTATGAGAATATATTCATTTTAATTTCTATTTTTTCTATTTCTATTTTATCATGTGTACTATAATTCTCCTGTATTATCTACAACAAAGGTCTGGGGAATCACAGGATAGAAAAATAAGTTCAGAAAACATTAGAGTAGTTACATTAATTACAATATATATTTCCTCAGTGATTATGGAAAAGGAATGATTAAGTAAAAATTAGAAATCAACAAAATGCACATGTTAGTTAAGTATAAACACAAATTCAAGTTATGTGCTTAAAAAAAAAATCACCAAAAATTGGTACCATGGATTAAGGCAGTATGTATGTGAATGTATGTAAAGTTATAGATATTTCTATTAAGTTTATTTATTGTAGGGTTATTATATTTGGGTTGCAACATTCTAGATAAGCATAAGATGCCAACAGATTTCTGTGTATGGGCTTCAATATTGTGTGATCCAAATATTTGCAGCCCAGATCTAATAACCCTGATTTTCCTCGATAGGTTTTGTGTGTGTGTGTGTGTGTGTGTGTGTGTGTGTGTGTGTATACTTCTATTATCGATAAAGAGACCAAAGTGCCATCTAGTGTTGAAACTGAAAAGTTAAAAACACCATTCTTTTTACTGAGCATCACATGAGTTGTTACTTTCTTTTCTCTTTTAGGATGCAATTGTAATGGACATTCCCACAAATGCCATTTTGACCAAAGTGTATACCAAGCAAATGGGGGAAAGAATGGGGGTGTATGTGAAGATTGCCAGCACAACACAGCAGGGAGGAACTGTGAACTTTGCAAAATAAACTTCTTTCGTAACCGGCGATTTGATCTTGGCCATTCAGAGGTCTGTCAGCGTAAGTGATGTTTAAGCCTTCTCCCAATTTCATAACATATTTTCCCAGAATACGTTTTATTGATAAAAACTTCAGAAAAACACACATTCTCTTTGTTTTAAAAGTTCTTTTTAAATTTATTCAAAGCAAACAAGCAAAGAAATGGCAAAAGAAATAGAAATATAAAATTCCAGGAAGCTCTTGGCAAAGTGATTTTTTCTTTCAAGTAACCAACTCTGTAGAAACCTAAACACTGAAGTTGCTGATGATACATTGAATTTCTGATGGGAGCTCCTAACTTCATGATGGCAAACCTATGGCACACATGCCAGAGGTGGCACGCAGAGCCCTCTCTGCTGGCACGCGCACTGTTGCCCCAAGTCAGATCTCTGTGGCATTTCTTTTGTGGGTTTCTGTTTCCCTGCAAATGATGAAACAGAAGGACACAACAGAAAAAGATCTTAACTGTTGCCGCACTGCCAGTGTTGGGATGCCCCATCTCCCGGCGTCCAGCTGGTCTTTGGGTCTCTGTTGTGCATGCGTGCATGTCCGGGCATGCACATGTGCATGTCCGGGCATGCACATGTTTGCACATGTCCACGCATGCGCACATTCACGTGCACCTTTCAGTTTGGGCATGGGCATGCACACGCAGTTTGGGCACTCGGTGTCTAAAAGTTCGCCATCATTATCCTAACTGCTTCTTTCTGAAGACAGTTCTCAGATTTTCCTAGGAAATAAGGATGATTTGAACTAACTTAAATCTGAAAATAGACTCAAGATTCCTTCTACATATTCCTGTTTCTCTTTCTTTCACCTCTCTTCTTTAGAACCAATTTTAGGATAGTTTAATTATTGATGTATTTTTTGTTGTGGTTTTATTTTATATTTCACTTGTAGCATCCTACTTTGGTGGCCGCATAATAGAAAAGTATTTTTTTCCTTTTCTATTGCAAAACAAAACGAAGCATTCAAATATAGCCTGGCCTAATTTGAGAGATGTGGTGCACCAATTACAATAAAGGAAAGAGAAAACCAAATTTAGTTACAAGCCACTGACTAACTTGTGAATGTCATTCATTCATTCATTCATTCATTCATTCATTCATTCATTCATTCATTCATATGCTGTTTTCACGCCAACCAGTATGGGCCAATTTTAAATCACTATCAGATAGATCACTAGTGGTTGTTCTTAATCTAATTAAGAATAGTTCCAGAATGGGGTGGAAACACATCAGGCAAGATGAGTGTGACTCACCAGCATTCCTTCCAACTGGCTAATTCTCCCAAAAAAAGGGTAAATGTGTAAATGTCTTTTCTGTTGCCAACCCAGCCCTGGTTTTCCTAGATGAGCTCAGGATCATAATCCATTTTGCCATTGCCCACCTGCCTACTTTGCTTCCTTAGTTCTTTATTAAGATTAGAAGATACATGATGAGGAACACTACTGCACTCTACAATGCGTATTATAATATCTGTAAGTCTTTATCACTAATGAGTAAAGCATCTTTGGCTCTCTTTCAGCTCATTATTATTGTCTTTTTGGCCTGCCAAGCTTGGACATGAGGCCTTGTTCCATATCAGAATTGTTGTTTTTTTAAAAAAAATACAAGAATATGCAGTCACATTTACACCTTAGAAGGGCAAGTAAAAGAAATAAAGGGAGAAATTAAGAATAATAAATTCCCATATAAAATTCCAAACTGTTCTTTAGTTTGATGTTGTTTCAGCAATAGGGCTGCAACTTTTAAAAAGTTATAGTTTTAACTTCTTTCTTTTCAGCTTGTGAGTGTGATCCAGATGGCACTGTTCCTGATTCTAGCTGTGACCGCATGGACGGTCGTTGCGTCTGTAAGGACAACGTGCAAGGAGACCGTTGTCATCTTTGCAAACCTGGCTTTACTCAGTTGACCAACTCTAACCCCCAAGGTTGCAGAGGTAGGTTGAAGCCTGAAATAGATCAAGAGGATCTATTGCAATGTAAATGACTCGAACCATTTCATGAAGTGGGTGACATTGGCATTAGAAGACCATGACAAACCAATGACACCCTCATTGTGACAAGATGCAGGCCTTATCCTCAGCATGTGATATAAATGGTCTAATACTGATCTTTTGTGTACCACAAATCAACCAATATTATTTCTTTAAAATGTACAGTACTTGGGAAAGCTTTAAGATGTACAAATCTCTTCATTAGGAACAGAAGGAAAAGAAGTTTGCATGATTCAAATGTTAAGATGTAGTCCCACAGGCTATATCAGGAGATATGCAGGGTTTAGGTTATCCTATGAATTATTGAGAAAAGGAAGTGGTTGAGTCTTCCATTTATTAATGTTAAAATCTACTGTGATTTGTATTTGTTTCCAGCATTAGATAACACACACACACACACACATTCCTTATAAAATGCTCTCTCTATATATATTATATATTATAAAAATGCTTATAAAATGCTCTCTCTATATATATTATATATATATATATATATGCTCTCTCTATATATATTATATAATATATATATTGTATATTATATATATATATGCAATATACATATACATATACATATACATATACATATACATATACATATACATATACATATACATATACATATACATATACATATACATATACATATATATATATATATATATATATATATATATATATATATATATATGCAAGTCTTGGTGTATTGTTATATATATATATATAACAGTTCTTCATTGGGGAGAAATTGACCATTTTGATTTCCCTTTTCCATATTTTCAGTTATTTTTAGCTCATTGGCCAGTTTAGAAAGTTAGAATATGCGAGATTAGAAAATTAAGTTTTGCTTATGAGATTGTGTGTACTCCCTTAATGAGTTTGCAATTATACAATAAATATAGAATGTGCTGTGGATACTGAAGCCCACTTTAGAACAAGAAAAGGTGAGCTATTTTTTCACATAGCCAGTCCAAGTGATTAAATGGTTTAGAAAAAAAAAAAGAGGGAAAAAGGCACATACAATTGTTATTGGTTAATAACTACAACTGCATCTTAGAAGATATCCATATATATTTTTTTGCTTGAGAAAAGCTGGCAAAAAAGTCATCCAAAAAGGGAGAAAAGTGGAACCAACCTTCCAGTCACCTTTGCAAGTGGCTGGGAGGAATGTAAATATCTGGAGGATGTCAGATCAACATCTCCAGTAGAGCTGCCAATGCATGGAGTTGAGATAAGTAGGTAGAAGGGGGAGGGGATGTCTTGCTCAGTTGTGTTGTGCATAGATGGCTAATAGAAATTCTTTGTTGGTAAATAATGTCCCAAAGATGCTTTTCAAAAGGCAACTGGACTTCCTTGGTTTTTTCACTTCTAATCCAAGGAGATTCAGTCGGAACTGAAGAAGCTTCTTGGCTGAGAAGCGAAATATTTTCAAGGAAAAAACCGAGAAAGTCCAGCTGCCTTTAGGACAGCCATGACCTGTATGATTGAGAATTTCCATAGACATTTGTAAATAATGGTTTGTAGCTTTCTATGTTATACAAACTCAGACAATTGTAACTTACTTAATAAACAACTCATTAAGAAATGTGTGAATCAGACCATAGCTTCACCACTTTAAATTTGTAATAGACATTAAATCTAATCTCGAAGTAGTTTTGTCTTTTAAAATTTCAAAATTGTCAATTCTATTTGCATTCATATTTGCAGATCCAGATGTTTTTTTGCCAGGGTTCAATAGTGAGAACTTGGGTTTGTGATTTAAGATGAGCTTCAGTTTGCTAAACTAATCTCACTTCTTACCTGTAAATTTTAGAATGACTCTCATTCAAGCAGCATCAATCTTTTGTGCAAATGTTGTTTTGATCTGAACTTCAGTCAAGTCACAAGCAGTAGCCATATATGAGCAATAATGCCATTCTTCAGTTACTCCCCAAGAGATGGCAGTAAGCAACTGTTAAATTGGATCAGGCAAACAGTAACATAAAATCCCAGCAATTGTTTTCCTCCTAAAAGCCTGGCTTCTCATCTACCCTATTAAACTAAGAGGGAAAAAAAGTTTCAATCTAAATGCCATAATACAGTAACTGGTTAGTAGAGCATGCACACAAACAACATTCCTACTCTCAGTTTGAAACTATTCTCCAGATACCAACATTTATAATTCTTGGATTGGAGATATCAGTATTTGTGTTTTATAATGGTCGTCTTCAATCTGAAGTACAAGTGCCCCCCCCCCAGATTGAAGCTCCAGAAGTAGATGTAACTATCTTGGTTGTTCCTTCTGCTCAACTCCATATTTTATAGGAAAGCTAAAGTAAAAAATAATGTAGCTGGGAAAATGGGGATCCTGGAATTAATGTTCCAAATTTATTTCCTGGAAGAACTATGCAGCATATTACTCCTCCATCAAACTGTTCTAATCCCTTTCCAAAGGGCATCTAAACTCATAGAAATAACTATGGTGTGGCAATGAATTTCACAAATTCAGTGCATGGAGCAATAGTGTAAAGGGGGAAGACAGCCTGAAAAATAGCTCTTTTGTCACCTTTGACTATATTCTAGAACTGTGTCTCTTCAGTCTGATACTATTTTGTATCAGAAAGCTTCAATACTTCTCCCCCTCTTCCTTTCAGCAGTTCTGACAAGGCAACTGGCTCTATTTTGTTTTTCAGACTGTGCCTGCAACATCCTGGGCAGTCGCAGAAATGTGCCCTGTGATGATGAAACTGGACGCTGTTTCTGCCTTCCTAATGTGGTGGGAGAGAAGTGTGATGAGTGTGCGGTGAATCACTGGAAAATTGCAAGCGGGGAGGGCTGCCGGCCTTGCAACTGCCACCCTCAGAATTCGCTCAGCCTTCAGTGCAACCAGGTATCCACTGCAAAGAAGAAAGAGAGCAACTGCTTTGAATTCATGAGGGTGGGAAGGCAGAGAGGAATATGAAACCATCGCAATTCACAGCTCCATTAGCTGGGCACTCAACAGTCTGTTGCTGAGAGGAGGACGCTGTTTTGTTCTTCTGCTACAGAAGCTTCTAGATGACACTGAATCCTCTAGTCTCATCCACATAAAATTTACAGAAATAAATTTTTTGAAAAGACCACTCCTTTGAGGTTTTCCCATGCTATCTTTCATTCCTTCTGTTTAGCATAGTTATTCCATTGAGGGGTGGGAGGTAGAATAGTTACCAACTAGAAGCCTGGCATCTTAGAACATCTTTTCTTAGACTTTATTGTTTATGAGAGGGTGATGGAATGTCTAACAACCTTGGGAACATAAAGAAAGGAGGAAGATATTACAGAGACAAGTCTTTAGTTCTGGGGAGTGAAAAGTGTGAGAAAGAGCCTAAGAATGCTAGATATAAGTAGCTCTGTAGAACTGTTTTGACAGGCTTTCAAAGATTCCATGTCTCCTCAATCTGATACATTTACTAGAATAAAGATCATTCCAGAAATCCAAGTGTTTCTTATTTCCCGAGTTTGCCAGTCTCAGATGCTTGATAGGTTCCTAGAAGCATTCAAACAAGACGGCTTCTGCTCCCCCTCCCCTTGAGAACAAACATGGAAGAACTGCTGGTGCCATCTGCAGCTCTGTACCTCAGATGGCAGCTTTGATTTAGGTTATGTTACCGAAGTTCCTAGCTGGAAGAAATGTGCCTGAATAGGCTTTGTATTAAGCACATGGAACTTGGGATTCATTTATAGCTTAGGAGCCATTTAATATTTAAACTTTTCTACTGCTTTTCCAGTTAAACTCTTCTACTGCTTTTCCAGTGTAATGGAATTGTAACTCCTCCTCTTCAGACTGGCTTCAAAAGACTGGCCTGGCTAATTCATAAAGCAATCCTACTTCCAAATCTGGTTGAGAAAATCTGGGTTAATCTGAAAGACATACATTGTTGTGATGACTGAACTTCAAAATCAAGCAAGGATTCAAATGCAGATGCCTCTTGTTCCAAATCCAACACTAGGCTTGGAACAAAACCTTACCTACCAGAAGATCCTGCTTTCTTCTGTAACACAGCTTGAGCTTTATCTTTCAAGTCCTTTCTGGCCTGTTCTGTTGACCACTCTGTTGCTGAAGTCATATTTTCTGCAATCGAGTTTGGAACGGTTCACTTTAAGTTCGTATCTATTGTGTGCTTGTGTATTGTTGTGGTTGAAGCTGAAGTAGTCATTGACAGGTAGGACATTGTAACAGATAATTTTATGAGCTACGCTTAGATCATACTGAAGGAGGTGTAGTTCTACATTTTCTAGGCCCAGAATTTCAAATCTGGTGGCATAAAGTATTTTGTTGCGAGCAGAGGAGTGGAGGACTCTACTTGTGAAATATTACTGGATCCATTCGATTGTATTAATGTCCGATATCAGTGCGGGTTCCATACAGATGAGCTGTATTCAAGAATTGGTCTAGCAAATGTTTTGTATGCTCTGGTTAGTAGTGTGATATTGCCAGAGAAGAAGCTACGCAAGATTAGATTTACAACTATTAATGCCTTTTTGGCGATGTTGTTACAGTGGGCTTTGGCACTTAGATCATTTGATATGAGTACTCCAAGGTCCTTGACAGAGTGAGGGTCATCTAAAAGGTCATGTACACACAGCTTGTATTTTGTGTTCTGATTCTTTTTGCCAACGTGTAAGACAGAGCATTTGTTGGTTGAGATTTGGAGTTGCCAATTGTTTGATCATTCCGACACAAAGTCAAGGTCTTTTTGGAGGGTAGCAGCATTGTTGGTGGTGTTAAATATTTTTATATCATCGGCAAAGAGGACGCAGTTGCTTATAATATGATCACAAAGATCATTTATGTATAGTATGAAGAGTTTGGTCCTAGAATGCTGCCTTGGGGGACACCGCTATTTACAGGTGCAGGATTTGATAGGGTGCTCTCTATTTTGACCACTTGCTTTCTGTTTGACAGGAACGCAGCTATCCAATTATGAATGGGTCCGGAGATGTCATAGGATTTTAGTTTTAGAAGTAGTTTGTCATGTACCACTGAATCAAAGGCTTTACAGAAGTCTATGTAAATTTCATCTATTGCTTTGCCCTGATCGAGATTTGTGGTCCATATGTTTTTGCAGTGTAGATGTTGTAGATTACAGGATATTTTTTTTCTGAAATCAAATTGTTTATTAGAGAGTAGGTTGTTTGTTTCTAGGTGGAGGGTAATGGATTGGTTAATGATTGATTCCATGATTTTTCAGGTGACACAACATAATGAGATTGGTCGGTAATTTTCAACTAGGCTAGGGTCTCCCTTTTTGAAGATAGGAATGACCATGGCTAATGACCATAGGTTGGGTAGGGAGCTGGTCCTGAAGGATTTTTCAAAGATTATGCTTAGGGGTTCTGCTATAGCATTGGAAAACTTTTTTAAGAAGTATGCACATAGTCCATTAGATCTGATAGATAGAGATGAATTTAGTCTGCATAGTGCCTTTTCAACATTATCTTGTGTGAAATCTACTTGTGTTAGATCGTTGTAGTTATTAGTGGTATGACTAGGAAATGTTGAGCATGAGCCACTGCTGTTTACAAAGACTGAGCCGAAGAGTGTGTTAAAGAGGGTTGCTTTAACTGCTTCATCATTGCATTCTTTACCATTAGGTCCTTTTAGGGGTGGGATGGATCTCGAGTCTTCAAGTTTGTTGTTTACAAAATTATAGAAGGCGTGGTTGGATTTCGTGCGTAGAAGATGTGGTAATTGGTGCATTCAGTCTTTATTTGGTGGCATATATTTTTGTAGCGGCTTTTAAAGTTGGCTACATAGCCAGTTTTGTTTTTCCACCAGAGGCATTTTTTTTTTTTTTGGGATTGGAACTTTCTGATTGATATTGGTAATTTGTTTTTCCTGGTTTTGGTGGTGATTTGTGGTACATATAGTTTAATAACTATATTATTAATTATTATTAATAATTATATTATAATTATTAATAAAATAATTATTAATAATTGTTGGACAAAGCTTTGTAGTTCTGTGTTGATGTCTTTTCCTCAGTGACATTTCTGTTTTTCTTTGTAGTTTACAGGGCAATGTCCATGCAGGGAAGGTTATGGTGGACTGACATGCTCTTCTGTTGAAGTACAGGAATGTCCACACCAGACATTTGGAAACGTTAGGACTGGATGTAGAGGTATGGAAAGTCGGACATATCTGCTTGGAGACTTCTGTGTATTTAATTGCTAACCATCTGTCCTCAACATCAGTATTTTTCTATTGACATCTGTTTCTGCTCTAATTCTTATCAGAGATTTGTAACCATTTCCTTTCCTTTTGACTTCCTCCTACTTTTTTAGCTTATTTCATTATTTTCTTAGTATTCCATAGGATGGAAATTTAGCAAACATTTAATAACAAGCTTATCTATTCTAATTTGGGTATGAAATGAGAAAACACCCTTAAAAATTTCATAGATAGGGGAGAGTTATTATGTATTGTTATCCAGTTATTATATATTGTTATATATGTCTTTAAATTGTGTAAATTTTTAATGTACTGTAAGCTGCCCAGAGAGGATTTTTTGAAGTTGGTCAACCTTGAAAACTAATACACACACACACACACACACACACACACACACACACACACACAAGCTTCCATGTAGTATTTTTGCCTTCTGCTTCCTTTCTTCCTGTTGAGAAGGATTTCCTTCCCTGTAATGTGAATTTAAATGTAATGTGAATTTAACTCTTAGAAAGATGGATACGTTACATATCTTATAGATAATAAATTTTAGCATTTAGACTTTTTTCTGCAAAATCCCTATTTTTTGAAATAGATAATATATTACTTATAGGTATGAAATATGACTATAGTTACTTCCTTTATTGGATTCTAGTTCTCTATACCACCTGATTTAATTTCTTACTAATGTAATGTAACGTGACGTGATGTGACGTGACATGACATGACATGACATAACATAATAATTATACACTTATTATAATACAGTAAATAATACACTTATTATATAGTACTACCCTCCAGTATCATTTTAATTTCTAGTAATAGCCCCCTAGCCATTCCGAGGGGAAAAACTGAGGGTTCATTTTAAATATTTCACAGAGTGTTCAAAAAATATGCCTTGCAAAAAGAAAAAAAAGACCCAATCTGATAGGGAACATTCTGGAGGCTACACAGGTGGGTAGAAACATCCCAGTAAATTATACTAGAAACTGACTAGAACTCTATTTTATTAAATAGTAACAAAATCTTGAAAACAATTATGGTTTCCTTCTCTTCCTCACATACTCCAGGGAGTTAGGAAGGAAGGAAAAACTTGCGTCTCTTCTCAATAATATTTCTCTTTTCATAGCTTAAAGAATGCTTCCTTCCCCTTTTGTTTATGTTTCTGAATATTTGCTTGGCTGAATATTTCCATGGCTCTCTGTAGATAGATAATAACGTCATCGCTTTGTCTCCTGATAAAAAGATGTTTTTGTAGACTAGCTTGCTCTCAGCTTGCTCCCACAAAATGCTCTCAGAAGTTAAATGACCTGGCCATCTTACATGGTGATGATGATAATGATGACAATAAATCTAATGAAGGTTGAAGGCAGAATATGAGTAGAAACCTCTAAATAATTGTGTTTGGGGTTTTTTTGGCTGTCTTTATAGATTGTGACTGCAATTTCCAAGGCACAGAGGTAATGGGCTGTAACAAACTGACTGGCAGCTGCCTTTGCCGCACTGGGTTTGCAGGACCCCAATGTAACCACTGCCAACGGGGCTACTGTGGCAACTATCACCAGTGTGAAGCATGCCATCCTTGTTTCCAAGCCTATGATGATGACATTCAAAGGTTTGGTTTACGTCAGGCCGCCTTGAAAAATTCAACACAGCACTTGCAAGGAGGGACAATGACCTCTGGCTACAGTACCCGCCTTTCAGAAGTGGAAAGAAAAATGCAGCACATTCAACAGATATTGGACAATCCCCTCATTACTGAGCAGGGACTGGACCAGGTGGCCAATACTATTGCTACAATAAGGTAAGCTTGCTTTTTCTTTAGATTTACCAGCAACAAAGGAGTCTGCCCCCTCACCCCAAATATACAGAAAATAATGTTTCAACATTTGGTTGCTAAAAGGAGTTTACTTGACTCCATTCAAATCCAAATTCACAAGCACTGTCTATGTTATGGTTAGGGGAATTGTATTGTGGTCCTCAGACGAAAAATGAAAATACAAATCACACACATTCAGATCACATTTGTTTCAGAGTTTATGAACTGTAAAACACTTTGCTTATAAATGAACTTCCTAAGTGCTCCCTAAATGATCATAAGTCTGAACAAAATGCTTCTTTATTTTCTTTCAACTTCAGCCTTTGTTTATTTACATGGAAAAGCTTTTGAATAGCAGTTTTGTTACTTCCTATGTTTACATCTTTCTCCAGCTTTAATGCAAGAAAGATATGGTCTATCTAATCTGGCAGACCAATCAAGAGCCCCAAGACTGTGTAATAGGTCCCTCCTCATGTTGCTTAGCAACTGCCTTCGGTTTTGGAGATAATATATGGCTATTATGACTGATAAACAAGGAGAGTCATATCCTTTCTGGATTTATCTACTCCTGCTACCTGAATTGATGACTGTTACTATAGCTTGTGGGAATGAGTTCCAGCTACAGATTGTATGACAAAATGACTTGTTTTATCTGTCCATGTTATTTTAGGCTATCAGAGTGCTATATTCACTCTACCTCTCCTTAAGCTCCCAGAGAAGAGAGATAAAGATGTTACATGATGTCCTGTTCTCAGGACATGTTATTTTACAGAAAGATAGCGCTGTCTTTGTGACCAGATTGTCCTAATATTTGAGGAAAGCAATCAGAGGGGAGAGGTAATAATACAGAAAAATGTGTATATAAATATTATATTTCTTGTATTAATTCCAGGCAGACCATTGAACGTTTAAGCTCTGAAATACTTCTTGTGGATGAAGTCTCTTCCCTGTCCATAGATATGGATGCTCTTGATAAAAGCTTGTATCTAATCACTGAACAATACCAAAATAAGAAGGCCCAGTTTGAAGCCAGCCGCAGCATAGATCTCTCAGGTATAACCCTCAAGTTTCACCTGCCAATGACTTAGCTGTCTGGCTAGCTATCTTTCCTATTGCAAATGCAGAGGATATCTAGTTGAGAATGTCTCCCTTCAAATTGTTGTTGGCTTGCCAGAAAGAGGGTGAAAAGTCGTAGAAATTCATCTTCCGGTAATATCACAAGTTTCTTGGGGAAGGAGGGGGGTTTCCTGCTGTGAAAATAAATCTCAACAACTGAAGGCCTAAGAATTAATAACTTATACCTACAATTACCATATTTTTTTGGAAAAAATAAAAGACAAACCTGAAAAAAGGTCCATAAGGTAAAAATGGGTTTTAATAAGTTTGTTTTACAAAAATTCATGAGCAAAACCAAGAAAATAAATAATTAAGTTAAACAAATCTAAAGGCCAGCTTTCTGAAATAAAAGACTGCCTATATAATAAAGGACATATGGTCACTGTACTTATATCAGATGAATATGCACTTTTTACATTGTATGCATTTTCTGCTAGTCTTTTGAATAAATTTATGGCCATATTCCGATTCATAAATGTAATGTTTAAACTGTAACATATTTCTGCAGGAGACAATATTGTTCTTAGTTTTAGATACGATAGGAAGTAGGCATCACTGTTAATTACATTTTCACTCATCCTACTATTTCCACAGGATATAATTTTTCTGGGTTACATAGGGCTTCAACAGCCTAAAGAATATATTGACCAGGGACGATAGTAGGACAAATAATGAACTTCTTCCCCAATTTCTGGTGCTATTGGTAAAGCTTGAAGTAGCCACTACAGGAATAGTAGTGTGTTTGCTCACCAAGTATTCTTAATTGGCCTTCTGTATGTAAAATGGTATGACTCCTTGGTATAAACTGATGGAAATAAAATCAATTTAAGAAAGCTCTTTCTATATTTTAGCCTCTCCCTTTGCTTTAGTCATGGTGATGGATTAATATTATAGTACATCCAAAATATACTTCCCACAGTTCCTTATTGGTGAATCCCCCTTCTTCTTTATCCTTTCCATCCATGCTGGAAAAACAAGCACCAATTCCTTTCTTTTCCATGGCTGTCTCTTTGAGGATATGTAGTGTCTATGGACCCTAACCTTATGTATCAATCCCACTCACATTTAACTCCTTCGTATGTGATGCATCCACTGGTGGATCACTAAAGAAGAAGAAGAAGTAATGCACTAACATTTTATCACTTTTTCCTGTCACACTGAATAGGAAAAGAAGTTGGCAGAACTTGGTAATTTTATCAGGAGGAAGGATGAAAGGTCTACTGTTTCACTCTTTCATCTGTGGGAGGGAGGGAGGGAGGGAGGGAGGGAGGGAGGGAGGGAAGGAAGGAAGGAAGGAAGGAAGGAAGGAAGGAAGGAATGATCATAAGGGAAAACTGATAGAACTCTTGTCAGTTTCATCTGGTTAAAGAGAAGAGTGCTCTTGTTTACTCTTTACTCAGTGAAGTTCTTAAAAAAAAGTTTTTTTAAAAAAAAATGCCAAACCTTTCATTGTCTACCTGTGAACTGGTTAAAGAAGGAAGGTGCAGAATTTCCCTAGTCTGGAAACCGAATGGCAATAGAAGGCAGCAAATATAGGAAGTTCCAGTCATAATTCACAGTTGTCAGTCAGAATAGAGGCATTTATCTATCTTGAAATAAAGCACAACAGGTGAACTTCACAGCATCACTTAACCCAGCGTAAGTTGAAGAAACTACTTTTGATGAATTGAAATTAAGTCATATTGAGATTGCCTTCCCAGTAAGCTGGTGGTGGGAAGACAACAATATTGTGTTTCCGTGTCCTCAAGAAACATTTAGTGGTGCATACTCATGGTATGTTACTCTAATTATGTATTATTAAAATTGGTCACCAGATTGTCTAGTTCATGTGGAATATCATCTCACCACAGCAACAAGTTGGACAGTTGCTTATATACCCCAAGAACAAGTTTTTAAGTGTGCCATCTTCATTTTTTATACCCTAGAATAGTTTAAAGAAAACTAATATATAAAACAGCATACCGTATTTTTCAGAGTATAAGACACACTTCCCAAAAGTGGCTGAAAATTTGGGTGGGTCTTATACTCCAAATGTAGCTTTTTCGAAGCTTTTTTTCAGCCATAACAAGACATTAGTGAGTGAAGCAATCTCCGTGCTTTGCCTGCTCCCTCCGACTCTTAGCTGTGCTTTAGAAGCTTTTTTTATCCCCAAGTAGGGGATAAAAAGCATTCACGTGCACTCAAAACCAGCAAACTAATGTGCTGAAGCTGACCAGACTAAGGACGCTAGTGAGATGAATATCTGGTAGGCAGATTTTTTTCCCTCTATTTTCCTCCCCAAAAACTAAGCTGCATCTTATACTCCGGTGTGTCTTATACTCAGAAAAATACAGTAGTTTGCTCATCTCCTCCTTACTCCCTTTTATCTGAAAGTCAGAGTTCTGCTTCCTTGAATTCACAGTTGAATTCACTTATAACATGATAGAAGCTCAGAGGTGCTTTTAGGATCACACATGAACATGCTGTATGATATTAGGGAAGTAAAAGTAATTCATTTGTATTCTATATGCCTTGTTGCTATGGCTTTCCCTGAAGTGTCTGTGGGATGAAGCTGAGAAACAGTGTTGCTACATCATGATACATGCCTTTTTATGGATATTGTGACTCAACAGCCATAGAAAAACTTTATTATAAAGAAAATTTATTTTGAGTTTTTGTTTCTACTGAAGGTTTTTTCTGCATAGCAATCTTAAGCTGTTTGACACATATTTCTAAACAACCAGAAATGAATCTGGTTTAAGGAATTCTTTTCTGGATATCAACCCTTTCCTCTCTGGACTGAGATTATCACAATTTAATATTTACTTTGTAGTTAATAGGAAGATGAAGAATTGATGTCTTAGCAATTATAGAGCTCTATTCCTTTTCAAACTTTCACATACTTGGGTTTGCTGAAGAAGCATTTTATTACAAATTTAATAAGAACTTTGTTGTTGTAAAGCATTTCTGTTTTCTGAGATTTTACCCTTCAGAAGTGGTTGAATGAATATTTTTACAATTACCTTGTATTACATTTTAGAGGAAAAAAACAGTCCTAAATTCAGAAGTCTAATTCCTGTTAAGTCTTTCTTTCTAGTTTATGGAAGACGTATTTGCTTGGCTATCATGAAAATGCTTGTGAGAGACAAGCCCTTGTTTTCATCTAGTTAATCTGTATTTCAAGGTTTATACAATTCTGTTCTAAAAAGGACTTGGGACCATTCTTCTGTTTTGTTTTTTTTTGGTTTTTTTTTAAGACTGATATGATTCCCAGAAAATTGCTAACATTTTCTTTGGCTTGGAGAAGATATAATGAAGAAAACATCCTCTTGGATTTTTATAGCTCTGCTGTTGTTAAAACCCTCTTGAAAAGATGGGTGGTAATTCTTCTAGAGAATACTTGTCAAGAGCAAGATTATTCAGTTAGGTGACTGGTCAATTCAGGATTATGAAGCTGATTTGCTTCCTTTCTTCTGTAATGTGACGTTTATAAGTAAAATTCAGTACTCAATGTTTGAAGAAGAAAGAAGTATTTTGAATTACTATCAATTCCCATTACAATCCCCTTTATTCCCACAGGGGCATTCAAGACTATCAGATCTGCACATCTCACATCCTCCAATGCCAGTGCACGCATAGCTGGATCTTCTGGACTGATTTCTGAGTCTCTGGAAAAAAGGAGAAATGCTGAGGAGCTCGAAAGTCGTCTTATAGACCCGGATTCAGGATTTGAAGCACTTCAGAATAAAATGGCTGTCACACCCAACTTGACTCCAGTAATTAATAAGGTAAAGCTAATGCTCTAAAGCAGACCTGTTTGTACAAACAACTGAATCATAGATTCTGTTTAAACATATTTACCTGTATTTATATGTATATATACTAGAGGTCTTCAAACTTGGCAGCTTTAAGACTTGTGGACTTCAACTCCCAGAATTCTGGGACCCCTGATATATACAGTGGTGGGCTGCTGCTGCTGCTGGTTCAGACTGGTTCGGGCAAAGCAGTAGTTCCAATGATCAGCTGGCCCCGCCCACGCACCCCAGCCCTATCCTGTCCTATATTTCCTTCTTTCTGGCTCAGCTGATTCGTGCAGCACAGCTGATTTCAGCACCTCTGCTGTTCTACTTACTGGGGCTGCCTTAGAGGTAAGCAGCTGAGCTTCAAATTGTTGTATTTTGAACGCTGCACGCAAGCTTAATAGGTGTGCATGCACATGAAGCCCGCATGTGCATGCAAAGAACACGCTCACAGAACCGGTTGTTAAACCGGTTGCAGCCCACCACTGTATATATACATGTTATAAGATTGGTTGGAATTGGTTAGAAGTATTGCTAGTGTAGAAAGAGAAAGATTCATGAATTACTAGATTAGTTGTTTTTTCTCAGACACAGTCAGTGGTGGGTTGCTACCAGTTCGCCCCGGATTGGGCGAACTGGTAGCGGTGGTGGTGGGAGGCTCTGCCCACCCACCTGGACGCTTCTGCACATGCACAGAAGTGTTGTGCGTGCGAGTGCACACGAGTACGAGCGCATAAACTAACCAGTAGCAAACTAAATTGAAACCCATTACTGGATACAGTGAATATATTTGTACAGTTAAACCAAGGCTTGTATTTTAAAAACAAAGAGGCTTTTGTTCTTCAAGGACACTTGTTCTTCCAGAAGTATGCAACCTGAAATTATTTTATACATAGAGGGAAAAAAGTAGAAAGTCCGAAGTATCATAATAAATAAGGGATATTAACAGTGGATGCCAGTTTTAGATTTACAGATTCCATCTCTCTCCCTCTCTGTCTCTCTCTCTCTCTCTCACACACACAAATCCCAATACAGATGAGCTGTAATTACAGGAATATGCATGTATATGGAAAGAAGTGCATGCTGCAATATTACATTGTCCTTTAAGACACATCAAACTTGCATCATGAATACTGGTTATGAATGAAGAATCAGAATAACATCTTGATGTTCATATCATCTAGCCACCAACTCTCAAGTATATTTTCTAAGACACCTCCTTGCTGCTTTCAGTTTTGTCTGCACTGGAAATCTGTGGAGATAAACATTATTTAGATTCTGTACACATGTTGCAGAACATTCAAGCCAAGCCAATATGGTTGTGGAAGACTAAACCTGTTGTGGCTCCGTTACTGGAGCCTGTGTCATTGTCAGGAGAGGACTCCGAGAGTGAAGGGGAGGAGTTGGCAAGGCCTCCCTCTTCAGGACCCTCCTCTCTGGCAATGCCTTCAGTGTCCACCGAAGGGCAAGAAATAGGGCCAGGGCCAAGCATGTCCATGCAGCCACAGATGGACAGTGATGAGGGTAATGAATCTTGGCTGGACCCACGCCAGCGTCGCAGAGATAAGCGTGCGCAACAGAAGAAAGGGTGTGCCCGAGATTAGGCTGAGTCACTGGACCACACCCCACAGGATATAAAAGGAAGCGTGGTGGCCAGTCAAACCTTGTGATGAACAAAGCTGAAAGCTTCCACGCCATTCTGCATTGCCGGACTTTTGCTTTAAGACTGGATTATCTCTGGACTTGATTGTAATTATTGAGCTGCTTTCCTTTGATGTATCAGAAGTGGGGAGAAGTTATCTCTCCTCTTTGTAAATAATAAACTCTTGGCAGGCAGCCACTAGGTTGTTGCCAAGTTCTGTTATCATAAGGAAAAGGATTTTGCCGGCTGGTTTGGTCTTTAACTCCTGAACGTCTGTAGGTGTGTGTGCGTGGGGTTGGGGACAGAACAAAACCAAAATTACACTCCTTCAATAGACAGCAGGAGTAGGGAGTTTTATTTGTTCCTCCCGACCCTTGTCATGATTCTGCTGGAGAGGACAAAATGTAAGTCACATATGTAGTCCTCAGAAACAACTTGATTCCAAATGGATTCTGAAGCATTTTCAGGTCAGAATTGAACCTCTTAGAGGCCATGGTCTTAGCAAGTACCTGAGCCAGTGGTGGGTTGCTACCAGTTTGCCCTGAATCAGGTGAACTGGTAGCAGCGGCGGCAGGAAGCTCCACCCACCCACCCGGACACTTCTGCACATGCCCAGAAGCGTCTCACACGTGTGCTCACCAGCAAACTACTAGCAATGGGTTTTGAAACCCACTACTGACCTGAGCATAAGTATTTGTGCCTTCAAACCACGTTTTGACTCCTGTTGTCCATCTGGAGAAGTTTCTCCACTCTCTGCAGTTTTCTTGGCAAGATTTTTGAGAAGTGGTTTGCCAATGCTTCCTTCCTAGAGTTGAGAGAGTGTGACTAGTCAAAGGTCACCCACCTGAGATTGGGTCAAAAGTGGCACTACAACCCATAGTCTCCCAGTTTCCTGCTTGATGCCTTAAACATTACACCAAACAGGTTCTGAGCATATCTTCACTGATTCTAGCCATATTTATTTTGGATTATTGAACTGCCCTCTTTAGGAGTAAAATATGTTGAAATGTATGAAATTTACAGGTAAAATCAAACTTATTTCCACACACAGCCAATAAATAGGAATTAATTCAGTTACAGTGCTTCTTTACATGATAGCTTCCAACAAGCATAACTTTAAAAGAATATTGGACAAATTTAGCTATTAACAAATAGGCATAGTGATCTTACATCATTTCTTGTTTCAGAGTTGCATGTTTCTGAATATCAGTTCCTGCAGAGCTTGGCCTAAAATAAATGCATCTTTTCTTTTAAAAATGTTGAACTGTAAAAGACAATGATTAACAAGATAAGTTTGTTGACTGATCCAGTTGGGATCTTATATTTTGAAATTCAGAGCTGCTTTTAGGCATAGTTTTACATAAAGGCGGAGGGTTGAATTTGGAGACAACTAATGATAGGTAAGTTAGAAACATTACACATAAAGAAACAAAGTAAGTTCACTGAATCTTATTAGAAATATTTGTACTGTAATTGACAAAGCTTCTTGGATCACCTGACTTTTTCTATTAGGTTTGCAGTATTGTGAGATCAGAAGTTTGCACTCCTGGTGAATGTATCGGGTATCTGTGTCCTCATCAAAATGCAAATGAATGTGGCCCAGGTCTGAGCTGCAGAGGGATCCTTGCACTTTCCAGCAGTTCCATCCAAACTGCCAGGAAAACCACCCAGGAATTCCGCAATTTTAACAGTCAGCTTCAGGAGACTGAACAAATGGTATGTATTTAGAATGGAGAAAGCAAAAGGGAAGGGATGGAATCTTTATTTCAATAGGCCTGATTAAAATAATGTTTTAGTATTTTCATTTTGTGTGTGTGTTTATTGTTGTTACTTTCCCCCAGTGGCGAAATGTAAAATTTGTTACTACCGGTTCTGTGGGTGTGGCTTGGTGGTGGTGGTGGTGGTGGTGGTGGTGGTGGTAATATGACTGAGTGGGCGTGGCCAACTCTTTTTTTTTTTCTCTTTTAAAACCATTTTTTCTACAACCTCTTCGGCTGAAGAGGCTGTAAAAAATGCTTTTAAAAGCCTCTGACGATTCCAGCTAACTTGCCTGATCGGCAGAGGCTTTGTTTTTACTTTTAAAAGCATTTTTTTGGCTGAAGAGGTTATAGAAAAAATGCTTTTAAAAATAAAATAAAAAGCCTCTGATGATCGTGCGGCTCAGCTGGGCATGGGGGTGGGGAGGAATTTTTGCTACTGGTTCTCCAAACCACCGGCCGCCATCGCTACCGGATCGGGCGATCCGGTCCAAACCAGGAGCATTTTACCCCTGCTTTCCCCCCCTGAGCTTGTGAATGATTATCAGGACATGCAACTTGCAAATAGTTATTTTAAACTCTAGTCCTATTTATGTGACTTTTCAATTGAAATAATCTACCTAGAAATGTTTTGTATACCCTTGTGAAAAGGAGCACAAGTAGTCCTTGAAGTATAACTGTTTATTTACCAACTATTCAAAGCTACAACAATACCAAGAAAAGTGACTTACAATAGGTCTTCACACTTGACAACCATCGCAGCATCTCCACAGTCACATAATCAAAGTTCGGCACCTGGCAACCAGCCTATTTTTACAATGGTTGCAGTGTCCTGGGTGATGTGATTGTCATTTGTGACCTTCCCCACCCTGCTTCCAACAAGCAAAGCTAATGTTAAGTGGATTTGTTTAACAACCACATGTTTCACTTAAAAGTTGCGGTAATTTTCTTTACAATTGTGGTAAAAAAGCTCATAAAATCATGTGTAATTCACATAAAAATCACCTTGCTTAGCAATGGAAACTGATCCCCGTAGTGTTCATAAGTCAAGGACTACTTGTAATCTTAAAGTGTTTTAAAGTTTTAAAGCTATTTTTATACATTATTTTTATTGCTTTTAAAAAACATAACAAAAAAAATATAAGAAGCAAGAAAAACAAGTTGGAAAAATACATGTATTATAAAAACATAACAAGTACTTAAACAATGCCATTCATTTTCTATTTGTATATTCTATTTTTCCATGCATTATTTTAAATCAGAGACTTGCGGCTGAAATACTAGAAATGAATGGGGTAATTAATACCTGGGGGTGGGGAATGACTACTACTGCTTGTGGATCCACCTGGAACAATGTTGAAACGTTTAGGAGCTATATTAAATACCATATGGAAATGAAATCTGTCTCATCTATTAATAGATCAGAGCTGCTGAAATAGCTTCCAACAAGATTCAGATAAATGCCCAAAACCTGAGAAATCAAATGAGCACCATCAGGACACAGATAGAGGCAGATATCCAGCGCACACAGCAGTTCATCCGTCAAGTTCGCAACTTCCTATCAGGTAAAAAATCAGAAGTTCCAACATTTTAACAATGCATACTTTGTCACTAGTCAATCTCTTTGCTGTATGTACTGAAACTTTCTTGTTGCACCTGCTGTTACTCAGAAGTCAAATTCAATAGCGGCTTTCCCACAGGGAACTTTCATGCAGAATCTCTTCCAGTTAATAGAGAATTTATTCCCATCTGCCTGCTGCCCAACCCTCGACTAGCAATTGGAACTCTTAAGGGGGACTTCCCTCCCTCCTGGAGGATCCAAGAATGCATATATACCAGAGGTGGTATTCAGCAGGTTCTGACCAGTTCTGGAGAACCGGTAGTGGACATTTTGAGTAGTTCGGAGAACTGGTAAATACCACCTCTGACTGGCCCCGCCCCATCTATTCTCTGCCTCCCGAGTCCCAGCTGATTGGGAGGAAATGGGGATTTTGCAGTATCCTTCCCCAGTGTTGTGGCCCGCCGGTGGCCTGCACGGATTGTGGCTGATCCTGATGACGAGGAGGCTGGTGTGGTGTTGCACCAGCAGTCTGTGCAGCCGGCGCTCAATGCACGAGCACACACAGCTGCCAAAAGGCAGGACTGGTTATTTAGGAGGAGGTCTCCTCGAGAGTAAGGCTTGGGGTTAATTGGCCACTCCCTTAGCCTATTTAAGTTTGCACACAGCTGGCAAACGTTGCAAGAAACAACGTGTGTTCGTCCGGTCGTCCGTTGAGCATTTGAGAGTGAATTTTCCTTGCAAACCTGGTTTCTGGGCTAATTGCCAACTCTTGTAAGCCTTTATCTAATCTTTGGAATTTCTGGCTGGCTGTTAAGGATATTTTTAGTAATAGCCTGCATTTGAAAAAGACTGTGTTTGTAGTAAATGGAGTTGTTCGGAGTTCTGTGTGTGCTCCATTTCTTGGGTTCCATAGCTGGGGCAGAACACCCTGCCACGCCCATCAAGCCACGCCTATCAAACCATGCCATGCCCACCAAGCCATGCCACACCCACCAAGCCATGCCCACAGAACCGGTAGTAAAAATTTTTGAATCCCACCACTGATACATACATATACATATACATATACATATACATATACATATACATATACATATACATATACATATACATATACATATACATATATCTCCTGTATATGTGTGTGTTTGTACACACACACACACACACACACACACACGCACACACCTCCTGCCTCTAATTATGAACATTTTTGGAGCATTTACTTAAATCTTTAGAACCAACATACAGAAACATGAACTGGGTACTGACTGATACAATTCTAAGCTATTGACTGAGTAGTCCAGAAAAGTAACAATTCTCCTATTCCACTGCCAAAATGTGCTCTGTTTGTGTTTTCTATAGATAGTTGCTTGGGTCAGGATTTCAACCATTTAACTCCTCTCTCTCTCTCTCTTCTACCATCTTTTAGCTCATGGACTAGATCTCCCAATTGCTTATCACCTACTCATAGTGAACTTTCCAGCTCTTTTCCCCATACTGATTCATCTGCCAAAGGGCTTACTCCCTTTCTTCTTTACTGTTTGCTCATGGATAGCTTTTCTGAGAGCAGACTCTTCCTTTCTTTGTCTTTCCTGCTATTCTTGGACTTTTAAATATATTTCTGAGCCAGCCATCTTTCTTCCCCCTTCCAAATTAGTTTCTTTCCACCATTTAGTCACCTATCCCTTTTTTCATGACCTTTTGGATCTGGATCTGGTGTCTACCAACTTGATGTCTTTTGACTGACTGCATCTGCCATGACCTTTATGAGACGGATGAGGACAGGGAGATAATTGATACAGAACATTTTTGTCCCCAGCAATCTAAAACTAATAGCCTTGTCAGTGTTTCTAACATAGATGTGCTTGCAGTTAAGAATATTAAGGTTGTAGTTAGGAAAAACCAAGCTTTTGATAGTGTGTGCCGTACCATGTGTACTAATCAAACAGGTGATAAGGATGAAGGAGAACTCAGACACAAAACACAGGGTTAGTCAAAAAGGACTAAAATGCCTATACACCAATGCACAAAGTATAAGGAATAAATGAATCTAAGTACATTAGGGTATATGTGATGTTGTTGCTATTACAGAAACTTGGTAGGATGAAACCCATGAACGGAATATATAGCTAGAGGGATCTAAATTGTTTTTTTAAAAAACAGACTGAATAAAAGAGGAGGTTGAGTTGTGTTATATATAAGAAATAATTATATCTCTACAGAAATACAGCAGAACAATGATTAGAAACCATCTTGAATGCATTTGAGTCAAATATAAAAGGAGAAAAAAAAAAGAATGACTTTGCCATAGGTATATACTAAAGGCCACTCATTCAGAGAAAATAGATGATTTTTTTGCTAGTCAGTCAACTAAGATATATAGGATGTATACCATAATAGTAATAAGGAACTTTAATTACCCTGATATAAAGTGGGATACAAACTCTGCACCTAGTGGAAAATCAAACAGATTCCTGACAAATTTAGCAGACAATTTTGTCTCCCAAAAGGTAAAAAAGGGAACTAGAAGGTCAGCCATACCAGACTTAATTCTCACTAACACAAATTAAATGATAGAAGGTGTTGAAGTTACAAGAATCTTGGAGGGGGAGTGGAATGGCCATGCAATTTTGGAATTAAACGTTGTGCAAGGACAAGCAATAGAACAAAGTCAAACTACAATCTTGCACTTCAAGAGAGCTGATTTCAATAGGATTATATGGATAAGAATCTTCAAGGGGAAAACAACCAAGAAGCCTGGGAAACTTTGTAAAGTGAGATTATAAAATCCCAGTCTAGCAATGAAGAAGAAAAATAGGAGATCTCAAAAGAAACCATCATGGCTACACAAAAAATGTTTGGATAAACTAAAAGATAAAAAAGGACAAGGATAAAAAATGAAAAGAGGGGCACATGCAGAAAACAGAATATCAGCAAATAGCCTGAACCTGCAAAGATGATGTCAAGAAAGCTAAGACTCAAAATGAACTAAGGCTTGCAACAAATGTCAAAAATAAGCTTCTTCCAACATGTAAAAAACAACAAAAAAGTCAAGGAAATGATTGGTCCATTAATGGGAGAAAATGATAAGAAAAATGAGCAGTACTCCAATATTTGAAGGGCTGCTACAAAGAAGAGGTGGTCAACCTATTCTCCAAAGCACCTGAAGACAGGACAAGAAGCAATGGATTGAAACTTATCAAGGACAAAACCAAGCTAGAATTAAGGAGACATTTCTTGACAATGAGAACAATTAACCAGTGGAACGACTTGCCTCCAGAAGTTATAGGTGCTCCAACAGTGGAGGTTTTTTTGAAGAGATTTTCAAACCATTTGTTTGAAATGGTATAGGATTTCCTGCCTAAGCAGGAAACAAAGTTCCCCAACCTTTCTGGCTTTGCAGACTGATGGGGGAAAGGGAGAGGGGATGGATCTACATGAATGATGGGCATATGCGCATGTGTGCAGCTCCATTTGTATGAGTGGTGGGCACACATGCCTGCTGCTTGCGCAAATGGAATGTATGCACTCATGCTCACCTGCTGGTCATTCAAGTGAGGATATGCATGCATGCACTCACCCATCAGTTCTGCAGCCCAATTTTGAATGACTCAAGGCTTTGCAGTGGGCCGTGGGCTGGGGCTGGGGACCTCTGGACTAGAAGACTTTTAAGGACCTTTCCAACTCTGTTATTCTGAGAGTATCCATAGCATGCTCTCAACATTTCAATATATCTTTTAATCCAATATGAATAGGGACACGTTACTCTTCCCTACAGAAGTTATTTAGTTTTAGATTACTTTAAGTTATGGATGTGCAAAACACACTGATTGGGAATGGAATGTTCTAAAATTCTATGGCAGATTTCATTCCTGAAACAGTGAATTGTGTACATGCTTTAGGATCATATGAAACTTCCATGTGGTTCAGAAATTTCCGGGAGCAAGTTTCAAAAACAATTTCCCCAAATTAATGAGTTTACACATGCTTATTTCAAGTCCTTTGGAACTGAGGAAATGAAAAACATGGAACAAGTTTTCATCTATTCAAAAGCATTCCACTCTAGCAAACAGCGGTGAATCACAATGCCTCTGACCCCAATTTTTTAAGCACTAATAGATGCTATCAATTTTCTCTTTTCTATATTTGACAGAATTAAAATAGCATTCTTTTTGCATAATAACTGAAATGTACAGAATATTATCCAAAAGGTTATGACGTAGATTTCATTCCATACTATACTTAAAATATGTGGGAGTTCACTTTAGAGTCAAGGCAAATCATATTGTGAGTAAAGATTGAATAGAAATATCTATGTGTCACACTAGAATTATTTATAAAACTTTAGTTTTATTAGATCTTTTTAACCATACCAGGTTGGTGTTGGTTGTATTAATAACAGTATTCTGACATTCCGATTTCATCTGGCCGGCTTGTTGAAAAATGCAAATCTTGTCACTTGAACTCAAAACATTTTCTCCAGTGCCCTGTATGGTATTGTTCAACTGGTTCATGTGATGAAAAACATGTCTGCTAAGTAGCCTATTTTTTTGCAGCCACTCCTCATCTTCAAAGCCACCAAAACTGGCCTGCCATTTTCTTGAAAGTATACTTGTAATATGTCTTTCAGCTCAAACCCTCTATTGAAACTCTTCCTCAGCTAAGTCACCGCATTTCTGCACATAGCAGGTGATTATTTGTCCTGGACAATGAGAAAATATAATTTATATGGGCTCTCAAGGTTCCATAGGTTAGCGATACATTTGGTGTGTTTATGATGATATGTTTTTTCCTTTAATTCAGAACATTGTACATATGTACAATAACCTGGGTTTATCTTTAAAGAAAATAGAGACTTCAGTTTGAGCCTTTTACTCTCCTTTTTTTACAAATCCACTGAACCTTTGTCAATATATTGATAAACGTTTTCTTTCCATCGATGCTAATAGATATTTCACACTGATTGGATTTTGGAAGTCCTTCGCTACTTGGATTTTGACATGCTTTTGTAATATGTGTGTCTAGCAAAGTTTTCATTTAATTGGAACAGCTGTTCACCTCACTATTCCTCATGATATAATATTTGTTTTATTTGGCTTGCTTTAAAGCCCTAATCTTCTTTACAACCTAAAAACTTGTTTATGGTACTGCAAAGGTTGGTCGATCTATCTTGTACTTAAATATCCATGCTGTGGGGATCTAGGCATATCACAAATATTTTATTGATTGAATTAGAGATGCAGTTTATCTTGGTTAGATTATTTACTGTATTTTTTTTTCCAGATCCAGATGCTGATGCTACTACGATTCAGCAAGTGAGCAATTACATCCTGTCCCTTAATCTTCCAATTGATACTGGCACAATTCTCAGGAAAATCACTGAGATTCAGAATTTGATCGCTAAGCTGCAATGTCCTGACAGCATCATTGCCCAAACGGCTGGAGACATAGCTAAAGCCAAACAGCTTCAGCGGGAGGCTGAAGAAGCCAGGTAATATTCATTTCTTTTTCTGTTAAATTTATATCCTGCTTTCCATTCAGGAGATTAAATTAGTATACACAGTATTTCATTCTCCAATTTGGGACCAAGAGTTCGATAACTTTGGAGTAGAGGAAAATAGATTCACTGTTAAAGTAATATTTGACATGTTTATTTATATTATCATCTAGAAGTTCTTTCTGAATATGTATATAATTTTAAACTTTTGGGAATTCTGATGTACAGAAAATGTCTTCTGTAACTTTCATTAAGAAATTGTTCCTGTGTATTTCTGGAGGTAGTTCAGTGGTGGATTTCAAAATGTTTTACTACCGGTTCTGTGGGTGTGGCTTGGTGGGCATGGCGGGGAAGGATACTGTAAAATCTCCATTCCCTCCCCAATCCAGGGGAAGGTTACTGCAAAATCCCTATTTCCTCCCGATCAGTGGCGACTCAGGAGGCAGAGAATAGATAGGGGCAGGGCCAGTTATAGGTGGTATTTACCAGTTCTCCGAACTGCTCAAAATTTCCGCTAATGGTTCTCCAGAACTGGTCAGAACCTGCTGAAACCCACCTCTGAGATAGTTTAATACAAAACCCATAAGTTCCTTTAACTGGATTTATCCTTCTTGATTATGTATTATACTAACTGAATTGAAACATACAGTACGTACGGAAGCATATAATAGCATGAGGAGTGCTATGGGAAACTATCTAATATTCTTAGTGGTAAATCTTTCTTTCAGATTACATCTTTTCCTGACTGCTCCCTGTAGATTACAAAATTTATCTATTAATACTATTTCAATGGTGCTAAAGCTTTTATCTCTACTTTTTTGGAATCTGTAATGTTATGCTGCTTTTTTATTGTATGGATTCATATTCTGTTCAACAGGTCATCGTTATATATTACCTATAGAATGACATCTTTTTGAAAAGAAAGCAACATTTCTTTATTTCTTTCTTTAAGGAACCAGGCCAGTACTATTGAGGGAAATGTGGATGATGTGCTGCAGAAATTGAAACAAGGAGAAATAGCACTTCAAGAAGCTGAACTTACCATTCATGACTCTGCTTTTCCCCTCCAGCGTATACAAAATCGCCTTGATGAAGTAAGTGCTTTATGCTTAGATTCTGACATTGAACATCTAAGTTGTTCACTCTAAACCAGCCTGCTCTCCTTTCATATTGATAAACCTCCATTGTTTCCTAGAATAGTGGTTCCCTTAGCTGATTACTTTATTACCTTAATAGAATATTTCTTGTTTATGTAACCATTATTTTTTTTTAGGGATGTTTATAAAATTTCTAAAAAGTTTCATCTTTGAAATGTTCAGATCCAGACTATCCTCACTCCAGCTCAGGAGAATGTGAGGGACATCACTAATCAATTGGATAGCTTCACTGAGACAATTGTCCAGTTAAAGCACAAGGCAAACCAGAATCAGTTATTGGCTGCAGATGCTCAGCAACAAGCAACAGAAGCCCATGCGCGAGCAAAAACCACTCAGCAGGTATGGAAATAAGAAATTACTTTAGTGGGTTGCATGCTTTAAGCTACAGTATTGCTCAGCCAGCCTGTCTCAGTTAACCATAAGACTTTTCAATGACATTGGCTATTCACTCTAATGCAAAAGTCCCCAACCTTCTTAGGCCAATAGTCCCGTTTGCATTTTTTTAGAACATACCCTGTACAGTCTCAGAAAATGCCCATTACAGAGTCACATGACCAATCATGCCATACTCATTCAGCCAAGGACAAACTCTGAAATTACTTCTTGCTGTCTCTCTCAACTTTCATTTTATTTGTTTTTCAGTACAATGACAACCTGCCTTGCCAAGATTTGTTTAATTATAGGTTTAAAGAATTGATATTGAAGAACAAACAGAATTTGTTCATTACAATTATAATTTAACCTGATTCTCTAACATGACACCCTTGGATAACAATGTTCCACCAAGTCGTCTTCCTCTTCCTCCCCCTCCCCCTCCCCCTCCCCCTCCTCCTCCTCCTCCTCCTCCTCCTCCTCCTCCTCCTCCTCCTCCTCCTCCTCCTCCTCCTCCTCCTTCTTGCTAGATTCCATGTCCTACCTGAGATTATTTAAATTACAAAAGGAGGAAAGATAGCATGTGGCAAGGGAAATTAAGAGTCTTTGGCTTCTCATTATTTCCACTGATGCCCAGAGGAATATCATAGGTCCCAGAGAAATTCTTTGCAAATAAAAATGGTTAATGACTTGGATATTTGCCTTGTCAAACTTTGTTTGATTATATTCAATAAAACAATTGATTATTGAAGAACAAACAAAACCTGTTCATGGAGGCATGGATTTGGCTTGGGAATAGGAGGGAAAAAGAAAACTCTTCAAAATGGACAAACTGGAATATATCACAGTGAAAAGAAGGCATGTTCTGTGGAGCCAGGAGAAATCAGAAAACTGTTGTGAAAAAGAATTACCACTTTCTGAAGAAGAAAAGGAATAGGCAAGAGGGAAAAGCAGTGTTTAATAATCTGACACACTTATAAATGGAACGCTGATTAAGTAGAATGCTATCTAACATCATGTGATCTCAGGTTTAGAGATTTGGAGTTGGGAATTCTGATGTTATCTACTCAATATATCCATTGGAAGTTTGACTAGTTCTCATTTCCCTTTCTCTCCCCTCCTCCCCAGGTTTTTGAACAATTGAATGGCAAATACATGGATCTGAAGAGGCGAATGGGACAAGGGTCAAATTTAGGCATCCAAGGTGACCGAATTCAAAGTGCCCACACAGAGGCCAACACATTGTTGAATGAAGCATTGAATATGATGGCCAAAATGGCTGGTAAGGATTACTTGCATGGCAATTCTCCAAATCAGAAATGACCTCACAATTCTTATCTTCATTGCCTTGGGATTCCATACAGGATTGCAGATTTTAAAAATAATATCAAGGTTCTTCTCTGATAAATTAACCATTGAACCTCAGCATATATAATATTGCAGAATTTCATGCATAATAATTTCATTTAATCAATTTCATATCAAGTATATGTGGACATAGATGCACTTTTCACATTAAAATCTGGATACATCATTTCTGGTCTACTGTAAGTAAGCTACAGGATTTTATAGAGAGACAGAGATGAAAAGCTATTATAGTGATCCTGTGAGGCATTTCAGCTTGCCCTTTTAATGGAATGGACATTCAGGAAGAATATAAATACTGTGTTATACAGATTTGTGTTAACAAATCACAGATTTGTTCCATAATAATGGCTTGCCAAGCCAACTTTTTGATGCTCTATTTGGACACTTAAAGCTTTCAGTTCTAATAACTTTGCTCAATATGTTTTGGGAAGCAGCCAGCATGTAGACAAAATGCTCTGACTCCTGTGGCAGGTGTAGTATGAATAACCAAGTGGCTCAAAGCCAGAGATATTACAGTGTTACTGTTACTGTTTTCATTGATAAAACTGTACTGCTAATGAATGTCTTTCATTGAAGGTGCCTCTCAGAGCCAGAGATTTAGCAGCTGGCTGATGAGAGGCAGTTACTATTGCTCAGAGTTGGCTGAATGCAGTGAGGAATGTTGATGTTATTAAATAGGCCACCAGACAATTTCTCATGCAAAACATGATGAGAATACATTTAACAGTGCTGGCTGACGTCAATGTCCACATTCATTTAGTCCTATCAGAAGGAGATGAGACTTTTTCAGACAGAAAGGCTAAACTGATTTTGGATGCTATGTGACAGATAGCAGTTCCTTAATATTGGGTCAGGTTCTGCCAATCATTTAGGGAAGCTGAATTAATTTCTTTATAGTTATTGTTATGGGCAAGAAAAATATGGTATCTAGATGGAAATAGAGCTATGGATAATTTACTTTGCTTCATAAAACAACAGATAATGCCATATAGAGGATTTACTATATAAATACTTATAATTAATTGGTTGAGTAATCTGAGTTCATCTAGATGTTAATGGCAAGATTAATACTAGAACAGCAATCAAGAAGTAAACAATACCCCAATCAAGAAAGTATCAACTCAGACCAATAAGCTAACCATAAACAACAGCCTAATCAAGGAACCACCAAGAACCCTCCCACAAACACTAACCAGGCAAGCCACTAGCATATAAAAAGAGAGCAAACCCTACTCCTTTCTTGCACTGATGACATTACCTAGTTTGGTAATGAAATGCCTACAAGAAAGCAACCAACCTCAGTGAACCCCAAGGACCCCACAGTTCAACCCTGAGTTGCAAATATTCTGTTCTGTGATGTTCTTCTTTTTTTCTCATTTGAGTGTGAGCAATTCTACTGATATTTGTTTCAGCAAAATTCAGCAAAATCAGAAAACTAAGCAGGGTACCCTATTCATAGAATTTTACAATCTTTCATATAAATATCAGTAGAATTGTTCTCATCTAACATTCAATACAGGATAGTTAGGGATTGAGGTGGTGGAACAGATCTACAAAGAATAAGAGGGAGGGGCAAACATGTGCATAGTTTTTGCATATGGGGTGCTTTATTGGATTGAACAGACATTGCATGAAAATAATACATGTTAAAAGATGTTATAGAAAAACAGAACGGGCTAAATGGTCACCTATATAATGTTATCATGAATTAAAGAGGAAAAATAGTTTCTTTGCATCTAACTTATTTCTGTTTCATTCCTCAGCTTTAGAAACAGAACTACAGGAAAGTAACAATGCCTTCATCCTCAAGTCAGCCAGGTTGGAAGGCCTGGAAAAAAAGGTGGAAACAATTCGTGATCATATCAGTCAACGAGCTGCATATTATGTCAGTTGCACAGATTAGAACAGTTTCTTCTCCTTTCCCGATGAATCCATTCCTCTGTCTAATTTATCAAGATTGCTTTCTTCATATCTGCAAAGAAAATATTTCCATCTTTTATTTTAAAAAGCTAGCTTTGAAATATTGCTATACGTTAAGCTTTAGGGGGAAAAAACAGAAATGGGTATACTAATTTATTTGTTGTAGCACTCCAAGACTCCCTTATATTTAAAATTAATCTCTTGAATTCAAATGTTGTTGATAGCGTTTTTTTTTTTAAATTGGAAGATATACTTTTGCATAAATTCTATCCAAGCAGAATCTGGATTCAAGCAAGATTAAGAAAGCAATATAAATAAACAATGGTGTCTGTTTCTTAGATTTCATAGCCCATAATAAAACTTTTTATCTTTTTATCCACCACTAGTTCTTTTTACTAATACAAAATAGCTGTTTGCAGATAAACCACTGGTAGTCCTCAATTTACAACAGTTCATTTAGTGACAGTTCAAACTTACAATGGCACTGAAAACAATGACTTATGACTGTTTTTCACAGTTATGACCTTTGCAGCATTCCCATGGTCACGTGATCGAAATTTAGATGCTTGGCAGCTGGTTCACGTGATTTCCTTTTGGGACCTTCTGAAATGCAAAGTCAATGGGGAAGCCAGATTTACTTAGCAACTGGGTTACTAATCATACTAACTGCAGTGATTCACTTAATATCTGGGGCAAGAAAGGTCATGAAATGTGGCAAAACTTGCTTAACAAATGACTCACTTAACAAAAGAAATTTTGAGCTCCATTGTTTAAATTGGGGAACTACTTGTACTGCCAGAAACAAATCTGATACTGAGAGATTGGGGACCTGATCAATAAATAACTATCAGGCATTTAAGAACCGACAAACTTTATTGAACGATGTATATTACATGTACAATTCTAGAACTGACAAGCAGAAATTAATGAATGAAGTAGAGACAGTGCCCCCTTCCTTCCTGTGGAATCAACTCATGCAAACTGTGCTGGAACAAATGGCAGTGTCAACAAGCACTCTGAGCAAATTGCTTCTGTATTATGAATTAAAGGGCCACAAGCAAGCCAGCATGGGATATTTTCTGCTTCAACCAACTGCTCTAATGGACTCAACACAAAAACAACACTGCACCCTTTGCAATTGCTCTTTATTCTACTAAACAAGCACAGATGTACAAACATGTATCCCCACCCTCCCGATAAAGGAAAAAGAAAGAGTTTGATCGTGTTTATCCACTGATTACAGAACCTTTCTTTTAAGAATTGTTTTCCAGTTTATATGAAACAACCCTCTAATATTTCAAGATAGTTGAACATATGAACTCTCAGTTCTATGGATGTGCTTTATAGAAAATATCGGCTATGGGCATCTAGGAACACAATCCTCCATGGCATTGTTCAAAGCAGGCCTTCCTTTTCTGCATCATTGATATTTGATGGTCAGTTTTCAATAGGAGTATCAAGCAGCCCTTCTGAAAAGAGAGGAGAAAAATAGAACTCATATGATGTGCATCTTATTGGAAAAAAAGTTTTCCAGGAAATCTTGGTTTCCTTTAAAAAAAAAAAAAAAGATTTGTAGAGATTTATCGTTCTTACCTAACAGATACTGAACTTTTGTGAAGAAAGTAACTTGGCAAAAACTACTATATAGTTTTATGCATAATATAATAATTTCCAAACAAAAATTGTTTTCTGTTTGCATTTTCTTATTAAACTAAATTAATTAGCAGAGTTACAATACTTATTTATACTATTATTAAAATGATAACTATAAAGTCTCATAAAAATCAATTTTGTTTTTTTTAACCTGCAGTTATTTTATTAGGTCATAGAAGAGCATACACTAACATCAATAAAAATTACCATTATTTCAGTGAAATCTATAAAAGATATCTAAAAGATAGTGTTGCTTACACAATATGATATTAAAATAGTAATATCTATATATAAACTTAATATTGAAACTATAAGTGGTGAAAACAATATATAATATAAAATATAATCATATAATGGGAAAATAACAATTTGTTAGTTCATGTAGCTATCCGGAACAAGGCACATGCTAGATAATTTTATGGCCAGTGATGGAATGTAGCAAGCTGGATTTCAAGAAGGGAAGATGTATTCCAGAGAAATAAAAGACAACTTGGTCCAGATATTTTGTGTGAGAGAAATAGGGTGAAGACAGCTAATTCCTAATAGTTCTCAGAGTATATGTTAAATGCAGACAGTAGTGTTTAGTCTGGTAAGATTCTATCTATAGTTGTGGAAACAATAAAGAACTCATCTTGGAAGAATCACCATGTGTCATTCTTGGTTTTTAAATCTGACATGGCTTCTGGTTGATAGTTCTTTTATTATTAAGATTTCAAGGATGTTTCCTAGTCTATAGAAATGTGTATCATTTGAGAGAGAGCTTGGGGAAAAAATACACCCTCCATTTTAGAAGAGGTGTATTAATGGTTAAAAAAAAAAGGTGTTATGCTTTTGGAACAATTAGAGACTCGTTGGGAAACATATATGAGAATATGACTCTTTATTGTGCTGTTCACTTCCATTCTCTACTAAGATACTTATAAATAAATATGAGAGAGAGAGAGATCTGTCAATCAAATAAAACAAACTATGAATAGCATAGGTAGTTAGACCTGCATCTTTTGGTACAGTGCACATTTCTGCAAAAAGATACATGGTCTCAGGGTAGCTGATCATTCAAGTTTGGTTTTTCCTGCCTTGTCCTGCATCTACTCTGCCATCTTGGACAAAGTAGTCCTGACATCTCCTATTGAAGGCTGGGGTGCATACTTTTCTGCTGACATGACAGTAAAGACATTTCCTTGCTCTGCACTCAGCATAATTGGGAGATCATGAAATGGTAGCAATATTTAAATGCTTCACTATTCTTTGCTAGAAAAGTGGACGTGAATTGCATGCATATACTTACCTGTAAGGTATATGTTTTATACTTATGGTAGGTTTTTTTTCAATCACATTACCAAGCAAACACCAGTTGGCCCACTGCCAAAATAGGTGTGATTAGTGGCTTTGACTGGAACAATGACTTCTGAGTTGAAGTGACTGAGTTTGAAAGAGAAGATTGAAAGGAAAACAAAGCTAACAAAGCTTGTTATTTTTTGCAATTAGTGTATGATGTATCATTACAGACACATACTACACACACACACACACACACACACACACACACACACACACTGCAACCTACATATTGTACATGATCTAACCAATGGCTTGGAAAGGTGATGCAAACTACTATCCATTACATAAGATGCATATCTATTCTGCTCACTGGAATTCAACAGGATTAATGCAGTACAAATGGAGTGACTCATCTATTTGACTTTCTGTTCTGAATCTTCCTCCACTATGCATTCAGTGATACTATATGTGTACTGCAAAGATTTCACATTATGGAGGAAGATGGCAATGTATATTTAGACCATGCTTTTTTCATCCTGACCTTTTCATGTAGACAGATAAAATCATAATACAACTGTCGTTGAATTGATGAATGCAATCATAGAGCTTCACATAATTATGGTTATGAGATATGCCTATCAGCATAGTTCATTTTAGACTATACTTTCAGATTTAATTGGTCAGTTACCTTCCATAAACTCTAGCTAGCATTTAATGGCCAGAGATTTTTAGTCTAAAAATAACTGGATCATAATGCTGTTTCTTATTTTTTCTTATTAAACATTGTATTGTTATACAAGGTTATTATTATTTTATTATGTTCTTTGTTCCTGATTTTTCATTTACTTACTACAACAGTTGTTTCTGTTACTGTTATATCACAAATTCCCTTGATTGAACAAGTAGAATAAAGGAAATGTATGCATTTCAAAATAAGTGAAATAAAAATTGCTATGTTCCCTAATCCACATTCATTCATTCATTCATTCATTCATTCATTCATTCATTCATTCATTTATTTAATATTTCTGAACCACCAATCTTCGTCAAAGAGGGATTTTTACTTTTCATCTCTTCCTTTCCTGATGGCACATTACTTACACTAGCTCTCTCAAACATTCGCCAAATGTTCAAATATGCTGACACCCCAATTATTATAATATCTAGACAGTGTAACCAACAATTAGAAATAGCAGATTGGGAAAGCTATTGAAATCTCTACTTGGCCATTAGAAACTTAGTTTGACTGTCCCAAAGGGCACTTACTGTGTCTTGGCATCTCTTTTTATGAGTACTGCTTCTGAGCAAAAAGTCGCCTTCACTTTGTCACGCATCCCACCTTCTGGAGTACAGCTAACTGAAGGTCTGCTTGGATGACTCTGGCTGTCTATTGTAGTTACAGAAGTCATATGGACTGATGTGCCCCCCGGGTTATCTAAATATTTGCTTTCTGTCTTCTTGGCATGTAGGTCACGAAGATCTGAAGTATTCTGATAGGATAATACAGGGATCAAATTCTTGGTGTCTTGACTTGATTGTTCCTTGTAAGTAATGGATGATGTATTAGGCTTTGATGGAATTTGTACTTGTACTTGGCTTTTGACATTGTCCTCTGCATGATGACCATTCATGTGTAGTTTCTTCATATGATGGACCACAGCTGCAGCATTGAAGGCTTGCTAGTAAAGGAGAAGATGATCAGATTTATGAGAATTATATACTTGTAGTTCTCTACAAAACCAGACTAAAGAAAGCTATGTTCATAAACTGCTGCTGAAAATTTACCTAGGGAGATTTACTTGGAAACAGACCTCATGTTCTTATGATCTCACTAGTACTCCATTCACTATAAGTAAAAAGTAACAAGGAAACTTAGCTGATACTATATTTTTATGAATATGGTATGAATGCTTGAGAATGATGTACAATAAAACAAAGGTAGACAAATCATGAAGCAGAAACTATAGGCAGCTCTATACTTATTTTTGTCTGACCCTTTAGTGACTTTTGAAATTTGATCAATGTAATTCAGGTCTATATTTTATTGTTGTTACACCTCTTGTGGAAGAGTGTTTTAACAGGAATTTGGAATCTACTCTGACATGGCACAGCTAAAAACAGATTTCCCACTATTCTCAAAATGAAAAAAATGGGCTTAAAAGTACTCTATGACATCAAAATGCTCCCTGATGCCCTGGCAGTTAAAATAAATGTTTACAAACTTGCAACTCAGTTACAAAATATTTTGTCTGTCCCTGCAACAAAAATTTACAAAAGCGCTTGGAATAAACGCAGTACAATTTTATGCAAGCTTGTCTGAGATCAAATAATCCTATGTTCAATGGAGCTTGCTTCCTATTAAGGGCATCTAAAATTTACTTATATCTCTTATCTCTATCAATTATCAAATCCAAATAACTCTGGGTAACTCACAATACACTGAAGAAATAATATGTAATAAGAACCCTCCGCCCCCAAAAAATAACCTAAAAAAGGAGAAAAGGAACAAGCATCCAATGGTCCCCCACCCACCCATTTCTGCAGTCTAAATGATGCAGTGAAGATGTCATATTTTTTTCAAGAGAGATAGATCTTTTGAAATTGATGGCAGCCTTTTCTATTTGCTACCCTTTATATAAAAGATAAAGATTTCCCTTGTCTGGTCATATCCAGACAAGCTGTAAGCCATATCCATATCCATTTTTGCTGTAAGCTGCCCAGAATCCCTTGGGAGTTGGGCGATAAATTAAATTAAATTAAAATATCCAACTCTAGGGGGGGATGTTCATCTTTATTTCTTGGCAGAAGAAGCCTTCATTGTCTGAGGACAGTTTCTGTGGTCATGTGGCCAGCATGATTCTATGCCAAAAGTGCACGGAACGCTGTTACCTTCCCACCAAAGTGATACCCATTAATCTACTCACATTTGCATCCTTTTGAACTGATAGATGAGTAGGAGCTGGAGCAAGGAACAGGAGCTCACCCTGTTGCACAGGGCTCAGGTCTTGACCTTGGGCTGCCAGCTTTCCAGCTGACAAGCTGAGCATCTTTAACCACTGAGCCATTGTGCCCCCACCCTTTACATAACAACCCTTAATATATAACCCTTTATATAACAAATTGCCAAATATTTCTGTATCCACTGAGGAAATTCATTTTATACTTTGACCCATATGACACACCCAAAATTGTATTAAATGCGTAGTTACCTGGGTAGTATTATTAAATGGGGGCTTTTGGAGTGAGAGCCCTAATGGAAATTTTATCTCCATGCTCCTGATAGAAGATCCCAAGAGCAAGAAATCCCAGGACAGCAACATCAGGTTACTTACCTTCCACTTGCTTTTTGCAAAATTTTTTTGGATCTGTACACTGACAGATGGATAGATGTCACAGTAGAGGGCCGTGTTTCCATCAATCCTGCAAATTAAGTAAGAGGAGAACAGGCATGTAGACAGATGGTGTTTGTGAGGGATACATTTTGCATTCTTGTAACTTCTAGCTGACATCTTTCTATGTATGAGTGGATTGGGTTTGTCTCAAAAAGGTACTTTTGCATAGGCAACAAGTTTTGATTGTACTGCAGAGACAACTGGATTGTACTTGATAAAATGACTTGTATCACCTTGAAGCCTTCACCTGCGTTTCCAGGAACCAGCAGAGATTTTTGCATGCACTATTGGGAGGTAGGGAAAGCTCAAGAGTAAGGCAAAGTAAAATAAGTGGGTATTTTTAGTAGACTGTTCTACTTTGTAAAATTTCAAAGCATTGCTAAAGTGACTACCCCTTTGAAGCTTTGCACAGTTCCAAGAACAGTTATTATGCCAGATGCAAGTATTTTTTTAAAATGTTTTTGATTTTGTATAGGCTGACTCTTCCAGAACCGTTTAATAGAATAGAATAGAGCTAGCTGGAAGGGACCTTGGAGATCTTCTAGTCCAGCCCCCTGCTCAAACAGGACAACCTATACCATTTCAGACAAGTGTCTGTCTAGTCTCTTCTTAAAAATTTCCAGTGATGGAGCACCCACGATTTCTGAAGGCAAGTTAGTCCACTATTAGGAAGTTTCTCCTTAATTCCAGATTGCTTCTCTCTTTGATTAGTTTAAGCCAAGATCCTGACGAAAATTGTACTTACATGTATCATAAGGTGATTGCCTATGTTATTTAATATTAAACTTATTGGATTTCCTTCTCAGCTTTTTGTAGAATTTTCTTTTTTCTGTGACCATCCTTTGATGACTGCAGAATATGTTAATGCCCATTTCTACTTTCTATTTCACTTATCTTTTCAGTCATGAGTGAAGACTGTCATATTATTCATCTTGCTAAGACTAAAAAGGTCTACCATAACAGCCAGAAATTCTATTTACCATCTATTAAAGGTATACATTAGTTAATTGAACTATTATGGCTGACCACAGTGAGTATTGAGTAGGGAATCATCACTTAGTGCCATGTCATCTCTTACATATAATTTCAGTAAAGGCATATAACAGAATACGAGAATTGTAAGGGATTTTGGAGGTCTTTTAGTCCAATCCCCTGATCAATCAGGAGACCCTATACCATTTCAACATATGGCTGTCCAATCTCTTCTTAAAAATCTCTAGTAATGGAGCATCCACAACTTCTGGAGGCAAGGCATTCCACTGGTTAATTGTTCTCACTGTCAGGAAATTTCTCCTTAGTTTTAGTTGATTCTGTCCTTGATAAATTTCCATCCATTGCTTCTTGTCCTGCTTTCAGGTGCTTTATGTCAGTCCCTCAGATATTAGAACACTGCTATCATGTCATCCATAGTCCTTCTTTTCACTAGACTAGACCTATCCAATTCCTGCAACCATTCTTCATATGGTTTAGCTTCCAGCCCCCTAATAATCTCTGCACACTTTCTAGAGCCTCTACATTTTTTTATATCATAGTGACCAAAACTGGATGCAATATTCCAATTGCAGTCTTACCAAGGCATTATAAAGGGGTATTAACACTTCATGTGATCTTAATTCTATCCCTCTATTAATTGGTTTTTTGGTGGCTGCAGCACACTGCTGTCTCATATTTAAGTGATTGTCCACTAAAATTCCTAGATCCCTCTTGCAGTTACTGCTGTTGAGCCCGATATTCTATACCTCTGCATTTGTTTTTTTTTGCTTAAGTGTAAAACCAATTTTTTTCACCATTGAATTTCATTTTGTTAGCTAGAACCCAGTGTTCAAGTCTGTCAAGATCCTTTTGAATCTTGAGCCTGTTTTCTGGGGTGTTAGCTATTTCTGCCAGCTTGGTGTTGTCTGCAAATTTGATGAGTTCCCCTTCTATCCACTCATCTCAATCATTTACGTATGAGGATTTTGAAGAGTGCTGTGGCTAAAACAGAACCTTGGTATATGGCACTGCATACTTCTCTCCATGTAAATGGAGTTCCATTGAGGATTACACGTTGAGTGCAGTTTGTCAGCCTGTTATAAATCCATCTAGTAGTGATGCTGTCTATCCCACATTTTTCTAACTTACCAAGATGTAGGTTGCAATCTAATTTGTCAAATGCCTTACTGAAATCCAAGTATATTTGGCCATGGCATTTTGCTGCTCCTCTAATTTAGGTACTTTGTCAAAGAATGCAGTACGATTTGTTTGGAATGTTCTCTTTTTGACAATTCCATGTTGGCTTCTGGTTATGACTTTGCTTGCTTCTAGGTGTTCACAGATCTGTTGCTTGACTATCTTTTCCAGGATCTTCCCAGGTATAGATGTCAGGCTGATTGGTCCATGGTTTCCTGGATCCATTCCCCACCCCCCTTTTTGAAGATGGGAACCATATTAGCTCTTTTCCACTCCTCTGGTAGTTCTCCATTGCTTCAGGATTTTTGAAAGATATGGTTCAATGGTTCCGAGATCATGTCTGCCAGGTCCTTCAGAACTCTGGGATGTAATCCATCTGGTCCTAGTAGCTCTGTTTTCACCCTGCTCCCCTTTGCTATCTTCTCCCATTAGTGAATTGTTTCCTTGACTTTTTTCTTGTTTTTTACATGTTAAAAAAACTTTTATTTATTTTTTGCAAGTCTTAGTTCATTATGCAATCATGCTAGTTTCTGCTTGGATTCTTATTTTTCTTTTCCCATGGTATTGTGCTGGACTGGGCTTTTATAATCACATTTGTCAGAGTTCCCCAAACTTCTTGAGTTATTTTGCCCTTTAAGATTTTCATCCGTGTAATCCTTCCCAAGCTCTCATTAAGTTTGTTGAAATCAGCTCTTTTGAAGTCTAAGACACCTAAGGTCTAAAGCATATAATAGCTTCCTGTGCACATTGTCCTCCATACTAATTAATTCAAACAAAAATATCAGAGAAGTCAATTATATTTTATGATCCACTGCTAATTCCACGTGAATACAATTACAAAACTTCTCATTGTATCACAGAATTGCACTTTTAAAAAAATGCAATAACATTATTAATCTCACCAGGGATGCCTGAGGGCTTTCTCACAGGTAAGTCTCTTATTTGGATCCTTCTCGAGTAAATGAGAAATGAAATCTTTGGCTGTTTAAAAGGAATAAAAAGAGAAGGAAACAAAGAAAGTGGCTTTAGCACAAAAGCCAGAAGCCAAAACCAATCTGCCAGAGCATTAGGTTTGAGTAATAGGGATCAAACTGATGACATGCACCTCTAGCCAATATAAAAAGATGGCAATGAGTTCCAAAACATGTGGATATTATTAGAATCCCCAAATTGTTTCTTCTAAAAAGAGCGTATACTTAAGATTCATTGTATCAATTTATTTTCAATTATTCAAGCAAAATCTATTAGAAACAAGGAGACATCTGATAATAATCAACATGATTAATTGTGCTGCAGGTTCTGAAAGAACATCTGCACCTTCAAATGCTTCAATGGGATACAGCCTCACAGAACATCTTGCATATGCTTGCAACAGCTTTTATCTCCTGCTCAGCCACGCACGCACACACATCTATCAAAACCATGGCAGAGCAGTTCCAGGAATCAGAGCAGTTTCCCCAAATCATTAAACACATACTTTACAAAAGCTCCTGACTACTCAATAGTTGCCTAATTACGGTATATACTCATCTGTAGACACAATTCTAGCAGAGATTTTCCCAGGCTTACAAATACCTGATTCAGAGATATCATCCCAAAATGGAGAGTCAAATTCGAAGTATCCTTCTCTGATCTTCTCAAACAATTTGGACTCTGTTTCTTCATAGAAAGGAGGGTATCCACACAGGCTAAATTAAATTGGAAAAGAGAGACAAAAAGACAAAAGACATTTATATTCATTTTCTGTGCAAATTCAAAAAGATTGATCAGTAGATAGATATCTAGTATAAAGCAATTGTGAACTATACTCATTGTAACTATAGCTCATTGTAACTATAGTCCAAAATTATAAAAGAGAATGAAAGGTTCCAGGAGCTCATACTGGATGTCAGTTGCCAATGGAACAGGCAAGTTTCTACCCAAATATAATTATGCTCCAGAGAAGAAAGAACATTGGCTTTTGAATAACATGTATATAGCCTTATAGATGGCATCTTAGTATTAAGCCAGATTCGGTGTTCATCATAAATTAGAGTATATCCTTGGAACAGATATCTTCAAACTAATGCCTTCAGGTTTTATTGGGTTATTCTCATCTAGGCGGAATTGATGGACGTTGTAGTCAATAATAGCAATAGCAATATTACTTAGACTTATATACTGCTTCACAGTGCTTTACAGCCCTCTCTAAGTGGATTACAGAGTTAGCATATTGCCACCAACAATCTGGACCCTCATTTTACTGACCTTGGAAGGATGGAAGGGTGAGTCAATCTTGAGCCTGGTGAGATTCGAACTACCAAACTGCAGTCAGCTGACTGTCAGCAGAAGTAGCCTACAGTACTGCCTTCTAACCACTGTTCCACCATGCCTCTTAGAGCAGGTTCCTCAACATTTGGGGGTTACTGAACATATCTGACATTTTGAAAGCAGGTCATAGGTGTCCCATCTAGGAAGGATGGAAGGCTGAGTCAACCTTGAGCCTGCTGGATTTGAACTGCCAAATTGTAGTCAGCCGGCAGTCAGCACTGCACCACCATGGCTAATGTGTGTGAAAACTCTCAGCCAGGGAAAGTTGACATTCTTGAGAAAGAAGGAAAGAAAGGAAGAAAGAAAGGAAGGAAGGAAGGAAGGAAGGAAGAAAGAAAGAAAGAAAGAAAGAAAGAAAGAAAGAAAGAAAGAAAGAAAGAAAGAAAGAAAGAAAGAAAGCCTAGCCAGTGTTCTTGAACCTTCCTTCCTGGCCCTTTCTCTTCAAATTTCATTTTGGTGTAGCTGCTGTAATCAGTTAACTTGATTAGTTCATCAAATTAACAAAGTTTATGACAGGCATCAGTGCATATTCCTGATGCATTGTCTGCTGACAGTTTCTTAGATTGCATAATTCTCTGCCGAGGTTATTTGAGTGCTGTCACTATGCAGACATAAACAAACCAAAGAAATAAATAGGCCAAGGTGAGATTAGTCTGCCTGTTTGTCTGTCTCTCCCCCACCATCCATCTATAAATATTTGTAATAAATTGGATTATAAATGGAAGAACGAGTTTCATCTAGTGGTTAAGGTATCAGACTAGAAACCAGGAGACCCTGAGTTCTAATCCAGTTTTAGGCATGAAAACCAGCTTGGGGGAGTTTGGACCAGCCACTTCTCTCAGCCCATAATGTCAGGCTCAGCGACCAAGCTAGTTATTCAGTTCCTGTTGTTACTAATGGACCAACACTTGTTTGAGCCAGAAAATAAAGCAGACCTTACACTTATGGAAAAATGCTAGGAAAAAAAAATGAATGGTAAATAGAGTATAAACAAGTTCATCTAGTTTATAGTGAAGGAGCAATTTATAATAAAACTTTTTCATAGAAGGAAACACTCCAAAATTCCTATATTTGAAACCAGTTTTTAAAAAATCATAATAGGGTACAACAACCAGAAAAATTATGACAAATAGAAACCACAACAACACAGCATTAATCAAAGACCTGAACATGTACAGTAGATAGGTCTTCAGTTTGTACTGAAAATTTACAGGGCTAAACACTGAACTTGGGGAAGTGGGAGTTGGATGGGAAATTCCATTGTTGTAATACATATGCCAAGAATACTTTCTCTCAGATTAATGTAGTAGTAACACTAAATTGGTGTTTCTCTCCTCTCCTATCAACCCCCAAGAGATCATAAACTTTATAAAACTTGTTACAAAAACAAGCAACCAAGTAGAACTAGGTAGTTCAGTGGCTAAAACACTAAGCTTGTCGATCAGAAAGGTTGGCAGTTTGGCGGTTCGAATCCCAGGTCTCCTGCGTCAGCAGGAGGTTGGACTAGATGACCTCCAAAGTCCCTTCCAACTCTGTTACTGTTACACAAGATCCTAAAATACAGTGAAGAATAATTATTGTTTTCTTTTTACTCTTAATAGGCCACTATGGGTTAATGCTTTTTTGCTACTTTTTATCTGGGTTTAGCATGCTGTTAATATATCTTTTCTAGGGACTACATAAGACTTTTGAAGGACATTAGCAAATTTGCTGTAATTCACAGATTATCTTACAGGATGTAGGTAATAACTCCAATTGACCAGCAATCCACAGCTTTGCTGTATGGCTTTTGTTCTAACACTTCTGGAGCTGCAGTGAACAAAGAACAAAACCCAAATTACCAGTGATCTGACCAACTCATCTTTGAAAAATTAATCAACTCTATATTATCTCAATTTTTTTTTTTTGCTTTAATTTATATGCCGCCCTTCTCCGGAGACTCAGGGCGGCTTACAATGCGTTAAGCAATAGCCTTCATACTTTTGTATATTTATACAAAGTCAGCTTATTGCCCCCACAATCTGGCTCCTCATTTCACCTACCTTTGAAAGGATGGAAGGCTGAGTCAACCTTGAGCCTGGTGAGATTTGAACTTGCAGTAATTGCAAGCATCAGATGTTAATCTGTTAATAACAGTGCTTTAGTCCACTGTACTACAGGCTCTATTTTGGTGTAGCAGGGCACAAAACAAAGAAAAATAGCATGCTTGACACAAGCAATGACACACGTTATTTATTCTGGAAGGCTGAGCAGTATAATATAGGATACACACATGTATATCACAGACTAGCTGTGGAATGTAGGGCAATGTAATATTTGTTCAAATTGTAATATATTGACATAGCCCTACATAGTATATATTCTTCATATCTCTTATAGATCGTGAGCAAGTTTTGTTTTAATCAGTACTCCATAGCATAGCTTCAATTCTATGGATAAAGACTTCAATTTATGCATATTTATATAAAGCAGAATTTAATCAATGAGTTTCAATAGATATTTCAAATATTGTCTAAACATATGAAATGAGTGGTTTTTGGATCACTTATGTTTAGGTTCTACGCATTAGTTACTATGCTTGCAACAGACTTTACACCTATTGTATGTGAAGTGTTTATTTCATAATCTGTCCCAATCACATAGAGGATTCCATTTGCATATACAGTTGCATACAATGGGATTCTGACAAAGGAGAGGACTTGAGATAGCCCACAAGTGCTCCAGAGACCTGCTCCTGACAAGGAGTCTGCAAAGTAACAATCTCCAATGCATTTAAAGTTCTAGGAGATGAGTAAATAGTTGTCTTGTTCAAACCACATTCATTACAGAATAAAGGCATTTGCAGATGATCTGGTTGTTACCCTATCACAACCAATGGAATCAATAATCCTGATGAAGGACATTATACAAGACTATGGTAAAGTTTCAGGTTTTAGACTGAATTCAAAAAAGACTAAAATGATAGCTAAAAACATGACACAAGATCGTAAACATGAGCTTGAAAGGAGGGCAGGTTTTGAGACTGTACCTAAGGTAAAATATCTAGGAGTTCAGGTTGCAGAATCAAACATGAAATTGTTTCAAAATAACTATGAGGTGTTGTGGCGAGAGGTGCAGAAAGACATGGAGACTTGGAAAAAACTGCAGCTGTCTCTACTTGGAAGAATAGCAGCAGTTAAGATGAACATTTTGCCAAGATTTCTTTTTTTGTTTCAAATGATTCCGGTGCTTAAAAGTGATAAACAATTGAAAGTCTGGCAAACTGGACTCAATAAGTTTGTCTGGAACGAGAAAAAGCCGAGAGTGAAATTGAAAATTATGCAAGATGTTCCAGAAAGAGGAGGTCTTAAACTTCCAAACCTACAGTTATATTATGATGCAGCAGCTTTAACTTTAACAAGTGATTGGTTTGGAAGTAAAAAGGCTGGAATATTGAATGCAGAAAGTTTTGATCTTGAATTTGGATGGCATGCTTACTTATTTTATGATGACAAAGTTGACAAAGTATTTAAAAGTCATATACTTAGAGACTCTTTGATGAGAGTTTGGAAGAAGCACCGACTCAAATGGGATTATAAAATACCGCTATGGCTGGATCTTGGTCATACCTTGTGGAATACAAATATAATGTCACTCGGGGGGTTTTTATACAAAGAGGTTCTTTTTACAGATGCGGGCAGATGGCAGCTGAAGACATTGCAGACACTGTTGGACGAAGGGATTAATTTAACTTGGTTACAATATAATCAATTACAATTGAGATGGAAAGAGGACCAAAAAACTGGTATTATGTTGCATGAGGAAGAATTGGTTAGACATATAAAAGAGAAAGGTCCAATGCATATCAAAAGGCTTTATAATGTTTTGCTAGAAAGGGATTCAGAAACTGAATTAATTAAAGATTGTATGATTAAGTGGGCACAAAATTTTGAAGAACCAGTGATGTTGGAAACATGGGAAAAAATTTGGGTTCAGAATGTTAAATTTACACAGTCGCAGAACCTGAGGGAAAATTTCTATAAAATGTTTTATAGATGGCATTTAGATCCCAAAAAGTTGTCATGTATGTACCCTAATGTTCAGCCAAAATGTTGGAGATGTGAATGTTTAGATGCTACGTATTATCATGTTTGGTGGACCTGTAGGAAAGTTAAGGCTTTTTGGATAAAAATTTGGTGGGTCATGCAGAATGTTTTGAAGAAAAAAATTCAATTCTCTCCACAATTGTTTTTATTGGGTATAGTTAAGGGTTTTACATCGGGTGAAACAAAATTGATATTGTATATGATAACAGCAGCAAGATTGTTGATAGGTAAATATTGGAAAAATGAAGCTTTGCCCACTATTGAGGAATGGACTTTGAAGATGGCCAGTTTTGCAGAGATGGCGAAGATTTCAGCATACTTAAAAGATTGTTCACAAGAGACTTATGAATGGGAATGGAAAAGGTGGATAGAATATGTTCAGAACAAATATCAAACTAGAAAGTATCAAATAGCTTTTATTTGAAAATAATGTATTAGAAATATTTTAATGTAATGAGGGTAAAAAGAAAAACTATACAGGGGAGGGAGGGGTTCAAGTTTTTATATAAGTGTCATATTAAGGGGTTTTTTTTGTGTTTTTTTTTATCTTTCTTTACCAGTTATGAGTATATTATACGGAAGTCTGGGGGGAGGGGAGGGTTAGGGAGGGTTAGGGAGGGTTAGGAGGTTGGGAAGTTTGGGGGTGGTGGTGGTGGGGGGAAAAGGGGTGAAAATGTAATTGTAAAACTTTTGCAATAAAAAAAAAACAACCACATTCAGCGCCATCGAAAGGACACTGGGATTACATATTTTCTAATCACTTTCAGAAATTGCCCATTAATTGTTTTTCACTATCAGAAACTTAATTTTCTAATCAACAAATTTTACAGCACCAGTGAGTTTCCTACAAATCTTAGCAAAAGAAGTATTTAAGTATTTCATTTTTTTCTCTGGAATAAACAACAAAACTTTGATTTTAGAAAGTTAGAAACAAACCAAAGATGCTACGGAATAGGAACAAACATTACCTGACATGATTGAGATTGATTTAAAAGTGGATTTAAAAATGACACAGGAAAAGATTTTTTATTAAAAAACCTGACTGTCTTAATAATGAAAAAGGATATACAAATAAATTCTAGAGCATTATTTAAAGGGATTAAAGATCATGCCTGTTCAAAGTAAAAGGAGGAACAGAAAACTGATTTATTGGATCAAAGTTAAAATAGATCTTATTATTACTCGTAACCCTTAATGGGCTTTTGCTGACATCAGGAATGAAATGATAGTACTTTATGCATTTATTCATAGATAAGAGATGAGATATGAAAAGAAAAGATCATCTGTTGTATTATTAAAAAAGGTGATAAGTTAATAAAATTGTTCATACTTGTGATGAAGAGGGGAGACCTTAATATATTTCTTTTCTTTTTCTTTACTATATTATTTTTTCTTTTCTACTTTTCTTTTTTCTGCACTTTCTATTTTTTCTTTTTTTCTTTTCTTTTTTAGTTTGTTTTATTTTTTATTGTTGTGAATTGTAATTTTTAATAAAACAACAATTTAAAAATTATTTCCATTTTCTTATTTACCAACATATCCTGGAGTTCCACATGCTGTAGACATGATGCCATTCTGTTCCATTTTAGACAAACCAAAATCTGTTATCATAATTTTGGAGTCCTCTTCTGGAGTTAGGTAGAGTAAATTTTCAGGCTATGGATAAGAAGGTAAAAATTAATTATCTGACATTCAATATCTGAATACAGGTGGTCCTCAACTTACAACCATTAGTTTAGTAACTGTTCAAAGTTATAAAGTGATTTATGGCCATTTCCCACACCTATGACAGCTGCAGCATTCCCATGGTCATGGGATCAAAATTTAAATGCTTGGTACCTGACATGTATTTATGATGATTGCAATGCAGGATCATGTGATCACATTTTGTGACCTTCTGACAAGCAAAGTCAATGGAGAATCCAGATTCACTTAACAACTGTGTTACTCAGTCTGATTCACTTAATAATTATGGCAAGAAAGGTCATAAAATGGGGCAAAACTCACTTAACAATGGAAATGTTGGACTCATCTGTGGTCATAAGTTGAGGACTACTTGTAATTTTTTTTGGTAGATAAGATTGCTGTAATGAATCTAGATCAGGAGTGTCAAACTTGCATCATCACGTTATCATCATGTGACATATCATGACTTTTTTCCCCTTCGCTAAAACAGGGGTGGGCGTGGTCAGTGTGTGATGCATCTAGCCTGTGGGCCATGAGTTTGATGTACCAAGAGCAGAGTATGCAATTTTAATTTGTTGTGCATATAGTTGGTCTGAAGTTGGGGAATAAAAAGTGCAATAAATGTATTTTGTTTAGAAAAGAATAATATAAGACATAATATTCTCATGCCCATATTCTTCCCAACTCTGCATATTAGGAGGCAGGTGGGATTAAAAAAAAAAACCACTGCAAATTCATGGATACTTGCATGACTTGTACGTTAGGTAAAATACACCAAAATCTGAATATACATCATTAAAGAAAAATACCTTTAGATCTCGATGTACTATCCCATTTCCATGAAGATAATGCACTGCTTCCAGAACTTGCTGAATTACAATACTAGCATCCTTTTCAGTGTAAACACCTCGTTCTAAAATACGGTCAAATAATTCTCCTCCAGACACACTGTGCAAAAAAATTCAGTTTGGATTACATGCTGATGTAGAGAGAATCTTATTGGTTTAACTTCTCTATGCTCCATTTCTTGTGTTAATCTATATACAGTGCCAAATAGGTTTATTTACTGGTAACACTGGGAAATGTTGTACCTCTTACATGCTTTGTTTGTAATATGAATGAGATTATAAACCCAGACACTAATCTGTAGAAGTAGGACCTGTTGGTGAGTCACTTCTAATTCTCAGGTTGGAAAAAATACTCCTGTAGAGCTTCAGTGCAAGCAATAATGACCAATTTACATATGAAGTCATAACATAAATAAACACATTTAATTCTCAACTTCACCACTAAACAATTTGAGGCTTCAGTTAGAAATAAATTGCAAGTGCTGCCCTTTGGGTCTGTATCACACTTGGATCTGCAAAGAAAAATTGATTGCTTATAATACAGGACAAGACATATTAAACACAGTTAAGCCTTAGACCAGGCAATGCTTGTGCCTGTCTCCAAATGACTAAGATCTGTTTTCATCAAATCTGGCATATAAAGAAATTCCTTCTTGCCTGATGTAATTTACTAGCATATAATTAGCAGGAAATATCTTCATTAGATGAATTTACTTCCAATTCAGCATTGAATACAGAGTCTGGTTTATTGCTAACAAGGAAACCTATTTTTCTTTTTGAATGCTCAGCATACAAAAGTTAGATATTTCCTCATTAATTCCTTCCTCTTCTGAATGTGAGTGAAATGGTACTTTTGTTTAGGATCCTACTGTCATGCTACTTTAGTTAGGATCCATCTGCCTGCTGTGTAGAAATCCTCCCACTCATGGATGTTATGTTGCATAATTCTTAATATTCACTATTGGCCATCCCTTTTACAAATTAGATACCAAGTTCTTCTCATTTCTCTTCTAAATCTTGATGGGGCTTGTAGGGGGTTGGGTGTGGCTGGGAATGACACTGGAAGTAAGGTTCAGCTGCAATGGAGGAAAGAAGCAGAGACGGATACACACAAACATTCCCAGTAATTTCCTGGGCCCAAACACACAAAAAATGAGGTACTTGCTGATTCTTTTCCATTCAAGCACCTGTCTGGTTCAAAGCTCAAAACTCCCTTTACCAGCAGATTCTTTTCCATTCAAGCACCTGTCTGGTTCAAAGTTCAAAACTCCCTTTACCAGCAGTGCCAAGTGGGCAGAATCTGAGAGCAGCACCCCAGACAAAAAAGTCTGGTGCCATCTGGGTGAAGTCTTACTCGGGCTAGGTCAACTGACCAGGTTGATCTCAGACTTCTGGCTAGGTTGCCAAATTGTTATAAGTATTTAAGGTCCCAATCCAAATTGGGATTTTGCAAGAACAAATCAGAATAAAATGCAGACATGCTACTTGAAAAGGAAACTTCATTTGAGACATAAACCCTTGAAGGTAGACTACAAGATTGGGGTACAGAAACTGGGAATATTTATAGGAGACATCTGAGACATAGTCTTTTATTGTGTGTGTGTGTGTGTGTGTGTGTGTGTGTGTGTGTGTGTGTGTGTGAATGTGAATATGCCCTCTGTAATATTTATACTTTGCTGAATGTAGATCTGTTTGCCTTTGATATGTGCCTATGTGTTGACTTTGGTGCTACTTCTGTATACCTAGGGAAACTCTGTACTGTGTAAGGTTTTGTTGGTATGCTATTATTTGCTCAGATTAATTAGTTTAGCCTGGTCATTAATTATCAGAGAAAGAAGTAGATCAGTGATCTTTGCAATATGATTTTCTAGTTTTGGTTACCTGTGGATCATAAAAACGATCAAAAAGCGGGTCAGAGACAGTGTAGGAATAATGTAATTTTGATTTAAAAATACTTTTCATACTGTTATTAACAGTATTTTCTTCATTCTTTACAACACCTAAACAAACTATTATAAAAAAAGAAGCTGCTTGCATGGCTTTATATATTTGGGCAATACATTTTTAGAACCATCCCTACCAGGAAAATATTTTTTCTTTATCGCAAGACTTAGATGGGTTGGACTGCAACTAGAGTGCAAAAAGCTTGACTATATTATGAAATTCCAAGATGAGTTCCCTTGATGAATTTATTTTGGAGGAACAGTTTGAACCACTTAGGTGGAAGAGATAGAGTGGGAGAGAATCTTCAACTGCTTGAGTTTTTCTGGTGCTTTAAAGTCAAGTGCAGGAAGAACAAGCAATTAATAAACAACAAATAAAATAAAGCCATTAAAAAGAATCCCAAGAAAGAAAAAGAGAAAGCAGAACCTCTCTTAGATCTTTTATATGTTAGACTATGATACATAGATGTCATCTGCACCTCTATAACTGTCTGGTTTGGTTCTGCAACCCAACAAGACAGACACAAACACAGACTTCAGAGGATAATTAGAACTTCAGAAAAAACAATTGCTACCAAATTGCTTTCCATTGAGGACCTGTATACTGCATGAGTCAAAAAAAGGGCTGGGAAAATATTTACAGACCCCTCACATACTGAACATAAACTGTTTCAACTCCTACCCTCAAAACGACGCTATAGAGCATTGCACACCAGAGCAACTAGACCCAAGAACAGTTTTTTCCCAAACGTCATCACTGCTAAACAAATAATTCCTTCAATACTGTCAAATTATTTATTAAGTCTGTACTACTATTAATCTTCTCATCGTTTCCATCACCCATCTCCTTCCACTTATGACTGTATGACTGTAACTTTGTTGCTTGTATCCTTACAATTTATATTGATATTGATTGTTTCCTGATTGCTTATTTGTACCCTATGACTATCATTAAGTGTTGTACCTTATGATTCTTGATGAACGTATCTTTTCTTTTATGTACACTGAGAGCATATGCACCAGGACAAATTCCTTGTGTGTCCAATCACACTTGGCCAATAAAGAATTCTATTCTATTCTATTCTATTCTATTCTATTCTATTCTATTCTATTCTATTCTATTCTATTCTATTCCATTCCATTCCATTCCATTCCATTCCATTCCATTCCATTCTATTTTATTCTATTCTATTCTATTCTATTCTATTCTAGAACCTAAGAAATCAAGGGCAAAAATAATCAGATCAACAATATAAAGTAGTCTAATTTATTAGAAACCTTTTATTCTAAATTGTTACGATAGTGTTTTACATTTTTTTATAGTTTTATCTTACACAAGAATAAAAACAGAGATGTTTGCAATGCTTCCATAAAAAACAACACCTTTCCCACAGTGTTACCAGACTGTTTAATTCCACTTTTTACAATCTCGTGTGACTTAGATATATTCAGCTATGATTCTCAAAAGCTACTGACTTTTGCCTGGGAGAATTGTGCAACATTTGTTTCTTACATAATGTAGGTGTTGATACTTACAGCTGCATTACCAGGTAATAGTGAGTTGTACTTTCATAAATGTCCTCAAGTGTTACTATGTTGTCATGCTTTATTCTGCAACCAAAAACAGAATGCAATATGGATCTGATGTAATAAGAGATCATTAAAAAGCAAGCTAATATTCACCCCTCTTTTCTGCCAGATGTTTTTCATTCAGATTGAACTCTGGTACTTTCATTTAAGGAACAAACACGTATTTCAGCTTCTAATAACAAGAGATCTATTTTCCCCACTACTATTTGCCATACACTCATGGAAAGAAAAAAAAGAACATTATAAAATATGTTTTCTCTTTTTTAGAAATTGTACCCTTTCTACAAGAATGTGGCTGGGCTTTTTCTTATGTTCCATACACTATTCTGAAGGAGGCAAGATTTAAAATTTCTTACTAGTATAGCTTTCTTAAAATATTTTATTCTAAAAACAAATTCTCACATTTTATTTCTTCTGCACTCATAATAATGTAAATATACTTGAAGGATCAGACTGAAGATCTACCTAAATCATAATTTTCAATTATAAAATTAAAATTCACAAAATGAATCCTATCCTTGATGTTTTTGTCTGTCCCATTAGATTTAGCAGAGAGGACATACTCTGGGTATCATCAGTGAAGCAGTGTCACCAAGTTCTAGAACATATACTTTCTCTGTCATGGGCCTGTTTGGGGAATAGTTTCCTTACTAAAATACTGATAGCCTTAACCTTGGTCTTTCAGAAGGTTGTGAAGATCTGCCTGTTCCCTAGGCATTGGAATTGGGATTTTGATGGAGTTCTGATGTGGTTTGCTTGATGAGCTAATAGTGTGATTTTAGACCACAATCCAGTGTCTTTTTAATGGATCTGTATTGTTGATGTCTATAGGCCACAAAACAGGCTCCCCAAGGCTATAGTCATGGTATCTTGAAAACCTGAGTGAGTTCTCAATTAAAGACACTAATTGTGACTGGAAACTCTATTCATTAACTAAGGATCTGCATGATCACGACGACTTATGATGGCATTTTTATGGCAGTCATTAAGTGAAGACATTGGTCATTAAACAAGGACTTCATGTGACTATGAAGCCATCTTGTGACTTCCTGCTGGTTTCCAGATTGATCTTTGCTTATTGGAAGCTGGCAGGGGAAGTTACAAATGGTAATCATGTGACTATGGAATTTTACAATGGTCAGAAATGCAAGCTGGTCAATGAACATTGACCCTCTGGAATCAGGTGCCCCCAGAGATAAGGAGAATCCAAGACCTCGGTGCCTTCCGCCGTGCCCTTAAAACCTTCTTTTTCCAGCAAGCCGGGCTGGCCTAACACTTTTTTAAATGTTTCTAATTGTTTGTTATTGTTTTTAATCATGGGGCCAAATTTATATATATATCTTTTTAATTGTATTTTAATGTTTGTAGTTCATGCTTTTACTTGGCTGTTCACTGCCCTGAGTCCTCAGGGAGAAGGGCGGTATACAAATTTTAAAATAAATAAATAAATAAAATAAATAAACATCTGAATTTTGGTCACATGGCCAAGGGATGCTGCAATGATAAGTGCAAGAACTGGTTGCAAGTCCCACTTTCTCAACACTATTGTAACTTCAAAACGTTGCTGAATGAGTAGTTGTTAAGTGAGGATTATCTATATTAAAAGAGAGGACTATTTTGTGGGGTGTTTTTTTTAGCTAAATTGGAAAACAATACTACTTTGAGTGCACAGTTTATATACTGTTCATTTATGTCCAGTAGCCCTCATTTGTTAGATGGGGCACACATCTTAAAGTTGGTAAGGTTGAGAAGCACTATTTTAGTGGATTTTAAGCAGAAACATTAATGTTTCATCGGGGAACCTTCAGTCAGATGAGACAATTTTTAGTTTACTTCCCTCCCAATTGCCCTAAAATAAGTAACTTGTAGACTTCTTGAAGAAGTTTGAAAGAAACATTGAACTCTGTCATGCATTCCCAACTATACTTACTTCTTCAGCACAGCTATTTCATTCTCCAGGTTGCTGTCCTGGGTGACTGGTGACTTTTTAATGCACTTCAAAGCAAAAAGCTTACCAGTGGTTCTATGCTTCACCAGGAAAACTTCCGAAAAGGCCCCTCTGTAAGGAAAACAACGATGTAAGGCTGAGCATTGTACTGCAGTAGTTGACTTAGTTGTTAAGATATAAAACACTGCCACATAAAATAGCCTGTAAGGAAGATAGTAATACATTAACACTACTTTCAGAAACAGATGGCACTGCTAATTAGATCCAGGGATTTGGCTGCAAATTCAAGGGTATTAATTGGATAAATCCCCTGTGAGATTTGAGTTCTATTTATTGTGCAATGGCCATATAGAGAGGAAACTATAGCATAGAAATAAGGTAGGTATATGAGCTAAAATTTAGCAATTGTATAACAGAACATAAAACATACAATCTGATCGTTATGTTAATTGTCAAGTCATAATGTATGAAGAATAAGTAGGATTCTATATATCTTTGCACAATAGTGGTAATATTCATTGTCAAGTGATTTTTCCATTCTGGCACTAGGATTTCTCTACAATGCCAATACTGAAAATCTTACATAAATTTAGAGACTTTTCTGCTTTCTAGATACAATAGTGCCTCTTCTTCATTGTGCGGAACACAACCCTAACATCTTTTGTAATTATAAACCCTTGTTGTTGTTGTTAGTTGCGAAGTCGTGTCTGACTCATTGCGACCCCATCGGACTTTCCTCCAGGCCTTCCGGTCCTCTATCATCCCTTGGAGTCCATTTAAGCTCACGCCGACTGCTTCAGTGACTCCATCCAGCCACCTCATGCTCTGTCTTCCCGTTCTTCTTTTGCCCTCAATCTTTCCCAGCATTAGGCTCTTCTCCAGTGAGTCCTTCCTTCTCATTAGGTGGCCAAAGTATTTGAGTTTCATCTTCAGGATCTGGCCTTCTAAAGAGCAGTCAATTATAAACACTACAATATGATAATTGTGAAATCAATCCACAGGAAGATTTGAACTGTAAATTACCTGTAAGTCTGGCTGTGCTTTATTGTCCCCATACTTCTTGTTATATCCCACTGAATGAAGAAGGCACTTGCCGGAGCTTTACCTGAATATTACCTTGTTTACCAGGACTTGAAAAAAGTTTCATTCTTCTTTGCCTAGGTAACAGTTTTTCCATGTTTCTACCAAAGTCACTTACTTTGTTCTCTGCAGCAATAAAGCAGAAGATTCTAGGAAACACCTTGATTTCTTACAAGGGCAAATTCTTTTGATTTTTGTATAACCAAAATTACAACTACCACAAAATCCTGAAATGATTCTGTTCACTTGTTCAGACTCCCAAATAAGAGATTTCAACAGAATGCAAGTCAGGAAAGTAAAATAAAATAAAAAAGCATTATAAATATTGTTCACAACATTCTGTCATAACAGTCTCCATCCCAGATAGACAGAAAGACACTTCTCAAATTAGGCAACCTTGTTTTGCTGGTGAAAAGTAAAGAGAGCAAAATTATATAATGAAAGATAGTTGAGGAACAAAGTGTTCCAGCTTTTAACAGCATTTCCCAGCAAACTATGGTAAGAAAGAAAGGATGAAATTTAAGCTAAAGTGGTTGGTATTCTTTTTAGAGTATTTATAGTTTTCACTGTGTTAAGCAAAATCTAGAATTATTCATAATTAGAAAAACCTTACTCAAATCAGTAAGATTTAAATTAGATGGGGGTTTCCTGAGGTAAATTAGGTCTGTTCTACATCTCATCAATTCTGGGATGAACTCTAACTTGAAACTACAATTACATCTATATTATAAACCTGTGTACAGTATGAAGGGGGCACGATAGTTCAGCGGCAAAAGATCCTGAGCTTGTCAGCTGGAAAGTTGACAGTCTGGATTTGAGGCTGGAGTGCCCCACAATGGGGTGAGCTCCTATCACTTGCCCCAGCTCCTGCCCATCTAGGAGTTTTAAAGTATGCAAATACAAGTAGATAAATAGGTACCACTTCAATGGGAAGGTAACAGTGTTCTGTGTGCCTCTGAGTATAGTCATGCTGGCCACATGACCACAGAAACATTTTTGGACAATGCTGGTTCCCTCAGTTAAGAAAATCTTAGCACTGCCCCTAGAGTCAGACACAACTGGACAAGGGAAATGTCTATGGAGATTCTCAGTCCAAAAGCTGAAGAAGCTTCTTGGTTGTGAAACGAAACGTCTTCAAAGAAAAACCAGAAAGTCCAGTTGTCTCCTGAAAAAGCACGTTTGGACAAGGGAAACCTTTACCTTTATCATACCTTTACAGTATGATGATCAAGATCCTTATGCTTTCATCATAGAAGTTGGCTACTGTTGGCTACTGTTTAATATGACATGACAACATCCTAACATTTTCTGTCTAGCCTTTCTAATTAGTCTTTTATCAATATAGGATCTAAAAGGAATGTTTGTTTATTTATAAATCAATTAAAACTGTCAATTAAATGACAGTTTAATAGTGAGATAATTTCCCATTTTATTTACTAAAGAAAATTGTCACCTGGTGTTTTCAGAAGCAAACAGAGAAAGTAAAGAAAACATTGTGTAACATTTATTAAACATTTTATTCATTAAAATGTTTTATCAATGACAAGTTTATATTATATTTGTAAATTGCTTTTAGACCTTTTGGCTATAAATACAATTGATGGAAGAAAATATTTATGTACCATTGATGCCTATCTGAGAATTGTGTCTGTACTTATTTTACTTTGCAAAATAATATGTAAAAGAGAAGCAAAATGAAGAATATAATATCAAGTATGAAAAATGGATTTACGAAAGGCTGTTGCTGTGGTCATGTCATTGTCAGGCTCCAAGTAATGCACCCATTACAAATCAAACTCCAAGGCATTGCTTTTCCTCCAAGAACAAATTTATTTAGATACATCATCTTGGTGCTATTGGTGAAAAGCCAGTACTGAAGTTCCTGGGCCTTTCACCCCAATATAAGTTTCAGTTTCTCAAGTTTCCAAAACGAACTGTCACATTGTCCAAACAAGATGGTAGCTGGTTGCTTGGTGACTTCTCTCCTCCTCCTCCTCCAGTCAGCCAGCTATTGGAATGTGCCTGACTCATCAGCTAGCTATGATGTTTTGACTGAAGGCTCCATCCTCCTTCAGCTCCAAACTGTGTCAACTGAATTCATGTCAGAATACCCAAGAATACAAACAACCCCACATCCCAATCGAATTCAGGCTTGACAGTCATCTTGAATGGTCTGTGACAGTTTCCCAGCCATTCTTGCAATCCTTTTCTCCCTTTTTCACCCAGAAGTAGCCACTTATTTGGGGGTAAGTTACTTGGGGTATAGGAAGAGAAAAAAAGGGGGAAGGAAGGGAGAGATGGAGAAAAATGAAGAGAGGGAGGGAAGGAACAGGGTGGAATGAACCACCATACACCCTTCCTGGCCTCTCCTGCCCACTTCCTATTCCCACAATCCATGTCCTCCACACTTTCCCCAAAGCAAAGGACATTTATTATGTACTCCCATGGACTTTTCTGAACGGTGAAGGGAGGAAGGGAGAAAGAAAAGAAGATAAGGTCAGAATGAAAGAGAGGGGGTGGGAGAGGCAGAGGAAGGGAGGGAGGAAAGGAAGGGAGGAGGAGCGAGGAAAGTACAGGGAAGAAGGAAGGAACGAAGGAAGCAAGGGAGAAAGGAAGGAATATTTTTGATGCTCTGTGCCAGCTTCTTAAGGAAATATATCTGAAACAAATAACTAATGGAGCATGGACTGTCTAGTAGCAATTATAGATTTAAATGTAAACACAATTTCCAGGATTAAAAAGTAGTGATTATGGTTTGTTTTATATTGTATGGTAAGTAGACTCAGACACAACTGGACAGGGGAAACTTTTACCTTTACCTTTAGTAGCTATGTCTTATCAAAATCTTTCACAAGGTAATGAATAGAAAATGGCCACTTAATCTATCCAGAATAGAATTTTTGTTTTAGATTTCCTATGTTAGGTAACTAGATCCAGGTCAATACATATAATTAGCATGTTAATATCAGGAGAACTAAACAGAAATAGATTGAAAATCAGGGAGGAACACTAAAAATGTAGTTGGAGGAAAAAAATAAAATGAAGGAGCAGTCATTAGCCCACATAATGGACAGCAAATGTATGAAGAGCAAAGAAGAGTGGAAAATAAGATTTACTATACATATTTTTATTACCTCTAAAACAATGAAGATCTGATACTTGAAGATCAATTGTCTTTCAATTGTCCTTCATTGAAAGTCATTTGTAACTGTTTTAAGTTGTGAATTAATGCTTTGCATAGACTGCACTGTGCACAGAGCTCATTGAAATGTATTTGTCTGCTTCATCAGGTCACTGAAAATTCATTCTTAGCATCTGAGAAGTTGAACTGCAGAGGTAGTACAATGGGGATTGATGACAAAGTTTAGCTATCCTGAGCAAGTTCTATCACAGGTTTATTCAACTGGGGGCAATAAACATTATAGAATGTTACAAATGTATAATGCTATTCTCTAGGGGAGTAGGAAGCAACAGTTTCTCTATTTATGTTAATAGAAAGCTACGTTCCATTTGTAGACATTATTCAAAGTCCTTAGAGATACTACATATAAGCTGTAAACACATTTATCAGGATGTTATTCCATTTGTTATCTTTTCCTCCATCTCATTTCATATTTATTTCACCTGATTCTTGTTCCAATCCACTTGAAGCATAAATATCTAGAAGTAAAATATCTAGTTTAAGTAAGTAAAGGCTTTAAAAAATTGAGACCATTGCTTCTGTTTTTCTTGATTGTAAATGCATATTTTGAATTTCTCTCATACATTCTTTATTCATCTCATTTACATACAAGAGCCATACTTGTATGTATGCTTGGAATGGACTTAAATAAGACTAAAATTCATGAAGTTCTAAATTAAGTTCTGTTGATTATATGGGAGTATTTTGTAATTGGATTTGTGAATGTTACCAGCAATGTGTGAAAAGTTGGCATTGTATAGATGGCTTAGGAAATCTATCGAATGTGGGACATTTCTAGGCAAAGTATGAAATGTCTGTGTTATTTTAATATGCTATATACTTTCCCTAGGCATTGTATATAATACCTGGGCATTATGCAGAATAACAAGAACTGCAAAGTATGAAAGTATGAAAAGAGAGTCATGAAAAGGGCTAGGGTTACCTAACCCTAACCCTAACCCTAACCCTGATCCTTTATTGAAAAGTTATATATATATGAAAATGAAAGAAGAAATGCAAAATAAAGTACAGGACTTTCTTATTGAAAAAAAAAGAGAGAGAGAGAAAGAGAGAGAAAGACCAGTGTTGACTTACTTGTTGCAAGTAGGAAGGCTAGAATGACATTTTATACTTTGGGGGTTTGCCTTTTGGCATTGCATAGAATACCAAGGAAACAGTGGTGGGATTCAAATTTTTTTACTACCAGTTCTGTGGGCGTGGCTTGGTGGACGTGGCAGGGAAAGGATACTGTAAAATCTCCATTCCTTCCCAATCAGCTGGGACTTGGGAGGCAGAGAATAGATGGGGGCGTGGCCAGTCAGAGTGGTATTTACCAGTTCTCTGAACTACTCAAAATTTCCGCTACAGGATCTCCAGAACTGGTCAGAACCTGTTGAATATCACCTCTGTCAGGAAATGCATGTAACATTAAGTGTTTTATATTTTGACACCCCATTTTTAGCCTTCTATAGATTTCTGGGCATTCTATAAAATGCCTAATTTCACACATTGACGGTAACATATACCAATAACAACTTACACAATAATTTTAGTAATATTTGTTCAATGAGCCATAGAAAGGTTCATATATCAGCTAAGCCAGAATGCAACATAATCAACAACAACAAAAAAGTATATTTAGCATAATACTGCCAACATGTTAATACTGTTTCGTTTTTTAAATTCTCTTTTTACTTTTTTTAGTTCTTTTTTTTTCCTGTACTTTTCAGTTATACTTCTATCTATAAAATTCCTATTGAAATGGGGAGTCAATAACAATTCGTAGTAATCCCTATATTCACAATTGAAGATAGTAGGAAATCATCATCCCACATATCAGATGCACTGGCATCTGTTTCATGTTTCGTTCCTAAACAGTTTATGATAATTACAGCCTACATTTAAGACCACTTGAATCAACAAGCTGGTGCAAAGGAAACAAAAGCTTCTGTAGGTTTTTTTTTTCTACATGAAATATAAGGATACTGGCTCTGGATAACCATTCTAATCCAAAAGGCTGACTAACCATGAATCCATCACAGACTAAGAACATTTACACTTGGAGGCATGAGGGAAGCAGAATCACAGTAGAACAGACATGTTTTCTTAAGTGTTTGAAAGAACAAATGCTGCAGTGTCCTTGACAACTCCAGATTCATTTATATGAATAATGAAAGTCTGCCAAATGAAATACCAGGTTTAAATTGTGGGATTTTTCTGGCTTTACCATATATGAACTTGGAGGTTATATTTTACTCAAAGCATTGTGTGCACAATTTATTTATTTATTTTTGTATTAGTTTATTTATCCTCCTTTTTTCTATCTACTATGACATACACTCTCCCTTTCAAGCTGCAAAGGTGTAGATTTGATGGACTAATACAAGGAATTAGTAACTGGATTAAAGCAATGTTTGCCACAGTAGCAGTGTCTTCCACTAAGTATAGACTAAAAATAAAACAAGCAAGTAAAACAGTAATCTGTCCATGTGACTCTTTGCCTGAATTCACACTGTAAGCAAGGCTAAAATATTATTGGCTAATGTCCAATATATGATTGAATACAGTCATAGAAATATCCAGTATAAATGTAAATTAATGAACAGTTTGCCCAAAATTTTTTCTGAAACTTGATAGTCTAACATGCAATAAGAAACTAGGTATTTCAGATTGTGTATCTAGTTTGTGATAAATATAGCAAAATTACAGTTGTTTCTCACTCTAATTGGAAATATAAAGGCATAATTTAGTCAAATTATTTAGTCAAATTTACCTTCGAGACTGACTTCTGCCACCAATAGCCTCCCACCGGCCAGTTCGCTCCCACAGAGAGGGTCTCTTCAGGGTGCCATCAGCCAAGTTATGTCGGCTGGCAACACCCAGGGGGAGGGCCTTCTCTGTGGGAGCCCCAGCCCTGTGGAATGAACTGCCCCCGGAAATACGTAAGATCTCCAACCTCCGGGTGTTTCACTGTGCACTGAAGACCCTGTTGTTCCGCCAGGCTGGGCTATCAACATAATAATTTTAAATTGGGGTATTTTAAATTTGTGGGGTTTTAAATTGAGCCAAATTTATTTAATTATTTTAAATTTTTAATCGATGTTTTGTCTTGTGTTTTTAAATAGTCTGTACACTGCCCTGAGTCCTTCAGGAGAAGGGCGGTATAGAAATAAAATTATTATTATTATTATTATTATTATTATTATTATTATTATTATTATTATTATTATTATTATTATTATTAAATATATCTCAGGAGTAGATGCCACTATTTTTAATCCCTCTTATACCCAATTAATTTTGGGCAGGTTTATATACATTCAACTAGATCTTTAAGCATCTTTATTCACAATGTTGTTTCCCAGATTTAAAAAGGTCTGTTCTTGAATAAATATATACACAATGAGAGCCTGTTTTGATCAGGTTCCAATTAAGGTTTTGGAAGTAGGGCCAATATTTTTTCTATTTCATTAGATGGCTTCTCTCATCCTGTGTTTTAGACTTAGAGAAATAACAATTCTCCATTTGGTTCTCTTGAGGGGAAAATTCTCAAATGCATCCCAAATAGATACTGTATTTTTTGGAGTATAAGACACACCTTAGTTTTTGGGGAGGAAAATACGAAAAAAAAAAAACTGCCTACCAGGTATTCATCTGGCTAGTTCTTAGCCTGGTCAGCTTCAGCACATTAGTTCGGTCACTGGTTTTGAGGTTGGGGCTGGTTGGGGCTAAAAAACAGTTTCTAAAACACAGCTGATCATCAGAGGGAGCAGCAATTAGAAAAGCAGGCAAAGCATGGAAGATCGGGTTGGGGCTGAAAAACAGCTTCAAAAACACAGCTGATCGTCGTAAGGAGCTCCAGTGACTAAAAAGCTCCAGGCGACGGGTGACGCATGGAAGGGGTAAGAGAAGGCAGCAGCTCTTCCAGGTAGCCATTTTGGGCACTGTGCATTGCATTTTCAGCCTCCAAATGCATCACGTTTTCGGGCGGCAATTGGTGGGGATGTACTTTGGTGATCCCTGCAGCCTTGAAGGGGTCTCAAACAGAGTGTTTGGAGGCTGAAAATGTGATTCACAGAGTCCAAAAACACAAGCCATTGTCAGTGGCAATCTCTGCAGCCAGGAAGAGGACACACGGAAGCCGAAGGGTGGAGGCTGGCAGGTGGGCGGGGTTACATTCAGAGTATAAGACACACCCAAATTTTCAGGCTCTTTTAGGAGGGGAAAAAAGTGTGTCTTATACTCCAAAAAATACAGTATTTTTATTGTAGTAGCAGTTCCCCATGCAGAATGGCCAATAATCTGTCGATAACTCACATCTGGCTTGAGTTTAGCTCATGGGACCTGACTTAATAAACTGAAAAAATAGCTATACTACTGAAGGCTGGATCAGCCATGGTGCCATCAAAGCTGGTACCTCTTTGAAAGCGAATAGTTCAGTTCTTATCACTGTCAAAATAGGAATGGAATGGAAAGGAAAGGCGCTATGAAATGGTAAAAATGAAAGATGCATACATGAGACAATGTGATTCCTCCATACTACCTTGCGATACTAACAGCCAGTTCTAGAGATGGGCTATGGGCTATAGTGTTTCTTCACTAGTTATGGTGGAGCTTCTAGTCTCACAGCACCTGGACACCATAAAATAGTTGGAGAGAACTCCCAGCTGCCACAATTCATCCTTAGACCTTCTCTCTCATTGTTCAGATCTACATATTAGAGAAGGAAATGAATTCAGATTGCATCATCTGAAAATATGAACCAGACTAAATCTTTGTTTTAGTTTTGACAATTTTAAGATGAATATAAATTATCAAAGAGATCAAGTAGTTGAGATCTTTTCAAATTACAATCCAAATTGTTCCTGATATTTATTTTATTTTAGATATTTTTTGGATCCAAACATCCTGGAGCTGAAGATGTTATGCATATCCCTCCTTTCTCCTGCTTTCCCCCATAAGAACAACCCTGTGATGTAAGTTGGCTGAGAGAAAATGACTCTTGTCCAGTTACTCAGGGAGCTTCTAATAGCTGAGGAGGGACTAAGACCTGGGTTTTCCTAGTGCTCTTCTAGCACCCAAATCAATATACCACACTGCATTCTTCCAAGGCAATTCCCAACATTTCAGAAATGTGTTCTGATTAGAGCTGTAAATAAATGCAGAATTGCAGTAGAGTTGAAGCATTTTAAAAAGCATTTTGAGTCATTCTTTAGATATCTGGAGTGTTTATAAAAAGAAAATGTCATACAGTGAATGGAATGCTTTTAAAAGTCCATTATGATCAAATGACAGTTTGTGGAAAAAGCTAATTGATAGGATGCTGAGGCCCCTTGTTGGCTTCAGGGAGGAGGAAAATGACATTTATGATACAATATTGAAGTCACTTCAATGTCAAGAGAGAAATAAAGTGGATGCAAAGTGTGAAGGAGAATCTTTTGACCGTTCAGCTATGTAATCATAATCAAGAGACCAACTGCAGAGCCAATGGAGTGTTTTTTTTTTTTTTAAAGAAAATATACAAGATGATTGCTTTGATGAGCAAGAGGAATTTCAGAAATAAAACAGTTCTGGGAGAGAAAAATTAATATCTCAGCTACATATGCTTAAGAGCTGACATTGTTATTCTTAAAGGAAGCATAAGAGTAAGCAACCTAATAACCATGGATACTAATGTACTGGAAAACTATTAATAAAGAAAGACATTATGACATTTTAAAAGTTAATGCATTTATTGTTGCATAACCTGCCATGGATCACCATATATTTCATCAGAGGCTTCAGAAGTATATCATGGTTATGCAATGATAAATATGTTCATTTTAAAGTATGATAAGACTCTACTTCATTTTCTGATGGAGACTAATGCAACTAGAAGAGAGGGAAATGGTGATAGGATGCTGTTTATTGTAGCATGAAGCATTGTGGACCTTCTTTCTCCAAGCCTTCTTACTCTTTTAGACTGGATGCAATTTTAATTGATATCAGGCCAGGCTGATAGGGTCTAACATTAACTGGAAACGGGCAATATCTGAAAAGCTTTACTCATCTTTTATAATCTTTCCTGCCCCATCTAACTTTTCACATGAAACCAACTTTATCTCACATTCCTCAGATTGGTTCCCTTACCTTGTGAGGTAAACACCATGTGAGGTAAAGTATCTGAGTTGAAGAACAACCTTCTGTGAAGAAGAATCTTCCCCAAAGTGCCCAAAGCACTCTTCACTTTTTAGCTGCTCCTGAAAGGAGCCTGGAACTTTGGAATAGCTAGAAATGAAATAATGTAAATAATAAAAATAAAAAGGAACAACAAACACTTACGATCCAAGTACTTCCATGAAAATGAATGTTTTTCTGATGTTGGCAGTCGGTTTCTTCCAAGAAGTGCTGTCATCCTCTTGTTTGCAACCCATCTTCTCCAGAGTTAAAGCTGAAATTTCTGAAAGGATATAATAATGGTTGAAGAACCATTATTCTAAAACAGTTATTAATGACAACACATTAGTAAATTCTCACATTTTTCGGTGTCAGATTTCTGGCATCTTTAGCAGATTTTAACACAACCTGCAGTCCAGCAGAAAAGAATTTGCCTCTGTAATTGTTTACAGCAGTAAATGTACTACTGATTGTAACAGTCAGTGATAATTGTTTACCACTGGTTACCTTTTAATTTCTACAATTTGATCTTCTGGTTACTATCCATGCTCTGGAATTCTTCTGAGTAGAGATAAAACAATGCTGATACTGTCATCATCTATCCTATTTTTCTCTGAGGGCCTGAACTATTCTCTTGTGTTAATGGGTAGCATTTTCTAACACTTGTAAGACCCAGCTGTAAGCCCCAGGAGGGTTTTCAGCACTATGAAGCTTTAAATTGTCAAAAGACTTGTCATCTAAGCTTCTAACTCTTACTGAGAGTCAGAAGTGTTCCTCTGAGTATTCTGTATTTTGGAATATGAAAATTTAGATCTGGTGATTCAGAGGTTTTAGAAAATACAATGTTGATTTGAAAATTTCAAAGTAGGATTATTTTAGGGTGATGATAAAGTAATTGCTGCTATTATTCTAGATGGCTGGTTCTTGTTATTCATTGTGACAAAGCGTATAGGACTATCATCATAAAATACATTAGACTAATGTACTTAGCACCAGCATTAATGTACTTAGTAAAGCTAGTTTGGAAATCACATAGAAAAATCTAAATTCCATTCCTTTTAATCGCAATAAAGTGTGCCATAATAATTAGGCTGCTATTTTTATTAGGATTGACCCACATTTTATACCAAATGTAAAACTCAGGGATATTAGATGCTAACACACTCATTAGGTAGTAATGATTGTAGTTTACAGTTGCTTCTAAAGATTGTGTAATCTTATTGCTCATCAAAGTTAATAGTCTACCGTTAGAATTCAGAGCTAACACACACTGAAACAGATTATATAATTGCAAATTGAATAGAATGTACAGACCAGATTCGTTGTGAAAAAAGAATGGGCAAAGTCAGACAATAACAACACAGAATAAACCTTTCTTCAAACAGTAATTAAATTAAAGCATTTCACATATACAGACTCAAATAGGAGGCTTAGAGCAAAACTACATGATAATTAAAACATATTTTATGCTACCTATTTCTTTTCTTTTCCTGGTTGTAATGCATGATGGTGATGGGAGAGGAGGAGAGTAAAGCTCTTTTTTGAATCAGAACTATTGGTATGAGAAAAAAGCTTGATCTTTTCCCCAAAGTAAGTTTACAAGAAAGTTCTTCTTCATATGAAATTATTTTTAAAATAAATCTTTATTTTTTTTTAAAAAAAACATATAAAAATACATCTGCATGTGTCTTTCTCTAAACAAAAATCCTAAGTGGATAAGATGGTGGAATAGCCTTTTGTTCTTTTGTATATGGCGTCTCCAGTCCAAAATGAGAACTGGATCCATCATCTATTTCCACTAGATCAAATGAAAATGCAGATAAAGCTACACAGATTCTTATTTTTATAGCCGCTTAACTGATAGTTTATAAATCCTAATGCTGGAGTAATCTGAAAGAAAGATAAACCCAAGTGTTACTTTGATACAAATTGAATGGCAGTTATATCCATAGCATTAAACATTTGTCTTTGGGGGAGTGCTTGGAAGAATGAGATAATCGGGAATTTTCAATGCTTAGGTTTGGATGTTACTATGCATCTTAAACAGCAATGAAACATTAAGAATTTTGATTGATAATAGTGTTATTTTTTTTTATTCAAGTTCTTTTTAATTAATTCAATTTGTATGCCACCCCTCTCCGAAGACTCAGGACGGCTCAGGGCGGAAGACTCAGGGTGCTTTTTAAGAATGAAGAAAGAATCTCATAGGTCAGTGATGGCTAACCTTTTTGCCATCTCGTGCCAGGAGCAAGGGGGGATTGCACACACGTGTGCCCATACCCATAATTCTATGCATCCCACCCCCACACAAACAGGGCAAACGGGCCATTTCTGGCCTCCGGAGGGCCTCTGGGGCGGGGGGAAGGCCTTTTTCACCCTCCCCAGACTCCTACAAAGGCTCTGGAGCTTGGGGAGAGAGAAAAACAGGCCTTCCCCACCCCCCCCCAAGGCCTTCCGGAGACAGAAAACAGCCTGTTTCTTTATTTCTGGTGTGCTCAAAACACCCGAAAATCAGCTGGCTGGTGCACACATGCGCGCCGGAGCTGAGCTCGTGTGCCCACTGATATGGCTATACATGCCACCTGTGGCACGCGTGCCTTAGGTTCGCCATCATGGTCATAGGTTGTTACCAGGTACTTGTTTTTGCATCATACTTTCAATATAAAACCAGTGCTGCCTTCATTAAATATCAATAGCATAGTATTTAAATGTGAATAGTTAAAGGTGAAACTGCTTGATGCATCCTTTGACAGGAAATGTCCAAAGAAGCCTGGTACCAACCAGCAGGCAAAATTTATGCTGCTTCACTGATCAGCAGACTGGCAGGTAATTTGTGGGGATGAGTGCCTGATTTTTCTGCATTTATTAGGAGCTTACTTCCAAACGGTAAAGCATAAGATTGCAATGTTAAGGACCTTCAAGGAATTGACACATTATCTGTAGAAGGAAAGGCTACACGATGCTGTACTGTTTGTGTATGCTTGGAGACTGGCATTTTGTGGAAATCAATATTAAATAAATTAATAAATAGACTAGCAAAAATATGGATAGGAAGGAACAAGGCTGCACTCTATTAGTTGCTACCCTTGCCTTAGTATAAATGTGTTGAGGAAGTTTACAAAGTTGTTCTTCCTTGATCTGAGAATTAAATAGAAATTAAATGAAAACAACAGATGCTGCATGTTTTCTCAAGCCTAGGCATATCAAGATGTTGACTAATTTTAATCCTTTTCTTCTGCAAAACACTCCAGAGAAATATTATATTGTCCCACCACCATTAGCTATAGATTTTCTAGGGAGCTCTTACTTCCAGACTGAATTCAGATTCTTCACAGTAACTCCATTTATCACCATGGCTACATTTGGCTTACACAGGTAGAAGCCCTTTATGAGACAAAATGCAAACATATCAGGAGTTTTTTTCAGCTATACTTAACAATAATTTGTGCAATTAAAGAGCATTCTGAAAGCACTTCTAAATGGAAGCCCTGGAAATGTCCTGTTGTGAGCAAACACACTAAATTGGAAGATGGAGCTGGGTGCAAAGCCCAACATTGCTCAAAGGCTGAAACACCATCACTCTTCCTACACCTTCTCCTTTTTCAGGAATAGCAAAATCTTGTAGACACATGACAGCATTTGCCAATGGTCAAATGGAGTCTTTTGTTAAAAAGAGGAACATTTTGAAGAGGGAATCACTACTGCACAGGAAAAAAAAAGAGGAAGAAAAAATATATTTTTGTGACAAGTAGTTAAGGCTTTCATTTCCCATTGAAGTAGTATTTGCCACCTATAATGACTAGGGTTACACAATTTTTGAGTGCCCCAGAATCAGACATCAAAGATTAATTCAAGCATCGTAAAAGAAAAATGGACTTGGATGCTAAAGAATGACATTTTCAGTCTATAAACCCTTTCAAAGCCAATATGTTTGAAACTGTGTTGATCCCTAGTCAACTATTAGATTCCAAATCTTGATAAGAATTGCCTTTCTTTATATATTTCTCTGGATCGACACATTTAGCAGAATGCAAAAAAGGAAGTGGTTTATTGACAATATTTGAAAGTACCAAGTTTGTTTATGGAGATTCTCAGTCATCCAGGTTCTGGTTGTCCCAAAGGTGCTTTTCAGAAAGCAACTGGACTTTCTTGTTTTTCTTTGAAGACATTTTATTTCTAATCCAAGCAGCTTTTACAGGTCTGACTGGATGATGGGAAATGGAAGAGCTGAAGAAGCTTCTTGGATGAGAAGCAAAACATCTTCAAAAGGAAAAACAAGAAAGCCTAGTTGTGTCCTGAAAAAGCACCTTTGGGACAACCAGGACCTGGATGACTGAGAATCTACACAGACTTTTAGCTATGTACTTTGGGATGAACACACTTTGAAAGGTGTGGAAGTATGAACGGATTTCCAGAAAAATTGCAGACTACAGGAACCAGTTGCACTTCAGTTTGAGATGCAGACAACACAGATTCATCCCCAACAGCCTGCACCTGTCTTCATCAGGGCAGAAAACATCCTGCAGCCAATAAGGCTCCACACCCATTCACACTACTCAGGTGACCCTGACGACACAAATAAATCTCCAAGAATGCAAATGACCAGCTGTCTGCAAGGAATATAAATCCTTCATTCCCCACCATCCAGTCAGAGCTGAAGAAGCTTCTTGGATGAGAGCAAACCATCTTCAAAGAAAAAAACAAGAAAGTCCAGTTGCCTTATGGGCAAGCAAACAAGCATGTTTGTTTGTTTGTTTGTTTGTTTGTTTCCCTAGCAGAACAGATTTCTTCAACCTGGTCTCCTGTAGTTGGACTGTAATTACTATCATTCCCAATAAGCATGGCTATAATCTGGGAAAGGTAACTATAACATCAGTTTAATTAGCAGATTGGAGAAAGCTGCATAAGAGTATAATAATGCTCTCATAATTCACTGTGACTCAACTTTCGGAGGCTAGGAAAACATTTGGAATTCTGGGATCATGTAACTGGCACACTCTCAAAATGACTGCCAAGAAAGATAACTCATGAATAAACAACTATAATAGGCATGGTTTGTAAAAAAAGAAAATCTACCAAAAGGCACACTAACATGCCAATATGATTTTGTGAGGCCTAGGACATTGTTGCAAATAAATACGATATGCCAGAAGCTGCTACTGCACCACATATGCCCTCAAACACACACAAACAGGCAGAGCTTTGGTCATACCAGTTTGGTTCCCATTTTAACATTTCCCCCCTACCTTGCAGCCAAGATCTCTGGCTATCATTGTGGCTATGGCATTTGCCTTGAAGGCCAGTTCAAGTTGTATTATTGGCCGTAGCAGTAATTACTTCATTAGTTTCATCCCAGGATGTTCTCTTATAAATCCAGGATAAACTGGTTTATAGGGCTCTGTAGGCAAAAAAGATGCTTTAAATGGCATTAGAACCAGTGTGCAATTCCTTAGGACAGTTATTTCTTTTCCCAGGATCACTGCAGATGACACTGGGAAAAGATGCAGCTGATTGAAGAAATTGAAGGCAGGTACTGAGGTGGGTAAAATCTGTTAGGCTTATTATCCTCCTTATCCAATGGTGGGGTTCAAATAATTTAACAACTGGTTCTCTGCCCTAATGATTTCTTCCAACAACCAGTTCACCAAACTACTCAGAAAATTTAACAACCGGTTCTCCCGAAGTGGTGCGAACTGGCTGAATCCCACCATATCCTTATCTTGAAGAGAAGTCAGGTGGTTGGTAGAGAGTAGGAAAAAAGGAAATGGAAGCCAGGAATCAAATGGGAGTCACACATTTTATGGCAGTAGAGCTTTCTCCCAGTACAAGGGTGGATGGACAGTATTATGATTTGGTGGTACAGAAAGGCCTCTTCTTGATGAGATTCATGTGGGAATAGAACATAGTGAGAATGAAAGAAAATGCTTCACTAAAACAGAATGAGTATTCCAATTTACTTTGCATACTAATAATATTTTGGTTTAAACTGAGGGTTTAGATCAGGGGTGTCAAACTTGATTTCATTGAGGGCTGCATCAGGGTTGTGTTTGACCTCGGGGGTCAGGATGGGCATGGCCAGGATGGGCATGGCCAACTCAATGTCACTCGTGTCAGGGGTGGCTATGGTGGCCTGAGCACTCTGCCAGCAAAAATGGACTCTCAAGCTCTGTTTTCACCTGTGATGGCCCCTGCAACCTTCTGCCTGCGAAAACAGAACTTGAGTGGGCTGCACACGGCCCTCGTGAACTCCATTTTCTCTGGCAAGAGGCACTGTGGGCTGGTCCTTCACTGTTTCCAGGGTGACCCCACGGGCCAGATCTAAGCACCCCGTGGGCTGGATCTGGGCCCTGGGCCTTGAGTTTGACACCCCTGTTCTAGAACAAATAGAAATACTACCATTTCATTAATGCAGCTTGTCTCACATTATCTTCTTCTATTAGAGATAACCCTGATTTCAGAAGCACTTCCCTTTCCTGACTTATTTGGAACCATTAATCTTAAAGACATTGGATGCAATGGGAAGTCGTGCCAAACTGTGGCTTCTTGGCCACTTACTCCCATTTAAAAAGAAGAGTTAAGTGAGAATCAGGAGACATGTCAGCTCTAATAGCAACACACAGGCGCCAACCAGCTCTACTTTTGAAAAACAAATAGCTCTCAGTCTTTTTTGATGATGGCAGGAGAAAGAAATGTGGGATGTTATAGATCTTCCAGTAGTCTGTTTACTAATGTCTGTTCATTAAAGGAAGTGGTATCAACAATAAAAGCATTTTCTGAGAGCGGTATACTTAAACTAGTACTGCTATGAGTAAAGCCTGACATTTTAATCTAAATACATATTTATGCCATTTCTTTCTTTTTTTTCCCCTCCAATTTTTATTTATAAGTACAAACTAAACAAAACAATGAAACGTACAAAACATAAAAACATATAAACATCCATTTCAATACATGTCCAGTTTGTCGCAACTATAATATACATTTCTCTTTGTATTTTGATTCTTCATTATTTGGTCATTCCCTTTTGTCTATCTAATATTGATCTTTGTTGACCTATGTCTGTTATTTGTTTCTATCATATTATATTTGGTCATTTTATTTACTTCCTATTGCTTCATCTCTTTCCTATCTTTCAACCAACTATACCACTTTTCCCATATTTCATAATAAGATAACTTATTTCATAGCTATTGGTGAATGTTCATTTTAGAAAATCTAGGATGATTTGATGTGGTGGCTTAATTCTCATGATAATTGTAACATTATGTTCATGAATAATCCATTTTAGAAAAAAGACGCCAACCCAGTTAAAGTTGGCAACTTCTAGAAGGTAGCTATTTCACAACTGTTTATTTCATAAGTTTATTTTAGAAATAGTTTTGTAATAATAAGTTCTGTCCGCAATATACAGAACAAGCATTGGTAAAAACAAATTGTCCCCAGTCTAGGTACTATAACTGGAATACAGAAATCCAGATATCCATTAGGTGGCAGCAAAGGGAAACAGAACAAGCTTAGATCTTAGTGGGCTTTTTTGTGGTCCAGTTACAGTAGCCTTAGACTAGTCAGCAATGTGGCCTGTTAATCACCAGGGTGTTAATAAGCTCTAAGCTCTAACAGTTACTTTGATTAAGCTTCTGAAATGAAGAACAAAAAAGATGAGCAACCAAGAAACCAATGTGATCATCAGGCATGAAATAAGGAAGCTGTGAATGAAGCAGATTGTGCGGAAGTATAATTACTGGTCTAGTTAGCAGTATGCCATCTGACATTGATATCTTGATGATTCCTAAACATGTGGAATTAACATGTGAGAGAATATATAAGAAGGCATTTGGGAGAAAGCAGAGTTTCCATTTTGTCTTCTTTTTTCCTATCACCCATTTTGCAAATATGCATGATGTTTGTTTACATTGTTGAATGTATTACGTTTTTTGAGTAAAATCAGACAACATTTTTAAGCATGTAATATAATATATTGAACGCATCCACATTTTTCTATTTCACTGTTGTTTGGTTGGCACTAAAAGAAACTATAGCTAAGGATATCACATAAAGAGGTGGCCCAACCAGGAAAGAAACTGAGGGAAAATATAGAACCAGGAAATAAATTATGCTATTTATTTCATAGTCTGCATGTAATATAAGTTCATTAAATTATAGAGAGAAAAGGTTTAAGAAAGACACAGAAAGAGACATGACTTGCAAAATATTCCTGCCAAATCCTATGTGTCAGTCTAAGAATAGACAATTAATTGTATACTTTCATAGCCCTAATAAATTAAATACCCATGAAGTGGTACAAAGAGTCTATTATTCTAAAACAAGTGATCCTTAGAGCCTTATATAGAGGTAAAAATTTCTCAATACATTAATGCGTCTATAGAAATTCTCAGTCAGCCATGTCATGGTTGTCCCAGAGATGCTTTTCAAAAGGCAACTGGACTTACTTTGTTTTTTCCTTGAAGAAGTTTCACTTCTCATCCAAGAAGCTTCTTCAGTTCTGAAGAACTGAAGAAGCTTCTTGGATGTGAAGAGAAACATTTTCAAGTAAAAAACAAAGGAAGTCCAGTTACCTTTTGAAAAAGCACCTTTGGGACAATCCATTAATGTATTTTACTACTTATTAAGACTACATAGGAATTCAAACTGTTCCCTCTGGGTCTCAATCTGAATGCATATATTTTGCATAAAGAAATGACAGAAGCTTAACTTCCTACTTCTACCTCTCCCAGCCAAAGTAGTATAATATGACTTGCTTAACTCGGTTTGATACAGAGACAAATGTGTCATGCAATACAATCTAATAATATGGATAAATATTTTACTGATAAAAATTGTTCAGCATTCATATCCTATAGCACAAGCTGTGAAGCATATGCTGCTGAAAGGATATATTAATAAAACTACAGAAACACAGGAATTAACTCAGTCAAAGTTGAAATGGGAAGAAAAGCAAAATAAAGCTTTTGTGATTTCTCCTCCCCCTTTTGTGACTCTTAATATATTACCCAAAAGAGATAGTGGAGGTTAAGCAAATCATTTGTATTTGCTTAACCTCCACTCAAATAATAATAATTCATCTAAAATTCAATGCATCATTAACACAGCCCTTTGTTCCATCATCCTAATTACTAAGAAAACTGCAGTCTCCACTATATATTTCCAACTGATTACATGCTAAAAAGAAAACTTAATCCATATAGTAAACAAGAAGAGACCATGGTAAAGGAATGCATTTTGCTAGAGGTCATTGAAAAAGGAACTCAAAATTACTTCTGATATTAATGTTCAAATTGTTACAAGCATTTGCAAAGATTTATTAGCCCTGTGATTCACCTCGTTCCACAGTTTATTCAACCGTAAGCGAAAGGACAGAGTAAAGTATTATGCTGGGATACAAAATCAGCAAAGCACTCTGTAAATGATGAAAACAGCAAACATGCGCTGAAACAGACTGAACAGAATGCACATCATAGTTTTGACAAAACAGACACGGAACATAAATGGTTGTCAAGGAAATAGGATCGACTTACCCCCAGACCAAAACGAAGGAACTTCTGTTCTCTGACTTGCCTGTTCAGCTCCTACAGGTCTACAGGGATTAATGCTAACAATAAACCAAGATTAAAGGGGAGGGAAGCAGGAGGCTCCTTTCATGAGATCACAGCTAAGCAAGCTCTTACAGGGTGATGACTTAGCAGTAGCATGCATTTCTTGGTGGGTGTTTCTGTAACAATAATAAAAGTGGCATTTTACACTTGTCCTTAACACACTCCACGCTCTTTTATATGTGGGTCTACTATTGAAGAGTGCTTTGGAATAGTCAAAACAGCATTTGATACATATCCCTTTTCCTTGCTTGCTAGGATTATAGTAAAGCCTCCCCCCACCCAAATTATGGCACACATTTTGGCCAATGCAAATTTCTGGAGGCTGAAAGGCAACCCATGGTGCTGAAATCAATTCCAATCTAAAAACAAAAGGATTAAGGAACCAAACACAGAAGCTGTTTTCATTGCATAACTTTCACAGAAACTAGGTAGCCAAACATACACATATAAACATAATACACAATATTCTATCCTGTCAAATCCATGCGATTCAAGCTACTAGATACCACCAATGATGAGAAAAGATGGAAAAAATCAGCAATATGGCTATTGTACAATGGTACATTATCTTAGATCCAGTGTGGAGATTATATTCATTTTTGAAATGCACAGCTTTAATTTCAGAAGAAAGGAAGGTTTATCATTGACAAATGGTTACATGATAGTAAATGAAATGTACATTAAAAAAATTCAGAGGTAATATTATTTCACACAATCAAATCCTAATCAAAATTTGGGATTATAGCCAGACCTAGTCTAATTTTATAAATCATGCCAAACACTAATCTAAATTATGACTTTTAATGTCTGGATACCTACATCATGCTAAGCTAGAACCAAACAGCAACGTTATAATTTAATATAATATATATATATATATATATATTTAATTTGATTTATATGCCGCCCTTTTCCAGAGACTCAGGGCGGCTTACAATGCACCCTTACAATATATGAATCATAGATACATTTAAGTGGTCGTAGTTTCAAGACTTGACACTGGCAAAAAGGATTGGATTCTTCCTACATGCCATTCATCCAGTGGTTGGTTGCTACCAGTTCTCCCTGGTTTTTGCAATCCGGTAGTGGAAATTTTGAATAGTTTGGAGAACCGGTAAATACCACCTCTGTCTGGCCCCATCCCTGATCTATTTGCTGCCTCCCGAGTCCCAGCTGATCAGTTAGAAGGAAAAAAATCAGGGCTCACTTGACAAAGAGAAAAAAAAAACACAAGATACCTTAGCTTTAAATTGAGAAGCCAAGAAGCCTCCCAACTGATCAGCTAGAACCGATCTGCTCCTTGTAAACCGCTCAATGGTAGATTGGCAATTGAGGCCAAACTGCCTGAAAGCGGTTTCCAATGCTCTTGGTGGTGGCAGAGTGGCAAAAAAATGTTTAAACTCTTGCCGCGGAGCTTCAAAGGGCCGCCCTACAGCTGATCAGTGGTAAAAGGCAGTATGGTGGTAGACCAGTGCGCTCCAAAAACAAGTGGGTAGACCAGTGCACTCCAAAAACAAGTGGGTAGACCAGTGCGCTCCAAAAACAAATAAGTAGACCGGAATGCTCCAAAAACAAGTGAGTAGACCGGTATGCTCTAAAAACAAATGGGTAGACCGGTACGGCTCTGCAAGCAGTTAAAAGCCTGGTAGACCAGTACATTTGCTAAATCCTAAAGAATTGTTTGTCACATGACCATCAAACCATGCCCACAAAATAAGCCACACCCACAGAACTTGTAGTACAAAATTTTAGAACCCACCCCTGCGTTCATCACTGATTTACTGGATGATGACAAATGATAAACCTTTGGAAACTCTACTTCCATTCATTTGGAAACCTAGACCAATGAACAGAAGTGTGGAACAAGAGGCAGGAAGAAACTTGGTTAGGAAAAGAGGAATTAACATAATATTAGCCTATGAACTTCAGTTCCATTGAAATAAGTCAAACTTCAATTAATCATAACTCAAGTTGCACTAACTTCAGCGAATCATTTGTAAGCATGACTAAATCCAGATTCATCAATGCACTTAGCTTTACATTATACTTTGCATTATTATTCATTGGTCAACTCTGTAGGGAGGAGGGTATTTTTCTTCAACAGAAATCAGTATACACATTTTAGAGCAGATGTTCTCTGTTTGTACAGCCATACATCATATTAATGATAAGAGAAGAACTTTACAACAAATATAACCTTTTTAAAACAACTTCACGGGCTGTCATTTAAATGTAATTGAGGGCAAAAGGATAATATTAACCACTCTTCCTACTATAACATTCCTATATCTGAGAGCTAACATTAAGAAATATGATATTTATTATTTAAATTATCATTATTTTTTTCCTAATGTGTGATCAAACATTGCCCTCTAGGGGTGAGTGCTGGGCAGATTTCAAAGCTCAATATTTCACAATTTTAGCCATATTTTTTGATAAAAAAATGTAATTTAATTTTTCTAGCTTTCTTCTAGCTTGTGTCTTATATAAAGAGTATTAAGAAAATACATTTCTCAAACTGAATTAATATTAGCTCTGAGTTTGTGTGGATGTCATGGATTTTAATCAGAAAAAGTACAGGAGGAAGACATTACGCCTTTATTCCTCACCATTACTCAGTAAAACCAGTAGCCCTTCTGATTTCTCTAAACTAATAATATCAGAAGACCTTGTAATTTTAATCTATATATAAAGGGGGGATATTGCCATTAAAATGCCTGTCATTGCTATGTGTTGGACATGCACTTTAATAGGACAGTCTTGATTGTTACAGAAGCCATGATAAATAAGATTAAAGTGGTACTAGGTTAGGGGTAAATGATAATGAAGCAGATTGCAGACTGCTGGATTCAAATGTCTACCAAATTAAAAAAAAATATTTTGGGAAATCTTGTTGTTCAAAACTTAGTTTAAAAACTCTCCTCACTTTTAACTTCTCCCCAAAATCACTACATTAAGGTTACCACTTTTTAAAAAATCAATTTTGTTTTGATTTACTTCCCTAAGCTCTTTTAAAGCAGTTTATTTAAGAAAGGTCAAACCAAGCCAAGAGTTTCAATATTTCATTAATCCCTGGGTTGTTCCTTTAATTCCAAATTCCAACAAACCTGGAACCTGTTTTTCAGGAAGAGGATCAGTGAAAATGAAAAGGAAAAGAAAGAACAAGCCTGCGATATTAATTATGGTACATTAATTACTGTAAAGCTTCTTCATTTTTCCACAAATATTCAGCACAACATGTAGAAATTGGGGGCACAGACTAGGACCTGGCAATGAAAATAAACATATTGTAATACTGTGGCTATCATCAGTTGTCACCAACTGTCCCCTCCCTGCAATTTTCATTGGAAGGAAAAAAAATTCCCTGCTTCACAGAAGACCTATTTTTACAATGCAATTTGTAAGACTACATGGCCGATCCCCAAACTGGATCACAGCACGGGGTAATAGATTAAATCCACACTAGCCCCAGGAGAGTCTTTATATCTCCTTCCTGTTGTCAGTTGTTTTTGAAGAGAAAAATAAAAGACTTTAGCATTCAAGGACTAATGATATGGTTAATGCCACCTCACATTAGGATGGCCTTGAAAATGTTGCAATTTAATAGTGATAGTACTCCAGGGACTTGCCATAGGAGGGAATCATTTCAATCAGTCAGCTGAAGTTACTCACCAGCTCAGATCTCAGAAAACCCACTATCAATGAGAACAAGTATTTTCTTTTCTTTTTTATTTATTCATGTGCTTTATGGAGAGTGTTGGAATAAAGAGATTTATGGAGTAGAAGCTTCGGTTTGTTTGGACTGTGATATACTTGTATTTGAAATTTAAAAGTATTTCCATAGTGTTTAAGTCCGATAAAAGGTGTAAAGCTAATTTAGAGTCAGTCATATTTCCATCTATCCCTGCCAAGTAGATTTGGTATATTTTTTTCTCTATTAAAAAGGCTCATCCCCTTCAATTCAGTTGCCTGTTAATAGAAATGGCATTTTAAACTAAAATGTGTTTAGAGGAGTAAAAAGAACCTTAGACTCTAGACCAATGATGATGGAGCACAGAGAGAAAGTCTATGGAAATTCTCAGTCATCCAGGTCATGGTTGCCCCAAAGGTACTTTTTCTAAAAGCCAATTGGTTTTTTTCCCTTTGAAAAATTTTGCTTCTCATCCAAGAAGATTCTTCAGTTCTAATTGACTGGCGGCAACAGAAGCAGTGGTGAAATGTAAAATTTGTTACTACCGGTTCTGTGGGCGTGGCTTGGTGGGGGGTAATGTGACTGAGTGGGCGTGGCCAACTTTTTTTTTAAACTTTTAAAACCATGTTTTCTATAACCTCTTCGGCTGAAGAGGCTGTAAAAAAAAGTTTTTAAAAGCATTTTTTTGGCCTAAGAGGTTGTAGAAAAAATGCTTTTAAAAAAATAGCCTCTGATGATTGTGCGGCTCAGCTGGGCATGAGCTGCACAGGCAGGGATTTTCTCAGAACCACCCGCTGCCATCGCTACTGGATCGGACGATCCAGTCCAAACTGAGAGGATTTCACCCCTGAACAGAAGGATTTATATTCTTTGCAGTCATCTGGTTCTTGGTACTCTGAGGGTTAGTTGTTAGCTTTCTGAGAGTTATTGAAGCCACTCAGGGGTTTATCTGTATCCTTGGAGTTACCAGAATCAGAGCACAAATGGTTTTGAAATCTTCTTGGTACTGCTGAAAATTGTAAAGAGGAGACAGGTGGCGTTTTTAAACCCCCCCCCCATTGAAGGAGGGCTGTTCAATTTTAACACAGATGACCTCTTTGACTCCTCATTCAAACCAGTGATCCTCTCTGTCCAGAATGTGAACTCTGCTGCCTTCAAAAAAGTGACCCTTGTTTTTGAAATGCAGATGGACTGCTGAATCCTATCCTGATGAGTTTGAGAGAAAGCACAAACTATTTTTGATGTAAGGCTATAAACTATAAGGTAGATACTATCTCTGATTGTAATAATAGACTTCCTAATATATCTATGTGAATGAAATACTGGATTAGATAAACCACTAATCTGAGCTAGCAGAGCACTTAGTTTTTTACTGTCTTACATCTCTGAATTTAAAACAAAAGTCTTAGGAGAATTTTAGATTGGGATACGCAATATTTGTGGTTGAAAGATGCAAGTCAGCCTCTTGTCCTGCTGCAAAGCTACAAGAGGCCACTGTGTAATGGAATTACATCATTGGAAAGCATGGGGACATTTATTTTAATTTTCTCCTCCCCATTTTTTAAAAAATGTTTTAAGGAACAAAGGAAAAGAGTCTAAATGTTTCCCATTCCATCTCCAAATCTCATCTCCAAACACTGGAAAACGATCCAAAATGTAAATGCTGATTTATACTAAATGAATGTTTCTGGAACAGATAATTGAATATCAGCACTGAGAACATGGCAAATTCAGCTGTCCTAATTATTTGTTATGAAAGTTACACTTTTTTTAAATGATATAACAGCCCTCTTGTTCCACAAAGCAGAGGAAAATAGAGGTGGGCCCTAGGTGAACTGGATTACCCATCCAGTGATTAGGCTTATTTATGTTGCTTCTTCTACTAGCCAAAGAAAAGAGAAAAACGGATATGAGAAAAGTCATAATGACATTCATCCACTCACTCAACCCACATAATGCCAGTGTGCTTTCAGCTGCCAGAGCTGCATTATGAAAGAGCAGGAAACCAGAAGCTGTGCCAAGCATAAACAGGATGGCATGCCAGAAAATGAAATGCAGGAAGGAGCAGAAGCCAAAATAATTGTCTAGTTGGAGTTAGAGCCTAGGACCAAAGCAAGTCAAGATCAAAGAGCTGGTGCAATAAAGTAAGTCATTATACTGAACCAAACTCAAAGTCACAGGTTGCATGAAGGCCTCAACCTTTTTTTTTTTTTTTTTTTGATTTATATGCCGCCCTTCTCCGGAGACTCAGGGCGGCTTACAGTGCGTTAAGCAATAGCCTTCATACTTTTGTATATTTATACAAAGTCAGCTTATTGCCCCCACAAACTGGGTCCTCATTTAACCTACCTTAGAAAGGATTGAAGGCTGAGACAACCTTGAGCCTGGTAAGATTCGAACCTGCAGTAATTGCAGGCAGCTGTGTTAATAACAGGGTGCTTTAGACCACTGTACTACCAAGGCCCTAGAACCTTAGGCTCATAGACGCGTACTCAGAAAAGCAATGGTTAAAAGTAAGGCAGCAACTTGTTGAATTTTGTCAGATCCTATGCACCACCCCTTAGGCTCTGAGAAAGGCATGACTACAATACTGGCCTGGCCAGGTCATATTTGTAGCCCTACCTTGAGGTTTTGTCACATCTTAGGCTGGGACTGGTCAATTTGGAGGTATGGGGGTGGGAGTAGACAACCTCATTTATTTATTAATTATTAATTAATTTATTAATTCAATTTGTATGCCGCCCCTCTCCAAAGACTCAGGGTGGCTCAATTTGTTTGCTATGTCCTCCCTTTGTACTCCCCTTTAGTTGATGCCCTCCACTTTCCCAGCTAGAGAGAGAGGGACATTAAGGAAGGTAAGGTGAAGACTGTATTGCTCATGTCTCCTTCCCTGCAACTATTAGAGCATGGGAAATGGGAGAAGGATAGAGGCAAAAAGCAGCACTGGTGCAGCCTCTCTCTGCAAATCCTGATGAACTTGGCCAAGAGGGGGAGAGCAAGTCTCCTCATCTGAAGTGGAACTAGCAGCAAGAAGAAGGTATTCCAGCTGCCCTCTGCTCCTTGGAGCTGAGGAGAGGATGCTATTGCTCCAGGACACAGCAATTTCTTTAGCAAGGGGTTCTTTGCCCAGTTGCTGGGTGGGCGTGGCCATGGTGGGCATGGCCTAGTCAGCCTCCTGCACCATGGTGGGGGGACAGTGGTGGGATTCAGCCAGTTCGCACCACTTTGGGAGAACTGGTTGTTAACTTTCTGAGCAGTTTGGCAAACTGGTTATTGGAAGAAATCATTAGGGCAGATAACCGGTTGTTAAATTACTTGAATCCCATCACTGGCAGATGGGTATTTTTGCTTTCCCCAGGCTCCGGAAGCTTTTTCCGAGCCTCCAGGAGGGTGAAAATAGTTTCCCTAGGCTCCGGAGGCCTCTGGAGGCTGGAAATGGTAGACCAATTTTTGTCCTCCCTGAGCCTCTGCATGCGCCCTGCACTTACTTGCATCCAAAACGGGCTAATGGAGACTCCTGGGTGGGGCCAACCAGGAGTGGAATTTGGGGGTTCTCTGAACTGCACAGAATCATAGCTAGAGGTTCTCCCAAACCCTTAGAACCCTCAGCAGCCTACCCCTGGGTGTACCTGATGGGTTCCCCTAACATAGAGAAACTGATCTCTCCTCTTCTTGGGACTAACTTATCACTTCATTTATCCCTAAGGGGTCAGGTCTGGTTTCTATTTCTGATTGGTAATTTCCATCCATTCAGACAGGATCAAATCTTAAATTTGTTTCAAACCATACCTTTTGTCCAGAGTTATATCTGGAAAACACCTAATAGCACACTGTAATTTAACAATTTTAATGTTTTTTTTTTCCATTAAAAGAAATCTGAAATTATGTAACACTTGCAGAAATTATACCCTCTTATGACAGAATGACACCCAATAAAACATGGTATTTTTTAAGCATAGTTGCCTCTTCTGAGAAGATAAATCCTGCCAGGGTTCAAATGATTATATTTAATTATTTGCTTATAAGATTTAGAGACTGCTGGTTCACAGAGAGACTTGGGTGATGTTTAGTTTAGTTTTAGTTTTATTGAATTTGTATACCACCCTATTCCCGAAGGACTCAGGGCGGTGAACAGCCATAAAATAAAACAATATAAATACAAAATTTAAAATAGAATAAAATGAATTAAATAATTTGGCTGAACAAATTTAAAACCCCAATACTTTAAACCAAATTTAAAATTTCCATTTAAAAAGGGGAAAGACTTAGGTCAGGCCAGCCTGATGAAACAAGAAAGTCTTGAGCGCACAACGGAAGGTACACAGATCCGGGATCCTCCGTATCTCCGGGGGGTGCTCGTTCCAGATAGTAGGTGCCCCCACAGAGAAGGCTCTCCCCCTGGGGGCTGCCAGTCGACATTGTTTGGCCGACGGCACCTGGAGGAGTCCCTGTCTATGGGAGTGTACTGGTCGGTGGGAGGCTATTGGTGGTAGCAGGCGGTCCCGTAAATAGCCAGGTCCTAAGCCATGGAGTGCTCTAAAGGTGATAACCAAAACCTTGAAGCGCACTCGGAAGACCACCGGGAGCCAGTGCAGCTCGCGCAGGAGAGGTGTTACACGGGAACGCCACGTCGCTCCCATCACCACCCGCGCGGCCACACTCTGCACCAGTTGGAGCCTCCGAGTGCTCCTCAAGGGGAGCCCCATGTAGAGAGTGTTACAATAGTCCAGATGGGAGGTGACGAGGGCGTGAGTGACCGTGCATAAGGATTCCCAATCTAGAAAGGGACGCAACTGGCAGATCAGGCGAACCTGATGAAAAATCCTCCCGGCCATGGCTGTCAAGTGCTCTTCTAAAGACAGCCGTGAGTCCAGGAGGACACCCAAGTTGCGAGCCCTTTCCGTGGGGGCCAATGATTTGCCCCCAATGTGTCAGGTTCATGAGTTTTGTAGGAATTCGACAACAATGAAACCAAAATGTGGTGCTTTATCAGATGTGGCCAAATTCACAATAATTACTTTTTGAACAATAAATGCATATTTGATAATCTTTTTCTTCATTTTTTACTTACTGAACACCTTAGTATTAAGATAAGGGAAAGTTTATTTGTGCTAACCTTTGCCTAACAAATTAGTTCTCCCATAGACCTGAGTTTGAGAACTACATTAAATCATAATATGGATGGCTTCTTTGTGACTGTGTATGTGTGAATTTAGGCACTGTTTTATGAACCATATGACACATTATATGGTATAATCAGTGGTGGGATTCAGCCAGTTTGCACCTATTTGGGAGAACCGGTTGTTAACTTTCTACTGGTTAACAGTAGAGGGAGAACCAGTTGTTGGAAGAAATCTCCTTTTGTTTTTTTCCACTTTACAGGGCTAATCCTGTAAGGAAGGCAGGAAGAAAACATTCTGGTGTTGTTTCTAGCCTAATCTTTATTGCCCTGCTTACAGAAACTGCCTCTCTGGTTAACCCTTATTACATTGTAACAGCTAAGGCGAAGCACCCATCGACCTGAGTGATGTTAAGTTGGCCACATCCACACAGTCACATGGACCACCAGCTGGTCATTAGGGCACAGAACCGGTTGTTAAATTATTTGAATCCCACCACTGGGTATAATGTGATGTTCAAACCTATCCATTTGTAATTCATCCAGAAATCCTTAATTAAGCAAGCCATGTTTTCCTATGATGTGTTGAACCATATTGTCATTGTTATTTATCAGGAGTCAGATCCTAAGGACAACCTGAGAAATAGCTGAAAATATATATTAGCAGACATGAGTTCAGGACAATCTCCTGTTATACACAATAACTGAAGCAGTTTTTATAACCCTCTCTTTCCAGGAGGGTCCAGTGGCCAAGAAAGGATAGCTACAGATGTTGAGGAATTGCCAGCTAGACTGGATGGAGGGGACAAGTGAGGGCTGAGCTTAAAGTCCTTGCTGTATTGCTGTAAATAGTATAAGCATGAGCTGCCCCAAGTTCCATGAAGCTTTATTTAGTCTTTTTCAGGGGAATGCAAGAAATCTGGTAAGGGTCTTATAATGTAGGTGATAAACAATAAAGTTTCAGCCTGAGGCTTTCATCCAGTGGTTCTAGTTACTTCTAGAACCACTGGATGAACCTAACATGCATAAGTACAGCTGCATACACTTGGGGCAAGAATATAAACTGGGCTAAAGTGTGTGAGCAATGCTCCTCCTAACATAATGCAATCTATTCAGTCTGTATTTCCAATGGAGAGTAACTTCTTCTGTAACAATCTCACCAAGGGAAAACCGCTTTCTGAAGCTTTCAGAAGGTTGCTGGAAGGAATGGCAATGATGAGAAACCAGCCTCTCCAATTCTCAAAGCAAAGGTGGCAAGCAACCATATGCAAATTAATTAATTCATTCATTAAGTATATACTTATACTGCCAATTGTATCCAAGGATCATGGCAGTTTCCAGCTGAGCACTAAAGCAATTGTAATACAAGTAATCAAAACATGGACAGTAAACAAATTAATTACAATGAGTAAAAATAAATAAACATAATTGCTAAATATTGTAAAATATTAGCACACCAACAATCATAACAATTGAATAGCAATGATGGTAAAATAGCCCACCAAATGCTCTCCTGAATACCTATCATCTTCCGGAATAACATTAGCGAATGTCTTCCTGACACAATATTTTCATGAACCCGAGTCTGCTTGCTCTGCATTATTTTTAGTAAGTGGCCGTACTCAAGCAACATGGAAATGGTAATTGCTAAAACCAATGTTTTCTGGACTGATTATAGAGAGTTGGTTAATAAAAGTTCCTATCTGGAATCTAGACTTCCTTCTTACCACTGGAGGGCACTCTAGTTTAGGAGAAAAGCACACCATGGGGACTGGAGTATATAAAAAGGAAAATCAGTAAGATAAAACCTTTTTCTTTTTTTCTTTTCTTACATTACTGAGGAGATAGAAAATAACCTATCTTATATGATGGATTAAACCCAGTTATTTAAGGATGACCTAAGTGGGTAATTCTTTTGTGAAACAGTTTAGCTAGCATCATCATATAAAAATCTCAGACATGTCATTTTAATCCATGCGTTTTTCCAGCTGAATTTCCATTTGTTGATTCCTGCTTCAATTTGTTGTTTTATCAAGGATGTTGGCTCCATGAATATCCTTGGATATGCAGATTACATGGAAAGAAGAGCTTTCAATAGTTCCTAAACAGTTCTGAATCCCTCATCATTTACCAGGCTGTTTGGACATCTGGAAGGCGACACACTCCCCATCCAAATCAATCCCAGTCAAAATAGATATTACTGCCTTGCAGATCCAGCACATGGTAAAATGAATCAGAAAAATCCTAGCTTGCTTTATTGTAATGTATCTAGATAATGTTTCTAGATAATTTAGGATTAGCAATAGAATGCATAACTACCTAGTACGGATGGATGCATTTAAAACAGGGAGGAATATGGTACTTATTCGTGTTTTTGCTTCCTTAGACATTGCAGTAGCCGAATCAGGAGGAGTCTGGTAGCTCATGATTTTTAATAAAAAATGTTCCTCCTAATATTTTTATCTCTTTAGAACAGGGCTATGACTAGATGACCTCCAAGGTCCCTTCTGTTACTGTTAAAAAAAAACCTCATGGCCTGCAGCTAGGATGTGTCCCATGCTGGCCATGCCCACATCTGGTTTAGGAAAGGGGGAAAAAAGTCACGATATGTCATGTGACGCCGCTGTGACGACGCAGCTTTGACATCCCTGCTTTAAAACAATGTTGTTTAAATTTGGCAACTTTAACATGTGTGAACTTCAACTCCCAGCATGCTGACTGGGGAATTCTGGAAGCTGAAGTCCACACATCTTAAAGTTGCCCCATTTGATGAACACTTCTTTGAAGTGAGGTTTGAAATTCAAGCCCAGGGCAGCTTCTCTGATTCACTCCCTTGGGCCTCAAAAGTCCCTACTGTCTTTGAGAAGGGGCATAGAATAGAGTGTTGCAAGTTTGGGAAGTATCTTGCCTAGCCCTGTCTCATATCTTTCCTTGCAGGAGGGAAACTGGCTTCTACCTGAGCTGTTTCTTTGAGGTAACTTGACTTTCCCCTTGATTTACTTGGGAAGTCTCCCTTAGGCTATGGTTGGCATATGTGAAGACCATTTTGGCCCTACGCTACTCTAAATTGTAGAAAAACTGGAGTGTATCTCTATGATAAAAAATGATCAATAGGAGTCTGGGGAATAAGTGACTGGCAGCAGCATCCTTTATACATGTGTACTTGAAAGTAAGTACCAATTAGTCCAATAGTGCTTAATAGTCCAGGTAATGGTTTTATTACTGCTGAAGTTTTAAAAAGCAATCTGGAATGATATATTACTTTTTAGATTTCTTTTTAGTTATGCTGATGGCACTTTTTCAATACCAAAGGATTGAGGTTTAGCTAATAGTACAGTACCTATGCAGAAAAAGAGAAATCTACTGTATTTTCCGGAGTATAAGATGCACCTTTTTCCCTGCTAAAAGGGAGTGAAAATTTAGGTGCATCTTATACACTGAATCTAGTCCCGCCTACCCACTGGCCCCCACCATTTAGCCTCTGCCTCATAGCAGTTACCTCCTTGCAAGCAAACAGCAAGAAAAAACAGCTCCTTTCAGCTTCAGCACAGCCTAATTAGCACAAGTTGATTCCATAGGCCTCCCGACTCTCAGCTGATTTGCTCTCAGAGGTTTTGTGCTGGGCTCTGCTGCTTGCTGCAAAGAGGTAAATTGCTGGAGCAGATTTTTTTTCCTTGTGCTAACCAAGCTCCACTGAAAACGAAAATGAAAGTAAAGCAGGCTGTTTGCTGCAAGGAGGCATTTTTTCCCCTACAACCTCTTCAGCTGAAGAGGTTGCAGAAAAATATGCTTTTAAAAGCCTAATGCCAATCAGATAACTCAGCTGGGATCACCAGAGGCTTTTAAAGGCATTTTTTTTCCTACAACCTCTTCGGCTGAAAAGGTTGTAGAAAAAATGCCTTTAAAAGTCTCTGATGATCCCAGCTGAGCCGCGTGATCACCGGAGCCTCTTTTTTTTACTTTTAAAAGCATTTTTTTGGCCGAAGAGGTTGTAGAAAAAATGCTTTTTAAAAAAAAAAAAAGCCTCTGATGGGGTGGGCGGGGTAAGTGAGTAGTGACTGGGCCGGGGACCAGTTTGGGGGCATGGCCAGCCAATGTTATTACCGGTTCTCTGAACTACTACAAATTTTTACTACCGGTTCTTGTGAACCGGTGCAAACTGGGAGCAATCCACCACTGGTATTACAGAGTCTTTTTATTTTTTATTTTTTATTTTGTTGTGTTACTGCAGAGATAGTATATAAAAATAATCTTCCATGGCTTTTTCTAATTGTCCATTAATCCCAATTTAAAAATATGGTTTTAGAAGATTCTTAGTTTTTAAAATTCTTTGAAAATTCTTCTACAGCATATTCCAGCAGAGTTAAATTTATATTGGGTGAAGATTTTAAAAATAACTTTTGTTTGGAGTTCATTTGAGACTATACAGCATTTTTGCCCCAGATTAAATACCTAAAGAATGTGTTTCAAGTAGACCCTGGTGTACCTAATGCATTAGTAAGAAAGGAGATGGTCTGATTAAAGTGGAGATTATTGTACAGAATTACATGAGTGTTCACTGGCTAAAGTTACTGTTTCTTTGGGAAGATCTGAGTTCTTTGATTATGGCAGATAATTATGAGTAAACTTGGGGGGAAAATCATCCTTGCAAAAATTGCCATAGTGTAAGTTCTCAAACTATGAAGAACACACTTTAATGCTTTCCGAACAGCTGTTCTGGGGAGCAAATATAAACCGGCTATATGAAAGCTAAGAATGTGAGGGAGTCACTGAATCTATAGCTCAGTGAGGAAATCATTGAACCTATAGCCCATGTTCTGCAATACTGGGGCTTTTATAATGATTATAGTGCTTGTTTTATATGGTTGTTTTTGTTTGTTGTATTTCTTTCACTTAATTTGTTTACTGTTTGTTTGAATCCTATTTTCTCCCCAAATTGTTTATCTTGAGTCTTTTGAATATGCTGAATTTTACAGCTGTATTTGTTGAGAAAGTTGCCTTATTGCAGGCTATTCTCTCTCTCTCTCTCAACATTGTGTCTACCAAGAGCCTTGGTAGTACAGTGGTTTAATGCACCCTGTTATTAACACAGCTGCCTGCAATTCTGCAGGTTCGAATCTTACCAGGCTCAAGGTTGATTCAGCCTTCCATCCTTTCTAAAGTAGGTTAAATGTGGGGGCAATAAGCTGACTTTGTATAAATATACAAAAGTATGAAGGCTATTGCTTAACACATTGTAAGCTGCCCTGAGTCTCCGGAGAAGGGCGGCATATAAATCAAATTAAAAAAAAATAATTGTGTAGTTAGACTAGCATTTTTGTATATTTTAAAATAGTGAGTATCATGTAGATGGACCTAACATCTTAAAAATATAACACATGAAACTAATACCAAACCATACCCCTTCAGTGTATACAGTCAGCTGTATCTCAAGAGTGTCCTCTTTTTCTTTTTGGCATTCATATCCTAAAATATTTCACATAATGACAATTTCTATTTAACTGGCCCCCTTCCAAGGAAGTCTTGGAGCCAATCTTTTGAATTCAGCTTTTTTTTTTGGATTTTTAGTTTATAATTACAATCCATTAACCAGATTAAAAAGAAGAAGAAGAAGAAGAAAAAGAAGCATTTGCAATTTGCATTGGCATAATTTTTTAAAAACCTCCACAGTTGACTGATTTTTCTAATCATGAGAATACAGAATTGTTTTTAATTAGGCTGATAATTATATGCAAACCTCCTCCTCATAACTTGGTATTTATGATTACTATAATAATTTGCTCATTATACTATAGAGGACTTAAAGTTTGTTGATCATCACACTGATTTTTCTCCTGAGAAAAGCAAGAAAAAGTGTGGTAAGAAGATGGCAATTTCTTAGCTGCTTTGCTTTTTTGTTTTTCTAATTTGTTGTTCAAGGCACAGAATTTGATTCTTGTTCTGATCAGAAATTCTGTTTCATAGCTACTGGTGAAATTTGTAATTGAGTAGCAGAGAGTCCTCTTCTGTCTTGTTACCACTATGACTTTTCCTTTCTTATACTTTGAGCCACCATTATACTGTGTGTGTGTGCATGTGTTGAGAATGTAAATGAACAACATTACAATCTGAATTGAATTGGTTTGATCTATTGATCTGGTATGAATTGAACATGATTCATAAGGAAGGCTCAGCCAATCTCATAGTACACATGTTGTACTCTGACAATAAAGGTTTGAATTTGAACAAAAACCAGATGAATCACTGCAGAATGACTAAGTGAGAAAAATACAAATAAATGTTAAATTTAAAGCGCCAGTGACATAATGAAGAAAGGACACAAAAGAGCATAATTCGGTGAGCATATCCTATTTGTCATTGTTCTTCATGAAATCAGATAACTTCAGGCAATAATCTCCAACCTGCCTTTTTCTAGACATCTTCCCCAAAGTTAGACAGAAATTATAATATATGTGTGTAATGGATCAGAACAACTGATGTTTTATAAGGTTTGTTGTAATGAACTCCTGTACTTCAGAATTTATTACAGTAACATTGCTCTGTCTGCCATGAGTTTATTAGGTAAGCTAAATCAGCAACAGCCCAATTTGAAATATCAGGACAATACTGCAAAATGATGATTCTTAAGAAGTGAAGGATTGAGTGCTGTAAACTTTGCCACAAATCCTCAAAGAAATCTCTAGCGCCTTTCCCCTCTGATTCTCTGTAATATGCTAGCGTTTATAATGCTGACATGCTATTTTAAGACAAATGCAAGAAAGAGGAAACTCTATTTGAAAAATCTGTTCTGTTCTCATGTGTCACATCAACCATCTATCATTTGGCTGATTGTGTCTGCTTGTCCCACGACATCCAACAGAACAGTTACGCTGTGGGTTGTCTCTATGAAACAATGTCATCTAAAGGAATGTAAGGAAGCATATCTTCTTTGTTGAAGCATCTGTCCTTTGGAATAGTGTCCCATGACAGACAAGAAAGCTGGTTGAGTAACTTTGGGCCAGTCACTCTTTCTTAACCCAACCCAGTGGTGAAATCCTGCCGGTTCTGTCCGTCTCGCGCGAACCAGTAGTGGTGGCGGCATGTGGTTCAGCGAACCGTTATCGGCGGTAGCACGAGGCTCTGCCCACCCACCCGGATGGGCAGAGGGTTACTTCCTGGAAGTAACCCATTTTTGAGCTTTGCACATGCGCAGAGGGTCAAAAATCAGACCTGATGATGGTGTGCACACACACTTCCGAACCGGTAGGGAAGGTAAGTAGATTTCACCCCTGATCCAACCTACCTTACTGAGTTGTTGTGGGGAAAATTGGAGGAGGAAGGAGTATTAGTATGTTTGCTGTTTTGAGTTATTTATAAAAACAATAAAGGTGGGATAGAAATAAATAAATAAATCCCTGGACACTGGACTTGTCCTTCCATAAGTCTGTAAAAGGTTCTTCTCCAGGGCATTGGACCAGGATGTTGGGCAAATAGTTTGGGTTGCTGAATATATTGTGTTTCCATTGCTGTAGTTTTGCTTTTACAGTTTTTAGATTCATTGCTTACGTTTTCAATGTTTCCTTAAAGCTGCTATTTGCAAGTTAGGTGGGCCATCTAAATTGCATAAAACTACAAATCGATCAATCAATCAATCAATCAATCAATTTTTCCCAGTTTGTCGCCCCAAATTTTTGAATTTAACAGAGAAAAAAACCAGAAACATGCCATCAACTTTGGCATACACAGTTGCATATTCTCATCTTAGCTGACCTGGGTCTGGGTTTGCAATGAACAAAACTAGAAAAGAGGCAACAGACAAAGAAGGAGACATTGGCCTCCAATATACCAGATGGCAAAATTGTATTTTACTTTCATCCCAGAGCAGTCTCAGATGTTTGAATTTGAAAAGCAAGCTGAATAGGTAGTACCGGTACTAGAAACTAGGGGATTACTGTCCTTTCATAAAAGAGGACTCAGGTACTCTTGTTACTAGAAGTGGGCAATTTTCTTCAAATTAGCATTCCAAAATTGGCAGCAGATGCTGATTAGTCACTTTTCTAGTTTTTGAAAGATGGTCAATTTATTTCTCTTCCTCCTTCTTCTTGTCTCCTACGCATACCATGTAATTCTTAAGTATTGCAGTGAGAAGTTAAGTCAGCAGTTAGCTTTCTGAAAATATTCATACATCGCTGATATATGAGGTTAATTAAAATGGGAGGGTGGCTTTTTCTAAATTTTAAGTTGCTACAAGAATGAGGCTTGCATACAGAATGACTAATTAGTAGCAGAATAACATAGGTTCTTTCAAAGTTCAACAGTGATCTCCCTCGGAGTTGTATCTAAAGACCACTTTCACGGTATGATGGCCATTTAAACCTTTCTGTGTGGAAAATTTAAGCATGCTAACAGTTGGTATCTATTGTTCAGAATGATTGCTGTCTTTATTTTTATTTTTTTTAATTTATGGAACTTTGAGAAAGTGAGAGTTCCATGGGAATTAACAAAATGGGTGAACTGAAAATTTGGAATTTCCCAGAGTTGAGCTGGAGGAGAAGAGAAGAAAAGGCATAATGTTACCTTTGGGATTTTTTTCTTGCCTTCCCTTTCTTATTTTCAAATGCTATTAGAACTCCCAGTTTAGCTCCCGGCTAAGATTTAGTACTGAGATATTTTTGGTTAGGCTTATGGATGACCTATATGGAGTCAGGATGGAAGTGGTGCTTCTTGAATTCTTGGTGACTTTTGATGCCATCAACCATAAAATATCCTTCTGAGCTGGTTCTAGGGGATGGAGATAGGGAGCACTATTTTTCCGTGGTTCTTTTCTTTCTCCAGAGCTGATTTCAAATGGTGCTGGTGGGCAGAATGTTTCTTCAGCGTCTCCTCATATGATTCTAGTCTCTCCCTCCTCTTATTCAACGTTAATATGAAACCACTAGAGAGGGTGGATTCAGTTTTGGATTCAGCATTATTAGCATGCTGATGATTCCTAATTAATAGGTATGGACCTGGACTGGCCAAGGATCAAAGGCTATGTAGATTTGGGTGGGGAGGAACTGTCTTTGACTCAAACCTACCAAGACAAAGTGGCTGTGGATATTTGGGCTACTCAAGTCTGGAGATGTTCTATTTTTAAACTTAACTGATATATTTAACTATAGATACTACTTCCCCATTCAAGAATGGTTCACAGTCTAAGGGTCTTCCTGGATTCATAGCAACTGGTCACTGAGCAAGGGTCAGTTGTGACTAAGAACAACATTGTGGAAAAAGGATTTTATCTGGTGCACTAGTTGTGTCCCTCACTAGTCAGAAGATCACCTACAGCCTCATCATCTCACAATTTGACTACTGCAATGTGCTCTACATCAGACTGTTCTTGAAGACCACCTGAAAACCTGAACTGGTTCAGAATCCAATGGCATGGACAATGATGGGCATGCCTAGTATGTCCATGTAACACACAAGTTGCAATGATTGCCATGCAAGTGTGATGCAAGATGCAGTTTGCTACATACAAAGGCCTACTTGATATACAGCCTGGTTACTCAAGGGACCACCTTTCTCCTATAGCATTTGCCCAGCATCCTTAATCAGGCAGAGATGTCATGCTCCAGCTTCTTTGATTAAACAAATCCATCTATCAGGCTCCTGGAAGCTTATCTTTTCTGTGTCAATGCTTCTTCCCTCGAATGAGGGAACCCCTAAGATACAGGTGCTATCACCCTACTGGGTGTTTGGAGGGCCTTGAAGACCTGGCCCTTCACCTAAGCCTTTGGCTAAAATGGATGTAGCACCCTTTGAAAGTGCATGCTTATTTTTTTTTATTTAAGAAGTTTTAATAATCATTACAACAATTTCCCCCCCCTCCCACCCCCGCATCCCCCCTCTCCCTCCAACCCCCCTCCCCCCCAAGACCCAATCCCCGGACTTCCCAGAGCAAAAACAGGGTATAGCTTAACAAACATAAGCTAAAATAAGCTAACTTTCTGTGGTCTCCAAACTTCCCCTTGCTCTTTAACTCCCCTTTCAACTAACTAAACATATTCAAAAAGGAAATATAGATTTCATTCATAAGCTATTTGAAACTTTTTAGAAAGTGCATGCTTATTGATGCCTGGTTTTCTCACTGTTGTGTCTTCTTTTATTGCTGTATTGTTTTTGTTTTGTCATTTTTAATGTTTTTGTGCACTTCCCAAAGTCATTGGCAGGTGGGCAATGTACAAATCAAATAAATAAAAACATGAAGAGTTGATATCACCCATTACCATAGACTATTGCTTCAGAAGCCTTTTTAGATTCAGAAACCCCTCCCCCCCAAGCAGTGTGCATCAATGTCATCTTGTGATCACACTTCCACACTTCTAAAAATGCACAGAACTCTTCAGGTAATCATTTTATGGAACAAGGAACAAGAGCAAGTCTAGATTTTAAGACATTTGCTAAAGTGTTAATTCTTCTAAGATCTGGTATTTCATCATTTTATTTCATCTAATTTAATAAACGGGATGGCATCAACTTTATTTCTAAAAATGGTCCATTTTTGGTCCATTTTTGATCCATTGGTTTCTCCCCCACAAAAAAGTCTGGTGCTGATATGGAGGATTAGAGCAAATCAGCTTTCTTTGCCATGACTATTTCATTATTCTGACTTTTCCTTATTTTTTTTAAAACTGAAAGCAATTAATAAGTTAAATATCCGAACTTACTTTGTGTATCCACTGTGGATGACTTAAAGATTAGTTGCCATATTAAGGATTGTTATTATAGGAGGGTTTAGTTTATGGTAGAAGAAGTCTGATAGCATCTTTTCATTCTAACACCTTTTATTAAAAGCATATACTTTTGTAGGTCTGCAATGAACCTGAGCTTCAAGAAAGCTTATGTTTTTAATAAAATGTGTTAGTCTGAAAAAAATCTGTCAGGCTTTTTCTGACCATTAGAAGGCAGTAGACTATAAGCAATGAAAACTTAGATTGCACAGAGTTTTAATGAATTAAATAGAGGACATTTAGAAACAATGTTTATGAGAATTTTAAGAAGCTGGCAATGCAACTTTGATGCTTTGGCTAGACCTCATCTTGGAGAGAACTGTATTTAATCATAGTGAATATCTACACACATCCTCCTCTAAATGGTATTGATTTGTATTTTTTATATTATAGGCTGTTCCACAGTATAGCTTACTTAGGAAAAAGAAAGTTTTATTATCAAAAATGATAAAACCTGGTGTGCAATCATTAAGGATACAGTCCTAAGCATGGATAATGGAAAAATTTATCAAATCCAACTTAGAAAAGGAAAGAAGGAAGAAAGGGAACAAAGAAAACATATGTGTCAAAATTATTTCATATGGTTGATAGGATTTAGAATGGAATTATAAGAGTACCAAGATATTTTAAATGTGGAATTTTCATGCTTGACCAAACATGCCACAGACAAAGGATGCTTAGATAACTGTGTAATTTGGATTTCTCTGTCTTGTTCTAGCATCATTTTGAAAGGGTGTTAGATCCTGAATGGAGTCTTATTCAGATAATGAGAATCCCACAATCTGCAAGAAAAAAACTGACACCTATGAAGGGCAGAGAGAGAAGGTACAGATGCAAAAGATCCAATCACCATTATAGCCAAAGGGGGATTGAACAATGGAATGGGCACTTCCAAAAGAAACCAGGAAAACCAGTTGAACCACAACGTTGCTGCCATGGCATCAAGCCCATTTTCCAGAGCACATCAATACACTCAACAGCAATTTGAGGTGGGATATTAGGGAAAACACAATTTCCTCAGCCTGCTGGAAAAATACTTTTATGACTTTATTCTTTCATATAGTGGGATTCATTCTTTTGGTCATGAAATGGCCAATATCTGAGAGACGCATATCAAAAAAAGAATTTTTTTCTGGATGAAAAACATTTCATTCTAAGGTTATGAACCATACTAGCCTTTTTCTGCAAAAAAGTTCAGCAACACATTTTGAATACTTATGTTCTTAGAAATTATGATAATCAAATGACTGATTAATGTTTATGGCCCAAACACTCACCAACCAGACATTTTGCAAGATTGATTGCTAAACTTTTTAGTGTATAGGGGGCCTGTAGAATATTGGCTGGGAATTTTAATTTAGTATTGAATCTGTCAATTGACTGAAATAACATTTGTAAGAAATTGACCACTGTTAAATGTTATTTCCTAGATTGAAATGTACTTCTGCTTCAGTAATTATAAATGAGTTTATAACTTCCAGTTAGGATGTATTTAGAACTAATCAAGCTTCAAAGAAAGACAGAGTTTCTAAGAGCACTATGTGTGTTTGCAGTCTCATAAAATTTTGAGATGTAGAAATCCTGATAAAAATCATGCAGTTATTCCCATGTTTTTAAATAGTATCAGCATTGTAATTTTGCACATCATATAATATACAGTTTTTATTTTCACAATTTGTTCAAATCCAGTAAGTTGTGTGAGAAATACTCTTTAAACTAATTGAAGATGCAACCTTGATCATTACCCATATCTTCAACCAGAGAAGACTAAATCAGTAGGTTCTTTTCCTGCCTCTCTCTCTACAGTATGATTGTATTTAGTATTTGATCTTTAACCATTATGGAAATGACTCAATTGTCAGTGACACTTTTGATAAAATAGTCTTTCTCTGACACGATTCAACAATAATACGTGAGCAGGTGAAGTTAATGCTTACATTCTCTTTTGGCTGGGGGTAATTGTAATGGTCTTCTTCAGATGTACTGTAAAAATCCAACAATATTCCAATTGTTCAAAAATATATTATTTCCCTGACAAGATCCTTGGGGAAAGAATGTAGTCAATAAAAGTCCAGAAAAACACCATTTGCAATGTTCAAATGTGGCATGACAAAGATCAGTTGGAAGCTTGCAGTCAAATTTATTTATCTTTCCGTTGTTTCTTTGCCCCTTTTTGCTGTCTTGTGGTGCCAATGCACGACACTTCAAGGACAGTATAAGTCAAACTTAAAACAGTTCTCATTCTTTACAGCTATTAAAAATAGAGAAGAAAGATTGCAGTAGGAAAGAAAGTCTCAAAAGTTTAGATTGCTTCCACCCTGCGTATGGCTGAACCAAATTATGATCATCTGAAGGCAGGAGACTGCATGGAATTTCTAAACTGTCCACATGGGTGAGGAAATTTTTGGTAACTGAAGGTCACAATTTTTGAGACAATGAGAGCTACCAGAACAATACACCACAACAATACACAAGCAAACAATAGATACAAACTTAAAGTGAACCACTCCAAACTCAATTGCAGAAAATATGACTTCAGCAACAGAGTGGTCAATGCCTGGAATGCACTACCTGACTCTGTGGTTTCATCCCAAAACACCCAAAATTTTAACCTAAGACTGTCTACTGTTGACCTCACCCCATTCCTAAGAGATCTGTAAGGGGTGTGCATAAAAGCACCAACGTGCCTACCATCCCTGTCCTAATGTTTCCTCTATTTGTATCTATTTTATGTATTCAATTCATGCTTATACTTATATATATTACCTAATACGTTCTTGATAAACAAACAAACAAACAAAAACAATGGGCAGGACAAGATGGGTAGGTCCTATATTTTTTGACAGAAGCAGATTTTTTTTTATTTTAAATACATCCACTTGGGGGCTCACTCTATAGTCCAGTGTTTCCCAACCTTGATGACTTCAAGATGTGTGGAATTCAAATCCCAGAATTCCCAGCCAGCCAAGACAGACCAGTCACAGAAGGTGACCTGGTTAACCATAGCAATCTCAAAATTATTGAGCAGGGTCAAATCTGGGTTGGATGGAAATCCTTTGACGAGAAATCTCAGAGCTGTAAGGTACTTTGGGAAATTAAACAAACTACCACCATTATTGCTTTGTAGCCAGGCATACAAAACAAGTTAGAACAGCTAGCTTCCTATTGAGAAACATTAAAAAAGTTAACCAAGGGTCCCAGCATACCTTTGTGATTGACTCTATACCCTGGAGTGCAATGTGCACTTTAAGTATTTAACCTTTAGCTTCCCAGATTAGTGTGATCTCCTGTCCCAGCTAGCCAACATTTTCTACTCAAAATGTCAAATTCATATAATTTACAAACTGAGGTGATTATGTCCCTGTCTGCCTCACATAGTCCAGCTCTTTGTGCATAAGGGCACAGCTAATTAGACTCTTGGTCTAATGGCTCACAGATATCAAGTCTCAGATGTTCAGGTGTTCCCATTACTACCATGCTGCCTTGTGACCTCCAGAAAATCTGCCTCCAAAAGGCCATCCCAGAAGGCATATGCTGGCTATGAAATATTGCCACCAGAAAGGTATACTGTTAGATGATTTATGACTGGTTGAATGATCTTAAGAATCGTCTTAATCATCCTTGGATACAGATTATAAGTGATATTACCCTTTTCCATTTCTTTTCCATCTTAAATGTGGGCATTAGTGTAGGTAACAAAGATTTTTGTGGTTCCTCAAACATTAGCAGTTTTAAATTCATCAGTCATAGCTAAGCATATTTCATTTCATGAAAACGTATGTCATAGTCTTTCAACTAAAGCAACTCCATCTCATATACTTGCATACATCACAAAACAAATAAGAAACGGAGAGCTTGTGTCAGGGCATCACAATGCAAATATAAACAGATGGACATAACAATGTATGATCTGCCATTTTGAAGTCACAAACTGTGACTTCATAATAGAAGAGTGTTTGTGCACATTTAATAAGAAATGAGGGATGAGCAAATTTTGTTACATTTCCAGACATCCTTTGCACAATTGTATTGGTCAAATATAGGAAACAAGAAAAATCAGTGAGTAATGTTTCCTGAATTTCAAGGATGGCATAATTGAAGTTATTATGGGATGAGATAATAATTTACTCCCATACTATGAGAGACTGGGGAGAGGAGGGAAGATACCCTAGTGGTATGGAAGTGCTTTAATACTACAGTCATAAAATCATTTCCTGGAACATTTTCACAAGCATTTTAAAACTACTTGTCAAATGCTACACTTTGTAGCTGCTCAGATTTGTAAATTAGTTTTGAGAATACTCATACAGTTCAGTATTTTATCTGCATTGACACAACTGAAGAAAAATGTTGTAATAAGCTTTTTAAAAATAGTGTTTATCAATGCATTGGCCCAATGGGCACATCCATAAAACATTTCAGTTTGAATGTGAAGAAGTCTGGCATATTTAAATAATATGAAAAGCATAGCTTATAGATAATGTGAAAAATGACTAATTGTTGGAACTGGTTGGAACTGGTTCCTTTCCATGTCTTGATACTTTTTTTAAACAAGCTTAGAGTATGGTCTATCTCTTGTATGCATCCTTTACTAAAAAAAATAAATAACTAGTGATTTATTATTTTAAATTTGCCCTTTGATTTCAGGGACAGGATATTCTAAGCCTTTAATAAAGCTGCAGTGGTCACTGGAGATTCATTCAAGTAGTGAGAAAAAAATAGACAAGATGGTGGAGAAGAACCAGTTAGTATGATTGGACATACTAGTGTTAAACCATAAAAATGCTTGTTATGTTATCCAAATAGGGTCCCCAAGTTTGCTTTTTTTAAAGTTTTTTTTTTTACAATTATTGTATTTACCATTATAATTTCAAACCTGTAAAAAATTCATATGCACCAAGCCACAGGACTTTTAGTTAAAAGAAAAATAACAAATATTATAAAGCTACTGAATAATAAACAGAATTAGATTTGCTGATGCCTAATTTCCAAATGGCACATTTTATGCTTGATTTAATTTTTCTGTTTTTTTAAAAAAATAATCAACAGCGGAATAACGGAACAGTAGCAGGAATATATATCTATATATCATCTAGAGTATATCATTTATGTCTGTCTGTCTGTCTGTCTGTCTGTCTATCTATCTATCTATCTATCTATCTATCTATCTATCTATCTATCTATCCAAACACACACACACACACACACACACACACACAGATTGGCCATCCAGAAGATGCTGTCTAGCCCAAAGCTGAGAAGGTACAGAACTCATTGCTGTTTTTGCTCCTTGAATTTCTACATGTTTCATTTGTATCATCAGCAAATGTTTCATCCATTTTCCATGCTGATAAAGAATAAAGAGAAAGTAGCCACTAGGCATCATCCCCAGAACACATCTTGGACAAAAAACCTCACTCCATTTCCAAAGTACAAAAGACTGCTAGGAAATATCATACAGCTAAAGTCATATACGAGAGTGATGTCTTCTTTGGTGCAATTAGTACCAATATGAGGCATAGAATAAAGCAAATGTGTGCAACAGACCAGTAGGCTGAAAAAAATAAATAAAAGGGAAATCATGATGGAAGGAAGTTTTATAAAGATGCTGTGCCTTTAGCCATAAACACTGAAGTGGACATGGAGCAAATAAGAAATGCTGGAAACAACCTAATATGAAAGTTAGAAGATATTCATGGCTCTGCTCACATATTAGATATAGAGCATGATGGCATAGTTCCAACCATCATATATGGTGTGGGCTCCAACTATTTGAAGAGTGAGTAGGACCCTTCCCCCTTGTTTGTATCACCAGAAGGTTAACAAGTGCAGGTTTGCCAAAAATGTATTCACTGGGTGTGATGTTTTGCAGACAGATGGCTCTGATGAAAGCATAAAGGATAACTAGATTTCCTGGGATTCCTATAATGTCAAGGGAAATGCCAAGCATATTTAAGATGAACCAGATTTTCAGAACAGATGCTTTCTTTGGAGGAAGACCGTTGGCTTTTGATTCTACAAGACAAAAATGTTGAAGAAATAGGAGATATATTAAAGCACATGAATTAAAGTAATTGGATTTTTTTTTAAAAAAGGAGAAATCACTACATTTCTTTGGTGGTATATTCAAGTTACCCTTGTCTTATGTAAAGCTGCAGATTGGCCAGCTGAGAATTGCTTAAGAGCAGGGGTGAAATGCTCCGGGTTTGGACTGGATCGCCTGATCCGGTAGTGATGGCAACGGGTGGTTCAGAGAACCGATAGCAAAAATCCCTGCGCTCCCCTCCACCATGCCCAACCGAGCCCGCGCGGCTCAGCTGGGATTGTCAGAGGCTTTTTAAAGCATTTTTTTCTGCAACCTCTTGGCTGAAGAGGTGGTTTAAAAAATGCTTTGAAAAGCCTCTGACGATCCCAGCTGAGTTGCCTGAGCAGCAGAGAGACTTTTTTTAAAAAGCCTCTCTGACGATCCCAGCTGAGTTGCCTGATCGGCAGAGAGGCATTTTTTAAAAAGCCTCTCTGACGATCCCAGCTGAGATACCTGATCGGCAGAGGCTTTTCAAAGCATTAGAAAAAATGTTTTGAAAAGTTAAAAAAAAAAAGTTGGCCACGCCCACCCAGTCACATTACCCCCCCCACCAAGCCATGCCCAAAGAACCAGTAGTAACAAATTTTACATTTCACCCCTGCTTAAGAGGCTGACCACTACAACTGAGGAAAATTATCCTACAAATAATAAATACAGTATTGGTTCTTTTCCTATTTCTTCACTAGTTACCGTGTTTCCCTGAAACGAAGACCTCTCCAGTTAATAAGCCCAATCGGGCTTTTCAACGCATGTGATAAAATAAGGCCCCCCAAATTAAGCCCCCCACCAACTACTTACACGCATGCCCAACCAGTCCCACCATTTCCTCTGGTTGTTAGCTATGCAAACAACACGATGTGAGGAGGCAAGGTTGGAGGGGGGAAAGGGGGGGACATGCCCTCCCCTTCCTGTTCTTCATACTGGCTGAGCGGTCCAACACATCCCAATGGCAACGGCAGCCTGGCTGCTTCACTTCCCCGCCGTCTCTTCATCGAGAGGGGTGGCAGGTGGGGCGGGGAAGTAGCAAAATGCCTGGAGTGAGACATGGCTCCCCTTCCTCTTGCCAGACATAGCAGGGTTCCTTCCCCTTGCTTAGCCACCTGCCCCCTTTAGGGATGCAATTTGGAGATGGCAGATGGGGCGGGCAAGAAGCAGGATGCAAGTTTTACCTTTCCAGCTCAGTCACTGGAAAACTTCTCACGAGTTCAAGACGTTTGATTGAATTAGCAAGAAGGGTTTTTTTTACACAGTGTTTCCCTGGACACAATGGCGAGGAACGTGATGGAGCGCATCCCGCTTCTCATCCACCATACCTGCTACCTCCAAATTGCATCCCTAAAGGGGGCGGGTGGCTAAGCAAGGGGCAGGAGCCCTGTCCTGCCCAGTAAAGGGGGGGAGAAGAGATGGCAAGGGGAGCCATGTCTTGCTCCACAAATCTCGCTTCTCCCCTGCCCCACCTGCCATCCCTCTTGATAAAGAGATGGCGGGGAAGGGAAGCAGCTGTTGCCATTGTTAGGCCACTTGGCTGACATGAAGAACAGGGAGGGGAGGCGATGGCAGCGATGGGACATCCAGTCCCACGCTCGCCACCTCTTGCACCCCCCAAATAATAAGACCCCCGATAATAAGGCCAAGTCCTTATTTGGGGGTCAAAAGAAAATAAGACCCTGTCTTATTTTCAAGGAAACACAGTAAGCATTGTTCAGTGGTCTGTTTATGTAGAGTCAGCTGTTAGATTCTATACCTGGGAGATGGACTACAGATCTACTAGTAAGTAAATATACTGGCATTTGCTGATAGGAGCAGTGATGATACTTTTTAATTTCTGAAACTCTATTTTAGTATGCAATACTGCTAGAACCATGTATAATTTTTGTTATTTTCCAATTAGAAAAGAAAATCTACTGCATCTACTAAGAAAAAACTTAGCTAGGAAGCAAGTTTTTAAACATTGTGCAAAAGGGAAATTTGACATAGTACCTAAAAATTATTAGAACTCTGGTTTCATGCCTAGGATTGTTAATCTTATTTCTTGCATCACTTAAATTTTCATCTGGCATACCATACATGAAGACATGAAGCAACCCCTATTGGATCATGCAGAACATCTGTCTAGACCTGTATCTCTTGTCCTGCAAAATATCAGATATACTAAAGGCAATACTTCTTTCCTAGCTTCCTACTTGGTGTTTAGTTATACACCAAGATGACAGCACTATTCATAGAAACAGACCAAACTGCTAATTGAAATAGTTGAAGTGAGTGCATAAAGATCTATATGTGACTAAGATAACTTCACCTGGATGAACGGCAGTATTCTGAAATAAAAAAAGTCCATTATTTCTCTCAAAGTTTAAGAGGATCATGTAGAGAGAAATATATTAAAAAACTAGCTTTTAAACTAAGTGAGATGTCCTTTTTATACAGTTATTGTTAATTGCTAAAAAAGTGTAACTGATAAGCCAACATACAGTATATTCCACTGAAATGGAAATATGTGCTTTAAATCACCAAGTCATATTGATATTGTTTTCTTGTTATGGTTTCTTGATTATCATTATAAACTATTAAGATTATTATAATTCATGTCAATCTATTCACTAAAAAAAATTGGAAAGGTACAGTTGTTTAAAAATATAGAATTACACCATTGCTTTGTTGGTTGTATTAAGGGGAGAAAAGATAGGAATTCAATTATTTTCTTTTATATTATCATTTTTTTTTAAAAAAATAGCACTCTAATAGTCTAACTGAAGCTTGTGGAAAATAGTTTTTAGTTAAATTTATTAATGATTAGGTGACAATCATACTCTCTCTTACCTTAGGTACCAGTGTTACTTTTTGGATGGAGAATGAGCTTTAGGAAATTTTGAGAATTCCCAAGGCACATAGTACTCAATACTAAATAAATGACCATAAATTATAATTTAACTATGAACTGTTAATAAATCTAAAATGGTTCAGTTTATGCAAAACAATAAGTCATAAACTATGTTTTACAATCCCAGATGGATGGATTTGTACACGCAGTTAGCCAAAACAAAACAAACCTATGGGTGATTTACAAAGTGCAAACCCAGCCATAGAAAGCCAATTAGTGTAATTGATTGTTGGATCAGGACCAAACTTAACAGAATTTAAATCTTCATTCAGCCATGAAGATCGCTGGATGATAACTAGTCACGATCTTTCAGACTAGGTTACCTTACAAAACGGTTGAGAGAAGAGCATGGGGCATAAACGTTAGACTGAGTACCTTTGAAGGGGAATCTAAAATAAAATTAATCTGGCAAATTAATTTGAGATGAAACAGAATCATATTCCTGAGCCGCTTGATCTGACTGATGACTTTAAAAGAAAAAACAGAACCTTTTTAGGCTGGGCTTTTTGATTTATTTTCACTTTCTGTCAGATTTTTTTCCGCTCGTTGGAGTTCGTTATGAGCCTAATATGTTAGATGAAAATGTTTCTGTCTCTTTAGAACGCTACAGGCTCACTTAGTGTGATGGAATCACTTTGTAGTCTTTTCTCCTGCGTCAGTGACATAAGCTTTCCACTCATGTCCCTAGATGTGTTACTCCACTTACACAGCCAAATTCTGACACGAATATGTGCACAGGAGATTGCTTTCATTTCATGCTGGCTGATAACCATTTCCATCTTGACATCCACTTGGCAGCTTTTCAAAGGCAGTTTGGTGATAGGGTTGCAGCAGATGCTAAAAATGTGTGAAAGTAGGTGGGTAATTAGATCTTATAAGAACTGAAAACTTTAATCATTATGTCTGAAATCCAGTTTGGATCAAAGTGGATGGAGATAGTTTGCCTGATAATTTAAAAAAAAGAAAAAAAAGAATAATGACCCAGGGGGGAAAAAAAGAAGAAGAAGGATCTTGCCAGAGATACAAAAGCAATTCTAAATCAGAATTCTGCAGAATACAAATTCACTGCCCTAAGCTGCTTAATATTTCTATGGCTATCCAACTCAGTTTCAAAAGATACCATTTCCTAATTGGAAGCTCATTATTTATTTCAAATTTGTAGAAATAATTCAAAACTGCTAAATCGTATTGATTAATGGAAGTTTCCCTCAGTCTGTAATGAGTTTGATAATGAAGATCAAAGACAATAAAAAAAAAGGAACCACCATTGCTAGTTCATTTGCAAGACTGACTTATTTCTGGCTTCTACAATAATACATGTCAAAAGAATTCTTTGGTTTGATTTGTTAAAACAACCAATTATTGATACATGGTATTTCTATTTTCCAAAGGTTTTTTTTTTTTGAGACTTTTGGCCTAGTTTTGAGGAGACACCTTCCCATTGTAAACAACCATATTCACTATTTTCATCCAAACTGAAATTTGTATTGGACAAAAGTTATTTGTTAGGGGGAAATATAGCTGGTATAGCTAAGAAATAGTGATTTTTACTGAATTTATTCTTTGCTAACAATACAAATAAAATCAGTTTGTTTGTTTTTTAAAAAAAATCCTATAGGTCTTAAGAAATATAGACAGGTAAACCAATCTCAGATTTCATTACAAAATATTGTTAGTTGATTTTCCCAATTTCTTCAATTGGACTTTATTAAAATGGGCTCATATGACTTATGGGCATATGCAAATGTACTAATTGGTTTACAGCCCCACTGAAAACAATCTAGAAGAGTAGCAGATTTAAAAGAAATTCTATGCCACAGAAGTACTCAATGAGATTCAATGTCTAAATCATCCTCCCAATTTTTTTTTTAAAAAAAACCTTCCAGAGAACCTGTCATGTTTTGAATTCATGCTTTTATGTAATGTTAAGATATGCATTTTTCAAATATTGCTAATGGTCTTGATGGATATGATCCATTTATTCGTTTATAAACGAATAAATGAATTTATATGAAACCATGTGATTGGTTGTTACCATATTATATGGAGAAATCAGAGGTTTGTTTTCTGCAATTATATTGCTAATTCTACAAAACCTGCTATTTTCCATCCCTTAATGTTATACAAATCAGAAATGGTAGGAAAAAGCCATATCAAAAACCAAATTATTTTCCTCCCTCTTCTTAACTACCCATGCAAGTTTTAAATATGAATTTGAAATGGCAGCTATTAACATAGTACTTTCAGAAAGAAATGGTATGTGCTAACTGCAGGGGAGTCTAATGCTAACTCATTTTGAGTTTCTAATGATATCAATACTTTTATGTTTTTCAATTAAGATACTGTAATATTTCAAATTTAGATTGCTTAGACTTCTAATGCTTTGTTTATACTTATTGAAACTTAGGATCTGATAAATTCTAATTATACACAAACAAAGGAATAAGTCTTTGTCATATATGGAACCAAATAATAGGCAATGGAATTGGAAGCGTTTGAAACAAAATCAGAATTTTCAATAGAAAAGTAATTTTAACTGTTGTTATTCTGTCAGGCAATCATAGCAGAAGATATTGCCACTTTAATTTTACACAAAAGAGAGACATAATTTCTTTCTTTTCTTTTTTAATTCGATGCCAATTCTTTATAATGATTGCTGCCAAGTACTATTGGTAAATAGTTGTATCAGCTCATTCTTCATTTCCCCCTTACCAACTATCTTGGAAGGTGGGCTAGGAAATAGTGACTGGACCAAGTACAACTAGTCTTTCATTAGAACTAGTAGAACTCAGTCTTTCAATGGTATTTTCAAAGAAGCTTTCGTGATTTATAAAGCCCAAGAACTCCCTCCTGCTCTTCTGCATTTGGAATAAAGACTGAGGTGTAATTAACTATCAAAGGAGAAAGCATAATCAACATATTCAGAAGCCATCTATGCAAATGTATTACTTTTAATAGACTTCCTAAAAATTATCAAAAATTGTATGAGTTCAAACTCTACAGGTCTCTCCATTTGGCAAGATACCAAGTTGTATTGTACAGAGATGGGGAAAAGGTTTTTTTTTTTTTTTTTACATAAAATTATTTAATTGAGATTAGGTTCTATCAAGTGTTGTGACAGTTTCAACACTCAGAGGTTGGCATAGCTATCAAGATACAGAAAAGAACCAAACAAGGTTCAATCTAGCAGGAATTGCTGGCCCATTACTGGCCCATTGAAGTAACTTTCCATCATCAGAACTTAATTACTCATGTTTCAGTCCACATTTTTAACATTTTTCTACTTAGTGCTTGCATGTATGTTGTTTTAAATTATAAGTTGCACCAAATGTTCATTCTGAACAGAAAAGAAATATGGAGATGAAGTTAATTAATTAAGGCTATTCTGTAGCAGGAAGCAAGGCGTTCATCCTCACTTTTCCTTATTCGGTATCTAGCTCAATGGCTGTAGCCCCCAAAAGCAAAAGTCACAACGTAAATACAATTGCAGAGATTAAGCAGAAATAGAAGTGATCATTATACAAATTGCTATGTTGAAGGGAAAACTGTGACCTTGCAAATGTGAAGAATATTTCCTCCCAATCCAGTAAGGGGAACAGTTCTGTTTATAGCAAGGTCATAGATATTTTAAAAATGGGACAGTCAGCAATGGGAATGTAGAAGCTTTGGTTCATATGTACCATTTATTTATACACCAGGAGCAAAGAGTAAAAAGAAACGGTTTTGTGGTGAGAGCAGTCAGCAACTGGACTAGTTCTAGAAGAGAGGTTTGGGCTTCTGCATGATTTACTAAGTTATCATTAGCTGTGCCTGGAAAATAATCTTCCTTGTTCTCATCTCAACATCATGGGCCATGAAAAGGAGAAGAGGGTTGTAAGGCTTGAAGAACATGATACTTGAACTGTATATCTTCTGAAATTACCATATGGTTATTGTATCCATGCAGAAATAATCTAATGTCCACCGATTGATTTCTACTGGAAATAGCAGACAATTAGCATAGCTGTCTGAATGTTAACCAGGGATTATTTTGGGATAGTGACACTGTGCTCAGTCTGATATCAGTCTCGTGCCAGAGCAAAATGTACTGGTTAAATCCAGTAATATAACTGAATTTAGTTTTATTTCTTTAATACTTCCATGAAGTTATAAAAATGGTTAATGCAACTGCTCTTCAGTCTTGTATTTAAAAAAATTATTTTCTCCTTGCACTAAATATTATAAAAGCTTATGGGGGTGACAACACTGCAGTCTGTGTACCTCTGCATTTGACAATCATTTATAGTACAAGAGTTATCTGAGGCTAAATAATGGAATAGTGTATCAATCCATAATGTACAGATTGGTAAATGCTTGGCTTTTAGCCATCTGAAATAAATAGGAGCAAAACAACTTAAATACAAATTTAAATCTATCTTAATTAGTTTTTGGTTCAAGCTGCTTCTGATCATTATTGATTTCTGGCAACAGGAACTTAAAAATAACAAGAATTTTATGCAAAGCTTTAAAATAATTATTTTTATCTCCATCCAAGGGAATTAAAATTTAGCTTTTCTAATGTAAGCCATAAACAATACAGAGAACTAAATCCCATCAAGTTCAGTTGAGCTTCTTTTCAGGTAGTAGGTAGCAGTTTACAATGGGATGTGCAAATAAAAACTTTTTCTAAAACAATTTAATACTTCATTATACTCCACTGATGGTAAGCTCTTAACTTTCATCTGTTCCAAAGTGTTTTTTAAAAATTGTGTCATGATGAATCCAAATTCTATTTTAATAAGGCATGGCATAAAGATCACTTTTTAACAAACACATTGCACAGTAGTCAAGATTTTGGCATAAGTCCATGTCTCACCTACATATATGGATTTCATCTGAGTCATTCATAATTTTTTCTCTCCTCCCTCTCCCTACTCCCATTACCTGTCTTGTATTATCTCCTCTACCTTGTTGTTATAAGATACAGGTTTTACTTAATACTGCTGAGGGCTAATAGGAGGAGTGGGTGAATTTAAGATGTTGGAAGAAACTCAGGATGTTGCATTAGTAAGATCAAGCGATATAGATATCCATTCTCATACAACTATACATTGGGACACTGGTGGGATAACAATGTAACTAATAATAAAAATATGCCATTTCCTGGTAAATTGGTAAATATAATGGTGCAGTGCACATTACAATATTGTAACCGACCTGATCTACTTTCTCAACATAGCACATCACTCTTAACTCAAATTCAAGATAATTATTTCAGTGACCTTTAAACTGACTTGTCTGCTGCATTGAAGAATGCGTCCTCCTTTAAAGAGATAGAAATTTCATACTTTTATGATAGTTCTTAGAAAAAGAAAAAAAAATGAAGAAACGGATATATTTCTTTCATAGCACTAAAACTCCCCATCAGAAACTCTTTTATATTCTATTTGTCATATACCTCAATAAAGGTAGCAAATTTTATTTATTTCATGGATCTGTCAATGCATTGAGGTTCATTTTCTTTAGACATGATAACCAAGAATAAATATATATTCTTACAATATTCTTTATATGATCATGATAAGGGTAGTATTAATTAATTGTTCACAAGCAGTTCTTATTTGGCAACTTATTTACTACTTTGACCAAATTAATAGTTCTTTCTTTTTTAGAATGTTGAAATACTAAAAATAATTGGGGATGCTACAAATATAATGGTACATTTATTTTGGCTTAATTGGTATCTAATTGGTATCCTTTGCCTTTTTAAAAACCTTTTTCCTTGTATTTGTTTTTTTAAAAATCTCTCTTTTTTCTAAATATACTGCATTTTTATGTTTTTAGTAAGCAGATGTAGTATGAAAAAAGTCTTAAATAATGGAACTGAAAATCAAAAATTAATTAGAAATGCAGGATAGTGTTCATGAGCAGAAAACAAACACGTTTTGAAAACATGAAGGGTAGACAAAAGGTGTCATTTTTCTTCCCAAATGTACTCAAAGGTGAAGAATGCTCAGAGTTGTAGTTCAGGGAGATCAGGTATCATCTTTATTGAGTTTGAATAATTGTCATCAACAGAAAATGGCTTCTAATATTCTCTGCTCTAATTATACCTACGTGGAATGCATTATTCATCCACTAACTGGGCCAGTTTAAGTGGCTTGATGACGCATCTTGCATCACTTAGATAAAATATTTCCCACTAAACTGTGCACTTTATCCTAGAGACCAAAATATAGCTCATTCTATCAGCTGTGGCCTTATCCCTTCTTAGTGAACTAGCCTGTTTTCCAAGTGGATCACTTTAAGTGCTCAAAGTGAGGTCTAATAGAAGGTGGCAGCCAATTAGGAGCTAAAAGAGATTTCCATCGGCTATCGGAAAATTAAGTACCATAATTATTTAGATTTAGCTGAATACATACTCAAGGGGTTAATTATGTGCATGTAAAATAATAAATTTGATTTTCCCAGCTCTGAGATTTTAAAGAAACTCACAATGGGGATATTGCATGCCCTGGAGTCATGTTTATTTCTTTTCTTTTTTTAAAGGCACAATCTTTCAGGCAAGAACAGATATTTACCTTTCTCCTAACACTGAACTATTTGTGTGACAGCCAATTCAGCAGCTTGACTTTTTCTTTTGAGATGATCTCTTTTGAATAGTTATACAAGCACCCTTAATCCCTTGTATTATGCATACTATGTGCCTGGGATAAAGATTGACTGATAGGACCAAAATTTCCTAATTATTCTAAAGAACCATTTTCTTTTTGCCAGCTATCTACATAACTTGGAAGACTTCTACTTCCCCAATGGAATAAGAGATGTGCATTGAGGCACAGGGTTCTTCTTCTTGTCCTTTGCATTATTCTTGTCATATCACAGGGTCCACAGATTGAGCCACAGGTTTAAATTAAATAATCTCTAATCTATCTGGTCTAACCAGATATAAAATATAATTCTATGATTGTATATTTGTATACCATTTACATCAGGGATGAAATGCTCCTGGTTTGGACCGGATCGGCTGATCCGGTAGCGATGGAGGCAGGTGGTTCAAAGAACCGGTAACAAAAATCCCTGCCCCTCCACCCCATGCCCAGCTGAGCTGCACAATCATCGGAGGCTTTTTTTACTTTTAAAAGCATTTTTTCTACAACCTCTTCGGCTGAAAAAATGCTTTTAAAAATAAAAAAAAAAGTCTCTAATGATGGCGCAGCTCAGCTGGGATCGTCAGAGGCATTTTTTAAAAAAAAACAAAACTCTTTTTTTCTTTTAAATGCCTGTGACGATCCCAGTTGAGTTGCCGATCAGGCAACTCAGCTGGGATTGTCAGAGCCTTTTGAAAGCATTTTTTTTACAACCTCTTCACTGAAGAGGTTGTAGAAAAAATGGTTTTAAAAGTAAAAAAAAAAAAATGGCCATGCCCACCGAGTCACATTACCCCCCCACTAAGCCATGCCCACAGAACTGGTAGTAACAAATTTTAGATTTCACCACTGATTTACGTACATATAGCTACTATTCAGCTTTCGGATAAGTATGTGATTGTTATTTACATCTGCAACAGATGTAGTCACCAATCCCTTTCTATGCCATACATTCACTGCAAAAATGAAAATGGTTAGTCGAAGGAAATTCCATATGTATGGATTATCACTTTTTTCAAGCTTTCTAAAGTAACAAAGAAAAAGAGAAACAATGTAATTTAAATGCATATCTATATATATCTCTATACCAGGGGTGTCAAACTCGTGGCCCGTGGGCCAGATGCATCACACATTGGCCACGCCCACCTCTGTTTTAGCAAAGGGAAAAAAGTTGTGATACATCATGTGACAATGTGACGATGCAAGTTTGACACTCCTGCACTAAACAAATTTGTAATTATATGTGAGAAGTGTAAGAGGATTGGGAACCCAGAAACATGGAATAAGAGGATACACATTTTATGAAGAAATCCATGTATAATTTTGGCATATCCAATATGAACATTTATTCACTTTTTTCTTCAAAAATCTATTATTCAAAGCAATTTACAATAGTTTTTAAATATAAAATAAAAAGTTAAAATGTCCAATAAAGCACAAAGTATTAAAATATTAATAATTAAACCATAGGTTAAATAGAGCAATATTACACTGCATTTTCCTGCATTTCCCTGCCTCCCTGGAAACTTATTTTCTTTTAAATATATTTAAAGTTAAAGGTAAAGGTTTGTCCAGTTGTCTCTGACTCTAGGGGATGGTGTTCAAATCTGTTTCTTAGCCAATGGAGCCAGCATTGTCCAAAGAATTTCCATGGTCATGTGGCCAGCATGACTATATGCTGAGATGCACTGAATGCTGTTACCTTCCCAGTGAAGTGGTACCTCTTTTTGTACTCATACTTACATGCTTTCAGACTGCTAAGCGGGCAGGTAGGACCTGGGGCAAATAACAAGAGCTCACCCCATTGCATAGCACTTGGGTCTCAAACATGGACTGACAGTTTTCCAGCTAAGAAGGTCAACAAAATTCAGAAATCAGAGTTAGGGCTGATTCAGGTTACAGTATATTGAACAGCAAGTTTATGACAACTATCACTAGTCAATCACTATTCACTATCATGGAAGATTTTTTATATATTTAAAAAATGCAGCTCATGTGGTATTGCTTAAGAAGTAACTGGATGAGAGAAAAGAGAGAGAGATGAGGGAAGACGAACAGTAGGAATACTTACTCTTTTCTTAAAGCAAAGGAGTATTGGGAAGTGCCAGGACAAAGAATCTTAACAATTTCAAGAGAAATATATATATTTTTACTAGCATCAAAGTGATTGCAGTTCATAATAGAATTACAGACATGTTTAAATGGAAGCCAAAACAAGAACAACTGAAAGATGTCCTCATCCCGCAGAAACTTCCTGGAAATTCATCTGTACCTCTGTTATTTCTATTCATCTTTAAAAGACCAGAATGGATTTGAAGCAGAGCTTTCTTCCTGTTGTGGTTCTTCAGCTGTAAAACACAATTCTTTAATATTTGTCTGATCACCTCTTTACTTAATTTTATTTTCTAAGTAAATATTATTCTATTTGTTCAAACTTTTTAAAAAATACAATTGATTACTTATTATAAAGATGATGTTCAGCTACTGACTTCCATTGTATTTCAATTCTTTTTATTCTTGTCCTAATTGCTGCAAATCACCTTGCGGCTAATTTGAATGAAAAAAGGATCTATATCTTTAAAACTAATTAACTGGTAATATTAATGCAGCTCTTGAGTTAAGTCTTTTCTACTTTTCTCTTCTATCTACTGTTCAGTATTACTTCTTTTTTTTTTTTTTGAGTGACAAAATATTTCATGTCATGCATAGGTTTAAGAAGGCCTAGGTAAGATCTGCCCTCCAATTTCGTTTTGCTAAAAAATTTATGGCAAATCTGAAATAATATTTTTAGGGACAGCATCTGAGAGATTTTGAGAAGAGTAATTCCCACCCAAACTTTAAATAACATTAGTAACATTGCTCCAGTGGTGGTTGCCCCCAGTTCACACTGGTTCTATAGAACTGGTGGTAAAACCAGTGGGAGGCTCTGCCCACCGACCCCGACGTCATCAAAATGCTTCTGTGTATGCGCAGAAGCTTCTGCGCATGCGTCTGCGGCCCCGTTGTGAACTATAGTAAAGGTAAGTAAAACCCACCCCTGCATTGCTCCCTAGTGTATGGTGCACGGCAATTTGGCCTTTGCTGGTTGTGAATTTAAAAAAGGGAAAAATTGAAATCTAAAAGATTTTTAAATCCTAAATAGGTATAGAGGCAAAGCAAGTCCAGATTAGGCTTTCTCTGGAACTATTGAAAACGTTGTGAAAACCCAGCTTTGGGGCCTCTGAAACCCATTATAGTCGCTGAAGAGTATAAAAGGATGAAAAGAGTATAACATTATATCTTTTATACTAAAAGATAAAATTAGAAGAAAATTAAAGAAAAAAAAAAGATAGGAAAGAAAAGAAAAAAGGCAGGAATAGATACTTGGAAATCTCTGAAATTCATACAGTCCCTGAAAACATGGCCATAACCAGTAGTGGGTTTCACTTACCTTTGCTACTGATTTGGAACGGTGAGCATGTGCATGCATGCGCTCACTTGCTTGCGCATGTTGCTTCTGCGCATGCACAGAACCTTCTGCACATGCACAGAGCGTTCATGATGATGTCTGGGCAGGTAGACGGAGCCTGCTGCCACCGCTGCTACCAGTTCACCCAAACTGGAGCGAACTGGTACAAACCCACCAGGGGACTATTATGCTTCTTCACACAATCAGCCAGATGTTCAGTCTGGATTTGACATTTTTGTCTATTTATCAAGTCCTTTCCAAGGACCTGGGATAGGCAGATGTGGATGATTTATGGTGTTAGAGGTATTGTTGCAGGATCTAATCTGTTCCAAGTAAAGTTGCCTTTTGCAATTGATCGATGGTGAATTTTTCAATGCTGATAATATTCAAGTAGTCCTCCAATTGTTTTGGGTTGGGTTTGCACCCAAGACCTCTATTAGCACTACATTTGCTTTCTTTTGCCCCAATCATTATATTTCTATTTTACAGGTTTTTGTATTTTCTATTATTCATTATCATTTATTAAATTTGTTTGCTGCCAATATGAAGTGACTTTGGGTAGCTTACAACGTTAAAAGCAATAAAGACCATATAATAATACAATAAAAGCACAATACAGGATATAACTAAAAGATGGGGAGGCAGAAAGCAGAATGTATGGGAGAGATGGGATCTGCTATTGGTCCACCAACTACCTCCAGCAGGAGGTAGTTGGGGCCCCAGACCAACTGCAAAGCAGGTTTTCAAGGCTTTGTGGAAGGTCAGAAGGATGGGAGCCAATCTCACTTCAAGGGGTCAGATGTTTCAAAGGGCCAGGGCCATGGCAGAAAAGGCCCTGGCCCTTTGGAACAGCAGTGCTGCACTAGTTATAGCTTCTAAATGCTGTTCAAAGAAGCATATTCAATTAATAATATGGAAAGTAATAATGTCAACCATACTAAATTTAGCTTTTGACTGCTTACATCATTTCTTTATTGTGATCCTAACTACTTTTGGAGCATGTTCTGGCATGTCAGAAGCATGACTGATCTTGAAAATAAAAAAAACAAAGCAACCAAAAGAGAAAGAAAATGTGTAAGAACGTAGATCTATTTGAATTTCATTCAGGTATACCAATATGTTGATAGTATTATCCAGTGTAACTGTAGCAGCAATATAAATATCACTGGCTCCAGGTCTTGGAATCAATCTTTCTTTTTGTATGCCTTTCACATTATAGTAAGTTGAAAGAAGAAAGAGTGGCATTGTTTGGTTGAACTATGACTGCATAACTCACAGCTGGGACTGATGAGAAAATGAACAAAGGGTTACATGGGAGACCTTTCATGGAACATTCACTTGTTCCAGAAAAACTTTGGCAGCAGATTTGCTCAAGGGAAGATATTTTGCAAAACAATTTAAACAAAGTTATTATGATGGACAGAACACATGCTATACTAGCTATTGTTAGCATGTAAAATTCACCGAGTAGCTAAACAAGCCACAGGAGAGGTGTCTTTTCACTTTAGGCTGACTGTAGGGTAGGTACAACACCTGAAATGAATATAGAGAAATAAGCTGGAATTGGAAATGGTCAATATAAAAGGCATGTGAAAACTGACACAATGTCTAAAATGAAACCAAGAATATATATCTGCTTGTTTATGGTGTTTATAAATAATGTACTCTATGCAGAGCTATTTGAGATGATGAATAAACTCTAAAACAATAACACAATTAAATTAAAAATTTACATCCGGGTTCATAGAGATAGCCCTTTTCCCCCTCAGATACTGATGGTTGCAGTATGCAGCAAACCTGGTTCATGTTTATACAACAAATGTTTAGAGATGATTAATATTTATTGAATCATGTCGTAAACAGTCTTTCCAATGAAATAAGGCAGTGAATTTCCATTAGCAACAGCAATTAGACTTATATACCGCTTCATAGTGCTTTTATAGCCCTCTCTAAGTGGTTTACAGAGTCAGCATATTGCCCCAACAATCTGGATCCTCATTTTACTGACCTTGGAAGGATGGAAGGGTGAGTCAACCTTGAGCCTGGTGAGATTCGAACTACCAAATTGCAGTCAGCTGGCAGTCAGCAGAAGTAGGCTACAGTACTGCCTTCTAACCACTGCTCCACCATGCCTCTTACAGCAGGTTCCTCAATTTTTGGGGGTTACTGAACATAACTGACATTTTGAAAGCAGGTAAATAGGTGTTCAAAGTAAATGACTGTCACGGTGGTGATGGGCTATCCATTCACAAAATGGCTGCCACTGAAGTGTAGCTAGAAAAACATAAGTGTGCCAGAAGGTAAACTGCTGAGCTTGCTCCTTGCCACTTGTGTTTTTCAAATTTGGCAACATTAAGATGTGTGGGCTTCCGCTCCCAGAATTCTCCAGTCAGCAAGCTTAAATCTTAACACATCTTTATAACACATTTTAAAGATACCAAGTTTAAAAAAACAGCTCTAATCTTCCCCCCTCCCATCATCAAGTTTAACTCTCAGTCTTGTCCTTTCTGATGTATTTTTTTCTGGGCAGATGGGCATATTTATAAGAAAAGTACTAGGCTGCAACCATAATCCATTACCATTCATCCCCCCCCCCCAAAAAAAAAATGTCTACTGGCTGATGTGAAACTGAAAAGGGCTCTTGGAAATAAAGGTGATTCTAGAAGCCGGTTCCTTGTTTCGTTGCAATGCAGTTCTTCGAGAGAATACTGTAATTTAACCAACAGACGTATATTTCAAAATAACACTCTCAAATCAGTGCTTGATTAATTGGGCATTTTATTACCAGAACAAAGTTTTAGGCACTATTAAAATAAAAAGAGAATGAAAAAATAATTACAGGACCAAACACCAAGAAAGAATACTAATGAAGGATTTAAAAATGTGATTTAGGATTTAATCAATTCCTTTAAAAACTGGCAGATAATTAATTAAACCTTAAAACAGATGTCCTAAAAGCATGAACTGAATCTCAGTCCCTATTTATTTATCATATGCACTTAGCAGTGTGATAGTTTTTTGGCGTTACCAGATTCCAGTGACCTTCCTACTTAGTGAAATTTCTTAGCCCATTGCTCCCTCTGTTGATCTCAAAAACAACTACAATCCTCTTTGGAGCTTCAAAGTTTTCACTTTTAGGGCTGTCTTTGCAAAAATGTTGAGAGTTTGGGCGAGGTCAAGAGGCTCATCCCTTTCTGTAAGCTACGGAAGAGTAGGACTAAATTTATCTACTCACTTATCGACCTCTGGGCTCTACTCTAGCCTCTCAAAGCCAGCTATTTGAAATCTCCACTATATTTTATTGTAATTATTATACCAACAGATTCATGCATTCTAATATCATTCAACACTGCTTCAATTGCTAAAAACCAGAAAAGGAAAAGTCACACCTAAATATCAGAAAAGAAACCAAAATGTGCACGTTTAAATTCTGTATACACAAGCACAGACCTGACTTTAGCTACCTATATATTTGAATCTGAAATGTCTACATTTAGCACTATTAAGATTTGAAAAATAACAGCTGATACCCCATGAAGAAAGGAACCTGATTTCAATATTCATATTTAGTGCCAGAGATGAATAATAGAATTCAGTCTCTTTATCCTGTCTGAAAGCTTAATGCTCCATGCATATATGAAGGTGTGTTCTACTGAGTCAATTAAACCAATACTATATAGAGTGACTGGCAGTGACTGGCAATACTACATAGAGTGACTCCCCCATATGGGAAACTGGAATATATCTTCATCACTGTCTCTGAAAATAATAATCAAACTTACAATCTTTTGAATATCAAGCATTGCTTATCTGGTTTTAAAATATTACTTTAAAAACTATTGTGGTTCTTATTTTGGCTAACCAGTCCATTGGTAGGTTGTCCCCGGTTCACACCAGTTCTATAGAACCTGTAGTAACACCTTCAGGAGGCTCCGCCCACCAACCCCGACATCACCAAAACGCTTCTGTGCATGGCCCCGCTGCAAACCGGTAGTAAAGGTAAGTAGAACCCACCCCTGTGGCTAACTATATATTTGGGAAAAAATATAATTACATTATTGTAAGTTATTTGTGGCTTAACAAAATAGAAGCCCAAAAGGTAATGGCTCATTGGCTAAGGTTTTAAGATTAATGCTAAAACTGCCAATAATTAATTATTCTTCTTTAATTTCCCTATCCCCTGTTGACCTTGGTATTTGCTGCAATAAGGAGCACATCCAGAAAAATATGTGATGTTTTGCCAAAATAGTGTTCTCAATAGCTCTGCCCACATAGCTTTATGAGGTAAAATGTATCATCTGTTTTGGAGTCTGTTGGAGGTTGATGCTACACCTGCTTGATCTATGTCTTCCTGTATTCATTTCCCCTTCTTTTATTCTCATACCTCATGATTGAACAAGGAGATCTGGAGGAGGGAAGATTTGGGCATTGTGCATGATTGAAGATACTGAGAGCACAGAATCCCCATTGTACTGTACAATGCAAGTTAATATAAGAAAACTGATAGAAATCAAAGCTTTAATAGAAATTACAGCACTTCCATTTTATACTACACATTTTTTTAAGTATTAACTATTACATCTAATATAGTAGGTAAATAATGATGAGCAATTTCATCATTTATGCTAATGATTCAATTTCAGAGATATCCAATTGCACATATACACACAGACCTGTACACATACATACCTACACAAACAAAGGATTTATGGCACATGGGTTAATTCAGGTTGCTTTCTAGCAACTAACCTTTTCTAGGTTCAGGAAACTATCATCCATCTTCTTATTTGCCTGCCTTACAAAATTTGAAGTTCTTCTGTTCAGTCTCTCTTCTCTCAAGGCAGATAATCATAGCAGTGAGAATATTATTATTATTTTTTTTTATTTAAACTACAGAAAAATAAATCATATCTTAGGGCTAGTGATAACTTTTTAAAATACAAAGTAGAATTTGAGGTTAATTTGGTTGGGAGCCATTAAAATGGCATGGCAAATTATTGGTAGATACCTTAGAATCTTTTATCCAGAATTTGAGAAAAAATTAGAGTTTCCATATTCAATACTCATATGATATTTGGGTACGTTTGCAGCAAACTGCTTGCTTAGTTGGATTGCTTTCCTACTGAATGATATTTTTGGCTCATTTAGTAAGTAATATTTACATTTTCTATCATGTAAATAACTTTTACTGTTATGCAAATAGAATTCTGAACATCTAACATGTATTTGCCTTGCTCTCTTCTCTCAAAAATCTTGCTCTGAGCCCCCTGATTCTCTGACAATCCCTGCCCCTCCCCAACGTAGATTAACTTCTAAAGTCCCATGTGAAACATTAGATACCCTGATTAGGATCTTACTAGTTTAAACTGTATGTGCACTTCACATAAACTGGATTCATAAAAATGAATAATACAGTTTTAAAATTGAGAGAAATTGAGAGGAAATGATTAAATATTAATGTATTATCTATTTATAATCCTGGTGGCTTATTTAAAACACTTTTTAAAGTATGACAGATTTCCGTGAGATAATTGAGATTAGTACATATAGATGTACATATAGGTTGTTCTCTTTAACAACTATTCATTTAATAACAACAAATCATTTAACAACTATTCAAAATTACAACAGCCTAGAAACATGCCAGTGTGACTGCATTTCAGACACTTGGTCACCATTTATATTTATTATCAGTTGCAGCATCCTGTGGTTAAGTGCTTGAATTTTGTGACATTTTTGTGGGTTTCTAGTAAAAAAAAAACCCATTTGGGAGAGATATTTTGGATTGCCCACCGAGCTCAGGACAGCCCCCGACCTTCTTTCCTTCTGTCGCGAGCTGAAGACGTGGCTCTTCCGTCAACTTAACTGATCCGTTTGGGGGTACACTGTTATAATTTTAAATTGTTTTAATAGGGTTGCCTATTTTAATTTTTATTTCATTGTGATTTGTATTGGAAATTGTCATTTTGTAAGCCGCCTTGAGTCCCCAGGGAGAAAGGCGACATATAAATCGCAACAATAAATAAATAAATAAATAAATAAATAAATAAATAAATATTTTACTAGAAGAGTACTCAAATCTTCTGCTCAAAATAAAATTCCCTATACCATCAGGATTGAAATTTTAGGTCCGGATAGCCTCAAACTATGTCATCTACGTTCCGACCTATGCTTAGTTCATAAGATTATTTACCAAAAAGTCCTACCTGTAAATGAGTACTTTAATTTCAACAGTAATAACACAAGGGCTATCAATAGATTCAAACTCAATGTAATTCGCTCTAATCTTGATTGTAGGAAATATAACTTCTGCAATACAGTAGTAAATGTTGGGAACACTCTACCTGATCCTGTTATTAGTCTCGCTAATCCCCATATTTTTTACCTTAAACTGTCTACCGTGGACCTTTCATGTTTCTTAAGAGGTCCCTAAGGGGGCGTGCATAAGCGCACCAGCGTGCCTACCATCCCTGTCCTACTGTCCCCATTTATATGTAATCATTCTATGTTTGTTTGTTTGTTTGTTTGTTTGTTTGTTTGTTTGTTTATTTATTTATTTATTTATTTATTTATTTATTTATTTATTTATTTATTTATTTATTGGTTTGTTTATTTATTGGTTTGATTTATATGTCACCCTTTTCCAGAGACTCAGGGTGGCTTACAATGCGTTAAGCAATAGCCTTCATACTTTTGTATATACCTGCTTAGTAGGGCTTTTGCCCCCCCCCACCCAAGCGGTGTTCTTTTTTATACAAAGTTAGTTTATTTCCCCCACAAACCGGGTCCTCATTTTACCTATCTCGAAAGGATGGAAGGCTGAGTCAACCTTGAGCCTGGTGAGATTTGAACTTGCAATAATTGCAGGCAGCTAGTGCTATTTAACAGTGCTTTAGTCTGCTATGCCACCAAGGCTCTTTATGGCTATGTTTTGCCTATTTATATCCTTTTATTTGTGCCAATTTTTTTTTATGTGTCCATGTCTATGTCTATACTGTTACTTGTTTCCTTGTACTTGTTGACAGATAAATAAATAAATCTTGATATTTATTTATTAAACACCAGCAAGCATCAAAACATCAACTGGCAAAAATGGGATAATATCAGTAGTGGAATTCAATTTTTTTTTACTATTGGTTCTGTGGGCATGGCTTGGTGGGCATGGCTTGGTGGGCATGGCAGGGGAAGGATACTGCAAAATCTCCATTCCCTCCCAAGTCTAGGGGAAGGTTACTGCAAAATCCCCATTTCCTTCCCACTCCTGGGGGAAAGATACTGCAAAATCTCCATTCCCACCCCGCTCCAGGGGAAGGATACTGCAAAATCCCCATTCTCTCCCCACTCCTGGAAGAAGGATATTGCAAAATCTCCATTCCCACACTACTCTGGGACCAGCCAGAGGTGGTATTTGCTGGTTCTCTGAACTACTGAAAATTTCCACTTCCGGTTCTCCAGAACCTGTCAGAACCTGCTGAATAGCACCCCTGGATAAAATGCAAATAAAAACAAAGAGAGTGAGATAGAATAGTTGAGAATTGATATTAGCTATATGGATAATATATAATATATATGTATATTATATGTATATTATATAATATATGGATAATATAATATGGATAGTCTATACTGATATATATTATCTCTGTTTCCATTGAAAGGCAGTTAATAGAAATAGTATTGTATGTAATTCACATGAACAGTTCCAAAGTGGCTTTTGGTTATCCCATCCTAAATCCTTTTGGGTATTTCATAGCAGCAGACTAAAAGTGGAAAGTGGGATGCCAGGAGATCCTTCCTCTATTCTGTATCATTAAAGAAACAATTACAATTGGTAGATAGGAATGTGGCATCAAACATTCTCCTTCTCATCAGCTCTGTGCACCCATCTGTGCAGTCTAATGGGTTGTACTACCATGCACTGTTTCATCCTCCAAGTCCCAATGTTTGAAAATGTGGTCCCTGAGCAGCAGCTTAGGAAGTGAAATCTGCATCGGTTGGGCTGCACAATACTTCAATTTTATTTGCTCCTGGTAGTGATGGTAAAGTATATTTCCTTCACATAGTGAAGTTTAATATTTATGTGTTTCATATTGGATCTGGGCTGCTTTGTCTTTGCAATTCTTATGCATTGTCCTCCAATAATGACATTGAGATTGGTTCTTTTATTTTAAAGTCTTGTGGTAATTTGTGCAGCCATGCAAATTCCTTCCACTTTTTTCTCTTTTTTATTTCAATTCCAAGATAGTGGCTAATATCTCCAAAAGGTTTTACTCCACTTCTTTATTCAAATTGCTTATTATCTCCAAACTGTCTCTTTTGTCCTCTGCACATACAATTAAATCATTAACCTAATAAAAAAATGTACAGGGGCCTTTTCTTTTTACTACTGTATCTAAGCCTGGGTCAGCATTTACTTGTTCAAAATCTATGTTTTGCAATATTTAATTTAATTTAATCAGACTGTGCTTTGGCTGCTTGCTTAAGCACATATATGGATTTTTGCAATTTATGCATCTATTTTTCTTTCTCTGGCTCTTCAAAACCTAATGTAAATCTTTTTTTTTTTGTATCACCGTGCAGAAATGCTATCCTGATATCTAAGTATTTTACATGCAATTTTCCGAATGCTGTTATGTGTAGTAAAATTCTGATGCTTGCATGTTAACTATACAAAAAAAAAAAAAAGTCATAATCCTAGTCTTATTTTGTGGATTGGCCTTTGTTTCTAACCTAGCTTGTTGGGATTGCACATTTCCATGAACATTATGATATGTTTTGAAAACCCAATTTTAGCCTTTGGCTTTCTTGTCCCTTGTTAGTTATATTAGAATCCATGTTTTGTTTTTGGGCAAGGACTCCATACTCATACTCCTGTGCAGCTTCCTTCAATTTCTGTGCTTTAGCTACAAGCAGTCTCTATTTTTTCCCCATGATTTGAAATCAGGCACATTCCTTATTGTAACTGTGTACCAAAGACTATTGATTAGATCTTTGAAATTTTCTTAAGTCTAACTCAGGCTCTAGTTTTGACTATGTGTCAGCAGCTATTTTTGAATCTCTCAAATTCCCTCAGACTGATTTTCTTCCGACAGTACCATATCATTTTCATTATCATTGTTATAATTTGTTGCTTTCTTTTGGAGCTTCTTAGGTAGATCCAGGTGCCAAAGTAAAGTTAGTCTGGTTTGCACTACAGTGGTGGGTTTCAAATTTTTTTACTACGGTTCTGTGGGTGTGGCTTGGTGGGGGTGGCTTGGTGGGCATGGCTGGGGAAAATTACTGTAAAATCTCCATTCCCACCCCACTCCAGGGTAAGGTTACTGCAAAATCCCCATTTTCTCCTACTATCTACTATCAGCTGGGACTTGGGAGGCAGAGAATAGATGGGTATGGAACCAGTCAGAATTTTTACTACCGGTTCTCCAAACTACTCAAAATTTTCGCTACCTGTTCTCCACAACTGGTCAGAACCTGCTGAAACCCACCTCTGTTGCACTAAAATCTAGATATTGCAACTCATGTAAATTATCCTTCTCCCTCTCCTTCTTCTTCTCCCTCCTCTCCTCTCCCTCCTTTTCCTCTTCCTCCTTTTATTTTAGTCCTTAAATCCAAAACCTTTAAGCCTTTTGTTCCTATATGATAACTCAGCATTATGCCTAATTAGGATCTGCAATTTAATTTATTCCTTTCTTCTTTAGGGATTCATGCATAAGCCTTTAGGTGTGGGAAACTGGGGTGGCTCCCATTCCATAATACATGCAGGATTTTTATCTTCACCTTTTGTTGGTAAATTTTTTGCAGATAAACAGTTGTGGTAAGTCTCCCCCCCGCCCCCCCAATCATTAAGATATCTTGCATCAACCAGAAGATCTCTTATAATTGTTTAGCAGACTTTGATTCTTTCTTTCCACAACCCCATTTCATTCAGGGCTATAACTTATTTTTTCCTACTCGCCCCATGTTTATGCCTTTTTTTCTTTAAATTCCCAGTTGCAAACATTCCTTCCTATTATTCTACCAGATGGCAAAATTATGTCTATACTCCCTCTCCCCTCTCACACATCACAAGCTATGTTCACTATCCTAGACATTATGAATCAGCCAAAGATAGTCTAACACTATTATCATTCTGATTTGAGAATAAATTGGTTAATTACTTACTTGAATACTTCTGCTATTTACTTTCCTTTCTACTACAGTAATTTTCCTTAACCATAAAGTCAATGATGTGGCATTACAGCATATTACAATATGTATAATAACATAAGAAACCAAGCTATGCTTTATTAAGTATGGTCCATAGGGCCAGGCACCAAACAAGGCCAGTATCCTAAATCTTGAGGCTTCCCTTGTCAAATACAAGAACTAAAAGTAAGTACAGGCATTTAATGATGCAAATAACTTATAAATAGGTTTTTTTAAAAAAAATTATGAGCAAAACTAATGTTTCGAAAGATTTCCTGTGATTACTATGTATGAAATGCTAGCTGTATCACAATGTATCACACACTCCTTGTGCAGTGGGCTTGAGGATTTCTTTTTAGGCCAGAAAGAATTTTTTCCATATGTATTGCCTATGGACTAGACTGTATTCAGGCTGTTTACTCCTGACCTTGCCTCAGCTAGCATCATGTTTCTTATTATATACACCCAAAGAGTTTTATTTGGACCTAAAGTAGCAGAAAAGTCCTTCCTTCTGAGCCAATTTTCCAATTTCCTGTGTTTATTAGCACTTCCCATCAGAGAGACATTTGGTATATTCCACAAAATTGGTGAATAACATAATGTTTAATGTAATTTATTATTACAGAAATATAAACAAGTGTTAAGGTGGCTTATATCAGTCTATAAATCCATCTACTGGCACTAGACTTTCCATATAGAGGGCCTGAGTTATTACAGGGTCTTCACTTGGCATTGCCAAGTGCTATAACTTCAAATCCACTAAGATTTATACTGATTTATCCTTCCGAGAGCCTAAACCCTTTCTCATAAAGCTGCACATCAGTTTTGTGGTGTTAGCTAGCAGGCCACTTGTCGTTCTTTGATTTATCACTCAAGGGATCCAATGCTCTCCCCTAATCTGACTGGAATACAATTCATTCATTATTTAGATAGTAACACTATAAACCCACTTTCGGGTGCCTGACTTCAAACAGGCATTCCATTCTTTTGCTTTTGGGTTCTGCATGTTAAGCCTTTTACTTAGAAGTGAATGATGAAAACAAATACACAACTTTCGATAATTCTAATACATATTTGTTCTATATTATGAAGACAGTATGTAATCTTTTACATTTTTTTCTGAAATCATTTCATAAAAATGTAAAAAGTAATAAACCAATGGAGGATGCAGAACATATGTGGACATAATAATTAATATTTTCCATCTTTTTCTGACAAGGGCTCTTTATTGTTTAACATGTAACAATACAATGAAATGGTTATAGAGTCTGGTTTTTGTATTTCAACCCCAAGGAAGAATATTCTTATTGAATTTCTACTTACCCCACAATTATTTAAACATTTAGGAAAAGGAGATTTTTCTAAATCCATTCTTATTATTTGCAGCCATGTAGGCTTGAATTTTATACACATACCCAAGAAACAATGGCTAGAAAATAACTAGTTTCTAAGTAGACTTGCACAGAGTCCTATGCAAGATTTTAGGTTACTTTCATAAAGAAGGGATCAATAGTGAGAAGACAGAGGTTAGTTACATCTTAAACCATCTTTTGATATCTGTAGCAAAGCATAACTTAATATTTGTATTCATTTTTATTCTTTGGTTATGGAACTTCTAGTAATCTTCTGATGAAATTAATAAATAAGAAAGCTAAGCCAAAAACATAAGCCCTCTGGCCTATTCTTAAGCTACATATATTAGGGCAAACAGATAGCAGAGATTTCCACAATAGACAGGAAATATTTTCAAAATCATTCAGGCTGGATTAACATGGAAAGCAGCAGATCATTGCTTATAAATAAGCGGGGGTGGCGGGAGAAGAAACATCCCTTTCAAGACACTAATGCCTTGAGTCCTGTACATTTATGGTCATTTCTGCCTATACCACCTGAGATTGTCCCAAAGGTGCTTTTTCAAAAGGCAACTGGCCTTTGTGTTTTTGCTTAAAGACATTTGCTTCTCATCCAAGCAGTTTTTTTCAGTTCTGAAAAAGCTTCTTGGATGAGAAGTGAAACATCTTCAAGCAAAAGCAAAGAAAAGCTAGTTGCCTTTTGAAAAAGCACCTTTGGGACAACCATGACTTGGATGACTGAGAATCTCCATAGACATCACCTGAGATTGTAATCACATCTTCAGTACTTGCTTTCAAATCTACTACTCAGTACATGCTGCTGCTTCCTTTTCTAGTTTTCTAATTGCTTTTCTAAAAATAGGTATTTCCCAATTTAAAGCAACATAGTACATACATTGGCTCTGTTATGTATGCAACATTTTAGAAAACTTTTTCCATTCCAGTGACTATTTGTACATATGGATATATGCAGGTTAGTATATGTTTGTTAATGATTTGGTGGTTTCTTCATTGCATAGAACACTGTATATGTTGTTTCTCTGCAGAATATTGTAGAGCAAATAAAACAATACAAAATATAACATTTTTTAAGATGGGTCAGAATCAATATTTCTCCCTTCTTTCTCTTTTCTCTTCCTCTCATGTACTATGTTTCCTGTTTTGTAATTTTTTTCTGTTTTGGTCTTTCTTTATCTTATTATTAAAATAAGATGGGAAAGTTTAAGCATCAAAAAGAATATAAAAAGTTCTCCATTATGAATTACATATTATTTTTCTACTCTATTTAAAGCAAGATTAGATAGAATTTTATTTCAGAGAAGTGGAAGCTTGGAATCAACTTCCAGAGGAGGTTCATCAGTCAGTCATCAGTAACTAAATTTAAACATGCTTGGGATAAACGTATGTCCATCATCAGACAAAAATTATAAGATAAAATAAATAAAAATAATAATTAAAAATAATAAAATATAAATAAATTCAATATAAAACAAAACAAAAACCCTCAAGGAACAGACTCGATGGACCACTAGGTCTTTTTCTACCACCAGTTTTCTATGTTTCTACCGTGTTTCCCCTGAAAATAAGACCCTGTCTTATATTTTTTTGAACCCCAGAATAAGTGCTTGGCCTTATTTTCGGGGAGGTCTTATTATTTTGGGGCACATGGAGCAAGACAGGCTCCTCTTGCCGTCTTACCTGATTTCCAGCCCTGTCTCCCTAACCTTAACCAGAGGAAATGGCGGGGACCAGCTGCACATGCGGTTAAATATTTTCGGGGAGGGCTTATTTTCAGAGAAACACAGTATTACTCTATTCATATTTAGTTTCCAAATGTAAGTGGATACATTGCTTACAATGAATAAGATTAGCTGCTACTTTATATACATACAATGAAACTATTTTATTAGAATTTTATATCTGACCATTAAAAAATGAAATAGGTCTGAGAGATGGCTTACAATGTGCTCTTGTTTTTGTGGCAATAAAATGGCATATCTCTAAACCAAACATTTTAATAAAACTGAATCTGATCTGCTTAGACCTTTAACATACCATATCCCTGCTGCAAAAGTCCAGTCTATCACTACTGTGATAGCAAAGGAAGCTCTCTTTGCTGCAGTCTAATATAACCAACAATTTCCAGTATTTTAAGAAAGTACAAATTCTTAATTAGTGATTAGTGGCTAGAAACTTAGAAGGGAAAGGAAAACAGAGTTATTGAAAATGCCTCCTGATGTTTTTTATATTTTATTTTTTCACTTTTTGTATCTTATTTTTCTATTGGAAATACTTTATTGTTTCAGCTTCAGTAAAAGCACTATAAGTGCAATGCAAATCCTTGACAAATTTGAATTGCCAACTCCTATGTAAGTGGAAGGTGGAATTTGTGGCTTTCTAATTATGCCTTGTAGCAACCTTACTATTGACATGGTGAATAAAGTTGTTGGAAGCTGTATTTCAGCAACAACTGATATACTACACATTCCCTATCCAATGGGTTAATTAGAATGGCTATCTATTGTGTTCCAATGTTCAAAAATAAAATGCAGCAGCAGTTAAAATAGATTAAAATACTGTTTGAGGCAAATACTAACATGGCAGATAAAAGTTGAAAGGAAGAAGTAAGTTAGTTAATTTAAATGAATGTGAGTCTGCAGGGTCAAAGAATTACACCCAAAGTATTGAAGTAATTACTAGAAACAATTGCGCAACCACAATCTTTCAGAACTCATGGGGTGAGACAAAGTGAAATCATAAAAGACTGTAGCATCTGGATTCATGCATTTTTCTAAATAATTCACAAGATTCTGGAGGGACTCTTTTTATTTGCAATTAACAAATACATAATCCAGATATTTGCTATTTCTCTGTGTTTGACTAGAGTAAGCTTATGTCTTCAAATATTATATGAGCAAATAATCGGTATCTGACTTGTTTCTTTTGATAGAAAGTAGCAGCAGGAGAAGCTCCCAATGTAGCCTAAGAATATGGTTTAGAAATGTCATCAGCTAAGGCCTTTGATAAATTTCATCTGCAGATTCAGTTTATAAGCTTGGCTTCCCTTGTATTCTTGTCACATGTTTATGTCTGCATTTTGTATTCTGACAGTGGAACAGAGTTTATCAGCAACAGTTCATTCGTAAATGTAACCTTTCAAGATCCAATATTTGTTCATTTCGCTACTGACTCATTTCCACCCTCCCTTCTTTTCCATTCTCTGATACTTTCTGGGTTACATAGAATAAAAATGAAAGCCAAGAAAATCAGGCCTTATTACACAGTCAGGAAAACTGACAAGTTATTGCTTTTAAAGTGATCATAATCTTTTCAAGAACTACAGAGGGACCCAAGTTCCTTGCTTTGTAGTGGAAAAAATGTCAATGGATTAGTATGACATTTCTTTAGAAAACATGTCTAAAGGTTTTTGTTCTAGCTGAGGTTCAGAATGCTATTTTTTATGTTGATCTCAATCTTATGGATGTCAAAGTGAATACGACCTAGTGCTCTTCCAAAAATTGCATTATTATAAGTACTAAATACTTTCATGGTTGAGCACTGGGATGAAGAGGAATATTTATCCTGGAAACTTCATAAATCTTAATGCAACCTAGATTTAACAATGTATTTGGTACCCATTTAAAGTAAAAATCAAATGCTGAACACTTACCCGAATATTTAATGTTTAGATTTTTTTTGTGTGTGCTGCTTTATATCAACTTCTAATGTTACATTGGACCACCTGAAGCATCTCAATTATTTCTGGAGTTTTTCTCTTCCTTTTCTCTGCTGTGTTCTTGAGGAGGAGAAAATGGATCAGGAGGAAAAACCAGAACAGAGGTTAACATGTTTTGGTTGAGAGGCATTTAAATCTAGCAGAATTTTGTTTCTGTTACTCATAGGGAACTCTTTGCTCTTTCCTCACCATTGCACCATTAAATTGCTTTATGGAACATCATTTTATACCAATATACTGTACAACCAGCTAGAATAGCTTTAGATGTTCACAAGGCTTAGTGATATTGTAACCATTAAAAACGTAGTGTAGAAACTGAAGGAAAAAAACAGTCCCAAGGAGGATAGCTTCCCCTATTCTATTATTTCATCCAACTATCCTTACCTAACAAGCATACTGCAGTGGTTTTCCAAATGATAGTCTAGGTGACTTGTTCTGGTCTAAGACTGTAATAAATTGTTGTTGTTGTTCTTGTCTAGGTGACCTATGCCACTCTGTGAAGTGGTAAATTGGCCTTGATCAATACATACTAAGTGTTGAGCTCCAGTGTACATTTTAAATATTTTCATGTAATAGTTAAGACGGCTGTCCTATTGCAGTTATCCATCAGAATGGATGGACTGGGAACTGCTGGTTGTAAAACCTGATATTTATTCATAGGACTATTAATGCTGTTAAATAATTTGGCCCCTACTATCTAACTGCTTGCCAAAAAAATAAAAAAGATCAGAATATTCCAGGAAAAGAAAAGAGGAAAACTTGCTGAAAAATCTAAAATCTGAATAAAGGAATGAACTCTAAATCAGTGAAGACATGGTTTATATGCAATATCCAACCCTTACCATTTCTAGAAATACAAGTATCAGTCATCAGTAATCAGTCATCTCCACCTCCTCTATCATATACTTGGTGTATACATTAAGACCAACTCTCTGCAACCTTTGTTTCTATATGATTTAAAATAGCCTTCTCTAATCTTGGAGCCATTCATACGTGTAGACCCCAGTTTTCAGAATACTCAGCATTAGCCATGCTGCTACTGAAAGAGTTGGAGTCCGGGGAAATGCTGATTGAGGACCTTTGGAAATCAGGGTTTTTACAGAGCAGCTCCATAAGCAGAAGAACATCCTCTGGCAGACAGTCAGCCTCCACACCTGAACATTAAAAGGCACTAACAGAAGGTGCCAGAGATATACACATGTTCCTTCTGCATTTGATTGCTTGTATACTGTAGATCATTCTGCAGTGCCTGAAGAAAGCTATCATCTGAAATGAGGCAGAATCTCAGGGGCATTTTTTTAACTGAATGATAACATGCTGCCAGGAAATCACTAAAGCTTCTTCCCTTTTCTCAAATTTCTACCACAGTAGCAAAAATATCAGAAAGAGATGACTAAAAAATAAAAGGGATGGAGAGAAAAGAAAGCCACAGTTTCAAAAAGTTTCCTGCAGTGCCCATAGACAATTGGCACCATAAGCTTTGTGACGTATGGCATTTTAGGATAATACACATAATATAATTTTCTGCCATCAGTATGGCTGCTTTTTTCCATAGTGACTCCTCGCTTGTGGCGAATGAATTGTCTGGTCTCTTTGCCTTGAGTAAAAGCTGCAGTTTTGCCTCCCATATGTGCTAAGTAAATTAATTAAAACCAATGAATCATTTTCTTTTTGTCTGAGCTACAAAAAGAAAAAAAGCGTGCAGATCCCCAAACAGGCCTATATAGTAACAGTTTAAGGATATCCCTCTTGTTGTTTCTCTGAAAGCTGTTGAAATAAAATTAAAAGACTAAATTAATGTGTATTGCAAGATTTCTTGTCAGTCTGGCCTGACATTATTTTTCTTCTGATAGACAGAAAATACAAAATGTTCCTTGGAAAAAAAGCTGTTGGGAGATTTAATGCCATATTTTCTAATTAGCCTTGGTTTTCTGCATGCCCTGTTCCAATAAGTGTGTATGTATGGGTGGCTAGGTGAGTGTGTTTGTGTGTGTGTGTATGTTCCTATGATTAGCTCCCTGTAGGAACAGAGCTATGAATCTTTCCTTATGATTAAGGTGGACTGTGCAGGCTTAGCAAAACAGAACAGCTCTAACTCTGACATATTGAATAGGAAGCATTCATTTGCATGAAAATGAGAATACCCTGCTGGCTGCTGTGCATGGATCAACTAATAAATATTTGGGGCATTTTGCTCTCATTAAATGTGTGCAGACACAAGATGTGCAAACAGTGTTTTCTTCTGCTGAATGGTTCGGCATTGGAGAAAGGCATGGGAATGGACATTTGAGTGACCAAGGAGAGGTTTTGGGGGAGGGGGTTTGTGAATAATTTAGAAGAAAAAGAATATAATATCAGAAAAACTAAGTGGTCTTCTCATATTGATGCTTCTTAGTCAGCGATGGCACAAACAACAACAACAGCAATAACAATAACAACAAACTTCACTCTGATTGGATCCCAGTCTCCTCATTCTGTGACAAAACTGCTCATATTCATTTGCTTTGCACATGTCATTTGGCTTTGCCAATATTAGAGAAACTGGAGCGTGATATTAAAAACTTACATAATGTTGTGAATAGACTGGACCACATTTGCAAAGGTGTGCAGCTCTCCATTCATATACTTATAACTACTGGTATCTCTACTTTACCTTCTGGGTATGGTCTCTTGTGGCCTTGGCTTCTGAGCTGTTACTATCACTCATTGTTCTGTTGAAAATTCTGTCACTTATACTTCATTCATTCACTACTACCTTCAGGCACCCCTCTGACATATGCCTTCCATTTCTCTTTTCTGTCTAAACCAGACACTGGACATGTGCAATGGAGGCTTTGTGCTGCACAGCTTGGTCAATGGGGCGGGGGGGGAGAGTGTTTGATGGATATACTTGAGTGCTATAAATGGACAGCCTATTATTCTATGTTCTATGAGATACAGGAATTCAAGGTTACGGAAGTAATGATATGCTTAGATGGTAATGAACAAATGACACACAGAGCGTCTTCCTTCACTTATAAACATTTTATTGGATACAGTTTGCTTAAGTGTTACACATACTTCTCCATGGTCTTGACCACCTGACCACTGGATAATGGTTACGTTTTCCCACACATCTGGGAGAAATGTCTATGGAGATTCTCAATAATCCAAGTCATGGTTATCCCAAAAGGCAACTGGATTTTCTTGGTTTTTTTCTTCTTTGAAAACATTTTGCTTCTCAACCAAAAAGCTTCTTCAGTTCTTTTTGACAGTCAGTTAGAACTGAAGAAGCTTTTTGGATGAGAAGCAATATGTTTTCAAAGAATTAAAAAAAAAAAGAAAATCCAATTGAGTCTTGGAAAAAGCACCTTTGAGATGATCTCAAAGGACTCCCTACGCATGGTCACTCAACCACTCGTCATTTTCCGCCTGGACTACTGCAATGCTCTCTACATAGGGCTCCCCTTGGGGTGCACCCGGAGGCTGCAGTTGGTCCAGAATGCAGCCGCGCAGGGGATTATGGGAGCGACGGGTCGCTCACATATAACACCTCTCCTGCGCGAGCTGCACTGGCTTCCTGTGGTCTTCCGGGTGCGCTTCAAGGTGTTGGTAACCACCTTTAAAGCGCTTCATGGCTTAGGGCTGGGGTATTTGCGAGACCGCTTTCTGCCGCCAATAGCCTCCCACCATCCAGTTCGCTCGCACAGAGAGGGCCTCCTCAGGGTGCCGTCGGCCAGGCAGTGCCGGCTGGCGACCCCCAGGGGGAGAGCCTTTTCTGTGGCAGCACTTGCCCTCTGGAATGACCTGACCCCTGAGATACGCACGATATCAGACCTCCAGACTTTTCGTCGGGCCCTGAAGACACACTTGTTCCATCTAGCTGGACTGGCTTGATCCCATCCTCTCAGTTTTTTTTTTAATCGAACTTCGGTTTTAATTGGGTTGGGTTGTTTTAAGTTTGGGCCAAAATTATTTAATTGTTTTTTAAAATGTTTTTAAATTTTATATGCTATGCTTTATCCTGGCTGTACACCGCCCTGAGTCCCGCAGAAGAAGGGCGGTATAGAAATATAATAAAATAAATAAAATAAATAAATAAATCTGGGAGAAATGAAGCACTGACGGTGCTTTAACGGTAGGTGGATAAATAATGAGTCTCAGAAAATAAAGTTACCGTATTTTTCGGAGTATAAGACACACCGGAGTATAAGACCACCTTAGTTTTTGGGGAGAAAAATAAGAAAAAAGCTGATGGCATGTGAATCAGCCTCCTGGAATACCCCCAATCAGTTGTTCCCAGAGATGAATATGAGCAACAGGTTTCTTGGTTGTGAGCTCTGTGCCTTTCTTCTTCTTCTTCTTTTTTTTTTTTGCTTTTTTTTTCTGCCTCTGAAACTTCTGAAACTCAGTTTCAGAAAAAACTTTTTTTACTGCCTCTGTAAGGTTCAGAAACAGAGCTTCAGAAAAAAAGCCTCTGAAGCTCTGTTTGGGGCTTCTTTTCTGAAGCTTCTTTTCTGATGCTTTTTTCAGCCTCTGAACCCTCCGTTTGAGAAGCTGGGAGGGGCTACATTCAGAGTATAAGATGCACCCAGATTTTCACCCTCTTTTTTGAGGGAAAAAGGTGCGTCTTATACTCTGAAAAATATGGTACTTATAGCTTTCCTTTTGCTTCCTTGCCAACAGTACTTATTACACATTCCTTCCATGTTACCTCAGCTTTGCACTGAACACTAAGGCAGTTCTTTAGTAGCTCTGATTCCAGACATCATTTGGTCTTGATGGATTGTTTCCTTGTCACCTTCTGGCAATTCTTATCTCTGGTGGGGCATCTAGGCCTGCTCCGGTGGCTTCCTTATTTTTCATCATCCTCTGTGTGTCCAGATTTTTCCTTGGTTTCATTTTCTATTCTGTTCCTCTATATCTTGCAGTATTTGGTTTCTTGTAACAGTTCAAGATATCATTCTGCTCTAAGAGTATATTCATGAAGGGTTCCGTTTATTGAGGATGAAGTAAGTTATAGGTCTCTATTTATTTAATTAATGAATTTGCTTATATTTATTTCATGTTTTCATTGTGAAAGCAGATAATCTATCCTGACACTTAACTTTGCAAATTGCTACAAATCACGTCCACGTTATGATTCATATTATGGTAATATTCCAATCTGGAGAACAGGAAAGTACAACAGTAATGGATGCACTGTTTGATGATCCCAAGTTGTGGATAGCTCATCCTGGAGAAAGTCAATAACAATGTAACAGCACTGGCTGGGAAACTATCACTGAACATTGGAAATGAAGATCACGTGACTGCAGCAGCAACCAGTAGCATTGAAGCAGCCACAACTTCTCCAAATTTCATTCTCCTGTCAGTCATAAATCCCAGATTTTGGACCCATTATGTAAATTAGCCTATTCGAGGTATCTTAGTTAAAAAATGTTATCCTGTGATGCATTGTTTCACCCAGTTACAGGTCATGACAATGAGAGTTTTAGCAGCATGTAGTAGGTATTCTATATTATATTGAATAATCCCTTAAGAAAAGAACTAGTATAAACTCAGGTAGATCCTGATGTTCTCAGATTGTTTTAGGTGTTGCCATTAGATATGTTCAGAGTTCAAATTATGATGCATGCATAAAGAGATCATTGTGCAAACGTTGAAATTTTCTTTAGACAGCATGATGCACATATCATTTTGACACCATTGTAGCAGATGTCTATGTTCCCTTAATACCCTGTTACCTGCTCCTGTTTCCTCTCATGAAGCCCCTAATGGGGCCATGAGGTTAATCTTTTTTATTCATTCCTGTGGTGCTGGATCCTGTTTTTAAAATGTTGCCTTTCCTCTCACTGGTTTAATAGTAGACAGATTCACTAAGTTTGTAGATGGGAGTCCTTTTTAAGTGGTGAAGGCATTTTCTTCAAGGTTTTGAATTAAGATAACCAATATAAATTGTAACAATGAATATTTAGTTAACCTTGGAATGTTTTTCTTTATAGAATTACTAAATTGTTTTACATATTCCATAGCTTAGAAAATGTGGTAATGGTTTTGTGCATATTCAATATTATATTTCAAGGACCATATATTTAAAGCGAAAAGTATTATATAGGAAAATATTTCAGTCATCTGATATCCTTAGGAAGCACTGGAAGGCAAGTTAAATGTATTATCACTGTTCAGAATTTCAAAAAGCAGGTATTTCTATCTCTGGCTGTCATTTATATATGTTGGTCTTATAATATGGGATAGATCCCTAAAATGCCAAACAGCTTGATATTAGAAAGTTGTAGACAGGTACAAGATCAGCATAGGTGGTTTATAATAAACAGTGTTCCTTGTTGATGGTAACTGTAAATTTAGCCCAGTGTTATCCTGACAGCTGCCATCTTGGCTGATACATTTCTAAGTGATGGATGGCCAAGCCTTTATGGATTGATGGCATAAGAAAATTCATTTTATATGTATTCTCTAGAATACTTGCATAGCTCATTCTTCATGTAGGCTTTACCTGCAAAGTGTTGCATGCTTCATTTTTCTTTCAGAAGTAGACTTGTCTTTGGGGATATTGGACACACACAGTTTTTCCAGGCACATCAGTTAGCACACATGCTTTCTTTTCTTTAATAGCTTTTAATAATTAAGTCTAACAGAGAAGCTTTGATTGCATTATACACTCAGTGGGTTAATTAGAAGCCTCTAAATAAGTTACAAACAGGTTCCTCTGGACTCAGTTCCTTGCTGACTCCCCCGGTGAAAATGTTTCATTCTCAAGAGAGTTCGTGTTTGAGAATTGAGTGGAGGTAATTATTCCTGATAATTAAGACCACTAAGTTAAGTAATTTAATTTTCTCCCTTCCCTTTTCTCAAACTCCCACGAAGCAGGAATGGCTGTATTATACTATCAATAAAAGCCCTTTTAAAAGGTTAAGTTGGCGTAATATTGAAAGTGCTTAGAATCAAGTGAAATCCACTAAAGATGTTTAGTAAAGTAATGAGGTTTCTTGGTGAATGAATACTCCCTCTTTTTCAAAAGTTCTCCCTTTTTCCCCCTTCTGTATAGCATTCATGCAATATTAGTCAATGCATCTAATTTTCTCCTTCTCCAAGAATTAAACTGATTGCAAGGGTGGTTGGAGCTAATTCATTGACAAGACAAAACTTCCTGAATCCATTTAATTACTGAAATCAACGAGGCTCTAGAAAAGCTTTTGGTTTGTTCTCTTTAAGAACTAAATATGAGGAAGGTAAGAATCTTAAAACCACTCATAGCTTTCCTGGGCTGCAGATGCTCCAAGATGTATTTCTATTGACCAGCTAAGACAGAGGTCTTCAAACTTGGCAACTTTAAGACTTGTGGACTTCAACTCCCAGAATTCTCCAGCCAGCATAGCTCCAGCATAGCTGGTTGGAGAATTCTGGGAGTTGAAGTCCACAAGTCTTAAAGCTGCCAAGTTTGAAGACCTCTGAGCTAAGAGGTGATTGCAGTCAATAGTCAATAGTCAAGTTTGTGGACATGGCTACACGATTGAAGATCTGCACCTTTTCACATGAAAATACATAAAAAGGAGTGGGCTTTCAATCACATGGTGATGTTCACCATCTTGATTATTTTACTTCCCTTTCTCTCAGTAACTCTTACATGGGCTCCTTGCTAGGGCTTGCTTTGGGCCCTGCTGAGATACAGGAAGGGAGTAATTTGGTACCATTATCTGTCAAGTACAGCAGCTTACACACTAGCAACTATTTGTCAAGTTCTCATTTCCAACATGAAACCTGTGAGTTTTAGCCAGTTTACTTGCTGAGAAATTTGAACTGCATGCAAGGCCAATACCAATACGTGGTGGTATTCAGCCGATTCTATCCCGTTCAGGCAAACCGGTAATGGCGGCTGCAGGAGGCTTTGCCCACCTGCCCGGACATCATCACATCCCATTTTTGATACTATGTGCATGCACACGCTCACATTTGCGAACTGGTAGTGAAGGTAAGTTAATACTAACCCTGACGCAAGGCCATGCTTTTCAAAAACCAAGAATGAATATTTTATATCAGCAATCCTTCCATATCCCCATGGAATTATCAATGATGCTTTAACATCTTATTAAGCTAGGTAGGCTATGGGGCAGTGATTTGTCCCATTGAGTTCTAAAATGTAATGGTAATGTGAACCTGTGGTGCTAATTTTTGCCAACTGTGAAGGTGCTCTTCATTTGACCTATGTAACTGTTTGCCACTTTGCTGGGGGAAGGAACAAAGAACAAAAGGGAGCCATGGATTATGGAAGAGTGTTCCCCTGTTGATTGTCAATATCATCCACACCATTCTACTTTGCTAGTAGACATCTGAGTTCACTCCTTCATTTTTCCTCACTGGTCACTGCCATTAACAGAATAACAGAGTCGGGAGGTCTTGGAAATCTTCTAGTCCAACCCCTGCACAAGCAGAAGACCCTATACCAGGGGTGTCAAATTCATGACGTCATGGCGGTGTCACGTGACGTATCAGGACTTTTTTCTCCTTCACTAAACCAATGGTGGGCATGGCCAGTAAGTGACACATCCGGCCAGGAGGCTGGGAGTTTGAAAGCCCTGCCCTATACCATTCCAGACAAGTGGCTGTCCAATCTTTTCTTAAAAACTCTCCGGTGTTGGAACATCCCACAACTTCTGAAGGCAAGGCATTCTACTGGTTAATTGTTCCCACTGTTAGGAAATATCTCCTTAGTTCTAGGACATTTTAAGAGATTTAAAATTTCAACTTTATTACAACGCTCTCTACATGGGGCTCCCCTTGAGGTGCACTCGGAGGCTCCAACTGGCGCAGAGTGCGGCCGCGCGGGTGGTGATGGGAGCGACATGGAGTTCCCATGTGACACCTCTCCTGCGCGAGCTGCACTGGCTCCCGGTGGTCTTCCGAGTGCGCTTCAAGGTTCTGGTTATCACCTTTAAAGCGCTCCATGGCTTAGGACCTGGTTATTTACGGGACCGCCTGCTACCACCAATAGCCTCCCACCGGCCAGTACGCTCCCATAGAGAGGGGCTCCTCCGGGGGCCGTCGGCCAAACAATGTCAGCTGTCGGCCCCTAGGGGGAGAGCCTTCTCTGTGGGGGCACCTACGATTTGGAACGAGCTCCCCCCGGAGATACGTAGGATCCCGGATCTGCGCACCTTCCGCCGTGCGCTTAAGACTTTTCTATTTTATCAAGCTGGCCTGGCCTAAATCTTCCCCCTTTTTAAATGTGGGAATGTTAAATTTTTAAATTTTAAATCCATCTTTTTATAGGGGTATGGGTAAGGCATTTTAAATTGGGGAGCCATTGTAGATTTAATTCTGTTTTAAACGTATTTTAATAGTTTATATTGTATGTTTTTAACTTTTGGCTGTGCACCGCCCCGAGTCCTTCGGGAGAGGGGGCGGTATAAAAATCTAATAAATAAATAAATAAATAAATAAATAAAATAGCCAATGGTGCTTGCCCAGACAGTATTTGCTACCAATCAATTGGGTGTAGGGGCTAGAAGGAAGTGGGAAAAAGAGTTGGGACACACCCATTTCATCTTCTCTGGTACCTCACAACCTATAGGTTTTTGGGAGGCTTAGTCAGAAGGTATGGTGGCACTAAAGCAGCCAAACTTTGCCAAATTTCAATCTCACAGGAGTTATGAGTCCTGGATTTTGGATACATTCTATAAGTTAGCCTGCCGTTATGCATTGTTTCACCCAATTGAAGATTACAAAGCATCAATCAGATAGAAGAGTTTTAGTAATATATAAATTGCTATCATACATAAACCTTCAATTTTGTTCCTAAAGGTACTAATATGTGGAAAGTTTAAATCTTTAAATCAATTTAAATCTTTAAATCAATTACCTAAACATTATTTGGAACCATTTCTCTTCCAATTCACCCAAACTTTTTAAGCATAACTTTTTGGGGTGGGATAGGGATATGGCATTTTAACCAACAAAAACTTAAAATTGGAAAAGAATATCAAAACTGTTAATCTGTTCATTTTAGAGTTATATGAAATGTTTGGAAGCAAGGTGAGTTAATTTTTAAAAAATGAAATGCTCCTCTGATGCTTTAATGTTGGGCAGATTTGCATGTTTTTTCCTGTTAAAGAAAAACTGCTTCCAGCTCATGTAACTGAATTTCTAGTTGAGGAAGAGATTGCTTGGAGTGAGAATTATATCATTTTCTGCACAAATGAAGCTTGGATATTGCTGTGTCCTTGGGCATGCCTTGTACAGGCAGATTTCCACATGACTTGTTTAAATTTATAATAGTATAGTTCATGTTCCAGTAAATAACAATTAGACAACTGGTGATCTACATCCTGTTTTGGGTTAGAGGAGGAGGAGGAGGAGGAGGAGGAGGAGGAAGAAGAGGAGGAGGAAGGGGAAGGGGAAGGAGGAGTGGGATGGGAAGGGGGAAGAGGGGAAGGGGAAGGAGAAGGAGGAGGAGGAGGAGGATAAAGGGGAAGGAGGAGGAGGAGGAAGGGGAAAGGGAAGGGGAGCGGAGGGGGAGGGGAGGGGGAAGGGGAAGGGGAAGGGGAAGGAGAAGGAGAAGGAGAAGGAGGAGGAGGAGGATAAAGGGGAAGGAGAAGGAGGAGGAAGGGGAAAGGGAAGGAGAAGGAGAAGGAAACATGCCACATTTGTATCTAAATTTTAAACCTATTTATGGACAAGGAACCTGTAACCCATGAGCCAAATGTTCATGCAAAAAGATGGAAAGAGTGGCCTCTCCTTTTATCTATCTCTCTCCTTCCCCCTGGTCGTTGGATAGATAAGAAGGATGTTCTTTTTCTGTTGAGATGAAGGCTGGGAATAATCATTCTCAGCCTATGAGCAGAAAAATGACTGGAGGAAAGGGTGAGATTTATGAAATACCACCATTTTAATAAGATACAGATTATGCATATGATTGGCATTTTGTTGAATAAAAGGAGACTAATATTTCTGTGAGAATCCAATTAGTGTCTCCGTGAATCAGCAGTCATTTGAATGTGTCTCCTTACAAGGACTGTTAGCATAGCATTTTTAATGCCACAGTGGAGAATCTGAATTTGCTCTAGTTTGTGTGATGTTAATGTTAGAAAAAATATTTTGGCCAAAATCAATATTTCCCTGGCTTGGTAAATATCACCATTAAATCCCTGCTTACATTTGATAAAATCTTCTGAAGTCAGTTTTACTTAGACTGATAAGATCATGGTTCATCCTTTGTTGCATAATAGATCAGAATGAGATGAGGTATTGCCTTATAACTTCACATCTCTGGAACAAAAACATAAGATTCCAAAACTGACTGATCAATCATTGAAATATAACACAGTAAAATCTAATCAGACAATTTAGAGTATGAGTTTGATTAAATATTGCTGGATAGTGGAAATATAATACCTGGCATAGGATAATTATTAGTAGGGACTAAGATAATGCAAATGTGTGTGTGGGCATGATTAGAATGGTGATGAGTTAATATATAGTATGTGTGCCTCAGCAGGGCAGGTGGGGGGCTGGGGGTCAGACAGACTAGGGGGAAGGAGAGGGCAAGTATTATCTTCGGTGCTGTGATGGGCAGGAAAAAAGTTGGAATCTGAGGGTCTGCTGTACTTGAGGGGGCTGGGGACACCATTTATTTATTTATTTTATTATTATATTTCTATACTGCCCTTCTTCTGCAGGACTCAGGGCGGTGTACAGCCGAGATAAAACATTGCATATAAAATTTAAAAACAGTTTAAAAAACAATTAAATAATTTCGGCCCAAAAATTTAAAACAACCCAATTAAAACCAAATTCAATTAAAACTGAGAGGATGGGATCAAGCCAGCCCAGCTAGATGGAATAGGTGTGTTTTCAGGGCCCGACGAAAAGTCCAGAGGTCTGATATTGTGCATATCTCAGGAGGTAGGTAATTCCAGAGGGCAGGTGCTGCCACAGAGAAGGCTCTCCCCCTGGGGGTCACCAGCCGGTACTGTCTGGCCGACGGCATCCTGAGGAGGCCCTCTCTGTGCGAGCGAACCGGTCGGTGGGAGGCTATTGGCGGCAGAAGGTGGTCTCGCAGATACCCCGGCCCTAAGCCATGGAGCGCTTTAAAGGTGGTCACCAACACTCTCTATATCTTTGAGATGATATATTGATGATTGATATATGTGTCACATTTTTCCCAGTGGATGTTTTTCAGGGCCATCATTACTAATGAGACTAGACTTCCCATTCTCTCCAACTCCAGATGGTGATATGAGCATGACTTATTTTGAAATTAAGTTACTTATTTTGTAAAAAAAATAATAAAACAAAGCAATGCTGCCTGTTCTGTTAATACCAATGTTTCTTCCTTTAAAATATTTTTATTAAAACAGTTTATATAGATAATAAGAAATACATTTAGAGAAAGAGAAATAAATGTGAGAAAAAAGTCTCATAATTATGATTTCATCATAATTCCTTCTGCTATCATTTATTCCTTCTAATCATTAAAACCATAAGTCACAAAATCATTTTTTCCATTTGCAAAAAAAGCCCATAAGATGTTTCCAGTCATTGATGTATCAAAAATGACCTTTCTCTAATCAGTCCATTTGTCCACCTCAGCAAGTTCTGTCAATTTCAGTAATCATTCCTCCATAGAAGGTTACTGTAATGCTGAATCTTTCCCTCTTTGTACACATAGTAATCTCACTTCAGTAATCATATATTGAAATCATCTTCCACTGTTCTTTTGTAACTGTTTATCCATCAACCATAAAAGGAAAAGTTCTGGCTTTAACTGAATATTTTAGGATAAAAAAATATTTAGTTGTTAGTAATATGGAGGGCCAGTAAGATCGACTTTAACTCTACTCTGACTTGGAACAACAACAACAAAAGGATTTATCATATTGCAATGAACATATTATGTATAACATGACATGGGTATGTTCAATTGTTGATAAATATTACTTTTCTCACACTTACATGGGCAAACCTCACTACCTTAAAACAATATCTCCGGTGCTTCCAGCCAACATGTTTATACAGTGAAGAAACAGGTTCTTGGATTTTCCTGGGAACTTGTTGTCATTACTGGATGAAGTAAAAATTCTGAAATCACTCACACCTTTAGCTTAAATGGATTAGAACAGTGTTATTGGACTAACACAAAAGAAAACAAATATGAAATGAAGACATCTCCTCTATCACCTTCAGGAAGCAAAGTGATGCATTTTCCAATAGCTCCCACTGGAGGTCAGTGGAGCATTGTTTACTATTGTTAACAAGAACAAAGGAATTGCAAAACAGTGTCACTTCTAAGATGAATGTTTATCTTTTTCAATGTCTTTGTTACTGCATGTCTATAGATAAGTATCTAAATTCCCAGAATGCTTTGTTTTAATGGTCACCAATCAGTGCTTCTTTTGATATTAAATCAATATTGTTTTATTTCCCTAAATATTAGATGCACAAAAGTGATGCAAAAGGTGCCTTACTGTAGCTTTTAGATGCCCAAGACATAACTTAATGAAGTGCATGATGATTATATATCATGATTGGGCTGTCTTCTCTCATGGGTAATACCTTCCTGGCTTTTAAGATTAGCACTCTAGAAAATATACAGTACCACTCTAGATTTCACTAAGAGCAGCAAAATAGTTGGAAATTCCTCTTGCGAGCATCAAACTAACATTCTACCAAAAACGCCTCTAACAAATTGATCAAATTATCATTGTTACATTTTGCTGAGTTGTAATTTTTGGGTGGGCATTGGGTGTATTAAACTCCATTATACACAGTCATAATAGATACTATCATGGTTATGATGAGGCCATATCCCATGGTCTTATATTCTGATGTGAGCAAGAAAGGATTAGTATTCAATACTGAAGGGCAATCACCATAATTTCTTGGTGGTCACTGGATTTTGCATTATTAGACTCTAGTTCATAGCCAGACAAATCATATTAACAAGATGTTGCATTTTGTGAGGAAAAGATAATGGAACAGCAACTAAAGGAGAGTTTCTAAGCCTATAATTCTTGGTTTGTTGCAACTGTTATTAGATTGGCTGGGCTAATAGATATCCACTCCTAACTGTAATGATGCAAAGATAACGAAAGGTGACATCACCCCAAAGTACTGAGAAGTAAAGTTTGCATCATGGTGTACATCATGGTGTACATCTGCCACCAATTGCCTCCCACCGGCCAGTTTGCTCCCACAGAGAGGGCCTCCTCAGGGTGCCGTCGGCCAGACAATGTCGGCTGGCAACCCCCAGGGGGAGAGCCTTCTCTGTGGTGGCACCTACCCTTTGGAACAATCTACCCCCAGAGATACGAGTGATCTCAGACCTCCGGACTTTTCGTCGGGCCCTAAAAACCTATTTTTTTTCAGTTAGCCGGACTGTCCTGATTTTATGGTTGGTTTTAAAATTTGATACTGATTTTAAATTGATAAGTTTTAAATTACGGGCCAAATTTATTTAATTATTTTAAATCTATTTTTAACTTTATGTATAAATGTTTTTTATCTTGGCTGTTCACCGCCCTGAGTCCGAAAGGAGAAGGGTGGTATAGAAGTTTGAAAAATAAAAATAAATAAATAGATAAATAAATGGTGGTGTCATGACACATGTTTTATCACTGGCTCCATCACAGAGAGGCTGTGGCTGGGCTTCTCCTTCTCACAAAGACTACCAAGGCCAAATGACTCCATGGGAAATAATTTAACAGTGAGGAACTGTTTCTGGTTATTATAACAAATCAAACACTCTCTGGTACTACCTCTTTGTTATAGAGATTACCTGCCATGTGAAAAATCACAACAAGCCCATCAACTCAAACAATAATGGTGTTATCTGAGTAGCCTATTTTATCCCTGAGTAGCCTATTTTATTACTAGTAGTTATTACAGGAATGCTAAAATGTTAAGATCTATTCCCTTCCTTTTTTTCCTGTGTCACTTCTTCTAACATTGTGAAGCAGAGGCTCTCTGCTTTGATCATTATGCAAATGAATCTGGGAGTTCTTCAATGGAAGAGCAATGTATAAGTGCTCCAAGCAACAAACAAGCAAACAAGCAAATCTTCCTTTCTGGAAGATTATTTATTCCACTGTAGCTTTTCTTCTCTTTCTGATATTTTCTGCAGAGGTAGTTTTATATGCGAAAAAAAATTATATGGGATCAAGGCATCAAATCCTAGCTGCAATCTCTTGCTAGGAGAGCTAACTTTGAAAGAGCTTGCTGTAGTGGTTAAAGTTATACTAGGATTCTAGCTCACTATGAGTCATAGAAGCTCAGTGGGTGACCTTGGACCAGTTACTCTCTCAGCCTAACCTATGTCATAGGGTTGCTGTTGCAAGGAAATTGTGAGTAGGGAGTTCTTGTAGAAAAAACATGGACTATAAATAAATAAACGACACCTAATGCAGTGGTGGGTTGCTCCCGGTTCTGTCTGGTTCTATAGAACCGGTAGTAAAACTGGCGGAAGGCTCCGCCCACCCGCCACAACATCATCATGGGTGATCTGCGCATGTGCAGAAGCATGCGCGCGAGCGATGCGAGCGCGCACCTGCACTCCAGTTCTGAACTGGCAGTAAAGGTAAGTAGAACCCACCCGTGACCTAATGGATCTAGAAAGCTTCCTATGAATGGTAGGAAAAGGCATGGTAGAATCTCTTTTTAGTTGCTGAGATAATTTCTTGAATTTTGTAAGTTCTACTCATAACGGCTTGTCCTGCCAATATTACCCATCAGCTCTCACTGGATTCAGGTTCTGCAATGCAAAAAGAGCTATTAACCCAGCTATTACTTTTGAGAATATTTTTTCAAAGCCTGGAGAAAATGTTGAAGGACAGCTAAACTTACAAGTCTAGCAAACCATCAAAACTTGTTTGGTCCCCATCCCCTATTGAGAGTAACTGGTGGAAGTTTAGTTGCAAGAGAGGGTAACACAGTCAGGGTGGTCCCTCAATCTGCATCCTTATTACATCCTCTACAACAGGGGTGTCAAACTCCTGTTTGACAGTGGCATCACGTGACATATCAGGACTTTTCCCCCCTTCACTAAACCGGGCATGGGTGTGGCCAGAGCATGACACATCCGGCCCGTGAGCTGGGAGTTTGACAGCTCTGCTGTACAACATTATTTGATGACGTTTGTTTCTGTCATAAAATAGGCTACAGCAATGAAGGCAGCAATTTTATGCTGATATCTGCTGGCTCAGGGATGGGGGATAGCAATTTCAATGAACTGTAAGGAAAGCCTTTGGATTTCTCTGTAAGATGCCACAACACAAAATGTTGTAAAATAAAATGTACGAAATACACAGTCCCCATTCTGTTTCTATATAGGCACTAAAAAGTAAGCAATTTCATGTATGTTAATGAAATGATTTCAAGCTTACATCAGTGTTATCAAGAAAAGCAGATATAATTTTTCAGAAAACGGGTTGAAGGACTTTCTTGTATATGGAATGAGTACCTACTGCATTTTAAAAGAATGCAGACCTTGGGTGTATATTATGGTTGCTGATATGATCTACTGAAGCTTTCTATTATACCCTCTCATTAATTCTCAGCAGAAATTTATCTATGACTCTGAATTATGAGTTCAGATGACTTAGTATTTTTATCAAGTAAAACAAGTTTATTGATGTGAGAACAAAGTTTTAATTCTCATTAGATTGTATGTACATCTTGTACATGTATGTACATACAATCTTGTATGTACATGCTCAGAACTTTCCTTAGCTAGCTTAAGGACATCTGACTGGTAGTCCTAGATAATTATAGCTAATGTATAATGCAAGACACTACTCTTCCAATACAAGGTGGCAGAATTAACCGTTATATAGGAATACACATAGTAGACTGTACTAATAAAATTTGCTAGCTGGTCAGGGATCAACCAGTTTCAGTAAAACAGAATAATAACTGGGCGTGTCCAGTCCTTTTAAGTCCTTAAAAGATATTAGTGATAGGAGATAAGTTGAAAGTAAGGTGAACTTCTTTTGCTGTTGCTTTCTGAAAGGAGAAAAATGCACATTAAAAAAGAAAATCACACAGCCTTTAATTATGTCTAGTATGAATAATTTGGGATCCTTAATGTAGTGAAATACATACAGTTCTAAACTAGAATATACTTTATCTTGATACATTAAGTACATTTTCATTGATGAGAGACTCATCTAAGATATGTTGGGCCGTCTTCTCTAACATGGTTTCTTCCAGAAATATTGGATAACAAACCCCACAATCCTCAGTCGTAGGCCATATAATTTCTTTAAAAAGAGAGTCATAGGCTTACCATCTCTGTCAACAAGTGAAACCCAAGAGTCTATTGTTAGATAAAAATACAATTGTTTTAATGTAGCTTTTCTTTGTCAAGGGAACCATAGGTATACATAAAATAGTTATTTAAAATAATCAAGGATACAATATAATTTTAACTGTGACTTTAAGAATATTCATTAAACTCTTCTGCTATTTGACCAATGAATGTCCATGAGAGAATGCACAATTATAGTTATCTGATCATTTCTATAGAGAAGAAATTTAATTCATCTCTTTCTTTAGCTGCTTTTAAAGTGGGTCATTCTTTCTTTTCTAGCTGGACCTTTTTTATTTCTCTAGTTCTGTTTAAACTAGTTTCTGTCCTATAACTACTTCCATTTGAAAATATAAAGAAAAAAAGAAAAAAAATATAAAATGGATTCTAATTTGATATGCATTTTTCTTTTCAGTATTATGAAGCCATTTGTAATTTGATGTTAAACTGGCATGAAGGTCATTTTGTAACATCTCTGATTTTCTCATGAAAGGCATAGAATGTCATTAAGAATCTAGTTTATTCTTCAAATTACTACTGAATATGTGAATATAATATAATATGGATTTTCAGGAATGAACTTTGTATTAACTTGGAAGTTTGAATGGATTAAATTATTGTTACATATGCTAAACTGTGAACTTCTCTGAACAGAGGTATTTTAGAGCCAAGTTACATGATGGATCTGGACATGAGTTGATGCTATAATTGATGAATGCTGGGAGAATCAGAAGTGGGCTCTGGCACCCAACCCATGCTTTCTTACTGATATAAGAAACTTTTATCATTTACATCAGTGTGGATTGCTACCGGTTTGCACTGGATCGGGCAAACTAGTAGTGGCAGTGGTAGGAGGCAACCCAACCGGAAGCTTCTGTGCATGTGCAGAAGTGCTGCGTGCCCACATGAGCACACGCACACATGCATGAGCAAACCAGTAGCCACAGGATTTGGAACCTGCCTCTGATTTACATGCAATCACCTATAAAACAAGACAAATTCTAAATGGGGGAAAGTTATGATCAGAAGTACAATCCAGAAAATCCCTCCAAGCACAATCAAGTAATTTGCAAGACAAGCTTGGCAAGAGCCTGGTGGCGTGACAGACTAAAGCACTGTTATTAACAGTTATTAACATCAGCTTCCTGCAATTACGGCAAGTTCAAATCTCACCAGGCTCAAGGTTTACTCAGCCTTCCATCCTTTCTAAGGTAGGTAAAATGAGGACCCAGATTGTGGGGGCAATAAGCTGACTTTGTATAAAAATATACAAAAGTATGAAGGCTATTGCTTAACGCATTGTAAGCTGCCCTGAGTCTCCGGAGAAGGGCGGCATATAAATCAAATTAAAAAAAAAAGCTGTTATGGGTAGAATTGCAAGCAGTTATCTATGCAGCTAAAAAGATAGGTAATCAATATGCATGGAGAAGTTGAAAAGAGAGAACAGAACTAAAAGAACAGAATGGAGATGCTTTGGATTAAGTCAAGAATAACAGCAAAACAAAATGGAAAGGGTTGTTAAAATCATAAAATGTTTGAACCAATCTTCAAAGGAATCATTTATATATACTCAAAAAATATTGTAGCTCTGTTGAGTAAAATTCTCAAGCCTGACTAAAGTTCTAAGAACAGTTGTAGAATATGCATTTCAGAAAGGACAAATCCAGCCTTGAATTAGAAACAGTATGAGAGAAAATAGACCAATATATGACCAATTTTCTACTAAGCTAAACCTTAAATGTCAATCTTATTCAGTTTAAGTATATTCCTGGGAAAATCTTGAATGTATTACAAGTTTGGTGGCAGTGATTGAAATGTTGGACAATTGTAGATAGGCTGCAAAGTTAGCTTGATTGCAATATTTATTTATACTCTCCTGTAATCAGTTCAAATCTGGGTGATTTATTGGGGGAAAACAAATATAAAACATCCTTGATAAGAAAAAAAAATTAAAAAACAAAATTTCATGACAGTGAAATAAAAACAAAACATAGAATAGAATAGAATAGAATAGAATAGAATAGAATAGAATAGAATAGAATAGAATAGAATAGAATAGAATAGAATTCTTTATTGGCCAAGTGTGAAGGAATTTGTCTTTGGTATAAATGCTCTCAGTGTATATAAAAAGACAAGATACATTCATCAAGAATCACAAGGCACAACACCCAGTGACAGTCATACGCTACAATAAGCAATCAAATCATACTAGGAATCTATCAATATAAATATAAATCGCAAGGATACAAGCAAGAAAGTTACAGTCATGCCATCACAAGTGGGAGGAGATGGGTGACAGGAACAATGAGAAGATCAATAGCAATAGTTATGCAGTGTAATGTGAATAGTTTGACAGTGTTGAGGGAATTATTTGTTTAGCAGAGTGATGGCATTCAAGAAAAAACTGTTCTTGTATCCAGTTATCTTGATGTGCAGTGCTCTATAGTGTCGTTTTGAGGGTAGGAGTTGGAACAATTTATGTCCAGGATGCGAGGGGTCTGTAAATATTTTCACAGCCCTCTTTTTGACTCATGCAGTATACAGATCCTCAATGGAAGGCAGGTTGGTAGTAATTGTTTTTTCTGCAGTTCTAATTATCCTCTGAAGTCTGTGTCTGTCTTGTTGGGTTGCAGAACCAAACCAGACAGTTATAGAGGTGCAGATGATATATAACAAAAGATGCCCCAAAAGAGATTGAAATGCAACAGGTTGAATAGCTTTATCCTCCTGAATGCATTCAGGAATGGTGCTAGCCTGATTTCTGTAGGAAATTCTTTACTGCTGCCATCCCAAACCAGCACCTCCTTGCTATACCTTCTTTTATTGCCCATTGGTGAGGCATTAGGAGTATTATTTCTCTAGATGATCCACAGTCCAGGCTGTGGTCTATTCAGAATTGGGCTTTACGAATGGCTGGCCAGAGTGTGCACGTACAGACAGCTCAACCTGCATGAGCAGTGGGTCGGTGGCCACTCTCACATGTGCATGCTGGCCTGCCACTTACACAAGTCAAACTTCACGCATGCACACCAGCCCACCACTTGTGCAAGGGCTGTATGTGCACACAGATGTATGCCAGCCCACCACTCATGTAGTTTCCCTCTCCTCCCCTCAGCTGGGTTGCCAAGCCGCAAAGATTGGGGACTGCTGATCTAATACACTTCAGAATGTATTCAGAATGGAGGAGCTATGTAGGACTTTATAAATTGAAAGTAACATTTTAAATTGCAACTGGTAGCTAGTTAATTAAAGAGTTGTGATATAAAAATGGTACAAGTGGCAAGAGATAGAAGCAGGAATTTTCAGAAGCAGGAATTCCTAAATTAGGGTTTCCAACCCTATATTCCAATCCTATGCCATGTAGTGGGGAAACACAAGCAAGGGGTTATTGCTACAGTACAGTAGCTGCAAATGGTAGCATCAACCTCTCTTTCTTCTAAGCTCATCTATACATACAATACTACTTTTGACTACTTTCTTCCTCTCACTATCTTCCGCCATAGCTAGGCATTCCATGTACATTCCATTTCATATAGAGAATATTTCACACGTATGCTACAATAGGCATTTCTATGTGTAAATTATAGTTAACTTATTAACCAATAGTTTAAGCATTGTTGTCAAGAGGAAATAAATAGGAACTGGTAATTAACACAAAGTAGCTGAAGGAACAAACTATTTTATACTACTTCTTTGGTAAAGAAAAATGTTGCAGCAAAGGAACTAGGGAGTAGCTACAAGAGTGCTGATTCAAAAGGGGGCAGAAAAACAACATGACTATTGGAAGTTATAATATCCATTATTGTAACAGTCCATTCTATTCATGTTTCTCAGTTATCCTATAACTTTATGAACATAATTTTTCTTCGTTCTGCTGCAAGAAAGAACTTGGTGGTGATTCAGCATTCATTGCACCCAACATATACTTAATTTCTCATTTTTATCAATACATTTTCCTATAAGTATTAAGTAATCTTTTAAAAAAGGATCTTTTGAAATATGATACTGAGGAAAGACATACCTGACTCCAGGGAGGAATTAACCAGAAGCATCTGCATTTGCTCAGGGGATTGTCAAAAAAACCAAGATAATCACCATAACTGCAAGGTTGTAGCTCTGAATATACAGCCTTTATGGGGTGGTGTTTTATGTACCACCTTGAGTTTTTCACTCCTTTCTTCTCCCTCTCAGCATTTCGACAAACAATTGTATGATAACCTCCATGGGTATTTCTCTGAAGTGGAACTCTAGTCTTAAAAATGCCTTTGAAACTATAAGAAGTATTTTGTGGCAAGAAAACTCATGTTGGGTTTGTAGACCTGAAATAATGATTTATCCCCATATATAGGTGGAACAATAAAAAAAAAATTCAACACTTTCAGATGTCCCCAATGCATATGGCTTCCAGCTGCTCTCCTCCCAATTCTCTCTCTCACCCTCCCCTTTAATTGCTCATATTAATGCCCTGAAGTTGTGGGAGAGAGGATATAGAAACCTTGATTATATTTTCCCAAGGAAGCAATTACAAAACTGGGTTAATATGAAATCAAGTTGTTTGTAAATGCAACTGTTTAAAGTTTGCCTCTGGGGAAATCATGCTAAAATAGGGCATTCTCTACCAGTTGGCTCTTTGCCTGCCAGCCAACCAGTTCCTCCTAGGTTATAAATCAGCTCATCTATTACAAGCTATCTAGAGAACATGGCACATGCATTTAATTAAATACATTTAGCCAGAGAGTTTTTAATAATAAGATATTTCTTGCTTTCAGGGAAAACAATACTGTAGTTTATTTCTGCTGTAAAAAGGAAGATGCAGCAGGGTGTATCTTTTTGTTACAGCTGAAGTAGTAACATATATCAAGCAGAACTAAACAAATTCTGAAGGAACTGGATGGATGGATGGTTGGATGCCTGGGACAAAAAGACTGAATAGGCTGCTCTGTTTTATGGACAGAATACATTTCTCAATGGCCTCTACAGGAAACCAGCCCATTGGAAGGCCTCTGTCATATTGGAAGAATATGAGACTCCTTTTTCTATAAATCTTCAAGAAATGACTTTGAAAATAAGTCAGATTTAGTATTGCATCCTTTTTGAACTACAAGGTTCTCATTAAAATCTTTCTAGCCTGTTCGAAGGATTTGTAATGAAAATAGTATTTATACTATTACCTTTAATGACAACACCTATTTAGTTATTTCTCTTAATCAAAAACTTTGAGGAAATTAGAAAAATTAAACAACATGCTTCAGTAATTACTCGTGCTATAGATTAGAATTATAGAATGCATGAATTGGAAGAGAATTTATGGATCACCTGGCCTAAATTTCTGCTTGGTGCAGGAATTAATCCATCTGGCCATTAATCCCCATCAAATGAGGCAGATGTTTTATATGCTTAATATGAAAATTTGTCAAGAAATTCCTCCTTAAATTTCTTTTCTATTATAACCTGCTGTTTCTTGTCCTGTCCTCAGTATTATCAGATAATAAGCTTAACTCCCCTTTCGTATAGATAAGAACTTTCCTATCATAAGTGAGTAATTTAATAATAGGACATAATTGTGCATTGTCCCATGGGAATAAAAATTGAAAACTAAAAAAAAAATAGCTTAGTTGGAATCTTTTTAATTTTGTCTGAATATGGATGGTATTCCTCACTTATTGAGAGTGGTGATTTTGTGATATCTGTATGATTATGATATTCACTGGTGTGGTGGTGGCACAGAATGACGTATTGCAGGCTAATTTTTGCTGATTGCCAGCAGTTCGATTCTCACCGGTTCAAGGTTGATTCAGGCTTCCATCCTTCTGAGATCGATAAAATGAGGATCCAGATTGTTGGGGACAATATGTTGACTCTGTAAATTGCTTAGACAGGCTGTATAAAGCACTGTGAAGTGGTATATAAGTCTAAGTGATATTGCTATTGCTACACACTGGATAATATAAATGAATTGGCTTGATTATGACGGATTGTAATATTGCAATCTTTCCCTCTTTTCCAGTGCTATATATGTACCATCACTGACTTCTTCCATTAAATTATGCAGCTACATTTTTGCAACATTAGTAAGTTAAACACATCACAAAAACTCTGAATATAGCAGGACTGTCATTATTCTTTAACTTATTTATAAAAGCCCTTTCATAATGTTTTAAAAAACAGGGACAAAAGTGCTTGCAAGTATTAATATCTTTAATATAGTAATATAAGCCTGCTGGATGATAACAAATATGCAAACAGAGCAAATAAAATTGATTTAGAATAAGATTTTCTGCACCGCATTCCCCTCAGTTTGAATTAGCATTACTTGTCTTCAGTGATCTCATCACATTATCAAATGCGATTATCTACACAGCATTCTGTATTCTGATAGACTGCTTATTTATTCAGTCTATTTTTATGCGCCTTCCTCTGTCCAAGGCGTCTAAAAGTAGTACACGTTCTTTAATAAAAATAGAAATCATTCATATTTTTGAGAATTAAATGTATGTAAAAATACAATAATTAAATATTTGTTATAAAACATTTAAGTATTTTTGCTTTGACCTATTCTCTCTACTCCTTCTATCTTAGAAAACAATTTTATTTGTTCTTTCTTTTAAAAAAAAGGCCTTTTAAATTCCATAGAAAAGATTAAAGCAAAATTAGGGATGCAAATTAGGAAACTCAATCAACATTTGTATTTATGTTGGTGCCACAAAATTATAGACTGCTAAATGACATGATTTTCATGTTCATTACATTGTACAATTTTTTTAAGTTCACTGCAATCAAAGTGTATATTTAATTCATGAAATACAAAGACTAGAAATGACCAGTCAATTCAAGGATGTTCCTTATGACATTTTAAAACCAAAAGCCTATCATCAAAAGTTGCTTAAATTCAAGTAAATATTTTTAGTAGCAATCAGTTCAGTCTCACTGAAGTGTTAAACTCTATTCTCAGTGGGTAACAATATATTTCAAAGCTAAGTAGTATGTCAGATCTAGTTAGACTTTTTTCCAGAAATATATTGAAGAAAATTTCATAGCTGCATAAAAAGAAATATTGATTGATAGATAGTATTACTAGAGTGAGTAAGGAGAATCTTCAATCTGAACAATATGTAAATAGAATACTTTAAAAGAGAATTTAAAGAATGACTAACATAAATTCAAATATATTATAAATAATGAAATCATAACCATACAAGACAAAAATATTGTTTGGTGAAATATAACAGGATGAGTTTTTCAAAGAAAGTCATTCTAGCCAGTTCAGGTTAGTTATTCAATCTGTTTAAGTGAAAACTGGTTTCAAGTATAAATAAAAATTACGAAGGACCTGTTAGAAATATCTAATTTAAGAAGTTGGCTTGCAAGAACCAGTCACTAGTCTGTTTCATTGGTGTGTCAGTACTTAGAAGTTAATCAGTGAGTGAACTTTGATATTGTATGAAGACGTATTGCAGAATACAAGGTTCAGTAATAGTTAAGTTGGAAGGCAGAGAGAAAATCAATATACTGAGGATGGTCAATCTGCAAAATTCCATTATTTTCTTTCTTTTAAATAAGAAATAAATTGCTTAGTCTGAAAAGAATCTTTGTAATATTGTTATTTTAAAATATTTGTATATTTTTTGTATAAAATATGCAAAATAGTGTATATTTTTTCCAGAACACTTCTCTCTCTTTCAACCTCTCTCCCTCTTCTCTCCTTTATATATATATATATATAAAATAATTTTCATGCTGAAATGCTTTTGTTATCATGCATACCCTTCTATACACCTGATGTATCGTTCCATTTATGAGCTTTGTGTCTATCCAGAACCATAATAACCCATCAATTTTTAAAGAAAATTGGTCAACTAAGCACACCATGTGACCAGTTTGTTCTATTGAAAACTTACTGATTGTGGATAGCCAGATATTATTCTGCAGGGCTGAGAGCTTCTATCAGGAATTGAGCTCTCTTTGTACTTTAGATGACCTAACCAATCTAGATAGCTTTAGCAGATATCTAGATCCCAACCAGGGGTGAAATGCTCCCGGTTCGGACCGGATCGCCTGATCCGGTAGCGATGGTGGCAGGTGGTTCGGAGAGCCAGTAGCAAAATCCCTGCGCCCCCCCCCATGCCCAGCTGAGCAGCGCGATCATCAGAGGCTTTTTTTTTCTTTTAAAAGCATTTTTTCTACAACCTCTTTGGCCGAAAAAAATGCTTTTAAAAGTAAAAAAAAAAAAGCCTCTGATGATCGTGTGGCTCAGCTGGGATCCACAGAGGCTTTTAAAGGCTTTTTTTTTTTCTACAACCTCTTCGGCCGAAGAGGTTGTAGAAAAAATGCTTTTAAAGGTAAAAAAAAAAAGTTGGCCACGCCCAACCAGTCACATTATGCCCCCCACCAAGCCATGCCCACAGAACCAGTAGTAGCAAATTTTACATTTCACCCCTGATCCCAACACTTAGTGGTTTGTAGTCTAATTCCAGGTACAGGATGTGAACATCATGCAATAACTTTCTTGTGGTCACTATAACTGTAGTGTATATCCTGTAAAAACACCAAACAGGATATACACTATATAAAAATAATTTTCGCCCTCCTCTGAGGTAATGGAAATCATGTAAAACCCTATACATGAAAGCATAATGTAACCTTTGTACCAGGGGTGAAATCCAGCAGGTTCTGACAGGTTCTGGAGAACTGGTAGTGGAAATTTTGAGCAGTTTGGAGAACCGGCAAATACCACCTCTGGCTTGCCCCACAGTGGGGTGGGAATGGAGATTTTGCAATATCCTTCCCCTGGATTGGGGTGGGAATGGAGAAAGAAAAGTGAGTAGAGGCAAGTGTAAACAGAGTTTAACAAGACATTTTCTTTTATAAGCGTTTCTGTTTCCATTGTTCACAACATCCCTACCAGTGGTGGGTTCCCCCCAGTTCGGACCAGTTCTATAGAACCGGCAGTAAAACCGGTGGGAGGCTCCGCCCACTGACCCTGTCATCATTAGAAGCGATCTGTGTATGCGCAGAAGCAAGGCGCGTGCGTGAGCAAAGTGAGCGCGCGTGTGCAATCCCATTGCGAACCGGTAGTAAAGGTAAGTAAAACCCACCCCTGATCCCTAATATCTGTTCTACCGATAGTAACCAGTTCTACTTATCTGTAGCAAAGCTTTCAGATTGCCTACAATGCAAGGAATATTACTCATTCCTAATACTACAGTTACTTCATAGTTTTCTCCCACACCAAAGTTTAAAAGCATCAGTATCTTTCCGAAACTCTTGAAAGACTAACTTTCACTTTCATAGAGTGCAACAGGAAAAACCATTGCCTGAACAATTTTGATCTTTGTGGGTATATATATATCATGACATCCAAATATATTTTAAGCACTTCATTGTTACCCTATATTGTGCTAGTCTGCAGTGTATTTCTTTAGTAGGTTTTGCACTGAAGTTATATTATCTTGGTAATGTGCCACCTTGGTAACTTTGCTGAAGGAAAGTATAAACATCTTTTTATTCATTTTAAAATGAAACAGGGCCTCTGGAGGGTTTTTTTTTTTAAAGGTGTCTTAATAACAGAATTCTAAGAGTATGTTTTCCCTCCATGGCATTCTCATTTCAGTTCATATGATTTAGGCTTTCAGCAAGCCACATCCAGTTTAGCTGAGAATAATAGGATTAGCAAATTGAAAATATTAATCAATATTATGAACTTACCAAGATTTACCAAAGGGAGATGGAAAATAGAAAAAGGTAATATTATAGAAGGGCCACAAAGAACTATTACGTGTATACTCAGTTGGTATTATATATTTATATATGTTTGAGTTCCAAGTTCAGCCGAAAAGCTTTTAGCAAGCAAAAAAAAAAAAAAAAGATTTAATCTGGGAAGGAGCAGTTTAATTTTTAATGTTCGCATTACTGAAGATGAAACAAACCTCATTTGTATCTCATTTTTATCACTGTGAACAAGTACTACAAAGCTGGAAAAGGAAGCTGCACAGATATGGCTGTGCCACACTCAACAGTATCCATTTATCTAAATAAAGCCCAAAATTCATTATTGTTTGTTTGTTAAATTTATTTATGCCCATCTCACCATGGAACTACTCTAGGTGGCTAACAACAATAAAATGAAAAAAAATGGTATAAATGGTAAGAAATAACAATAGCAAAGGAGTGAAATAATAAAAATAAACAGTGGAAGTACAGTAATATGAAATTAAAAAGATGACCAGAGGGGGAACAGGAAGCATAAAGGGGAGGTGAGGTCAGCTAGTTAGTCCAGCAACCATCACCAATGAAGTACTTCCCTATTGAATCCCCAGCCCAACTGGCAGAACCAGGTCTTCAGGCTCTTGTGGAAGGATAGGAGGGTGGGGGCAAGTCTCACGCCTAGGGGTAAAATGTTCCAGAAGGCCAGTGCTACAGCCCAGAAAAGTCTCTTCTCCTGGATCCCATCAGTAAGAGTTCCTTGCCCGATAGCATCAGGAGGCTTCCTCTGCCAGCATGAGTCAGTTGGGATTGTCTTAATGGAATGAAACTGATCACCAAGTAGTCTGGACCTACCGTATTTTTCAGAGTATAAGACACACCTTTCCCCCCCAAAAAAGAGGGTGAAAATCTGGGTGCATCTTATCTTATACTCCGAATGTAGCCCCGCCCAGTTTCTCAAATGGCGGTTTCAGAGGCTGAAAAAAGCATTAGAAACGAAGCTTCAGAAAAGAAGCCCTCAGAAAAACAGCACTCTAACAGAGCTTCAGAAGCTTTTTTTCTGAAGCTCTGTTTCGGAGGCTTTCAGAGGCAGGAAAACGTTTTTTCTGAAATGGAGTTTCAGAAGTTTCAGAGACAGAAAAAAAAGCAAAAAAAAAAAAGCAAGGCACAGAGTTCACAACCAAGGAAGCTGTTGCTAAAATTCATCTCTGGGAACAGCTGATTGGGGGTATTACGGGAGGCCGATCCACCTGCCAATCAGCTTTTTTCTTATTTTCCTCCCCAAAAACTAAGGTGTGTCTTATACTCCAGTGCGTCTTATGCTCCGAAAAATATGGTATGTCATGGAAGGCTTGAAAGGTCATAACCAACACCTTGAACTGCACACCCGGAAGCAAACTGGCAGCCAGTGCAGCTCGTGAAGCAGTGGGCCAACATGGGTAATATTAGCCAAATTTGGCTAATCTTCCATTTTTCCTTAAATAAACATTTCCCTCATTTATGCTTATGGTTCATGAGCATTGTTTTTTATTTATTTACTTACTTATCACCATTTCAATAACTTTATAGTACGATGAGACTCTAAGGAAGACAAACCCCTTCCCCCCATTCATCCAGACCGTCTCTGAAAGATATGCGTTTAGAGTAAAATGACTATAAGAAGCATAATAAATCAAACCAAATGGTCTGAGAATTTTGATCAATGGAAACATTACAATATCATGAATAAATGCCTGCCCTGGTTAGGTTATAATCTGAGATGATGGTGATGATGATGGAACTGAAAGTGAGAAAAACAAAGCAAAATCTGTAGCTGAATCAGAGTAATTAAAAAAAAATAAAAAACTAGGAAAATTGAAATACTGAAACTGGATCTGAAAAAATCACATCCGAACTAAAACCATAGCTAAAGTTCAAGAACTAAAACAGATGACTGTAACATTATATGTTGCATAGACCAATATAAACAAAACATCATTTATAACAAGTCATCCTCAGTTTTATAGAATATAGAGATGGATTCATTTATTGATTAGATGAATAGTCTCCCCAGAAACAATAAAATACAGAATTATATAATCAAAAGAGAATGTGTGGGGAAGAAATCAATAGACATTTAAAAGACCAGAACACACAAGGGATCCATCACCCACTCTGACCCAAGACCTGAGGTCAGAGGCAGGTTTGAAGGGTTCATTTAAATAGGGCCAGGGTGATGTTCCAGATGGTAAATTGGCTCCAAGTACCATCAAAGTGAAATTAATATATTGAAACCTGACAATGAAGAAGTCTTGAACCTTAGAGAATATTGCCCAATTGAACCTAACAAGAGGACACAATGGATTTATCATACAGAAAATGAATTGAAAAAAGAAAACAATGTGAAGATTAACTACAAGAAAATGGTTCAGAAGCATTTATAGAAAATCAAGAATTAAAATGTATCTGGTACTGAGCTGAATAGATTTTTCATTCAATATCTAACCATACATGGTTGACTGATCAGTTTACTGTTGCACTAAAGTACAAAGACTGTATGACAACTAAAAAATCTTTTTAATAAAGAAAAATGAAAAGGGAGCCATATCATGTTCAAAATGCCTACAAGTATAATAGCAAATTCAATCTGAAGGAAAATTCTCTCTATTCAATTCAGCAAAAGGGAAACTGCAAAAATTCACAAAAGAACTAAAGCTTAGTTGGTATTATAGGTAAAGCAATGCTAAAAAGTTCAAAATGAGCTAAAGTAATTTTTAAAAGTAACTTGTACTAGCGACGAGAAAACACTTGATTCCCTTCCACATACTGTAAATGGATCATAAAAAATGTGGAAATTTGGGGATCAGTTAAAATATCTGAAGTTTGGTAGAAACATTTAAATCGTCTTTATAAACCTCATGATGAGCTATTTTGTTATTTCTAGTAGTATTTGGTTGAATTAATTCAGATTAATTCCTTTCTGAATGTATGAAGCTGAAGCTTCCATCTTATCAGTTTGTGGGAATTGAAGCAGTTTGTAGAATGTAAAAAATGCAAAAATAAGCAGATCAAGCTTATGGAAACCAATAGGCGATTTCAATGGAACAATTAGTTTTGAAATACTCTGGTAAGGGAATGAAAGTTCCAAACTTTCCCTTATGAACGTTGTTCTTTCTGAGAACTTTATTTAATGGATTTCTTCTATAGTGTTTCCTCTTGACCTAAAAATTTAGACCGTGCAGCCTCACAGATTTCCATCCTTTACTTGAGCAATACCAAGCATACATCTAGCTATTTAAAATCTATTTTGCTTTCTTTTGAGCAGAAATAAGACTTGCAGTAACAGATGGAACACAGGAGTGTGAGCAAGGATTTGAACATCACAAGGCATTTTATAACAGCTTCTACCAACTCCCAGAGGACAAATCCTACCACGTCCACAAATCTTCCAGCAGACAGAATTTCATGATGAGAATTCAGACGAGGAAAGCTATCTAGTATCCTTATGTAACCTGGCTGAGATAAAAACCATATTAAATTCTTTCCACCCTCAACTACTGTGGGGCTGATACTTGAATATTTCAAATATTGCATTTTTTTATATGCAGGGTTAGACCCCACTGTGCTTATTCTAAGTCTCTTAAATGCTTATTCTTTAGGAACAGATAGAATCAGAACCAGAACCAGAATAGAGCTGGAGCAGACCTTGAAGGTTTTCTACCCAACCCCGTCCTCAAGTAGGAGACTCTATATCATTTCAGATAGATGGCTTAAATTAAAACCCATCTTAAAAACCTCCAGTGATGAAGCACCCACAACTTCTGAAGGCAAGCTGTTTCACTGGTTAATTGCCTTCACTGTTAGGATGTGTCTCCTTAATTCCTGGTTGCTTCTCTCCTTGATTAGTTTCCATCCATTGTTTCTTGCCTTGCCTTCTGGTGCTTTGGAAAATATGTTGGCCCCCTCTTCTTTGTGGCAGTCCCTCAAATAGTGAAATACTGTTATCATGTCACCCCTAGTCCTTTTTTTTCTCTAGACCAGACATACCCAATTTCTGCAATCATATGTTCTTCTTATGTTTTTGTCTCTAGGCCCTTAATCATCTTAGTTGTTCTTCTTTGCAGTTTTTCCAAACTCTCAATGTCTTTTTTGTAATGTGGTGACCAAAACTGGTTACAGTATTACAGGTGTGGTCTTACTAAGGATTTATAAAGCGGTACTAATACTTCACATGATTTTGAATCTATGCCTCTGTTTATACAACCAAGGATTGTATTAGCTTTGTTGGCTGTTGCCGCACACTACTGGCTCAAGTTTAAGTGACTATCCACTGGGACTCTGAGATATTAAATATGCATGATTCCCAATAATAGAGTTGCATATGCACAAATGATATGATTGGAGAGGATGAACTGGAATATATGGACACATTTTTACTTTTCACACATTCAACAGATATCACTGAAAACAAGAAAACAACAAAATTTCATTCGTAGTTGAAGTGAAATCACTTCAAGTTGAAAATTCACTGGAAAGGAGGATTTCAACAGTGCTGAATGTACTAATGAGTACTGAATACAGTTGGACTGAATCCTTCTCTCCCTCCCTTCCTTTCAAGAAAGTACCTGTTTGATTTTTTTAGTTAGCTTAGATAAGGATAGCTGCTGTTCAATTTTTCTTGAGATGACTCTTTCCTAAATATAATTTGTTGAGGCTGTAGTTATGCATTTAAAGCTAATTCATTTCCATTGTATTATTCTAACTGAATAAAACCCTTATGACATTGAGATGAAGGATCTGGATGCAGAACAAACTAATCTTCGCATTTGTGTTCTAAGCAGCTGGAACGAGGATGGGTATTTGCACAAAAATTGGTTAACAATGCTTTCTCTTTCATATTTGCTTCTAACAAGCAGCTCCAAGTTCCACTACATTATTGGTGTTTCTAGCCAGCAATATTTCTCAAGGGAAGCTCGGTGTGTGTTGCTACATTTCAATTCTTAGTCGTTGAAGTAACAATGATACTTAAAACATGCGGGGTGACATCCAGCTTTGCTATCAGTTCTGCAGCGTATAACAAGGTCTAACTTCACAAATGAGGTTAATTAAATAGTCTCTTTTGTTTTAAAATTCATTGAATACAAATCCCATATTTAGCATTCCTATTCAATTTATTCAGATATTCTTGTTAATCCTTGGCAAGGACTTTGTCCAGTAATCTGAATATTTGAAAAAACATTACAGTTCATATGTAAATTGGAGAAGCTATATTACTGAATGGAAGCACTGCTGATTAGATATTTTTTCACGTTTTTTCCAACCAGTGCTTATTCTTGCAAGTCACTCAATAACATCAACAAGCTTCCAGAACTTGATTAAATTGTAACTACAAAATATTTAAGAGAAAAGAGAGAAATAATTTGTTCATAACATCTTCATTGAACTCCACTGTCAATTGCTTAACTGATATCAAACTGAAATGAATTTCCATCATATGATAACAAATGAATGGGATAAAATGGAGGTGTCACCATGTGAATTGACCATTGAACATTTTTGGGAGGAGAGATTACTTCATGTTGTGAAATTATTTCCTACTTATTGGACAATTGAAGTCTTTTGAGGAAAATAAATATTTATCTTGGAGAGTAAAATATTGACTAATAACAAACAGAAAAAGATAGGATCACTCTCTATAATATAATACTCTTATTACGTTGTAATAAGTTACAACATTAGTTGAAAAGAAAACTTGTGAAGCAGCAATAATAAGCATGGGATCAATGCAAATGATTTTAATGGTTAATAACCTTTCACCATTTCTTCCTCATCAATTCAACAGATAGAGCTAAAGTAAAGCTAAAGATTTTCCCTAGTTTTGTTCTATTATTTTTCCACTACTTAGTCTTCCATTCTATCTTCCAATTTCTTAGCTAATGTTTGAAATCTGGAACATCTCCCATTTGCTTTCAGTTGTTCATCCAATTTATCTATGAATGTGAACAACTATGCGTACTATGCATAAATTGCAACAAATGGAATTTATTTTAATTTTTTAAAAATGAATTCTCATGTACAATTTTTTTTTAAAAAAATGGAACAGTATACATTCCAATACTTTAATATCAATTAAATATGGGAAAGGATGAGGAGTAGAATGTATTTCTATCTGTGTTTTCCATTATTCAAATAAAAAAAATTCACCCATCAGAAAATTCTACAGTTGCACTGCATTTAGGGACTTGTGGGCTACCTGATAACTCGTGTGTCTTAAAGCCAAAGTCATTGGCATATCCCAGGAGTCTGCAACCTTAAGCACTCAGAGCCATTTGGACCTTGTTCCCACAGAAAACATCGGGAGCCACAAAACCTGGGTGGGCGTGGCCAAGTTGATGTCACTGATTTCCACCAGACACATGACCTCCTAGCCATGCCTACCCAGCTGATCATTAGGGGAGAGAACCAGTTGTTAAAAAACACCGGGAACCACAAAACCCTTTTGACATCTCTCTCTCTCCCCTCCTCCCTCCCTCCCCCCTCTCTCTCCCTCTCTCTCTGTATCTCTCTATGTCTTTCTCACCCTCTCTCTGTCTCTGCCCCGACCATTTCTCCATCCCCTGCCGTTTCAGGCCAGCCGAGGAGTGACTGGGAGGGGAGGGCAAGGGGCGGGATCAGCCAGTGGTGGGATCACCCAACAGGGAGCCACAGCAGAGGGCCCAAAGAGCCGGATGTGGCTCCGGAGCCACAGGTTGCTGACCCCTGGCATATCCTAATGAAACCCTGGAGGAAAGGAGTGGATTTAGGGGCCAATTGAATTAGAAGATTTTTTTTATTGTTGTAGGCTAGGCAATGTTAGCTGCAGGTCTTCAGAGAAGTAAGAATGTTAATAAACAGATTGTTTGATTGGACTACTAGATCCTCTGCCCCAAAGCCCTGGATGAAGTGAAGCTAGAAAAGTAATGATAAAATTATTAAGCACTTACATCAGGATTTGCTATTTCTTTTTCTTTTGCTTCCTTTTGCTCAAGGTCTCTATAGTTCAATCTTTAGCTACAGATATTCTCTTATATTAGTAAAACTACTTAAGTCTGATGACCATGTACTGTATAAAGGGAAAACTGGATCCACCTATTTAAAAGGTTTCTTTCCCCTTTCAAATAGAGTAGTGTAGAGGAATCTTGTGTTTTGGCCATCCAGATTCCAAATTAATGGGAGTGACAGAAATCCAAGTAAGATGTTGGACACAGGTGAGTTTATGGAAGAATCTACCAGGCTTATGTTGGTATTCATGAAAAGTAGACAGAATCACCCTCTTGCTATAGATGTAGAAAAATATGTTCAATTTTGAAATCCCAACCACATAATTAATTGCTGACAATTAAAATAGAAAAGAAAGCTTCAAAAGAAACCTACCTCTTCATTAAAAAAAAATAGAAAAGTAAGTTTTATTTTGGCAATTAAATAATCAGAGAGGAATAACTAAAGCTGAAAATCTGTCCTCCTTCTTTCTTGAGGAGATGGTAATGTTAGAAGTATTTCTAGTAGTAAAATTTTAAGATTTTAAGAATGTCACTTGGATATATAGTTTTAAGGTTAATAGTTTGGTTTTTTAAAAATGAATTCTTATGTACTAAAAGACTTACTATAAGATTTCAAAACATCTAAAAGAAACATACTGGGAATCTTAAGCGTGTGTACCTACAAAACAAAAGAAAGAAAGAAAGAAAAAGGAGCAATATTTTATGCCATTACAGAAGTTAAAATGTAAAAAGATTGGATAATTAATTCCAATAATGTAGAAATGTATGCACAATAGTTTTACAAAGTTTGGAAATATAATTCAAAATAATGTTAATAGAAGCATTAGAGGTATTCCATGTTTTTCCATAGAAAACCTGTGTGTGTGTGTGTGTGTGTGTATTTGTGTATAAAATTTACAAAAGGAAAGGTATGGATAATAGCAGGATGAAATGTTCTCGGGAGATGAAAAGGAAATTATTGGTTGGATTTATTTAGCTACCATATACCCAAAGTATTATTAAGAAATTTCCAATCATTTGATCCATTAATATTAAGCCAAGCAACTAAATTCTATGGCTTCTGTATTTGCTTTCCATAGTTTGCCATTTAAAAATGTTGTGAAGGGTTTTTTTCCTTTTAAATTTCATTTGTTTCTGTACCCACCTTTTTCTTTAAAAGAAAGAGGGAGGACATGTAGTTGCAAATTCTCTTTCAATGCAAATCTGTTGTTGTAATTGCAGTTTAGCAATTGTCTCAGCCTTCAGTTCTGCAGTGATGAAAGACTAATGGGTGTGAATTATTAGCTGTGTCATTTACCTTGAAAATGCTTCTAACATTGTTGTGAGAGTTGAATGTGTTTATTTTTGGAAATCTCCTTTTGTTCTGTTGTGAATCTCATTATTCTGAATTGTTGAGAATGTTACAGTTAATAGGAGAGAATATAAATATCTACCTTTTATGAGCAGAGAAGTTTAAATTTCTAAAGGTTTGCTTCTCTGCTTTATTTCACACTACCGTTTCATTGCTTTTTTTGATGGGATTCCTCAGTTTAGTGATTCCAATAGCTCTGTGTTCTAGAAACATATCTCTAGATGTCCTAAAGCAATTCAGATGTGGAAGAGATAACAAGTCTATTGCATATTTTCTCTCATAATAGGTTTGAGTGTAAATTTATCAAAGGTATTAGAGATGTTATCAAAACCAACAATTAATTAATTGCTAATCCAAATATAATGTAGATACTTTTCAACATTTTGTAGTTTAGCTCTCCAATTAAAATGTGTACAATATGTATTTGGGAAATATGTGCACCGAGAGTACAGAGAATTGCTTGAAGAAACATTTGTATTAAGCAAATTTGTCTGCTTAAATTTGTTTGGTTAGAAGATGAAGAACATAAAGCTATTAGAATGTGATAGTGTGCCATCAAGTCAGTGTCAGCTCTTATTGACCACGTAGATTTTCCCCCCCATGAAAATCTGTCCCTGACTATTCTTCCAATGGTATACATTACTACTGTACAGGTAGTGCTCGACTTATAATTCATTTAGTGACTATCCAGTTACAATGGCACTGATAAAAGTGACTTATGACTGTTTTCCACACTTACAACCATTGCAGCATCCTCATAGCACATGATCAAAATGTAGATATTCTGTAACTGTCATTTATTTATGATGGTTACATAATCATGGGGTCATGTGATTCCCTTTTGTGACCTTCTGACAAGCAAAGTCAATGGGAAAGGCAGATCCATCTTTTGGCATAGCAATTTGAGGTTGGAACCACCATCTGAGTTCAGATTCAGATGTGGAAGAGATAACAAGTCTATTACATATTTTCCTCTCATAATAGGTTTGAGTGTAAATGTATCAAGAGTATTAGAGATGTTATCAAAACCTACAATCAAATTGTTAATTCTAATTTCAATGTAAATACTTTTCAACATTTCAAAGTTGAAAGACTGTCCTAGTTTTCCATGTCTGTTTCCATCGTCAATGTCTTTAGAGATGTTGTTGTAATACTGTAGGTAGTCCTCCACTTACGACCACAATTGAGTCCAAAATTTCTGTTAAGTGAGACATTTGTTAAGTGAGTTTTGCCCCATTTTACGACCTTTATTGCTACAGTTGTTAAGCGAATCACTGCAGTTGATAAATTAGTAACCTAGATGTTAAGTGAATTTGGCTTCCACATTGACTTTGCTTGTCAGAAGGTCACAAAAGCTTATCACATGATCTTGGGACAGAGCAACAGTCATAAATATGAGTCAGTTGCCAAGCATCTGAATTTTGATCATGGGGATCATGGGGATGCTGCAAAGGTCGTAACTATGAAACATGTTCATAAGTCACTTTTTTCAGTGCCATTGTAATTTTGAACAATTGCTAAGTGAACTATTATAAGTCGAGGACTAACTGTACTTCTTATTTCTTCTAACAAGTCTCTGGAACTCTGTTAAGTTCCTTTTTTATTTTTTGTCTTTGTTTTCTTTTCTTGGTAATTTCTACAGTTTGTTCTGACATCCAGTTTGCTTTCTTCCGTCAGTCAGTTTTTGGCAGTCTTTTTTTCACACTAACCATTAACAACTTCAATTATGTCATTAATTTCTCTGGTTTCCTATTATTGAGGTTCCTGCCTTTAACATATTCCTTATGTTCTCCTTGAAAATGGTGGGTATATCCATATTTGTTTGTTTGTTTGCTTGTCATGTTCCAAGGGGTGACCCTTTGAAAGCTGTATGCAATGAAATTTCATTTTAATGTATGCCAATTAGTCTACATTTAAAGTGACAATAAAGTTATTCTATTGTTCTATTAACAGGGATGTGGTGGCTCAGTGGCTAAGACGCTGAGCTTGTCGATCAAAAGGTCGGCAGTTCAGCAGTTTGAATCCCTAGTGCCATGTAATGGGGTGAGCTCCTGTTACTTGTCTCAGCTTCTGCCAACCTAGCAGTTCGAAAGCACGTAAAAAATGTAAGTAGAAAAATAGGGACCCCCTTTGGTGGGAAGGTAACAGTGTTCCGTGTGCCTTTGGCATTTAGTCATGCCGGCCACATGACCATGGAGACGTCTTCAGACAGTGCTGGCTCTTCGGCTTTGAAACAGAGATGACCACCGCCCCCTAGAGTCGGGAACAACTATCACATATGTGCAAGGGGAACCTTTACCTTTACCTATTGTTCTGTTCTGTTCACACAAAAAATAAATCTGGTTGCTTTAATTCATTGTTTCTACATGGATAAAATTCATCCAAAAGGCCTATGGTATGTGCTTTAATTGGTAGGAATCAAATGAGTTTCCCAGAGCTGAACTCAGTTTTGCCTATTCATCCAACAAGATAGTGCACAAAGAAGTAAGTTCACCACATGACCAGAAGTTCAACAAAAGTGACCAAGTTATCTGAGAGTACAGTGTAATATATAGTTCCTGGAAATGATTTCATTTGAATTCAGACAGGCTGTGTTTCCACATTGCACTAAATTATGGTTTATATTTATTGAGTAGACTATAGTTCACTGGGTTCACATAACATGCCAAGCCATTAAGTGTGATTTACCACTGCCCAGGCTTGGGCCACTAACCAAATCTTCTGGCTTAGTGTAGTGTATGAAACCGGACATGCAATTAGTGGTAGCTTTATTGTCTCAGCTGGATTTCTACCTGGAACCCACTTTTATTGAAAGAAAATCTCAGTAAAGTAGTATCTCTGGTATAAGCCAGTGCAGAGCTGACAATCATAGAACAGAGAATTTAAAGGAAAACAATCTGAAAAGGATAAAGCCTGAATGATAATATGAACAGTATCAGACATGGGAACCCTTAGTATTCTCCTTACAGAGATAGATTACAGAAAAATATGTTAAGGTGCTACCTGTAGCAAAGAGAAACACAACAGAATTAAACCTTGATTTATGGACACATGGGGCTGGTTAATAGAGGGTCCTGGGCTTTAAACAATATGGATGAGTTTAAATTGCTCAAAAGAAAAGTATTATGGATCTTGACAAGGAACAATATCCATCGTATACTATGGTTTAAACCACCACCATTCTCACAAAGGAGTCTTTCAGGGTTATATTGAAATTAACATGGGATTTATAGCAAAACAGTTTGGGAGATGGACTTTTGGATGCAAGTATAGGAAACTAATGTGATATGATATGTAACAGTGTTAATTTTAAGTTCTTGCAAAGTTCCTTATGTGGTATGGTTTACAGATAGTATAATCGATGGCTGTGTTTATCTGCCAAAATTAAGATACAGCAAATCAAGATGACTACATTTCCACTCTTTTTAGTGGGTAATTTATCACCCCGCTTCCTAATGGATCAGGCATCTGCTAACAGTGGATAATTGCTCAAATGTGGAGCCTAGTTTCCTTGATGAGTGGGATTTATGACATGTCAGGCTCCAGATATAAACAATATCATCATATTATGCTAATTCTCATCATGTGCATATGTATGATGTGGCTCAACATAATACAAAATGACTGCCTAGCATTTAGAAGAAAAAATGAAGGGATACCCTCACCACTAATTTTTAGTGGCAACATCAGTTACATCTTTAAAGGTTAATAACTGGGTGATTAGGGAAGTTGGCCAGATTGCAGATACCAGGAATTCAGCACAAATATTCATTTTGCACTAATATATTCTCTTGCAATGTGCTCCCTTTATTCCATTAAGTGATTTCTATTTCGGGTTCTGATCATTTGTGTCATGAGCCCTATTCAGTTTAATGGGGCTTATTTTCATTAAAGAACTAGTTGGTGAAGGAAAAGTGTGCTTGAAACAAAGGATCAAAAATATGGTTTCACTTCCTGCTCCTAAGGAGCACAATGGCTCGCATGGTTAGAACACTGGATTAACAAGCAGCAGGTTCATGTTGAAGACCCAATTGCTGCTGTGAAGTGGGGTGAGCTCCTATCCTTCATTCCAGCTTCCATGCCAGGGGCATGAAAGGAGTCCCCAATTGGCATGTCTGGGGCAATGGTGATGTCACTGGCTAATCCTTTTGATTTGGAAGTGCCTTGGTGCTTCTGACACAAGCCCCTCCCTCCCTCCCTCCCTCCCTTCTGATTTTAACAGTAGTCAGGGATATATACATAGGATGTAGTAAAAAAGACTTTTTGACCACCTATTGATTAAAAGCATCAAAACCAAAATATTTCATGTTGTCAAGGAATGTCATTACAAAATTTTGCTGATATTCTATGTCTGATTTCATACCCCAGATGTCCCACACAGGTATCTACATTTTTGAATCCTTAGTGTATGACAAAACAGCTGCCAGAAATAATCCCTTCTAAAATGATTCTCTTGGAAGGACGTGACATGCATGACACGCTTGTAAATCACCTCAGAACCATGGAGATCCATGTCCTATAAAAACATGTATATGACAATTGGTGATCTCTCAAGTTTCCTTGCATAGGAATCCAACTCTTTAGTAGTGCATATCATCTATGCCACTTTATGACAGGACACGAATGCCTTTATTGTTTGTCTTTCAGATTAAGAATTTCTCAACTTCAAGAAAATGGCAACATTCATATTTTCAGATGTGAAACAAGCCACAGATTAGGACAAGTACTGAAGTATTAAGGATTGGTATTTTTAATACAAGAATCTTATGTCTGATAAAAAAAGAAGAAGAAACCCAAGACTCTATAATAGCAAAGCAGAAATAACACAATGAGTGAAGACTGATGATAAGAAACCAATGGGGGCAGTTTACTAAGGTTATTCTTTACTTACACTGTAGAAGGAAGCTCTCTTAGTCTATGTTATTGTAATAAACAAATAAGGAGTCTAGTAGTATCTTTTTAGACCAACAAAATGCATTAAAAATGGAAGCTTTCCATGCACCTGAAGATGTGAGCTGCATCTCTTGAAAGCTTGTGCATTTTAATAAAATGTGTTAGTCTGAGAAGGAGCCTATCAGACTCCTTTTCCTTGCTTATTAGCTTACAAAATGATGGCTGATCTTGATTAGTCACAGGCTGACCATGGAAATCAAGATTTCAAGATGTTACTAGGTATACCCTGCAGTAACCCAGATGAGAACTAGATGGCAGGCAAGAAAGATATTCTCAAAACTCTTTTAACATTTTTTCTGCCATCTATTAGCTGTCCAGATCTGGTCACAAAATGAATGATAAAGAAAAAGGTTGGGAGAATCATCTCCATACCAGACCTTGACTTCAATAGTCTAGGCTTGTTAATAGTATCATTAAAAAATAGAAATATGTTGTGCAAGTTATAAAGGCAGAGGCATGAAACTTTATACAATAAAAAATAATAGGCCTCATCTTTCATGGGTTACAACAACTGGCTCCTCTGATTCATCGGAGATGAATATGGTTCTAATTCAGCAAAAGGACAAACATGCAACTAACAAGGACTTGTTCTTCTTAGCTCAAGGAGCATTTTCAGGTCTTCCTCTTTTTGATACTGCATCAATTAGATCTTCAGAAACAAACCAAATCAAATCAAACCAAATGTTCTTGAAAGAGGAAATGCTGCATTGGATTCTTGGGAAGGTTCAAAAGCTCATTTTGGGTTGAAGCATGATGTTTTCCACAAGGGAACTACCAGTCACAATAATTACATTGCTGCCTACTCATAATATGATTTATTTAGATGTTGCCTTATGAATTAATTCCCTCTAATTGCCATGCCTCTTGCTGTAAATCAAGACCTCCTGCTTTCGGTAGAGCAATGAACATGATCCTACACTGCCATAATTAGTCCAATTAGAAAGGAAGGCAGATGTGGCAAGCCAATTACTTGCAGGAGTATGTCTGCTTCAATGTATTCTGAGTGCTATTCAATTGAAAGTTATTAGCAACTTAATAAAACATTGTTTTATTCATAAATCCAAACTCCCTTTGGGTGATTAATTTCTGCAAAGACACTTGTGATGAGTTTTTATATAGCGCTCCTTAAAGAGGTAAATCAGGAGTAGCCAATTCATTGAAATAGACAGACACCATGTTTCTTTTTCTGGCAGAGAAAACAAAGTGAGCTGGGACTAAAGCTCCCAGAAGTCCATATGGCCATCATCCGGGAGCCTGGAATTCTGGGAAATGCACTCCCATTATAACTACAGGACATCAGATTGGGAAAGTCTATTTCAGCTTCTTTAGTCAATGCAGTTGATGGAAGCCTTTCAAATTGTTTATTGCTGCCAGATCTTTTCTAAATATGCCTTCCTCACCAATAGTCTTGTCCTAGGCAAACCCTTACTAAACAAAATATGAAAGTCAATAAACAATCATATCCAATCCACTAGTAAGTGCTTCTTGAACTTTATGTCATCACACTTATTTTTGATGTCTTTCATTTGCCTACTCCAGGAGCTGCGAACCCATCAAAAGCAACATCAGAGATACAGGAACAAAGCAGCCAAAAATTATTCTTCATACAAGAATTGAGAGATGTGATATATAATAAATAAGACAGTGGTGAAACAGGAAGCACAGATTGTCATTTTGTAGTTAACGCTATGCCCATAAGACCAATTGGTACCTTGGGTGTTACTGGCAAGTTGGCTTCTTATATTTACTGAATCCAGGCAGCTGATACAGACAGTCCCTCAATGAAATCTAAGCAAGCAAAAAGACTAATATTGCCAAATGGGCATAAGGCAGGGAATGGGTTGTTTTACAGGGGACAAGGCACAAATTATTTAAATTCTGCAAAAGCCTAATAAAGCTTGTGGTGAAGGTTGTGGTTTAAAAAAATATATATATATTTTCATGCAAAATTTATGATGCTTAGATTATTTATTAGATTAATTTATTAAATCACTGTTTACAAATTTCTCTCATGAAACAGGAAGTGCAGCATGCTGGTAATGGGTATAACTTAACATTATCCCTATATTTAATATTAATTAAGCTGTTTGTTTATCATCCTTTTTGCTACCTTATCTCACCTGGCACTCTGGAAATGTGTTGGGGTATCAACTTCTATAATTTCTACAGAGAATTCTGAGTGTTACAGTTATGAATTATCTGCAAACCCCTGTATTCAGAAATGTCATCATTAATCCTATAGAAAATGAAAAGTGGAACAGAGTTTGCTGTCATTTTAGTTGCGGTACCTTTTATAACGCAACTCCATCACTTCAATTTCAGTAAATTGGATTGCCAATATTGAAGTAAATAACTTGAAAGCTTTCTCTTCTACTTTTTTTATATTGCTGGCAGATTGATCAAGGTTATCAGATACAAAAATAAAACTTTTTTTTTTAAAAAAATATATTTGCAGGAAGGCTAACTGCTCCAAGATTGTTGTTATTTTAAAATGAAATTTTGCTTTTTGTTTTAGTGTCTTGTGCTAAGATAGATGATTTAATTATTCATTGTCTTATTCATTGTTTTATTTAACCGTTTTATCGAAGATTATTTGTTATTTTTGTAGATGTTTCTCAATTCCTCCAGATGGATGAGCAACATAAAAAGAAAAACAGTTGTTGTGATTAACACAATTAATCATGTTAATTGTGGTGAGGGTGGTCTAAAAGCACATTTCTCCTTCTTGCCTTTACATTCAAGAGAATTAGAAAGAGTAAAATCTGATGTGTTTTCTCAGATTACATCCTCCTTTGGATTCAGATTTCTCTTATCTGACTGTAATCTTGGTTGCAGCTCTTCTTTCTGTTCCTCAAGGTCATATTCACAGCCCATTACACAAAACTCTATTGTGAAAATACTTAGCAAACTTAAAATTATCCAGGATCTTGAACTAAGTAGACCTAAGTAACAAAACTATGCAAAGAGACTTGGAAACTGATATTTGGGGTAATCTTTTCTTTTCAACCAAAATTATCATCGATAAGCAAATATGTTGTGGTAAGTTTTCATACTAGAAAGAGAGAGTCAGAAAGAGTTGCTATATCATGCATGCAAGGAAAATCTCTTCTGAGACAGATCCTTATAAGCACAACAACATGCCTATGGCAAGAATACAGATGAGGTCCACCTGATGAGATAGATGATAGCTAGATGGAGAGTTAGCTAGATGATGTTATCCATTCAGTTGGGTCCAACTCTTGATGATTCTATGGGCCAGGTGACTCCATATCTTCCAATCTTACACTACTTCTTTGAGTTGTTCTATGTCCTGACTGGTGTCAGCTTTGATGGTGTCCAACTATCCTGTTTACTTTTTACCACTAATTCTCCCAAACATAATTCTTTCATAATTTTTTTTTAAAAAATTGATTTATATGCTGCCCTTTTCCGAAGACTCAGGGCGGCTTACAATGTGTTAAGCAATAGCCTTCATACTTTTGTATATTTATATAAAGTCAGTTTATTGCCCCCACAATCTGGGTCCTCATTTTACCTACCTTAGAAAGGATGGAAGGCTGAGTCAACCTTGAGCCTGGTGAGAATTGAACTTGCAGTAATTGCATGCAGCTGATGTTAATAACAGTTAATAACAGTGCTTTAGTCTGCTGCGCCACCAGGGCTCAGACAGCTTTCAGACAGACAGACAGACAGACAGACAGACAGACAGACAGACAGACAGACATTCACAAATATATACATAAATACAATCTAGTCTCTTAGCATCTGCAAGTATTAATCAGGTCTGACATCCTCTAGCTCTAGTTTTTTCAAGATCTGGCAGGATTTACTAGGTATAGCTAAATTTGGCCTTTTAAAAGGCCTTTTGGTTTTATTTATATATTTATTTAAAAGCCATTATATCCTAGTTTTAGTTGGAAATATTCCCACAGTTAAAATAATATAAATGAAAATAAATGTTGCCCGCAGGTGTATAATCCAATGACAAGTTGACATTGGATGGGGAGGGAAACTATTATTAATATCATTAATTTTAAAAATGACTTCTGGAAATTTCAAGAAACTTAATCAATAACCTCATGACAGTTTTGAAATGGATGGCCATAATTTTCAGTCTTCTTCGTGTGTGCATGTTTATCTGTGCTTAAATTTTAGGATTAGGGATGCCTGCCTAACTCTATAAGGCTTCTTTATGTGTATTATATGTGGGTGTGTGTTTTCCTTCTTCCAGTAAAACAAGATTGTCAAAACAATTAAAAGAGAAACAAGGGGGAGAAAAGCCCAATTCCCTAAAGGTCACCAGAAGTGGCACACAATTGATATGGAATTGATTTTCCTAAGATGAGTAAAATGCAAACCATAGACCTTCCTGTGTCTGTGGAGTATCATGACATGACTGATAGATACTCCAAGTACTTTTCTGGCTGAATTAGCTAGCCTGGAATTAAGAAAGATAAAAGAGAAGAACAGAGATTACTACCTGTAAGTGAGCTAACATAAATATAGCATTTGCTTTAAATCTAATGTCTCTGTTTTTTGTCCATGAGCAATGGGCAATAAAGTATGTAATAAAATGATAAGGACAACAGACCACAGCTCAGAAATTTAATGGCCTTAGCCAGCAAGCTATAAATAAATGAAGTTGAGCTGCATGGCCTGATTCATGCTAGATGGACATCAACTGTTCATTAAGCATAAAACCACAATTTATCAACACATTTCTCTTTGTTACTGCTGGCAAGAACATCAGCAGATAAAGTGTACTTAAACACATTTTATCCATGTTTTATCAAAGAAGAAATATGCACATATATCTTCATGTGGATTTTTTCCTGTTTTTCATTCACAAAGTGATGTGGCTAACAACCAAAATAAATCCCTCCCTAAATCAAAATAATTCTATCTAAAATAGAACAATTGACTGTGGTCATTTATGAATGCTAGGAAGGGAATTTCATTTTATAAAAAAGCTTGAAGTGGATACTGTAGGATAACTACCTAATATCCTACAGTATCCTACAGTATCCAAAATATTGTTTGTGTCAAATATGCAAGTAGATAATCAAATCACAAATTTAGATGAGCTGACCTAGGCCAAAAGGTACCACTTTTTTGCTCATTGTTAGAATCCACAGTGAAAGTATCCACAATAAATGGCTATTCAGTCCTTGCTTCAACATCCAATTCAAAGAAGGCCCCTATCTCATGGTAACTGGTTTTATTGCTGAACTGCTCTTGCTGTTAGAACATTTGTATCAATGTTATTTTAGAATATGATTGTGGAATCCTTGATGCTCTCTGAGTTGAACTTTCATTACCTGAGTAAGTAACATCAACAGTACAAGCAAACAACCAAACCCAGAGAGCACCAAGGTCTCCAAAGTTCAACCCTGAGCTTCAAATATTTTCTTCTATTAGAATCTGTTTTATTGAAATTTAAACACTTAGTTACCATGTAATGCATTACAGCATGATAGGAAACAAGTCATAGTTTCCTTTTACATATTATTCTTTCAGTTATCTGAAAAATACACTCAAGGCCATTTTGAATTTTGTTCAGTTATTTCATGCATTTATTTATATATAATAAATACACAAGAACTAATAGTTAAGCAAAAAAAGTTCATATTATCCAAATTAATCCCAAAATGATAGAAACCTCTTAATATCAGCTAACAATATTTTATTTTAATTAAGCCACTACATAGTCATTACTGGTTTTAATTATAACACATTAGGAGATAGCAATGTAGGGTCTAGAAGCATAGATTCCACTTCATCTGGTGTCTGCAGGACCACAAAATTAAATAATCCCATTCATATATCCAAAATCTTATAATACTGCCACATCACACATTTTGGTCCTTCAGATCAAAATATATATATATATATATATATTTAATTTGATTTACATGTCGCCCTTCTCCGGAGACTCAGGGCAGCTTACAATGCGTTAAGCAATAGCCTTCATACTTTTGTATATTTATACAAAGTCAGCTTATTGCCCCCACAAACTGGGTCCTCATTTCACCTACCTTAGAAAGGATGGAAGGCTGAGTCAACCTTGAGCCTTGGAGAGATTCGAACCAGCAGTAAATTGCAGGCAGCTGTGTTAATAACAGGGTGCGTAGACCACTGTACTATCAAATTTTGTGTGTTTTAGGGCAAAAATGGCAAAATATTGTGAAATTTCAAGTGATAGTACCAACATATGACAATATGGCCTGATTTTGCCATTTTGTTATGTACAGTACCACCATCGTTCCTGGATCCTGTTTTGATCTTGGGAAATCCATCCTAGGATTAGAAGTATTTAGATTATATGTAAAGGACCAGAGCTTTGCAGTTTCTTCATGTTTGTGGATGCAGGATTGCAGAACTGTGAAGATTTAGGCTTAAATATTTTTTTGAAAAGGCCCTTACAGTATAGATAACCAGTTCAGTGTCTTGAGTACAAGAGAATCATCTGTTCTTGCTAGATACAGATAGTGTTGCTTTTACTGTAATTACTACATCCTCAATATTGGCATCTGTCTTTTTCTCACTGAGCATAAATCAAACTGCATCCAAAACTACATTCTGACCTTGACCAAGACTATCTAGAAATTATGTTTTCCATCTTCAGAAACATTTCTGTTATATAGTCAATAGCTTGCAGCTTGGCAAAAAACAGTCCTTTCCTTCCTTTAAAGTCCCATCAGGGCCCCAGTTTGGAAAAGGAATTTATTCAACATCACATTGTTTGTTTACTTTACAAAGTGATCGATAATACATTAAATGGACAGAAGCAAAAACTCAGCACTTTCTCCTATAATCAATTAAGGCATTCTCAACACAGGGTTTTGCAGGAGAAAGGCATGTCTATGGGAAGAAACAGGGAGAGCTTTCCACTTAGCTTTAATTTGACTAAAGTAGAACTGAAGTGGCCTGTGTTTCATGCTCGATTTCCTTTTCCTATACAAAACCTATATAAGAGGCTTTGTTAAGGACTGGGTGCCTTACTAACCATTTATTATTATGTTTTCCTATTTACTGCCCAGAAGACAAGCACGATCCTAATTGGGCCATTAGGGAAAGTGTTGAAATGTTACTAATTGTCAAAAGCAATTAAATGTAGCAACATGTCACAGGTAAATTAATGAAATCCCAAGTGTTATATGAGCAAATTGCATTTATTTGAATGGGAAATAAATACGACCTCATCTACATATTGACCTCTTTTTTTTTCTTTTCTTGCAGGAAATTAGGCGTAATGCAGGTATTGCTTCCTTCAGAAACAGGACCTAAATTCTGAAAAAGACTAAACACCTATGTTAGGAGAGCTTTGATAAGCACTGATTTAGAAAGTGATCAGGAACTAGTTATGCAGTAGAGAGCTTACTGGGCATGGCACCCAGTTGACCTATTTTTGTAAATTCTTTGTGAATTGCTATTCATGATGGAAGGGTTGGAATAGAAGCACTAAATTTCATGGGTAAGGTAGGGTAAGGTATGATAGGATAGGATAGGATAGGACAGGACAGGACAGGACAGGACAGGACAACAGAACAGAACAGAACAGAACAGAACAGAACAGAACAGAACAGAACAGAACAGAATAGAATAACAGAGCTAGAAGGGACCTTCTAATCCAACATCCTACTTAGGCAGGAAACCCTATATACCATTTCAGACAAATGGTTATCCAATCTCTTATTAAAAACTTAGAGCATTTACATCTTCTGCAGGCAAGTTGTTTCACTGATAAATGTTAATATTTTATTCTATAATCTCCAATTTACCTAGAGTTATTGGATATTATTTGCGAAATGGGAAGCATATACATTTAATAAATAAATTAAATTAAAAATTGTTCCATTGGAAAACCAGCAATATTTAAAAGTCCCCAGGTTTTCCATGTTATGTTTCTATTACTTTTTTAGAACAGAGAAATATAGTGAAAATGAATACTTACTAGATGTAAAAAACCAGGACACCTGGCTGTAAAATTAGAATTGTGTTTCTAAGTCATTGCTAATCAGGTATTAGCAGCTAGTCTTCCATTAGGTTAGGAGATTAAAATATTTGAGGAAGAATGTTGGGGAAAGATAAATATTTTTGCAGCATAATATTAATATGTATTGTCAGTTGAATTGCTGAACTTTAAAGCATTATCAATTCAAAAATGTTGGGCAAGAGTTTAAAAATGTATATATTTGAACTTATTTGAACCATCATTTTTTTCTTGTTTAATGTTTTGCCTGATACAAAATATTTGCTAATGCCCAGAACTCTATGACAGGAATTTTAACTTCATTTTCAATAGACAGGTTAAAATACAGTACAATACTGCAGTGATGTTTCAAGTATTGCCAGCAAAAGCTTGATTCTGAAAAGCTTCAGATTCTGCACTAATTCACCAGTTTATTTGTGCTTGAAAAAAATTCTACGAATCTGAGATTATGCTATCTGCTTCTCCTGTATGTTGCTGAGAATATCTTTAAATGTGGTGCCTTTTTTAAAGAGGAAAAAAAATATATCTCGTACCAAATGGTCAGAATGAGTTAGAATTAAGTTTGTATAGACTTTAATTATAAATAATTTACAGAGCAGAGAGGGTATCTCAGCCTATGAGGGAAGATTGTGCAGGTGCTGTGAATGGATTGCTTCTCTTCAAAGGCCCTTATTTCCCATACTTATGAGTCTTGAAGCTATTTTAGAGTCTTTCAGGCTAAAAATTGTCCTGTGTAAACAGGTTATACAGACATCCTACCAGGGGTGGGTTCTACTTACCTTTACTACCAGTTCACAATGGGGTCGCGCACATACACAGAAGCTTCTGTGCATGAGCAAAAGCATTTTGGTGATATTGGGGTCGGTGGGCGGGGCCTCCCGCCGGTTTTACTACCAGTTCTATAGAACAGGTGTGAACCGGGGGCAACCCACCACTGCATCCTACCCACAATGTAGTTATGTTTTGGAAGTGCCAGAATTGTCAATAATGGCTAACACAAATTTGGCCTTTTACTGGTTAATGCTCTGTAGCTTCCTAAGAACATAAACTGTTTATGTTGCAAAGATGATATTCAGAGGAATGTTGCAAAGAAAATATTACGATAACTTCTTACCTGACCTTGAATGTCAACAGAAATTTGTACAGAAATGATTCAATTTTCTCTTATGAGGGAGAAAAAATAACTTCATGATGTCTATGGAGATTCTCGTCCAGGTCATTGTTGTAATTAGCTGGTTGGAAAAGCACCTTTGGGACAATAACTTTAAAAGTAATCAGAAATCTTACAAGTATATTACTAGCTATAATATACCACCACAATTGCGATCAGAATTTCTGTTATAAGCAAGGTGGTTGTTAAGTGAGTCACATCCAATTGTACAATCTTTTTTGCTGTGGTTGCTAAGTGAATCACTAAAGTTAAGTGAATCATGGAGTTGTTAAGTGAATCCAGTTTTCCTCATTGACCTTGCTTATCAGGCGCCAGCTGGGAAAGGAGCCTGAGTGGCACAGCAGATTAATGCTACTGTTAAAAGTAGTAGTTAGCTTCCAGCTGCCTGCAATTACTGCAAGTTCAAATCTCACCAGGCTCAAGGTTGACTCAGCCTTCCATCCTTTCTAAGGTAGGTAAAATGAGGATCCAGATTGTGGGGGCAATAAGATGACTTTGTATAAAATATACAAAAGAATGAAGGCTATTGCTTAACGCATTGTAAGCCACCCTGAGTCTCCAGAGAAGGGCGGTATATAAATAATAATAAAAAAAGTTGAAAATGGCAATCACATGACCTGCTGCATTGTAAACATATGCTGATTTCCAAGCACTCAAATTTTGATCAAGTGACTGTTGGGATGCTAAAATGCTCATAGTTGTGGGGACCATAAAGCACTTTTTTCAATGTTACTGTAATTTCCGGAATGAGGAAATTACAGAAGTTACTATAATTTCCAGAATGAGAAAAAGGATGGAATGAGATTGGAGTCATCTCTAGCATCAGGTATAGATAAAACCCCAACTGGATCATATTTCCATTATGAAAAGCATCCACTTTTTGGGCACTAATTCCCATCTTTTGGATGTGTTAGGCAGTGATATAATGATTTTCGGATTGTAAAATCCAATACCTCAGGCAAGCCCTTGCACTTACTTTGGAAACAAATTCCTAAGTGCCCTTTCTTCTGTACAGAATAAAACAAAGAGATGTCCCACCTTGCATCTTTAATTGGCTTTGCATGAATCAGGCTCAATAAGAAGAATTTGAAATATGCAGCCAAATGTCTCAATGAAATTCAAAGATTTTCAAGTTAATGTTTACATTTGTAAAAACTTGGTGCAGAAACTGCTTAATTAGATAGTAGTAGTAACTTCAAAATCATCTACCAGTGGGTGCCATTTCTTATGCTTCTAACCACTGTTCATATTTTAAACCAATTTATTTGATTTTTAGTCCACTATTATGTTTGATGAATATATGGTGGTTTACCTAGTTAAAGCTTCCCGTTTTATTTCCCCCACAATAACCGTGTGTGGTAGGTTGGGTTGAAAGAGAATGTTGTGGCCCTATTCAAATACTATAAAGAAGGTCCCCACAGAAACAGTGAAGATGAGCTCCTCAGCTTGCAAATCATGGTGTGACTCTAAAATCCAAAACTGCGCATACAGTACTTTCAGCATTTTTCAGATCCAATGTTATGAAAAAGTGGCAACTGTGCAAAAAGGTATTAGAGGATATCTATTCATTGATTCTCCAAGACTTTTGACAACTAGGCAGGGGTGAAATCTAAAAATTTTCCCTACCGGTTCTGTGGGCATGCCTTAATTGATGGGCATGGCTTGGTGGTCAGGTGACCCGGTGGGCGTGGCTTGATGGTCAGGTGACCAGGTGGGCATGGCCAATAATAATAAATAATAAAAATAATAAACAAAGTACACAAAACAATAAGAGGTACCAAAAACCAACTTTTACACTTTACACAGACACAACACAACACAACACAACTGACTCACACACAATGTAAAAGCAGCTGCACTTGACCCAAAATGGCTCCTGCAACAAGTAGGAACCTCCACAGCCACAAAAAGCTCAAAAACCAACTTTCACACTTTTTCCACACAAAATGCCACATACAGCTTTATGAGATTTTGTGTTGTGTAGTTAGAGTGAAACACTACAGAAACAAATCAAATCTCAGAAAGTTGCACAAATATTTTATTTTATTTTATTATTTTATTTTATTTATGTTTTAGTTAAAAGCAGCTAAATTTAAAACTTCCTTAACTTTAAATTATTATGTCTAAAAAAAAAAAACTCCTAAGAAAATCCCCAATTAACTATTTTTTTAAAGGTCCCCCCCCAACCCCCCCCCCCCACAGTTTTGGAAATTGAAGTCACAAGGCAGGCAGGCAGGCAGATTGAGTTGCTCACCGATTGGATTGATTGCAGGCAGGCAAATTGAGTTGCTTACTGATGCAATTGATTGCAGCAACCGAAGCAAGACAGGAAAAGCAAGCGAGCCCGAAAGAAGCAGCAAGCTGTCAAGTGGGCAAGTGGGGATGGGGCGATTGGGTAGGCATGGGTGGGTGGGGGGCAGGGATTTTTGCTACCGGTTCTCCGAACTACCTGCCGCCATCGCTACCAGATTGTCCGATCTGGTCCGAACCGGGAGCATTTCCCCCCTGCAACTGCTGAACATTTCTAATTCAAATCAAGTATTTTTTTTATTGTGGTCAAAGTCTTGTTGGGGGGGGGTGTATCTGTATAAAATTATCTATATGTGCATAGTTTGCAACTTTCTTTCTACATAGACCTATATTTGGAAAGAAGGTGGGAGATACTGATGGGTGTATTCAGATAACATTTATTTATTAAATTTATATATTGTTCATTTTGCAGTCTGAGGTAACTCTAGGGAGACCTGGTTAAAATTTGTGAGATTCTGTCAATGTAACAAGGTTGATGGTGATGAGGAAAAATTTCAGGACAGGATAAAATGGTTTCTGTGGATATGAACACTGAAAATACTAGCAATGAAGATTAGTCTTCAGAAGACTGATGCTGGTCATAGAAGAGCATAATGAATAGGTAGATCCATGCTTTAACATCATACTGTATACTGTAAGTGTACTCAGATATATTTCTACCTGACCTCTAGGTTTGAGAGGGGGAAAAGGTCTTGGAATTACATTGGTTGCTGTTTCCTGGAAAATGTCTTAAAACAAACAGCAACAGAGAGAGGCATCAAAGCCTTTACAAATCCTTCAGAAAGATTCCTAGATAAAATAATGTTACTTTAGTTCTATTTCTGTTTTGAGGCAGGCTGGCAGTCATTTATTTCAATGGCACTTTTTGCTCTTTCTTTCACAAGGCACTTAATGAGATAGTCAAACAGCTGCTCCAAGTTCCCATAAATGTGAAGAGACAGGAAACTACTTCATAAACACCATGGCAATTGCTGTGTTGTGTTTTGTTAATGGAACTTTTCATCTTGTTTCCCAAACCAATCTCATCGTATTTTCTGTCATTTGGTTTTCCTTTGATCGTGGTATTTTATACATTGCAGCTTTCCATTGGAAACATTGGAGGCAGCTTTTCCTCACTGCACCCTGCTTCTTAAAAAGCAAAAACAAAAAGCAACAAAAAAAAAACAACCTTTGTTTTCAGGATATGGTCTGTTTCTAAAACATGTGTTATAAAATCTGCATTCCTGATGCAATAGCTAGCTGCCACAGAATTATTTTTGGATTTGAGGGCTATAATAGGAATGAGTTGGTGTCACAAGTGTTTCCAGGATTGCTGTGGCTACTTGCCTACTCACAAAACAGTATGGTTTCAATCAAGCCATCTCCTGTTTGTAATTACCTGCAAGCCTTCCCCACCCTAGTTAATTGCAGGTTAACTCCCCATATAAGCAAGGACCTTTTCGCTTGCTACTCGGGCCTAGACTCCTGGTTTAGGCCTAAATGCACAGCTCCTGCAGGAAGCTTAGTGCAACGCCGCAGATGGGAGAAGAATGCAGATAAGGACTCCAGACGCCGTTGCAGAGAAACTCCCATGGATGCTTGCCTTTTGCTGTTTTGAAGCACGCAAGCTATCATCGGGACTGCTGCTGGACCTTTTTCCTCCCACAAGCTTCAAGCAATGTTTGCTGTTTGAACTGTTTTTACTTCAGGTGACTTTTAGCTGTGAAGTTTGTGCTGCCCCCACTTGGATTGCCTTGATGATGTATCGACGCCGAAGCTGCTTACCTTCATGCTAGCTTTATTCTCTTGTGAACTGTTTCGGTATTGTGGAGAGGGATCTAGGAAGATAGCCTTGCTTCACATACCCAGATAAGACTTTGTTTTTAATGTGCTTTCTTAAAGACATAGTGCTTTTTAAATGTTTTAAAGTAAATTATATTTTTACACAAGACGCCTCTGTCAGAATTATTTCAGTCTCAGTGTGTTTACTCATGAGCTGGTTCACAGTCCGGGGTACCCCTCAACCCCATTTCACCACAGTTGGTAACTAATTTATGGACAATATATGTGACCTATGCAATGCACTAATATTTCCTCCCCTTGCCTGTTCTTAGATGAGACTACTGGGCCTCCAGAACAGGATAAAAAGAGCTGGGAATATTTTTTGTAAGCATAAGTATTTATTCCATGATTTTCCAAGGATTGGTAATTTCTGTACAGAATGATTACTGCAACAAAGCAAATTATATGAAGAAGTAGCATTGATTTTTCCAGTGTTATTCTTTGGGAGAAAATGGTTTTCTGTACCTTGAAACAGCAATATAATGTTAGAAAGTAGAATAAAGTTTTTAATTTATAAAGATAGTGCTGAAGTTTGAAATTTATTGAATAATGCAGGACTTTCTGGGCTCACAAAACCTCTGAAATTCAGCTCAGTTGAAACCACTGAGAAGCTTTGAAAACAGTTGTTCCAGCCCCCAAACTCAGAATAAAGACTAGAAACAACTGCTAGGAAGAGGGTGTGACAGAGTTCTGGAAGATAGTGTAAAAGTGGGAGTTCAAAAATAATGTTAGAAAGTATTGCTTCACAAAAAGAGCTTGGAACTACACTTCCAGTGGATATAGTGGGTCAATCATCAGTAATTTATATTAAACATGCTTGGGATTAACACATGTCCATCATCTGAAAAATGTTAAAAATAAAATAATTTTAAAAAGTCTCTAAGGACTCGATGGACCACTAGTTCTTTTCTGCCACCAGTTTTCTATATTTCTATGTTTCTAAACATTTTACTTCTCACTGCCAATTACATCTTTAGGCATAAACTCTATGCATATGGACATCTGCAGTTTTCATAGGATATATTTTCCTACAACATTCCATTATCATTGATATCAATGGGATCATCAATTAAAATTAATTTTATGAACATTACCGTATCTCCTTGATCCTACACTATCTCCTTGAAACTTGCCTGCTTGTAATGGCACCTTCCATAATTAAAAGGAGGCTTTCCATTGATGAAAAGTAGGCCTAAGCAAGTGAAGAAAGATTGTGTATCGACGATGGTACTAATTTTGTGAATTGAATTTATGGTAATATATTTAAACTACTGCTATTTATCCAGAAATGGCTTGTAGCCTTCTGAATCAGTTTAGGTTGCTCCTTCCCCTTTTGCCAAACAAAATGATTTAAAAACAATCCACAGAAAGACTTCATGTCATATGGAGCTATAATTAACACTTTTTGTCTCTTCTCTACTTTTGATCTGTTAGATCCTGTCCCTGCAATGAGAACTGGGATTGTCTGCATTTGGAGGATGGCAACGGTGAACTCTAATTGTATATTATTAAAATAATATGATTTCCCCCTTTAACAAGCTGCGGGCGATGCACCATGCTTCCTTGAAATTTGGTGCAGCTGGCTTTGACTAGAGCTGTGAAGTGTCTCCTGCAGGTGCTGCCACATAATCTTTTGACACATAGTATCAGTAATTAAGTGCACAATTAAGAGAATTCCTGCAATTAATTCAATCAGACTGTCAATCAGCTGTACATTTTTAAAAGGCTTTTCATCCTTGCCTTTTCCAGAACATTATAAAGTTTCAAATATACTTAAACATTTTTTTTTAAATTTGAGGCTTGAATCAAAGGAACTTTAATCAATTCATTGTGGACAAAAGAAAATGATCTAAGCATTTACAAGAGAGACACAGTACAGAACAGATCTGAGCTGACTTTTAACAGTGAAAATTTGGAAGAATGTGAGCTGTGTTATTGATATTAAAGTTTGATGTTATCCTCTTATGACTGTCTAGCCTGGAAAATTTTTGTAAGATTCTTCCCTTGTTTCTATTAGTTAATCTGTTATTCATGACATTTTATGGATATTGCAGGGACATATATCACTTGCCTCTGAGAGTAAGAACCATGCCCTATGCAGGCACTCAAATAATTACTAAAAGGCAAGAATTTTTTTTAGAATGAAGGCATGAAAGAAAATTCTGCTCCCAGTTATTCCTCCAACTAATTTAGCCAGTCTTTCTACGTGGAATGGAAATATTTAAAAATATTTATAAAATAAGGTTTTTTTAAATTGTTTAAAATCTCCTAATCACTTTTAAATGAATGCAAATACAAGCTGTCTCCAGATTTTATAATTCATAGGAAGTCAGCAAGATAATCCTGGATGGCAGATCTACTTCCTTTAACTCACCTAGCATTTAATAGTAGGTTCTCAAAACCTAGGACTGCCACCAATATAATCAGTGATCCATTTGTTGACAAGTGATTCCAAAGAAAAATTTAATAAAGATATGTCAGAATGACATCTGTAATGATCTGGCTATTGTACCCCAACATTTCTCCCTCTGCCTGCCTTTCTCCAGCTCTATCATTTCTTGGTGTAGGGTATAATCTCTATCCTTTCTTTGTGTGTGTGTGCCTTTGTTTCCTGAATACTGCCTAGACAAGTCATTTTGGGTTTTTTTGCAAGATCTCAGAAGTGATTTTTCACTGCCTCCTTCCTAGGACTGAGAGAAAGTAGCTGGCCCATGGTCTTTGTACATAAGACAGAATTAGAATTCATAGCCTCCTAGTTTCTAGCCCAATGCCTTAACCAATCTGGTTCTCGTATGGACAATCATAAATTTTACAGCCTATTCATAAGGTCCCATGAACCTGTATCCATGAATTATTGAAAAACTTGTGACATTTACAAATGTGAAACATTCTATTCCTATGTTTATTTGAAGACAGAAGCTATCAGCAAATAATGAAATGGGGTTACTTTATAGGGAACTGCATTTTAACTACTTTTTCAGTTCCTGAGCTGTCTTCATTGGGGGAATAATAAAACAGAGACCAAAAAAAATACATAATACATAAAAAAAATCCAAGGAATTATGTAACAAGTCTATATTTCAACAATTATAATAGGATTCCATGAACTATGAAAACATACAGAATCACATTGACCTATTGGCTGGAGGTTTCCTGTCATTATAGGAAGAAATCTCTCTCCCCCCCCCACCACTCTCTCTCTCTGTCCCTCCCTCCCTCTCTCGCTCATCCTGTCCCCTTTGTGTGTGTGTGCATGTGTGCGCCCATGCATGCGTAAGGAATTCTTATTTAAATATGCAGGTAGGTGCTTATAAAAGAGGTTTGTATCTGCACCTGGCACATGCTGAGTTCCCGATGTGACTTCTTGTTTCTAAAGAATCATACCTTGCTGCAATTTTTATAATAACCATGCTTCAAAAATGATTTGAAAGAAGTACTTCAAAGCGGCCAGTTCTCATTAAAGCAGCCTGGCTTTTTTATTTATTTATTTATGTTTAAAAAAGAAGAGGTGTCTTCTTTGATGATTGCAGAATTTAAATCAGATGAATAGGAAAGAGATAGATGATAGATGAAAGATAGATAAATAGATAAATAGATGATAGACAGATAGATAGATAGATAGATAGATAGATAGATAGATAGATAGATAGATAGATAGATAGATAGTCTAGTGCTGATGTAGGCTGCAAACATCTGAATAACCAATAATGGGTAACAAAGAGTTAGAATTTTCAGTATTTGCGGCTGTTATTGATATTTTTAAAACCCAGATCTGATCACGCTAAAAAAAAAATCTATTATAGAATCTTTAATTGAATGACCTCTGAAAGGACTATCCATTCAAGTTTCCCATCCTTCTGTTTGCACGGTTAATATTCACTCCCTGAAATTAGATGGAAGAATGTTATTAAGCCCCAGAGAGTCAGCAAGCTTTAATAAGTGACTTCTGAACTCAGCCAGTTCCATGTATCCAATCTCCTTAGATTGGAATGACAAATTCTGTTTAGTAGCAGGATCTTCTAAGAGCAGCAGTAGGGACTAATGCTAGATTGCTGTTCCCTGTAATTTTAAGGTTTTCTATGTCCATAATTAAAATAAATGTGGCATTACTAATGAATCTGCAAATGCCAGTATGTTGATTCCTTACACAAAGGAGGGAAGGGAAATTTCACTGAAGCATTCTGGAGTTTAAAATATAGCTCTTTGAAGATTTAACCATAGAAAGAAATAAGTAACAAAGAAATACATAATGCTATGTTAGCTAAGGAGTTTCTTAAGAACTGCATTGAGCTCAGGTGGTCAGTATTTACTTGGATCCCAACTCTTAGATAAACTTGTTTATGAAATCTTTCTTTACCAGATCAGTGGGAGCCAATGCACTTTTGCAATTATTAGAATAATTGTACTAACAACACATTATTTATACTATTCTGTCTTCCAGCCAGATGGCAAATGCCATAGAAGATGCCAAAGCAAAGTAAAGTGAAAAAATATTCCCAGCTGTTTGTTACTTCTCTTCTTGGGTCTATAAGTCAGCACCTCATGCATCAAAAGTAGTTTACAGTATTGATTAAATCAATGTAAGCTAAAATAAATGAAAAAGACCATTAATTAGGGCAACCACAAATGTGAGATAAATAACAGTAACAGAGTTGGAAGGGACCTTGGAGGTCATATAATCCAACCCCCTGCTTATGCAGAAGACCTATGGATTCAAACTACCGACCTTTCTGATCAACAAGCTCAGTGTCTTAGCTACTGAGCCACCTAGCCAGGCAAACATCCCCTGCAAGAGAACTGCACAAAAACTTCCAACAATGATGTGCATCAGTGCCTCAAGGTAGGCTAGATCAAGAAACAATAACAACTGGGATCCCAGTTATTTACTGTTTTAAGGTATATTCACAAAATTGTGAATGCCATCCCAGAACCTTCATTGACTCTTTTTAAGGGCAACACAATGAAGGCATGACTGTTTTGAATGTCTGTCTTTCGCACACTTACTATTTTTCCAAACTGAGAAATCTCTCTCATTTTCTTCTCAAGGTATGGAGAGAACAATAACAATAAGATGGCATTCAAATAATGAAACTCATAACTAAATTGGAATATGTGGGTAGGAAGCTGATTTGGGAAAAAAATGAAGTTTTTGCCTATCTTTCTATGGTAATACTACCAGATTTATTATGTAAAAATTCTACAGTAAATGGCAGGAGCAAAATGATACAGAAATTATATTTTTGATTCCATCTAAACCCCATACAGGTGTTTACATTTCTGATAAGGTAATCTTATGCTATAATGATCATAATTTTTACAAAATCTCTCCAATTTCAATATACTTTCAAAGTAATGTGATAAATGTGCTGTCTTATTGTTTAGGTTGCTGAGAGAGTTGAGCAAGGAATGTTGGAATTGTTGGAATTTATGTGAAAAGTATAAGAGTCACCCAAGATGTTCAGGTCATCTCAACTGCCTAGATAAAGTAAGCAGGTCTACATTGGGAAACAGTGATATATGTAGGAAGATGCTGAAGGCAATCACTTTAATGCTAATGGCAAAGGCTTAATTTATTCTGCACAGAGAGAGGAAATGGTAAACCATTTGGGAATGTTACCAAAAACCTACAAGGATAGACAATGAAAAATGATTGATGTGCTGGGTGACGGGCCTGTTAGGTCAAAAGGGACCCAACAGTCTAGTGCGGAAGAGCTGAGGAAATGGCTTATATAACAAATCAATCCAGAATTCTTGTAAATGACACAAATGGCCAGGATCAAATTATCATATTTTGGCTATATTATTCAATCGCTTGAGAAGTCTATAATGCTGGAAAAGGTAGAGGAAAGAGAAGAGGACAGCAATCATCAGCAAACAGTGGACTTGATTATTAGAAGTGATAGGTACACAAATGGAAGACTTGAAGGACCAGGTTGGGGACATATTATGCCAGAAAATATTTACTAAGAGTTGATTCCAATATAATAGTATTTAACCAGTTGTCAAAAATTAAATGCCTAATCCAGATCATGTCTGCAGTGGGGACTAAAGATATGTAAGATCTGGCACAAAATTTTATAAAAAATATCAGATGAGGGTTAAATTGTGGCTTTCTTGGTATATCCTGTTCCTCCAGAACTGAGCTGTTGAAAATCCATCACATTTACTAGCCTTTTTTGAAGATGGACCTACAGGAAGGATAGGTCAGGAAAACAAAAGAGAAAACAACAAGAAGTTAGTCAAGCAATGATCAGAGTCTGGAGCTAATGTCTTTTGAAGACCTTTAGTGTAGAAAAAAGTGATAGATATTATAGAAGTATATCTATGTGTGCACTGTGCAGATGTAATAGATAAAATCACTTTCCCCCCTTCTGTTATTATAATATTGGAACAGAAGATTGTCCAATTAAGTTGAATTGTGGAGATTCAGGAAAACTAAAAAAAAAAAAAGGAGCACTGCTTCAAATTATGTTTAGTGACAATATGGAATCTTGTAACGTGATATAATAAATTTGGGGATTAGAAAATCATGGAAAATAAAGTATAGATAACTATTATTCATGAATATTGCATTATATCATTATACACCATTATATCCAATATCAATGGTACTGCATTTCTTGAACATCAGTTCTTGGAAAACATGATCCACAAGGGTAATATCGATTTGGTTTGCATATTGCCATAAGTAATGGTTTTGGTTTAAGATTAAAATGTTGTAGAAACCCAGGCAATCCTAGTTTAATCACTAAATCATGATTAATATATGACTACGTGCAATTTGTAAAGCTGGCCATGTTCTGCTTGTGAAATTCCTATTTGGCTATTATCTGAATAGAATGTTATATAGTCTCCTTATGCCAAGTAAAGTGCCAGATAAGTGTTTTAAATTCAGACTCTTTGGGAAAATATTTATTGCAGACTTTGTCTGGAGGAAACATTGATCAAGCTAAATCATTGTTGAGTGGTGTAACGTATAGGTTTTACCAATGCAAAACATTACTAAATGAGCTGATTTATTGCCTTTGTCAGCTTTAAAATGAGTCTGGATTCTGAACTGACAACAAATTTAATTTCCCCTCTTTTCTGGTTTTGGAACGTGGAAAGAGAAGATGTTATCTTTAATGTGTCTTAATATTTATATTCTGTGCACAAATTCTTACTTAAATGCTATCTGGTGCTAACTGATGGGAATAGAGATCCAAGACAGAATTACTGGACAGTAATTATAGAATTTGTTATGCTGTACCATTTCTTTGTTTTTGCTTAATTCTCATATCTTTATTTCAGTAAAATGCATATCAAAACCCAACACATTGCTATATTATTTTGATTAAACTTTTCATTAATCCTTAACAGAAATCAGTTACAAGGTCAATTTGATATAGTTCTATTGCCTGCTTTGTGATGGCATGAAGGAAAACCATGTCCTATGAAATATGTATGTAAAACATAAAAAGGAATATTTGCTTTTGTATGTATTTATGTTTAATTTCTGTGACCTTGGCTGACCTTTAAAAAATCTAAGCAGGGTTGTGGACTATGCTAGGGGGGAGGAGGAGGAGGAGATATTCACTACAATGTTTTGCTCCCAAAAAACTAAAGACGTGTTCATGTCATCACCAGAATCAAGGTCAATGTGATGGAATGCCTTTACATTTTAAAATTCTAAATGTTGGACGAATTTTAATATTAGCTGAGAACTTTAGCCATGTCCTTTTGAAGAACCATGGCATTGAGAAAGTGAATGACATTTAAGACAGACGTATAATTGTTCTCCTATGGCTATATATGTGAGATGCGAATTCAATAATGTAGCAATTCATTCAATAAAATAACCAAAATATTTTGATTATCCTAAAACTTGTGTCTGCCAAATGACCAAGTTTTCACAGATGTTTAGATCCTGAGGAATAACACAAAGCTGCAGACCTGGAATCATTTGAAATATAAAATCAAGACTTGGCAGGGAGTGAGAGAAAATAAGGTAGGTCTATAACTTTTGGGGACATGGTAGTAAATCTATCACAGCAAATAATTCACACTGACATTGGAAAGGTATTATCTGGTGCAGTTTGAAGTTTCTCAGCCCATGTCTCAGAGAGATGAAAGATATAAAAAGGCAATTACATCTGTCAAATGATTAGAGAGTGATGCAACAATTTTAATTGTTAAATATATTTAACTGCATTAACCTCTACTGAATTCACACTGACACCTGGAATGATATGCTTTGAATGTCACCTGAAAACTGTGAGGCATCCTTTAATGTAAAACATATTTAGCTTTTGCTTTATTACAGAATAAATGGGCCTCACATTTGAATGGAGTTTTGCCAGGCAGATGAAGGCACCAAAGCAAGGAGTGAAACAGGTGCCTACTTGCTTGTGGATTGAAAACATGAAGCTGCTTATACAAACTCAGGGTGTGGTGAGAACATGAAAAGAAGCTCAATTATCATGGACAATTTAAAAGAAAATAACTTTAAACTTCAAAAAAAAAAACACGATGTAATTTTCTCCTAATAAGGTATTTTAAAGTCTCAGGGAAATAGCTTATACTCTTATATCGATGTTTAAATTGATTTTTTTTACAATAGATTTTTCATATTAGTAGATAAGCCAGCTTCTGAAATGGTTCTTTCCAAATAATTTCTATGCACAAGTAGGATATTGAAATGTTCACTGTCATTCTTTTGTCCAGGTTTCTTCTATAAACTGCTTTTTATTTTTTCCCTCACTGGAATCAGAATGAAGGCTTAGCTGATTCAACTCCATGTCTCATGTACTTCATGCCACTGAAATCTGATTAGGTATGAGACAGACTCCGGTGGAATGAAGGACAACAGAATGCATGGAACATTCTTTAAGCGCGTGGAAAAACTTGTCAACTAGAACAGGAATATGCAAAAGAAAGCAGATAACAGATGAGAAGTTCAGATGAAAAACATTTAAAAATTTTAAGGAACAATTTTCTAAGAACCTTTCTGAAGAATTATGTGCTCAGTATACTTTGGAGTTAGATTTTTTTAAAAAAACAGTGTAAGGTACTCTATTGCTATCTTCTTTATTCAAACCCAAGTTTGAATAAAGTTTGAATTCCTCCTTTTTCCATAGTTTTATCCTTGCATCACACTGCTATCAGGAACAAGAAATTCTAAAAATACTAACCACGTAATTCTGTATTCAGAAGTCAGTCAGAAATTCACTCTTAAGTAATCTTTTTTAAGGATTGCAGCTGCAAAATGATTTATACACTATTGTTTGTACACTATTTCTATAGTTGAAGCTTATAAAGTTATATTTGAGAAATCAAATTAATTTCTTACTCACTGCAACATAAATTTCTGGACCTTATCCACCAATCCAGGTACCTTCATGATAATTAAAAAATCACAAATGGATTTAAATATTTTTGATATAAAGGTGCTCTACCCCAAATGAATTGGTTCTTTTCAATTGTGCTGGAAATTTTCTTCACAATGAATTCAGATTTTTCTATTTTTCACATCCTTTTGTGCCACCTAGAGACCCATATGGCCACTGGTTCATAAAGTGATCCAAAGAATAATTAGTACTGTTGCTGTGTTTGAAAAAGCTGCCAAAATATGGGATACGGATATAATTGCACTATTCACGCTGTCCCCAAACAATTCAAAACAACTAAAATAGTTTGAACAAAGTTCTGAAGGATACACTGGAAAAAAATTTCAACAAATACCTTATTATTGTTGGAAAACTAATTTAGTATAACTTGTGGCAGGAAGCTTATTACTTTGAGACATTGGTTGGTTTTATTCTGTGGATTTGTCCAAAGAATGCAATAATGACAGAGCAGCCATTATGCTGAAACAGTTGTCTCCAGTCTTGTGTTTGCCATATGTTTGGATTACAATTCTTATAATTCAGAGAGAGAGCATTGTCATAGGTTGACAAAGGATGTATTAGAGCCTGTAGGAATACAGTTACAAATATGACTATCATCTCCTTAGAAGGAAAAAAAAATAAATCAGTGACTAGAAATGAGCAGAGGCTTTCAAATAGTTATCACAGGCAGAGATGAAGCATTCATAGTGTAAAGTTGACATAATAATTTCAAAGAAAGCACATCATAATTTTCACCCTTTGTGGAAAAATGAGCTTGCTTTATTTCACAGTGATGACTGGATCGTGGAAACTTTTATTTAACATTCATTCTCAAGTGCTATTCAACATCTCCATCAAGTGACATTGATTTTCTGAATATCACAAAGCAAAGAAGAATGGGACAAAAGTGCATGAAAAATGAGTTAAGAAAACATCCCACTGAAAAAAATCACCGTGAAAAAAAAAGAATCATTTCTACTTCACATAGCAAGAATGATGTGTATGGATGCTTTAAGTCATCTTTTCAAACTCCCAGTCATTCACTTGTGTGTGCATTTATTCTTACCTCTAAGAAGGTATACCAGTGATTGTATAGAAACTTTTATCTGTAGTATGGCTGCAAGTATTGAAGTCTTTTTAAAAAGACCACTTATGGATGGGAAACTGCTGTACAGTTAAGTAAAATATTTCTTCAGGTCGTTATAACTTGATCCAGAACACATATTCTTTCCCCTAAGTTTTAAGCAAACTTGTCTTCTTTTTTCATGCTATGCATGCTTCATAGAATTTAATGAGCTTTACTTTCAATTACACAGACAGAACATTGGAAGGAAGCAATCTTTTTGCACTTCCAAAGAAAGTTCCTTGGAAAGTTAGTATAGTGGCAGCCACACATTTGAGGCCTTTGAAATACATTCAAATCCAAATTTCTTCTTAAAAGGTGAAATTGCTGCACAAAAAAATCCTTAAGGAATCAGCACCCAAATCCTTTTTGGGAAAAAAACAGGATGAAGCATGGATAGAGCTTGATTTAATTTTTTTTTTAAAAAAATCACTGCATTTAAATTAATTGGATTGAGAAGTTCCTCCACCCTCCTATAGAGCTAGTGAGAGTTTATGTCAAAGCCCGAGTTACTAAACCACACAGATGTAGCTGATACAGGACTTCAAATTGCCAGGAGCCTTTTTCTTTGAGTACAAACCTGCTTTTGGGAGGCCTCTCCCTTGGGGATGTCAAGACTTGTCAGGACATTTTTAGGAGCTGCTTGAGAACAAAAGCACTAAGCAGAGAGCTGCCTGTTGAAATTCTTCACTGCTAACATGAATTCTTTGTAATACCTTTTCATTAGACATGTCCTTACTGGTTTTGGGTGTGCTCCTTCCCTAGATTTTCAGTTTTCTTCCCAGGTTATTAACTCTTTCTCAACCCAGATCTCTTAGATGCATGGATCTTGCACATAAAACCACAAGGATGATTTTAAATCTCTCTATTCCAGGCAGAGTCTAGGTGTCATGAATCAAAAAACAGTACTGCAATAAGGAGCTGAGTCCTTAGGGAGAAGGGTGGCATATAAATTTTTGTAAATAAATAAATAAATAAATAAATAAATAAATAAATAAATAAATAAATAAATAAATAAATAAATAAAATATTTTAAAAGTTTTCTTTGAGGGATTACTGAAAAGTATACTTAAATATTCGCCACACATAGTTGCCTGATCCGCAAGATGGGTGATAAAATTTGATAAGTGAATAAAGTGAAATAAATTAACTAACTAACTAGAGTAACTAACTAACTAACTAACTAACTAACTAACTAACTAACTAACTAACTAACTAACTAACTAACTAACCAGCTATTGCTTACAACCAGGTGTTTGTTAAATTGGCAACTCATTTTCTGGACTAAGTGTATTTTGTAAAGGGAGATTCCAGGACAATTATTTGACAAGCTTTTAACCAATTTTCAAATTCTACGGGATAGGAATTTGGGACTTTAAAAATGTTATTAGAATAAATCACTATATTCTATATAGTGTCTATATTCTATATATAAGTCACAGAATATAAGGATTGAAAGAAATGTTAGAGTTCATCTAATCCTACCCACTGCTCAGTGCAGAAAGCTGCTACCTCACTATCTCTGATACATGAACACTGGTTCAGAGAGAGAGAGAGAGAGAGAGAGAGAGGGAGAGAATAAACTGAACATGTAATTAAAGAATTGTTTGATGCCTTCTGCTGGCCTAATTTTAGATATTCAATAGGCTCAATACTTCATAAACAGAATATTTTATGGAGAAAGAAACAACTTTTAAAAGCATGTTAAAATTTTCAGACAGCATAGCTGGACATTAGTGGAATTGTGCAGAAATGGATTCATAAAAAGGAGTCAAATTCATTCCATCTCTGGTTTTGAAATGATTAAGTTGGTATCAAAAGTTATCCTATTTTCATAAGCTCAAACATGCATGAACTCTGATGTGCAAATATATTTTTTGCATTTCTAAATCTAGAGATATAGGCCTCTAAGTTAAAAAAAAAAACTACTTAAAAATATTGAAGTCTGAGATTGGGACAGCAGGTAAAGCTACCATGACCTCCTTCTCCTTCATGTCCCCAAACACCAAATACGTAAGCTATTAGAATAAAAATGTTCTAATCAACTTGTGACTTAGTTGCTCATGGTTTTGTTGTTGTTGTTAATTTATTTTAATTGTTAAGATGCTTGAGTCAAGTAATTTGAAATATTTGCTAGTTTGTTTTTTAAGCAATTAAATGAAAGATCAAGTGCCTAACCTTTTAAATATTTTTCATGGATTTGGGGCAGGTCTCTGTTTTTCTTTTTGATAACAGGTATGGGAATAACGTAGATGTTACTGTCCCAATATTTCCCATTTATCTGCCCCTGGATTTATTCAAATCCACAACTCGTTTCAATATTCACTTAAAGTAATATCTTTGCAGTATCGAAATTCAAAATACTTTGCAAATCAAATCAAACTGTTATAGGTTCTTTTTAAGGAAGGAGCACCAGTAAGTCATCTAAATTGATTTAGGTTTATCACAGTCAATATTATTCTACAGAATCCTTAGTATTAAACAAACAACTTGATTTTAATGTGGTTCTTCAAACAACAGAATTTGCAGAAATCTCCCCCCCCCCCAATAAGATCCTAAATAAACAGAAAGGCTTTACAGAAACTATTTTGTAAGTACTAATAAAGAAAAATAGAAACTCAACATTGCAGAAATACGATTAATTAGCACTCTATGTTATCTTGATTTTTAGAAACTGATCATGGAATTGCATATCTAGATAGTCACAATAACATTAAACATAAACAACTGTGCAAATTTTCTCCTGAAATATTTTCCCTGTATGTGTTTACTTGGCAAATATCCTTTTAAAATGGATTTCTTTCTAATTAAGTATGTGCTGTAACATAACTCTCAACCCTTTCCTCACTGCTATTAGCAAACTTTGATATCATAGGATAAAAGGCAAGATAACAATGCTATTTACTTACCTGTCTTTCAATCAGTTATACAGAATTCCAGTTTGAAGTACATCAGTTTACTAATAATCAGTTTACCAACAAACACAAACATGTATACTCGCACTCATTCATAAAAAAGATAGACATAACATTTTTAAAACTTCAAAATTAAGAACAGAACAAAGAAAAAAAAATATTATTCAAGAACTCTTGGTAGAACTGAAGAAAATGAAGAATGAAAATGAAGTATTGAGCTAAAAAAAATATAAAATTTAAAGGATTATAAACGAATATAACAAGCACAAAGAACTAAATATCTGTCCATTTAAGGTGGTGTCCATCAGTTTCAGTCTTTATTTGTATTATGCATCAGGAGGTTTCCAGTTACCTAAATAAGCCAGCCAATAGGGAATGAAAATGTGCTACTTGGTTCCACCCATCCAAAACCTCACCCTCCAGGTATTAGTGTATCTCTTCAGATGTGTTACCCAGCCTCACTTTTTTCTCTATACTTTATCTCATTCTAAGTAAAATCAAACATACAGAAGAATAGCTCCTGAAGAAAATCCTTTTAAAAATCTGCAAAGGAAGTTTGCAGGTTCCCATCTAATTGCAGGAAGGTGCCTTTTCATTAATTCAGATTGAGTTTATGGCTTTAAGGGGTCAGGAGAAAATGAATATATCCTAAATTTGTAGTGTTGATGGTTCTTCATTTACTAATCTATGACATCCGTAGTGGTATTTATTTTGGACCTGATCTTCTTAATTCAAATACAAAACTGTATATTTATTATCATATAAAATATAATCTTACAAATCTATTGCTTTGGGTGCACTACTTGAGACTTAGTGGAAGAGTACCAAAGAAGGCACTTAGAGAAAATAGGATGGGATATCAGTGAAAGTAAAGTGAAAGGTCAAATAAAAAATCTGGTTTGGTCGCAAACCAATCATCTGGCCTAGGTATGGATGTTTATTGCTGTGATTTGTACTTTGGAGTTAGAAATATTATTTTACCTTTATGTAAGCATACTGAATACATCCTCGTAGCAGCTGCAGTTGATGGAGCAATATTCAAATTACAAAGGGGTGGCAGGAAACATGAAACATATGAATGGGATGGGCTTGGATAAAACTTGCTGTGTTTAATCCTGAGTGCAATTTTCTGTCTCCTGGGAACCATAGTCATTGATGAGTCACAAAAACGGTCTGTTCTCCAACTTGGAGACTAAATTTCTTTTCTTGGTAATCATCTCCTTTGAAGTGTCTTTGATAAATTTTGAGGTGGTGGCGTAGGACAAACAGTTTTTCTTTTTACATTGCTATGATGTCTTGTCCAGAGGCTCCATATTGGGATTGATTTGAAGGCCAGGCATCATGGCTTCATACATCTAGCATTTGTTCTATGAGTTCTTGGTTTTCCTGAGCTCCAATTTTTGGTAACATTGCTTGTGATGGAGAATTCTGGAAAGTTCAGAACCTGTGTACTCTTTTGTATCACATTATCTAATGAAGATATTAGCTAGTTATGGGTTTTGAATAAAATATCTAGAAATAATAAACAGGTAAATATATCAATACATGGGTGGATTTTTCATTGAACCACTTGACCGCTTAGATCTTAACTGTGCTTTTAAATTATTTATTTAGGTGCTTATTTATTTATGTATCAACACTTGTCTGTCACCAACTCCTGTGACACTGGAAGACTAGCTAAACATATGCTTTTTACTGTTATAAGGCATCAGGTAAGCCAGACAGCAAACATTCTGCTAAAAGCTGACAAACAAGCTCCTTGAAAGCTTGAGGAGATGAAGGGACCCGCTATCACAACACTGTTATTGCAAATTCTACAGTCTTTGCTGATAGAAAGAAGTCAAGAAGGGAACGCTCTTATCCTGCCATCTATCATAAGTACATCCAACAGTTTATCTTTGGCAGAAGTTGACAGGGCCCTGAAGCTTCAGCTCTTATGTGCACTGAGTGAGGTAACTGTCTATCACTTGAAGGGCATGATGACCAGTAAAAAAAATGACCTTTCAACTTGGTATAAAAAGATAATGGTAAAAAGGAGCAGGGAGTACAAAGAAGATACCTTCATTTGCACTTCACTTTTGCTAACTCAAACCTTTGAAAATTAGGCTTTGAGTTAATAATTGATTTTTAATCTGCCCTACTTAATATAGCATCTCTAATCTGCTGTGGACATTCATCAGTATTGCCATCAAAAGTCTCAAATAAGGAAATGGAGTATATTTCTCCAGTACTTTAGGCTGTAGATAAAAAGTCAGGGTCTTCCAAATTCACAGAACAGCCTGATGCTATCAGATGAGAAATGCTGTAGATGTGTAGTTTCCAGTTTAAATCTAACCTCAGAAATGAGCTCAGTAGTTGGCTTGAGGTAAATCATTGTTCTGTCAACCTCTGTCTTTCATTGTCAATTTAAAGAAAGTAATATGGAGGACCTTGTAAGATCACAAAGATAATATTTATAAACTGTTTTGTATATACTAACATATATTATTCATCTTGCTATAGAAAATCAAACATATTTAATGAAACTGCTTCTTCCACAATTTCACTTCAACTGCTAGGTATTTCTGATTTTTTTCATGATGAGGTATGCTTTAGAGTATGGAAAAATGTAATTGGTTGTATTATTATTGTTATTGTTAATAACATTGAATCTAAACAGTCATGCACAATGGGTGTTGCATCCAAGCCTCTGCCCAGTGGATAAATCTTTATACCATTCTATTGTCAATCTTAATGGTATTAACTGTAGATACTTCTAGACTCAGGCAGCGACATATATATTCCTTAGGAATAGCATATTTTTCGCAATATAAGATGCACTCCCCCCCCCCACAAAAAGTGGGTGGAAATGTCTATGTGTCTTATAGAGTGAATATTGTGGTGGGGGAGGGGGGTTGGTCACTGCCGCTGCCTGTCACTGCTGCAGCCGTTCTTCACTGGGGAACGCTGAAGCCTTTGCTGCCAAGCAGCTGATTGGCAGTTGGATCGGCCGATCAGCTGTTCTAGGTGGTGGGGATCAACACCAATTGCCATCATTCACCACCATTCGCTGTCGCCAATCACTGCCGATTGCTGCTGGCGAATGGCGGTTAATAGTGGTAGCAGCAATAGGCAGCGGAAATGGCGAACAGCGCCAGCAGTACTGAACAGTGGCGATAGACAGTGGCAGTGGTGATCCCTGCCACCTAGAACAGCTGATCGGCAGTATTCTGGGAGGCTGATCCAACCACCAATCAGCTGCTCGGCAGTGAAGGCTTCAGTGTTCCCCAGCGGTAGCAGGAGCTCAGCTCACTTGACCAGTGGTGAGAGCAACAGAGTGGAGCCCTGACAAGCCATGTGCTGGGGCTGCAATAATGTGCTGAAGCTGACCAGGCTGTTTGCTGTTTGCTGCAATGACGCTAGCCAGATGAATACCGGATGTATGCTGGAAGGCAGGGACAGATTTTTTTTCTCTTATTTTCCTCCTCTAAAGCTAATGTGCGTCTTATGGTCCAGTGCATCTTATAGTGCGAAAAATATGGTAGTTTTGCTTAATGGAAAAGGATGAAATTTATCAACAGATAATTCCATATTCAGAAAAGGATTATACAGCACTCTTCATTCTGGATTACACTGTAAATAGTAACCAACAGATAAAACCAACCACAAGGCTGAAATTACAGATTTGTGGCTTGTACTTAAAAATCAGGTTAAGGTGAACATATTTTGTTTATCAAATGTTTTGGAATGTAGCACATCAAAGAATATTCCTACAAAGGTTTCCTACAAAGGGCTACAGATAGTGGAATCCTACCACTATGAACAAAAGTCAAGTCCTGTAACTTGTATCTTTCATCCCACTGTCCTTTGGTTTCAATATGATTTTGCTTCAATTTGGTCTTCTGAGTAATTATTATGTACCCTCAAGTCATTGTTAACTCTTAATGACCACATAGATTTTCTTCATGACAATCTGTTCCTAAACTGGTATTTCATGTCTTCCAATGATAGAGGCAAAGGTCTTCCAATGGTCTTCTAGATGAGTCAATTCACAGGGTAAAGCATCAAAGAATTTTACCAGCTTACCTGAAGTGCCTCAAGATGCGGTGGATGGTTCTAATAAGGTACCAAATGAAACATTTGAAATATTTGAAGTATCTCATCCCATTGCTACATGTTGCAAAAATCTATGGTTCCTCAAGTGCTAGCTGTTTGGTTAAGCAACAATAACAGAAGTTCGCTTTGCCTGATTGTTTTGTTCAGTAGCAATAAATGAAGTGTCCTTTAAATTCTGTTACCAAAGGCCTATTTTAAGAACTTTTTGTGTTGTAAAAATACAGCAAGTAAAGAGAAATATGTATTTGTTAGTTGTTTAATTGTTCAATACAATATACTAAGCCATCCCATATACCTCTAAGGTAATAGAGCATTTGAGCTGGTAGTTGTGATGACTGCATTAAGGGTCTCCAAAGGATTCTCAGATGGAGGGAAGATAAATAATTTCCAAGTGAAACAATTAAGGATGGATTGTAATATAATTGTAGAACAATATCCCCAGGCACTAAAGGTGCTTGAATTTTATTCAGTCATTAATTAAAGATAAGGCAGAATGGTCATGTTTAATTATTTAAAGATTCTTTCACCATATATCAGATTCCCACACACCAAAAATGATATAATTTAAATTTAAAACAAACACATCTCATCTAATTCAGGTTACGTTTTTCTGTCTTCTGTAATTTGCTGTGTACTAGCTTTTCTTTCATTATATGGATAAATGTAAAGGTAATAGAAATGATAGTAGAGCAGTTTAAAAGTTGCAATTTTATCACGGTGTCTCTCCATTCAAGAAGGAAAAAGGGGGAAAGAAATAAACAAAGAGAGTGATGCCATTTTATGTCCTGGTTCTGCCTTTCCCAATCTGCTGACCTCTTTAAGTGTTAGCTTTCAGTATTCATGCATTGCCAGTGTGCTTAACAGTTATGACAACTGAAATCCAAGCATCTGGAAGACAACAAAACAGGAAAGGCTGCTCCAGGAGCAAAGCTGAAATTTTATGTTGTGTTTTATCATTGTCAACTAAGTGTAATGTACTTTTGGGTAGACATGTTTAGGATTTTGCGGTTTCTGTGGTCTTAGAGAGGTGGTTTAATTTGGTTAATTTAAACCAAAGCTAGGAATATTTCTAACTTTGCTGCTTATTTTTCCAGCTTGAAATTGGCCGGTTTGATTTCTTTGTCACTTTGAAGTTGTCTCGGGAAAAAAATGTACACATTCTGTGGCATCTAATAAAGTAGTAAGGAAATAGCCAAAGAGTGAAAGAATGGATACTGATTTAGCATAATGGGTTAGGGTTAGAAAAAGAAGCTTCCTAAATGTAAATCCATTCACTAGTCACTAGACATTTACTTAATAACAGGAGAGTTTATAGGCTGAACACAACAAGACAACATAATACTTGTGTTTCATACAAGGTCTTATATATGACATTTTAATTCTTGAGACTTGCCCTGCCCATGTGGCAGCCTGAAAAATGTATAGACCTCTAATGATAGTACAATGCAATTATTTAGTTTTTAGGAAGAGGACAAAATCCAGCTTTACTATGGCTACTGATTGCCTGAGGATATAATGGCACTTTTCCTTCACAGTTCCCTTTTCTCCATCATTTGTATAATGCAAATGATAAATCACAAAGATTGTTCTGAGATGGTCAAATACATATTGTGTTAATGTTTAAAATGGCACCTGTAGTAATGCTTTCTCTGTTGCATCTAAGTACCAATTTTTCATTCTGACCATGGAAACTAAAGACAGCTCTTATTTTTTCATGCACTTTACTGTCTCTCTATAGTAGTCATTTCTTGATTTGCAGCTATTTTGGTTCCTAATCCCCAAACCAGTTGGCGAATATCCAACTATATACAGATCATATTGAAACTATGATGATGCAGGGCTAAGAGAGAATGACTTATGTGATTATTTAACTGAGAGCATATGATATTCCTCTACTCTACTCCAACAAGTAATGGATAAATATAATAATTTCCTCTTGTTTTCATTTATTTTGCTCTTTTTAAAAGCTTTACTGCAGTTTAAAGATTTTTTTAAAAAAAATTCTGAAATTTATGTTTTGTTAATTTTTTTTATAAGCTCTTTTCCCTAATATAATTTCTTATTAATTTGCTTACATTTTGTATGCATTTTCCACTAATACCCTCCCCATGTGTCCTTGGTTTTAATATCTGATTTTAACTTTTTATATTTTAACTGTATATGTTACTGTAAGCCACCCATAGATGCTCTTTCTCTTTGGCAAAAATGCTTACACCCTTTAATAAAGGGCAGGAAAAAAATTACAAGGGCCTATATCAAATTCATCATGGTGTAATTATGTCCCTTGTTTTACAATAGATAATTTTAGTGAGGGTCAAACATTTAACATTTGACACATTGGAAAGTAAAGTTATCTACTCATTTTGAAAAAGTGACAGGTTTTTTTTTTGAATCAGGCTGTTTGGTTCTTTTTTAAATGTCTTTCATTTGTTGCCAGAATTTTTAAAAGGTACAGCCATATCTATATGCATATCCCAACACACCTAGTAACTGAGTCATGGAAGAAGGCACTCCCTCTTTCTCCTTGGGCATTCAGGAATCTGCAGTGTTTGCATGTAATATAAACTGCAAGAGTTTGCCCCCTAGCAAATAAACACCTTGCCCCGCCTTTCTCTTACAGAGCCTGCTTTCCTTAGGTGCCATCATGATACACGTTGTAGATAATTAGGAGGAATCTTCAGAAACTTCAAGTCTCCATACCTTCATGACATTTTAAAAGAACAAAACACCAACAACTACGCTGTTTCCAGCAATCGATCAATAAAAGTTTGGATGAGCGTAGAAAACTTACAATTTCCAATCCTTTTCTTACTTCAATGTTTTTAAGCAATTGTTTCTGAATCTTTCTTGAAATAACTTTTGGAAAACAAAAATTAAAATATGCATCTTTACCCATGCAGTTCCACCAAAGTTCTTTTGAGTTTAGTGAGACTTAACTTCTGTAAGTACATAAAGGAATACAATCTCCCCAACCCCCAAAATGAATATTTATCTTCTCTTCAAGTGATTGATGAAATAAGAAATTAAAACACATCTTAAAGGCTTTGCTTGCTTTCTGGATAAATCACCGTTGTAAAGAAATATTGCTGAAAACATATAGCATACATTTGGCAATTCTCCACTTTCATTAGTGATCCAGTTTACACATCTAAGCAATTAGGATTTGCCATGGATAAATACAGTTTTATCCAATGATTAGCAAACCATTTTTCCAAGAGGGCAATTCTAATATATAACATTACTGGAGGCATAGAAGATGGGGAAAGAAATATATGCTTTATTGCAAACCCTATTTCATTTTTTAACTCCTCCTTTCTTCCTCCCTTGTCATTCTGAGCAGGACTTGGACAGAAGCCAACATTCCATTAGTCATTTCTTGTATTTCCCACAGTGGTGAATCTTCCTATAACTTTACTTCCTATAATATTTTTAAACATGCTTTGCCATGAATTTTCAGAATTATTCTGAAGAATAATTGGAGAAATATGGATAAACCAAGCCCTTTGCTTTAGAGGCATGAAGAGACATGTTTGGATATCCAAGCTCTAATTCCAATGCCAGCTGAAGCCACACCTTTGGGAATACGCTCTCTCTGAGCTTCTTTCAGCACCGTTTTGTCCCAACATGTTCGGTGAAGCTTCTTGAACAATAACACATATTTGAGCAGAAAGCAAATTCATACATTCATTACATGGTAATATACTATGACATACCAAAAGATATAAAGCTCACAATGGCTTGCAGATTACTTTTACTGAGTTGTAGCTATCTGGGTTTGAAAGGAAATATTGATGCTTCTATTTTGTATACTCTGTTCAAAGGGACTTGCATTCAAGTAGAAGTGGAGTAACTATCTGAAAACAACCAGAGTTGATAATATTGTTTCTTTTTTCAGGACTCTTGTATGTGTTGAGGAAATCTGATAGGACTCAGAAGTTCCACTTGGAATCCAAATGACCTAATGTCCTTTTTGTAGGAAAACACTATTATTTCCTGTATTGGGAGCTACTTCTATTCAGATATATTTTAGCCAATGAGAGATTCTTCACTATGTTTTAACTTTTTCTCAGAAAAGAATCTGAGCCTTTCCCATGTGATTAGGTTAGATTCAAATTTATGAATTTAGTATTTATTGATTAAAGCTGGATAGATTTTTTTTTAACAAACTGAAAGGAGTATAATGAAGACATTTTTCTGCTTTTTCACCTATCACCTATCACATTCAGAAACGTCAAATTTGCTCCGCTACAATTGCCACAAGCATGCAATTTCTTGACATCTAGTTTTCATTTCATTTCATTCATAATACACTGCATCAGGCCTTCAGACAACAATGCTCCTGGACATTCAAGATAATTTTGCTCCATTGCTTTATTTTTAGGATTTCTCTCTATTAGAATAACTGGATGGAACTAGTCTGCAAACACTGAAAGATAAAACCCTCACTTTGCCTCTGTTCACTGTACTAGTTTTCTCCAGCATATTGCACTTCAGTTGTATTATAGGACAACTTCTGAAACTCCCATATGGCAAAAGATTAGGAGAAGGTTTAATGAATGCTTTTCTGCTCTGTTTTCTTCATGCATCTACTTATGAATAGAACATTTGGATTCTTGTCAGGAATGTAAAGACAGCTCACTGCTCATTCTGATACAGATGAAGCTTTTCCTAATGTTGGACTAAGCAGTGCAGATTCCAGAATCTCAGGAATTGTGAATTCTTTTTTTACTTCAACATGACCATTTTATTAAAAAGCCATTCACAAAGTGTTCTTTGCTGCCTCAAATTTGCTCCATGGCTTAATATGGTGTAGAAGAGGGCACTGTTGATTGTGACAGAGGAAGTAGGCACTTCCTTGACTCTAGCAGAGTGTCTTTTTCTGCCAGAAAGTGGAATTATTAGACCATTGTCTTGGTAAAAACAAAAATGATAACAATAACAAAAGTTTGTGCACAACAGAACTGTTGAGAACTTTAGGAATTTCTTATATGATTCTTGGAGTGATAATCTGAATCTCACTGACTGATAGCAAAAGAATTTTTTTCAGAGCTTAGTTTTTCCCATGGTCCCTGCCCTTCATCACATGTTCCTGGGAGTTAGATTAGAGAAAGAAAGAAGGTGAGCTCATGAAACTGAGAAGAACTCAAGACCTTCAAGGCACACAAACTTTTCAAAGCACAAAATATGTAAATGTACCTGATACCATATATTCTTACTGTTGCTTTTTCTAATAGCGATAGTTTTTATTCACTGACAGTACAAAATGGCAGCAATATACTCTTAGCAATTACATGCAGGCAAATGATATTTTAAATTAATTGTAGTACGTTACTTAGGCTTTATATTTGTTTGGCATTGCACAATCTTAGAAACAAAAATGGTAGTTGCAATATAAAGAATGAAATGAGGCTTAAATTGATGTGCACATCCCTGTATATTTTAAAATGTAAAGTATTTCACTACATGCATTTTGCATTCTGTTCATCTGCAATCTTCCTCGGCTTTCTCTTCATAATCAGATTGTTCTTTACAAATTTTTATTGGGTATTCTTCAAAAAATTGAAAGTGGTGGCATATCTTGCCCTTCATGATAGATAAATATATTTCAAGTCATAATGATGCTGATTCCTGGATATGTAAGGGATTAAAAGCAAAAATAACTATATTCATAACAACAATAGGTTTTCTTAGAACTGGTCTATTGAACTCATTTGGCTTTACTTCAGACAGAATGGTTTTAGAATAGGTATGCCTTGAGATCAAGTCTTTGAGGAGACTTCCTTCTGAGTTTTACAAGCAGCAATATGTGTATTAATTCTCATTTCAAAGTTTGACCATTGACGCTTCTTTCCCATTAAATTGCTCAGTTTTTATCCAGTTGAAAAGTGTTTATGGTTTACAGTGGCAGACCATCCCTCAATCTTCAAAAAGGAAGAAGGAAAGAAAAACCACTAAATCCCCTTCTTTGTCTAGGTAGCAGACATGAATTAACATGTTTTGCTCAAGTACTGCTATGGAGGAAGCACCAAAGAGAGCCTGGGGTAGCTGACATCACTCACTGTCTCAAAGGTATATTTCATTTCACCATCTCACGCAATCTCTTCTATGTCTGGACTTGCAGAAGCCAGCAGAGTCATAATATTTAAAAGTTTGCATTCCCTCTTATAACAGTTTGACAATGTTCTGTTTCTACCTCTGTCAAAATATTATATATTTAATAGAAATCCATTTCCTTCCTAGAAAAATCATGTGAGAATGTATGGCAAAGAAGAAATCAGATTCATATCTGATTTTGCTAGCATAAAGAAATATTTAGAATTTTTCTGACTTGATTATTCCTTGCCTCTCTCAATGCTGCTGTTTATTCAGAACAAAACTTTCACAGCCTGCTCCAAACTGATGAAATATAAGGAGGAAAATAAATTTCATTCCAGTATAGTAGAACTAGATTTAGGTTGGAATCCTGAATAGCCATGAAGTTTTTTGGTCTTGATCTAGTTTACTATCTCCTAGTTTAAGGTACTGTTGGAAGCCTTCTCCTCCTAGAGAATGAAATATTTTTGAAAATATTAAAAGAGGCAGAATATTATATTTCCCCAAAGGAGAAATGGAGAAACATGCTCTTAAAGGCAGAAAGCAGCCCGCTTCCCACTATAGGAAAACTCAAGCTGCCTCAAGCAGAACCCTGAAGTCTTTAGAGATAGATATTTTATTTCCATTAAGAAATCCAGGCCAGCATATTCATAAACAAAATGCCTTCAGCCCAACTCCTCCAGACTGGAGTTGATGAGATTAAGAATTTACATCCCTTCCAAAATTCTAAGGACAGGACAGGACCTTTAGGATGTAACAGGATTAACCCACCACCATTGAAATAGTAAAAGACACAAGGCTCACTATGTTGCATCTCAATCACCAAACCCCAGAACCCTATAAAAATTCATCCACTCATTCAACCATTTTGTCAACCACACCAGAAACATGTTGCTGTCACTGAAGTTTCTGAATACCAAATAAAAAGAGACTTTCTTTCCAACCAGTCAGCCTCCATTTTATTTCCAGTGTCTTTCTTCCTGCTTGGAATCAGAACAGATTTTTCTTCCTACAGTAGTTTCTTGAACAGTCATAGAATAGAGATGAAGATCATACTTGCAAATAACTTTGGAAATTTAATTCTTTATATCAGTTTTCCTTCTTGTGTGATTTGCTAAAACTAATCAGAAGAAAAAATGGAATATCATATGCTGGCTCACATTGTCTTCTAGAGCAGAGGTGAGTGTGATTGTGCAGTTACAATAGTTCTGTAGTTTTGGGAAGCAGAGTGCTCTATAATCCCCTAATTAGCATATTGAGCAAGAAATATTAGCCCCAGAGGTTTTTCTTTGCATATGTAGGAATGAGATGAGCAAAGCACCAACCAGGCTTCAGAAGGTTTTTCACATTACTATTCTGCAACAAAGCTAATAAAGTGCTTTATGTGCTATCTTAAACTCTAAACAATATGGGTTTTAGCTGAAACTGATTTCATGGAATGCAGAACTTATGAGGCTTAGGTGTGGCATCAAACAGATTTATTTATTTTATACAATTAATAAGCTACCTGATTCCCAACAACTCTGAGTGGCTTACATTTAAAAATTTAAGCACAAAGGAATAACAAGTGACCTAAAGACAAACATGCAAAATGAACCAAAAAATAAATCACCATCTAATAGGAGGTCAGCCATCATAACTGCCCCAGAATCTGAGAGGGTGGCAAAGTTTTTAATGTTTTCCTGAACAACATCAGGGTGTGAGACAACTGGATCTCTTGTATGAGGGGCATCATTCCAGAGGGCAAGAACTATGACAGATTCCTATTTGGTTAAATGTGGCACTATCAATTATTATAATTTCTAGAAAGAATAGTGGAGAAAAAGAGGTAGACAGACAGACAAATAGTCAATATTCATCTTGCTTCAGAGTAAAAAAAAAGTTTCTCCCTAGCTGTTAAATGTTCTTCCTGAAACCAGGTGGAGATGGCTGGTCTTTATCTATATTCAGTCTATGTTAGTTTCACATATGTTTGTTTCCTTTGTTTGTTTGTTTATTTATGTCCTGTCTTTATTATTTTTACAAATAACTCAAGGTGGCAAACATATTTCTGCTGCTATTCAGATCTTATTCAGATGTAAATATGTTCCATGCCATTACTTATTCAATTTATACTGGGTTTCTCACTCAGCATTTTCAAAACTGGCTAATCCGTTTTTGTTTTAGAACAGAAGGTTAAATATGTGCATTCAAATTAACATTAAAATTAACGAACAGTTAGAAACCTAGTGAAAGACATGCTTCTAGCCTTTCCATAGAAGATAGAGAACACATGCAGTTCCCAAGAGAGTGCATTGCCTAGCCTATGGGCTGTGCAGAAGAAGGCTTTCCATCTTGAATGTACGATGAAAGAGCTTCTGACACAGGAATGTCTGCAAATGATATGTTGCTCTCTTCTTTCTAACAAATCATTTCAGTCCATATCTGTTTCAGTATTGAATCTGCCCCCCCAAAAGTGCAAAAAATATGGCCATAGATTGTGCATTTTTCTCCTACTACATCAGTTTATTTTTGTAAGTGGTTCCCCTTGTCCCATAGATATGTAGTTGTAGATATTATGCCTGATAAATCTTTGTGCATTTTAATAAAGCTATTGTTGCAAGTGGATTCTAGTTTGCAGAGAGATGAGAATGTTGATCAAGTTCATCTAAAGGAACATTTCCCTTCATTTCAAACCCATCTCAATTACTTTTCAAAAATGAACTAATAATAATGCACTTTGTTTTGACAATAGAGGATTCAGTAAAAAAAAAAAACAAAAAAAACAACTCCATAGGGCTTTTGATTAACAGTTCCTCTATGAAATGGGTGTCAAACTCAATCATGTCATGTGATGTATCATGACATATCGTAACATTTTTTGCCTTTGTGGAGCTGGGGTGGGCGTGGACTGCACATAACACATCCAGTTTGACAGGCCTGCTCTATGAAGTCTTGCAGTTTATTGTAGTTTTCAAACTTGAGTGGGTGACCAGAGGAGAGCAAATGCAGTTGTAAAACACAGCCTGAGATGTACCATCAAGATTTTAATGCCTTTATATGAGAACCAGTATAGTATAGTATTTAAGTTATTGAGCTAGAACTATAAGGCAAAGGTTCAAGTCCTCCACACAGCTACAGAAGTTTACTGGGTGATTTTCTATCAGTCACCCAAGCTACCTCACACAATCCTTATGGGGGGAAAAATGGAGGAGGGAGGGCCACCGTGAGTTCCTGGAGGAAAGGATAGTCATAAATCTAATGAATAAACAAATATAAAGAAGGGGAACAGAGAGCTGCTATTTTTATAAGTTTCACTGCAGAAACCCAGTCCTTGAAGCAGTAGTCCTTTTGGTTTAGAAGAGCAAAGAAAAAAAAAAAACTAAGCTTCATATTCATGTGTGCACCTCACTGTTTTTCATTCCAGCATCTTTTCTTGCCAGTGGCTATTCTCTGACAATCACATCATATTCCTGATTAAAAATGTAAAAATCAGTTGTAGTTCCCACCCTGCCTACTTTATTAAAAGGCTCTGTTCTTTCAAGGTGTGATGCTGATAAGATCCAAGTAATGTATTAATGCAACTTCACTTCCTGAGTTTTTTGGGAATTGTTCTTCAAGCAAGGGTGGGTTGGACCACATAATAATGTGGTGAAAAAGCAAGTTGATTCTATAAAGCTATTAGCAAATTTGTGGAAGATTTATGATGACTGGATAGATCTTGGAGCCAGAAATACACATAGTGTTCATTTTAAAAGTGTGCAAAACTAATAATTTCTAACATGCTTTAAAAAAGTGTTGCAAACAGTACTTTTCAAAAAGGATAACCAATTGTATGTCTTTCTATATTGATAGTCTTCATTGAAGAGGTCTTTCCTTTCTGATATAATTGCCAATCATCCTTTAGACAAGAAGACTCACAGGCACACTTACTGATCACTAATCTTATTATAAACAATGAATTGCATTTCTCTTTCTTTTGTATGAAAACTTTCTATATTTAACTCTATACATCTAAAATTAGCAAATGTATATTTTATGCACATTCATATGGTATTTTTGATGATAGCAATGTGAGTGGTTAATATTCTATTTGGTTTTTAATTTTCTCAAGAAGTTCACATTAGACATGCTTAAGCAACTCAGTCTTTGCATATATGAAGAGCAAATTATCTGTTTTTGTGCCTTCACAACTTTACAAAATAATACACATAAAAATGCAGCACTTTTCTGAATATTCTGATGCAGTGTTTGGCGCAAGAATAAAGTATGTTTAAGTGTCAATACTTTGTCATAAAATATGCTTGGACATATATTTCTATATAAGCAATTTGACATTCCTACTTTCATATAATATACCGTGTTTCCCCGAAAATAAGACCCTGTCTTATATTTTTTTGAACCCTGAAATAAGCACTTGGCCTTATTGCCATGCGCTCAAAAGCCCCATTGGGCTTATTATCAGGGGAAGTCTTATTTTGAGGGAAACGGTAACAAAACACATTAATGTGGAAACAGGATGGAATGGTCTTACAAATGACACAAACTAGAAATTGCTTGATAGGTACAATATCAGAAAGAGTCTGGTATCATCTTTTCTAATGCTTTTCATTAAAAGGCATAACTTTTCATGGACTGCAGATGATGTCATCCAAATCTAAATCACTTAGCCACTCTATGCATCTGATGAAATTATTTTTTATAGCTCATTGTGCCATTTAATAAAATTTGTTACCAGGAAAGGTGTACCAGAGTCCTTCTGATTTTTGGCTGTCATAGACTATTTTCTTCCTACAACATGTACAAGAAGAACATCTTTGTATTTCAGTCCTATGTTCCAATACATCAAAAATTCACCTTCTGTAAAAATATTTTTCTGTTGACAGAAAACCCAAATACCTGAGCTGATCAGTGCTCTGCAGAATCAAACATGAAACCAAGGAAGGCAACTTGTATGAATGCACACTGGGATAATAAAATCAAAACTCTTCTTTTGTGTTCACTTTACATTCTATCTTACATTTTTTTTCAGAAAAGGGAGGGGTAAGAGTGAGAGCAACTCTTTGTTTGATTATGAGTTTGACAGGTAGGGAGTGGGGAAGTGAGGGAGTGTACTGTCTTCTTAAATTACTTACTACGCCAACTCCTGCACTCTTTTGATTTACCATGCATTCCAAAGTTAAGCTAGTCTAGCCTCAGGCAAGATAAAATCTGCTAGCATGCTGCAGAGTCCTGAAATCTTTTACTAGCTTTCATATTTGATGGAGTCAGAGCAATGGTCTTCTAAATCTGTGGAGAGTTGTGACAACAGAAGTAACCTGAGCTCTACACTCGGCATTTATTATTTTCTTTCACAAACTCATTATGATGTGGTTTTTAGATGTCTGGCCCTTTCGCCAATAGCTTTTCTTTGAGCTTTTACAACTGAGATGAAAAGTCCCATTTAGGAAAGTTGAGCCAAGCTCAGGAAATTGTCTACTGGCTCCTTGAATCCTCTCCTCAACATTATACTCCCCACTCAGACTGGCTCAAAGTGTTATGAGCTGTTGAAAGTTTGTATGTTTTCAGTGGATTACTCTTGTGTTCATGGCTAGTCATGTAGCACCACTGCCAACTTGGGTGGAAAGTTATGTCATGAGGGTGACAGTTATAATAGACAAGTGGGCTCCTATGTGTCTGGATATGTTGAATTTTTAGACAGAACATGCTATTTTAAAAGGTTGAAATTTCTTGCATAAAATAGTTGAATTGAAATAAGAACTCTCTCTCTCTCTCTCTCTCTATCTATCTCTCTCTCTCTCTCTCTCTCTCTCTCCCTCCCTCCCTCCCTCCCTCCCTCCCTCTCTCTCTCTCCTTGTGTATATATGCTGCACATTTATTGATTGTCCATTACCCATTATAGAGGAAACATTGCACAGTCTGTACGTTGTATTATATACAGAATACAAACTATATTGATAACAGTAGCATCCTCTTCTTCATCATCCTAGTGTTTTCCTTCAGATGCAGCTCTGCTTTTCAGCTCAACAATCAACTGGATAATTATCTAACTGGATGATCTTCATGTCCACATTAATTGTGTCCAGCCATGTAATTGGTTTTTCATGGAAACATGCATAGGTTAAAAAGAAAGCTGTAGTGAAAATAAAGAGCCAAGGTAGATAAAATTTAAATGAGAAAAAGCAATGTGGTCAATATGAGAGCACAAGAACTACTAAATGGAGTGGAGAGAGCCATGGTTTTAAATTATGCATTGGTTGTGTTCCATGTTGGCCATTGTAGAAGATGATGCCACATTAAAATAATCAATGAAGCAATACCCAAAACATGTTTAATGAGTTTTTATGCTTAAAAGAGATTTAAATCATTCAGCTGGATTTATGCATGGAAGCATAAACAATGTTCCAATGGCTGTTTAAAAGGGTCACATGTGGGTACTTGGCCATGAATTCCCCATTCCTGAATGAAAGTGAGCTTGGCACATTAATAAATATGAGATCTGACTGGCTGAGGCTTATAATAATGGTTTCATTTATCCTGAGGCTGTTCTCTGCAGTTTATGGGATCATCAGTCCTCCTCATTCATATGAAAGCAAGAAGAGTGTTCTATCAATCAACTGAACACTGGCAGATCCGTTATTCTGTTTATAGGCAGATGGGGTTTCCTGATGCTGATGCTACTACCAAAACTATCAGTAAAAAGTTTCATGCCCAATACAAAACAGTTGCTCCTGGTCACTATCAAAACTAGAATCCTAAACTAGCTGTGAATTAAAGGAGAGGCAAAATAGTTCTGTTTTTCATTGTGGAATTAATTTTTTTATTGGAATTATTTCAAATATGGAAACAATATAGGCTGAAATAATATATGTAACAAATATATTGTTACATATATTTATGTAAGCAACTCAGTACCCTGCTTCCATAGAACTTGAATGGTAAGGGTGGGAATCACCCTTTATTTTATATACAAAAAAATGCATTTGTTTGATTTCTTTTACAAAAAGACATATAGAAATATGTTCTTTTGAGTCACTTTTTGATTTTTTGTTAACTGCCTGAACAAGTACTTGCAGTTTTCTTGGGAAGATTTTTTTTGGAAATGGTTTGTCATTGTTTCTTTTCTAGGACTGGAGAAAATGACTAGCCCAAGGTCACCTTGAGTAAACTTCATGTCTTACATGACCATGAAACTAGAATTCATGATCTTCTGGTTTCTAGCCTGAAACCTTAACTACTGTACTAAATTGATTCTCTTGATTCAAAGATAGTTACTGGTGACAAATACATTTCCATGTTGGCTTCTTCGCAATAACCTAAAAGTAGTTTGCCATTATTTTCATTCAGGATGTGTTTTTTTTTTAAATTCACACTCTAACCCACCCAGGGGGATTTTCTGGTGATTTCCTGCTCATATATTAATCAGGTTCCCTTCTCATCCCCCCAAAAATCTATTTTTTATATTTCAGATGATCTAGTAGCCCACATTATAATTTTTATATGGGCTGGGATGACCTTCCTTTGTATTGATGCTATAACCCTGGAGAAAAACTAATTTTAGTATGATGGAATTTGTGTTCTAATGTATCTAACTAAATAAACAATTGCTTCTACTGCATCTTTTCTCTATTTCTTTTTGAATAAAATACTTAGAAGTGAAATACACACTGAAGTATACTTTTTCAGATTTACTTTTGGCTGATTAGGTCATAATGCTTGAGTATCTTTTATTTTTAAAAGTTAAAAAATCAGTTTGTACTTCTGTTTCGCAAGCTGCAATCCTAGATAAGGATTTGGTTTACAAATTCCTCTTGAAATTCCCACAATGCCTTGGTTTTAAAACTTTGCAATTGCATCACTTCTGATGACATTCATTTGACCCTTCAGCTGGAGGATTCTTTGACATCTTTAGTATCTGACTGAAGAAAGCTACTCTTTTGCTCTTCAAGGCTTGGTTTATCTTCAATGCACACTATTTTATAATGGAGGGCCATTTGTGCAACTTTTATGAAAAAAATAAGCCTCTTCCACAGGCGGAAATAACAGGACTGTTTTTGAATTTTCTCTCATCTAATAACAATGTTTATGTTTTCAAATTGTCTATTATAGATAAAGGTAAGGTAATGTATTTCCTCACTTAATGATATTCATTTAGTAATGTTTGAAGTTATGGTGCTCAAAAAAGTGACTTACGACTTGGTCCTTACCCTTGCAGGGTAATTCACATGAACAGAGCTTGGCAACTGCTGCTCATTTACTTCCTCACATTCACACAATCATCATTTGCAATCTATTCAGCCAGCTTCTGACAAGCAAAATCAATGGGCAAGCTGGCAGGAGGGCACAAGTCACAGTCACATGATGTTTGACTTAATGACCACAGGCAAGTCACTTAATGACCACAACTGGGACTGCTGGAATTGCCATTGCTAAGTGGGGCAGTCATGTGATGTTTTGCTTAATGACTGCTTCGCTTAGTGATGGAGTTGCCAATCTCAAGTAGGGTTATTAAAGAAGGACGATCTGTATAGAATGTGTATGTACTCCAGCTGCATGAATGGCAGCGTTCCTTGCTTAATGATATTGGTGCCTGCCTTTGCATGGCCTCAGCCTATGGCACATTGGGTGGGGGGAATACCAGTGGCAAGAGAAATGAAGAAAATAAATAAAACCCACATTTCTTTACCACCTGCCGTCTAATGATCGCTTCCCCTGATAATTCTGTCTTAAGGTGCATTCCAGACATGAAGGGCTTGCCCAGACACCGCAAATAGCAGAGGGGAATTTGAAGAAAGCCCAGAGATACTAAAGAAGAGAATAAAATAAGAAGGGAAGCAAATATTTCATTCCTCACCAAATCTTTTCTTAGCAATTTGATTTTAGACAAAAACAATCTTAACTGACAGCTTGCTCTGAAGGGTTAAATTAACAGGAGCTAATGTAAGATAAATCAGATATTGTCAGCCATAAGAAAATTTGAAAGGCATGGTCTCTTCTTTTACAGCAGACCAGACTGTGGAAACCTGATCTGATGGTGAAAGTAATAGAACATTTTTCAGGGGGAGGCAGGAATTTTTGTTCACACTTACTTTCTCCCTTTCCTGAGCCCTAATTAAGAAGCAAAGGAAAAGTAAATTTCAACTGTTGTTAAAAATGGATGGTGTTTATCTGGGAATAATATAATTATTCCTGAGTTTAGTGTACTTATTTCTACTTGTTAGTAAAGAGAAGTTTATAATATATAAAAATTATAATTGGAATCAGAGCCAGAGTTAAAGAAGATGAATGGGTTGGGCTTATTTATGATGCTGGAAGTTGGAGGGAAGTCCAAGGTTCAAGATGAAATGTACTGTTTGATCCCAACATACATTACTTTTCAAGCTAGAAGAGCAGTTCTGCTCTATGATACCAGAGTCAGAGAGATGGTACTTTTTTCTCCAGTCAATTTGATTAATAGAATAGACTGTGAATACTTGGCAGCCTTGTCCATACATATGGCATTTTTTTCCCACTGATATATTGATGCTACATGTGTACATACTATAATTGAAGAGCACTCGGAGGCTCCAACTGGTCTAGAATGTGGCCGTGCGGGTGATTATGGGAGCAACACGGCGCACCAATGTAACACCTCTCCTGCACGAGCTGCACTGGTTCCTGGTGGTCTTCCAGGTGCAATTCAAGGTGCTGGTTACCATCTTTAAAGCGCTCCATGGCTTAGGACCTGGGTACCTACGAGATCGCCTTTTGCCACCGATAGCCTCCCACCAGCCAACACGCTCCCACAGAGAGGGACTCCTCAGGGTGCCGTCGGCTAAACAATGTTGACTGGCAACCCCCAGGGGGAGAGCCTTCTCTGTGGGGGCACCTGCCCTCTGGAATGAATTGCCCCCAGAGGTATGTATGATCCCCGACCTACGTACCTTTCACTGTGCCCTTAAGACTTTACTGTTCCAACAGGCTGGGCTGGCTTAAATAATGAATTTTAATGGGTGTCTAGTTTTTTAGTTTTTTAATATAAGGGCCAAATTATTTAATATGTTTTAAACTGTTTTAAATTTTATGGATATATGTTGTTTTATTGTGGCTGTGCACCACCCTGAGTCCCTCTGGAGAAGGGCGGTATAAAAATTTAAATAATAAACAAATAAATAAATAATTCATGTGCGCACAAAGGCAGCCTATATGCAGTGGATTTAAGTAAATTACTTTTCTCCATGCTATAGGTATAAGTAATACAAATAACACCTTCTTATTTAGTTTTGTGAGATTTACTCTCACATAAGTGTGCATAGGATTATATTATTTAATTTATAGCTATTTTAGTGACCCAGGACACTAAATATAGGGATCCTTGGTAGGAACCCTTATTTCAACCCTCAGCTACAAATATTTATTGACACTAATTATAGGTTTGGAAAATGTAGGACTGCCTAATTAAATAGAAATTCTCTCATAAAAGTGTTCACCTTTTTGAATTAATGATAACAATTACAATTGTGTAGACCTTTATGTTTGTCCCATTTTAAAAACAAAAGGGTCACCAAAACATTTATTCAAAAGGAAGTACTTATTTACCATTTGAATTATTTTATGTACCCCATGTCATAAAACACCAACAATTTGAACTTATTCATCAAGAATGTTGAGTAGAAATCTCTGTGCAATCAACCTTTCATATCAATGAGGGAGATGGGGCTGTTTGTATTCTTGCATCAGGAGACTGATACCTGTTTTATCAAATTGTTTGTGCCATAAAGTCAGGATGTTGTCATGCAGAAAGAAATGCCCTAACTCACTGATGTTCAGTGAAAAGATTTCTCAAATAGGTAGTAAGATTAGGGTTTTTGGCAGTGGTTTGTTCTCCGAGCTTCTTTCAATTTAGTTTCTCAATGTTTCATTACTAGACTAGGTAACATCATCAGCACGATTTTATTGTCCTATTCCTCTTTAACTTATACATGTCTTGTGTGCCCATGTGGTCAGTTAGTTGTGTGATTGGTTCTTCGTTTGGAGCTATATTTAAATTCTGAGCAGCTGATTGGTTCTCTTTTTGATAGGCATTCGAATGGTTTGGTTTCTTATGTATTCATATCCTGGATCTAAATCAATATGCTTGTTAATTGCTCCCTTGGTAGAAGGGATAATTCTAAGGGATTTATTGATATACACATCAATAAATTCATGTGTATAGTGGGTGTTGGCATGGCCAATGATTTTTGTTCCTTCCCAATCAAACTAGTATTGTTCATTGTCAATGTGGCTCAAGATCAGGGATTTCAAACTGTATTCAGAGGAACCTAGGGAGAAAAATCACTCAGATGCAGCCAGGGACATCCACAGCAACATGTTACAGGTACAGCAGAAACAATGGGATTTGTCAGATGCCCTATGCCTCCTGGGATGTTTGTACTCATGATATTCATTCCATGATAGGCAGAATGGGTTCAGTTGAACCTGTAGTGCAAATGTACTGGGAATAAAGACTTTCAAAAGCATTTCTGGACTGCTGAACCTAAATAAGAACTCTCAAAGCATATAGAGTAGACTAATATTTGAGAGGACAAAGCAACGAAAGCAGCAGGAGATTACCATTTTTGTCTTTCCTCCTTTTACAGGTAGTCCTTGATTTATGACCACAATTCAGCCCAAAATTGACGTTGGTAAGTGGAACATTTGTTAAATGAGTTTTGCCCCTTTCTTGCTGCAATTATTAAGTAATCACTACAGTTGTTGAGTTAGTAACATGGTTGTTGAGTGAATCTGGATTCCCCATTGACTTTGCTTGTCAGAAGATCACAAAAAATGATCACATGACCCCAGGACACTGCAACCATCATAAATATGAGCCAGTTGCAAAGCATCTGAATTTTGATCATATGACCGGGGAATGCTGCAATGGTCGTAAGTGCAAAAAATGGTCATAAGTCATATTTTTCAGTACCATTCTAACTTTGAACGGTTACTAAATGAACTGTTGTAAGTCAAGGACTACCTGTATTGGTTTTATTGTAATTTGTTTTGATTATTCTGATTCATCCAGATTTGTTGGAAGTAGGACAGCAACCAACTTTAATACATCATCATCATTATCATTTCAGTAACGGGCAGGCTCATATAGAAGGAAATCATCTTTCAGATATTTTGTTGTTGAGCCATTGTCAAAACCAGGAGCTTAGCTGAATAGAGGAAGACAGATGGAACTGATACATAACATAAATAGAAAAGGAGACACCAAATAGTATCCTGGACATTTTATTTTATATCAGTTGAAACTTACAACACTGATGGGCTGCACACTTTTGTAATTTATGTGACATTATATAATAAAAATGACATAAAAGTGTTATGTGCGTTTCATAAGTCTGTTTAGAATAGATTATTTCCAGCCTTTCTGGACTGAGGGCATAACCCACAACTTGCAAAGGGTTAATTGTATGTTCAGAACAACACATTTGGGGTTTTAAGTCCTGTGGATCATTGTCAGTGAGAATGGAGCTAAAGATTTTTTTTTCCACAATGACACAATAAAACATCTTTTAGAAGAATACAAGGTAGGCCTCTCTTTTTGACAGCTACAGAAAGCTGTGAAACAGAAAGCTAGAACAGTCTGTGACTGCTATTACAAAAAATGTTGCAGTGATAAAAAAATAAAATTAGCCCATAAAAACTGTTATAAAGCTCCTAAATTTCAGTTTCTGCTTGCCATGCAAATTCTAGGCAAATGTGATGTTGTCTATGTGATAAAAATTAAGTAGCAGGCAGAGAAGCTCCTTCTTCTTCTGTGACAGCCAGAGCATATCATTCCCAGACTGAATGTTACCTGGAGCCTTAGTCATTTTTATTTCTTCCAAAAGGCAGTTAATTTCAATAAGCACTTTGCTAGAGGTTTCTGCTTTCTTCCTTGCCTTCCCAACTTTTTAAAATACTATCGCTGAGACTATTAACAAGTTCAATTAAAAAAACAAATGTGGAAAGTCATGCAGAATGTCTGCCTACATGAAAAAACTAAACCAGAGTAAAGATTTTCTTTCTTTCTTTCTTTGTTAGTTAGTTTTTGTAGAAGTTTAAATCCTTTTTCTCTACATTCTCTGTGAATGTAAATTTTACAACATCTCTATTTTTAATAACAATAAAAAAAAAATCTTATTCCTAAGGACCTAGTTAAGGTTTTGCTACATTGCAGATAGCTGTTAAATAACAATGAACAACAACATAAATATGCAATGTAGTAATAAAAATTGTCAGATTGGAATTGTGAGGCTTTTTCCAGCAGAGCCACTGCTCATAGAATCTAATAATGCATGTTAGGAGAATTGACTATATTCCCAATGCTTCAAGGTTCTTTCAAAAACCACTCCATTCCTCTTAAACTACAAATCATTCCCCTTTTGTCTACACTGATATTATACATTACATGATTCAGAATCCATCATGATCAGCTGATTCCTTCCCTTCTTAGGGTCTCTTTCCAGTTAAGGTTGTATTGCTCAGTTTTTGCCCCAAGAAAGCCAGTATGTTCTCAAAACAGTTGATCAGAATCTATTAACTGGTTCAGTATTTAAGAAAAGTATTCCAATAACTTCTAGTATTTTGTGTGTTTTGTAGGGATGTTCAGTGGAGTCACGTCAGAGATGAATAAATAGAATTTATTGAAATAGAGTTAAATTTCTATTTAAGGCAGAGGTGAAGCAATAAACTACAAGGTGAGCATAATGTGATGAATTCAACTAATTGAGGGCCAATAGAAATCTTGGCCAGTGGCTTTAATGGACTGCTGTACAATATCTACCCTTGGCAGAGCCAAAGTAATGTAGTGAGAGAACACTGTCATTTGCTTTGGCCTGTTCTTAGCAGATGACTAAAAGATGACTCACATATGTGCTATGAAGATTCATTATTGTCAGTGCCTGAAGACATGGGGAAAATTCAGGAAGAGAAATTTATATTTCTCCTGGGGACTGTACAACACATCTCAATATCCTTGCCTTTAATCAGGTCCAGAATGAGAGCTCAAGATACTAACAGGAGAAAAGTCTTCTATATCATCAGTCATTCTAGCCAAGGAGGTTAAAGTTATATACAAATAAATCAAGACATCTTAAAACATAATTTAATTCATTATCTTTATGTTTAACACTGTTTTGTTTTCTCCAGCTGAGCTGTCAAATTGAGGACCTAACAATAGAAATTACCATCACAAGGAGAACTTTTGTGGCAAAAGCTCCATGATGTGTGACACTTTAATTTAAAAGAGCAATGTTGTTTTTTTATTAATAGCTAAATCTATGTCTTGCATCATCTACAGCATCTAAATCCCCACAGAGGTCACATCATATTCTCATGGACAAACCTTTCAACCCAACAACAAATCCATCTGCTTCCCTGACTAATCAATTTCTTTACTAGCAACATGTAACTGAATTAAGACCAGGTGTTTACCTCATATGAACTTCAGATGCCAGTTTGATGCATGTTGAATCTGCATCCCTTTACATTTCTATATAATAGCAATAGCACTTAAACTTATATACTGCTTCATAGTGCTTTTACAACCCTCTCTAAGCAGTTTACAGAATCAGCATATTGTCCCCAACAATCTGGGTCCTCATTTTACCGACCTCATTTTGAATGATAGAAAATGTATCGTATAATGCTAATGATACCTTGTGAACACAAATGAAAGTAAATTTACATTCGTTTAATATAAATTGTAATACTTATTTAACATCCACTTAACATTTTTGAAGTCCCAAGCTTATATACATTTTAAAAGAAAACAGCAGCAGTAAAGCACAGAACAAAAAGAATGGAAGCAATTACCAAAGTGAACAGAACGCTTAAAAAGCAAATGCATATATACAATTAAAATGTCCTTGTATTAAAAATCTCATTTTTTCTTATTATTTTTGATAACAAGGTGCCACTGAAAATGGCATAACATTATACAACATGGTAACACTAATTTGGGAAGGTTGTTGTTGGACTGGAATGTCAATGCTTTTGGCCTTATAGATCTGCTCACTATCTGACTCCTTAAGAGCCATTGATGCTGTAGTTTGCCCACCTCTGAGATCAATAAATATAGGGAAGTGTGCTTCATGAATGAAGTTGCTAGTTGAGAAAATTTTGACCATCATTGCAGGGGTGGGTTCTAAAATATTTAACTACTGGTTCTGAGGATGTGGCTTATTTTGTGGGCATGGCTTGGAGGGTAATATGACTAGGTGGGCGTGGCCAATTTTTTTTTTACTTTTAAAAGCATTTTTGTTACAACTTAAGAGGTTGCATAAAAAAATGTTTTTAGAAGCCTCTGACAATCAGGCAACTCAGGTGGGATCACCAGAGGCTTTTAAAGGCATTTTTTTCCCTACAACCTCTTCGGCTGAAGAGGTTGCAGAAAAAAATGCTTTTAAAAGCCTCTGACAATCCCAGCTAAGCTGCACGATCATCAGAGGCTTTTTTAAAAAAACTTTTAAAAACATTTTTTTGGCCGAAGAAGTTGTAGAAAAAATGCTTTTAAAAGTTAAAAAAAAAAAAACCTCTGATGAGGTGGGCAGGGTAAGAGAGCAGCGGCCAGGCCAGGGACCGGTTCCGGGACATGGCCAGCCAATGTTATTACCGGTTCTCTGAACTACTACAAATTTTTAATACCAGTTCTTGCGAACCGGTGTGAACCGGGAACAACCAACCATTGCATCATTGCCATCCAAAAAGAGATGCTATAGGCAAGGCCTTTGAAGAAGATCTCAATAGACATCTGAGCATGAAGTAATGGTAACAAAATATTTAAAAACTGAGCACTGTGGGATAGAATGTTCATTTATACCTCCTTTTTCCTCTATTGTGTATTAGTATCATTTTGGGGCCATTGCATCAATAAGGAAACAGAAATGTGAGGGGAAAAACATTTTTTTAAAAATAATTGGCTAATTATTCAAGTAAATTAATTTTGTTTCCTTGAATGTAAGCTATTTGACTCATATTCTGAACCATATTGTGTCTCAAATGGTCAGATTTTTAGTTTTAAGTAATTTAGGTTGAGAGCCAATCTAGTCGAGTGAGTAAGGAATCAGACTAGATTGGGAGATCAGTTGAGCATGAAACCAGCTGGGTGACTGTGGGTCAGCTACTTTCCCTCAGCCTTAAGAAGGAGACAATGGCAAACTACTTCTGGAAATCCTTGCCAAGAAACTGCATGTATTGCCCAGGCAGTCCCTGAAAGTTAGATATGATTGAATGTGGGGAGGGATTGTTGAAGCAAAAGCCGACTACAAATGATCCAATGTTGACATAGCATGGAAAATTTCTCAGTAAATACCAGGCAAGATCCAGAAGGAAACATAAGGTACAGGATGCAGGAAATTTTCACACTTCTATAAAAGCATTCAATAAAAGAGATCTTAATGGAGTATAGGAGTATGGAAAATCATAATGCTCCTACATAATAGTAAGCCAGTGGTGGGTCGCTCTCGGTTCATCCTGGTTTGGGCAAACTGGTAGCGGCAGCAGCAGCAGCAGGAGGCTCCGCCACTCACCAAGGCATCATCAAAAACTCTCTGTGCTTGCGTGCTACTGATAGCGAACCAGTAGCCGGGATTTGAAACCCACTACTATAGTAAACAATGCTCAAAGAATAACCAGGCTCAATCAATTCATGATGTTGCTATCTACAAAAGTTGCTAAAACTAAGCTTTACAAACTGGTTCATTAGAGGAAAAATTTTGGAAACACTAAACTAGCTCAATTCCCAAGCACTTTGAGTCTGCTAGTTTGTCAATTGGCCTGTAAGTTATCTTACAGTAATAATTGGGAAGCCTGTAGATGAAGCTACTAATGCGGCTTTGTTACATAAATATTCAATGAGGAAAGTAATGAAATTGCAGGATTTGCAACGAGTTAAAATCTCTGTAACCATCTTTCCTCCTGGCACTTCACCTTCAATAATAGATGATCTCTCCATCCAAATAATTTAGTTTAAAATTAAATTCTTCTAAGTTTTCTTCTGCCCCCAAGTGAAAGAACTTTATTTTTGCAATTGACTATAAAATGAAGCAAAATAGCCATCATTCTCAATAATGGCTCTGAATAACTTTTAAGTACATAATTCAGACTCAGTTTACTTCTACATAAATGGCTCCATATAATGCAAATTCCCTTTGAAAACTTTTGTTCCTAAACTTTGGCAAGTTTCTGCCTGTCTCTCATGACAAGCCATCACTAAATCTTATTATCTCAGATTGGATAATTGCCTGGGATGGAAAAAGGCAAAATTAAATGAAAGTAAGTTCCATGGCATTCTTTTAACCACTTTTTTTGGGGGGTGGAGAGGGCAGAATGCTTTGTGTATACTTATTATATCCATCTATACACGTGCACGTCTATTTCCTATAAAGAATCTCTCCATCTACCCCCCCACCCCCAAAGCAGCCATTGCACCAGTTCTCTCCCTCCTTTCTATGCCATATTTGGACTTTTTAAAGGCCATTGTCTGATGTGTCACACTCCAGCTGCACAATGCAATTCTCAGACTGTATAATAAAGATTTTGAAAGGCTGATGCCCCATAGAAGAATTTCTGAGTCATATTATTGCCCTGCAATGAGAAACTTGCTCGATGGCTAATTTGAAAATTAAAACAGCTTTTCTCCAGTGGTGGGATTCAATTTTTTTTTACTACTGGTGGGCATGGCTTGGTGGGCATGGCAGGGGAAGGGTACTGTAAAATCTCCATTCCCACCCCACTCCAGGGGAAGAATACTGTAAAATCTCCATTCCCACCCCACTCCAGGGGAAGGTTACTACAAAATAACTATTTCCTCCCAATCAGCTGGGACACAGGAGGCAGAGAATAGATGGGGATGGCGCCAGTCAGAGGTGGTATTTACCAGTTCTCTATTCAAAATTTCCACTATTGCGTCTCCAGAATTGGTCAGAACCTGCTGAATACCACCTCTGCTTTGCTCCTTTTATAGATCCCAAACATAGCATCAAAAGAGAATGAAAAAAAGGTTAAGTCACAACACTCCTGTGGCTACCTGTCACATTTCACATGGAAAATGCTTGGTGGTTACATTGACCCTATTATTTGGTGGAATAAAGCAGCTCCTTTAGGCAGTAATTGAGACAGACAGCAAATTGGAGCCAAATTCCAGTTATTGTAACCTTGTGATAAATTATCACCCTGAATATTTCCTATGAGTGAAATTTTTATGTCTTTTTGTTGATTTGAAAAATAAAAAAAAATGCATAGTGCCATTGTTTTGTTTTTTAATAGAATGAGATGCAAATTGCATTGCTGATTGACCCTTTACAGGACATTAATTTCCTTTATTCAACAGGGTATCTTCAAGTGTTGCACCACACTTTTTCCCCAGCATCTTTTAATGCATAGCAACCAAGATTTTTTTTTTAAAAAAAGCCAAGCTATTTCCAAATTGTCCAAAAAGAATCCCCCAATGCAAAAAGTGTGCTCCATAATTCATATATATATATATATATATATATATATATTCAGGAGAATTAGGCTTGGTATGAGGCTAAAAAATTACCAGTGACTTTTATTTTTCCTGCATTTTGTTGCTTCTTATTACATCATTGGAGTTGGCAAAATTGCCACCCCTAGAAAGGACCCTCTTTATCAGTTTTTTGGACTGAATTGTGACATATGGGCAAGTCACTTTTGGCCTTAATTAATGGGGAAAAGGGGCAGAAACAGGCTAGCACAGTTATATAACATGCCACACATATAGGCAAGATCTAGAACAGTGATTGCTAACCTTTTTGCCATCACGTGCCAAAAGCGCGGGGGGAGCGTGGCAGGGGGTGTCATACACAAGTGCCCACAGCCATAATTCTATGTGCCGCCCTCCCACGCATGCATGTGAGACCCCTCTGCACTCCCCCTGCTTTTGGCACGCAATGGCACAGTGGACCAGATAGGCCTGTTTTTTGGAGGGCAAAAATGGCCTCCCCCCCTACCCCAAGGCACTCTGGAGGCCGGAAACTACCCATTTGCCGACTTCCGGTGGGCCCAGAAGGCTGGAAAATCAGCTGGCCGGCACGCACATGCGCATCGGAGCTGAGCTCGTGTGCCCACCGATATGGCTCCGCGTGCCACCTGTGGCACACGTGCCATAGGCTCGCCATCACGGATTCAGAGGCTATAAAGAGGATGACACAGAACAGTTAACATTTGTATCTTATACCCTCTATTCTTAAAAACATTAAATAGTTAGGCCAGCACTTGTAAGAGTTAGCCTAAGCTTCATTCACTATTTGTTCCAATTATGCAAAATAAGAGCTTATGTAAGAATACACACCAGTTTGATCCAAGAATGCATTCCTGTCCAGTTTGGGGGACCCGATGGGGAAGTCCCATACTGGAAGTGCCTACCTGGACTAATTAGCCTACCCCATCTACCCCCCTGCACTTCCTGACTCCTACACCCATCTTTTAATTCATGGTGCTGTCATTATTTGTTTTTCTTGTTTCATTGCTTTATATTGTTCCATTTATATTTTTATCATTTCTCCCCCATTTTTATTGCTGTAAACTTCCCAGAGTAGCCCCTTGGTGAGATGGGTGGCAAATACATTTATCAAACAAAACAAATAAAATATTATTCAGCTATCCTTGAGTTAATACAGTGCTAAGAACTGAGCTGAATGCCCTGCTACATTGGAAGATTATTGTGGATTCATAAACACAAGGGATTGCAAAGTTAAGGCTTGTGGCTGGCTGTGTTAAAGAACTGGACACCTGAGAAAAGGAATGAAGTTCACAGTAATATTAGCCTTATCACTTCAAAAGAACCAGATAATTTAATGAAGCTTGAACACACATTGGCTAGTTGCTCTTGGCCATTGTCAGAGGCTATTGCACAACTTTTTCCCATTAATATTCTCCACATATAGAACTGAAGGTCCCTTATTGTAGATTATCTATAACAGGTCTACAAGCAGCAGCAACAACAAAAAGCCATCAAATCTGCAAAGTGCTTCAAAAGGCAATGCTGTTCTTTTAAGCCCTCTGATTTGATTCTCTTTTTCCAAGCAGGACCCCGTCTTCACAAATCTGTTTAGAAGGGATAATCAATTGAAACTTCATTGAGGCATTCCTTTGAGGCTTTACACAGCCTTTTAATACAAAGAAATTCTTCCTATAATTGCTCGATCCAGTTTCCCTTCAATTATATCACCATCCTGCTTTTGGCCTATTTATTCTCCTAGAGAAGAGAAGTAGTATAATTTCAATTTAGTTATTTATCCTCTAATTTCAGAGCATCAGGTTCCTTCCACACTACTGCTGGTTTCACTTTAACCCAAATATGCCTATATAAAAGACATAATCAACTGCAGGGAAATTCAAATAAGGATCAAATAGGAAAAGCTATGTCTACAAATCCTTGAACTGCTGAAGGTTTCCCTTCCCCTTTCACTCTTTAGCATTCAACAACAACCAAAAGGAATCAAAGAAGTCAGTTCTTTAGAGCTGACAGTTTAAAACATAATCTATAAAGGTTATATATATTCAAATAAATTCAAAAGAACCTGCAGAACTGATAAAGGCCAGGCAATCTCTTTTAAGCCATTCTTCTAATTCTGTTTTTCTTATCTCCATACATTGTATTGCTTTCTGCCCATTGAGTCAATCTCAACTCAACTCTTGGATGCATCCTATTAATTATCTTGCCCAAAGTAATTCCCTTAGGTGTCCAAATGCAAAGTAATTCTTTGCAAGATAGAAATTGCTTCTTACAAACAAAAATAAGAAAAGCCACTGCAGTGATGTGATCAGATAGAACTTTCAGGCATAGTTTACTCCACAGTATAATTATTTGGTGTATAAATTACATGCTGCAAATAATAGTAACTTTGTTGCTCTTAAGATGACCACATATTCCTTTTATTTGGGACACACTGTCCACATACATTTAAAATACAACATATTTTATTTTGTCTTTTGAATAGTATGACATATTATTCTTTTTATTAGGCTTTGTAGACACCATACTGAAACACAAAATTTTGTATGTATTTCTGGTTTCTTCTTTCTATAATTATATGCTTATTTATTTGAAATGAGTATGTGTTGAGGACTAACTTTTAAGTGACAATGTGTAGGGCTTACTAATAAGCATATATTTTATATCAACATGCTTGTTCTATCTTGTTTTTATCTAAAGGGTAATTTATTAACATCTTGTGCCAAAAACAACTTAGTACTAAACGTATCTGCATTATAAAGTCATAGAATGTAAGGGCTGTAATAGATTTTGGAAATCATCTAGGCAACCACAAAATGGCATTAAAGAGTACTTTGGTATCTACCTAGTAAGTTGTTCAGAGGTTTGCAGAATATATATGATAGACTTATGCTAGCCATTATAAACATCACAATATAACGAATTGGCCTCATGAGAGTATTGAAAAGAATTGTGCAAATTGGTGGAAGATCACAACTTGTCCCACAAAGGAAAGCAGGGTAGGCTGATATCAACCATACTTCTATTCAGGTTGCAGTCTAACAAAAAAAAATGTAAGTGATGGTGATAGTGGGCACTCCAATCCAGATGTTCTTCTTTTTAATGTCATTGCTGGTAAAAAAGTTTTTCCAGGATTTAACCCTGAATGAAGATGATGAAATGTTATATATTCCAGAGATCTGGCTAAGAGGACAGCTTTTTCAGTGTGATATGCCAGGGTACTCTATGATCCAGCAGGCTAGTGTTGGAGAGTTGGGAAGTGGTGTGGCTCCATCTAATGGTCTGTCAAAACTATATGAACATTTGTAGCTACATTTGGGTGGCAGAGACCCTTTCTTTGAGACACCTATAACACCTACTCTGCTCCCCAATTGTCTCTTCATGAGCAAGCTGGGATAATATGTGATGTCGCACTAGATTGTCTTTGATTTCTTTTTGGGTTTTTTAATGCTCATGCTGAGGTTGCCTGTTATGTCCTTATATGGGCACCCGCCGGGGATTGGCTAATCCTCCGTCGGAGAATTCAAATAGCTGTCATTGGGCGGCTGAGCCTGCCGGAGCGTATAAAAAAAGCCCCAGCAGCCCAGCCGCTCGTCTTTTTCTTGTGCTTTAATAAAGTACTGAATTGGACCAGAGCTGGTCTCGTCTTGCTTCCCTGCGCCGATCTAACACTGGCGATGAAGAACTAGAACCAAGCAACGAACCTCGTGGCGCGAAGCCAACCTCAAGAGCTAGTCACTTAGCAGCTGAGTCACTTTTTTGGTAGGAATTTCCAGAGGCATGGCATCAGCTGAAGTCACATTGCCAGCCCTTGCTCCTTTCCGCCCAGGGAAGGACAAGTGGAAATCCTACGTGGTCAAATTCCGGCAATACCTGAGAGGCAACAACATTAGGGATGCCGACGATGACCGCAAAAAGGGCATTTTTCTGGCCAACTGTGGATCAGAGGTCCTCGACATGGCCATCAACCTGGTGGCTCCACGGGACATCGAGGAGGTGCCATGGACCGATCTGCTGCAGCTCCTGCAGGACCACTACGCCCTGATGGGAACACCAGTGGCAAACCGGTTCACCTTCCACCAGAGAGACCAGATGGAAGGGGAAACCATCAAGGAGTTCGTGGCCGCCCTGCGCCAAATCGCAGCCAGCTGCGAGTTTGACCATGTGGACAACGCCATCGCTGACCGCGTGGTTTTCGGCATGAGGGACAGAGGCCTGCAGAAGAAGTTCCTGAGCCGAAAAAAGCTCATGCTCAAGGATGTGGTGGAGGAAGCTACAGCAGCCAAAATTTCGGAGAAAGCAGCAGCCGCAGTGATCCGGGCCAAAGGAATCCATAAGATTCACAGAGCTGCCCAATCATCATCCGAGGGTTCCACAGCTGGATTGGAATCCGAGGAAGAGTCGGCCGTGCACAAGGTCTGCAGGCCTCCCAAGCGAGACACCGCTCGGGGAAGCGATCGGGGAGAGCGCTGCGCCAGCTGCAGAGGGGACCATGCCAGAGCCAGCTGCAAATGGAGAGACGCAACCTGCAGGCATTGCAACAGAAGGGGGCACATCGCTGAGGCATGCAGAGCCGAGGAACCAGCCCCAGAGCCCTCCAGGCACCGCCCTCGCAAAAACCAGGAGGACAATGCGAGGGCATCCAAACGGTCCTCCTACCAATCCAGACGGGGCGAGAGTGATGGAAACCGGAGGAGAGCAGTGCACCAAACTACGATACACCTCTCCGATGACGACAACACCACCACCAAGTGCCACGTGACTGTGCTGCTGGAAGGAACCCCATGCTCCATGGAAGTAGATTCTGGCTCCATCTACTCCATCATGGACTGGAAAAACTTAAAGCGCATCAAGCCAGACGTCCGCAAGAAGGAACTGAAACCCCTGCGCTCCAGGCTGGTGGACTTCGGAGGGAACCACATCGGAGTCCTGGGAAGAGCCTCACTCCACGTGTCTTACCGAGAATTCCAAGGCGACCTCCCCATCACCATCGTCGAGCACAGCCGCCCGACCCTGCTAGGCATGGAGTGGTTCAAGCCACTAGGGCTCGGAATAGTAGGGGTTAACCAAATTCGTCAGGACGAACTCGACACCCTCCTCGAAGAGTTCAAGGAAGTCTTCGACGGTAAACTGGGGAAATTTGTGGGGAAGCCCATTTCCTTTAATCTTGATAAGACAATTACCCCCATTAGGCTTAAGCCCCGCAGAGTTCCGTTTGCCCTGAGGCCCAAAGTAGATGCTCAGCTAGATAAGCTGATAGCCCAGGGCGTGTTGGAACCGATCGATCATGCAGCATGGGAGACACCCATTGTGACCCCCATGAAGCATGATGGGTCTGTGCGCATCTGCGCCGACTATAAATGTTCGATCAATAAGGCCTTTTCGCAGAGCGCATACCCAGTTCCAGTGGTGCAACATCTGCTGCATTCACTTGGGAGTGGGACAATATTTGCAAAACTGGACCTGGCCCAGGCTTACCAGCAATTGCCAGTGGATGAAAAAACTGCAGAGGCACAAACTATTGTCACCCATAGGGGCACATTTAAGTGCAACCGCCTCCAATTTGGAGTCAGCGCAGCCCCAGGCATTTTTCAATCGATGATGGAACGCCTTCTCCAAGGCATTCCAGGGGTAGTGCCATACTTTGATGATGTGTTGATCTCTGGGCACTCTAAAACCCAGCTGCTTGAGCGACTTAAACAAGTTTTGCAGCGCTTCAAGGAAAAGGGTTTGAGAGTTAGGAGGGACAAATGCATCATTGGGGTCCAGGAGGTCGAGTTCCTGGGCTATCTCATAGATGGCACTGGCATCCACCCCACCAAAGCTAAAGTCAGGGCAATCCACGAAGGTCCAGTCCCCAAAAACAAAGCCGAGCTTCAAGCATTTTTGGGATTGCTAAATTTTTATGCGGTGTTCCTTAAACAGAAGGCAACAGCCGCTGAGCCACTCCATCGTTTGCTGGGGAAAGCGGTTCCATGGAGATGGGGGACAGAAGAGGAAACTGCCTTCAAGACCATCAAGGGGCTCCTATCATCCGACAGCGTGCTGATCCAGTACCATGAGACGCTTCCCCTGCTGCTGACCTGCGACGCCTCACCATACGGGATTGGCGCAGTCCTCAGCCACCAGCTCCCCAACGGAACAGAGGCACCCATCACCTACTTCTCTAAAACGATGTCCAGCACCGAAAGGAATTACAGCCAGCTGGACAAGGAAGCCTTGGCCATTGTGGCTGGAGTCAAGCGCTTCCATGAGTACCTATATGGCCGGAACTTCACGGTCATCACAGACCATAAGCCACTATTGGGACTGTTAGAGGGTGACAAGCCCACACCCGGTTACATGTCACCCAGGATGACACACTGGGCCATCTTCCTTGCCGGGTACTTGTACAGACTCATTCACAAGCCCGGCAAAACCATCGGGAACGCGGATGCCCTGAACAGGTGCCCATCCAAGGAGCCAGTAGAAGACCCCGCACCCACCATAAGCCTCCACATTGATGCCGACAGAGACTGCCCAGTGACGTCAGCAGATGTGGCCACCCATACCCAGAGGGACCCCATACTCAGGCAAGTGAGATCCTGGGTCCTGCGAGGCTGGCCAGCAGAGAAACTGGCAGAAAAGTTCAGCCCTTTCGCACGGAAGCAGCAGGAGCTGTCCACCATGAAAGGCTGTATCCTATGGGGAGACCGGGTGCTGATTCCCAGCGCCTTACAGAAGAAGACACTCGAAACGCTCCACAACAGACACCCTGGCATCGTAAGAATGAAAGGACTGGCACGGAGTTACGTCTGGTGGCCATCCCTAGACAAGGACATTGAAGAGTGGGTCGCCAGATGTGACCCGTGCCAAGAGCTACGCCCCGCCCCCACCCAAGCCCCAGTGTCAGAGTGGGAGACGCCCAGCAGCCCATGGGCACGGATCCACATCGACTTCGCGGGTCCGATGCAGGGGCACTACCTCTTAATTGTCGTGGACGCCTTCTCCAAGTGGCTAGAGGTCATCCCCATGGCATCTACCACTTCCGAAGCCACCATCAGGGCACTCAGGCACCTATTTGCAACACACGGGCTGCCAGATGTCCTAGTTTCAGACAATGGCCCACAACTAACGTCCAAGGCCATGGAAGAGTTCCTGGTGGGACAGAGCGTCCGCCACGCCCTCACCGCATTTTACAGGCCAGCCGGAAATGGTCAAGCGGAACACATGGTGAGACTCACCAAGGAGACGCTCACCAAGATGGGTCCGGGTGACTGGCAAGAGAGGATCGACAACTTCCTCCTAACACAGCACATCACCCCGCATGCCACCACCAGGAAGAGTCCAGCTGAGCTACTGATGGGCAGACGCCTGAGGTCACCCCTGGACCGGCTGCACCCCCAGTACAACCCTGAGGTGACAGCAACGGCCAGCCGGCCGCTCCGCGCCTTTGCCATAGGTGACCCGGTGTTTGCGCTGAACTTCAATGGCGCTCCGAAGTGGCTAAAGGGGAGAATAGAGAGCACAACCGGCCTGAAGTCCTACCGAGTCGAGCTGGAAGATAGACAGGTCTGTAGACGTCACATCGACCAGCTCCGGAAAAGGTGGAGGGGATCAGAAGGAAACCAGCCTGACGAGGTAGGCCTACAACACCCCGCCGAGGTAGGCCTGCAACACCCCGACGAGGTAGGCCTGCAACACCCCGACGAGGTAGGCCTGTGACACCCCGACAAAGTAGGCCTGCAACACCCCGGCAAGGCAGGCCTACAACACCCCAGCGAGGCGGGCCTGCGACACCCCGACGAGGTGGTGACACCCCGACAAAGTAGGCCTGCAACACCCCGGCAAGGCAGGCCTACAACACCCCAGCGAGGCGGGCCTACCACACCCAGGCGAAGCAGACCACCGACACCCCGACGAGGCTGGCCAAGCACATTACCATGCACTAACCCATCGGCGATCCAGAGCGGTAGACCGGGACCTGCAGCATGAGGGATGGCAACACCAACCCGGCGAGGTGGGTACCAGTCACCCCAGGGAGAGGGACCGCCACAACAGCCAAGGGGTAGACCGGAACCTACCCAGGGAAGAAGAACCGCACCCCCCCAGCAAAGGCGACCAATGACAACCTTGCTAGGGAGACCTCCACTCCAGGCAAGTAGACCGGGGACAACCAAATGAGGGAGGCGCACAACACGCAACGGGTTTCGGACGGCACCCACCGGACAGCAGCGATGTCCAGCCGCGAGGTTCCAGAGATTCCGGGCGAGGGAAGGACCGGCGACTCCAGCACGAACTTCCAGATGTTGCGGCCGGAGGTGCTGGGACGGATCCCGCACACTCGACGGCCGGGGCCCCGGCCACCCCTACCGGGGAACCGGGAGAGACAGGAGCTTCGCCTGCACAGGCCGGCGGCGAAGCTCAGACTGGACTGCGCAGGTCATCTCGGGCAAGCAGGCGTCCCGCCTACTTGCGTGACTTCGTAACGTACATTAACTGTGATGGACATTTTTTGGACTAAGGGGGGAGGTGTGTTATGTCCTTATATGGGCACCCGCCGGGGATTGGCTAATCCTCTGGCGGAGAATTCAAATAGCTGTCATTGGGCGGCTGAGCCTGCCGGAGCGTATAAAAAGAGTCCCGGCAGCCCAGCCGCTCGTCTTTTTCTTGTGCTTTAATAAAGTACTGAATTGGACCAGAGCTGGTCGCATCTTGCTTCCCTGCGCCGATCTAACATTGCCAATCAGGAGTGACTCAGGATTTCACATCCTATGGGTCTGTCCTAATTACTATCTGGCACCATGCATATAGCATTCACAGTATGCTTCATTTTTTACTGCTAGATGTTCTTACTGAAGGCCTGAAAAGTGGTACTGCTCTCAGGCTAATTAACATTCTGTGGACCCTCATGGTGATTTGAATTTGAAATCAATGATATACATGGAACCATTAGGGGAGATAATATGCAGCTTTGGAGGGGAATACAATCATTAAGCTGAATACCCCCAGCAATACTGCTTGCTACTATCTAATTCCAAGAAAGGGAATATTGTTTAACCTTCATATGGTTAGGTAAGGCAGAATACACTAAAATTAAATCCAGACGAAATAGGTGAAAGTCAGACTCTGAGGTGGTATTTGTTCTGAATGTGTTTGCATTATCTCAGACAGATCAGGTTTACAATATGGGAGCTATCACTAGATTCCAAGCATTAATTGTGGCAAGATGAACATTTGTACAATTAGAAATGATGTACCCAACATGTTCCTTCCAGAGTCAGTCTGACTTTCAACTTTTTGGTTATATTCATCTTAACTACTGTGGTGTACTTTAATGAGTCAATTTTTGAAAAGTGTTGGGAGATTACTGTTGGTACAAAATGCAGCATCCATGTCTGTACAGTACAGTACTAAACATTTCCTTCCAGATATAATTTAATGTTTAGGCTTTAAAGTCCTAAATGGTTTAGGTTTAATTATCTGTTTGTCCAACTCTGAATGTGCCCAGTTACTTCTGCTGCAGGAGACAGCTTTCTGAAGATGTCCTTTCTGCCAGAACCTTGATTATCAGATATGCAAAAATAAAACCTTCTCCCAAATTGCCCCCAGGCTATGGATATGTTCCACCAAGAAATATTTGGCTCCTACTTTTCCAGGATTTAGGATTTGTCTTTCAGCAAGCTTTTGTCAATTATTTCAATGACTGGTTTAATTTCATTGTTGATTATATTAAGTTTGCAATCTTTTCTACTTTGTATGTTTTATTGTAAGCCACCTTCAGTGTTGGAACTGACAGAAAGTTGGGATATATATTCTATTAAAAAAAATAAGTACAATAGGCAGGTATGTAAATAACTTTCAGTGCTTGTTGTGTGAGATGAGCTTTAAATATAAGTATTGCTAAGGTAACTAGCAGGATTTGTAGATCTCACTCACCAACTTGCTCAGACACTACAAATCTTACTACTGAAAGGAATTAACTAGCTTAAAACAATCATTATTATGTGAGACAGTAATAACACACAGCTAGTTCTAAAAGTATATCTTATTATCTCTGGTGCCAGTTGAGTGGGCATCTGTCATGAAAATAAAATAATGTTCCATAAATCTGTTCCTATGTTTTGCTTATAGTTACCTGGGGGACCCAGTTATTAGAGAGCTTGGAATGAAGTTTCCTTAACAACAAATGAATACAAAGCGTTTTGCACAAGGAACAGTATTAGTCATACCTACAGATTATTGCTTTGATTTGTATCTTTGGGAAGGTTTGGGTCATCCTCTAGAAGAAAACTTACAAACTCTGTCACTTTTTGTTCTCTGTGTTTTAAAAACTTCTTTTCATGTTTGAAAGTGCTAAGGGAGATATGATTTATTTTTCCAGAAATTTTGCCTGGATTTTGGAAGCCACTGCAAAGTGAACTGAAACTCTTACCAGAAAAGTTTTATAAACTAATATAAGAACAGGCAACAGGAAGAAAACTTGCATAAACTACTTTCTGGTTGTTACCATGCTAGGCTGAAAACAGTGATTCATTGAACTATTATTAGTTTTCTGTCCTGATTTTCTTCTGCAGGCTTGGAGCATTTCATTAATATTAGTTTCCACTTTCTTACCTCATTGAAATGCAGGTATTTTAGCAATACTATGGCCTATGCAGTTTGTTTATTATTTTTATCTATAATACAAATTGTCATTTTGCGGCGATATTTCTAATTCTTTTGTTTATTTAATGAGGGATAGGTAACACAGGATCCTTCTTATGCTGCTGAGCTTCAATTCCTATCAGTTTCTACAAGAGTAGCCATGGATGAAACATGAGATCAGCAAATCAGAGAACTACATTTTCTACACCTTTATCATGAAGACTACAATGGCAAAGAGTTTATAATTATTCCTCTGTATATATTTATAATCATTAGATCTTGATAGAAAGGTCCACATTCCCTAGAAACTGTTCTTATGGGATGGAGATAAATTGACACAAGCTCATATCTACAATGAGAAGAATAGATAGGTATGTGCATGACTGTGGCAGACAAGTTAACTCTTGTGACAAATATTAATTGTGAGTGGGACCAGTTGATACATGGAAGGTTATATTAACATAAGTCTCTGGACACATTGGCAGTGAGGATGGGTAAACTAGTAATAGAAGTATAAGTTGGGACAATAATAGATGGGCAGCTGGAGGGAAGTGTCAATAGGGACAGGCAGCTACATTGACCTGTCAGATGGCATAGATAATTTAGCAGATACCTTGGTTAGTGACCAATTGCAAATACAATGGTAATAAAAATAATCATCTGATTAATGTCATGTTTATGACCAAATTTCATGCACCTCACAGCAATGCAAGCTAGAGTGAAAATACTGCAGGAGTAACTGTATGAGAGAATTTTATCACAATGAGACAGCTGGAACCAGTAAAATTTGTGCTCACACTCTGTTAGTCACACATTCACTTAGTGACCATCTGATACTATATAGAAATATAGAGAAAATGTAACATTCTTGCCTGTTATTCATGTCTCTGTCTCTCTGTTCCTTTTATCCCATTTTTCTAGTTAATATTTTTCTTTGTTTGCAATGTTTCATAAACAATAATCAAGCTTTTTTTTTTTTTTTGCTATCTTACATGAATGGCCTGTGTGCTTGTTTTGAATTGGATATAGGGGTTGTGCTTGGTGCAAACTAAACTGAAAATTATCTAATTTTCCATTCCAAGGATATAAACTGGAACTATGATAGATGGAATAAGTATGGAAGTAATACTGCAATTGGTATACAATTAGATTTGATCAAGCATACCTCAAAATTTTGAGGGCAAAGAAATAATAATTCTATCCCACAACTGCATCAGCAAAGTTATATCTCACTGAGTTCCTACAGTTCATGAAATGACTATTGCGCCCAAGGGAGAATCTGAAGGGTGAGGCAACTACAACTTGCTGTAATGGTGGTTTTGCTCAATTTCTTGGCTGGCAAAGTTGCTTAATTCTAGTTAGACTTGCTTACAATATTTTTAACAGAATATGGCCTAGGGATGTCAGGAGACCTCCCTGTTGTAATTTGTTTGGATCAGTTCAGCTGTGGCCTTCTTTTCACCAAAATGTCAAAAGAACTTGGAGGTATGTTTGTATTTTTAGATCTGCTTCCATTCTGGTAGAGGATATTAGTTAAATGGAGGATAGAAACTTTGTAGATGAAAAACAAAGGTTCCTCTTTTATTAAAAGAGACAGTTATTAGGCTGCTTTGGTAAAAATTATATTTAGATAGTCATTATTTATCAGCTTTAGGCACATTCCAAACTTTCCTTTTGTAGGGAAAACAACTAATTGTGTATTAGCAGAGCAAATACACCATATCATTTCTCAAAATTAGCTGGACATACATGGCTTTGTTTTGGGACTAAGTTTTATTGATCTTGACAAATGATACTTCTTTTGGAAGGAGTGTGTGTGTGAGAGAGATGTAAATATAAGACAACACATAATTATGATAACTCTCCTTGAACACCTGCTGAATCTAGTCCTTCAATGGGTCTGCTGAAATTTATCAAAGACTATTAAATGGCAATGTTAGTTTGTTGCCTTTGGAAATAGCACTAGATATAATGTTCAATAATCCTTGGCTTTGTCTCTCTCTTATGACATCCATATGAAGCTACTAGCGGAGATTATCCAGTGTTTTATAAGAATAACCATTTAATTCTATATTCATAGATTAACCATCAGGGGGGAGCTCTCTTGATACTAAATGACTAAGTGGAGATTTAACAGGATGTAATTTAATTTAATCCAATCCAAACCATATGGAAATAATCTCACAATACTGAATATAAGTCAAATAAGAGCTAAAAGATGTTCCCTGCTTTTTAATTTTTTATTTGTTCTAAGTAAAATGTCTATGGAAAGCAGGAGCAGCTCTTACTGACCGATAAAATATTCCCTTTGAGGTGATAAGGAATTTGCAATGAGCTGTACTTTGTGTAATCTGTAATAAGAAATTGCAAGTGAAGACAAATTGGGAGTGTCATGTTGCATCTGAAAATGACTCAGAAGTTCCTGTAAGAAGCTTGGTGCTTTTTTTAAATCTGTGGAGACAAAAATATATTATATCAATTTTGTAGGAATTGTATCATTTGGCCATAAGCTTATCTTTAATTACTGTTCTATTGTTTGTTCTGTATTCTTTTCTCAACATTTAGTATTTTACTTTTCATGCATGTTTTACAAATGCTAATATATTTCAAATGTTAAATATATTTGAAACCTAGAGCCTGACATTTTGTCATGTAAAGCTAATCACAAATTTCTGATTTGAAAGTTAAATATTGTTCCATATGTTTATACTTTCCTAGATGAGTCCATAATAGCAAAGAACATATTTTGCCATAATTAAATGACATTTGAAATGAGCATCATGGTGATATTGAACTGAGGTATTTTTGAGGATTTCAGATACAATACAACATCCTCTTTCACAAAATTAAAGAATGAATATAGTAGTTTAACAGACTTACTCCTAAGCATAGATTTCTTTGTAATGACTATTATTTATAACATGCATTTTCAACTGAGTCAGGTGGTTATTAGTAATTATTGTTATTTGATAAAAGCTATCTCAGGCCTTAGAGTTACACTAGAATATTTCTCAGTAGATTTGGTTTTCTTCTCCCTTGAAAAATATTTTCTACTTGTCTTACAAGTAGAAAAAAAGTGCTACTATTAAGAATTTTCTCTGAACATTCTACACTGTTTTGGTCATGAATCAAAGAGGCCATCTATGTCAAAACTGAACAGTCCTCTCTTTACAGAGGGGGAAGGTTCCGACATCATCTCTCTCCAATCTACAACCACAGTCCTTTCAACAGTTCCAAGAAGGCTCCACATTCAATCACACTACTCAGGTGACCCTGATGACACAGATACCTCTAGGTGGCCTCAATAACACTCTAAAACAACAGTCACCAACTGGTGGTCCATGGACCATTGGTGGTCTGTGAGAAAATTTTGGTGGTCCGCAGAAAAATTATTTGCATTTTTTATACTGCACTAAATCAGAGGTCCTCAAACTACGGCCCCTGGGCTGGATACGTGCAATGAATGTTTGTGTTGCTGCAGAGAGTCTCTCCCTTCGGGGTCTTTTTGTTGGAGAAGGGGAAGAAATTCTGACTTGGGTCTGCTTCGGCCACCTGGTATGGGGCTTTGGGCGAAGGCTGGAGGGAAGTGCTGCTGGTGGTGAAGAGCCGGAGGACCTTGTTCCAGTGGGATTGCATCATGGCCTGGAACTGGCTGACCATTTCAGCCTGCTAAGCCTCCAGGCACCTGTACCTGGTCTTGCACTCCCACAGGTCTTCCCTCTGCTAGGAAAGCCTATGGTCATAGTCCTCAGTGAGGTGCTTCTACTGAGCCTCCTTCTTGGTCAGATCCAATTTGAACTGAGCAGCTGTTTTGCCAACTCTTTCTCATGGTGGTTGCTTAGCTCCAACAACTGCTTTCTGTTGGGGCCCTAAGGAACCCGGATGGGCAGACGAGGAGTGGCTGGGAGAGGAGGGGTGAGTAGAGGCTAGCGAGGTGCCTCTTGACATGAGTGACATTGAGTTGGCCATGCCCATCCAGTCACATGCCCACCTACCCACGCCCACCCAGCTGGTCATTAAGCAGATCATATTAGTGATCCACAGGATTTAAAATTATGAATTTAGTGGTCCCTGAGATCTGAAAGGTTGGTGATTCCTGCTCTAAAAGAAGGCAAATGACTAGCTATCTGCAAAGAGTATAAATCCTTCCTTTCCCCACCATCCAGTCAGAGCTGAAGAAGCTTCCTGGATGAGAAGTGAAATGTTTTCAAAGAAAAAAAAACCAGAAAGTCTAGTTGCCTCTTGAAAAAGCACCTTTGGGATGAGTCTCTTCATTGTTCAGGAAATAAACTGTATGGAACATTGTGGAAGATGCAAATCTATAGGGTTAGCAAATTCTCCTTTCCCTTGTGTCTTCCTGCTATTGCAAGTAGCAGCAAGAAAAACAGACTATTTCTCTGCCCCTGGGTAATTGCAAATCTTCTCTTCCATTTCTCTACACTAAAGTAGGGTCAAAAATTTCAAAATGACTTTTGTATTGTGCTCTCAGCAAGATAAATTTCCCTGAAAATTACAGTTACTGGAGTGAGAAAGGTTGTGATGGTTCTATTGTCATATATTAGCTGCTGTGACATTTGGACTACTTTCAAAACCTTCTCCATGGTAAAAGTAGACTCACTGAGTGTTGGGAATAAAAGTTAACAACTGAGATCCCACAGATCTGAAATGCATGTAGATGAAAGCTTGTCAATGTTATACTTCAGTTTATATTTTCCTATCTTATATAGGGAATAGTCTGATGTAGCATATCCACAGTTACATCTAATTGCTATCCAAAATAATTCATGTCCTTGTGATTATGTTTCAGATTTTGCATGGCATGTAATAAAATATCAATATTTACTAGCATAATCTTCAATAATTTAGGCCAAACACTATTTTTCTCCAAAAGGCTTGCCTGTGAATAATTTAGTTGAATAGTTTCATATTTCTAAATCAGCCATCTTGGTTGAGCACAGCATATTATAGATCAAAAAGGCTATCAAAATATTGACCCGAATAGTTGTGACAGTAGCAAAAATTAGGTCTGTCCAATTGTTTCAGCCTGAGATAATTCAGTGGAATGATCCTAGGAATGAGCCTTGAGTTTGAAGCTTTTCAAACTCAGGCCTTTTTTCATGCTCTCTTCTATTGTTTAAGCCTTGGGCAGTTGCAAAAACTATGAACCATTTTTGGGACTTAACAGTTTTATGTCTTAAATTTGATCTTATCTGTCATATTTACAACATATTTAGTACAGCACCAATGAACATTTACAAATATTCTTTTTTCCTTCCCTGATTTGCATTGCACAGCCCTGTAGGCTTAGGAGGAGTAAGGAGCAAGCCCTTACTCATACACTTTGTTTTGACTTTGATAGTTGGACACAACTAGACAAAAAGGATTATTCACACAACTAGGAGTGTATATAAGTGGGTCTTGACTTGTTCTGAACATTTGGCTTCAATTCTGAAACATTAATAATTTAATAGTTTCCCACTAGCATAGTTTAAGTCCATTTGAAGATTTTTTTTCTCCCAGAGAAAGAAAAACCTGTAGGGCAACAAGGACAAACATCAAAAGAAAAAAAGAAATACATTTTAATTACAATTATTGTTTAGGTGATTATTAACTGACCTACCAAAAGGATCTAGAATCTTTTCAGTTACAACTCTTCTCAAAATGGAACTCATAAAAATATATTTTTTCATATTCTATAATTGAGCTTATAACAAAAACAACAACAACCAGAGGGTTGATTGCTTGCCATTTCCTTTTGATTTATCTACATGAGTGGAGGAATAGTGAAACAATACTATGATAGAGGCAGTGGATTATTTATGTTGCAATTCCACTTAAAACATTATAATCATTGCTTCCTATCAGCACTGTTAAACAAAAATCAATACTATAATTTTAACAATTGAATACAATTAAAAAAATACTGGTTTTCCTGATGGCCAGGCAAACAACAAAAATAGTGACATAAAGTGTTGGATTCATTTATTAATATTTCTATTGTCCAGCTCAGTTGACAGATTGTACGGAATAGCTGATTCAGGAGCAAAAAGCAACTAGTTGGAATAATAAAATTAGCATCATTTTTCTACTCAGACAAAAATTCATTCATTGGAAATATTCTAAATTATCAGGAGGAAATAGTCTAATGATTAATTAAAAGTTGCTCTGTTCTTCTTGGAGATGCCTAGATAACTGTGCCAAACTGAAGCTTACATAACCAATATTTGTAAGAGGGAGGACATATCAGAGCTGTGGTAGTGCAGTGGTTAGAGTACAGTACTGCAGGGCAGGGATGGACTTCAAAAATTTTAGCAAGGGGTTCTCTGCCCGGTTGATGGGTGGGTGTGGCCATGATGGGCATGGCCTAGTTGACCTTCTGCACCACAGCAGGGAGGTTTGCCCTCCCTGGGCTCCGGAGGCTTGCCTTGAGCCTCCAGAATGATGAAAAGGGTCTCCCCAGGTTCTGGAGACCCTCTGGAGGCCTCTTTCTGGCCTTTTCAAACTTCAGGTAGGCCCGTTTTTTGACCTCCCAAGCCTCCATGTACGCCCTGCACTTACCTGCATCCAAAATGGGCCGCGTGGGGACTCCTGGGATGGGGTGGGTGGGGGCAGCCTGGAGCGGGATTTGGGGGTTCTCAAAACTGCACAGAATCTTAGCTAGAGGTTCTCCCAAACTCCTGCGAAACCCCAGCACCCCACCCCTGCTGCAGGCTACTGCTGACTGCTGGCTGCCTGCAATTTGGCAGTTCGAATCTCACCCGGCTCAAAGTTGACTCAGCCTTCATCCTTCTGAGGTCTGTAAATTGAGGACCCAGATTGTTGGGGGCAATATGCTGACTCTGTATACCACTTAGAGAGGGCTGTGAAGTATTGTGAAGCGGTATATATATATATCTAAGTGCTATTGCTATTATTAAAAAATAATCTCTACCATGTTAAAAGGTTTACTACAAACCTTTAGTCTAGGTGGCTTAAGTCAAAAGAATGTGAAATGTAGCACTAAATTCATTACTAATCATCCTGAACTGTATGTAGTATAGTATTATTTCTGAGATCCATACCAGTATTAGGAATATGTTTATCTTTTCCTTCCCCAGATTTCCATGCTTTGTCTATTCATACATACATTCTGTACATTTCTAGAGGGAAATGAATTTTGTCAGAAAAGTTTAGAAGTGATAACTAGACTACATTATAAATATATAGACTTGTTTTTTTATGTTGGGAACATAGGAGTCTGCTACACAACATGTTTGTTTGTGTGCGTAATCAATTCATATATACAGTTCACTCAATACTGTTGGCAACAGATTTTTTTCAATCCTATTTTTCAGAGTTGGAGAATTGAACCAGAATTATTTTTTTTTTTTGGTGGGGGAGGAGAAATGCAAGATATGTCTTGTCTCAATGAACTGTAATTCTTCCCTTAAGTTGTATGAACTCAAATTCAAGTGTGAGAAAGTCATAAATATAATTCAACCAAACTTCTTGACTTGTAAAGCCAGAAGAACACAAAGAACTTTGAGTTTAGCGTTTATTTTCCTTTGAGGCTGTGTTATTCTCTTCTATCGGCAATACAAATTTCAACATTTTCTCCCATCCTTTTGTTACGTGAACATTAAATTTGATAAATCATAATTTCCCCAAAGAATTGGAGAATCTCTGCATGCTTCAATAATAACATTTTAAAGTGTCTTTAGGCCCTAATCATTGCAGTACAAAAGGGCTGTTGCTATAAATGAACAGAAAGTCTACAAGAATCACAGGTAAAGAGGCAAGTTCTGTGGGCGGAAGGAATTTTCTTATGGTTGTACAGGCTTGTCACAGCCACAGGAATGCTAGCAAGATACTACATGCTACTTGTTGCTATTGTCTCCCCTCCTTCCCAAAGCTGAGGCAGCTGCCACTGTAGCTCTGAAACTTTAATGTGACATTTTCTCATTATTATTACTTCTTCCCAGTCAGCCTTTCTACTTGCTACTTTTCACCTCATGTCTTTCCTTGCCATTTCCCCAGAACTCCCTGCCTGTGCAACATATGAATAAACTGCTTTTCTCGCTGAAAAGATAGACAGAAAGAAGAAAAAAAATGTTTCTCAAGGCAAAAGAGTAATAGTGAGCTAAAGTAATTGTGCCTCTGACCCCTTCTTTCCTTTCTTTCTTTTCATCCTAAACATAAGGTACTTGAAAGATTTGGATTTAGCAACAGTCTATGTCTCTAATTTATTTTAATATGTGAAATGTCATGCTGGATTTTCTCTTTTATTACATTAATTGGATATGAGAGTGAACTTGGCTGATCTCTGTGGTGTTACATTCATTGTGACTAGCATAGCAAAGCACCAAATCAGGGATAATGAGCACTATTTTAGAAAATCAATTATTGCTGACAACTCCGCCCCTTACTCTCTAACCTTCCTTCTGTTCATTCTACATGGAAGGTTAAAGAGAAGAACTATAACTTTGCTCTGGGACCTGAAAAAAGTAAACCCCAAACAATGTTAGCAGACTAGCTGTTCATGCTAATGCTGAAAGAATTCTTGAAATCATTATCCTTGGTGGTACCTCTTAGATGAACATGTTCCTAACTGCAGAAAATCAAGTTATCTCAGGGTGCATTAGCTCTTTTTGTCCCCTTCGACACTACTATGCTACAACAGAAGAAATGCAACACTTCATTCAGTAGTAATATCAACTTGAATAGGCATCCAATAGAAACCAGGATGATATCACTTTCATAATGACATTTCAAATGGCATCTTCACGTCATTTCTGCAATGTTGTTATGATGTGCAGAACATCATTTGCCCACACCACCGGAGAGGTGCATTTTACAGATATTTAGGATTCAGGAGAAATGTCAGGAAAGAGCTGATAGGATTCCAATCTACAAAGAGAGGACAAAATGGATCCAGGAAATTATAGACTAATCAGCTTGATATCAATAGTTGAGAAAATCCTGGAAAAGATAATCAAGCAGAGGATTAGTGAAAACCTAGAAATAAACAATGTGAGTCTTAAAAGCCAGCATGGGTTTATTAAAAGTGATTACATTAATGTTGACTCTTCTTTGCTTCGCATAGCATGCTAAAGTATCTACTCTTAGCCTTATTGAACCTATTCCTATTAACTTCCAGTCCCCCAAGAGCCTTACCACAATGCTAAATTATGGATGGCCCTACTCCATCCAATGAGATAATCACAGTTACTAAATTACCACTCATGCCCACTCTCCCCAGGAGATGGATGGATGGATGGATGGATGGATACAAAGAAGGAAGGAAGGAAGGAAGGAAGGAAGGAAGGAAGGAAGGAAGGAAGGAAGGAAGGAAGATGATCACCCAAATAAAAGAAGTTGAATATCCTGTTTTAATGAATGAAGACAAAATCTGAAGTGGACAGAGTTCACAAGACAGAAGGATTCCATACATTGTGTTACCACACTTTTTCTTCTCTCTGCTATTTCATGTGAAATTTGGTTATGGGCTACATGCAACTGGAATATTCTCTATCCCTAGTCTAGATTTGAATTTGTAACTAATTAGAATATTTTAATAAAACAAGTTAATTTGTAACCTACTAAACTATTGAAAGAGTAGGAAACACCACAGTATCTCTAGAATGCTGAACAGTGCATTACATTACTGTTGACTTTTCCATGGTTCACATAGCATGCTAAAGTATCTATTAGTAAGGAAAAAGATTGCTTTAGAAATATAATGCTGAAAGGCCAAACAGATATTGGTAAATATATTCTCCACTCATTTAGTGACCAAGTCCATTCCAATGGCCAAAGGAGTTCTCATTATTCTGGACTTTTTTGCCTTTTGCTTATTAAAGAGTTTTTGCATATTCCATTCAAAGTCATCTTTACTCTCTACAGTTTTGGAGACTGTTACCAGCAATTCAAACCAGTTTTTGATATAGAAAATAATACCTTGTCTATTAGTAAATATTAAGCAATATAAGTATTATTGCTTAATAAACCAAGATGTACACAAACTTTCTATTACTTCATGAGCTCTTTTCCCCTACACTACATAGAGAGCAAAATTAAATCCAGAAGTCTAAAATTAACCATAGTTTTCTGGTTTTCTAGGCTGGAAACATTTTTATACATATATAGGAATGGTGACATAGTCAGCTTCCATGGGATATAGTGAGGATTTATAGATCCATCATAAAATTGGGAAAAAATATATTAATATCACCAAACCCAAGAACTGGAGGGGAGATGAGAACAATGTAGGTGCTCTCAATCATCTGGTATTCATATTTACACTGATCAGACCTAGCTATTGATAACTTTCTCAATCCTTTTTAAAAGGTAATTTAAATTGGAAGTTTTCACTATATCGTATGGAAGCTGACTATATTTCCATTCCTACATATGCATCAAAATGCAAACTGACCACAATTGCCTTCTGCAGTATAAACCCTATACAATGCATATAACTGATGAACAGAATGAATGAGAACCAAAGTATTTGTTATAAGAGCCAATGTATTATTTTTACAAAGTTTATTCTATTGTAAAACAATATTCTATTGTAAACTTTTATCTTCTAGCCAAACCCTTTGTTTCTTCCTAAAATGTTAAATGTCTTTTGGATTCAATTATTTGCAATTAGATTGTTTTTAAAAAGGCAACATATAATTAGAATGGAACCTTTTGTGAGGAAGCATAAATCTAGTAATTAAGTTGTTTCTGAAGTTTTAATTCCATTGGGCAATTAAAAAGAAAAATGCCAGGTGCAGTAAAAGAGAACAATACCAGTGAGTGTTGAAGGCCTTAAGTTATCAATGGAGACTTTAGCCAAAAAGATTTTTTTCATCGATTCCCATAGTTTTAAGTGGTAATTCTTTTAGCCAAAAATCATTACTAATAGTTAATGACTTCCCTCATAAGGTAGGATCAATAATAATAGATGACCAGAGGACTTTAATGAGACCTGTCTCATTGCAAGAGGTATTAATATCTCCTGCATGGGTTAATGACTTGCTCTAATTTCCAAAGACAATTATTCCCATTTTCTGATATTAGTTGCTGGTTACATCATCCTTTAAAAAAAAAAAAAAAACTTGAGAAGTATCTAGCACTGTTTAGTGAAAGTGCTTTGTGCAACTACACATATGGACTAGGATGCATTCATTTTCTTTTCCATATACTTATATCAGGCACATCCAATCCACATATCAAGTGGTAGTTAAGGTATGGTAAATGTTATACATAGTTTGCAAAAACAATTAAATGCCATAAAAGCTTAATATGTGTCAGCTTTAAAATGCAATATGGTTACCAAGGCCTACTAACTTCCCAAGCCAGAAAAGCATGTATATGAAGACACTAGCTGAATACCTGTGCTCCGCTACAAAACTATGTGATCAAGCTTGATAAATCAACACTTAGAATTTGAAAATTAATGAGTAGTTATAATCGGCCTCTCCTCTCCCCTTCTCTCCCTCAGGCTTGCCGCCACAGAAGCCTTTCCTCTCTATCCCCTTCTCTCCCTCAGGCTTGCCCCATAGACCCTCTCCTCTCCCCTTCTCTCCCTCAGGCTGGCCCCATAGAAGTCTCTCCTCTCTTCTTCCCTCCCTCAGCCTTGCCCACAGAAACATCTCCTATCCTATCCCCTTCTCTCCCTCAGGCTTTCTAGCCCCTTCTCTCCATGAGGCTTATCCCACAGAAGCCTGTCCTATGCTATCCCATTTTCTCCAGTTATTTTCAATTTGGGAGGGAGAATAGAACGTCTAACTAATTAGTATCAGAACGTGTTATAATAATATAGGACATATTAATGCTCTAATAGTCATTTTGAAAAATCCTTTCTTAGTAAGCACCTAGAAGCCAAGAGGAACACACGTGGCAAATTTCAAGTTTGTAGGCTTTACAGTTCTGGAGATTTTGTGATTAATGCATGAGTGGTTTTCACTTTTATATCTATAGATATATGATGGGAAAAATAAAATATAATTTCATCAATATTGTCTCTCTGAATGAGCTTTCAAACAGTGAAAAGTAAAAGACTGCCCCCTTTTCAGCACATAATGCCTCTGTGAGTGTGTGGGTGTTATTCCAGATCAGCGTTTCTCAAACTTGATTGTTAAGATATGTAGACTTTAGCTTCCAGAATGGCTGGGAAATTCTGTAGTTGAAGTTTATATATCTTTAAGTTGCTAAGGTTGAGAAATATTGATCTAGAGCAGAGTTTCCGGCTTTGTGGGCTGGTGGTGGGGCAGAGGGGATGGTTCCATGCGAATGGCCAGCAAGTATGTCTGCACGCAGCTCCGTTTGTGTGAGTGGCATGCACATGTATCTGCCACTCACACAAATGGAGCACACATGCACATGCTCGCCCGGTGTTTGTGCAAGTGACGGTGTGCATGTGTGTTCGATGGCAGTTTCTGAGGCCCTGTTACAATCCCCTCACAGCCCACTAGTGGGCTACAACCCACAGGTTGGGGATCTCCTAATTTAGATTAAGATAAGAATGGATTTACTTGGATGTCCAGATTGCTGGAACAAGATATCAATATAGAATACTAATTGATGCAAAAGAAAGTTATCCATTTTACCACCATATTTCTATCATTTTTCAAGATCCACATATTATAACCTTGGAGGCTGGTAATTACATGTCAGTATTTCTCATAAACTTTTAAAATGTGTGGACTTAAGTTTTGGCATGCAGGCTGGGGTCCAGATATTTTAAAGTTGCTGAAATTAATTCGGAAACATGTTATTGATGATGAGAAACTGCAGGTAGATACCAAATTCATACCCTGAAAAGGGGTAGATGGGCTAATCTCTTGTCACTTGTCCTCATCTTAGAAATATAAGGAGTGGCTGCCGAAAAGTTAGCGCTCTCAGATGTGTCTGCCCAACCCTAGAAGGTTGATGTTTTTTCTTAGTAGGCTAGTAAATGTTACAGACTTAATAATGGCTGCCATGCAACTGCAATGATTACAAAGTGGCTTCACCAAGGTATTTCCCTCCTTTCGCTAAAGAATTTTCATTCATATCTTGGTGCAACATACTCAACAACATCTTGAAATTCCCTTCATACCACTGTAGCCCCCCAAAGCAAGGAAATAAATGACCTGGAAAATACAGTCAAGTTGATTCTCTTTTGAAAAGAAGCATATAGGCAATATTTATGCAGATGATTAGGGAAAATATTTAGTTATTGTTGAATCATGTGCATCTAAGCAATTTACAAATTGTAATGAAGTCAGAGCACATTTTATGAACTCAATTAAGGTAGCTCACCATGAAGTGTGTTTGATGTTATTTAGCATCACACTATAAATATAGTTTAGTAGTTGTATCACTTGGTTAAATCAAGTGCATTAATAAAGCCTTATTATAAAACAAAACAGGTAGAAATCACAATTCATTCTAAGCATTTGAAAAATTCTTTTGCTGTATCAATGACTTTCAGTATAATGTATGGAATTTAAATGAGGTGGTCCAAGCAATAGTTGAAGAGAATTTATATGTTTCTCTCTCTCTCTCTCTCTCTCTCTCTCTCTCTCTCTCTCTTTTTTTTTTTTTTTTGTCAGAAGATTCTCAGAACAGAGAAGTTTTGCATTATGATTGTTTATGATTGAATATGATCTGCAGGTGATTAAATTGCAATAATTATAGGTGATACACACACACAAATATATAAAGGTGTGTGTGTGTGTGTGTGTGTGTGTTAAATTTATATTTACTGACAAAGAAATAAAGGGAGACTAGTATAGATCTATTTCAAGCTATTTAGCTCTCACCAGCTAGCTATTTCACAAAATAGTTTGTCGTGAAAGCGACTGCCTGAGGGCTCCTGGATTGGGACTGAAAGACAAAAAGGAAGCAGTATGCTCCTTCCCATATTTGGGTAGACCAGGTTGCTTTGATAGAAAACATATGTGTGTGTGTGTGTGTGTGTGTGTGTGTGTGTGTATACCACATCACTTGAGTAACCCATTTAATAATCAATGCACAGGTATTAATCCTGGGTTACAAGAATTATAGGCTGTTAGTACTATCATCCATTTATCCCATTACCAAGAGTAAAATAAAGCTTGCAACATGTCTTGAACATGTAGCAGAGAAGGAAATAATTTTTAGCACATATGGATAAAATGATAATATGACCAGTAACAACAAATCAGAGATGTCCAAAAGCTTCAGAATCTTCCAGTCTCAAACTGGAACATTTGGAATACAAATCATACTTGAGTTTGTGAACATTTGGAATACAAATCATACTTGAGTTTTTTTGGGAAACATAAGTTTTGTTTCATCTTTGTGAAATGAGTAAAATAAAACCTGGCTGTTTGTTTTGAATATTCCAAACGTTTCAAGCTCTGCACTTTGCTTGTAATTTTTTAGCTCTTGATCGAGCGTCAGGGTTTTTCAGCCCTACCCAGTACAACACCAGGGAACAATTAGATCCCTGCTGTTAACTGATTTAGACTGGATCGGCTGATGCAGGAGTGGTGTTGAGAGGAAAGAAACAATTAAGCATATGGTTAGAAAGAAAAGGATGCCTTGCAGCTATAACTATTTCTGCTATAAAAAAACGAACACGACCACAACAATGAGAAAGGCAGAGCATTTAGTTGAATAAATTGGTTGCACCAAGCTCAGACAGCACCAAGGACTCCACTGTGTTTGGTTTTGCAAGCAATTCATAAAAAGATATATGAATATATGTACTCCATACATGTCGCCAATGCTCCTCAGATTGTATAATGCAGCTACTAATATAATATTGGTTTAGTTGATTGGCAAACATCAGAATACATGTGATATAACTTGCTTTTTGTTTTGTTTTTTGCACCAGTGGCCACCCTTCTGTACAAACAAAGATACAGGTTGCTTTTGATTAATGTTCACCTTTGTACTGCAGACAGACTTTCAAAGAAAAGAACAAATAATGCCAATAAAAAGTGGTCCCAAGGATAATTTTGTTAGGTTAGTCAAAACATTAAGAAAATCCCACAAGGGAGAGATTCTAAATCTATGAAATGTTAATGAGTTCAGCTGCTTACTCTGTTTTATCTGTTAATTGAGTGACCCAGAGAGGTTATTTAAAGATTACTGTACTACCTGTTTTTTCTGTTGAGAAGGAGAAATTTTGGTAACAAATTGCTATCTAAACCATTTTATTTCAGTCAGTAAGACTGAAGAGAGATGTGTTCCCAATGTTTTCTATGGGAATTTATTTTTTAAAAAAATTATGATTTGAGCCAAAAATCCTTCCATATGGGTGAAAGGTTGCACTCAGAATGAGCTGTCAAACCACCTAGCCTATTATTTCCATGCAGAACTCTAAAGAGTTCCTTCACCATTCCCATACTTCCATTTCACCCCCATATAATAGCATCACTTTTATTTTTGTAACTATATTCATTCTGCTGGACTTTGTTTGTTTAGCTTTCTTCATCCATCACAAATACATACATACAGTACATACATACATACATACATACATACATACATACATACATATTCCAGCTCCTGAAATCAGAAATGTTTAAGGCAGGGGATTTTAATTCCACCTACCCTTGCATCAATGATCCAGACAAAGGTATTAATATTGGAGGCCAGAGTTTGCTCCAATTGGCTAAATATCTGTAGAGATTATCAGTCATCCAGGTCATGGTTGTCTGAAAGATGCTTTTTTTTTTTTTTTTTTTGAAGAAGAAGACATTTTACTTCTCATCCAAGAAGCTTCATGAGATAAACCAGATGTCCAATTGCCTTTTGAAAAAAAAAACACCTTTGAAACTCCAACTGGTAATTAAATTTGAGCTTTGGATATTAAACAGATCATCTCTAGGAGACCTTGGTGGATAAATCACTATTTGAGAAGATACAGGTTCAACAATCCTACGTTTTATACTAATATGCAACTACTGGAAAGACTTTAATATAGCCCTCACCTTAATATAGTGATCTTTTTTTTAAATAGTAATAGTATTTTCATTTTATCCTAATAGATGACAATCATGCTTTATAAATTGTGGCTGAACCCTCATCTGAGATGTATCTTTGATCTACATGAACAAACAAATCCCTATGTGTTGCCATTAATTTTTTAAATGCCTCCAAAGCCCACCATTTAAATGATAGATAAATGCCGCAAAGGACACACAGGAAATTGTAAATATTTCCAAGAAATTACACAAATTAAGTTTAGTTTCAGTGCTGTCTACAATAATTGTAATAGAATCTTCAAATTCTGGTTTGGCAGAAAAGTAGCAGAGGCAGGGATAGCTATTGCCTCCAGAGTTGTGAGGCTTATGGTAACCAACATTCCTAAGAAACTCCTTGTTCTTGGAAAAAAGTACAAGTCTCTCCTAAAAAGAAGAAAAAAAGGAAATAGATTTACCTCTTAGCAGGCTGGGAATGGCTTCAACATATAGATTACCTTGATTACTGTGCAATCCAACATTTTATTGTCCTCATTCAACCAATTAGGAATATCAATGAATTGACATATACTCAGAATGTTATTTCAACAGATTTTACAGTCCCACATACCCCATTCATCAAAACGCTTTGAACATCAAAGAATCATTCTCTTTATCAACAAGATGTTGAAAAAAATCTAATATATGTTGAAAGTCTCTCTGCAATCATCAATTTTGGACCTGTATTCCCATCAATCTTCCAATATGAAACACCTTCTGCTCAGGTAACAGACACTTCTAGGTCACTCTGGTCTTCAAGCCATTTAGATGCCATCACCTGAAAAAAAGCAATAACTCAAAATCCTATAAGAGCACAGCTGACTTTTGGAGGTGTGATGGGCTGGGGTCTGGCTGATGCAGAAACAATTTAGCAAATCTGTCAGCAAAAGTGAATACTGGAATCACTTTATTTGGAAGTAACTGCAAATAGCACTCCTAAGCACTTTCTATCTTGAATAACCGTGCAAGTCATCTGAATTTTCCAAGGATATGAATTTGTGTAGTTTATGTGTGTAAATGTTAATTTTACATTCAACATATAATGATGAAGTCCACTATTTAGTGGATTCACCCACAATCTAAATGGTACCAATAGAAATCACTAAAAGGGCCTAGAATAGAGAGAACCATAATAATCTATAGACATTGTAATGTTATAATAATCTAGATCTTAATCTAGGGTTTTTTCATACAACTATTTTGCATTGGGAGACCAGACTAATAAATGCTACTTTTAGCAGAACAGCTATAATAACAGAATCTTGCAAATTTGAATGTACTTTCCTCACCTCCCTTCTATCTTCATGTGAATTAGGGAGGGGTCTGAAGCATTCTCTAAAGTTAATTTTGAGGAATGGAATTGAGCAGTGCTTGTCTGATCATTTCTTAAAGTCCGATCTTCCCATTGTCCTTCAAGGCCATTCTTTATGCCCTCCAAATCTTCTTTGTGATTGGTTCTGGATTTGACTGCTCTCATGGTGGGTGGCCTGAAGAGTTGATTCATTTTTAATTATCTCTAGTTTCCTCAAACCCACAACACAATTAGTGCTTGCTGTGACTCTGCAGGAGAATGTGGACCATTACTATATCTCAGTTGCCCCAGTCACAGTTCAGTATTCTGTGTAATGCAACAGAGGAAGGATGACATCTTTTGGTACCTGGAGTTTTGTATTTTTGTTATGTTTTTTGAAAAAACCAACAGATACCTACAAGGCATATATACACAAATATATGCACTGAAAAACACGAACAAGGTAGTATAATGAAGATTTGCTTCCTATCTGTGTAGTGTATGGGTAGAAGATCTTTGTTATTTTAGGGCCCATGTAGCTCAGGGGCTGGGCATCATTTAAATTGCTTTATTGTATTGATTACCTGAATGGTAAGCACTGATTGGTTCATAGTGCTTTCTGCATGTTCCTTGTGTTTCAAGGTTTGCAAATTAAAGATGATTTCAGGTCATTCTGCAGAAGAAAGGACATAGGCAAATCACTTTAAGCCCTGTAACTCCACACAATGTTCACTGGTTGGTTTTATTTAGTTTTTATTACAAGTTACAACAATTAAATATCACAAGGTCACAAGATGTTTTTTCTTGTTCCTTGCAGTAAATTCCCTATCATATTAGCATAAATGAAGCAAAAAAAAATGTTCTAAGCTTCTACATAGGTTAACCATAAAATTTTCATAGCTGTCATTTCAGCAGTACCATAGCATAGTTCCCAATAGGATAGTTCCCTTTTGATAACATCTGTCATTCAGCAGTACATTTTTAGTTACAGTATATGCACACCTTTGTGCATTGTCCCATAATACACTTGGGATTGCAATTTAGCAAACTAGATCACTTCATTCTAAAGCGTTAAACCTTTATTGAACTTTTATTGACACTTCTATCAGGATTGTGGCCCTCCAATTGTCTCAAGCTATACTATAGGTTTCTTTTTGGGGGAGCTTGCGCCTCCTCCTGAAGTTCTTGCACCTTCTTTAATAGCAGAATGGCTTCATTGTGTACTGTGGAATCACCCTACAGTATGTACTGAAGACTGAATAATCCATTGGTGCCTATCAAACCTCATGGATGCCAGTAGGCTCTAGCTACTTTCAACAGAGAGACTAAAACACCATTGCACTGCAACCTCCATCCTCTTTTTGACATGCCTATAATGTCATGATGGATTACAAAAGGGACAGGGTTTGAACTCTAATAGCGCAATGCCATGTAAATCAAAATAACGAAGGCAACATTTCTCCCTTTCAAGTGGATGTTGTTGTATTCTCCTACAAAGATTACTTTGGTGTGCTCTGCAGAATAGCAGAACACCAAATCTGTTCAGCCTGAACATCCATGATGAATATCAGTCTGGTGCAAGAAGATTCCTGTCAGTCTTCTCTCACAGTTCTTGTTGAAAAGGCTCTTCTCAGCTTTCTTTCACAATTCAAACTCTGTGAGAGAAAACTGAGAAGATGTGAAAAGTAGAGTAAGATAAAGGAATACAGACCGTTATGTCTTCAAAATGGAAAGGCTGTATTATTTCATCAAGCAATTTTAAGCATGTTTTGATTGAAATGTAATGAAGTAATCTGATAAGGGGACAACCACTAATTCCCATGCTAGAAAGGAATACTAGGTTAACGTATCAGCTATGCATTTGAAACTTTGGAAACAGAATACATGCAGCCAGGAACTGCCAGAGTTGCATATCTGGTCAAGAAAAGTTGCATTAATAGACAAAGCTTATATCTATATTGTGGAAAACTGAATATTTTGCACATAAGTCTCCTTCTTAGATAATTAATCCAAAGAAACTACAAAACATCTTTGCAAGAAAATACCCTAAGTACTAAGGTAATAGTACTAAGGTAATACAGGCACTCCTTGTTCAGCAACTACACATGGTTATAACAAGTAACTTTGTGACCTATCTTCAATTTATAACCTTCATGGGTCTATAAAGCAAAGGAAAACTTAAATAAAATTATAAGCATGATTTCACTTAGTGACCATTTTGATTAACGAGTGAGTTGCCACTCCCCACTGTGGTTGCTAAACAACTATACAGTTTGTTCTCATTGATCGCAGGCAGGATAGCAGTGTTGTGTATATTCTGGCATTTCTTGATTTCTCAGTAGGTTTTGATACCATCAATCATGATATCATTCTGTACTAACTTTTAGAATTGGGTTTAGGGCAGGGGTGGGTTCTAATTTTTTTTACTGCCGGTTCTGTGGGCGTGGCTTATTTTGTGGGTGTGGCTTGGATGTCATGTGACTAGGTGGGCGTGGCTAGCTGGTCAGAGTCATTTCTGGAAGGTCCTCGCACTTACGACCAGTCCTTGAACTTACGACCCGACTCATTTGTTTGCTTTTAACACTGATCAGCTGTAGGATGGCCCTTTGAAGCCATGCAGCAAGAGTTTAAACAGTTTTTTTCTCTCTAGTCATCAGCTGGGACTCAGAAGGCAGCAATAGATTGGGGGTGGGACCAAATAAAAGGTAAGAATAACGTGAGTGGGTGGCGGGGTGGGAGGGCGGGGAGGAGAACCAGTTCAGTGATGTCATATCGTCACCGCTACTGGCTTGGCCGGACCGGACCAAATCGGGAGGGACCCACCACTGGTTTAGGGATGGATGGAAAATAGGATTATTGTAATAGTTCTTCTTTCTTTGGGATCACTTCCAATCAGTGTTGGTAGGAGGGGAGAAATCTAGGCATAGATCACTATTCTGTGGGGATCCTTCAGGACTTTACACTCTTTCCAGTCCTATTTAACACCAGCTTTAATCCCATCAACATGGGATAAAATTCAGTATGCCAATTAAACTGTTCTATCAATCTACCTCTCTCTCTCTCTCTCTCTCTCTCCTCTCTCTCTCTGCAACTTTTTGTAAAAAGCAAACATTAACAATGATACCATAATAAAATATCAATATAAACTTTTAAAACCTGGAAGAGAGCAGTGTGATACTACGTATAATAGAGCCATTTAACCACTTCTCCATTTCCCTGAAATGCCCAAGCCTGACATAGACATATTTCAAGGGAGTTCCAGAATATTGGCAGAGATAAAGCCAACTTCACTGGGGAGAGGGCATGTTTATGTTCACAAGATGGACACTATGACAAAAAGGGTTAATTCCTGGTTCTATATATCTATAGTCCACCCTACTCCCAAAATTTTAATGTGAAGCATATTTGAGACAGTTAGTGATCAGGAGACAAACTGGAATATTCAATTTACTAGAAGGATTTGCAAACCGAATATTCCTGGCAAAAACTACATCCCCTTTACGATAAACAAACTACCTGAGTGGCTGAACAATTAAGCCTGGTGGCTCAGCAGACTAAAAACATTGTGATTAACACCAGCTGTCTGCAATTACTGTAAGTTCGAATCTCACCAGGCTCAAGGTTGACTCAGCCTTCCATCCTTTCTAAGGTGGGTAAAATGAGGACCCAGTTTGTGGGGTCAATAAGCTGACTTTGTATAAATATACAAAAGTATAATGGCTATTGCTTAACTCATTGTAAGCCGCCCTGTGTCTCCGGAGAAGGGTGGCATATAAATCAAAATTAAAAAAAAAGCATCTGTATCTGCTAGCAATTCTGACACTGAAAAGGAGGAAGACAGAGATAATTGTATGACTAATGAGAGAGAGCCAGAGAATTAGAGAGAGAATCCTGGAATGGGTGGAGTGTCTGAAGAAGTTAAAAAAAAAAGAGCTGAAAATAAAACCTTTCTGCTGTCTGGAGTTGGGAGGAAAATGAATAGAGAGCTGAAAGATTTCCCGTTCCCTCTAAACAACAACAACAAATGCAAATTTCCCCACAGAATTCCCATGACTTCCTTAGAATTCTAATTTTACCTTATGAAAGGTATGCATAAAATATACTTAGATACACCTTTAAGGCTTAGCCCTGACCTAGCCTATGCTGTGTCATAAAAAAAAAATGAAGTGGCAAAGGTAAAAGAATACCATTCAGAAACACCTTGTATTTCTAAATGGATGACCAATAGGCATTCAATCCCAAAATATGCTTTGCTTCTATGAAGACAAAGAAGAATATAAAAATAACTCGTAAATAAAAAGCAATAAACATTCCCCCCAAAAGGTAGAGAGTGCCACACATATCATGTTCAGTTCCCATGACAAAGATGAGGTATTAATATAATAAATAAAGCCAATGGTTTTAATTTAATCTCCTTAAATCTACCCAACCATTTTGTTTTTTTGACACAATGCATTATAGACCATGCTGCTGTTAATATGATGAAATACTACATCAATGTAACATTTTATTATTTATTTATTTATGTGTTTTTTTGTTTGTTGCCTGACTTCCAACAATTGGTTGGTTCACAATTTGTTGAGTGTGTCTGTCAAAACTGCAGACACAATTAAGTTAGCACATTATAACTTAATTAACATTATGTGAATAACAAAGAAGACCACCATGCAATAGCTGTAAAGAGAGTTTGTTTATAAATGTTTTGTATTGTTTATAAATGTCTTGTATTGTTATATTATGTTATAAAAATAATAAAAAAAATTAAAAAGTTAGCACATTATAAAATAGTGATTTCTGGGAAAGCCTTCTTTAAATGTTAATAAAAATGTAATGGCATTACAAACATGACAATTATGCTGTCTTATCAAAAAAAGGGGCAAAACCCCTCAGTTTCAAAACCCTTGATTTGTAAACCTTCACTGGGACGAATGTGGAAGCCTCTGATAGTGTCTTGTACTCCATTATCATCCAGCAACAAATTGTGTATCGGTATGCCATGGAATATTTCATATAAACAATTCAGTTCTAAAAATGTTTATGGTAATAAATACTTACAGCATTCCAGAACTAAAAATAAAAGTTTATTTATCAGTAGTTTTGTAATGCTTTATGCAATTTACTAACTGCATAATGCTTTATTAAATTAGTTATGATTTGTTTCTCTGTGACATCCATGTGAAATAAATTTAGTATCATTTCTAGCACTCAAGAAGTTGTTATATTTTTGAACACACACACATACAAAATAAAATTGGAAAAAAAAGGCATACATACAAAGTAGAAAGCAAGAGAAGTCACCAAAGCAATGTATATATAAATAGTCCAAAACTGTCAAAAAGTCTACAATTCAGAATGAACTGACGTTGTTGAAGGATGCTGAGAACAAGAAGAAATATTTAAAATTGAAAGAAATAAAATAATAATATGCTCATTGAGAGTCGCCGAATACTAACAAATAACAAGATTAAAAGAAATTGGAACTGGAATTAAAATGGCTGAATGATAAGTCAACAACTTCAGATATGTTAATAATATCACTATGATAGCTGAAAGCCAGGAAGGCCCCAAGAAACTCTTGTTTAAGGGAACAGGTTCAGAGCCAATCTGGATCTCTGGATGGATATTCTATAAGGCAGGTGCTGACACAGAGGATGGCATTACCTCTAGGCCTAAGAAGATGACATTTTTGATAAAAAGGATCCATTACATGTCTTCTGCTATATCTAGTGTGGCAAGCTAAAGCAATGGAAGAAAGAAGGTCCCACAAATAGCCTGGTCCTATGACATGTAAGGCTTTATGGGTGACACCCAGCATCCTGAATCACACCCAGGAGCCTCATGGGAGCTAATGCAGCATATGGAGAAGTTGTGTTATATAACCATAATAAGAAATTCCAATATTTTAGCAAAAATTTATCAATGTGTCATACATATTTCCAAATACAATTGTTATGTATTTTATAAACAACAAGTTGTAAATGGATCACACAATCAAACAGATTGTAAGATATCCGTTTTGTTCAGTGAAGACAATCAAACATTAAATGCATTCATTTAGAAAGTTCTTCAATAGTTTTATTGTTTATCATGTAAAAAAAAAGACAACTTATCAAAATGGTTATCTAGATCACATTTTCTTCAGTCTAAATTTAGAATAGAATAGAATAGAATAGAATAGAATAGAATAGAATAGAATAGAATAGAATAGAATAGAATAGAATAGAATAGAATAGAATTCTTTATTGGCCAAGTGTGATTGGACACACAAGGAATTTGTCTTTGGTGCATATACTCTCAGTGTACATAAAAAGACTAGATACACTCATCAGGAATCACAAGGCACAACACCCAGTGACAGTCATACGGTACAATAAGCAATCAAATTATACTAGGAAACAATATCAATATAAATTGCAAGGATATTTATTCTTTGGTTGTCTCTTTAGTGGCTCTTCTTGTCAATCTTTTGTCTTCTAAAAATTACTCCTGAACAAATTTGAGCAAAAAAGGGCTATGTTGACACTTGAGAAATTTCTGCCAGAAGGAAAATGGTGCAGAAGAATGAAATGGGTGAAAAGTATAATAAAAAAAGTCAGAAATCAATAATTAACAATAAGAGTTTGTAATTGCATCAGTGGCTGACTAAATGGACTATTGCTTAATGAGTTCTTTGGATTTTCACCGCAGATAGGGTCACTCATTTTGCTTATTTGCCAAGGAATTATCTGTTTTACTTTTTTGCCGCTGAACCTTAGTGCAAAAATGTAGTTAATATTATACCATTTGCCAGTTTCCATGTAACCATACATTAAGTTTCACAAATAAATTAACATTTCATTCCTAAACAAATTTACTAGACAATATAGTGTAATTCTAGGAAAGGATGCTGGAAACTGCAGCCCCAGAGTGAATTCATGTGATTAATTTATAATAAAATATTGCCATGAAATTAGTTTTCCAAGACTTGTAATTGTGCTCCGTGTGGTAAAGCGTAATTTAAGCAGTGCTTAAAAAGGGACATTTTAAATCATTATTCAGAATTATTACAGATTAGCCTCTATTTATAAAGTATTTTTTAAAATATCCTTGAAATGGTGGCCGTTAAGAATAATGTACTGTCAAACATAAAATCATATAATAAAACAATTAGATATATGTATTGCATTAGTAATCAAATCAGAAATGTATATACACACAGCAAGTTAAATGGCAGAGTAAAATAGAAACATGTCTATTGTGGAATGCAGTGAAGGCCCTCCAAATTCCACAATAAAATTCCACATAATGAATTCCATAGTCTTGTCTGGGTATCTCTCCTTCTTTTTCTCATCTCTCACTTATCATCTATCCCATTCAGGGACTGCCCATTTCCCTCATAGGAACATGGCAGTGTACAAATAAAAAATTAAAAACATAAAAACTGAATATAAAAAAATATATTAGGATAATTAAAAATTCAGTGTTAAAAGTTAATTAAGAGGGGGAGGATTTTTAGTTGAGATTAATTCTTGGTATGCACTTAATGGTATACAATATATTCAGTCAACATATATATATATATATTTTCTCAGGTTTTCGCGGGTGTTTGTATGTAGGTCTTTGGTTATTCGGGTCTTCTCCCACGTAAAATTGGAAGTGTCTTGGCGACGTTTCGACGAAGTCTCATTCGTCATCTTCAGGCTGGTGTTCTCGGCTTCGTGCTTCCAGGAGCAAAGTGAGATCTCAGCTGTCTCTTCCTTTTAACTGCTAGTGGGGGTGTGAGCTGATTGGGTGGGGACTTGGCTGTGTTCTGATTGGGTGGAGGTGTGTTCTGATTGGTTAGGGGCTTGGCTGTGCTCTGATTGGATGGGGGGTTGGTTGTGCTCTGATTGGCTGGGGGTGTGTTCTGTTTGGGTGGGGGCTTGGTTGTGCTCAGCTTAGTCTGAGTTGCAGGGGGATTTGAGCTGGTGAGCTGCGTTGTTGTTGTTTGGCTTCGTGTTTGTGGCCGTGCGAGCTCTTCATGGTGGGTGTCAGTCTGCTTCATGTATGGATTGGAGGGGTTTAAAGTGGCTAATGATGCAGCTGCGGTCTGGCTTCTGGTCCTTGGTCGTGGCTCATTATCAGTGTGGGTTTGAGTCTGCTTTCTGCGTGGATGTGTGGTGGTGACATCCTGTGTGGCTCTCGTGAGTGTGGGTCTGGTGTCATTTGTCATGTTAGGGACTCGTTTGTCAATAAGGGCGGGTTTCCAAATGGCTGGTAGGCGGGAGGTATCATCTCGTTTGTTCATGCTGTGTGGGCGTTTTTCTATCTCGATGGCTTCTCTGATTATTCTGTTGTTAAAGTGTTCAGTTTTGGCGATAGTTCTGGTCTTTTTAAAGTCAATATCATGTCCTGTGGCTTTAAGGTGTTGGACCAGGGAAGAAGTTGGTTCCTCTTTTCTGACTGAGTTCTTGTGTTCTTCTATGCGTGCACTTATTCGTCTGTTGGTTTGTCCGATGTATGTAGTGGGGCAGGCGGTGCATGGGATTTCATATACTCCTTGATTTTCTAACTCAATTTTGTCTTTGGGGTTCCTTAGGATGGTGGATATTTTTCGGTTTGTGCAGAATCACAACCTAACCAATCAGAACACACCTCCACCCAATCAGAACACAGCCAAGTCCCCACCCAATCAGCTCACACCCCCACTAGCAGTTAAAAGGAAGAGACAGCTGAGATCTCACTTTGCTCCTGGAAGCACGAAGCCGAGAACACCAGCCTGAAGATGACGAATGAGACTTCGTCGAAACGTCGCCAAGACACTTCCAATTTTACGTGGGAGAAGACCCGAATAACCAAAGACCTACATATATATATATATATATATATATATATATATATATATATATATATTACAGGGATATATAATGGTATACAATATATTCAGTCTCTCTCTCTCTCTCTCTCTCTCTCTCTCTCTCTCTCTCTCTCTCTCTCTCTCTCTCTCTCTCTCTCTCTCTCTCTGTATATATATATATATATATATATATATATATATATATATATATATTACAGGGATATATCCATGAAGTTTTCTTTGCAACAATATGTAATGGTTTGCCTTGCTGTCTCTTAGATATTATCACTACTATTTCTACTATTGCTTCTATTTTACAATATTGATATTTTCTAGTGATATTTCCTCAGGTATGTACCCACCATGTATCAAGTCTGATCTTGTTTAGGTTTTTTTTCGATCAGATAAGGTTAGCTAGTACTGCCTGCTATGTTTTAGCCTAGAAAGTTTTGTAATATTTAAGGAACAATGGCACATTAGTTTTTCTAGAGAACATTTTTTTTAAAAAAAAAAAACATTGAAAAGATGCTTAATTGTAAAGTTTTCCTAGGAAAAAAGTATGTGACAGGAAACAAAAACATTTCATGTACTGAGTTGTATTATAGCAAAGTTATAGTACATTCTCCTTACATAGGACAGGAAAGGGAATTATTAGTTTTGTCTTTTTAAAGGGTGTACTATATTCTTCCATCCTGAGCTACAGTAATTTCATATACTGTAAGTTCCAAACAAGTCTGCCTAGAATACAAAATACTGTAGATTCCTTTCCAAGAATGTTGGTTATTGAGCTTTTATACCCAGTCAGGTTATGAACAGTTAAGAAACACAGAATGGATTTTTAAAAAAAAAAAAAAAAAAAAGGCAGGCACAACCTTGGTAACACAAAAAAGACGTTTGAAGACCTCCAAAGTCCCTTTCAACTCTGTTGTTCTCTTCTGTTCTGTTCTGTTCCACTATGTTCCGTTCTACTCTATTCCTATTCCTATTCCTATTCCTATTCCTATTCCTATTCCTATTCCTATTCCTATTCCTATTCCTATTCCTATTCCTATTCCTATTCCTATTTCCATTCCCATTCCTATTCCTATTCTATTTACTGTGATACCACGGCTCCTAGCATCTCCTTTTAAATCCTGCCCCATGCTCTGTTCTTCGAACCTTAGATTTTGCTGTATTATTTTCAGAGGAATTCAGCTGGCACAGTTTTCCTACACTAATTTTTCAAACTGTAACAACATTTCTCTGTCATCTGAGAAATTATACTACAGTATCCACCTCTCTATGACACTGAAAAGATGAATGAAGTAATTAATTGTTCAAATTAGTTGCTTTGAAAATGGGATACTGCTGAGGAGGTCTCATTTATTCTGATGGACATGCGTAACCTACTTCCTAGCCATAATATATGAAAGTACCACAAAATTCTGAACCTGAAACTAGCTCACTGAGGCTCATATATAGAGAGGAATAATTGATCACAACCATCATAATTTCTCTGTCCTCTGACAACATATGTGGACATATTAATCTGTACTTCCCCATTTTCCATGGGTGCCAGGGCACCCCTGGGGACAAAGGCTTTTTCTGGAAAGATGTCAGGCCAGAATAATTCTTTCACTTTGAATACAAGCATTTTTGGCTTGACTGTGGGGAGGCAGATCATATTTGGGGAGCTGACGGCTACTAATTTTTTGAGTAATGGTAAACCAGGACAAAAACCAAAAGTTGATTTCATTTGTATGCACATTTCATTTAGAAGAAAACAGCTGATATGATTACTCTCAGTCATGGAGTTAATAGTTTTTCCTTCCAGAATTAATAATGATAAATTTCTAAAGGTTTAAAGGGTTCTCTAGGGAATTTTTAACAATCTCGGCATTTGCACTTCTGCTCTACTGGAATGGGCAAAGGCAAACAGGCATTTCCACAAAGTCTGGCCATGGTTTGAAAATTACTTGGAAGAAAAGAGCGCTTCTTTAAAGCAGCTACATTTCTTTTTCCAGCACATATGGAAACTTTAAAAAGATGTTGCTACAGTAAAAAGATGTTGCTAGTTTACCTCTGTATATTCTGACCAACTCTTCTGAAATATTTTGAAAATATTTGCAGACTTAAACATAAAGGTAATACAGTATATCGATAATAACACAGTTGAGGGCAGGGGGAGACATTGGAGAATTTTCATTTCCATACCATCTTCCAGCAGATCCTGGCAAACTGTTTTAGATTAATTTGCTTCCATCAGCTTATCCCAAACATTTCAGAATAATATGATGTTGATCCTGTTTCCATTTGCCCATTATTTTATTTATGAACAGACAGGATCAAAAAACCTAAAAGATTTGGGTGATACCTGAAAAAGGCTTGTCTTGAATACCCACTAGCATATGCAATATATTTATTTTAATTGTAGACTATAACTAAATGACTGGTGGTGTTGCTAACACCTTTCTCCAAGATTATTATAGGGACTTGTGGTACTATGCTATTTGAAAATGCTTTGGTGAATCTACTCTGAAACTGTTCTTCCATAGTTACTTGCTCCAAAGACTCACTATGTTCTTTCCAATGAAGATTTTGCCATGAGTCATTTCTCTCCAGAAAACTGTACTGGTAGGGTCAAGATCACAAAGCCAAAACAGATTTCATGACCAACATTGTGCATAGATTGTTACTAATGCCTTATATAAGGTGCTTCTGCATGGCAGCTTGAATTCTATACATGTGAACAATGTGTCACAAATACGTTTGACTGGTGCTAATGGTTGATATGAGTTGCTGCCAGCATTCTAGGTATCAATCAAGTATCTTCTTAAAGAATATGTTCCAAGTAGCACAGTTTTTTGCAGTTCCGCTGGTGTTATTGAAGGAAGCTGCAATTTCTTGATGATGATGATGATGATGATGATGATGATGATGATGATGATTGGCTATGGTTTTTCAAGATTATGCCTACTGTTGTCCTAAATATGTAGAAAAGTATGAGATAATAATAATAATAATAATAATAATAATAATAATAATAATAATAATAATAATAATAATAATAATTTTATTTCTATACCGCCCTTCTTCCGGAGGACTCAGGGCAATGTACAGCCTATTAAAAGCACAAAGACAACCATCAATTAAAAATAATTTATTTATTTATTTATTTATTTTTCATATTTGTATACCGCCCTACTCCCGAAGGACTCAGGGCGGTGAACAGCCATAATAAATACAAATACATATAGAAGTTAAAAACTATTAAAAAACAGATTAAGTAATTTGGCTCAAAGATTAAAACATCCAAATTTATCTAAAAGAGGTCTAAACCCGATTTAAAAGCCAATTTAAAAAGCCAATTTAAAAAGGGAGAGTTAGGCCAGACCAGCTTGTTGGAATAGAAATGTTTTCAGGGCTCGGCGGAATATGCGTAAGTCTTGGATGTTTCGTAACTCCGGGGGAAGCCCGTTCCAGATGGTAGGTGCCCCCACAGAAAAGGCTCTCCCCCTGGGGGCCGTCAGTCGACACTGTCTGGCCGACGGCACCCTGAGGAGTCCCTCTCTATGGGAGCGAACTGGTCGGTGAGAGGCTATTGGTGGCAGGAGGCGGTCTCGTAAGTACCCTGGTCCTGAGCCATGGAGCGCTCTAAAGATAGTGACCAAAACCTTGAAGCGCACCCGGAAGACCACCGGGAGCCAGTGCAGCTCGCACAGGAGGGGGGTTACATGAGAGCGCCACATTGCTCCCATCACCACCTGCGCGGCCGCATTCTGGACCAGTTGGAGCCTCCGGGTGCTTCTCAAGGGGAGCCCCATGTAGAGAGCATTACAGTAATCCAGGTGTGAGGTGATTAATTAAAATTAATTAAAATTATTAAATAGTTTCTGCTCAAATTTAAAACCCCCAAAATTTAAAACACCTAATTTAAAATCATTACATTGATAGCCCGGCCTGGCGGAACAGCAGGGTCTTGAGAGCACAGCGAAATACACGGAGGTCGGAGATATTATGCATTTCTGGGGGCAGTTCATTCCACAGGTTTATGTTCATTCCACATAAAACAGTTTGTGACTAGAAATAAATATATCATTAACATACAATCATGCTGATCCATCATGAGAATGCTGATGGTGTTTATATATCAAGCTTAATGTACTTTAAGCCACCCAACTTTTTGTGAATGCAAATGAAATCTCAAAACCATGATATGCAGTAATAATAAATGCTGTTCCTTCTTATGCTTCTTTTTTTCAGCTCTGCCACCAATAGAGCATTGAGTCTGTCACAGCTGAATAAACATTATAATTATCCACAATATGCCAAGCAATGCTATCTGGAACAGCGCTTTTCAATTTTAGAGGTGTACAAGATTTTATTGTGCTACTGCTATTTATTTCCTTGATCTATTTAGGGTCCCCCCCATATCCTCCATTTCCTCTTTCTATCCATTTAATTATTCATTAATGCAATCTGAATTGTTCTACCTGCATCATTGAAAGCACATTTGTTTTGTTATTCTTATTTATATATGCACATTTTACCATACTATTTGCTTTAATTGTTAGCTTTCGCAAGGATGTGATAAAAGGGCATCTGATACACATATGCACACACTCATGCAGTACAAATAAACCATCTTCATTCCTTCATCCAGTAGCTGACCCCATTTTTAGAATGATGTCTGTGATTTTTCCTCCTATGGTATTCCACAATGATGTCTTAGGAACACATGGGAGGAAAAAGAGAGACAAACTGCAAATAACAATGACTAGAATCCACTCTTCTATAGCAGCCATTATTGCTGTGTAAATTCTGATTTCAAATGGTATGGATGGGAGTCCCGATTAGGAATTTCATTCACATCCATTCACATAATTTCATATTTTTTTAAAAAAATCATTCATTTGAAACTAAAAGCTCTTCTGCTAATTCTGTGATCAGTCATTTTGAGTAATTCTATTTTTCTTTGGAGTTACTCTCAAATTTATTTGTGTTCATCCAACCCATTACCAGCTCCTGGCAATCATTTAAGGAAGATCCAGCATGGCCACAATTACAACTCCCAGGCAGAATTAAAATTCCAAGCTCAGCACAGTGTCATCTGAGTTGCCATAGCAATTCCAGGAAATATATTTTGTGGCCAATAGTTATTTCTTTGTGCTAATGAAATGACCATTTTTCTTCAGTGAATTGAATCACAACTAATTGAGTAGTAATCAGTGCAGGCCCCAAAGTTCAGATAAATGTTGTCTTCTTAATGCTTTGTAGAAATGTAGAATCCATTAACTATCTTCAAATGAGTTTTTTTTTTAATTAGTCGAATCTTAGCAAACAATTACAGCCGGCATTAACACTATCCTACCAAACTTTCCCATTTGTTTAGTGTTGGGAAAGGAAAATTTATTTTCACTTAATTGAAGTGCTGATTGTATTTATGTTTTGCTTTCTGTTCTAAAAAGAAATACATAAATTTGATGAGCGAATGACCCTGTCTTCTTTTTTGAAGCACTTCCTAATTTTCTTTTCCAGATATTTTTTCAGAGTCAATGAATGCCTACACAGATGTTAAGTGCACAATTTTCTCTCTGTCTTTCTGAAAGCAAGCCATACTATTTATTCTATTCTAACCTCTGTAATCTTTCAAAGGAGCATCCTTCTACCTTCAGCTGGAACATACACATACACACAAACAAACACATACACATACACACACCACACACATATACATATTGTTTTCCTGATATTTAATCCATTCACCAGTCTCCACAATTAGTGCAGCATTCAGTGATCCTGATTTTGATATTGAGCATCAGCTCCTCCTGCTGTGCATGACTGCAACAACAAAACCTTGATCTTAGACTTCTGATGCTATTATTGTTGCTACTTCTATTACTATTTCCTTTATTTACCATATTTATATCTCCTACTCTTCTGTCAATAATCTCAAAACAAATACAGATTATTTTTCCATTTTATTCTCTTATCTATTCCCATTCGATACTCTGAAGTATCTAATGTGGTTGTGAAGATCCAGTGGGCCATGCTTTCTTTTTGAGCTGTTGGAAGAAATATCCATCTGGTTCAGTTCCAAGTGGGGAGAAAGACACTGGAAACATGGAGGCTGTTTGGAAAGATGGTTTACGGGTGAACAGGACCACATAGGTTGAGGTCCTGGGTAGCTGAACTCATGGAGTGGGGAGTGAGAGGTATTTATACCCTCTCTGGGCTTCCTGTTCCTGTAGTAAGAGCATGTATGCTATTGGTTGCCGTCATGGGGCTATGCAGGGGTCATAGCAGTGGTGAAATCCTCCGCTGATTGCCACCTGTTTACTGCCCGCACATTTTTTTTACTACCGGTTCAGGCGAACAGGCCCGAACTGGTAACATTTCACCTTTGGGTCATAGCTGAAGTTGTCTGAGTTAAGTTTGTTTGAAAGTTGGAGGGTGATGATGTAATGAAGAGGCTTGTGTTCTGTGGGCAATTCCTATTGTGTCTTAATGGCTTTGTCCTGGTTTGGATCTTGAGTGAGGGCTAATCCCATCACCCTGAGGCCGAAGGTCTTTTGTTTGTAGATAGGTTGTTCCAGTCTTTCTTAATCAGCACCAAATATCTGCTGGGGCTTAGTTTCTGTCTCCCTTAAGATTTCTATTTCTCTTTTAGGGGAAATATTTTATCCTGCCTTTTTCATATTTCCTAAAATATTTCAGTCTTCTAGGGGGGGTGGGTGTAACTTTCTACAGAGTCATGCTGCCTAAAGTCTTGCCACATGACTTCTTAAAGTCATGTGGCTTCAAAGTTCTATAAACAAACAAACAAACAAACAAGATATAAGATATTGAATACTATTGAATGGATATTATATCCTATATTTACTCTTGGGTGTTTCTCTACTTATTAGTTGCAAGCGTTCCAACGTTTTCTTCATCTTTGGAAAACAAATTCCTTCCTACACTTTGGTATTGGATCAAATTATTACTTTAGGCCCATTTTAAAATAATTATTTCCTTTCTTAATTTTAAATTTTTATTTGTTCCTTTTATTAACTGCTATTCTGCTCTTAGTCTGTAGAGGATCACAGTAAATAAATAAAAAATAAAAAGCAGAGACAAAATTAAACCACAAATTTAAAAATTTTACAGGTTAATTTCATTCTCAAGGTTTGTCTTTAAAATTGAGAAAATGGGAACAAAGATAACAGCTTTCAGTCAATTGTTGTAATGATCTATAATGGTTTTGAAAAGTCAGCTCGGCACTCCACCAGAAATGTCTTCACTTTGAAGTTGGTTTAGAAATATATATAAGTCATTGATGACAGAATCTTACAATAATTTTGGCTACATATCTGATAAAATGTATGTCTTTTTGAAGGCGTCTTTGACCTTCAAAACAAAACCGTGGGTCCGGTTCTTCTTTTTCAGATGTTGTAGTAATGGAGAATATATGAGTAGCTCTCCTATATTCCCATTTTTTGAAGTTGTTCCCTCAACTCAAAAGCCACCTACTTGTTAAAAAATTCCACTGTGGAGTTAATTCTTCTCCGGCCAAATGCAGTAGGTTGCACATTATAGTATCCAAGGACATGATCATGATGTGGAAACTGGCTGTAATGTCTTAGGCGGTGAAAGTACTCAGTGACGGGGGGGGGGAGGGATTTTTTTATATATAAATTCTGATTGCCTACATGCCTGGTAAATAAATTGAGTAGTTGAGCCCCAGGGCACTCTGTTTGGTACTATTCAGCAGCACTAAATTCACTTTGAAGAGAGAGAGAGAAAAAAGCCCTTCTCTTTGTAATTCTTCCATCTTCCAACCCGGATGATTCATGTTAGCATTTCCTTAAGGTAACATTAAATTGCAGAGCCTTAGAATGTATGCCAACAAAGGAGTACCTTCCCTGCCTTCCCTGAAAGGCATTTAGATTTTTCAATCCAATCACAATCCAGCAACACAGCTGCCAAAGGAGACATATAAAATCATCTCCATGGCAACTTCAGTGAGTGCAAAGAGTAGCTAAATGTGAAGGGGTGGGGGCAGGAGTCTCTAGTATGAAATAAACAAACTAATGCAGGGATATATTATAGGGAAAGGATTTATGGGTTCTGACATTCCTAAAATATCTTTATTTAATAACGAAAACTTCATTATCCAGTTCTGTTCTCAAGTGTTGCTATGGGTCTCCTGCAATTCCCTTTGGAAGGTCTTTCATCTTGACAGAAGTTCTAAATTACAGCATTAGTACTCAAAACAGGGAGAAGTTACATCCTATTTTACTTGTCCAGGGAAATGAGACACACACAGTACTGAGTTAGCTATTGAAATCTAATGACTTAGAATATTAAAAATGGAATATGAAAAAATTATGGGTGTGCTGGGGGATAAATTAAGTAATATACCTTGAACGTTTACTACAGTTTCTCTCTCTCTCTCTGTCTCTCTCTGTCTCTCTCTGTCTCTCTCTGTCTCTCTCTCCCTCCCTCCCTCCCTCCCTCCCTCCCTCCCTCCCTCATAAGGCTATTATACTTGCTACAAGTAAGGCATCAACTCTACTCATGGAAAGAATTATACATTTTTCCATGAGCAGAATAACTATAACTTTTCTGACAGATGCTTGGAAGTCCAAAAGTGAGTGACCTAGCTAGAACATACCAATTGTAATAGTTCAGTAAAATTATAATAAAACCAATGTTTGCTCTTGTTAAAAACCAAAATTTCTATCATATTATTATTATGTTGAATTTCATACATTTTCTCTTTCTGTTATTGAAGAACATTGCTATTTTCTCTTAGTTCAGTAGCAATTTGAAGGACATTCATTATTAATTTCACTTCTGCTGATTTTAGAAGAGCAAAATTCATTGCCCAAGTCCAAAGGAGTCCTGAAGGAGTAGCAACAATAAAAACTGCAATCCTTAGTTTTTTTAAGAATACAAGTGTTTTACACTATATAGGTGGGAACTGCTGGTGATTCTCTTACTTGACCAAGAGGTAATGTGTGTGTGTGAGGCAAGAATTCCTTCCAATGTGAAAATACAAACAAACAAACAAACAAACAAACACACAGGGACAAATATATAAAAAAAACAGTTTTTCTTTGTTTTGTTACTGCAGCTGAAGCAGAAAGAAATGTCTCCGTAACAGCGTTGTGAGTATGATAACACAGTGGTCCAGACTGTTTCCACACCAGCTCAGAATTCTCATGTAGAAATGACATTCTGCATAACTGTTTTCACAAGTAATCTTGAACAAAGTCCAATATACACATTGGTTACATGGGTAACATCCATTTCATAGTCCAGATCTGCTTTGGATAGTGAGATGGATGGCATATGCATGTAATATATACACACACACTCAGTTACATTGAACAGCAATCCTGGTGGCAACACATTATAATTTTCATCCTCTTCAGATGCAGGTAGCTAAATGTTATTCTGTGGGGTTCAAGTCATGGACTTTTGAACTTTATATCATTATATGAAATTCATTAGCTTTAGAACCTATCCAGGTTCTGGTATTCAGTGAATGCAGCAGGGGTGGGTTCTACTTACCTTTACTACCAGTTCACAATGGGGCCACACATGCGCAGAAGCTTCCTGATGACATTGGGGTCGTTGGGCGGAGCCTCCCGCCAGTTTTACTCCCAGTTCTATAGAACTGGTCCAAACCGGGTGCAACTCACCACTGGAATGCAGGAATAAATAACTAGAAATTCTCAGAATGTTCATGCAATCTATGTTCAGTTAAGTTCTCAGAGCAGAAAGATGCAGATGTTATATTATGTCATGGCCCCTTTACCCCACCCTCTTGGACTGGGGAAAATCACTCTAATATTACCAAGATATATTCCATGTGATGTTTTTCAGGTACCTTGACCAATTTTAAAAAAGTAAAGGAGTCATTGAAAATTTTATTCTGCTAGTTGTTGCTAACTATAGGGGTGATGCTCATCTCTGTGTCAAGGCCATTGAGCCAACTGTCCCAAGACATTTCCTCAGTCATGTGGCTAGCATGAGTCACAGAGTGCCATAGTGATACCTATTTATCTACTCACATTTGCATGCTTTTGAACTGCTAGGTTGTCAGGAGCTGGGTTGAGGACAGGAGCTCACCCTTTCAGGTGGTACTTGGATCTTGAACCAGGGCTGCTGATTTTCCAGCTGACAAGCCCAGCATTTTTACTGCTGAGCAATCATACATCCAATTGACCAATAGGAAATATAAAACTATAGCTATAAAATATCCTCCTCCTAATAAAATACCCTCCTCCTGTGTTAGATTGTGTTTGTTAGAGCTTAGAATGTGTTGAATTTACTAAAACTCTATGGAGTTTAGTTTGATTCAATGGGCAGATTAGTGGAAAAAGCAGTCTCTCAGATAACCTGATCTGTAGTTATCTAGATACATAGGGGCTTTAAGGTGACAACAGGACCTCAAGCCACATCCCAAAGCTAACAGGTAACAAAAACTGCTCTGGAAATAATGGCACCATCCAAGGATGTCAAAGTATACCCATTATTACCCAGGTTGCCACATTATATTATTATCATTAGATAATCTTTAAAGATTTTTATTTTATTTTATTTGTAATAGGGACTTCAGAAAAGGATGGATTCAACAAAGAAATAAATCTGTTATTTTAACCTAAAAGTTAATATTTTACTACAAAACTATGCCTGGGTCTGTTTCACAGTTTACTTCAGGGAAACCCAGCTAGCTCTAAGACAGAAGATAATTTAATAAAGGAGGTTAATTAGTTCCAGTTCATTAGAAGGAAGGGATGATATTATCCTACAGCTGGAAAAAATATTTCAGCTAGTGGTGTGTGACAATTGGAATTTTAAACAATTTATTTTGGCTATGTTATTCCTTGTACTGAGTTTATTTCTAGTAGTTATTCTTCTAGTCAAGTGAAAACACAAAGTGAAGTAGAGGAAATTCTTAGCTGTAGCCAAGGCTCTTAGAAGGGCTATCCCTGACACTAATTTCCCATCTATAGGTGAGGAACGATTAAAAAAAATGCTTGGAAGTTGTGCAACTTTCTCGGTTCTTGGTACCTGATAGCATTCTATTCTATTCTACATGTTTTGCTTTCCACAATAGTCAACCAGATGCATATGAAAAGCAGGGTATGAGAATAATTGCTCTACAGCATTATCATGATAAAATTATTTATTTATTTATTTATTTATTTATTTATTTATTTATTTATTTATTTTTAAATTTATATACCGCCCTTCTCCCTAAGGACTCAGGGCGGTGTACAGCCAGAATTAAAAAACATGAAATACAAATATTAAAAACAATTAAAATATATATAAATTTGGCCCAAAATTAAAAATACAAACCAATTAAAACATTTAAAATTTCTTCTTAAGCCAGCCCGGCTTGCTGGAAAAAGTGGGTTTTAAGGGCACGGCGGAAGGCACTAAGGTCTTGGATTCTCCTTATCTCTGGGGGCAACTGGTTCCAGAGGGTAGGTGCCCCCACAGAGAAGGCCCTCCCCCTGGGGGTCACCAGCCTACATTGATTGGCTGATGGCACCCTGAGGAAGCCCTCTCTGTGGGAGCGCACGGGATGATCGGAGGTCGTCGGTAGCAGCAGGCGGTCTCGAAGATAGCTAGACCCCATGCCATGGAGTGCTTTAAAGGTGATAACCAACACCTTGAAGCGCACCCGGAAGACCACTGGGAGCCAGTGCAGCTCGCACTTTTATTATGTGTTTTGCATGATTACATGTATCCAGAAAAAAGGCTTAATGTATTAACTTTTTGTTACCTGCATTTCTTATACCCAGTATATGTCATATTACTTCAAGACATATACCTTCGTATCTTTTGTGGTATCAAAATGATACATAATGAATTTTAACTGATTTCTTCCAGAACGAGGCAACCAGTAACCTGTCTACAATATTTTACACAATATACAGTTGTCTCAGTTCAGTTCATTCCCTCTATTTCTATTTCCACCTGATGGCCATGTATAGATTTAGCTTCAAATAATATTTCTGAATAAGTTAATATAATTATAGCAATAACATTTAGAGTTATATACTGCTTCACAGTGCTTTACAGCCCTTTCTAAGTGGTTTACAGGATCAGCATATTGTCCCCAACAATCTGGGCCCTCATTTTACCGATCTCAGAATGATGGAAGGCTGAGTCAACCTTGAGCTGCTCAGAACTGAACTGGAGTGAGCAGTGAGTTAGCCCTGCAGTACCGCATTCTAACCACTGTGGAACCATAGCTCTTTTTATACAACCATTCCCTCTTTATAATTACCTTCATTGTATATATAGTAATGTGGTCAATGAAATGGCTGACCATCTTTTTTTCTATTAATGTAGGCTGCATTATTTGAAAAGAAGCAACCTAAATTAAAATGAATTTGGTTGTGCCTACAGAGAGGCAATTGCATTATTATCCTTGCATCAACATCTGTATAATTCTTTCATTTTAGTCAAGATGTCATTCACAATTAGCATGGTTCTTCCAGACCAAAAAGTTGAAAATGGGCTAAGCTAGATGACCACTTCTCAAAGGATTACTATAATTAAATAGCATGTGCATTTCTTTTCAGACATGGTTCTTGGCTGATGATGTCATTGAGTAATGTGTGAAATGCCTGATAATCTTTCTCCTAGCATTTAATATACGGAATAAATATTTTAATTAGTTCTCTTATATTTTAATAGAGTTTGTGCCCCTATTATGACTTTTATCAGATAGGATAGGCTCTGATAAATTACCTATTTGCAATTACTGTGTCTGACTAAGATGTCTTGAGTTATAGTAATTATCTAATTCCAGGAGAAGCAAAGAAAAAAAGCATAGGGGAAATTCTGTAATCTGGGGTGTTATTTATTTATAATCTTCACCATAGCAATTGGTGAGCTTCATTAGATTATTTGAGAAATATTTCCATTTAATTGGAGATAGTCAGAAATTATTCAGGTCACATTCAAGACCTAGTCAATGATAGAATGGAGTTTGTGCTCACCTACCCTATTCCATGCTCCAAGCTCCTGCACACTCATAATTCATATACAAAATAATGCTTGCTTTCAGGATCTTTATTAGGGGCACTGCAAACCAGAACAACTAGACACAAGGACAGTTTTTTCCCGAATACCATCACTCTGCTAAACAACTAATTCTCCCAACATTGCCAAACTATTTACTAAGACTGTATTACTCATCCTTCCTATTACCTAACTTCTCCCATTTACAACTATAACCATGTTGCTTGTATTTTTACAATTTATATTGTTCTGTTTGTTTCCTAATATGATTTGATTGCTTATTAGTAACCTATGACTATCACTAAGTGTTGTATCTTATGATTCTTGATGAATGTATTTTTCTTCTTTTTTCCTTTTATGTACACCGAGAGCATATGCACGAAAGACAAATTCCTATTTCTATTCCTATTTCTGTGAAAAATACACTGAGTATGATCTAGTATTCTCAGAACCCAGTGTGAGTTTCTATTGATTTTCTTCCAGATAGAATTTTTATACCATTGTTTAAAGTTGCTCTGTATATAAAGAGGGAATCCTAGAAATTGCTTAATGAAATTAACCAAAGAAAAATGTATTCCCAGGAAATCTGAGGTTGTATTTTAAGGTTATTACTATTACATCCCATAAAATGTCCATAAAGAGATCAATGAAAAATTAACAAAATGCACTAAAGAAAGAACAAAGAAGGAATCGCCTTAGCTAGATACTTTTAACAGAACTGGTTATGAGACCTCTACAATAAAGCTAAAGTGCAATAAAGAGAATATACTATTTCTGGCATCTGGCTGATCGATGGTTTGTGAAGAGATAGGGGTTATAAAGTGCCTTGCCAGCATTAATTTTATGAGATATGTTTATAGTATTAGATCATTTTAAAATAATTTTAACTGAACTGCTCTAAATTAATAACAGTTCTGTGCCCATTGAGTTTCAGCAAATGAACTAAAGGCCTTGGGAAATGCAGGAACATATTGATATTAGATATATAAAATGAAACTAATCTCACTGATTGTGTATTGTGGGCTGAATAATGTGCGTATTAGTTCATGGATGTTTTCATTTGCTGCATATGTCTTGATGATATGGTGGGTCCATTTGTAAGGATAAATGTTTGAACAGAGTTTTGCAACAGTTTTTAGTTTAAAGAAGAAGCCAAAAAGAAAAAAGAAAGCCAGCTTGCTACTGACCATGGGATTTCTGAAATGAGACGTTAAAAAAAAAAAGAGTGGAAGTGACTGAAACAATAGCAGTTACAGCAGCGGTTTCCCAAATCTGTTATTAAAGTAATCTTCTAATAGCATGTTGTCAGATTTATCCTATAGTACAGAATGAAAAAAAAAACATTTAAAAAGCTTTTAAAACTATCAAATAGCTGCAATCTGGGGACCCGTGTAATTTAATATTACAATAGAAAATAACAATAGCCATGCTGGCTATGAGGAGGAAAATCCCAAATCCTTAATTAGTCAGTCTATCATATGTTTGACTATGATAAAATATCTCTCTCTCTCCCCCTCTCCCTCTCCCTCTCCCCAGCTCTCTCTCTCCATACAACACATGCACACGGACCCCCTAAAAAAAAAAAAGCTTCGTTCAAATATTCTGGTGATAGTGGGGAAGCCAATGAAAGAAAATTCAAGTTCTGTTCATTTCCATTTGCCACACATGCTTTCTCTAATCAATTTAGAGCTTTTAGCATTTGGACATCTTCAATAGAAATAAATCTTCCCTGTGATAGAAGTTCATCTTCAACCTGAGAACAGCACCTGGAAATACTGGTATGCTTATGTTCTCTTACCTTCCTCTATTTCTTGCCATGACAAATATAATTTTTAATGATATTAGGAACATTTCTAGTCTACTCTGCCAACATATTTCCTACTGAGTTTAATGGAACGTGATTCAAGTTAAGTAAGCATGGGACCTGTAACATGTTTAGGATACTAATTAACTCAATATAGATGTCTGGACTTCCCCGTTAATTTGTAATTTATATTGAGTAAAGAGTGCAATGTACAACCTTTTGTTGCTGTAGAGAAGATGGGATAGAAATCTAAGAAAAAAAACTAAATAGATTGTGCCACTCTTTTATAGTTCCCTCACAATTGTAGATTAATTTAATACTAATTCCGGATTTTGCATATAAAACAAAATCCTTAAATACTTCCTCAGTTCTAAAACCCAGATTAATGGTTTTATCTAAATAGTTTCCCCTAATCATTAAAAAAAAACTGCTATCAGACATATGGATGTTAGTTTTTCAAACTGTTGTCCTATATATATTTAGCAGGTCACATTGAGCAGAAGTTTCCTAATAAATATGTATTAGATGTTATGTGTGCTCATGACTTTTCTTCAGTTGTTTTTAAGGAACAATCCTATGTTTTCTGAGCCTTAGTTCCTATTGTTATCTCCACCATATAGAAATAAAGTATAAACTAACTAGAATTGACTACAGAAAACTCCCCAGTGACTTTTGGTTATGTTCCTTCACTAATGAATGGAGGAAAACCTAAATCTTATGGATATATTGTACATAAAACACCTCGGAAATAAAATTGGAGCCTGTCATGAAGCTGTTTGCTCCTGTCTAAGAGTTACATGGAATTTATCCTTGTCTCAGCATCTTTTCTTTTTCCCCTGTCTTATGCTTGCCCCACAATTATGCTTCCCCCTCCCCTTAATTCATCTAATACTTTGTCATTATTGTCTTCCTGTTTTCATTTGCAGGTGGCTCTTGACTGGCTTCAGGCCAAATTTGTCTAGATCTTTTTCTGCCTTTTCTTGTATTGTTATTCCCAAATCCTTGTGTGCTACTGTTGATGTTTTCCACTTGCTAGTGCCTGGAAAACAACAATAATAGAAACCCTGATATTTAGCCACACATCTGACTGAAATCTCTTACGCAAAGTCTCCATGTTCCTATTCACAGACTGCTCTTTCATCTTTTCAGGCACTCTCTATTGTGGTGTAATTGTGATAACCAAATTTTGGCACATCCAATCACTATAATTGTTTCTGCCTCATGATATATAGACTGGCTTTTGCAGCTGTCTGATTGATGGATTAATATTCAAATAGTGGTTTTATGACTTTTGCAAATAACTGTTCAATGGTTTGGCTCTTTTTTTTTTTTTGCACCTGCAAATGCATCAATCATTTTCCTCAAAAATAATCACTACCATTGCTTTCCAACACAATGTTAAATTATTAAATTGTCCCTAGAAACCGTTGTGGCATTTAGTTGATCTGCATGTTCCATAATATATCCTCCCTCCCTCCCTCCCTCTGGATGTGTCTGTGTCTGTGTCTGTGTCTGTATGTCTGTGTGTGTAAAAAGAGCTTTTGGTAGAAAAGCTACAGGACTCGCTTTACCATGAGATAAAATGAGGCTATGACCTTAGGCAGAAGATTGTAAGAGGAAGCAGAAAAGTTGGAACATGAGGGTAGTATATGCCAAGGTCTATGTACCTGGACAAGATCAAAGAAACAAGAACCAGATAGATTTTGGTAAGATATCTTTAATGCTAGTTTGGAATTTATACTTGTCTTTCAAAATCTACACTGCCGATCTGTCAAGTTTGCAGTTTGCTGCTTGATTCTCCTTGACTAGCTATATTAATTTAATTCTAATTTTAGTTAAAGACCAACCCGTATCACACATATGACATCTCTTTTCCTCATGTGGATTTATTAGAACAAATATAACAATTTTAAAGTCTTGCATGTTTATTTTATATACAGAAAAATAGAGGAGGGTGTGATCTAGCTGATATACAAGAAAATGACTCAGTATGCCTACTCCTTAAGCATTAGACCATACATTAATTCTAAACATACTTTTATAAAAGATATAGAGAAAGAGAAATTAGTATTTATGAAGTGAAAAATGATACTTGAGAAATACTTTAGGGGAGCATTTAGAGCTAGGGAACTAGAAAATGAAAATGGGAAGAGCAGGAATAAAATTAATATTTCTTCATATATCCAATATATTGTCAGACTCTGGACTGATTAATTCATAAATTTCCTCATGAGTTTAATAGTAGTGTAGTCACAGACTCAGAATATCTCTTTAACTTGTTTCACACAGGATGTGCACCTCTGCTGAATTCACTCAAACATACTGTGAATCTTACAATATAATATTTTGTTCCTGGCATTGCCATCAGCTTACTGACCACAGAATTTCTCTATTTACAATAAAATGTAAATATCATCTTAAATGTGTTAGATAGCTTTTAGAACCTCACAATATATTCTTGCTTTGCAAATCATTGACTTTATCAGCCATTGTTCCTATTACTTCCTGTAGAAATCAAATTACAATGTCATCGGGAAGAGAAATTTAGGTAGACATCTTATTCGTCATTGGACTGAGATCAAAGGCAAAAGGCCACTAGAGGATAAATTGTGACTATAGGTGAATTGCTACTGTTCTACTTTGAAAAATGTCTCTAAAAATGAACTCAAAATTTAGCCTTTTTGTTGCTGAGATTTGAGATCTCTGTCCCTCTCTCCCTATCTATCTATCATCTATCTGTCTGCCTGTCTGCCTGTCTGTCTGTCTGTCTGTCTGTCTGTACACCCACACACCCACACCCACACCCCCACCCACCCACCCACCCACCCACACACACACACACACACACACCTTATATCAAACTTTGGTTGCTCTCAAATCCTGGGAAGCAGAAAATTGTATGCAAGACAAAGTTTGGCAACACATGGCTTAATTTAATCAACTTATATCTATATTTTTAGTAGAATAGTAGAACCATTCATTAGTCTAAATTGAAACACAATTTATTTGGATTCCAGTTTAAAAGAATCTTCCCACTTTTCTATTTTACTACATTAATTATTTCTTAGAAAAACATTGATCATTGATAATGTAGCCAGAATATGATCTTTCAGCACTGTGACTGGCCATGCATTTTATAGATATCTTACACTCTCAGTTCTATTATAGCTTTGATTAATATTGGTGAATTCTTTAATATAGACTCCATGCAGAAAAGCTACTTTTGCTTTTCAGCTGACATGCAAAAATTCAATGAAATTACGCAGGTAGGAAGCAAAATGATTTCAGGGAGAGAGAGTAAGTATTCAATGTGACATCAAATATTAATGCTAATGGGGAAACTGAATGGTTGTGATTTATCTTTGTATTGGAATACATTATTATATTTCAAAGCTCAATATTTAAAAATAATCTTCTTGTTTAATTTGAAAATATATGGCTCTGTAATATTGCCTACTACAGCAAAATAAAACTCCTTGTGTGCCTATAGGCATTTCTATTACTTTCCTGGTATTGTCAATAGGAAGACTGTGTGCATATGTGCTTGAGGATGGCAATCTTTCATATGCGGTAAATACAGAAATTATGATCTAACAGCCTGGTGATAAGATTTCTTCTACATGTATTGATTCTTGTGGATGAATTGCAGTAAGCACCTGATGTTGGCATTGTGTTGGTATTCCCAGAAACAAGTACCATGAAGTTACAAGGGAAAGTTGTCGCAGCTACAATATAATTTGGAAATTAGTGGGCATTAGGTTTAGGAGAACATCTAGCATTATTCATTCTAAAAATGTCCTAATGTTCCACTATTCTAAAATACTATGGACATACCATACTCAGATATGTCAATGGACACCTTGTTAACCACCTCTTGTTTGTATAAAGTTTTCTTCTCTGCAGTCTTCATGTCCTGTAATTAACAAAGTTTGTAGATGATGTATCATGAGGAAAAGCTTCAGGAATGAATAAATTTCCTCTCAGGTTCTGTCAGATTTGCAACATAGTCCAGATAAGAAGTTCATACCCAGATGAACTAATCCTACTTTATTGTAAGTTTATATTAATAGAATCTTGCAAGACCAAAAGTATTTCTTTTCCACTTACTTTTTAGCCTCCAGAAAACTAGGGAAGGTTCCTTCTGAAGTGTTTCCCTTGGTTTTCCCCCACCTGCAGACTATGCTGCTCTTTTTAGACTGCTTCCTAACTATCTCCCAAGGTCATTCCCACATACTATTACATTGTCTTATTTTGAGAAAGTTCAGAATATCCCAGAATGAAGGCTATTGAAATCATAGCAACAATCACAGGTGATGGATGCACACTTTCTTCTGGTTCACTTGGGAGCATCTTCAGATAGCCATAGGAGCATGGATGAAAAAGTGATTGTGGAAAATACATGTAACAATCATTATTTCTATTTATTTGTTTTTTTGTTTGTTTGTTTGTTTGTTTATCACATTTATCACATTTATGAACCTCCCATCTCCCTCAAAGAGAGACTCCAGATGGTGTACAATAAAGCATGAGTGTATAAAACAGTGTATAAAAATTAGAACATTAGAGTTAAAGTATTAGTTCTATGTAATAGTAGGAATATTTCCCCTGACAAGGGCAAATTCTGCTGGAGATAATATGCTACTTTTCTCTCTCTCTTCCCACTTTTCTTTCATTGTCTGTCTCCCAACCCTTTTTCTTCTATTCTTCCCACGTCCACCATAATCCACCCTTCTCAGTCAACTGAAATGAAAGAAACAAATCACTCTACTCAAAAGTATATAAAATGCAGAGGGAGTTGAGCAAACGGCCAAGGGTGCATGAAATTAGGTTGAGAGCTACAATTTCAACATGTTTCTAGTTTACTACAGAAAACACTATTCTAATTGGAAAGATTGAAGTATAGCAATGATCAGGGGGCGAAAGTGGACTTCTGAATAATGTCCATATTTGCCTTTATATACATAGATTGCAAAATCCATGTGATTCTGTATATAGTATGAGGAACTGCCCAGTAAGTTGTTACAGATATAAGTCCAGGCAGTAGATGCAAAGGAGGAAAATGCTTCAACTACTTTTGAATTATCTAGATCAGTTCAGGTTTTGGTAGGTAAGAGAACAGGACTTAAAGTAAAAATAAAATGAGGCACCTTTGAATGAGATTCCTGTTAGAAGTAAATGAGATGGTGGTCAAAAAAAAAAAAAAGCTGCTTCAACAAAACTTGACACTGGTGTTAATACAAGGGAGGAACTAAAGCAAAGAGATCACTCCAGTCTGGGAGCTTTCAAATGCTTAATCAAAAATGACTTCCACTATTGCAGCTCAGAAAGCAATGTTTTCAGCCTTCCGTTAATTTCCATATAAAAACCATCTAATGGGAAACTGCTAGAGAGATGATGGAGATCAATCTGCTCTAATGACACACTGGAGACTAGAATGGGAAATGCAAACTTGGAGCAATTTCATGGCAGGTGCAATCTTAGAAAGAATAGCCATTTATTGGAGTTAATTTATTCCCTTGACATACTTAAAATCCATATTTGTACTTTAAGGCTTTAAAATGTAGGCTGATTAAAAACATAGCCAGATATTTTAAAGCATTTTAGTCACATCCAATGATATAACAACTCCCTAGTGATAAGACATCTGTTTTTTTTGTTTTTTTTTTGTTTTTTTAAATCTCACAGTGCTGACAGACAAAGCAAGATTGTTTATTCTCCCTTTTGGTTTCCTTCTATTCATTTCTTTGCATCTAAAAGTTATTTCTGGAAAAATTGATTATGAGCATCAGGGGAAAGAGTAATGAAATAACAACAGCAAAGTTGTTAAGAGGAATGCAAATGATTCTGTTATAGATTAATTTGTATTTGTGTGCCTAAATCACAGTGTACATGCATTACACATATGTCCCAACATATGAGATACATCAAAACTCAAATGATGTTCCTTAGATTTGCAAGCTCCATATATAATATGGGTGATCCTAGTTCAGATGAAAATTATAGACCAATCTTTTTGTGCTGTGTTACATGCAAAGTTATGGGATCAATTATAACCTAATACATTGTTCAGTACTTAGAGACAAACAACTTGCTATCCAACAAACAGTTTGGCTTTAGGAAAAACTCGTCCTGTAATTTACAACTTTTGTACTGTAAAAAACATTTGGACTATATGTCATGATCAAGGTAAAGCTGTAGATGCAATTTACATAGGCTTTTGTAAGGCTTTTGATGCAGTAGTACATGATAAACTGCTGTTGAAATTAAACTCTTATGGCATTTCTGGATCTTTGCACAAGTGGATTGCTGCTTTCCTGTCTAATAGATTGCAGAAAGTCAAAATAAGGACCTCACTGTCTAATCCTGCATCAGTTAACAGTGGTGTTGTGCAAAGCAGTGTTTTAGGTACCACACTTTTCTTGCTCTATATAAATGATTTATGTGATCAACTTAAAAGCAACTGCGTTATTTTTGCCGATGATGGAAAATTATTCAATAATACAGATAATTCTGTTGTTTTGCAAAGTGATCTCGACTATGTGACTGAATGGTCATCTATTTGGCAATTTCAAATTTCGATAAATAAATGTTCCGTCTTACATATTGGTAAACATAATCAGAATGTCAAGTATAAGCTAGGTGGCATTAATCTAGTAGATGACCCTCACTTTGTCAAGAACCTAGGTGTACTTATCTCTGAAGACCTACCATATTTTTCGGTGTATAAGACGCACCTTTTTACCCCCAAAAAAGGGGTGAAAATCTGGGTGCATTTTATATGCCCTGCCCACCCACCAGACCCCACCCATTGGCCATTTTCGGGCTTTAAAGCACTTTCAGGTGGCAGGAAACCAAAGGGAACAGGTGCCTGCCTGTTGTGGGCTGGCAAAGGCCTTCATGTTGAGCCCCAATGCAGACCAGCCCCCAGCCCCAACCCCTCCAGTGCTCAGCTGGGCTTTGCTTCGGCACAGGCCAGGCTCCCTGGGTGCCTTCGGGCAATGCAGAGCTCATCTTCGGCCTTGGAGCCGCAGCCTCAGCAGCTCGAGCGAGCCAAGGAGCCAGCCGGGTCGAGGATCTGGTGGAGGATGGCTCCTGAACCCTGCTGGGACACTCCTCAACCACCTCACCCACACTTCACCTTGAAGGAGCTCCGCCTGCCCGCCGCAGCCAGAGCGGAGCACCCAGCATTCGGAAGGCGGCCTGGACCGAGAGCCCCAGGTAGGGAGGGGCAGAGGGCGGCCTCCAGTCCTGGCACGCGTCGCCCAGCGCTGCCACTCCCGAAGAGCCCTGCAGCTTGGTTCGCGCTGCCCGCCTGGCCCAGAGAAGCCCGTGTGGCGGGGCACTTGCCTTCCGGGTGAGTGGCAGGAGGGCTGGCCAGCCGTTGGGGAGAACTGCCTGAGGTCAGGCCGGATCTGCTCGGCACTTCTGTCGCTGTGAAGGACCCACCGGGCAGGGGTCCTGGGGGCGGCCGTGCAGGCACAGAGCCAGGCGGGGGGATTGAATGATGCAAGAGCTGCACGTCCCCTCCCCTGAGGACCAGAGATGCCCCCCCTCGGTGCCTGGGATGGGGGGGCAGCAGAGCCCAGGAACTTCTCCGTAAAGCGCCCGCTAAACTTTACGCAAAACGCTGGGGGGGGCAACTCTGCCCTGCCTGCCCGAGACTTTCGGGCTTGGCGGCCGGACTGGTCTGGCCTGCGAGATGTTCTCTCGATTCCCCCCCCAGACCATCCCAAAGAGGGTTGTTCCTCAGGCTATGCTCTGTTCCTCCCCCCAGAGCATGCGAGGGGTCTCTTTGGGGGAAAGTGAGTAGTCCCTGCACCTCTCGCTTGCAGGAGGAGGAGGAGGTCGGCGCCACCTTAAATGCTGGTAGGCAGAGGTAGAATACTTTTTTCCTTGTTTTCCTCCCCCAAAATTAAGGTGCGTCTTATACTCCAGTGCGTCTTATATACCGAAAAATACGGTATATCCCAAAGTTCACTGTAACAGCATTGCTAAAAAAGCATTAAGAGTTGTAAATTTAATATAGCAAAGCTTTTTTTCTGGAAACATTGTATTGCTAATTAGAGTTTATAAAACTTATGCTAGACCAATCTTAGAGTATTGTTCAACTGTTTGGAATCCCCCCATATATTTGACATCAGTACAATCGAGCGGGTTCAGAAGTATTTCACGAAAAATGTTTTGCACTCTTCTGTACATAATAGAATTCTCTATGCTACTAGCCTCGAAATTCTCGGTTTGGATAACTTAGAACTGCATCACTTGCAGTCAGACCTAGGTATTGCATACAAAATTATACATAGTAATGCTTTACCTGTAAATCACTTTTTCTGTTTTAATTGCAATAATACATGCATGAACAACTGCTTTAAACTCAATGTAAATTGTTCTAAACTTGACTGTAAAAAATATGATTTCTGTAATAGAGTTGTCAAAGTCTGGAATGCCCTATCTGATCCAGTTATCTCAACTACCAATTTTCACAGTTTCAGTCACAAATTGACTTCCATGGACCTTACTTCATACTTAAGTGGTAAGTAGAGAGGGCGTGCATAAGTGCACTATCGTGCCTATCGTTCCTGTCATTGCATTTTTTCTTTTCTTTTTGTTCTTGTTTTTGTTTGACAAATTCTAATAAATAAATAAATAAAATAAATAAATAATAAATATTCCTTTAAATGTCCTACTTTTTGAAAAAAATTAACAGCACTCCTAATCTCTAAATCCCACATTAACAAGCTATTTTGAATAACATTTCTGAATCTTATTTTCTAAACTGCTCAGATAAGCAACATGATAATATATCATGTATCATTGTATCATCATGTATCACTGAAAAAAGGATAGGCCTCTGAGTAATAGTCACAATTCTTCTTTACATAAACTCAGTGGTGTGAATAATGTAGGTAAGGGAGTCAAAATAATGTCTTCTTAGTCATTTTATTTTTAAAGGAAAATATGAAACTTTATCCCAACCCATCTTCTCAAACAAGGGTATCTTATTTATTAGACTTCTTACCCAATCTTGTGCGGTGTCCTAGTATAGTCACTAATCCCTTGGAGAATATTTATCTATTTGTACTTCATATTTATGTTGTATATGTCTGTTCTACGTATGAGTTGTTTATTCCATATCAGTATGTATCCAAGGCTGGTTTTCCATTTATTGTATTATCTGGGCCTCTGCTGTGGCTACTGGAAAATATCAAGTGCCAATTTCAAAAGGAGAGTTCAAGCTTTTCCCATGGAAAACATTAATTGTAGCATAAGATAGAAGATCCAAGTACAACTTTCTATCCAAAATAATATGATATGATATCATTATATTATTATTATTATTATTATTATTATTATTATTATTATTATTATTACTACTACTACTACTACTAATAATAATAATAATAATAATACATCAAGAAATTGCAGATTCATGCACCAGCGGAACTGCAAAAAACTGTGTTACTTGGAACATCATACATTTTACGAAGATTCTTGGTCGATACCTAGGATGATGGCAGCAACCCGTATCAACCATCAGTGCCAGTCAATAATATTTGTGATACATCTTTAAATGTTCAGTTGGCTGAGTTTCATGTTTAATGAATAAGAGATAATTAATTTTGAAAGCTCAGGACTGTATTAGTTGGAAACGTGCAGAAGAAAGATGCCTTGGATGCTGCAATTTAGTCCTGAGTAAGATGGATAGGGGCATTCAGCTGCTATAAAATAATCTATCAGTTATTGGCAGTAGGAAGCCACACAGTTGCACTTTTATCCATTGCTTCAAAAATCCAACACTGGAAAACTCTGTTATGTCTCATCTGACTCTAGTGATACTGCTTCATCAAATTTCCCCAACTAAAGGACACAAATGCCTTGCACTATGGACTTATATAATGAAACAGTGGTTCTTTCAAACACATTTCTCTTTCATAAAATTTTCTAACTGATATATTGTAAATACATGTATTAAGAATAAGGGCCAAGTCTAGAATATTCTAGTTTACACAAACCATGAAAACCTTCAACTCCATCTTTCATTGCCTCCTGGCCAACAACTTTCCTCTCTTTATAAGTAAACGATGTGACGATTTATACTCAGATTTCACCCTTTTTTCTTCTTTTGTGAAGAAAGATATAGTAGTGGATTGACTCTTTTTTTTCCTAACCACTAAAGCAGGAAAGGAAAGGATGTCCTTTGTTCCTCTTGCATGTGCAATTCTGTTGCTACAATTGATGGGCCAACCTTCCTCATCATAGTCCTGGAAAACGTTATTTAGCTCTTGGTTCCAACCCACTGCTCTGTACAGGAATCCAAATTAAAGCATCTCTGATAGATAGTTTTCTAGTCTCTGTTTGAATACAGGAAGGAAAGCCTACCCTCTCCCTTAGTAATAGTTCATTTGGCAATCTGTTTTTACTTTTAAAGGTTTTCTTAAAGCTCAGTTGGAAGCAGTTAGTATATGATCTGTGGTTTGGGATGATAGAGAACATATTTCAACTTTCTTTGTGTTATATCCTTTCAGGCACCTGAAGAGTGCTGTCAAATGCTAACATATTAATTGTTGGAACAGAACCATCTGATAGCAATTGCAGTTCAGATGGTAAGTAGTCATATAATAAAAAAATAGAAAAACAATTTTGTAGTGATTCATTAAATCTACCTCTATACATTCATTATGAATAAAAGTGTTGTTTTGTTTTAAGCTGGTTAAAGCATCTCAGATAAGTACTTTGATTTGTGTAATATATATGTTTATTTTGATGAACAAGATTTATCCACTCTGCCTGATTATGTTCTACAACAAGGACACTAGCAAAATGTGCAGATGATGGGGATAGTCTTCTGGCTTCCAACATTTACCCCCACTTGATCAAAAAAATCAAATTGAACGTCTTGTTAATTAATTTGTTAGATTCATTTGAGTCAGATCTCATCTCTGTTCTCAGTTGTTTAGTATTTTACAGGTAAATCAGCATTAATAGAAGGCAGTTTCATTTTGCAAGCTCACTTTAATTTTTTTTTTAAATCTGTTTATTAAGTAAAGAGAAAAGTATCTAAGCCAAATTTGCAATCAGTGTTATTTGTCATTGGAACAATCTCATTTTATACAGTGAGTACATTCTACAAAATTTATTTCATAGTTTTCCCAATGATAAAAATTGTAGAATGACACTCAATTTTTCATCACCAAATGGTGATGTCTGCTTTTACCTTATCCTTTTATAAAAATACTAATTCTTTGTGATCAAACAAAGAAGCAAAATGGATTTAACACAGTCTTTAGTGTCCAAGGATACAATACTGCACATTCATCTGAACTACTGAAGGTTTGTAATGCATACAATACAGCCTACTTATAAATGAACTTTAAATCAAGGTTTTTTTCTCTTCCCCTTTTCATTTATTTTAATTTGTCTAGATTTCAACATGTTTAAGCTAAAATTTCAAAATCTCTGATCTTTACATCCCTCCCGTTGCTCCAATTGAAAATACCTGTAATATTGGCAGAATCAAAAAATTATTTGATGAAGACACAGCTTGAGAAAAATACTGTTCTAGATAAATGAATTTTGTTCCGTGTGTTGGATTCCACATATTTTATTAAAGTACCTTAGCTTTTTTAGACGGTTTAATGGTTATGTTATAATTAAGCGGATCCTGCCATAGTTCAGGAACAGCACTAGGAAGGAGAAGAATGATTATGTTACAATTAAAATGTTTTTTTCTCTTTCATTAATTGTGCTGTTGGTAAAGAATACAACTAGAACTGAAGGACAAAATGCTGCAGTTTAGAATGCTCTGTCACTTTTTGAATTCAGCAAGCTAGCAGAACATCCTTTTCTCTTTCCAGAATCATGGTATTTCATCACAGTCCCTACTTGTGCCATTACCTGTTTGCCATCACTCAACATTATGTGGCCAAAATTTACTTCTCACTTTCACAGCCTGAAATCCCCCCACCCACCCAAAAGGATGTTATTTGTTTTATACAAGCCTGGAATTTACTATTAGTACATATGATATTCACACATACACGTGGGCATATATCAAGGAGATATTTTTTCAGGAAAAAAGATTAAGCATCTGTACATTTTCTTTTTCAAGATAATTGATTCAAATTCGTTTTATAATTAAATATTGCATTCTGAAATCTAAATATTTGAACATTGTGTAAAAATAATTTCTCAAATATTAAACAAATAAACAAACAATTTGCCTAGGAACCACAAAAGGCTGCTTTGTCTGATATCAATAGCAGCAAATAGGAAAACCACTTTCATAAATCCACTGCAAATGAACAAAGAAAGGAATTTATTTTCCTTCAGTGTGGTAGAAGAATTGCTCAGAAAATTTTGAGAACAAATGCCAGTTGCTATTTTTGTGCCTTCTATCATGGCACTGTCAGCTCACCTATCAAGTATAAAAAGAAAACACCTTGATTTATCCAGGCGCCATCTGTTTGTTCAATGTGTTCACTTGATCTATGCAGTAGATATAGCCCTAACAACCATCCTGGGTGCACTATATCAGAGACACTTAGGTCATAATGAGCTAAAGTGGATATATGGGCAAGCTTGGAAGTTGGGCCAGAATGGGAACAAAATTTCAGAGTCTCCAAGCCTGTTCTGTACAATAGTCATCACAGTGGAAGTCACTGTGCATTTAGCTGGTGATAAAATAGACTCCAAAGAGCAAGAAATTTATTCTGTATTCTTGTTACAGTCTTGTAAACCAGTTCAACATTTTCCCAGGGGGATAATTTATGGGGTAGAAAGCAACCAAAATAATGAAATACATTTCAGGGATAGAACAAAGGATAGTCTGCATTCTTGATTTTAGGCTTTCTCCTTCCATATTAAAGGTGATATGGCAGCTGTTATCTTTTCTTGCCATCTAAAATGATTGTTGTATGTGGAGCGATTACAACAAACTGGGTATATCCAATTGGATGGCATTGCTTGTCTCATTCCCAGCAGTTTCCAATTTAGTACAAAGGGCCAACTCAATCAGATCTAGGCTGATTGCACATCCGTGACTATTATACATATTCTAGCGTTGGCCTTAAGCATTTGAGGCAATGATTTTGGGGGTGGGAGAAACAAAACACAACTCCCAGAAGCAATCTTTTCAGAGAAGCTATTCAGTTAGACCAGCAATTCTGGGCTATTCGGCAGTCCTCTCTTTTGAAAAACAAGAATCTCATTTACCTCATATTTAAAGATAAAGCAACTTAGTCCTTCCTTTCTTCCCTTTCTGAGATGAATTTCTCATGAATTGAGGATATTAAACCTGAGTTTAATATGTGCAGGCCTTTTTTTCTAGCACTGTTAATTGTACAACAAAATATCTTGCTGTGGTACTGACTGGCTACATCCACATCTGCTTTATGTTCCCCATCCAGTGAAAAGTGAGGATTGCACACTTCTTGTATAAATAGGTTCCTGTTATAAATACTTTGAATGCAGATTTCCATTGAAAATTTTCTAGGTAATTTTTATTTCTCTACATAAGCTATTAGTTTCTGAATTGTAGAATCATAAATATAGAAGAGGCCATAGGTCATTAAATCCAACTTCCTGCTCAGTTCCAGAATCCAAAGTAAAGCATTCCAAAAACATGGCCATCCAACTTTTGTTTGAATACATCAATCACATTTATACCAGGACTCTGATTAGATAATTAATGTCATTTCATCTAAAACTAATTTGTTTTAGGTGAAATTTTAAATGACATCCCTGTTCAGAATCCTTTTGTTGAAATAAAGGAAGACTTTTTTGCAGCTTACCGGTGACAGTGCCTTGACACATGGAAGCCATAATTTTAATAGCAATCCCCATATTAGAGTGGATGCTAGGAGAAAGGCATTTTCATTCATATATGGTGTATCCATTCCAAACCGTCATCCTTTCAATAATTTTTTTTACTAAACTCTTTCAGAAGTAATATAACAGATTATTCATAATTGTAATTTGTAGACATCCAACCCTGAAATTCTTTATAATGATTTTATTTGTGTTAAGTACAGCTAGTGCAGAAATATTGAGAGCTTGAAAAATGGCAGCAAGCAACAGAGTGGTAGATAGTTCTCAAGAGCAGAAAGGATTTGAAAAATAGTTACCCACCCCATTAGATTAATTGGATGAACAGTAAAGCAGGATTGCTCAATTTCTCTCATAATAATACCCATCATGAACATATTTCTGCCAACAACTTAAAGCCTTAAGGTTTATTTACCGACATGAATTGATACTGTTCTGTATTGTTATCCTGATAATTAGATACATGAATACTGTTGCAATCCAGAAAATATGCGGTGTAAAATTTTAAAATTATTTGTTAAGCCTTTCTAACATTTATATTTATTGATTTGCCTATTTTAAAATAAATAAAATTGGGGTGGGTGGAGAAAGAAAACCTGACATAAAGGAATTTTGTGACCTGATCCGAGGCCTGAGGAGGCAGTGAGTGTTAATTAACTATAAATTGAAATAATTTGGTTTTCTCAAAAACATCTCCTGATTTGCTTCATAAATAATTTTCATCAATGAATATGCATGAAGCCATGTTATTTAATGGCCAGCTGGAGTTCCCACACCACAAAAGACTCGGCTGCATTTTATCTTTTGTGTGATATCCCTTTCAAAGCCTATACGTGGACAGGGAGGCTGAGGATGGAGCAAAATAATCAAAGAGAGGAAAGTTGTTCTACTGAAAAAAGAGGAAAGAAAGCACCAGGAACTGAAAATGGGAGCTTTTGTATCTTGTGTTTTGATACATATATTGCTCAAATGAATTGTTTATTTAAAACAGTGCCCAGAAGTCAATGACAACCCACTGTACTGCTGCCAAGGAAATTCCATGCACAGTTCCATGAAGTAACCATGGATTGAGCCTTATTTATAAATATACCTTTTTCTTTCTTTCTTTCTTTCTTTCTTTCTTTCTTTCTTTCTTTCTTTCTTTCTTTCTTTCTTTCTTTCTTTCTTCCTTCCTTCCTTCCTTCCTTCCTTCCTTCCTTCCTTTCTTTCTTTCTCTTTCCTTCCTTCCTCCCTCCTTCCCTCCCTCCCTCCCTTCCTTCCTTCCTTCCTTCCTTCCTTCCTTCCTTCCTTCCTTCCTTTCTTTCTTTCTTTCTTTCTTTCTTTCTTTCTTTCTCCTTTCTCTCTGAGTAAAAAAGGTTGGAATGCTCTGCTTGTCATTTTAAACTGAATGAGGACTTGTTTGTATAAAAAGTAGAAGTGATCATTTGGAATATGGATCAGCTTCTGCCAAGAATGTTCACACATATTCAATTGGAGATAGTTTCACTCAGCCCAAAGTGACTTTATTGTCAGGTAAGTATATTAAGGCTGTCAGTCATAGAAACAGCAAAACTAACATTCCTATATTTTATCCTTCTGTTAGTTACATCTTTTTCTGGGGCTGTTTAATAGTGCTATGAACATAGCAAGGGCAAGGGAACAAAAGAATGTTTCTCAATGTAGCCAAAGTAAAGATAGGAACCTGATTTGAATCTAGAGCAAGGGGGTCAAACTGGCAGCCTGTGGGCCAGATGCACAGGCCACACCCACCCTGGCTCCACAAAGACAAAAAAAGTCATGATACATCATGATACGTCATGTGACACAATAGAGTTTGACACCCATGGTCTAGAGTTATTCTGGGCCTTTGAGTCACACACAGGAGGCCTTATTCCTAAAAGGATATAAGATTTGGTTAATCTGGCAGGGCTAAAGTAAAATCTACATTTGTCTTAATTTAATTCACTTGGATATTCAACAGCATCCCATTAAATATAAAGATTCCATGAGATGTTTTATTTACATTGTAAAAGACATATAATGCTTGAATGGGTTATTCAAGCTAGCTAATTCAATTACCCATTCTGTGTTTCAGCACATTAAAAATTGGAATTTATAGTAACTTTTTTTTTAAAGAGAATTGTAACAAAATGGAAAAAGGAAGACTGTGTAAAGCCCCAAGGATACAGGTTATACATTTCTTCTGTAAGGATGAAAACCATTTATCATTTTTTGGCCATCTCCACCTCACTCCCCATCCTGACCAAACACTAACTATAACCAAATACTTTGAATAATCCTTGAAATGTGATATTTTGATAAGAGATGAAAAGGACAAAAAGCCATGGCTGGCAATAACAGAAGAAGAAAGTGAAAAAGTGGTCCAAGAAACAGTTAAAGGGTAAAACAATAAAGAGTAAGATGAACTAAAGATAACTGGAAAATTAAATCTAAGGATTTCCTGGAAAGCAATTTATTTTTTATTTAGCAAATTTCTTTGCATCCATCTTTTTTTTTTTTTTTAATTTGATTTATATGCCGCCCTTCTCCGAAGACTCAGGGCGGCTTACAATGTGCTCAGCAATAGCCTTCATCCTTTTGTATATTTATACAAAGTCAGCTTATTGCCCCCACAACTGGGTCCTCATTTCACCTACCTTAGAAAGGATGGAAGGCTGAGTCAACCTTGAGCCTTGGCGAGATTCGAACCCTGCAGTAATTGCAGGCAGCTGCATCTTGTGGTTTAGGTGACTCTGAGCAATGGTGGACTGAAGAGGACTCTGAAAGACCATTGTAGACCACCATGGCAAAAAGAGATGATATACTGACTACTCAGAACTCCTTTCTAAATCAAGGAAAGGACAGTGATCACCACAGCTTGTTCTAGTCAGAAACTCCCTGTGAAGAGAACGTAAAATGGCAATTTCCAGCTGGTTTGGGAGCCAGAGCAGGAAACATCCAGTCTAAGTTTTGGTTTGGCACCTTCAAAAGGATACTGGGTTTGTCTGCTCTTCTATCTACAAATTGCTTGTTAATGAGCGTTTCTAGATGTTAAGAACCTTTGGCAAAACAAGCTGTATTAGGAGATTCACCTTTTACCCAGATAAAAGTTAGTTTAAGGATTAACAAGGAAAGCTTTAATCTTTGGAAAACAGCAAAAGGGAGATTAGACTGTTGATTTTGGAAACTTAAGGGTTAGAAGAACTTGAAAGGATATACCTGTAAGGTGTTAAAATTTTTACAAAAAATATATAATGACTTTAAAATTAACTGTACGTAAATCTCCTATGGGAATTTTTTTTTTATTTGGAAAATAAACAAAAGATAAAAGGAGATTTGAAGGTTGACTAAAGGGAACAAGAGAGAACAAACAAATATGATTAAAAGAGAAATGACCCATTAATACAATGGTCAATACTATTTGACTAAAGAAGAAAGGCTATGTCCTCAGAAATTACTTACAAGATTGTGTGATACTATAATGGAGGGTATAGTAGAACAACAGATATTATTAGATAAACAGATATTGAATCTGATGTGAATGTGAATTTGGATTTATTATTTTTTTAAAAAAATTCTGGTTTACAAAAGTAATATGAAAAAAGATGCTGAAGATTTGAAAATGTATTTAAAAATGTCAGGCTGTAAATGTGATATAGAAAAAGATGCTAAAATGGATTTACAAATGAAACCAGTTGATGTCTTAATAATTAAAGGTACCAAACAAAGAATAAAGCGCAACTTGGAAAGCCCTCTCATCTTGGATTTACAAAAGAAAGGTGTTAAACTAATGAAGTTGTTTCTGAGAGAAGAAAAAGAGATATTATTGAAGTTGTTCCTTCAAGGAGGCAAAGAGAAAATGATAAGATATTAACTTGTGGGGCATTATTTGATTGATTGAAGATCAAGCTGTTTAAAATAAAACAGAAGATTTATAAAGTGAATTTATTTCATAAACAAGTTGTGGTTTCTGGTAGATATCAATGGGATTTCTTTTTGACTAGGACTGAGTGATAAGACTTTAAAGATTGGTGTGGAAAAATTAATTTTCTTTATTTTTTAGAGAAAGCAATATATTGAATTAAATATAGATATATTTGATTAAAATATACCATATTTTTCGGAGTATAAGATACACCTTTTCCCCCCAAAAAAGAGGGTGAAAATCTGGGTGCGTCTTATAGTCCAAATGTAGCCCCGCCCAGGTTCTCAAACGGAGGTTTCAGAAGCTGAAAAAAGCATCAGAAATGAAGCTTCAGAAAAGGAGCCCCCAAACAGAGCTTCAGAAAAAAGCCTCCAAACAGAGCTTCAGAAAAAAAAAAAGCCCCCAAAGAGAGCTTCAGAAAAGAAGCTCCCAAACAGAGCTTCAGAGGCTTTTTTTCTAAAGTTCTGTTTCATAGGCTTTCAGAGGCAGGAAAAGTTTTTTTCTGAAATGAGGTTTCAGAAGTTCAGAGGCAGAAAAAAAAGCAAAAAAAAAAAAAAAAAAAAAAGCAAGCCACAGAGTTCACAACCAAGGAACCTTTTGCTAAAATTCACATCTGGGAACAACTGATTTGGGGTATTCCAGGAGGCCGATCCACCTGCCAATTAGCTTTTTTCTTATTTTCCTTCCCAAAAACTAAGGTGCGTCTTATACTCCGGTGCGTCTTATACTCCGAAAAATACAGTATGTTATGATTTCTGACAGCCCTTAATAAACTTTTGCTGATTAGAACTGATAATTTTTTTTGTAATTTGATTATTGATAAGGAATGAGATATTTTTATTATTGAAATGTTAATTTACTGAAATAGTTTACACTTGTCTAGAAGAGGAGTAGTCATTTTTTATATAGCTTCTTTTCATTTTTAAAATCTTTTTGTATTTATTTTTTCTTTATTTTTATTATTTTCTGTAGTTTGTATTTTTTATCTTTATACTTGTAAACTTCAATAAAATTATTACAAAAAAAAGGAAAGTTAAACTAAATATCTCAAGCACTCTCTGGGGTAATTTAAAATATAATTCCAGTTGGTTATGTGCATACATATGCATATATGAACATGTAATTCTGAAACTTGAATTAACAGATTAATGGAGAAGGTGTGTCCATTAAAGCAGAATGTCTGTTAAACCTGAATGGGATTGTTAGATATATTTACATTGTATATAATGGGATTTGATGCATACTTACTTTAAGTATGAACAAAATCGCAAATCAGTTTTATAATTTTTGAATATATACCATACTGTATAATAATCTATAGATTATTAAAACTAGATAAAAGAAATCCTGGGCTTTCTGTATTCTTTCCTTGTGTATTTTGTCTGGAAAAGCTTTCCCATCAAAGGCTATAGCCCAAACTTTAATCCACCAGGTGGCAGAAATAATTAAAACAACCTTCCTCCATGAAAGGAAGACAGCATAGGAATCTTGTTATGCCTTCTCATTATCAAATGCCTCAATGGCTACTTTGGACTACCTTTCACTGCTTGACCTTCATTCTAGGGTGAAGAATTATTTGAAAAGTGAGCCAGCTTGCAGGAATGCAAAAGAAATTGAATGGAAAAGTCACTCACAATAAATAGGCTAAGGCCTCCTGAGCTATTTTCTAGAGTCCTAGGTGTAGGGCTACCAGACCAGGGCTGTAAAAAAAGCTATAGAACCACTAGATGGTGGCAGAGATTTAGAGTTTTCTTTATCTCTTTGCTACCATGCAGTAGTCATCCAAATTTGTGCATCCCAGATCAGGAGCTCTTCCTAGATGAGGACTTAGAAAGAATACATATACAGTGGTACTTCAGTATTTGACTGCTTTAAAACTTGTCAAATTTGGTACTCAACATACTTTGATGTGAAAATGTTGATCTGGTATTCGTTGTTTATTTGGTATTCAATGTGCTGTGATAGGAAAGGATGGCTGGCTATGGATAAAGGACAGAAAGTGAGCCATGTTGGGAAGGTCACTGCAAAAGAAATGGGGGATGGCCATAGACAGCATTCATGTATACATGTCAGTGAGCTTCCCGCCATGCTGGGAAGGTCACTGACATAGGAAAAAGGACAGCCAGAAAGGCCTTCCTGGCCAAAACAAAGGATCACTTGTTCAAATTGTGGTTGTGCTATTGTCTATATATGGAACTTTTTTCTTAAGAATTTCACTGATGGGCCACTTAAATGTAGACCTCACTCAACTATCATTTCAGCAATGAGTCAGTTTAGGGTTGTTGTTGTTTTAATTACTAGTTATTACTAATGCAATAGAAGCTTCCCCAGTTAGCTATGGAAATTCCATTGAGATTTTACTGCAATGTCTTCTTTTTTCCCCTTCAAAATATTGTGAACTATTTTTAATCATACTGAATGAGAATAATAAAAAATGCAGAATTATTTTTGGTAATTAAAAATGTAATCTTTAGAGACTTTCAGGCAAAGATGTAAATTCATCATTGGAACTAATTGATTTCCCCCAAATTTCCATGATGCTGCCATTACATAAGATCATCTGTACCAGAGAAGGAGAATATATGAGAGGATGATTAACCTAAAGACCTTCCTCCTTGGGCTAAATCATTTATTTATTTGTCAAAATTTAGATACTGCTCTTCTCACAGTGACTTTGGGCAATGTATAGTTTAAAAAGCCTAAAAACATCTAAAAATATAACACATCAATAACAAGAACCAGATAAAAACAAAAGTAGAATAAATTAAGAGACTGTCAAGACACTAGCCACCTTCAGGTTTGCATGCTGCTCAGTGATCTCCATTTGAATTTCATTTCTAATCCAGCACTTTAACCACAATGGCACCATCTCAGTTTCATAGGCACATACAAAAGCTTCAATTATGGTCCACTTGCGGATCCAACCTAGGATTTACTCAGTACTGAATTAATTTTTTTTAATCCAGCCTTGAATCCCAGAAAACTGTATCAACATGAATTTGCTGTCCTCATTGCTGTCCCTTATTCAGCCTCTTTTCCCTCTGTTTCAAATCATTGCAGTCACCTAAATGACTCCCAAGGTAACAGGGTATAACAGCTCTCATAAATTTTGAGAGTAACCTTGGACAAATTGGAATAAATAATAACCTTGTTGCATCTATTCACAGGATCAGCTTAAAAATAAAGAGCCAATTGTCTATTTAATTTTGGTAGCAAAATTAATCATTGCACAATTTTGGGAATTTCTTGACAATCAAACAATAAATTTGTTTTGAAAAAGCTTTCTCAACTGCTTTATAAAAAAGCAGTATTTTATTACGGACAGATTTAGAAAAATGGACTTTCAGAAGCAAGTGTCCTATATTGGGTCAATCATATCCATTATATTAGTAAAAACAGGTGTAATCTTATCATCATTCATGATATATAGAAATTATGAATAACTTTCAGAGTTTTTATGACAGTGGTACCTTTCTATTTTGTATTTATTCATATCATTTGTATGTATCACTCCTTCTAGCACTGCACACTTAGTTTTTTTCTCTTTATAGAAACAATTGTTTATACAATAAATTAATTATTCAATCAATTTAGAAATAAAAAGTTTTTTTTAAAAAAAACAACCTGTAGATAATTTAAGGCTGTCTCACTTGTAGGCCTAGGGATCAGGTGAAGGCAATATCATGGCCACATAGCTGAAACCAGATGCCAGAAGGAGACATGATAGCAGTGTTCCAATATTTGAGAGGAGGGGGTCAAACTGTTTTCCAAAGCACTTGAAGGCCAAACAAGGAATAATGGATGGAAACTAATCAAGGAGAGATTCAACCTAGAAATGAGGAGGAACTTTCTGACAGTGAGAACAATCAACCAATGGAACAGCTTGCCTTTGGAAGTTGTAGGAGCTTCATCACTTGAGACTTTCAAGAAAAGATTGGACTCCCATTTGTCAGAAATGGTATAGGGTCTCCTGCTTGAGTGGATGCGTGTGTGTGTGTTGGACTAGATGACCTATAAGGTCCCTTCCAACTCTGTTAATCTGTTAAATGTTTGTGTCACAGGTATTACCATAAGTGAAGAAAGGCCTTTAATAGAGAACAAGAATAAATAGTATATTTCTGTTAACCACTATGTATTTATTTATTTACATTTTCTAATCAAAGTTCATATTTCTGTAGAAATAAGCTATAGGTCAAATAAATGAATAAATTGCAGTCTGACCAAGACACAGAGGGAAATCAAGCAAGCAAAGTCTTAATGAGCCTATTTTGGCAAGGCACACAGAAGCCATAATTGCCAAGATACTCCCCTTAAACTTTTTTTTTTTTTTTGCAGTGTTGATAAAGTCTTGACAGGGAATGACATCATGAAGAGTTATTAAAGCAGTTTGTGTGGCAAATATAGTGATGCTGATTTATTCTTGAATTGCTCTTCTTCTTCTTCTTCTTCTTCTTCTTCTTCTTCTTCTTCTTCTTCTTCTTCTTCTTCTTCTTCTTCTTCTGCTTCTGCTTCTGCTTCTGCTTCTTCTCTTTCTTCTTCTTCCTCTTCCTCTTCTTCCTCTTCCTCTTCCTCTTCCTCTTCCTCTTCCTCTTCCTCTTCTTCCTCTTGCTCTTTCTCTAGCACTGCCAGCTTCAACTGGCTTTTACAGAACTGGTCGTCTAACCTTTTATATCCTGCCAATGTACTATCAGGTACCTCCTCCAAGTCTGTTCCTATTTATCTATTCATCTGTATTTGCAATGGTTTTTGAAGTTTTAAATTTATAGTTTTTCAGCCCATTTGTTTGCACTACATATATAATTATTTAGCCTATCTACTATATTTTAAGATAGAAGGTAGAACACAGAGATATTCTTCTGCATTTCACTGAATTTAAGTTGGCAGTAATCAGTAAAGCTAACCCTCCCCAGTCTCATGCCTAAATTAATGTAGCTTCATCTCGTTTCAGTTGTAGTCAAATCACACACACGTAAAATGTGCACGTACTCATAGCATACAATTTGAAATAATAACATCATCAAATGATAACATTATCAACTAGGGCTGCCCCAATGACTCTTAATTAGTACAAATATTTTTTTACCTTTAGACAGGTTGAACATATACATAACAACCAGTCATTCAGGTGGTAAAGAATCTATCTTTTTTTGGTAATATATCTGGCTGATATTGGTTGAGTTTGGAAGCTAATCAGTGCTGTTCTTGGTTAGCACTTGGCTAAGACCATTTGGAAACTCAGATGCTGGTATTAGACCCAGAAGTTGAAAACAGAAGTCCCAGAAGACAGTAAGATAAAACAATTTCCCTTGACTGAAAAGAAATACTTTTACTGAAAAGTAAAAAATAAATAGATACTGCTGTTCTCTGGCTTCCATATACTTTTATCTTAACATGGAATTATATATGTGTATGAGTTTTTCTATGCAAGAAATAGCACATTGTGTGCAATTATCCATATTACCAATGAGCTGTAATTGCCATTTTGTGATAAGTATATGTTTTTTTTTAATATATTTTCTCCCCAAAAAAGCTAACAAAGGCATTATATTGAATTCAACTAAAAGCTGCTCTAGCATTCTGCAAGCAGGCTAAATGGGTATACTGAAAGACACCTCATTTTTTAACTTAATAAATTTCTAAAGACAGATATGAAATACAAAACTTTGTTATTCCAGGTCCACGAAATACTGTTTAATCTCCCTTTAATTTCTTTCCCTGAAGAAATTAAAAATTGCTGAGAAACCACAACTGTAGAAGGAGTTGCATCCTAGAGTTTAAAATATATATTGCAAAATTGAAGTGGAAAAAAATCAATAATTGAAGTGGCAGATCAGTGTGACGGCCTTGACTGAAAACATGTTGTCTCTAAACACAGTATCATATTCAATACACAGCAAGACATTGTGCAGATGCCTTTAAAATTTTATAATGCATGATTTCCAGAGGAACAAAAATTTTATACAGACAAATTTGTGAACCATGTATCAGTTGGACTGTGATCTTGGTGTTATTTTTTTTTTTGGCTGGTGGAATATAATTACCAATACTAGAAAATACTAGAAAAAGAATATTAGAAAAAAGAAGAATAGTATTCCTTTGTATGTTTTCCTCAATAAAATTAATTTGTGGAAACCAGGAAATCATTGCTTAAAAATGCCAATATTTTAGAACTGCTTTAAACATATTGCCATTTTTTTTTATTGAAAAAGTTTTACAATTACATTTTCTCCCCATTCCCCCCCCACCCTCCCAAACCTCCCTAACCTCCCTAACCCCCCCTAACCCTCCCTAACCCACCCCTCCCCCCTGGACTTCCACAGAATATAATCCAAATCAAAATCCCCTTTTTTATAAAACTTGAACCCCTCCTCCCCCAATATATTTTTTCATCTTCACAAAATTCAAATATTTCTATCTTTATATAATACTTTCAGTTAAAAGCTATCTGATACTTCCTGGTTTGATATTTGTTCTGCACATAGTCTATCCACTTTTTCCACTCCCATTCATAAGTCTCTTGTGAGCGATCTTTTAAATATGCTGAAATCTTTGCCATCTCTGCAAAGCTGGCCATCTTCAATGTCCATTCCTCAATAGTGGGCATGTCTTCATTTTTCCAGTACTGACCTATCAGTAGTCTCACTGCAGTTATCATATACAATATTGCCATTTAGTTGCCATCAGTATTGAACACTTTAGAGTCCCCTTAACACATTGATCTTCAGGCAATTTATAGTAAGACATTCTTTTCTCAAACTCACATTCTATCAAGAAGTATAAACGTTTTCATCCCTCGTAAGGGATGAAAGGGATAGTTTTTCTACATGATCCTCATGCTCTGATGTTGTTGTTTTTTTTCATCACATGTCACTACCTCATTTCCAGAGATCCCATGTCAGGACCAGAGGTTTATTTAAATTAGCTAAATTTAAGTTAGCTAAAATTTTACTCATATGCAAGTGAGATGGGGGGCTGTATAATTTCAATTAACTAACTATCTAACTAAATATTAATATCTTTTAATCATCTACACATAGCAGCTGTGTTTAACTTTTAACAGAAGCAGGCATAGAGGTCAGGAATAATATCAAATAAGGAATATATTAGAATCTAAATGCCTGCCATTATAAACTCTTAAATTGACACTTCTTAATTGCCTATACTGAACCTTTCAGCAACATAAGTATTAACTTTAAATGGAACTATTTCTGTACTAAAAATTCCCAAATGCTGTATGGCAGAACTTTGAGGAACAGTGAAAAGAAATAGATATTATGGCAAGGAGAATGTGTATGAACCACAGGGCAAATAAATATATGAGGTGATGATGTCTTGCCAGAAACTGAACTTAAATACAGAGATATATTACACATCTGATCAAAGTACTGATTTGAGTTAGTGAAAGAAATCAGGGAGGCATACAAAAGAGGAATTGTTGGAATAAATGTTATATACAGTGGTCTTCAAAGCTGCTAAAGTGATAATAACCATACTAAGTATGATTACCAAAGTTGCAATCATAGTAATACAATTATGTGCAGTACTTCTTTCAGGACTCATGTCATTTGTGCAATCATCACACATAAGTATGTCATTTGTCTCCTTTGGATTCTGTCCCCACCTCCAGATAAGTCTGGATTTATTCATGCTCAGGTATGATAAAGAAACCATGTTCTAGACCAGGGGTGTCAAACTCGCGATGACGTGTTGTCGTCACATGACATATCACAATTTCCCCCCCTTCACTAAAATGAGAACGTATGTGGCCAGCGTGAGATGCATCCAGCCCAAAGGCAGCAAGTTTTACTCCCCTGTTCTAGACCTAATACATCTTAAAGATGGAAGTAACCAGAAGGGAAGTAATTGTAGACTTAATTCCATATTAATTCCAAATGGGGACCATAATCTAATGTAAGAAAGAAGTGTAAGAAACCAATATAATATAGTGAACATAATATTAGTATTATCAGCATTCTTGTTGAAGATTGCCAGCAAGATCCAACACAGTAGCATTTATTTACCAAAAGCTTCTAGAAATCAGAAGACTGAATAAAAGAGTGAAAGGAAAATCAAGCAATTTAAATTACTTCACAACACCTGGAAATTAGATAAAAGCATGATTATCTATGCTCTACTAGAATGTGTTTATAAGAAATGGTCAGTAAAAGGATCTCATAACTTTCTGATAGTAGCTAGAAAGCTGTGAAAGATTGTTTATATCTAAATTTACATGACTTCCCACTCAACTGTGGTGGCTACAGACAATTGAATTACTAAGGAAGCGATGTACCAATTTCAGTAGAAAGTACAAATTACAATTTATTGAACAAAAACAATAGGTTCAAAACATCATTTTCTAATAAAAAGTAGTGCATGAATGATACCAAAGCAAGAAAACAAATAAAGGCATAGTTCTTTAGTAGAACCATTTCTTTCATTTTAAAAACGATGTTAATAAATATTTTGGGCATATTTAAATTAAAACAATCTTAACTACATTTGTCTATGCATGAAAGAAAGAATTATTTTGTTTTTCAGTTGCATTATAATAATTGGTACATCCAGTAATTATTGGGGCATGGATGATGTTGAAATAGAATTGATCAAGAGTCCAGGCCTGAAACTAAAAAGACACAAAAATGTTTAATAGCATGTAAAGGAAAAAAAAAAAAAAACTGGGTAGTGAATTGCACAATTATTTCCCTAGGCTAGAAAAGCTGTCCCTGAATATTCTTAGGATACATTTCTGTTAGAGCTCTTCATTGGCCAAAAGAAGAACATATAAAAGATTCCTGGTCAGTGAGGTTGAAATAAATTCTATTAGAAATCCTGGAGAACAGGATGCATACAGTAGAAAGGAACATAACGATGGAAAGACTTTCCCATATTAGAGGATATAGCCCCGTGATGGCGAACCAATGGCACATGTGCCACAGCTGGCACGCAGAACCCTCTCTGTGGGTATGCAAACCGTTGCTCAGTTCAGCTCCACGGTGCATGCGCACACACCTCCCACCAGCCAGCTGATTTTTGGGATATGCAGGGGGCGGGAGACGCACATGCATGCATGAGGGGGTTTGCGTGCATATGCACAGGGGACAGGGGAAAGTGTGGAAGGTGTGGTGCACGCATTCCAGATCTGCAGAAATAGCCTCCGGAGCCCAGGGGAGGGCATTTTTGCCCACTCAGAGGCTCAAGGAAAACCTCCGGAGCCTAGGAAGGGCGAAAACGATCCCTCTGCCCCGTTGTAGTGCAGGTTTTGAATCCCAACCTTAGCGGGCATGTGGAGGGGTGGGGGTGGGAGTCACATGGTGGGAGTCGCATGGGGAGTGCAGGGGGTCATGTGCACATGCACGGGAGCACATATTGCATTATGGGTGCTGGCACACACGGGTGCTTTTGGCACATGAAGAGAAAAAGGTTAGCCATCACTGATAGAGCCTTAAATAAACAATGTGACCATAATTTAATACTCCCATTTATTCCATCTATTTTTAGAATGAATTTATTCTTAGTTTGAGGAAATGGTCAATATTTTTGTCATGCATTCTTCTTCTGATATTTAAATATCCATCCTATGTTTATCTCTCGTTCTAACAGACATCCTCAATACATATCAGAACATATCCATGTTCTGTCCTAGAAGGCATTTGAATCCAATCACGAGTGTAGGGTGTTCAAAGGAGACTACCTTTAGCTTTTTGACCATACCAAAGTCTGCCATCCATTCTAAAGAAGTGTCCCCAGTGGCTTCTTTCTGCAATAAACAAACAAACAAATAAATAAATAAGAGTTGCTCATTTTCTTTAGGGAGAAGAGAACAATGGGTGCTGGACCATTTTCATTTTCCAAGCAATATCTTATTTGGCAGCAATAAATGAGCAACTTTCAAACCTCAGAAGTGATTAATTTCTTGCCAGAGCTGTCAGCAGAGTTGTCACAGCGTGGCAATCCTGACATAAGTGTCATTTATAATGTCACAAGTCTATTACACCGAAATGGCATTACACAATTAAACTGGGGAAAAGAGGGTCTCCTTTTCTATCAAAGCTGGTATCAATTAGGAGCCTAATGCTATTGTTTCATTGTACCCTTCATACAATTATATCATATTAGATATATTTGTTATCCCAAAATTACTACTTATTCCTATCAACTGTGTGATAGGTTTGCAGGTAGAAGTGTGTATTATTGCTAAAATGTTGGCACTGTGCGCTATGAGTGATAATAATGCCAAGATCATAGCATAACAAAAATCTGAGAGTTTTCCTTCTGTGTCTCTTTCTTTGAATGTATCAGCATTTGGGCAAGACCATTAATCTTTAAATAAAAAAAAATGACTGAGTTTAACAAGGTTGATTTTTTTTTTGTACAGCTGCCAAAAAAGGAGAAAAAGCCTCTGCATTAGGAAGATGAAATAATAGTAGCAAAGTCCCCATTGTGTCTTCTCTATTATTCTTCCAAAATGGCACAAGAACACTCATCTTCCATTTAGTTCTAATATGCCTTTATTCTTTTTGAGGTGGGAGTGGAGGTGGGGGTTAGGATGTAAACAAGCTTGCCTGTGCTGGCTTCATTTGAACATATTATCACAGAAGTTATTCTTTTTCTGCACTGGCTGTCTCTTTTGAAGACAAAAGGCACTTTGGGGGAAAAAGAATGGGGACAACAGTAGTTGAACCCAAGACTGTACTACAACCATTCACTGCCTATCCCTAAATGAACTTCAAAACTTTTAGGGACCCTCCTCCTCTCTCACTCAACTAAAAGGTCCAATTAAGTGTCTTTCAAATCAAAATGCTACTGTAACATTAAAGTACACTGAATGTTAATGATTGCTCTAGAACTTTAGAATTTTTTGGAGCCATGTACTGACTTTGCTTGCATATGTCATGCTTAAATCTGCCTCAAGGAAGATCAAAATATGGATGTCCCATCTATTTGCATCACCACTTGCTCAGATCATTAAATATTATGCATATTTTCAAATGGCTATGATTTACTGTGGTTAGTTGTAAATATTTCATCATAAAAGCTTCACCTCTACTGAATGCCTCTAGTTTGCTAGCTGGAAGGAAACTCTGAACCCAGATAGAGCAGAAACAGAACATAAATCAGGAATGACTGGAAGAAATGCTTTGCTGTAACAAACGAAGTCCAAGAGTGGTCTGCATCTTGTTTTGCTTGGCTATAAATTCCATACATTACAATAGTCCTTGTTCACAATGAATGCCATTAAGATTAGATTTATGGTCCATCTTTATATTGAGAGGTAAGATAGACTTCTGGTATTTGATTTGTATTAATAAGTCCAGAAAATAAGTTTATAATTCTGCAAGTAAATAGGTAAGCTGCATAATTGCAGGGAAACCTTTCACCCTACTTTTCTCATGTGACAAATCACATTTTTCTTTTTCCAGATTTAAAAGACTGCATGACAGTTTTAGAATGATTTCACCAAGACAGATTCAGAATAATTGAAATTATTTTTAAAAGGTTTAAAGGTCACAGGGACAGTCTGGGATGGGACTGTGGTTAGTACTCTTTTTTCTCTATTGGTGTTCCTGTTGGCAACCTCTCTAGGTAGTGTCTGAGATGAGCCCAAAGGAATGTGCCACTTGTAATGGCACATAGACTTAGAACTTCTCTTCAGATGAGATCCTAATTAATCCTCTTAAGACACCCATGAATACACATCTTTGAACAGAAAGTTGACCATACATTGCTTATAAAATCAAAGACGTGTACTGTTCTTATTAAGTCTTCCGAAAGAGAATTTCCTTTAAAATTAATTGCAAAGAAAATAATATTTTAATGAAATTCTTACAGCATGGTGTTGCACTCATCTAATTACCAGGTGGCCAAGAAGATATAGGAATAGCTTATATTTTTACTGTGTGTACAAAGTCAATATCTATTTTTTCTACCTTCTTACATTTCAGGAAAGAATTCTTCATATAGATTTTTTTTTTTTTGAATCGGATGAATGGGTAGCCAAGAAGTCTGTAATATGATGGAAAGATGCTTAGTAATAGTACTACTACTACTAGTAGTAGTAGTAGTAGAAGTAGCAGCAGCAATAGTTGTACCACCTTCTACTATTTGCAGAATAAAATAAGCTCATAATGTCACCAAGGTAAATTTGAAAGAAATTATCAAGTACCACAGAATATCAAAGAAAAGCCAAAACCTCTTTCACAGAAGAAGGAAAAGTTTTAGAAATTATAAATCAGATTGTGGCAGTATTAATTTATATATATATTGCTTCTCTATATTATGGGGGAGGGGGTTGGTTCTGATGCCATGTTAGCACTTATACCAAATAAAGGATAAACTTTTTTTTAACTTTAGCTATCTGAACAGATATACATTATGCAATGAAAGCATTAAGTCCTGCACATACATATACACAAAGCACACGTCAATTTGTTTTTATAGAAGAATGTGCTTTCTACCTCCCAGCAGTTGCAAAGTGGGTCCCAGGTGCTTTGGGAAAATTGAAGTGATTTTGTGTTGATATTTGGACTAATACCAGAAAATGCTAAATTACATTTTAAAAGGAATCCATCCTTTTATCTTTTAACCTTCTGCCTCCCTCAGTCGTGTAGAAAAATCAATCTTGACTAATCCACTGACCAAGAAAAAGTGAAAAGCAAAAATGGAAACCTGAATAAATGCCTACTTGATTTTCTTTAAAAGGTTTTCACAGGAAATATGATCAAAGCAACCCAAAGCTTCAATTGAAGCCATGGGATTGAACTCGGAAGCAATGGGGGACTGTCTTTTACAACATTTCATTTGTGAGACTTACCCAGGGGAGCTGGGTCGACATACATGCCGACATAAAGCATGCTGAGTGTTGGATATATCCAACAGAATGGCTACAAGAGCAAAATTGCATGACAGACCTTCGTAGTATTTTTTTGCAGCCCTCAGGCAATACATTTTCAATAACCAGTTTAATCTAGAATAAGTTGGGCAAGCAAATGAAAAGCCACCTCACACTGTCTTACAGAAACTCTGCCACCAATTTGAAGCAGTAATTTTCAAAATGATGTTCTGGAGACTGCAAAACAGGAAGTCAGGAACAACATGCAGCTCTCAGATTACAGGTTGCTCAATCCTATCATTGTGTTTGAGTTTAATCAGTTTCTGATAGTGACAAATAAGGTTGAAAAAGTTGCCTGAATGAGCAAAACTAAGTTTATAAGCTCTTATCACCACTCTGATGAGTCCATCCATTTTGCTGTGTCCTCCTGCTCCCCCTCCTAGCATTACAGTCTTTTCTACAGAGCTAAGTCTCCACATAATGTGTCCAAAGTAGTATTATTAACTTGTGCCTTGAATGGGAACTCTGGGTTGATTTACTCATTGATCCATTTATTTGTTATCTTGGATATATATGGTATTCTCAAAAGTCTTTTCCAACACTAAAGTCAAAAGTATTAATATTCTTGTCATTTGACTTCATCCAACTTTTACTTCCCTGAAGGCTCACAGGAAAGGGTACTGCTTGTATGGGTTTTTTTTTTTAAATCTTTGTAGCTATAGACACATCCCAGCATCTGAATATATTTTCCATGGTCTTCATAGCTGCTCTACAAATGCTAATTTGTGGTGTATTTCTTGACTGCTGGTTGCTTTATTTTTAATTGATAATCCTAAAAGTTAGGAGCATATATTCATTGTCAAAACCTAGTATTAGTATTAATAAAATATTAGAAATAATATGTCAGTGGAAATATCCTTCCATATAAAGGACCACCTCATCCCTTCTCTTTGTTAGAAATGCAGAGGATACCTTGTGGTATGAATATTAATATATACTGGAAATATTCATGCAATAAAAATGGCCTTAAAGAACATTCAGTAGAGGTATGAAATTATCTGTGTCAACTGGTAATCCCTGTGAAAAGATTGCACATAAGCTTCAGCTGGTGAAAGGAGGTTGTGAACACTCTGTGCTAATGTACCATATGTTCTTTTGGGGTTCTTATTCTTTGCAAGTGAAAAGCCAAGCAAAGAAGTCTTTTTTTAAGAAAGATGGACAAGACATAATCTGTTACTAAGCAGATCAGCTCAGTGTCTGTATAACAAAATAAGGAGCTGATAATGTAGGAATTAGTTGGAGGGAAATGAATTCTTTAAAAATGATATAAAAATCATCTAGGCATTGCACTGGCATATAACAAGATGTTGCAGAAATATTGGAGCAAGAGAGAAGATTATTTAGAGTTAATTCTTATTTTAGCTGATAATTTCTAATTAACTTGCTGTAGTTATCTTGTTAAATGTCAATTAAATCTCAACGCATTCCTTACAGATTTCCTGTATTCATGGACTGTAATTACGCATCTGTTTCTTTAGCAGTTTTTATTGCTCCTATTATCTATAGCTAAATATGAAATAATGATGTTGTTATATGTACTTATGAAATACTTCAAAAATAATCAATAATTCATTTCTCAAAATAAGAATAATATCATGAAATATATTGCCCCCCAAGGAGGTTTCATGTCTGTGTCCATATCTAAAAATGCTAATAATTATTATTAAAATAAATGTATTAAAATAAATGATGAAATGTATGTATGTTTATTCAGATGTAGGCCTGCTTTTCCTGGTAGGTGTGACTAGAATTATAGTCTAACTTATCTGATTAGAAGTGGTCTGGAGCCTTAAACTAAAGGAAGATCAATCAGTAAGGAAATCACTAAGACCAGTCTTGATAGGAACAGCTGTTGCAGTGAGCAGTTTGCTAAGAGAGAAAGGCATTGTTAACACCTACAGCTGCTTCTGAACTGTACTACTCATCTATTTTGAGAGAGGATAATCTGCTACATCTGAACAAGCTTCCCTCAACACACAGGGAGATTGATTCCATTTTGTTCAATAGCTCTGTAGTAAGATCATTCTTGTTCCTGGGTGACATTGCCTGAATATCTATAGGCAGTTGTTTCTCAAATACGTAAGATCTCCGACCTCCGGGTGTTTCGCTGCGCACTGAAGACCCTGTTGTTCCGCCAGGCAGGGCTATCAACATAATAATAATTTTAAATTGGGGTATTTTAAATTTTTGGGGTTTTAAATCGGCCAAATCTATTTAATTATTTTAATTTTTAATTATTGTTGTGTCCTGTGTTTTTAAATTGGCTGTACACCGCCCTGAGTCCTTCGGGAGAAGGGCGGTATAGAAATAAAATTATTATTATTATTATTATTATTATTATTATTATTATTATTATTATTATTATTATTATTATTTATTGGTTAATCTTTAGTGAGATTCACAGCCTTTGAGGCTGGTTAATAGCTCAGCAGCTCGAGTCCTAACCAAGGACCTAGGAACTGTTAAGGTATCGTCGGAGGATGTAAGCTGTTCCGAGTAAGGTGGTAATAATAATAATAATAATAATAATAATAATAATAATAATAATAATAATAATAATAATAATAATAATAATTATAATATGCAAACAGTAATGTTCAAATCTTTTAATATTTAGAAATTGGACATTTCTTATTGGATTCCCCAAAAGGGAGAGAAATCATTATGGTACCCACTATCAGTATAAGGTTTGACAAGAGGTTTGTTTGAAATAATTCTGAAGAAACTGGGAGCTGTTATTGGGAACCATTTTTTTTTATATCCCAGACTAGTTTCTATGCTATAGCAGGAGCTCTGCACATGTTCTAACATTTGATAACTTATATGAATATAATAAACATTTGGTAAATTTCTGATTAGATAGAAAGATAGATATTTACAGAGAGAGAGAGAGAGAGAGAGAGAGAGAGAGAGAGAGAGAGAGAGAGAGAGAGAGAGAGAGAGAGAGAATGAATATGTGCATAATTTTATAGCATAATACTTAGGGGATGACATATGTTACCATGATGTTGCTTGCAGCCATATCACATTTGTGTACTGTGCCAAGGAATTTACAAATGGCCTGTAATTTATAAAAGTACCATTCCCCCCTGTGAAATGACCTTACAACTTAACCATATATCAGAATTGTCTGCAACATAACATAACAGGGCTTCAGTGTGAGAGGTGTACTGGTGTTTTGGTGTATTGAAATCAATATACAAAAAAAGAAAAATGATAAAAAACCACTGTCTAATACACTGTAGGAATTTCTTTTTCTGCTTAGCCTTGATTTCAAACTTTTCCAAGAGTCCTTAGAGATGCATATGGATTTATAGAATGAAGAAAGAATAATGTTCCTTTCAAATTATTATTTAATGCAAAGCTTGATCTAGTCAAAATAAAGTACATGTGGAGGCAGTAACAGATAGCTGAAATCTTTCAGTCTCAGTGGGTGGCAGCACCTGAGTTATTTTTTCCCTTGTCTGGATTAAGAAACTAAATAGTGTTAAATTTGATTAGGTTTATTTATTTATTTATTTATTTGTTTGTTTGTTTGTTTGTTTGTTTTTTCAAATTTCTATACCGCCCTTCTCCTTCCGGACTCAGGGCGGTGAACAGCCAAATATAAAACATTCGTACACAAAAGTTAAAATAGATTTAAAATAATTAAATAAAATTTGGCCCATAATTTAAAACATTTCAATTAAAATCAATATCAAATTTTAAAACCAACCATAAAATCAGGACAGCCCAGCTAACTGAAAAAAGTAGGTTTTAAGGGCCCGACAAAAAGTCCGGACGTCTGGACTCCTCTATTTAGGAGGTTTAATGGGGGATCTCGTTTAGTTTAGTTTACTTTACTTTACTGTCATTGCACATGGTACAACAAATGCCGTCTTCAGTGTACATTATAACTTTATATTATTTTATTATTTATTTATAATATACTTTATAATATACTTTATAACATTATATCTATAGGAAATATAAGAGCTGTATGCTAGACTGGGATTATTGATTTTGATTTTTGTTTTTTGGTAAGTTATATATGATTTTGGTCATTGGTTTTTTGGTATCATATATGTTACAAATGAAAATAAAGGTAAAAACTGGAATTTTGAAGTAGTGATGCAAAGCAGTGAGAGTGTGTATCTGGAATTCCTTCCAACTCCTTAAAATAGCACTGTTCTAAATCACATGATATGAAAAAGAGAAGAGCAGATTTAGAATGCAAGAGTCAGCAGCATTTTGAGCCATTGCCCAACTGCTTCTCTTGTACTATATGTATACATTGGGAGAGTCATAGCATGCCTCTATGATAAGGCTGTCAAATTCCCGGCCCATGGGCCGGATGCGTCACATGCTGGCCACACCCACGCCTAGTTTAGTAAAGGGGGAAAAAAGTCCTGATATGTCACATGATGCCAACATGACGACATGAGTTTGATACCTCTGCTCTACAGCCTTAGCTAAATCAGGTCGATTTTGAACTTGAAATTTCAGTTGTTGCCTTCTCCTGCCACACTTCATTCATTCCCATTTTGTTATACTTTCAGAAAGTAATCTTGCTGATGTATTTGGGGATGAATAAGATCATGCTACTCTAAAATGCTGGTACATCAGATTGACTGATTATAATTATATTAATTGATTTTTGTTTTTAACCTTATTGCATTAATACTGTAAATTGCTTAGTCTCTGAAGAGTCTTTGTAACATACAAAAAAAAGCAATAAAGGGATGTTTGCCCCTCCTCCCCTCCTCCTCCTTTATACATCTTCTATTGGGTTGGGAAGAATAAAAACATGAAGAGGTCAATAAAAAATCATTTCTGCATTGCTATCAAGAAACCTGAGTGAAAGTGCCCATGAAGATACTAGGAGACTTTAAAACCAATCAAGTACAAGAGTTCATGTGCAAAGCCTCAGGAATATGTAGCTTAGTCTACATGACAATTAATTTAGTGCATTCAATTTCTGCATTAACTTTTTCTTCCCAAAGAAAACTCTCCCCTTGTTTTGATTGTCATTTATTTATTCCATAATCTTTATTAGATTAGTAGTTTGCTTTCTGTCTGTTGTCATTTCTGCTTTTAAGAGAACCTTAACCTATAGCTGATCCTTCAGGGTTTACTTCATTTCTTCTGATGGTCATTGATCTCATCTACTCAATTATTCCATTGTATGTTGGGGGCCCTAGACTAGAGTCCTAAGGACCTTTCTACACACAAAGAATAATTAGCTATGTTTTGTTCTCTGATATCTCAAACAAAAGGATAGACTCATGATTTTCAGTGTATTTACACATTTGGTCCTGATTTTGTCTAGGACTTGTGGCAGCAAAGTTGCCATTCTGAGGATATTTACAGTACATCATGTTTCAGATCATTTCAGAGAAACAATTGTATAGTATCTAAGCATCTAAAATTATTTTTTCTTTAAGACAGGATGAAGCAAGGTTCTCATTCAGATTAGTCTATTGACCTTTTAGCAGCCTCAATTATTTCCTTTGAGGCATCAGAGAAAATCTTATTTTTCTTTATATTTTAATGTTTCAACTTTTTGTTCCAGTAGTTCTGCTTCTTTTGACAATCAAAGTACTATCACTTTCCTGCCCAAGAGAATACTTGTGAAAACAGTCTCTTTCTTCTATGTTATTATTGAATAGGTTCTTACTTTCCCCCCATATCTTTGTATTAGGCAAATACAGGCAAGTACTATACCCCACCCTGTTAATCAATTTCTCTCAGGCAAGATTTCAACTCAATGAACCTCCTTTTCTCCTGTGTTGTCCTTGTTCTCACGAGAACACAGCTCTCCTCACACTTCTTTTTCTCTTTTTTAATACTGTTTTTACTTTGGGGAGAAATTTGGGACACTGTAGTTTGCTTCCCTTTAAAACAGATAAATAAAGAGGAAAGTTTTGGAACAAGCCTTCTTTTGGCTATTTGAAAACTAAGCTTAGGATCAAGTAATCCTTTGATCCTGTAAGAGGCGGAAATCTCCTTTTTTCAATGTATTGTTTAAAAAAAATGCACTTTCCAATAGGAATGTTTCAACATTCCAGAAAGGAAATTCTGGTCTCTGCTTTAAAGATCAGTTAGGTTTTCTTTTCTCAGGTCTTCCTCCATCATTTTCTACTGTAAGTAATATTTTTCTTATTTTCTCAAATGTTTCTTCCTCTTTATATCTCAAAATACTGATTCAGTCCATGTTATTCTTACCTTCTTCCACTCATTTGTAAATTGAAGCCTGAGCATTTTCCAGATTCGACCAGAAACCTCTTCAGTGCAAAACTTTGAAGGACTGGTTCAGTCTTTTGTTATTTTGAGAAAATTTGGGAGGCTCTTTGCGGACCAACTGTGCACTTCTAAAAGTTAAGGGATGTGGTCATTTTATTTTCTTTGCTAACTCAAGCTTCCAAGAACTTCTAAATCTAAATTAGATTGCTTGCTATTGGAACTAAATCACTTGCTTTTGGAACTGCTACTAAAGACTTCCAGTTGATGCAATGGGAAATCTCATTGTACCTTCATCTCGTAAAGTAAAATTACAATACTTTCACTCACTGAGACAAAGTACAGGCATACTAAAGGAACATTCTTCCCTGCAGTAAGAAGGAGCAGGGATTGGATCAGGAGGCTGTGGTTGTCTTCTTGACATTTTTGACACCCAGTCCATTCCCCCCATCCCTAACTCCCCAGCAACAACTCCTCCTCCTTCTTCCTGGGTAAGGTTTTAGGAGATTAGTCAAATAATATCATTATAAAATTAAATGGAAGAGATGTTGCCATCAAATCCACCTTCCTACTCAATATAAGAATCCAATGAAATACATCTTAGATAAATAATGGCCTTTATATGGCCGTTATTCTAGATCCATCAACAATTTGTTCTATTTTTCCATGGATTTAAAATATGCAACCATTCATATTATATGCAATAAATAAATAAATATGCAACCATTCATTCTCCTTTCCCATCTCCCCCCGCCTCTCTTGCTGTCCTTCTCTCTTGCTGTTGCTCTTGCTCTCCCTCTCTCCTTCTCTCTTGCTGTTGTAGGGAAAAGTCTATGGCATAATTATTAGTGTATGTATGAAAGAGATACATTCTGTACAAAATATACAGAGAAAAGTAGAAAAACAGTAAAAGTACAGGTGACTACTGAAACATGTGTTTAAAATTAAATAAGAGTGAAATAGTATGCATAGCTTTTATGTCAAATTTTATTATTAGTGCAAGAAAAAAGTGTCACAATTCAAAATCCTCCTGTCTGCTTGATAAGAGATGAAGCAGTCTTAAATGACATTAAAAAAAGCAATGCTATAATCAAGCACAGTTTGTTTAGCAGTCCCTGGTTCTGCCAAAGAGGATCCACATGGAGAGAAATAATTGGTTTCTTCTGAAGGAGGGAGGAAGGAGTGGCATATTTTACTGACAAAATTTACCAGATTGTCAGCCCTAGAAGCTGGAGATCCTTTATGAATAGGTTCAAAGAATGAGACACTGAAAATTGTAGTCACCATTATTATTTGTTTTTGTTATTTAGGACAAACAAAGCTAGTCTAAGATATTGAAATTTTCATGAATATCTTTCATGCACCATCCTTGAGATACATAGCATTGGAATATATTACTTTGCTGGTGGAGGCAAAAAAAAATTAGCACCAACTGCTCTCACTACCTATGTGAGAGCAAACTTATGGCAATAAGGTAACAGCTTATAATGGTGTGGTATAATTGTAAACAACTGTAAAGGTGAGAGAGCAGACATGTAATTTCAGCCTTTCAAGATTCTGTTTATATATTCTTTTAAAAAAAGTTTGAGCTAATACTTCTGGATGTCTGGACAACCTTGCAAGGCTGATATCAATCTTGAAAATCTCAAGTACATCTCTCCCACCTTGTCTTTATAGTATAAGAAACTAGGGAAGATCAGAGACCTGCTTCTGTGGACTCAACTTCCACTTGTCTGATTGCAGGTCTTCCATTTGCCTCCCAAGGTCATTCCCTTATCTCATTATACAATTGAAATTCATTAGAAAAGTGTCATTTCAGAAAATTCCAAATCTGCTGCCTTGATAGCAAAATCTACTTCCCATGACATGATAGATTTGCAGACAGACACTACTTAGCATGCCACCCATCTCCACCAGAATACTATTCTTAAATTTTATATACTCCTGTGCATGTGTCTCTATGTGCACATTGTCCATAGGATTACTCCTATAATTTCTATGCACCGATTGGGTATAATGCAGAGTAGCAAACGGGAGCCAGGAAGTCAGAAACCCTACCACTGCACTTTATAACCCAGCAGAAGAAATAGCAGAAGAGAAGAGGAAAGGATGCCAACTCAAGGTCTAAAGTTTTGTTTTAAAAATGACCCTGAGTTTTCATTAGACATGGATGGCAGCTCTTGTCCAAGTGATACATATGTAGTAGTTCTTTACTTAAATGCAAAAAGGCAAAAACAAAAAGGCACAATTTGGAATGATTGCATAAAAATAAAGTGTACAGTGCTTCTTCCTTTCAAATGAGCTGATCTAGAATTCATGTCACAGCAGATTATATATTTAATGTGTCACATATTGCTGATTTCCCTTAGTTACATCCTAAGAAAGCAGTAATGGTAATGAACATTAAGAACATCTGGAAACGTTTTGCTGGCATTGAAAGGTCAAAGTAATTCATTAAATATTGAGAGCCTAGTTGTGAATTCCTTCAAGATAAATGTTCAGAAAGAAACTGTCAATTTCCTTACTTATGGGATGGAAAACTATGAGAATAAATGAAGAGGGAAACAAGAGATTACTTGCCTGCACAAAAAATATTTTCTTTATCTCTAAGAAAAGGAGAACATTAAAGAAGCAGTGCTGTGGAATTTTGAATGATGGTCTTTTGAGTGAGCTGATTCACTAGAAAAGTCAATCATGCTGATCAGCAGAAAAAGGAGAAGGGACTGCCCTAGTACCTGGGCACTATAAAGGATGACACTAGGATGACTATGGTGCATCTGAAGGTGGTGTGCAAGACAGAAGGGCATGGAGAGTACTGATCCATAGAGTGGCCAAGGGTTGGATATGATTGAATCATGGCTGATGACAACAACAAGAACTTGTGAATTAGCTTGCTTATTCAATTTTGATCACACCTGCCTTAAACCAACTTTGGGCATTGGTATGGTAGTCCTTAGAAATACAGAGCTATATATATTAAATCATGGATAATGATGGTGGTGGTGGTTGGTTATATATTAGAAAGGTATTTATTGGGTTCTTAGAATCATGAACAAACTTTTAAATATTCATATTTATTTCTATGTACAGTTCCCACAGCATCTAGCGTGTTTCTAAATATTTTCCCCTGATATTAATTTGAATGGATATATAGTTAGTGTGAATTCCCCATGCAATCTTGTTTTGCTTTTTTTTAAAAAAAATAAGGCTGATGCCATATTTCTTTAAAAAAAAAGATACATAGAAAAGGTCAGACTCATAGCACACTTTTTGAAACTCCATCTATTGCACACAGAAACAGTCTGGATAGATCTTACATATCTATTTTAATAGAAATTTATAATGGATTTATTTTACTTCTTTACCATACAGGAATAACCTATTTAATGGAATAAGGAGGAAAGATGTGATACATAAGGATACCAAATAGACAAAATATATGCATATTCAGTAGGGTTAGGCTAAAATAGCTCCGAGTAGTTCTCTTTTATTTCTTTTTCTTTTCTCTTTTCTTTTAGGAAGGCAATAATGTTTGTCATTTCCTATTGAATTGTTACTGAATTTCAGATTCCCCATGGAAATCTTTAGCAACTGCCTTTCTCAGTTTCATCATCTGGAGGAAAAAAAAAACTTTAGGTCCAACTTTCTAGGACTAAATCTATTTTAATATAATTGGAAAAAGCAATATGCTAGATTCTGTGTCCTTCCAGGGTTTTGTCCTCTTAACCCATTGCTCCCTTAAATTCAACAAGATGAATGAGAATATAATTATATTCAATTTTAATCCAAATGATTAAATTATTGTTGAAAGTTTTTTTTCCCTTCTGAACTAAAAGCAGGAAAAGCTAATAGTTTCTCTCCATTACCTGATTTTATTTACTCCAAATATGCAAAACAGATTTCCATATGCTATATAAAAAACAAAAGATCTATCTATCTTTTCTTTTATGTACACTGAGAGCATATGCAACAAGACAAATTCCTTGTGTGTCCAATCACACTTGGCCAATAAAAAAATCTATTCTATTCTATTCTAACTTTGTCTGATCGTATCATTTTTTTCCTTATTATGGACTGAAGGCAGCAACTCCTTCTATCAGGAAGAATTTATTGACCAAGCAATAGTATCAAAATCCACTGAGAACTCCAGAAGAGTCAGGATGAATACACCATCCACCATCCCAAGCCCTCAAAAGGTCATTCATAAGGGCAACCAATGCTGTCTCATTATTCTAGCCTGGCCATACTAAGTACTCAAATTAACTCAAAAACTCAATTTAATTTTAACTTAAAACAAGTTTAGTTTCTGACCTGGTCCTTCCTATTTCAACCAACTTCTTCTTATCCTATCCTTCCATGATATAAAAAACCATATATATCACTTGGTTAAACAACAACAACAAAAAAAACACCTAGATATAATTGCTGTAGCCTTTGGGAGAAATGGGTTTCAGAAACCTTTATTGATTCATTGAAAATTGTACCTGAAGATCAGCAACCATATATGCAAGATCTTTCATTCAACTTCTTTTTCTTTGAACTATTGGATCATTGGCATCGAAACTGTCTCTTTCAACTGGATGAAAGTGCTGCAAGTGAATATGGCAGAGAAATAATCCTAAATCACTTTTCTCTCTCCTTGAGAAATAGAAGGATTAGCCTTGGGGAAGCTCTTCTATAGACACAGAGATTTGAGAGGCTCTTTGGAGTTGGGCGGCATAGAAATGCGACAAAATAAATAAATAATTAAATAGCAGTGATAGCAGTGTTTCAATATCTCAGGGGCTGCCACAAAGAAGAAGGAGTCAAGCTATTTTCCAAAGCACCTGAGGGTAGAACAAGAAGCAATAGGTGGGAACTAATCAAGGAGAGAAGCAATTTAGAACTAAGGAGAAATTTCCTGACAGTTAGAACAATTCATAAGTGGAACAACTTGCCTGCAGAAGTTGTGAATGCCCCAACGCTGGAAATTTTTAAGCAGATATTGGATAACCATTTGTCTGAAGTGGTGTAGGGTTTCCTGCTTGGGCAGGGGGTAGGACTAGAAGACCTCCAAGGTCCCTTCCAATTCTGTTATTCTATTCTATTCTGTTCTGTTCTGTTCTGTTCTGTTCTGTTCTGTTCTGTTCTGTTCTATTCTATTCTATTCTATTCTATTCTATTCTATTCTATTCTATTCTATTCTATTCTATTCTATTCTATTCTGGCATAGGAGGAATGGCTGTAAGAAATAATCCTGCCAGATATTAACTTGTAGCAAAAAGCGAGAGGAAATCTGAGCAGGATATATATTCATCTGCCATCTTCTCCTTTTATATATCATAAATGCTATTGCATTCTTGTTGCACTTTGACAATCTAGTTAGATAGTTACTGGTTGTAATATTTCACATTATTTTATTCTGCTCTAGAATATCACAGAACATGTAATCAAGTTTCTGCATATTAAATACTAACTTTATTATACTTGTGAAATTGTATGCATGTACACATATTCTTTAACAACTCCCTTCTACAATATCTTAATCTAGGAATCATATCCCCACTCTCCCTTACGCTTACCTAGCTGCATAATAAAATGTCCATAAGCAAACAACCAAGTTCAGAGAACACCAAGAACCCAACAGTTCAGCCATAAATTAAATCTTTTGAATTGGATATTCCTTTCCTTTCATCTTCTTCACCTTTGGTGAAGGACTGCACTTTAAAATGAGACAGCAGTGACTGGCTGTTTAATATCTAAAATTAAAGGATAATTCTCCTACATCCCTGTTATTTGGAACTCAATATATATGGCTTCCTGTAGTTTTCACTGTCAACTTTTCTTACCTTTCTGAGTTTGCTTCAAGTAGTAGGTACTATAGGCACCTAATGGCCACAGTACAGACAGTTTTCATTTGCTCTCCAAAGTTTCACTGCATCATACAAAATCATCAGCTCTTTCTTTTCTATTAGTAATTTGTTAATCTCTCCAATTTTTATAACCAATATCTGCCTTGCAGTTAAGAAAATGACCAGAATCTCAGACTTTTCCTTGTGAGGCAATTCTTCCCAGATTCTATTTCCAAACATCCCTCTGAACTCAAGGCTAGTCTCTATAATAGAGCAGGAGAAGGGAAATGATTTGCCAGCTCTTTGCAAACAGAAGGTTCCAATTGGTTGAAACTCTTATTATATGCTCTAATGGTTCTTAGAACAACAAGAGAAGATGTGACTTGATGAAAAGGTAAGCAAGCAAACAAACAAATCTCATAGTTGTTCTACTTAACAAATTTATTTTTCTTGCTCCATTTGTCTGCTAGAGATGGTCACACAGGAAACTGTTGCTGATGATGTATTCTGCCAATTATAGATCCATGGCTCTTGCCAGAATTGATATTAGCCTTGTTCCCAACAGACATGGCTCTCATAACAAAGACAGAATGCATGGAAGTTTTTGAGACCTTCCTTTGACTGTAAAATAAGTGAACAGAGTAGCACAGACCTTCAATGAAGATAACTAATCTAGTCTTTTGTTAGGAGCTTAAGTGTCCTGGAAATACTTTTGTGATACTTTCTGGGGTAAAAAATAAATAAATTCATTGATCACTTATTCCAATATAAAGTCAAAACAAAATGTAAACCAGCTTTTCTTTAAAAATTGGGGATTCTACCACTTGAAACCATAACTAAAATAAATGAAATAAAATAAAAATTGCAACAGAAACGGTAAACAGCATCGAATAAGTGCAGTAAGCACAATGGCAACAACCCTCAGGCTCCAACTGCCTTCCCCCCGAAAAAAAAAAAATATTGGCCTTCCAATTTCTGGAAGTATTAATCTGACCTTTACAGAAAGACTATTTCACAGAATAAAGCAGGGGTCTTCAACATTGGCAACTTTAAGCCAAAGCTGGCTGAGGAATTCTGGGAGTTGAAGTTCAAAAGTCTTAAAGTTGCCAAGGTTGGAGACTCCTGGAATAGAGAATACAACTCAATAACATTACTTGAAGGCCTCTGACCCTTCACCTCACAAATCATCTGAAGTTGGGCATTATTTTCACTAGCCTATGTAGCTGTAGCTGTGAGTCCAGAAGGACTTGTAAGTATCCTGCTTTTTCAAGGGGGAACATCATCTTATGGAGAATTATTACCTGAGCTAATCAAGAGCCCTTTACACAAACAGGATTTCTGATTTGCTTCACTTTAGCTTCAGTGGTTTTCGTACATCCATTCTTTAACAGCCTTCAAATGTTAAGTCAAGAATTCAGTGCAGGGGTGAAATCCATCAGGTTCTGACAGGTTCTGGAGAACCGGTAGTGGAAATTTTGAGTAGTTCGGAGAACTGGCAAATACCCCCTCTGGCTGGCCCCAGAGTAGGTGGGAATGGAGATTTTGCAGTATCCTTCCCCTGGAGTGGGATGGGAATGGAAATTTTGCAGTTTCCTTCCCCTGCCACACGACCATACCATGCCCACCAAGCCACACCACGCCCACCAAGTCACAGCCACAGAACCGGTAGTAAAAATATTTGGATTTCACCACTGATTCAGTGGCATTTCTAGATTTGCCTGAGGGGAAATGTAAAAACGTGTACCATCATTGTCCTAATATTATCTCACCCCCAAACTGATGGATGATCTCTCTCAAAGCATTTATAAAATAGAATAGAATTCTTTATTGGCTAAGTGTGATTGGACACATGAGGAATTTGTCTCTGGTGCATAAGCTCTAAGCAACAAGTGATAAATCATGATCATCATAATAAAATACAATCATCATAAATCATATGATACAAACTCAGTGATAGTCATAGGATACTGAGGATACTAAACAAGCAAACAACACAAATCACAATAGGATACTAAATAAAGGCAATCAACAGAAATCATGAGAAAGAAATAATAAAGTTATAGTTGTAAGAAGCTAAGGAAAAGGTAATAGAGGAGATGAAAAGAAGAGAAGGATAACAGGTTATACAGCCCTATTACGTGGTTTGACTTTTTATATGGTTCTTAAGCAATAGCAGAGAGAAGATCAAACTAAGGAACCTAAAAACGTTAGTCTACTAGACTGACCCCTCTTTTCACACTGACATGAATAGTTTTTATTGGAAGATGTTGCTCCAGGCATCATAATAGAATCCGTCCATGAAGAGTCAAAATGTTATATAATAAGTCATAATGACCAGCACCTTTTCCTGCCTGTCCTTCCCTAGTAAGTAAGGTTTAAACATTAAATCACCATTGAAAAATTGAACTAAGTTATTTACTATACTTTCCACTATCTGTATGTCTGATCTGTCTGACTCCTTCTGTGATTTATAGCTAGAGATGATATAAAGATGTATTTTTGGCATTTTGCTTTATTACATATTGTTCCTTACATATAATATTAATACAGCAATAATAATAGAATTAGCAATATTTTTCAGTTTGCACTGTGTTACTGTGGGCATCCATTCAAAACACATTACTGCAAAAGGAAAATTTCACCTACAATTCAAAACCTCCAAGGTTATATTTGACTAATGGATTGTTAGAAGAGTTGTAATAAATTACTATTCCATAAGGTTTGCACGCGCGCACGCACGCGCACACACACACAATGTACAAACCTACGTAAATGCCCATGTATTAATGAATTGCTTCCTTGTGAATACAGGTCTGATTTAAAAGGTAAATCCATCTTGCTTGTGGAAGTTAACTTGGCAATGACAGCTTGAATTTTTTCTAGCAGAATTTGGCAGAACAGTCTCGTTATCTTGCCCAGCACCTAATAATTAATTGACCTCAGCTTTGGAATCAATTGGTATGATTGGGTAACTGGAAACTTATCTCTCTGGAATTGGTCTATTATAGGCTCATGGAAAGGTAGCTTTTGATATTGCTCACTTTTTTATGGTTCCTTATGTGGCTGCTTCACAGAGAAGATAAATATCACATTATTATAAGAAAATTGCAACATATCAAAAGATGCATATTTATGATATGGCTTTTTGCTTTGTTTTTATTGGCATAAGGATGATACAGAGACAAAAGTGATATTTGTTTGTTCCTCCCATTTCTTTCCTTATTTTGTTATGAGAAAATGGGGATTACTGCCAAACTGTAATTAAACTAAAGGACCTGGAAAATGGGGCACGTTATTTAGGCATTCAGACTTAAAAGGAAGAAAACAGAAGTTTCTTGCCAAACTGGAAACTAGAAATATGGAAGTAAAATGCTGACAGAATTAGGAATAAAGGAAACAGAGAGTTTATATTTAAAACCCATTCCACTGTTAATAGTGGAACTCAACTATCAGAAAAGACATATTGAATGACATTTACAGAAGTGTAATAGAAAAGGTGTTGTATTCACTGTTTACAAGCTGTGAAAAGAATGAAGAGGCAACTGAAGCAATAGCATCTGCAGTGATTGGGGAACAGTTCAAGAAAGGCAAGATGGAGGAAGCAATTTCAGGATATAAGCCCTGCCCCTTTTGTACTTGTACCATATATGCAGGTGCTACTTGGGCCATCTTGCCTTTTGTGACCACTTCCATCCATGCCAGGTGTTACTGATCTAAAATATATACTTCACAAGAAGCTAGGATTACCAGTAGTCTGCAGATCCAAGACTCATTTATTTGTTGCTTTAAATTGGATTAAAGGCAGAACAAATCTACCTCAGGCTACCTGTTTTAGAGATGAAATCATTAACTAGGCTAGCAAAAAACAAATAATAACAACACTGACTTCAGCAGAAGGCCCTTTCCTTTTCAGTGCTCAAGTAAATTAGCAGCAATGTATTTAGTGCTATTTTCTAACACTAGATTTAATGCATATAAACTTATTCCCATTCCATACAAAAGAAGCACAAAAGGATAAATTCATGAGGATAAACTCATGAACAAAACGTTTTGATGCAAAAGAGTGCCTATTTTTAAAAAACCTGAACAAGCTCCAATATATTTAGGAAGTGATATTTGACTTGGATCACCAAGATTGCATAATGAAGATGAATCTTGAGGAGGAAGGAGGATGGAGGATGAAGGAGGGCATTGGAGGAAAAATCCTCTAGTAATTCAGATTATGTTAAAACACAGTAATGATATCCCATGCTAAATTTGATTGGCATAATCTGTAATGATAGTTTAGTTTCAGACGGTGGCAGAATCCAATGAAACTCAGAAACTAAGCAGGGTAGATTTGTTTGTTTGTTTGTTTGTCCATTTGTTCGTTCATTCATTCATTCATTCATTCATCTCATTGTGCCCTACCCATCTCATTCAAGTGACTATGGTTAGTACTTTTATGGATCATTGCCAGGCAATAATAAGGCTGTGGGTTACACTGAAAATTAGATCATGCTAGAAAAAAGCAGTCGCTGATCTCTTCTGCCAACAAAAGTTGTATCACCAACCTGTTTCCCCCAAAATAAGACATCCCCTGATAATAAGCCCAATTGAGCTTTTGAGCGCATGGCAATAAGGCCAAGCGCTTATTTCAGGGTTCAAAAAAATACAAGACAGGATCTTATTTTCGGGGAAACACGGTATGTCTCTGAGGTTACCAGGAAATTGTACTGACTGGAAAAAGTCTCTCTCTGTTTAATGGTAGCCAAATCCAACAGACTACAGGTATTGGGCACATATTTTGGGGTATTTATTCTATTTAGCTAAACTGGGAAAGTTTCCTTTTCTATTTTCCTCTCTCAGATGAAGGGAGTATAAAAGTATCATGTTAAATGTTAGGTCAGTGCCCCCAAATGACTTGTGGTCCATGGGGTTAAATCTTGTTAATAATCCTGTAAATTCTTTTATTCAATTCACAGATTCTGTTAGATTATTTTTATGAATAAATTGTATCAATTGTTGCAGTAGTGGGTTTCAATTTAGTTTGCTACAAATTCACAGAAGCGTCTGGGTGGGTGGGCAGAGGCTCCCGCCACCACCGCTACCGGTTCGCCTGATCCGGGGCGAATTTGTAGCAACCCACCACTGAATTGTTGCAGGATAAAGTTAATATTGCCAGAAAAACAGAGACATTTGGCATTTTTCAAGCAAAAAGTCATTATTTCTCCTGAATTCTATGCTTCTGCTCTAAGGAGAAGGCTTCCTAGATTCTGCATTTCTGTCCTAAAGAGAGAAAATTGCCAAAGATCACCGAACATTATAAACAATATCATAGTATATTTATTTCAACAAACTGTTTCCAAAGGACTGAAATAGAATTATCTTAGTAAAACCATTATATTATGATTAAAGGTAGATTTCTCAGCCACAAAATTACATTCACTTTCCTGAATATAGAGAGTTTGGCAAAAAAAATAACCATTTTTGAAGGTGTTCTATATTTTTAATCTTAAAATTATGAAAAATGCTCCAGGAACATTCAAGTTCAATTTAATATGCATCAATTAACATCATTTGGCTGATCCTATCTTTTTACAAAGAAATCCAATTCACTTCAGGGTTTAGAAATTAGTTAAATCCAATCACATTCCTATTATGGGCAATTCATATACATGAACATTTTATGAGAACCTATATCCCAAACAGGTGAAGAAAAGGAAAAGAAATAATCACTGAAGCAATCAAATCTAACCTGTGCATATAAGAGGCTCTATTAAAAAGTGACTTCTGACGCAGACTGGGGATTTTTTGGGGGGGGCGGCGGGGGGGGAGATCCAGCTTTATAGTTCACCCATATGTAGGTCATTCCATTGAAATGTCAAATGCTGAAGCTCAGATTGGGGTGGGGGGGTCAGTTTATAACATGATAATAGGAAGAGATACTAAAATGGTTTCAAACAAACACAATAGGAAAGAATTAACCTAGAATAAATACTGATCAATATACATCAAATGGGGATCATATCAAGACCATTTTCATGATTCCCTATGACAGTTATATCAGCAAATTCATTCTCATACAGTGATCTATAATAAAAATAAGGGAATGTTCTCCATACCATAGAGTCCATGGGGAAAATGTCCTGTTCTTCTAGTTAATATCATATTAGTATCCATTAAATAGTTGCAGTACAGTTATTTTTTCCTTTTCTTAGAATAGGGAAATGTTTGTGCTTTGTGCTCATTTGTTTTTATGAAAGAAACAAGAAACAAATGTTAAATGTGGAAAAAAAAGATATATCTAATTATCAAGGAAACCAGGAGAAATAGAACATGGAAGTTGGAATAAAATCTTATGATCAGCATTAATAACTTACGATATCTAAACTTTATTTTCCATGTAATAGCAACACATATGTTTGTCTTTCAGCACATGAGCAGTTTCATTGACCTCAACTTAGCCACTTATATGAATCTAAATTAAGCATATGTAGAAGTGTCGATAAGGCTGGATTTTAAATTATCGCTATTATAGCCTTCATAGCAGGGAACAAATGAACAGTGACCTAGAACAGGGAAGTGGATTCTTTTATCTCTGTATGTGCCACATAAAATCTATAAAACAAGGAAGGGAAGGCACAGGAGTTTATTAATGGTATTGATTCAATGTATTTTTCATTAAAATAAAAATGAGAAATACCGCATTTTGGTTTTCATTTTATTTTTTCTGCTCCATTTCCTTAGAATACTTCATGATCTAATCATATCATAACTTTCAGCATCTAAAATAATTCTTTGTTCAAATTCATGTGCATGAATCAGTATGCATTTTTTCAAGTCTGTACCTTCCATTCAAATAAACTTAACGATAGTCAGCCATGTATTTTCCAAAATATGCACACATGTGTTCAGATATATATGTTAACCTACATGCTTTTATGTTAACCTACATGCTTTTTTCTTTCTTTTATTAAAACAGATGTCAAATATACACTTTCTTTCCTTAAAAAAAGCAATATCTAAACGAAATGTTCAAGTTTCAGTTTTCTTATAAACTTGGCTTCAATTTTAAAACTTAATTTGTACCAGACATTTTAGTCAGTATGGTTGTATCATGCCTTTTCTGTTTCATGAGACACCTTTAAATCACTTATCCCATTTAACAGTTTTATGCATGCATGAGTAAATGGTTGGGCTACACATATTACAAAAATGATTTGGAAGAAATGCTCCAGACCTTGTGTGATCATGAGTACATCATCTCTTTGCTATTTATTAAAGCAGCACATCATATCTGACACTTTCAATGAGCCTGAAGAAAGATGGGGATGCTATCAGAACAAATATGAATGAGCACTACATAGCAGAAAAAGAGTCACACTTTTTTTCCACAGCACAGTTCTGGTAGTTCTGAATGAACACCTATCTTAATGCCAGACTTTCATAGAAAATTAAAATACTTCATCATAGAACCTTGTTTGGAAGTGTTCACACATTCTGGGGGAAAAAGAGAAATGATAGGAATCATCCTCAGATTTTATGAATGTGTAAACTCTCACCAAGGCAGCCATTTTTTTGAACATTCTGGTCTGCTTTCATTGGTAACCAGTAGAATCGTACCAGTAGAATTGTCCTATTGAAACTGCAACATCCAAATAACCATAAGATCATCTAATGCAGTATTTCTGAAAGAATAGTCGTAGGAACCTTAGGATTCCCCCAAGACACTCTCAGGATTTCACAAAATCAAAATGATTTGCCAGCCAATATTAAAATTCCATCAAACAACCATGAAAAACAACGTTGGCAGTGAATGCATCCATTTTAATTTTTAATATGGTAAATATTGATAAATATAACCCATACCAACAAAATATTTGGGGCCCTCCTTAATTTTTAAAAGTGGGAAGAGATCCTGAGAAAAGAAAGTCCTCATTGATCTTATCATATTTAATTGTCTTCTGGATTATTGCAATCCAAATATAGAAGTCCTACTTCAAGTTAAATTATCAGAAATAAGAATGAATGCACTCTGACTGTTTAAATGGTAACAGGATAGATAAAGCTGGGTAGTGAATACGGTATATAAAACAGATATAACATTAGTCAGAAACAATAAAGAGGCAAATAGCAGATATGTTGGACTCTTCCAACATAATGAGATAATGAACCATAGTGGCACAGTGGTTAGAATGCAGTTCAATTCTCACCAGTTCAAGGTTGACTCAGCCTTCCATCCTTCCAAGGTTGTAAAATGAGGACCCAGATTGTTGGGGGACAATATGCTGACTTTGTAAACTGCTTAGAGAGGCCTGTAAAGCACTGTGAAGCGGTATATAAGTCTAAGTGCTATTACTATTGTAATAAGTGGTATTACTAGGTGTGATCAAAGAAGTTACACATTCCATATTTTTCTGATTGTCCTAAATCTATTTTAAGTGAAGCAAAACTGTTGCCTTCCCATTTTATCATTTGATTTTACAGAAATCTCACTTGATGCCTGCTACTCGAGCTGATGGAACTATTATACTTAGCAGATGTTCTGGTGATATTGAGCATCCTGTTCTAAAATATTTAATCTATCTCAATGTTTTTCCATTTTTGATATGAATTGCATTCTAAATTGGATCAGTCATAACCACCCAGTTTAATCTACCTGAATGTAATATAAGTGGAATGTGATGGAAGTAAAGTTAGCATAAGAATAAATGGAATGCCTAATGGAGAGCTTAACATTGAACAGGGAGTAGCACAAGGAGGTTTTATGTCCCCTTCAATTTTTAATGTATTCATGGATAAATATGAAATATGAAGAGAGAGGCAATTTAGTTAAAGGTGTAATGCCTACCTCATTTTGAATGCAAGATAGTGCCATGTTGTTGGTTGAAAGATTTATGGAAAAAGTTAAATAGATTGTATAATGCAACAAAATGTATAAATCCGAAAATTAATGGGTATGCAGGTGTGTAATCTAATTCTTAGGTTTATATCTTAAGAAATACATGTAATAAAAATAAATAAATAATGGAAATTATGAAAAAGTACAGAATTATTAAGCCAACACACTGTGCTTTGTTTATCAGAATTATGGGTTTGTTCAGTGAAATTTGGTCCACTTGAAAGTTAATTACAGCTGGCTGCGTTTAAATATTAAGATTGGGAACACTGTTATTTTCCCCAGTTTTTGCTGATCAGATTTCAGCATACACTGAAGACATTTGCCAATTTTCTTGAAGGATTCATTTTCAGTATGTTTCTGTGCACATGAATCAAAGATTCAGAGAGCAATGACAAATGAAACCTGAGTACTAATCTTCTGCAGCACCTATGTTGCTTCTATCCTTCTTCACTAGCAATGATTGTAAACAAAGCACTGAAGGGAAATAATCAGAACAGTTGGAAGTGGGATAAATATATTCATCTTGACAGTTTAACTATAAGGTGACCATTAGCACAAAAGGTCCAGATGGCTTATAAAAAATAAAAATACTGGAGCACACACTAGAGGGTGCTGTTAGATAGGTTAGCAGTTAGCAGCTGAGAAAAGAAACTGTTTTTGCTATTGTCAAGAGTGCAGGTCTGTGTGTCAGTATGTGATTCATGTCTTAGAGCCATTCTGTAAATGGCTTTTATAACAAACTTAAAACTTGGTCTTAAACAAACTTAAAGTTAAAGATCTCACATTTTAAACTTGGATTACATATCTGATGGGGGGAAAATCTATTTTCTTTTGCACAAAGTTCTGTACACATTGCTTGACTGCAGAAGTTCCATGGATTTTACTATAGTAGATCCAAACGTCACTAGTCAAGTATGTAGAAAAATAGGAGGGTAAGCAAACTCAAATGTTATCTAGGCAGTGTCAGATACAGTACAGAATTATCAATGAAGATATGATTACTAGCACTCTATATAGATCTCTCATCATAGCCTGTATTGAATGGTTTGATTAATGGCTTATATAAATATATGCATCATAGATTAACCATCAGTGAAATAGTATTTCTGCTTAGCAAAATAAAGCAGCTAATAAACTGTTACACACCATTTTAGAAGAGGAGGGAGGGGGAGAGAGAGAGGGAGGGAGGGAGTAAGGATGGACGGCACATCCAATCCAATGGGCATTTGGGGCTGTATTGTTTCCCTCAGGAATAAAAAGACAAACTGGGATGGGCTCCTGTTTCTTCCATAATTATACAGTGGCCTGTTGGGGCAGGTAAGCCTTCAAAGGAAGAAAGACTCCAGAATCCAACTTGGAAAAGTTTGGTGCTTGTAGGTACTTTCATTATTGTGGGTCCTGAGAATTTCTCTTTAAAGTGCCAGTAAAAATGAGCCATTGCTACATCATTGCTACATCAATACACTCACCTCAGTGGTGAAGATATGATAGTTATGATGAGAAACAATACAGAACCCAATAAAGACAACCAGAGATTGGAGATTTTACAGTATCCTTTCCCTGACACGCCCACCAAGCCCCGCCCATCAAGCCATGCCACACCCACCAAGCCACACCCACAGAACTGGTAGTAAAAAATTTTGAAACCCACCACTGCCACAGATCATAAAATAAACGGAATTATGGAATTTTCCATACTACTTCACCAGTAAGACTAGGGCCTTGTGACACAGTTTAGCAATCTGACTTATAAATTCTGTTACAATATGCAGTATGAACTATTTCTATCTCAAAAAATTTAAGCAGATATTTGGCAAAGAAACAAGCTCAGAAAAAGCTAGTTATCATTCTGTTCATTCCCAGGTTTGGAAAAAGTCTGACATGAGAAATTCATTTAACATCTTGATAATGACATCCTGCTTTGCCTATATGAGGAAGTTCATTTCTAAGCAAAACTGTCACCATTGCAGACTGGTTGTGGCAAAATCTCAAGAAAAGGATTACAGTCAGGGGTGGGTTCTACTTACCTTTACTACCAGTTCTCAACGGGAGCACACACACTTCTGAGCATGCGCAGAAGCTTCTGCACATGTGCAGATTGTCAATTATGACATCTGGGCAGGTGGGCGGAGCCTCCCGCCGCTTTTACTACTGGTTCTAAAGGAACGGACAGAACCGGGAGCAACCCACCACTGATTACAGTACAATTTGAATAAGCACCAGGCAGTTTGGTTTTGTGTATATATAATGTTGTGACAATTGATTCGCTTGCAGTACCTGACAAATTGGTAGAGCCAAGAAAAAGTTTTCTTGCTAGAGCCAAGAAAAAGTTTCTGATTATGTGACTTACCTAGAAAGAGCTTTAGGAGATGATCCCATCAATAATGTAGTCCTGACTGGAAGTAGAGATTCAATGTTGTGAAAAGCAGGTTTGTAAGACTTGTAGTATTACTTAGCAAAAAGTAACACAGAAAAATCAATTTCCTTATGACATGGGCAAGCAATAACTACATTTAATGTAGTTTTTCTTTTCTTTTCTTTTTTTGGAGGGGGGAGGTGAAAGCATGGATTGTGCTGTGAATTAAGGGAGATGGATCTTTATATTTCATGGTAATGTCAAGATTTTCTGGGATTGTTTCTAGATTTGGGAGTGGATAGTTGTGTGGGGAGATTTTCTTTGCTTTAAAAAAAAAATCCATACTTTTAATCCTATTTGGCACATGCTACAATTTTTGTGTCTTTTTGCCTTAAAATGGTAGGGAAATGGAAAGTGACAATACAGCTGAAAAGACTCTGTGGCCTACAAATATCATTTTGGAGATGCCAATGAGATGCATGTCCTACTTTTTTTCTTTCTGTCTAATAGAGTAGAAGGATTGTTGTTAAACACAAATAACAAGAGAGCACTGGGCTGGGAGCAGAACCAGTATAAGAAAGCTAACCAACAATTTGTCTGATCTATAGATAATCACAACTTCTCAAATGACTAGAGATACAGCTGAATAAATTATCAAATGATACCTGAACAGAACACTGGAGAACAGAATAGGCAACCATATTTGCTTAGAACTAAATTGTGAGAAATGTAAGAAAGCTGACAGGCATTATGTCTTCATGAGGAATGAGTTCATGAATTTATATTGTTAGCCACCCAAAGTCATTGGGCACAAGATGGGCAGCAAATACATGTTATAAATAATAAATAAATAAAATGAGGAACTCCAAAAGTTAAAACTTGCTCTAAAAACAATTTAGGCTAGGCTTGAGTCAGAAACATCTGTTCTGAGGAACTTTCTATTATCCAAACAACAAAGAATATGAAGCTGTAAACTGAAGGAAGCTGGGAAGCTTATGGGAAGAAAGCCAGCAGCTAGAGTTCAGAGTTTCAGTTTTAGATTCTTCACCACCACAATTAGAGTTGATTATCCATTTAGTAACCTCACCTGAAGTGAAAAATAAAAGATATTTTAGAGAATTTTGCTTAGGCAAAACATCTGAAGAATTCTAAGGAAAGCTAGTGATTCCATTAAGATCTAGTGTTTTAGTTCAACAAAACTTAGGAACAATATTTCTTCTGAAACATGACTTGGCTTCCAAAAAACCTATACAAGCCTCATATCATGTTATTTAATTCAATTGTGTGCCTACCCTGGGCAACTTATAAATGGAAAAAAAAATGATACATAATCAAGAAAAGGACACAGTCTATCAGAAGATTAACTCCATATCAAAACTGTAGGGACTTGATTATCATCCTATTCAGTGGTGGGATTCAAGTAATTTAACAACCGGTTCTCTGCCCTAATGATTTCTTCCAACAACCAGTTTGCCAAACTGCTCAGAAAGTTAACAACCAGTTCTCCTGGAGTGTTGCGAACTGGCTGAATCCCACCACTGATCCTATCCCAAGAATTAAGAGAACAATTCAATTTTTAACAGTTTACAGAAAGTCATTAAGGTGGGAGCAGTAGGAATATCTGGAGGGATATCATTCCAGATGCCCTTTGGAACCCTGATGACCTAGTCTTCAGATTACCATAGCCCATGCATGTAGAAAGGGGCTAAGATCTTTTCACTCTTGAAAAACTAAAGCCATGATTGATTTGAGTCTGGAAACCAATATTTCATGTTTTATACAGTAGAGCTATTGCAAGTATATTGTTTTCATTCAAGTAATGTGGCTTTTTCATTTTGCAGCACTATAAATATTTCAATCTATGAGGTGATGTAATTGTATAGTCTGGTTCCTCAGATCATAACAGGATAGATCAAAAGTATATATTCCCTTGGAACATTATTAAATTAATTGATGTTATGCTTTATGGAAATTTTTTATTTTTAATTTCTATAGGAAGGAAAAATATGTTAGATTCAGGTTAATATCAGGATTCCAAGTAACACCCCAACGAAAGAAAACTCTGAGGCTTGAGTTTCCTCAAAGTTACATTTTATTAGAGATGTCATATTGGCACATCTGGGAAAACCTGAATCTGAAAGTTTCCAGGTTTTCCCTATCCAAAGAAAAGTTCAAGTCCCTACCCAACACCCAGAAGTCCATCACATTGTCCAATCAAACATCGTCCCAACTGGAGCTGCCTCCCAGTTCCAGCCTTCCAGATGCAGGGCAAGTTGTCCTTGACTTTCTGAGAAAGAAATGTTATTATGGCTATATAATAACCATAATGTTCCATACAATCTCCCCTCCCAGTTTCCCACAGTAGTAAACATGGCAGGTCTGAAGGCCTAATGCAAAAGATGGCTTCCAGGCCTGACAAAATATATATTTCAGATCCTTTCCAAATTGTAGAAAATGATACACCACATTACCTCTCATTTACTGCTGATGAACTTTGTTTCACACACAAATTCTGCACACCCTTGACTCTCTGACAACTTCGACTTATTGCTGAAAAGAGATTCAAATAATAAAGGTTGTATGAAATATAACTGCAGAGTATGTATAATGGGTGTTAAAAACTAGGATAAGTGAGGGAAGGAAATGAATAAGTTTATGGAGTCCTGGTGGCACAGTGATTAGAATGCAATACTGCAGGCAAAGAACTACAGCCTGGAGTTCAATTCTGATGGTGCTCGCAGTTCTCAGACTTCTAACCTTCTGAGGTTGGTAAAATGAGGACCCAGATTATTGGGGACTATATCAGTAGTGGGTTCCTCCCGGTTCGGCCCGGTTCCATCAATCCGGTAGCGGTGACGATATGATGTCACCAAACTGGTTCTGCTCCCCCGCCCCCTCACTCCCCGTGTTATTCTTACCTTTTATTTGGCCCCACCCCCAATCTATTGCTGCCTCCTGAGTCCCAGCTGATGGCTAGAGGGGAAAAAACTGTTTAAACTCTTGCCACGGGGCTTCAAAGGGCCCCCTATAGCTGATCAGTATTAAAAGAAAACAAATGAGTAGATCAGTGCCTGCAAAAATAAATGGGTAGACCAGTGCCTGCAAAAATACATGAGTAAATCAGTGCCTACAAAAATAAATGGGTAGACCAGTGCCTGCAAAAATAAATGGGTAGATCGGTACAGCTCTGCAAGCAGTTAAAAGCCTGGTAGACCAGTACCTCTGCTAAATCCTAAATAATTGTCACATGACCATCAAGCCACGCCCACAAAATAAGCCATGCCCACAGAACCAGTAGTAAAAAAAATTAGAACCCACCCCTATATGCTACATTGTAAACCACCCAGAGAGTGCTGTAAAGCACTATGGGGCAGTATATAAGTCTAAGTGCTATTGCAATTGCAATTATGAATGGAAACATTCATTTAACATTTAACACATTCTCCCACTTAATGATGGTACTTCCGATCATGTATGTCTCTTAAATAAGAGAGATGTAGACAAAAAATATCAGGGGAGTCTTTAAATCCTACTTTCAGTCTTTAGATATGTACTAACTTACATTTTGGTCATGTAACCAGCAGTAAAAATGGTTCAACTGCAACATTGTTTAGCAGCCTTATCCTTAACTTTGCATGAATAACATCAGCGTTATACATTCTTCATTTTCATGAGTACTAAAACGAACTCTAAATTTCCTTTAGGAAAAAAAAAGAGAGAAAAGCTTTTATCCTTGACTGATAATAAAGCATGTGCAAGATGTAAATATATGCAAGTGTCAAAAGCTTTCAGAATAAGAAGCTGGCAACTTGTGTGCTTATTTTTATTATAAGAAAGCAAGAGCTATTTCTTTCAACTAGATAGATACAGCAATGAAAGTGTTATTTTGACAGTCAGTGTAACTCTAATGACTAATATATTTTTATAAACTAAACATTTTTATGCTCATTTCAAACAGGTAACTCATAATTTGTATCCCAATATAAAGGAGTTATGCACTGGTGGAACACTTCATTTCATAAATTCCTGCTTGTATCAACAAAATCACAGATTAAAAAAGGGGTCTTTTTTGTTTTTTTCCAGAAAACTGATATAACAATTGTAATTTTCTGCCAAGCTTGTAAATTATGAATTTTGGGAAGTTCAAACTGTTTTGCCTTTTGATAAATAGGAGATTCTGGATGCTAATAAATCCCTCAGAGATTCGACTTTCCTATTCTTGAAGATTCCATAGGGATATATCTCTTCCTTTTAAATTATATTATCTAGAAACAGTGACTGGATTACTAAGAAATTTAGGTTCTGGATTTTACAGTATTTATCTGGTTTATTTTATTTATTTGTATCCTGCCTTTATTATTTTTACAAATAATTCAAGGCAGCAAAAATATTTATTTATTAAATGTATTTGCTGCATATCATAGCTTTCTCCTCCTATTTTTCCCATAACAAAAACCCTGTGAGATGGGTAGGGCTAATAGTGACTGGCCCAAAGTTATTCAGCTAGTTTTCAGGTCTAAGGTGGGGACTAGAACTTTCAATCTCCTGGCTTTCAGGCAGCACCTTAACCATTACAGCAAACTGGCTCATTAATTGACTTAACTATCTTATTAAGGTAGTGTCTAGGAATACAAGCGGTTCCAAACAAGATGGGTATTTTATTTAAAATTTTCTTTAACCACCTTGGGTATATTGTATTTGCCACAAGTTAGAGTTCTTACCCAGTTAAACAAATACCAATATATTATGAAAATAATTATGTTTTATGTTTCAGTATTTTGCGTATAATCTTATAATCTTCCATTAAGTGGAATTTCAGAAAATAATAATTTAATATGATTGGTAAAACTAGTACTACAACTACATTCTGTCGGAAGCACCTACCAGGGTGTTTCTGAGTTGAAAATATAAGCTGGTGACATCACTGTTGTCCACAATATCCTAAAAGTAAGGGATGCTCAAGAGGGCTTCTTTCATATCCCTGGTATTTTCCCACCAAAGTGGTACCTATTTATATACTTGCATTTGCATGTTTTTGAACTGCTAGGTTGGCAGGAGTTAGAACAAATTGACAGGAGTGCATTCTGTCACGCAGCTTACACTTTTGGGTTTTGAACTGCTAAGCTGCCAACCTCTCAATGGTCTTCTGGTGTTCCAATGATGTGCCAACCATGTGAACCACCATGGCCCTTGTAAAAGCTAGTAGAGAACTGATTAGCTGTGACATTCCATTCCTGTCTTTTGTTGCCTTTCTTTGCCTGGAGGAATACGTATGTCCCATAATGGCATTAATAGAGCTCGACTTTATTTGTTGCAGTTTATGATACCTAAGACAGGAGTTGACTGCTGAGTATGCAAATAATGGAATCTTTTTTATTTCACATTTATAGATCTTGGCTTTATTACCTGACTAATGGATATCTACATGCAGTTGACTTCCCAAAATATGGAAGTGGTTTATCATTGTTTCCTCCCCTGCTCTTCTTCCCTCTTCTTGACTTCCAGTCTAGTCTTTTCTATTAGTAGAAATAAAAATATCCCATAAAAGAAACTATCCTAAAAAGCTAAAGGTTAGAGATTTCCCAACATAGCAAGAACACTTTTAAACTTTTCCTCAGGACTTGGGACCAGGATGATTGATGAGCCTGTCTTCTGACAGACATAGTGTATTATGATTGGTGAAGCCTCCTCTGTATTGTTCATATGTTGGTGTATGGTTTTCATCTTACTTCTAGAATATTGTATGTTTTTATTTGCAATTTTATTTTGGGATTAATTTATACTACTGAGAGTCACAATTATTTACATAAATCTTCAAAATAAATAATAAATAAAAACATGTTTTTTTCTCTTTTATTCTGAGCTTTCTTTGGAAGAGACATTGGAGTAATCGTTTGGAAGACGGAAAATGAGCCCCTCCAGTTTCATCTGCCGAAACTGCTTCAAAACCTTGTCATTTCAGTTCTACCAGGAAAGAAAGTAAGGGTAATGATGATGATGATTATCTATCACTTTCATATTGTTTCCAATAGGAAAGATTTATAATGCCAAGTTATGATTCTGCAAATTATGGGAATACTTTTCTAGAATGATTTGAGATCACCTGTGCTCACACATTTACCAGTAATAGATAGCAGTAAGAGTTATTCCCACCAATATGCTTTCAAATAAATATGTTTAGAAAAAAAATCTTGATTATAAAAATATCACACTTCATTTTTTTCCTGACATTATTGCCTGAGGTCTCAATATGTATTTGAGTTTCATGGATTGCAGAATATATATTACAAGAGTACTTTGATTTTTATAGATCTGTTTTCTAACCTTTAAAAATAATAGGTTAGAAGTTTATGCTGTTCCCAGTTTAATACTGTTTCAAAAGTTATAATTGTGAAATGAAATGGTGGACAAAAATAAAATGAAAATATAATTCCATGGTGACAGACATGTCCTAGATCAAACTGGGAAAACAATGGAGCTATAATAATACATAAGTTATCCTATTTTATGTTATATCATGTATTTGCCTGTAGCAAATTCTGAAAGGCCATATAAACTGTTCCAAATGAAGAGATTAAAATTTAATGCCATTACAGGCAGATGTTTAGTGAGATAATCAATAGGATTGCATTGTTTTCTTATCTTTCAAAAGCCTTTGCTTTTTAAATTAAATCCTGATTATTTTAATCAGGAGGAAGAAGGAGGTATTTTAAGTAGCTCTTCTGAGATCTAAGAGCGGATGTGGATCACAAGGGCAGTGTATATTAAAATACTTGCATCAGAAGCTGCAGATGGGAACACCATCTGTCATTGCTGGTGTAGTAAGGAAATCTTCCAACTGATGTTTTTATTGGTTGACAAATTTTTATTTTTCTCTGATTGATTGAGTTGGCCTTGAGCTTGTATATACAGTCAGTCACAAGAATACAAAAATGAATCCTCTAGCATATGATAAGCTTCCTTTAAATTGGTAAAGCATTTCTTTTTACTAACAATAACTTTGATGAAACACAGAGAAAAATCAGATCTATAACAATTATGTAAGCAATCAATTTCCCTAGTATCCAGTCCGCTCCATGACATTGGTTCTGAATCGAAGATTATGTGGATAATCACATTTATTATTCCCTAAATCTGTGGCAGCAAGGACATAAAAAGGATTTCCTCTTCCTAGACAGATTTCTTTTATCTAAAGCATGGATGTCCTTTGTATATGCAGTCTACCCATAGTTCTGAAAGCCTTAAGTGAGGCACTTGAACTCCTATCAGTTTATTGTTCCATTAAAATGTATGAACTCTGTGGGCAATGTTAATTTTTTCTACATATTAATTGAATTAAAAATGTTCACTGTCCTTGTCCAAATTTTGTGACTCCAGAAGGCTAGTTACCTCTCATACTGAAAAGGGTTGGATGTCCCGGATTTACAGTTTTCTTGACTGTCAACTGTCTGGCATTCTGTGTTTTTGTTTATATTCAAGTATTGATTCCACTGGAGAATGGAGTTTTCCTTTATATATGCCAAATTCCTATAAAAATTGGTAAATTAGTAATTCCAATTGTGTGATCCAGAGTTCATTGATAGCACATAAAGGTCCTATTATATCATTATAGTGTGGAACCAATATTTTTCTATAATTGTTCCAAATTACCAAATTGTTTGAAATTTGGCCTCTGGAAATCTTGTAAGAATGTTACATTTTATATTACAATACATAATCTGTACTGTGGGAGTGACATGATAGGAGCACACTCCAAACTTTGAGCAGGGACAAAATAAAATCTAAATATGATGTAATTTAATTCAACCACATAAACAAAAGCAGTATCGCTGTTCCCAATGTAGTTAATACCTTTATGACAAGGCTGTCACAAGATTTGGTTCATTTACTTTGTGTTTAATTTTGCTGTCCCACTGCTATCATCTGGAAAAATTCATTGATATCTTGGTGATCATCACCGTGACAGAGTTGTGCAATTTTATGCAATCTGTATCTTATGTAAGATTCCTCAAGTTGTTGTTTCTTTTTCTTTAAATTGTAATTTTTTGTAAATGTAACTACACTGTCTTTTATAATCATTGCACAAATTAACTTTAACTGGTCCACTTTTTTCATCAAGACAGACAAAAGAAAGGGAGTTTACACAATGAAATAATCCCACTATATGCATAAATTCTAACAACAAGAAGCGTAACCACTGAACTAAAAGCTCTCCAGTTATTTCATTGAAGCTTTGCAAACACACATACACATAGAGAGCATTTACAAATGAAGGCAAATATATGTATCCCAGGATAATATTGCTGAATCCAATAATAATAATAATAATAATAATAATAATAATAATAATAATAATAATAATAATAACAACAACAACAACAACAACAACAACAACAACAACAACAACAACAACTTTATTATCATTGTACGTGTATACACAGTATACCCATACAATGAAATTCACTTAACACCCAGACCAGGTCCAACACACATAACAATCTCCAAACACACTCCCACCCACCACAATTCCACACCCCTAAACCACCCAAACATCCACACAACAGACCAAGTAATACTGTCCAACAGCTCACTGATGGTGTCCTTTTAGTTCATTGTTGAGTGCAATTATAGCTCTGGGATAAAAACTATTCAGAAAATGTGTGGTCTGAGTTTTAATTGTTCTGTATCTTATGCCAGAAGGCAACTGACTGACCCAATCTGGGTCAGTCACTGGGATCAGAGGTTTAGTCTTCCGAGCTTTCAGATTCGTGCTGGAGCTCATCCTCAGGAAAATTCTCTCTAGCAGAGGGTGTGCTTTTTAGTTGTTGATTGGAGTTTTTATGGCCAGTTATTAAGTCACTAGCTGTTGTTTCCTTGTGCTGCCAAGCCCTCACTTTCAAAGTACTTGATAAATTGGTGGTAAATCAGCACTCCTGTTGACTGATGAGGGACCCATTTCCCAGGCTTCAATCACTTTCCTGGCTGTTTTTGTACCTGCTTATCCAACAATCTTAGTAGATGAAAAATTGAATTTACTGTATGTCCTTGTTCATTGTTCATTGCAATGTGAGGCTACCAATGAGTTTGGGTCTCCTCGTGTGATTGCTCTGTGTCCTTGCAATCTGGTAGTTAGCTTCCTACCCTTCTGTCCTACAAAGTTCCAGGGGCAGTCCAGCTCTTCTTTGCAGACACATTTGTGTACATAAAATGAAAGCACAATAAATTAAACTTTAATTTGGATAGTATGAATTATTGTGTCTTGTACTTTTTTACCGGCAATAATAGGGATCAGTTCTTTTCAGTGGAAATTCTGTAGAAGTAATTTAAACAGTAACTCTAATTTTTATTTCCCACTTACTTGACAAAAATCTTTGCATGGTAAGTTATTAAGTCGTTGCTACTGAGCCTGACAAATGAGGTGTCAAAAACAAGAATCAAATGATCAAGACTTATGAAACCTTCATTTTGTTTTGCTGTCTCATCATATTACAAGGAAATAGCTCTTGTCCCATCCCTGGGTTCATTTTTCAAACATACTTGTTAGCTTGGCACTGGCACTCAGAAAATCAAGAAACAATTCACTCCACCAATATTCTGCTCTGGCATCTTTGATTTTCAGTTTATATTTATTACTTTTGTGAAATAGAACCACTATCTGATGTGATTCTTCAAAACTTCCTTATCACAATTATTTTCAGAAGAAACAACAACAATAGCAGCAATAAACAAGATGCATTGAACAATACTCTGGCTCATTTGAAAGAGTTTGAGAGTAGTTTGAATATATAGCTCCCTTCACCTAGTTATATACATTTCAAATAAAATTGCATAATTAAATTCCATAAGTATCCATTGACCAATATTAAAAATGTGCAAATTCACAAAAGTTCATTCCAAGTTCGCTTTTGTACAAATAGCTGTATTACAGTAGTTTTCTCAGATCGCTCTGGTACTCTCTGTCCTAGCATGAACTGCACTAAAAACACAAACCTCTGCAAAATTAAGAACATCCATGCTCCCATTAAATCATCAGCTAAACAAACAAACAAGCAAGCATCCTTGTAGGAGAAAACAACTGTAAATGCAGATACTTGTTAACAATAGAACAAATTACAATGAAACAGTAATCACACACTTAGGTTAATGGAAATATAGTTGATCTTGGTAGAAGATCATGTAAATCTTGGGCTTGAATGTACACTGAACATTGTGGACAGCCTGTCTGCATAAGGTCTCTTACACTTATTTGACAATTTGAATTTTTGGATATATGCAGGGCAGTGCCCCCCAACCTTGGGCACCAGGGACCAATTCTGTGAAGAGAAGTTTTTCAGTGGACCGGAGAGGCATGGTTTTGTGTGCTGCTCGCATCCTGTGGATGGGAATTTGCTTGTTTGCAAGGCCTGGTTTCTGGCATGCCAATGACCAATGCCGGTCCACAAACCAGAGATTGGGGTACCCTGATGTAAGGGATTGATTTTTGGACATGGCAGTCTTATCCTGCAGGGTATTTGGTCTTCTTTGAATTTGGTTATTTGCTTGCAGATGTTTCATTAGCCAACTAGGTAACATTATTGCTACAAGTAAGTGTGGGATTTGCTCCCTGCTTATATACAGTATCTTGCACTGCCAGTTTTGGTGGGAATGTAGTTTTCTCCTTGATACTGTAGTTCCTTGATTTAGGGTATTGTATTCTATTTGATTGTTTACATGTGTCAATCCATGCTTGTCTGGCTATAGGCTACTAGAGAAGATTGCTGTGATCTTTTTTTTCCTTCTTAGCTTTTTAGTATCTCTTTTGAATAGTGTGTAAATATAGTTCATCTCTATGTGCATATTGATGGCTAATTTCAAGCTTCCAGAAATTCCTAAGCATTTTTGGTTTTAGTTTAGTCTAGGATGCTCAAGTTGAAAGTATGGTTAAATTTGCATGAGATTATGGAATTTTCATTGTGTTTTCTGATATGCTCTGCTAGTCTTCTGCTATTTGGCTTACACAGTAGTTGTTACAGTCCTTACTTACACTTTATGTTGCAGACCTTGGATGTCTTGATTTACTTAAAATGTTTTGGAGGGCATTAATTGGTTGATATGCTACAGTAATGCCATATGGTTGTAATAATCTGATGGTTGTTTCTGGGATGTTTTTGATGTATGACAGTGTTATTCTTTTGTAGCTTGAGTTGGTTGTGCTGTAGTGGGTTGATGGCCAGGCACTTTTTTTAAAAAGTTTTTTATTTTTATTTTTAAACAAGCCATCAGTGTGTCATCTGAGTACAAAATTTTTGTGTCATCATAGTCAACATTTACCACCATTTTCTTAATGCATATATATATATATATATATATATATATATATATATATATATATATATATATATATATATATATATATATGTCTTTGGTTATTCGGGTTTTCTCCCGCGTAAAATTGGAGGTGTCTTGGCAAGGCTGGTGTTTTCGGCTTCGTGCTTCTAGGAGCAAATACACACACACACACACACACACACACACATATACACACACACATATACATATATATATATATATGTTTTCTCAGGTTTTCGCGGGTGTTTGTATGTAGGTCTTTGGTTATTCGGGTCTTCTCCCATGTAAAATTGGAAGTGTCTTGGCGACATTTCGACGAAGTCTCATTCATCATCTTCAGGCTGGTGTTCTCGGCTTTGTGCTTCCAGGAGCAATGTGAGATCGCAACTGTCTCTTCCTTTTAACTGCTAGTGGTTAAATCAGCTCACACCCCCACTAGCAGTTAAAAGGAAGAGACAGCTGTGATCTCACATTGCTCCTGGAAGCCCGAAGCCGAGAACACCAGCCTGAAGATGATGAATGAGACTTCGTCGAAACGTCGCCAAGACACTTCCAATTTTACGTGGGAGAAGACCCGAATAACCAAAGACCTACATATATATATATATATATATGTGTGTGTGTGTGTGTGTGTGTGTGTGTGTGTGTGTGTGTGTGTGTGTCTTTTTTCCTTTTTCGTAGGCTTTTATGTGCATATTCTTTCTAGCCAGGTTTTACCTACGTAAACTAAGTTGTTCTACCAGGGCAGTCAATTTCTTTTTTCTGGTGTTTTGGTTTATGTTTGTGTAAAATTATTCATTTAAATAATATTCTTACACAGTTCCTGTTGTGGGATGTTGGATTGTTATTTTGATAACAGTTAGTTTGGTTAGTGTTGGTTGCTTTTTGATAGATTTGTGTTTCTAATTTGTTGTCGTTTCTTCTACTGATGAGGATATCCAGGAAGAGTAGTGTGGTATTGTTTTCTTCCTCTATTATGAATTTTATTTCTTTGAAAATATTGTTTCATGTCTTGCCTTGCTTTTCTTCATTCACTCACTCACTCACTCACTCATTCAATTTCTATAGTTGCACAACTTAACCAAGTGGCTCTGGGTGGCTTACAAAACTAAAACTATTAAACAATTAAAAACAATAATATGGTAAAAACATCCAGAAAATAAATACAGCAACCAAGGTAATTAACCAACTAACAACCAACTATATTCAAGAAACAGGATGTTAAACATATTCCAAGTCTCAGTCCTGGGTACATAGCCACATTTTAAAAGCTTGCAAAAGGCTAACAGGGTTTATCTCCAAGAGGAGAATATTCCATAAAACAGGGCCCATAGCAGAGAAGGTCCATCTTATAGTTCCCATCAGTTGGCACTCTTCAGCTGACAGGATCTGCGGCATGTCCAATCTGCTGGATCAAATTGGATAGGTAGAGACTTTTGGAAAAAAGATGTTCCCTCAGGTAATTATATATTTGTTGCTTAATGAAGGTGTCATTTACATACAGGATTCATACTTTGGGTTATATGTGTGTGGAAGTACTATAGTTTCTAGACATTGTATTATAGTCTCTGATATGAATCTGAAAGTAGTGGTCTGATTGGTTCCTCTGATTAAACCAGAAACTTTCTTATCCCTGGTACCTACCTAAATGATGTTTAGGACATTTTAATGTAGATTGTCATTAATTTGTGATATAGGAATGATCTAAGGAGCCATCAAATAGTATAGAAGAACTGATACTGGATCATTCATTACTGTCTCTCATGTTTATATGCAGGCATATGAATATCCCTTCTATTGCAATCAGTGGGCTACCTTTGTCTGACTATTGAATGGAAAGTTGAGGATTAGAAAGAATAATTCAGATGCATAATCCCTCCCACCCCCATTACAGCCCATTTTTGCACAATTACCATCACAGCCTTTTTCAGAAAATAGCCTCAGAAGGCAGTAATTAAAAATTAAAATTATCACTAATTAGGCTTTGTCAGACAAACAGGTAACATCACATATTTTTATTTTGCTTTAGTACACTTAAGCAGCAAATTGATTTTCTTGCTTTCCACCACTCATTTGGATGCACTCAGACATGAACTGAATTATTTTCAAAACAAGTAGGAAATAACTCACCTGAGTCTTATAAAATATCCTACTTGCAAAGCAGTCAATATTTTTAACTGTTGCTTTGCTTTGATATATCCATTAGGAAAAAAGAAAGATGTCACGGTTTTTCTGCCAGTTCTGCCTATATTTCAACCATTAACATTGTCATCAACAACAAAGCAGGATAACAACAAAAGCAATGTATTATAGCTATAATATAATGATGTCCCCCCCCCCCAGTTTCTATAATAGAATGGAAAATATGAAATCTTAAGAAAATACTTTACTTATTTAGTCTGGAAAATGAATAGAGAATTAAGCCTTATCAAGACCCCAGTCTTGAATATTGTTACTACTATTATTAACTATTTTTTAAACGATGTCTTTTGGGGCAAGCAAGATTCATGTTTTTCTTTTATTTCACAAAGACCAATTTATTTCTAAGGTTATTCAGCATTATTTAGAAATATATTTGTAAGAAATATATCTAGGTGAGATGAATAGCAAACAAGAGAGATAGAAAAGAGAGGGAAGGAAGGAGAGAGGGAGAGAGGGAGAGAGGAGAGAGAGAGAGAGAGAGAGAGAGAGAGAGAGAGAGAGAGACTTAGTAAAAAGACTTAGTAAAAAGAGACTAATGAAATAATCATTATACAGTATAATTAAGCCACAGAGAAAGATCTTTATTGCTTTACCTCTTTAAAGAGAAGCAACTTACTGAAGTTGTGTTTTGCTGGTTTGATTCCCAGAAGGTGCTTCAAAGTGCACACTCAATCATAGCACTTCCCTGAAACTCCTTAAAGCCATTGCATTTGTTTCCTAAAAACACAAGCTGCTCTTTCTCTTGCTTTCACTAAATGCACATCAGATATCAGTAGGACACATAACAGAACTTCAATAAATTTCTAAGGACATGATTTCTTCTAAAAAACACAAAAGCATCATTAACAATTGACTCAACTCTTTGAATGTGAAGGAATTAATGCTGGTCGTATAAACTCTCTATAAAAGAGCACATTTTGTGCAGTGGCTTCCATCACTGGATGCAAATTGTAGTGTGCTTGAATGAAGAAAAATGGGGGGTTGCTTGTGATCCAAGGTGTATTATTTTTCTGGATATGGCAAATGCCCAACACTTTCAAGTACAGTGGCTTCCTAGTATCTGCAGCTCTTTTTTAATAATTACTGATTGAACATCGGCTCCAAGTGAACTTGATTTCAAATAGTCCATGGATCTATGACAATTAATGTGTAAGGTCTGAAAGAAGCAGCTGTGCATAGTGATCGCCCTGAAGTTTCCATGTCAAGAGAATTGTGTTAAATGTAAATCAATCGGCCTGCTATACTTTCAACAAACAGTTTGGAAATGGATGTTATAAATCCAGATTTTGTTATACAAGTCATTTTATAATAAATAAATCTAATAATCTTTGCTTTAATTGAGTTCCAGGCAACCTGAATATAAGAACATTCTATCACAAAATAAGGTATTTAGAGTGCAATATGTTGTTTATCTTTAATGTTTGATATTTTATGTTGCCTGAATAATTCCATTCGGCTGTCATGACTGAATCCTTAAAATGTTTCTCATAAATTTGTAATATTTTTTTAAAAAATGCAAGTGTGCAGTTGTCTAAATCCCAACATGTGCAACTGATTTACAGAAACCTATTTGAATTACTGCCATAGGAGCATACATCAGGAGGATCTCTTGACAGTGCATTTACTTTAAATTTCCTGCATTCAGAGCTTTTCAAGTTTTATTAGACATCCTAATGGCTCCCTTGTGAATGCAACTAATTTTATATGTTAATTTTGTTCTGGAGGTCAGCAACTTTTGAGAATTCTTATGTTTTTTAAAGCTATTTCTACTGCTTTGGATAATCAAAATGGATCTGGTACAGTTTCAAATTAAAATTGATATCGCAAGACTGGAGGAGCACTCACATTCTGGTAATTCTTCAGCAATCTGAAGAATTTATCTCTTTCTATTTGAACAAATGTTTTACTACTAGGAGACCCATAATGTATGGAGGATTAAATAGTAATATGGATGGCAGAATACTAATAATTTAATTCAAATACATCATTTTATATATTACACTAGTTTGTTTCATATGTGAGTTTCTTTCACTCACTCTCTTTCTTACTTACTTCTCCTTGTCCTTTTCCATCCTCTTCCCCTTCCCCTTCTCACACAGTGTGTGTGTGTGTGTGTGTGTGTGTGTGTGTGTGTGTGTGTGTATGTGTGTAAAACAATCTTACTAAATATAATGAAGTATTTACTATTCACCGTCCTGAATCTAAATTTTTTTAATACCTAATAAACAATGCCAGGTTTTTAGTTCTCTCCATGTAAGCATAGCTCACTTATATTTTGCTTCAACACCCAAATATGGACACAGTGCCAACATTTAAAAAATCCCAACTTTTCTTAAATTTCTCTCACTGTTGGTCATCTGAATCCTAATCCTACTCCATTTTAACTAACAGTTTAACATTAAACTAAATTAAGTTTAATTTTCAATTAATTATGGGAAAATGAGTGCAAACTAAGGGTGGACTAAGACCTGCATACACACACTAGTCCACTATGTCCACTAGTTATACTGGGGCCACAGTGGTCCATATGGTTAGGGCGCTAAGTCAGAAGGCCATTGAAAGGTTGACAGTTCAGCAGTTCTAAACCTGAGTGCATGAGCTGCATGACATTATAGCTCCATCAATTTGTCTTAACTCCGGCCAACCTAGCAGTTCAAAGCATGCAAATGTGAGTGCATAAATAGATACCATTTCAGAGGGAAAATACCGGTGACATGAAGGGAGCCACCTCGGGCATCCCCTGAGCAACAGTGATGTCATCAACTAATCCTTTCAACCCAGAAGTGACTTGGTAGGTGCTTCTGACATGAAGGTAATAGTATAATTATATCAGTTTGGGGGGTTATGCTAAATGTTAACTATTAATTTAAGTAATAGGTATTGCTTCAGTTCAGCTGCTGCCCCAAATAGTCAAACACGGGTAAATTAAGATTGGTTACACAAATAATGAAACATTTTGGCTACAACTGTATACATATCATTTCCTGGGAATAATTTCCATTGAATTCAATGTGACTGGCTTCTGACTAGATGTGTATACAATTCAGCTATAAAAGTGCTGGAGACTGTAGAAACAAATGTGAAAGGAGAAGTTTAATTAAACTGTTGGGTACCCTTACACTGTTTTGATTATATAATTCATGAAATATTTCATCAGGGCCAGTACTTGAGTGAATTGTTATTCAAGTGTATTAGCTTATAATGTGCATTTCAGTTTTGTGCTGCATTGGCTGAGACTTGAGTTGGCATTTTAATTCTTCTCCCTAAATAGCTCAGTTTGTGCTTTCCTTCACAGTAAATGGGTCCAACAACACTATTTGCTGATGTCTCTGGAGAAATCAGCAAGACTGTATCTACACATTTTAATACCTGCCAGATCCAGTTCATAAACCTCTCCTAGCAGATTGAACAGAGCAGTGCTGCGGTTAAAATAAGTAAATAAAAGTAGAGCTAACATACGGGTAAAGATAAAAGAAAAGAATAGTGCCCAATAATGCTATGCCTTTGATGTGCAAATTGTGAATCTGAATGACACCCTGCCAGCTACAGATGCCCTAATTTGATTTCATGCCACAGAATCAACTATTCCCTTGCACTAAAAGGCATATTAGCCTCCATCTGTCAGAGGCTATCGGCTTTCCTTTCAAAACTTCGGATACTTACTCTATCACTGCATGAAATAAGACAGACAAGATTGAAAACCCTTCCCTTTGTATGTCAAGAATTAGGAAAAACTAATACTAGTTATCATTATCTATCTTTTTGTTCTATTCTTTCTGTTTCTTCTGTGAACTTTGACGCACACAACACTATTATGGGCATTGCTGTGTTATCCACAATTCTTTTCCTTCTTTTTAAATGCAAAGCAGCCTATGGTGGAGGACTATTCAGGAAGGAAAGCAATGCTATGGAGAGAGTCTGCTCTCTCTCCATCCCAACGTCTTTACAGCTCAAAATCAACTTTTCTAAACTGCTCTTTCAGCTGTATAGAAAAATGTACAATGAATACAGGAAGCAACTTGTTAATTGAAACAGAAAGAAAAGGGTAAAGCAATCTCTTTTCCATTCTCTTCTATTCAAATGCATTCTTTTCCTGTTAAAGAAAATAAAGAAGAAAAAGCATTAGAGAAGTATGCCCAACATTTCATTTAAGCCTGAATCTTTCTGAAGATAACCTTACAAGATTATTAACCAATAGAATGTAGAATCTGAGATTATAAATTATAATCCTTGTAAACTAAAGCTCTTATTACAGAACAAAGGTGACATTAAAACTCAATTGAGATCCAGCAACAGAATATATATATGTAAGACATATATATATATGTCTATGTAAGTTTTCACGGGTATATATGTGTGTACAGTTAATATCTTGGGTTTTTTCCCGTGTAATTGTAAACATATCCTTAAAAGGGTAGTAGCGACGTTTCGACGAAATCGCATTCGTCATCATCTGGCTGATGTTCTCGGTTTGGTGCTTATGGGCAAACTGTGTGATCGTAACTGACGTTTTTCTATGAAAAGAGGCAAAAGTGTATTCTGACTGGTCGACAGTGTTGTTGTATTCTGATTGGCTGATGACGTAGCTGTATTGTGATTGGGTGGAAGCGGTGTTGCTTGGTTGTGGGTCAATGGATAAGTTATGCTGGAACTGGTGGCAACACAGGCATTTTGATGAACCTTTGATCTATGGTTTATATTTTGTGTTAAGATTCGTCTGTCTATGAGAGCAGGTTTCCAAATAGTAGGCAGACGGGAAGTGTCATCACGTTTATTCATACAATATGGTCTTTTCTCTATTTCAATGGCCTCTCTGATTATTCTGCAATTGAGATGTTCTATTTTTGCAACTGTTTTTGTGCTATTAAAATTAATATTATGTCCTGTGGCATTTATGTGTTCTACTAATGATGATGTGTGTTCTTTCTTTTGTACTGAGTTTTTATGTTCCTTGATGCGCACACTCATTCTTCTGTTGGTCTGTCCAATATATGTTGAGGAAGCACACGGATTTTGTATATGCATATACTGTGTACACACACACACACACACACACACACACACATATATATATATATTTATATATATATATATATATATATATATATATATATATATATATATTTATATTTATATTTATATTTATATTTATATTTATAATATATTTATATATATTTTCTTACTTCTTCGTAGGATTTATGTGTGGTTTTTCCTCTAGCCAGGTTTCCCCTACATAACCAGTAGGAGTCTCTCATCTGGCAGCTGGAACTTGCTGGCTGCCAAAAAAGAAAAAAAGCCCAGAATCGAGTGGATGTGATTCTACTGAGCTAGGGCTGCAGAAAAACCTTGGTTACGTAGGAGAAACCTGGCTAGAGGAAACACACACACACACACACACACACACACACACACACACACACACACACACATATATATATATATATATATATATATATATATATATATATATATATATATATTAAAGAGATGGGAGTACCATCTTATTTGTCTCTTGAGAAACCTATATGCGGGTCAAGAAGCAACAGTGAAAACTGGACATGGAACCACTGATTGGTTCAAAATTGGGAAAGGAGTCCAGCAAGGCTGTATACTGTCACCCTGCCTATTTAACTTATATGCAGAACACATAATGAGAAAGGTGGAGCTAGATGAATCAAAAGTTGGAATTAAGATTGCCAGGAGAAATATTAACAACCTCAGATATGCAGATGATACCACTCTAATGGCAGAAAGCGAAGAGGAACTAAAGAGCCTCTTGATGCTGGTGAAGAAGAAGAGTGCAAAAATTGGCTTGAAACTCAATATTAAGAAAACTAAGATCATGGCATCTGGCCCTCTCAATTACTGGCAAATAGATGGGGAAGAAATGGAGGTAGTGACAGATTTTATTTTCCTGGGCTCCAAGGTCACTGCAGATGGGGAATCTGACAAAAGCCAATAGAATATTAAAGGACATGTTCTTGCACAGGAACAGGAAGCTCAAATACAAAGCTCAAATTCAAAGCCCAAAGAAGGTATATAAAAAAAACCCCACTCTCAATTCTATTTTGTCAGCTGCCCAGAACCACAAACCCATGTGCTTCTGCTTCATCAATAAACCATCTTTCCAATCAGCCTCCATGTTTCCAGTGTCTTTCTCCTGGCTTGGAACTGAACCAGATGGATTTTTCTTCCCATAGGGGTGGGAAGGACAGATAATGTTATTTAAAAGATCAAAAATAGAGATGCAAGAAGTAAGATATAGTAGTCTATAAAATATATATTATAAAAAGAAGTCATCAGTAGAATATTTTTCCTTCCTTTCATTTTTTCTTTTTTAACAAACACTAACTACTGCTTAAGAGTTTATATTTTGTTTTAAACTTTATTGGTTTTTGCTTATATCTTTTTGAGTAATCTTTCAGTTGCTGTTTAACTGATTTCTACCCACCCCAAAATAACTCATATTCCAAATGTTTTAGCTTGCCTTTCTATGTGATACATTGTGTGAAAGGGAACCATTCCTGCTTGAATTTAGCTGCACTTCATTATGTAATGAATATATATAGTCAATTTCTCCACTGCTGCATATTCTCCAATTTTGATCTCCCAATCTTGTATTGCCAGCAAGGTTTCTCTTTTTTAATGTTATGCCAAGTTAATTCTTGCCACTGTCAGCATGTATCTCAATAAATTGTGATATTCTCATTCTCCATTGAGGGTGGAGACAGCAGCCAGATGTGGGTTGTGCTCATTGGTCAGAGGTTGGACTGAGCCTGTAAAATCTTCTTAAATCCTCCCCTGTTGCTAGGGCACCCAGCTTTTTGCTCAGTCGTCAGACTGGACAGTTGTGTGGAAAGTTTGCTGTGTCTGCTTTTTGCATTGCTGTTAACCTTTGCTATTGGATTCATTCGGCTCTTTTGACTTTGGATTTCCTGTGACTACTCTCTAGCCTGCTGGATTGGTTTTGGTAAATTATATCTTTAACAGCTCCTTGTGAGCTACTGAGCTCCCTCTCCCTCAGTTCCTTCCACTCTCGGTTGAATTGGTTAATCTTTCACTCCTTTGGTGGAGCTATTCGCTCCCTTTTGGGGAGGAGGGTATTGAATTGCCCTATATTCCCATTTAAAGGGCATTTACCAAGCCTTTAGACTGTTGTGGAGCCTTGCGCCCCCCCCCACATGCTTCTCCTGGTTGCCCATATATATTTACCATTTTATTTGTGAAGTCTTGCACTTCCCCGCACTAGCCGCTTGTCGGCTGTAGCTCATCTTCTCCTTTGAGGGTGTTTGAAGCCCGTTTGCCTCTCCTCGTTAGCGCTAACTGCCTCAACTGCGTAGCGCTGTTTTTCAGGCCTCCCTCTCGCCGATTCAGAGCTCAGTGCTCTAAACGGAGCTTTCGGCTGCTGCTTATCTGCGCCTCAGCTGTTCAGCGCAAGGAGCGGAGCAGCGTGCTCCCGGCTGTAGCCGCTTGTCGGCTCCCCTGAAGGGATCCTCGTATCCCTAGCCTGCAATGTTAGCAGTGGGGGCGTATTGAGCTGCCTCCCTTGCTATTTGAGGTTTCGCCCTCATCTATTTAGCGCCGAGCGTTCCTTGGCCCAGTAGAGCTTTGCGCTCTCCCTGCAGCTTGCTCGGGCGCCATTTTGTTGCTCTGTGCTCTTGGCGCCGAGAAAGTTTAGCCTTACAAACATTTTTGCACCCTTCCTGTAAGTTGCTTGGGCGCCATTTTGAATCATACCTCTAAGTGAGGTTGCTGTCTGCAGGCCATAAGGAAAGAGCTTTATTCCTTGAAGGTTTAAAACATTGAGTTGGGGCTTTTCTAATTTCTATATTAGTTTACTGGAGCTAGAAAACCTTGTATTCTTACCTTGACTTACCTGGGTGGTAGTTGTTCTCAATAATGCCTAAGGCACAGGCCAAGTCTAGACATGGCCATAAGGCCACAGTGCGCGAACAGTCTGAGGCCTCCCTCCGAGAGAGCCAGACTCAGGCGCCAAATGAAGGGGTGAGGGCCCCTACTCCTGCCACCAAGCATCCTTCGCTTCCCTCAAAGGCATCTAAGGGTAAGGGTAAGCTGCCCGATGAGGCTTCTAAGAAGCAGGTTGACAATAGAGCTCCAAATTGTAGTTCGGCCAGGCTTCCTTCTGGGAATCAGCTGCGAGACATATCTTTGACTCCTGATCAAAGGTCTTTACAAGTTTTTCCAATGTCAGTTCCCTCAACAGAAGTTTGGGGGTCAGCTCCCTTGGGGGGCATTCATTCTACGGTGGAGTCTAGCGCTCCCAGTCTTCCGATGGTTCATCCTCCTATCTCTTCTGTTCCAGTCCGTGCCTCTATGGAAGCCGGTCCGGCTCCAGGTCAACCTCCGGTCAATTGGCAGACGGAAGACATTCAACGAATGATTGCTGTGGCGGTTCATCATTCTTTGTCTAACCATTTCAATCCTGCTCCAGGGCCGACTCTTACTCGCTTGGTCCTTTCAGAACCTCCAGAAGCTCTGACCAGGTTCGATATGGAGGATGCCATTTCTCTGGCAGGTTCGGATTCTCCATCCATTTCAGGGGTCAGTGATCACTCCAAGGAGGTGTGCATGGAACCCCAAAAACCAGATCTTTCAGAGGATGAGGGATTGCCCCCTGACCAGCCAGCCTTCACGGGCCTTTTTCCCCAGTCTCTCTTTAAGTCGCTGCTCTTTAAGGTGGTAAATGCAGCTCAACTGGGTCCTTCTCCTCTGCCTGATCCACCAGCTGCGAACCCCTTGAATCCGTTGTTTGCTGAGCAACCTAAGGCTGTGACGGCCATTCCCACACCGCCACTCTTTATGGAAGTTATCCAGAAGCAGTGGTCTGCCCCCTCTTCTGTTCCAGTGCCTTCTTCCACAGACAAAAGGAACTTCATTGTTTCGTCTGACCTGGAGTCCTTGCTCCAGGTTCCCTTGGTCAATTCCCCTGTGGCGGTGTTGCTCTCCTCTTCCTCCATCCCTGGAGATCCGGAGGAAGGCCTGCATCCTGAGGAGCGCAGATCTGAACAGGTTCTTCAGAGGGCTCACCTGGGTGCGGCATGGGCTATTAAATCTGCGACCACCGCATCTTTCTTTAATCGGACAACGATTTTGTGGCTTAAACAATTGCAGGAAAAGATGTCTTCTGAGGACTCTAGATTGAGGCAGGACTTGAATAAAATTATAGCAGCGGTTCAGTTTTCCGCAGATGCCACATTGCATGCTACACAGTTTGCAGCTAAGTCCCTGGCCTCCTCTATCGCAGCCCACCGCTTAGTGTGGCTTCGCCATTGGCAGGCCGACGCAAGGCATAAATGGCGTCTGGCTTCGGTGCCTTTCTCAGGAACTAAGTTGTTTGGCGAACACTTGGACAAGTTCCTCATAGAGACCAAAGATAAAAGAAAAATCCTGCCGGCTGTCTTCCGTAGGGGGGAACCTCGGGTCTTCCCTTATCCTCCTCGTTCTCATTTCCGTCCGGAGGGGGGAATAGGTCCCCACAGAAACACGGGTAATTTCTACACGGGGCCCCTGAATTCTAGGCAGAGGGCGGCTCAGGAGAGACCAGCTAGGGGGAGGAATTTTGGTTCCCGACGGCCCTTTCGAGGGGCAGGGGGTCGTTTCATCCGTCGCCGTCGTTAGTAGTACCAGGGATCCTCCCATTGGCGGACGATTGGGCCTTTTCGCCAATGCTTGGGAGGGTACTTCTTCAGATTGCTGGGTCTGGGCCTCTATTTCATCTGGACTGGCCATTGAATTCATTTCCACCCCTCCTTTGTCTTTTATCCGATGTCCCCTGTCCCACATAGCCGAACGTCGATCCCGCATGGAGTCGGCTATCAACCATCTGCTAGCCATTGAGGCTATTCAACGAGTGCCTCTTGACCAGGTGGGACAGGGGTTCTATTCTAGGGTCTTTTTAGTCCCTAAGTCATCGGGTGGGTGGAGACCTATTCTGGACCTTAAACGTTTGAACCAGTTTGTAGTCTATAGAAGGTTCAAAATGCAATCTTTGTCTTCTATCCTGGACGGCGTACGGAGGGGCGATCTCCTCTGTTCAATAGATCTCACGGAGGCTTATCTCCATATCCCCATTCACTCTTCTCATAGGCAATTCCTTCGCTTTTGCTATGCTGGGGTTCACTACCAGTATAGGGCCTTGCCCTTCGGTCTTTCCTCTGCTCCCTGTAGTTTCACCAAGATTCTGGCGGCCTTGGTGGCCCACCTCAGGCTTAAGGCCATTCGTCTCCAGTGCTACCTGGATGACATTCTTATTATGTCATCTTCCCATCAACATGTCTGATCTCCGGCTTACTATTCAGACACTGGCATCACACGGCTTCTCCGTTAACTTAGAGAAAAGCCACCTGGAACCCTCTACTAGAATTCTTCACTTGGGGGCTACTATTGATTCAGTACAAGGTAGAGTTTTTCTCTCTCCGGATCGCCAGGCTGGGTTGAGATCTATGGTAGCTAAGGTCCTTAGAGATAAGAGGGCTTCCCCCCTTCTCCTTTCCAAACTGCTAGGGAAGATGGTCTCGGCCATCTCTATTGTTCCATGGGCCAGGTTACACCTTAGAGACCTTCAATGGTTTCTCTTGCCTTTCCAGAAAACGGGCAAGGGATCCTCCTCGACCAAGGTGGCCGTTCCACGGGCGGTGCTTTCATCCCTTCGCTGGTGGCTGTCTCCTGCGCTCTCCAGGGGTTGCCTGTTTCTGGAACCCCAGTGGATAACTGTGACTACCGACGCCAGCAAGTCCGGCTGGGGGGCTCACTGCGGTGCCCAATTTGCGCAGGGGACCTGGTCCACTATGGAGGCGGCCTGCAGCATCAATTGGCTGGAGCTGCGGGCGATTTTCCTGGCACTTTGGGCTTTTCTACGGCTGGTGTCCGGCGAGCACGTGTTGGTATTAACCGACAACACCTCGGCCAAGGCGCACGTCAATCGCCAAGGCGGCACCCGATCTCCATCGCTAATGCGGGAAGCAAAGAAACTAGGCCTTTGGGCGGAGAGGCATCTGGCCTCCTTGAAAGCGGACCACATATCGGGTGTCTCAAATGTGATGGCAGACTGGCTGAGTCACCAGCAATTGGACCACGGAGAATGGAGCCTCCATCCTCTCCTCTTTCGACAGATAACGGCCCTTTTCGGAACGCCAGAAGTAGACCTCTTTGCTTCCCCTCAGAACAGCAGGTTGCCTCGATTCTTCTCCCGCTTCCCTTCCCTTTAGGTGTAGGCTGTGGATGCTCTGCGCTCCCCTTGGCCTCAAGGCCTGCTGTACGCCTTTTCCCCATTTCCCCTCATCCCGAGGGTGATTCGGAAACTGTTACTGGAACGAGCGGAGGTTATTCTTGTGGCCCCACATTGGCCAAGGAGGTCATGGTTCGCAGACCTCATTCATCTGTCAGTGTCCCCTCCTTGGAGGATTCCATGTGCTCCAGATTGCCTCAGCCAAGGGACGATTGTCCATCCAGAGCCTCAGTGGCTCCAGCTGACCGCTTGGCGGTTGAGTGGGAAGCTCTGCAGCGGGACCACATCCCTTCTGACGTGATCCATACCATCCAGGCATCCCGACGGTCATCTACGGAACGGATTTATTCCGCTACCTGGCGGTCCTTTTCTTCTTGGTGTGAAACCCAGGGGTTTCCCCCCCTTTGAGCGTCAATCTTGCAGGTCTTCCGGTTTTTACAGTCTGGTCTCGTCAAAGGGCTGTCTTCAAACACACTCTGGTGACAGGTGGCTGCAATTTCTTCCATCCTGATGTATAATTCTGTTCATTCGCTATCTCAACAGCCTCTGATTAGCCATTTTCTACGAGGTGCGACTAATCTCTGCCCGCCTGTTCTGCATCGGTATCCCTCTTGGGATCTTTCCTTGGTGCTGGACTCTCTTATGGGGCCACCTTACGAACCTCTCGAGTCAGTCTGCTTGCGCTTGTTGTCTGGCAAGGTAGCCTTTTTGTTTGCAATTACATCGGCGCATCGAATTTCAGAGCTTGCAGCATTGTCCATTAGAGAGGATTTGTGTGTCTTCCATGAGGATACGGTGGTCCTCAGACTGGATCCTACCTTTGTGACTAAGATTAACTCTCCGTTTCATCGCTTACAGGAACTGGTTCTACCAGATTTTTATCCTTCTCCTTCCGGTCTGGCGGAGTGTCGGTTGTATATGTTGGATGTCCGTCGAACACTTAGTCTCTACCTCCAGAGGACTGCTGATATTCGGCGGACAGAATCGCTATTTGTTTCTTTTCTACCATCTTCTTTAGGACAGAGAGTGACCTCTTCCACGGTGGGTCGTTGGATCCATGCAACGATTACAACAGCTTATGAACTTCGGTCATTGCCCCCTCCTTCTTCAGTCACAGCCCACTCGACCAGAAGTGCTGCGACCACGGCAGCTTGGGCTTCAAGGGCTTCCTTGGACGAGATTTGCAGGGCAGCAACTTGGACGTCTCCTTCACCCTTTATTAGACACTATAAACTGGATAAGTTCGCCTCTGCGGAGGCTGACTTTGGGAGGCGTGTGTTACAGGGTGTTGCTGTTCGGGAGGGGTTTTCTGCCCAGACTGTTCCCACCCGTGAATTGGGACAGTGATCTTTGGTATGTCCCACGTCTGGCTGCTGTCTCCACCCTCAATGGAGAAGGGGCGTTGGTCCTACCTGATACGCCCCTTCTCGTTGAGTGGAGACAGCAGCCAGCCCCACCCTGGTTTTCAGTCTGGTCATTACTGTTATTGGTTTTATCTCATTGTTGTTTTCCTGTTTTCTTTCCACACACCGAGTCTGTTTTCCTCCTTCGACAAAAGCTGGGTGCCCTAGCAACAGGGGAGGATTTAAGAAGATTTTACAGGCTCAGTCCAACCTCTGACCAATGAGCACAACCCACGTCTGGCTGTTGTTTCCACTCAACGAGAAGGGGCGTATCAGGTAGGACCAACGCCCCTTTTCATGGTAGAATGTTTCTTCTTTGTTATGACATTTTCAGCATTTATTGTTATAAGATTTGTGCATTGATTGATATGTCTTCTGTACCATCTATAACACATTTTATACAAATTTCCCTTAAATTCTAGATTGGAGTAAATTTTATACATTTCTTTCATAACGTCATTGATCCACTTTGATTATTTCCTTAAAATTTGTCATCCATTTTATCATGCAATTTTTAATTTGTTTTGTCTCTGTATTGTACTTCAGAAACAATTTATAGATATGACCTAATAAATGATCGTGTTTTAAATAAGTACTTCAAATTCTATTATCTTTCTCAGTGTCTCTCCTTTTTATCTTTCTACTTGTTTGCAAATACATTAACTGTGATAGGTTTTTTTTTCCTTCATGGAGCAATTCTTGTTGTGTCGCTCATTGGTTTCCTGAATTCAACTATATTATATTGGCATATCTGATTAAATTTTTCTTATTATGGTTATCTTTAGAATAAAAAAGTATTTGATGAGGATGTGAGAGATTGCCAGACTTATCTTTGCTTTAAATGACTCCCACTTTTAATAAACTTTGTCATACAATATATCATTACAGACTCTATTCTTCTTTTGCTTTCTTCTGCAAAGATACTGCACTTATGAAATCAAGTAGCTAGAGCTGCCCCTTTTATATGTAATATTCTACTATTTGGAAATTTTATTCATTCTGCTATCTAAATATGTATTAATGTTTGATACTTTTTTAAAATAGAAGCTGTCTGTCTTTGATGTGTATTAAATAGTTGATGAAATACTTTCCAAGGGCTTCTTTCTTGCATTTCAAAACTGATACTAAAATAAACTGGGGATAGTTTTTGAGCCTAATGACCCATTAAAATATGGTTGTCATAAAAAATCCATTTTAGATGAGGTATGAAATTCCACCTTGACCTTACTGTTAGTGATGGAAAATACAATGGAACGGAAAATAGGTTTTAATATTTCCATGAAAAGAAGACTGCAACAAGACTTGATAGTTGAAATAAAAAAAAATCATCTACTACTCTTTATATCTTGAGTTCTAAGTTTTCAAAGATTGCTTTGAGGTGGGAGATACTTCCAATGTAATCTACCTGATCCCCTTGAATGGTATATAAGTCTGCATGCTATTGTTATTGCTATATATTTATGTTTATTTTTAGAAAGTGTTTTAATTTTGACTTCCAGTAATTTCAGTAATTTCCTACAGCCACCGAAAAAGAATTAACCAATGTATATCAATGTGCTAATTTTACTTTCAGTAAATTCCATAAATTTCATTGGTGAAATCTAGAAATCAGATTAATAAAGAACTGCAACGTTGATGGATCTGCATCAGAATATTGATGGATATTTTTGCTATTGTGGATTATATTGTAATGACTTTCCACTAATTGTAATGGAATATCTAAAAAACCACGGGGATATTAAAGAAGAAGCAGAGATATTATGGAAAAGATAACTGAGTTTGTAGGAGCAGGGAAATATGAGAAAGAAATTCATAGCAATTCTGCTTCATTTAGGAATAAATGGAACTGAAGAATCTTTTTGGCAGGCTTTCAAGATTTTGTTGCAATACCCTTCTAGCAATAAAGTAATGATTCTTGTTTCCTGAGTTTTTTTGCCCTATAGTGCTTGACACAAACTCACTGATGCAACTAATTTACACAACTAAGCCAGAGGTGATGTAGTCCCACTATAACTCAATGAATATCCAAAGAAAGCATTATCTTAGCTAATGTTGATTTTGAAAGATATTCAAGGGGAAAAGCAAGAAGTTGGGGAGAAAAGCAATTGAAAGGAGAGTGTGATCTTCATTTCTTGTCTGAAAAATTCCCCATGAGAAATCAAGTAGTGTAACAGGAATGCAGAATGACAGAGAAAATCCAGGTGTGAAAAAGAAAAAAAAATCTATTTTCATGATTCAATGTTTGTCCAGAAAATTGATGGCGATCTTTCTGTAGATTATGGGCATTAGAACTAGTCCTTTCAGAGCACTGAGAAGTAAACAATGCAGTGGCAGTTCTTATGATAAAGATTTTTTTTCTTAATGTTTCTGATTACTCTCCTGTCATTTTCAAAAATAAAATAAAAAAACTTTTGTTTTCCCCTTTAAATGTTCATAAACACATGGCACAACATATAACAAACTCATCAGGACAAGATTCAGCAGTCCATCTGCATTTAAAAGACAAAAGACAGCAAAGTCCACATTTTGGACAGTGAGAAGCACTGGTTTGAAAGAGGAGTCAAAGGGACCATCTATATTAACATTGAACAGCCCTCTCTCAACAGTGAGGGAGAGTATGGTATCTTCTATCTCCAGTCTACAACATAGTCCTTTCAGCAGTTCCAAGAAGGCTCCACACCCATTTGCTCTATTCAAGTGACCCTGAGGACACAAATAAGCTTCTAAGTGACTTTCAGGACTGTCTAAAAGAATGCAAATGACCAGCTATCAGCAAGGAATATAAATCCTTTCATTCTCCACCATTCAGTCAGTGCTGAAGAAGCTCCTTGGATGAGAAGTGAAATGTCTTCAAAGAAAAACAAGAAAGTCCAGTTGCCTTTTGACAAACGCAACTTTGAGACAGCCATGACCTGGATGACTGACAATCTCCATAGACATTTAGCATTGTAGATAGATTTTTTTAAAAAAAATTGGAGAGAATATTTCTGTTTTCTAGCTCCATTCCTGGTACATTTCCACGTGTGGAAAAAAAAAAACTGTTTACTATAAATTTTCTCTTCATTCTTGTTCTCTATAGAGATGTAATAATTTGTTCATTCAGTTTCTAATTAAATTTCATTTTGCATGGGAATGCATTGTTTAAAACTAATTTCCTTCATTCCTTCTCCCCACAACTGGAACGGCCATCAAAATTGCTGCACTAAGGGCATTCATTTGTATTTTTAAAAATCACTTTTCTCCGAACACCATCCCTCAGATATCAGCCTCTCAGAAAATATTCTGAAATGCAAATATATTATTGTGAATGCATAATGTGATATCCTTGAATGGTACCTATTGATGAGCTTAAACTATGCACAGCTGGTGGTCATCTAGGAATATTCTGATTATTTGAGGTTTTCACAACCTCTAAATTCATAAAAATATAGGAAGAGTTACAGTATGTTGATATCTCTATGAATTTCAATATATATTCCAAGAATAAAACAAAAGTATTCTAAATGTATTCAAATGTGATTAAAAAGACTTTGAAAACGGATAGCTAATTGTTTAGAAAAATTTCTAAATCATAGTTACAACATGTTAGTTTGTGAATATCTATTACCTTCAGGAACATTTTTTAAAATGAGTTTTTTAATGGCTAATATATTTATGAGATGATTTTCTTCTCCACTTGGTAAATGGCCACTATTGCTGATTCTGCAGCTTTAAAATCTGTCTAACATCAACAATAAAACTAAGATTCTGTATATTTATTTATACAGTTAAAATAAAAATATTGTATATTACAAAGCCAGTGTGATCAACAATGTGATGAACTTCAGGAAATTATTGAAGGTCAGAAGATTAATTCCTATGTTCAATTATTGCTCCTTAGGCCACTAGCTAAAATAGTTCAGCTATTTCCTATCTCCAATCATTTCCATTGTGAGAGGACTTTACAATGATATAAACCAGCAAAACTGGTGGGACTTGGCTATCATCAGATCTCCAGGCTGACTTGAAAATGTAACAATAATTCATTCTGAATGGAAATAGAAAGTGAAATGTAATCCATCATATCTGTTATATGTCATTATAAAGGTGAGATACAAGTAAGGGCAAGTTGTTAATGAACTGGTGGATAAAGTTATTTTGTCAATCTCTCACAAGAGTCAGGGGCAAAACAGAGCAAGGCTAATATTATATGCAGTAGTTTTAAATCTCTAATAAAAATGTGTTTTGGAAAGCAAAACACTTTCTAGCATATACGATTTTCCTCCATACTAAATGAAAGGCCCCAGTGGATTTTAGAAACTTTGCATGTTTCTCTTCCTCATGTTACAGGAGGAGGAAGAACTGGAATTAGGGCTGACTTTATATTTTCAGTGGGTACCAAGGAAGTAGCTAATCTCAATGCTTCATTCCAGGCTACTTATTAAATCTGGAAAGAAAAATTCCTTCAATGCCTGAAATGACAACATATTGGAATAAAGGAAGGAAGGAAGGAAGGAAGGAGGGAGGGAGGGAGGGAGGGAGGGAGGGAGGGAGGGAGGGAGGGAGAAAGGATTGTGCAGAAATGAAAAAAAAAAGATTTCCAGGCTTGCAATAATAATTAGGCATTTATGTCTTTGTTTGTTGAATTGATATCAGATATGCTCACACCTATGAAAATAGCTGAGAGGAAAAAAATCAGGCATCAGTACAAATGAGATCTAGTCAGCATCAGCACAAATAGCACTTTCTGGAATGTTTTAGCCAAGAATATATTTGAATACAGATAATCAGTCTAAATTACAAAGAATTATAATTTATTATATTTGTGAGCCAGAATCAAACCGCCCTACAGATTTTGACTGCCTAGATATGGTGGCCCTGTTTTTTTTTTTTAGAATGGTAATACTAAAATAAGCTGTATATTCTGATGCAGAAATTGTGGGACATTATATCCCCCGAGGCCCTCCCAAAATCAGTTTCTTATGAAAAATGTGAATTATATGTGAATCTGTCAATAGAAGAATGTAATATAAAATGTGGTGGTGTGGAAAGTATATCCAGATGATTAGTAGCCTGTCATAGTAAGAGAGAATACAGTTTCTTTGTAGTCTATTTGGGACAGTGTGCAAACATACATTCAGTTCTTAACATGTGTTAAATAAAAACAAATAACAAACAAAACATTATTTCTAGCCTTTAATCTATTATTTTGTTTTTCCAGACCTGAAGTTTTTGGCCCCTCCTTTTTATTACAAACACCCAACCTCAAAATTCTTGGGGCAATCCTATAATATTTTAGTATATGTGAGAGTATTTTATACTAAAAAGTGTAACAAATGGTGTAACAATTGCTTTGGTTCACAATTGTACATAATCGCAAAATTTTTTAAATTATTTTGGCTTTTCACATTAAGTTAAATGAAATAATGATACCATTTGGAAAACATAAGTAGAGGGGCTATATAAAATCATAGGCAAAAGAATATTGTTGCTTTTTGTAATTTAGAGGTATTCTTTTGAATCTTTCTTTTGCAGTCAGATATACAAATATTCTACTGAATATTCTCCTGAAGCAAATCAGTTTATTATGACTTTAATTATTCCATTGGAATTTTTTTTTCTGTTACTATGAAGAAAAGGTATCTGCACTGAATTAAAAAAAAAACAATCATTTCACTCAATTTATGTTCCTGAAAGTAATATCATAAGATTTATGCCTTTGTATTATTCAGACCAGTGGTCATGCTCATTCTTCTATGGAAGTATGTAAGCCATGATTGGTTTTTTGAAATGCATCTGCTTTGAGATATATGATGGTAGAACTTTTCTATATAGTGATTATTCACAGGTATTGGTTCACCATGAGTTCCTGATATATGAAAACCATTACCTTACATGAAGAATCAATGGGATGTATAATCTCTGTTGACATTCTTTCTTGGTCTCTTACAACCAGAACTCTCTCTATATTTTTGTCTAGTGGATGTTGCTTGCAATAGGTTCAAGAGATCTTATTACATCCTGGAGCCAAATGGCTAAACCAATGTGATAGTAGTTTGTCTACAAAAATAAACCAGCAAGATATATCTTTTAAAATTGCTTGGTATTATAACCTAAGTTAATAGTATATTAGTAATTTTTTTTAGGTTGAGAAAAGTATTATGATTTTGCAAGTTTTGGAGCCTAAAACCTGTGTATTAGGGTGGTATATTTGCAACAATGGATATATCACTATAAATAAATATTGCATTATATTTTTCTTGGCATATAGTAAATACTGGGATCCTTTAGACAGCTAACACCTGCATCATACACACACACACACACACACACACACACACACACACACACACACACCTAAAGAATTATATTTTCCAAATGTTCTTGGACTGCAGCAACATACACCAATAAAAGTGTCAATAGCATTATTTCTGCAATTATTGTGGCTTTCTGTTCTTGCTATTGATTAGTTTCTTTTTCAAATACCATAAAAAATTGTACTGGGAAAAGAAGTTGTAATTTAGACAATAATATGCCATTTGAAATATGCATCAAATAAAATCTATAAAACGTTTATAGTGTAAAAAGTTGTTTTAAAAAAACAAAACACAATGATGTGGAATAAATGGACCAACAGTTCTTGTTTTTACCTGTTCTCTACCATTTCTTTATTGTAGAACTTTCAATCATTCAGTCCAAATTTATTTGAGACAATGTTGTTGGAAGACATTGATCTTATATTTCCAGGTCTCATTGGCATAGATGACAGTTGGTAAGACAATGGCATTAAAAAAACTGAACAGACAAAAAGAATAGATTCATCATATAAATGTGTAAAAACACAAAGGCATACATATTAATCTTTTGGCCTTATCCCTGCTAACTACTAAGTGAGGTGGCTTTTATGAATATATGTATTTATGTGAAGGTTTCAAGTTCTCCTTATCTGTCACTTCAAGACAAGAAATACAGAAACTTTGCTTTATTGATATAGACTCTAGTAAATAGAATCATAAAAGCCTGTTTTCCTTCCCATCTTCTTATATCAAAGAAAGTTGCTCTGGTGGCTCAGCAGACTAATTAACATCCACTTACATCTGCTGCCTGCAATTACTGCAAGTTCAAATCTCACCAGGCTCAAGGTTGACTCAGCCTTCCATCCTTTCTAAGGTAGGTAAAATGAGGACCCAGATTATGGGGGCAATAAGCTGACTTTGTATAAATATATAAAAGTATGAAGGCTATTGCTTAACACATTGTAAGCCACCCTGAGTCTCCGGAGAAGGGCGGCATATAAATCAAATTTAAAAAAAAAAGTTACAGCAAAGCAAAATTAGCTTCCTTTTTAATACTTTAATCCCCGCCCAGTTGAAATCATGTTTGTTAATTGTCATATTTCTTCCCTAAGGGGCTCTGCACCACCTGCCTTTCAGTTGATTCATTTTATGTTCAAGAAACACTGCAACATCAACTAAATAGCAGCTAATTAGTTCACACAATATATAAATTGGTTAATTTGAATTTTGTTTCTTGGAAAACTCTCTATTATGTGAACTTGCTTATTCTTTCAGGAAACTAGCAACAAAGCATGGATTCTTCCTTGAACCAATATTCTTAAGTCTTTTTTATTATTATTATTAATAGATATAATCCCAGAAAAAAAAAATTGGTGCTTTTTTTTTCTTTCCCCTTTTTTTCTTTGGATTTAATCATTGTGACATCTGCTTTGTTTATTTTTTTTTGAACATGGACAAATAATATTAAGTAACAATACAGTGGAGCCCTTAATCCTAAGTAATCAGCTTAATATTTATTGTACAACAAATACTTTGATGCAATCTGTAGCAGTTTTAATATTGTATTTAGTTCTGAATGAAAGAACTAAATAAATATATGCTCATTAACACTGACATTTTAAATATTAATTAATACTGATATAATAATTTTCTTTTTTATGTTCAATGGTCTACATTATCTAAGCATTATGTAAACTTTAGCTCATACTGTACAAATATCATTGTATCAAATAATATATATTGTATGTTTCACAATAATCTAATGAAAAGGAGAAAAAAGATTTAAAATTCCTGAGAAGTTTAGATAGTTCAAATAACTTGTGTTTTAGTCTAATCTGTAGATTGGATCACTACTTTAATTTAAAAGCTTTAGGTTTTTGAGTATTTTTCTGCTAACAAAAGTAACAAACCATCAGCATTTTCTTCAGAATAAACCTGAAAAATATCTTTTTTTTCTGTGGGCAATAGTATTTAGGCAAAGATTTCATGAGTTATCCCTAAGAGATGATTTATTCTGAACATGATTCATAGTTCACAATGAACAGAGATTTGAGAAGATGATGGTATAATAGTTCATACCCATGGCATATAAAGAATTCTACTTTCAGCTGGCTGTCATCTTGATATCTATTTCAATTTTTATAATCGTTTTTTTTTTTGTCTGTGTATATTTGGTAAAGAGAGAAAAATAATATGTATATGTATGAACCAAAGCAACTGGAGCTTAACTGAACTCTGGCATATGACAGGGACAAGAACAGTGGTGATGAACTGAAGCTGTTGTCAGCATACCTAGGAATATCATGATTATAAAAGCAGAGCTGCAAACAGTTGAGGGGTGCAAGCACTTCACTTATTTTTATAAAGCCCATAAATTTCATGCGTATTGGAACCAGTATTTGGATTTCAAATTTTTCCAAGATATTCACACAGCATATGCTACCTTTAAAGGTCATAAGTGTGCATTATCATCATTTAAATTTCTATCAATAGGCACTTTGCAACTGTTTTAAAGGAAAACCAACAAATGTGTGCTCTCCATGGTGCTGAAAGACCAACTTGCATCTCACCACCAAGAGGCATTAATGAAGTTAATTGAAGATGTTATTAGGAAAACATGTTTGTTATCAGAGGTTACTTATAGCTTTATTACTCACAGTTACACTTCATTAATATCCATTTTTCATGGCTCTGATTTGCCATTAATTGGTTCCATGACCTTTTGTCATTGGAAGAAATGTCACTGGCAACAGAGGAAAGAACACATGTTAATAAAATTATGACTTTTCATTATACTGGCTTATCTGTTTGCATTTTAAACTGTTTCTTTTACTAGAGAATAAGTATTGTGGTTAAAAAAAAAACCCAAACAATTCATTCTAAGTTATAAATCTGATAAACATGTTCCCTACATTGAAAACATTTTAGTCAATGTTTTACTTTTTCATCCTGTAAAATTCCTTCATAAATGTCTATGATTGTAAAACATTCTAAGATGTGATACCTGAAAGCATCAACAGGAACAATTTTTCAAAACATTTTAAACTTTTTTTTCAATTCTGAAATATCTGAAATAATAGTTATCTCTATTAAACTCCTGGGTAGTGGAATCATACATTTTCATTTTTTAAGTGCCTTAAAGCCCACACAAAAGCATATTTTATCTTCAGAAATTGTGATAAATATATACTTATACTTAAATGTCATTTAAGACATTCTAGCTGTGTATAATAAGAAAAGGCATAACAAATGGCTGTGGTGCTGAAAAACTGCCTTGTACTGTATTTATCTACATATTTTATTATTTGACTTTCCCTTCTCTCATTTTAAATGCCCAAATATAAAACTGGAACATGATTAGCCCTTATATTACCTGATTCAAGGGAAGAAATTTCAATAGATTCTTGACAAATGTTTAAAAACTGATGTTGGAAAAATAATTATAAAATATATAAACATAATATATTTTAAACCAATAATTCACAGCAAGGTTATCAAACATTCAGGGATGCATGTGTCAAATGGTTGAGGATCTAGAAAATAATAATATGGGATTTGCTTGCCAGAATCAGACCATTCATCCAGAAACTCTGATAACCATTGCTTGACAGCTGACAAGTGTTTATGGTTCAGTAGAAGGACATAATTCTAGGGATTTATTTGAAATGGACAAATACTTCAAATGTAAGTCATTATTATGATGCATAGCCAGCAAGCATGTGTTATTATTATTTTATTTTTGTAATATTGGCAGGTTGGTTAATGATCTTATTTTCAGTAGTGAGTTTTTTCACAGATTATGTAATACTTCCAAGCAATTTACTGGCACTGTAAAATCAAATGAAGAACTAAGAAAGAAAGAAATGAAATGAAGGACTCCAAGGGGTCAAATGTAATTTTACAAATTTGCTATGGATGTTCAGGCTCACACTATTATTTTTAACTATTGACCAGACTACAGTGTATTTAGTTTTAATTTGATAAAAACTCATCCAGTGATATAACTATTTGAGGGAAAATCATGCTTAAGGGCATTAAGAAATGTGTTAGCAGGGACACATCAATATACCTCTATATTTGTCTAAAGCCAGATGTCTAAAATATTTGTCCCAAGCAATTAGATTTTAGCACACCAGATACCAAGTAACCCATTTTTAAGGAGTTTCAGCACATTTTGAAAGAGTTTCAAATGGATATTAAATTATCATCATTCCTCTAATTAATTTTTAGCAGACTAGAGTAAGCTCACTCCATTTCATAATCAGCTTTTAGGGGGAAAAGTACCAGTCTGGAAAATTTCTGTTCCTTTCTTCTAAAAATTAAAACAGAAATTTCCCAGGTTGATCTCAGTGTTAGATGAACAGGGAATATTTTACTCTATGACTCTATAAATTGCCTTCTCAATTTTATTTATTTGAAGAAAGCATGCTTTTAATCTTCCACTACTCGGACTGCCATGTCATTCTCAGGGAGTGTAAAGTCACATAAGAATTCCTATTTCTCCAGTCTGTTCCTTACCTATAGAGAGTTTGGCATGTCTAAGGGTACTCGGGTTTATAAATTTTATGTTAAAAATATAATGAAATTGTTTGGTCATTTTATAAAGCTTAGATAACAAGTACATTCACAATGGATTTTAAATTATTTTCTGAAAAAGAGTGGATTAATAAATGGAATTTATTCTGGCTAGCTTCCATCCCTTAATGGAATGAATAGAGGGAAAATACCAATATTTGATTCCCCCCACCTCCACCACACCCATGATTCAGGCAGGATTTTTTTTTCAGCTTCAGTAATATTAAATGAACTCTTCAGTTGACTAGTTTATGTAAACCTGGTATGTTTTTGTACATATTAAAGAGAATGTCAAATATTAATTGTGGAAATCTGAACACTCATTAACTCTATGTGTACTAGGGACCAATTGATAAAAAAATGTATGAATTCCACGAGTATTCTAAGTACTATTTTTAAATTTAATTGTAGCCATTTTACTCTAGTGGTTAAGGCATCAGGTTAGAAAGTGGGAGACCATGAGTTCAAATCCCATTTTAACTATGGAAGCCAGTTGGGTTCTTTGAGCCAATCACTCTCTCTCAGCCCAATCCATCTCACAGGGTTATTGTAGAGAAAATAGGAGAAAGAATGTGTGTTGGATATGTTCACTGCCTTGAGTTATTTGTAAAAATAATAAAATCAGGATACAAATAAATAAATAAAATTTTTAAATGTTATCCTGCTTTTTCAAATGGCATAGCCTATTTTATTTCTATAATAACCCTTTTTTAAAATAAAGGTTGGGTTCAAAGATAGTAGCTGATTCAAAGCTCTAAGTGTACTCTATGAACTCCATGTATCTGGAAGTTCTTTATATTATTGCATTGAATACATTGAATATGAACCATCATTGCCTTTCCTTCTCAACAAAAGCTTATTATGAGAGAATTGTTCTTCTACAGGCTGGAACTTGTTTCTCTGTTTGGGCTGTCTTCGCTGCTTAGGACAATAACCTCAGCCAATTACTTCCTGAATAGCAAAAAGCTCCAAAGCTTTGGAGAGCCATTTTTATTTTAATATACTGCATTTCAACAAACCATTGTGATGCATAGCATCTGATAGCAACCACTGATTGCATCTTCAATATGTGGGATTCAGGAACTATAGGTCTTCTCTGACTTTTGAAAATATTGTTTCCCCACTTCTATATAATTTGATGTATTTTTAGTCTAGTGACAGAGAAATAGAAACATTTTTTTCTTCTTCTTCTCAGTGTTGTACTCATACATGCTGTGCTATTGGAAGGAAGGAAATGGGGGAAGAGGAATAATTATGGGAAATAGGAAATTAGAGGGGAAATACAAAAGGGTGGAAATGGGAATTCTAGAAGTTTTAGTCACCTGAAATTTGATCCATGTTTTCCATTGGAAACAAACTTTGAAACAGAAAGCTCTCTCTGATGTATTTAAGGATACTTGGAAGTAATATTCTTGACAACAATATAAATAGCATAAAACAAGACTGACTTTATGAAGACACCCAAGAATAGACTCAACTATAGAGCCTATTGAAATTTGTGCACTTCTACTTAAAAATAACTGGATTGTTTCCTCAAAAGAAAAATGTATTTTACATTATAAAATAAACCAACTCCAAACACATAATTCATAATTGTAGCTTCTTAAAAGCGGTGGGAGATGATCCTACAGCAATTGCATTTCTTTTATATAATCTTTTTATATAGCACTCTCAATTCCAAACTGCTCCAGCTTTTCTTATAATAGTAAGATATTTACCTTAGGCGTGTAATTTTTGTATGAAATGCATATTGGCATCAGTTCTCAATCTGCTGGAGTTATTGCTTAAGGATGGATATTAATCAGCTGAAATTTTAGTTTAATGGAGTCATTTGAGATTAATGAACATAATGGCCTAATTTAGAGAGATCACAGATATGTAGTACTTATTGTGCTTTTCTTCTTTTTACTCTGCATAAATTTATAAAAATGGAAGACAGAAATGGAAGATATTATACAATAATATTATACATCATGAATGTGTATTATTTTCTTCTAAGGAATAGCAAAATGCATATTCCAATTCATCTTGAAATTTGCTTTATATGGATATAGTTGTTTTAAGAGATCAGATATTTAAAAATCATTTGTAGGTCATATACATAAGTCAGCATTCATTTATCCAAATGAACAAATAAAATAATTAGATCTCATAAATATGTGTGAATAATATCTCATCCAAATATAAACAGCCAGATCTGTGAAGCTACAATATCCCTTCACCCACTTTTTAAATGTTGAATGTGATATCCCTGATGAATTTTATTTTGTTGTATCTTTAAAAGCTGAATGCTGTTTTGAAGAATTTCTCAAGGGAGAAATTTAATTTTCAATTGGGTTATTATCCATAAATTCATGATCGAATAGGATTTTTGCAAATATTTTATTTTATTGGACAAAGGAGCAGGAGTATCCTTTGGATTAAGTGATCATTGTGTATATACAGAAGATTGTTCAGGGATTTTTGCAAAGACTTTGGTGAACCTCCCTTTCTGCCCCTAATCAATAGTTTGCTTCTGCGCCTGAATAAAAAAGGCAAGTTATCAAGACTGCCATTTTTCCAGATAGTTTTTGAAGTTAGCGTATAATTATAACAGTGTCAACTTCTGCAACCTAGAATCAAAGTAATATACACATAGTCCTCAAATTACAAGCACTTGTTCAGTGACCATTAAAAATTATGATGGCACTGAATGAGGGGATTTATGTTTGCTCCTCAAAGTTGCAGCCATTTCAATACTCCCAGGGTCATGTGATCACGATCACTTTGCAATTACAACATTTCAATGATCTACAGTCATATGATTGCATCCTTGAACACCAACTAGGAATCAGAAGACACAATGAAAATTTAATCTCACAACACATAGACAAACTCAACCAAAGTCAACCATGGACAAATTGGGAAGCTGTGAACATCCTTGTTCCAGCTAAATCCAAAGTTGCTAGGGAATTCCTAAAACAATTCTGTTTCAAACTCAATCTTACAATGTTCAAAATAGTAATTATTTTGTCCATATTAAGTCTTTCTAATAACTGTAAATGAAAAACCATTGACAACTGTCACCAGTTTATCTCTTGATTTTTAAATATTTTAAAACTTTAAATACAGTTGTTTTTTATTTTTTGGTATGGCTAAAAGAATAATAATGTTTTGCAAAAGAGTGTGCCAAAACTCTGTTATCTACAAACTATTGTAAATGAACTGTCCCAGTACAGATGTAATAGAGGGAAAAACACTATATAATTAATGACTCAGTCTGAATTAGAAAAATCCAGTATTTTTTTCTTTAATTTTGATTTATATTTTGCATGTGATGGAAAAGTATTAGCAATTATATTCTGCAACTAAATGATTCCCAGCATAAAATGAGTCAAAAATGAAAAAAAAAATTTTTTTTGCAATGCATAATTTAATACCAGTGACAAATATGAAATGCCAGAGCTACACAGTAAATCACAGCTATGTTTCCACTTTTAACTAACTATTCTAGTCAGTGTGACATAGCAGGATTATTTGTCCACTGTGGTTTGAGGAGACAATAAACTGTAATTTTATTCTCATTTCAGTTTTTCCCCTAAAATGCAAAAGAAACGAATTTCTTGAGTTGAGCACAAAGTAATGATTTGACCTTAGGCACTTATCTGAAAAATGTGGCAATTTGATTATCCTTTTGCATAACGCTGAATTTAGAAGTACTGGAAATGTTATAAATAATAATAGTACATAACAGGAAATGGAGAAAATAATGGAATTTCGGCTTATTAATGTTTTTTCCTGGCTATAACAGCATTGTACTAGCATATGGTTTTAATTTGTCATACAGTAACCATATCTTTTGCTAAAAAGCATAAACATACACACACACACACACACACAGAGAGAGAGAGAGAGAGAGAGAGAGAGAGAGAGGGAGGGAGGGAGGGAGGGAGGGAGGGAGGGAGGGAGACAGAGAAGGAGAGGGAGAGAGAGAGTGCAGGATCATTTCTATATAAAAAAGGAGCTCTGTTTCTAATCAGATGCCCTATGGTTTATGAATTTTAATACATGTTGAAAACATTGAAGTTGCAGTTCATTTTTCTTCTGATGTGATATTTTGGAAAATAAACTCTAATGGATATAGAATCAGACTTTGATTTACAAAGTATAGACTCAACCCAAGTTTGCTATGAATCTGTGCTGAATTCAATGGTCTTGAATTTTAAGGTTGCACTACATATTTTTTTAACTTCATTTGGAAAATGGAATACATAATACATTGCTCTGTATGGAGTATTATTATATTTTAAATGTTATGTAATAATGAAAGCTATTGCTACTTGAAGGCAATGAAGTCATCACATCACAGCAAGAATCAATGTCAACCATCTGAGCAGGCTTGATGATCCTTCTATGTGTTCAGGTGATATTAATGTTCTTATATTTACTTAAAACAATCTATATTTTCCAACCTCTCTGCTCAGACCTCAATTTTACTAATGAACAGGTTTAGCACCTTTTCTAACATGTTAAGTCATGCTTGTCATCTTTTTTATAGCATGATGGAAAAATAAATTTTCTTTTAAGAATAAAAGATTTGGATGGGGATGGATATTATGACTTCTCTACTATAAACATCTCAAAATGAGTCATATTGTTAGCTTAACTATGGATATTTTTTATAGGTTGTTCCAAAGTTTTCTGAAAGGAAAAAAGTTTAAGGATTGTACATTATGGAATTTTTGCAAACCTTTTTTTTTTTTTCAATTTCTCTTTTTTTTTTTCATTTTCTCTAATGAATGCATATCTGTGCGCGCACGCACGTTTGTGGTGTGTGTTTTCTTAATTGAAAATCACGTAGTAAAATTTTTAAATGTATTATTTTGGCATTTGTAAACAGTGCCAAATTCAGAATACTTAAGTATTCAACAAATCCAAAACTGGTAGAGACTTCAAAAGAAGTCTCTTTCTTTTTTCATTCATGGATGTGTTTCTTATCCACTTGACTTACAGGCAGGCAAGTCCTTATATTGTTAATTAATGCAGAACCAGCAGAGTGGTAGAAAGTATTCCTGAAATGCATAGTACTCTATGCATCTTTGTATCTATATTAGAATAGTATATATTCTATACATATATGTTTCTATACTTTATTTGCTTAATCATAGCCGCGATCTTCATATATTCTTTGTTCCAATTACAGGTGGATAAATTGCAGTTGAAATTAGAGATTTATATTAATGGTGAAAGTAATTTAGCAACAATAACTTAATAATGAACATATCTTGATGAACATATCTTTTATGTTCTTTTCTTTTATCTACCCTGCGAGCATATGCACCAAGACAAATTCCTTGTGTGTCCAATCACACTTGGCCAATAAAAAAATTCTATTCTATTCTATTCTATTCTATTCTATTCTATTCTATTCTATTCTATTCTATTCTATTCTATTCTATTCTATTCTATTCTATTCTATTCTATAATAATAGTAGTAGTAGTAATAATAATAATAATAATAATTATTATTATTATACCTACAACACCATGACCGTGTTGCTAAGATCATTCACTGGAAATTGTGCCAGAAGTTTGGATTTGAGTACATCAAAAACCACTGGGAACATCAGGTTGAGAAAGTTTTAGAGAATGAGAAACTCAAGATCTTGTGGGACTTTAGGATTCAGACTGACAGGCACTTGGTCCACAACACACCTGACATAACAATAGTTGAAAAGAAAAAAGTATGGTTCATTGACATTGCAATACCTGATGATACACGGATTGAAGATAAGCAGCAAGAAAAAATCACAGAGTACCGGGATTTGCAAATTGAAGTTGAGCAACTGTGGAAAAAGAAATCGTGTGTTGTCCCAATTGTAATTGGAGCCCTTGGAACAATACCCAAAGGGCTACCCTGCTATTTAGAAATTCTAAATTTGCCGGACTTGAACATTTTGACTCTACAAAAAACCACCTTACTCGGAACAGCTTACATCCTCCGACGATACCTTAACAGTTCCTAGGTCCTTGGTTAGGACTCGAGCTGCTGAGCTATTAACCAGCCACAAAGGCTGTGAATCTCACTAAAGATTAACTTATTATTATTATTATTATTATTATTATTATTATTATTATTATTATTATTATCTTCACCGTCTTCGGTCTGACCTAAGCATAGTACATAAAATCATCTGTTACAATGCCCTACCAGCCAATGAATACTTCAGCCTCAACCAAAACAATACAAGAGCACACAATAGATACAAACTCATGGTAAACTGATCCAAACTAGACTGCAGAAAATATGACTTCAGTAACAGAGTTGTCAATGCCTGGAATGCACTACCTGACTCTGTGGTTTCTTTCCCAAACCCCCAAAATTTTAATCTAAATAATTTAGAAGAGTGATGGACTCTCCCTTATTGGATTTTTCAAAACTGAAATTTGCAACTATGACTATGAGATAGTCTTAACTCTTAATTTTCTACATCAGACATTTACAGTTTTACAAAGCTTACAGATAGCTTTATGAAGATAACTGGGCCAGAATTTCTATTACTAAGTGATACAGTTGTAAAGCATGACATTACTTGACTGCATCATTTAGTGATAACAGCAGTCCCTGTTCCTATTGCCACCAATTGTTAGATGAATCCAAGACATTCCTGGCTTGATGCTTCCCAGCCTTGTGCCTCAGTAAGGTAAAAGACTGGCTCCTCTGGAACTTCCTGCATCCACCTATCTCCCACCCATCTTTGCCCATTTGACCATCCTGCACTCTTGGCATTTCTCAGTGGTGGTTGTGGTGACAGGATTGGGGTTAAAGTAGAGGTTCAGATGACACTGACCCTTTATTTCAGCCTCTGTGCCATGAAACTCCATTTGAGGCCTCTGTGGAGTGCTGCTTCACACCATGCCATGGCCAGCCATCCAGGTATGGGTTCTACTTACCTTTACTACCGCTTTGTAATGGGGCCACGCGCACTTGCTTACTTTGCTTGTACACATGCTCTTTTGCGCAGAAGCATTTTGATGACGTTGGGGTCGGTGGGTGGAGCCTCCTGCTGGTTTTACTACCAGTTCTATAGAACCGGTGGGAACCAGGGGCAACCCACCACTGCAGTCACCCCAGTATTACAGTTTCCTCCACCATCCTGGCTGTGCAAGCTCTGCTAACCCAGCAAACCTTCATGTTTCTCCTGCTGCTAATGAGGTGGACCTAGCCTAACCTTATGCAAGGCAACTGCTGACCAAGCCAGGATTTCTTCCTGGGGCTGTCCTTATCCTTCTCCAAATTGTATGTGCACATCTCCAACACCCTGTTTAATTATGTATTACTTCTGTACTATGTCATTTGTTCAGCAACTGTTGGAATTTAAGGTGGTGCTGAATAAATGGTACTTATACTAGATCCCTGAAATTATAGCTGCTGCAGAACCTTGCAATCAAATGATCAAATTTGGGTGTGTGTGTTTATATTCTTTCATAAAGAAGTTTCAAAGGGTTGCACTGCATATAATTTTGTTGAAATGAAGTATTTTGGATTCCTTGATGCTATCTGAGCTTGGTTGTTTTCTTGCAGATATTTCATTATGCAAGTAGGTAACATCATTGGTAGGAGGGAGTGGGATTTGCTCTCTTGTTATATATTTGCCCTGTCAGTGTTGGTGGGAGTGGAATTGGTGGTTCCTTGATTGGGCTGGTGTTTATGGTCTGATTGTTTGTCTGAGTTGATAGTACCTTGTCTGAGGTATTGTTTATTGCTTGATTGCTGGTTAGTGTTAACTTTGATCTTATTTTGCTTATCTGGATTTTGATTGCTGGTAAGAAGGTGTTTTGGTCTTTGAAGTATTTTTTTGCAGCTTTGTATATTATGTACTACACATTAAAAGCAATACAAGACAAGAGTGGGTTGAACTTATTCTATTTCCACTCCTTTTAACCAACAGCAACTTTTGCATATCCACTATGCATGCATCAATCCCTAAATCTCACAAACTCCAAAAGGTTTGGGGATTAGTTATAACTGTATAGTATAGAACAGTGTCATAAAGTGTATGTGATTAAGGGACAATATGGGGAACTAAAGTGGAATGGTCATAGAAGAAATCATACACAAATAAACACATTCTCTACCATGCAAATCTGGTGTGTAATTATGGCAGAATTAATCAACGTTGGTTTTATCCATTTGAATATGCATCAGAACTGTGGCTTGTTCATTTCTTTTGAGGAATGTATAATAATTTAAAAATTATAACTATAAAGAGGCAAAATAGAACAGGTCATAAGCAGTGGCTTTATTATGGAACATTTGGAGATGAAAAAAAATGAATTGTACTTAACATTTACTTGTGAAAGCCCAAATTATCCTATAACTATGCTCAGCTGGGGAAGAATCTGTCAACCAATTTCACTCTTTAATTTCTCTCCTCATTAAGTCTTCACTTCTAAGATGTGGAAGTGGAAATGACTTCAGGCTGGAAACAAACCGCTAAGAAAGTCATGTTATAAGGGAAATACTTTCCCCAGAAGAGATACTATAACACAAAACAGAATTATTTGAAGATTAGTTCCATTGTTGGCTGATGATTATTCAAGTGTTTCAGTTATTATAAGCTTTAAAAAGAAAGATCTAGTGACTGTTAGTTATAGGACACACAAAAGACTCAGACCTCACTTGTAATCAGGATAAGTCTTATTCATAACTACAAATGATCTTATCACTGGAATTAAGTAAAAGCCAGTGAATTTCAGCAGACTAAAATGACAGAATCGTAAGTAGTTTAGGGCAGGGGAAAAAAAAAACATTTTAAGTAAAAAAATAGAGGACCAATGAACCCAAGAATTGTATGCATATATCATTTTAAGGACATACAGTAGTTGTATAATGGAAAGAAATTGTACCGTATCAAAATGTTACTTATTAATGCAGGAGTGGTTAATTGTGGCCCTTTTGCAACCTGTGGACTTCAACTCCCAGAATTCCTGAGACAGCTTGGCTGTCTCAGAAATTCTGGGAGTTGAAGTCCACAGGTTGTAAAAGGGCCACAATTTGCCACCCCTCCCTAATTTTGCTACTCCTTCCTCAGTTCTCTGGGATATTTGCTTGTTCAGAGTACCCATGTTTATTTGTGAGTATATGTCTTGTTTATCAGCTTAAATCCAAACACCATTGGAGGAGTTTTATTTTTCTGCAGGAGATTACTCCAGAAAATGAATGAATGTACACACATATAGACACAGCAGATAATGTTAGTGTATTGATAATATTGATCAGCATGTTTTATTAAAATAATTTGAAATAGAATCAAAACAATTATTAAAAGAAATCAATCATTTGCCTTTCAGCAGAGAAAATAAATTATAATTATTGTAATATATAATAATAATTTCAACTATTTCACTTTAGGTCAGTCTTAAAATATGGCACAAATATTATTAATTCATAATAAAGAGTTTTCTTATTATTTATATAAAAATATAGCTAATTTCCACCCATTTAACAGTGAAAAACAAAAGTACACAATACTTTGTAGCAAGGAAATGGATATAAAGTTTGCTTTAGTTGAACATTCAGAAACTGATTAGGTACATTATTGAATTTGTCCAAATAGGAAAACATTAATGATATTCTTGTCTGAATTCTGAAGTGTTTATATAATTCTGTGCACATTGATTTAGTTGGCAATGATATGAGTGTTATATTTTTGCTGAAAAGGTCAGCTATAATCTCGATGTTTGTAGCAATGCATTATTAATTATACAGATGTCCGTAAGAGTCCTGATTGCAATGAAATGGTACAAAGTGACAATAATCTTTAAATTCCATCTCCTTAAATATACATGGGCATAATTAAATGTAAATTTCAGATGGAGCCATTATAGTTTTCATGATTTCTAGATAATGGTAATGTTCAGTCACCTTATATAACTTTTCCCAGGGGTGGCACTGTGGTTTGTAAAAAGGAGAATATTGATTTTATGCATCTGTTCAATTACATAAAACAATGTACCACATTCATATAAGGAAGTTGCTGCTTTTATGTTAGGGATTAAAGTTATACAGTTGGCAAGATGCAAATTAATTCATTTTGAGATGCACAGAGCAATTAGCTTTCATTTCCTAAGGGTTTTTTTAAAAAAATAAAATTGACTGAGATTTTAGAACTTTAATTGCCTGAACCTTGTTTGATGTAATGCAATATTTGGTTTGTCCCTATAGGTATAATTCTGCAATGCAGGTATGTCTGGCTTGGAGAACTGAAAGTCAACCTTTGTATGTTGATTGATTTTAGCCACAAACTTCTTTAGTTCACGACTACAGTATAAAATAAAACTTATTATTCCAAATATAAGTGTCACTACACCTAATAGATAGCTATGCATATAATTTATTTTCACAATAGTCTAGGAAACATTGAAAATTAGCCTTTTCTATATTATGCCCCAAAAACATTCACATTTACACGAATCATACATTCCCACTTATAATTTTCCCTAACTCTTTTCTTAGTTTCACATATTCTTCTCCAATTTGATATTCTCCAGATGAATTTTAAGAAAAATGCAGTTGGTGTAATCACACAGAAATAGACACATGCAGATGTTTAAATACCATTTCATTCTGTTATTTGAATTTGGAGTTTTCTTATTTTTTAATCCACATAAATCTTCTCCAAATCTCTCAAGGGTGGGCATGTATTGGGCTTATTATTTTTTTTTAAAATGTATGAATAGGACAGTTTTATTCAACATTTATAAATCCCAGCTAAAATGCATATAACTATAATGGACCTTCTGCTGTCAGGTCTTCCCTTTCTAATGCTATGAAGATGTCTTACCTCTCTTGTCTCTGAGAGCTGAAAGCAATGCAATGCTTTGTAATAGCATTCAGCAATTAGCACTGTTTAAATAAAAGCAGAACACAAGAATATTGAGGACCAGTGAAGTGGCTCAGTGGTAAAAAACCTGGGCTTGTCACAGTGGTGAAATCCTGTGTGGTTTGCCACTGGTTCATTGCCCGCGCATGCGCAGTGTGTGCCAAACACACGCTGTATGTGCATGTGTGATGCATGCCAAACGTGTGCTTTGCTTAGTAAAAGGACGCTTAACAAGGTAAGTAGAACAGTGAAGGGGGAACAGCTGTGCCGCACGATCTAGATTCACTAGAAAGCAGTATTTCCTGATTTCTAGTGAATATAAATCGCACGGCACAGCTGATAATTGGAAGTACCAGTTCGGACGAACCGATAGCTTTTTTTTAACTACTAGTTCACCTGAACCGGTAGCTTTTATCACTACCTGTTCCCCCGAACCAGTGCGAACCGGTAGGATTTCACCACTGGCTTCTCAGCTGGAAAGCCAGCAGCTCAGGTTTGAGATCCAAGTGTGATGGAGTGAACTCATTTTTCTTGTCCCAGTTTTTGCAACCTAGCAGTTCAATAATATGTAAATGTGAGTAGATAAGTAGGTATCACTTCAGTGGGAAGGTAACAGCACTCTGATGTCATGTTGGCCACATGACCATAGAAATGTCTTCGGATAGCACTTGCTCAATAGCTTTGAAACAGAGATGAGCACCTCCCGTATAGTTGGCAATGACTAGCAGAGTAAAATCTGCACGGACTCTTTTACCTTTACAAAAACATTAGAACTAGAATATATGGAATATAAAGAAGGCAGCCTAAATCTGCCATAGTTTGAAATGCATACTTAGAGATTTGGGAGCTGCAAGCCTTGAATATGAATTCTAGAAATATCCAAAAGTGGTTACAAATCATTGTTTCTAATGTAATGGAAGGGGGGATTTTAAAGTCATTATTGAAGATATAAAATATTAAAAAATGACATCTAATTTTCTTTTTTGTCCTGATTTTGTCCTGTCTAAAATACACTATTCAAAGATTAGGTTTAAGTCTCGGTTCCGAAGACCTGTGTATTGCTGCCTTAGAGGAAATGATTCCCAATTTTATGATTGGAGACTGGCAAGAGGTCATGATTGGTTTTTCCCATGTATATCTAATTGCTTCCTCTCTTTAAAACACCATAATGATTTTCTGTTCTTCAAGACTTCCTCTGCCCCACCGTTTCTCTATTAGATCCTTGTACATTTAAAAAATATGTTCATGAAAGTTCTTTCTCTTTATTTATTTATTTTATTTTATTTATTTTATTATTGCGATTTATATGTCGCCTTTCTCCCGAAGGACTCAAGGCAGCTTACAAAATGACAATTTCCAATACAAATCACAATAAAATAAAATAAAAATCAACACCCCAATTAAAACAGTTTAAAATTATAACAGTGGACACCCAAACAGATCAGTTGAGTTGACGGAAGAGCCACGTCTTCAGCTCGCAATGGAAGGAAAGGAGGTCAGGGGCTGTCCTGAGCTCGGTGGGCAATCCATTCCAGAGGGTCGGGGCTCCCACAGAGAATGCTCTCCCCCTGGGGGCTGTCAGCCGATATTGTTTGGCTGACGGCACCCTGAGGAGGCCCACTCTGTGAGAGTGCACAGGATGGGAGAGTGGCAGGAGATGGTCCTGCAAGTACCCCGGGCCTAAGCTATGAAGGGTTTTATAGGTAAGCACCAGCAGCTTGAAACAAATCCGGCACACCACCGGCAGCCAGTGCAGCTCACGCCGAAGAGATGTTACATGGGAGTATCGAGAAGCCCCCGTAATTACCCGCGCAGCTGCATTCTGGACTAGCTGGAGCCTCCAGACGCATCCCAAGGGCAGCCCCATGTAGAGGGTGTTACAGTAGTCCAACCTAGAGGTAACAAGGGCATGAATGGTGGTGGTGAGGCCTCTCCTCAAGAAGCCTTCCCTGGACCCGGCAGTATTGGCAAATTATCGTCCAGTCGCCAACCTTCACTTCGTTGCAAAGGTTGTTGAGAGTGTGGTAGTGTGACAACTCCCCCAGTACCTGGATGAATCGTTGTATCTGGATCCGTTCCAGATGGGCTTCAGGCCTGGGTACAGCATGGAAACGGCATTGGTCGCATTGGTTGATTATCTCTGGAGGGCTCGGGACAGGGGTTGTTCCTCTGTCCTGGTCCTATTAGACCTCTTAGCGGCTTTTGATACCATCGACCATGGTATCATGCTGCACCGGCTAGAGGAGTTAGGGGTGGGGGGCACCGTCCTATGGTGGTTCTCCTCCTTTCTCTCTGACTGGTCGCAGTCCATGTTGACAGGGGGACAGAGGTCGACCCCAAGGCCCCTTGTATGTGGGGTGCCACAAGGGTCGGTCCTCTCACCCCTTCTGTTCAACATTTATGTGAAGCCACTGGGTGAGATCATCCGTGGTTTCGGGGTGAAGTACCATCAGTACGCTGATGATACTCAGCTGTACATCTCAACCCCGGACCACCCCAATGATGCCCTTGAAGTGATGTCCCAGTGCCTGGAGACTGTGCGGATCTGGATGGGGAGAAACAGACTCAGGCTCAACCCATCCAAGACTGAGTGGCTGTGGTTTCCGACATCCCGATATAGTCAGTTGGTGCCATCACTGACTATTGGGGGCGAGTCATTGGCCCCCATGGAGAGGGTTCGCAACTTGGGTGTCCTCCTGGACTCACGGCTGTCTTTAGAAGAGCACATGACGGCCGTGGCCAGGGGGACTTTTTATCAGGTCCGCCTGATTCGCCAGTTGCGTCCCTTTCTGGACCGGGACTCATTAAATACGGTCACTCATGCTCTCTTTACTTCCCGTCTGGACTACTGCAATGCTCTCTACATGGGGCTCCCCTTGAGGAGCACCCAGAGGCTCCTGCTGGTCCAGAATGCGGCCGTGCGGGTGGTTATGGGAGCGACGTGGCGCTCCCATGTGACCCCCCTCCTGCGCGAGCTGCACTGGCTCCCGGTGGTCTTCCGGGTGTGCTTCAAGGCTCCATGGCATCGGACGGGGGTATTTACGAGACCGCCTTCTGCTACCAATAGCCTCTCACCGACCAGTACGCTCCTATAGAGGGGGGCTCCTCAGAGTGCCGTCGGCCAAACAGTGTCGACTGGCGGTCCCCAGGGGGAGAGCCTTCTCTGTGGGGGCACCTACCATCTGGAACGAGCTCCCCCCAGAGATACGGAGGATCCCGGACCTGCGCACGTTTCGCCGTGCTCTCAAAACTTTTCTATTTCAGCAGGCTGGCCTGGCCTAACTCTCCTCTTTTAAATTTTTAATTCGTGATTTTATAAACTGGGTGTTTTAATTTGTGTTTCGGCCAAAATATTTAATAATTTTAAGGGATTTTTAATATTTATATTATCTGTATTTTATCTTGGCTGTTCACCGCCCTGAGTCCTTCGGGAGTAGGGCAGTATAGAAATTTGATTAATAAAATAAATAAATAAAATAAATGAGTGACTGTGGCGAGGGCATCCTGGTCTAGAAAAGGGCGCAACTGGCGCACAAGACGCACCTGTGTGAAGGCCCCCCTGGTTACAGCCGTCAGATGGTCATCCAAGGACAGCCGAGAATCCAGGAGCACACCCAAGTTGCCATTGTCATTGTCATTGACAGCCACACTCCAGAGGATTTCAGGGAACTTTAAGTAATACAACAAATGCCTGAAACTTTGTGCAAGATATCTATTTTGTTAGTTGAAATTTCCTACTGTCCCACTCCCACCCCTGCAATAAAAGCTACCAATTTATTAATAGGCAGAGTAAGTTATAGTTTTTGCACCCCTTCCTTAAAAAAAATGTTCATTATCATCGGCAGAGCTTTCTTTTTAAGGAACTAGAAGCCAAATTTTTATTCTTGATGTAGATAAAAAGCTGAGGCAAAATGGTTGGATCATGCACATAAGATTTCAAATATTCAGAACAATATCCCCATATCTTGACTATCATTTCTAATCCTGCCTGTTATGAGAATTTAAATTAAGGCTCTTATATATGCATTTCTTAAACATATACTTGCAATGGAAGAATTGGGATGGGAGTGGGACAAAGGCTACCTGACATCAGGTTCCAGATATTTCTACAGGGATGCTGGCATTTTGGTGGGAGTAAGAGGGGGTGGGAGGATTTCTTGGGAAGATTGGAGAGGCAAGACTTTACACCTGATTTATACAGTAAATCAGGTGCAGGTTTCACTGCAGGAATGTTTCTTTCTGTTAGATCTCCCTCCCCACATATACACACATGAAAAATCATTTAGAAAAAAGTCATACTGAAGGTTATTCCTAGCCTGTGTATATAAAAAAAGTATAGCTTGAATTGACATTATTATGGAGAAATATTGTATTCAATCTGATGATAACCATAAGGAAAATTGAGAAATGAAGCAAACTTGTAAATTAGAAATCATAAAAAGACCATTCTGGATAAGTGCTATAGTGCTATAAAGCAGCGTTGAGATTGTTTTGAATGTTACATAAGTGCAGGATAGAAACACAATTGTGTTGACTGCTATAGACAACAAAATGTGGAAATGGTTATTTCTTAAGAATTAATTGTTCATTTACCCAGTTGTACTAGAGTAATGCACTGTGAAATTGTGATATTCTCCAAAAAAAATTCTATAAAGTTTAACATTCCATGACATTCTATCTATTGTAGCTGGTTAAAAATAGAAGAAAGACCTTAACATACATAATGAGCATAAAGTACAGTGAAAACAACACTGTTCCCAGATGTGTGTGTGTCTGCATATGTTGGATAGCATGACAGTTCCCATTACTTCAGAAGAATCCATAAAACACTGATATCAGTAACTGAAAAACCTGAAAGATACATTAGTCTTGCTGCATTTTACTGGTATTCACACTGGGATAATGAGATTATTGGGATTTTTTTTTCTAATGAGAGGAAGACAGAATACCTTGGTCTCTAAAAGATTTAGTCACAGAGGAAAGCCATTAGTCTCTACTTGATTGCTGTCAAAGAGTAGAAAATTGGAATATTATCCTGATATTTGTCATGATGGGCTATATTTCTCCTCCTTGTTCAGTGTCAAGTGAGACGGGGGAAAAATTTGTTTAAGGCTCATGATTTTTGCTGTAAAGAAAACAGATATGCACCCAGGATTTGCTGATAGAGATTAGTGAGAGATAATTGGAAAACTGCCAAGCTCCTGCCATTTTTATAAAATCGAGCGGGAAAGAGAAAAGGGAAGGATGGGGCAAGGAGAGAAAAGTTGTTTGCTTATTTACTTGACAAGGAGGCATCACTGCTGTTGACTAATTAGATTCCATTTAAATTCAGAGTGTTACACAGTTTGAAGGTAAACTATTGTGTTTTTAAACAATGTTATTGAGGGGAAACATATGTTCGCCTTCACATTATTGCAGCATTGCAGCTATGACTTCTTAAATATCAGGACATTATTTGATTCATACCAAACATCTATTTTTCTTTTAAAATGTTCAGAGCTAATGCTGCGTGAATGAAACTTTTTCATGCTTCTATGCTTCCAGATGTCATTTTATCCTTTGGGACTAGCTACTACCATGGGGGGAATATAATGCAAACTGGCATGGTTTGCATCCAAATTGTGTTACAATATTTGTTCTTCAAAATATTGTCTCTTCCAGGGTTGTTTTAATTTTAGTTTTGCTCAACAGTGATGTTCATGTCCAAGCAACTATAACTTAAATGGGAAAATCTATACTTAAACTAGCTGGAAGCGTTATTTATTCTAAAATGAGCAACAAGGGAAGTATCTCATACTTTTCCTAGAAAACAAATAGGGAATACTTTATGAATGAAAATATTTTAGATCAGTGGGTCTCAACCTTCCTAATGCCGCGACCCTTTAATACAGTTCCTCATGTTGTGGTGATCCCCAACCATAGAATTATTCCTAAAACCATTGAAAATATGTGTTTTCCGATAGTCTTAGGCGACCCCTGTGAAAGGGTTATTCGACCCCCAAAGGGGTCCCGACCCACAGGTGAGAACCACTGTTTTAGATCATATAGTATGATCAACCAGATGAGGATTCATCAGGTGTTGAAACTATGTCATATTGAATGGAGTTGATAAGAATTATAGTAGACCATTTTTGCTAGACCAATTCTTGAATACAGCTCATCTGTCTGGAACCAGCACTGCATATTGGACATTGATACAATTGAGCGAGTTCAGAGATATTTCACAAAAAGAGTTCTCCACTCCTCTGCTCGCAACATAACACCTTATGCCACCAGGCTTGAATTTTTGGGCTTAGACAATTTAGAACTATGCTGCCTTCGGTCTGACCTAAGTGTAGTACACAAAATTATCTGCTACAATGTCCTATCTGTCAAAGACTACTTCAGCTTCAACTGCAACAATACATGAGCACACAATAGATACAAACTTAAGGTAAACCGTTCCAAACCGTTGCAGAAAATAGGACTTCAGCAACAGAGTGGTCAATGCCTGGAATGCACTACATGACTCTGTGGTTTCATCCCCAAACCTCCATATCTTTAACCTTAGATTGTCTACTGATAACCTCACCTCATTCCTACAAGGTCTGTAAGGGGCATGCATAAGCGCACCAATATGCCTATCGTCCCTGTCCTACTGTCCCCATTTATTTGTATCCATTTCATGTATTCATAATCATATTATATCTGCTATACATTCTTGACAAAATAAATAAAAAATTAATAAAACAATAACATGTTTTCAGGGCCTAATGTAGAGAATGATCATTCAAAACAAATAATGCACATTTTTGTCTCAAGTTAAGGGAACATTTAAAATTGTCCATGTTTGGGGGAGCAAGACAAAAAATAAAGTTTAATTACTTAGATTTGAATGTAATATAAGTGGAATCCCATTTTGATGACCAAGTAATCTTAGATTTCATAAGGTTTATCTATGACTCACACTAACTTTTAGGTTTTGGACAGTTACACCAAGCCCTGCATACAACAAATATGTACATTGCTTAATCATTTGGAAAGATTTGCCCTGAAGAAACTCATTGTAAGAATAGCCCTGTTTTCCTTCCGCCATTAGCTTTCCATTTGATGATTTTTTCCCCCTTCCATTAGCCCCTACAAAGTAGGACATGGCAGTGAAATTCTTGGAGCTGGAATATAGTGTTCATATCTCCTGCCTTCCATCATACAATCACTTTTCCACTGGTTTGCAAATGCCTTGATTCTCCATGTTTTAATTAAATCCCAGTGGATGACACAGAGGTGACTTCTCCTAGAGCATTTTCCCAGTTCAGAAATAAGAGAAGTTGGAGAGAAAGTAACTATTTTTTAAAACCAAAAATAAATAAAAAATCCTTTCCTTCAAATAGTAACAGCTCACTTTTACCATCTTGCAATAGACCAAAAAAAAAAAAAAAAAAGCTGAAGAAAGACTAAAGACATTCCTGAAATGAACAAAATACAAGCCTTTGTCAGACAGGAAGAAAACTTTTTGAAATGGAGAAGTAATTTCAGCATAATGTTAGTTTACTTATCTTTTGTTTAAAGATGAATATGATATACAGAGACTATCATACAATTCTACTGGGATGATATGGGTCCAGAATGCAAATATGTAATAGTAAACTTTGTTTGAATGCATTACCGGGAATGTATTGATTAATTCAATGCTGGGAAGACATTCATATAAAAGATTCTGTACCTTAACTGTAAAGTGTTACAAAAGACTACACTGCATACATTTTTCAAATACGGAGATCAGCTATAATTCTATGGTTCAGCTCATTTCCTAATGTTACTCATCTCTTCTTATAGTTCTGTTCTTCCTAATGTTCAAACCGCATTTATGCCTTTCAAAATGCATTATTTGTTGTATTTTTTCTCTACCCAGTGAGAATAATTTTTCCAAAGATTTCATCAACCTTGATTGAATATCAATGATATTTGAATGTTAAGTACCAAGTAAATAATTCATATTGGTACTGACATCAGCCTTCTTGAATTTCTATGTATAAAATTATTGCTCTCTAACGTCCCCAATATCTATAGAAAATATACTTTTTTAGAAATCTTTTCCCTAAAGAGGAAGAGAGAAATGCCAATTATTCTTGGTATGATGTATTATATTCCCTGCCCAACCCAATTTGAATTTCAAATACTGTACATACAAGTTTCAATTTCTCCTTTTATAAGCATCTTCCCATCTTCATGAGTCAGGATAAAAGTAGAGATGGACAAATTGGTCTGTTTCAGCATCCAGGATTATAATTGTTCCAATCTTAAATTTGATTAATCTAGTTTCTTATCATGGAGAGATTTCTTTCTAAAATATATTCTAGAATAGTTTGTGGGTAAGGATATATCCACCATATGGATATACAGTATTGATGCCATTCCCATTTTTTAACTGACTTCATAAATATAGATGCAATGTACAGAAGCATTTGGGGGCAGCTTTTTATACATTTACATGGGAATAAAATCTTTTAATGAAAAGTCATAAGCTCATTTATGTAACAAAAGCTATTTCCAAGGAGACACATATTTGTCATTTGATTTTTGAGTTCTCCCTCTTGGTGCCCTGAAAGGATGACCTATCCCAGAATCCTTCTGGCTTCAGCAGCAAAGAAAAAGTCTACTGCTGTCACTATGGAAACCATGAAGAAAAAGCAAGCCATTTCTCACTTGTGCTGAAAGAACATTACAAAAAGTTAGAGTTATTTGATTCACTTCTTGCTTCTCTCACCTCTTTTTAGAGTGCCTGAAAAAGCGCATCAGCAAAATTAAAGCAAAAATAAAGCAAACTACTAAAGAAAGGTACTAGCAGAAATAGTCAGCTCAGAATATATTTTAGGGAAATAAATTAATCTTTGTTTGATATAAACAGTTAATAAAACACAGTAGCACCAGATAAGTTTCTGAACATTCCAGAGTAAGAATACCACTCTGAGGAGCATATAAAATTGATTACTATTTAATGTTGTAGTTTGGAAAGCAATAGAATTAATATTAGGGATGGGCAACCATTCGGAAGCCATATTTGAATATTTAAAAATGATAGTAACTAGGATCTATCATAAAATTGGCCACATTGTCAGCTCACTGGAATTGGCAAGGCTAGTAAAAATGTTAAAAAGTTAAAGTGTATGCATATATTCATGGACTTTCCTAATTATATCAATCAAATTCCCTAACATTTCCTAATTCCATTCCATATTGCACATTATTTTACTTATTGTTACTTACTTATTTTCACTTTTTCTTAATGTGAATTATATAGATATAGATATAAATGATATAGATATAGACTTAGATATAGTTATAGGTGATATAGATATAGACAATATAGATATAGATGACATAATATAGATATAGTTGACATCTCTGGAGTTTTCTTGGCAACAATATGGAAATGGTTTTCCATTGCCTTCTAGGAAACTTTTAAAATTTCTCAGGCTAACCTCCAGTGCCAAAGGTTTGAATACAAATGCTTCAAACATTCTTTTCTTGAAATAAATTAGCAATATCTTGAGAGCTTATTTCTAGAATGGACACGGTGCATAGTGTTTTGTTCTGAACTTGGAAGACATTATTTCCACTTTGAATGACTATGTTCCAAGCAGTTCTGGATGTTTTGAACATGACCTTGTCATTGGACAGTGCATTGAAAAAAAATGTACAGCAATTATGTCAAAATGACAACAATCAGGATGACGTCATTGTGCAAATACCACTTCATATTTGATCCTAATGCAAAGTTCAACTTACATTCCATTTCAACAGGATATAATTTGCCCTCTTTGTACCCAATTCAGATGGACAAGCAATAATCATAATGATGATGATGATGATAATGATGATAATGTGATGATCAATAATAATAATAGAGTTAGGCCTATGCTAACTTGGGCTTAGGTTAGGCAAGTTCCTTGTGCGAATCATTTTAGATTAGCTATTTCTGCTGGAGCCAATGAAAGTATATCTGTCCACCTTCTTACAAAGGAATAACTCTAACCCTTAGCCAACAGGGCCACTCTATGCAAGGTTGGGGATTATTTAAATAAATCATATATCATAGGAATAGAAATGCAAATGCAGGTGATACTGGTAAAGAATGTTTAAAGTAGATTTAATTTAATTTAATTTAATTTCCAATTTATATACCGCCCTTCTCCCTGAGGACTCAGGGCGGTGTACAGCCAAGATAAAAATCATAGAGTACAAATATTAAAAAACATTTAAAAATATATATAAATTTTGGCCCGAAAGTTAAGAAATCACAGACTGATTAAAAGAATTTAAATGTTAACCTCTGACTTAAAAATATTGTTGAGCTCTCCAGTTTCTGTTTTCATCTGCACCAATTCAAGGCTCAGGTTTGGGAGAATATAGGAAGGGGAACTTTGATGGCTTCTAAGGGTATTCTTGGAACACACTGCCCCAGCTTGAAATTTCTTTCCAAAACTTTGAGTTAACAATATTGTGACAGCTCAAAGCTCAGCTGTTTTAAGTGTACCTTATGCCACTGGAACAAAACTCAGTGTTCTGATGATCTTTGCTTCCCCAAATATTATTAATAGCCTCTATTCTTACCTTTTTTAAAAATTTAGTCCTCTGTTTCTCCACTTGGTTGTTACTCCATCATTATGATAATCTATTGCTGAGAAGCTCTATTTGTTGTTAACTGCATCTGTACTATTATGTCTATGACAATAAGAAAATAACTTTTTTTAAAAAAAATGGCAGAATCTGACTTACATGATTCCATGATTCCCTTTAATTTTCTAACATAGCAAAAACCCATTATTACAATTTAGCAAGGACAATCAAAATCAAAATTTTAATTATAATGGGCCACTTTTAAGTAACTGCCATCTCTATAGTAGGAACTGTATGTCCTCTAGTAACAACAGATTGGAGTTGATCGATTCCGTTTAAATTTATGTCCTTCATTCTGCAGGTAATTCTCTTGTGAACCATAAGATGTACAATAATATGAACACTCAAATTACGAAGGAGAAAAAACTAACTATGCACACAAAGAGACATACGTACATTCTATGCATACAATAAAATAGCTCAGTGTGGGAAAACATGTGGGACCCACTTGGGGATTAATGATTTTTTTTCCAGGAGCTATCAATTACCTGCCTTAACTGGGGAGCGCACATTATAAAGAGGGATATAATTACTGGCAAATGCTGTGAGATATATAAAGACAAATAGGGGCAAGGGATGAATAGGAACTCATGCGTTTCACTAAGAACTATATATTTGGATGTAGTAATTTACTAACTGGGGTCTCTCAAAGTGATTATCAAAGATATATAGTATATGCAGAACTGGGAAAGAGATTGCTTGCTATGCTGAAAAAAAAAGGGGGTTATTGATTCACAAAGAAAAATCAGCAGGCTTTAAAATTGGAAAAAATGAACTGAGCTTTTCATAGATATCTCACTGAAACACTATCCCTAGCCCCATTCTTTGCAATGCTTATAATTTTTGGCAAGGCACCTTCTGGGAAACAAAAAGAAAACAAAAAGACAATTGGGTTCCATGAGCTTTTGTACAGCAGCTGGCTTTCTTTGCTCACTGCCTATTTTCCAGATGGAGGATTGACTTAGAAGTGAAATTGACAGTGAGAACAATGCTGCATCACTGGAAGTTTTAAAGAAGAAATTGTCCAGAATGGTATAGGATTTCCTGCTTGTGTAGAGAATTAGACTAGATGACCTTGAAGATCTATTCCAACTCCATTATATTGTTATTGATAGTGTATTTATTTAGTTTCTGTTCCAGAGCAATGCAGATTGTTATTTCCCAGTTTTTTTTGAAAAGTGTAATCTATTAAACTATCAATATATTTCTGAATGTGTGGCCTAAACAAGCATTTGAGATTGTCACATACACATGCTTAATACCTGGCACATGCTGGATTATAATCCTATCATTCATTGACTTTTCTAGTTAGGGCTATATTGCTTTATGCATGTTGGTTCACCCTTCGGTGCTGTGCCAGAGATAAAAAACATTGAAAAGATAAATTGTTAGGAATAGATATGCCTATTTTAGTTTCTGTGCCCCTTCCACTCTGGATATTTTGATAAAAGAAGACTTGTAAGCAGGTTGACATTACATCTGGATGTAATGTTGTTGTTGTTTAGTGCTTGCTAGTTCTGACCTTTTAGATGGATTCCCAATTGACTTTGGTTTGTATATATCTGACATGGTTGGATTTAATTGGCCTAAATTTACTGACAACGGCTGCTGGTGAACCACCAGCAGCTACCACGGCTGCTGGTGGTTCAGTACAACAATGATAATGAATCTTAGAAGCTAGGTTTCATCTAGACAAAAGTGGAACAAATCTCAGTTTTGGTTGGAGCAATGATAGAAAGCTTTATAAGATCAAGGTGTGAATTTCTTGAATCTGAAAACAGGAAGCTATGAAAGCTAATGTGGAATTTGAAGGGGAAAAGTAACTTCAGATGAAGAACTGTTTCTAAGTATAGATGTCCAGTAGAAATCACAATTATGTCCTGAAGTGCATAATGTCACTTGTCCCTTTATCTCTCTCCCCTGAGGTTACTTATATATCCAAATTCAGGGTGTTCAAAATATGTAGCCACTTTAGTTTAAAGTGATCCTTAAAGTGGAACATAATTTAGAATTAAAGCAAGTGTAAACACAATCAGCTATACAAATTGTAAAATAGAAATAAAAATCAGTAGAAATTGAAGATTCATTGAAGCAAAATAGTCACCTTTTATTTCTTTAAGCACAAAAGGGACAGTATTGGATTATATTACAAATAGGGCAGCAGTAGAATCTGATCATAGGGACATGGTGGCTCAGTGGCTAAAATGCTGAATTGTCAATCAGAAGGTCGGCAGTTCAGCAGTTTGAATCCCTACCGCCGCATAATGGAGTGAGCTCCCGTTACTTGTCCCAGTATTGTATTGTATTGACATACAATAAAATTAGAACGACTCATGGGGTGTGTGCCGACTCCTTGTATAAATGGGGAAAGACACCTTCAGCACAATGTGATTGCGGGCCCTCCCGACAGACTATCCAACATATAGTGAGGGAATGCTCTAACAGAAGGTATTCAGGAGATTTTAGGGACTTCCTCTGTGTAACAACGACAGCTTCTGACTGGATCTCCAAACTCGACATTAAACTCTGAAATGTTATTTCTGTTTTCCTCTTAGGTTTCTTACTGCTTTTTTAAAAAATTGTTTTAACTGTTTTAACCTGTAAAAATGAAGTGTTTTAATATTGTGTGTGACCAGCCATATGCTAAATAAATAAATTTGTCCCAGTTTCTGCCAACCTAGCACATAAAAATGCAAGTAGAAAAATAGGGACCACTTTGGTGGGAAGGTAACAGCATTCTGTGCACCTTTGGCGTTGAGACATACCAGCCACATGACCACGGAGACGTCTTCGGAACAGCACTGGCTCTTCGGCTTAGAAACACAGATGAGCACCACCCCTAGAGCAGGAAATGACTAACATGCATGTGTGGGGGAACCTTTACCTTTACCTTACAATCTGATCATTCTAGATATTCACCAAATGTACTTAACAGTTGGGATTGTGAATCAATTAAATCCAATCAAAGTTGTTATTGAAAGAAGTGCTTTAATCCTCTTGAGATCTCTGAAATATATGAATATAATTCATATTTTATATAATTTTGAGTAATATGTTAATACACACTTTTTCATGTTGTTTCCTAATAAGTGCTTAGCCCTTTTATTGATTGATTATCTGCCATGAAGTCATTGTTACTCTTAGAGAACACAAATTTTCACCAGATTGATCGGTTCCCAACCTTGGCTAACCAGGAGTCTTCTCTAATCCCAAATTTCAAAAGCATTAATAGTTTTTCTATTCTGCTTTGAAAGTCCAACTTCCTGTCCAGGGACAATCACAGGGAAAACCATTGCATACATCCCAATCTTTGTATAGACACACGCTGGCATTTGAGCACCTTTTCCAAGGCCTTCATGGCTAGTATACCAAATGGTAGTGTGGCATATATATTTACTTCTGGTTCCTTTACTTTTGACAGGGTGAAAACAATATCTACTACTTCAAAATATTCATAGTCAGTTCTAAGGCTAGGTTGCTGTACCTATTATCTTTAGTCAGTCTTTTTATAGTCCCATTTTTTTTTCACTATAGCCCTTGACTTTTCATCATTTGTGGGTACAGTTTATTTGCAATTTTGGTTGTCAGAGTGGTGTTATCAGCATAGCACAGGTTATTGATGTTTCTCCATCCAATTTTAAAACTGTGCTCATCTTCTTCCAATTCAGTTTCCTCAATATACATTCCTCAATTTTTTTAGGACCTAGATAATCTTAAGCATTATTTTGCTAACATGTGAAATAAACAATATTACAATATAATTTCCACATTATGTTACATCTCCTTTTTTGGTATTGATTTTAAACTGATCTCTTCCACTCTGTTGGCCACTGTGCTGCAAAGCTTGATAAGAACTATGACTAATTTTTCTTCAGTGATTTGCCATTTTCCTATACATATTCCTTTAGTTCCTGAAGTCTTCTGACTTCATAATAACCAAATGCTGATTTAACTTCAATGCATTTGTTCGTTCAATTTAAATGGCCACCCATCTTCAATACATAATTCTAGACAACTAATTATATAACAAATTCGATACCATAGATAGCCAAGTTTGGGAGCCAATCATCCTGGGTTTTTCATTTTTTTAATATTAGTTTGTGTGTAGGGAATTTGAAGAGTTCAATTGTTTTGAAGTTGGATTGTTATGTTGATGTTTTTACAATGTACATCATCCAGAGTCATTTTGCGAATGCAATACAGAAAATTTGTTAAATAAATATTTAACTGTGTGTTGTGGTAATGCCAATAGTGTCTTAACATTAGAAGGATGTACCATTGATCCCAACTCCTTATTTCTTGCAGGGATAAAAATTAAAGGATTAGGCAAAAGGGAGCTGTACCTAGGTCAGTTGTCAAATTGCTCCTACAGTTAAGAGGCCCTTTCTGTAATTCAACCTGAATCCCTTTCCAGTAATTTAAAAACAAAATCTATGTTCTTATCTAATCTGTACTCTGGAACAGTTTGTGACCCTTTTCAGTATATTGCTTCTTCAATTACCTGAAAAGTGCTATCATATTTCTTAGTCTTGTCTATTGATATATCCTAAAATTATTTTTCTTTTTTTGTAGCAACATATTTTTGTCTTAAATTCATGTTTGATAACAATTCTAAGATTCTTTACACACAATTTGCCACTAAGCCAAGAACCACCACATATACATATATATTTAAGTCCTCAATCATCTCAATCTGGGACAACTGCAAAGTCCAGTTCCACTATGGATAGAAATGGCTGTAGCAGGGTATATTGTGTTAGTATAAATTACTTTATTTGGATTTCAGTTTTAAAATTCAGAGCATTATTTGGATTTATTTACTCATTACATTCATGCATTATTAACCTGCATAGCTAATGTACTTGCATATACAAAGTATTTCTCTCTTAAGTCTATAAAAATATGTGTGGCACTAAAAAGCCAAGTTATAGGTTAGGAACTTGTCCAAATATCTAAAATTCAAGTCCATTCTTCTACTTATGAAATTGCATTGCAGTACTATCTTGCCCATTTAAGGAATAATTTGACATTCAACTATCGTTTATAAAATGTTTTCATATTTTGGAGTCATATCTTCAAAAAGCAATATTTATGATAAAATAATGACCTCCAGGATGTAATCCATTTTAAAACTCATCTGATGTTCCCAAATCTTTCAATCTAATTAGATTCACATCAGCATATTATTACAGAATGCAATCATTCCTTTTCTCTAATAGCATTCATGGATAATTTTATTTCTTGTTCTTCAACTCCTACTCCTGTAGTGTAATTAGTGTCTTTGGCACCTTACGATGCTCTGAATGAGTTGCAGCTGCTAATTGCTAATTGAAAAATTAGAAACTCAGTTCGAAGAAGGATCTAATTAAAATAAAATTAGATAAAATCCTTCTGAATTGGCATCTCCCTTTTTGTGTCTTTTCCCCTTGTTTTGTGATCACAAAGCCATTAGACCTGACATCTATTTGTTAAGTCTAAATTCATTTTTCTTCTTACAATAACCTATTGTAAGAACCTATTGCAAACCTATTATTTGCACTTGTCAAGAAGTTTCTGAAATCTCTCTGCTAATCAATTTCATCTCATTTTATTTTTTATATATATTTTTGCTTAAAAAGAATGTTGAGAAGCATGATACCCATGATCCATTTTCATATTGGGGGGGGCACCTCAAAAAGCAACTCAGTAAGTAAAAATGATCTGCTGAATATTGAGTATCAAAAACAGATGTTGCATAAGTACATGGCAGAAGACACAAAGCTGCAGAAAAATTTGTTGCTGCAAGACTGCAGCACTTTAAAGGGGCTTCATTTTAATGTAGATTTATAGGAAAAATCTCTTCAAAGTTGATTTGCAAAACAACATGTCTTCTGTTTCCCAAGGTAGAGCAACACTTCTTTTTTACTTTTCCTTTGTGTCATTCCAAAGCCTTATAATTACATTTCACGTACATACAATATTTCTCTGTAAGTGCTGGAAGAGGCTTAATCATTTGGGAGCACGGAAACATTGTTGAAATGCGAGATAAAGTTCCAAAATGAAGCAAATGAGATATTCTTCCTGATCTTCCTGTGGGAGTACTGTCCTATGTTGACAAAGGAAATAATACTATAGCTTTCCGAGGCAAATCTTACATGTGGCGAAAATTGTTTCAATAAAACCTAACTGCTTTGTACTGAACTGTTCTGTTCTGCCTAACAACATATCCTATATTCGGTAGGTGTAGTCTTGGATGTTGGATATAAACATTGGATATATTTTTGAGGCTGCCACAGGTAAGATGTATCTATGATGCACTGAATGTATCTTTTCATTTCATTGATTTCTCATGAATAAAGACCAATAAGAATACGGTTGCTATGGATTACTTTTTTCAAGGAATTAGAAGTGAATCAATGGTATCAAGAAATCAGAAAGACCAAAAGGATTTATTGCACTAATGTTAATTTAATTTGTTTGATTTCCCCTATTGCCAACTATGAAGTTTTTATTTGTTTTTTGTTCAACACTAATCTATTCCAAAATAGTGCTACTAGTAATAAATCCCCTTTGTTATGGACTAGTAAAACTCAGCTCAGATGGTTGCTTTAATAGGTTCATCTGGGAATCAAACCTTTAACATAATTAATGCATATACATGTGGGCTTATTTATTGATGATCTTCTCCATCTGTTAGAATGGCCCAGCGATTGCATGCAAACAAAAATAGTCTAGCCAGATACCACAGCACAAAGATTACAAATAGAAAAATGGCAAGCAAGCATTAATCCCCATCTCCAGCCTTTAAAAATGGAATTTGAAATTGAAGAAAGAAAGCTGAACAGTTTTTATTGTATTTTTCAGTTCATTTTATAAATTCATAGAGAGAGGCATGGATGCATAGCAATGGTACATTTAAAAAGAGGCCTCAACATATATAATAAAAATGCACATTTGTATTTTTGAAGGCTAGTTCTGAGCCTTTCATTATTAAGTAATCATGTCTCTAACAACCCTTCCAAGGGGAAAAAAAGAGAAAGGTTAATCCTCGAATTGTAACTCAGTTTTCACTACTTCCCCAGCAATGATTTAGTACACAACAGCCTTGAGGATATGATTTCCTTTTTTTTCTGATGAAACAGTTCCAGTTCTGATCTCCAAGCTGAACCCATTCCTCACTGCCCCACCCCAATCCAATGTTATAGTCACCCAATGTACAGCCTTTGGGGAAAGTTATAGACCAGTAGTGGATGCAGGAATCAACAGATACTCAGTATTACAATTTGTTCCAAACAGTTGCATCTGTAGGAGGGTGACAACATTTGCAAGATAGCAGATGGTGCATCATGATGCAATCATCTTCCCTTTTTGAAAACAGGTTGACTTTGCACACACATTCAAAAAGTGTAGGGCCTGAGTTGCGACAGACCAATCATCTTGCCAATGTTGACACACAGACACACATGCACACTACAGATGCCATTGTTTTGTGACATGAGATCTTGCCAATTCTTAGCATCTCATCCTCAGTTGTTATGTAACAGTTTTTTCCTGAGTTTCATTATTGAGATAACGTGGCCAATAAACCAATTTATTTAATGTAAAGACGGGCAAATCAATTCTTCATACCACACTTCATTCATTCAAAGAAAGACACTATTATTTCCTATTAATATCCTTTTTATCCTGTTCTTTACCTGTTTAATTTGGTTCAAATTTTTCTGTTGGCCTATACTCACACAAATATCCTAGTCCTCAAAAAAACAAAATTATGGGGGGGGGGGATTTCTTCTTCAAGATATACTATATTTTAGAAAAAAACATACTTTGAAAATCCCAGGACCGATTTCTTTAGTATCATTGAACCTTCAAAGAGTTCTTTCCCACAAATGTTACAGTGATTTATGTTTTTCTCATGTTATAAGAACAAAATATATTATTTTTAATCTAACTCTCAGTCTGGACTTCAGATAGACTTGGACTCTAGATCAGATCAGATCAGGAGATTTCCCAAACTATAGATTTGTCTGTTTCCAAAGCTCTGAATCAAGCTTCCAAGACTAGCCAGTTTCTCTCTGTTCAATTTCAATACCAAATCTCAAATAGATGTGATTTAATAGATCTTCAATTTATGATTTAAAAGAAATGTGTTGAAGCCTTCAAACCCACAGGCTTTGTAATATGTGTAAATATAAATTGGGAGCATTGCCTTATTATTCCAAAAGATATTCATTTCCTCCTTAATTAACTGACATTTCAAGCAACAGATATATCTCTGACCTAGGAAAGACATTTATGATTTTTAAAAATATGTTAATATTAAGAATTGATTGGATTTAATATATTTTAGACATGGCCCTTGGCAATTCTACAGACAGAACTGCTGAACTGTAGATTTGAAATCATGACAAACTTATTCACATTTGACCTCAAAGGATCTGGCCAACTTAGAATTATATAGAAGTTTCAGTTGTTCACTGTGATTTGTTGACCAGTTTGTAGTTGGACCACATCCCAAAACCACTTAGAAACCTTTTGCTAGTTAGCACTCAGGTGGCATAATGTTTTTCTACTTCCACTATTGCCACAAAATACATAGAGTAATGAGGTTGCACATTGTCTGGTCAAATTTAAGTTTTCTTTTATTTCCATTTTTGGAAATATCTGACTTGCTTCCCTGTTCTCATCTGAGATGTAAACCAGGAAGCTGCATAATGAGAAAAGATGGTCAGGATTGATTGTATCACTTGCCTTGGCCATTTCTATATTCTACAGAGCATCCAATTCTTTGACAAAAGTGCTACCCATCGTAGTTGAGAAGTCCCTCAAATACATCTAAATATATGGTCTGTTTAGGATGAGAGAATAAATAAAATTCCCCAAATGTCATATTATTTGCTTTTTCAGAAAAAAAACCCCCAAATCTAAATGTGATCTGTCATATGAATCAGTAATGCAACCATAAATATCCTGATCAATCCCAATCAAGAAAGTCTCATGATAAATGTTGAAGTCTCTTCGAATTAATATTTTAAGAGTCCTCAAAATAAATTTGAGACTATCCCTGTCAACTCATGTTGGCAGATTATTGGCATCAAGGTGGGCATTAAACTGGCAGAACCTCAGTCTGGCCCAAGTTGCTAACAGAATGTATAAAAATTTTGAAAATTGAATGGACAAGATGTACAGACAACTGTAACTCCTTCTCCCTGATTTGTCCCTCCTTCATGACCTATCCTGGTGTTATTTTCACAGTGAACATTACCATAAGCTAAAATAGTGTTCAATACAATCATTAAGCAAACTACGTAAGTTAAGGTTGTATGCTTGCAGATATTACAGTAATTAACCAACTAGAAACATCAGTGCAAGTGAGTATGGGGCTTTCTGTCTCTTTATATGTCATAAGTTGCTCTGCCAGTTTTGGGGAAGGTGTAGTTTCCTCCTTGGTAGTTCCTTGATTAGAGTATTTTTATTCTTTGGCCCAAATCCAGAAATGCAGAGAATTCCTAGAAACTTGGCATTCAGATAAATCAGCCATTAATTGACACATAGAAATAAACCATATTTCTACACCATTCAAAAGGGACAATAAAAAATGAAGAAGGAAACAAAAAGCATAGAATGCATCCCTTAGAGCAGCCAACATACAGACAAGCAGAGATCAGCACCCGACAAAAAATAAGGCAGAAAACAATACCAACAATACAATACTGGTTCCAGGATAAGATGTCCAAGACACCGGTTAATTTGCCAGAAGTGGAGATGTATAATTGACTATCATCATCATACTGATGATACCTCACCCCACAGTGACAGTTGAACTCACCCAGTGTTCTCATGTAGATATTAAATTGAAAAGGATATAGCACCACATCCTGTGGCATCCCATATAATAGGGGCCAAGGCAGAATATCTTCTCCCAATCACCATCTTGTGGAATTAACACCTTAACAAAAGAAGTGAAACAGCAAAACACTGTGCCATCCTAATGCCAATCCTCTGAGCCAATCAAGAAGGATATCATTGTTGATGGTATCAAAAACTGCAGGGAGAGGAAGAATGTCCAAGTGTCATCTTGTCCTTGCCAGAGATGATCTGAAATAATGACCATGGATTCCATTCACCCAACCTCCCTGGGGCTGCTTTAATAAGCTAGGAAGGCCATGGAACTAAAGATCAGATAGCTGAGATCACAGTCCCAAGGACCGTGTCAACTTCCTCAGGTTCTTTATTTATTCCTTTATTCGATGTTTTAAAACTGTTTGTGAATAACAACCCTGCTATGAAATTTTTCATCAGTGACAAACAAGATGTAATGTTGTTTTTTTCTCCAAAATCAGGGCAAAGGAATGGCCTAAAACAGTCCCATCATAAAGAGAAGGGACAGAGAAAAATGCTTTAATCTCTGTCTCCAGCCATGGTCCTGGTGGCTACTCTTCTTCTCTTCACATCTTTTTTTTTTTTAATTTGATTTATATGCCGCCCTTCTCCGGAGACTCAGGGTGGCTTACAATGCGCTAAGCAATAGCCTTCATTCTTTTGTATATTTGTACAAAGTCAGCTTATTGCCCCCACAACTGGGTCCTCGATTTACCTACCTTAGAAAGAATGGAAGGCTGAGTCAACCTTGAGCCTTGGCGAGATTCGAACCTGCAGTAATTGCAGGCAGCTGGTCTTAATAACCAGCTTAATAACAGGGTGCCTCAGACCACTGTACTACCAAGGCTCCTACATCTCTTATTTTCAGAGATCAGAAGTCTGATTTTGTCCAATTTTTGCCCACCCCAAAAAAAAAAAAAAAGCAGTTACAACTTTTCTACAGACATCCATTTCCTAATCTAGTGTTCCCTCCCATTCTCCCCTTCCCTGCACCTGTGACTGTTTGTCAAAGAAAAAAAAAATCATGCTCAAGGGCAAACCATTATTCAAAGAATGTCACTTGTATAGTTTGATCCTCAGAACAATGTCCCTGAAGAAAAATAGCCCTGGCAGTTCTGCCAGGCCAAGGATTATCTTGGACACAAAAAGCATTAGCTAAATGCAGGGTACATCTCTTCTGAACCACAGTAATAAGCATTTGTTATGTTCAAAGTCACAGCAGTTTGTGAGTGTGTGTATGTTTAAATATATATTTGGCACCTGGCAAAAATTTGATCATGATAGTCATAAATAGAATCAGTGGAAGAAATATCTCCTTGTCTGAAACATGTTGACACACTATTTGGTGCATTGACCATATCTCTTCAGTTCACTTGCCTGTAAATTCTCTGACTTTTTCATTATTTTTTTCACTTATCTTATTTTCTTGTTTCAGTTGTAGCATGGTTTAGAAAAGCATTTAAGTGGCTTTCCTAATCCAGTTAATGCACTTCCCAGAATGTTAGAGCTTCCTTTCTCAAAAGTTAATCTCTATAGTGACACAAAATGTCATTATACATTAAATAAGTTAGGACTCAGAGCAATAATGGGATCTGCCCTATAACTGTTTTTCCCTTGAATTCACTGAAATGATGAGTGCCAGAGAGTGTCTGTCCAAAAAGTTCATGGCTAGAATTTTAAATATTATAACAGTTTCTATAACTTTCCGAACAAAGAAGTCCTACAAAGAGAGGAAAAAAGAATAGTATAGGTAGTCCTCCACTTACTACAGTTCACTTCAAAGCCATTCAAAGTTACAACAGCAATGAAAAAAGTGACTTATGACCATTTTTCACACTTATGATCATGGCATGAAACCCTTTTATAAAAATCTTTTTTATACCATGGCAACCAAAACTGGATGAAATATTCCAAGTGTGGTTTTATCATGGCTTTATAAAATAATAAACTTATCTTGATCACGTGATCTTGATTCTACCCCACTGTTAATGCAGCCTAAGACTGTGTTGGCTTTTTTGGCAGCTGGAGAACACTGCTAGATCATATTTAGTTATTCTAGAACTCCAAGATACTCTTACAGCTACTACTACTGACCCACCTATTTTATACATTTGAGAGCATTTGGTTTTTCTTTCCTAAATGTAGAACATTACTTTTCTCACTATTCAATTTCCGTTTGGTATCATTGACAAATTTGATGAGTTCCCCTTATATACCCTTGTCTAAATCATTGATGAAGATATTGAAGAGTACTGGGCCTAAGACAGATCCTTTGGGTACCCCACTGCATACTTCATGTAGATGCAGTTCCATTAAGGATTATACATTGAGTGTCGTTTGTCAACTAGTTATGAATCCATCCAATGGTGGATTTCAAAAACTTTTACTACCGGTTTTGTGGGTGTGGCTTGGTGGGTGTGGCTTGGTGGGAGTGGCAGGGGAAGGATACTGTAAAATCTCCATTCCCACCCCACTCCAGGGGAAGGTTACTGCAAAATCCCCATTTCCTCCCTATTACCTGCAACTTGGGAGGCAGAGAATAGATGGGGATGGGTCCAGTCAGAATTTTTACTACTGGTTCTTCGAACTACTCAAAATTTCCGCTATAGGTTCTCCAGAATTGGTCAGAACCTGCTGAAACCCGCCTCTGAATCCATCTGGTGGTGATGCTGTCTAACTGTATTTTTCTACCTTACTAAGAAGTAGGTTGTGGTCTACTTGTCAAATGCTTTACTGATGATGTAAGCCATCATCATTTCAATTCAGGTTCTACAAGCCTATTTCAAGGCTGGATCACACAGAGCAGATAAGGGCTCAAAGTGCTTTGTGGATGTCTAGCAATAAGTCACCCCAACTCATTCCAGATCCAATAAAAATGATGGAACTCTGCCATTAATATTTAAAAAATCCCTTACAGGATTTCAGATAGAGCCAGGTGATTTGGGTGATGGATATCACTGTTTAATACAAATAGTCCTTGCTTGTGAACAGCTGCTTAGTGACCATTTGAAGTTATGATGGTATTACTTCAAATTAGATATCTATTCAAAATTAGGTATCTACTTTAAAAAGGTATCTATTACTTGGTACCAATGGGGGTTCCAATGACCCCGACAGTCACACATTTTGGATGCTTGGCAATGAGAATCATTTGCAGCACCCCAAGGTCACATGACAATGATTTTAAGTGTTTTTTGCTGGATTCCAGTATTTGTATTCAGTTTCTGTCAAAAAACACCCATTGGATAAAATGGATTAATTTAACAGTCATGGCATTTGCATAACGACCACAGTACTCATTTAATGACTCTGCATGTGCTTAAAACCACCCCAATATTTGCCTAATCTGTAATATTTGCTTAACAATCACTGCAACAAATAGGTAATCTAATCTGATTCCCAGTCTAATGCAAGAATTCACTACTACAGCATTCTGAAACATTGGCCATCCAGCCTCAGTTTAAGCAGAGTCAACAAAGTATCCACAACCTTCCAAGATAGTCTGTTGAATTACTGAATGGCTTTTGCTTGAAGTTCCACTGAATTATATTTAATTTTAAATCCATTGTTTCTTGTTCTGTCTTCTGGAACAGTTTTGAACAATTCTGCCACATCTTCTGTGTCAGCTCTTCAGATTCATGGACACAATTTCATGTCTCCTTTCAGATTTCTTTTCTTTAACTTTTCTTTTCTTCTTTCAATACTTCTAACTGTTTTTCCTATTTTTTTTTCTTTTCCAGGCCCTTTATCAATTTAACTCCTCTCTAGGCTGTCAATGTTTTTCCTATATTGTAGTACATATGCACATTAATATGGATAATATAAGAAAGTAGATATTATTTTCATGAATATATAAGGTAGATAAATATAATCATATACAAATGTTTGCAAAAATGTTTAAATGGCAAAATAGAATTAAAGTACTTAAGAGTGAGAGAGGGAGAAGAATATGTTATAAAATAAAGGGAGAAAGCAATAGGAAAGGAAAGGAAAATTGAATAACAGAAGATTTAGTAAGAGTGAGTGAACCATTGAATTAGAATTATGATGAATTTATTATTGTTGTTGTTGTTTATTACCTTTAAAGCTATCAAAGATCAACATCTGCCTATTCCAGGTCCTTGGGAAGGACTCAATATATGGATAAAAATGCCAAATCCAGCCTGAACATCTGCCTGACTATGCAACAAATCATATACCATAATAAAACCAATGTGATCATTTGAAGAAATTATAATGCATACAACAACTGACTAAATATCAGTGAGATGTTATTACAGTGCAATGGTTAGAGTGTACCAAACATTATTTTATTTTTATTTTTACTTATTTTCCCTTTTCCCCATAATCTTTCACTCATTCAAGAGATAGAATTGAAGTCCTCTGTTTCAGTTAGTTCTATTTTGCCTCCCTACCAAAACATTATTTGAGCCCCTATTTGGTGCACACCATTGTTCCTTTATCTAATTTATTGATCTTCTGTAAAATATATTTGAGAGATGCATGGAATTAAAATCAGAGATAGAACCCTCCAAACTCAAATCTGTGAAATAACCAGTCCATATTGCATTGGGTTCTGCCATCGTTTTGAAATGATACAATGTCCAAGCGTGAGAATCCCACAATAATGAATCTATGGTTTCTTGTGGTATATGTTCTAATATTATCAAATGGGCTTTATGGATTAAATTTAAATATTTAAATTTGGATGTCTTAAATTATTAATTATTATGACTTTTTACAGTTTAATAGAAGTTTGGTTTTAAAATATATGGCTCCCCATATCTTTGGCTGTCATCCATAAGGCTTGGTGTTAGTGATGGTTAGTACCCAGTAACAGTTCTAGGCCCTGGTTTTCCTGGTTTTATAATACAGCAATGGTTATATATATATATATATATATATATATATATATATATATATATATATATATATATATATATTTGTTTTCTCAGGTTTTCGCGGGTGTTTGTATGTAGGTCTTTGGTTATTCGGGTCTTCTCCCACGTAAAATTGGAAGTGTCTCGGCGACGTTTCGACGAAGTCTCATTCGTCATCTTCAGGCTGGTGTTCTCGGCTTCGTGCTTCCAGGAGCAATGTGAGATCGCAGCTGTCTCTTCCTCTTCCACTAGCAGTTAAAAGGAAGAGACAGCTGCGATCTCACATTGCTCCTGGAAGCACGAAGCCGAGAACACCAGCCTGAAGATGACGAATGAGACTTCATCGAAACGTCGCCGAGACACTTCCAATTTTACGTGGGAGAAGACCCGAATAACCAAAGACCTACATATATATATATATATATATATATACACACACACACATATGTATTGTTACTAGAATATTTGGATTCTTCTTTTCTTTTTTGGCTAGTAGGAAATAAAAAAAATCAAGAAGTATTACTTGAACAGAATTGAAAGGTGAAAAATAAATAAAAAAGTGATGATTATTCCTATGCAGGCAGACAAATTGGAAACCTAGATCCAATAATCTCAGGCTGCATTTTGACTTAAAGAATTCATCATCACTAATTCTCACATATCCCACTGGTGATATGAAATAATGCTAGCACATTTCAGGATGCATATTTAGTAACTTTTCAGTCAATATAAGTAAAACATAAATATTAATTCTGTATCTAATCTTCTCCCTTGCATTTTGGGAGAGAACTTGTCCTACATTTTTATATTCAAGAATGACTACATTCTGTCTTAGTTTCTTCCCCTTAAATAATTGTTTTTCCCTTTCCCTGGGTAATATCATCCTTTTTGCAGCTACAGTTCATACAATGATTAAGTGTAGTTATGGACACCTCCTGTTTACCCTTCAAATTTGTTTTTCTCCCTTTTTAATTTTGTCCTTCCCCTATGTGAATTAGTTGTGATCAAGTTGGGTTTGACTTAAATGTCTACATGGGCAAATGCTCCCCGTCTAATCCTGGGTCTAAGAATAATCTCTTGCTTGTATAGGGACAGTCCTGTAATTTATCTACCCTATTAATTTGTTGTCTAATTAAGCCAAACATAATTGTCTTTTCTAATCTTTCTTCTGCTTGTATTATCTGCCCATCATAGATCATTTTCTGATACTTACAGTTGGTCTTTGATCCAGGATTGATTGGCTGATTTTTCATATAGTCTATGTAGTTTTAGGACTTGGCTCTATAGCATTTGTCTTGTTACTCTTGCTCTTTTTCAGTATCCAGTTTTTTTCAAGCACATATTAGCATTGAAAAAATGCTTATTGTAACTGTTCTGACCTTTGTTATCGAAAGACCATGTGAAATTTTAAAGGAATGATTCATTATGACAAAACATCAAATTGAAATTTCTTTGAGACAAAATTAAAATGAAATCATATATTTTGTTTGTCTTTGCTCTTTTACAGCCTCCTTTAGCTTCTCCCATAAAGAGTATGAAAACCTGAGAAAGCTTTCTGCAGTCCTGGCTGAGGGATCCCCTAGGCTTGATGCCTTCAGTATGTGCTGGGCAGTATTCCATAGTGTATTCTGAAATTGACCATCCAGAAGGCCCCTTTCACAGTTCCCAGAACCTTGGCTAGCAGATCTAGGAGAATATAGACTAGATAGGTCACATTTCTCTGTGGTACTAGCTGTCCATAAATTCCTGGCCACAGTATCCTTCTGCTGTTTTCCTCACTCGCAATTTGTTGACTAAGACTTTTGGCCATTTAGTGCTGTAGAGAAATGATGGGCCAAGTCACTTCATCACCCAGGTTTACTGGGTAAGAATGCTAGCCAGCAGACACAGAGAAGGTGGCCAGTTGGTAAGTCCCCCCCCCCACATTTCCCATTCTGTTTGCAACCACTTGCACCCATTTGCTGATTTTATTCTAGAAAGAATTATTTAAATGACTGCTTTGACTGCTTTGAATTGCCTGTAGCAGACAGAACAAAGCTGGTTAGCATAAATATCACTTGTATATGCCAAACATATTTCAAGATACCCATATATGGTGCATGCTTCAAGCAACTCTCTGGTTATTGTTTTTTCCTTTTAAAGGATGAAATTAAAATTTAAGACAAAAACCTGGTACATATGGAATAAGAAGAAAATGTCAGGACTGATTATATACTGAAGAAAATTACAAGAAATTATACATTATAAGAAATTTATTTTATATTTCCATATAACTAGATTAAAAATGGGATATTCCAATTCTTTTTTCTAGAGGTAATCCTGTAATTCTGTAATGACAGAGTGACAGAAGCTTGCTGTGAAAGAACCATTCTTCTATAACCTTAATCAGTTTGAAGTAAACTGAATCACTTTGTTCAGATGAATTGGGTAGTGTCTTTGGTAAAGTGAATTAGATTGTCTCCAGTGGCCCAAACCACTTCATCAAAGTGAAACAGACTGGGTTCACATAGGTTTAATACAAATATCCTTATCTTCATCTTTTTAATCTAAGTTTCTTGTTACCTTCCTCCATAGGATTAATCTTTTCTTCACTTCTCTAGCAGAATTTCCATTTTTATCTAGCCTAGAGCCAAATAATAGAAAACTTTTTACCAACTTTACTTTTTTTGTTATCAATGGCAATTTTTAAAAACACACACATTGTATCTGTCTTTTTTCACTTATACTCTTCCTATATATCATCCAGGTCAATTCTTGTTGACACACCTAGTTACTTTAATGGTCTATGTTTAACCCAAGTATTTGATATCAGTAGTGCATAGTCTGCTCAACAACTTTCACCTGAAAATGAACTGGGCAAATGGTTTGCATTTCTCCAATTTCCAGTTCCTATTGTGTAGTGGATTTGATTCTGATATTATCCATCTGTTAATGTCTGTGTGTAGAGTATATTGCTTGAAGCAGGTGGTGAAAACGAATGAAGAATTCTGTTTGTAAACATTGATTAATCTGTCTCCTTCATTATTTCATTTTCCCAATCCAAATGGTTCTATAATTCCAAATTTTCCAGCTTTTTCACTAAAGTCACTCATTAACAGCACCATGATCTTACCTTATCATTTAGCACTTTGCACACTTTGCTGGGGCACACATATTCTCCAATTTTACCCCACAGCTCTTTTAACTATACATGTATGATATGGAAGTGGAAATAAATATTGAAATTCATTTCCATTGAAGACATCAATTCAATTTATATTTAATTAGACTGTTTGATGCCATTCTTCATAAAACTTGTAAATCAAAATCATTTCTTCTTCATAGTATGAAATTATGAGGTAATGACACTTTACCCAAAGACCAATTCCTATGAGAAATTATACTTTGTGCATCATATACAGCAGTTATGATTCTCCTTTTTGGCTGCCAATAATGTGCAGGGCATTTTTACCTACTAGGAATTGTGGTGCTGAACTGGAATTATGGTATGTCCCATTGGGTATCCTTCTGATGGAAGGAGAATGGATAGGGCAGAAAAGGGTGCAGTGGAATGGAAGTGTAATTTCAATTCCATTCTTCAGGGAATTGATACAGATTCAAATTAGGTCTGCCATATTTTGAATAAAGGTTCCAGTTTCACATACATATAATCATTTACATAATTCTGAATGTGCTACAGCTATACAGTATATTCTTCTATTAGATTGCAGTTGCTTGTTTTGTGGTCGGAGGTAAATCCTGCTAAATCCAGTGGGACTTATTTATAAATAAGTTTGCTTTGGGTGAAGCTGTTAGTTTTTAAGAAATACATTTGATTCTGTGGAGTCAATAGGGTTTGATTAATGTTACAAAACACACTGAGTGTGCCTTAAAATTTGCTGAACCATATTTATTTTTGCACCAAAAGAACAGGACAGGGTGTTAGCCAAACAAAACAACAGGAAAACATTACTTTGTTGTCCTATTGTGCTTGACCAGGTGTGCACTTAGCTCCCCCCTCCCCTGATGAGATGGAAAACCATCTACATTTATCCTGACAGCTTGAAATACAGTAGCATGCTGCAGAACAATTACAGAGAAATTGGAAGGATTTTAGTCTGTTTAAATGGTAAGACTGCAGTTGCTATTCCAAACGTCACTAGCTTATACTATGCTTTCCACTTTAGGGAATTCTTTTTTCTTTCTGGTTTTTATTCTCCAGTCTTCAGTGGTGGGATAAGATAAAAATGTTGCATTGCAATTCCAGCCCTGCAGCAAATTTTCTCAGGTAGCCACATCCTTTGACTTTTGATTGTATAGCATATCATTAGGTTGCCTTAGTCGTAGATTAAAATAAGTATTTCACTTTCTTACATGCAGAGATCTGGGCCAATGGCCTATCACTATTGTCAAATCTCAGTAGTTGCTTTTGGATTTAATTCAGCATTATCAATGACTGCTACTTAGCTTCTTTCTGACTTCTGCTGAAGCTTTGCTCTCAGTAATAATGAGTCTGATAAGAGCTGCAGTCATTTGCAGTATTTCAACAAATGCATTTGACAAAATGCTTATTGTTCAGACCAAGGCCATTTTCAGCACAGGATTGGCCAGCATAAATTCTCCCAAGTTTGCTATTTCTTTCCCCATATAACACAGACAAAAAGCAGACAGACCTTTGATTATACCATTGTGTTGCTGTCTTAACTTTTTTGGTCATGTTCTGCAAATATACCTACCTAGGTAATTCCCAACTTGAAGACAAAATGTATGATGCCTGTTGCCATTTCCCACCTCTCTTTACTTTTTTGTTTTCCAAGATGAGAATACCATAACCTGAGAGGCTTTTTGTCTGTCTCAGTATGCTGAAATGCTTAAAATGTTCCTAAAAGCCAATGCCAAAAACTCAACTGATTTTTTTTTACAAACTCAAAATTTTGACAAGCAGTTGGATCTGAAAACAATATCAATATGAACCTCCTTTCAATAGCCCTCTCCTTCTTCTTTTTGTTTAATTTCTAAGAGTATCTCTCTATCGATTTATTCTTCTTTTTATCACTTTCAAAACTGATTTGGGAACTAAACATAAGGAATTTGGCCTTTCCTAGTCATTGTAACATTTAGGTGTATCTTTTTTGTTTTATGGCTGTGTTCTTTTAGCACAACAGATGACCTTTGGACTTTGATGAAGCAAATCTACTGCCACACCAGCTCAGTAAAGCAGAACAGTCCAGAGTCAATTAAAAAGTCCATTTGTTGTGTAATATTAATATCTGTCTTCAAAGGGTGATTTCCCTGGAGTTTGGTGAGAGTTCCCATTTCGTTTTGAATTAAGTTAAGCTAAGATCGTTTCTGGCATATTGCTGAATTAAGGTCACATACTTGAATGCCAGAGAATTTCTCATTTGCTGATATCCCTGTGACTACAATGCATTTTATTGTAAATATATTGGCAAGTAGCAAGGCTTATATAATGCTGATGTCTGTAGTGATTGGGTTGCAGTTGGCAATGTAATGTAGAACTCATGCTTAGGTTCCCACAATATGGCATAGCTATGACACATAAAGTTGTTTTAAGGCTCTGTTTCTTGTGCATCACTCACACAAATCAACATCTAAAATCCTCTATGGAAACCACCAAAGCAGAACAGTGTTTCCAGTAATGAGCCTGAAAATAACACTAGAGTTAGAGGAAGGAAGTGGCTGGGGATAGAGTGGGATGGGTGAGTGGGGATCTGTTTCCCCTTTTAAATTTATATTTATCTCTTCATCTCTTCCTACACTCATTGCACAGACACAGTCATTATTTTTCCTTTCTGTCATAAGATTCCTGAAGCTGTTCAGGTCCCTATTTGTTCCCAAGTCATTTGATCTTTTTCTGCTTCTTTGACAGTTAATTCAAATCAATTTCTTCCCAGGAGATTGAACATGCTACATCTATGAGATTCCAAGGGTGGTCAATAGAAATATGGCATTCAGTTTTGAATTGGAAAAAGAGGAAGCATATATTGTGCCACACAAATGGAGAGGTAAAAAACAGACAGTCTTCTTCAAGACCCCCAAAGGGCTTAGAGACATTTCTGCCAACAGGCATAATAATCTAAAAGCAGCAGTGAGACAAGGCTAGTAAACAAAATATACTAAATAAAAAAGCAGTCCCTGGTGCTGTGATCTTAACAAATGGCTGGTTCTTGTGCCAGATATCTGTCACTAGATTTGAAAGTATGTACATTTCCATATACAGAAAGCAGTAGAACTAAATACTTTATACATTAGTATAAGAAGCTGTATCCCTCGGGAACTGATAAAGGACATTATCTTTGGAGCAATGTTTCAATCTGTGAGAAATCTGAATATAGTATTATTAATATTTTCAGTTATTAATATTTTCAGTAATTTTCAGACTGTGCAGCTACAGTCAAATGACACTACCTGGAGAACTGTAAGGTTTATAGAAAATCTTATGATCTACCATCTCCTGAAATTATGCCGGCATCAGAAGTACTACCATTATAGTAGACAATGGGCAAAAGCATTTAGCCAGTTTGTTTTCAGCAAATTGTTTTCAGCAATTTTAAGCAGGTAATGAAAAATCATCCCTGATCCTTTGTAGTCTTGACAGATTGGCAGCAATGTCTGGCATTTTTCCAGGGAGACCTACCAGGATAAATACAAAGCAGTGAGCAGCTGCAGACTATCTTCCTTTGTACCATTGAAATAAGCTATAATGCTGATTTAAGAAGTGGTGAAGCTACAGTGAAGAACAGCAGTGTGTTAATATTCTTCTTGAAAAATGGCCTAATGGGAATGATATTGCATCACCAAAGTATTGCATCCACCGAAGGGTATATGCAAGGAGAATGGCAAAGCCATCCCTTAGTACATTCATGGATAATGGAGAATTTGGGAGCAGATTGTAACAGGGCCTTGTCATTTGCCAGAAGAAGGGAAATCTGTGGATTTGGCACAAGGCAGGAGATAAGTAGAGCACGTGGAAGAGATCCAGAAATTATCAAAAGAGAACTCAAAAGAGAGAGCATGGAGCTTTCCACATCAGAGGGATCACATTTCATTATATAAGCTTCTTTCTAACGAAGTTTATTAAGATGGTTTTGCTATGTTGTTTGTGTCTATCCTTCCATCAATGTGTTTAATCCCATAAACAAGTAAACATTTATTAGTAGTCTATGCCTGTTAAAATATAAACAAATTGGAATCCTTGTGTGCAGGAATTCCTAGAAGTTATTTGCTCTTAGGTACCTTTATCATATGGAGGGACACGGTGGCTCAGTGGCTAAGATACTGAGTTTGTCAATCGAAAGGTCGGCAGTTCAGCAGTTTGAATCTCTAGTGCTGCATAATGGGGTGAGCTCTGTTACTTGTCCCAGCTTCTGCCAACCTAGCAGTTTGAAAGCATGTAAAAAATGCAAGTAGAAAAACAGGGACCACGTTTGGTGGGAAGGTAACAGCATTCCGTGTGCCTTTGGCATTTAGCCATGCCGGCCACATGACCATGAAGACGTCTTCGGACAGTGCTGGCTCTTCGGCTTTGAAATGGAGATGAGCACCGCCCCCTAGAGTCAGGAATGACTAGCACATATGTGCGAGGGGAATCTTTACCTTTACCTTCATCATAATGAGTTATATACTGCAGATGTTGTCATATTTTCTCTCTGAGGGACAGTATGTAAAAATATGCTAAACCGAGTGATGTGCTGGTTCACTAAGTTCACCTCAGCAAAACATACCTGAGTCACTTCTGTTGACATGGATTCTAGGTTACCTGCTGTTGGGATTGTTGAATTCTCTGATGTTTGTATGTCTGATGTTCCCATATTTGTTTCCTAGAATGCAAAGGAAGCCAACAACTGACAATTAATTTAATGTTTCTGTAAGTCATCAGAGTTTATGCAACTTCTAACTGAACCTTGTTGCCACTTGATCATATTCTAAATTCCATCATTTTATTGATGTTCCTCTCATTTAAAGTTCTTATGCTTCATAGAAATGCAAGTACTGCAGCCAGACTTCAGTTTTTAATGTTGTTTGTGGAAAGTAAACCAGAAAATATTATTAGTGAATTCCTGAAGAAAGCATTAGCCAATTATAATACAGAATTTTCTATTCCCTCACAGTCCCTGAACTGATATTAGGGCTATTTCAGCTTCCAAAAGAGATTCAGAAGCAATGTTTTGGACTTCATGCCATTATCACACAGAGGTACCTTTGCAAAATCTTGCACAAAAGCTGCTACTGTTTTAAGGAAGCTTCAATGACCAACCTTGTAAAACAGTAGTATTGTTTCTTTCTGGCTCATGTAGAAATTGCTTTCATGAATAGAATAAAGCAGTTGTATTTATGCTTGTCCAGTTTGGCTTGAAGAACTCTTTCACTTGTTGGGAAGATCAGGTAAATTCTTGAACATTCAATATCCTGATCTTATTTTATTTATGAAACTTTTATATTATGACTGGTTTTGTCCTAACATTTTATTATTTGCATTAACTTGCAGAGCATCTGCTATGTGTGTTATACACATAAACACACACACTATAATCACTGATTTTGCTCAAAGAAATATTATTAGAACTCATTGTACTGCATATATATTAAATCCTTATTTTATATTGCAAAAATACACAGACACTATTCTCAAATGTATATTTAATAAAGGCTGGCGAGACATTATGATTTTTCTTGGTCAAAATATCAAAATCAATAAATTATGCTTTAATAATATGGATAGAAACTTCCCACCACACCAAATGAACTGTATTAGCATAACCCAAACTTCTTTTCCATGGGTCTGAGGCAAAATATTTTATAACTCACCGAATATTTCTACCCGTTTTCTAAGCTGTGACAGAAAATGACAATTTTATGCAAGGAAGTTTGATTGTGCTTACATCTCCAATTCCCAAATAAATCTTTACATTTCATCTACTGCTGAACACAAGAGAAATATTTTATAGTTACTGAAATTCTATATGTATTATTGTACAAGGAATGTTATCCAAATCTAATTCGTAAAGTTATGTGTAAAAGTCTTGTGATACCTGTTACAATTGCTTTGTAAATGAAAGCATCTAACAGATGATATTGCTAGCAAAAACATATAGCCAGTTAAAATTATTGTGATGTTGATCTTGATACCATGCTTGTTAAAGCCAAAATAGTTATTCATCATGTTAACATCCTACAAAGTGCATCATACATGAACAAATGTACTCAGAATATATGTTATCAAAACATGCATGATTGATTTTAGTATTAGACAAAAATAAACATTTTGTTTATAAACAAACATTCTTTCCTGTGTATGACAACAAATGTGGTGCTTTGTTGATCACAGTAAGGCCAATGTGCTTGTGGTTTAAGTTTTCTAATACCTGTACCTTATGTTCTCAAATGCCACAATGAGAAACTGTAAGTGATGATCATCTTATTATTTGTCCTCAGTATTAAATATCCACAATTCAATATTATAATTCTACTCAGAAGTTGCACTTCTCCATTCTATTATGATTCTCTTTACTATGGCTTAGCAGTGGCATTGAGGTCTAGATTCAGAATCTTGTCAGTGGTGTAAGAAAAATAACTTTTTATAATTTTTAAGAAAGGAGGTGGAAATCAATATGGTTGAGATGTAGACCTCATTGGTCCATGTTATGTTCTTAGAGATTGGCAGAATTTTAAATCATGATTGAAATCATGAATTTGAAAATACAAATTTCAATTGTTAAAAGTGACACTTGTTACCTCCCAAAGTAGGATAAAGACTCTTTGATTGGAAGAAAGAAATCAATCGGGCACTCTTTGCATTTACAACAATAATCATATTTAAGGTTACAAGCCTGAAAATATGAAATTCCTATCCTTGCCACTCTGTGCTTGAAGTTAAGGTAAAGGTAAAAGTAAAGGTTCCTCTCGCACATATGTGCTAGTCGTTCCCGACTCTAGGGTGTGGGGCTCATCTCCGTTTCAAACCCAAAGAGCCAGCGCTGTCCGAAGACATCTCTGTGGTCATGTGGCCGGCATGACTCAATGCCAAAGGCGCACGGAGCGCTGTTACCTTCCCACCAAAGGTGGTCCCTATTTGTCTACTTGCATTTTTTACATGCTTTCAAACTGCTAGGTTGGCAGAAGCTGGGACAAGTAACACCGTTACGCGGTACTAGGGATTCGAACCGCTGAACTGCCTACCTTTTGATTGACAAGTTCAGCATCTTAGCCAACTGAGCCACTGCATCCTGAGTTAAGTTAAGTTAAGTTTACTTTACTTTATTGTCATTGCAACTCGTACAACAAAATTAAATCTTCAATGTACATTATAACTATAAAAATAAAACACAAACACACATCCTTCATATTCTATACAACTGAATTGAAAACCCGATATTGCATTAGTATTGCACTATACCGTAGAATTCAATATAGTTACTGCTCTGGGATAGAAGCTGTTTCTCTGCCTATTTGTCCTTGTTTTTTATTATCCTGTACCATCTGCCAGATGGTAAAAGTTCAAAAAGAGGGTGCCTAGGATGAGATGAATCTTTAAGAATATTTTGAACTTTCTTAAGGCAGCGGGAGCTATAAAGCTCTTCCAAAGAGGGAAGAGACAACCATTGATCCTCTGGGCAATTGAAGAAAGGGCAGAAAACTGATGACATCTAGTTGTAGAACAGAGAGTCCAAATCACACTTGTTTATGACACAAACCCAGTCTCATAAACAAAACCGCACTGGGAAAGGCATGGGGCCCTAAAGAAGGTCATTCGGTGGTCTCTCTGTGGAGCTGAACTCTGAACCTTGTTTAGCAATCTACGTCCTCAAATTCTGGCCTTGTTGGAAAATTACCTGCTATCTCTTCCAGCAGGTTGCTTGGCTCTGCTTAGCTCCAAATAGTGAGCTAGCTATACAAAACAAAGTGAAAATACATTATTTGCTCATTGAAAAGGCACATATTGCCACAAAGAGAATAAGGATAACTTTTCTTCTGAAACTAATATCACTGATTCATACTAGTACATACTGCCTCAGTAACTTAAATTCACCAAATTCAAATCCTCCCAATATGAAATTGATACCTCAAAATTTACTAAGGAAAGATAACAAATTTCCCACATAAAACTTCCCCTTAAGGAAGAATCTATTTTATTTGCACTTTGCAGAATCAATAAATCTCATTCTTTTTATTATCTCCTTATTTATGAAATATTGAAAGAATTCAGATATATGTAAACACTGAGCATATTAAACAAATCAAGCTATTGAACTGACTCCAGATTATAAACACCAAAGGTTTACGACAATTTTTAACCCTCCTTTATTTTAAGAGGCTTGATCAGAGAACAAATCTTAATAGTCTATCATTCACATTTATATAATTAAACGGAGTTTCTGACTGGCCCTCTAATAAGTCACTACTTAAAAGTTTATCAGTGTATGTCAAGAGTACATTTGCTAGCATATCTAGCTTGTAGTTCCCTTTCTTTAGTTTTATCAATGCTAAAAGGCCGGGTGGGAAAGAAGTGAGTTTGTAAACTTATACACTTTCAGAATGTTTTATTAATGCCTCTCCACCCTCCTAAAAAAAAATTCTTTGTATTGTTCTGACTTAGATCACTAATTTTTGAAGTCATTTTTTGAAACCATTGAACAAGTGGATAATATATTTTTATAAAGTGTTTTTTTTTTCAGGCTGTAACTTAAACAGTTTTGTTTGCACCATCTAAAGATAAATTCTGACAGGAGATCAACTTCATAAGGAAGTGTTTTCTTGAAAGATGACAGAGAGAAATTATTTGAGTCTTTATTTTGTAGAAGACTGAGTGAATCATAGTTAAATTATTTGTTGGCAGAGATGGGCAGTAAAGCAGCAGCAGCTAATTTGTCATCCGCTACTTTATTTTCCTGCTGGGTAAATCACAACTTGTACAAGATATTGCTGTACACAAACTGCAAAATAACAAAGCATATTTAGGTTGATGTTGCATTTGATTGATTTCACCACCCAGTTACTTTGTCCATAGGCCTGACAGCATGTCCAAAATCGTTGCTTTAATAATTTTCACTTTATCCTTATGTTGTGTGGTGAGGGAAATAGATATCTTGCTAGATCCTGTCATTTCTAAAAAGGCTGCAGTATGTTTTGAGACCAAGTATTTATGCAATGAGGTGTTTGTTTTACAGGAGAGATTAGAGAGAAGAGGAAATTGAGAAATGTGCAAGAATGGATTCTGACATATGAAAGAAATGCATGATAATTTATTTTATTCATCCAGATGTTACTGGGAACATCATGTGGTTTGAGCATGAAAAAAGATTTGACTGTTACGATCTATCTCCCTGCCTCCTGTAATGTATTATAACGCAAGCATCAAGTATACATTTCCTGTTTTTCATGCACATACAGTGGCTTGTGCAGAGCACATATGAGTATCTGGTTTTCTTTTCTTTTTTCTTTTTACTGTGTGTTTTGACTGTTTTAAGCTCAATGAGATGTGCCCATAAAGTCCTTCCTATACCAGTGAGGTAATTCAAATGCAGTTTGTTTTAAAGCATTCTATTGCTAAATAGGTTGTGTCAGTCGACTGTATTCCCAATGAACCAGCTATTAATTTATTAGTTATTCTTATGCATCATTTATCTGATGAATTGCTGATTCTGATTTGCTCCAATAAATAAGATCTTTTAAAAATATAAATGTTGCTGATGGGACTTGGCTTTTGGAAAATGCCTGAATGCTGAAAATCAATGCTAATCCTTTTTCTCTTTTAAGGTTTTTGTGAGCCAGGCATTTTCAGATGATGACGTTGCTTGATGGGAAGTCTCCCAGAAATCTATAAATTAGATTGGTCTGGCCAGTAAGATGCGACTCTGGGTAGAATGTTTGCTAGTTGTAAGTGTGCCTTAATAATTTGTATTGGGTCACTGCAACATTAAAAGGTCACATTTGATTCAAAATGGGGCTTTTGTGAAATGTCACCTTGCAGCACCCTTGTTGAGATAACAATTTGCTGGCTCATTTACTTTTCTGCTATCATTTTTCTTGAACTTTAGAGTAAAAAGAAATACCCCTTCCAGTACAATATGCACCATGTGGTTTTGAAAATGCCCGAAAAGATTATTCCCAGGGCTGCTGCCAACAAATGTGCCAGTTTAATAGTTTGCCTGTTGCGGGAAGCATCATGTGGCAAATATACCAGGCACAAAGAAATTACTTGTGCTGATGGAGATTGTAAGAAGGAAACAACTGCCCAGCATGGATCTCAAGAAGACAGACAATTTAGAGATCTGATTTTGAGACCAAAAAATACTGACTGATTAACATATTCTGGTGACAGATTTCTGGCTGATACACCAGAGTTTTCCTATTGATAGACACAATTGCATTTAAATGAGCTACCATTCATGCCTTCTTCTCACTGATTACATATTGTCCACTCCATTTTGCATACTCAAAAGCAGCCCATACTGGGAAAATTTTATTCCTATACTCGGAATATTCTAGTCTATTATTGGCTACCTAAATTTTTTCTTCCAGCACATTGACACAGTAGGGCAGGATAAAATTTCCTGGAACTTATGCTTATTTATTCCCATGGGATCTTGCATGGGACAACAGAGTAGATTGCTGGACCCAGGCCTCTGGAAAGTGAAAATCAGGATATGTACACACATGATATGATCACCACAAACTAATTATGTGCCAGAAGGTTACTTCCCATTCATGAGAATTCTTCTGAAGTCCTCTTTCATCAAATTAATTGAGAAATAGTGAAAAAAAGATGCGGGAGAACTTTCATGTCCAGCATTAACACAAAGGGCTTGAGGCTGTTAGCATTGGGTATAAAAGCTTTCATGACATTACAAACCAGCAGTAGTGCATCTTGTGGACTGATCGCCTATCTTTACTGAGAGGTACTATCTAAAATATGTATTTCAGATGGTGTCCATTTCCATTACCTTTCTCTGTAAAGTCCAACAAAAGATTTGAATGACACAAGAGGATTGTGTTTAGGGACATATAGAGTGACTGTTTTACTCCCAGTTTCTTAACTAATTAACTCTTAATTAATTAATTAATTAATTAACTAAAATTAACTAATTTTGGTTAATTTACACAATAAATTAAATTCCAAACAGATTCATCATTTTACATCGCCACCGTAAGCAACACCAACAAAATCAAACAATATACTCGTTAAAACTAAGCAATTATATTCATGCAGCTACTAGAAATTAAACAGGTTAATTGTGCTATATGGATATATAACCAATATATAAAGGGAATATATAGAGCTTGTGGTTGAATTGAATTGTGGAGTCCTTGAAGCTTTCTGAACTTGGTTGTTTGTCTGCAGACATTTTATTAGTCAACTAAATAATATGATCAGTGCTAGTGTGTTTGGGTTTGCTTCCCTTTTTATATACAGTAGCTTGCCCTTCTAGTGTTGGAGATGCAATTTTCTCCTTGAGAGTTCCTTGGTTAGGATATTGTTTCCTGCTTTATTTTTTGTCTGATGTTAAACCATGCTTATCTGGGTTTTGGCTGTTGGAGAGGATGTGTTCTGATCTGTTAAATCATCACTCTTGAATGGTGAGCAAATGTGGTTTAAGGATTTCAAACCTTAACAGACAATATATTTACAACAATTTCCTCAAATAAATTCTGGAATCTTATGTTAACACCATTTCATTTTGGTTCTACAATTTGCAGACATACCAGATCAACCTACAGGAAAAGAGAGAGAGGGGGAGGGAGGGAGGGAGGGAGAGAGAGAGAGAGAGAGAGAGAGAGACAGAGAGAGAGAAAGAAAGAAAGAAAGAAAGAAAGAAAGAAAGAAAGAAAGAATTTAAGGATTTTTTGAGATGAATTTCTGTTGACTGTCTGCCTCAATCCTATTCTTCACTTACATTTTTTTCCATCTTTGCATTTTCTTAATTTTTTCTGCAGCTGCTCATGAGTCACACTGAAATTTACCAGAAATTAAATTTGGGCTGTGAGCAGTTTACACAGAAAAAAGCACTAACATTGATGGATTCTAGAATATATCTCACTGATAGATCAAGTAATATGCCAAATTTGCAAATCCAAATAATGTGATGCAATATTGCTGTGAAGCACATATATAACAATTTCAGCTGCTCCCTCTTCTTTTAATATTCTTCCATCAAAAATCCAAAAGATGCTCCATAGAAATAAATTGTAAAATGAAATTTGCTTGAATGTACCTTATTTATAATTCATTTTTTTTCTTATTTGGAACAAAGATTGCTATGGAGAAAAAGTTTTAGTTACTCATATTTTGTGATTTTTGTTAATAAATTATGAATCTTTTAAAACACAATCCCCCTCTATTATCTGTGCAAATATATTCTTGTGGCTTCTGGACAGAATGCTGAGCTATACTTCTTTTTCTTCTTCTTCTTCTTCTTCTTCTTCTTCTTCTTCTTCTTCTTCTTCTTCTTCTTCTTCTTCTTCTTCTTCTTCTTCTTCTTCTTCTTCTTCATCTTCATCTTCATCTTCATCTTCATCTTCATCTGTATGATATGGATTCTTCCCATATTATCCATGATGGAGATATTGTTATACATTGTAAACCACATAGAAGGAGCCTTTTATATTTTTTAAATTAAAAATCCCACTACCATCAAGACACGTAAATGGATATAAACGTTTAAAAACAGATCTCTTATCAGCAATGCAATATTTTTTTTTAAAAAAAGCCATGCCTTTGGAAGAAGAATAAACCTGAGAAGAAGGATTAAATCACTCCTGTCCATGCATCAGGCCCTTATTTGGATCAGTCCACTAGATGCTTATATTTAGCTCAAAATATAATTAGAAAGCCTGCAGTACAGAAAGCATTTCACAGACCATATAGTTTGTTCCTTACTAGACTCATGTTCATGAGCTTTTGCTCCTGGGAGATTCTTAGGAAAGAGAGTTCTCTTGCAAAAGTATCACTGTTGGTCCCTCAGGGGTGTTGCAAAAGTTGAATCGCATAGTCAGCACAAAGGAAACTTACTCCCAAGAAGTTGCAGAGATTTCAGAATGAAAAGAGCACTGGAAGAGAGAGGCATCCAAACTTACTCAAACCTGATTGTAAGGTATAATAGAAGATTGTGACCCACTAATCTTAATTGCTCATCAGTTGCCTTCTGCTATCTAAGGCTGCAAATATATTGGTGTAGGCTGGGGACACATTCCAAATTACAAATTAAACTTGCATATCTTGTACTCAGTACAAACACTTGACCATTTAGAGTTGCACTGCTTTGAGTGTTCTATTTTATTTATTTTATTTTATTATTCATATTTCTATGCCACCCACTCTCTGAGGACTCTGGGCAGCTTACACCAAAGACAGTATACTAAATAGCATATTGCCCCCAACAATTTGGGTCCTCATTTTACCCACCTCGGAAAGATGGAAGGCCGAGTCGACCCTGAGGTGGTGAGATTTGATCCGCTGATCTGCTGAACTAGCAGTCAGCTGAAGTAGCTGCAGTACTGCACCCTAACCACTGCGCCATCTCGGCTCTAGGTGTTTTGAAGGCAGAAATTAGACATTTATTTTGTGATTTTTATTTTTTTTTCCAATCCAACCACTCCAATACAATGAAAGGGATTGGTTTTTTAGCTTAGACTGCATGGATGAACACTCTCACACAAGTACGATTACCAAACTATAACTTCTTGATTATATGGTGATATTTTACCCCATGGAATTTTTCATGTTCTGAGACTTGAAATAACATTGGACTACAGGTGAGTATTTGCATTGATAAGAACAGATTTGCCATTTTCTAATATCTCAGTCAATTAACATGGTGATCCAGAATTATAGATTTGTCAGCAAATGTATTAAACTAATTAATGCCAGAAGTGATGTTGGTAAGAGATGAACCAGGTTTTCTCAAGCCAGATAGAACCATAATGCCAGTCCTCAGAAGGTGCCTGTCAATCAGAAGGGCATGAAGAAAATGCCCAAGTTGCTAAAGGTCTAAAAAGGCCTAAAATTTAAATCTTGGAATGAATTAATCAATGTGACTAGGGTTTTGTGTATAAATTCTATATTCTGCAGTTGGCATATATATGACTTCATATATGTGACTTCAGAAGTAAAATAGCTAATCTATATGTAAGAGAGATTTCTGAATAAGATGTTAAATATCTGGAGAATTCAGAATTATAGCTATGTCCAACCCAAGGCCTGGCAATTAATTCAATAATAAAATGTGCAAATGTTGTGCTTTGTAGTTGACACTTATAAAGAGGGTAAGATCTAACAACGAATTATAGATTATAAAAAAGGCAGATTTATCAGTTTTTCTCCTTTAAACATCTTCTCACTCTGGCATTGTTCAAATATGGAGTGAGGGATAGAAAATGTGCAATATTTGCAAATACAGGATCCTTTTTGTTCAGCCCTACAAAATGCCAAATTAGTCAAACAGATTTGGAAAGAATTGTACCTGACCTTCAAGAGTCACAGTATTTCTTTAAAATGGTCTGATTTGATTTGGGGTTTAGATAAATACATTCTTTATCCAACTTCAGACAAAATTGGTATTCCTCTCACCCATTCCATTTTCTAATCTACAATTAATTTCAGAGAGGAATCATCTATTGATCCATTATCACAATCTCTTCAGTGCACATGTGACTGAGCCGAAATGATTTGAATACAAAGCATAATGCTTTAAAACAATGGACTGGCAGAAGCTGACATGATCACATTGCATAAAAGATGATCAACCAAGTTGTAAACACTCTGAAACATCTTTTCTCCCGACTAATGAAATCTTTTTTTCTTTCCAGTGGATCAGTAACCTCTAACAAAAGAACTGTCTTTTAAAATTATGTTTAAATCATGTTCCTTCTTCTAGTTCTATTCTCTTTATTTATATGTATAATCGTGTTGTATTTGCTGATCCATAGAAGTCTTAAGGCTTAAGGAAAGTCTTTTTGAGCATGATTATAGACTTCTCTCTCTTTTTTAAAAAATTGCCATTCTGAAAACTGTCCTAATGAAGTATAAGGACAACCAAATGCCATTAATACAAGTATATGCCCTCTATTTATCTGTTTTTATCTGTAGGATGATCATTTGTTCATGATGTTATTATTTCAGTAAGGAATTCCACTAAGTACCATACATTTAACTTTCAGAAATTATAAACAACAAACAAACAAAAACAAGAATACATTTTCAAGCTTTCCTAAACGCTTGCAAGAAGGAGCCTGATCAAGTATGTTAATATACACAACAAATATATCTAATGAGAATCAACTATAAGCAAATGTGGCTGCATCACTGGAAACTAAGAATCAAGGAAGGAATTTAGTTTATATATAAGAAGATTAAACGTGCATTGGGCAATGCATAGTACACATGAGAGCTACACATATTAAGCATGAAGGTCTTAGGAGATATTTAAGTTATATTTGGCTGAAATTATTTACAAATTTTTCCAGAAGGAAAACAATGATCCTAGCTTCATTTTTTGCTGGGATCATTTTAACCCTTTCATGTGAAAAGCCTTGCCTGCTTTGCCTGCATTGCTCCCTGCATTTTTTCAAATTTTACATGCTGAACTTGTAGGATGCTACATAATAAATGCTGGTCTCAATAGGTGGTAAAATTGGGAAAAAAATTCTGGAAAGCAAACCTGTCTCCTCTATGATCACAGATTATTCATACCAGAAACAGAATCACAATGGCTATGCTCACACAACATGCTAAACTAGTTTGAAACAATGTATTGGATTCATATTTTATACAAGAAGTCAAGCAACTGATCTACATTTTCACAAATAAATCACTAGAAATTGAACCAAAGTTAACATTAACCAAATTTAGTATCTTATGTAAAGTGATGCTACTACATCTTCAATCAACTTGATGGAATATAATGTATGAACAAATCAGAGTGTGCCTTTTCAGTTTTTGATGCTCACTGTGCCAAAATCAGGAACTGACTGACTGAGGTCAGACATGCTTGGGACCATATGATGTGAGGATTTTTCTATAGTAATACCTCCATACTGGTGTAGGGAATGTAAAACCAGTAACATCGTAGTTAGCTACAATAATAACACAATATTGATATCTCTTTAATAACATCATATAAATGCTGGCCTTACACAGCTGCATCCTGACATCTACTGCAAGTTTATTAATTGCAGCATTGGTGTGATGATATTTTCATGCACAATTTTCTACAAGCTATTCAGATATTGTGAATTATTATTCTCTTAGTCCTTGATCACTAGTTTGGCTATGAATGTGTTGGATGGAAATTGAGTGAAAATATCTGTGAGGCACCAAGTTGACTCATCTCCCATGCATGCTCTTGCCTTGTTGATAAGGCTTTGCATTAAACAAAAGAAAAAAGTCTTAGCAAGCCATTTTTTTTTCTTCTCCTACCCATCAACATACCTTGGTTTAAGGTGGAACTAATATTTAGATTTCCAACAAAATTTAATAAAACAAACAAACAATCAACAAACAAACAAACAACAATTTGCAGAAAGCAGTGGATTTGCCAAAATAAGATATTCCCCCCTATCTATCCCATCAATCAAGAAAGCCCACCTCACATTAGAAGGACTGATGGAATTCCATATAGTTTTGTGGGGTAGGAATCTCAGAGTAGCTACTCATTCAACAAGCAGAAGCCTTTACCATAATATTCCATTTCTTGCTTGCTATGGAGTATGGAGGGCTGCTATCTCTGCTGACACAGCTACACTGTTATAAAATACAGTGAAAAAAATGTTCCTATATTTCAAAAATATCCCAGTTTAGGTGAAAATAAATTGGAGAACACTTGTTTTATTTCAGAGAAGTCGATTTATTCAAATCAGCCCATTTCTATTAGGGGACTCAGGATCCAAATTCAGCACATTTAAGGTTTTTAACAGATGTGCTTCCACATTATATGCAGTACGTATGACTCATACACCCTTGGTTTTCAGTGTATTCATGAAAAATATCTATGCTTATTGAACACTGAAATATTTGTCCAAAGAACATCTGTAGCACTGGCACATGATTCTTTGTTCTGTGGATACTTATTCTGCTTATATTATAGCCGTGTTCAGCCTGGTTCAGGAAAACACTCAGATATGCCATTTCCCATTAAAATGTAGCTTTGTGAATAGGTCTTCTGGCTATTTAACTCTTAGTTAGAATGAATATGTAATCAGACTTACCACATTAACTGTGTAATTCTAAGCACTCAGAGAGAGGAGGAAAAAATGGCAACAGAATATGCTTGATCATGCAAACCACTGTTTTCACATTCCAACAAAAATTAAAATATCATAACATGAAAGCTGCAAGAGGACCCCTGCAATGGAAGCCTCTTTGTCTAATGACCTTTCTCATTCTTTGATGGCAAGCACAATAGCCACAGCTCATAAATCATGGTGCAGGAAAGCATCCAGAGAGTATCCTTTGACACTCTTTGCATATTTAAATGTCATCATTCTCATAAAAGAAACACAAAATCTTTCTTCTTCTTTTCTCTCTCTCAAAAATGTCAACCCAGACTGGATTAGGAAAGATAATACAGAAGTATTTCCAGAGAGTAATTGCCATTGTCACCTACCTGCAATGTACATAACAAATGAGAAAAAGGATTTTATTATTAGGAGAAATTATGATTATTAGAGTAATTAATCAGCCTCTTCTGACAGCTTCTTGGAGAAAATAATCACCAAAGGCCAAAAAACTTAGCAGGCTATTTTTTTGATAAAGCACCACAAGTACAGAATATTTTCCCACTCGTGTGTGTGCTTGTTTGAGCAGATTTGGTTAATTTTCCGAGAAACAATGAAACCATTGCATTTTATAAGGCAAAATAACAGTGCTATTATTTCTGATGATTAAACAAACAAAAATGCTTGCCTACTACCTGTTTTATTTAACGTGGCCCCAGACAAATCTAAAATTAAATTATATAAAAGAGAGAGAGCTAGGGTGAGAGTACAATTTAATTCTAGCTTTGTATATTCCTAGTATGAGAAATCATTTGTAATTTGTGTTTGCACTCAACTTTTAGTGTTTCTATTTCCAGCTTGGTTGAATGCAGATTAAAATAAAATATTTATTTTGGAATAAAAGGAACTAAATTATAATATTCAACATGTAAAAATGTGAAACATTCAACTTCTCATTTTGTATCTGATACTAAAACTTAAATATTTGAAATATAAATGCTTTAGGTTTGTTGGCACTGCTTTTTTCTGGCAGCTATGTATGAAGATGATGCTTCATCTGGCACAGGGGCATCAAACTGGTGGACCACAGGCCGGTAGGCCACACCTGCCTCAGCTCCGTGAAGGGGGAAAACGTCACGATATGTCACATGACAGCAACATGATGCCGCAAGTTTGACACCCATGATATATCATATTATTGTTCCTTTTATCAGTCAGCTGATATTTGAATCAGTTAGAATAATGAGCAACAAAGATTACACTGCAACAAATCCATTGTTACTGTCCACTGTTAGTTGGTCAACATTCTAAGTCCAGCCAGAGTTACTTCAACAGTGAGATGGGTGCAGTGGTGAAATCCTCCGCTGGTCGCCACCAGTTCGCTGCCCACGCATGTGCGGTGCGCATCTGATGTGCGCTGCATGCGCACATGTGTAGTGCATGCTAGATGCACGCTGCATGCATGTGCGTGCACAGCATACACCAAACACGTGCTTTTGGATTTCCTGCTTTTTTTTTTCTTTTTTTTTTTGCTTTTTAAAGGATTTTTAGCTATTGGTTCCGGAGAACCAGTAGTAAAAAAAATGCTTAAAAAGTAAAAAAACAAACAAACTTCCAAAGATCACCTGAGCGACGTGCAATCATCGGAACTTTTTTTTTTTTTTACTTTTTAAAGCATTTTTTACTACTGGTTTGGTGAACCGGTAGCATTTTTTACTATCAGATTGGGAGAACTGGCCCGAATCATAGCATTTCACCTGTGGATAGGTGGCATAAAAAATTAATAAATAAATAAAATAAAATAAATACTTCATTCTTCATGGTGGTAAGAAGCTATGAAACTTATGGCATTTCTGGTATCTTCTTTGCTTTGAACACGCTGATAAGCATGCAATATATAGTAATTAGACCATAATATGTCATTCTCTTAGTGCTGAAAAAACTCTATGTGCCTTTTTCTTCCTCTTTTTCTCAACTAGTCAACCAAGTTCAAGAAAGCTGCTTTAAATACAGCTGTTGGTGAAAAGCAGCCATAAACCCAGTTAAGTATGATGATTTCGTCCTACGGCTCTGCTGGGACCATGTACACTTCTTTCAACTAAAACGAGTGTGTGTTCACAGCAGACTAACAGTTGCAGAGGGGAATGCACAAGTAGAGTGCTGCTGTAGGCAACAGCTGAGAAATGTATTATTTACATATTTATTAGAAACCCAGGGCTTCCTTGAAAAGCAAGCCACTTCAATTCCAATAAGTAAACAATCCATTGGGAAAATCAGAGAAAAACACTGAAGCAGTTTTCTCAGAGAAAATGCAGTAAAGCAGGATGTCCTTAACACAAAGAGTTTGTAAAAAAAGACCTTTCTCTGACACACCTTCTTTTGTTAAACAGACAAAAATAGAAAGTAATTTAATTATCCTTGCAATTGGATGCTACACAAACTTCTGGAATGCCAATTAGTTTCTCTTTGTTGGTCTTGAATTGGGATTTGTTTCAATTGCCCCTCAGAAACAGGCATACCTCATACCTGACGTTTCTTTTGTCAGTTTTCTTGTCTATTTTTTTCTTTGTTCTGGTCTGTGAGAAAATACCCACTCCAGGGTATTATATAACTGATTTTGTTTATGATAAATCAGTTCTCCAAAGAAATGATATCATCAGTCCTCCACTGTAGTTCTTTAGTGTACAAAGCCAATGTCTGCAAAAGAAACCTGGTTGACCAGGCAATTATAGGTGAAAGGTGAAAGGTTTTTACTCAGTAAAAATGTGATATCTGCTAGGCTGCTCCAATTTGCCTCCAGTTTACAAGTACTTTATTATGCAGAGGAATACTGAGATCCTATCAATTCTTGGAATGATTCTACCATCTTAATCTGCTGTATATGAAAACTAGGATAATGGCCACCAGATACATTGAACACATCATCTCATGTTCAAATACCCTGCTGGCTGAATAAATGTGAATTATGGGTGCTAAAAATTGAGGGAGGCCCTCCACTGACATTGAATATAGAGCACCACATCACCCAATAAGGAAGCCATTTTTTTCTCTCCCTAACCTCTGACTTGGTTATCTAATCTCCTCTTCTCTCATCTTTAGTTATGCACCACAGCAAGGGAAACAGAAGAACATTTTACAAGAATAGAAGACTTAAAAATGAGCAATAATTATCTACTTCTGAGCTGGGCCACAACCAAGCCTAGACTCAATCTAGTCATATAAATATTTTCATTGATTGAAGCAGATGATCAAGGAAGATTTATAGCAATTGAACTTTTAATAAAAGGAGAAAAAATACTTTTAATTGGAGTCCACGCACTGAACCAACAACAAGAAAAATTGTATAAGCTTTTACATTCCAAGTTACTACAATGGGATTATAAATCATGTATTTTATTGGGTGATTGGAATGGAGTTTTGGACACTAAAAAAGATAAGAAGGGGCTCTTGCAGAACATTTCAACGCATGCCAGATTGCCAAAATCGTTTTTTGAAATGATGGAGGATATGGAGTTGAGAGATATCTGGCGAGAGAGAAACCCCGAAGAAAAAGACTTTACCTTTTTCTCTGATAGACATCAATCTTTCTCCAGATTTGATTTTATATTAATTACAAATGATCTCTTTTCCAGGGTGAAGAAGACGTTTTAACGGATCATAGTCCAGTTTGGATGGAATTAGAGTATGGAAGGAGATCTAAGAGGTCTTGGAGGTTAAATGAAAATCTGTTTACATATGAGGAAAATGTAAAAGAATGTAAAAAATTTATGAAAGAATTCTTTATCATAAATATGCATAAGGGTACATCTATGGAAATGGTTTGGGATGCAAGTAAAGCATATATGTGAGGCATTTTGATATATTTGAATAATAAATATAGACACAAACAGGAAAAAAAAAGGAAGGATTTAGAAGAAGAAATTAGAAAAAAAGAACAAGCTTTGATATTGAATCCAGCAGATAAGAAAATAAAAGAGGCAATTAATTTATTGCGAGGGCAATTTAATATGTTAATGGCAGATCAGGTCGCAACTAATTTGCAATATGCTAAACATAATATTTTTTGTAATGCTAATAAACCAGGGAGGTGGTTAGCATATTTGTTAAGGAAAAAACAAAAGTCACAGACTTTAGAGAAAATAGAATATAAAGGTTAAGAGGTTTACCAGCAAAATATGATTAAAAAAGCATTTTTAGAATTTTATACGAGGTTGTATGCTAGTGATAAAATTCAAGGTACAGATATAGATAGATATTTACAGAAAGAGAATATTCCTACAATTACAAAAGAGCAAAGGGAGGGTTTAAATCAACCAATAACCACTGAGGAGATTATGTTTGCAATTAAGCAGTTGAAAGTGGGTATAGCTCCTGGGACGGATGGCTTGACAGCTGCTTATTATAAACATTTGCAGTTAGAAATGGTGGGACCACTCAAAGTATTATTTACTAATATACAATCTGGAGGAGATGTACCCCCATTTTGGAGGACAGTTTATGTTTCTCTGATTCCAAAGGAGGAGCAAGACCACACCCAGCCAAAAAATTATAGGCCCATATCACTCTTAAATACAGATTATAAGATTTTTGCTAAAATATTAGCAAATAGGTTAATGTCAGTCATGCAACAAATGATTCATAATGATCAAACTGGTTTTATAAATGGTAGACAAATGAAGAGTAATGTAAGGCAAGTTGTTAACCTATTGGAGTATTTGGGGAAGAACAACCAAATCCCTGCGGTGCTGATATTTCTTGATGCGGAGAAAACATTTGATTGATTAAATTGGCAATTTTTATTGAAAATAATAGAAAAGATGCAGTTTGGACAACATTTTACAAAATCTATTAAGGCAATATATCAGAAACAAACAGCGCAAATAATAATTAATGGTAGTTTAACAGATACTTTTAATATAGAAAAAGGAACAAGACAAAGATGCCCCTTGTCTCCATTATTGTTTATCTTGACTTTGGAATTTTTGTTAAGTAAGATACATGGGTCAGACAAAATAAGTGGAATTAAGATTAGGCAGTATGACTATAGATTACGAGCATTCGCAGACGACTTGGTTGTTACTTTAACCCAACCATTACAGTCGGTTGTAGGACTAATGGATATAATTAATCAATATGGATAAGTATCTGGATTTAAAATAAATGCAGGGAAAACGAAGATAATAACTAAAAATATGACTATAAATCAAAAAGAAGAATTAGAAAGACTAACGGGATTTGAAATTGTAAAAAAAGTTAAGTATTTAGGGGTCTATATTATGACATCAAATGCGAAATTATTTAAGTATAATTATGATCCGTTGTGGCAAAAAATACAGAGAGAGATGGAAAACTGGAAAAAATTACAATTATCCTTGTTAGGAAGAATAGCAGCAGTAAAAATGAATGTTTTGCCTAAGTTTTTGTTTCTTTTTCAAATGATACCAATACTTAAAAAAGATGAGAATTTGAAGATATGGCAGAAGGGTATTAATAATTTTGTTTGGGCAGGGAAGAGAATAAAACAAAAAATAATGCAGAATATACATGAAAGAGGAGGTCTCAAAATGCCTAACTTAAGACTATATTATGAGGCAGCTGTCCTATCAGCAATGAGTGATTGGATGAATTTAACAGAAGAAAGAATATTGAATATTGAGGGATATGATTTGGTTTATGGGTGGCATGCTTATTTATTATATGATAAGAAAGTGGACAAGACTTTTAAAAGTCATACATTAAGGAATGCTCTATTGCGTGTCTGGAAAAAGTATAAGTATAAACTAAACGAGAAGTTACCATTGTTGGCAATACCCAGACATACAATAGAGAATATAAGTGTAAAGCAAAGGCAGGATGTGATTACATATAAAGAGCTTCTTAACAAGGAAAGAGTTATACTACAATTAAAATATTTGAATCAACTAAGAGAAGAAAGGACAATTCGAACATGGTTTCAATATGTACAGTTGCAAGCTAGATGGAGAGAAGATCAGAAAATTGGTTTTCTGCAAAATGAGGAGAATCTGGTAAAACAGATTAGAGATCAAAGTCAAATGCACATAAAAAGGTTGTATAATGCGTTGGTAGAAATAGATTCAGAAACGGAGTTAGTTACGGACTGTATGATAAAGTGGGCACAAAATATTGAAGAACCAATAATGATGGAAACATGGGAAAAAATATGGGTTAGAAATGTGAAGTTCACACAAGCCCAAAATTTAAGAGAGAATTTTGGGAAAATTGTTGTAATGTTGTAATGATTGTTAAAAATTTTTAAATAAATAAATAAATATTTTCATTGAGTTAAGTAGAAGAATATGCATAATCAAGAGAGAACTGACAGTACTTTTTTTTTTTATAGATGCATACAATTCTTCTACATTTTTAACTTCTTATAAGAATCTATTAAGGGCTCCCTTGGCCCTTCCTTATTGAAGAAGTACTGAGTCAGCTGAAACGAGATTGCCAGGCACAAACTGCAGAAACGTTATCCAAATAAGGATGTCTAAAGTGTATCTGCTACCTTTATCACCACAAGGTAACCCTTAATATTGGCTCTTTCCTATGCTCAGTCAGATTCACTCTTTCTCCAGCAATGATTAGGCATCTCTTACTTCATTTTATCTCTTAGAGTTCCTCTGATAACCAAGGAATTTTCTGTAATCCATGGACATAAAGATTCTTTACAGGTGTGATCTGATCCAAAGCCATCATTGTTCATTCCAAGTAACAGCCCTAGCACTGCTTGGATTATTTACCTTCTGGAACTTGACCAGGTCTATCAGATTCATGGGCAAGCTGATTGAAAGGCAGGGGATTGATGACATCCCCAACTTCAGATCAGACTGCCAGTGGCCTAAGATAGAAACCAAATCTAATGGTTTTAGTCCAGTTAGTCCAATTATTGGTTTGCTAAATGATGTCAAGAAGTCAATAACTTGGAAAAAATCAAGGATTGGCATGAGAGCAATGTAGACCTGTGTAGTTGTTGACTTTGTGCCTGATAAAGGCAGACTGAAGTCCTCCAGAATTATAAACCAGGATAATTCCGTTACTAATTTAGCCACAGAATTAAGCAGTTGAGATAGGAAAGCAGCTGTGCAGGAAACGCTGCTGCACAAGCAGCAATTCCATCTGATCCCTCTGACATGAATTATGTTCAGCTGCACTCAATGAAGTTTGGGACAAGAATTTGTCAATATAATATTGAGGATATATAATTATTGTAGGGATCCATTCTTCTGTGGGATGGTCCAAATCTGGAATTATCTGCAGCTACTGTATATGCATAATTTGTCTGCCTGTGTCGGCAAGTGGTAAAATTGAATATTAGCCACATGTATCATTTATAGCAGTGGCTATTAACTTCTCCATCTACTTCTTAACTTGTATGGAAAATTAACTGTATAAAATGGTCAGGAATTTTTTTTGAAAAGAATTATCCCCATTCTCCTGCAGATAAATTGAGTCTCTTCTAGTGTTACATTTTTTTCTGTTAGCATCAGGTTACAGTACATCACAGTGTGTTTTGATTTTCAAGTACATGAACTTCAAGTCCAATTGCTGCTTTGCTAAATGAATAAATAAATAAAGTATAGTGATGTATTTCAATTTATTTAAAACCAATTTTTAAAGCAGGTTTATATTTGGAATAATTTATTTTATTTTATGGTTATGCCTTTTTCCTTTAGGATATCAAATAGAATCAGTGGAGATTGAATTATTTTTCTTTCATAGAAGGTTGTATAGAGACGTGTAATCAAGTCAAAAGGCTAACCAAATGGACATGTCTAGACATCAGCTTTGAACAGTGGCTCAGAATTATGCAAAACGCTTACAACCTGGAATGACTCCATTTTCAGTTCCTTCATTTGCATTCTGCAAGATTTCAGAGTTAAGAAAAGAAAGGGTAAAATGGACCCCCCCAAAAAAATGGGGTGGGGGTTGTTCCCTCCTCCACTCTTTTTGTTATAAAATGAGAGAACATTTAGAACTCTTAACATAACTAGAAATCCATCATTGAAATTAATCAAATGTCATTTTGAAAAGCAGCTTTAGAAAATGGTCCTTTATTATATGTTTTCCCACTTCTTAAGAAAGCCCATATGTAATTGTCAAATAAGGAACACCTAGAGCTGCAGCTCACAGTAAATGTCAAAATCCATAGATTAATAATGTCTCTGCAGTGCTCCAAAACATAGTTCTGTGTGCAATGGAGCTGAATTCACAGCAGTAAGCAAGCTCCTTGCAAGCTCCTATACACAGAAGTACAGAAAAAGAAAGCTTTGCATTTCAGAAAACAAAAGTTTGTTAAAAGGAAAAATCCCAAGCTTTTCTACTGGAAGACATGGAATCTAATTTTAGGATAGAGGTATCATTGTGAACTGGAATGGGAGGAAATAGTGTATTCCCTTCCATCAAACTTTTTATTGCAGTAGCAAAGGCTACTGAGGCAGAAGTATACTTATCAACTACTGTATATATTTAAGAGTCCAGAATTAAACGTTTTGAGTTGCTAAATAATGAAAATCAGCCTTATTGTTGTCTTAGTTCCAGGATATAGAAAGCTTCAAGAAAGAAAGTAGGCCTCCATCATATGTGCATTGCTTTCTAAGATGAACATGCCTTTTCCTGAGACTCTATATAGTAGAATCTTTTGGATTCAAGTTTACAATTAAACCCACTTTATTAGTTAGATAAAATACTCATTATTCTATCTTGTATTTCCCAGAGAGTGTGCAGTATATGTCACTGTGTTATATGATTGAGTGCCTATCAGATCTGAGTGTACTTCAAACCTCCCTTTTTAAACTTATATGGCAAATTAACTGTACGAAATGGTCAGGAAAAAAATATTTTTTAATTTTATCCCTATTTCGAGTGTTAAAATATGAGGGTGCTGAGAGTAAAATTGTGACTGTGAAACAGTGGAACATTGTCTCAAGATGGGTAGGCAAAATCTGCATTCAGAGGGGTTCCAATTTTAATTAAATTACAGCAGATATTATCTATTGTGCAATAGATATCACACTGTCAAAAAAAAAAAACAGTCTAGACAAATTGTAGACTGTTGGATGAGGCTGAACTACTCCAACATGGTGTTCACTGATTGTGGGTTAATAACTATCTTGCACACAAATATATACCATAGATCTGTTATGAGGTTAAAGTGAGGGAGAAGACCTTAGTTATATTTTCAAACTGAAATAGGGATCATAATATGATGAAATAAATAAAATCAAAGTTAATTACCATTTCCTGTAGCCCATCTCACCACATTAACACTATATACACTGCAAGCTCCGATTTGACATTCCCTGCCCCCTTGCAGGCTTTATAGATTAATTGATATTATTTTGTTTTCCCTTTTTGTTTTCCTTCTACCCTTTTAAAATGAATATATTTCATAAGTGTTTGCTTTATATGATTGTATTTTAACCACACAGTTATTTTTGTTGAGATCCATTTTGAGAGACGACTGCACAGAAGGCAGTATAAAAATATATAAGCTAAAGAATAAATTTGCATGCATTTAATGAGTTTCAAATAGTGACCCTGCTGAGTATTGCAGCTAGTGCTATGCTGAAAATGTCATCTGCAGTTTTAAAACTCATTCTCTCATTCTCATAGAAAACAAAGCACTTGAGCCATTTTTTTCTCAAAAGGAGAGTGTTGGAAAAATTCTGGATACTTGCATTTACCGTGGTTAGAATATAGTCAGTCTGTTTGAACATTTTATTTTTCACTATTATATTTTTGTCTCCAGCTTGTTTGGCTTCCCACTCTTAAATTAAATCCAGAGGAATGCATCACGAAAGAACTTTTCCTACTAAAAAAAGCCAACACAGTTCTAGGCTGCATAAACAGAGGGATAGAATCAAGATCACATGAAGTGTTAATACCACTTTATAATGCCTTGGTAAGGCCACACTTGGAATACTGCATCCAGTTTTGGTCGCCACAATATAAAAAAGACGTTGAGATTCTAGAAAGAGTGCAGAGAAGAGCAACAAAGATGATTAGGGGACTGGAGGCTAAAACATATGAAGAATGACTGCAGGAACTGGGTATGTCTAGTTTAATGAAAAGAAGGACTAGGGGAGACATGATAGCAGCATTCCAATATCTCAGGGGCTGCGACAAAGAAGAGGGAGTCAAGCTATTGCTCCAAAGCACCTGAGGGTAGGACAAGAAACAATGGGTGGAAACTAATCAAGGAGAGAAGCAACTTAGAACTAAGGAGAAATTTCCTGACAGTTAGAACAATTAATCAGTGGAACAACTTGCCTCTAGAAGCTCCAACGCTGGAAGTTTTTAAGAAGATATTGGATAACCATTTGTCCGAAGTGGTGTAGGGTTTCCTGCCTAAGCAGGGGGTTGGACTAGAAGACCTCCAAGGGTCCCTTCCATTTCTATTATTCTGTTCTGTTATATTTCTTTCCTCTCCTCTCAGATGAGAAACCAGCAAGGCTGCATAGTGATGACCAAATTTGTATAGAAAAATCTCAAAGCCACCACCTATGCTATTTTGCAGTAATAATGTAAACTCAAATCACACTAAATTTTAAGAAAAAATTAAAATCCCCTGAGCAGGTGGAAGTGTAAAAAAGAAGAAGAAGCATCTTCCTTTTCAGTCCAGAAATTAAAGAAGCTAAAGTTTGATTTTCTCTGTCACATTTTTTTTTACAAAGTAAAGCAGTATAATATTTTGGCTTTGATTTTCTTTAAAGAAGATGCTTTGAACTTTGTAAGGCATAAATGTAGCACCTATTTACAATTTTTTAAAGAAGTCACATCTCTTTTCTTAGCATCATGCAGCAATTGTAACCTGCAGCTGCTGCTTGATCCTAGGAAAAAATGCAGTGTTTGTTTATGTTTCCACGTGCTCTGAAGCACAAGTATTTCTCAATGGTTGCATAGCCCAATTATGACATATATTTCCTCCCACCAAATCCTGTTGGTATCGCCATTAGTGAGGAATGCTGGGATATATAATTAAACAACACCAGAAAGTCAACATATTTTCTAACTCTGCTCAGGATAAAGTAAGAATTGGTAACTGTTGAATTCAGCAGATAGTATTCTAGACTTTCAAGCCTGAAAGTCTTTTATTAATTATTATGGGAGATTTATTTATTTATTTCCTTTAGAAAATATTAAAAAATGTAATCAATTTTTGCCAAAAACAAAGAAATGCAGCAATTTGGCCCATCCTAAAATTAAGAATAAATGAGTATAACTCATGTATTTGCAGATGGTGGGCAAGTATACACAGCTAGTTTTCTACAGTCCATGAATTCACTGTATTTAGAGTCCTCAAGCAATCACTGTTTGCTTCTAATGCCTTTGTACTGATTAGTCTGTGGACTCACTCCATAGTGCCAGCTGTGTTTTGTCTGGAATTGTGTATAGTGATATGTGAAAAATACTTTGAAAATGAGAAATTGGCTTGCACAAGCTGGTGCTTGCCTTGAACCTTCACCCAAATGTTGAACACAGCTTGGTTGTGTTTGGTACTGCTGTTCTTGAATACTAATATTTGACTGTTAAGCTCTCATTAAAAACAAGCATACTGTATTTCTTGTTGGACTGATGTCCAGCACAGAAAGGCAAAATGGATTTTCTTCAACTGTCAAATGCCTGATCTCAGTATGCTCAGATATAGTGGCTAAAGTTGATGTGGTAAACAAATAACATTTGATAGATACACTCAAAGTTGACTCATCAAATATCCATTGTTTTCCAAGGAACTATATCCATATTGCTTATAATTCAGTTACTCCAGTTCTTCTCTTGTTGAATCAGTCATGGGAAGAGTAGCCAATGAGTATCACAGGTACAAATTGTAACAGGGACAAACTACTATAAATGGGTACAAACATTTTGCTGCCATTATTTTGCTTCTCATGCTAAGTGGAAAAAAGAAAATGAAGAGAAGCTAATGAAGTAGGGTTTTGTGTCAATTAGGTTTTAGTCTGCAAAGGATAACAGATATGAAGAGGGAATTAGAATTTCCATTCTATTCTTCTCATCCTTCCTTAGTTTAGTTTTTGATGGAGAACTGTAACCAAGGATTCTTTACAATGATCTTTAAAATCACAGCACATCTTCTGCGTTTTCTAGTCAAGTTAGATTTTCTAAGGTATTGTAAAATATTTGAAAAGAAGCAACCTGAAACAGATGAGTACTGGCTATAGTAGCCAGTATCATTGAGCATATCATGGAGAACAGGATCAATTCTACAGACACAAGACATGGTCTACAGATAATGAAGAAAGTTACAAGACTCTGAAAAGTATTTCAGTCCAAATGTCTATGTTGTTACCAGATATTGCAGCACATGGTTAGGAGCCAGTCTTGAACATTCTAGGAATTATCAGACTGTTAAGACTTTGACAGTTCATCAGGGCCTGTTTGGAGATGTAAAAAGTCAGATGGCAGACAAATACAAATTCTGTATGCATTTTCACAGCCACTTACACAAATACAAAAATACATATAACCTCTAAGCAAACAATGGCAATTTGAAGAAGTGTGTGGTCCATAGAATGTATTCCAATTCATATCTTCAACTGAAAATAGGATACTGATTTTCAACATGCAGACTGAATTTATCTTCAACACCTCTCAATGTATCTATCACCAGAAGATCTTCTAGTTGTTGATTTATGTACTGTAAGTCAGGGTTTACTGTCTTTGAAGATAGACATTCTATTGATAAATGTATGGGATTTTATGTCAAGGGATAAAATAATAGCAGTTGTTATTCTATATAGTTTATATAACATATACAATATATAGTCAGAAGTTTACTGGTGCCAAAAATGGCAGCTGCATATTTTATATATTTTATAATCAGAAGTTCACTTGTGCCCAAAATAGCAGCTGCATATTTGTACGTATGTATAGTATGAGATTCAACACATGCAAAAATAATCCAGAGACTTCAAAATAACTCAGTATATCTCATAAACTCTGAAAAAGCAACAGGGAATAGCAGTGCTGATGGAAGAAAAATGCTGGACTAAACTGAGCATTTGGTCTTATTTAGAAATAAACATTTTTTTCTTGGATACCCTGAAATTCAAAGAAGTATGAAAATCAAGTTATTTCTCTTCTGGTTTATTCATTCACTCAGCATAGGTAAATTTGGTATTAAAATCTGAAATAAATTCTGATCCACAATATTCAGAAAAGAATATCACTTGTTGATGGTAGCTCAATATCTAATCTTTGAGACGAAATATGTTCTCCATCTCTGAATTATGTCAGTATATCAGAATTATGACCTATGTATATTTTCATATACAATGCTATTCATGAATAGATATGCCACAGATAAAAGCACTTTATATACTATCAAAACTACTTAGAGCAATACCAAAGCACTATATACATTAGATAAATCCTAGAAATTACTTATAAACTATTTAACTTTGCTTTTTAATTGTTCTTCTAAATATATCTCTCCATTGATCACATGGAATTATATGAAGGATATAACAGGCCATTTAACTCAGTGAATTTATACATATTTCTAGATTCAGACATACTATTTATTTCATAGAAATAAATTAGGAAGGGTTGGCTCTAGTATGCTGCACTGAGAAAAAAAAAGAGAGAGGAAAACACTGCAGCTGCAAAATACATGATTTGTCTAACTTGAGAAACTATTGTTGTGAGTCTGAAGGTATTTATCATTCCAAGTCATCTTTCTCTAAATGAAAGTTCTTGGAATGAACAAATACAGCAATAGACTAACATCTATTCTTCTAAAAGGAGTATATCTGTATTTGTCTACAGAAATAAGGAAAATGAAGCATCCTTAAAGGATAACTATTTTATCACAGCAAAGAACTTCCATACGCATGAAGATACTTCACGAAATGTATAACATGATTTATAGTGGTTATATCATAAACCCTTGAATCACTGAACAATGAAGGGAGAAACAGTATTGCTTAAAATTAAATGGATTTAACATATGCATACATCAGATTATTGTATAAAATAATGCTTCATTGTAAGCACTACTAAAAAAGATCACTCTATCATGTAACCTAGATGAGGATGAAAGAACCAGACCAGGAGCTGGTATCATCTACCGAGGAAGTGCTGAGTTCAGATGCTGATAACTTTGAATATCTAACTGATTTGAAGAAGTCCAAGTTTAATTCTGCCTCAGAATCATTGGGAATGAGGGAGAAGTTAACTCAGTTTGCATTTTAATGTGGACATGCTCTATTTTGCCTTACTGGACTTAGGGATAGCAGATCCTTCAGAACCTATTTATTCTGGTATGACACCAGGTATTTCTACCCAGCTCTAAAATAAATGACTCAGGCTTGGAAACATCATTTAGTTTGGAGTTTGTAAATCATAAGATCTTTATCTTCAATGGAATGATTTGTTTTCACTAGGCCCTTCTTCTTTTGGTACTTACAGAAATTCTATTTGATGTCATCTCAAAAGTAAATAATTTCATTTATAAACCTGTAAAGAACATTTGGGTTGAGATGTGTTCTTTTTCAGTTTGTTTGGTTCTTTTCCCCTAGGAAAAACAACTAATATCTTTGCTACTTTAAGATGTGGGTATCTTCTGAACAAGAGCAACAAAAATTTGCTAAATGAAGCAAAACACTATAATAGATTTAATGATGTAGATTTATCTTCTAACACTTGTTTTGAGATCACAACAAATCATTAAAATCATTAACTCTCAGAGATAAATTAGATTACCGATCTTTGGAAATGCCTGGCCAATGCAATTACTAAACTGGCTGTTAAATTAACTGGGCTACACAAACACCAACAAAAGAAGCATTTGTTTTCATCATATCTCTGCATATGAGGATTAGGTTAACCTTAACATAAGGACAGAAACACAGGTAACCACATAATTTGGAAATGGAAAAAACAGAAGAGAAAATGGAGGCCGAATCCACTAGATGACACATAAAAAGCAGAGGTGAAAATCCCTCAGTGTACACAAAGCAGTGTATTTAAATTGAAAGAAGTACATTAGGTTTCTAACTTCATGAATTACTGAGCACAACAGCTCTTGTTAAGCACAGATTCAAAGCAATTATGGAAAATTTTGTAATACATAATTGATAGTTACCAAAGAGTCTATTTAAGTGTTGATAGAAATAGTTTGTGAACTGCACGATACAAAGAGCACAACCTTTCCTAGCTTTTAAAATACCCTTGATCTGAAGTGTTCAACAGCGATGTAACAATGAAAGTGTTGTATTGGGATAAGACTGGGAAGACCTGTGTACAACTATATTGAGTCCTGAAACTCCTTAGCCTAGGTTATTTGAGGATGGTCATATAATTGATGCCAGGAAATATATATATTTCTCAAGTATCCTCCCAAAAAGAAAAAAGAAACATTGTACCTTTACAGGGAGGATACTTGAGAAGAGGGTGTGGCTCACTGATGACGCCTTACAAGGCAGAAATAGCTATTTGAGTCTCCCAAATTGAAGCACAGAGTTGTTGCTTTTCAGCAAGATACAAAAAGCCCAGAAACTTGTGAATGAGATTTCACAGAACTAGGGCTGAAGAACATCTTAGCTTACATAGGTAAAACCTGGCTAGAAAGAATATGCACATAAAAGCCTACGAAAAAGAAAAAAGAATATATATATATATATATATATATATATATATATATATATATATATATATATATATGTGTGTGTGTGTGTGTGTGTGTGTGTGTGTGTGTGTGTGTGTGTGTTTTTTTTTCTTCTAGCCAGGTTTTCCCTACGTAGCCAAGGTTTTTTTGTAGCTCCAGCTCAGTACTGAGCTGGAGCTACAAAAAAAAAAAAAAAACCTTGGCTACGTAGGGAAAACCTGGCTAGAAGAAAAACACACATAGACCCTATGAAGAAGTAAGAAAATTTATATATATATATATATATATATATATATTCTTCACATTGCCATGTAACTTATATTCACAACAAAACTCAAACTCATTTCAATATTTGTAAAACTGAGTTTAATTAAATAAATATTGTATCAAATTATTCCAAGGAGTCAGAGGACTAGAAGGATACATATACATATACATATACATACATACATACATACATACATACATACATATATATATATATATATATATATATATATATATATATATTCTTCACATTGCCATGTAACTTATATTCACAACAAAACTCAAACTCATTTCAATATTTGTAAAACTGAGTTTAATTAAATAAATATTGTATCAAATTATTCCAAGGAGTCAGAGGACTAGAAGGATAATGACATAGCACCATGTGTATGGTACATGTGTCTCTTTGTGTCTGTTCAGTTGTGTCTGATTCTTTGTGACTACCTGGACAAATCCCTTTAATTGCCTCAGAAAGGTTTTTCAGAAGTAGCTGCAATTGCCTCCTTCCATTGATAAGAGAAAATGTCTGACCCAAGTTCACCTGCTTAGTTTCATGCCCAAGACATGACTAGAATTAACCCAGTTTCTAGCTTCTAACTACTCTCCAGGCTGGCACTCAGGTACAAGCATATATTTGCTTTTTACAAATTGAAATAACAACAACAATAACAACATGACTACATTTCAGGCAAAAACCTGTGGGCTTGCTTTATGATTTCTTGAAATTATATTTAACATCTCCCGTTCTTCATTTTAAGTATAACCAAACAATTCCCAAACTGTTATTTTTAGTTTCTTTTCTTAAAAATTTAAAAATTGTAAAGAAAAAAACCCATAGAATTTTGTTAAGGAAGCAAAGGATTATTTGCAAAGCAGTAATAAGATTTTGAGCGGTTGTACTTTTTCATTGTCAGGTTTGACACATTATTTTGATCACTATGTTGAAGTTGTCTGCTAGCAAAAACTTGTTATGTTCAATGGGATAATTGAGGGCACAAACACTCAAGGTAGTTCTGTAGATATTTATAAAAGTTTTTTTTTGTTACTGTCCCTAAATACTACTTAATCAGACAAGACATCTATTTTAGTTATAAATGGTATAATCTTTTGTTCACATAATTTCCCCATCACTCTTTTGTAGCACAAATTAAACCTTTGTGTATTGGATTGCCAGCAGCAAAATATTCATTTACAATATCCAATATCCAAATCCCTAAAACAGTGTTCTCTGCTGGATATAACATGAAATTCTTATTACATTATATTATTTTTGTTGATTTCTCACATATTAATCTTTGTATAACTTGTTCTAAGTTGTTTCTAATGCATGGTTTTAGTGGCAAATAACATTATAGTAATTATTAGGCTTTAGTGTTAAGTTATATTGTGAAAACTATAAATCTCATGGTTAATGAATTAATGAAATGTTGATGTCTAGAGGAAATAAAAATGAAAAAGGAATGAAAGAATGTGCGTATGTGTATGTATATGTATGTGTGTATAAACCCACACACAATCGAGGAATCTAATTTGGTTTCAAAATGTCAGAGTGCAAACCTTATCAGAAAAATATTTATGTTTTAATCCATAAATGATTCTGACTTAAATGGATCTGTAAATCCTTGGAAATAAGCAGATTAATTTGACCTTACAATAAGTAATATCATCCTTCCAGATTGTCCATGGTAGAACTTGGATCACTGAATAATTCTGTGGTTCTAATTATATATAGCAGCTCTGCTTCATGCATACCATGTGGCAGGATTCTACTTTGTCTTCAGTGAAGCTATTGAAAATTAGTAGGAAATTTAAAACTTGATGTCAAGAGATTGGAGTGTGACAAATTATTTGGACCTCTACCAATTTTCTCTGAGGAGCCCTAGAGAATTGGGAATATTCTAGAGGATCAAGGAATGGCAAATATGACCTCACTCTTCATGGGGGGCTGAGGAGAGGATCCCAGTAATTATTGGCTAGTAAGTCTAACATTCATAGCTGAAAAGATATTGGAGGAGATAATAAGACAGACTATTTGTAAACACATTGAAGACAACACTGGCATATAATGGCTAAGAGTCAGCATGGCTTTATCAAAATTAATTCAAATCTCATCTCCTCTGAGAAGATGATTACTTTGCAGATGGGCTAATGCTGTTTCAACAAAGTCTTTCACCAGATATCTCACTGACAATTGCTAAAGCATGTTTTGATTAGCACTAAAGTAAGGGAAATCCATATCCGACTACATAACCACACTCAGTATTGATGCTTATACCTCAAATTGGAAAGCAGTTACCAGTGGGATCCCATGGGAATCTATCTTGAGGCCAGATGGGGATATTAGCTAGAAAGGCTAATATCAGTCTGGATTGCATCTGTAGAAGCATTGTATCAAAAACAGATGTATTCCTTATTCTCCTCTACCATGCACTGATGAGAAGAATGTGTATGATTCTGGGCATCACAATTCTAGAAAGATATTGACAGGTTAAAACAGGTTCAGAGGATGGTGACAAACATAAAGAAGAGACTCAAGAGTTTGTTCAAGAACAAGCTGAAGGAACTTGGAACTTTCAGACTGGAAAGAAATAGATTGAGGTGAGACATATCAGTGTTCAAATATATAAAATGATGCCACAGAGAGGATGTTTTTTCATTGCTAGGGAAACTAGGATTAGAAACAGTAGATTATTTCAATTCAAATTTCATGCCACCAGACGTCATCCAATTCAGATAATCAGTGTCAGCTATTTAGCAGTAGTGGGTTTCAATTTCATTTGCTACTGGTTCACTTGCAGGTGTGCGCGTACTCGTGACACTCCTGTGAATGTGCAGAGATGTCCGGGAGGGTGGGCGGAGCCTCCTGCCGCTGCCGCTACCATTTCACCCGATCTGGGGCAAACCAGTAGCAAACCACCACTGCTATCTATTTAAATATATAACAGGGGAAAAAGTCCTTGAATACCCTGGCTATCATTATCCGCTTGTGAATTCCATCCAATGAATTGTAAACTGATAAGAACTAATCACAATATGCCTTTCAAATGCATAGCAATTAGCCATTTGACTGGGGATGGACAATATATGTATGTCCAGTTTTAAAGCAACTGCACTGACTTCTGGTTTATTTCTAGATATTGTGTAATAAAAATATAGTCCTAAAATGACTCAGGACTGACATATCTTAAAGCAGAGGTCTTCAAACTTGGCAGCTTTAAGATTTGTGGACTTCAGCTCCCAGAATTCTCCAGCCAGCTATGCTTAAAGCTGCCAAGTTTGAAGACCTCTGTCTTAAAGACTGTTTTCTGCAAAGCATACTTACCTCACTCTGCAGAAAGTAGCCAAGGTTCATTGACAGCAGTAAAGGTAATGAAGGTCATAAAGCCTGTTAGTAGCAGGGTCCTTGTTCCAGATCTTCCATCTCAGGAAGATTTCAGGATGCCCTAAAAGTTGAACTGAAAATCTGTCTTTATTTGTCCAAATCCTTTCCATTCCGTTAATTTTACTTCTGCCTTCTGCTGATACATTCTCTGCTGCAGTGCCTTAATTCCTTTTTAAATTATGTTATTGGTTCCTATTTTATGAGATTTTAATTGCCTCATAAACCACTCTTGTAATCTAGCTTGGATTAAAGAATGAAGCCTTAAATTGCAAATAAAATAAATAAACAGGATACTGCAGAAATTGAATACTTAATGTGTTTTTTGTTTGTTTTTTTTGCCATCAGATCTTACAAGGTTTGCTCATGATGATAACGGTTCTGGTAGCTGTTTGCTATCCAGCAAGGGGAATTGAATTCTGTGGAAATAGTAAAAAAAGAATTTGGGGAAAAGATGAGTCCTTTATGCCCAACCTTCTTACTTCTTGCATTAATCCATTAAAAATAATCAGTGGTATCTCTGATGTTTAATTTTTTTTAAAAAGTTGCTTATATCCTTGTGATTTATATTGATATTGATTGTTTACTAGTATGATTTGATTGCTTATTGTACTGTATGACTGTCACTGGGTGTTGTTCCTTGTGATTCTTGACGAGCGTACCTTGTCTTTTTATGTACACTGAGAGTATATGCACCAAGTTTGTCGAATCACACTTGGCCAATAAATAATTCAATTCTATTCTATTCTATTCTATTCTATTCTATTCTATTCTATTCTATTCTATTCTATTCTATTCTATTCTATTCTATTCTATTCTATTCTATTCTTGATTGTATATTTTTTATATATATTCTTTTGAGGATTGGTAAACAAATGCTAGTAATTTAGGGCCATTTCAATCTTTATCTATGAAGGAAAGATGCATTAGTGAAAGAATACAGAAAAATTATGAACAACTCACTCCTACCGATGGACACCAACCATCCTCATTTATCAACCAGAAGACTGGCACTTGCACAACATCTGCCCAAACACTTTAACTTTGATTCCCAATGGAAAAACAAATGGGCCACTGAATGCCCAGACATAGATAGACACATCACAAAAAAGGTGCCAGGCTTTGAATTACTAAGTCAGCAATGGACAATCCTGAATAAAATGTGCACTTCACATGGCGTCTGCTGGGACTCAGTGTAAAAATGAAGCATAATATCCTTCCCTTGGCTGTAGAGTTCCACGTCCAACTGTAGATCACATCATGACCAGCTGTAAACGGAGGGCATATACCAGACCAATATCTGATTATTATTTTCTTTTAATATAAATGATGCTACACTTTAATGTTAGATGGCCTAGACATTAGTATTTGAACACAGATCCTTTTAACGTTTATATTTTATTGTGTTTTAGTAATCTAGGTGAAATGTTAATACATATTGCCAGTCTATGTATGATATGCCATGTGCTAAATAAATAAATATCTATACTTCTCAAACCAATGATTCACATCTCTTCAGTTAAAGGGAGTTTACCAAAAAGAAGAATTGTAGCAGATGATAGAAGGACAAAGCCCCCTTTTTAAAAAAGGAGAAGTGGACTTTCTTCTGAGTCACTGTCCCAGAATGATCTGAAAGGCCCAGAATATAGGGCTTTCCAATGAGTCCTTTTGTTACCAGCTAACTCTTCCTATCATTCATTCTTCCCGTTTCATGTAGATAGTAGGAGAGTCAGCAGGGTAGAATGAAGACAAGCTCTTGCTTCTGAATTATTTATGAAAACTATCAGAAACACATTGAGCTTTCTAGCTCACAACATGGGCTTGTATCCCTGCTCAGTCAGTTTCATTGTTTGTCTTCTGCTAGTATTACAGGATTGCTTTTGGAATCTCATCTCTCAGAAGATTTTTTTTTTCTTTTTTAATAAATCAAAGAGATAAAACAATTATAGATCTAGGGGGCTTACATCAAGTTCTCAAGGAAATCTCCCATTGCTGAAAATCACCTAGGAACTCACTCACCAAAACTTTTCATTAATATGTTGTAAAACTGGAGTAGACTTCAATGTACTTAAAAATTTATGCCAAGCCCCTGCTTCCTACTCCCATCTTTGAATGAAGGCTGTCGATCTGAAATTTGGGAGATGATACTTTAAGGCTACACTGTTACAATCAACTAAACACATCTTGGTAATATATAGCAGGTCTGTTTGCTCATCTCTCACAAAGTTGTGTATGAATGAGGTCTTATTGCAGATGGATGTGACATCATTAGTGTGTGGTTATGATCATCAGCAATCCTGACATGTGGTGCACAAAATGGGACCACTGGGTCAGAAGTGATCATTTTCATTGTTTATAGTATAAACAGTGAGGGTCATATCCAGACATTGCATTCCTCTAGAACAGGGGTTCTAGAGCCAAACTCAAGCCTCGCAGGCATGATCCAGCCCATGGGGTGCTTAGTTCTGGCCCAAAGGGCCACCCTGGAAACAGCAAAGGACCGGGCCCATGGTGCCCTGAGCTCCATTTTTGCTGGCAGGGGGCCACTCCCACCTCAACCTGGCCATCCCCACCCGGCCCTCTGAGGTCTAACACAACCCTGATGTGGCCTTCAATGAAATCGAGTTTGACATTCCTGCTCTAGCATGATTCACCATAGCATAGTTCTAAACACTCTGCCAATTGCTGTTCCATTTCAGCATTTAAAATGGTGGTTATCCCGCTCTCTCAGCAGACTGTAGTTGCCAGAGTTTCACCATATAGTACCAGTTATGCAAAGACTATTGAAGCTATTTCTCTAAAAGTAATGCTGACATCTCTGGAGCTCACTCACCCACAGGGCAGGAATTTCACAACTACTGTCTCCCAAACTAGCTCACTGGTAGAGGCTACCAATTTATGGGAAAAAAATATATTAAAACTTCCCAAAACCTAGCACTCCATAAAAATATAGAATTAAAAAAAAAACATCAAGAATTGTTTAAAATAAATTTTGATAATAAGAATTACAACAACATCAATAACAACATATCTGTAAGCCATTTTCACAAAGAAAGGTTTTCACAAAGAAAAGCTTTCAGAATTTATCACGAAGATTTTGACTTAATTTTGCATATCTTCTTTGCTATCTTTGCTGCAGTTTTTCAGCAATATAGAATTATAAACTTTAACATGATGCAACAATTTCTTTACCTCTCCTCTAATTCTCCTCATCCGCGCTGATCAAATAAATGTAATTAAACACATTCCTACCTCACAGATTTTATTGCTACTAATGCAAGTTATCCATCCAAGCTACTGACCTTAATTATTTTCTCACATACGGATTTTTTTTTCCTGTACTCCTCTGAACTTCCTAAAGTTAAATGACATTACAGATCTAGTCTGCTTTCTTGCTGTGCTTGCATTTTAGGTTTTACTGCACTAGAATTATTAGCACCATTCTGACCTAGTGAGTTTATAAGTTGCTTTGTTGCTTTGATAAAATCGTGTAAAATTTATCTGATAAACTGTATTCACATTTTTAAAAGCACTAAAAATAATCACAATTTCAAGATGAAAATTTCAAATACTATAGATTGGAATTCAGTGCTACAAAATGAGATTTCTGCTAATACAGTAAAGGTCCTCACTTCTCTCTGAAGCCATCTGTTTAAGAGGTATGGTGGACCTCTTCCCTTCTCCTTTCTCCCATCCTTCCAGAAATATTTTGAAAATGTTCATCCAGCAGGACAAGAAATTGCTTGCTCTTTTTTAATGCTTCAGATGCCCAGAAATGTCCTCACAAAGATCTGTGTTAACTCTTTCTCCTTCTTGGTCTCCCCAATGGGTTCTGTGTCATTTTAAACAAGGTCACCTGGTGAGATCCATAGATGCAATAACTGAAGACATACATACATTTCATTGCTCTTATTACCACAGAACAAGCTGATATAGTTCATTGGCGTAGGATTATTCAGTGCTTTGAAAAAGATTTAGAAAGAAGGTAATTTGGAAAATGAATGGGTGCAAACCTAGCAACTGTTGGTAACTCTTTAGAAGTAGCCATGTCTTTTCCTAAGACCATCTAGATCCCTTTCACATCTGCCATATGAACCTGGCGAAGGGAGACACAAGGCTGATTTAAAAGGTTGCAGTTGGATGTTTACATTTATGTCCCTTCATCCCCTGGAGTACCTTTGGGAACTGGATCCAGCGCGTTCCATAACTATTTCCATAACTATATACGTTTCCTCCTTAAAAAATTACCTTGATTTTTTTGTCTGAATTTTTCTTTATGATTTGGCATCTTTGTCGTGGGGTCCCTCTGAAGACATATGAACACATACTGTCTGGTTCCTTGGTTAGGCAAGTCAGTTTCTTTTAGCTCAGCTATGGCACTATCTCAAATTGCAATTTGGGATGATGAAAATTCTGCTTTGCAAATGGCAGTATTGGTGTTCTGTTCTGTTTGATGATGAACAGTTTCCTCTTGCCCTACTCCATGTTTTACTGCCTGAAGCTGAAAACTTCAGATAGATTTAAAAGTTTTTTTTCTAATCCTTATAAAAATAATCAGATTGATTTTTCATTATTATTCAAGTCATGACATCCATATTTTACAATGTAGACTACAGTCATAGATGCAGCTTTGAGAAACCGTTGTGTCATTATGACTATAGAGATTCTCAGTCATCCAGGTCATGGTTGTCTCAAAGGAGCTTTTTCAAAAGCCAACTGGATTGTGTTTTTTCCTTGAGGAAGAAGATGTTTGCTTGTCATCCAAGAAGCTTCATCAGTTCTGGCTGGATGGTGGGGGAAGGAAGGAAGGAAGGAAGGAAGGATTAGTTGTAGCATTATCATCACTTTTCCTAGAATTTATAAGCAGATAAAATGATGTCTTCACAGTCCACCAACCTTCCCTTTTTACTGATAACTCAGGGATGTTTTTGTTTCCAACTTTCATGATAATTATTAAAGCAGAAGCTTCAAAAATAGTGAGCTTGCCTTGAATGTGAGTTATTACCGATACATAGCTGAGTTATGTATCTTCCTACCTTCTTAGATTATGGAAATAAATGGAACTAGGTTCCTTGTCTATGGCCAGTCTAATGACATAACATTTTTTCTGGTTTAAAGGCTAGGATGCAAACCACTGGATTTGAAATGTTATAGTAAAACATAACTAAACATTTTTTTCCCAGTTCAGTGATTCCATGATTCTAATGAAATTTTTGAAACTAACCCAGGGGATTTAGGCATTGGACAACATTCTATCGATATTTATTCCATATCTACTTTTTCAGAACCTTTGCAAGGAAGTGATAGTATCACCTGCTTTGTCTGAACAAATCCTTTCAAATACACAGTTATAGTAAAAGATGTTTAAATAAACTTGAGCCTTTTCCATCTCCTTCCATAATATCACATAGTATTGCAGGTTCAGCTTCACATCCTATATTTCTACTTTCCAGGACATTTTTTTCTTTTTGAGATCAAACATTTGTCTTGGACTTTGAAAAACGTTGCCCAGCCAGAGAAAATAGATCTTCAACTTTAAGAACAATGAAACAAGCCAAGTTTTTAAACCAAAAAACAGCCTGTTTTGATTCCACTGCCACAGGAAATTATTTTAAGAATTATTTTTACATACAACAAAAATAATGGGTTTATGGAAATATTGTGTAATGACATGTTTAGTATTTTGTTTCAGAATATTCCTATATTTACTCAACTTATAGACAAGAATATATTTTGAGAGTGTATAGTATATCTACATAGCTAATTTCTCATACGTTTCTGATCAATTTATTTATTTATTTATTTATTTGTGTTAATTTGTATACCACCCTTCTCCAGCAGGACTCAGGGCAGTGAACAGCCAGAGTAAAAACAAAACATACAAAATTTAAAACAATTAAAAATAATTAAATATTTTTGGCCGCAATTTAAAAACAAACCCCAATTAAAATCAATTAAATTTAAACAAAAACTGTGGGATCAAGCCAGCCCAGCTAGGTGAAATAAATAAGTTTTCAGGGCCCGACGAAAAGTCCGGAGGTCTGGTATTGTATGTATCTCTGGGGGGAGTTGTTCCAGAGGGCGGGCGCTGCCACAGAGAAGGCTCTCCCCCTGGGGGTCGCCAGCTGACACTGTCTGGTGGACGGCACCCTGAGGAGGCCCTCTCTGTGCGAGTGTACTGGCCAGTGGGAGGCTATTGGTGGCAGAAGGCGGTCTCATAAATACCTCGGCCCTAAGCCATGGAGTGCTTTAAAGGTGGTCACCAACACCTTGAAGTGCACCTGGAACACCACCGGGAGCCAGTGCAGCTCGCGTAGGAGAGGTGTCACATGGGAGCGCCCCGTCGCTCCCATAATCACCCGCGCGGCCGCATTCTGGACCAGGGGGAGCCCCATGTAGAGAGCATTGCAGTAGTCCAGGTGAGAGGTGACGAGTGCCTGAGTGACCGTGCATAGAGAGTCCCAAACTAGAAAGGGACGCAACTGGCGTATCAGGCGAACCTGAATTTATGTACCTGTTTCATTCTCCTGTTAGAGTGCTGCCTCTAAACTTCAATCCTGATCACCTTTAGAATGAAGAGATTTACATTTGAGTTAACCAAGACTACAACATTATTCCTAAGAAATAGTCCTGCAAATAAAATATTTTATAGCAGGGGTGTCAAACTGGTGGCCCTCAGGCTGGATGCGTCACATGCAGGCCACGCCCACCCCAGCTCTGCAAAGGGAAAAAACATGACAAAATGTCACGAGACGGCAATGTGATGCCGCAAGTTTGAAACCCATGTTTTATAGTAAAGACTTTATGGGAAAATGCTGACAAAGGAAAACTGCATCTTCTTACTTAGCAAGACCGAACCTGATCCTGGTTAGAATCACAACCAGTGTACTGAATATTTGTTCTCACTGACCATACTATTTCTGATTGTCAGGAAAGCTATGGTAGAACATATTCTTCTTAAGGCCCATAAAACTCTTGGTCTGTCAGGAGTCTGCTAGATGCCAAAGCCCTAGATGACAGAGATGATTAGAGAGACCATTTCATCTTCGTGATGAATAGTTTGAAGGTTCACTGATGACTATCATCACATTCAGGTGAAGGCCTTTATGAAAAGAATGTCTATTTAAAAGATGATAGAAAAACTTCCAAAATTACATTATGCTTCATGGCAATTGGTATTTATTTATTTATTTATTTATTTATTTATTTATTTATTTATTTAACATTAGGACAGGGACGGTAGGCATGCTGGTGCTCTTATGCACGCCCCTTACAGATCTCTTAGGAATGGGGTGAGGTGAACAGTAGACAATTCTGTTACTGAAGTCATATTTTCTGCAATCAAGTTTGGAGCGGTTCACTTTAAGTTTGTATCTATTGTGTGCTAGTGTAATGTTGTGGTTGAAGCTGAAGTAGTCATTGACAGGTAGGACATTGTAGCAGATGATTATATGAGCTATGCTTAGGTCATACCGAAGGGGGCGTAGTTCTAAATTTTCTGAACCCAGAATTTCAAGTCTGGTGGCATAGGGTATTTTGTTACGAGCAGAGCAGTGGAGGACTCTTCTTGTGAAATATTTCTGCTTACAGTTTGGTTCAAAAACCTGAACTAAAACTGGTTAATATCCAAACCAGAATTTATTTTGAATTTTGTAATGTAACCTGAATAAGGGAGGTATGTTTGAGCCAAGCCTTGGACTACACAATTGCTTTTAAGCAATTCTGAATCAGTGCAAATGATACTGATTATTTTGGAGCCAAGAAGATTATTTTTTTAAAAAAAAAAAAACTACCTCATTTTTGATAAAGGACTATTGAAAAACAAATGCACATGTTATTCCTTTTACAGGAGTTGCTAGTTCATACTATATACAGATTGGCCTTAATATGGGAATCACAGTCTTTAATCTTTTAAGTACCAACCTGGTACTTCTGCTGGCAACAGAAACTGGATAAATGAATAAAACACTGCACTTTATACACTTAGCAGGTAGCTAAGAATCTGATCAAGGTTTACTGTCATATATGTAATGGACACTTGTATTTTTCAAGCTTTCCCATATCAAAAAATTAGCTTCTTCAGGTTTTGTCTGGATCCATAAATAGATTTCCATAACATAGAAATGCATAGGTAACATGGTTCAATCTCCCTCTCTCTATATACGTTATGATATAACATCCAATGTAATGCATGAAATTGGTAGTGGAGCAAGCTAGGTCTCTAATTTCTCACTCCCTATGTATTAACTGACTATTTTTAAATTGGTCTAATGTGCTCCAACTACAGCCTAGGATAAAATTCCTATAAAATATACGGGAAGTTAAGTTGCTTTGTCTATCTTGAACTTGCAATTGGCACAGTGACAGAGCTCTGCTGGAAAATGTAGATTTTCTGCCATTTGTGAAAATTAACTTCCCTAATTAACTTACACGTATAAATGCACTTAGAATGAAGACATTAAGTTGATTATCTAGAAAATTGCTACCTTGGTAGATTCCCGGATGCCACAAATGCCTTTGATTATGCCAAGAATGAAATTGCTCTTGTGATTCTGGTATATCGGTGTGATTGAATGAGTGAAAAAGAAACACATATAACCCCCACTTCTGGCCAATTTAAACCTCATTTTAGTGGGCTATAGAAACTGGATCTAAAGCAATTTATTTGACTTGGTATTAATAGATAGGAACTATAAAATGAACATCCTCACAGCTTTCATACAAGATCATAAAAAATGTCACACCACATATGTAGGGTCTTCTTCCTCTGTATTAATCAACAACTCCCAGAAGATTCTTCTCCCAGAAAGAGATAGCTCTGTGTATGATATATTTCATTTATATAAATTAATTAATTGATATACTTAATTAATTCTATATATTTATTTAAACTTCATATATCTTAACCACCTTCAATTACAACAGCAATGAATATACCATTAAGAGACCAAAGAGGCCAGGCTAAAAAGATTAAAACCAAATTGACAGCATTTGATTAATCAATGATCAATCAACTATGATTGCTTACCTATAAAACTACAGTTCTGTATTTATTTATTTTGCCCATGTATATTTAGTATCTGGGGCAAATTAAATTTAGTCCTTTGACCGATATCCTTATAAGTCAATGAAACAGATCTCATTATCTAGCGCGAGTTAAGTCCAGACCCTGATTCCTCAGCACCATCACTCCATGATTTATGTTGCTTCCTGATGGATTTGTTACTTCAAAGAAAGAATGACTAGCTTTAAAACTGTGTCTTTTAATAAAAAAGAGCTCTGTTCAATGTTTTTTAAGTGATGTGTCATGTTAGATCACATCAGCCGTAATAGACTGTGATTGTGGCAAAGCAGAGGCAAAAGAATTTCAGATATATACAAGAGCAAATGGGTTGCTTTGGGATTGCATTTGACAGCAAAGACACAAGTGACAGAGCCTGAAGCTGTGGCCTTAAAAAGAAGGCAGGCTCCAAAGTTATCAACTCTTTTCAGCTCAGTCTAAGAGCTTTTCAAATCGTATGGTGCGCTATGTTTATTCTGTCAGATTTAGATGTTTGAAATAGTGTATTCCATTTTTTAAAAAAAATCTACAAAAGAAAAGTTGATTAATGAAAAAGGAGCAGAGAAAGTTGGAAAACAATTGTCTTTTTTTCTCTTGGCAAAACCTGATAAGCCCAGTGCTGCCTAGAGTTTTGTGCAAAGGATGCATGAGCTTTGGATAGGCAGAGATAAACAGCCACTTAGTTCCTTTGGCTTCTGGGAAGAACAAACAAGCAGAAATATCCAAGGAACTAAATATGACAATTATAGCATGATTCTCCAAATGAGACATTCCGCATTCTTTAACAATGTAAAAATGTGAAGGGCAAAGAGATTAGATCATGGGCTTTGTTTTCAGATTGGTTCCTGGTCAGCATCAGTTTCTTTCTCAGTTACTATCTGCAGTAAAATTTGCATAAACTGCTAATTTTATGAATGGCTACGCCCTAAATTCCTTCTTTCCATGCGATTCCATGGAGAAAGCTATAATTACAATCCTAAGAGTCATTTTACTGAAGCCTATTTTATCAAGTAGTAATTAAAGGTAGTTTGGTTTTGTGAATGGCTGTCAGAGATCAACATCAATAGATACCAGTATTTCAACATATATACAGATATATAGATATATACAAAGTGATAGAGACATATTCATACAGTGATAACTGTCACCAACTGAAAATGTGACAGCCGATAAATTCTGTGTACTTTATGTATTCCAACACAAGCATTTCTCCACATATTACAAACTGGTTGGACAGCAGATTCCAATGGAGGTGCCTCATTTTATTACTGGAAAATAATTAATGATCTAAACACAGTTAATTCAAGAACCTAATAGACAAATTATGCCTCCAATCATCTCACGGTATGTTGTCTACACTTAGCAAATGAGGGCTGACAGAATTCCCAAATGGTTGGCTTTATTTCCTATTTTTCTTTGAAGCAAATGTCTTGATAAATGAGTATCTTTGACTGCAGGTCAGACCTATATACAGTTGCCCATTGATCTCAGATGCATTTACTTCTGACAAGACATGTATAAGTTTGTTGTGAGTAATGCGAGTAATTTATAAGTCACTTGGTCATCTAGGCATTTTCCAATAACACATCTAAATATTTTCCAATTCTCCAGCATTACTGAACTTCAAATTGTGTATTACTTTTCAATTAAAAACAATAAGTAAAATGTGTAATGTGAAACAAAGACACTAATGATAAAAAAGCAGGCAGTGCAAAACAACACAAAATACTATAATTGGAACCCTTAAGAAGGAATGTGTCAGCTATGAAAATGAAATATTTTATTTAAAAAAACAATGATTATTTTAAAGAGTAAAATGTATAAGTGGATGCTCATTGCACATTTGGGAAGCTGCTTCTTAATTGAGTGATGAATTTTTAAATCCTAAGATTTACTAAATTAATTTCATTGTCATGTTTATAGAAATGATATGCAAAGCAGAAGACAAGACAACTTAAGTCAGTGGCACATAATTAATTAAGGTAGTTTGATTATTAATTACATGGCAATTCTATGGATGCAATCCCAAAATTTGGTGGACAATAGCATTATTCTTTTCTAGTTAGCATCTCCCTTTTGGCAATACCGCCAAGAAGATGTAGTTCCTTACAAATACAATTTGTCAGTTTTTTTCCAGTAATGAGATTAGTTGGAACCAGCATCTTTCATTCTTTCATGGCCATTATTCCCAGCAGAGTAATCAAGATTATTAAAACCATAATACTTCATGACTTAAAACAAATAATCACATGATCTTCTAATTAAATAGCATATAATAGCATAACACATAATATATATGTGTAGTATGTTAGTGTGTGTGTGTGTGTGTGTGTGTGTGTGTGTGTGTGTGTGTGTAAAAGTAATTACTTGCTGTTAGTCTTCCTTTAGGCATTGAAGCTGGCTGGGTGACTTTGGGCTGTCATTTCCTTTCAGCCCTTGTGAGTACCTAGCTTACTGACAAGCCAGTTGAAAATCAAAATCCCTTGTTGTATCATGCATTGATAACTTCAGTGATATGTGAACTGAAGCAAGTGCAGTACAAAACCAGCCAGCAGACTCAAATGCTGGCAGGAACAGCAACAATCACAGAGACACAGAAAAAGAAAGGGACATCAAGCCAACCCTCTGATAAGGCTAAATCCAAATTACAACATTCCTAACAAATGGCAATCAAGCTTCTGTTCCCATGCATCCAACAAAGAAGAACTCATGTCTCCTTTAAAAATGGATTCTGCATGCAAATTGTTCTTATTCTGATTTTTTCCCCCTGACATTTTTTTCAAAGTCTGCGAATACTTAATTAACTTAGATTTGTAATCCTCGGCCTACATTCAGAGACATTTCTCGTGAAAAGACAGTACATTTCTGACTGAAGGGCTAATGCCAATACCACAGCCTTTTCAGTCAACTTTGTTTGAGGTACCAGCCTAATTATTGCTGAACCAATAATTGGCTCTCATCTACAACAGTTGCCTGTTAGGTCAATATAATCCAAATGCAACATTTGATCTCTCATCCATGCCCAATGTTGCCTGTCACCACAACCACTCACAGGTTTTCCTGAAATAGGCAGCACTGGCTGTGATTTTAAATGGGAGCCACATTACGTTTATGTCTGATTCAAAGTAGCCAGTCAGTGTATTTGATTCACTCCAGAATACAGCTTGACCACAAAGTATTGTGTTTAGCTAATACAGCGTAGGTGGAAGCTGCTGCTTAAAGGGATAAAATATCTTTTGGCTTACAATTAAAAATGCTATTGTTGGCTGCAAGGGAAATTGAAGTGAGGTTAGTGATGTGCGAGGCAATAACATATCACAATGGTGTCAGGTACACTTCACATCTGGACAATGATGGGCTGTTTAGTAGGACAGAAGTTAATGATGGAAAAGAAATACTATGCTTGTTGGATACATCATCTCCATCCATAAATAGTTTTCTTTATGGTGCATAATAGAGGAGACATCACTTGGTATTTTACTTTCCACTGCTATTATCTTAAAAAAAATTAAAGCTGGGATAACCAAAGGCAACTTCCTTTGGGGCTGTTCATTCTAATTATCCACAATATTGTTTCCGACAACTCTGCAAAGTTATATGCCATAAATTCTTGCATGCTGCTTATGTCTGCCTCTGTCTGCTTTTACTTGAGTTTTATGCCACTTTGCAGTTTTGTTTTGCTAGCCAAACTGATTTGGCTTATGTGCTTACAGTACTCTGATCTGGATATGGGAGTTCCTGGGACTTTGCTGAGAGCAGATTAAACTGAAATTATCCACAATAATTTTTGCAAGATGAGACTCCTCTAAACTCTTATGCTACCCATGGAAAAAAAAATATGTTCAGTTGCCTTAAAACAAAGGTACAAAAATTATGGCCACCAACTTGTCTTCTGCATCCCAGAGCAACATGGCATGAATGGTGAGCCACATATGAAGCAATACCTCCTCCAAATATGCTGAATACTCCAGATGTCCATAATACCTGGTGCACAAATGAGCATAACAGACTCAAAATGACAAACATGTTATTTTGATTTTGTGAAATCAATCAAATTAAAATGCATTCAGATTTCCTACTAATATCAGCCAAACACTTTGTTGGGATAGCTCAAATAATATGCTTATTAGGAAATTATAAATCTTGCATCTGGGCATTCATGTGCAAAAACAAAAATTATGTGTGAATGAAACTACCATTGTTGGCAGCAATTCTTGCAGTCGTGGCAGTTGAAAATGCTGTGATAATCATAGCAAAACATCTGCCAGACCCATCTATTATTGTCAGGGTCACCCATTCCATTTCTTCATTTGACTGAGCACCAGATGATGTTCAGGACTGCATGAGATTCAAGTTCACTGGAAAAAGCACATTCATTGCATGCTGAAAATTTCCTGTGAAAGAATCTCAGGAAATGCAGCTGGGAGAGAACTCCATCTGGGAACTTGAAAAGATACCATCAAATGGGTCATTGCTGGACTAAATAGATCAACAGTCCAGTCTGGCATTAATAAGTATAATATGTATATGCCATATATATGCAATGACAGTTCATGAGTGCTTGGACAAATGTTTGCTAGGATAATAACTTTCCTGTAGAAGCCATGAGGTTTGCATAGGCTCAGAACAGCCCTGTCAGGTGTCTTGTCTTGTCACAATTTATTTATTTGTTAAATTTATATGTCCTGAGACTTAACCTCTTATGTTTTGGATAATCATTTCTAAATAGGCTTTAATCCAGAGGTCTTCAAACTTGGCCGCTTTAAGACTTGTGGATTTCAACTCTCAGAATTCTCCAGCCAGAATTCTGGGAGTTGAAGTCCACAAGTCTTAAAGCGGCCAAGTTTGAAGACCTCTGCTTTAATTGGTTACCCTGTTTGAGCAATTTGCTGGCATTATTCTAGGGACAAGGAAATTGCAAGTCAAGAGTCATAGGAGAGTGTGGCTTATTTCTATACATTGTACATTCAGGATAAATCAGGGATAAGGATATCAAAGCATGGCTTTAAAAAGGTAGGCCAGCCTGCCACTGGGGGCCTTTCTCAAACCCCTAGAGTGGTTCACTTTAGATTAATCATGACTAAGTTTGCCCTTTTGGAGGTTTGTACTCTGGAAAATCTAATTTTCTCTTCTCCCACACAAACACAAATTAAGGAAGTGCTGTAGGCAGTAAGATTTAGAGCTCATCCTTCTGCAGCCACTATTCTGTGCCAATCAAAGGCAAGCAGCTGCCTATTCTCCTTCACTGAATTGTTTGCAGCAGCAGCAATTTCCAACAAGGAAAAAGACACAAATTGACACTAAAACATTACCTGGGATATTAATTCTGGCAGTCCTACTTTGAACGGCCTTAGGAGGTGTGTGTCTGTGTTCAGAAAAAAAAAATGAGAGGAAAACCCACATTCTAATTTAGGAGATGAAATCCACAACTAGCTATTGAACAAAGGCAAAACTGCATTACTTAAATCTTCCTCTTCCCCTCCCTCCCATTTCATAATTGACAGTATGTTGGGCAGCAAATTTTCTTTGATGAGGGGGGACTCTTTCTGAAGGACTTTGATCTGAGATTGAAGGATATTGCTCAGAACACCAGGCATTATTATAAGCATGGGGTTATTCCTCCACCAAGTGGTAGATGTTTGATATTCCCCAGGAAACCATGCTGAGAACAGGAACTTGTTTTAATACCCAAGCTAGAGAAATCAAGGACTTATGAGTGGGAAGTAAGCTGTATGCCACTGGGCCAATATGATGCCTGCTTCCCTTTCTTCCTCTAGCATGCTTGAAGGCATTGCTACTGCTTCATACAGCTTTCTTTGACTCTATTGCCAAGTGGATTTGCTTCTGGGAATCAACATTTTTTTCTTTGCCTCACTGCACACCTACTAATGTATCAAGCAAAGAGAAGCAGACAAAACGGAACTTGTGCCTTTAAATCTCCTGTTTTGGAGCACACATAGTATCTCAAATCTTTTGGGTCCTCACAGAACGTATTTACCCTAGACAATATGGAGAGGAGAGAAAGAATCATGCACACATAAAAAAAATGTCCGTATTGGAATTCACTCTGAACTTTTCTTAGTCAAACTGCATGCAGAAACCAATTCCCTTTAAATTAGCTCCCAATCTCCTGAGGGATTGTGATCAACATTTTGAGAACCTGTTCCCTAAGATAATTACATTCAGATTGGTAGGTCACCTGATTGATAGATTGCTAACTGGTGCAAAGTGTGAGGATAATATGAAGCCTCTTCTGAAAAATCTATATTTTCTGCCAATTGCCTACTGGGCACACTTTATGAAGTTGACTTTGACCTTATCTTTTAAAGCTTTCAATGGCTTGAAGCCCGATTGTAGGAGGAAAGCATCGCCTTTCCTACTATGAACTTGCTCAGTTACTTAGATCAGCAGGAGCTTGTCTGAAGGCACCTCATTGCCAGAACTGGAGCTATCTGATATGCAGGACCCCATACTCCAACCAGGATAGGTTCAAGCTGTAAGATATATGATGGCATAAATGTTATATTCTCCCACTTCTGGGAAGTAAAGGAGTCCAGATTAGAATGCACTGCTTTTCATTAGCAATACCAACCTTTGGAATATCAATAGCCATAGCACTTAGACTTATTTACCACTTCACAGTGCTTTACAGCTGTCTCTAAGCAGTTTACAGAGTCAGCATACTGCCCCTCAACAGTCTGGGTCCTTATTTTACTGACTTGGAAGGATGGGTCAACCTTGACCCAGTGACACTCAAACTGCCAAACTTTTGTCAGCAGTCAGTCAACAGAAGTAGCCTATAATACTGCATTCTAACTACTGCACCACCATGGAATAGTCTTCCAATTAAAATCAGGCTGGCTTCCTCCCTGATTATATTCAGAAGGATTTCAAAACTGAATTATTTCATGAAGTGTTCTAGCTAAGGCTTTATTTTTGATCAATGTTGAATTTTTATAATGCAATTGTTTCAGACATTTTAAATTGTACTGTGGGTTGCCTTAAAACCATGCCAGCAGCTGAGAGTTGTTTTTGATCGCAACTAACCTAAACTAAACCGTTTCTATGAAGATCCTGGTCCATGGAATGTTTTCCTTAATGGGCTTATCCCCAGTCTTAGTATTTAAAATGAAAAAAAAAAATCTATAACTCTGATCACGCTTTTAACTGTTGATTACTTTCAGTTGATTTTAATTTTAATTGTATTGATTTTAATGTCATGGTTTATATTTTCTGTTATGGCTATAAGCTGCCTGGAAAGCTTGCATAAGCAAAAAGTGAAGTATAGAGCTATTAAATAAAATTGTAATTTATATTTCCCAGTGTGAATAATGTTGCTCATGAATATCAGCCATGAGGCCTGTCATGCCCTGTATGCCTTTATTTTATTTTATTTTAAAATAAAAAATGGAAATAAAATTAACAGAAACAAAGTACTAAGTTCTAACTTTGTCATTATTTACTCCAACACCTCTGGACCCATAAGGATTCATAGGCCTAGTAGTAAATGAAATTAACAGGTGGCTCTTAGCCCAATGCTTTTAGAATGATGATACCTGCCAAGAATTAAAACAACACAACCAAAGGAAAGCTAGAGTCACTGAGAAAATATGGAGAGAACACTGCCCACTGTGTCCTCACAAAAATATTCTGATATTGTTACCTTTTTAATAACCAGAGAAGCTGTTTTCATTAGTCCCAAAATTGTGAATTAAAATGTCCAGATATATCTTCTTCTTTTTTCTTATAGACTGTTGCCTTCTTGGTTGTACACTTTTATTGAAATAGAAAGGAAAAGAACCAAGGACATTGATCTCTCATTAAAGTCAATGTTAAATTAATAGTGAACATTTTTACTTTGAAGGATAGCTAAAAAGGTTTATTTCTTCAGTATGACTCTACTGCTTTTTTCCTCTGGATACTTGCCTTCACAAATTCTGTTGCTGTAGAACCGGGGTGTCAAACTCACAGCATCACATTGTCGTCATGTGACTATCATGATTTGTTTTCCCCTTTGCTAAACCGGGGGTGGGCATGGCCAGTGCATGACACATCCGGCCCACAAGTTTGACACCCCTTCTCTAGAATGAGAATTCTGATTACAAGTGGACTTCAACCAGAAGATGTTGTTGCAATTTTGGATCATAGATCACCAATCCTCAGGTCTATTCATCAACTGCTGAAAATGGCATTAATACCAGTCCATGAAAAGCAATCACTGTTTGAATGACCAATTCAGAATGAATAGTGAGGGAATTGGGAGTGTTTATTTCTTTAATTAGTTTGGCAATTAGATACCATAATTATCTTACTACACACCTTTTCTTGAGGTGAACCTTATTATCCAAATTATCCAAACCTATTCAACATGAAAGCCAGTGTTGGAACCTTAAATAGCTAATAGGATTTTTAAAAAGTATATAAAGGCAAGTAACTTTCTTTTTAGAATTGCCATGGGGAAAAACCAGTGCCATAAAGATATAATGACCTAGCTAATATAAAGAGAATTATGTGGAGATAAAGATGATATATGATAGAGATGTAGATATAGATGGTGCAGACCAGTGGTGAAATCCAAATTTTTTTACTACCTGTTCTGTGGGTGTGCCTTGGTGGGCGTGGCTTGGTGGGCATGGCAGGGGAAGGATACTGCAAAATCTCCATTCCCACCCCACTCCAGGGGAAGGATACTGCAAAATCCCCATTCCTTCCCCACTCTGGGGCCAGCCAGAAGTAGTATTTGCTGGTTTTCCAAACTACTCAAAATTTCTGCTACTGGTTCTCCAAACTGCTCAAAATTTCCGCTACCCGTTCTCCAGAGCCTGTCAGAACCTGCTAGATTTTACCCCTGGTACATACATAGATGATATAGCTATAGTTATAATTATAGGTATTGAGATACGGATACAAACATATATTTACGGATATCATGGCCATGGATAAAGGGAAATGCAGTTCAAAGTATTTTTTTATAGCGGTGTAAATAATGAATCCTATAGTGAAATTTGTGTTCAGGTGGTCAATAGCTTTTTATTTTCCTCTGAGAAAGAAGATTCTATTTTTCTAGCCCTTCCTAAAAGTGCCTAAGAATGTATTTTACTGTTTACTATGTTTACCAGTTTACTATGACTGTTGCTGAACTTTATTTTTGAAGTTTACAGCAGGTGGCAGTAGTTAGCTAATACTGGCTGATCTCAAAATTGCTTGGAAGGGAGGCAACCAGGAAATTCCAACCCTGGAAAAGGACAATGACAGACTACTTCCATATGCTTCCACAAAAGCAGTATGAATGTGTTTGTGTAGTTGTCAGGTGTCAACCTCAACCCAAAGGAGACTTTGCTTTTATCTAATTGTTGAGAGGTGGCAGAAATAACTGTGTTGTAGACAATTCACAAGTCACTATGATTATCTGACTACCTCTTCCTCCATGCATTCTTATGACCTTCTCCATCTTTCTAAATCTTTCTGAGTCTAAGTTTCTTAGGGATACAGCAAAAAGCTGAGATCTGTGGAATTTTGTAATACTGCCTTTATTCAGCTTCCCCTTTTGTTCTTGATATTTTTCCTTAAACAATTATTGATCTGCCAACATGAACTTTCTTGGTAGTAAGGATGTAGTCATGTGACCTCAATTTACAACATTTTTTTCCAGGAAACTGGTGTTTATTTCCTGAGTTCTGTTGACCCTAGGGTTTGTTTAATGACCACAACAAAAAGTTTGTAAAATTGGGCACAGACATGTGATGAACTGCTTAGTGACCAGCAAGACTTACTACTATAATTTCAGGCCCAGTTATGGTCATAAATCGAGAACTACTTATTTAATCCATTTTATAGCTACCCATCTACCTAAGGAACTCTAGGCAGTAAGCAATAATTAAAACAAACCAATTATTCAAATCCATTAAAAAGATTTTGGGTCAACCTTCCACATCCATACAACATCCTGGTCCCATTGTCTGGGGAAGATACAGTTTTTCATGGCCTTATGTTTAAGGTCAGGCCTATCTATAAATTGTTTCCAGACTCTTTCCAGAAATCAGATTATTTATTACTTATTCAGTTTAGACTTGAAGAATTCTGAATGGTCATATTTATATTGGAATAGTGATTTTGATACAATTTATATTGTGTCTTCTTCCTGTGCTACATGCTGCTATTTTAATCCTTCTTTCCCTCTCTTCCTGTAAACGTTCAAATAATATATGGTATCGGGTTGGAAAAAAGTTCAACAAGCAAATATTGTATCATCTATAACAACCTAAGCATATCTGTAGATTGCAGTTGTTTATGTGCTTTCTTGAATAATACTCAGTGGCTCTATGATTTATCTTGTATTCATTGTAGGTCTTCTGCTACAAAAAGTTTTGGCAATTATAGTGATATATATGAAGTTTTGTAGAAGAGAGTTGTTTACAAAGCCACTATCTTCATCTTTGTCAAGTGATCCATTTGACTCAAGCCAAGAATCAGTTTTACTGCTGTTGTAATCCTCTTTAAAGAGAAAAGAGCTATGATAAGCGAGTAACTTTATGCCCAACACACATTTATAAAAAGAATATAAATGTGAGAGAACACACAGATAAGTTTTGTTGTCACACATAAATTATAACTGCTAGTTTGCAAGCAGTGTTGCTAGAGACAGACACCTAAAAGTCTCATGAACTTTAATAGTTAAATTTGGCTAGTTTTGCCCTTATTGTCTGAACATTGTCTTTAACTGCAATGACTTTTTTTTTTTTAAAAAAAAGGAGTAATATGAAAAGTTACTTTTGTCTAATGAACATGTAACTCAAAAGCATCAGGCTTGAAAAGAAAATGTACCTTTTTATGTTGCCGAGGAACAGATCATCAGCTTATATTCATGGAAGTTTAGGCAACAGCAAGCTTACTCAAGATACAACATTCATCTCATTTTTCTTGGCACTATCAAACTCAACTTTGTGCTTACTTGAAGTATAGTTAATTGCTTCATTATTAGTCATTAAAAGGATTTTGTGCTGATTTTAAAAGTTGGGCTTTTTCCCACATCAGTTGAGAAAACCTGAGGCCTTAGCAATCTTGATTTAGCAGAAAAATCCCCAAATTAATTATATATGTGATAATTAGTATTAACTAGTAAATATTAATAAAGACATCTCTAGACTTATCTATTTGACTATAGACTCATTTGCACTGCTTACTTGACCCATTGTTGAAATGGGGTAGCAACCATATTTTTAAGGCCTGGTAGAGAAGTCATTGCTTTGTACTTAATGTATCCTTTGCATTGTAAATGTGATCTCTGGATGTATTTTCCTCTTGTGATTTTAAACTATTTCCCTCCCCCGTTTATTCCCCTATCCCCAATTGCTCCTGCCTCTTTACTTCGTTACAGGCTGACTTCAGCAGTTCACTGGGCTACTTTGTATTACCCTCTCAGCAGAGACAATGGTGAACATGTTTCTTAATATATTCTGCTTTCACCAGGAAAGCTGTAATAATACATTGGTTAAAACACTGACCTTCTAAATGGAAATTTGCTGCCTTAAAGTCTGGCAGAAACTGTTTTATTTATTATTTTATTTCTCTAAGTTATTACTTTTCCTTGGGCTTGTTTTGATAATAAAATTAGCCATGCACTGTTTCATCATTTTTCCAGTCACTTGAGGTGGAAGGCTTTCGCCCTTTCCCCACCAATGGAAGAAATTAAAAGCTCCTTTTCATCAGTCATGGTTTACCAGTAAACCTAAGCCTTAAAATCCATTCAGACTTAACTAGGGTATGCTAAAATGAAGCCACATTATAACTTGTAATTTGAAGATGGCATACTATAAAGAAGCCATGGCCCAGACCTAACCATCCTGCATCAGGATTATTCAAAATTAAAAGTGGTAGTTAACATAGGAGTGAGAAGGATAAAGGCAATCTTTAAGTGCAAGGTTCACTGTATCTTTCTTCCAGCATAAAAAACCATAATAATAATATGAGCTGCTCAAAATATCCATTTGTCTACCTTGATATATACAAGGGAGAAAATATGTGATCCTACCCACACCCCCATAATAGGAACAATGTGGAAAATTTATAATAACTTCCCCAAATGTATTGTTCTTCCAGTTCTATTGCCTTCTTTTTTAAGCACATCAATGTCAATATTGACATTAATGACCAAAAGGGAAGAGATCTGTAATAGATTAAAAAGCAATTATTGTCAAGATAAACTATTTGATTAAATGAAATGATTAAGAGATGAAAGGAGTCCCCAAATAGAATTCAGACAACAATAAAAAAGGTTTAGAAGAATATTCTGTTATAACAGTTGCATTTTCTAATATTGTAATATATAAATTCTATCTTTAGCTCCTTATTTTCCCTGTGAAATGTATTTTATTAAGGCACATGTTTTGTGCTATTAGTGTTATTGTTTTTGATATGTGTATTTGACCTCACAGCCAGGCTGAACAGTGCAAATCTCTTTAAGGGAGAGGAAATATTTATATTTTTAAAAACAGAGATCATCCCCCTTTTAAAGCATAACTTTATTGCTGTAGGTACAGAAATAGCTTCAAAAGGAAAAAAGCAAAAGCAAAGTGCATGACCACATTATATAACACCCAATACTATTATAAGGTAAAGTGTTTTTGTTCATTGCCACTTTGTCATTAATATACTTTGATATTTGGATCATTACTATTTTAACAATGAACACTAAATCTAAATCTATCAATTCTGTACTTTTTATATCTTGTGTTTTTACACTTGCTTATCCTCTCCCTTTTTATCATGGAAATTCTGACTGCAATGCCATCCCTCCTCAATTGATGGCTAAATTGCAATGTCCATTAGGGAGTAAAATATGGAGGAGCCATTTTGTCTCAATAGAGTGTGGTCAAGTAATTCATATAATGCATTTTATTGATCTTGTGCCTAAAATGTGTGAAAGGTAGAGACGTCATCGCTCTGTCTCTGGAAAGTCAAATCATTTATTTTTACAACTTCTCTGTATACATTCAGAATCAAATAGAAATATATCAGTGGCACCTTTAGACAAAAACTGCTGCATTTCCAAGAGAATACATTTACTGTTTAACTTTTTCTCACATTTTAATCTTTTCCGATTCACCCACCAATATTCAACGTTAAGGTTAAAATGGTGCTTTAAAAGCACACCTTCCCTAGAATTTTGCTACATTCGGGTCATCCCAATCATTTTTATTTATGTCTAGGTAACATACTTTTTAGAACTGAAACCTTTTTACTTCTGTTAATGCATAACTTCTGTTGTGGTTAATGGTTTGTACATCACTTGCATGAGACAGCTTTAACACTGTGGCTCACTATGGGCCTTCAGATATTCAGCCTTTTACCTGTAGGCATATTTTGAAAATCAGTTATTTATATCATAAAATTTCCTGATACCACTTTGAGCTAGGGGCTACTAATAGGAGAATGAATGTATGTATGTACACAGGACACTTCTCATATAAAATATAATAGGATTATAGAAATTGTGACCATGATTAGTAAATTCAAGAAGAATGATTACAAGAGTCCTCTAAATATAAAATCCTTGCCTGAGTATTTAGAATAACATTTAGCAGATTTATCTTATTTTATTGACAGTTTATAAAAACATGTGTTCATGTTCGACTACATTAACATGCGCAAAATTTTTTTTTGCTTTTTCCAATATGCCCCACATCACATATTTGATTTCCAAAATGACAAATGATGGAAATCCCACCCATCCCCATTATAATATACTTTGGATCTCAATTATTGGCAATCTTAGAGTTTTCTCTAATTGTAACTTTACAACTTGATTTATTATGTTCATATATTTTAAGTAGTGTGAATAGTGGAAATAGCTTGTAAAGCAACCTAAAGCACCATCTGTCTGTATGTGCATGCATTCAACACAATATTGATTCCTGCTTACTACCTGCAAGTTTTTGGCAAGGTTTCTCAGAAATGACATGCCAGTGCCTTCTTCCTAGGCTGAGGGAAAGTGACTGGCACACAGTTACCAGCTAGTTTTGCACTAGGCAGCATCAGAGTCTCCCGGTTTCTAGCTTGATACCTTAACCTCTGTACCATATTGGTTCTCATAAATGACATTTAAGGGAATATAAATGAGATCCAGTTCTGCTAAATAATGCCATATTTTCCTTGGGTCCTTTGGAACTCACAGAAATGACCAGAGGAATGGGCTTCTTTTATTCCTATGCATATTGTAGTTGATATCCAAATCCTTTGGCTGAGAAAATTGAATATGCAGAAAGTAGAATATGCATCAGCAAATCTAGCAAGACACCAATCTTTCTCTCTTTTATTATGACATACACAAATTTCAAAGTTTAAAAACTGATTTCCCTCACACATATCAATTTAATTTGAATATATATTCAAAAGAAGAAAACATAGAAAAGAAGTAAATTGTTTCTTCACCATCACTAGACTGCTAAGACTTTCTCCACACAACCAAAGTTTGCTATTAGAGTAATTCTATGCAAATTGCTAAATCCTGCTTCTTAGTTCTAAATTTAAGATATTAGAATGGATGTACTGTTTCCTTATACTTTAGAAAAAAATGTTTTTACTTTTATTTTTTAAATTTGCTGCATAGTCATCAAAAGTGCACACCTATTCTAGTCTAGTCTAGTCTAGTCTAGTCTAGTCTAGTCTAGTCTAGTCTAGTCTAGTCTAGTCTAGTCTAGTCTAGTCTAGTCTAGTCTAGTCTAGTCTAGTCTATTCAGCCCGGTGCTTGTTTTTTCATTAATACTTTTAACCCAGCAGAATACAAGATAAATCATATCTAAGGAGAAGAGATGGTGTGGGTGTTTCTATGAAAATGTTGATCTGACCTAGGTTTCAAGCCACATTTTCTATTCCAAATATCTTTTTGTTTGCTTATTTGTATTTTTTGAAATCAAGTCTGAACTCAGTATCACCACTTCATTATAAATAACAAAAGGGACAAAACAAAATTAAAAGTAGATTTTTTTTTTTCATTTGTAGCAGACAGTAAACATAAACCTTGGAATATCACATAACTCACTTTGGGCCTGCAAAGTTCAAGGTAGGAACCTTTAAGAATTGCTTTAATATTTTATACTCCATACACACACTAGCGGAGATGTAGGTAACCCTCTTTTTCTTCAAACTACATGGCATTTACACTGCTTTATGGTAACAGAGGTTATGCAATTCTTGTTTGCATTTTGTAATTCAAGTCTTTGCAGCATAAATATCTACTGAAATCAGTGGTTCATACAGTACACTACATTTTTAGAATCTTTCCTAGAGACTACAGAAGAGAATTCCAACTTCAGATGGAGAAAATCAATTTTGGAAATTCTCTTCCTGGTCTTTAGAAAGTTTCATGCCCTTTATCTCTCCAAGAATAGAAGTTCAATACCAGAAGAAATAGATAAGGGGTGGATTAGAGAAATAGACAACATTGATCACAGTTAATGGAATATATCTCCATTTCATTTTCTGGTTCTGGAATGATGAAAATATCTTTTTCCCCTAATTGCTCCCAGCATAAGTCCCCCACCCTCACCAAATAATAGGAAGGATGATAAAAATTTAATCTAATTTAATTTAATATTTAAATTTATATACCACCCTTCTCCCGAGGGACTCAGGGCGGTGAACAGCCATACGTAAAAAACATAGAATACAAAATTTAAAAACAATTTAAAATATATTAAACAATTTGGCCTGACAGTTAAAATCCCCCATTTAAAATTAAAATTAAAATTACACCATTGGAGAGTTAGGTCAGTCCGGCTTGATGAAATAAAAAAGTTTTGAGGGCCCGACGGAAAGTACGTAGATCCGGAATCGTCCGTATCTCCGGGGGGAGCTCGTCCCAGGGGGCAGGTGCTCCCACAGAGAAAGCTCTCCCCCTGGGGGCCGCCAATTGACATTGTTTGGCCATCAGCACCCAGAGGAGCCCCTCTCTGTGGGAGCGTACTGGCCGGTTGGAGGCTCTCGGCAGCAGAAGGCGGTCTTGTAGATATCCAGGTCCTAAGCCATGGAGTGCTCTAAAGGTGGTCACCAACACCTTGAATCTCACCCGGAGGACCACTGGGAACCAGTGCAGCTCACGCAGGAGAGGTGTTACATGGGAGTGCCATGACGCTCCCATAATCACCCATGCGGCTGCATTCTGGACCAGTTGGAGCCTCCGGGTCCTCTTCAAGGGGAGCCCCATGTAGAGAGCATTGCAGTAGTCCAGGCGGGAAATGACGAGGGCATGAGTGACCGTGCACAAGGAGTCCCAATCCAGAAAGGGATGCAACTGGCGAATCAGGCGAATCTGATAGAAAGCCCCCCTGGCCACAGCCATCACATGTTCTTCTAAAGACAGCCGTGCATCCAGGAGGACAACCAAGTTGAGAGCCCTGTCTGTGGTGGCCAGCGACTCGCCCCCAATCGTCAGAGATGGCACCAACTGACTATATCAGGATGCCGGGAGCCACAGCCACTTGGTCTTGGAATAATACCATTTTTGGAATAAAAATAATACCATTCTCGTTTATTGATAGTGATTATATTAATCATTAATCTGGAACATCTTTGAAAAATGTTGAAAGAGGATAGTGGTGGTAGTGGTAATGATGGTGGTGGAGTAGGAGGAGGAGGAAGAGGAGGAGGAGAAGTCCAGAATGCAGCAGTGCATGCAGTAATAGGTGTTCTTATATTCACCCAGATTACACCTCGGTTGTGTGAGTTGCATTGTCTCCCTGTTTCCTTATGGTTGCAATTCAAGGTGCTGGTTATCACCTTTAAAGATCTACATGGCACAGAACCAGGTTATTTGTAGGGCTGTCTCTCCCTGAGAACATCTGTTTATCCTATTGAATCAGATAGAGTAGACATCTTCCAGGTTCCTTCTCTGAAATCTTGTCATTTAATGGAAGCATACCTTTCCTATGGTTTCCCTTACCGTATGGAGCACCCTCCACATCCTAGCAGTTTAGAAGGCCATCAAAACTTGGGATCAAGTTCACATGTTTGGTACATGTCCTTTAGCGTCATTGGCCATAGGCTGCTTTGAAGGAAGTGTGTGTTTAAAACTGAAATAATTATTTTTTAGGCTGCATTATGTAATCATTTGCACATTGCAAGACAGTAAGCCATAGTTTGAAGATGAAATATGATCAATAATTTTATATCAGATCCCACTATTTATTATAAGAAATGCTTATAGAAATTTGTTGTTTGCAACAATTGGATTGATATATCATGCTAAGATACAATTTATTTATTTATTAATTAATTTATTAATTCAATTTGTATGCCACCCCTCTCCGAAGACTCAGGGCGGCTTACAAATTTAGTTTTCTTACCATGCAGTCATTGTGGTTTATTTAAAAAAACCATGATTAAAAGCATGACTTAGAATGATACATAGGCTCAGTCACTGAATAAGAGTAGCTCTCCAAGGTTTCCAGTGCAACTTGAAAATGTTAAGGACAGAATCAGCAACATTAAATATTATTTCATTTAGAAAAATAATGTATTTTCTTCATAACCATGTTCCAGTAATTATAAACATTCCAACTAGCTATAGGATATTTGCAGATCAATATATAAATATATTTACATAGTATGGACATGTTTATCTAGACATTTCAAGGAATATGATCATGCAACACATATACTTATCTAGGTTAAACATTATTCCCACAATCTGCTCACCTTAATAGCTTGTTAAGATTTTTTTTGTTGCTTTTGGCTATGTGTGTGATGCAAACCCAGCTCATTTCATTAGTGTACAGTTCAACATATTATGTGAATTCAGATAATGGGCTCAATGACACATTATAGATATACAGCCAGGATGTATAGTGGAGCTTATTTTCATAACTATCTGCTAAGGGGTAACAGATCTAAACTGCAACAATCTGGATATCTGCCAGATAGAAGCAAAAATATATAGAAACATAGCATTGTGTAGTCACTGGAATTTTCTGCAGGTGAGATAAGGTAGTTTAAGATAAATAAAATACTCTATATTGATAAGTTTGAATTTCCTTTGTGACATACCTCAATTTGTTATGGAGATAGATTTGGTAGCTTCATCCTCCATATAAAGACTTTCTAGAGAATGTAATATTTACTGCTGATCCTAGAACTATTGTCCTGAAAACTTGGGAATTCTTGCTTTGTGCGAGACAAGTATTTCTTGTTGGAAATCTTGGGCCTTTAAACTCAATTAGTTTTTCTATTTCTTTCTTGAGAAAGTCTCCCAAATTTTCATACTGACTTAATTTCCTGTGTAGATATCCTTTGGCTGCAAATGTGGACCTTACATTAGTATTAATTCAGCAATTTTTTACTTGTGATAAATTATACATGCCAATTAAATGTGTGTCCACACATCTGGTATTTTCAAAACGAAGAATTAAAGCTATTTGGCAATATAGATATACTGCAAGGGTATCCAAGGTCATAGGCAGTCTTATCTGGTGCTGTTTAAAATCAGAGGGGAAATGAGGGAGAATTAATTTCTTAGAAAGCTTCTGATAAGATACAGCAACCAGTCTGTGGAGCATAGAGTAATTAATGTATTAAATGGATTGACAGCTATCGAGTAACTATAACATTTTTTTTCCTTGAGAGAGGTAGTCTAATTGTTGCAGACTGGAAGTCTGTTATTGAGGAGCTGGTGTCCCATGTCCCTTGTTGATTTAAGGATTTATTGCTTTGGGAATGTAGCCAGCCAGGAAGTTATGTGGCTTTAAGAAATAAGTTCCCAACTGAAGATGTATCATTGGCAATTCTGACAATTGTTTTCACTATATATTTAGACTGTACAATCCTATAAGGGTACCAGTATTACAGTGGAGTGAGAAAAGGAGAGAGGATGAAATCAGCTGTTTAAGGGAGGGGGAATATGTCCATTTTTGACAATTACATATGAAGATTTCTTCTGACATCCAAATAATCGGTAGAGTGCCCCCACAATGCCATGCATGGATATTGCCCCAACAATGCCAAAAGCTTTCCATGGATTAATTTTATCCAAATATTACATGAGATTCTTCAATGTGTGGGTTTATTCATCATGCTAAGCCGTGGATCATTTTGCAAACAACATCTGAGTTTACATATCTAAACAGAATAAGTAATTTTGCTACCATTTAGCAATATACAAAAAAGCCACACTATACTTATCCAACTATTTATATGCCAGTCTAAAGAGTTAATAACAAGTAGTTGAAGAAAATAGAGTGGGGAAAAAAAATCAGACTAATCTAGACACTGCAATTAATATATAAAAATAAATGAAATGGTTCAGTTCAGTGTTATCTACCTACCTTACCCTGTATAATCCTATTTTATTAGCATACACCACATTCTGTGTGGATATAATCCAGAATTATAATATAAATACAGATTTGAAAAAAAAAATGTTTCCTTAATAGAGAGGGCCAAGGTTCAAAAGAACTAATGAAGAAAACAGATGGAGGATGATAGTAAAAAGAAGACTAAACTGCTAAACTGATTAGGAATTAATTAAAGAAGAATTATAACAAAATATTTAATGTGATTTTAAGCACTATACAAATGAATTTAATCTTTATTTGGGATATTCCACTCCAGGGTTTTCTAATCTGGGTGTTCTTCAGATTTGACTCTCATAATTGCTAGTCCATTTGAATAGTGTGGCCATCAGAATTTATCATATTAACTCATTCTGATATGTCTGTTAAGTATTTGGTTTTTCAACAGCAACAAGAAAAAAATCTACATTATTTAAAAGCATAACTCAGCCAGTCCTTCCCTGAGAAGTTGGGAATGAGAGAAGGGCTCGTACAGGTTTTTGGAAAATAGTCTGCTTGAGAAAGAGAGTAAATTAGTGTCCTGAGGTGACATATTTTTATTATGTGTTATCAAGTTGGTGGCAACACTTAGTAACTATGTAGATGGATTTTCTTCAGAAGGTTCTGTCCCCAACTTGGTCTTTCAGGTCTTCCAACAGTCTTCCCATTGTCACTACTGCTGATCACCCTCTTCTTCTCTTTTGTTCCATTTCCCCCCCAGCATTACAGACTTTTCAAAGAGCTGGATCATTTCATAATGTGTCCAAAGTATGATAATTGAAATGATATACTAATATACCTAAATTTCCAATCCATATTGTCTGTGGGAATCTTTGGTAATTAAGAATAATATGGAACATTGTTATAAATACATAATTCCATCAAAAAAGATTAGACTTTTTATTCCAAAACCTACCTTAAATGCTAGGTTTTGTTATGTCTACAAAGAATTCTAAACAGAGCTACTTGAAGTAACAGTTGACAAAGCTGACCTTTGAAATATTTTTTGCACTGGATGCTATAAAAGGAGCAGCTATCATATTAACATTAAAAATGGATTTTAAGAAAAGGTTGAGAAAGAAGTATGATCAATGTAATTTACCTAGGAAAAGGATAATTTTAATTCTGCTTCTATTTTGTCATCTCCATTTTTTTTTGTTTTCTTTTATGTCAGCGTTATTTTAAATTAAGTAAAATTGTGAAAACAGAGGGAGCTATATTTAATGATAACTGATACTTTATTTGGCTCCATAGGTTCCTTTTAAGATTTGTTCATTTGTGGATTAAGAATCTCAGAAAATATCCACTTGAGCAACTCACTGAATGAAGAAACTGAGGTGCTCTTGGAGTTTAGAGAAGCATCTGTCACATAACACCCCAGACTCCAGGCATTAAGCTAGACAGCAGGAGACTGTGAGTTGAAGTCTCACCTTAGCCATGAAAGTGAGGTGGGTGACTTTGGGCCAGTCACTCTCTCTCAGCCCATCTCACTCACCGGAGGTGACAGGACCTTCATTTACATTGCAGTTAGTGTCAGAATGGAAGAAAGTATACAGCAAATACATCTTATGTGGAAAAGGGCAGCAGGGTTGTTTCTTGATGTTTCTCCTCTGTTCGCAACAGAATATCTGATGCCACTAGACTTGAAATTTTGGGCTTAGACAACTTAGAACTATGCCGCCTTCAGTCTGACTAAGTGTAGTACATAAAATTATCTGCTACAATGTCCTACCTGTCAGTGACTACTTCAGCTTCAACCACAACAATGCACGAGCACACAATAGATACAAACTTAAGGTAAACTGCTCCAAACTCGATTGCAGAAAATACGACTTCAGCAACAGAGTGGTTAATGCCTGGAATGCATTACCTGACTCTGTGGTTTCTTCCCCAAACCCTCATAAATTTAACTTTAGATTATCTACTGTTGACCTCGCCCCATTCCTAAGAGGTCTTTAAGGGGCATGCATAAGCACACCAACATGCCTACTGTCCCTGTCCTAATGTCCCCTTTTATTCATAACCAACTCATGTATTCATAATCATGTTTATACATTTCATGTATTCACAATCATGTTTATACTTTTATCTATAATCTTATATATGCTTGACAAAATAAATAAATAAATAAATGTGCCTCACTTTCAACGAAGTATAACTTCTTCAGACCACCTAACATATGAAATGAGGAGTTTACCCCAGCTGATTGCCTTGGGTCCTCGAATCTTGAATATATAAATTTATCTGAACTTTAATATGGAAATTTGCATACCAGTAGTATGTATAAAATAACTACTAGATTCATATAACCCTGTTCTAATGTGCAATATTATTCTGTTTCTAGATGCTACATGGGGATCATAAATATCATCAACTACTTGGTTGCAAATTATCCCTATGGATAACAAACAAGCAAAGAAAAAAATGACCTAACTTTTTTAGTATAATTTTTATTAAAACTTTTAAACAAGAAGCTAATAACACTAATTAATAGATGATAAGAAAGGAAGAAGGGAAAACAAAGAGGAAGCAAAAAAAAGAAAAAAAGGAAAGGAAAAAGTTAATGAAAATAGTAAAAAAAAAACATAAACAAGTGGCTTCTTCACAGCAGTTATTGGTACAAATATATTTTGACCTCTCTGTCTAAAGTTAACATCATATTGCTGTTCTTTCTATAATCTATCCATCTAATAATCAAAGCTATAAATCACACGTTCAATTTTTCATTTCTACACAAAAAGAGCTAAGAGGCTCACAGTCACCAAGAGATGTAGATAATGTCTTTTCTCTAATCAAAGAAGTTGATTTATAAATTTCAGCAAAACTATGAACTTCACCAAACGTTCCTTCATCATCGGTAGTGTCAAATCTTTCCATTTCTGTGCATACAGTCATATTGCTGCTGTGATAATAAACTGAACTATTTTTTCCCCTAACTGTTTAGCCATTAATCCAAACAGAAAAAGTTCTGGTTTCTGTTGAATATCTTTAAAATCATCTATGTCAAAGTATGTATTTGAATCCAGTTATTGTTTAAGGTTTTTTACATGAGCATCAATCATGATAAAACACAAGTGGTGAGGTGGCCTAAAGGTGGAGCTCTTGCCTCACAATCAGGAGGCTGCGAATTCAATCCTAGGCAGAGGTAGATATTTCTCTCTCTGGTCGTGATGAGACTATATCTGCTGAATATAACTCCGCATTGGTGACAGGAAGGGCACCCAGCCAGTAAACACTCAGCTCCATTCAGTTGCCCAGACTCCATCCTGCAAGGGATTATGGGGTCATTAAAAGACGATGATCAATCATGATAAAACATGGCTTCTTGTAGTTTACACTTCCAACATATATTTGAAGTTCCTTTTTACATTATAGATATTTTTTCTGCATTATTGATCCTATACCAATAATACATCATTTTGTAATCTTTTACTCTAAATTTCAGTAAGGCCAAATTGTCCAAGTCATCTTTCTGTTAATAACTTTATAACAAAGTTCCTCTTTGTCAGCAATTTGTTTTAAATCTGCAGCCAGCTGCCCTGCAGATTCTTCAGTTTTCTTAACTTTTTCAGATCTGTTTTCATTCCTGAAAATCGTTCTTCCATTTCCTTTCAAATATTGCAGCCATCTACAATACTGAAAGATTTTGAATTTTTAATTCAAATAATTGCAATAATTTTGATGATTCTAATCCTTAACAGTAAGTTATTCTAATGAATCCATGAGTCCTTTCCCCAGTTTGTCATTTCTTATTGTTCCCATGGTGAGAAGATGAAAGTATGTCACTTACTACACTGAGAATAAAATATAAACTTTTGTTGTGCTTTGCTTTTTTCTATCTTGGTTTTTTAGTCTCATGGATTTACCAATCCATGATCACAATCAATCAGTCTAGTTCATATTTCACTTTAAAAAAAATCCACCAGTTATTACTGTCTTTACCCATAAACAGTCATGGAGGTCTGGCCTGTTAGTCCAATTATAATTTTGAAGATAGTTTTATCAAAGAAAAAAAATTCTTATTTCTTAAAATCACAGTCCTCCTTTTCCACTTGAAGCTTTGTAGTATCATAATCTTACAAGTTCTTTGTTTTCAATTAAAATCCTTTACGATAGGTTGTATTTCTCTTCTTATTTTTCAAAAGAAGACAATTCCAGAAGATTCTTTACTCTTCACTTCTGTTTGGGATATCTCTCTTAGGTTCTAAAGCAATTAAATCATAAAGCGGAAGGGGAGGCTTTGCAAGTCAAATGTCCATAAAAATATGCACAGTGACTTAGGGCACCTTGTAAATCTTTGATTCCCAAGCTACTCAAGTCATAATCAACCATAAGAAATTAAATGTTTTGTAAAGATCAGCTTTTCCAGGGTGCAAATGTGTAATCCCAGAATTTCCCCTTCCTCCAAAGAAATTTTCTCTCAGACAAACTCCTGGCTGACAATTCTCTATAGAGATTCTCCCACTGTGAAAATTATGCTGTGTCTGTCTGCAGAGCTGCTCACAGAGACATCTATCCCACCATAACAGGATTTGATCTATCTTTTCTAGGAATACATTCAACAATCTTTATTCCAAATTCCCCATTATGCTACCATTAAAATTTACAGCAAAATCAAAGTTTCACAAATTGCTTTGCACTGCAACCAACCATGCTGTAGGGGTTTTTTTAACACAGTCTAAATAGGACTATCTAAACACTACAACAATGTATTTATAGCAGAACTTGCTTTTATACTGGTCATAGTTTATTACAAAAGAGTTTCTGCTAACTGTACACAGGAAACTTATCCTAAACCTATGAAGATCACAAAATGCATTAGTATTTCCTAGAAGCTTTTAAAGAAAACCAATTTCATTAATTAACATTGAACCAGTCAAGATGAAAATGAAGTAAGAAGGGAGTCTAAAAAGCAGGGGAGCAAAGAAATGCTCTGAGGAGACTTTCAAGCGGAAAGATGCAAGGCCTGGTAAGAAAAAGCATCTCACTAAGTTTCTGTTTGAGGTTTGAAAGTGAGGCTAATTCAGTATAATGAGATTTGAGTAGTGCTCAAGACCCTGCCTTTGCCACTGGAGACTCCTTATAAACAGTTTTGCTCTTTTAGTCATTATATTTTTATGAAGTTTAATAGGCCTGCAACCTAGAGAGTTGCCTAGATGTTGATTAGCATCATCTTTTTCTCTCATTAATGTAGAATCTGATTAGCCCTTATTAAACAAATTTCTTCTGACTCAGCAAACAGTATTGTTCCGATATTAGAAATTACAAGTTTACTTTATCTGAGGGAATACATCCTCCTGTTTTACCTAGCTGAAGAATCTCTTGCCAATTTAAAAAAATCCCAGGGAAGAAAGCAAGCAACTATTAACAAGTGAATAACAGCACTATAATAGTTACAGTTGATAAAGGGATATAGATGGTGATGATCATTTCAGTTTGTGTTTTGATCACTTATTTCTTTCATCCATCTATGCCTCTGTCATTGTATAACATTGGATCTTGGGCTCTTCTAAGTTTTGAAATTTAATCTAATTCAGAGAACATATATGGTAGATGTTGCATTGGGGTATCGTGTTGAATGTAATTATACTAAATACAGAAAAGGCAGTCCAATTGTGTATGTAAGATTCTTTTAAAAACTTTAAAGGACAAGACTTTGAATAGAAATCTAGATGAATGAGGTCCCCCATCCCCCCAAAAACCCCAAAACATAAAAATTAAGTTTGGTTAGACCACTTTAAAGTATACTAAGAATACTTTTCCATATATGTATATGAGTTTTTGGGTTTCGCCCTTTTAAATTCACATTTTTTCAAGTTTTATCTTTTTTGTGTGTTTGTTTGTTTGCATTTTTTTTTTGAATTTGTATTTTAACTTTCTGAATAAGAAAAAAAAAAGAATACTTTCCATTTAAAGCACAGGCTTTATAGCTATCAACTCCCTAAAACTTAACATTATTTACATTCACCAGTGGAAGCCTCAGTGAAAATGTAATGGCAAACACTGTTCTCTTGAAACAGCTTCCCTTATTAAAATCTTGCTCTGCAATGCAAGACAGCAGAGGTGAATTAGGAGGCTATAAATGTAGTTACTTTTGTGCTGCTGTTTATATAGTATCTGTCACAATTATGCACATTTTCATATGTTAAGTTTCATCTCTCATTCTACCTCACATTATACGCAACCAGAAATGTTTCCCCAAGGTCTGTTCTGTTCTGCTCTTCTTGCAATAAACTTTATATGAAAGTGTTATCATGATTCATATTTTTATGTGGCTGTTTTCACTTCCACTAACAACCTCTATGCCTCTATGTGTCAGGATAAGAGAGGCAAAAGCAGCATTCTTCAACAATTCATACAAATAGAATATGCTTAACAATGTTTCTTTCTTTACCTAGCTTAGGAGAGCTGTACGGCTAGAGGTTTACAGAATTTTCACAATATGGAATAAACAAGTGCAAGCAAAGTTCTTTTAGAATATTTCCTAAAACATGTCTTTAACATAATCTAAATTCTCTGCCACAGAAAAGAAAACGGAAATGATTGTCTCAGATAGTAAGAAAGGACTTTGTGACAGAAAGTCTTTCAAAAAGAAAAATTAAACAATTAGCAAAAAAATGTTCACCTATGCAGAGTTGTTAGCTATTTAAAATCTAGGGTTGAATGGTTGACTCCTTCTGTAATTTAGCCTTTTTTGTAGTATTCAGTTAGATTTGCCACTTTTTTTCCCCCTTGGCAGATTCATTGTTATTTGGAAAATAGATGTCTTTTTTGAACTTGTGACTTCAAAAATATATGATTTTCTCAATTTTTATTTTAATAATTAGTAAATCAATGAGAAATACATTTTATAGAACCTTTGGTCAAGATTTTTTTTTTAAATGATTATATGATATCTTCCTTTGCCTATTCTCTTTTTCATCTGTCTTTCCTAGTTTAACATTTCATTGTTATCACTATGCTTTTATTTCTGTATATTTTACTGATTGCAATCCATTTCAATTTAATCACTGTACCTAATAAAAAACAATTAAAATAAATAAGATTAACTTCAAATGTGACAATTAATAATAGAAGAAAAAAATTAAACCGGGCATAATTTTCACTGGTTAGACTGAAGGATGAGATCACAAATCCTCCAATGTATTGGGTTTTTTTTAGGTGGGTAGAGTATTATTTTTGGCTTCCTGACCCAAGATAGATAGATGATCAGAAATAGATAGAAACAGAAACAAATATGAACACACTGTTTTTAAGATTGTTTGGATGATGGCTATCCTTATAATTGTGCATTGATAATTTAAAAGTGTTATCGAAATGGTATAATAATGAATAGCATTATAAACAAAAATCTAACACAATTTGTTATTTGTCATTATATTGGAAAGTCAACCTCTCTTTCTCAGGAACAATCATAGCATTGTTCTACCACTAATCTGAAGGCCTGGGACATATTCCCTCCCTGTATTCCATCTGACCTAAGGTTAGTTTGGTCTTAAGGGTACAAGGATTTTCCCTATGAATGACTAGAGTTGAAAAATACCAACCTACAAGGTGAATAATGTTGGCTCAGAAAGTTTGCTAAGTATTTTACCTGCCTGGTACAGTTATTGATGTAATTGGTTCACCTGAATAGTTCAGGGATTTCAGGAGAGGCATTAAACTCAAGTCATTATTGATTATGTAAATTTTCTGACGCCTTTTTGTCAGAACATAGGAATAAAATAAACAGAAATGGATCAAACTGCTATTCAATAGAAACTTTATGTTAATATTGCAAAGTGCACGTCAAGAGGTGGAAATAACATTAATCTTCTGGGGATAGGAGCCAGCAGGAGTTCAAATATTATTAATTGTTACTCACTGGGTAACCAAGCAAGGACCATTTATTATCCTTTAACTCCACAACAACATTACCTTCAGGCTTTCATTAAGGTCATTGCTTGGGCCTGGTAAAATATATAAATATAGTTTTTTTTTTCCCTCTAAAAAGTTTCCTTCTATATCCCATCCACTTTAACTTAATTAACATTTGAAATTTAGGGTGAAGCATTACTACAGGAATGTATGCATTCCAGGGTATGTGATAATTGAATTTAAATAAGAAGGATAGGATATTATGCAATTAGGCAAAAACCATTTACTCCCTGGCTGATGGCTGAAATCAGTGCGAAAGATTTGGTGGGTTTTACACTACTGGCCATTGGTGGTTTCAGTACAGTATCTTTACTTATAGTATTAGTGAAAAAACAGTGAAAAAAGTAAGGTTCTACATTTAGGGAAGAAAAACAAAATGCACAGGGACCGTATATGTGGTACCTTGCTCAATAGTAGTAACTGTGAGAGGGATCTTGGAGTCCTACTGGACAACCATTTAGATATGAGGCAGCAGTGTGCAGCAGCTGCCAAAAAAGCCAACACAGTTCTAGTCTGCATTAATAAAGGGATAGAATCAAGATCATATGAAGTGTTAATACCACTTTATAATGCCTTGGTAAGGCCACACTTGGAATATTGCATTCAGTTTTGGTCGCCACGATGTAAAAAAGATGTTGAGACTCTAGAAAGAGTGCAAAGAGCAACAAAGATGATTAGGGGACCAGAGGCTAAAACATATGAAGAGAGGTTGCAGGAACTGGGTATGTCTAGTTTGATAAAGAGAAGGACTAGAGGAGACATGATAGCAGTGTTCCAATATCTCAGGGTTTGCCACAAAGAAGAAGGAGTCAAACTATTCTACAAAGCACCTGAGGATAGAACAAGAAGCAATGGGTGGAAACTAATCAAAGAGAAAAGCAATTTAGAACTAAGGAGAAATTTCCTGACAGTTAGAACAATTAATAAGTGGAACAACTTGCCTGCAGAAGTTGTGAATGCCCCAACACTGGAAATGTTTAAGAAGATGTTGTATAACCATTTGTCTGAAGTGGTGTAGGGTTTCCTGCCTGGGCAGGTGGTTGGACTAGAAGACCTCCAAAGTCCCTTCCAACTCTGTTATTCTATTCTATTCTATTCTATTCTATTCTATTCTATTCTATTCTATTCTATTCTATTCTATTCTATTCTATTCTATCCTATTCTATTCTATTAATTTCTTGGACACTTCAGGAGGAACTTCTTTTGTTGACACATTTATAGTAAGTTCATTAAGATAGAGTTTTTCTGGATAATGTGGAACATTTTCCCAGGTTTCTTTTTGACAGCTGGGCTGAGTTGACATGTATAAAATAAGCTGCCAATGGACTTTCTGTCTCTTAATTGTTTAGGCTGATGTCTTTTCATGTTTCTCAACAATTTCTTGCAATTAGCCAGAGCTATTCCTGTAATATTTTGTTGACATGTGATTTGAGTTTTTCAAAGAATGGACTCATTCTCCTAGTTAGTCTGTTAAAATGAATTTTCATGGTAACACAATATGGCAAAAAATTATAGATTTAGGATAGGCTGATGATGATGACAATGATGATCTGTAGCAAAGCATCATTTTTCATCACACTTATCTTTTTACAAGAAATTAATTTGCTATTTGCTGTTCACTGTCTCCAAAAACTTGTATGTGCTTTTTGCACTGTAGGAGTTATACACAAACCACGTGCAGGTCAGTCATAAAGTACTATTAAGGTGTAAACAAAATTCTAAATGAATATGCAGCCCTGTTTTATGTTCTAAGTCCATGCTGACACAAATCTTCAGAACACATTTTCCCTTCGCTTTCAAGTTGCATACATATTATTACAGGATTCGTATATTTATTTATTTATTTATTTATTTATTTATTTATTTATTTATTTATTTATTTATTTATTTATTATATTTCTATACCGCCTTTCTCCCGTAGGACTCAAGGCGGTGTACAGTCAAGAAAAATATAGACACACAAACATCATAAAATTGCTAATTAAAATTATTACTTAGTTTGGTCAATTAAATAAAACCCAGAATTAGATAACATTTAAAAAATCATTCACATGTTCGTATGTTTAGCCCCACCTGTTGGAACATCAGGGTCTTGAGGGCACGGCGGAAAACACGGAGATCAGGGATATTCCGTATCTCCCGGGGCAGTTCATTCCAAAGGGTTGGAGCCCCCACAGAGAAGACCCTCCCCCTGGGAGTCGCCAGTCGACATAATTTGACTGACGGTACCCTGAGTAGTCCCTCCCTGTGAGAACGAACTGGTCGGTGGGAGGCTATTGGTGGCAAAAGATGGTCTTGTAGGTACCCAGGTCCTAAGCCATGGAGCGCTTTAAAGGTGATAACTAACACTTTGAATCGCACCCGGAAGACCACCGGGAGCCAGTGCAGCTCGCGTAGGAGAGGTGTTACATGGGCGTAATGAGCTGCGTCCATAATCACCTGCGCGGCTACGTTTTGGACCAGTTGGAGCCTCCGGGTGCTTTTCAAGGGGAGCCCCATGTAGAGAGCATTAGAGTAGTCCATACGGGAGGTAACTAGGGCATGATTGACCGTGCGCAAGGCGTCCCAATCCAGAAAGGGACGCAACTGGCGGATCAGGCGAACCTGATAAAAGGCACCCCTGGCCACGGCCATCAAATGATCTTCTAAAGATAACCGTGAATCCAGGAGGACACCCAAGTTGCGGGCCCTCTCTGTGGGGAGCAAGATCTCATCCCCTATTGTCAGTGATGATACCAGCTGACTATACCGGGACGCCGGAAGCCACAGCCACTCGGTCTTGGAGGGGTTGAGTCTGAGCTTGTTTCTCCCCATCCAGATCCGCACGGCCTCCAGGCAACGGGACATCACAGCAAGGGCATCATTGGGGTGGTCTGGGGTGGAGATGTATAGCTGTGTGTCATCAGCATACTGATGAACACTCACCCCAAACCCACGCATGATCTCGCCTAGCGGTTTTACATAAATGTTGAATAGAAGGGGTGAGAGGACTGACCCTTGTGGCACCCCACAAATAAGGTGCCTTGAGGTCGACCTCTGCCCCCCTGCCAACACAAACTGCGAACGGTCAGAGAGGAAGGAGGAGAACCACTGAAGCACGGTGGTGCCCCCTATTCCTAACCCCTCCAGCCGGTGCAGTAAGATACCATGGTCGATGGTATCAAAAGCCACTGAGAGATCTAATAGGACCAGGATAGAGGAGCAACTTCTGTCCCGAGCCCTCCAGAGATATAGTATATAGTATATAGTATATAGTATATAGTATATAGTATATAGTATATAGTATATAGTATATAGTATATAGTATATAGTATATAGTATATAGTATATAGTATATAGTATATAGTATATAGTATATAGTATATAGTATATAGTATATAGTATATAGTATATAGTGAGCATGTTGTGATCAACTGCTCATCTATCTGCTTGTACCTGAATTTACTTGAAGCTTTGAAAGATAATATCACTCTGTTTTGCCAGGAAAAAAAGTTTACAGTATGCATCTTCTCAAAATATGGAAATTCCAGAATTGAGAAATTGCTTTTAATAGATCAGCCATGTTTTAGAGGCATATTGCCTTAGGTTTTGAGAGTTCCTTGATACGATGCCTGTAATAGTTTCATCTTTTTATTATGGTAAAACTGAAAAGTTACTTGATCATTTGTTCTGTAGCCAGAACATGCATGCCCAGAAGGACAAACATCTTACGGAGCAATGAGAAATTTGTGCCTGGGAACAGGTCAAGATGACTGGCAACGGGAGGCAGAACAACTATTTATCTTCCTGAAAAACATCCACATATTTCTGACTACCTGCAGGTATCTGGTCTGGTCTTTAGAGTAAAATATTTAATGAGTAGATGGTTCACATTTTGCTGATGCATTTGGTGCTGAATGTTGTGTGATGATGCTAAGGGAATCATCACGCATAGGCATTTTTGTGTCCATCTAAGGAAGAATCCATCAGATCAAGATATTTGGGAGAAACTTAGGAGGCAACAGAAAAAAGCAAAGCAAACAAGTTTGTGATCAGCCATTAGAACATAAGAGGTAATTGAATATGTTTCAACTCCTTACGCCTATTATTATTCATATGCTTGATTAAATAAAATACATAGATTGTCATAAAACGACAGCAATGTAGTTAGGCAACAGGATTCAGAAACCTTCTAAAGAGAGTTTCTTCAGAAAATCTTCAGAAGTTTGTAGGACTATGTAGTTGCCTAATAATGATATTTTCTGAACTTACTTCTGTGTGCACTAATCAATTTTAATAAACCTTATAATCAGACCATTGAAGTTGCCCTGGGATGCATTTTCTTCCATTAGGGGAAAGTTGAATTATAGATATACTGTATGTGCTCAGTGAAATATTCAATATGTTACTCCAAGAAACAAAATGAAAAGGCCTATATAACATTCAGTGTGATCACAGGAAAAGCTTTTTAGAAGCACTGATGGAAGGTATGGGAAAGAATTTGAGAGTTTTATATAAGGCAGGGGTAATTAGAGGGGATGTCAGTACTCACAAATATATAAAGAAAGTGTATTAGTCATTCATTGTTTTCAAGATTTACTAAACTATTTTAAGAATCTCCTTTCAGAACAACAGCAACCAACTTCTGGGTTTCAAAAGATCAGAACTTCTTTGTATGGTTTAAATTATACATTTCCGTTCTGATATTTTCCCCCCCTTTTAAGCAATAGGTTATAGAGTAATATGAAAAGGCTCTTTGTTTACATTTGTGCGGCTCTCAGAATAAGTAATCCTAATCCCTTTTAGGAGCTTTTACATTGTTTGAAAACCCAACTCTTTATTACTGTGCTCAAGCTTATCCCATAGAAATAAAAACAACAAAATGAGCCACATCAATGAATTCAGATTTCCCAATGGAAAGAGTGGCCTTTTTTATTGACATGTGTGCATTGTTGACATCTTGACAAAATGCCCATTTTTCAGACTTCAGATGTGCCCTGTAGTGTTGTGGTTTTGACAGATCCCACAAGCTGAGCAGGGTCAGCATGGGTTATTATTGGCTCTGGAGCTTTCCAAAGAACATTGCAGTAGGGATAAATATTCAGAAGGTGACCCTTTCTCTTTTGACTGAGAAAGTATATTGGTCTCTGTGATAGTAATATAGCATAGACATATTTAGCTATTGCAGTCATCCTTTCACTGAAGGGTATAATCCAATGCTTAACTACCAGCCATGGATATTGAACCAAGGACCATTAGTTTTATACCAAATGATATTTTTATCTGAAAATAATTTAATTCATTTAAATGCATATGTTTTTATTTGTTTGTAGGCTTATGTCCCTAAGTTAAAGGTTCTGTGTGTGTGTGTGTGTGTGTGTGTGACTGTTTTTTGTGTGTATTCACCACCCACACAAGCATATTATAAAATAACACAATAAAAATTATATGCAGAGCCAAAGAAATAGAAATTTAATAATCACTGACTTGCATAAAATAGAAAACTGCTCTTAAAAGCATTAGAAGAACAGAAGGATTAGTAGCAGCATGAAACACAATATAATTTCCTTCCCCTTTCAGAAACTAATTTAATTGATTTATTTCAAACATTTGTAAGCCAACTATAAGGGCAAAGGCTCTCCTGAGACAGCTTGCAAGAGTGCCAGTTGAGATTACCATGGCCATTTATGCACTGCCAAAAACAAGGACATGCATTGCACGCAAAAAGGACAAAAGGATACAGATTTGCATCCAATGAGCATAAATTAATCTGTATGGATAGAGGCACATTGAGAAATAATGATTATCATTTAGAGAGAAAGAAAATATCTCCCGCTATAATGGAGGAGATTAAGACCGGTTGACCTGTGAATCTGCTCAGATTGTCATGCCCTCTTTTCTCCCCCTTCCTTATCTTTAAACTGAACTGTATAGATCTCAAATAAAGGCCTGCCCAGGGTCATATGTTTTAGCATTGCTAGCAGGTGTTTTTTTTTTTTGCCTTCTACAGATGGTGATGGTGATGATGATGATATTCTTCTTTTGAAAAATGAATCATAGACTAGTTTATGTTGAATTTCTAACAGATCCAAAGTTCTAGGTGTAGCAGTACATTTTCAACAATCACAAAATGTGAATTCCTGATTATGCCTAACAAATTCGACACAAATTTCCAGGCAGAGATATAAGAATGTTTGTGGGGAAGGAGGGCATCAGGGAAACAATACAAGGCTTCCCTCCCCGACCCCCAGTTTTTATTAATTGGGAGAAAAAAATTAAAAAAATAGATACTGAGGTAAGTTAAAATATTTGTAAAGTTTGCATAAAATTAACAGCCAATCTTTTTCCCTTAAAATCATTTCTAAAACCAGACATAATGAGAAGATTTTTTAAAAAGTGAATATTTCTTAAGTAAGACAATTTATAAGATTAGTAGAGATGGGGTGGGATTCTAGCTATTTCTGAATCTAAAAGGGAGCAAAATGACACTAAGAGTCTATTTTAGAGACTCTTTTGTTGATGAAAGAAGTGGGTTGTTGTTTTTTAAAAAAAGCAAAGTAAATTGCTTTTTTCATCTGTTCTAAAAGGGAAGGTAAATGCAGCTTTTGCTTTCTTTTCTGTGACTAGAGAAGGCTAAGAAACAGAATCACAATGTCACAGCTCCCTCATCTACAGATGAGAAAAAGAAACTTGCTTCAGGGTTCCTTCCCTGTTTCCATCACCTTCCCTTTTGAGAATGGATGGAAAATATACTGCCTTTCAGAAGACAAAGGAAGAAGTAATCTGGGGCTGGAGAAAAGCAGCATGTGAAGGCAGGAGGGAAAGATTGAGTAGTGTTAGAATAAAGTAAGGAAAGACCAAGTCAATGGCTGAATATATGGGCAAAATTTGGAAAATGTATCATTTTATAATATCTCTGTAAAAGGCAAAATAGAAACTGGAATGGTCCAGAAATATAGGTGGAAGAGGAGGGACTAAGCCATGAGGGACATGGAAAGTGGAATGGAAATTCATTGGAAAGCAGCATTAGATAGGACAAGAGAATATAAATCTTTGGAGATTTGAAAAACATGGTTCACATCTCAATTACACGTTTGTCCCGATTCCCTGGTAAGGCACACCAGCACAGAATCACATTTTTTCTATTTATGCTGTACATGGATGATAAATATACAATTATCAGAATCAAGGGGCACTGACACTTTTACAAGGATTTCCTCTTGTTTTTTGATCCAGAGACAGGTAGATCAGTTGTTCTTCCATAGTAGTTTTTAAAACACGAGAAATGGGATAAATATTGGCAGTAGCATACATTTATTTATCTGTAGAAAAAGGAATAGTACCTAACTGATCTTGACTGAAGTTAAAAAATCTGAATGTTAGAAGCTGGTGAAAATTTAAAAGTACTTTGGATGAAGGCAATATGGCTTCCATCTTATTGGCAAGAAAAAATATATGGCAGTCCCAAGAATCAAATTAAACTGGAAGGATTCTTGTTTTTATATCATCATCATCATCTTTATCACAACAACACATTATCTCTAGGCTAACTTGTAACTAATTATTTGAAAACATAGCACATTCCATTCTTGAGAGTTTCTCTGAATTTCCCTGAATTTTATCTTGGCCTGAACACAGAGGATGGATGGAAATACTATGCTGGGAATCATTAGCAATCTGACCATGAGCGAGGACTAGACTAGACTGGAGAAACTGCTTGGCATCTCCTTATACAACCTTGTTATCTCCTTGCCAACACATTTCAACCTCCATTTTCATAGAAACAAATAGTTAAAGGCCACCCAGACACATACAGACCAATCATTCTTATTCCTAAAAGCACTCCGAAATGTATAGTAATAGCCACATATTCATGGGAGGACTGGCATAAAGAAAATGAATAGTTAATCCTTCCCCTGTAAATTACAATTTCACTCCATCAAACTGTTGGATATGCAGCATATGGAGTTGATCCTTGTGTGTCTTTATTCTTGTCACAGCTGGCTCCAAGAAAAGTAGCTTCTTAGGACAGGGATCTAGGAAGGATTATTTCTGCATGTAGACAAACTCCAGGTATGAAACTACTTTCCTTGGATGAATCTACATACCTTTTCCCTCACCCAAATCCCTCCCTCCGTCTAAATGTGTCTAGGTTACAGGCCACCAACATATAATTTAACATTAAAGCTCATGTTATAAAGAAAATTGTTATTTCCTAATTTCTCAGAAATAAGCACTATTGAATATTGTACATGGACAAACTAAAAAAGCAATCCCTTTTTGATTTTATTATACTAGTAATTTTCATAAATACATAAATAATACATATTTCTCATTAGAAATAAACCCTGAGGAATGTTGCTGCAACTTTTCTTGAACAGAATAGTAAACAATTTCCCCATTTCTTTTCCCTATTTCTTTTCCCCATTTCAAAGGGCTTTAAGTCCAGATAATTTAAGCTAAGTTTAATCAAAAGTATAACATTCCTGCAAATTGCTCCAACTAGCTATTACTGTACAAAAAGAGCAATCAATCTGAATCAATAAAACGAAGAAACAGTGCTGAAGTTTTGCTTTTTCTATTATAATAATTTAAATAGATTGGTTTTATTTGTTTTAAAATAAATCTAGTTATAAATAAAAATATCCAAGAGGAAATATAAAAAAATAAGGTGACAGAAAATATAAATGGAATGTCCTACCTATTCTGAATACTCTTCAAACAGTGGTTTCATTGAAACATTGTGACGTATTAAATCATAATGTGGTGTTTCAAGAAAAAATGACTACAGCTTAAAGTCAGTGGATAAATGGTTTAATGCTGAAGATGTTTTTCACAGGAGAGGACATAAAATATAGCAAAGCCAAGGTCAATTCTAATGATTGACAACACATATTTATAGTGAGCCAAAAAGCAATTAAACTGTCTATAAACTAGATTAAAAATATTCCATTATTGTGCCTTTCCAGAAAGAAAGTAGGGAACAAAATAATGCATTGACTGAATTCACTCATTGCCCTCATCTCACTGTGCCAGCATTTTCCAACCTGAGCAATTTCCAGATGAATTAAAAAAAAAAAAAAAAAAAAAGGGCCCAAATCACTCCCAAATGGAAATATCAGCCTATTTGCATGATAGTTGCATTTGGGTGAGTGAGAATGAGAGTAGATTTGGAATGCAAAGGGCTCCTATTGTTAACTTTCCCTGTTTTTTATATAGTAATTGTTTTAATATAATAACAGTAAAAATTATTATAAATTGAAAAAAAAATCAAAGAATAAAAAGAAAGATTAGAAGCAGAAAAGAAGGAAAAGAGGAAAGATAGAAAAAGAAATAGAAAAGAAAGAAAAAAATAAGAACATAGTAAAGAATTTGTTTGTGGGTGTGCATACACACACACACACACACACACACACACACATGATACACACACATATGATAAAGAATGAAGATAGATGATAGATAGATAGATAGATAGATAGATAGATAGATAGATAGATAGGAAGGAAGGAAGGAGGAAAGGAAGGAAGGAAAGAAGGAAGGAAGGAAGGAAGGAAGGAAGGAAGGAAAGAAGGAAGGAAGGAAGGAAGGAAGGAAGGAAGGAAGGAAGGAAGGAAGGAAGGAAGGAAGGAAGGAAGGAAAGAACTTTCCACCTGCATCAAAACATATAAATAATTTTTGTAAGTTATTGTCTTCTCCTAAAACCCAGGGAATTTATTAAGGGGAGTCAGCTACCCCCACCTGCCAGCCATCTTACTATATAACCATGACAATCAGAGTTAGATGTTTGTCTAAGTTATATAGCCCACTTTGTTTTTGTTTCAGGCTTAATATCAGATTGAATATCAAAGCTAATACCCTATAATTATTGTGTTCCTTTGAATTAAACATGTTAAAGTAGGAAAACATGCAGGGATGCTTTCCAGCTCAATTCAATGAAATATAAAACAGGTACCTCTTTACAGGAACTCATCTGCCACATTACTTTTTAGAATGAATAGGTTATATGTTGAACCATTACACTGTTAACCAGTTATGCTGTAAATTATCTTTCAGATATTGTATATATCATTAAAGCAAGAAGACATTCATGCAATCATGATTTCTTGTATGCTTGTGTGATTGCATTTGTACATTTAATAAAGGAAAATAAAATCAAACAAATGTATGCTTTCTAGTCCTGAAAACCATTTTGCTTGATTTTATTCTCCTTTAATTTTAGCTCATATTCTCAGGTAGATATGAATAGATTGATTACATTCCATCAAACGAGTATCAAATTAGCGCTCACATAGCTAATTTTTTCTCCATGACATTCTGTTCCTAATCTGATCCTTCAGGTGTTCCAATGGTGCATCCATTCACCAGCGTAATTATGCCTATCTACCTTACTTCTGACCATTCTCTTTTTCTCCCTTCTCCTACCTTTCTCAGCATTAGAGCCTTCCCTGTTATTTTATATTGTGATGAATTTTAATTGTGGGGTTTTGCTCTATCAATATTTCACTTTTTCCCATTTTTTCTTCTTCTCTCTTCTTTTCATTACAAAAATGGGTGCATTTATTTGTATGTGTATAACACATATTTTACACATAAATTTGACAAAATGCATATTTCTAAGTAACTCCACTTCTCTAATGCAATACATTTTCATGAAAACCATCTTTAATTGGAAAACAGGATTGCACAAGTTACAGAAGTGCCAATGGATACTACTGTTTCATATCATCTATCAGTTTTTTGAAGAATTCCCATGCCCACCTTCAACCAAACATTACTGCATAGAATAAGATCAAGAAATTCTGTGCTAGGCAGGTATCTTTATTTGGGAAGATACCTGCCTAGGTATCTGGAAGACTTTATTGGGAACCAAAGTCATAGATTCAAAATTTTCAAGAAATCTTAATATAGATATAGGCAATATAGATATGTGGCAAGAAAAGTTGTAAAATGGGGCAAAACTTACTTAACAAATGTCTCATTTAGCAACAGAAATTTTGGTCAATTATGATCATAAGTCGAAGACCACCTGTATTGAACATGCTGGCTAACATTTGGGACCTACGAGTACTGTTGAACCCAGCCTCTTTCACCAACATTTTAGAATTTTTAGAATCCAAATACCTTTTAGTTCATATTTTTGTTTGACTTTGCTGTTGATATTATCCTTAATATTGCAATGTAGCACAGGCTGAACTCCTGACCTTCAGGTACAGAACTGAATGGTTCAGTTGTGTGCCTGGTTTTCCAATTGCACAGTTCAGCTCTCCCTATTTTGATGCCTTCCAGCTTTATTAGATTACAACTGTGTACAAGAAAGCCACCAGAATGTGGCAGGGGCCAAAGTGCATTGCATGCACAATTATGTCCAGGTGATCCTTGTCAGACTTCTAATGTGAAGGTCAGCTCTACAGATGGCAGGGCAGACTGACATTGTCTTTAGGGTCAGCAGAACAGTTCTGCTCACTTTGCTATAAATATATGGAGGGACATGAGTAAATATGTAAAGAAAGATTGGGATTTAAATGTTATTTTAATCAGAGTAGACAAATGGAATTTGCATGCCTTTAGATTTTTATATTGCCTGGACTGTTAATCTGTACAAATAAAAGAAGGAAAATTAATATCCACTGAATAATGGCTCTGCAATTAAGCCACAAGCCTATAATGTAAATGGTTACCATTTCAAGACAATTTAATAGGGGGTTACTTTTCTAAACTAGCTTGCTCTTCATTCAGTCTTGATTTAAAGATGCTTACGTGTACAGAAATCCCAATTGAATAGAAGTGTTACTTAATAAGAAAGTAAAGGGGAAAACATTGGCTCCTGGAACTATTGGAAATTCAGCAATCTATTTCAAGAGAAATACTACTTCAAACATTATTAGTTTTCCATTCTCTGTAATGGAAATGAATACCATAGGTTGCCTAAGTGATATAGGAAGAATCACTTCATTTTCATGCACAAAAAGAATAAACTTTCATTTTTGGTCTGAGCCAGGTTAGAAATTCAAATTGCTGTACAGTGTGATTTTAATAATTTTAATTAAATTTTAATAAAAGCTTATTTCAGTTTCTACAGGCTGAAACAAAGGAGTCTAATCACTCTGAACAATAGATCATTTGAAAGTGGTCATACTAAGGGTCAAAAATTATATCAGGTCTCCTCAGGGTTACTGTTTTTTAGGGTGCTAATTCTGAATCGGGTTTCAGCTACCTACACTTATGTGCCAATGCTGCCCCCAGTGTCTGCTGTTCAAGAAAAATGGGGGAAATCATGTTTTGAATAACATTAGCTAGAGATATTTGGTGGCTTGATTACCTTCTTAATAAGAATTACAGCTGAATGGTCACTGCAGTGGAAATTATATTCAACTGAATGCAATGGAATGTTTTTTTGCCTAATAAATGTATGTTGTTCTAAAATGCTTATTAGAGAATAAGCCCTACTGAACAGCCTGGAACTTATTTTTTTAATAAACATTCAAGGGTAGTGCAATAAAGATTGTGCAAAGTAACAAAGTAATTTCCATAAAGCTACCATATGAGTAACAAAAGGGCCAGAAGTGTGAAGCATTTTGGCTATCCATCACAGATGGAACATCTTGTACTTTCCTATATAAATTCAGTTGATTTGCATTTATTTAAGACCGACAAAGAATGGAGTTGACCCCATGTTACATGTCTCTTATTAGTGATACGATGTTATTCCAATGAAAACAGAATGCACATTTATTGTTACATCGCTAACACAAGAAATAGAATGGAATAAGTTATTCACTAAAGTTAAAAACATTTTATAGGTTGCTACAGTGAGCTTGTAATGGAGGTTGTGAAATTTTCTGCTCTTTGCAAATTGACATTGATTTATTATGTTATCTATACAATGACAGTACCTTTGGGCATGACTGGATTACAACATTTCACCGGATAGCCTGAAGCATTTTTTGAACAATGGAATAAGCTGAGATTTTTGATAATAGGCACATTTAGATTAACATAAAGTTTGCAAATAAAATGCCCTGTGACCTTTAATGAGAAGGTTTGGATAATTACAGTTCCAAAGAGTAAGGATTTTAGTGCAGAACATGTACTTCTTGCCTCAATTTATTATTTTAAAAACCCAAAGAGAAATTCATCTGGCTTTCTTAATTTACCTTTAACCTCATTTGCTTTAGCGGTTGATATCTGATGAACATTATGTTAATTTTTACTGCAGTCTTAATGATGAAACACATTTGACAGATTAACATCGTTTAGCTTATGTATTGCAAGGAAAGAGGAATAAAAGGGGGAACGGGGAAAACAGGCCAGAGAGCAAAAGGAGATACCCATAGTTGCCAAAATGAATAGAATCTCACCTTTGATGTGGGAAGGAACTCAGTAGAAGTGGGAAGTATTAAACCCAAATGAACAAAAATGCATGAAAAAGTTCAGGAACACCTCCTCCCCTTTTGTCGAGCTGTGGATTTTCATCCTTTACTTACTGACAGTCCATCTGTCAGCTCCAAAGCAATGCAGAATAAGAGAGTACACCTGTCAACACGTCTGTGGGGTATAGACAGAACAGATGTTGAAATTTGCACTGCTGATGCTCAAATTTATCATGTCTGGTATAATACTGCTAATAAAGGAGAAATGGAGGCTATCTATTGGTGGCTATGATGATGCCTTTTTGTTTTATGTTAGCTCTCTTTTCCATCCTTCTCTTAGCCCCCACCCACAAACTCTTTCCCAAGACAATTTCTGGGAGCACTGATGGAAAGATGAAGTTTCAGTATGGAAATTTAATTTGATTAGAATTCATTCCCCCAAAATAATGTTTTTAATATCTGTGTAACGTAGGAGGAAGAAAAAAAAAATCATCTGCTCTCAGGAGGCAATGATGTGTTTAGGCTTTATTTTTGGTACAGAAGGAATATAAATCCACCAATACACAGATGCATTAAGGCAAGGCTATAGCACAAATCACCAAGAGTGAGGGAGACCCAAGTGCAGAGCAAAAACTTACACTCTGGACAAAGAAATTATGGTGGTTATATATTTTAATATCTATTATTAATTCTTAGCCAAATGTGAATATCACACATGCAGGGGGGCAGTGATAAACAATTTGAAAATAAACTAGGAAGAAACAGAAGTGGAATATTAGAGATGGGTCAGCAAAGTCTCTTGGACCTAGGCTCCCAGAAACAGCAAAGGTCTCCCTCAATTAAAAAATAGAGAACATAAATAAATGACCGAAGAGTTGCAGAAATAGACAATGGGGAGTCATTCTACATTAGCTGGGAAGGAGGAAGGAAGAAACTAATAACTCTACTCAGCAGTTTTCTTCTCTGCAACACTTTCTGTGCATTAATTAGAAAGCATTCACAATTCCCAAAAAACCTTCACAAGCACTAGAGAGCATCTTTGTTCTGCCTAGAGTGAAACTGAGGTACACAGTCTCTTAGATAATTAAAGAAGTTATAATCATCTGAATATGATACAAAGGAAAATATGTTTTGGGATGGATGGATGGATGGATGGATGGATGGATGGATGGATGGAAAATGTGCTGAACCTTCTCACATATTATTATTACATTACTATAGAACTCCTGCTTAATTAATTCAAATAAAGTACATACTTAAAACCTAGGGTTCCTGACAGAGCATTTTAACCAGGTCTGCCAGAGTAGATCCTACTCTGTTGGATCTAGAGAAAGAGACACACTACTGTAGTATGTTCTGAAGAAAAATTGATGAAAGAGGGAAATTTTGGTATCAATATCTAAATATCAAGATTGACATTGTGGAAATTGTCTCATGCAAACAGTTATGAGGAGCCACAAGTGAGAGCTGAGTGGCAAGTGTGGATCAAAGGTGGACAAATCATCAGGAAAGGATGCAAACAGTTCCCCACTAAATGCGCTAGCCTGACACCATAAATCCCAAATTTATTTTTTAAATTATTTTGAAAAGTATTGCTTTTAACTAGATTATGGTTGTCTATTGTGAAGAACAATATCTTGAGCCTTGGTCTTTCTCTTTTCTAAAACAAATGTGAGTTAGAATATTTTGTTATACAGATAGTCCTCGACTTACAATAGTTCATTTAGTGACCATTCAAAGTTACAATGGCACTGAAAAAAGTGCTTATGACCATTTTTCAAAGTTACAACCTTAGCAGCATTTCCACAATCATGTGATCAAAATTCAGATGCTTTGCAACTGGTTCGTATTTATGACCTTTGCTGCATCCCAGGGTCATGTGATCACTTTTTTCAACCTTCTGACAAGCAAAGTGAATAGGGTAGCCAGATTCACTTAACAACTGAGTTAGTAACTTATCAACTGCAGTGATTCACATAACAAGAAAGGTCGTAAAATTGGGCAACACTCACTTAACAAATGTCTCACTAAACAACAGAAATCTGGGGTTAAATTATGGTTGTAAGTCAAAGACTCACTGTACAACTTTGGAGGATGGATGAGGCATGATAAAAGGCATATTGAGTATTCACATTATCTGAGAAGATCATGGTCTTGCATTGTACCTCAGAACAAAACAAACACTTTAGCTGAAGATGGCAAAAACAAAGAAGAAGTCTATAGTGGAAACTTATGGATTTTTCCCCATATTCTACTAATGTTACATTTCTCTTCTTTGCTTATAAAATGCAAGAGATGAAAGCAATATCCAGGATATTAGATACTGAAAATACACGGATTGAAAATGTTACGTGTGGCTTTGTTTTATCTTCCAATTTATAAAGATGGTGTGAATGGTTAGAGTAGATTTAGTTCTGATCATCCACATGTGACAATGACTTCTACTGTTGTCTTGCTTCTTAGTAAATCCAGTCAGAGGTGATGGATGGCCTTTTAAAATTAATAGGAAAGTTAACATTAGCAATGTGAATTGCTGCCTGATTGCTTGTATTTATACAACTGGGTTGTAACGTGAACATCAATTAACTCACAATCTTTGCTTCTTTCCATGTTTCTGGCATGCTTAACATCTGTGACTCTTCAAGATGGTTGGCGCATTTCATTCATCATACATGACATTTGCATAATGCAAACTTCCTATTTTAGGCAGACGCGTTGTTGAATATTTTGTAGATTGCCATTGCTATTTATACCTTACATAAATAATGGGCACAAGGGGAATCTGCCTGCATAAATATATGCAAATGTGGAACCCAACTCATCTCTTCAAACTCAGACTGCAGAGACAAGCATACCTTTCACATCTCTGGCACAAGCAATACTTTCTGTTTTATTTCCTTTCAAAGAACATTAAAATTCTGTTGGCTGCTTGCAAATATTATTTCATGCCATCTGCATTTACTTCAAAAGTTGTGATAACAACAGCTGCAATCATTTGTATGCATTTGTGTATATGTATATAAAGCAGTTTATTGAGTAACAGAGCTATTTTCTTTCACTGCCATTGAAGATTTAGCCAAATATAGTGATGATTTGTTTGTAAATCTCTTTCTTTGTCATAGTATTTTATTTATTAGAAGGGTGAGAGGAAGCAAAGACACACAAAACTGACTCCCTGCAAGTGATAAATGGGAACACTATTTTTTTCCATGTATTTATTTATACATCTGTTTGGACCATATTGCTGGAGTGACAATGATTTAAAATCAAGCACTACAAGGATAACCATGCTTATTGCTACCAGAGGTAGGGTATGCTTAACTGTCTGAAAAGCTAAGAAACATAAATCTCCTCTTGTTGCAACTGTTCTAGAACTGGCCATTGAAAACAACCTAAATTTTATGATTTAATGGGTGAGATCCTTAATGGTCATAAAATTGCACCAATCTGTTTGACATGGCAGCTATAATAATGTTAGTGGTATAATGGAATCATCTGATGAGTAGTCATAATCAGAAGTCACATATACAATAGTAAAAATTTTCCTGATAGCATGTAGCTGGGATGCATGTTTTCAGAGCATTTGGATTGTTTGGCTACTTTAAGAGACATCAGGTAGAGAAGTCATTCTGAAACATGAATACAATATATAAATACACTAGCTCAGTCACATTGATTTTTAAAAGAAAGTAAAGTGAGAAAAAAACAGGGCCCTGAAGCTCCTCCATCCACCCACCCACCCATCCCTTCCTTCCTTCCTTCCTTCCTTCCTTCCTTCCTTCCTTCCTTCCTTCCTTCCTTCCTTCCTTCCTTCCTTCCTTCCTTCCTTCCTTCCTTCTTTTTCTTTCTTTCTGTTTCTGTTTCTGTCTCTGTCTCCATCTCTGTCTCTCTCTCTCTCTCTCTCTCTCTCTCTCTCTCTCTCTCTCTCTCTCTCTCTCTGTGTGTGTGTGTGTGTCTCTGTCTCTCTCTTTCTTTTTTCTTTCTTGTGATTCTCCTTGATTCTAATTGTGGATTGATTATATAATTTCCTTTTTTGTATATAAAATACTGTTCTTTTGTTATAAGATGTAAACTGGTTTGCATTACCTATTGACTAGGGAACAAGCTCTTTAAACATTGGAGTGAATTAATTTATCCATAAGTATTATATATGCTTCTGCTCCTTTTTTTCCTCTTTTTTTTCTTTTTAATCTGAAAGCAATATATTGATACTTAAAACTATAAAGATGAAAATGCCACCAAGACAAAATGCAAACACATTTCTCAAGAGCAGTGAGAAAGATAGAACATAGAAACTCTGTTCCAGAGAAGGAATCAACTGAGCCATTACAAAGCAAATATTAACACAGCATTTATTTAAATCCCACTTAATTTCAATGGGGAATAGGAAGATTTCTCCCAACTATTTTGGCCTATGCCATTTCAATTAAATTTTCAGGTGCTTTGGTTCTGGTGTCCCCATGGAATGTGTGAGATGACAGGTTGTTGTATCTTTCCAGTAACAGTAAAAACAGTAAAAAAAACTTATTTAATGATGCCAGGTATTCATTTTCCCCAATATTTTCTTTAAATACTTCTGTTTTTTAAAAAGAATATTAATGATTGTTTTGTAATGCTTATTTTCTGGTCAGTTTAATGCTATCTTAAGTTTAAATGTATTTCATTTTATATTTTATGCTTGTGGGATTACATAAACTACATTTTTAAGGTTGATTAAAAAATAGAATATATATATATATATATATATATATATATATATATATATATATATATATATATATATATGTTTTCTGAGGTTTTCGCAGATGTTTGTATGTAGGTCTTTGGTTATTCGGGTTTATATATATATACATACATATATACATATATACATATATATATATATAGTTAAAATCTCGGGTGTTTTCCCGCGTCATTATTCATTTTTGAAAGACCTTAAAAAAAGTTTTTGTTTGGGAATTTAGAGGATTCTGAGCTGTGATTTTAGCCAGGATTTTAAACATTTTAACTAACAAACTTATAATGATGCGGGAAAACACCCGAGATTTTAACTTTTTACATACACATACCAGCGAAAACTTAAGAAGACAGATATCACACCTCTATGGGGAGGAAATGTACAAACTCACTAGGACCTATGAAAAGTTAGCAGTAAGAAGGGTTCTAATATTATGTGATCTAAGTTTCCTAGGCCGTTGTCGAGACCAAGGAGTTATACCAACATGTTTTATAGTTAAATTCCACCCTATGTCTGCTTCTATTAAACATATTTTACGAAGAACAGAAATGGCATTATTGAGAAATGAACTCCATAACAAAAGATATTCTTATTAGATCAAACAAACAAGGATTTATTAACTCTGCATTTGAAAATAAGTAATACGGTTCACCCTATTCTGTGGGACAAAATAAAACTTCTGGCCATTTGGAGGGCTGAAACTGAGACCTTTTACAAAAGTAATAGACATCAAAAGAAATTTGAAAACTTAAAAAATCAAGGGAGACCCCCTAGAGTAGCACAGCACCATCTGAAAAAGGTAGTTTACAATGTTTCTAACAGAGAGCTGACTACAGCAGAAACAAGCGTCTTAACAAAAGGCTTTAATTTTGTAGTAATGCCCAAGACAATTCCTATAGAAACAATAATATGTGAACTGGAAGCCAGCTTAACAAAACTTAATGTTGAGGATGCTGATAAAATTAGGCATGAGGTTACTAACATTATCTGCACTAGTAAACCCCCAAAAAGTAATCTGCCCAGAGAAGAACATAGAGCATTGCAGGAACTAAGAAAGGATGACAGCATAATCATACTGCCCGCAGACAAAGGTAATGCCACGGTGATAATAAATATGGTGGATTACGACAAAAAGTTACTTGAGCTCCTCCAAGATGTTACATATAAACCCTTAAGTACTGACCCAACCACATACTTAGAAAAACTACCAAAACCAAGATAAAGGCCAGTCCCATAGATAAAGAAATCCAACAAACAATCATCCCTAGAAAGAAGTCATCGAAAACTCCAAAACTATATGGCCTCCCAAAAATACATAAAGAGGGCATACCTCTCAGACCCATAGTTAGCTCTATAGACTCTCCGCTACAAAACTTGGCTAAGTATTTAGCCAAACAACTACAACCATTTGCGGAATCGATTACTTCTTATGTGCAGAACTCATATCATCTCATAGAAATTCTGAGAAACCAACGCATAGAGCAGGGTGACTTACTTGTAAGCTTTGATGTAGTCTCATTATTCACCCAAGCACCCGTTATAGAAGCTCTAGCAACGATCAAAAATAAATACCACCCACCAAACCACATCATAAAATTGGCAGAGCATTGCCTATCTAACACCTATTTCATGTACAAAGGGCAAAAATATAAACAAGTGCAAGGGGCACCAATGGGATCACCACTCTCCCCAGTTATTACCAATCTGTTCATGGAGGGATTAGAAATTAAAGCGTTGGAACAAACTACTTATAAACCAAAATTATGGCTCAGATATGTAGATGATACATTTGTGATCTGGTCCCATGGAAAAGACAAGCTAGACAATTTTCTAGCACATTTGAATAAAATGCATCCGAAGATACAGTTCACTATGGAAATGGAGATTGAAAACTGAAGAAGACATATATACATATACATATACATATACATATACATATACATATACATATACATATACATATACATATATATATATATATATATATATATATATATATATATATATATGTAGGTCTTTGGTTATTCGGGTCTTCTCCCACGTAAAATTGGAAGTGTCTTGGCAACGTTTCGACGAAGTCTCATTCGTCATCTTCAGGCTGGTGTTTTCGGCTTCGTGCTTCTAGGAGCAATGTGTGTGATCACAGCTGTTTCTTCCTTTTAACTGCCAGTGGGGGTGTGAACTGATTGGGTGGGAGCTTGGCTGTGTTCTGATTGGGTGGAGGTGTGTTCTGATTGTTTGGGGGTTTGGCTGTGCTCTGATTGGATGGGGGTTTGGCTGTGCTCTGATTGGCTGGGGGTGTGTTCTGTTTAGGTGGGGGCTTGGTTGTGTTCATGTTAGTCTGAGTAGCAGGGGGATTTGAGCTGGTGAGCTGTGTTGCTATTGTTTGGCTTCGTGTTCGTGGCCATGCCACCTCTTCATGGTGGGTGTCAGTCTGCTTCATGTATGGATTGGAGGGGTTTAAAGTGGCTAATGATGCACCACACATCTACGCAGAAAGCAGACTCAAACCCACACTGATAATGAGCCATGACCAAGGACCAGAAGCCAGACCGCAGCTGCATCATTAGCCACTTTAAACCCCTCCAATCCATACATGAAGCAGACTGACACCCACCATGAAGAGTGTGTGTGTGTGTGTGTGTGTGTGTGCAAGGAAGGAAGCAAAAAACAGGTATCCATGTGTGGAGTCAAAAATGTCCAAATGATGGCTGTGACTACATGATTGAAGCCTGGCCCTATTTTATATATGATGTGTGACTGTGGCTACCTTGGCCTGTGGCCACTTTGAATTTTTAAATCTTTCCTACATATGCCCCATACAAGAAAATAAGTGAGTCAATATTAGCATTAAGGAGGGTAAATTTGTTATACATCATATCTTGTGTAACATCTGGTCAGGTTTAACTGGATCACCTCCATGTGGATTATTTAGATTTAGAATGAATTATTTATTATAATTATAGTAATTAAAATAAAGTATTATTTATTAGAATGGATTATTTAGAAATATTAATATTTGTGAATAGTATTAAGAAGCACAAACATTCTCAAGAGTTAAATGTTTCACTGGCTGGAGAGTGACTAATGTAAATATTCTTTAAAGGTGAAGCTTCAAAGTCAACTAGAGTTATTGCTTCTTTTCCCCACTGTTTATTCTCATCCACTTGAGATTTTCATAGGAACTGAGGCATCAGTGTTAACATATCTCATTCTGGATAATCCTCTCTGAGTCATGAATTTAAACACCTTGTTCCCATTAGCACATTTAATAGTCTCTTGGAAGAAGCTCTGATGAGCTTCTGACTGTTTTGGCCAGAGGGTCACGGTGGTTCAGGGCACACACTGTAATTCTGCAATTCTCTACTGAATGGGAGGCCTGTTTCTCAAATGGAGCATTTGAAATTATGGTTTAATTATGGGGAGATGAAAAAAAAGTGTGATTGTCATCATTATTAAGCAGTAAAATGAGATGACCATTGCTTATGAGCTGCTTACTATTCTATAACCTTATATGACCTTAGGATAAAGTTCATATAATGAAGTTCCATGGAAGACAAAGCAGTGGGGGGAAAGTCATGTAGGAAGCATGCAGTGTTTGCAGTATATAAAACGTGCAGTTCACAGTAGAAATAGTAGGGAATTGCTAAAAAAAATAATAATAATACCATAGACCTCTGCTTTCTCCCATAAATAGCTACTATGCAGACCCCCAATTTTTAAAACATACATAAAGAGTCTTAATTAAATTTCATAGTGCTGCTTCAATGTTTATTTATGTTTCTGTACTTGTTCCATTAAATTTCATTTGAAAAGAGGCTTCTTACATATTTGTGGAGTTTTTCCTATTGTTTTAAGAGATTTCGTTTTGATATCTTTAGTTTAATATAATGGAATTTATTAAATTTGTATAACTCCTGACTCCCAGAAATTTGGGGTTGTTTACAAATTGTTAAAACATTTAGAAGCAAAGAACAATGCAAAAAAAAAAAAAGCACACAAAGCAAAACAACAGAGATGGTAGAGTGGGGAAAAAAAAGGTGAGAACAAGAAAAAGGAAGAAAGGAGTGTCAATCATCCTTACTAAAGGCTTGGGTGAAGAGTCATGTCCTCAGAACCTTTTGAAATACCAGTAAGTTGGCAGCTGTTTGAATCTTGAGGAGAATCTCATTTGTGACTGGTACACTTGCCTATATAGCAGTGATGGTGAACCTTTTTGGCACCGAGTGCCCAAATTGGAACGTGCATTCATGTGTGTGCATATGCGTGTGCCGGAGCACTGGAAGTCCAAATACCAGCTGGCCAGTGTGCATGAGTGCAGCAGCCAGTTAGTCTTTGGCTTTCCTGCATGTGCATGCACACCAGCCAGCTGGTCTTCGCACACTGGAACACCAGAAACCTGAAGACCAGCTGGCAGGCGCACGCATACCTGTTTTTTGGCCGTTTTCCGGCACCCATGAAGACCAGCTGGCCGGTGCACGTGCCCACAGAGACAGCTCTGCATGCCACCTCTGGCACATATGCCATAGGTTCATCATCATGGTTATATACGGGGTGGGTTCTATTTACCTTTACTACCGGTTCACAGCGGTGCTGCACGCTCTTCTGCGCATGCGGAGAAGGTTCTGCACATTCGCAGAACCATTTTGATGATGGCAGGGTCAGTAGGTGGAGTCTCCCGCCAGTTTTACTACTGGTTGTATAGAACAGGTGCGAACGGGGACAACCCACCACTAGTTATATAGGATAATTACATATTTCATAATTTAAATACTTTTTTAAAAAAATTGATTTATATGCCGCCCTTCTCCGGAGACTCAGGGCGGTTTACAGTGCGTTAAGCAATAGCCTTCATACTTTTGTATATTTATACAAAGTCAGCTTATTGCCCCCACAATCCGGGTCCTCATTTTACCTACCTTAGAAAGGATGGAAGGCTGAGTCAACCTTGAGCCTGGTGAGATTTGAACTTGCAGTAATTGCAGGCAGCTGATGTTAATAACAGTGCTTTAGTCTGCTGCACCACCAGGGCTCTTTTAATCCAACTATAGACTCTTTATTTTCTTGAAGCTAAAAATGTACATTTCAAGACCCCCATGGTTCTTTTAGAAAGCATATGAAGTTGCTTTTGTAAAGAAATAATCAGACTGAAATTATTCTGGTTTCAGATACCATGATTTATCTGGCCTCTTCAAATAAGAACACTGGACCAGATGGATTTCTGGTGTAATCCAATAGGCATTACCAATGCTCTGCAAGGAGTTTGAAAGAAATTCAGAAGAATGTACTGTTCCACTTCAATAGCTGGCTGTGACTTTGAAAAATCAAGTGTAATAGAGTTGATGTTAAAACAAAAAAAGTTGAGGGGGGGGACAGCAGTGCATCTAATAGAGTTTTCCTATTGTGCATTTTTTGCCTACTTTTAATGTAGTACCAAAACTATATGATATCCTGCATATATGGCATTTTACTATTCATATGACTTGCATCTAAAGGTCAGATGTAGAATAGTTAGAATTCTTTATTGACCAAGTGTGATTGGACACACAAGGAATTTGTGTTTGGTACATATGCTCTCAGTGCACATAAAAAGACAAGATACATTCATCAAGAATCATAAGGTACAACACTTAATAATAGTCATAGGGTACAAATAAGCAATCAAATCATACTAGGAAGCAATCAATATCAATATAAATCATAAGGATACAAGCAAAGTTACAGTCATGCAGTCATAAGTGGGAGGAGATGGGTGATAGGAACGATGAGAAGACTAATAGTAATAGTAATGCAGACTTAGTGAATAGTTCGACAGTGTTGAGGAAATTATTTATTTAGCAGAGTTATGGCATTCAGGAAAAAACTGTTCTTGTGTCTAGTTGTCTTGGTATGCAGTGTTCTATAGCATCATTTTGAGGGTAGGAGTTGAAACAATTTATGTCCAGGATGTGAGGGGTCTGTAAATATTTTCACAGCCCTCTTTTTGACTCGTGCAGGTATACAGGTTCTCAATGGAAGGCAGATTGGTAGTAATTGTTTTTTCTGCAGTACAGAAAAATGTACAGAGTTTATATATGAACTGGCAATGTATTCCTCTTCTTACTTTCTATGCTTGATGAAATGTTTTTTCTAGGAAACCACAGAAGAGTATTGTTTCATTGCAACAATGTCCCCCCACCCCACCCAAATATTCTCTTTCACGCTAGCTAGATGCACCCTAACTAGATGTCCTATGAGGAAACCCGAAAGTGATCAGACTTTTATACCTTCTTATACTTCTATGCAGTTATAGAGGCAATCAAAAAGGTAAAATCTCCTATGAACCTAATGTTACCAATATGGGGAAGCAATGTGTTGATGGATCTTTGCAATATTAGATGGGTGTCTGTCTACACAAATGACAAGGAAAGAAACAAAATTACAACAAAATGTGGGCTGAGACAATATTTTGACTCCAATTTATAAGTTATTGAAGGAGGAATGCACAGTGGCCAAAAAGTGCAGCAAGCTTATGAAATTAAGAATTAACTCAAATATATGAACTTTTAGACAGGTTTAGCCAAAATGTTTAAGCATGAAAACGGTTCAAAAATGGGGCATTTGGAAAGCTAAAAGCAGAAATATGTCCAATTTAGAATTAAGTTGCCACCTGAAGATAAAATCTTTACTTGAGTCAAAAGTAAACTAAACATATCTCTTCTAGTATAAGAGAACTCAATATGATTTTTCAGGCTCAAGTCTCCATTTAGAGAAGTTCCAGAGAGACAGCAGCAAAAAAAAAGTAAGCTTCCTGGAAATGCATGTTATTACCTTGTATTCAATCAAATTCTTCCCAAGCCATTCCCTTTAATACAAATTTTGCAAATTTAAGATATGTGGATTTCAATTCCCAGAATTCCCCACGAGCATAATTGTCAGGGATGCTGCAAGTTTCTTTAGCATGTACTAGAATGTTTGCTTTGCTTTACATTTACCAAAGATCCTTTTATTGGGGAGCCATCATTCAGTCTCTTAACAGAATTTACTTTATAACAGAGACCAGATCACTCTGGCTATGCCAGAAGTTATTTTTATTCTTTTGGAATAGATCCTCTTGGTAGGATTAATGATATCACCTTGGCTTTATCTTTGGCTTTGATGAATGAGATATCTCCGTAAATCTAGGACAATTGCTGGTGTATTATGTAATTACTGCTGTTATTAGTAGTAATGAAACCTGAATTCATCTCTCTCATTTCCATGCCAAAGTGTATATTGTTAAACGTTGTCCTCCCCCATGATTTGCCAAATGCATACATTCCCCCATCCATGTGAAAGAGTGCTTTTTTATAGTAGCTTGGCTTCAAAACTTCAGATGACTTCAAGAATGTATCTATCTAGCTTTGGCAACTGTATTGAAGGGCTTTGCCATCAATTTCATCTGTGATGTTCTTTCTTCCTCCAGCACTGGTGTTTTATGGTGATCTACTAGCTAGGTCACACTTTTTGAGATCAGGCCATGTTCTCTAAGTGGCAACATAGAGTTTGGTGAAAAGGAAAACAAGATCTTAAATACCTCATATATCATCCCTTCCATTTTCCAGTTTTTATTTGTTAAGTTAAAGAAAAATACTTGTCCATTCAAACTGGAATTACCACCTACAGAATGGGAAATATTATCTTCCTTTCACAGATTCTTTTAAAAAGAGAGTGAAGAGAGCATTACATGGTTGTGTGAGTTTCTTTTGCTCTCTTTCTTTTTTAAAAAATGAAAACATTGTGCCATGTTATCTGTGCTGTAAAGCGGATCATGCTATTATCCACATATTATACATAAAGGTCCTAAGCCAAGAGATAATTGGTAACAAAAAGACTGTTCCTTTGTAAACTGTTGGGGTGAGAACATTCTTTTATAAAATGTTTTCCTCTAAAATTCAATAATAATAGGAGGAAACAGAAAAGAAAAAATCCCTAAGGGTTATTGCAGTACAATAGCAAATACAAAAAAATAATAATTTAGGGGGTGTAGGAGTATGTGCTCATGCGAATGATACCAGTTACATTTAACATTTATACTGAGTATCCAATAACTGAAATTAAAGAAACATTATTCTAGTAGTCTAGTCCTTTTTTCACCCAGAAAGGGAAGTACAAATAAAGAGAACAAAACGGCCAATGTTCAACCACTTCACTGTAATCCATAGTTCACCCTAGAGTTATTTTCAACCTTAACCTATATTTATAGCTTGAAAGCCCGCTATGTGGGCCTCACTATCACAGCTTTTAAAGGCTACCTATAGATAAAAATCAATGGAGAACTCACAAGCCTAATGCTAAGTGACTTCAGGGATGAAGGAGTTATATCAACTCACTGACCTTTGGTGTAAAAATAGCTACATCTTATTCAATCCCTCTCCTCCTCACTTCTGTTCAGTTAAGATTGCTTGAATCTGAGAGCACTTTTCTTCTTCCTACCAGCAATTCATTAGATTTTTTTTTTCCCTTGCTAATTGGTGAATCATCATTGGTGAATCAAGCATTGTCGTATATTCTCTTTTACACTAGAAATGTAGTTAGATCAGCTGCAACTTAGATTCAAAATACCAAAGACCTACCTACCCAACCAATAAGTCTGTAAACCTTTAATGGATACCTGAGATGTCTATAAATCTTGGAAACAGGTGTACTTTAATGCATTGGTTCATTAGCAAAGTGATGGGCCTTGTAAGAGAAATTGCCTTTTGTTCAGTTGTCATAAGTGCTTTTGTTAACAATGTGCTTTCTGACCTTGATGTTCAGAAATATGTTATATATTCCTGCTATTGTGAAGATTAGAAAGTAATAACTCCTTTATAATATGTTGTGATGTGATAAAACTTATTAAAATAGATTCTTATTGAGTCCTCTTGAAGGTCAAACATTTTCAATATGTTGACATCAACCCCAGATAAATTAGCTATAGTATGAAAATGCTGCTATATAAGTAATCTGAGAAGCATTCTTTGACATTTTATTTAGCTGGCTTACTTTGTGACTTTCAGAATATGATTGACACAATCTTACAAAATACACCCAAGTTCCATCTTTAGCAGAGATCATCATACTCAAAATTCAAATTATCATTTTCTCTTTTTTGACATATTGCCTATTTCAGGTTTGTACAATCTGTGATCCATGAAGCATATAGTTTATCAAACTGTTTTAGCATTTTATACTTGTTTCTGATTTGCTTTCCAAATTTTTTTTTCCTCTGCTTTGTCATTTATTGATACAGGGGAGGTTATAAATAATACATTCATGAAAATAAGGTTATTTTAGATAGTTGCTTGAACTCAGCCTCTATTTTTACAGTTTTCGGCAGCAAAACAAGACTAAAAGCAACCACATGTCTTGCTGGCAGAAACACCCAGACAAGTCAAACTTGGAGACCTTCCTGTGAAAGAAAGTAGGCTCTGTTGAGTTGCTTTCTTCCAAACATGCACACTGATGATGTTACCTGGCCAGGTAATGAAATGTCTGAAAGGAAACAACCAAGAACCAACAGCTTAATCCTGAGTTACATATTTTCTCTCCTGTTGGAAGCAGAATCTTAAATTCTCAGAGCTGATGTTGTTTTAGATTAAAATCAATATTCTTCATTGTGTCTATCATACTGCTCCAGTGAATGTAATTTAAAAATGGCATTATCCTTCTTGCAGTTTATCATAGTTGTATAATAAAGATACAGCTGTCATATTCTGTATCTGTTGCAGTATCAGAATTTCAATACACAATAGTCCACTTTGGATCAGATCAAAGGCCATTCTAATCCAGTATTTTCTTTTATATAATGTCTAACTTAGATATTGATAGAAGATCTGTAAATTGCATGATAGCAACTGTTCTCTCCATAAAGCAATAGCAGGGGACACAAACCATATCCCATGAAAATATTCAAAACTCAAAGACCTGTTGTTGTTTTTTTTAATTTGATTTATATGCCGCCCTTTTCCGGAGACTCAGGGCGGCTTACAATGCGTTAAGCAATATAATATGTTTCAAATAATATGAACAACATACATGTTTTTTATTTGTTCCAACTTGTAATAAAACAGAATAATCATCCAGGTTCAAGACATAAAGCAAAGGCATTTGAAGCTAATGGAATATTCATAAAGTTGTGAATTCTCTGAGTGGTTTCCTGTTTTACAAAGTTTGATTAGTTTTTGTTTTTATTCAGTAAAACCAATAAAGTAGCAGAGACCAATCATATCTTTGCTGCTTTGGGCCAAGATTTAGTGAGGGAAAAAATGGATAAAAAAGAAGAAACAGTTATTCATTGAAAGCTGCTGATGCTGATAGACCCCAAACACTGATATGAAGATTGTTCCAGCTTGTTTGCCAGCTTATTTTACAGTCAGCTTTCTTTACTTAAGAGTTCAACATTGCATCTTTCAGGTAACCTTCAGGCAAATGAAAATGTGTGTGTCATACACCTATACATCATAAAAATGCTGCTAATAATTCTGATGAGGTGTTCAGATAATGTATTAAAATATGCAAAACACGGTATTATACTTGAGCTTTCATTTGTGGATTCTCATTTGTGGATTCTATTAATGTTCTTGATGCTGATTTTTCATGCTGAAGGCAAATTGCAAAGCTACGTTGCTTTATATGATTGAGCATTGTTGTGAGGGAAGTCACCCCTCCTTGAAGAATGAAATATTTTGAGATATATTTAAAAAGGCAGAATATTATATTTCCCCTAAAAGAGAAATGGAAATCTTAAGGGAGACAGAAACTGCCTCCAGCAGATATTTGGTGCCCATTAAGAAGGACTGGGCCAGCCTATCTACAAGACAAAAGATCTTCAACTCCAGGGAGATGGGATTAAGACATGACCCTCCAGGACATAATAGGATTATCTATCAGCAGGCTTCAACCAAACTTGATTCATACAAACATGATCCCATATGGCCCCATGGGAGTCTGACTACACCCAATAGTATATATTTCTTGCACAGGAACAGGAAGCTCAAGGGCAAGGCCCAAGAGAAGGTATAAATAACCCTCATTCTCAACTCCATGTGGTCAGCTGCCCAGGACCTCAAACCCATCTGCTCCTGTTCATCAATAAACCATTTTTCCAATCAGCCTCCATGCTTCCAGTGTCTTTCTCCCCATTTGGAATCAGATGGATTTTTCTTCCAACAATTGGGAGGCTACAAATACAATTCTTCAGTATTACGAAGAAAAAATGGTTTAAGTAATAGAAAGGTTTGGCTTTGCTTTGTTTTTGCTATTGTTTTTCTATGGGCTATGGTGACATGAATGATATTATATGTTGCTGTTCATTGTGACTTTTTTATATCCAGATCTGTTTGTCTATCTCTTTATATATTTCCATAACTTCATCAGTTTTTTTAATGACCTCACAATAACTTATTTTTTTACTTGGAAATAGATAAAAGCATCTTAAATTTTTATTCCACCTGCTTTCCTAGTGAAAAACAAGAGAGTACACCTTTCCATTGTTCTGTATGGGAAACATTTAGAGATTTTATTCTTACAGAACACACAATACTTAAACTTGTTCTCAAAAGAAAGTGCTTTTTCCAGTTTTTTTTTTTTTTAATTTTTATACCGCCCTTCTCCCTGAGGACTTAGGGCAGTGTACAGCCAGAATTAAAAAACATGGAATACAAATAATAAAAAGCAATTAAAATATATATAAATTTGGCCCAAAATTAAAAATACAAACCAATTAAAACATTTAAAATTTCTTCTTAAGCCAGGCCGGCTTGCTGGAAAAAGTGGGTTTTAAGGGCATGGCGGAAGGCACTAAGGTCTTGGATTCTCCTTATCTCTGGGGGCAACTGATTCCAGAGGGTAGGTGCCCCCACAGAGAAGGCCTCCCCCTGGGGGTCACCAACCTACATTGATTGGCTGATGGCACCCTGAGGAGGCCCTCTCTGTGGGAGCGCACGGGATGATGGGAGGTCGTCGGTAGCAGCAGGCGGTCTCGAAGATAGCTAGGCCCGATGCCATGGAGCGCTTTAAAGGTGATAACCAACACCTTGAAGCGCACCCGGAAGACCACTGGGAGCCAGTGAAGCTCGCGCAGGAGCGGCGTTACATGGGAGCGCTATACTGCTCCCGTCACTACCCACGCTGCTGCATTCTGGACCAGTTGGAACCTCCGGGTGCTCTTCAAGGGGAGCCCCGTGTAGAGAGCATTGCAGTAGTCAAGGTGAGAGGTGACGAGGGCATGAGTGACTGTGCACAGGGAATCCCGATCAAGAAAGGGCCGCAACTGGTGAATCAGGTGAACCTGACAAAAGGTCCCCCTGGTTACAGCTGTCAGATGTTCCTCCAAGGACAGCTGCATATCCAGGAGGACTCCCAGATTGTGAGCCCCTTCTGTGGGGGCCAAAGACTCACCCTCAATAGTCAGTGATGGAGTCAACTGACTATATCGGGATGCCGGGAGCCACAGCCACTCAGTCTTGGAAGGGTTGAGCTTGAGCCTGTTCCTCCCCATCCAGATCCACACAGCCTCCAGACACTGGGACATCACTTCAAGGGCATCATTGGGGTGGGCTGGGGTGGAGATGTACAGCTGGGTTTCATCAGCGTACTGGTGGTATCTCACCCCGAAGCCACGGATGATCTCGCCCAGAGGCTTCACATAAATGTTGAACAGAAGGGGCGAGAGGACCGATCCCTGTGACACTCCACAGATGAGAGGCCTCGAGGTCGACCTCTGCCCCCCTGCCAACACAAACTGCGACCGGTTGGAGAGAAAGGAGGAGAACCACCACAACACGGTGCCTCCCACCCCCAACTCTTTCAGCCGGTGCAGCATGATACCATGGTCGATGGTATCAAAAGCCGCTGAGAGACCTAACAGGACCAGAACAGAGGAGCAACCCCTGTCCCGAACCCTCCAGAGATCATCAAGCAATGCGACCAATGCCGTTTCCATGCTGTGCCCAGACCTGAAACCCGACTGGAATGGATCTAGATAAGTTAATGTAAAACCTTAGCAATATCTATATGTTAGTAAAAGTATATTGCAAAGCATCAGCAAAAAGATTGGTTCTAAAACCGAATGGGCAACAAAACCTCCATTGACCTCTCAGACCTCACTGCATTTATATAAAATAAGGATGAGTAAATTGTTGCATGGTTGGATATATAATGAGAAAGATGCTATATTAAACAATGTTTTTGATGTCCTAAAGTTAATACATTCTGGGAAAATATAATCATGCATAATAACGTTTTTTCAGACATGGTTTAATATTTTCAGACATCCATAGGCTTATAATTATATATCTTTTTCCCCTTCTCTTCAATCATGTATGATTTTTTTTTGAGAATGCCTGGACAAGTCCCTATAGTTTTCTTGGCAAGGTTTATCAGAAGTGGTTTGTTGTTGCCTCCTTCCTAGGACTGAGAAAAAGTGACTGTCCCAAGGAACCCAGCTACTTTGTGTCCAAGGCAGGACTAGAATTCACAGTCTCCCAGTTTCTAGTGTAATGCCTGAAATGTTAAACCAAACAGGCTCTCAATATTTGCTGTATCAAAATTAATGGCTGAACAATGAAAATGGATTCTCCAATTCCATACAAGAAACAAATCCTTCAGCATTAGAAAGATAAATTTATTTATGGCCCCAATTTATTCAGTGGCTGAAAACCTGACATTACTTGCAATTTACAAATGAGTTGCACAAAGAGGTAGATTATGAATGGATGATTAAATATATGTGAGAAACCTTATACAATATGTATTGTTATTTTGCTTTTTTCTTCACTTGTCCTTTCTCACTTATATTTTTCTTCTCCTTGTTGTTTTAGTAAATAAAGATCTAAATTTGTTTTTAAGACTGCTGTTGGCCACCAAAGGATTGTAAACCCTGTTCTAAAACACCCCAAGATTAATATAATGCATGTCTAAAAATTGCAAAGCAGGAGAGGCTAGTAAATCACACCAGAAATGAGCAAAAATGGTGATATATGAATCAATGCTTAATTTTATCTGTGCAAACAGCCAATTAGCACAAGTAGACAAGCTCTGGGATGCTGGCAGCATCTGAGGATGTTGTCAGAGACAGTTATAAAGTTCTTACTAGTGACCTCTCATTATCCACTCAGCCAAGTAAAATACTTTGCACAATTCAGTCATTCTGACCCTGATAATAAAAAATGAACATATAAGTGGCAAGATCTCACCTGTGCATAAGCATGAGTGGCTAAAGGAACTAAATTAAATGAAAAGGAATTACTGTGATGACTCAGAACAAAAAACCTGCGGATCTTCTATATCTTCTTCTCTGCTCTTTCTTTAATACACGGATGATTTCTTTGGGAGACATTTTACAAAATATATGAGAGAGAAAGCAGTAAAATGAAATTTATTGTTATTTCAAGAGGTGTTTTAGGATTAACGATTTATTTTATTTCACATGACAACAGACCATATTGTACATTATTTTCTTCTCTCCAATTTAATTTTGTTGTCAACCTCTTTCTCAGCAATCAGTCCAAGGCTCTGAAACATCCACTATTGCCAAAAAAAAAAAAAAAAATTAAAAAAAAAATGGAGCTATATAATTTTATGCTACTTTAAACTGAATTGTGTGTATATGTGTGAGTGTGCCTTTGAATCAGTTTTTGACTTGACTACCTGGGAAAGTTCCTCGGCAAGGTTTTTGGGAAGTGGTTTGCCATTGCGTCCTCCTAGGGCTGAGAGAGCGGCTGGCCAAAAGTTTCCCAGTTGAGTTTGTGCCTAATGCAGAACTAGAAATGATACTCTCCCGGTTTCTAGTCTGATGCCTTAACCACTACATCAAACTGACTCTCTAAACTGAATTTATGTTCTTTAAATTGTATATTGTTTTTCTTCTATGCTATGTACAGTCCAGTAATTATATATATTAGACCTAAATACATTTGGTTCAGGCTTGTCCTGGTTTTCTGGCAAACAGTCCACTTCAACCTGGATCAAAGTAAAGATCCAATTTAGAGAGAGTGGTGGTAAGGCCAAACTTGGAATACTGCATTCAGCTTTGGGCACCATGATGTAAAAAATATGTTGAGGCTCTAGAAAGAGTGCAGAGAAGAGCAACAAAGATGATTAGGGAACTAAAGGCTAAAACATATAAAGAACAGTTGCAGGAATTGGGTATGTCTAGTTTAATGAAAAGAAGGACTAGGGGAGACATGATAGCAGTGTTCCAATATCTCAGGGGCAGCCACAAAGTAGAGGGAATCAAGCTATTCTCCAAAGCACCTGAGAGCAGGACAAGAAGCAATGGGTGGAAACTAATCAAGGAGAGAAGCAGCCTAGAACTAAGAAGAAATTTCCTGACAGAACAATTAATCAGTGTAACAACTTGCTGCCAGAAAATGTGAATGCTCCAATTCTGGAACTTTTTAAGAAGAAAATGGTTCAACCATTTTCCACAATTTATCTGAAATTGGATAGGGTTTCCTGCCTGAGTGGGGGGTTGGACTAGAAGACCTCCAAGGTCCCTTCCAAATCTGTTATTCTATTGTTCTCTTTTGTTCTGTTCTGTTCTATCCTATTCACATCTTTTTTTTAAAAAAAGTGAGCAATCAGGCATGATCAAATTACTCGTGAAGAAAGAGCAGTAGATTCCAAAGTTGGATAAGGATTTCACCAATGGGTAAGCACAAGCTACCTTTCAGGATAACTGGTTGACTATTATAATTTTTAAAGGCATGGGATTTCAGTATTGAGCCTATATTTCCTTGAATTATAACTTGATAACTACTGCCATAATCTATCTGATGTTAGTTCTTTTTAGTATTCCTATTCATAACACGAGCATTGGTAATTTGTCCAAATGTATGTCTTTTTCAAGGACCCAGAGATTTTCAATATAAAAATTCACTTCAGTTGCTGCGTATTCCTATCTTATCACACAATCACTTGGAACTATATTTGTGTATTTGAGAATAAAACATGCTCCTAACATAGTAGATTTGCTGCAGAAAATTTGAGCTAATTAACAGTGCAAATGGCAATGAAAAGGAGCCACCTGCTGCTGTAAATAATAACACTTCCTATAATTTGCAAATAAAATTCTGCTGATTGTAAATAGCATTCATTTCCCCACCCCAGGATAGAATCATGATAGAAGTAGAATTATTTTTTTTATTTACTTTTTTGCACATGTTCAAAACTGACAATAGTCCTGAATTCTGATTTACCCCATTCAGCCCCAAATAGAAGTTTAGAAACATATCTAATGTTGCAGGGTAGAAAAACTACCCAGAAAAAAAAGTTTTCTTTACTAATTTATATCAACAATATAATATAACCATTGGGATATAAGTACGGTAATTGGAAAAGCTTCCATTGTTGTGGAAGAACTAGTGGATAAATTAAGGATAATATTTAAGATTGAATTGATAGTATGTTTAGTTATGACTTTTCAGCTGAAACACCTGTGGTTTTTCTTTGGAATAAAGTTTGTTTTCCCATATCCACAGCCTTTTCACAAGTCTGCTGCCTTTAGAATTTGTTGGATGCTGTAACTGGTCAGCTTCATTTTTTTTTCTAAATAAATTAAGAGATAAGCTAAAATATGTGATCCCACCATCAAAGAGCTGGGAGGCCATTTTTATAGGATTACACTAATATAATGATGCATTGGCAGACCCACTGAGCTCAGATGCCCAGGGGTTACAAATGTGTAAGGTTCAGATAATGAGGATTAGTATCTATTTGAGATATAGCTGAGTCAAAATGCAAAGCAAAGTAGCCACATTAAAGAAATGTTCTTTGCTACTTTGGTAAAAGATTTGCTAGACATAATCACAGTTCATAAATCATGGCTGCATAATATGTATGATGTCACTTTTCATTCATACTGACAGAAAATTTATTTCCCTTTAAACTCTAAATGAAAAAAAATCTATAGATATCTGAGCCCAGAGTTATAGATTAATGATATTTAGATATTCGATTTATTTAATGATTTAATTATACTGGCTCAAGGTTGACTCAGCCTTTCATCCTTCCAAGGTCGGTAAAATGAGGACCCAGATTGTTGGGGACAATATGCTGACTCTGTTAACTGCTTAGAGAGGGCTGTAAAGCACTGTGAAGTGGTATATAAGTCTAAGTGCTATTGCTATTATATTCAATCTTTTTTCAAGTCTTAGATGCACAACCTGTGGCCAGCAATACATCTTGTACAGGTTTCCACCAGAACTTATTCAGCAATTATGAGTGCATTTTTCAATAGACTATGTCATTTCTCCTGCTTAGTTACCACCATAAGTCCCATTTCTGTCCTTCTGTCATCCTACATGTCTAACATATACTTAGGAAGTGTGAACAACACTCCTGCCCTAACAGCAACAAATTGCAAGATAAGTTAGGGGAACCACACAGAAGGAATTAAACTTGTTCAATGAACTGCCAAGAATTAGCATAAGAAATAACAGAAAGAAAAAAAATACATGTCATGTGTCTGTAAATGTAAGATTAATTAAATTAATTAAAAAGCTTAAAAAGCTATTAGAAAAATAGGGAAATGATTGTCTAATCTCTTCTTAAATACTTCCAGTGTTGGAGCATCCACAACTTCTGGAGACAAGTAGTGCCACTGATTAATTGTTCTAATTGCCAGGAAATTTCTCCTTAGTTCTAGATTGGTTCTTTCCTTGATTAGTTTCCATCCATTGCCTTCAGGTGCTTTGGAGAACAGCTTGATTCCCTCTTTTTTGTGGCAACCCGTTAGATATTGGAACATTACTTTTGTCATCCCCAATCCTTCTTTTCATTAAACATACCCAATTCCTGCAACCAGCCTTCATATGTTTTAGCCTCCAGTCCCTAATCATCTTTGTCGCAGTTCTCAGTAGTGATACAATGGTTTGAGATGTAAATAAAATAATGGAATCTTGGAAGAAAAAATCATGTACAGGTAATCCTTGGTTAATGAGTACCCTCTTTAGCAACTATTCAAAGTTATGATAGCACTGAAAAAGTAATTTTATAATTGATCCTCAAAGTTACAACTACTACACTATCCCTGGGGTCCCCATGGTCCCTGCAATCACACAAATCAAGGCAATTCTCACATACAGTACTATTACACAAAATCAGTAGAGAAGCCAGCAATAAAAATTGCAAATCACAACCATGTGATATCTCACTTAACAATGGCAGGTGATTTGCCTAATGACTGCAGCGAAACTGTTACCATATCTGACAGTCATATGATGTTTCCCTCAATGACCATATCACTTAGCAATGGTATTGTCAATCCCACTTGTGATCATTAAGTGAAGACTACCTGTAGATTATGTGAGAGTTACAGTGAAATGTCAGAAAGTGAAATTAAAATGAATTTTATAAATATCAATATGTAAAAAATATGAAAAGAAAGTCATATGTTTTGTAAAAAGATTGAAAAATAGTGTGACCTCTAATATAGATGGTGTCATGGTTCCTAGTAATGCTCCCAACCAATTTAAGACTCTGAGGCCTTGGCTTCCTCAAAAATCCGGTTTATTGGCTACATCATATTGGCACAGTTGAAGGTGAAACCAACACTGAATAATTCCCATTTATGATATAAAGAATAGAAACCATTTTTTGATATAAAGAATAGAAACTGTCCACTCCCCTCATGTCACAGGTCACGTTAGCCAACCAAGCAGGTGATGAATGTCTCAGCACTCCCTCCTGCTGTTGCTAAGGCATACTGATTTGGCTTTGGTTCTCAGGAGCCTTATTATTGTTATGTCTGGCACATTGGAGGAAAACATTCTACATTCCATAAGTTCCCCTCTCTCCCCTCCCACCCCTAAGTATAGCAACTAAGAAATGAAGCAAGAATAATATGGCTTCAGCTACAGTCGTTTTGACAGTTGACATGGCATAAATGGAGAAATATTAAAATATGGATTAATTTAGTTATAGAATAGTTGCACAACTATGTATCTGTGGAGATTGAATCTATGGCGATGGATGAAATGATGAGATATTCAAAAGAGAAATATAAGAAGTTTAAAGAACAAAAGGTAATGTACAAAATCATGTATGGGTATGTTAGAAGCAAGGATAGTTTGGAAGCATTTGAAAGATATAGTGATCTTCATCTTTTTTTTTTAATCCTATAGTTGTGTATTGTATTGAATCAAAGTTGATTCAATAGGGATTACAAGTTTAAGAAAAAAGTTGTTTACTAGAAGCTAAAGAAGTTTGAGGGATTTTCTTCAGTGCTGTAAGAAACATACACAAGAAAATTACTCAAAAGTTTTAATTGATAGAGATCCATTATTATATCTTATAAGAAGGATTATTGCAGTGGTTTCAGATAATACATAGTACTGATTTTCATAAACTGGTAAAGCTGTCTGATTTTGACATTTTTCATCTCTAGAGCAAAAATATTTCAAAATAAACTACAAATCATGTGTATGTTTGTTTCTATTTTCTAAATACTTCCAAAACATATGTTCTGTTTTCTTAAATAAATCTTTTCATTGTTTTAAAAAGGAGTAGTTCTTTCCCTTAGGGTTTTAGAATTTCCTATTTATTTTTGAAGTAAAAGAAAAAGAATATCATAAATAAGAAGAAAATATGTATTCACCTGTATAGTCCTGGAATTTATATGACTATTTTTAAGAGGTAATTTGTCCAGTAAGAGCTTTAGAAAACTTACTGGACTCTTACCATTGGCAGCTGAGCAGAACCATCATATTTTCCCTCTCACTTTGCAGAGAGAAACTGTATTTATACAGAGCATCTATCATTTGGGAAGTCACCTTTATTGTTAGTCATATAGACCTACATAGTTCTTGGCTTGACAAAATGTGTCTTGACTCAATGGAACCATGCTTATCAATGATGTGGAGAACATCACATCATGATACCTATTAAATAGAACAACTTGTCCATTGGAATTAGGTAGATTGCCAAATTACATTATTTCAACATTTGAATTTATTTTCATCCTCCAGGTTACTGGCTCCAAATCATCATGTGAGTAGGTGACTTAGAGTAGGTTTGAACATGGAACTTTTCAATTCTGTTCCAACATTTTGATCACTAGACCCCACTCACTTTTAAATTGCCTGTTCACCCAGGTGCTTTGCTGATTTTTCTGAATGCCGATTTCCAGGTACTCTAATTATTCTTGATACTATTTCTAAATTTAAGATTGATATTATAGTATTGATTATATCAGCAATGCATTTGTGAGTTTTCTTAGCTGGTATTTTTTACTGTTTTTTTTTTCCCTAGAAAGATGGGGACATAAATTATTTTGAGTTGAGACTACTGAAAATAAAGAAATTAGCATGAAATGCAAATTAATGTAAACAGTGTTGTTGCAAAGTAGGGATGACTGAAGATTAACTCCAAAATTACTGCTGTTTTGAGGAGCTATTTGCCTAATAAATTTACCATTTTTGATGCCTAAGGAAAGGAAAGAGCATTTAACTGTTTTCTATTTCAGAGCAATCTGTGTATAAACAAAAGAGTGATTAATATATGGAGATGGAGGTGTTTGAATATTTTTGTAATTGGTGCACCTTATTTTATAGGTAATTAACAATAGGCAGTCATTTTTTTTTCTTTTCTCTATTTTTGTTTTAAAATGTGGCTTCTGTCAGATATATATGCGCACAGATGGGCACACATATACAGATATGGTGCATGCACTGATTTCAGCACTCTAGGTTACAACACTCTAGGCTGGTAACTCTATGTTACTAAAGTTGGAAAGCTAGGTATTGCAGAAGGTTTTCATCTGTACTATATTTTTTCTAATTACTTTCTCTTTGTGGGATCATACAAATGGAAGGTCATCGTCTTTTTGTTTTATTAGGTTTAGTACTTAAGGTACCAGACTAGGAGACTGAATTCTACAGCCACCTTAGACGTGAAAGCTGGCTGAGTGACTTTGGGCCACCAACTCTTTCTCAGACTAACCTACTTCACAGGGCTGTTGTAGAGAAAATAGGATGAAGAAATAGTATTAGGCATGATCATTGCCTTCTGTTACTTATAAAATATCAAGAGTGGGATAAAAGGAAATTAAAAAAAATAGCATGGTCAAGAATGTGAGATAAATAGATAAATAAGTTAGTTTAAAAATGTCTATCTTCCCATTTCACATTTGTGCAAATTTTCCATTTAATTGTCAGTTTGGAGGAACAGCTTATTCAGTGAACACAACCTAGGATTCTATGATATCTTAACACTAAAACTATTTGTGAAAAATTATATGGAGAGGGTGAAAGGGTTCATTTCCTTAGATATCAAATCTCACAAACATTAGATAACAAGCTTACAAAGACAATACGTATACATACATGCATACAACAGAATCATGCCAAAAACCTGTCATAGGATTTTCAACATTTAAATTCTTGCCAGGTTTAAATGAATTTTCTCCTCATTAAAAACTTCCTTTTAGATTTTCAAAAGCCAAAGAGTATTGTTAAAGGGTAATTCTGAATTTATCCTTTCTGTAATTAAACAGAGCTTACATCTTTCTTTTGAAGAATAATTAAGAGAAAGGTGCAATGTAGGCTGCCTCCCACCATATGCATGTTTTCATAACAGAGCTCTAATTATGTTTTCAGTGACACAATGATGATAATCTTTTGCACTCACAAGTGCTAATATAATAATGCTCCATACTTATCAAGCTTCTCTTACCCAAGGGATATGAACAGAAGCCAAGCACGCTCACAACCTTACAAGAGTACATCCTAGGGTATCATAGGTATTAATCAGTTAAGAACTGGAATCAATGCACTGCAAAATTGTGGCTATGAGAGCAAAGGTTCAGCTAAACTCTTTTATAATTTAAAAAGCAAGAAGTCTGTTCCTTGGAGGATGCTAGCTTTAAGGTCTATGCTTTTCTATAACTGAAAAACTATTATGATCAAACTAATTCAGTTCATTCAGCCTAGACAAATACTAGGGGGGAATGAAACTGTTAGCTACCATTATCCAATAAAGAACAGACTGTACATAAGTTACTTCATGAAGGTTCAGAGTTGCACGTTTAATAAGGCTAACAATTAGGAACACGCCAGAAATTACAAAATACTTCGTGTGCTGGATGGAATAATTAAAATAACAACTATTATTATTTTTCACAACTATTCTATTGGTAAAAGCAGGGTGAGAATATTTTTTTCTGTGATGTTTTTAAAAAAATCAAACCTCTTCCCTTATTTTTTTCTACTACACAGAATATGCATAAAATGTGCTTTAAAATCTAAATGACAAACCTTCAAATATGTCATTCACAACTTTTTTAAATTAGTGCTTTTATGAAACTAGATATATTAAAGATGGTGGGCTGGTTAACCCCCAATTCCCATATGGAATTGGGGAATTGGATGGTAAAAAATAGAAGATTCCTTAAAGAGGGACAATGATTTGGTAGATAGCAATCTGATCATATCTGACTTTTTCTTCATGTTAACTTACAGGCATCAGGATTCTTTGTAATTTATATTTACTAAAAACTGAAGCAATGTTCTCCTATGACTGTGTCATTATATGATCATCATTATCACCATAACCGTTGCTATCATGAAAATGAAATTTAGAGATCAGGATACTGATGAGTTTAAACACCCTCCATATTGTATCTCAGTGTAAATTATATGTGGCTGCCTTTTTATCAAAAACTATTGTTCAAACTGCATCAAACTGACTCATATATATATATATATATATATATATATATATATATATATATATATATATATATATATATATATATATATATATATATATATACAGCCCATAGCTTCCCAATAAAGACACGATGGACAAATAATCAAAATGTTAAATTCCTATGCATAAGCATGGTATGCTGTGTAATACTGGAATATACCATACATATGTGTCCTTTTCTATTATTATTATTATTATTATTATTATTATTATTATTATTATTATTATTATTATTATTTAATCTTTAGTGAGATTCACAGCCTTTGAGGCTGGTTAATAGCTCAGCAGCTCGAGTCCTAACCAAGGACCTAGGAACTGTTAAGGTATCGTCGGAGGATGTAAGCTGTTCCGAGTAAGGTGGTTTTTTGTAGAGTCAAAATGTTCAAGTCCGGCAAATTTAGAATTTCTAAATAGCGGGGTAGCCCTTTGGGTATTGCTCCGAGGGCTCCAATTACAATCGGGACAACACACGATTTCTTTTTCCACAGTCGCTCAACTTCAATTTGTAAGTTTCAATTTGTAATTATTATTATTATTATTATTATTATTATTATTATTATTATTATTATCATCATCATTATCATTATCATTATCATTATCATTATCATTATCATTATCATTATCATTATCATTCTCTTTTATTCATTAAAAATGAAACTCAGTCAACTGGACATTTAAAAATGTGTCACAAATACCATTGACTGGTGCCTATGGTTGATACAGGTTGCTGCCAGGGTCCTAGATATCAACCAAGTACCTTCTTAAAATATATGATGTTCCGAGTGGCACAGTTTTTTGCAGTTCTGCTGGTGTTATTGCAGGAAGCTGCAATTTATTGAAATGTTTTGTGAAATTCTTGGACATGGTACCAAGTGCCCCGATGACAATGGGTATCACTGTGACATGTTTCATCCATAGCCGTGTACTTTCTATGGCCAGGTCGCAATATTTCATGATTTTTTCCAGTTCTTTTTCTTTCACTCTGGCGTCTCCTAGTACCGCGATGTCAATAAATTGTACGTTTCGGTTTTCAACAACTGTGATATCTGGCGTGTTGTGTTCCAAGGGACGATCTGTCTGTATTCGAAAGTCCCACAAGATCTTCACCTTCTCATTTTCTATAACTTTTTCCACTTTATATTTCCATGACTTTTTGGATACAGGAAAGTTGTATTTTTTACATAATGATCAGTGGACTAATTTAGCAACTCGGTCGTGTCTAGCTTTAAAATCAGTTTTGTGATTTTGCTGCATTCACCTATTAAATGTGAAACAGTTTCAACTTTGTTGTTGCAAAGTCAACAGTTCGATTGTTGGTGGATTTTTGTATCTTTGCTTTCATGGCATTAGTTTGTAATGCTTGTTCTTGAGCAGTGAGTATTAAACCTTCCGTTTCTTTCTTGATGGTTCCCATCTTAAGCCATGCCCACGTAAAGTTGTCATCACATTTTCCTTCAATGTTTTTCAAGTGCTGTCCATGCAAAGCTTTGGTTTTTCCATCTATTTAATCTGTCATCCAGATGTTTTTCCTTATATTCTGTCTTTGTTTCTGTTGTTTTTATAATGTTCTCCATTTTCACAGCCTACAGCAATTTTTCTGTACTTTGGTTCACATATTCTTTGAAACTTCGTTTTTCTTCTTCTACAGTTTGATGGATTTGCAATAGTCCTCTGCCCCCTATTTTTCTTAGCAGGTACAACTTGTCGATGTCACTGCATGATGTAAAGCGTGGTACATATTCATGGATGTAAAATGTGGTACATATTCAAAAGTTTGCGTGTTTTTCGGTCCAAGTTTTCCAGTTCAGCCAAAGTCCAGTTGATGATTCCAGCTGAGTAACGTATCACTGGAACTGCCTACATATTAATGGCTTTAATTATGTTTCCAGCATTCAGCTTTGATTTTAATATTTTGCGGACCCTCATGATGTATTCCTTTTGCATTAACTCTTTGACTTTTACATTCAAGATGTTATCTGTTTCCTATTATTATTATTATTATTATTATTATTATTATTATTATTATTATTATTTAGTACTTCTAAATGAATAGCATATACAGTAAGTACTGTACATAAATTTTATAATGCAGCTTTTTAAATACAGTCGTTTTTACTGATATCTATACAATTATAGTTGGCACTTTAAAAAATTTGCTCTGGCATTGCCTTTTTCACATCTTTCCTACTTTTCCATATGCCATAGCCAGATTCAGTTTTGAAGGATGGATTTTGTCATATACAATACAAAGTTCTGGAATAGTAAAGAAATCAGGGTTTTTTTCATCTATAGAGTGCACCTTCAGTAATAATACTCAGAATTATTATTATTTGCATCTTTATATTATTAAATAAAATTTTATTCAAAGTAGGTACTGGATATTTGTTAATTTTTTTAAAAGTGGAAGAAAAACTTTAAAAAATCCCCCCCAAAAAACCCCCAAAAATTGAAAATGCCATGTCAAACAAAATAATTCTTAGATTGCAAACCTATTTGTATGATTCCACTGGACGATCTTTTGAATAGATTTATATAAGGTGGCACTGTTATGCAGTAAAATCAGAGTCTCTCTTAGATTTTTATTAAGAAACTTTCCTTTAATTGTCAAAATGCAATTTTTAATATTTAAAAAAATGAACAGTAAAGAATGTATAGATTAGCAATGATTAATCATTGAAATTGGCCTGGAGTAGACTCAACTTTATTTTGAGCAGTAATTATTTTTACTGCTTCAATTTGTTTTTGTTTATACTGCCATTTGGTTACATTTCCAGGATAGTTTACAAGGCAATAATCAAAGAAAGGAGGTGAGGGGGAGAGAGAGAGAGAGAGACAGTGAGGGAAAGGAAGGCAACAATATATGACCGTGATGGCGAACCTATGGCACGCATGCCACAGGTGGCACATAGAACCAAATTGGTGGGCATGCAAGTGTTGACTTAGCTCAGCTCCAGCACACATGTGCGTGCTGGCCAACTGATTTTTGGGCCTTCTGGGCCCACTGGAAGTCAGCAAACAGGCTGTTTCTGGCCTCCGGAGGGCTCCGGTGGGTGGGGAAGGCTGTTTTCACCCTCCCAGGCTCCTAGAAAGCCTCTGGAGCCTGGGTAAGCGAAAAATGGACCTACCGGGTCCACCATGCCATCAAATGCCAAAAGCGGGGGGGAGCATGGGGGTTCATGCACATGCGCATGGGGGTGCAGGGCACATAGAATTATCGGTGTGGGCACACACACATGCGACCACCCTGCACCCCCCGTTTTTGGCACGTGATGGCAAAAAAGGTTAGCCATCACTGATCTATGACATAATAAAAAGAAGCAGTAAAACAAATCTTTTAATGTTGAAGAGCACTCAGAGGCTCCAGCTGGTCCAGAATGTGGCCACGTGAGTGGTTATAGGTGCGACTCGGCATACCCATATAACACCCCTCCTGCGTGAGCTGCACTGGCTCCCGTTGGTCTTCCGAGTGCGATTCAAGGTGTTGGTCACCACCTTTAAAGCGCTCCATGGCTTAGGACCAGGGTATATACGAGACCGCCTTCTGCCAACAACAACCTCCCATCGGCCAATACGCTCCCACAGAGAGGGGCTTCTCAGGATGCCGTCGGCCAAAAAATGCTGACTGGCGACACCCAGGGGGAGAGCCTTCTTTGTGGGGGCACCAGCCCTTTGGAATGAGCTGCCCCTAGAGCTTCGTTTTAGCCCCGACCTGCACACTTTTCGCCGCGCCCTTAAGACCCTTCTGTTTCAGCAAGCCGGACTGGCCTAATATGAATTTTAAATGGGTGTATGTGTGTTTTAAATTGAGGGCCAAATTTTATATATCTGATTTTAATTGGTTTTAAATTTTATAAATTCATGTATTTTAATATGGCTGTACACCGCCCTGAGTCCCTCGGGAGAAGGGCAGTATAGAAATTTAATAAACTTAAACTTTAATAAACTTAAATTTATAAGAATGAATTCAAATAATAACCAATATAACAATCTGATGAAAAGTTTATGTAATTTATTACCATATCTGAATTTTTTTAAAAAATAACTACCATCCACCAGCAGATGCAAAGGTTCCACTTTGTAAATGTGTATAGGAAAAAAAATGTGTGTGCTTTTTATTTATTCATAAAAGTTTGGTTCTTTGGTGCTCTCTTTATTGGGCTTCATGACAGCAGAGTTGACAGTAACTGATTTAATTTTGCAAATTACATAAATGTCTATTTATGAGTCGGCAGTTTATTGGAACCACGTGGCAAAGAAAACAATTAATGGGTAACTTAACATCCTTTTTTATTTCTGTTTTTAGTGAAGAAAAGGCTCAAATTGAAGACAAGATCAGTTAGATAAGAGGAAAAAATAAATAAGATTACTTAGGCTGAGTTTGGGAATATTTTCTCTCATACTTGATTTAAACTGGGAATATATGAATAAGTTCATATATTTTGGAATAAGTTATAACTTAATAAGTAACTTGAAAGAAGTTGGTGTACATTTACCATCTCCAGACATGTGTATTCTGTAGATATGTGTTCCAAATTCCCCCCAAAAAAATTCCCCATTGAATGGTGCGTCTTCTATTTATTTTCCTCATTCTCAAGTAAATTCTATACAGTTTCACTGGCTATAGGTTTGTTATTAATGTGAGATAAAAGAGGATGGTTGGATTCAATAGTGAGGCTTTTATGCTATATGTCTCTGTCTTCTGATTCTACTCTGGTTGTCAAAGGCAAATGAAAGGAAGGTTTTTTTTTTTTTTTTAAAGGCAAGATAGTATCCATGGCCATGTGATAGAAAGTCTGTCCTTTCAAAGCAAATGTCCCTGTTGCCTATTCCTGCTTATGATTTGAATAGATCCCGTTCCCTATCTTAAGATTCTTTGAATTTAATTCAACGGTAGGAAAAGGATTCTTCATTTTACTGGAGAGGTATGTCCCCTATGAAAGATAGATTGCCTTCAATCACCTCTTTTAATTAAATTAAACCATCTTACAGCTTCTTTCAAGCATTCTTTACTAACAAGTGAATCTACAATGTAGGGAACAGAAATTTGCTTTGCATCCCTGTCTGGATCATATTTTGAAATCTGGCAATGGGACTATAAAATCATTTGCCAAGACCCAGAATACATGGAGAATAATACTTGCATTGAGATAAATGTGAGCAAGGTTCCCATTCAGAGTCCCTCACAGGGAACAAGGAGAGGAAACAGTAGGACAGAATGTAAAGATAGAGGGAGCAGAGCCAGCATATGGTGTCCCATTCCCCTTATATTTTTGCCTTTCCTCCTTAATTAAAAATCACTGAAAAGGACTATTTTTCTGACAGTTTCAGTTTTCTAACTAGAGACAGGGCATAACATGAGTGTCTAAATGAAAGCAAAATTATATTTTAAAACTGATTAATTGAAGGACAGGACAGAGAGACCTGTGGCATCAGAACATGTTGTTTCTACATTTATAGTCAATGTGGGTATTTGTAAACACATTTTGCAAAATAAGCTGTTAGTGAATTATTTCCACAAGGAATTAAACCATGGTAAGATAGCAGCCATGTAACTTTTCATAACTTGGAAAAATGCAATTAGAATTATTATATTTTTTACTCTCACTCTATTATTAACCACCACTGAGGAGTGGGAGGAAACTAGAAAGCAACAGCACCACACTGAAGATTTATTTTAACTGAACATTACTTAGAAATGGAGAGTGGAAAATTACAATGAAAATAACTATCCATTAAAAAATGTTCCTGTGATGGCTGAGAAATCAAGAAATAAAATGGAATCTAAAAAGGAAATCTAACATTTTTCTAAAAAATAAAATGCAGCATCATGCAAAAAGGAAATCAATATTGCTGGAAAATAAGTATGTCAATTTATAAAATAAAATCCAGTTATTTGTAAGTCCTAAGTAAGGTTTTATTTGATCCAGAATGCCATGCCTCTATTAGTCTGATTTGGCAAGAAATACAAGCAGAGTCTTTTGATACTAATAGTGAGATCAGGGGAGTTATATTCAAGGGTTTCAATATAACTACATTGAACACTTTCAATTGTTCATGTTCCAAACAAATAAAAACTTTAAAGGTTTAAATGTCAACATTTATTAAAGCAGTCAGTAGTTTGATCCTAAGAAACTGCTTATTAGACTAGTTACCTCTCCCATCTTATTCTCAGAAGAATAAGACCAAATAAACTGGTTCTGAAAGATTAATGTTTAAATTTGATTCTAATGTGGAATGCATACTTGAAACTGTCATTCCTTTTAATTAAGGCATTTGTATCATTTGTTCAAGTTCAAGAACATTATTATCCCTTTGTTCAAAATATAAATTTGCCTATTTTTCTCTAAGTTTCTTTTTTTCTGTCTCTTTCCACAAATTTTGAATCATTTGACAATTTTTCAGTTCTGGTCTTGATTGCATGATTAGTTTGAATAGGTTGCTCTTGAGCAGCCTAAATTAATCCCTAGCCTTAGCCATTGCTAGGATTTATCTTTTATAATTTATTTATCACTAGCTGATAACCCAGCATTGCTCGGGTATTTCTTTATCCCAATCCTGAAATTGCTCAAGGTATTCCAGAGTTATGCTGGAACACACACACACACACACACACACACACTTAGGGGTCCTATGGGTTACCTTCACAGTATTTGTTTCCAGACAGTAAGTCATATATGTACCAAGTTTGGTTGAAATTGCTCAAGGTGTTCCAGGTTTATGCTGGAACATACATACCCAATTGTTAAAGTAATTAATCCGGTCATTGTGCAACTGGAGTTGCCCAAGAACCTAAAGCGTATTCACCCTGGATTTCATTGCAGTTTGTTGAAACTTGAAACTGTATCACCCCTTTGCCCTGCACCTAACACTCCTCCTGTACCCATTCTGATTGAAGGGGAGGAACATTTTGAAGTTAAAGAAATTCTAGATTCCAGAAAACATACAGGGAGGGTCCAATATCTCATTTCTTGGAAACATTTTCTCCCTGCACAGTCTGAATGGATTGATGCTAAATATGTCCACATGCCTAAACTCCTCCAGATTTTCCATAGAAAATACCCCGACAAACCCTGAAGGGATTATGAGTTTTGGTGTGATGTACATTGTAAGTATATAAATTTGTATGGATAATGCCTTTGTTACGAGGAGCCGAATGTCAGCCAGCCTGAAGCTTGCTGCGATAAATAGGCGTGGGGGAGAGAACTGTGGAGAATGTTACTTTGCAGCTTTGCAACTGTGGTTATCTTCAAGGCCATGTCAGTTGGCTCTGGTAGGCAAACAACCCTGATATTTGATATTGTTAGATGCATTGAATATTGTTATTGTTCATAATTGTTATCGTTCATCATCTAGCCAACTAGATGTTCAGACTAGATTTGGTATTTTTATCTACCTGTCGAGTCCCTCCAAGGATAATGATGATGATGCCATTTTGGACTACTATAAGTATGTGTTCATACAAACAGAAAAGTAGATTTGTATTTGATCAATGTTGCTCTATTCAGAAAATGCTACTTTCTTATTTGGAAATGATTTCTTGTTTTACTTGTTTGTTTCAGAAGGTTGTATTGTTGTGGAATATCTGAATATCCTTTTTATTTCCAGATGTACTTGGAAATTGGCAAAATCTGTTTCTGATTAAATTTATCCAATTCTGAGTCAATTCAGAATCTAATCTATCAAGAGAATATGCACTCTGTACAGGTCTTTAAAGATTTGGGACAGTGCTGGCAGGCATAACATAACAGAAGATCTATCATGGGGATTTTTCTCATTGGTATATGTCAGGACTCTGTGTGGAGGAAGCAGCAAACAGCCCACCCCACCACATTTCTTTTTGCCCCCTAGCTTTCTGGTGACCTAATTTTATATATTTGTTTGGCCATTACTTCATTGACCAACACTCTTGATTGGACACCAGAAGTGACAGCATCATATGCACTTGGGCTTGAATATCAAGTAGAGTTAATGTCATATATGTGCTAAGGGCTTCATTGTCATGACAGAAATATGCCAAGGAGAAGTTAGAAAAGAAAAGAAAATTCATTGTTTTCTGACTAAATAACACATTTTAGCATATTTTATGATTGGCAGATAAAAGGTTAGAGCTTTGCCACTTGTGATAACTTATTTGTGCTTAAAATAAGCAGTAGTGTCATTCTGAATTAGAAAGGGGCTATTAAAATTGCTATCTCCAAATTATATTGACTTACGTACAGTTAGTTACCCAAGGGTCCAATTATGATTGCAATGATTCTGCAATTCTGTTCAGTTTCTTTTTACTCCTGAATTTTGGAGCTCCAAATTACCTATAGTTTGGTTCTAAAATAAAATCAGTATATTAGGAAGTTGGTATTTGCCACATTTCCCCACAAATGTTATACAAACAATGAATATAAATAGATCGCTTCAGTCCATTCACTTTGTTTGCCTCTCTACCATCAGTATTAGCTGTGTGCATTGCTACAAATCTACTAAAAACAGTCTTGGTCTGTTTTTATATGTTCTGATCATATACAGAACTCAAAATCTTTCTTTCAGATTTCTGTTGATGTAAATATACGTTTGTAGGCATTGAAGAAAGCTTGTCCCCAAAAACTCTCATCAGTCATTTTTCTATAGTTCTTCTAGTCATATCATCAAGCCATTCCATGGAGTGGTATATGCCAGAAGGAGATGTGCAGGTCATAGAGTTTTCTTAGCTTACTCCATGACTTAGTCCAAGTGTTTACCAGGAACCTGGAGTTCATCACAGAAGGCATTATAGGATTGTTGATATTCAAAATTATTATAATTTAACTTGCTTCTTGTTTTTATTTGTGTTTGTCTTTCTATGCTTCAGGATTTATCAATTACAGTTTATTTCAATTTTTTCACTTTCCACTAGCTTTTTGCAAAGAAGAGAAGAGAAGAGAAGAGAAGAGAAGAGAAGAGAAGAGAAGATCAAACAAATGTTCAGAAGATCAGTGACTTTTGCTTCAAAAAACCAGGGACTTATTTATTGTTGGCTATGAAGTCATACTGTTACTTAGTTCAAATACCTGAAAGAAGAGGAAAGGGCATAGCTATAATTGACCAAGTTCTTTTTTGGTATTTTACTATATCCCTTTGGGAAGGTGTTGAAAATGAGTCAGGTAACCTTTACAATATGCCAATACAAATATCTCTGGATAACAAAACAAATAGGTAATATTAACTAGAAAAAGTTGAGTCTATAGTCAGCTAATAAGAATACATATTTTCACTACTGTTTCCTTTCTTAAAAAAAAAAAATCCATCCAGTTTATTTTTCATTTTATAGAAATGAGAATGTTCTTATTTGTATCTCAATTAACAGTGCCAATAATGTAAATTTTAAACACATTTTTGTTGACTGTGTTAGAGAGCTACTCTTTTCTTAGAGATTTGTGATTGTTTCTCCAAATCATCTAAACATGCACCAACACTGACATATTTAAAAAGCTAAAGTCTTAAGAGATACTTCTTGATGGTAACCAATTGGCTCTAATATCAAAATAAATAAATATAAATTTAGAATGGCATAATTTTGAATGGCAGCATTATATATTATGAATTGCTTGTCTCCCTGATCCTGCTGGACATCTGCCTCCACAGATTTCCATCTACCTTCCTATGAGGCAAACTGACTTGGCCAACTAATTAGATAATGCATTTTGGGTATATTTTTTCATGCAAACTACACTATAGATTGCAAAAATGCATATTTTGATGTCAATAATGCATGTGTTATGGAAGATTAAACCAAACTGAGATCGATATAATTAGGAATCTAATAAAATGTTGTTATTATGGTCAAGACAGGATCAAGCTTGTCTGATCTTAATAGAATAACTTTTTAGAAATGAGTGAGGGGAAGACTCAGAATGTGATTAAAAATATGCATAAACTCTTATTTAAAGTGCAGTATTCCTTGTCTCCTGAAGTTGCTTGTGTAATATAAGATGTAGCCAATTATTCCATCAAATTGATGATTTTTTAAAATGTAATTTAAATAATTACTTGGATAATTTTGGATTTGACAAGAAATATCTGATTTTCATTAAAGATAATTCAATACCTATGCATTCTATTGAGCTAATATAAAGGTATAATAAATGAGGTCCTTGCAAATTAGTTCTGAATTATCTTTTATTGAATACAGGTGCTACTTAAGAGAGATCATCCAGCTTATCCTTTCATAGTATTTATTAGATTAGAAAGATGTGTATTCATGAAAAATGAAATGTCTGTTAGTATATATTAGAAGAGAGAGAAGGGGTGGGGGAAAGAAACTGTTTCTTGCTTTAGTTGGCATATGCCAAATATGTTCAGACAACCATGCCATAACAAAATCACAATATCTAGAGAGATACTTCAAAACCATTTGGGAAGTAACTGTCTAAATGAATGACAAGAAAACATTGTACATTTATTTTCTATTTGAGTTTGCGAAATATGTAGTCACAATTCATTTGTAGCACTAGCTGTCTGAATTTTAGTAAGTGAATAATTTTCATTATATAATAATGTGGAATTTATCATGTGGGAAAGGTTTTCCAAGTTAATATCCTGTGAAAATTGAGCAGAAATTATTTTTACTAACTTCATTTTAAAATGGTGGCAGGAAGGATATACAAGGATAATTTTCCCTTCATTAGGAATGAACTTAAATTTACAATGCTTTTCTCTTCTCCCTTCTCTGAAAATCCCTTCAGGTATTTCTTCTGGATTATAATCTCCACATTTGCTTTAGAATTTCACTGTAAACGAAAGCTCTAAACTGTGGCAAGAATCGTGGAAAATGAATATTACTGGACAATCTTGCTCGTCTGACTGAACTTGAGCTCAGATTTCTGATCTGTGTTTATATCTGTCACGAGTGTTTTCAGGATTGCTGTGGCTACTTGATCAGTCACAAACAGTATGGTTTCAATTAAGCCATCTCCTGTTTGCAATTACCTGCAAGCCTCCCCCGCCCTAGTTAATTGCAGATTAACTTCCCATATAAGCAAGGACCTTTTCGCTTGCTACTTGGGGCCTAAACGCTGTTTAGGCCTAGATGCAGAAGCTCCTGCTGAAAGCTGGATGCAGAGCTCAATGCAACGTCACAGAAGGGAGGAGAACACAGATAAGGATTCCAGATGCTGTTGCTGAGATACTCCTATGGATGTTTGCCTTTTGCTGTTTTGTAGCACGCAAGCTATCATCAGGACTGCTGCAGCTGGACATTCTTCTTCCCACAAGCTTCAAGCTACGTTTGCTGTTTGAAATTGTTTTTTCTTCAGGTGACTTTTTTTAGCTGTGAAGTTTATGCTGCCACCCTTCTACTACCTCGATGATGTATCGACACCGAAGCTGCTTATTGTCATGTTAGCTTTTTTTTCTTGTGAACTGTTTCGGTATTGTGGAGAGGAATCTAGGGAGATAGCCTGGCTTCACATAATCAAGATAAGACTTTGTTACTAATGTGCCTTTTTAAAGACATAGTGCTTTTTAAATGTTTTAAAGTAAATTATATTTTTACACAAGACGCCTCTGTCAGATTTATTTCAGTCCCAGTGTGTTTGCTCATGAGCTGGTTCACGGTCCGGGGTACCCCTCAACCCCACTTTACTAACAATATCCTTATAAACCTCATGAAGATGAATATTCCTACTGATACGATCCCATAATGTTGTGTTGGTTTGCCTTTATACATGTAGATATACATGTGTATCTAGTATGTTACTGTATTTACTAAAGCACCAAAAGGGTCAAGGGAAATAATGTTTTAAACTATAATGGCAGGCTTCCAATTTATAGGCTTTCATTTTACATCACATCTATTGTAGCATGTCTTATACCATCAGAGACCTTGAAGCTTTAACTGCTACATCTACTATTGCTATTAAATGTCATCCATCCTATGTGTGCTGCATTCACATTTATCAAGTGCAAGGTTAGAATGAAATGACAAAAGGAATATATTTAAAAATACTGCCAAATCAAAGTGAGGATTATAGCAAACAGTCTAATAGCTGATGAGAGAACACCTATTTTTTTTTTCCTGTTGAAATTTACAGTTTGATAAATCCTGTTCTCTAAGACAGAGGGCCTTCATTAAATGCTGACTCCATGAGATCATTATATCCTTTCTCATTAACACTTTCAATATTTCACTCACTTTATTACTTTCTCAGGCTTGGAAGTGAGGGTTATTAAGAAGGGTAGAGAGAGTTATTTGAGAGATTTGTAAAAATATTTTAATTTTTTTTTTAAATCCTGCCTTTATTGTTTTTATAAATAAGTCAAGCATGCTTAGTACTGCTTACTCTTCTTCTTTTTTTCCACAACAATCCTGGGAGGTAAGTTGAGCTGTGAAAGAGTGCTGTCCAAAGTCACCCAGATGGGTTTCTTGCCTAAGGCAGGAACTCATACTAGTATCCTGCTTTCTAGCCTGGTGCCTTAACAGTAGACCAAATTTGGAAGGTGTAAATAATTAAGAAGCATGGAATCAGATGTGTTGGCCTCTCCACCCGTGCCATGTCCCACTTCGGTAGGCCATGGGACTATAAGTGTGGTGACCTGGTCTTCAGCAAGATGAAGGCTATCTGCACTGGCTCAGTCAGGTAAGTGCCATCACCCAGGCGAAAGGGAAAGTGCTGCGGGCTCCACGGTGGCATGGCCAGGCCTGGCGCTCTCCCCACACGGAGGGCTGCTGCCCTGCCAGCTGCTGGAGACTTCTGCGCCTCTTGCTCTGGTTCTTCGCTGGTGGGAAGCGGCACCATGGCTGAGCCTCCTTCCCCTGGAGCGCTGGACTCTATGAGCCATGTTCCCGGAGTGGCGCCAGTGGTCAAAGAGAGCAGACAGGTGGCCGGGTGGGAAGTCAGTGGGCTGCTTCGGAGCCCCAAGCCCTATGGAGCCGGCCCGGGAGGCACACGGGCCCGGGTGGAATGTGGCATTTTCTGCAGCATCTGCCTCTCCTCTTTGGATCACCCTGCAGGGGGGAGGGGGGCTCTACCATTGCAGAAATAGGGTGATCACATGTGCATCAGCCCAGGGATGTCCACTTGGCCTCCCAGAGCACCGCCACCACCCCTCTCAGCCCCAGCTCAGCTTCTGCGTTTCCCCAAGGGCCGGCTGCCCACCCACTGGCCGGGCCGGGCTGGACACTGACTTTGGAAGGCAAGCAGGCATGGTGGACACCGGGAAGGCAGCATGGAAATCAGGCAAGCATGGCAGAGCTGCGGGGAAGGGAGTAGGCTGCTAGATCCCTTCCCTGCAGCCCTGCCATGCTTGCCTGCCTTCCACATTGCCTTCTGCTAACCTGCTTTTGCAAGCTGGCCACAGCAATGCCGGGAAGGCCGCATGGAAGACAGGGAAGCATGGCAGGACTGTGGGCCATGGACTGATTCAGGGGCGTGGCCAGCCAGCAGTTGCTACCAGTTCAGTGAACCAGCCCCAATCTCTGCTACCGATTTTCCTGAACCGGTCCGAACTGGTAGCATTTCAACCCTGAGTCACACCCTTTCCAGTGACACCACTGTATTATTAAAAAGCTTCCTGCAACTTCTAGATGGTGAGATATTGACTTGTGGTTGATGGCCCCTTAAAAATGGTCTATTCCTGGATTACACCATGTTTTGTTAAATCACACACTTGCCAAGTCATAAATTGTGTTTTTAAAACCACAGCTTTAGTGTCATATATCACACTAAATCAAAACCAAACTAACAACCTTATGGTACAGTATAATATATAAACTCAGCTACCAGTTCTATTTAGCAGTAGTTACATAGGATAGCCATCTACAAAACTATATCCATTCCTCTAAAGTTCTAATTAAATTGAAACGTGAGTTAAAACCTGTCTCACTGGCTCAAGGTTGACTCAGCCTTCCATCCTTCTGAGGTCGGTAAAATGAGGACCCAGATTATTGGGGGCAATATGCTGACTATGTAAACTGCTTAGAGAGGGCTGTAAAGCACTGTGAAGCAGTATATATAAGTCCAAGTGCTGTTTATTTTATTTTATTTTTTATTTATTTATTTTATTTGTCAAGCACATATAACAGATAACAGGTAAAAGTATAAACATAGTTTGAATACATGAAAAGAGTAAGAGTAAAAAGAAATATTAGGACAGGGACTGTAGGCACCCAATGCTCTTATGCACACCCCTTACACACCTCTTAGGAATGGGGTGAGGTCAACAGTAGACAGTCTAAGGTTCAAGTTTTGGGGATTTGGGGAAGAAACCACAGAGTCAGGTAGTGCATTCCAGGCACTGACCACTCTGTTGCTGAAGTCCTATTTTCTGCAATCGAGTTTGGAGCAGTTCACTTTAAGTTTGTATCTATTGTGTGCTCCGGTATTATTGCAGTTGAAGCTGAAGTAGTCATTGACAAGTAGGACATTGTGGCAGATAATTTTATGTACTACGCTTAGGTCAGACCAAAGTTGGTGTAGTTCTAAGTTGTCTAAGCCCAAAATTTCAAGTCTGGTGGGATAAGGTAGACCTGATGTGGGTAAGGAATGGAGGACTCTTCTCGTGAAATATGTCTGGACTATCTCAATTGTATTAATGGCTATTAATACAATTGCATTAATTGCTGTTGCTATTGCTATTGCTGTTGCTGTTGCTATCCATGGTAATAAAACCAATTAAGCTCTTTGTTGCTGGCCATATTACCTTTTCTACCATGCATTTCACCCATTTTTGTCATCAAAGGGAAAAAACCAACAACTTTAAAATCTCAGCAGTAAGCTCTGAAATTAATCTCTGTCAACCCAAAAAGGAAAATTATCAGTAGTGTAGATGATGCTTATAAAATTATTGTCCAATTTTTAATTTCCAAATGTTATTATGCCTCCCTGGGAAGAAGAAATGATTTTTCAACTAAATTCAATTCTGCTGGACAGTTAAGTTCCTGTATATAAATAAAAATAAAACATATACAGTAGTTCCAATATTACTGAACATATTTTGCTGGATCTTTACAAAGATATTTACAAGGTATCCAAGTTGTAGTAAGAATCTCCACTGAAGAAGTAGCCCAAACGATCTGATATTAGCTCAAGGAATAGTCTTTTCTGATTTATTTCTGATTCTGAATTATGAGACTGGAAAAAAAATGTAGCATGGAAAAAATACTTTTTTTTTTTGTATCAGAATGGAACTTCCAATTTTTGCTAAATTTTTCTGGCAAAAAGAATTAAGTAACAAACTGCATAGAATACAGTTTTCAATTTTCATTATCATTTGAATATAGGTAGTTTTCATTTAGCAATTGCTTTGTATAGTGACCGTTCCTAAATACCATAGGAATGAACAGTAATAGATACACATAGTCCTTGACTTTTGACCACATTTCTGTTGCTAAGTGAAATTTTTGTTTAGTGAATGTTGCCACATTTTACCACCTTTCTTATCAAGTTTGTTAAGTGAATCACCATAGCGGTTAAGTTAGTACCATGGTTGTTAAATGAATCTGGCTTCTCCACTGACTTTGCTTGTAAGGAATTCACAAAAGGTGATCACATGACCTCAGGACATTGCAACTGTCATAAATAAAATTGCCAAGTATAAATTACCAAGCATGCGGATTTTGATCACATGACCATGAGGATGCTACAATGGTTGTAAATGTGAGAAACGGTAGAAAGTTACTTTTTTCAGTTCTGTTGTAACTTTGAATGGTTGCTAAATGAATTGTTGTAAGTCAAGGATCCTTGTAATTCATTTTCCAATCATTGCAATCAGTTACCACAACAAGGACCTTCAGTGAAACTGAATGATGTCTGATTGATGTCAGGTAGCAGCTATGAGTGGGTCAGTTTCTAATCAACTAATTAAGGTCACAGAGCTGAACTTGTAACTTTTGGTTAGCACTTTTTAGCAATGTGCTGTGCTGTGGAATGGGTCAGGCACAGGACATTGTATGAAACAACTTTGTCTAAATGAGGTGGCAGCAACAAGTGATCTTCACAGTGTCATTTTGAAGTTAATGTGGTTAATTTAACAACCTGTTCAGTGGAATAAATTGACTGCAAACAAGAATTACCTATATAGGAATTAGTCTCAGACTTTCCCAAAACATTTTCAAAGGAATAATGTTTCACTCCTCCATCATCTGCAGCTTATAGGTAGACTACTAATAGGTAGACTACTAATAGGTACACTAGAACAAACATGTCTAGCAAGAGCAATGAAAAATAGATCATGTTTCTGTGCATGCATATGTATATAAAAAGAGCAATGATAGGGAGGAGCACGGTGGCTCAAGAGGTGAGAATGCTGGGCTGATGATTACAGGCTCATGTTTGAGACCCTACCATGGGACAGGGTGAGCTCTGCTCCAGTTCCTACCGCCCTAGCAGTTTAAAAGTGGGCAAACATGAGTAGATTAATGGGCACCAGTTCAGTGGGTAACTGCACAGGGACATGAAAGGACCAGTGGTGGGTTCCTCCCAGTTCGGCCCGGTTCAACCGAGCCAGTAGCAGTGACGATATGACGTCATCGAACCGGTTCTGCCCCCACACACATCCATCCTCCCGCATTATTCTTACCTTTTATTTGGCCCCACCCCTAATCTATTGCTGCCTCCTAAGTCCCAGCTGATGGCTAGAGGGAAAAAAAAACTGTTTAAACTCTTGCTGTGGGGCTTCAAAGGGCTGCCCTACAGCTGATCAGTGTTAAAAGAAAACAAATGAGTAGACCGGTGCCTGCAAAAATAAATGGGTAGACCCAGTGGTGGATTCTACTTCGGTAGAACCGGTTGTTAAGTAGTTAAGTAGTTAAATAGTTAAGCAGTTAAGCAGCAATTTCCTTTGGTTTTTTTCCTCTTTACAGGGTTAATCCTGTAAGGATTAATTACAACATTTGGTGTTGTTTCCTAACCTAATCTTTATTACAGAAACTGCCTCTCTGGCAGTATGCCTAGAGTTACTGTCACTTCCAGTTCCGGAGGCTATTTTTTTGTTTGACTTTCTTAAAGGGGAAGGTTTGTTTTAAGCTTTTTACACCCTGTTGGAAGGAAATACTCCCCTGTTGGAGTTCTTAAAGCCAGGGTGCAATGATCAGCACTTTGAAGAAATAATTGAATAACGAAGCAGAAGCTTTTAATGACAAGGAACCAAGATGAGTGACATTCAGCTCCCACTTAAATAGATGTTTCCAATGTACATATAGATATACTAGGTAGGGGTACAATATAATTAAATGACCTCTCTGCTAAAGGGTTTCACTTTATGAGCAAGAGTTGGCTGCTGATAGTTATCACTGCATTTTAACTATTTTAATTCCTCAAGGTGCTGTGGCACCCTCCCTGATTTGTAACTCCAGTTTGCAGGTATTTCTATCTAATGATTGGTATTTAGGGCACCTTTTTGCAAGCAAAGAAGCTTTTTGTATTTTTGTACAGGTAATCCTTGACTTACAACAGTTACAATGGCACTGGAAAAAGTGACTGATTACCGTTTTTCACACTTATGACCATTACAGCAAACTGTCATTAGGGGAAAGAAGCGATGCCACATGACCACCTGGACATGCCCATCCAGTCACATGAAGCACCGTAGTTGTGAAATGAGTGCCATGGTTGTTAAGAATGCTGCAACGGGCATAAATGATGACCAGTCAAAAGTGCGAGGACCTTCTCAGAAGTCATTTTTTTCAGCCCTCTGGGTAGTCCTTTTGTGCACATGGACTACTCAGAGGGCTGAAAAAGTTATTTTTGACTGGTCCTCGCACTTTTGACCAGTCCTCAAACTTATGACTGTCCTCACATTTTACGTTTTTCACCCTATCTTGTCACCATGGTGAAGAGAAGCAGTTGTGAAATGAGTGGCATGGTTGTTAAGAATGTTGCACGGGCATAAATGTGAAGATGGTCATAAGTGTGAGGACCAGTCAAAAGTGCGAGGACCTGTCAGAAATGACTTTTTTCAGCCCTCTGAGTAGTCCCTATACACACAGCCATGGCCACTTGGTCACATGACCAGTTAGCCACACCCACCCAGTCACATGTCCTCCAAGCCATGCCCACAAAATAAGCTACGCCCACAGAACTGGTAGTAAAAAAATTTAGAACCCACCCCTGGAAAGGGCCTCCCCAACTGGGCACCCCCAGGCAACGGTGATATCTCTGGCAAATTCTTTTGCCACAGAAACATTTTGGTGCTTCTGACATGAAAACAAAATGATGACTTCTATACCTATGTTACTAAAAAAAACCCAAACCAACCTGAAGCTAGTTATTGGAAGGAGGAATAAATGAATGAAGAGGAAAAATAGTCTTTAAATAAAGCAAATCTTGGAAAGTAAAATATACAGTATGTTGTGAAAAAATGAGAGGAACGGGGGAAATAGGAAAGGCAAAAAATGGAAGATGGGCAGCCTAACTGAAGCTGGATTTTTCAAGAATTAGTAGAATAAGATTAGTCATTTGCAACATATTCCCACAAAGGATCATTCGGTTGCTACAGTGCAGAAGAATGCAATTTTTGCTTCCTACTGCTCCATAATATCAACCATACTTACAATCTATTCTGTGAAATGCAATATTTAAGTGAGCCTGGTCCTGGACAGCCCCTATCCATTTAAATTATACTTTATGCATTATAAAATCATTTTTAAAATGGATATGGTAGGAATAAGACCACATTACATGTGTTTTTTTTAAAAATACAGTATCTATACATATTCATTGGTTGATATCCTAGTTATTATAGTTAGCAAAATTCTGTCTGTGCAGGAGCTGGAGAACCATTTTCAATATAATTACCACTGCCATTTCTTTTGCTTTAGTCTACTATTAGGGCCATTTAGCCAGTCACTTAAAGAGCTCCCTTGCTCTTTTTAACCACATCTGCCGAATTAAATTCCACGCACTTACAGTGAAGCTTTCAAAAGCTCAGAATCAATTCTTCAATCACTCCACATTCTTAGATGTGATTAAAAACATGTGTCCCCTAATTAAGCTAACGAGAAATTGTTAATTGGCACAAAGCCCCCTTCTGTGCGTGCTTGTTAATGTCACCGTCAATTTGACAGGAGAAGGAATTTAAATGAAGGGCAGGCAATCTTAACAGACTCAAAATTGGACTTTTGGATGCAGGCTTTGTCTGTAAAGTGATAGCCATCAGCTGAGGAGTAAAAGGTAATGGAAGACAAAGGTGTTTCTTTTTTAGTCGAGGTTAAAAGGAACTAAACAGAATGGGATTGTCCTAAAAAAGGCTATAGTTGTATTTCTTTATTGAACTCATCTTGTTTTCATTATTTTCAAGCTTTTTTTTCTGATTGTTATCATAACTAAAAAGGAACTTTACACATTAGACCCAGACCCAAGTACGGTTCTGGAAATTGCCATGAATTTGATGCCTGCAGGTTCAGAAAATTAGGTTCTTTTTTTTTTTCAGTTGTCAGATTGGTTTTATTTGTGTTCTTCCTCCTTCCAGCTATGAATTTATAATACAGTTGTGAAATGGGGAGAGGGATTGGGAAATCTGACATCTGAAAAAAGGCCAACAGTAGTTTGGCTCTTAACTAAGAGAAAGTAGGAAGGTTTACTGTGGAAAACATAGAGGCAAAATCATATTATTGACAAAGACTGCTTATTTTATTTTAAAGAAGCATTTAGGGTACATTTCTTTTTGTCATTATGTGCTTCCACTTAAATAGATGTTTCTAATGTACATATAGGTATATTAGGTAGGTATATAATATAATTTGTGGGGATGGTGAGTGTGATATACATGGCCATATTTGCACAGCATAGTCTAAAATCATTCTGATTGCAACTGCTCCAATACTTATTTCTATCTCTTTACCTCATCTACCTCTTTGTTGAAACTGGAAAATAATAGCTACTTCATTAACATTTCCTCAATGTTATTCCTCAATATTTCCACCTCACTTATTTTTTTTTTGGACAAATTTGGGTAGAGCTGAGCTACATGGCTCCTGAGCTCACATCAATATAATAAATATAATGATTGCAGCCATTTGCCAGTAATGGCTTTTATAAATGTTTTCATCACTGACTGGAAAAGAACATGCATTGATAATACTTCAAACTTCAGTTTCACATGACTGTCCCTGATGAGCTGTATGCCGGTGGAAATACATAAAAGGGAAAAAAAAACATTTTCCCCCTAGAAATTATAAAGAAAAAAAAATCAACTCTTGCCACAAGGCAATAGCATCCTGGAATATCATTATATGTGCATTCCTACCCCATAAGAATCCATCTGGCAGAAATACTAGGAGCTATCAACATTACATAAAAGAGAAGTCAAATAAGCTAACAGTCAGCCAGCACAAGATTAGAAACACGCATGGTAGCAGTAGCAGCAGGCCACACAGGTATCACAAGGCTTTGTCGATCAGTAAATTGCTTAGTTGTTTTGTGTAAAATTGGTAAGAAGGGAAGATGAGGAATGACAGCTCAGGGCAATGATAAATTTCCCATTGCAGGAAGCAGGGGAGCAGTGGCATCATTTACTCTCTCTTTTTTTTAATCCAAATACATTTTCATTGTGAAGGAAAATGTAGAATGAGTGTCACAGAGAAAAATGACTGAGATTTTCAAACAAAAGCACTAAAACATTCACATGTTTAAATTTCAAGCCAGTCTTACTCCTCAGAATTATGGCTAAAAATTCAAGTTTATCCGACTACAGATCAAAATATTTATACTATTATATCATATACCATATCCTATCATCATCCTATGCCATGCCATGCCATCCCATTCCATGCCATATCATCATATATCATATCACACTATACTTTACTATTATTTACTATTTCACACTAACATTCTGTCTGAAATGTAGCTAACAATTTCTTTTTCTAATAAGTTAAATATAAGTCACACCAAGCATCAGCCATAAAAATAATATTCTTTATCCAGGATCTCTCTCTTTTCAGGTAGTTTGATAACAGGGATTTCATTTTCTTCTCCCAAAACTGCCTTAACTGCAGTAGCAACAATTAACTTCAGCAGAAGAAACTGTTGCCAATAGCACTTCATGGTATGCATGTTTTTCAATATCTCTTAAGCTTTTTTTCTTCTTCCCTTTTTGGCCTTCTTTTCATGCCACAGCTATACTAACACAAACAGTAGGAAAACTGGCCTTCTCATTGTTTTATGAACTGGTACTTTCTCTGTTGAACAAATAATATTTTATTGAGAAGAGAGCTGTATCAAATTTCATATTAAATCCCCTTTCTCCCAAAAAATCTGAATTTGTGTATGGATTTATATATCTTCGGTAGTTTGGATGAAATGAAGTTCTATTAACATATTACTTTATACCATATTAATAACTGCAGTTATTGGGTGGAAACAATAATTATAATAATAACAGTTTGAAACAATGTTCCAAAAATTTCATGGAAACATTTTCTCAATTGAAAATAATAAAAAATTGCAGACAAGCTGCTTTGGAAAAAAAATGAAACAATTTGTCTACTGGTTATTAATATTGCCAAGAATTATCATTGTATTACATGTACAAATTTCCCTCCAGACATGAGGGAAAGATATTGTATAAGAGAGAAAGATTAACACTTTAAATATGTGGGTTATATCTTGACTAGACAAGAAGTTTTTTCTTCCCCCCCCCAAAAAAAGACCCCCCCCACACAGGAAACTTGTGATTCTAGGTAGTTTTAGTCAACCCTGACCCCCGGGGTGGGCATGTGAGGTTCAGTGGGGCCAGCCCCCTTTCCCCACTGCTTTTTAAAGCCGCTGCTGGGTATTGTGGACCCATCTCCCTTTCCGTCGTCCTTTCCTCCCGGATCCCATTCCCATCTGCCAGGCCTTAGAGAGGCCGGCGATGGTCGTGGTTGGGTCGGGCCAGTGTCTTGGGGTGGAGAGCAGGTTGCATGTCTCCCCAAGCAACCGAGGCATGCCCACCACCACCATGGCTGGAAGAAGCTACAGCAAGAGTGAGGTGCTGGAGAATCAGCCCCAGCCACTTCTCCATCCCCCCACCATTGCCCTTACCTTCTCAGGCTAGGCGAGAAGTGACTGGGAGATGAGGGCAAAGGGTGAGGCCAGCCAGTGATGGGACGGAGTCACAGCAGAGGGCCCAAAGAGCCACATGCAGCTCTGGAGCCATAGGTTGCTGACACCCGGACTAGGAGAAGACAGAAATAAGTTCAAATCTACTCTCTGCTGTGGAAACTTAGTTCAGAGTCTCTCTCTCTCTCTCTTTCTCTCTCTCTTTCTCCCCCCTCTCCATATGTCCCTCTCTCTCTGCCCTTCTTACCTCCCAAAGTTGTTATTGTCTGAAAAAAAATGATGGAAAACATATTAGGTATGTAGCTTTTTCCTTCTGGAGAAAATATAGGGTATAAGTCTATGAAACTAAACAACCAACCAATTGCATTTTCTCTAAACCTTTCTAAATACGATGATTAAAACAATTCTGTACATTTAATTGTTGATTTGGATATCTTTAAGACACCACTTTGTCATGTTCATTCTTACTTTTCTATGGCTTTTCTGTGTGATCTGCCTTCAACTATGTCAAACAAAATATTAGTTGCCTCATATTATGGCAGAGCAAAAGAGATTGTACATGATTTTCAATAAAAGCCTAATTTAGTTATTTAAAAGAAAAATGGTTTCCACCTCCCTTATTTTCATACCTGGTTGAACAAGAAAATTGTTGAAAATTGAGCAAGAAATCTTCCTGAATATGGTTAAGATGAATGGAAAATCTCATATTGTTAGACCTGTTTGTCAAGTCTTGTAAAGTTGCTTGTCAGCCTATAGCTTCTTTTAGTAAGAAATCATTATTATATGTACTATAGTACATGTACATTATTTGGACGTTGATGTGTGATTATACAATTTAAAATGTAATAGTGATTTGATATAGGATTTTCTGCTGGTTAATGCCAGCTCACCTTGTTTACAGCTCCCTTGAGCATCTGAAAGATGCCATCTGAAAACAAGTAATGCATTTTATATATTTTATATATTTAAACCATATGTTTGCCTCAAATTCCAGGCAATAAAGAAAGTCAAAATATATTCTCAATTAAGAAATATTCCTATATATAGATTCCTACTTTTGAAAATATGCTAATAGTATAGTGCAGACTTGAACAATGAGTACTACCAAATAACTGTAAACTCTCTAGCATAAAAGAAGGTCCTACTCACCATTATAATTCTTTTTATTATCTACTGGATACTTCTAACACAGGCTAATAGAATTACAGAGGTGGACGGGACCTTGGAGGTCTTCTAGTCCAACCCCTTGCTTAAGCAGAAAACCCTAACATTTCAAACCTATCAGATAATACATTGGATAATAGACTTGTTTAAAAACATAAAAGCAGCTTCATCCTCCAGAAGGTTCAGCACAGATATTTCCTTTGTTTATTACATGTATGTACATACAATGATTGTACTGGAAATCCCTGTAGGCTTATTATCTTTCCATGCATGCACATACATCAATGACTTGCTTAGCAATATAGCCTTTTCAAATGCTTGGGCAGCAACACTGGATGTGACTATTAATCAGAATTACATTTTACACTGGTTATATCAGCAAAATAATAGATAATTAGACCTCACTACAAGGCAACAGTAAACAGCCCAAAACAAAGACCTTTTAAGAACACCCCCACCAGGACTGACAGGGCAAACCACTGGATTATAAACTGAGAGCAAACCCCACTCTTTACTAGCACTGATGACATTACCTACTTTGGGTAATGAAACATCTTCAAGAAAACAACCAAGCTCAGAGAGAATCAAAGACCCCTCAAGGTTCAGTATTGCATTAAGATAATTGACCCATCTAACTAAATAATGTGTTCTCTAATTGATAGAGCTTTAGGATGTCTCAAGCAGAATCTTTTTTAGTCCAGTTATCTGAAAGCTTTAAAAAGGAAGATACTTTGAAAGAAAAAGACCTTGGGACCTCATAAATCTAGATTCAACATAAAATTGACATAAATGTGATGGTAGAAATATAAAACACAGGAAAAGTTGACATTTTCTTGAATCTATGTAAGAAAATTGTAGGATTATTCATTTAAACAAGTGCTTAATGTGTTACTATTATTCCAGTGCACATTGCTTCTCTTATGGAATAAATTTGACCCTAATATCATCCCTGGAGGCAATATCACTACATTACCTATGAACTTGTAATATATGCCAGAACAAAAGAAATATAGAACAGTCTTGTATGTCAATTCCTAGATGAAATTATTGAAATAAAAAAGGGAGAGCTACATCCCACACTAAATATGGAAAAATGTGCATCTTTCTTTTTCTGGAATAATAATTTCTACCTCTTGCAGAAATAGAATATTTTTATAAGAGGTAGATATCAAAATGAGCTTTGGTAATTGTATAAGGATGTAGAGAAAATTCATAGAGTCTGATACAATGGCTAAGAAAATCAACCGCTCATGGACATCCATGGGGAGATGACAAATGACAATATATGCATAATGATATTATCATGCAATTGCTGTGATTTATGTTAATGGGTGTGATATGTTAGGATAAAAGAATATAATTGGTGACATTTATGTGATGATATTACAATGGGGTTAGTGCCATTCTGCGTTATTATGGTTTGTTGCAGATGTTACTGATGAAATTCCATGCACAAGAACCAAAATGTTTTATTAAAAATTCTGGTTATAATGAACCCATTTAAATCCTAGTGTCTACTGGCTGTCTTTGCTTGCAACGCCCTCTTCCCCTACCAATCACCTCTTCAGAGAATAGATGTTGAAGTCAGCTTTGTCTGTTGCCTCTCACTTTTTATAAACACACATAATTGTGTGTAATAAGGTCATAATTCAGTAGGCACTGTCTTTGCCTGCCAAATCTCTGCCAAGAGAAACTGTTTTATGTCAGAGCCAGTAAACTCTTATCACTGCAGCTGTCTGCTCTACTAAGAGCACCTTACAGCAAAAATATATCTCTTCACACCTATATTTCCTTTTTATACACTGAAGTTCAATTTGAGCATGACTGATTAATTTCTTCAATCCATGAGCAGGCATGAGCCCCATTATGCTCTTTTGTGGATTCTGCTGTCTGCAAAGAGTCAAAGGCTTCAGTAGGAAGTCAAAGTCAAACAATAAGTTCGGAATTTATTTCAGAATATATGCTCAAAGCCCAATAATCAAATAGTATGTTTCTGTAGTTGCTTTAATTAGGTTATTACTAATGGCGAGAATAGGACCTCTTTCAAAGACCTTTTCCAGACATTTCAAAGTGTGGGCATGTTTGTGTACAAACTACTTAATATCTACATTATAAATAAGCCAGTGTCAAACTGAATCTATGCATGTTTTGGCTTCTATATAAATTGTGTATTATCAGGATTTAACATTTGGAAAGCATGTTGGAAACCATGTTCAAACAGCTGTAACATGCTTCTTCCCAAAGATATGTACTTTCAAAGGATGAATTTTGTTGAGAGGGCAGCTCAACCTGAAGAGTCCTGGCGAACAGAGATACTTGAAGTTCTGTTAAAATAGTACTACCTTATTTTATATTGAGTTGTGCATACTTCAAAGCAGATTTTGGAAAAATTGCTGACTTGTGCAGCCTTTCAAAACTGAAGTGAAAGCATGGGACTGCAAAAGCAGTTGATATAATGCATTTCTTACCTATTCCTCTACCCTCTTCTTATTGAGTAAAAACTACCCATTCTAACCAATTTGTGGGTGGGATGACAAACAGTAGTTTCTTCTTGTAAAAATATCTTTAATGAATGAACAATGATTTTTTTTAAAAAAGGATTAAAAATATACTGGGCACTCCTCTCTTTTTTGAAATGAAGCCAGAGCAAAAAAGTTTTTTTAAAAAGTCAATATAAGACCAAAAGCAAACACACACAGACACGCACACACACAAACACCGCTTTGCAGAGAAAACTGAAAAAAGTCAGTCTGCTTTAATGAATAGTAGAGAGGCCCTTCATTTGCACTTATCCAAGCTTGATAGAAAAAGGCAGCGGAATATGCAATAGTAATGATTAGTAGGCTATTCAAAATGGAATATATGTATATTAGTCTAGATGGCATTCAATTTCATACAAAATACTAAACCACAGTACCAGGCACTAAATGCAAAGGTCAGAGTTGTAACTTTCCCAAATCTAACAAACATTTTATACATAACAATCACAAATTAATGTGGATATCATTCCATATGTGGTAGGATATCTTCTAGGTGAAGCCTATTGACCTTCTAATGCTTGAAATTCTGCTTTTCGTATACAAGATAGTGGACCCTGCTTCACTTTAACCTCATTCCTAAATTCTCCTCAGAAATCCCATCTTTCAAAAGTCAGGCTGGTAACAGTTTTTCTTCTTCTTCATGCCCAGAGATCCACAGATCTCTGGAACAGGAAAGATCTATTTCTCATGCAGACAAAAATATAAAAGGACTTGGTTTCTGGTAAAAATAAAAGAAAGGCTGAACCTGCAGGCCAGAGAAATTTCTTATTTGCTACTAAGCCAAGCATGCCTTAAATACCCACTGAGAAGAACATTCTGAATTGTAAACAAAATGAAAATATAAATAACTGTACTATCCATAAGAGCAAGTCTCTTTCAAATCTGGATAATCTAGTTGAGGAAGAGCCAGACAATTCACTTGTGTCAATCATGTGGCAAATTGTTAAACAAGTGTATGGTTAGTTCAAGGAGCTCTTCACAGAGCAGGAGAAGGGGAGGCAAGGAGGAGACACAGTGATACAATCAGCATTATGATGTTGTGGAACAATGCATGGCATCTCAGTGCATTCATCATGCCACTTTTCTATTGTCACGGATGTACTTCAGAATCAGAATGTTTGGTGCAACAATGGTGCAGTAAAAGTTGTTTTTGTCCCAGTAGAATGAAGCTGGCTTGTTTGAAGTACTGCCATTTTAAGGTAAGCCACTCCTTTTAGCCAAAGAGATGCTTGCTTATTATACAAGTTTTAGAATTTGCTACCTTTGGTTCCTACAAGTGGAATATCATGACTGAAGTGAGGAAATTACTATCACAAATTTTACGTAAATAAATTGCTAAGATTAAAGTTGAAATTCTTTTATAACAAGGCTATAACTCTCCTCAGAGATTCAACTTCCAAGGACATGGACCTATTAAAGATGATAAAATTCATTTTTATAGTAGTGATATAAGTTAGGTTTATATTTTTTTATTTAGATATTTTTACTTTATCTTATTTTTAATAAATAAAATAACGCAAGGTGGTGAACATACTCCCTTCTTCCTCCTATTTTCTTAACAGCAATTATTCGGTGAGGTGAGGTGAGAGACAGTGACTGGTAATTGCTTCAGTTTATTAAAGATAAAGATGCTAGTCTGAAATTCAACTTTTTTGATCCAATATAATAGTTTTTAGGTTTGTATATTCTCTGGGTTAAAATCAAGCAGCAAGTGCTTGAATTAAAAGGTGGCTTCAACTTCTGTTCAATTCCACAGCACAGTACAATGTTTTAAAGAATTGCACTGGTTTCCAGGAGAAAGTAAAATGTGTATAATTCAGTCTTTTGTAACTAAATGTATTAAATGCAATTATTCCAAAATTGTATCTGCATTCTCTTTCCAATCTGCCTTTGAAAACAAATGGAACCTACTTTTCCACTCCACAAATAGGCAATTTTTATAATTATGAAATGGAGAAAATGTCAGTCTTCAACGCAATTTATTCCTAATTACAAAATTGCTTTATAAAGAGCCCCTTATAGGAAGAATACAAGGTATACAATCAGGACTTCAAAGAAGGAAGTGAATCTTTTTTTTGTTCAGAACATAGATAAGCCAAAAAGCATTTGAAGTATTTTGGTGTTCTTATGTAAGGTACAATATACTTGTATTACATAAATTAATTTACTAATTAGTAATCAACAATTTTGCCTACAGTTATCCTTTTCAATAGGATATACAAACCTCACACCATCACAAAGCTTCATAAAAAGGCCTGAAACTGTATAGAATTAAAATACATTCTTAAGATGAGAACTGAGAAGAATATAGATAGGGAAAGGTATGGTTGAATTCAGAATCAATATATTAGATGGCATTTCTTCTTTGAATAGTAGATTAATGTTGCTCACCATTCTAAGACTGAAGTTTTGGAAGGAAGTTTCAGAGAAATGAAAAATGCATGAATTTTTTAGATTTGTACACCATTTCAGTTCAGTGCTACAATTCAAAACTATGGCATGTACACTGAAACTAAGGCTGCAAGCTTATGTACACAATTGTATTATTCAGCACTGAAAAGCCTTTACCTGGAATAGTCTGATTTATTTTAACACAACAGTCAACAAAAATGTTGGAAAATTAGTATTTTAAAAAATTAATCTTTTCCAATATATAATAAAATAACACCAACAACATGAAAGTAGAAAATAATAGTTTGATTGCAGATTATTGAAAATTAAAATGATATGTACTCATACACGATAAATAATAGTTTTTCAGATATTTTTAAAGAATGCCATATAGTTAAGATTATGCCATTAACCCAGACCGCTTTTATTAGAGTATGAGGCAAATCCAGCATGAAGCTTCTTTGGGAACAGATTAACAACAAAATAACACTATGTTATTTTAAGAATAAATTACTGCAAGATTAGTTGAATTTAGATTAATTTGTACATCATATAATATTTTAGAATCCATTATGTTAGACTAGTTATTTATTCTATATGAGTGACCCATAGTGGATTCTAAAGTATTTCATCTTAAATGACAAAAATAGAAACTAATCTGGTAGAAAATGTAAATAAAAAATATAAAATAGTCTAATTACCTTGACCATTAATATAAAGTTTAATATGAAATATTGTGCAACACAAATAGGACATTATTTGCGCAACACAAAGGGCCTGGTCAGTTGGATGATATTTTCCCAAGTAGGTTACAATTTTCCTTGTATGTGGTATAAGAATATACATGTACTTCTCTTGACAGAGTTTTGTATCTTTAAATGCCATACGAAAGCCATTTAAATATTTCACATTTTCAGGATGGTTCAAAATACCACTAATTTAGGCCATTTTAGCTGCTTTTATATTTTAAATTTAAAAATTTCCCTTTTAGGGCACCCATGGTAAATAACAATTCTATACAATTTTACAGAGAAATAAGCAGCATTGACATGTGCTTGTAAATATGATAGTATGTAAGGAATGTTCAATTGAAATCAATGCTCAAAACTGATTATAAAACCATAAGTATTTTAGCAGGTTTTAAGAGTAGCCAATATACTGAGTTTAGTTCCCATACTAGATTTAGTATGTATCAGTGGTGGGTTGCTCCCGGTTCACACCGGTTCCCAAGAACCAGTAGTAAAAATTTGTAGTAGTTCGGAGAACCGGTAATAACATTAACTGGCCACACCTCCAAACCGGTCCCCAGCCTGGTTGTCTGAAGAGGTTGTAGAAAAAAAAAAAATGTCTTTAAAAGCCTCTGGCAATCCCAGCTGAGTTGCCTGATCATCAAAGGCTTTTAAAAGCATTTTTTCCTGCAACCTCTTAAGGTTGTAGAAAAAATGCTTTTAAAAGTAAAAAAAAAAAAAAAGTTGGCCACGTCCACCCAGTCACATTATCTCCACCAAGCCACGCCCACAAAATAAGCCACAAACCCACCCCTGGTATGTATGCTGTGTGTCTCTGTGTTACATATCTTTATTTTTTCTATTTTTAAAGTTTTATTGAGGACAATATGTTATTCTGTATGAGGGACATAAGTTTTATATACCTACTCTGTTCTCACTGCATTCAAATTATTCTTACATTTTCCCAACTCATATCCAGCTCACACTTCTATATAACAATGTGGGCAGAAGAATGATTTTGTAGAGAACTTTTGTTTCTTTGACAAAGCCATTCCTCACAACAGACCACATACTTTTCACTTCTTTTTTTACCAGCATCTGCACATCTAAACATTTCATCATATATTTGCCATCTGTCATAAATGTAAGAGCAAACTACAAATAATAATAACAAATATTATTAGCTTTAACTGTCGCAGTTTATATATAATTTGCAAGTCTTCACTTCTTTTTCTGTGTCAAACATAATTATTTTGGCATTTGATATATATAATGTTTAGATTTGTCATCCTTATAGCATCATACAACCTAACCATCTCTGCAATTAATTTTGTTCTCAGAGAACAACATGGCATTATTTGCAAACAGAAACATGCAAATATATCCCAAACCAATACATCTTGAAGATCAACCTAAGCCTTCCTTAAATATTTATTCATAAATTAAATTATCAAGGGAATATTTCAAATCCTTATCTGCTCATTGTGAGCCATTTATTAAGCACTCTACTTCTTCTCATGCATGTTTTACTTCCATCCTATTATCACTTTTACTGTATTCAACAACCAAGCTTCAATTCAATATTTACATGGAATATTCCATAATTCATGCTTATTCAGTTCATCATATGGTTCCTTCTCATAAATAAATATAAACTGAACTTTCTCACAAACAATTCTCAGGGACATGCTGAAGAGTAAACAAAACAAAACAAAGTTCTAGACCTGTAAGATATTGCTCACTGAAGTTTCCAAATTTTGTTCTGTGTCAGTTCTCCTACCCTTTCATCAAAATTCTGCCAAATATCTTCCCAGGTACACTTATTACAGATGTTGTGGCCTGTCAGTGGCCTATGCAGATTGTAGCTGATTCCAACAATGAGGAGGCTGGTGTGGTGCTGTGCCAGCAGCCTGTGCAGCTGGCGCTCAAGTCGGACAGTGAGGAGGCTGGAGAGGTGCCAGAGGCAGGGATTCAGCCAGGTCCTTCAGAATCTCCAGAAGCTCCTTTAAGTGAAGAGGATGGAGAGGAGGAGCCTCTTCTCAATGCACGGGCATGCAGAGCTGCCAAAAGGCAGGAGTGGCTCCTCAGAAGGAGATCTCCTCAAGAGTAAGGCTTGGGGCTAATTGGCCACTCCCTTAGCCTATTTAAGGAAGAACGCTGATTGCAGCAAGCTGTAGTTCACTCTCCTTCGCGTCTGGATTCTCTGCAAAATTGCTTCTGGGCTTTCTGCCAACCCTACTAAGACTGTGATTACCTTATCTTAAAATTCTTGTAGGCTTAAACTGTTAAGACAGTTTATTAACAGCCTTTGATTGAAAAAGGCTTTTACTCAAATAACTGAGTTATTTGAGTAAAATAAGCTTTGTATAGATTTTGTGTGTGCTGCGTTCTTTGGAGTCCGTAGCTAGGGCAGAATAACAGATATTGATACCCAAATAATAAAATGTGTTTGACTCTAAGATGCAAGCTCTGTGTATACATATGATGCAACGTTGCATGGCACTATATAAAGGGTGGGTTTTGCATTGCAATGTCAAGCTGTCTCTTTGATCCTTTGGTCTCTGTGAATGCCGATATTTAACAAACTAATTGCTTTGTAATTTTTATATTTAGTCTTTCTAGTCTTTGTTTTCTGTGAAGAATAAATGTGCTGTTTGATGTTACCTTGTCAGATATGTTAAACAAATCACATAGACCATCTATAAGGAAACCATATGCATATCTTACAACATATAGCCACATTAATATTTTTCAATTTATGCCATCAATACCAATCATTCAATTAATTTTCATTACAGCCATAGAAAAGTATATGAGGGGTGAAATACGAAATAATTTTAAAATCTTATATAATTTCTAACTTTTAAAATTATTGTTTGCATTTTACCCTTCTTATGCTGGTTTGTTGATTGAGACCCACATTCTCTTACCATTCTCATATTTATGATTCTCTCCCTTCACCCTGAACATTATCTTTTATATCATTGTTCAGTCCTATCATTTATGTACATATATCTAATCCTTGCAGCATTCCATCACTTCAGTTTTATGTCAAATTATTTCACTCTGTTATTGTCAGTTATATTCATACTACTGGAAGTTCTCTCCATTGACTTCCAAACCCACTTCCCATAAAAAATTTCCTGCATTTTTTTTGCTACTTTTTAAACTGAACCATTCCTTGTTCTTCTTGACAATGCTGGTTGCAGTTTTTTTTTTCTATAGACATTATGCAACAATATTTTTCACAATTTTATATCATTTAAGATGCATTTATTTTATATACATTTTTCTCATCTACAGCCTCTTTCACTTCATCATTTTACCAAGCATTCTACTTCATGTATCTCATTAGCATAACTTTACATAGACCAAGAACCACTACTCTTCATTTTGTTCCAAGTAGCGTTCACATTCTTTCCTTAAATTCATTTTTCATTCAGGTTGTTGGAAGTGTAATATGTCTTCTAAACTTTTCCATGATGTACACAAAGTTTGCTTTGTTATAGTTGTTTTAACTTAACTCTTATTTCTTAAACTTTTTTAAAATTTTTCTTTCATATCTTTTTTTGCCCCAAATCCATTCTTAATGCTTTCAAGAAATGGTCTATCCCACTTTCAGAATCACTCATTATCCTTTTATACTTTATTAATTCTCTCAATCATTCATCATAAGCAACCAATTGTATCAAGAATTGTATCAATTCTTTTGTTATATGTACAAAGTAATAGACATTCTTAAATTGCTTTTGAAGCAAAAAACTTTTTCTCACCAGATATTCAGATACCATTCATTTAGGCGTCTCAACAATGGTTCATTCATTTCTGGTACTCTTTCCACATATGTTATTTATCATCAGAAGTTTGGATTCGGAGTTTGGTAAGTCATGAACCTTAACTATGAATATTATTAATGTAAGTGCAGAATTTTACTGGTATCCCATTAATTTTGGGGAATATCCCCTATTTTGAAAAATATTGTTTTATAAATTATGAATATGTGGGCAACTGTTCGCATATACTGGGGCGTGGGAAATCCCCAAATACATGAAAACCTATGCTTTTCTTTCAACAGATTTTGAGACCCATATTTTTCAGCAGAATCAAGCCAGAAATAGAAATCACTACAAGCAGTCTTCTTTATATTAGCTCAATGACAGTCTCTTAGGGGTTGCCCTTCAGTCTACAATATGCAATATTTAAGCTCCTTATAATAAAACAGCATAGGATAAAATGTACCTTACAGAGTTTGTAGCATAGAATGAATCATTAGAACCCTTTGTAATTCTTTCATAGACTTATATGACTCTTTTATTAGATAGACTCTTTTTATCTATAATGACATAAACAACCGGTCTGTATGCTGATTCAAATAATCAGCCAGACATCACTCTAAATTGTGTCACTATTTCCCCTATCCAGATAAACTCACAAGCATGTAAATAACATAATTCAAACTATTGAATGGGTAATAAATACTTGAAGTTATTTATCCAACATAAGCAGTCTTTTAATCCTTGTCAGGCATGGATCTTCTGTTCCATTATGTGTGTTCAGAGAAAACTTTAATTCAAATGAGAATTTTACTTGCATTAAAAAAAAAATAGGATTGAGTCCTGTCATGTGGAAATATGATATTTAAGTTCAGTACATATTTGACAAACTTAATTTTAATCTATTTTAAGCCATTTATATTCCTAGTGTGATTAGAGTTTCATTTCAGATAAAATCCCATTGGAAAATGATAAGTAGTTAATCTCAAAATCAAAGGGCCTGAATTAATTTGTTTTCCTACTCAATATATCTGTAAGGTAAATATTCAAAGTGTTCCTATCTTGAATAGGTGAAGCTCACATTTCAATGGGAAAGGGAATCAAATAGGAAAAAAGTAGCAATCATATCTAGACAGGAAGAGAGAACCTGTCCCTTATTTATTCATTTATAAAATGTATAGGACCACCCATCTCAAATACATGGCTCTGGGGGACTAAAAATTAAAAACAGAATAGAGACAGTGAACAAAATTTTAAATAGCCTAGACAGCAGCTTATTTGTTCCCTGTTGGGTGTTATTTTAGTTTGTTGATATACTGCCTGCTCAAGAAATAGAATAAATGTATTAGAAATCTCTTGAACATTGGGATACCTTCCCCTTGTTTAGAACATTTATTTAAAATCAATGTGGTCTTTAAAGAATGCATGAACAATAGATCAATCCTTTATGAGTCTTCATGGATTATTAAATACAGGGTCATTTCAAATAACACTTATTTGATTTCCTAGCCATTCCTTCTTATTCTCCATTAGCTTTTCATCTGTTTGCATATCATAATGATTTCTAATAAGGTCTCCACAAAAGAAAACTAAGAACCTGTTCTGATTGTTTCTTTTTATGTTGTATTTTTCATATACATAAACATTGGACATTTGTTTGAAATTTTCTATTGCAGAAGTCAAAGCTCTGAACAGAACTGCCATACTTTTATTATGTAAAATATATTAATTCACTTTGACATTCCCTCTGGATTCAATCAATACTCTGGAATACTATGTAGATTAAATCCACTTGGCTATTCAGCACCATCAATATCCCTAAAAGTAGTTGAATCTAGATTTATGAGATCCAATCTCCATGTTCCATGATTCATACCTAATATATTACTGAGACTTGCTCTGCTTCTAGAGCTTCATACACAAGAGTATAGTTGAAATTAAATTTTGCAAGCAATTTTTTAATGTAGCTTGTTCTTGAAGACAAATTCTATTACAAGAAAACTATAGCAACTGATTTTCTGAATCCATCTCTCTCTCTCTCTCTCTCTCTCTCTCTCTCTCTCTCTCTCTCTCTCTCTCTCTCTCTCTCTCTCTCTCTCTCTCTCATTTTTTACCATAACCTTTGGAAACCTCTGCAGTGAAATCTTCAATATCTACATCAATAGAATCTCATTTTCAAGGCAGTACTTGTTTTATTGCAATAACTATTATTTAATTTTGAAATATATTCACTATGGCTGAGGATTATATTACAAGCACTATGCTTTCAGGTGCAATTCTGTTTAAAATATTGTTTATTAATAGAATTTCAGTCACCAAGCTTGAAATAAGCCACATGTTTCTAATTCAAGAGTGTCATCTCCTCTACTGCCTCTTCGCTGAATTCAGCGAATTTACGGAAATGGCAGTAGCATTCAGGTGCTGCTTTAATCCAGGTGTATTGGCATTAGTCTGTGATGAATTGCTACTGGACAGGATTGCTATCTAATCTCATTAGCTAATAGAGTTTTTGGTTGGGTAACCTAGAGTGCATAATTATCATTAGATTTTATTTTTATGGTGTAGCCTTTGTGTCTGATATAATATGTATTAGTCTTCTCAGTAATCAAATAATGGTTTCAAAGTCCAAACTGCTATTTAATTGATTCATGCATGATCCCACTGTGAACTAGTAGTAAAGGTAAGTGGAACCCATCTCTGACTCCTGCGAGTTCCTTGGACTGCAAGGCAATCAAACCGGTCAGTCCTAGATAAACCTAGATGACTGCTCTTTAGAAGGCCAAGTCCTGAAGATGAAACTCAAATACTTTGGCCACTTAATGAGAAGGAAGGACTCACTGGAGAAATGCCTAATGCTGGGAAAGATTGAGGGCAAAAGAAGGGGACAACAGAGAACGAGGTGGCTGGTGGAGTCACTGAAGCAGTAGGTGTGATCTTAAATGGACTTCAGAGGATGGTAGAAGACAGGAAAGACTGGAGGAACATTGTCCATGGGATCGCAATGGGTTAGACATGGCTTCGCAACTAACAACAACAACAACTGCCTGAGGTATGAAACCTGACTGGGTGACTTTGGGCCAGTCACACTTGCTCAGCCCAACTCGCTTCACTTGCCTTAAGTTATTTATAAAAATAATAAAGGCATAATATAAATAGATATGTAAATTAAAATATTTTGTATTCAAATTATCCATGAGCCCATTTGACACTAAACTGAAATCTTGCACTTTTGATGCATTGATTTTTATGAAATCTGATTTTTTTAAAAATTGTGCATATCTGTTTTAAGGTTCCATTCAGTTTTTAGTCATTATTTCCACCCTGTCAATTACCTTCCCCAGTAGTATCTCTCATAGTGCCAGTGCCACTCCAAACAGTATTCTATCCCTATTTCCAAATGCTATTTCAATGTAGCCATTTAGCCATTCAGAAAGATAGTTTAGGTTCTTCTCCCTCTGCCCCAACTGTTTTACGCCTATGAAATATGAGATTACTGTTCATCTGAAAAGTGCTACTAAGACCAATCACCCTTTTTGGGAAAATTTAGGCCTCCCGTACTCTTGACAGCATGTTCTGTTGGTAGACAATTCAAAACCACCTGATCTTGTCCATTTTAAATAAACAGTAGTAATTCTTGCCTTACACATTGTAACACATATATGTATAGTATAATGTTTCAGAAAGATGCAAATTTTCTATTAATATTATAGTTCTTTATTAGCATTACATCTTTGTCAGGTTGTCATTCCAGGGTGTTGTGCAGGTGGATGAGGGGAACATTTAATTGAAAGCCTTCATGTCTGTAAGAAATGCAATCATAGAAATTAGCAGAAGACAAAGTTCATAAAGACTGAAATATTGCACTTATCTTTATCCTTTTTTCAATCTAAAGATTTCCTTGGGGCACAAAACAAAATTGGACTCTTTCACAATGAGTTCTTAATATTAAAACCCAAGAGCTCCTTGGTGGCCTGGCAGGAGTCTTTTCATGTTCAACATGCAAGAGCTCAATAATTCTGAGAATTTTTTCAAAGGATAATTATGTCCATTGAAAATGTTTGGCAACTTTCATGTATCATTTTTCAAAGCTCCATCACAGGAAAAGTATCTTATTGAACCCACTGAAGATAAAGAAACTTGTTCAACATAATTAAAGACAATCATTCACATAGCTTAGCAGTGGGATCTTACAAACAACGCTGAATATTATTTTATTTTATTTTAGGACCAAAAATAATTATTTTAAAAGGCTGAGGAAAAATACTCCCTCATCACAATGTTTCATATATAATACTTTTTTAAAAAATTGAAACTTTTGTAATTGTACAGATGGCATTTCTTTATTAACAAAAGCATTCCCTTGGATAGAATCATAAAACAAAGTCATAGAATCATAGACTTGGAAGGAACTGTTTAACTTTTGCTTAATTCAAGTAATCTAATCTAAGTTAGATTACTTGATAGATGCTTTTCCATATTCTATTTGAATACATTCAGTGAAGGACTATAAGTTCTTTGAGCATTACTGTCTAACATTGAACTGTTTTTGTTTTTAGGACATTTTTTCTAACATTCCATTAGAATCTACTTTTCTGTAAATTCAATCCATTAGATTATTACTCTGGAATGATACAAACTAGGTTTGATTTCTTCTTCACGACTTGTTTTTCTAAAAATTAAAACATTTCCAGTTTCTTTAATCTCCTCTTACAGAACTGTTTCTAGCTTCCTAATAATTATTTCTCTGCTTTTGTGAATTTCTTCAATGATAAAATTAAAAGTAAAATGAAATTTTATCCAAATTACTGAAGAGATGTACTCTGTTGTTTCTATTTAGAAACTGCTTCTGGACTTTGTGCTTGAAATGGGGAAAATCCCTTTGATTTTGGTTTTTGCTGATTAGATAGGTTTGTTGTTTTAGAAATGGTATATATTACTATGTTAGCTAGTATTTACATAGTAATATATAATATTGGCTAGTATATATTACTATGTAAAAGTAAAAAGTAAAGTTATATATTATCTTATTCTACTATTCTAAAAAGAGTCAGAAGTCAATGCATTTTTTTCTTTCCCCTTTTACCCTACACTATTTCTTCTTCCCTTTCTCCTTTCCCACTTTCCCATTATTTTTTTTTATATATTTCATTAAACTAATAAAATTTGCAAAATTCAGATTAAGTCAGATTTACTCTGATTTAACAGGAGAAAACCACATTCTAGATGTGGCATAAGGCCGTACATAGATTTATACTCTAGAGTGTGAGTTAAATTCAGCATCAATTTACTTTTAAAAAGTTATTTTGGACATTGAAACATATTCCCAAAACTTAATTACCATTCTTCCTCAGAGGGAATCTCCCATTCTTTCCAATAAGAAAAAGAGATAATTCTTGCAGCAGTTACTACACACAATGCTAATTTGGTATACTTTGTGGGAATATAAGATTTAGAAATTATTTAATAAGAAAACAGTGGGTTGGAACAGTCTCTTTCTGATGTTTCCTTAAGTTGTTTAATAGGCACAATTATATCAACATTCCCATTTTTTTCTAAAGCAAAACTCTTTAAGATATTCACTTCAAGTTTTTCTTTGATTTTTAAAGGATTTACTTTAAAGCACTCCTGATTAAGTTTGCTATCTTTCAACCAGAGATATATTTTACCAGTCCATGTGAGATGCAATTCATTTTGTGTCAGCAGTCCTTCATCCATAAATCAAATTTCTTCCTTTCCAAGCATTTGCATAGTTTGTCACAAATTGCCAGTATTCTTTTTTTCTATTTTCAGTTCATTTCAGTAGACTAGAAGACCCACTCAGAGTCAAAAGAAATTACTCCAGATGAACCAGAATGTTAGTCTTGCAAGACACCAATTCACAACTTACCTGAAGCTGATCAAACATAAGCACCATCAGAACAGCTGAAGCAGACTCAGTGAGTAGACGGGGAGAAAATGCTCAGGCAGTCTCCTTGCCAATCACAGGAGTAACTTTCCTAATCAAATGCAGCTGGATGCAGCCTGGTTTAACAATAAGAGATGGAAGGGACCTTGGAGGTCTTTTAATCCATCCTCCCTGCTCAATCAGGAAATCCTATATTATTTCAGAGAAATGGCTGTCCAGTTACTTTTTAAAATTCTCCAGTGATTCTGAAGTGTCAAGTGATGAAGCTCCCACAACTTCTGAAGGCAAGTTATTCCACTGGTTAAATGTTCTCACTGTTAGCAAATTTTTCCTTAGTTCTAGGTGGTTTCTCTCTCTATTTAGTTTCCATCCATTGTTTCTTATCTTGCTTTCTGGTGCTTTAGAAAATAGGTTGACCCTCCTTTGTGGCAGCCCCTCAAATATTGGAACACTGCTATCATGCCATCCCTAATTCTTCTTTTAACTAGACTAGATATACCCAATTCCTGCAACTAGTTTCCCCAAAGCAAAATGGGCAGTTGAGGCAGCCTTCATTTCACCTGATATTGTGATTTGTCACATCACAACAGTGTCAGACTTGCACTTAAACTGATGTTCAAGACTTGGTTCATTCAAGTCAGTGGAAGCTTTATGAACATAGTTAGAATAGAACAGAATTCTTTATTGGCCAAGTGTGATTGGACACACAAAGAATTTGTCTTGGTGCAGCTGTCCCCAGAGATAAGGAGAATCCAAGACCTCGGTGCCTTCCGCCATGCCCTTAAAGCCTTCTTTTTCCAGCAAGCCGGGCTGGCCTAACACTTTTTTAAATGTTTTTAATTGTTTGTTATTGTTTTTAATCATGGGGCCAAATTTATATATATCTTTTTAATTGTATTTTAATGTTTGTAGTTTATGCTTTTACTTGGCTGTTCACCGCCCTGAGTCCTCAGGGAGAAGGGCGGTATACAAATTTAAAAATAAATAAATAAATAAATATGCTCTTGGTGTACATAAAAGAGAAGATACATTCGTCAAGAATCATAAGGTACAACACTTAATGATGGTCATAGGGAAACAGTCAATATAAATCTTAAGGATACCAGCAACAAGGTTACAGTCATACAGTCATAAGTGGGAGGAGATGGGTGATAGGAATGATGAGAAGATTAATAGTAATGCAGACTTAGTAACTAGTTTGACAGTGTTGAGGGAATTATTTGTTTAGCAGAGTGATCACATTCAGGAAAAAACTGTTCTTGTGTCTAGTTGTTCTGGTGTGCAGTGCTCTATAGCATCGTTTTGAAGGTAGGAGTTGAAACAGTTTATGTCCAGGATGCAAGGGGTCTGTACATATTTTCACAGCCCTCTTTTTCACTCGTGCAGTATACAGGTCCTCAATGGAAGACAGGTTGGTAGTAATTGTTTTTTCTGCAGTTCTAATTATCCTCTGAAGTCTGTGTCTGTCTTGTTGGGTTGCAGAACCAAACCAGACAGTTATAGAGGTACAGATGACAGACTCAATAATTCCTCTGTAGAACTGTATCAGCAGTTTCTTGGGCAGTTTGAGCTTTCTGAGTTGGCGCAGAAAGAATATTCTTTGTTGTGCTTTTTTGATGATGTTTTTGATACTGGGTATGCATTTTAGGTTGTGAGATATGGTAGAACCTAGAAATTTGAAAGTCTTACTGTTGATACTGTGTTGTGTAGTATTGTAAGAGGTGGTAATATGGGAGGGTTTCTCCTAAAGTCCACCACCATTTGTACAGTTTTGAGTGTGTTCAGTTCCAGATTGTTTTGGTCGCACCACGAGGCTAGTTGTTCAACCTCCTGTCTGTATGCAGATTCATCATTGCCTCAAATGAGACCGATCACTGTTGTGTCATCTGCGAACTTCAATAGTTTAACAGATGGATCATTTGAGATTCAGTCATTGGTATATCAAGAGAAGTGGAGAGAGCACATAGCCTTGTGGGGCCCCTGTGCTAATTGTAAAGGTATCTGATGTGATTCTGCTTAGCTTCACCTGCTGTTTCCTGTCTGTTAGGAAGCTTATGATCCATTTACAAGTGTGTCCAGGTACCGCTAGCTGATTTAGCTTAGTTAGAAGAATATCTGGAATGATGGTGTTGAATGCTGAACTAAAGTCTACAAAGAGGACCCTTGCATAGGCCTTTGGAGATTCAAGATGTTGTACTATATAGTGCAGAGCTATATTAATAGCATCATCTGTTGATCTATTTCCTCAGTATGCAAATTGCAGGGGGTCTAACAGCGGATCCGTGATGGTTTTCAAGTGGACAGCACTAGCCTTTTAAGGGTTTTCATAACTATAGATGTTAGAGCAACTGGTCTGTAGTTGTTCAGTTCCTTGATGGTGGGCTTCTTCAGCACTGGAATGAGCGTTTGAAGCAAGAAGGAGCATAGCACATCTCTAGCAATTTATTGAAGATATGGGTGAAGATGGGGGCCAATTGGTCAGCACAGACTTTTAAAGAAGAAGGAGTTATTCCTGGAGCTTTTCCTGGCTTTTGTCTGTGAAATAGGTCTTGCACTTCCTTTTCTGTGATCACTAGGGGTTGTGAACCCAATGGGATAGGGTCAGTTGTAGGAGATATACCTACTTTATGTTAATATAATGGTTTTCTCCACTCTAAGAGTTGCTGGTTTCATTCCTTACACAGAATGACACATCTCCATGAGACAAAGAGCTTAAAATAGGTGAATTAATCATATCTTGTGATTTCTTTTAGGAACATTTAATGTAACCTTTAAAATATTCATCAGACCAAAATTAAAATGAAAACCTTTGCTTTCCTATGGATTTAACATGTCAGAATAACATGTTAGAAGCCATTCATTAATTCATTCATTCATGCCTGGTACAATGACTCTGGGTGGCTTGCAATTGTTATGTGCTTATTTTAGTAGTAAATGTATATCTCATATTTCGTCTACAATTTGAAGATGGAAAATGTGTTCTCCCATTTAATCTTCAAATAAGAACTTGGTGAACTAGACTTAGTTGAGAGTTTGTGCCTGATAAAAAGACATTTATGTGATCATTTAGTGACTTATAAATCATGTAATAATCCTCTGAAACAAATTTGCTTCATGAAACTTTTCCCTCAAATAAATTGATCAGCACAGCGCTTAAAGCCCTCAAACACCTTCCTAGCCTGAAAGAAGAAAAAAAGAGAAAAATGCAAAAATCTATGGCTATATTTCTCTACAGAACAGAATTAGGCACTGATCAGAGTGAAACTATTAGCCTATAATACATAGTGCTTCATCAAAAGCCTAGCCTTGAGATATGACAACAGATATCAGTAATTGTCAAAGCACAAGCCTTATTTATAGATTTGGGAGGAGAGAGATAAATACAACATGTACAAATTCCAATTAAGAATAAACCATCCCAGCTTACTGCATCTCATTTAAAACTGACACAAATATAGTCCTTTGCATATTGTTCATGACTTTCTAAGTTGCTCAGAAAACAATATAAGAAGTGAGAATAAAGTAATAACATAACAAATTATATTGCCACCTGATCCTTAGAAATGAAAGCATAAAAAGATATTGAGCATCCATTTCATGTGTTTATATGTACATGCATGAGCGTATATTCATATTAAAGTTGCAGCGACATTTTTACTCCAGAAAATTGAAAATGTCATATAAGGAAATCTTGTATTCAAAATGTAGCCTTAATCTCTGTTCCCCTATATCTGCCTAGCATCTCTGTTGGCTGTGTTTTCTTTAGTGTATTACCAAAATAGAGGATTCTATTTATTCTTCCATCACGGCGGGTAGAACCACCTGGCAACCTTGGCTGATCTTTGAAGATGTTAGGTGTCAGATGGGTTTAGTAATTGGATGGAAGATGCACTAGGAAATCTCACGCTGCAAGTTAATCTGAGAAAACAAACAATATCACAGAGGAAAGAAATTTCCATATTTTAGAAAGGAAACATTATGAATGCATTCATGTCATCACTGAGGGAGATATTATCTTTTAGTTTCTTCTTCCAGTTTAAATTCTGTGTTCTGATTTAAAATTAGAACGAATCTAGCAAGAGTCTTCATTTTATTTTATAGACTTGAAGATTCACTTTTAAGACTAAGTTTAAAGACAATTGAATTGAATTGAAAGAATAGCTGAAACATTTTAAAGTTTCAAATGTATGCACTGAGGTGAATGAGAGAAGATAAGATTGAGGCATTGCTTTTGTTCTTATTATATTTTTTTTCATGAGCAAAGCCACTTTTTCCATATCAAATCAACAATTTGAACTAAATCAGCTGAACAATCCAAATGGATGTTTCAAATAGATTGTTTCAAAATTTTGAATTTGAACAACATTTCAAATTCAGTAAATGGGCTGCTTTGAATCAGAATTCAATTTCAAATTGAGTGTAGGAGAAAGACTGGCAGAACCTAGGGGGGGAATAAAAAAAAAGGATCAGCCTAGAATGTCTATATAGCCACAAATGGACTAAGTCCAACCCTCTACCTTGAATTCCATTAATCCTCATCTAGTGCCAAAATAGTGCTAACTATTAGGTGAGTAGATTCCTGTGCATAAATAGGAACAATATATCAGTTTAATTGGAACTTAATATGTGGTCCTGGTCTTTTGCGCCTGACACTGAGGCACTACTTTGAAATAGTTTGATATTTTGAAGTTAACCAAGAACTGCAATCTGATCTATGGTGATTCACATACCCCCTATTATGTAAGTTTGCTGTTGTTGTCTATGGTAACTATTCTATGCTTCTTTAGTGTCAAGGTACCCTGTTTTCCCCAAAATGATAATAAGCCCAATTGGGCTTTTGAGCGCATGGCAATAAGGCCAAGCGCTTATTTCAGGGTTCAAAAAAATAGAAGACAGGATCTTATTTTCAGGGAAACATGGTAGAAAGTAGGATATAAATATTGTCATGCATAGGCAAGTTTTGAGCCTATGGCACAGCTGATCGTAGTCATTGTCAGTATCACTGATCCAACATCTATAAAAAAGAAACATAAGGTAATATAAAGGTTAAATAACTTGATGTAAGAACACATTTTACATGTGTACATTTCTGGTGCAGTCCTATTGGAGCTACGGAAAATTATACTTTAAAAACATAGAATGCTGTTGTTACTTACAGCTTTCTGTTATGACAATCTAAAATGGAGAATCACTTCTAGATTATTTCCTGTTAACCACACAAACAGGACTGGGCCAAGATCAGTTCTCCCACATTTACAAAATCCAATCAGACCAAAATAAATTATTCTTGCTTTAAAACAAAGCCACCAGAAGAAAAGGGCAGTAGTTTCCCCTGTCAGTTTATATGCAGTATCTCACCCTGCCAGTTTTCATTAAGTTTTGGTAGTTCCTTGATTATTATTTTTTTCCCCATATTATGCTTGTTCCTGGTGGATGTTTAGTGGGAGGGAAATTTAGGAAAGCCATCAAAACATGTTATGATCTTTCAAAACAGGAGCTGGAGAAAAGATATTTTGCTAACATTAAAAGGATCATTTTGATGTAAATCACCCAGAGTCACTTAGATGGAGATGGGTGGTGTAGAAATTTAAGAAATAAAATCAATGAATGTATCAACCAATCAATAATAATAATAATAATAATAATAATAATAATAATAATAATAATACTTATAGTATATTCATGGACAAACTCCTTCCACACTGACAGAACCTTGATGGAAACTTAGGAGAAGCATTTTAACTGCCTCTGTCACGTTTATCATTGCTTTGATAAATATTTATTCATTCTGTTTATGAATTGTTTTTACATTCCCTTTTTCTCTTAATCCTATGGCTGAATGATTAAAGATTAATTTTAATACCATAACAAAAAAAAACATTGGAACTAGGTTGGACTGACAGAGTGAATAGATGGGCCTGGAATCTCCTAGTAAGTTATGATTATTTGTTGACTTCGTCTATGATACTGGACATGCTAGGCTCTCAGCATTCCTATAATTTAATCCAATGTGTAATACACTGAAGAAAACTCAGTGACCAGATTCAAGTTGTGTGAAATGTATGCCAAATTGTTTACTATTTGCATCTACAATACATTCTGTGAACTATTAGGGAGGGGCTTTATTCACTGTATTCACCTTCGGAAGTTGTGGGAGCTTCATCATTTGAGACTTTCAAGAAAAGATTGGACTGCCACTTGTCAGAAAAGGTATAGGGTCTCCTGCTTGAGCGGGGGGGTTGGACTAGATAATCTATTTTAATAAGATCCTTTCCAACTCTGTTAATCTGTTAAACTGTCTCTCACACATAATATTTGGGCTGAGTTTTCCCTTACTCCTCTGGAATCATCCCTTCCTTCCTGGGGACCCACTGCCTCACTACATTCCATCAAAGGTTTAAATTCTAAGATGCTTCTCCTGTCTTTCCAAGCCAATTTAAGGCCCTGTAAGAAGCTGGATTATGTTGACAAATGTTACTTTCAACCTGAAACCTGCTGGTTGTTATTTTACCAGCTTCATTCTTGATAGACTAGTAACATATAAAAAAGGGATTTACTTTAAAAAAAAGAATCTCTTTTCAAAATACAGTGCCTTATGCATGTACATTTTTAATATTCTTTTGGAACATTTTAGTTTCAGCAGCTATTTTAATACAGTATATGCAGAATTAACTTTAGTATTGCATCCATTAACTTAATTATTCATTCTTAATTAACTTTAACTATGGTTATATTATTACTTCGTTTTCACCTAATAATGACCTAAATACACATTTAAATTTCTTAACAATTATATTGAATAAAAAAGATAATAATTTCATGAACATATTTAAAGATTTATTCCAAATAGTTTTAGTTTTGGAAAGAAAATGATAATTTGTGCCTTTTGTTATATGTTTTCAGTCTTTAAATATTATAACTATGTATTATCTGAATTGTTGCAATGGTCAAGTACAACTGATAAAAATCAACCTATGACTTAAAAGATAAAACTCCAATTATTTAATTAAAAAATATGCCCCCATTGATTTCAGGGTACTTCACAACAAACTCCTTTCCCACTTTTGTTTAATTTTTATTTATTTACCTGTAAATATTTTTTTTAAGTTTTTTATTGTGAAATATGATAATACAATTCAAACATTTCCGGTTCCGTGGTGTTAATACATATATACATATTCTTACTTCCTTACTCAATTGCAGTTGATCTTACAAGTAGGAATACTCGATTCTATATAATCATTGTTAATTGATTATTAAATTAAACTTTATACTCCTCGAGCTTCACTTTTTGTTTCCCATTGATTTCAGGGTCACTTCACAACAAACTCCTTTCCCACTTTTGTTTAATTTTTATTTATTTACCTGTAAATATTTTATATCTTTTAAAAATCAAGTTTTTGATATTGCATTCACTGATATGCAGTTTTTCCAGAACACACACATTGCTATTCTTTATAACATATAAAAAGTACACTTTAACATAAATAATAATCAACCTGATAGTAACTGCTCAAGGAAGCCTCTTGAAATGAATAATTTATCTATATCTAATTAACTATAGGGATGTGGTGGTTCAGTGGCTAAGATGCTGAGCTTGTCAATCGAAAGGTCAGCAGTTCAGCGGTTCGAATCCCTAGTGCCATGTAATGGGGTGGGCTCCTGTTACTTGTCCCAGCTTCTGCCAACCTAGCAGTTTGAAAGCACATAAAAAATGCAAGTAGAAAAATAGGAATAACCTTTGGTGGGAAGGTAACACTGTTCCCTGTACCTTTGGTATTTGGAACCAATGATAGTTTACCTTTTGTCTGCTGGTAAAGCAACCCTTCATTAGTGCAATAAATACAATCCATTCCAAAAGGTAATTTGGGATTGCTGATCCCTATCTGACAGACTATGTGGGACATCCTTTCATTCTCATTGAAGACATCTTTTTTCATCTATTTCAAATTCAAAGTGAAAAATATTGATAAGATCTACTGGCCTCATGGTTTATTGTATTACAGGTGAATGCAGTGCAGGATGAAAGCGGCTTAAATGCAGGCAACCCTAGCAGGTTAACTTCAAAATCCCACTGTGTTAGAAATCCATACACCTGAGAGTTAATATATTTAGTATTAGCTAAAGCTACCTTTCATTCTGAGATATTTTTAAGACTATACTACATTTTAATCTTTTTTTTATTCTTTAGAAGAATTGAAGCTTTAAATGGATGTTATAGAGACAGTACACCTATTTGACACACAGAGTCACTTAAATAATTTCTGATTTGATTATCAAAACAAAAAAACAATGTCATAGGTCTGCAAAAGGTACAAAATGGCTAACATGATTAAGCTTTAAAACAACTTCTTTGTGAGTGGTGTCCAAGACTATATCTTCCAAATTAAAATGGGAGTAACAGAAAAAAGGCAATATTGATAGAGGCAGGTAAAATATGCATTATATTTCCTCTTTTTTTGTCAATTTTTTTTTATTTTTTAAACAAACACACATACAAAGATACAGTGTATTTTCTTTGAACAGAGTATTTTGCCGGTTCACAAATTTAGACAGTGTTTAGTCATTTCAATTAAATTTACAATTTCTCCATCTTTGTTTCCTTGTCAGCTTGAACATGCTCTCTCTCAGTTTTTGGATCTTCAAGTTTCAATTCTCCATGTAGCATCGTAATTATTCCTCTTATTTCCGCTTTCCACGACGAGTACATCATTTCCATCATTTCTCTAATTTTCTGTACCATTTTATTCTTTCTGTGTTAGTATTGTTCCAGATTTAACAGTTCTGTTGTTTTCCTTTTTCCCCCCAAAGTCAAGCCGCTTGCAGACAAAGCAATCCTCCCCAAAAGTTCTCACGACTATTATCACTAATGTAGTTCAAAATTTTCCAAAACAAAGATTTCAAATTGCAATGCTCTTTTTTCTCCTGAAGATGTCTCTCTAGAATCCACAATTCTTTTAATTGTTTAACAGAGTGTCCATTTTGTATCAATCCTCATTAACAATCTAACTTCTTTTTTCTTCTTTTTAACTTTAAAAATACCAAATCAGTTTTATAGTCCAGTCCAATTTAAACAATACTTTTCCCCTCTTTTTTTCTCTCCTTTATTTTATCTTTAGGTATACAGCACTTATGTTGCAGGGTTTAATATCCAATTGTCTTTTATTTTTCTTAGCCTTCAAAAAGAAAGGATCTATTTATTTTCTTTTCAATCCTTTAGCCAATTTTGGAGTTACTTCTTCTAATTCTTAAAATTTTGCAGATAATTTTATTCAAAAATTAATTTTCTTTTCAGGTTTTTGTCCCTTTAAATTCCGCTTACATCCTCTTTTCTTCCCCCATGCATGTTAGCCGCTAGTTTTATGCTGGGGGTTTCAGGTTTTAAAATAATTTTGTTGTTGTTGTTATATCACCTGTGGGTTGGCTGTCACTCACCTGGCTTCAAAAACTCCATTGCATTCACCGCTCCTGCTCAATACTTAGTCCAGTTGCCCCAACTTCTTGATAGCCGCAATGGCTGCTGCCTCCGCCACTGAATTGGAGAGAGATTCCTCTGACCTTCAAGGAACTTGCCTGTTCCTCTTGGTCTTCCGAGGTGCCTCTCCTTCTTCCCCATCCCTACAGGATGGTTCTGGTCCAAAGTCGCCCCCCGGGGGCGGTTCGTCAGTCTGGGTTTTCACATCAGAGCCCGCTAGTTACCCGACGGTCTCGCCATGATGCTTTCAGTCGAATCACATTATATTTCTTGATTGCATTATATTGCCTTGAAGTTCTATATTGCTCAATCTACAAAGGATTAAAGCATCTGTGATAAATATGAAAAATATAAAAAACAATAATAGATCTCTAAATGTGATTAATAATACCTGATAGCATCAATTTAATAACTATCAAATGTTCTCCAGAATATTCTGTCTTTACCAATATCTGGAATGCTGGTATTAATCAGCTTTTAATCTAGTTTTTAAGGGTGAAGCTGTAATAGAGAAACAATCTGCCCTTAGCATCTGTTACTTCACAACCATAAAGGAAATGGGGAAAAAAATAGATCCAGGAAATTATAGACATATCAGCCTGACCTCAGTACCAAGGAAGATTCTGGGAAAGATAATCAAGCAACGAATCAGCAAATACCTAGAAGCAAACAAAGTAATAACCAAAAGCCAACATGGGTTTGTCAAAAACAGATCATGCCAGACTAATCTTATTGCATTCTTTTGCAAAGTGACAAAATTAGTGGACCAGAGGAATGCTGTCGATATAATTTACTTGGACTTCAGTAAGGCATTTGATAAAGTAGACTATAACCTACTATTAGATAAAGTAGAAAAATGTGGGTTAGACAGCATCACTATCAGATGAATTTGTAACTGGCTGACCAACCACAATCAACGTGTAGTCCTCAATGGAACTGCATCTACATGGAGGGAAGTATGCAGTAGAGTACCCCAAGACTCTGTTTTAGGCCCAGTACTCTTCAACATCTTCATCAGTGACTTGGACAAGGGGATAGATGGGGAACTCATCAAATTTGCAGATGACAACAAACTGGCAGAAATAGCCAACTCTCCAGAAGATAGGCTTAAGATACAGAAGGATCTTGACAGACTTGAACATTGGGCGTTATCTAACAAAATGAAATTCAACGTTGCAAAAAGTAAGGTTCTACATTTAGGCAAGAAAAACAAAATGCACAGGGACAGTATATGTGGTACCTTGCTCAATAGTAGTAACTGTGAGAGGGATCTTGGAGTCCTAGTGGACAACCATTTAGATATGAGCCAGCAGTGTGCAGCAGCTGCCAAAAAAGCCAACCCAGTTCTAGGCTGCATAGACAGAGGGATAGAATCAAGATCACGTGAAGTGTTAATACCATTTTATAATGCCTTGGTAAGGCCACACTTGGAATACTGCATTCAGTTTTGGTTGCCATGATGTAAAAAAGATGTTGAGACTCTAGAAAGAGTGCAGAGAAGAGCAACAAAGATGATTAGGGGACGGGAGGCTAAAACATATGAAAAACAGTTGCAGGAACTGGGTATGTCTAGTTTTATGAAAAGAAGGACTCGGGGAGACATGATAGCAGTATACCAATATCTCAGGGACTGCCCCAAAGAAGAGGGAGTCAAGCTATTCTCCAAAGCACCTGAGGGTAGGACAAGAAGCAATGGGTGGAAACTAATCAAGGAGAGAAGCAACTTAGAACTAAAGAGAAATTTCCTGACAGAACAATTAATCAGTGAAACAACTTGCCTCCAGAAGTTGTAAATGCTCCAATACTGGAAGTTTTTAAGAAGATAGTGGATAACCATTTGTCTGAAGTGGTGTAGGGGTTCCTGCCTAAGCAGGGGGTTGGACTAGAAGACCTTCAAGGTCCCTTCCAACTCTGTTATTCTATTCTATTCTATTCTATTCTATTCTATTCTATTCTATTCTATTCTATTCTATTCTATTCTATTCTATTCTATTCTATTCTATTCTATTCTATTCTATTGGATTAGCAGAAACTTTGTTCCAGAACAAACATTGTGAGATAATTCTGAATGGAAAAAAGTGGCTTTTTAGCCATATAGGGCTTTATAGATTAAAACCAGCAATTTGGATTACAGCCAGAAATCTAGGCCATCCATTATAACTAAATACAGGGAAATCCAGAATTAATAAGAGTACAATTATTTATACTATCTATAATTATGTAGATTGTTGCCAGGAGAAGTGATGACTGGTGCTATGTTAAAGTGTTTTAAAGAACTGGATATTTTAATGGAGTATGAGTCTTATCAATGGCAATCTAATTTTTTAAGACTATTTGATACTTCCAGAGTCATAATTTGCATTCCAGGAATATTAGCTGTTATGGAACCACAGTAGAGGAATGCTATTACTTTCGTAAGTTTTCTAAATTCATTTTGTGACACAATATGCAGTGCATAATCCAGCAAGATTTCTCATATGATTTTACATGTACTGCAGATGGTTACTATTCCTTGGTAAGCATCTGAGCTTTCAATCTTCAGTATCAAGTTAAGAGTTGCTTTCTCCTCTTACATTCAGGTTGAAACAGACTGGCTGAGCCCTATTGCCCATTGTAAAAAAATGTGCCTCTGTATGATCATATTGTAGATACTTTTCATACACTTTATATACGTTCATATATACTTTTGTTTATAATTATTTTATTCATTTTTATTTATTTATTTGTATTCACCTTTATTATTTTTATAAGTAACTTAAGGTGTCAAGCATATCTAATACCTCTCCATCCTCCTATTTTTCCCACTACCACAATAACCCTGTGAGGTGAGTTGGGCTGAGAGAGTGTGATTGGTCCAAACCACTTCCTTCCTTCCTTCCTTCCTTCCTTCCTTCCTTCCTTCCTTCCTTCCTTCCTTCCTTCCTTCCTTCCTTCCATTCTATGATCATTTGTATCACTGACAAGCCAAAAATATTTTAATAAATTAAACAAATATTCTTATAAGTGTAAAAAAATGACTATATGTGTAAAAGTATGTGTAAAAGTGTGCATAATCAAGTTGAATGGAAAGAAGTAGAAAATATTACCACTGATCACAGTGACACTGTGTCATTCATATCTTTTAACATAAAATTGCTGTGAGGATAACATTAAGAGGGCTGGGCTATTAATGTAGGAGTGGATGATCTGTGATCCCAGAATTTTTGTTGTAACTACCATGGTTCACAGAGCCCTGTCCGATCATAAATGTTGAACATTTGCTACACTTCAGCATGAAAGAGGAAGAAAAAGTTACAAATTTTAAACTAAGATTAGTGTAATTTTAGAAAGCCCAAAACAATCTTAGACTCTTCTGAAAATGGCAGAAATGAAGAAAAACCCTGGTTCTACTCATTAGCTTCATTATTCTGTTCTCCAAGGACCTTGTACTCCTTCAAAATATTGTATGTATCCATACATATTTATTCCCATCCATAGAGGAATAAAAACGTAATTTTAAAAAGCTTTTTTTAAAACCAAGACAATAAAGAAAAGACTATTTTTTCAGAATGGAATTATTTCAGTCACCTTGTGTGATCTGGACAGACAGTAATATGCATTAAGTGTCCTTTGAGTTTCATTTGAAAGAACAAAGTTTAAAATTCTTTAAATGTTGATGGGAGGTGCTTGACTAATAAAATTTACAATCTCATTCCAATCATTCCATTTTCCTCTTGAAATCCATCCAAGGCATTTATCATTATTCCAGTTGCACAAAACAGCTCCAGTCACACACCAGGCTCACTGAAAGACTTGTCAAGACTGCTACAGTAATTCACAAATTCACTAAAATTCCCTGCTCCACTGAGCAGCATGACAGCTCTGCCGACCGCAGTAACATTTCTATTCAAACTGGCTTTGGTGCTGAAACTATAAATATTCTTGCAATATTTCCTGCTTCAGAACATAAAGACAGCTTTACAGCACTGATAAAATAGAAATTACTTTCTCTCTGAGGTCTTGCTGGAATTTTAATGTCTGTTTTGCAATAAAGTAGCTCCTACACATTTCGATTTGAGAGAGAGAAAACAAACGGTCTAATTTAGTTACAATAATGACTCCTCTTGTGTTGTCAGCCCTGATCTGTTCCTTGGTTGGAGGGCTGTTACAGTGTGTACTGTGGAGAGCTATTGTGATTTTTATAGTAATATTAAATTTGTTTCTCTGCTCTCCCTTCTCAACTCAAGATCTATAAGCTTGGTTAATTATAACAATGCAGCAACGAGAACCTAGAAATAAAGTTTGTGTGTGCCAGGAAGGCGGGTGGTGGAGGTGGGAGTGTGGAGTGGGGTCACTAAAGTTTACAATCCTTTATAATGTTTATGTAAAATTACTTATCATAGCTATAAACTATTGACCAAGAATTTAAAGTTTCTTCAATTGAAAATTGGGAGAAAATTAACTACTGCTGAGCTCATCAACATAATCTTTAATTATGCAATTATGCAGTATTTAATGACAGTATCTGTCATTTTCAGTCTTTGTTAAGGCCTTCGAAGAAAGTAAAGCCCTTTATTTCTTTTTCGATGTATGAATACAAAGTCTTCAATTGTCCTTATAGCCTATACATTGCAGACAGCAGGGAGTGGAGAACAAAATAGAACAAAAGAAATAGAACTAAAGGACACAATCCATCTGGGGCATCCTTTAAGAAACCCCCATTGAAATGAATGGGGGATAATAACTTCCCAAGAGTGGAATGTGTTTGGTGATTCCTCATTTGCTTAAAAGATGCATGGCACAAACAGACAGAATTGTACAGTATATCCAGATACTACTGAGCACTAAAATGGAATTAAACCTGGTCAGATGGCAAATTAAAGATGTTATTGACCATGGCAAGAGAATGACAAAACCTGGGCCAGAGTATTACTGATCTCCAAAGACTAAATCCATTGAATCACTATAGTGCAGCAGTGATAAATAGGATATAATAGTGTTACTAAAACAGATGACAGCACTCAAATAACCTTCACTGAAGTTGTCAGGTTTTTTGAGTGGTCTTCAGTGAACCTTCTACAGAGTTCTAACAGAATAAGTATTTTATAGATTTCAATCTATAAAATACTTATCCTGGTAAAATTGTGTGGAAGTTTCATTGAAGCTTGTTAAAAAAGCTTGACAGTTTCAGTGAAGATTGTTTGAGTGTTGCCATCTGTTTTAGTAACACTATTACTTCCTATTTATCACTGCTACACTATAGTGATAGTGGCAAATTTTTGAGTTATATCTGATAAAATCTGGAACACATTTGCAAGGATGCAAAGCACAGCTATCCAGTTTGAAAGTCTTCTGAATCCTGCCAATAGTTTCTATTTACATTACCCATTTTCAAATTCTGTATAAATGTTACTAACTTGTTTGACTTTCATCACTCATTCTATGCTAGATATAACCATGCTTAAAACAAATCCCTTGAAATCAGTAAAACCCTGCTTAAATCATGACTAACTTCTCCCATTCACACCAAGCATATTTAAGATTGGATGAAACCCATTAATTATTTTACAATCCAATCTGGATTTGTGCAGCTTGGATGTAGCTGTTGGATAAATGAACCCGAAGAACTAGACCTTGAGAAAGAAAGTTTGCTGCTAGGATCTATGTGAGAGCTCTAAGAATGTTCTTGTGGGGAAAGGAAGTGAATTGCCAGTGCTTTGCAAGGAGTGCTGATTATTGGGAATGGAATTCCTCATCTGGCAGGAATGAAAAACAGAACTGAATCTTGTTAATATTTATGATACTGGGAATCAGCTAATTAACTCATGGCTTTCCCCTTTCCAGGTAGACCAGATCACCTATTGGGTCTATATAGAAGGGGCCTTCCCTCAGTAGACCTACCATATCATTGGTGTGGCCCAAATTGCTGACCTCAACCACAACAACTGAAGCCTCCTCTGTGCAACCTGGGTTGTCCAGATGGAAAGTCTTGAGCTACGGCAGATGTGCACATACCACTTCCTGAATGTAGCATTTAAGGCCATTTTAAGGCTGCCTCAGATGTGAGCCAATGATACCACAAAGTTGCTGGCATGAGTACAAGCCTTCTAGAAGTGAGGGAATTTTTGCATTGAGGCAAAGAGATTATTCAAATAATGGCCTTTAGTTTGGAAGCATTTTTATCATCAGTACGTTCTGGTCTGAAGACAGGATATATGAAATATTTATTAATGGGCTACTAGTCTTAGACTTCCTTGCTTATAGTGCATTGAAATATTGGCTTTTTAATTTTCTCCTTTTGGTATAACTAAATGAAATTGTTAAAATCCCAACGTGACAGTTTTAGTGGTAAGAACATGCAAACTGTGTTTTTAGAAAAATAAATCACTTAACTTTACAAAAAGAATAAATTGCATATTATCTAATCCAGACTATTTTGTTTCTGGATTACTCTGATCCTAACAGGGCTAGGGATTTTTCCTCAATTTGTGAGAGAAAAACCCTACAGATGCTATTGACAAGATGAAATACATATTAATGTGTGAATCTAGAAATCAATTTAAAACCAATTATCTGAGTTTAGATTTTTTTAAAAAATGTATTTTGCAGCCTGGGGTATAAAAGTCAGATTCAAAAAAGAACTAAGTTTCAAAAGTCTTTTTCCTATTTCTAGTTCTTTAACTGGAAATAGTGTGTCTGTTCTTCTATACAAATAATAAAACTCCTATTAGAAATAGAAATAGAATCATAGGGCTGGAGGGTCCTTGGACATCTTCTAGTTCAGTGATGGCTAACCTTTTTGCCATCGCGTGCCAGGAAGGGGGGGAGGTTTGCCCATGCATGTGCCACACCCATAATTCTATGTGCCCCACCACGCACATGTGAGCATGACCCCCCTTCCCCCCCAACTCCTGGCACGTGATGGCACGGTAGGCCTGTTTTTCTTTCTCACTGGCTCCAGATCTTTTCTATGCATCTGGGGAGGGCAAAAACAGCCTTCCCCACTCCCTCGGAGGACGGACATTGAAAAATGGGCCATTTCGGGCCTCCGAGGGGGTGGTGAAGGCTGTTTTCGCCCTCCCCAGATGCATAGAGAGGATCTGGAGCCAGGGAGAAAGAAAAACAGGCCTTCCCCCCCCCAGGCCCTCTTCTGGTGGGCCCAAAAGGGCCAAAAATCAGCTGACAGAGCTGAGCTGGCATGCCAGGCAACATGACTCCGCGTGCCACCTGTGGCACACGTGCCATAGGTTCGCCATCACGGTTCTAGTTCAACTTCCTTGGCCAAAATAGTTCTTAATCTATCCTGGATGAATGGTTGTCCGGTCTTTTATTAAAAGTCTCCAGTGATGGAGCACCCACAATTCCAGGAAGAAAACTGTTTGTTGACTAATTCTTCTCACTATTAAGAAATTCCTCTTTAGTTCCAGGTTGTATCTCTCTCTGATGAACTTCCATTTCTTCTTGTCCTGCCCTCTTCCCTGTGACAGCCCTTTAAGTATTAGAAGATGGTTGTCGCATCACTCTGTTTATAGCTCTTCTCTTCTATTGCTCTTCTCTGCACTCTTTCTAGGGCCTCAGCATCTTTTTTGTATCATGGTGACCACAACTGGATGCATTATTCCAGGTGTGCTCTTACCATCACTTCTCATGATCTTGATGATATGTGGTTAATTTTTTTCCATCTGCTTCAGTTTTTTTTATAACTTTGCTTTGTGTTAATTTCTTATGTAAGGGTACTACATTTTACAGTCTCAAAGAAACATTACATTTTAGTTAAATTGTATATTATTAAGTTAATGATGTTGATTAATGCTAAAAATCTACGTTCTACAGGAGTTCAGACCAGAATTATGCTGTTAGCCACTGCATGTTTTTAAAGAAAGAACATTTAGTAATGTAAGAATTTTGTTAGTTAGTCTCTTTGTTGCTTCTGGGGTAGAAACTGTACATTGTAAACAGGGTATAATTATATTGCAAATATAGTCTTAGGCCTGAAGCAAATTCATTAAAACTCAGTTTGGAACCCATTAACATTTTGGAAACTAGTTATCTTAATTGGTAAGCCATCCATCATAGTTTATGCACTGATAATGCCTCCAAGTTAGCCTACCTCCATTCATTTGAATAAGATTTATTAACATTTGGCTTCTTATTGTCTTGCTTCAAATCATTTTTATGTTAAAATCAATAGTTATTGTAAATCCTCCATCACTATTAGAGTTTTACTGAATAAAAGTAAATAAAGTATTTACATTTGCTGTTTGTTAGGGATTAACTCTTCTAAACAAACCTGATTGCAATTGCAATTGTTCTTTTTCCACATCACATTTGCATAAGAATGGTTTCCCCCCATTTTTAGTTTATGTAAGGCATCACTTTTGCTGTCATAAATGGAGAAAATTTGTAGTGAGCTGAAGCAGCAAATATTCTACAGAATCAGGAAATTGTATGAAACTTCAGGAATGCATGGCCACAGAGTGCCACCAAACATCGAAAAATAGATTGAGACCATGCTTCCATTTTATTTTAGGGTTAGCACAAGGTTTATGCTACATCTTTTCAACATCTTTTCTTCTTGATATGGCCATTGGTGTCTCATAAAATTAATCGGGGAAAATTTAGTAGCTGAAATTTCAAGGCAAGTTACATTAATGCACTGTACAAATGAAATTCATCTTAAGTAGTGGATTTGGTTCCCATAGCATCAATTATAAGGCATGCAGATGGGTTCTTTGTGGTTTTGTACTACAATCATTAATACTACATGTCACATGTTTAATTAGGCTTCCCATCTCCACCTTCATCCCATTGTGTACTTGCCCCTAGCACATTGATACTCCTATTGTCAAATATTTCTGAATAGAATCCTTCTGAAAATCCTGGCTCTGCATATTTTGCAACTGCATCCTATCCAATGTAAAGTATGGCCCACAGCCATCCAAAAGTTGTCTACTTCTACTCTATATTGCTTTAATCTATCTGCAGGTAGAAAACAAAACTGCAAAATGGCAACAGACATTTCTATTAAAATAAACTTAATGATAAGGCTATATATCATAATTTTGTAGGGAGATGAAATCAAGCACTACATTTTTGCATATCTTGGGGGAGGAAAGCCATTCTTATGCAAATGTCTGATGTGGAGAAATAACATTTTAAATTAAAATTCAAGTCAGTGCTATTGCATGAATCTGAAAAAAATATACTGGAATTAGAGGCCAGACAGTAAATATTGGAACAGAAGAAATATCTGTAGAACATTCAGAGATAGTTCTACAGTACATAGATGGTTTGATTAACTGCAAAATCCATAATTGAGCAATGTCTTTATCAGGACGAATAAAAATGCCATTTAGAAGTAGCCAAGCTTTCAGATTCCCTAGAACTTATCCTCAGGCAAGGCAGAACAAAACACAGAAGTTGAAAGACAAATAACCAAGCCAATCTAAAGAAATCTTTGATTAAGCCAGATGTTGGATCCATATGGTTTTCAGGTTAGTCATTGTCTGAAGTGGCAGAGAGCAAACTGAAAACATCTGGTCTGTGTTCCATCATTACCACTTCTTATGTTATTAAAATATAACTGCTAACAGACATTTAGCAAGCTTGCAGAAAGTTATCAAATCCTCTGAGTGGACTCTATTATGGGATCATAGTGATTTATCAGAATACAGTATCTTCTAAAGCCAGAGCAGGATTTTGACCAGCTGCTCTGGCAGTTGATATGAAAGACAATGTAATCATGCATTGGGTACTCTGAAAACTACAGTCACAGCAGTTGCTAACACTTTCAATGCATGAGCAATCTTGATAGAGGTCATATTTCAATAATGGGGCAGCAGCTGTATGGAGGACTGACAATTAAGGGCATCCATGGTTGGCTGTGTAATAGGTCATCAAAAGCAGACATATGTGCCTGTAGGCTATAGGCTGCTTATCCATAGTATGGGCAACCTCATTTGATATCATCTTTTTCTTCTGGAATATTCTTCCTCATGAAACTCAGTAATGTAAATCTTTAATCTAAACAAAACAAATGCTGTTTATTATTCATGGTGAAGTATTATAATATATGATTGGTAGCTTAAAGCAAATATGTTGCAGAAGTTTAATAATTACTAAGGATGTTTGAAAAAAACCAAAGTAATTTTCCCTTCCAATGGTAAAGTGAAATAAATTTTAAAAATAAACTCTCATGCTGACAACGCTACTTGTATTGGACTCCAGTGAAATATAGTGCAAATATCCCCCACTATCTGAATTAGCATTAGCAAAAGTACAGTGCTTCTCGATGGCTTTTAGAATTTCCTTTTATTTTAAAAGTGAAGTTATAAAGACATCTTCCAATCTTTCACAGTAACATGGTACAAACAGCTTCTACAGAATTGTCTTCTTCCCCTAGAAGCTATAATATTAAGTAGCACAATAAATTAATTTAGAGCTGTGAAATTCTTTTGAACAGACATTTATGGCAGAATGACACTTTATTGCAACTAAATACTTAATTGAATGGGGAGTGAAAAAGAAATCACATACAAATAATGTGTAGTTTCATACAAAAGATATCTCCATATATCTTGATGACACCTTGCACATCATCATTTGGACAGATATGTGTCATTTGTTATTTTCAGTGGATGTATAGAACTGTGATCCACTTTTGACTAATTGGAGTGAGAGATCCAGTGGTGGGTTCCTACCAATGTTACCAGTGATTCGCTTTGCGCATGTGCTTTGTGCGCGATCGCCGCATGCATGTTCGCTTCACTTGCATGTGCACCGAACTTGCACTTTGCGCAAACGCACTGAATAAAAATGCATCTGAGGCATGGCAATCCACTCTGCCGTGCCTTACAGCTGGGCTAAAAATGAAGGAATAAAGGTAGGTATAGCGCGGGGGCAGGCGGGAGGGCCCAGCTGATGGTCAAAGCGAACTGGTTTGCTCTCACATCAAGATTTGCGCTACCGGCTCTCCTGAACCAGGGAGAACTGGTAGCAACCCACCACTAGTTAGATCCCTTCTGCATATAGCAGTAGTGAAGGGTTCGAATGAAAGGGAATGCTTAGGCAGCTGATGTTGGGAAGATAAGAAAGTCCTCTAATGCAGCAAAAAAGTGTTACCTGGGATCTCTTACCTAAGGAGTCAAAGGCCTTAACTCAACTATGAGTTAAACAAGCCTCAGGGTTCTCACAAGATTTACCTTCAGCCTGCTTAATTATAGCTTCTATATATGGCCCTGTCCTTTTCTTTGGTTTAGTGGCTAAACTTGACCTATAGCTGTTGGCATCATCTCTGTTTCAGAAAAAAACATCTATTTCGGCCACAACAATACAGAAGCGGTTGCTAGTGTCAGAGAGATTTTTGCCATTGCCAGCTGGTGAGTAGCCCTATTCTGCCATTCAAGATAGGTATCAAAGTTTAGGGAGAAATGGATAGAAGTATCATAGGGAATCCAGTATGTAAAGGGCACTTGGAAATTTTATTGATGTCTGTTGTAAAGGTGGTCACATTGAACCTTCAGAGAGCCTTGGAGGAAATCTTTTAATCAGATTCCAGGCCTTTCTGTAGAACTGAAACAGCATTGATCATGCCCATGGATGACTTCTGAAGAGAGCAGAATGGTGCGGTGTCTCCATACTTGATCACTTTGGTCCTTACACCATCCCATGGACACATGATTGCTATTTACAATATTTTTTTTTGTAGAAATCAGCAAAAAACATGCATTATGGACCACAGGTTTGCTTAACAATTGACACAAAAAGCTCATAAATTTGAATGTGTTCATAACAAGCCACTTAACCACTGGTTTGACTTGCAATTGTAATGGGCTCAATTACAGTTGCAAATCAAGAACTACCAGTAATTATGGGCATAGAATCAGGACATTAAAGGTCAACTGGAGATTTTAAAGAATTATGCCAGATCCTACTGGCAGTGAATCCTACTGGCATTTTGTGGGTAGGTAGAAAGATGGACACTTAGTTAAGTAAAATACTACTTGGTATGAAGTCTGGGTAGTTGGTGGTGGATAAAGATTACACTTAGTTTCTAAATTGTGAGGTAGCCAAGATTTTTCTTCTAATTTTTATCTAGAAATACAAGGGCTCTTTGAAGGGTAGGTTAATCTCTGATTCTGGAAGGAGTATGCATGGTCACAATGGCATGCCAGCTATTTTCAGAAAAGAGAATGCTACTCTTCCAAGAGCCAAATTAAGGAAACAGTAAAGGGGCATGTCATCCCCCTTGTATGTTTTGGCAAGAAAATGAAATTCTAGCCACCTCTGTAACTAATCCGGCATGCTTTCCTATAGTTTTTTTTTTTTTTTAATAAAATGAAAATATGCCAAAGTGTATGTTTAAATGAAACAGATCTACTCTGTTCATTAATCCATAAAGTCAATGTTAGTACTTTCAACAAAGCAAAAGCAGACAGACAGACAGTAGAGCTATATTCAGTTGCAAGTACAGTCCAAATAAACTGTGCCAGTCAAAATCCTGGCAGTATATTCCGTAGCAAGTGAAGTTTCAAAATTGTCTTCATATGCAGTAACGCTGTACAGTTATCCATTTGGCAGGTTTCCAAGCATGGTTAACTAGCCAGACTATCCCTCCACAGAAGATGTTGGCATTCTGTCCCCTGAAGCTACTTATTTCTAGTAGAAAGAATTTCCAGGCTTTGAACTTGATTCTTCAGAACAATTTCAGCCCTATCCAGCAGTACCAGCTCATATCTCTTATTTTATGGAATTTTCTAATAGTTTTTAAAGTCTGACTTTGTTTCCATATAAACAAGCAGCACCTACAGCAACCTCACTGCTCCAGATCAGATAACTGGGTACACTGGATTTTAAATGTTTCCATTTTTGAGTGTTGTTATTCCAATTTATAATTTATTTAATACAGATTACCCCTTACACAACTGAGATAAAGGGAGAGGAAAGCATGACACTTTTTCAGATGTCTTCAAATTGTAGATTGTATACAAGCTAACTCATTCACCCTATATCTGGTAGAAGATATGGCTCATAATTTCACCAATATTCTTAACATTATTTCTTTTGTTGATGTCAGTGTAGATGGTAGTGGGGGTGAATGATAAAGATAGAATTGATTATTGAATTTAAACACATATTGCATGTCATTCCCTCAAAAAAGTTGTTGCTCAATTTTTACAATGCCACAAATAGTAGAATTCTTGGCAGTTCACTGATACATAACTATTAGCATAAATATGAACTGTGGTGACATATGAACTATTAATAAAAGACAACAAATCATCATGGCAAGCAGCATCAAGCGTCTTGAGATCAAAATTATGGAAACAGGCCTAACCCTGTAGCATCCAAATAACACATGCAAGGCAGAGAGAGAAATATCAAAACAGTTCATAGGGCTATTTGATGGAGGATGCAGGAGCAGAGGGAGAGACTTTTGACAACAAAGAGGTTTCCCAGAGGGAGGCCTGGATTAAATGTGCAACTCTAGGCCACACCCTAGAACCGTGATGGTGAACCTATGGCCCGTGTGTCACAGGTGGCACACATAGCCATATTGGTGGGCACACGAGCTCAGCTCTGGCACGCATGTGCATGCTGGCCAGCTGATTTTTGGCTCTTCTGGGCCTACCAGAAGTAGGGAAACAGGCTGTTTCTTGCCTCTGGAGGGCCTCGGGGTGGGGGGGAAGGCCCATTTTTCTCTCTAACCAGGCTCCAGAACCTTTCTAGGAGCCTGGGGAGGGTGAAAATGGCCTTCCCAACCCCCTGGAGGCCCTCTGGAGGCCAGAAACGGTACATTTGCCAAGTTCCGGTGGGACAGGAAGGCCCATTTTTTGCTATCCCCAGTCTCCAGAGCCTTTCTAGGAGTCTCGGGAGGATGAAAATGTCCTTCCCCATGCTCCGGAGGCCCTCCGGAGGCCAGAGATGGCCCATTTGGCCAGAAATGGCTATAAACAGAAGGCTAGGAAATTATAGCTTTAGTTTGGCAAGATTCTGTCCATTAGGTATAAACAAGTAAAAGATTCAACTCATTTGGATTTTGCTGTGACACCTCTGGATTTGGATCTGACAAGCTATGAGGATGTGATAGCAGACAATTAATTTATCAAAATATATCACTCTACAATTTGATAAGACAGATAACCTAAAACAAGAAAGACTTCATATACATTGACTTCTATAATCATACTCATCCTCCTCCTTATTTATTCCTGCTATAATCATTACTAGATACCCCTATTATAATATTAGCCACCATTCCTTATGCTGACAGAAATATATCCCAGCCAAAATTTGCAGCCTCATTTTTCAAGGCGTATTCTGCCAAGACAGAATGGCTTGCAAGTACTGTCATTAAAGTTTTAATGCAAGACAAATTAAGGAAAGAAACTAGTGGATTCCCCTGGCTTTGTCTCCACTCCCACAAAATAACCAGCAATTACTGTCCATAATGAGAGATGAGTAAGGTTGGCATAGCTTGTTTAACCATCTGTCAATTATATGACTGACAGCCCAGAGGCATGGAGAGGTTCCATGCCTGTGATCCGTCAATTAGGCTGTTTCTGAATACAGATCTAGTGCTAAGATGGTGCCCACTGTGCCCCCAAAATGAGCTGTTATGAGGTTGCAGGTGCATAGAGTTGAAGTGGGAGAAGATGATTGATAATAAGCGAGCTCCTTTCTTCTCTAGTATTGCAATAAAGTGCAGTGCTGACAACAAATCTAATTCTGACCTAATGGTTGGCAGCATCTAGCCATGGAGATGGAATAGAACAAAGTGGCAGAGATCCCTCAAAGTAATATAAACAATAAAACATATGGCTGTATGATATCACTATTTGAAGGAATGGCAGAAAACCTATAATGCATGCAGTGGTAATAGAATCAGCATTATGTAGCTGGAAAAACTTACCTGGCAAAAAAAGAACTAGAACTCATGAGCATTAATCATGTTTTATTTTGTTCTGCTTTAGTGTTTTTTGTTTGTTCAGAAGTTGGGCAGACACCATGTTTGACATGCTGGAAACCTTCTCATAAATGAAGTATACTAGCAACAGTCAAAATTGTTGGTAAAAGAAGAGAAACACTAGTTTAAAAAGGAATAGAATTTTGTCATTATAAAAATAAATGGATTCTTACATATTCATTTCGATTGGCCTAAATAATTATGTTTGGATAATGCTGATTTCCTGATAATTGTAAAATTTGTTGTAATTAGAAACTCTACATTTTTGTATTATGAGCACGTAATTTCCTTTCAAATAAGCTCAGAAAAACAGAGCCAATATTTGTTACCTTGATTCTAATTTTATTTTAACTGTATTGATTGCATTTTAGATTGTGTTTTCATTTATCATAGATTTCCTTTGCTTACATAAGAGAGGTGTGTAATACCCACACATATAGACAAATAGCTTTTTAAATTTTCTACTAAATTTATGGGAAGAAGTGAACAGAACACTCCATTCTGTTCCATTACTATGGCACTTTCATTGAAAAAATAGTCAGGAACTAGGGTAGTGTTATAAAACCTTTCACTGGAATTTATTTAAAGTATGGGAGCCTGAAGAGATAAGTGTACAATGAAAGACAGGATGTTCACCCCATCCCTTTACTGCTGCAGAGTTAAATTCCATCTGTGAAAATATTTCCAACATACTCTTTGTTGAAGTAATTCTTAAAGAAAAAATTCTTTTATCAAACTAAAAGAGAATAAATAAGAAAAAATTGTGATCTAGTCAACATTAGACAAATCCATTAACTGATAGTTAATATTATCTGGACCTGATGATTAATATCTTGGAGCCAAGATTCACTTACCTGTTCTTTCAGTTTCTTACTATCTGAAACAAATGTTGCTGTAGTTGCATGGTAGATATAAATGAAAAACATGATTGATACTAATATTCACTTCTCAGGTCTTCTGATGCTTAGGATGTTGTGGCAAACCTATTTCAGACACTATGGAGACAGGAGAAAGAGACAGAAGATCCCTCCCTCCTTTCTGCTATATAGATCCAAAAAGAAATGGCAGGTAGGAATTTTACCAATAATTGATATATTGAATGGAGAAGTTTCTGTACATATTCATTTAGCTTTTTAGAGGATGTTTTTGTAATGCTCAATATGCATGAGTTATACACATACACACATACAGACACACACACACACACAAACAAACACACATGGCTCTTCATGAAACTGAAACAGTCATGCAAAAATCTCTTATCAAAATAATGATGATAGAACATTTAACATAATCTCCTTGTGCGATTAATGTTGTTATAATCTTAGTAGTTGATACATGTATATTATGAAAGATAATATAGAAGAAACACAACAAAATTTATGAATCTCCATATTATGAATAAGAAGTCTGTAAAAGGCGAAAGATTTATACGATCTGAAGAGAAACCAGAGTTACTAGAAATACTGAATGAGGCTCTGGCGGGTATCACAATTCCAGATTCGTGGAGGGAAGCGTATTTGACGCTTATTTTGAAAGAGGGTGCCGACCCGAAACAGATATCCAACTACAGACCTATCTCATTGTTGAACGCAGATTATAAACTGTTCATGAATATAATTGCGGAAAGGTTCAAAAAAATTTTAAATCGGTGGATACACAAGGATCAAAATGGCTTTCTCCCAGGGAGACAGATTAGAGACAATCTGAGAATAGTTTTAAACACCCTTGAATACTACGAACAACATCCTGAAAAACAGCTGGCCTTAATGTTTGTCGATGCCCAAAAGGCATTCGACAACTTGAATTGGACGTTTATGATAAATCAAATTGACTTAATGGGTTTCGGTACTAACTTTAGGAAGATGATTGAGAATATCTATAAAAACCAGAGGGCAAATATACTAGTGAATGGAGACAGAACCCAATTGTTCCAGATTCAAAAAGGAGTGAGGCAGGGATGCCCCCTGTCCCCCTTATTATATATTTTGGCGCTAGAGGTGCTACTTAGAAAAATAAGAGCTAACAATGATATCAAAGGATTAAAGATTAGGAACGAAATATTCAAAACCCAAGCTTTTGCTGACGATGTAGCCCTCATAATGGAAGACCCATTAGAATCCGGTGGAAAATTAATGCAGGAAATACAGGAATATGGAGAGGTGGCCGGCCTTAAACTCAATAAGGATAAAACTAAATTATTAGTGAAAAACATGACAGACCTTCAAAAAGAAGAATTGGAAGAATTATTAGGCCTCCAGACAGTTAGGAAAATAAAATACTTGGGAATATGGATCACCGCGAGATTCTCCTCATTAAAAGATGATAACTACATCCCCCTTCTGCAGAAAACACACCAAGATCTTGAAAGATGGAAAAAGCTCAAATTGTCTCTGATTGGCAAAATTGCAGCGATTAAAATGAATATCCTACCAAAAATTTTGTTCCTATTCCAAAACATTCCGTTATCTTTAGATAAAAAATTCTTTTTGGACTTGAACAAACATATCAGGAATTTTCTGTGGGAGGGCAAGAAATCGCGGATTTCTCTTAAGATACTCCAAGGGAAAAGGAATTTGGGAGGTTTTGGGCTCCCTGACTGGGAACTATATCAAAAGGCGGCAAAAATAATCTGGACTAAGGAGTGGATCAAGTTACAAGATAGGAGAACCCTGACCCTGGAAGGACATGACCTTCTAGAAGGATGGCACTCCTACCTTTGGGATATAAAGAATAAGAAAAAATCTTATTTTCATAAACATAAAATTAGGGAGACCCTTATTCATACGTGGGTCGAAATTAGACAGAAGATCTATACGAAAGTACCCAACTGGCTTTCCATCATGGAAGCGTTGGCGGCACCAAACAGGAGAGATGAGTACAAATGGGGTACATACAAGGATATCCTCGATGAAGAAGGGAAACTTAAATCACTGGACCTATTGAGAGATCAGGGCCTAAACTTGGATTGGTGGAACTATTTTCAGATTAACTCAAGATTCCAAAAAGACAGAGACAAATTTGGTATAGCAGCGAAATTTGGGAACTTTGACAAAATTATTTGGGGAACAGATAAGAAAATGTTATCAAAAATCTATAACTTTCTATTAGATGAAGATAGGGCAGAGTCCATAGCAAGAAATCAACTGAACATCTGGGAAAAAAATTTAGGACATAGACTAAATTTTAATGATTGGGAGATAGCTTGGAATAGAAACTACAAAATAACTAAATCGACAACGTTTAGGGAAAATCATTACAAATTGTTACACAGGTGGTATCTAGCCCCAGCGAGGCTAGCCAAGATGTTTCCAAATCTCTCCCCCACATGTTGGAAATGTGGAAAATCTGTCGGTACCTTCTACCACCTATGGTGGACCTGCCCTGAGACTAAAAAGTTCTGGTCCAAAATCCGACATTGGCTCTGTGAAATAACGGCACAGGAGGTAGACTTAGCCCCAGAGCTTTTCCTCCTAGGCATAACCGAAGAAGGCTTCAACAACAATAAAACCCAACTGATAATCCAGATTATAACTGCGGCTAGATTAGCTTTCGCAAAATGCTGGAAAAACAAACTTATGCCCTCAGAAGAAACTCTAATAAATAAGATCCTAGAGTGCGCAGAAATGGCGAAACTGACAAGTGAGTTAAAAAACGAGGACAACTCAAAATATTATGATGTATGGGGTATTTGGTACCACTGGTTGAACAATAAGACGAAAACATGACCTTAGGATTTGACTTGGCACATGTATTATAGTTGTATTGTATAAAACAATGTATAGTTAAGGATGAAGTCTTTTTTTTAACTTTTGTTTCACAATATTGTATAAACACTGCACCTCCGAAAGGAGAGATAGATTGTATACTTTCTTTTTTGTTTTGGAAAACTCAATAAAGTATTTAAAAAAAAAAAAAAGAAGTCTGATATTTGTAGGATTTCATCTTTTTTACCTGAGGTTCATTATTCACAATATGAAGATTCATATACTTGGTTATGAAAGTTACCTTTAATAATGTAGAGTGCACCAACTTACCAAGATTACAACTGCATTAATCATACAAGGGGACTATGTTAAATATTCCATAATTATTCTTTTAGGATATTTTCTGCAAGATTGTTTCCATTTCTGGAGAGCCTTTTATCTCTCTTTCTCTCTCTGTGTATATATATATATATGCACATAGAGATGTATAATATGTATATGTGTGTGTGCATGCATGTGTGTGGCTATCTTTCTCTCTCTAATTATATTTTTATATATTATATACATATACATATAGACAAACACATATATGCATATATATACCGGTATGTTCCCCGAGCAATGGTGATGTCACCAGCCAATCCTTTCAACCTGGAAGTGTCTTAAATGGTGCTCCAACAGGAATAGAATGGGATATTATTGTCAAACCTCCCTCGGGGTTTGCCTATCGGGGGAGAGAAGTCCATGATGCCAGCAGCTGCAGCCATGCTCCGGAGAAGCTCTATTGGAGGGTCAATCAGCTGTGTGCCTGGCGGCGGCCAGCAAAAAAGAAACAAGACACCCGATGCTCAGCTGTGCAACTGGATGCCCGACAACCAGCTGTGCAACCACACAGAGCCGGGTGGCCAATTTCAGGGATGGCCTGTATCGGTGGAGGGCATGGCCTGCCTATTTAACAGCGCTGGGAGGTGGCTGCTTCCAGCGCTGACTTTAATTTCGGATTGCATCTGAATGCAATCCGAAGTGTTGCATGCAGTGTTTTCTGGAGCTCATTTGCATGCCTGAGACCGGCTTAATAAACCCGGATTGTTTACTCGCCCACACACTTGGCGTTGTTACTGTTGGGGGTAGGTACGGAGCTTGGACAACTTGAGAATTATACCTATCTATATTTATTTCTCTACCTCAATTTCTCTATCATCTACATATCATCTATTTATGTAGCTATAGCTATATTTGTACGTACTGGTATATATATTCAAATTACTGATTATATAGTTTTCTCTGTGAGAGTAGTTTTCCCCTTTCTCTATATCAGTACTAGTTCATGAAATATCAGCATTTATTTGCACATTATTTAAACATATTTAAAATAATAGTTAAATAACACTAAAGTTGAAAAGTGCTGAAACTGAATAGTTTTCAAATGCATTCTGGAGTGTTTGCCCTGCCTTCTCCAGACTTAATTAGTTAATTTCTCATTTCACTTTTGCTGTCCCCCCCCACACACACTATGAAAGTTAATTTGCTATTTGTTTTTTACAGTAGAGAAAGTCCAGCAAAAAAAAATTGTAGATGGGCTACAAAAATTCAAAGAAAATTATTTTTTCAAAATACCACATTAAATTTCATTAATAAAATGTATCTTTTTATCTGCCTTTTCCCATTAAAAATAAAAGAAAGCATCCAGTGAATATTAGAATGGAATGTTATTTTCAATTTTACAACATTGTTAATGCCATACAATGTTCTATGGAACAATCCAAGGTAGGCAGGCAGGCAGGCAGGCAGATAGACAGATATTCCCAGTTGATATATTCTGCTTTAATTCATTCTCAATAGATTGATTAATTGTATGCTTAATTGCTGGTTTTCTATTCCAAAGAATACTTAAAATGGCTATCCAGAGAATACCCACAGATCATACTCTAGTTTGACTAAAGCACAGAATCAGCAATGAGGTTGCTTAAGACAAAAACTCTCTTGCTTCTTAAGTGTATTCATTATTTTTTGCAGAATAAAGTAATTAACTGTAATGTAGAACACATTTATTTATTAATGTGCAATTTATGATGTTGCACTCTTCTCCTGAAGAGCTGAGTAGTATAATCTACACAAATGAACAACTCTGATATATTTGAATATTTTTCCATGCCTTTCCTTATCTGAATATTGAATTAGAGGAGGGCTCTCAAACTCACGGCCCGTAGCCTGGATGCATCACGCATTGGCCACACCCATGCCCAGTTTAGGTGGGCATGAGGGGGAAAAAGTCACAATACGTCATATGATGCTGCTATGACGATGCAAGTTTGACACCCCTGAAGTAGAGTGTGAGAATCTCTTGGGCAAGCCTTAATAGTTGTAGAAATCATGGGATGGGTTGATATTTTGAAAGGATTCCACCTCTTCTAGAATGGAGTAGGATGTGAGGGCAGAGGAACATTGCACCATGTTTACAGTCTGGAAAAATGGGGGAAATAACTGTACTGAATAAACAGTGACTTGCCCCATTATTCCAATTGTAACCACAGTGTATGGGTAAACCAGAACCACAAATATGTATTTTTACAACATGAACATTATTGCAGAGGTTTTAATTAGCTCCTAAGAAACAAACATATTAATCTAGTTCCAAGCACAGTTTAGAGGATTGTACTAGTCTAACCCCTAAGAATACAATCTTGTGTTTCTGCTAACTCCCAAATTTTACATTGGCTGTTTTCTTTCCACATTTTATCTTCAAACTGAGGATAACTGCAAATATCCCCATTTAAGTATTATCGCTGAAAATGTTTGCAGTGAACAACCTGCTTCTAAGTTCCACCAGAATTAAAATGTCCAGGCAACTCTTTCTCTTTTTACAGTATTTCAGTTTAACAGTTAAAATTAGGTGACATGGAAGAGAGCATGCAATGGAAGATAATGATTCTAGAAGGTTATAGAATTATAGAGAAGAATGGAATGTGTTATTAATCCAACAAACTTTCTTCATAATAGGCTTGACTCCCATGGCAAAGGTTAGTTAATTGCCAGCTTAATAGAAAGCTAGATAGGAGGAAACAACAACCACTTATGTGATAAAGAGTTATAGGAAGCAACTAAATCAGGAGCTGATTTTTTACATTCTCCAGGAAGAATCTCTGATCTGTGAAATGGAAAATGCATCACCATTTCTGCATTTTATTTTATTTTATTGATTCATATGGCTACTAATCTTGCAAGTGCAACACTGGGTGGCTAACAAAGTTAAAATATCAATACAAAGGAATCAAGCAATAAAAACAATAATAGCCAGAACAAAAAACATAAACTGATCACTAAGGGAAACCAATCTTTACCTTGAGGAGTCCTTGGTGCTCTCTGAGCTTGGTTATTTTCTTGCAGACATTTCATTACCCAAACTAGGTAACGTAATCAGTGGAAGTGATTTGTAGCATCATCTAGCACTGATGAGGTTACCTAGTTTGGGTAATGAAATGTCTTCAGGAAAACAACCAAGCTCAGAGAGCACCAAGGATCGTTCATTTCAATCCTGAGCTACAAATATTTTCCTTTATTAGTTATAACTTTAATAATAATGGAAAACCTGTAAGAATCCCCATATGATTGTACCTTAATGTAGGAGCTTTCAAATCATTTTACAAATTAAGTCTTTTCACTGGAGTTACTAATAAATAAACTACCCTGACTCAACTATAATTTGGACATGTAGTATGATTTCCACTCTATCCCACCACTCATATCTGTTAAGCAGGTTTCTCAGGGTCCTATATAGGTTAGTACCAAAAATGATCTGTTCCCATCCTACTGGATCTTCTCACCCTTAGTGACAAGATTCAAGAATCCCCTCTCAGTTTATCCTCCTCAAGATGCACGTTAGCTTTTTCTTGAACAGTTATTTTTCATAGATAATTCTACACTGATGTTGGCCAACAAAATTTCCTCCTATTTTTCTAAGTGCCAAGAGATAGTAATTGCAGCGCTTCTTAGGTGCACACTGCCAAATATGTAGTAAATATTGAAAATATAAAAGAAAATATATGTGAGCCACTCTGTTTGTACAAGGAAACAACTACCCCCACCCTATTTCTTATACTGTATTACAAATAAAGATGGGTGATGACATCTGAGAAATGGATGCAAAGGGCTTATCCTGTACAACCTGTTATCCCTTCTACTCACTATTAGATATTTTAATACAGAGAAGTAGACAGGCACTTAACTAGCCCCACCTAGAGTCAGATAACTGTAATGACTTTCTTCACTGAATTGGCTAAATTATTTCCCTCTATGTAGCCACTGAGTGATACAGAGTGATTCCAACTGTCCTTACATTCATTCCTCTAAATGATAAAAGACTGCCTGCATAACACAGCCTTGTGTATTGTTATTTCTACAGCTGTGATGGTTATTGATAGGTCTTGCAGCTTGACCTTTGCTCATGCCAGATAAAGTGAATAAGGCAGTAGCAGGCTTTCAAAACATATATTTGTTTTGGTTTTTTTTCAAGAGCTAAAGTTGACATTGACTTGAAAGTGTTTGGCCCAGAGGTACAAAACAGCAGCCTCTTATCAACAGCCAAAGAGTAAACTTAGTAAGAAAAAGATCTGATTAGCATAAATTTAAATCCATGGGTCACAGCGTCTGTGTTTTATACTCCAGTTTCCTTGCTTTTAGTCTTGCTTCTGCTATCCTGATTGCCAAAATCCTATCTCATCCAGGTCGGCAGTTATTGAGCAAGCATGTAGCTCTTTAATTGAAACACTTACAGGTGTACACCAGTAAACTATAAAGACTTTTAAGATGTAGCAAAGCTTTAATAGCTTCTTTTTTACGCATGTTGTAACCTAATTCAGTGTTCTCAGTATTGCCGGGGGAAGATGCTAATTTATAGCTGTGATGAGCAATAAACCAATAACAGTAGACTAAAGGTGCAATATTCCTTGTTTAGGGGGCATTTATAGTTATGTATTAAAACTATAAATACTTCAAGATGCGGCAGAGTTGATCTATACAAAATGAAAGATAAGATCTTGCTGCTTGAAAAATGCTTTTCCAGCAAAAAAAAAGAAAAAAAAAGAAAAGAAAAAGAAAAAAAGGGAAAAAAAAAGGGGGGGGGAGCTAGCCTTGCTTTTATGGCTTGGAAATATTAAACTACAAAGATCAGCATGACCGGTCTTCTGATGCATTCACTAAGATACCCTTAGGCTAACTTGTCTCTACTTGTGTGTCCCATTAGATCTTGCAGACAATAAAAGAATTTAAAAAGGGTTGTTCAAGTCAGAAGAGTTCACTACTATTGCATCCTTTGATCTGTTTGTAAAATAAGCTTTGTAGTTCATTGTGGATCAGTGGTAGAACTCAGGTCAGCAAAACTACAAAAATCTTCTTAATTTGAATTTATATTTTTGTTAAGTGTACATTGGTTTAACATTTCTGTTTGTAGATACGTGCTTTTGATAAAATCATGGAATAGGAAGATCGCTTGGGTGTCATTTTGAAAGAATTGCTTCGTTCAAAAAAGTGAAGAATGGATACAAACTATAATAGATTGGTTAAAAACTTCAGAAAATGAAAGGAGGAAAAAAGAAATCATTGAAAAATTGGGTTTAGGCTGGTTTGAAAAAATACAGATAGAAAAATGGACTAAGAAGGTAAGGGACAATTTTTCGATAAGTAGAAGTAAAACTGAATTTGAATATTTAGTATTCCAAATTATGAAAGATGAAATTGGGCTAAAGGGACTCGTTAGTAAGATATATAAGATTATAAATTTTGATGGAAAACCACAAAGGGTGATGAAAATGAATTGGGAAAAAGAACTTAATATTAAAATATCAGATTTAGATTGGAACGTGAATTGGAAGAGTAGAATTATGAAGACTTTATCTGTAAGGATTAAAGAGCATAATTATAAGGTTGTTTGGAAATGGTATTTGACTCCATTAAGATTGTCATTGATGGATAAAAAAATTAGTAAACAATGTTGGAGATGTGATATGGAATTAGGGACTTATGAACATATGTGGTACAAATGTGATAAAGTTAAAAAGTTTTGGCAACAATTGGAGGAAATGATATTTGAAATGATGGGGAAAGCAATAATATTGAGACCAGAAACTATATTACTGTTGATAATTAAGGAAATAGAACCAACAAAATATGAGAAAGAATTGATTAGAATTATGATTATAATGGGTAGAATTATAATAGCCAGATATTGGAAATTAGATGTGAATTTTAGAATAGAAGAATGGTATTGTGAAATGTGGAAATTAGCTTTAAATGATAAAATGACATGTGATATTAAAATTAGAAATGGTGACTATAAAGAAGACATTTTCTGGAAAATTTGGAAACCATTTGTGGACTATGCGCTGGGAAAATTGGATGCTTCGGTACCTGTACCCCGAGAACGTGGATTTTGGCGATCATGAGGATATATCCGAAGAACCAAATCTTCCTTTCTTATGTATAGCACAGGGTGAAATATTGTATATGTTGTTTGTAATGTTAGTAATTTAAAATATAAAATGTTAAAAATAATAAAAAAAAAAGTGAAGAATGGAGTGATAGCAATATACATCAACAAATATATAAATTTAATTACAATGATCACTGTAAACATAAACAGTTAATGAAAGTTTCACTTTATTGGCAAATAGAAATAAAATAAAAAATTCCTTACAAAAAAATCAATTGTATAGCTTCACTACCTGGCCCCTTTAGTTTGAGGGGCTTGACTAGGGAAAATATTTTTGTAAATGTGGCCCCATGTAATGAAATATAGGTTGTATTGATCCTTCCAATGTATTCATTAGAAAAATTCCCCAATTCTCCTCAGAAGTACAGTTCAACCCAGCTGCCAAACAGGAAGCTTAATTTGGAAACCCAAATTATTCTGCCTCTTACTTAGTGTTAGAAAACTTAGATCACTAAACCCAAATAACTAGAAAAACAAAAGCTTAGTTAACATATTTATAATATGACAAAGGGAAAATCCTTTTTCCCCCCTCTTCCTGCTGACTGTTTTACAGATATTTACTAACTGTTAGGGGTTCTTGCATCTCATTTTAGAAACTAGAAGTCCAGGTTACTCAAATAAAAGATCCATAGCAATCTTTAGTGTGAAATATGAAAAATAATGAATTATGCCTATCATCTGGAAACATAGTTCTTAAGATACAGGTTAACAGACATTGTAAAACAGAAACAAAATTTACACTTTCTTTTTATAACAGTGTAAGAAAGGAAGATGGCAAGGGATAATTACCTTGTCTATGTTTGGTGTTCTGACAAACCATCAGCAATCCAGATGGTTTTCGTTGAGTTATGATTAAAAAAGGAATAGAGGGCAAACCCTGGGATATTAAAGACAGCAGACAATTTCATAGTAAATATAAGCAAAGAAAAAAAATATTTTCACAAAGGAAGGCAATTCTTATCACAGACCCTGTGTGAAATCAATTAATACTAAAACTAAGTAAGAATGATAAATGTTCTATTTTAAATGCACTTTCACTGGTTGTGAAATTAAATTATTGTAAAATTGTTTTTACACATAATTTCTCGGTATAGTTTTTGTTCGCTGGGTGTTCTTATGAATGACCAATGGAATAAAGGGAGATTGCTTGCAGCATTATCTAAAACTAAATCCTTAATTTCCTTTCCAACAGCCATGCAATAATTAGAATAATAAGGCATTCTGGTTTTGTATTTTTCTTCTTTCAAGAAAAGTGTAGAACTTTTCTAAAATAGATTTTGAAAAAAAGTATCTCTATTGTGTCCTTGTCGTCTAGTAGTAAAGAATCTCCAAATGAACTGCAGACTAAAGGCTAAAAAAAAGACACAAAAACTTAAGAACTACAGCTTTACAACATTTTGTTGTATGCCTTGAACACTTTATCACTGGAGCTGTTGTTCTGTAACATTTAGGTTAAGTGATAAACAAAACAGAATATAAAGATTACAGGTGAAAATCACTTACTAGCAAACTGCCTTAACTTTTAAGCCTAAAACGTATCATATTTAACCACAATGAAGATGTAGGGAAAGGAAATGTTTGGGTTACAACTGAAGTTTTTCTACTAATCTATGAGTTGAGAGAGAGAGAAAAACTCTGATTACTTCCCCCCCCCCCAAAGTCACAGTTTAATTTGTTGTTCTTCAATAAATATTCTGTGGTTTGGGTTTCAGTAAATTTCATTAGAAACAGATCTTAACAGAAATAATATTGATTTTAAAATATCACCACTTCCCAATAAATTAAATTAAATTAATCTGTGGGATGTGTTAGGCTTTGAACAGATAATTCTGATCTAATAAGAACTCTATATAAAAACAGGACATTCTTGTAATACTACTATTGTAAAATATATTTTTCCAGATAAATTTATACAATATATTACATTTTTCCATTATGTCACAACTAAATAAAAGAATAAGAACACATAGCCGTGCTAGACCAGGTCAAGGCCTCTCAATTTTTCTCACAGTGGTCAACCAGATAGCTTTTGGGTGCTTATAACAAGAGGTAGAGACATACCCATCTGCTGACATTGTTCTTTAGCAATGGCAGGTTGACCCCAAGCCAAAGATAAAACTAAGATTAATAGAGCTTGATAGACTTGATCTCCACAGTTTTATCTGATCTCCTTTTTAAAAGGCAATGAAGTTAGTGACCATCTCCACATCTTGCAATAATGAAATCCTTAGGTTAATTTGTGATAAGCTCCAATTAAGATACAACTCTGCAGTTATTATCAAAGAGAAAAGAATTAATCTTCCTTTTTATGACTTCTAGGAGCACATAATATGGCAAATGCCTGTGTTAAACTTCTTCAGTACAATTCAGTTTTGCTGTTCATTCTGTAGTTCATTAATGAACTTGATCTTTTTGTCTGTATTCCAGAGCAAGTAGACAAAAGTGCTTTGGATGAATGGCAAATCAAAGAACAAATGTCAAAAAGCTTTATCAGAAAAAAAGTTGAGTTCCAAATGAAAGAAGTGGATTTAAAGAAATGGAATATAAGTTATTTAAGATCTATTTCTAAGACTCCTAGAATATATAATTTCCATTTTTATATTTAAACACACAGACAAAAATTAACCAGTGGAACAGCTTGCCTTCAAAAGTTGTAGGTGCTTCATCATGGAAGTTTTTAAGAAAAGACAGGCACTTATCTGAAATGGTATTGGGTCTCCTGAATGAGCAGGGAGTTGGACTAAAAGACTTCCAAGATCCCTTCCAGCTTGATTCTGATTTAAGGATTATTGTGGCACACTTTTAAAATCCTTAGATCAGGGTAGATAGAATATTATGATCTTCTATATTATAATCAGGCTATTCTGTTGTGGATTACCAAACATTATTTGTTCCCCTTTCAATAAAGAAACTTGTTTTTATTTTTTTATTTTTGCATGAGAAAAGCATTAAAAATCTGTGATGTTTGTAATATTTGTCTGACTCCCAACTATGGTATAACAGAAAAATGTGTAAGCTATGATTCAATGAACATAGAATAATAGGGTTGGAAGTGACCTTGGAGGTCTTCTAGTCCAACCCCTGTTCAAGCAGGGGACCCTATACCATTCCAGACAAATAATTATCTAGTCCCTTCTTGAAAACCTCCAGTTAATATGTTTAACAAAATAAGCTTTTCTTTTTCTTTTTACAAATAATACTGTTTTATTGTGATAGAAGGTTCAAGCACAATTATTTTCGTTATCTAAATTCTAATATCCAATTTGCTAGTTTCCTATTTCAGAAAATTTATATGCGCTATGTTGATGCTGGTGGAATGATGATGAAGTCTTAATTCAGAGCAAATTCTTTTTAGCCTGGCTCAAAGTTATTAACATGATAATGAAGGCTCACGATTTTGTTATCTCTATTGTTTTGGTTCCTGATACACATTTAGATTCAGATAGATAGACAGACAGACAGAAAATATGATTGTATATAGGATATATCAGGATAAATATCGAATATGTTGCTCTTTCTTAATTACAACTCAGAAGTAGTAGCTCTTTCAGCTAGTGAACTCTGATGATGAATAGATGTATCTGACAGAAGTGAAAAGCTAGTCCATATCTTATATTCATATATCAGTAAACACATACCAGTCTGTAAAATGATATTAGCTATAAATTTAAGCTCTGTTTATCTGGAAGTACTGACATCAGACAACCAACAAATTTATTCTATATCATTAGAAACTGAACCATCTCAAAACTTTGGAGGCAGCTCCTTGAGCCCCTTGATGGTATTTGGAAATTATAATTTTCAATATAACAAATGTGAGAAATTATAGAATGTAATAATATTCACCATATTCATTTGGTTTAATTGCAATGAAAAATCATTATAAATTAAAGCAAATTAAATTTAGTTTGTGATTTATACTGATCTCAACCACTTATTATAATCATATTTATTCTTTGGAATGCAATTCCTGGTGGCATCCATTTCAAAGGTCAAGGCAGACCTTGGACTGAAAATTACTGCTTGTATTTATTTTAATTTACAAGATCTTTCTTGTTCAAAACCTCTAGTAGAATATTACAAATCACGTATTTCCCAATTCATAGTTGAAGATTGCCCCAATCACTTTAAACTATTTGCACTCACTTTGTGACATTAAATGAATAATTCCTGTATGGCTGGATTTGGGAGGGGGGGAGGGTGATATTTGATGGAGTTGAGAATCTATTAAACTGTTACATATTATTTTGTTCAAATAGTCCTCATCCCCTCCTAATCTATACCCTTCAGCACCTACAGTTCTGTGAACGGCCAGCTGTTTGGCATAACTCTTGCCATATCCACAGCCAGTTGTATGCTCCTTTTGGATAAATTATTAACCCTATTCCCCAAAGAGAGTGAAGGAAAGGAGAAGTTCATCTGTTCGTGCTCAATGCCTTGTTATTGCACCACTACAAATCCAGGTTGCAGATCAGATTGTCTTGTTTTGGGAAGCACTTTGGGAGCACTTGTAGTCACATTATTGTTTCCTCTGTCACACGTGGATGCATTTTCTTCTCCACTGAGACACAGGCAAAAGATACCTCAGCAAATGTAGTGCTCAACCGTGTATTGTGCTTCTTTCCTTTGAAATATAAAGGGAAAAGCATCTCTTATTGTACTTTTTCCCCCTTTCAGCTAAATGAAAATCTAATAAGAGTCATCCATTCCATTTAAAAGAGAGAGTGGGAATTATTTTCTTACTCTTTCAAATATACCTACCTTTTCTCTTCAATAAACTGGAATTTATAGTTCCTGTCTGGTCAATTGTTTCTTAATTAAAATGTTATTGAAGTCCTCAAAGCAGAACTCATAAATAGAAATACCAGTAGAAGAACACTTATGTGAGCATCTTTAAATCACCTCACTCTGCTTTGACTTGGCAGTACTTCTACATTGACTGCTATCTCCAAGGAATTGGCAATAGATTTTGATTTATGAATAACCAAATGAATACAGTGTTGATGTTGCAATTTTCTTATAGCAATGCTAGGATGTGACTGAAGGCTTCAGCTGTTGTAAAGTCTTAAATTTTAACTCAAGCCTGTAGGGAATTAAACAATATAAACCATTTGCAGTCTGGGGGACATAAATGGGAGAAAAATGTTTGGTCCCCTTGATCTTATAATAATAATTCAGTACGGCTTCCTATTCTATAGCTAATGTACCTGACAACAAAAATCCATTGATTTCTCATATACTAGCTTTGCTTCAGGTGTCTGTTTTGAACTGGAAGTAATGCATGGGTTTTTCTGCAGTATGTCATGGTTGTGGTTAAGCTTTTGGGCGAAATAGAGTATCTGCATAAATCACTGCAATTTCCTCTTTGCAGAAATGAAGGAGAACTGTATTGTTCCAGAAATATATAGCTGGTGCTTTTTCTTTTGTTACCATGCTCCAGAGACTCCAATAGTATTCACAGCACAGAATATATGTTTTTCAGCATACTTCTGGAACTATGAATGTTTCCCATAGCTTTCTTCATGAGATGGCTATTTTTCCAGGTTTTTTTTTTTTTTTTTGACTATCTAATACTGCAATTGAAAAGTGTGAACCTGGTCATTTCACATCTTCACTGTCCAAATTCTAGTTTGAATAATCCCATAGTATTAATATGCTTTCTTTCATTTATATTTATTTTCTCTTGTTTCAATATTTTCATGTTTCTTTATCTTTATCCTTCCAACACAGAACAAAAGATGACAGTTACTGCTCAGGAAATTCCTGCCCTGGGCAATTGTATGCATTATATTAAAATATTATTATATTGTCCACTATCACAAATGATTCCAGGATGATAAACAATGAAAATAATAAATTTGAAAAATATGAACAATACAATGAAACGTTTCAATAGATATAATAAAAGCAATAAACATTTCAACTACAATTTCAATTTCACACGCAGTTTGAAGGGTTATACAAATTCAAGTCCCTGGGTAACAAGATACTGTTTATTTTAACCTGATGCTGAATGATTGTAAAATAAGTACCAGACATAACTCATTAGGATAAGAAATAAGTGTTGACCACAATATAGGAGATACTGTTTCTCTCTTTAATTGCTTTCCATTATTTCACATATATTCAGGGTACACAAAGAAGAAATTTTACTTTATGTTGTAAGATTGTAATCATGTCAGTCTCTGCTATCTCTATTTGTATGCATCTTCATTTTTTCCAAGATAATATAATGCTGCATCTCTTAATAATTGGATATAACATGTGGATGAGAGAGTCTATGAAAGAGTTTCAAATGCTGCAGAGCTGCTTCAAATGATTAATGAATTTTCCTTTATTATATTTTATTTTATATTCCAGATTGCCAGAATCTGCATCAATTATGTATGTTGTGCACAGTTGGAAGCAGAAATAAATGTTTTTGGATATCATTAGCAAAGTTGCATCACTTAATCTTAGTGTCACCATCACTTTTCTCATTGCAGTATTTTCCATTTTCAGCATATGGTAATAAAGCATCTAATGGGAAAACCAATTTTGTGTAACAGAATGATAAGTTTTCCTTCAACCTCCTTTATGCTCACGTGTAGCTTTTCTATGTCCTTTCTGATAGATTTTTGAATCTTCCCATTTTAAAATGACTATTATGTCCACAATTTATCACATTTAGAGCAAGATACTTAGTCAAGTACAGTGTTGTGTCTTCTTTTCCAAGTGTGTCTTGTAATGTTGGTCTATATTATTTCCACTTATTTTATTGATAGGAATTTGTGAGTTGTAGAACAGAGATAAAACTGTTTTAAAAAAATAAGTCTTGGTCTCTTGAATAAAAATAGTCATTTTGTACAGCACACAAAAATATGCTCTTATATCCTTTACCATCAAGAAATGTCTGATATGTGCATGATTTTTCTATATGATTCTACATTTAGGTCTCCTATTGGACAAGTAAGAATTGTGACCTGCAGTTTTTCATGGTGGTAGAAAAGATTGTCATTGTTTGCAAAACATTTTGAATATTTTCACCCAAATAACAATTGTTCTACCAAAAGTGCAGCTGTTCTTACTGCTATGACTTCCATGAGAAGAGGAAAAGAAATGCATAAAACATAACAATGCTCTTTTTAATAAAATCCTGGAAATCTAGGAAAGTTGTCCAGAAAGGAGAGGATGTAGCTGTAACACTCCTTTTAAAAAAAATTGATTGTCAGCAAAAGACAATGGGAGAACCAATAAAGGAGAATATCTGTAGTTTAGGGTTGAAATGAGGGATCCTTGGTGCTCTCTGAGCTTGCTTGTTTACTTGCAAACATTTCATTGCCCAAACTAGGTGACAGCATCTGTGCTAGTAAGGAGTGCTGTTTGCTGTCAGTTTATATTTTCATGTCTTGCCTGTCTATGTGGGTGGGAGTGGTTTTAGAGATTCTTTAGTTTGGCTATTTACTGATGGCTCTTTGGCAGTTTCTTGATTGGGGTATTGCTTACTTGGTTGTTAGTCTGAAGTTAATCTTGGAGTTAATCTGTGCTGATCTGAGTGCTGATTACTAATGGAGAGGTGCTGGAGTCTTTTTCTCTTTTGGTCTAGTTGATTATCTCTTTTGCATAGTTTACAGATGTTGTTAATATCTATGTGGCTGATTTGTCAGAATGCCAATGACTTGTAGAGGTTCACCAGATGATCCAACACAACTTGTCTGCATTCATTAGCCAGAACTAATGAGCAGGCCAAAATAATCTGGTTAATTTTTATAACTGATGATGAATTAGCCCAGTGATTCTAAAATTGTGGCCTGAGGACCTCTTGTAGTTAACAGAGTCTACCAGGTGGCCTGACAGCATCTCCATATTCACAGTGAAAGGGCTACTTGAATTTTCCTATCATTACTGACAGATGGCAAGAGCTGGTTTGTTACAACAATCCCCTATCACATGTGCCAACTAATAGCATACAGAAATGCAACTATAGTTATCATCTTATTCAACAAAGAGTAAGAACTCCTATAGTCTTAAAAATGACAAGATTAGGGTGGATTAATTGAGTGATCCCCTACATTTTCTGAATGCTTATTTAATGGTTTGTGACTACAGAAAGTTTGACCATTGCATCACACTAGCTGTTTCTTTTGTTTATTAGTGTTGTTCTTATTAGGCATTTATTTTCAATAAAAATAATAAAAGGGAATAAATTGATGACAGATTCAGAGGTGGCATAGACATTAGAGCAGTAGTTTTTAAAATCGGGGAATTACCCTCAAAGGGATAATCTGCCCATATCCTGGGGTGAGCAATTGGTAGATGCTTGTACTTGATGATGCTGATGCTGATACTCAGGTGTGAAACAAAAATGTGTGGTGTTTTTTTTGTGGAAGAATGACAATATTCAAGACCAGGTAAAGGACTAATGGGATGAAACAGTTCAAGAACTACTGTGCTAGAGAGTTTATTGTGATTAGGAAGGCTCTTAATCTTTCTGCCATGGTCTCTGGAAAACCCTAATGATACCTCCTTTTTCCCTAAAATAGGGATTTTATTTCAGATTTGTCTCTTTAGGAATTGAGTTCTTGATTTTCAATTATATGGGAAATATAACAAATCCTAGTTCCTTTAAGTATATTTTCCTAAGGTATTATCCCAGAATCCATAAAACAATGTACTGGTAGTCCTTGACTTACAACAGTTTATTTAATGGCCATTCAAAGCTACAACAGCATTGGAAAAAATGACCATACTTCAGCATTGGAAAACAGACCATATGACTGTTGCAGCATCCCCATAGTTATGTGATCAAAATTCAGATGCTTGTCAACTGACTCATATTTATGATGGGGTCATGTGATCACCTTTTGCAACCTTCTGACAAGCAAAGGCAATGGGAAAGCCAGATTCACTTAACAATAGTATTATTAACATAACAACTGCAGTGATTCACTTAACAACTGTGACAAGCAAGGTCGTAAAATGGGGCAAAATTCACTTAACAAATGTCTCAAGTAGCAACAGAAATTATGGGCTCAATTGTGATAGTAGGCTGAGGACTACCTGTACTTCAGTGTATACTTTTAAAGTATTTATTTAGACATAGGAACATAATTCCGGAAATGCAAAGACTAGACAACTCTGTTCTGAGCCTTATAAATATGAATAAATTCATACTGGAATTCACAGTGATTGAATTCCTCAAGCATCCTCAAGTTATAATCAGCATTTCATCAAGACTGACACGGCTGTGCATAAACATAAAATTCATGGTAAATTTTTCACATGTACAGTGTGAAAACTATGACATCTCTCTGTGAAAGAAAAATGTTTTGCCTTCTTATTTTAGTGCTTTTGTAAAAAGTTTCCTTTCAGCCTGCATATCCATTTTACCTTTCAAAAATGGTGTCATAAAGGCATTGATTTCATTTAAAAAAAAATTTTGTTCTCAGTGTTGAAGCACTTCTTTAATCAAAAGTAAATTATGTAAAGGCCATTTGGGTCAGCCTAGGCAGCAAAATGAAAAGAGCAATGTATTATGTATTTGTAAATGTCAGTGAAATCTGTAGATCAATAATATCTTTTTCTGACTTGCACTGTGCTTTTGTGTAAATTTCAGGTGAAATGTTCTGTTTTCAAAATTAAATCCTATACGAAAAAGGTAGAACCGAGCACATCTAAATCCATCTCTACATAAGTGCCTTTTTAAACTTTTGTTATCTATCATTTGATTTAAAGAATGTTCATTTGACTGCATTTAATCCTTTAGGCCCTGGCATATTAATTTCATTGTGGCGCTCCTCTTGGTGCTCCTAAAAGGTAGATTATGAGCTTTAATTATTAATATAGATATAGTTATTAAGCAGGCCACTACCTACAGAAGAGGACAGGTTTTTCATCAGCCTTTTAGACTCCACACTATGGCTTGGTTCTCCTCAGTAGCAGATCTAAACATACTTACTTCCCCAATTACCATCCCCCAGATACATTGGCAGACTAACTTTTAATTGTTTTAATCAACATGGGAAGCTTGTATTAAGCATCATTCATCTGGGATATAAGCAGTTGCCTTGCCAGAATTGAATCTCTCCATCCTGTCCATCCATTGCTCTCCTTGGAGGCTTGCAGGTAGGCTTAGAGGTAATAACTCTGTAACAGCCCTTTTCTTAGGGAACAGTCCCATCCCAAAAGTATGTGCAACCTCCATCTTGCTGCAGTTCTGTAAACACATTTGAATTGTTTTCTTTCAATTTATATTTGGTCCCAGCTGACTTTAAGCACTTACTTTGAGTTTTATTTTGAGTTTGAATTTAGTTACAATTTTTATTATTGTGTTTGCTTCTTTTTTTTTGCCTTTTGTTTGCTGTTGTAAGCTGCACAGAGACTGGGACAGATCATAAATACTGTAAAATAAATAAATAGTAATACTTACTTCTGTGCTAACAGTTTTAGAGTTCCATTGTTCATGAATTATTATTATTTTTAAAGATAAATCTAGAAAGTGTTACAAGTAGTCCACATTACTATGCTGGCTGGAGAATTCTGGAAGTTGAAGTCCACAAGTCTTAAAGCTGCCAAGTTTGAAGATCTCTGACTTAAGAGTTAGGGTTAAGACACAATTGTGACCAGAACTTCCATCACTGATACAATTGTTAATTTTGTCTGATTAATTGTCTGATTTTATGACCTTATTTTGTCATGATTGTTAAGGGAATCACCATGGTCATTAAGCAAATCTGGACTTTGTTTATCAGAAGCCCCCCCCCCAAAGTTTTCAAATGACAATCACATGACCCTGGGACAATGCAACCATCATAAATACATACAGGTTGCCACACACCCAATGCAGTTGTAAAGATTAGACCTAAGTCATTTTGTTCAGTGTCATCATGACTTTGAACATGTTGTAAGTCAAGGACTGTGTAAAGGTTCTGACAGAGTGGACAGACTGCCTGTGAAGCAAATCATAGTCTCCTGAAAGTTTTCTTAGAAGATACAAGAAATGCTTTAATTAAAAATATATATAATTTTAGACTAAATTCATTATGAGCTATGCCTCTTTTTATTATTAAACTTTGATCTACTTAACAATTTTCTTTAAACCTTCAACAGCTGAGAAGCACCCGTGTGTGGAAATTAATTTTCCCTATTCATATAACAATTAGCTACTAACTGATGGTAAAAATATGGTTATTTGCCATCTCCTAGCTAATATATTAGATAAAATAATCGTGTGACAATGTCAATATGTCTTATGCAAAAAGATATACCTTATGTTTGTCTGTGTAAATGAAGACTTGCATGTCAACCAGTATCAATAGAGATATATATTGTATAACAGGAGAGGTGCCAGTTTATGAATCAAAATTTGTCAGTGCCATGAACATTCATGCAGTATGGTCTGTGTTTTGTACTGGGATTGGCAGGACTCTGCTACTATTGAATGGAATCTATGGATAATTCATCTTTGGTCAAGAGAGCTAGGACATGAGAAAACTTAATTCTAGCTTTTTTATTTTTAAGTTGTGATGTCAAAAATGTATGTGTAATTTTAAAGTAGTTTTATGCTCAAGGGAAATTGTCAGCACTGGCCTTTCTGAGCATTTGGATACCTCTGGCTTCAATATTTAAAACAGCTACTGAAATGTAGCATTTAAATATTGCTACATCTTGCATGACTAAGAGATTAAACAGTCTTCAATGACAAACATCATCTAGTAATGAAAATGGTCATCCTACAAAGGCTCTAGGGGCTGTTTGGAGGGCTTTGTTTAAAAAAATTAGATCAAAGCAGACACTGCTACTTAGCTCTTGAAATTCTAGTGTATATTATCCTACCAATATAATAGGAACTAAAAAACTGGCATCTAGTTAACAGAAAGATATTGAAAAGATGTGAAAAGAATATGAATGTAATAAATAGCATTTATAGAGCACTCTTGTGTTTTTAATATTTTTACGTACATTATCATTTTCTAAAAGGCTTTAGAATTGCTCTTTTTGTACAGCTAATGGTTGATGAAAATGACTTGGAGAAGAACTGTATGGCACACATGCTGAATGTACAGATTAGAATTGTGTACTTCCTGGTTCATAGTCAAGAGATGTGGTCAAGAGATAGGACAATCTCTTGACCACATCACTATGTAGAAATGAGGCCAATGTCATAGGAAAGCCAAAGCAAGACAGGAAGTCATGTGTATAACTTACATTTTACATTTCTAGCTATCAGGGTGTAGAAAGGGATAGGAATATTGTGCTACATCAAATTTGTTGCAAGCCTTAGCTTTGTCCTTTGGCTTCCATCATTCATCTGATCTTCAAATACTTCTTTAAGTAACAGCTAAATGAAAATGATTCAGGAACTAGCAGTCTCTTGCCGGGAATCTTTAAAGCTTTTCTGGTATGAGAAGCACCATCAGAATATCATTACCACAACTATTGCATCACGAACACAGCCTATTTCCTGTACCTTTTTCACATCTGATAGAATTGTCTTTGCAGAGGAACTTTAAAAATTGCTCTGAATGTAGCTACTCTTTCTTAGGAACTTGCAGGGGTCAATAACCCCAGAGAAGGATGGCTTGCATTCAAGAATGATCAGCCAGTTTTAGATTTCATGCCTACCATATTCTTCCACATCACTAAATGTCTGGAAGCAGGTACAGAAACAAGGAGCTTGTTATGAACTCTCTTCTTTGATTCAGCACTAACACCAAAGAAATGAAGTAGGATAAGCTATGCTAGGAAGTGCTAACACTGTCAAACATTCATCTAAATCCACTGACAGATAGATATAAATTGCACTTGAATGCATATTTGGATACATATTGACATATGACAAGTGTTCTAAGAAAACACTTGCAAAAAAATCTGCCATTGATAGGACTGTTGAAACCAAAGCTGAGGCAACTTTTCTTACTGTTCCCCCCCCCCCAATTTTTGAAGGGTTTCCAAGAGCAGAAAATAAAGGAAACCCTCTTTTCAATGTGATTGGACATCCTTCATGATCAAGTTTTCTCAGATCATTATAATATATTGAAACCAAAGGATTAAATGTTGAATAACTATATGAACACATTAATGTATATTCTTCTCCGGAGAATATGTATAGTCTTCTCCGGAGACTCAGGGCGGTTTACAATGTGCTCAGCAATAGCCTTCATCCTTTTGTATATTTATACAAAGTCAGCTTATTGCCCCCACAACTGAGTCCTCAATTTACCTACCTTAGAAAGGATGGAAGGCTGAGTCAACCTTGAGCCTTGGCGAGATTTGAACCTGCAGTAATTGCAGGCAGCTGGTCTTAATAACCAGCTTAATAACAGGGTGCAGCTTAATAACAGGGTGCCTTAGACCACTGTACTACCAAGGCCTAGAATTGAAAGGACGGTCAGCATCTAATGTCATTCATGCAAAGGCATTCCAGAATTAGGGCCAGTGCCTAGATCTACTATTAAGAAACCTGCAGGAACTCTTCCAAATGCTTAGAAACTCTTAGAAACAAATGCAAGTTTACAACTGCTATTATTCACTTTATAAATTAAAGGCTTTAATCACACATGGACTTTGAAAAAGCAGATAGGAGGAGAATTGATGCTTTTAAACTTTGGTTTTGAAAAAGACTTCTAATATCAAAGATAGTTAAGAGAAAAAAAAACAATGGATTATTGAATAAATCAACCCAGAGTTATTACTCAAGGCACAAATTACACAATTTTAACCTTTACATACAGGAGGTGTGCTATACAATTCTTCTGCAATTGGATATATAATTGATGGAAGACAGCATAACATGTTGTCCAGTATTCTCATTGATGTGCACCTTCTTTCAGTTCTGCAGTAGTACCATAGTCTTAATACCATTTTTGTTCAAGTTTTAGACAATGGCAGGTTGCATGCTGTTGTTAATGGGATAGGGATGCAATCTTTCTTTTGGCCAGTCATATTTTAAACATTCTTCTATTATTTGCATCTGGGTATAGTTATGGGAGGCAGGGCATTCAATTATAAACAAATATGTATCTTCCTCAAATTCTTCTGGTTCTGTAAACATTATGAAGCAGTTAGATAAAACAGAGTTGTTCCTTGAGCTGACCAGTGAAGACTATTCTCCACAGAGTGAGAGTTTAATCTTATGAGTAGATGTCTTTAACTGGAGCTGCACAGTTCCATGCCCAAGATGGCGATCAGATTCAAAATCTGCTCCCTGCAACAAATGTTTTTAAATGGGATTCTGAATTGATGAGTAACATGTTACAGTGTGAAAGTGAGGCATCCTTTCCATTGGTTGTGTATCATGTTCTGTAAGTCAGCACTTACAGGATGTGAAATATTGGTGGTTTCCAATGATTAGTCCATTTTCTGCTTTAAATGAGAACAATGGAAAATCCATTATCATTTACTTCTCCATGTGACAAATTTCCAAGTGTGTGTTCCCATCCTTGCCAATTTCTCTAACACAAGCATTTAGATCTCCTACAATGATGATGATATCACTGTGTGGCAGGGAGATAAACGTGGCTTGGATTTGGGAGCAGAATTTATCCTTAGCTTCAGCAGAGCTCATCTGAAATATAGACAGAAACCATCTGCATTTGAATGGTAAATAATGAGGTGAGCACGGCAAATTGGATCAAAATAGGCTGAAGTGGCATAGGACGGTTAGATGCCTTTCTGTTCACTGCAAATCAATGCACTGATCATCCTCTGAGTGGCATAACATCATTCATTCTTTACCATGGAGTTGCTAGTCAGATAATGCTGTTACCAATATTCTTTAACATAATAATTCATGCACAGTAATTTCCTTCTAACTAATAAGGATATTCATCCCATACTGGTAACCAGTATGAACATTCCAGTCAGTCAATGCTGACTGTTTGTTTGGGATGAGAATTTTCCATTGTTAACCTTGATTATTAGGCAATTTCCATCAGTACCATAGGCTTTGTTATTTGCCAGTGCTAAGGTATCAGCTGCATCCCCAGACACAGTAATATTATTTAGTGAATCTTTCTTTTTCATGTCTTAAGTAGGTTCATCCTCATTTTGTGAGGCCTTGGCTTTTTGTTACCATCCATGTAGCTGGGTTATGTATAAAAAAAGATTGAGAAAAGTATGTTTCGCTGCCCACAGTCACTTTTCATGAAATAAGAAGCCATAAAAAGGAAGGAAGGAAGGAAGGAAGGAAGGAAGGAAGGAAGGAAGGAAGGAAGGAAGGAAGGAAGGAAGGACTACTTGTTGCTTCAGAAAGAATGTACAATAAATTGAACATATTTTGATTTTGGAATGTGTTGCATGAATATAGAGTTGAAGGTTAGTTGGTGAATGAGATGTAAGTATATAATACTTACATAATGGAAGTTCAGCCTGAGTTGACATTAATAGAATACTTAGCAAAAGGTTCCTCTCTCAACACAAACTAGGATAAAGATGTGTGATGTGCCTTTATTATTTCAAAAAATGAATAAATATATATAGTAATATTTGTACTTAGATTACAGGTATATTAGCTGAAATACAGGTACATTAATATGTTTGTGTGCTTTTATATACAGATAGTGGCATGTAGACAATTGCTAAGAATCAGAATATCACACAGTTAATGTCTGATTGCATAGGACAATAAGGATTGTAGCTTTGAAAAATAATATATCAAAGTCAAGATAATTGTGTTTGAATAAGGAAAATATTATGAATTATGACAAGTTCTATATAGATGTTGAAAAAGAGACCAAGTAGATGAGCTATGCATACCTTAAATGATTAAAGACTAGCATAAAGATAATTGCTAAAGATTAGAAAATGGATATAGAAATCTCAAAATATGCCAAAGCTGATAGAAAAGTAGAGAGTAGTGTGTGATCTGCTGAGAGTGATGAAGGTTTAATGAAGGAAGTGAAAATGGTTTTATATAACATCAATTTATAATGCAATAGACTAGGTTACTTTTTAATTATGTGTGATCATACAAGAAAAGAGGATCAGGAATGAATAGGCTGCTGAATGAATATGGATTGAATAGAAAAGTGAAAAACTGATACAAAAAAAAAGAGTACTGGGGTGATTTGGTCACACTGAAAGAGTGAATAAAATCTAAATTACAAACTATATGAAAAAAGAGTAGATAGATTGAAAGGAAGGAAAGGATTAAGAAAATTGTAACTGAATGGAATTTATGAGACCCTCAAAAAGAAAGAGGCAAGAAGTTTAAGGAATGAAAGAGGCACATGGATACAATGATAGAAATAAGATGCTTTCTAGGGTGAGGAATGCATGGAGAGCTATAAAGAATGTATTTGCATAAAGTAGCTCACTATATTTATTTACCTTATATTTTTTATTTCTTTGGCATAGTATTTCTCACTCCTCTTCTATACATTGCATAAACTTTATTATTCCAAAAAGGAATAGCACAATTGGAATAGGTATATAATTTTTTATGATTCATGTATAATTCATTCAGTGCATGAGGCTGCAAAAAAGTTAGTGTATTCTATTGATTGATCAATCAATCAATCAATTGATTGATTGATTGATTGCTATCATCAAGGCTTTTTTTTTATAGCCAGATGCAGTAGCCTTCAAATTCATCAACGAATAACCAGCTGATCTACAGATTTTCTCAGTCCATTTTTTGGATGCTAACTTTGAATGAGCATCATAAAAGACCCTGATTATTAATATTTAAACCCACAGTTCAAATATAGTATGCCTCCAGAGAGCAGGATGTTCTTTGACAGCTCTTCAAATAGAAGACTTTCTTCTATAATGCAAGACAGAATGACACTAATTCATGTTCTTTCTCTATCAAATACGTGAATGTTTTGATACATTTTCCAAAAAGGTCTACGCCATGTTGTTTGAATTCCTTTTCCCAAATCTTTTGAGAATGAGTACTAAATTGCAGGGTACATCTTAGGAAGAGACATTTTTCATAAATCTGACCTCAGATCATAGTTGGTAAGATAGGCAATCAAGTAAACTGTTCCATCAAGAATTCTGAGTTAATGTCACCTTCATTGGTGATGAATAGGAGGTACAATCTGTTTTCCTGATAGAATAATAGACAGCACAGTGGTGCATTTTAGCTCCTGTATGAGATCTTCTTTTTTTAACCAACATGATGGATCTTTAATGAACCAGATACATTAGTATTCCTTTTGTCAAATAATAAATACAATGAATTTCAAAATAAAAGACACTAGTACCAGACTGGATATTTGCAGCTGGAGAATTCAATGGTGAGATTGTCAATTATATATTTGATTTAAGAACAGTATAGCACTATAAGGAGTAGATATACGGTAATCATTCATTTATATGAATGGAACAAGGAAAGAAGAAGGAAATATAAAGAAATGACATTCCATCATTGTTTGCAGGATGGTTCATGGAGATGATTGTGCACCTTGCTATTTATATACGATGGCAAAGGACACTTGTAAACATTAAGGGAAATCTCCATTGATAGAAAGCTATCTTGAGCAGAAAGTGGAAGCAGCAATTCCCTTCCCCCCCATTTTCTGTCTGCATACCTCATCTGATATATTCAATATCTGATGAATATATATACAAAGCAATTCTTTCTTTCTGTCTTCATCTTTATATTGTGCACCCTTTCAAATATATTTTTGAAAATCAATTGAAAGTCTCAGTCAGAATTGTAACTCTTTTTTTGAAATTCTACTGCTTCTAAGCAGTTCTCATTCTCAAGTCTCTTAAATTGTAGTGCAATGTATTATTTGCATGTATTTACCAACCTCAACAATAGCAAAGGACCAAATGTATATGTTATATAATTTTATGTATTTATTTATTGACTGCTTCAGTCAACAACTCTAAGCGGATTAAAGAACAAGAAACAAAGCCAATGTAACCCCCCCTCTCTTCCACACTTAGATACCACATGACTACAATTAATCACAATAATTCATAATTTTCCAAGGCTGGGAGTTCCACAATGCTCAAATCCCAAAGACCTTTTAGAGCAGGTAGGCTTTCACAAGCTTATTGAAGGTCATGAAACTGGGAACTATCTTAACTGTTCCAGAGAATGGGAGTCCCACAGACAATACCTGCTTCCAGGTCTATTCCTACGACAGTGTCCTAAAGCAACAATTCTCTTGGCGGAAACCATATATAACAAGCAAATTCAAAGATAGCCAGGCCTTAAGCCACATAGGGTATTATAGGAGATAACCAGCATCTTGAATGACTCTTAGAAATACATTGGACACCAGTGCAATTCTAATAGCAAAGATATTACATGGCAGTTGTGAGCCCACTGCATTTTATAATCATTGCATTTTATAACCATTGAAATTTCTAATTTCTGTTTTTTAAAGTCAACTCCATGTGAAACAAATCACAAAATTCCATTTAAGAAATGATGAGGACGTGAACGGCCATGTTTTTTTCCACAGAATTCCATAGTACATTCTACAAACATGAACTGGAATGTATCAGTGATGGGTTTTACTTACCTTTGCTACCGGTTCACTTGTGTGCGTGTGATCGCTTCGTTCATGCACACACCACTTCTGTGCATGCACAGAGTGTATTTGATGACTTCCAGGTGGGCGGGCAGGGCCTCCCGCTGCTGCTACTACCAGTTCTCCCGAGCCGATGCAAACCAGGAGCAACCCACCACTGGAATGTATTCTTTTTTTTTCCCCATTGGAACTGTCTCATCAAATATTTTTATTTTTATTTTTATTTTAATTTTTATGTAATTTATATGCTGCCCTTCTCCCGAAGGACTCAGGGCGGCTTACAGAGAAAACATTCAACAGAACGAAAAATTACATAAAAATTAAAATCCAATTAAAATTTGATTAAAATTATTCCAATGTAAAAATCACCCCAGCGGATCAGCCCATTTGATGAAACAGCCACATCTTCAGTTCTCAGCAGAAGGAGAGGAGGTCAGGGGCTGTCCTAAGCCCGGTGGGCAACCCATTCCAGAGGGTCAGTGCTCCCACAGAGAACACTCTCCCCCTGGGGGCCGCCAGCCAAAAGAGCCTTGGTAGTACAGTGGTTTAAAGCACCCTGTTATTAACACAGCTGCCTGCAATTACTGCAGGTTCGAATCTTACCAGGCTCAAGGTTGACTCAGCCTTTCAACCTTTCAAAGGTAGGTTAAATGAGGACCCAGTTTGTGGGGGCAATAAGCTGACTTTGTATAAAATATACAAAAGTATGAAGGCTATTGCTTAACACATTGTAAGCTGCCCTGAGTCTCCAGAGAAGGGCAGCATATAAATCAAATTAAAAAAAAAAATTGTCTGGCTGACGGCACCCTGAGAAGGCCTGCTCTATGGAAGCGCACAGGACGATGGGAGGATGGCAGGAGATAATCATGCAGGTACCCTGGGCCTAAACCATGTAGCTATGATACTTCGTAAACTCAAGGCAAAAAGGAAATGTACTGCTACTAGCTATATGCAATAAGATAAAATTTAGTCTTGCATCTAGAGAGGTTTCCCTAGTAATGTTTAAGAAAAGTTTGTTGAAATGAATAGGATTTTAATTATCAATGAATAATAGACACCAGTAGATTTATTTGAATAAATCTGAATTCAGCTCTATGTTTAAACAACTGAATGCTTGCTGTAATGGATCACTTGGCAAAAAGGGATGCATCCTAAACCCAGATATCCAGACGAAAATTATGTCCCTTGTATTTGCAGTCTGCTACACTGATTTGGGGGACCTAGCAACTTCTTCTAAGGTAAGTATTAAGGCCTAGAAGAAGAAGAGATGACTAGGTAGAAATTTTCTAGCCCTGAAAAGGTGAGTATTGAAATACTAGTTTAGAAATGGGGATTGCTACCCCTGCTATCTCAACCTTCCTAATGTCACCTGTCAATAAGTAGCTAAAAAAGGATAGTGGAATTCAACTATATGACAGGATGCTGTTTATAGCCACTTGGGATTCAACACTGCTAAATCAAACTGCTTTTGGTAGAGGCAAATGAAAGCCACACATCCAAATTCCTATCTTCTAAGGGTTTGTGTATCTATTATTTAGGGAGTCTTCTGAAAACAGGAATTTTAATTTTAGAATGGATCTGGAATATAATGCATATTTCTAAAAATTCCATGCCAAGAAGAAGAGGAAGTCACCCATTTGATTTTATAGAAAATAACATAAGAACTTCTGTAAAAAGATTTTTTTTTAAAGTAAATTTGTGAGGCGCCTAAACCGGAACAATACGTTTAGGCATGGCTAACTGTTAAAAATGAGCTAATTCTGAAGAGCCACATTTAAATAAATATAATGCAAAGACATAATGGCTCAAGATAATAGTTTTGAATGGGGAATTATAATGACTTGGAGTGCATTTTACAAGGCAATTAATACACACAAAAATGTAGTGCCATTCAGTTAATGGAAGACAGGGCCAGGAGGAGGGAGAGAGAGACAGAGGAAAGAAAAAAGAGAGGGTTACATCAGATAAAAATAGGGGTTGATTTTCTTTTCAGAAGGATCACTGCTTACAAATATAATACAATGAGAGGGGTAAAAAAAAATCATGTCAGGTTCTATAATGCAGCTTGTAAAACCCAGAATGATTAGATTCTCAAGACAAGCAAATAGGCTGCTGCTTTTGCATATGCATGTGACTTCTGGGGAGAAGACAGTTGCAGATTCTGATTTTGTCCCCTCAACGTTTCCAATAAAGTGCCTAAATATATTTTATTCTCATTAAATCTCATATATCATCACTTTCATTTTGTGAAAGGCACTGTTGCCAATGATTGGTGCATGCAAATGCCCTGGATGCTCTTAAATGATTATTAGATTTTATTGACTCTAACAGAAGGTAGCAGATGAGGAAACATAAACTGGGTAAGCTTACGAGAAAAGCCTTAGTGATATAAAATGGAAATATTTCACAAAAGGGTTATTAATCCTTACAAAAACACAAGAACTGGCAACTGTTTGTATGGCTAGAAAGGCTACTGACCACCAGAACTACCAGCAGGCATTATAAAACTGTTATTCCCCAGAGAAAGGGAATATGTACATGAATGATACATTAATGATAACATTAAAGCATAAAAAGCTTGCAGTGTATAAACTCCCAGTGGAATCCCAGCTCACTTGCCCATCCCTTTTTGTTTACAGATTTTCTTCCTTTTTCCAGATTTCTTTGCACAGGATTGAAAAAAATCTTATCTATTGTCTGTCCCTGCACAGCATCATATAGCTTTCAGTATTTCATGTACCATATTTTTCGGAGTATAAGATGCACCTTTTTCCCCCAAAAAAGAGGGTGAAAATCTGGGTGTGTCTTATGCTCCAAATGTAGCCCCGCCCAGCCTCCCAAACAGAGATTCAGAGGCTGAAAGAAGCCTCTGAAAGAAGCTTCAGAAAAAAAGCCTCGGAAAGGCTTTTATCTAAAATAATATGGCAAGCAACAAAAGAAGAATCAGTAAAGGTTCTAACCAAACTATGCTAACAAATCTGGAGAATGACACAATAACCAACAGACCAGAAGATGTTAATCTATGTACCAATACCAAAGAAAGGAGATTGAACAGAGTACAGATAGTCCTTCAAAATAAAAGCCTCTGAAAGAAGCTTCAGAAAAAAAAGCCTCCAAACAGAACTTCAGAAAAAAAGCCTTTTTTTCCTGAAGCTCTGTTTCGGAGGCTTCCAGAGACAGAAAAAAGATTTTTTTCTGAAACAGAGTTTCAGAAGTTTCAGAGGCAGAAAAAAAAGCAAGGCACAGAGCTCACAACCAACAAACTGTTCCTAAAATTCACCACTGGGAACAGCTGATTGGGGGTATTCCAGGAGACCGATCTACCCACCAATCAACTTTTTTCGTATTTTCCTTCCCAAAAACTAAGGTGCGTCTCATACTCTGGTGAGTCTTATACTCCGAAAAATATGGTATATAATATTTTTATGTACATGTATATAATATTTCATACAGTTTTATTGACCTTGGTGAACAAATTTTTGCACCAAGGATAAAGGACTGAGCTAAGGAATAACAATTAAGCCCTTTATACCTTCTCATATGACCACCTCTCACAATACTAGACAACACAGTATCAACAGTAGAGACCTTCACATTTCTAGGTTCTACCATATCTCAAGAGCTAAATCAGACACCTAACATCAAAAATGTCATCAAAAAAGCACAACAAAGAATGTTCTTTCTGTGCCAACTCAAAAAGCTCAAACTGCCCAAGGAGCTGCTGATCCAGTTCTACAGAGGAATTATTGAATCATCTGCACTTCTATAACTGGTATCCTTATGATTTATATTGACTGTTTCCTAATATGATCTGATTGCTTATTTGTACCCTATGACTATCATTAAGTGTTGTACCTTATGGTTCTTGATGAACGTATCTTTTCTTTTATGTACACTGAGAGCATATGCACCAGGACAAATTTCTTGTGTGTCCAATCACACTTGGCCAATAAAGAATTCTATTCTATTCTATTCTATTCTATTCTATTCTATTCTATTCTATTCTATTCTATTCTATTCTATTCTATTCTATTCTATTCTATTCTATTCTATTCTATTCTATTCTATTCTATTCTATTCTATTCTAGTGAAAGACTAAATGTTCAACTTCTATTCTTTAAGATTTCATATAGAGTGCAACATAGTCATTCTACTCTGCCCAAGTTGGGAAATGGATTTTAGAAACTAAAGTATTTTCTATTAGAGTGTGAACATATATAACAAATATCCAGCTGAGTCCAGCCAGCATAAAAAGGGACTCCCTCTTACCCCATGTTGCTCTGGAAGCTTAAATCTACTGTTAGAGCAGGTTGAGAGTACAGAGGCTTAAGGGAAGAAAGAGAAAAGTATTCACATAATATCCATATATGTCAAGCAGCTATATAATTTACTAGGAAAACAAAGTTTTCAATGCAGGGTGCTAAAGTGTCATGTATTAAGAATCCAATATAGAAAGCTAATGGGGGTAATGTGATCACTATTAATCCTACTGGTATTAGAAAGTGGAAAGTAGCAAATACAAAATGGTACCAAAGAAGCAAGAGACTTGAGTACAGTATATAACATCTTATTTCCCTCCTTGCTCTGCATGGAAAGCCACAGTCTTGATTAGTTTGCATATACTATTGCCTCTTCCCTGAGCAGTAGTCTTTCTTTATGCTGTTGTCTATCCTCCAAACCCAGGATACCACAATTTGTAGACAAAATTAGCTGCAGAAAAACATGGCCTGCTTATTTTCTGTGATTAATTCCAGAGGGAAGCAATAAGCTTCCTGTGTTCAGGCAACATGCTTAATAGTTAATGAGCCATCAATGGTCTATAGAATTGCCGAATCTCTAGTTAGGATACCTCATAGTAATATTAAGGTAGCAATTCAGCCAATTGATGGCCAGGGTCCTATAGCTCAGAGAATCATAAAATGAAAGACTAATAGAATTTGAAGAGGTCATTTAGACCATGGAATCCCGCTCAGTGCAGGAACTCAAATAAAAACAGTCCCAGCAAATGATTGCCTAGCCTCCACTTGTACATATCCAATGAAAAGGAGCCCATTCCTCTTCACTACTTGTTAAGTAGTTCTACTGTTTAACTGCTTTACTATTAGAAAGTTTTTTCCTAACATCCAAAAATTGCCTTCTTGTAAGTTAAATTCATAATGTACAGGTATTGGGCTTCTTGGTGAAAGCCTTTCAGAGTCCTTCTCAGGACTAAACTTCCACTTCATTTATGAATCTCTCTTTGGGAGACTTTGTTTCTACTGTTCTTATTGTCATAATTGCTCTTCTGTGAACCTGTTCCTGTTTCTACAAGGCTTTCTTAAATTGTGGTGCCTTGCAACATGAGGAGATGGGTTCTGACCAATGTAGGAAGAATGATTTGTAAATTAACACCCCATGATTAGTAAATTATTCTTCAGTCTTGATATTTAAACTGAGCCACCTTACATAATAATAATAATATCCTATCAATCAATTGCAAAAGGCAGTTTAACATGGAACAGCTTACAACCTGCGACAATATCTTTAGTACCATCAAGCAAAAACATCTGCCTATGCCAGGTCCTTGGGAAAGACTCAATAGATTGATAAAAATGCTAAATCCAGTGTAAATATCTGACTGATTGTACAACAAACCATAATAATAATTTGGTTAACTATGTGACCACTAATAATAATTCCACGCAGAAGTAATTAGCAATAATTTCACATCTGATATCCAGAAATGCTTCTTGATTATAATTCCTCTTGATTTCATAATCAAGGAGAAATGCAAGCACAAAGGCATACAATATGACAAAATAAGACAAATATTTAAAATATTAATTTAAAAAAAAAAATCCAAAACAAAAAAATGGATTTTTCATCCTTAATTACTGAGTGCTTCTAATACATTCATTACTCTGTTTTGAGGGCTATGGGCTATTAGAGGTGATGAGTTTTTATGTTTACTTACATCCCATTATAGTTCCAAATGAGTTAGGATCCCTGCATCTGAAAGCACACACATATAGCCAGAACTAACAGTGAGAGCTACATATTTTTTGTTTCCCAAACAGGAGAGCATTTAAATGTACAATCTCCAACCTAAAATTGTTTTTGGAAAATGTCCAAACCCATTAGAAATAAAGAAGGAAGAAATAGTAAGAGAGCATCTGAAGGCATATAGAGTTGGGAATACAATTTGACAAAGAGAAATGTCAAGTTTAAGTGAAATACATTTCTCCACTTGATGTGCCTGTATTCAGTTGTTCCCTACTAAATCTTTTTCCACTTTTAAGTGTATGAATAAATAATATTTGGACTTGATTATCAACATCAATATTCTTATGGTCATAAAGTCAAGGAAAGGCTGTACTATGTGATAATTTTGAACATGTGGAATGACTCAGATACATGAATGCTTTGAAGAAATGCAAGTTTCAAAGAAATTTTCTGTGTAGCAAACTATAGTTTTGTCAAGAAATGTATAATTCATTACATTCTTACTAAAAAGTAATCTTGCTACTGGTATTTATGCTCTTAGCTTTGACAAGAATAATATTGTTGTTCTGGTAAAATTTTCTGGCTATGTACATGGAAGGATATTATAATTTTAGAACCAGTACATAAGTTGATGAAGAGTAGGTATTTTTTTCCAGAATATTTTATTTGCAGTTTAAGTCTTCTGTTTATTGTTTGGGTTTTAAAATAGTATTAATGTAGCTAGTTCTCCAATCATCATCTCAGGAGGAACTTATTGCTCTAGTCAAAAAAAAAAAAAAACAACCTGCTAAACTGTTTCCTGTTCTTGTTCCTCATCTATCAGACATCAAGAGCATCAATGTGAAAAGTTCTGATTTGTGGAAATATGTGTGTCAATATCAGTTAAAATTTGGCAGATATAGCATTAAACTGTTTCAAATAGTTATTTATAAAATTGCCATATGGTACTTTATTGTACTTTCAATATACTATCTAAACCAAAAAGTATATTAAATCCCTGTAGGAACGGAAGGCAATGCAGTGTTTTACAAAAAAAGTAAGTGAAAATGTACTTCATAGCTGAGCAACTCCAAACTGTAACAAAACAAAACAAAACTTGGCATTCTTCACTGATATTACTCAGTACTAATTGTGCTAATTGTTGGGCAAAAGGGGTCCAATCTGTTTTGGGTGATGAATCTACATTCATCATGAGCATTTAAAGATGGCAAATAGAACCTTCAAAGGATTTTTTCCCAGCATTAAAAAAAGAAACCAGCCAAACTTCTGACATTAAAAGGTCAGAATCAGAGTTAACATCCAAGAATGTTGAAATGAATGTCATACTTGATAGACTGCTGAATTGGTGAAACTGACTTGTCTGATTAGAGAAGGAACATTAACAATTATTATAAAAGACTGGAAACCTTTTATGGACTTTTTGCTAAAAATTGGATAAAAACAAATTGATGGATTTGGGATTGGCTGATTAAAAACATTGTTTAAGGGAAGAAGGAAATCATTTTATATAACTTGAGAGTGCAAAAATGATAATTACGAAGTTTGCAACTGCTGTAAAGAAGATCAGATCATTTTTTAAAGATATATTTCTTTTTCTTTCTTTCTTTTTGACCTCTCTGACCTTTACTTTTTTCACTTTTTCTTAAGATTTTCATATCTTTTTATTTCTTTTAATTTTGTCTGTACATTTCCGCAGTTTTTAATTTTGTATACTTTTTTCTCATTAAAATGAAATATTTGATATACTTTGGTAAAAAAAATCCTTATTTTTTCAACATGTAATATTGAAACATTCCAGGTTTCAACAAACTTTCACCATGAATGTAAGACATCAATGGACTAATGATCAAATACAACTGCCTCCAATGTTGTGGAACTGCTGGAATTCTAATATGTTCATTTGCCAAACATTTCCCAAAGTAGAAGACATAGTGCTGTTAACTGTTCTTTTCAGGACTTTCCTTGTGAAGAATTCTCATTGTGCTATAATGATAAGCCTCAATTTTGAGAAGTAATTTAGAATAATAATATGATCGATTTCACAAGATATCATGCGGATCTCTAAAATAATCTCTGTGTACGTGTGTGTCAAGTGTATGTACTGCTTGAGCTATGCAATTGCACATTTATATTTATGTTGGACTGTAACTCAGAAATGTGTAATTTCTGATAAATCAATGTCTAATGTGGTACTCAACCTAAAGTCATTGACCACTTTTTTAAAGTTTTTAATAAAAGTAAGCCGAATGATTAATGTTTCACTTCAGCATCAGAAAATAAAATGGAGGGAATGCACTGCTCTAATCTTCAGTATGTTATCAGTTAGTTGAGGTGAAAATTTGGGAAAAAATGTATATATTTCTGGTCTAGAATGTCTGTACCCTATGGATAGTTGAAAAGTCTGTCTTACTGCCTAAGCAGTAAGGCAGCATAATTGTTCCTTCTTTTAAAAATCACTGGGAGTTGGGTGGCATATAAATGTATTATATTTCTGATTTGGGTGTTGTTCATTTGATTCATTGTTTTAATACTTTTAATTTATTTATTTTTTCAACTTTGTACTTTTAACTTTTGAGCCACTCACAATCACATAGGTGAGATGGGTGGCTATATAAATTGAAATAAATCAAAAGACAATCTGAATCAATTTTAATAACAGTAACAATAAAAGTGCTGTAGGAAGAACCAAAGTTGAGAGGAATTTAGCTTACTTTGGACTCTTGTATAGTTCTGTTGCCCTTTTGCCTTACATTTTAAGCTGATTCTCATGTGAATGTTGCATGCTATCAGCTTTTAATTGCTTTTTCATATGGTACAGTTGGCAGTGCCCAGTTCATATTTGCTTTCAATTCATTTCAAGTAAACATCAGATGCAAAGAGATTTGAACTTCCTGACTGTGCAAGCAGGAAGACAGCAGAATAAACTTAACATGACCTCTTAACATATTTTCTTTTTACTTTCTTCTCTATATATTTTTGAGTAGCTTTCTGAATGCTCTGCCTTCTCTTCCTGATTTCATCCAAGAATTTATTTTCTTATTGTGTCTTAAGACAACTTGTCCTGGGCATGTAGAAAGAAAATAATAGTTTATGCGATAGGACATAAATAGGATCTTAATTATATATTTATCTACATTTCAAATTATATGACTACCAATCTCAAATTAATAACTCTGAACAGCTAATAATGTTAAAAACATCACATTACCATATATATGGTGATATTTGAAATTTGAAAATGAACTGTGTACAATGATAAGCAACTGATTATAAAAATGTATATTTATTTCATTTATATTATATGTTTCTAGACCATCCACCTCCTATACAGCTTTCTTCTCAAAGAAAATCCCAGAATTTGCTACCACATGATTCAATGATGGATAACTAGTCAATTTTAAAATGGTATTGGATAAATCCATGGGGGATGGGGGGAAGAGTCTATTAAAGTGTATGAGTCCTGAAGAATCGATGTTAGCTACAGGTTTGATGTAATATATCTCCAAATACCAATTGTAGGAAAGCAACAGCTGGAGGTAACTATGTCTCCTTACCTTTTTTGTGAGTATACCTGAGACAACTTGTCCATTGTGATACTTGACTGGCATATATATATCCCTATATTTTGGGGGCAAAAAACATCAAAATGGTTTCCCAATGCAATCTTCTAGTACTTTAAAAATGTTCTTCCAATCTCACCTATAAGCCTTGGTATTTTCTAGAGATCTGCCATTCAAGAAATAAGTTGGCTCAACCTTGCTTACCTGTAAGCTCATACACAGTTGGCTATGCTCTACCACCTTCATTTATATAGAGCTTGCCTAAGATTTCTATCAAGGCATATTCCTTGATTTCTATCAAGCAAACTTCACAGGTCCCTATTAAAGCAGAATGTTCCTGAAAAAAAAAAAATAATACCTTCCTACTTTAATAAAAAAAACCCAGTCAGCTAAATGATATATATAACTCTTGTACTTTTTCTCATTGTGAATCATTGTGTCACTCTATGTTTCAGTATCAATAGGTTCATATGTAGCATTCTAAATAAGCACTTGATATTATAGTTGTAAAGATGGAATCTCCTAATAATCCTAACCCTAACCCTAACCCTATTCTTGTTTTCACTGTAAAGAGTTTTCTTATTGACCCTCAACCTTTTAGCATTAAAACAAACATTTTCAGTTTTTTCACTGATGCAGTAATAATGTTTTTTTCCTGAAACTTCAATTTATGAGACCTGAAATAAGAAATTTAATTTTGGAAGTGCTATCATTTTAACAGCCACAGTTCAACCTAATATATTAAAGTATTACTTGTGCCACCTTCTATTTTTTTAAAAAAAAATCCAAGTAGCAGTAAGATTATTTTCATAGAAATTATTAATATGGTAGTAATATTAATTTATTAAATATTTTAAATATTTCTATGCTACTGATACATAATATATTAAATATCTTTCTGCACTATAAGAGATGCTTGAGAGTACAAGTCTATTAAGTTTATCAAGCCTAAAACCACAATAAATTCCTGGGATTTGAAAGAATTAGAATCATTTGGTTAATACATTTGAACAGAATCATTTGTCATCAGTAAATAAGTTTAACCAATAATTTTCTTTTTTCCATTCCTTTAATTTCCTTGTTGCCATGTAATACAAGTTATAATATCTCTATAACAAAATTAAATAACAGCAGTAATAAACTTGTTGGTTTGTGCTTCTTGGATATATAAAGTTGAAATCTTCAGAGAGATATTAAAATGAGCTACTGCCTAGTAGTACAAAATATTGTTATTTTGGGAAACTGGTATGCTGATTATTATACCCCGCTTAGCCTGTCAAAGAGAAATGTAAGGAAATTGTGTTCCAAAATTGTTTTATAGAGAAGAAGCAATGACATCATTTACTAAAGGACTAAGGAAATTGCCAAGTAAATTGTGTCACAATGAAATTTTCAGGTTTTAATATGTGTGACGAAATAACTTCATAAATATCAGATAACTTTACAGCATTCACCACCCTAAATGGAAACATTGCAAACATTTTCATTTAAATGCAGATTTTTGGTAGCTATATGTTGTGGTTATAAATGTAACTATGAAATGCTATTAGTGGTTAATTTGTTTTGCAGCACTTATTTTGTTATGACACTTAATATAAAAAGTAGGAAAATAAACAGTCCTATCTATTTGAGGTATAAATAACAATTTAAATACAAAATGTGAGTTTAAAGAATCACAAACATGCTTCTATGATTCAAAAATTGAAAATGCGCTCTAGTATCAAAAGTGAGGAAAGTATTATGAACCTTGAACCAAACCCTAAATAAAAACCAAGCCCATAATAAGATTTTAATGACTGGGAGATTCTGAGGCTATTAACATGAAGGCTATTGCTATAAGTGTATTGTAAGCCACCCTGAGTCTTCGGAAGAGGGCGGCATATAAATTGAACTAACTAACTAACTAACTAACTAACTAACTAACTAACTAACTAACTAACAAGCAAACAAACAAATAAATAATACATGAATCACTAACTGGCCAATCAGATTTTAGTCTATGTTTTGTGTGAATCTAGCTCATGTGACTAGTTTATGATCCATTATGCTGCATTAATTGGGTTAATCATTCCAACCTTGTTTGCTAAGCATAAATGTATGTGTGAAAACAGCTACTGTTAGAAGAAACAGAAGACAAGTTATTACTTTTGAAGACAAGGATGATTATGTACAGATATAATATATCTGTAAGATATACAGATACGCTACTCAGTAGCCTGAGTGACATAGGAGGCTAATGCCTCCTAAGGCAGCATTTAACATCCAGCTGTCTGCAATTACTGCGAGTTCAATTCTCACCAGGCTCAAGGTCGACTCAGCCTTCCATCCTTTCTAAGGTGGGTAAATTGAGGACCCAGTTTGTGGGGGAAATAAGCTGACTTTGTATAAATATACAAAAGTATGAAGGTTATTGCTTAACGCATTGTAAGCCACCCTGAGTCTCCGGAGAACGGCGGCATATAAATCAATTAAAAAAAAATATTACTTACATCCTGCTAATTACAGTTCAGCCAGTGTTTGAAGTAAAAATGTAGCCCAAAATCTGCTTACATTCCAAATGCACTAAGAACTAAAATCTGGGAAAATGAAGGGAGAAACACCAGTTTCTCATTCATATACACAAATACCCAGTTGACAAATCAAATAAACAAATACTGGCTTCTGATTAAAGTATTATATCAGAAAATTTATAGGATGAATAATTTACGTCATACGTTAGTTTGAAATTTGTTAATTACACCAGTGGCCCCCAACATTTTGGGAACCGGGGACTGGTTCTGTGGAGATAGGTTTTTCTGTGGACTGGAGGGGGAATAGTTTTGCATGCTGCCTGAATTCGGTGGATGGAATTTGGTTTGTTTGCATGGCTCAGTTTCTGGTATGCCATAGACTGGTGCCAGTCCATGGACCAGGGGTTGGGGACCCTGAATTATACAGCAAAATTATTTTAAGAATTACTCTACAATGTGATATTAGGTTTAAAAATACTTCCCCACTTAGACCAGTTCTTAGAACGAATACACATAAATAATGAAAAAGCTGATTAATATTCTTAGTAAAGGAGACATAGAAAAGGGTTTTAACAAGAGCATGAATTATACTGTCAGTAATAATTCCCATTCAATAAATAAATAAATAATGGTGAATTTCATTTGGAGGAGATGGAGCTAATTTCTGACTCATCAGAATCCCCCATTATTTCTTGGCTAGCTTATAGTGTCCCAAAATAAGATGGATCCAAGTTAGGAAACGTGTTCTGAAAATCAGCATTTTTCTTTAAGATTTTTCTCTAGGAGATTGAATAGGTACAAAAACAATTGCTACATAATTCATGAATAAGTACAGCCATTCCAACAACTGTTGGGAGATAGCAAGCTGCAGGTTTAATGAAGTGGTGACATTTGAAGGGCATACATCAGTGATGGCTAACCTTTTCTGAACCAAGTGCCCAAGGCGTGCGGGCAAACCCCTGAACCCCCAAAATGCAATGTGCATGCACACACACACCTATGCATGTGCCCTGCCTCCGTGCACCCAACCCCACATACATCCACACACATACAACCCACCCCTGCACATGTGCGTGCAGGTCCCCACACACATCCTACCCCCTACGCATACACGGCAGAGACCCAAAGACCAGCTGGCAGGTGGGAGGTGCACACACATGCATGGTGGACCTGAACTGGAGCAACGACTCATGTGTCCACAGAGAGGGCGCTGTATGACACCTCTCGCATGCATGCCATCACGGGCATACATATAGCCATAGGACAGAGGTTGTTATGAATACTGTGAAGAAGAGATAGTGAGTTGCCAGTGATATACTATGGGAAAATCAACACCTGGACAGAGGGAATTTTTGCCCCTTTTCCAATTAAATTTTCTTTGAATGACAGCAATTGAACTTGTAGGATACAATTTGGAAGACTTGGATGGAAAATAATTTCTTTTATTGTTTTTCCATCAATGACTACTTTAACTATCATTGATGGCTATTAGTTTACCTTAATTGACAAACATCAATGATTTCCTTTGTTAGTGACTTTGGTAGAAAACTCCAGCAAGGCTGGAGCCAAAATAGAACTGCTGGAAACAAATGGGAGGTATTATTTGTATGCTTGGGAGAACCTCAAGATCTGCAAAGTGAGGAAAACATGGACATCTTGCAGCTTCTAGCTGTTCTCCCCCATTTTGGCATCTTCCACATATGTTTTAGTAAAACATCTGCCTTCTCTAGTCCAAATAGCCTTGCAGCATCTATCAGAGAGCATTGATGGCTCTTATATGTTATAACCTTTAAGCACTCTTAAATTATAACATATAGACTACGTTCCCACTTGCTGATAACTCCTAATTGAATTAAACCAACTGTATCCATTTTCAGTAAGTCACTGTTTACTAGCTGTGAGTAAATTTCAAGTTTGTTTCAGAGCACCCAAATACCACTAGAAAAAAAATAGATTTCAAATTGCATTCTTATTACAATATTGTCTGTGATCTATCAACAAATATTAGGGCATATCTGATTGCCTGCATATATGATGGGAAATGGAAAATAAATGTCAGCTACCCAGATCTTAACTTTCATAATTTCTCCAATGATTAATTTTGTGGGAACATCAGCAGCCAAACAAACTGGCAAAAGACTGAAAATACTTAAAGGACTTTTGGTTCCAAAGTGATTTTTTTAACCTTAAAAGCCTAATCATCTACACATTATTTGAGAACAAAGAGGTACTGATGCATGTGTCTGGCAATAAAACTCAAAATATATTATTAATTTAAATGAACGTTATGGATATGGATGTGGGTTTAACTGATTCTTAAACACATTTTAACTCCAGTTCAATGTTTTACAGGAGAAAGAAGCCTGATACAAAGATTATGGATATCAAACCTGGTATCTGGTCAACTGCAAACATTTTATGCATTATCAAAGCCAGCATGCCTTGATGATGTCTCACCAATATGTTGAATGGTTTGAAGAACCGTTTGATTTCTGCAGATAACGGGTTGAAAAGCTTCTGACAAATTGCAGGTAATTCTGCCTTTACATCTTCTTTCTAGACTTTATTTTGTTTGAGAAAATATTTTGTTTAAAAAAGATAGGAAACCAGAAAATAAATTCAAATAATCTGTTATTTCCTTCCCTGTTGCCTTTTCAATTATCTAAAGCCATTTATAAAGATTGCTATCAGTCAGCTAATTTTTGAATAGAAATTCAGAGTTATTTGGCATTCATAGAAAGAGAGGGAGGGAGGAGGGAGGGAGGGAGGGATAGCAATAGCACTTACACTTATGTACCACTCCTTAACGCTTTACTTTCTGAATGGATTACAAAGGTCAGTGTATTGCCCCCAACAACCAGGGTCCTCATTTTACTGACCTTGGAAGGTTGGAAGGTTGAGTCAACCTTGAGCGAGTCAGGATCAAATTACTGGCAGTGGGCAGAGTTAGCCTGCAATACTGCATTCTAACTACTGCACCACTACAGCTCCTAGGACAGAAGGATAAAACCCTAATCATCCTTTTTAATGCTTCTTTGGTAATGCCAGATTCTAAGGATACCTGATAATGATAGAAATCCACATAGCTGCCTTTCTCGATGTTTCACTTAGCCTCAGAGAATTGCTGTAGACTTTCCAGTTACAGCCTGAGAATATCTAGCACATTTCCTGCTGGTAATAACAAGGTCCATAGTTAGGAATTTTCCCTGAATTTTATTTGTCCCATTCTGAAACAGAACTTCAAAGTTTCTCTTTGTGTTTTAACAAAGCAAGTATAAAATCCTTGGCAAGGTAAGACAAAAAAAGCAAGAACTATGCAGATTTCCATCAGATATCCTTAATACTAGTCAGGATAAATACAATTCTTGGAAATTATAACAGGAATTTGCTACCCATTTTTGCATGGAATGAAGTAGAGTCTCTGTGATTTAAAATGCTTTCACTCAGATTGTTTGCTATCTGGGTTATGGTGCTGTTTTTGAGATGTGCTCTCAACTGACTCACCCTTTGTCTCTTTATTGTTTATGTCTATTTTCTCTTCCATTTGTTTCCCAGCCTCCCCACAATCTTTCACATGCAAGGAAGGGATGAACACTCATAATAACATACAGGCATGCATCTACTCACATAAATCTTAAACAAATCTTCATAAATTCCTTTAATTCCTATCAAGGGATGATCTGGGCAAACATTAGAAGATGGGATTATACATCATTACAGCACAATGATGTGCAGGAAAGAAACAGCTGAGTCTTTTGTCTTAGTAATAAATTGAAATAACATTACTAGGAAAAGCAGAGTTCTTGGTTCCTGGCAAGAATAAAAATATAAATGACCAGGAGACTTCATAATTCATGAACTACTGGGCAAAATTTAAGCAGTGTTCTCTTTTACTAGAACAGAATAAGTTGTTGAAGGAACTCAGGGCAATTATTTTCTTATGCAAATTGTAAGTTGATCCAGATGAGCTCAACTAATTTGTTTGTTTGTTTATTTGCTCAATTTCCATGATTACCCTTCTCAGTCAATGAGTCTGGGCAGCTTACAGTTCAAAATGAGCACCAAAGAATTGAGGCCTTTGAATTATGGTGCTGGAGAAGACTCCTGTGAGTCCCTTGGACTGCAAGGCAATCAAACTGATCAGTCCTAGAGGAGATCAACCCTGACTGCTCTTTAGAAGGCCAGATCCTGAAGATGAAACTCAAATACTTTGGCCACCTAATGAGAAGGAAGGACTCACTGGAGAAGAGCCTAATGCTGGGAAAGATTGAGGGCAAAAGAAGAATGGGACAACAGAGAATGAGGTGGCTGGATGGAGTCACTGAAGCAGTGAGCATGAGCTTAAATGGACTCCAGAAGATGGTAGAGGACAGGAAGGCCTGGAGGAGTATTGTCCATGAGGTTGCACTGGATCGGACTTTGTAACTAACAATAACAACAACAACAGTTCAAAATAGGTTGATCTCTATTATGTTAGGCCTAAAATGTTCTCCATATTCAGATGGCCAAAATTTACACTTTCAATAAGAAAAAAAGATTAAACCCCTATAAACCCTGCTAAACCTGTGAAAAGGAACATTTGGTCTGGCCTTCTTCGGAACTAGTTCTACTGGATGATTTCAGTGCCTATTTCAGTGCCTATTATCCAGTTACCATAGGTGCTTTTTCAAGAGGCAACTGTCTTTCTTGTTTTTCTCTGAAGACCTTTCGCTTCTCATCCAAGAAGCTTCTGCAGTAAAAGGCGTAGGCTTTTAGTGGTGGATCTGTGTTGTTTGCATCTTAAGCTGAGGTGTGGGTGGTTCCTGTGGTCTGCAATTTTTTTCTGGAGGTCCGTTCATAATCCCATACATTGAGCTGAAGCCCATTTATTCATATGAAAAATAGGGGGGGGGAAAATCTTCAGTGTTGAAAAGACAATCTACAATTCCAGACATACAAATCTTAAATCACAAATCAAAATCAAATATGTTTCTGATTTCTGTTTGTAAAGATGATTATGGGACTGGAAGCTAAAACATGTAAAGAATGGTTGCTAGAATTGGGTATGCATAGTTTAATCAAAAGAAGGACTAGGGGGTGACATGATAGTAGTGGTCCAATATCTAAGATGCTACCACAAAGAAGAGAGTGTCAATCAGGGGTGAAATCTAAAATTTGTTACTATCGGTTCTGTGGGCGTGGCTTGGTGGGGGATAGTGTGACTGGGAGGTTGTAGAAAAAATGCTTTTAAAAACCTCTGACGATCCCAGCTGAGCCGCGCGATCATCAGAGCTTTTTTTTTTTACTTTTAAAAGCATTTTTTCAGCCGAAGAGGTTGTAGAAAAAATGCTTTTAAAAGTAAAAAAAAAACAGCCTCTGATGATCGCGCGGCTCACCTGGGCATTGGGGAGGGGGGCAGGGATTTTTGCTACCAGTTCACAGAACCACCCACCTCCATTGCTACCAGATTGGGCGATCCGGTCTGAACTAGAAGCATTTCACCCCTGGTGTCAACCTATTCTGCAAAGCAGCTGAAGGCAGGACAAGATCTATGGATGGAAACTAATCAAGGAGAGAAGCAACCTGGAACTAAGGAGAAATTTCCTGACAGTTAGAACAATTAATCAGTGGAACAACTTGCCTCCAGAAGTTATGAAGGCTGCAACACTGGAAATTTTGAAGAAGAGATTGGACAACAATTTTTTGAAATGATATAGGGCATCCTGCCTGAGCAGGAAGTTGGACTACAAAACCTCCAAAGTCCCTTCTAACTCTGTTATTCTGTATTCTGTGACAATGTACTTTATCTTCTAGATTTTGCCTCTTGTAGATATTTGCAGATATTTTGCAAATACCTATTTTATAAATAATTGTTCCCTCAACCATTTTTTCTTTTCAAACATGATGGACTCTTAAACATTCACTATGGTCTCCAGTAAATGTCAAAAAATATTTTGTTGAATTAGTATCATGTTAACATAAGCATAACATTTTTAAAGTTCCTTACCCAGTGCTTTTTTAATACCAGATAACGCATTGTAAGCCGCCCTGAGTCTCCGGAGAAGGGCGGCATATAAATCAAATTAAAAAAAGAAAAAAGAAAAAAGATATTCCAGACAATTTAATTAATACTAGATATTTTATTTCAGAGTACTTAAAAAAAAACCTGATATCCATCTCAGCAATATTTTTATATATGCACACATTAAAGTTAAAATAATCCAAAGCATATTTCAATACTGGTAATAATTTGGGAATTTTAGAAATCATAAATGCATCTAGTTGAAATTGTAATAAAGATTGTAATAATAAATAAAGATGCTGTAACTGAATATACTTTCATTTGCAATTTAAGGCAGTCCAAGTTATTTTTGTAGTAATTCAAATTTTTGAAGAATTGATTGGAAATACTGTATTTGATCTAAAGTATATATCTACTTGCTTGTTAATGGTTGCTTTTTTTTTTTTTAAACAAACCAAATGCAGTTTTCAAACTGGGATTGTCTCAAAGTCAAAGTTTGCCAAGTAAATGACTATTTTTTCACATTCCATTTCCTATGAAAAATAATGTCCACAGAATAACTATTTTCAAACAGTTAAAACAATTCAAGAAAGAAACCATGTCATGAACTTTCTGCAATTTACCACAGTACAGGTCAAAAACAACAGTAGCATATTGAATCAAGTTCACAAGAAGGTTATCAAGATGGATCTGGAAACCAAGACCTGTGAGGAATGTGAGAAAACATGACCAAAGGGAGATATAAGAACAGTCTTCAAATATCTGAACAGCTGTGACAGGGTCATTGAGAAGAAAGAGACTCTTGGAAGGCCCAAGACCAAATCCAATATGAATTGTTTCCAATAGAAGAAAGTTATAACAGTACATTTACATCATTGCTTAAGGAAAAAAAGCTCACCAAATAATAATTTAAAGAGAGAGACTGCTCTGATTTATGTATTAAAAATTCATTGAGATTGGATGAAATAAGATTGCTAGCTGTAGACTGTATCTAGTTTATGTACTAGTTGATATCTCCTAGAGGAACAGATACCCCCTTCTGAGCATACATGTTCTTAAATCTATTTTGGAAGTAGTGGAACATTTGGAAGCAGATTTGAAGAGCCTGGGTTTTACAGAGAGAAGGAAGAGATAAGCCCATTTACATATTGACCCCATACTCTTAAATCACTGTTTATTTATTTATTTATTTTTTTGTTTGTATCTTGCCTTGATTTATTTTTTTAAATAATTCAAGGCTGTGAATGTATTTTGTATTTCCCACAACAACCTTGCGAGGTGAGTTGAGCTGAAGCAGGACTAAAACTCATAGTCTTCTACTTTCTATCCTGAGGCCTTTACTGCTAGACCAACTGGGTCTTTATTTGCCATCCATCTGGTATTCAAGTAATTTTTCAAATACACACTTTTGATCAAATGAGACACAATCTCAGTATATAAAATATGGAGAAGCTAATTTGCCTTATCGATTTTGTGCATCCTAAAATAAAACAAAGAGCAAAAGGTATATCCAATTTATCTGGGTATTTATCAGGTTCTGAGCCAAAGCGAATCATGACTATTGCTACAAATCTAAACTGCTAGAAAGCAGAGTCAAAACCTTGTCAGAGATAAGCTAATAATAAAGTTTATCTAGTTTGGCTCAATTCTTTTCTATTTTTAGAAATTCCATTGTTCTTCTTAAATTTTAAGTTATTGCTGCATCACGTTCAGGTTTATCACTGGTCAGGTAAACACCAGTTAGTCTTTATTCTTCAAGCAGCAGTCAACAAAAGGGAAATAGTGGGTTGTTTCCAATGATTTTTTTCAGCTCTCTCATCAATAAAGCTGTCCCATGGCTTCCTGTTTATTTATTTTCTAATTACATATCACCGTTTCTAATTAATTTACTAGGACCCAAGATTGTTATCCCATTCACAGGACAGGATTGATAAGAAATAGTATTCTAGATGCTTGTGCTGATAAAAGTTCTTCCTTTCAACTGGTGATTAATAAGTTCTTTCAGCTAGGATGTATCAGCCAATAAAGCCATTTCACAGAGGTTATCAGGACAATACACATTTTCATCTTACTTGGACAGATTGAACAAAACATACACATAACCTTTAAATAAGCTTAGTGACAATTTATCTGGGCAGAAAGAAAGAAAAAAAAACTTTCCAAACACTGAAAAACTGGGCTTTTCCCATCATTTAATTAATAATAACAAATATATATATATATATATATATATATATATATATATATATATATATATATATATATATATATATCAAACATGATATTCAGCTAGTTTACTAAATCTGTGTCAAACACAGGACTAACAAAATGTAACTGACTGATAGCAATGGCAAAATTCAACTTATACTAATTTTGTTTGTGATGTATATTTGTGATGCTAAATTCCCATACCCACAAATAAGGTAATATTTCATAACAAAAGGAGAATGACATGGAGAAAATACCCTGGGATGCATTTGCAATGAACTATTCAACTGACAGAAGGCAATTGAGGAATATTGTGGAGAGGGGTACAAGAAGCAGTCAATATTTTTCTCAAAAATTAAATTTGATATTGACTACAGCATGGCTCTTGATGGCTACATGGACTAAATAGAAATAGCTTACTGTTGTCAATTTCTGGGATATTTTTCAATTTCTCCATTTTGCCTAAAACTCTGAGATTTTCTAATTCTCTCCATGTAAACAATAACCAAACCTGATCCTATTTAGTTTTTTAAACCAATGAAGTTTGCTTAACACTGCCATCTTCTATGTTTAAAATATAGCTTATAACAATGTCTGCATTCTAAAAAGTTCTTTTTGCTGTTGTAAGTGCTTTTTAACTGCATAGGGCTGGGTAGGAGCATTGAAGAATATCCTTGTATTTTGAGGAGTGTAGTGACATATGTTGATTTATCCTTCATATTAAGAAGATTCTAGAAGTTTAGAATTCATTCTTTGCTATGATATTTAATCTTGCTTGATAAGGAAAGGAAGGAAACTTCACACAGCTTCAGAAAAATCTCAAGATTACTTAGGTTGGCACTGGTTTATCAGTGTAATTCCCAGAATCTTTTTCACATCCCAGGGTTCTTTCTGTTTGCATGAGGCACCATCTAGTCAAGATTAGTCCTGCAATCCCATTATCATAGAACAAGCTCATGTGGTTTTGGTACCAAGTTTTAATCAAATCCTGATATTGCCCTTTGAGCTGGGAGCTTTGAGACAGGCCTAGTACTGGGTGCTGTGTGACTTGGGCATTTTGAGGTCTCTCTGCTATTCCAAAGGAGATCCCAACAGCTGAATGGAGATTTGTTATCATCTTGCTTGCTTAAAATCTCCTTACTCACTGATGTGTTTATTGCCTCTGGATTATCAAAGAAATAATAGTCTGGCATCTGGCTGCTACTGTGGAAAGCTCATTTGATACAGAGTCCTTCAAATGCAGTCATCATATAAGCATCCATGCCCAATATGTACAATAACACACATGCCTCACATTTAAAAAAGAAAAATAAATGTTCAGAAGCATTTATCAGCCCCATCACAAACCAGTAGTCTCACCTTTTCCATCAAATGTTAGCATCTTCTCTCCCTTTCTTTCACTATTATATAATATAGATGAGCACAGTTACATTCACGTTCATCTTCTTGGTTTTTTTCCCCCAGGGTTTTTCTTTTGGTTGACCATCTAAAGGCCTTTTGGGAAATCAAGATACTGAATGAAATTCTTACTGTGTAGCATGTCCACTCTTTTCCAACATTTAAATAGAAAAGGAAGAAAATGTGTTGGGTAAAGTGGAAAACAATGTGAAGTGTGTAAGTAAGCTATAGCTTGAGAGTGATGGAAAAGGGAGCCAAGTGAAGATAAATAGCTGTCCTTGTGTATACATCCAAATGTATCAGGAAGAGAAGTTCTTCATAATGAACTGCAGAGTGCAAGCGATAGGAAAGGATAGATAAAAGGAATGTGCCACCTTGAGAAAATAAAAAAAAATATCACAAGGCTATAAGTAAATATTAGGGATATGCAAAATGAAATACAACTTAATTCAGATGTTCAAATTTGTCATTCATTTTAGCTGAAGCAAATTTTAGTAACAAAGGAAGTATCCTAGGATATCTTCAGATATTATGCAATAACAAATCACCACATTTTTTTATAATTACTTCTACTGCTAAGAAAATGAAGACTCATACAGTCACTCACTTGCAATTCATTGTATAATTAACAATGTGTTTTTAAACAGAAATGTTTAATGTTGCATTAATATTTACATCACTCTCAATACAAGAAAGAGTCAAACTCCTGTTCTGAATGTAAAACCCATCCTATTTTTCTGTGGTAGAAATTTCTATAAACCATGTCATCCTACTCCAATAAAGCTACTGTGTAATAAGGACAGAAAGCATAGAGAGTAGAATATTGGTTATTTTGTGGAACAGAAAGAGGAGATGAGAAAATAAGTGAATTTGCTGAATGAAATGGAGCAAATTGAGGGAAGGGATGCCCTTTTCTGTCCCCTTGCTGTATTTCTTCCTTGGATTAATAAAGCATTTCAGTCTCCAGGGTGCATGCAACTTCCATTCATTTTAAAGGGATGCACACAGTCACATGGAAAGAAAAGCTTCGTCTTGACTTATTGAGTAAATTCACTAAAGAAGCCACTGAGGGAGAATAACTTCCTCAGCATGGAATGTCATTTCCTGGCACTTTAATAGCAGTAAATGTGCACATTCAGTAGAAACCGGGAGAGAACCATTTTTTTAAATGGTTTATGTAGAAAGCCAAGCTATCTACAAGAATCATGTGGTAGAATACAATGCAAAACACTCTTTTCTGACAACAACAGTTCTGCATCCCCTTGCTGTGGAATTATGTGTTAGGATAATTAAAGAAGCCGGAAGGTGGAGTAATTGGGGAACAAATTTTTGTATTTGCAGTGAATTCTGAGAGAAATTGCTGTATTTTTTTCCAGTTCAAAATGTGGAGTGAGGGAAAAAGTTTAGTGCATATTTAGTAATTTAGAGAATGGAGGGAGAAACTGCCATTAACAAAATATGCTAAATAAAAATAAGTTAAATTGCACTTGTGGCAGTTGATTGAGAAATCTACTTACTTCTCTAAAGCAAATTATTAATGCTCCAGTAATGTATTGTTTTGTTTTATATATAAGCGATGCCTGAAAGTATCAGATAATTGTAAAAAGTCCTTCTTCTATCCCAAGGTGTAGAATCAAAATGGGAAAACACTTCTATATGCTGCTAATTTGCTAGGCTGCATTTCACAGAATGTCTGCGCTATGTTGTAGTCAGATAAGTCAGGATAACTGCATCTGAATATTGAGATTCCGTAGGAGATTCCATAGTCAAGAGATTCAAAAGGAACCTTGTGCTATAAAGCTGGCAGCTGGAGAATTGTACTTTTAGACTTGCAAGATTGTATTAATGTAGCTTTACAATAAAGTAGAATTGGCTTTTCTGGTCAATTTTCCTCTCTGGCATACCTAGTAAGTCTGAGACATGGGAACATGTTTGTTTTTTCATTTTCCATCTATTTCATAGACTTCCACTCACTTCAGAGTAATTTCAAATCTGCTGACACTGGTGAGACCAACACAGAGCACAGAAGATCAATACAAATTAAAAGCAAATTAAAAATCTGCAAGGGCTAAAGCATGTCGTTGAAAATCCATTAACTTCTGGTTTATAGTTTGATGACCCATGATTGTTTGCTATGAGATAAAAAATGATCAGAAAAATCTATTAAACTCCTTGGTATGATTGGAAGCTCTTGGTCTTATAGAATTATTTGCTTATTTTGATAAATCTAAAGTACCATTTACATTAAATTACATTAAATCAACTTCAAGTGAATGTCAGAATTTGATACTGGAGCAAACAAAGGTGAGCTTGATTTAGAAATATTGAACAGTAACTATCTTTAGCTTGGGAATCAGAATAACTTGAGCATTATTAAATTTCCTGAAATGATTCCATATACAGAATTATTATAAGATAGCAATTAATTATCAGTAATGGATGGATAGACTAGTATAGAATTAAATTATATGGATATACAAGCACATATATTTATAAACCATGTGAAGACTAGGATATGTGTCTCTCTGTGTGTGTGTCTATGTGATACAACCTTGTGCTACATAAAACAGAATTGCTTATCACCAGTTGTAAGAAGACGAAACAATCGGTTGAGAAACAAAATATAAAGTAAAAAAGAATTGCATTTTTTTCTTCTTTTCAAATAATTTTCTATATTTGTTTGGAATTTCATTGAAAGTCAACATTCAGGAACAGATCCAGAGAAAGTTCTTTTAATCTTGTTTGGGGCCAAGCATAGCACTTTTGTACTTCAAAACTTTCCCAATTTTTTCATATGAGCCTAAAGAGAAAAAAATGTGACCACTTAAAGTAGCATCAACAACTTAAAGAATTTAAGCAGCAGCATCTTTATTCAGACTGATACAAAAATCTGAAAAAGATCAGACTATTTTAATGGCAGAAATTATGGTACTTGTCCTTCCCAGAATCCTGAACACTTTTTGAAATGTTTCAAGTGTGCACAGTCCTTGTGTGCAAAGAAAAGATTCCTCCAACAAATCAGATTCTGAAGATATTTACAAAGTAATGATGCCACATATATCAGCCAAACTGCCAGCAATAATCACATCCTAAAAGCCCTCCAGAGCAGCTCAACTTTCACTAGCTTCCAGAAGGCTATTGCTTGAAAAGGGTCAAGACGCCTGATGGGCAAGAGATGTTTGGATGTACAATAATGTCAAATCGTGTTTTCAGGGATTGTCCCTTCTCATAGACATCGATCTGGACTGAATCTGAAGAACTTTGAAGGTCTTTCCTAACTTTCTACCAGCAAAGTGTTCAACTTCTAGAGAAACATTGTTTCAGTGCTAGCATTCTGATCATTTATGTTCTCAGCAGTGACTAACTTATATATTTAGTTCTTCCTTAGTCCTTTAATCGTCAATGAGCAAACATATATGTTTTATATGAACTTTAAGACATGTGACTACTCCAGAATGTAAGTTATATGCAAATTCATTGCTGCTAGTTTGCATCACCGTTTGCAGCTAGTCGTTACGTGGCATTGGATTCAATATTTTACTTATCAGTTCTGAAGATAAGGTATACCCATAGCATTTTTTAGGAGGAAGCATATTAAATACATTTAAAATTAAGATATGCATGAAAGAAAGAAAGAGGAAAGGTTTTTTTTCAAGTTTCTACCTCATATCACTGTATTCGTATTAGGGTTTTTTCCAGAAAGGTCAGAATAAGTGTAATCTTGAATTACTATGGAAAATATGATTCGTCAGATTTTTCATGAATATTAACTGAACATTGGATTACTAAAACCTACATCTGTTGATGATTGCTGGTATCCGGCTCCTGCATATGGAAATCCACAGATTACTCATAAATACAAGAAGAATAAACAATATAAATAAAACTTAAATATCAAGCACCAACTGAGCTGCTAAGTTTTTGTGTATGCTACTGTGTCTTACTCCGTCTACTAACACTGTCTGACAGTTGACCGGTGAGAAACCAATATATAAGTAGATACAGTGTGAGGATTATCTTTTGCAATATCTCGTTCCTGTTCCCATATCAGTACCTACAGTATATGGTATCAAGTAATGCTTCCTGATCACATGTGATTGAAAGATATATTCAGATTTTCAGAAGGAAATATCAGAGGCAGAAGACAGACACATTTAAAATGTATGCTGGTCAGGAAGATTAAATTAAAAATGATTTTTGTTAAAATAATAAAAATAAAAGTCCTGCATATGATTTCAATCCATAGTTCATAATTGCACGCTTATCAAATAAGATAATTAATATGTTGACTTCCCCCCTCTCTCCCTCCCTCCCACTCTTCCTCTCTCCCTCCCCCCCCTCACACACACAGAAACACAAAATCTGGGGTGAAAAAAATAAAATTGTGGATGAAAGACAAATATGAACTATAAACTAGCTTTGAGGAACAGTTCCTGTTTATTAAGGAAAATCTTGAAAATCTTGTCAGTATATATTAATTGTCGAAAGAAAACCAATGTAAAAAACAGTGGGCCTTTCTGAGTTAAAGTGCTATCTGCCAATCAACAGAAAACCATACCAGCATAAAATTAGTTGCTTCTAAATGCTCATTCCCACTTTCCTTCTATTGCTTTTGTTTCTACTCATTGACAGTCAGCTGAATCTCTCCAAGTTAATGAGTGACAAAACTTAACAAGATGGAGGTAACATTTGGGGGTTTGGGGGAGAGAAGTGTTGGCCCTGATGAAATTGTCATGTTTTTTTAATGGATACATGGAAATGAGCACATGACTAATGTGACTGACAGATCTAAAAACTGCAAGCAAGCACAGCAAAAGTATCAACCCCATTTTCTCCTATTATAACGTTGATTATACTTTACAAGGATCTGCTTTTAATTTTAGTTTGTCATTCATCACATGTAATTGTCTATCATGCATACACAGCTGACCTGCAGTGCTGGGTCACCATAAGGATCTCTTTCTTCTTATATTTGTGAGATGCATATGACATTCTGAATGCAACTTTCATCTTAACTCATGCTGTTGCCATAGAAATTGAAGCAGAAGGAATCTTTGAGTTGTTTACTCATGCCCTCTGGGATTTTAAATGCTCTGAGACCTTGTTGCTTGATGTTTACCAAGCTCTGTGCCATTTACTTTGGGAGAATAACCTGCCGGTTTCAAGTCACATAGGGAGAGGAAAGGGGCAACTTTGCAGATCTTGAAAAAGGGTCATTTAAACATAACAGGTGCAGCACAAAACAAAACAAAACCTTCAGAAAGTGATAGATAATAGCACTATAAATGCATTAGAAGACAAGCGTGCCAATGAAAAATCCGACTATTTCAAATGTGTCTGAGAAATAATATAGCAGTTCATAAGACAATAGAAACTGTGTTTGGGTATGTATGTAAAACATATGCATAAGTACACTATTTTTAATACAGGTAGGCCAGGTACCTTGTGCCTGAACTTTTCTGATGTAAATATGGTAATTTGTGGTTTTTCATAGCCACAGTGTCTCTCTGGGCATTTATTTTATTCCACTATACTACCCTGTCAGAGGTAATGTGATTATAATACCTTCATTATCCTGTGCAATATCAATATATATATATATGCTTTGGTTAACGAAAAATATCACAATATGAAAACCAAGATGATTCAATGAAGCAATGCCTTTTATTAATCTAAAGAAGATGAAAACTGTGGCAACTCTACAAAGAATTAGCAGTGGAAGGAAGTGAAATAGAAATGAAGGATACCCCCCCCCCAAAAAAAGAAAGAAATACTGGTTATCTGGTAAGTAATATAGGTATTGCCTTACATATAGTCCTTGACTTACAACAATTGGGACTGGGATTTCTGTCATAAGGCAAGGCAATCATGAAGTGCACCTGATTTTATAATCTTTTTGATATAGTCATTAAGTGAATCATATGGTGATTAAATGAATCAGAATTCTGCCATTCACTTTGCTTATCAGAAGCCTGTTGGCAAGGATGCTGCAACAGTTATAGGTGAGGAGTTATTAGTTTCTTATTTTTTCTTATTTTTATTTCTTGTATATAGTGTTGTTGTTTTTTTTCTGTGAGCCACCTAGAATCGCCATAAGCAAGTAGGTGGCTATATAAATTTCCCAAAATAAATACATGCCGGTTGCCAAGTGCCTAAATTTTGATCATGTGACCATGAGGATGCTGTGATGGTTGTAAGTCACTTTTTTCAGCACTGATGTAAGACCCCTCACAAGACCATCACCTGACATGGCCCTCCCATCACAAGACCTACTGACCACATGAAGCCCTTATAAACAGAAGAACCACCGACATTAATATTCCCTTAATTCTGCTGAAGATGTTAACTAGGCCGGTAACAAAAAGTTCAGAAACCAACCCACAAGCTTGGAGAATGAACCTCCACTCTCACTATCGTAATTTTTAACAGTTGCTGAATGAATGGTTGTAAGGATTAGCTGTATTTATCTAGCAGGAGCAAGGAAGCATAATGTTGGATAACCATTTGTCTGAAGTGGTGTAGTTTCCTGCCTGGGCAGGGGGTTGGACTAGAAGACCTCCAAGGTCCCTTCCAACTCTGTTATCCTATCCTATCCTATCCTATCCTATCCTATCCTATCCTATCCTATCCTATCCTATCCTATCCTATCCTATCCTATCCTATTGAAGAACAGTATGGATGCCGAACACATTTATTTCCAGTTTTTTTTTTCCAAGCTTCTTTTTTCAAAAATATATCTAATAGAAAACATTTTTCTTTCCTTTATTTCTTTGGTAGAATGTTGTATTGATAAAAGTATTTTTGCTACTTGAATTTGATTCTCAACTATATGATATATTTCTGGAATTCTACCTAGATGAAATACAGTGTAAAGCAGATTGCACGGCGTGATGTCTCAACTAGGAAGAATTCCAGAAATATATCACATATGATTAGGGATAGTCTAATATCTTAAAAATAAGTACATTTTTTAACTTTAATACTATTTAAATATAAATGAAATAAAATTCATTTTTTTTTCATGATCTCTATGACTTTTGAAATGCAGCCCCTGGCATACCATTCAAAGTCCAATGGTAGTCCTAGGCTTGTCTTAGTTGAAAAGGAAAACAACCTGTATATGGGATGTGCATCAGTGAGATGCAATCTAAATCTTCCTTCAAAGGATGATGTATTTCTAAAACTTCAAGTGGATCATTGAATGTTGAGGGCTCCAGTCTTAGTGTTAGCTCATGCCATGCTATCAGACTTCAAATAATTTTTGCATGGTGCATTATTTAACGTTGTTTTTGGAGTTTGTTAATGAAACTGTGTGATTTTCTCACAGTGAGGGAGATTTGAATCATATTAGCATTTAAGTCCCAAAGGTGCTTTTTCAAGAGACAACTGGACTTTCTGGTTTTTCTTTGAAGACATTTCGCTTCTCATCCAAAAAGCTTCTTCAGCATTGTGGATGAGAAACAAAATGTCTTCAAAGAAAAACCAGAGAGTCCAGTTGCCACTTGAAAAAGCACCTTTTGGATAACCATGACCTAGATGACCGAGAATCTCCATAGACATTAAGCTTTAAGCTTTCAGAAATGAGGGTATAAGAGATAAACTATTGTTGCTGTTGTTTTGTCCTAGAAATCTCCATATGATCAAGTACCTGTTCTATCACTGCATGGCTATTTAATTCATCTTGAAGTCTCTGGTTCTGAAGAGCACAGTCATGTAGACTTCAACAACTGCTTTGGGTCTTCATAAGTAGATGGTATGGAGACACCATAAATTAAAATAACAGGCTAAAATATCAGGCTCCTTCAATTTTACTCTTATCCCATGATTTTTGGTGATGAATAGCAGCGGGGAAACTCAAAGACTTGCAAGCATTTCCTTTGCATTTTCTTTGATAAACTGTTCATCTGTGTATTTGAAGTTCTAATCAACAACTTGCGTATAAGAAATATATCTAATGATGTATTATTTGCAGGACCGAGGATGTGATTGAATAAATCTTACTCCTTTTAAACTAATGGTGTAAAAATATGAAGTATAAGACAACAAAGTAAGCCACATTGTGGGGGGGGGTTGTGTGTGTGTGTGCATAGGCATGCATTACCAACAATGAAAAGAAAAATATTGTGGAACATGAATTACACATCACAAGGCAGACTTTATTCTTTTGTATGTGCATTCTGATATGGTTTGCATGATGACCATTTCATCATTTGTCCTCTCTGCTTCCCCTAAACATAACTAGTTATTTGGATAGTTTCAGATTACACCTAATATTTCTGATATTAGCATACAAAAATGAATATATGAAAAAATGATTGATCTGGTGTTTTTCTTTTAAGTGCTCACTCATTTAACTTTTTATTGGCAGCCAACTATATTTCATGTTTTAAAGTTTTATTAATAATTATAGGTCCATGTATTTTATCATACTTTCTGACTCAAAGGCCATGGCAAAAGTTTTATTTGTTTTGTTTTGTTTTGTTTTGTGCTCAGTCATTTAAAAAGGGAAAACCTTCTTCACATATAGTACCGTTTAAATTTTATATTTATATATTGTATATGATTAATGTATATGATGGATTTTGATTTTTTGAGTGGGGGTGTTCTTCAGTTTCTTTTTTATGCTGTGTGCCACACATTGTTTGGGCAGCCTTATAAATCTCATAAATAAATAAGCAAACCATGATTCTTTACAAATGCTCTAAAATAATCATCTCTCCAAGTCCTTATTGCAAGTACTTGGACTCTCCTAAATCCAGCAAGGATTTCTCTGGACTTTAATTAATGAGATAACGAAAGGGAAACATCTAATGAGCAATTCTACCCCCACCTTCGAGTTGAAGACTTTATCTGTGTTTTGCAGCTGTATCTTTCTTTCTCTTCTTACCCCTCTTAAAGCTGTATTCTTAGTCCCATCAATACAGTTTCCCATTAAGTTAAATAGCTTATTGACTGGGATGAGACGTGTCCATGAGGGTGATAGGATCTGCATCCAGTGCTTTCTCAAGGCAGACAATAGCAGATCACTGCACAGTAAATCAGTTTGTAATGGAGTTTGGACTCGAAGAATCAGTTTGTGTATCTTTTTTATTTGTTTTTAATTCGTATCAATGGTAATTTGGTCAGTTTCAATTTATATGATGGCAGAATGATGAGGAGCAACTGAAATGTTTGTCTTTTCAAACGCAGCATGGCAATTGGCATAGCCAATGCCTCTAATATTTATGTCACTTTTTTTTCAGGAGCATTAGTACTGCACACAGTGGCAATTGGATGAATATTAAACTATGATCTACAGAGCCGTAAGGCTCCAGTATACACAATATAGAGAACAAGAGTGGACAATGTTTAGAAAAAATAACAACATATGCATTTATGTCTAACTTGTTCTTATATAAGAGAAAAGCTTTTATATATGAGCTTGGAACATCACGACTGTGAATAATCATGCACATATTTAATTATCCCATGTACAATATTTAATCAAATGCCTGACATAGATACTCACACATTTTACCCAATGGTCTTTTGTCCTATGCCTCCTCCTATGTTTCTTGAGGTAAGTCTACAATTGTGATCAACCTAAAGTTGATAGTGATAGTTTCCTTTTTTTGTCTCAGTTCAGGAGTTTGCAGGCAGGCAGCGTAAAACACATTGATCACATGGGGGATGTTGTCTGATGTGACATGTTCTATGTCAAAGAATATTGTGACTTCAAACAATTCTGTCACCATTTTGTGTGAGTTGGACCACTCTTTTCCATCCAGTCTTTCACCTCTTCTCTCACTGCTCAGTTCTTTTTTAATTGTAAGGGCCATGATAGCTAGCTTATTTTTGGCTTACATATATGCTGGAACTATAAATAAAAAACAAATCTTGAAAACCAACTTGGATTTTTTGTTTTCTGTATGAATATCCCTTTCCCCCCCTTGTTTATTATATCACTACTACATTGTATTGTGTTATACACTTTTTAAAAACAAATGACATTGAGGTTGCCTTAAAAATGGCTAATATACCACCTGCTTTGTTGAGCCTTATCACAGGCTGTGCCACTGTATCCCTGAGCACAATCAATTTCTACTGTTTCTACTGTTTGTGAGGGTGTTCCAGGGATACTTGTCCTATGTCTGGGTGGGAAACTACAATAACCCATTACCAGTTAGACTTTAATCTCTTTGCAAGATCATGCTTTATGAAGTGGCTCATTTGGTGTAATGGAATAAAGCTGAACATTTGGAGTTGCTGTTTATCACTTGGTGTATTAGAGCATCAATTATTCCACCAATTGCAGAGGATGTGAAGTTGATGGCACTATTTGGGTGGGGGGGGAGGGGAAATAGAGTGCTTCTGAATGGGAGCTCATACAGAGTAGCTTACTTTAGCCAGGATTGGAAATCAAGTGTATCACGGACTTAGACTTCACCATGGTAAGGCTGAATAGAAAGTTGTACACAGAAGACCCCATCCTGGTTGTACATAAGGATAAATTTTGGGGAACCCTGATTTAAAGTGTCATGCTTTCTTATTGTTAGCAGCATCGGATGAGAGCAGGCTAATGCAGTGGCATGAATCTTACCAGTGTCAATGTTGCTATATAAATTGCATGTGGCAAAGATTTAAGAGATTTTATGAATATTCAGTTTTACAGATTTTTTAAATCTGGCGGTGATAGGAGCACTTGGGGCTGTGGTTCTAAGATGAGGGAGTAGCTTCAACAGATCCCAGAAACAAGATTTTCCACCACCCTGTTCAGACTGAAAAATTCCATTCAGTCTTTTCTCTACTGATGCCACAAATCAGAGGTGGGTTTCAGCAGTTTCTGACCAGGTCTGGAGAACTGGTAGTGGAAATTTTGAGTAGTTTGGAGAACCGGTAGTAAAAATTCTAACTGGCCCCACCCCATCTATTTTCTGCTTCCCAAGTCCCAGCTGATCGGGAAGAAATGGGGATTTTGCAGTAACCTTGCCCTGGACTGGGGTGGGAATGCAGATTTTACAGTATCCTTCCCCTGCCATGCCCACCAAGCCATGCCACGCCCACCAAGCCACATTCACAGAACCGGTAGTAAAAAATTTTGAAACCCACCACTGCACCAAATGTATGCCAGACCTGGCTGGTATCTACTTCCTGATAATTCCACAAGTAGGCAAATTCATTCTATTTTGTACTCCTTTAGTTCTCCATTAGTAATTTCGTACATCTCAACACCACCACTAATATAACTGTGATGGAATCTGGTGCTGAGTTACTAGAAGAAGGAATAAACAGAAACATCAATCTTGAATTATTGCTTTGCAGGAAATGGCACAGAAGGGATTCTCCCTAATTTCTTCTCAGCATTTATCAGATAGTTATACAGAGTATACTTTGGTCTGGGAAGATTTTGCCTATGGGCAAACAATGCAATAAAAAACTGCTTTGAGCTTTTACATATGTCATTTTTGGCTTCGCATGCCTGACGTTATCTTCTACAAACTCTGTGAACATTTTCAGCTCCGTCAATCCTGAAAACACAACAGGTAACTAGTTCTGTGTCCCTGCTAATAGTCAGTTCTTCCCAGGCAGCATCTTGGAAAAAAAAGTAATGAACAGTCTTTTGTTTCTACAAGGGTTACTTAATGAGTTTCCATCCCATTATAGTAAAGCATAGACCAGGCTCAGGTTCCTTGTATTAAGTGGGAAACACAGTATACCCAACTAAAGCTTGCTTAAATGGTTTGGCCACTGGGAAATTGCATAAAGTATCCTGTGCTTAAAGAGACATTATGATTAAAACTGAGCAAGGGATTCCCTCAATAAACTTTAGGCAAGATAGCTTCTTTTATTGCTTATTCATCCACCTCCTGGAAACCTTTAGTTGTTTAACTGCTTGACTGAAGTGCTATAATGAGGCAATTTTGTGTCAGGATGTTAAAACAGGGGTAAGACATTACATATGAAGAGCATTATCTACAGTAGCTGAACTATAATGGTCAGTAAGTGTCAACGAAGCTACCTGTGAAATTCTAATAGATAGTCACTCCGCTGTTGTTTAGAGAGCTGTCAAAGCAGGAGCATAAATGTGTTTTCATGACATTTTGCATTGCAAAAGGAGAAAGGGAGGCAAGTACTTTCTGCTATGTTGATTGTCACACAAAAAGACAATACACAGTGTTTCTCAATAATATTTTGGGAGTGTGAGGAAAACTGTCACTTGTATAACTTCTCTGAAACCATGGTGTGATTTTTCATTGTAACTAAGTTATCAATCTTAAAGCAGAATGGAGCCAAGCTGGAAAAAAATCATCCAAAAATTGCTTTTGTAAAGATGTAGTGAAAAAAAAGTTCCTAGAATAAACTCAAATGTTTCACAATTAGCTACCCAGTGCTAAATGGTCAAAATGATTAAGGCCTGGCCATGCTGACACTGAGTCGGTTGAATCTATGTTAAGTATAAATCTGATATGTTCTAAAAATCAGAATCAAAGTTTTGCTATCCTGTGGATTCAAATTTACTTAGAACTATCCTCAGCCATAAGTTTGTGTTTGAATTATGTTCATCTTAATCATATCTAAGGCCTGTATGTGATATAATTCCTCTTGCATTCTCAGCCCTGCTCTATAGTTTGGGAGGGTTTTTTACAGATATGTCTTTACATTTTGGAAGACATTCCTCTGCTAATTTATTTTTGAACCAGTTAATGCTGTGACTTTTAACTCAACCTAGCACTATTCAGTCACTTTGTGTATGTAGGGAATTGTATGTATAGCCCTCTTCAGTTGGTCTCTGTGTGTGTGTGTTTGTGTGTGTGTGAAGAACAAAAATGCATGAAGTGGTACATAAATACTATAAAAGTATTTTCATCTTGAAAATTTAGAAAGGGTGCATTAAACTGCATTGATGTAAACTAATAGAACTTTTTGTTTGAATTTTAAGAAAACATTTCTGATATAGGATTGGGCTCTAACTGTATGAAGTTGAAAAATATGAATAATACACATCTATCTATAGTTTATTGCTTAGCAAATTGTAATCAAATTATAAAGCAAAGATATGCTATAAATAATCAGGCCCAATGAACCATTATCTAAATAGAAAACAATTAGAGTACTTTCTTTATTCAGTTTGTAGAAAGCTTCACTGAGACAAAGTACTAAAACCAAGAAGCCGATCCATTGCACCAGTGCTTTAATTTGCTTATACTGTGAGAAATTTATAGCACAGCTCCCAGTGCATTTCAGGGCACCTATACAGCAAAATCAAGGAAAATGTATTCAATATACATTCCAGAGGCATACAATACACACAATGCTATTTTAACATATAGACTAAAAGTTGTGTGAGTTTCTCTGGCTTAAATCCTGGCAAATAATTTTAATTGTGCAGAAGGCTATATTTGTTGCATACAACTTGCACTAATGGCTTTAGTATTCAAACCCCAAAGCTTAGTGCTTCGTGTCTAATCTGGTTCCTATTTCTGGATGGCTGAAATATTAATCATTTATCTCATATGGAGTTCATAAAGAAACCTGACAAATTTTCCTAGAGGTACAACAGGAATGCTAATACAATATAGTGGATATTTCTTACTTAAAGGCTGCAACTTAGGCACATATAAACCATTCAGTCTTGAGATTCAATGTATGTAGTTGGGAAAGAGTGTTGGAGTTTAATGGTTGGTCCTACTCCAATCCACATATATTCATCAGTGTTTGTACAGCTCCTAGAGTTCTCTTCTGAACCTGGTAACAGTTTGTAACCATAACTGGTTAAATAGATTAAAACAGGGGTGGGTTCTAAATTTTTTTACTACCGGTTCTGTGGGTGTGGCATGGCTTATTTTGTGGGCGTGGCTTGGGGGATAATGTGACTGGGTGTGCATGGCCAACTTTTCTTTTTTCTTTTTTTTATTTTTAAAAGCATTATTTCTACAACCTTAAGAAATTGCAGAAAAAAATGCTTTTAGAAGCCTCTGACGATCAGGCAAGTTATCTGGGATTGCCAGAGGCTTTTAAAGGGATTTTTTTTCCTACAACCTCCTCGGCTGAAGAGCTTGCAGAAAAAATGTTTTCAGAAGCTTCTGAAGATCCCAGCTGAGCCGCACGATCATCAGAGGCTTTTTCTTTTAACTTTGAAAAGCATTTTTTCAGCCAAAGAGGTTGTAGAAAAAATGCTTTTAAAAGTTTTTTAAAAAAAGCCTCTGATGAGGTGGACAGGGTAAGCAAGCGGCAACTGGGCTGGGGACCGGTTCAGGGGCGTGGCCAGCCAATGTTATTACCGGTTCTCCAAACTACTAATTTTTTTTACTACCAGTTCTTGTGAACCGGTGTGAACCAGGAGCAACCCCTACTGGACTAAAAGCTTATCTATGAGAAACCTAGTTTATAGATACTATAATTCCTACTCATTAACTAGTATATGTTCTGTGAATGTGTCTAATTTCCATAGCAGCATACCATGCCATAATTTAATTATGTTTTATTCACAACACTTCTTTTTCTGGTCTGAAATTTTCAGTGTTTAGTTTCACCTTGGTCTTCACTAGAATTACAAGAAGAAAAACTGTTCTGAACATGCCCGCATTTTCTATATAGATTAAATTAGTAAATATAGGTAACCTTGCATGGGTGGGATCATTTGGAACATATATTGGGATTCAAGATTCAAGGCAAACTGTCGAAAGACATCAGCTGGAGATAGCAGCTCTCTAGGATGCAGAAACACCCACAGACGATTCTTTCTCAATATATGTATTGATAACAATGCTTGTTCAAGCGCACTCTTGTCAGCCCTTGATTTATTATAGATTTTTGAAGCAAAAAAACTCTAGAGAATAAATTATATACTTTCTTTCTTTCTTTCAGCTGAAAGGACAGGAATGTACGTCAGCCCTTTAAAGTGTGGGCAATGGCTGATTTTACTATTTTCCTCCCTTCCATCTACTGATGTGAAACTTGAGAGCATATCACAGAAAATGTCAATGAAGGAAAGAAATGAAAATAATATTTGTTGGATGGTTTTCTTCCTCATACCTAAAAACAAAATCATCATCATCATCATCATCATCATCATCATCATCATCATCATCTCCTTAAAACACCCCTGGATCAGGTCTTCTTTACAGATAGATGGGTTAGTCATTGAGAAAGTATTTCTGTGTAGTAAATAAGCACACATAAATTTCAACAGTTTCCCAACTTGCAGGCATGTCATCTCAGCAGAAATACTTCTGCTGAGGAAGCCTGAGTGGCGCAGCAGACTAATGCTACTGTTAAAGGTAGTATTTAGCTTCCAGCTGCCTGCAATTACTGCGAGTTCAATTCTCACCAGGCTCAAGGTTGAGTCAGTCTTCCATCCTTTCTAAGGTAGGTAAAATGAGGACCCGGTTTGTGGGGGCAATAAGCTGACTTTGTATAAAATATACAAAAGTATGAAGGCTATTGCTTAACGCCTTGTAATCCGCCCTGAGTCTCCGGAGAAGAGCGGCATATAAATAAATAAATAAATAAAACCTACTACTCCCATTTCTTAGTATGTTTTTGTACCCTTCAAGTCTTTCATTTTAAGAACTTAATATCTAAGGGCCTATCTGCAATAATAATGGCTTACGGGAGCTTGTGATTTGGAATATCACGTGTAAATTATAAAGAATATGAATCCACAAATGAAACGAAACAAATATGTGTTGTGTGTTTGTACAATGAAAAGAAAGGACAAGGATTAATAGTTTTAAATGAAGGTGGTATGATTGGAATGGATTTAATGACTGTAGGCAGGGAAGCAAAGAACTAGATTTAATTACATGTAAGTAGAAGGAGAAAAATGAAAACTGAATTTATTTCATTGAAAATGTTATAAATGGGTGCAAATAAAAGTGCATAGTTTAATGGTATTTGTATCAGATATGAATTTTGGGAAAACTGTAAAACATTCTGGATTAATGCATTCCAAAACAAAAATAAAATTGTTCTGGATAACATGAATCAGTGGAAATGAAACAAGTGAGCACACAAAAATAACTGGGCCATTTGAAACCATAAGAATAAATGAGAATGATATCTGCTTAGAAAAAGGTGCGTTTATTCCGCACATTTAGATTAAGGATAAGTTTATCCACATGAACACATGGCAAAGGAAGAAAAGTAAATCTAACAAAAAGATTTATTTGATTGTAATAAAGGTCTGAGAGAATTAATGAAGAACAAAAATATGAAGAAAAAAATCTGAATGTAAGATAAACATTTTCTCTAATTTTAAAATTGGGTTTGGGGGGAAATTGATTTTATAAGCCATTGTCTTAAAAAGTTCATTGTCATATTTCTATGTGCACAGATGGACAGACTAAGTGTAGTGCTCTGCTCTGTGCTTCAAATGATTTGTGGCTCAGAAATGTTTTACATAAATAAAATAAAATATTCATCCTGTTCCAATTTTAAAAGGCAAAGAGAGGAGAGAGAGAGAGAGAGAGAAAGGAAATCTAGCCTGGAGAAATAAAACATAAAACTGCATGTTGAGATTGTCTCAATGGATTGGCAGCCACTTCTGAAAAATTATCAGATATTTTGGCTTCATTAAATAGCCATAAGTTATATTTATGAAAGCAAATGCAGAGAGATGGGAAAAGAAAAGTGAGAAGAAATAAAAATACTTAGCTCTTTTTCAAAATTAATAATACCCTATTCTGGGAGCCCATACTAACAATATTTCGAATCATTTCCCTTGGTCAGCTCATCCAGGAATCATTGGAATATAATTTACTATTTGCCATAAATAGGTATGGTTATTTTTCTAATAATGATAAAAACATACTGTAAATCATAGACTGTTTCTTTTCAAAGAAGACCTGCTAGGATATAAAATACCCAGTGTCCTAAAATGTCTAAAATCAGGATTTCTAATATGCTTTCTTTGTCTTTTTATAATATGAACATGAAATTACATCTCAGAACCAAATATAGGGTTCTCCCTTCCTTCTAGTTGCCCAAGTGACTCTGGGAGGCTTATGCACATAATACCTACCATGTTTCCTCAAAAATAAGACTGGGATTTATTTTCATTTCGGCTCCAAAATAAGCAGTAGGGCTTATTTTTGGGGGTGACTTATTTTTTTCCCATGCCTAATTCTTCCCAGGCCTAATTCTTCTGTTTGCTCATGGTGGGGCAGAATGCCGTGCAGAGCACTAGTGCCGCCACTGTGAGGAAGGGTAGTGGTAAATCCTTAAGTAGGGCTTATTTTGGGGTACACGTGTAAACCACGCTAGGGCTTACTTTTGAAGTTAGTTTAAGAAATGCTATGGCCCAAGAGATGCTTAAGGTTCTGTCTGGACACATTTATCATTGGCCCTAATCAGTGGATTCACCCTCTTATTAAAAAAGAAAAAAAATCACCACCATTCTTCCTTACTCCTGTTACTTGGGCTAGAAAAGGAAAAGAGTAGACCCTTTCCTATTTCATTTTTTTTATTAGATGGTCCTTGTTCACTGTTTCATCATAAATTTCTAAAAAGGGAAAGGAAAACAAATTGACCTCAGAAAGCAGCAATTAGTGACTGGAGGAGAGTAGGCATTTCTACCGAAGTACACAGTAGCTAGTTGGAATGAAGATATATGAGAAACAGCTAACTAGGCAGCCCAATTTGAAGCAGCACAAGTCAGAAAACACCACTTTTAATGTGTAACAGAACAAGGTGTCCTGGATGTGGGTAGGGAGTGGTATTATGCATTCTTGATCAATGCATGGCAAAAAAAACCAAAAAAACAAATCTAAGCAATTTTTATTCTCTTCCTTCAAAGTGATATCCATATAGTATATCATATCAGAATCAATATTAAATTTTGCTGCTGAAGAATATTAAAGTTATATATGTGAGGGTTTAAAAAAAGGCATTATTTTAGTCTGGAATGCCTTTTTGATTATCTTTAGCTGTGATATTTTTTTTTTCTTATTTTGTACACTGCCTAGAATCCACTAGAGTTGGTTATCCAATAAATTTAAATAAATAAATAAATAAATAAATCACAATCCAATTAGAAAGTTATTTCCAGCGACAAGTGTGAACAGTTCAAAATCCTAGTCTAATTCTCTGAACTACAGAAAGTCCTCTTGAAGCTAGGATAATATATAATTCACTTCAAAGAAAAATTGGTCTTTAGTTTACAATGGTCTGGAAAGTATAATAGGTGCTCACTATCTCTTAAGCTCTTCAGTTTTATATCCATCTTTCATGTTTCATGGCTTACAACAATGTCTGTCTGTCTGTTTGTCATCTACCTATCATCTATCTATCTATCTATCTATCTATCTATCTATCTATCTATCTATCTATCTATCTATCTATTAGACCGATCATTCATCTATCTGTTGTACAAGCAAACAACCACAACATAAAACTCATGGCACCCAGGATAAAGCAATAATCCCACTCAAATACACATTCCCAGAATCAACAACAGAAGAACAGCTCACTTGATTTTAATCAGGGTAAGAATATTAAGAAATTTTTTAAAAATGCTGTTAATATTGTTTCTTCTACCACCCACTTTAGGAATATATTACATTTTAATGTAAGTGAATACATAAATTGTTTTCAAACTACAGATAGATTTTCATTGTATTGAGTAATGGGAAATCAGCCCTCTCTATTTAAGAGATCTCTTGTGAAAACAGCTTAATATGTACATATGCCTTCAAGGACATTTACATTTCTTTCCTGTCAGACAGATATATCTCTTCTCAAACTAAATGGCAAATTATAAAACTCTGCTTGGAATTTGCATGGTTGAGAGAATCTTGCTGCTTCCTTCAGCTACAATCCAATTGCTAATTAGGGTCAGGCAGCTAAAAGCCAAGGTCAGTGAAATGATCTACTATTATCATTTAAGATGACCTTTTGGCTTTTTTTGCTTGCTTGTGGCTTTTCTTGTTCATACTGGCAAGTCAATTTAATTTTGTTAAAACCTCAGAACCTGATAATAATAGTTCCTATTCATTTAAAACCTACTTTATCTATAACAACAGAATTATATTTAGCTTCAAACTTTTGCAGAGTGAAACTAAGTAATTCTGCCAAGAACTTTTCTTCCACTATAACAAAATAGAACAAAATGGTATTCTAATACTGAACAACAATCTGTCATGAAGCAAATAATTTTTCTTTCTCTTTATCACAAGGTTAGTATGAACATGTCTATAATTTTCCACCAGCATACAAAAATGTTATTCTCCCCTCTAGTTTACTTCCATGGTCCAGCAGCACCTGAAGGGGATCAAGCCTGAAAGAAGGTGAGAGCACTGCTGTGATCACAGCTTTTGTGTGCATGTATTGACACTGCACACATTTACAAAGGTACGCAACTTTGATCTGAGTGACATGCAAATTTTGACACTTCTGGTTGACCTTATTTTGGAGCAAATGTTCAGTCTTGCTAGATCTAGGAAATTGGAATTGGGGGAATTTCCTGTTTGTTTCAGGCTCATTAAAACTCAGGATTTGGTCTAAGAAAGTGCCTATATTGCAAAGTGATCTCACTGCTTTTGCTATATTTGTCTGTTTTATTAAGATGGCTTATTAAACTCAGCGTAAGTCTTAAATCAGGCACATATTTATATGGAAGCCTGAAGAAAGACCAGATGCTTTAATGAATAGCATATACATTCTTGCTTATTTCAGTGCAAGTTCTGAATTATGCCATTATTTTAGAAACATGCATAGCCTTATTTTATCAGACTGTTCCTGTTTAGAGTTTTAAAAATATCTTTCTTAAATATCTCACATGCACACACACATATGATGTATAAGGGTATGTGTGAATAACTTCTAGACCTCTAATTAAAGATAGCATTGGCATAATATGTTTCTGTATCTTCACCCATCCTAGAAAAACATTTATTAGTATTATATTTGTGCTTGTTGGGAAACAAACAAGCAAGCAACAAAGGAAGCAAGAAAGAAAGCAGTTCTAGCATTAGATTGCTCTGTTGCTAATATCTATTACCACATAATCTATGTTAGTAGCTAAAGATGTCTTGTATTTGCTTCAGGCAATTTATTAGTCATCAAGAAAGCATATTAGGCTCTAACATAGTTGCTACCTCTGAGAAGAGAAAGTAAAATTTCTACTGACCCGATATATTCTAATAAAATTTAAGGTCACTCTCTAAAAAGGAGATTGTTAGAGATTGTAAAAAGGAGAAATTACAGAATATGTCTGTTTGGGATGTAACATATGAAAAAGGAAGCATGTGATAGAATTAATGCAACACTATCAAAACCTGTGCATAAAATATTACCCCCTACTTTCATTTTATCAAAACAAAGTTTTATCCACAATCACACTTCCAAAGTCCTCCATATAGAACAACAAACTTTTAAAATGATTTGTTCTATAAGAACAAGGCTAAAATTAAAAAAAGTAAATACCTACATTTTTGTAGGCTATAGTCTGCCTCATTGTGATTTGTACCTATTGATAAAAAACTTCCCACCTTATGGATTTTTAAATTATCCCTTGAAAACAAATGGATGTGATATTGTAATGTAACATAACCCAGAAAAATGGAAATACATCAATGGCCAATTACAATTAGTTCAGACTAAATTTGTCAGTGGAAATTCTTCATGAATGTATGATATAATTTTGAAGTAGGATGGATTGTGGCAGGTATATTGCATAACTTACCTAAACTTTAGCATCCCCCCTACACTCTCCTAAGTCCTACTATGTTGTTTCCTTAGGCTGGTAGTGGGACTATTTGTGACAGGGATGAGCAAAAATCACCAGGAATTTATAAAGTGAGTATATCATCCAGGTCACGAAGATAATTCCAGCTATCTAGATAAAGCAAGCAGGCATTTACAGAACATTGGACCACAGAAATGTAGTCACAGCAATGAAGAAGCAGGATACAGTTTATCACTTTTGGGACAATAGTAAAGACATCATTTCATATTGCATACATGAAAGCATTGGTAAATCGTTCCTATGTTTTATAAAGAAATTACAGCTAATAGAAAGTGATTGATGATATAGTGCTACAATAGATGAGGTCTCAGGTCAAAGGACACTTGGCATGCTACTGAGGAAGTCTTAAGAAGGAATGGTGTTGCTTTCAAAACAAAGAAACCTATAGCAAAGACAGCACCTGGATACAATATAATCAATTATAATAATATCAGTTGATGTCATGGACAATTCTTTTGTAGGACAGCTATCCAAGTCTATGTTCTAATCATTAATGTAGAAGAAAAAGAAGTCGACAAATTATATAGTCGAGTTCAGTCTAAAATTAAGAATTTGCATGCAAGATGTGCTGCTTGTGGTTGTAGACTAGAATTCCATATTTGAAAATATTAAGGAGGAAGGAGGAAAATTTAATTAGTTTTTATGACCTAGAACACCATAATGAATCAAGAGAATGGTTTGTCACCTTCTGTCAATTCTTCATTCAATTCCAGATTATCAAGAAGACAATCTTCCAACAACCAAAACAATGTATGTATGGCCATCATTGGAAGTAATGAACATAAATAAATGTATTTTGTGATTGGTACAAGTGGGTAGAAGAACTTGGTTATAACCACAAAGATGTGACCAAGAGCTGACTGTGGAACAGATAAAAAACTGATCATGTGCAGATTCTAAGTCAAGGTAAAGCAGAAGAACAAAGCCAAGTCCATTATATGATACTGAGCACATATTGACCATTTTCAAAGAGAATATGAATCCTTTTGAAGTTCTGAAACTCATTGAGAGGGAACCAGTACTTTGATTTTGAATAAAATGAAAGAATTTGTTACAGAAAATTTAAAAAGAGACTGCAAAAACCCAAGAAACAAAAAAAAAAAAATCCAACAGGATGTCAGAAGAGATAGCAGGAATTTTCAAAAAGAGAAGTCAAACCAAAAAATAAATACTACTAAACAAATGCTTTTAGAAACCTGTTAGAAGATACAAGAAGCCATATTATAATACAATCTGAATAAAACTGCAGATAGAAACATACAGAGAAAAGCAAAGAAATTTTTACAAAGAATTATCTGTGAGCACAGAATGGAGTTTAAATCTCAAATTAGTATGCTAAAGGATACCAGACAATAACTGATTCAAAGAAAATCAAACAAACATGGAAGGCGTATACTGAAATTCTATATAGTAGATATGTCAACATCTATGATACTTTAAAACAACGCTATCAAAATCAAGGCCTGTGGGCCAGATCCAGCCAATGGGGTGCTTAGATCTGGCCCACGGGGCTGCCCTGGGAATAGCAAAGGATTGGCCCACGGTGCCTCTTCCAGCAAAAACAGAGCTCCATTTTTGCTGGCAGAGGGTTTAAGGAGACTGTCGCAGCCAGAAATGGAGCTCGGGAGCCTGTTTTTGCTGGCAGAGCACTCAGGCCACCATAGGTGCCCCCTGACACGAGTGATGTCAAGCTAGCCACATCCAATCTGGCCACACCCACCCATCAGGGTCAAACACAGCCCTCATGTGGTCCTCAATGAAATTGAGTCTGATACCCTTGCTTTAGAAGATATTCTCTACTTGCAAGAATCTTTAGCATTAAAATATGAAGTTAGATAATGATTATAGGCATTGCCAAGTTGTAAAATACATGGATGAATGTAATCTGAAGAAATTCAACAAGCAACAGAAGATGAACCAGTAAGATTCAAACCAAACTATGCCAGAGTATCTGGAGAATGACATAGTGGCCAAGTGATTGGAAAAGGTTAGGCAACATATAAATACCAAAGAAATAACTCTTAAGAAAGTATGCAAACTATTGTACAATATTCTTAACTTCACAGAAAAACAAATGTTTAGAATCATGCAAGGCAAAATAGAAATCTATATGGAAAGAAAACTGTCAGGTGTTCAACTGGTTTCAGAAAAAAATAAGGAACAAGATATATTACTGCTGCTGCATGTTGAATAATTGAATAAGCCAAAGAATACTAAAAAGAAATCAATATGTGCTTCATTGAGTATAAATTTTTATTTTGCTTGTATCAATCATAACAAGCTATGGAAAGCACTTATTCAAATAGGAATTCCAGAACAACTCACTGACCTCATGCAAAACCTATGCAAAGGAAGAGACAATCTAGACTGAATATGGCAAAACAGATTGGTGTCATGTTGGCAAAGGAGTAAGACAAGGTCAGTTTGGCCATCCCACTAGAGTCTGGAACACATAAATATTTTTGTTTTATGATTTTAATATATTAATGCAAAATTGCTTGCTTGCTGTTTCAGTATTTGTGATTAAACCTAAACTGAGTTTCTTTGCTATTACTCTGTGTTGTCATAAAAGGGAACGGCTAAGCCAAAGGAGAAATTTTTTATGTTGTGTGAATCTGTTGAGATCACAGGAATTATTAGTTAGTAGTATAATCAAACAATTGATTATAAATTGATAAACAGGATGAACCACATTTCTAGTATTCCACTCTTTCACCCAGGAGTGGGAACTAGTTAAACCTCCCTATAGCATATTCAGCCTATTAACTGATAACTGAATATCATAAACTGAGAATTTTCCTTCCTTTTTTTTTAATCCATTACAATAAAAAGATAAAGGTAAAGGTTTCCCTGTCTAGTCAATTCTAGGGCATGATGCTCATCTTTGTTTCTTGGCTGAAGGAGCCAGTATTGTCTGAAGACATTTTTTGTGGTCATATGCCAAAGGCACATGGAATACTGTTAGTTTCCCACTGAAGTGGTACTTATTTATCTACTTGCATTTCAGTGGTGGGTTCCTCCTGGTCCGGCCGAGTTCCACTGAGCCGGTAGCGGTGACTATATGACATCACCGAACAATTCTGCAAAAATAAATGGGTAGGTCAGTACAGCCTGGTAGACCAGTACCTCTGCTAAATCCTAAATAATTGTCACATATCCATCAAGCCACACCCACAAAATAAGCCACGCCCACAGAACCGGTAGTAAAAAAAATTAGAACCCACCCCTGTTGCATTTGCAAGCTTTTGAAACATTAGGTGGGTAGGAGCTGGGGAAAGGAATGGGAAGATTGACACTGAGGAGGTAATATGACTTTTGCAAAGATACATTAGGGAATTTAAGACTAAAACAGCTTGCAGTTTATCCCTAACTTCCACTCTTCCTAAATACCATGTTCCCGGAGCAAAATAAAGAAAAGGGAAAAGAAAAGAAGTCAGGAAACTGTCAGCACAGAAGCTAGCTTCAATCTTATTGTGGCATATTGGCTTCCAAATGTAGTTTCCAAATAAGAAAGATAGTGTCATCATGCTTAGAGTAAAACCAGGTTTTGATTGTGTGATTTGATTTGAGTCTCTCAAATCTCACTGACGTGGCTGGTCTATTTTGTTGAAGTTTCCCAAAAAATATTTTAATGGCATCACTAAAATGATTTCACAAATTACTCCTGGAGACAATATTGAGCCTTGATCTACTTACACTTTCCAGCTTTGTTCTTCACTACTTCAGTTGAACTATCACAGTAGCAGGTGGCATAAATTTTATCAGTGTAAGAGATGGCATTGCTACTTCTGTTCTGTTTCAGTCCTTTTTCATCCCTAGAATTGATTTATCTTTCAATAACACAGAATTTTATTAGGACACAACTCTAAAATTACTATCCCCAAATCAGTTTGATACTACATCTGTTAAACTATCATCTTTCTGAGAAAAGAAGTTATATTTTAAGTTATATTATAAAAAAACAAACAAACAAGGTCAACCTGACAGCTATATCCAAGTATCTAAAGTAGAGATTTTTAATGTAAATGCTCCCTTGCTTTTATAAAGTTATTACTTAAGAATTCAAACTCATTCATTTCATCTGCTATCATTACATACTGTCATTTTCTATAATTTACAGAATCATGGTAGAAAATGTAGCATGACAATTACAATTCAATTTTTAATATTAAAAAAAATGTGTGCTTGCTAATTTATGCTTTGATTTTTGTTCTGGGATACAGATACAGAGAAAGGCAATGAAGCTGTTCTTGACTTACTAATATAGTTTATCACTCGTTATCAAAGGAACTTGTTTTTCTGCCCTGAATATTTTACCTTTGCAATTGTAATGATATGAAAATGCACAGTATTTATTTTGTTGAAATCTCACCTGTTATCCCCAAAACAAAACTTAGTAACTGAGTCTAGGAGCCTGAAGATACACTTGTTTCATAAGATCAAAAGGACACAGGGTTGTCCTTTTGTGTTGCTTAGGAAAGCATCTATTTCTTTTCATAATTTTGAAATATTTCAAAACATTGGTCTTATCTAACATGACTCAACATTGTTTATTTATATGATTGATTGTGTCTTTATATCCTGTAATCTGAACACACAGGAAAGGATAAAATCTGGCATATGATTCTTCAAGATTCAGCAAATTGTGAAGATGTAAACTGTCCTTATATCATGCTAAGGGTTCTTGCCCTTCATTTCAGGGTCAATTACATCTCTATAACTCCAACAGATCTATACTGATAAATATATGTAATTGGAGTTTTCTGAAACAGCATAACACAATCTTTTTTTGACTACTGGCTACACTTAGTCAATCAATTATATGCAGAGGAATGTACATCAAAACTGGATGAACCAGGATAAAATTTGAATAAATAAAATGCACTAGATTCACTTTATGTTAAATCCAATTATTATTTCCACTCAAATTAAAAATTCAAATTTGGTAGTCCTTCTTTGACAATCAGTTAGGTGATATGAAACCTCACCTGTTGTAAAAATAATTCAGGAACCTTAAGTATACAAAAGATAAGGTAGGATATATATTCTCACACATAATTCCTGTCTTTGACTAACCAGTTATTTAAAACTCATAAGAAAGTTGTACTAAAAATAGGAAAAAGCAAATGTATACATAATAATTCTAAAAAGTAACATGGATGAATAACACATTCAGTAGCAAAATTAAAATAATTGACATAACTATGATTTCTCCCCTTTTAACCCTGGGGTGACTGTGGAAATAGCAAATACAATATCACTTAAAACTGCTGCTTATTGGAAATAATATAATTTATCTTAAGACATAATTATGTCAATCTTTTCTATTGATTACTTCCATTATTATATATAATGGTTATTATTGTTATTAGGAACATCAATCATAGGGAAAGATTTCATTGTGCAATTGCCTCTAGAAGAGATTTAATTTAGTTAGCATAGTTGAAAAAAGCCAATGGTAACTCAACACTTAATGTCCCAAATCTTTCAGTGAAGTTATTAAGGTTGGAGAGTGAGGAAGGGACTTTTCTGAAAGAATAAATGCGAGTCTTTGGATTAGTTAATTTAGATAATGCATCTGAAGGTGAAAGTGTTGGGGGGTAAACCAAATGTTTCTTTAAATGAGGATTGACACTACATGCAAATTATTATATGGCTTTCTTTGTCTCCACCTAGCCATTGTGTGTTGGAAAGTATTATACATACATTGCTATTATATTATACTATATACTTATACTAACCTCAATCTGTCTGAACCCTGTATCAACTTTCTGCTGATTGTTAGAAAAAAATAGATAGCTTTTGTTTGTTTAATTAGAAATTAATTTTTTTTGATAATCTTCATGTAGTGGTTTGAAGACTAAAATGTTATTGAACATTACCATCTCAGGTTTCATTGTGAACATTAGTCTTATTTTCTCCTTCATTTGGAATTCCATGCACTGAAAGTCTTGTTCAGACAATATTTTGATTAACAGATCTCCTCAACTGAGGTGTGGTATGCAATTCCTTTTACTCTAAAATTCACACCTAAGGGGAAATATTTATTTTCAGAAATGTTTAAACAAATTATAGATTGAGGCATTCCCATTCTGACACAATTGTTTACAAGGGTTTATAATGATGAAAAATGCCTCTTGAGTTCAAATTCTTTTCTATTGCAGTCAGAATCCATAAGAAAAAGGAGAAGATAATGTAAGAATTCAGATTTAAAAAAAAACAAAAACCAGGACCTTGGAGAGTTCTACTTGAGTTGTACGATTCATAAAAGTGAGGTAAGATTAAAGAACTATATAGTATTTTAAAAGTCCCATTTGCTGTTAAATCAACTAGAATCATAAGAAAAATGAAATATTTTGACTGTAATATGATAATTCCTCCAATATCTATTAGGAAAAAATATTTTGTTGTTGTGTATTTCACCTACATATAAAATAAGTAATTTGTAACTTCTGTGAATTTTACTCACTCATTTGATCTGATTAATCAGAAATGATCAAGATATAGACTAGCACAAACTAATAGTGGTTATGGATCTCTTATTTGGTGATAAAGCTGTATCTTCAAAAATGCTGTATGTAAATATGTTTGATGCAGAACTTAGATATATGATTTATAATCCATAAAATTGATACAAAATGTCTTTTTAATAATTGCTTAAAAATAACAATAATGTGGAAATAATGGGTTTCTATGGGTTTTTTTCTCCCAAGTCTTCATCTGTATTTAGGTATCATAAATATTAATTTTGCTTAAAAGATGAACATGTTTTTCACCAATTTTCCACTTACTAAAGATGAATTAATTAGTATGGGAAAACATTTATGTAATGTCCTGAAGTTATAATATCAGCATACAGTTCTAGATGGTATGGACATATAGATGGACATCATTCACAAATTTTCAAAGACAAGGGACAGTCAAATTTTAAGCTGTTCTTTATAGTTTGAAGAACTGTAAACAGAGAAAAAAACTTGAATTTGCCTGGTTCACCTTAGTCAGACAAGTAGCCTATTCTGGCTGATAATATAATAGGCATACACTTAATTAAGTAAGCAGTAGAAAGATTGAAAATGGTTTCTACTCTCAAAAAAATTCTCTCAGTTCCATAATGGATGCAAGCGTGAAATGCTATCGGTTCAGGCCAGTTCACTCGAACTGGTAGTAAAAATGCTACTGGTTCACCCGAACCGGTAGTAAAAAAATGCTTTAAAAAATAAAAAAAAAGTTCCAACAATCACGTGGCACAGCTGATTATCGGAACTTTTTAAAAACTTTTTTAAAGCATTTTTTTGCTACCGGTTTGGGCGAATAGGTAATAAAAAAATGCTTTAAAAAAGTTTTTAAAAAGGTTCCGACGATCAGCTGTGACAATCAGCTGTGCCACGCGATTCTCAGAATTTTTTTTTTTTACTTTTTAAAGTATTTTTTTACTACCTATTGCCTGAACTGGTATTTTTGTGTAAAGTGTGATAGTAGGTTTTTGAGCTCTCTGTGACTTTGGGAGGTTCCTGCTTGTTGCAGGGGCCATTTTGTGTGAAGTACAGCCGTTTTTGCATTGTGTGAGTCAGTTGTGCAGCTTTTGTATTATTTTTGTGTAAAGTGTGATAGTTGGTTTTCCCGGTCACATGACTACCAAGCCACGCCCACCCAGCCACATGACCACCAAGCCATGCTCACCAAGCCACGCCCCCAGAACCGATAGGGAAAATTTTTGAATTTCACCATTGAATGGATGGTTATATTGTATATAGGATGCTGGTAAATTCTTCCACAGTTTGTTTTTAATTCTATTTTCATTCATAATTGGGTCTAACTGTTTTTAACTGTTAAATAAAATAAATAAATGTGCTAATCTCTTATGTTGTATTTTAATAAAAGTGCATCTGTCTTTTTTCTTTCTTTTATTCTAGGGCTGGCTTATATCTAGTAATGTTTCATTTTACTTTAGAGATGTTGTAATGTGCATAACTGGTTTTGCTTACACAGCTGCATTTTTTTAAAAAAAAATCTTAATATGCCTACACTAAATGTATACTTTATAATTCTCCTAGCCTGAGTAGATGTTTTTATATTTATACTTAAATACTGAAGTAACTTTGGCATGTGCAAGGAAGAATAACTAACTGACCCTGACTCACACCAGCCTTCTTTCAGTTTGAAAGAAGCATCTAATATTTTATGATTTTAAGGTGGTTCTTTCCTCCCTTCAATTGTCATCTGAAAGCCCCAGGCATCAACACTTACTTTAAACCTTAATGCTGTCCTCTCCCAGAGCACTAAATTCTATTCTTCATTTATACAAGCCTCTTAGGCTTATGGCAGCAGGTATTATATTTAATATGTTTTAAGACTTTAAAAAGGATTTGTCTTGGGGGCAAGAAAAAAGTCAATGGTTAAACCAGATGGTAAGAATGAAAAGTGTTTTCTCCAGAAATAACCATCGACTTCTTAGCATACTTTCTCAATAACTGTAACAGCCCTGGAAGCTCCCATAAAGCTCTCCAAGTTAGCCCTTTTCAGTCTATTCAGTGGAATGGCATTCATTTGAGTGAAGCCTTTTGTGCTGATTCTGTTCTTTTCATATCCTTTATTTAACGCCCAGAATGCAGAGAATTTGAGAGACTTGAGAGTCAGAAGTGAAATGAATCTGAAGGCTGTACAGGGGGAAAAAAGACTCTTTGGGCCCTTCAGTCAATAGTTAGTTATGCTCTTTATATTTAACCAATCAGCTGTAAGAAATAAAAGGATCACTTTTTGAAGAAGGGAGTATTAATGTATATATTTCCCTTAATTGTCTTTTCACAGATAGTCAAATAGCTATAGAAGGGAACAGATAAGTAGCAATCTATATATATATAATAATCCTAAGTAGCTACCTAACTTACTCCCACAAAACAACATGGTTTCACTGTTTTGACACCATGGACTTTACTGGAAGAATATATGAATGGAATTACAGATTACAAAAATCTAACTACGACAGAAGCCAATTGGCTGTTGTCTCCTGTTCCAAGCATTTTCCCATTGCTTAAACATAATTTAGTGTTCAATGGATGTGCATCAAGGCCATACATGGTCTTAGTCTTGACTATTATGCTGGTCTTGACTTGGTCTTGATATTAAATTGGTCTTGACTTGGTATTGATCTTGCGTGCTAAATTGTAATACTGAAATTTCTTTAGAATGAGTGAATGAATGCTCTTAAAGGTTTGTTTGTTGCTCCTAAAGATGCATCTTAGGGTAATTATCTTAAGGGAAAGAGGCAGTCATATTACATTCACCGAGAGGGAAATGACAATGAAGTGGAGGTAAGGAGTCACTGAAAATTGAAAGATTATGGAAAATACTACTCACAGTTGTGAAAAACCTTGACAAGGATGAAATAGAATAAATTCTAAAACCACCCTGAGGAGAAGTGAACTGAAGAGTGAGGTGGATTTGTCTCCTGTATTTTAGGAAAAAATGATACTCTTAAGTGTTGTACTTTCAAAAATAACTAATTCATAGCTTTGACTAAATTATGTATTTCAAGTAGAATATCTTCCTAACTGCTAGAATATATCTCTTTGTAGTGTTTTGGTATATTGTCATAGAAATAAAATTTAGTAGTATCAACTTAGCTCTTTCAGAAGAGTTAAGAATTGTTTAGATCACATTAATGTACATAAAAGGTTAGAGTATTCTGTTTACCTTCTGAAAGTCATCTTGAATTTGGCCCTCTGTAACTCAATAAGCATACTAGGGAAGGCAATAAACTCTATCTATTTAGCCCTTGAATTTTCAGGACAATTTTTGTATGTTAAAGGTTTATATCATGACTTGAATACTATGGAACATATCTGACCACACAGCATCATTTTTCCCCTAATATTTTTTTTTTCATTTACTCGCCAACATTTTTTTTGGGGGGGGGGGAGTGGTTCTGTTCATTTGGGGAAAACACAATCATTCAGCTATGTGACTTTAGGAGTTTTTCTTTTTCTACCTCAAATAGGAAAAGTAGATGCGGCAGTTCATAGCTATCTTAATGGTATAGACCCACACTGTAAAAAAGAAACTATAATTTTGACCAACTGCCATTTCTTATATATCATAATATATATTTATTTTGATTCTTACCATTTTTTCCAGCAGTTTTTTTTTTCCCAAAATAGCAATGATATGCAATCTACTCCTGGATTTTTTATGCTTTTCATTAGGCATTTTATGTTTAGATTACATCTTATTTAGCATTTTCTGGAAATTGTGTCTCTCTATTGAAGAGGAGAAGGATTATACTAGTACAAATATAATTCCTAGCACATTCTATTATGGTTCTATGTGATTGAACTTGGCTTTGTGATCTCTTGATTAACTACATGGCAGAACAGAAATAAATATTTTATGATACAAATATCATTCTTCTATTAACAGAGGCCTGTTTCTAATAGATGACTTTCATGTTGACATGCAACAATAATTCTGACATGAAAATGTAAGACTTGGACACAGAAGAAAAAAGGGTAAAGAAAATGGAACATAGTTTATAATAAATGGATTTCTTTGAAGGAGAATATGTCACCTACTGAGTAATGTGGAACATATTTGACCGGATCATTTTTTATCCAGTAGGAAGCTCCGAGATATCTTGCATTGCAAATTGTAAAAATATTAGGTTTATGGCATTACTCGTCACAGTAGAAAACACATATTTTGTATATTGGTAGAAAGATATGCAGATAAATAAAGTACAAATATATTTCTATAATCAAAGCAGAGGTAGGAGATCTTTTTTCTGTATCTTCAAGAACCAACAAATGAGAACAGTTTAGGATGACATTTCTATTTTCCTGAGAATGGAGTTGAATTCAGTGTTGTCGGAGTTTTTTATTTTATTTTATTTTATTTTGTCTTTTTTAACTATTGATCCCTAATAAACTATGTGGAAGAAAGAGAATTAATACATCTTGTTACTTAGGCCACTGCCGATTTTGCAATAATTTATTAATAGTTTTATTTCCCATTGTCACTGGAGAATAGTACCCCCATCCTAATTCAGTTCAAATTTGGTTGAATTTGGTTCAAATCCTCATATTTGGTTAAAGAAGATGGGAATTACATAATATAATATCATGCAAATAAGCAACATCTTTATTTGAATGGGTACAAGCCTTGCATTCTTTCAAGGTGGTGGGTACTATTTTCCACTGTAATTTTCCATCCACAGCTTTGCCTAATTAATTGAGAATAAATGAATTATGGTAAAAAAAAAATGCTATCTCCAATTGTCTTGACAATGAGTTATACAATAGCTGAAAGCTGCCTAGCTAATGAGTATTAATTTGACTTGTCTTCTTTCTTTCTGTCTAATTCCCACTATAGCAATAGCAAATCTTGCTCAATATTTTGGAAATAAAATAACAGAGTTGGAAGGGACCTTGGAGGTCTTCCAGTCCAACCTCCTGCACAAGCAGGAGACCCTATTCCATTTGGGGCAAGTGGCTGTCCAAACTCTTCTTAAAAACTTCCAGTGATGGAGAGATCACAACTTCTGAATGCAAGACATTCCACTGGTTAATTGTAACAGTTCTCACTGTTACAAATAAAAATATGATTAGCCTCTTCCAACTATTTCAAATGTCAGAGGTAGTAGTAGAGAAGTGAAGCAACTTCTGGCCACTTCTTTCTGCTCTTATAAGCAAGATGTTTATTTTGATTTGTAAAGGAGTTTTGAGGTTTTTTTGTCTTAACATTCATCAAAGTAAAGTATCTGCTTGAAGGTCTCCAAGCTCTAATGTGTTCAGCTACTGTTTACAGTTTCTTTAGTTTTATCATATCTAAATAGAGCTTTACCGCATAACCTTTCAAGGGTGTTATTTTCCGAGATGCACATTATTTTAAAAAAAGATCAAAAAATAAAGATTTAGTAAAAATTCTCAATTCTAAATGGTTCTTGGAAATCAAAGAGATATCTTCCCATCAGACAACAACACTGGTAACATCTTTAATTTGTGAAGTTATCTTCAGCTCCCAAAAAATATGACTTCAAAAAAAAAAAATACATTCTAAGCTACTCATTCCCTGGTTACAGGATAGCATATTTCCTTCTTCTGGAGAATTTTGTAAGGGATATTAAATGTAGCAATTAGTTTATTTTAAGAGCCTCCTCACTGTTTTAAAATTTTAAAACATCAACATACTGTCTGTATATATAATAGTAGGGATTCTTGTAAGCTGTCCTGGAATGTCACTTTAAGCCAAAAACTAAAGCAAATGAAAACATTTTTACAGATAGCGATCAAGTAAATGAAGTAATATATTGGCTAGTCCTAGAGATCAATTGATTTCTTCAGCATTTATGCTTCTGCTTTTCTTCCCCGCACAAAGTCTAGCCTCCTGATTAAAATTTCAGCTGCCATGTTTATAATCAGATCAAGGAAGACTCAAATAGACTGGAAATCTTTGCAGCTGTTTCATGTCACAGTTAACATATAAAGGCACCGTAGGAATGAAAGACAATCAGAAAATACTGCAAGGCAGAAAATAAAAACAAGAATGTATCTGCAAAAGCATCTGCTGGACATGGATAATCAATTTGGTTGGGCTCAAAGCAGTTCATTAAACTGATAAACAACAGCCAAATAAGACTTATCTCAATAGTAAATTATTCCAATTGTATCTGGGACAGTGATGCTGAAGAACAACTTGACTACTATACTGTAACTTCATAAATCATTCTACCTCTAATTATGGAGGATACATAAGGTAGCATGCATTATACTTTTGAAAGAAGTGGAAGGTATTTCCCCCCCCCCCCCGACATTAATATCAAGTTCTCATTTTGCCAATCTGTTTTTGTCTTGGCATACTACAGTCTTATGTCTTAACCTGCACAAAAAAAAAAAAAAAAATCAACTTGACATTAGGAGCTTGCTGCGCAATCAGCATTATGGAAGAACTCTAACCTTGTTACCAGAAGGGCAAGGAGAGAGGTAAAAGGAAAGGCAAGGAATGAGATTTAATTTAGATAGCTCTGAGCAGGGAGGGAGAGAGATGCTGCATATTTTATTTGATAGTAAAATTTCTACACTATGAATTAATAAATACATAGATTTCCAAAGAGGACAGGAGCAAAATAAATGCAGAGGGTACAAAACAGTGATTCAGAGACTAAATACAGTTTATATATGGATCATACCTTCTGATTAAAAATAAATCAATTAGATACTTCATGATCTGAACATTTAAAATGATTTTTGTCTGTGTCGCACTAATATTTTATCTAGTATGTCTGCAAGTAGTGTTTGAAGTCTGAGTTAAAATGAATGTTAACTCTCATTTGAAAAGCCCTATTTTTTCAGTTCTTATTAAAACAAGTAGAATAAGACATATGTAACATATGTCTTTTTTAATATTTATATTCAATAAAAACTATTTAAAAAAAAAACAAGTAGAATAAGATACAATGGCCCATAACTTCCCTGCCCCTTTGAGTTTAGGATTTACCCTAAATCTGTTAGCACATTTACCATCAGCAAAATAATTTTTACATAATTTTAATCTTTAACTATGTTTTAACTATTTTGCAACTTGCATTTCATGCCCAATCAACAGACTTGACTATTCAATTGAATTGAGAGAAAGGATGTAAAAGTACTAGATAAATAGATTGCTGCGACATGGAGCAATTTCATATCACCAAATCTAGAAGAGAAGGCATGTTATGGGTTCCATCATCATTGAGGGAACTGCATTTGGCGGACCCAAGGGAATTGGGCCTTTTCTGTTGTGGTGGTGCCTGCACTGTGAAACTTCTCACCCTGAACTGAGGTCAGCCTCATCTCTTTTGAGCTTCTGAAGATCCCTTAAGACCTAATGAGGATTCATGTGTGTGTGTGTGTGTGTGTGTGTGTACAGAGAATAAAGTGTACAGAGAACAACATATATGTTCACAACCAGTCTTACATTCTACTCTTTCAATTTGTTTGCTTGTTTGTGCTTTTTAGCTATTCATTTCATATTCCTCTGTCAGGGATAAGGATCCAGGTATGTATCCCTACGTTGATATGTGTTATAATGAAAGAACAACTTTTATAAATTTCCTAAATTATGGTTATTTGTTATGATTGGAAAGCTATGCATTCTGCTGGAATTTCTTATTTGTTACTATACTCGCTTGATGTAAGGAGTTTTGAGTTACTCCACAATTAAGAATTGGGAGACTCTCAATTATAGGATTGTTAATTTAATTGGTTATATTTATGGATTAGTAGATATATTGAGAAACAGAAAAAAAATGGAACAGTTAAGCACACCTTATTGCCCAGGGATATGGATACAAGGGTCAAGATTCAGCTTTGGGATGTCCTCATCTTGGTGATAGCATCCCATTATTCAGAGGAGAAAGTAGTTATCAATCAATCAAACCTGGCATATATGGTGATATCACCTACTTAACCTACAGCTGCATTATTTTTATGATTCCTGGAATAGCTTGCTGCATAGATGCCCTTGCATATCCTACTTCACTCTGTTTTTTAATATTTTGTCTTTTGATATATTGGCAAATTCACTATGAAAACATTAGCAACAATATTTTCATATTTTCCTGTTAAGGTCCATTTTCCAAGTCTAAAGATTCAAGAGTTAAAGATAAAGCATATAGTTCAACTTGATTCAAATTTGAAGTAGTATCTGATACTATGCATTTTAGGAAAGCTTCATTTTATGTAGGAACTAGTGAGGACCCACCATGGATCCTGAATTTGAGTAAGCACAGCCAACACCTCTAGTACTAAGAGACCAGCTGCAAATGGAAGAGTTGTGGTGAGAGAGAGAGAGAAAGAGAGAGAGAGAGAGAGATTGATTCAGTTTCTTGGCTCAGATTAATGGAAAATATAAATGGCCTAAGCCAACTACAGCCTAAAAGATTTCCTATAATTTAATGCAAAAGGTCTTCAATCACCAGATTAATGTATATAGGACTAAAAAAAAGGCAGAAAAAAAGAATAATGTTTATACATAAATATGCTTGTGTTGGACATTCTCCCTGCTGTGTGGCAAACATGGATATGGTGTGGGGTGATAGAGTGGCCCAGGCTCTGATGTCCTGTCACATGGCATAATGCATTAGTAAGCACTTTCACAAGCCATGTGGAAGAGCTGTATTTCTACTGAACTTCTAGTACCAGTTCTCTCTTATGCAAATATACAGATAAAGAGTTTATTGTGAAGGCTTGAGTCTCAGTTCTTATGATTGCTAATGCTACTAATGCTGGTGCACTTTTAGAGCAAAGTCAGAGCAAAGGAGGGAAAGTAAAACGCAAATGCAGAAGGAAGACAGGTCAATGGACAGGTTGCATGAAAGAAAATGAAATTATTCAAATTTGCAAAATTATTGAAAAATGTTCAGATGAGAAGAGTATTTCATTAATGATGTCAACCATTATCCTTTTTTTTCTTCATGAACCTGAATTGATTATAGCTTTTCCTTCTCTATTCCTTTGCTTCCAAATGTGTCTGTTCTTCCTACAAACACAGAAAAATGCAGGCATGGACAGTGAAAGAGGCAATATATTGGTAAAATATGTTCAATTTGCTTAGAAATTGCCACAATTAATGAAACCATTCAAAACTCCATACAAAATAAAATAAAATTTCTACTATACAGCCTGTTACACCTTTTTAAATAACCCCAGTAAAACTAATCAACAGGGCTAATTTTGCTGATATAAATGACTGATATCTTTCTCACAAAGATGATTTATTTGTGTGTGTGTGTGTGTGTGTGTGTGTGTGTGTGTGTGTGTGTTTATGTTTGCATGTGTATGTATACATATTCCTTTCAACCTCCCTTACGCTACCTTGCTAAGAAGTATTCTGATAGAAACAGATTAATTTTTTATCAACTGTGGTTATTTTATTTGGATGGTACTTTTCTGACAAAACTACCTGTGGAGGAATATTAGCTTTTTGAAAGCTTTGTAAATTCAGGAACAGTTTTTTCTGTCTTATCTTATTAATTATGTGATAACATTTTATTTTGTGATGGGTGAGACAGAAAAAGAAAGAGGAGGTTGATAAACATAAAATCAGAGGGATGTGTTGGAACATCATCAAAGAATAATATAGTCCCATAATAGTATTTACATTTAGGAAACTTATAAATAGAACAGAAGCATAATAACAGTCTCTTTTTCTTTGGTAAATGTTTCTCCACAGCAACTGGCAATTTGGGGATGGAGAGGTGGAAAGCCAGTCTAGAAATACTGTAGATTATTGGAAAATTTACAGCAATTCAGAAAAGTTATGTGACTCTCTTTTAAGAGTGGTGTTGCCTTTGATCTCTGGACTGGGTGATGGAGACCCTGAGCAAACAATTTTTTCTACAACCTCTTCAGCGAAATGTTTTCAAAAGGCTCTGACGACTCCAGCTGAGTTGCCTGGGTTTAAATTTTTCTTTTAAATGCCTCTGACGATCAGGAAACTCATCTTAGATCGTCAGAGGCATTTAAAAGAAAAAAAAGCCTCTGATGATCGCGCAGCTCAGCTGGGATTGGGGGGGGTCATGGATTTTTGCTACCGGTTCTCCGAACCACCCGTCTCTATCGCTACTGGATCAGGCGATCCGATCCAAACCGGGAGCATTTCACCCCTAGGTTCAAGGTAACATACCATATAATCTCTCAGGATATATCTAGTGGATTAGAAAGTTATAGCTGTAGACAATTATGTCCATTAGGTGCAAACAAATAAAGCAATAGCCCCCAATCTTTTGGGTACCAGGGGTTGGTTCTTTTGAAAAAAAAAATCAATGAACTGGGGTGTGGTTTCAGGTGCTACCCAGATCTTGTGCATGCTCAGATAAACCTTCACTCACTAGCGCAGTCCGGTTCCTAATGGGCTGAGGACCAGTAGCAGTCTGTGGCCCAGGCATTGGCATTGGGGACTCCAGAAATAAAGAATTGAGCTTCATTGGATATCACTGTCTCACCTCATAGGCTGATTGAAATCAGGGGCGAAATCCAACCGGTTCTGACAGGTTCTGGAGAACTGGTAGCAGAAATTTTGAGCAGTTCAGACAACTGGTAGAGGAAATTTTGAGTAGTTTGGAGAACCGGCAAATACCACCTTTGGCTGGCCCCAGAGTGGAGTGGGAAGGAGGATTTTGCAATATCCTTCTCCCAGGAGTGGGGTGTGAATGGAGATTTTGCAGTATCCTTCCCCAGCCACGCCCACCAAGCCACACCCATCAAGCCATGTCCACCAAGCCATGCCCACCAAGCCACACCCACAGAACCGTTAGTAAAAAAATTTGGAGTGCTGCGTTAGATTGAAATGTGTTAGAAATGGATGGAGTTCTATGTCTATTTTCTTAAATGTTTGGAAGTACCACAGTATATTAATCTATAAGTATTTGCATTAATATATTAATATATCATCAGTAAAATATTTCCCCTAAATTTAGCTATTCAACCTCTTTTCTGTAAAGATTCAGTTGTAGATTTTGAGTTGTATATACAAGTTGATGCATATGGTTCCTGGAAAATAGAAAGTTGGTGCCACAGGTTTGTAAATGCTCCTACCAAAACGATGCCATTCCACTTGGTTTCATTTGGTAGTCTTTGAAAGTTAAGAAAAGCTTAACTGATGCTCTGTAATTAGCCAAAAAAAAAGAGAGTAAAAAATCATATACATATTCTTGTTCAATGTACTGTATATGCCAAATGCGCTTTCAGACTTATCACAGACAGCTCATCATTTACCCATGGAAAGAATGCTTGTCTGTCTTAGATTTTTAATCAGACTTCAATTCTTCATATAGAACTCTTACAGTTATGATGAGATAACATGCTTTTCTACCTGAGGTATATCCACTATAGTTATCTCTCACTGGGTCATACTATAATCTTATACTTATTTATTATTTATTTATTTATTTATTTTATTAGATTTCTATACCGCCCTACTCCCGAAGGACTCAGGGCGGTGCACAGCCAAACGATAAAAACACATACATACAAAATTTAAAAATAGAATAAAATCAAATTAAATAATTTTGGCCCCGACAAATTTAAAACCCCAAACTTTTAAAACCAATTTAAAATTGAATATATAAAATACTAAAAGATATTTAAAATTTTAAAAATATTTTATAAAAGAGGGGGAAAATTAGGCCAGGCCGGCCTGGTGAAATAGTAAGGTCTTTAAGGCGCGGCGGAAGGTGCACAGATCCTGGATCCTCCGTATCTCTGGGGGGAGCTCGTTCCAGATAGTAGGTGCCCCCACAGAGAAGGCTCTCCCCCTGGGGGCCGCCAGTCGGCATTGTTTGGCTGACAGCACCTGGAGGAGCCCCTCTCTATGGGAGCGTACCGGCCGATGGGAGGCTATTGGTGGTAGTAGGCGGTCCCGCAAGTACCCAGGTCCTAAGCCATGGAGCGCTTTAAAGGTGGTAACCAGAACCTTGAAGCGCACCCGGAAGACCACCGGGAGCCAGTGCAGCTCGTGCAGGAGGGGTGTTACATGGGAACGCCATGTCGCTCCCATTACCACCCGCGCGGCCGCACTCTGCGCCAGTTGGAGCCTCCGGATGCTCCTCAAGGGGAGCCCCATGTAGAGAGCATTGCAATAGTCCAGGCGGGAGGTGACAAGGGCATGAGTGACTGTGCGTAATGAGTCCCGATCCAGAAAGGGACGCAACTGGCGAATCAGGCGAACCTGATGAAAAATCCTCCCGGTGACGGCCGTCAAGTGCTCTTCTAAAGACAGCCGTGAATCCAGGAGGACGCCCAAGTTGCGAGCCCTCTCCGTGGGGGCCAATGATTCGCCCCCAATAGGCTTGATGAAAGGGTGGTAAGAATTATGGCCATGGCAATAAAATCCTTCTGGGTGACATCATGATGGGGAAAACTGATGTAATATTTACGCTGCTTTAGCCTTTTTAAAACTTAAAAGCCTGGACAAATAATAGCATTTCTAATGTTATTTTTCCTGCTCATGGCATCCTGAATCCAGGCACTCACATTCTAATTTTTCATGATACTAAGAATAATCCTTTCTAAGAAGATTTTCCATATGTAAGAAATAAGATATCCAGTGAGTTAGTTTCAGTGAAGAGATAATGAGTTATTATGGCGATTCATAGCTGAATGAGGACCTGAACTAGCTAACCATAAAACTTTGCATTTCTAACTAGCTTGATTGAATGGAGGATTAGTTGCCCTCCCCCCCCAAAAAAAAACCCCACCCTTTTTTGAAAAGAAAAAAACCCTTCTCCACACAAAGGATGGACATAATTTAAGATGTTGGATCAGAATGTTCCAGATCATCAACTATGGAATCTCCTTAGATAACTTTGTGCTATTCAGGCCTACTTATTCCAGACTACCTTGCCAGGTTTGTTTTCATGGAATAGAGTATGCTGCCATCTTGAGGTCTTAAAGGAACAGCAAGATATACAGTAAGTATAGTTCAAAACTTGAAGAAAGAGCTATAAATCCAAATGGGTAAATAAATGCATCAAGGCCTCATTTTATACAACAATGGACAATGGTACCACATTTTTTATTTCATGCAGAAATAGCATGACATATTTAACATATGTCAATAGAATAACATATTCTATTTCTAGTCTAATCTATATTTAACATATGCTAAGCAGGTTATAATATTTTTATAATCATCTTTGATATGAAGCATTATGAAGGCAGATATAGGAAATGTTGTCTTCAATACCGCTAACCCTGTTCCACCATCTTTCCATGATGTTATTACAAGGCACCTCCAACTTCCACAATACGTATGCATTCAATGAGGCTTTCTTTTTGCAATACATAGTGCAGAAGTGAGTGGCTTTTGGAAATTCACTCAGAATATGATTATGATCTTCATTTTCAGTGATAGCTGATCACTCCTATATTTTGGAGCAAAAACAATTGACCACATGAGGCCTATAGACCAATAGTGGGTTCCACTTACCTTCGCTACCGTTTCAGAACTGTGAGCATGTGTGTGCTTGCTTTGTGCACACGCGACGCTTCTGTACATGCACAGAGCATCCATGATGACATCCGGGCAGGTGGGCAGAGTCTCCCACTGCTGCCACTACCAGTTCGCCTGAAGCAGGGCAAACTGGTAGAAACCCACCACTGCTATAGACTATCTGGAAGCAAATGGATAGACTTAATGGGTTATTGGTGTGAACAAGCAAATGTATTCTCAGCTATAAGCAGAGGTTCATTGAAAAAAATATCAGCCAGTTAAGTTCATTTGATATTGATTTCACTTCTTTTGCTTCAATCTTTTTTTCAATCATTCATTTTACCAAGGATGTTATCATTCTTATGCTCTAGCTCATATTATTCATGGAAGCTATAGTTTTATTGCTGCATAAATATTGGCAAAATATGTATACTATAAATTTAAATGATTTAATAGACACTCCTTTGCCCTCTCAAATTTATCGAAATTGTAATTCTGGAGAAAATCAGGAATCACTGCAATTCTGAGCACTTATTGAAACCACATTTTTTGGTGGTTTTTTCCTTTTTGTTTTTTATGGTATTTCTGCTATGCTTGTTCTGGTGCTACTAAGATCCACCCTTAATATTCAATCTTCTTGAAGGATCCAATCTGAAACTATTGCCAGATTTTGCTACTATTCATACTACCTATTATTTCTTTCAGGTATTGGCCATCATTTATTGGTTTCTGTTTCCATTTTTTTTTCATTCACTGTTCTTACTGTTTAGTTTGTGATCATGCAGTGTCTTTAAGATAATTATCAGCTAATCAGTAGGTGCCATTTCTAGTATGAGCTAACCAGATTTTAAAATCAGTTACTTCTTGTTCTTATTGATGATCAGAAATAACAACCAATCTTTTGTAGGCACGTTTCCTTAATATATAGCATTTTAAAGAATGAAAACTGTATCATAAAATCCAGGGAGGTATGGGATCTGAAAAGATAAATGTCTTAGCACAAATTAGCTGTGTTTGCATTGGACTGAGAACTGAATTTCTCCTACATCCTTAAAGAAGAGATGGTATTTATATTTATTTCTATATGCACAAAGATTTAGACAATGATTTGAGTACTAGAAATCCTCCAGGAGTATCCCATCAAATCAACCAATACAAGAGAACTTCGTAATTAAGCTAGTTCTCCTACAAAACAATCTATTCTTTGCTGACTATTTTAAAAGAAGATGGAGAAGGGGAAAATTTCTCTCGTTCACTCAGCCTCTGAACTGAGGAACATTGCATTTTGACCCCAATCTCTTCATGCCCTGAAGCATGAGGATGATAGCAGTTTTTATGCTAGTGCATTTGGGGATGTTATTGTTATGATGATTGTGGAGACACTTTCTCCATATTATACGAAATAAATTTCTACTCCAAGTATTCATAGTATTTAGTTTGTGTGTGTGTGTGTGTGTGTGTGTGTGTGTGTGTGTGTGTGTGTGTGTGTGTGTGTAGATGTACATAATGTTTCCCTTTTTTCTCACTGACCTCCGGAAAAGCTTAAAAGTATTTGCCATTTTTCTTTCTATAAGAAACAAAATCTAGAAAAGTAATAAAACAAAAATAAAGTATGATGACAGCCAATCTGATTGTTTAAGTTTCTTTTTATATGTTTCTGATTAATTTTCAGATGTACAGTCAAACAGAGGGCAAGACAGAATGTATGGGAAAATCTTTATGCGACTTAAAGAAGGGTTACTGACTTCAACTGTTTTTACAAAATCCGAGCCAAGTTTTGTCTGCCTTACTCTCCCTTGAATTGCTGAATCTATCACATGCATAATAATAATAATAATAATAATAATAATAATAATAATAATAATAATAATAGAATAAATTAAACTTCTCAGACATGGGAATGGATTTTGAGTGAAAAGACCAAAGGCCTAGTACTGGCAGTGAAAATAAATTCCTGGGCTGGAAATGTGTTCAGAACTACTCTTCATTTTTTAAAAAAATATAAATATCTTTCTCAATATATGTTCTGACCCAAGTCACACTGGCAAGGTAGAGGTTAAGTAGAGTCTGTTTATTGCTCATTTATCACAGTGTCAAACGGCCCACCAATGGTGCTGGGGAAGCTCCACCCCAGCCCTCAGTTTTGCCTCAGTTTGAATTCCTCACTTCCACAAATTAAGTCCTAACTGATCCATGAGGAAAAAGGAAAGTGACAATATCCATAAGTACCAAGTCCACAACCCAAGTCCTGACTTCCAATAACAAAAGCACAGTATAAGACTCTGAAGTTAGAGAACCAAGTCCAAAGCCCACAAGCAAAGTCCAAGGTTCAGAATTCAAAAACACAGGCCAAAATTCAAGAAACAGGATCCAGGAAATCTGGGAAGATGCACATCAAAGCAAGCAGGTATTCCCAACAAATGCACCTTCCCCCAGCATCTGGTTAAATCACCCTTCCCCAGCTGTTCCTTGTGAAGAAGAGCAGAGCTGCTTTCTCACAAGCAGTCCCACTGACCGCCTCTGTGCCTCCCTCTGCTCTGTTCTCCTCACCTGCAGATTGGGCAGGGGAGGCAGCTGTTCCTCATCAGAGGTGGTCTGGAGCCTGTCATCCCTGCTGGCTTTTTGCAGCTGTTCCTCTCCTGCTGGTGGTTCTCCTTCCAGTTGGCTTCCCCGCCCCCACCTCCAGATGGGCCTGGGACTGCCTCATCCTCAGCCCCTGGAGTCTACTCATTAGGAGGAGACTGCCCTCTGGTTTGGAGGATCCCAGTTCTAACTCTTCCTCCTCCTACTCTGAACCAGGATCTGACAAAGCCATGACAATGTTTGCTCTACTAAGCCACTATGTGGTCACAATTCAAATACAAGCACATGGGAAATAACTAATAAAAGAAAATGACTTCCAAATACCTGATATTTGTCTCATAATATAAGCATTAAATAACCAGATTCAGAAGAGAATTTGATTCAATTTACATTCATAATTGTTTGGAGTAAGCACTCTGATTTGGAATATATTATTTTCTGGAGTGCTTAAACAAGTTGCACTAAATCCTAGATATGGCCATTCTAAGCCTATACTGGCAAATAAGGTAAACTCTTTTGAAAAGATGTCTGTATTTCTTTTGAAAATCCAAGAAAATTATCAAAAGCAAAGAAGGCATTGATAATATAAATTACACTTTCCACTGGCAATTGAATTCAAAGAAGTTTATAATCAAAGCCAGGGGGAAAAAACAACAGAGTAATTGTAAAGAAAAAAAATGGGATTTTTATGTGTAAAAGAACTCACTGCTAAATAGATGAGTGTTGTCAAGTATATCAAAGGGAAAAAGCAAGCAGAAGACATGTGGTGCTATTGTGGAAGATTTTTGTTAAGGTGGAAAGATTTGGTGGTGTGCATAAATTATTCCTCTGTGCCTTTTATAGATGATAGATTTTTAAAGCAACTGCTTTTTCTCAATTTTCTCATTAGCTGGCTAAGGTTTTTTTTTCCCCCATCACAAATTCACACCAGGCATACTTTAAAGCCAGACATCTGGAAGGCAGAGGGAGAGTATAAAGGTGAGAAACTAGCACCAGAGAAAGGTTTCTGATTGCAGATTGATAACTGAATGTAAGCAATATAAATGCCTAATTAGGATCATGAAATGAGATTCAGTAAAGGGTTTAGGAACTTTTTCAGGAATAGAACTTTAGCCTAAACTGAGTAGTTCTAAACTTCTTTTCTCTGCATTTTGTCTTGACATCTTTCTCTTAAAAATCTATTAAAACAAACAAATTAACAGATGACATATAAACAAATTACCATATCCAGTGTGTTTTCTTAAAGCAGTGTACATTTATGTGTGCAAATATGTGTAGGTTTCCTGTCTATTGAAATGCATAGATACCTATTCTTTATTATCCCAGAGTAGAGGTCACAAATTGTTGATTTCAATCACAAGAAGGCAGATTCAATAGAATGTGAAGAACTATACTAACAGTAAAAGAATTACTGTCAGTAAGTAATGGGTTCACCAGTGGGGGGATTCAGACAGTTCGCACCACTTCGGGAGAACTGTTTGTTAACTTTCTGAACAGTTTAGCAAACTGGTTGTTGGAAGAAATCATTAGGGTAGAGAACCTGTTGTTAAGTTAGTTGAATCCCACCACTGGGTTCACCTCACTAGACATATTCTAAAAGAAATCAGGCTTTATTTGGACCAACCCATTGGCATATTCAACTCTTTGATTGTATGTTATAATAATTCAAATTTGCTTTTTGAAGAAAGTCACATAGCTTTCCTATATTCAGATTGTGGCTGGTAATTCAGATGCATCGATTAATAAATTTAATACTGGATTCAAAATGTGTTTCTAAAATACACCAACCAGTAAACTTATGAGAATTGGTCATGGTTCATCCTTATTCAATTATTAAGCTAAGCAGTGTCCATTGCCTACATGGGAGTCAGCTCCAGCCCAAAACACTGCTGTTGATATCATTCTTCTTGTTTATTTTTTGTATCTGTAGGCAAAGGGGAACAGAACAGTTAACTTTCCCATGGAGTTTACCCTATGTCTTTACCTAATCTATTCTCTATGTCATTTTTTATTAGTTATTTGGAGCCTGCTGTTTATCTTAGTTTTTTAAAAAATCCTCAGCATTTTCCTTATTACTAGATAGCTCATGGGGATTGGTAATTTATGGGATGGGGAGCCTTTCACAGCAAGGTCAACGGCTGAGAATTATCCTACTTCACTGGCAAGAAGATGCTATGAGAAATGTGAGAACCAGGGAACAAAGCTGTAGGTTCCAGCTCTTAATCAGGATGGGCAAGCTGTTCAGTAGAGCTCTGGCTAACCATTGATTTTTAACAAGAGTCATATTTTAAGCAGTAGGATAGCAATATTGCAGTCCCCAATTGATTCACTACATACCTACAAAGGGTTGTTGACTCCTTTCCTTCCCAGCAGTTTTCCTTATTATTTATTTCAGCTGCTCATGCCAACACACAAGAAAACAAATGACAAATTTGCAGCAAAAGATTCTGCAGAGTTGTCTCCTTTCATGATTTTTATGTCCTCACCTAGAGACTCCTTCCTGTGTTTGGATATACATTCTACCTACCATCTGAGGATAACTTTATATATATGATGAAGCAGATTTCAGTCCAAAAAAGTTCCAAGTACCTAGTGAACCTAACTTTTTGCTCCAAAAATGCCTGTTCCCCACCCCACAATTCTATTCTTCTTTGCTGCTATGTAAGATGCAGCCTTAATTATTTCTGTTTATTTTATATTTAACTGACCATGGTCTAGGAAATAAAGTAATTATTCTTTTATCTTTATTCTTTTCAGCACTTTTCTGTTCTCTTGAAATTAGATTTCAATCAATGAAACAAAGTGTTCACTTGCACATGATGAACTATTCTCTATTCTTTAGAAATGTCATATTGAAACCTTGGATAAATCTTATTCAGTTATATATTTAATGGTAAAACCAAGTTAGCCTTTGGCTTAGAATAGAATCAACTGCTTTTTCATGCAAATACATTATAGATGTAACCTCTCTAGACAAAATGTGAAATGTGCTTTTCCATAACAACAGCATGGGCCCTGGAATAAAAAATAAATAAAAAGATCTCTTTGGTGTATGTTTGTGTTTAGGCAAAAAAATAACTTAATGAAAATGTATCTGTGTCTTCTAGCATTCCACCTGGAACTACATGTTGTTATTAGTTGGGAAGACGTGTCCGACCCATCACAACCCCATGGACAACACTCCTCCAGGCCTTCCTGTTGTCTACCATCCTCTGGAATCCATTTAAGCTCACACAGACTGCTTCAGGGATTCCATCCAGCCACCTCATTCTCTGTCATCCCATTCTTCTTTTGCCCTCAATCTTTCTTAGCATTAGGCTCTTCTCCAGTGAGTCCTTCCTTCTCATTAGGTGGCCAAAGTATTTGATGGAACTACATAGATCATGTTAATGGCTTGTCAAGTTCCAAAAGCCAAGAAAGACCTGCTGGGATTCCTCCAACCAGTTTCCTCTATTGTTCCTCACCTATAGACAGAAATCTTTCCCAACTAAAGCAGGCTACTTACACCATTAAACATAGTTTCTGAGTAGTCCTTTGGAGGAGCCATCTTATCTCTCCTTCACCCACAGAAATTTTGCTCCTCTAAAATGCATCCCCCCCCCACTCCTGAGAATCTGGACTTCATTCCGCTACATGCCTAGAGCCAGACATTCTCTTTAGGATTCCTTCTATGGGCTGTTCGGGCTCTTCCTATGTCAATGTTATTTTACTGAATTTCTACATAAGCTGGTATGTATTTCATTGATTATTTCTGAAGAGTCATGATAAAGAAAACTTCGCCTGTTTGAGTCAGATATAGTTCAAGGTCCACAGAATTTCATAGTGACTGAGAGAGAAATAATGTGGCCCAATTATTCTAAATCAAGCAATCAATCTGGTGAGAAGATAATGAGATAGGTCCAAAGGTAGTTTATCAGCTGCAGAGAGGAAAGATCACAAAGGAGCTGGAAAACAGGGTCTTAAAAGTTGAATTCAAATTTTATTATTTTATGATTTGGAGAATTCAAATAGGAAAAAAATCAACTTTGCTGCTCAGAAGATATCTAAGGAAAGAACCAAAAAGTATGGCAGCGCCATTCCAAAAACCGATTTGAAAAATCCTTAAGCCTCTAAAATTACAAACACTAAAACAAATTAGCTTCATTTTTTAAAGAAAAAGTGGCGGAAGGGAGAAAAAAAAGTCAAATACAACCGTATAAGTTGTTACAAAATTAAATAATATACTGTACACAACTTCATATATGTCATGGCTTTTTACAGATATAGTAACTTATTTCCTTTTTTAACAAAGTGATGATGATACTTTACAATAAAAGTACTTCATGGTTTGAATGTTATTTTGATACTAGCTTTCATGTTTTGGGAAGGACTAACTTCAAATCCTTTAACATTTAGAATTAGCAAGCCTGAAATAAGCTTGTCTGGGAATTAGTACAATTCATCAACCAGCTGTAGCTTGGCATCCTTTGAGTTTATGAAAATTATGTGTAAATGGTGTCTATTACATGGAACCAAAATGGGCAAATCTGCAGAAGCCTCTAGTTGGCAAGGGTGACGTTCCCTTTTGCCAAAGGATTTCTTTGCTTTTGTGGGAAGCATTTATTTCCTCTTTTACAAGAACAATTAACTAGATGTCACCAAAAGTATAAATAAACAATATAAATAAATCTATAACTCTCTTGTCACAATGAAATCAAGTTAAGCAGGGATGAAGAGAAATTAAGACAAAAGTTGCTGTATTGCTCATGTAATCTATTCACTTGGTTTATATAATCTGTGTTGTTTCTGTGGGCCAGATGTTTAACTTGAAGTAACAGTGATATAAAAACAAACCTTCCAATCTACCTAAAATTGCTGAGGTCTGAGATAGTAAATCAAAGCTGAGCTAATCTAATCCTTATTGATTTCTGGAAAACCACACAAGTCTAGAAAATGATAGAGATTCTTTAAAAAAAAATCTTTTCAGTGTCTCAATTTTGTGGATTACTTGAAAACTCAAGTGGTTTTTTTTTAAAAAAATGTCTTAAAGATCATTATTTCCCATGCTATCTCCATGGTGAGAAAAATAGATAAAAGAGAACTATTTTCTGCAATTTGTAAAAAAGTGTATATGTGAACAGCTTTAGTCCATCAGTAAGTAACAATTTTCTCTTATCATAACTTCTCAACAACTATCTTATGCACATCTGACCTGCACCAAGAAGATACTATTTTTTCCATGATAAAAGTTAGTGAAACTCTTTGCTTTGTTTCTCTATATAACATGATCTTCATTTAGCATTATACAACACAATTTATTGTGTTATGGACTATATAACCTTGAAGTGCAATTGAGAGAAGATAAAGTACTATCTGACCGAATGCTCTGATAATATATCTAAAACAGAGTTTTAAATTTGGCAATTTTAAACTGTGGAATTTCAACTCTCAAATATTTGAAGTTCAACTCCAAGAATCAGTAACAAATCCAAAAAATAAAATATATCAAATATCATAAAACACCACACCATCCTAAAATAATAATCACAGAATCAAAACAATTTATAAAAAGCAATAATATACCATCAGTAGTTAAATGAAAATGTCTTGAATGCATTTGGGTCAATATAAAAAAAATGTATACTACAGGCCACCCAACTAAACAGAGGAAACAGATGAACTTTTTGCTAGTCAGTTAACTAAGATATGTAGGAAGCACATCACAATAATAATGGAGGACTTTAACTACCCTGACATCAACTGGGAGGCAAATTTGCACCCCATGGAAGATCAAACAGAGGGATTGCAGAGATGAGAATTGTCAAGGGGAAAACAACTCAAGAAGCTTGGGAAATTTTGAAAATTGAGATTATAAAAGCCCAATCTAGCACAATTCCAATGAAGAAGAAAAATAAGAGATCTCAAAACAAATCAGCATGGATGCACAAAGAACTCTCTGATAAACTGAAAGACAAAAAGGACAAGTATTAAAAGTGGAAAGAGGGGCACATAACTAAAGCAGAATATCAGCAAATAGCTCAAACCTGAAAAGATGAAATCAGGAAAGCTAAGGCTGAAAATGAACTAAGGCTTGCAACAAAAGTCAAAAATAGCTTCTTTCAACATGTAAAAAAAGTCAAGGAAATGATTGGTCCTTTAATGGGAGAAAATGGCAAGCAGGCGACAAGCAATAGGGAGAAAGCAGAACTGCTTTACTCATTTTTTCCACCTGTCTTTACACAAAAGGATCTTGGCAGACTTGAACACTGGGTCCTATCTAACAAAATGAAATTTAATGTAGAGAAAGATAAGGTTCTACATTTAGGCAAGAAAACCAAATGCACAGGTACAGAATAAATGGTACCTGGCTCAATAGCAGTAACTGTGAGAGGGATCTTGGAGTCCTAGTGGACAATAACTTAAATATGAACCAGAAATGTACAGCAGCAGCCAAAAGAGCTAACATAATCCTAGGTTGCATTAACAGAGGGTTAGAATCAAGATCATGTAAAGTGTTAATACCACTTTATAATGCCTTGGTAAGATCACACTGCGAATATTGCATCCAGTTTTGATCACCACAATATAAAAAAGACGTTGAGATTCTAAAAAAGGTGCAGAGAAGAGCATCAAGGATGGTTAGGGGACTGGAAGCTAAAACATATGAAGAACGGTTGCAGGAATTGGGTATGTTTAGTTTAATGAAAAGAAGGTTAGGGATGACATGATAGCAGTGTTCCAATATCTAAGGGGCTGTCACAAGAAGAGGGAGGTTCAATCTATTCTCCAAAGCACCTGAAGGCAGGACAAGAAGCAATGGAAGGAAACTAATTAAGGAGAGAACCAACCTGGAACTAAGGATACATTTCCTGACAGTTAGAACAATTAATCAGTGGAATGACTTGCCTCCAGAAGTTGTGGGTTCTCTAACACTTTTAAGAAGAGACTGAAGAGCCATTTGTCTGAAATAGTATCTCCTGCTTGAGCAGGAGCAGGGTTGGACTAGAAGACTTCCATGGTCCCTTCCAACTGTTATTCTATTAAAAGGTTAGACAGCCATCTGAAATACAGTCTTAGTGGAGGAAAAGCTATGGTATTAATTTATTTCTTTTTTTAAAAAAATCTCTTTTCCTAAAACACTTCAGAGAAGATGAGAACTGACAAGAAAAAGTGACATGTTGATAGAACCTTAGCCTTTGGAGATACATGAGAACCTCCTTCTGTTCTCTAGAAAACTACATAAAAACATGCTGAGGGAAGTTACTCCTATTCAGTGGTGGGAGGCTTCGCCCACCCAGACGCTTCTGTGCATGCGCAAAGTGCGCTCATGAGCATGCAAGCACCAACGAGAGAACCGGTAGCAACGGGTTTTGAAACCCACTACTGTCCTACTTGACTTATCCAAACTTCAGAATTCTAGGGGTTAAAGTTCACATATCTTAAAAGTTGTCAAGTTTAAAAACACTAGCCTAAAAGTTGGCATCAATTTTGTATTTTAAAAGTATATTGAATTACTATATAATGTACCTATTTATATAATAAGAATTTGTGTATTTGGATACAAATGATTCTTAAAATATAAACACTTTCAGTACTGTCAGTATTCATGTAACAATACTCTTTTATAGGTTGTAATGTACATACTATGTGAAATCCATTGCATCAGACCGTGGTTTCACTGAAATGATCTAAGAGATATTGGTGAGGTATTTCCAATTCATAATAAATGGCAGGAAAAGCCCCACTCTACCCTGAATTAAGGGATTACCGGGTTGTAAAAAGAAAAAAAAGATAAATGGCACAAATGGAATGGAAATGAATAAGGGATCATAGATATAATAATTCAATAAAAGAGATTCTGGAAAGTGTTTTCAGAGTTTTACATTTGAAACAAATTTCTTTCTTTCTGTAATGTAACAACAACAACTGCATACAAAGCCAGAATTGAGAAGGCAGCAACAGACAGTAAGTGCCACATATGCAAAAAAGTTGAGGAAACAGTGGACCACCTGGTTAGCTGCTACAAGAAGATTGCACAAATTGACTACAAGCAGTGGCATGACATAATAGCAACAATGGTGCATTGGAAGATCTGCAAGAAATATCATTTTCCCTGGTGGGACCAAAAAATAGAGAAAGTTATAGAAAATGCAGAAGTTAAATTGTTCTGGGACTTTAGAATTCAAACAGACAGGCACCTGCCACGTAACACCCCAGACTTAACAATTGTTGATAAGAAAGTCAAAAAAGCCTGGATAAGTGGATGTGACAGTGCCCTGAGACAGCAGAATAAAAGACAAAGAACTGGAGAAGATAACAAAATACAAAGAACTACAGATAGAACTAGAATGATTGTGGAAAAGGCAAGTAAGGGTAGTACCAATAGTAACAAGTGCCTTGGGTGCAATCCCAAAACAACCGGAACACCACTTGAATACTATAGGCATTGACAAATTCACCATCAGTCAATTGCAGAAGGCAGTTTTGCTTGGAATAGCTTCTATTCTGTGACGATATCTGTAACACCATCAAACATCCAGATCTGCCTATCCCAGGTTCTTGGTAAGGATTCAATAGGTTGACAAAAATGCCAAACCCAGTCTGTACATCTGGCTGTGTGATGATTAACAACAATAACAACAACAACAACAACAACAACAACAACAACAACAACAACAACAATATAATTCCATACACAAATGGGCACTGAATTTGTTCCTGAGAATGCATTCAGATCTGTTGCAAAGAGTTAAAATAATGTGATTTCTTCTGGAAAGTTTTCCTCTTTTCTTTTGTTTGCTAGAAAAGATTTGACAAGCAACACTTTAATTTAAACAAACGTTTCAGTCGGAGAAACTTACTGAGCCAGCAAAATTCACTGTTGCATCGAACGGGTACCTCATCAATTTTGCACCAGAATTTTAATTTTATCTGGGAATGAAGAATAAACTTCTCCATTTTGCATCATCCATTCCTGAAAAAAAAAACCAACAAAGAAAATCAATAAACTATCTTTTCTCTAATATCTAAATGGACATTTTTATATATGTGTATTTTAAATTCAGTAATGGTTTAACAAAGGTCAGCACTGATTTGAGACTGACTTTATAACTAAAATTGCTTTAAAAATAATTTAAGAGAGAGAGAGAGAGAGAGAGGAGAAAAAACAATAAAGGAAGGTTATTTTCCTGCTGTGCTGGGAATACAGAAAGATAGAATTCATATAAATGTTCACTTGAGTTTAGAATATCATTATACACTACAGTGCTGAAACAGCCCTTTAAAATGTTTAGGGGGACTCAAGATATTGTGATATAGCAATGCTAGGAAGGTTAAGTTAGGGACTGTAAAACAGGCTCCACATGTGACAGGGACCCACCTGATAAACAGAGTAGCATCATCAATCTATACAAAATGGAGACACATGTGAAAAATTGCTGGACCAATTATTTTTGCCCTGCTTTAACGTTTGCATTGTTAGAGTGCACAACAGTCTTTCCAATGATGGATCTTACTGCTTAGAAACATATCTTCCTAAAAGAAACCATTAGAATAGAAATCCTTGATGTAAACAACAGCAAAATCTGGAGTGAGTAAACACAGGGATTCCAATATGATTAAAGAAATAATGCTTAATGGTATAGTAGTCAATCTATTTGCATAATTCTATCACTTATGTGGACCACCACTTGCAGATGGGGAGACTTCTAATAGAAGTGGTCCAAATGGAAATTCCCTATTGAAGATTTAAATTCATCTGCATGAAATTACATTGTTCAAAAGTTTTGGATTTTGATTAACCAGCCTGGACTAAAATTCACTGCTCACAAGTTTTGAATTAAAATATCTGTTGGTTCAATATTAGACCCTTTTTCTAAATTATTCATAAATATGCACAGCATTAAGGGTATACGTCTTCCTATTTCTTTGTGAATAAGTACAATTCTTTGGGGAGGGGAGTTTACCAAATGAGAACTTGAAGGTTAAACTATTACTTCAGATGTAGGAATACTAGAAAAATAGTTACTTTCTTTAATATAGGAGCCGTCCACTGGTCTGCTAGTTAAGACACTAGGCTAGAAAGCAGGAAACCATGAATTCTAATCCTGCTTTAGGCATGAAAGCTAGTTGAGTGACTTTGGACTAGTCATTCCTTCTCAGCCCATGACATTAGGTTCATGAAACAAGCCAGTAAATTAATTCCTGTTATAACCAATGGATTGACACTGTTTGATCTGAAAAAAAAGTGGATCCTACACTTGTGGGAAGACGCTAGGAAAAAACTGTCATGTTGTTAAGCCCTAGACTGCTGGATGATAGACACAACTGATTTCTGAAAATATATTGGTGTTAGTGGTGTAGAGCACAGTCCTCACAAACTCTGAGTAAATAAGGTAAGAAGTTAAGAGAAAAGGACAGAGATAGAGGTTTGAGAAAAAATGAAGAAACAGTTGAAAAGGCAGGAAGAAGTACAGTGAAAATAAAGTCTCTTTCATGCATATCTATATAAATAAAAATGTAAATGTCCGTTTGTACATAACCGCACATCTCCGAAAATTCTTCACCGATTGCTTTCAAATTTTGACACAACGTTGCATTCGACTACGGGCGTGTTTTTATATACCTATATTATATACATATCACACCTGTGACATGTAAAAACATGAAAAACATTGGAAAACATTGAAAGACATTGACAAACATTGAAAAACATTGAAAAACAGCGCCACCTGCTGGACATAAAACCAACACACCAACATTTTACCACATGAATTTTGAAAATTAAATCACAAATTTTTCACTAGGTATAATTCCAAAATATATCAACAAAAAAATATCAGCAGTCCAGATACAGAAGACTCAGGTAGCACATACATTTACATGTTTAAAAATGCTATAAAAATTGTTGCTCTGTTCTCTGAGGAAACATACTACACCACAGCTGCAGTTGTGTTTTTACTGAATGAAATGTCTAAAAATGGGCATTTGCACATATATACCTGAATACTTATAGGAAGCACAGATGAAGGGAATTTTGGGGAAAAGTAGACTGGTTATGAAATGTCACTCCATCAATAATTTCCAGGATAGATAAATCACTTAGTAACAAATCTTGGCAATGCCATGAAAAAAAATGAACATTTTACCACATGAATTTTGAAAATTAAATCACAAATTTTTCACTAGATATAATTCCAAAATATATCAACAAAAAAATATCAGCAGTCCAGATACAGAAGACTCAGGTAGTCCTCGACTTGCAACAATTCGCTTACTGACCATTCAAAGTTACAACAGTTCTTAAAAAAGTGACTTATTACCATTTTTCATGCTTATGACCATTGCAACATCCCCATGGTTATGTGTTTTACATTCAGCTGCTTGACAACTGACTTACATTTATGACGGTTGCACTGTTCCTGGGTCATGTGATCACTTTTTGCAACCTTCTGACAAGCAAAGTCAATGGAGAAACCAGATTCACTTAACAACAGGGTTACTAATTTAACAACTGCTGTGATTCACTTAATAAATGTGGCAACAAAAAAAAGTGGTAAAATGGGGCAAAACTCACTTAAGAAATTTCTCACTTAGCAATGTAGATTTTGGTTTCAGTTGTGGTTGTAAATTAAGGACTACCTGTATTAAAGATTGATTGGATTTGATTAGAAAGATTTAAAGAGCTCAAAACCAGATAAGAAAAATATAGTGCTACAAACATAGCAATAGAAACTTAGATATAGAAATTCATAATTCTATAAAATATAATATAAATTAAAGTAATGGGCTCTAGCTTAAGATAGGTAGGAGAGTAGAAACAAATATATTGTTAACATAACATGCTGTGGTGCGGAGAGCTGTGAAGGCCTGGCCTGAAAAGGTAAGGATGATGGCGGGGGATGCAGAAGAGGCCGGGCCAGAGACAGAGATAAACAGAGAGAGAGGGATAGAGATATAGAGAGAAATACAGAGAGACGGGGGGGGAGAGAGAGACACACACACATACAGAGATACAGAGAGAGAGGTGGGAGAGAGAGAGACATAGAGATACACAGAGAGGGGGAGAGAGACACAGAGAGATACAGAGGGGGGAGAGAGAGAGACATAGAGACGGGGAGAGAGAGAGAGACAGAGAGATAGAGAGAGAGGGGAGAGAGAGACACATAGAGAGATACAGAGGGGGGAGAGAGCGAGAGAGACATAGAGAGATACAGACTGGGGAGAGAGAGGGACATAGAGAGATACAAAGAGAGAGGGGGAGACAGAGAGGGAGGATTTTGTGGTTCCCATTGTTTTTTAGCAACTGGTTCTCTGCCCTAATCACCAGCTGCGTAGGCGTGGCTTGGGGGCTGTCATATGACTAATGAAAGTGAGTGACATTGAGTTGGCCATGCCCACCAAATGTTCATGGAGAGTTTGAAACTTCAGCCTCGCTCTTTTAGCTCAGCAGAAGCACCAGACTGGGCCATAGCAATGCGTGGCCGGGTACAGCTAGTATTCATATATTTTTTTTTATGTCCTGGATCTGAGGTAAGTATGCAAGAATGAAAGGGAAGCTACGTGCTGCTATCTAGCTGGACAAGAAGAACAAAGAAAGAAAAAAGAAAAGGAGGAGATAAACAGGAGATGAGAATAGATAAGACAAAATGAGATAAAGAGACTGTGTCTTATAGAAAGAAGATAGATGGCCATCTTGCTTTCAATTCAACTGTATTACGATGGAGATGGATGGAAGGAAAGCAGGAAAGGGAGCAGAGAAATATTCTGTTATTGTTGAATTGAGATGTTTGCATTTATTGGATAAATATGTCCTCATGGATGTTTTGATGTTGATTCCTGTGTCATAAAACCTGCTTGTGCACATTGCAGATATTGAATTTGATATAATTATGCATAGATGCTGTTTCATGTGAAGCTCCATGTGTATATTTGTGTGTGTGCATAGGTTATGCAGTGGGATAAGTAGTGTACCTAATTAAAATAAAAAGCTATAAAAGCATTAATTTGTTTATTTTATGACATTTCCTATTATAAAAAAGATGCAAGAGCAGATATTTCAGATAGATGGTGCGATAAATGATGCCTTAGATAATCTTCAATGAGTAGCTTCTGTGGTGACAAATGTTCATTAGTGACATCTTAATGCAACCCAACAAAATAGGACTGAAATACAGAGTGAGACTTACCAAAGAAGTAGGTGATATTAATTATCATCTTGATAGGAATTTTGTAGCCACACAGAGGATTGATTCTCACTACATGATTGTTTTGTCTAGCTGGGAAAAAAGTGCAATGTGACATCATCAATCTAAGCCAGAGAATAGAATAGATTTTCTGATTATGGGGTTAAGTGATGCATCAAGACGGAGCAGACTTGGTCATTGCTAATTTAAATTTAGGAAGCCTGAGTGCTATGACATTATCTGAATGGCATTAAGAGGGGCTGTTTGATGTCAGCTATTTATATGTGTCTTTTCTTCTCTATGTCTTTATTTATTATGCTTAGATGAAGGAGAAACAAATCTAAGGCAAATTAAGCAATTTTGCCCTTTGGGCTCTCTTCACAAGTAGATTTAATTAAGATCAAAGCAATAATTCATGAAAAGACTTTTGGACATTAAGAGAAAGATTCTTCATCCACTTTAGTCATGATACCATAAAATATCAACTTATAAAACAGTAGTCTACTGTTTTTCATAAAATATAACAACTCATGGAAGATTTTAGTTCCTAATGCACATCATTACATGTAGGACACTCTTAATTTAATTATTTCATAAATCAATTATGCATATGTAATTATATCTATTGGCTATGGTGGGGTTTTTTTTTATATTTACAACAATCTTTGCAAAAAAGATAAGAGAATGAATGTATAATTTGGAAATGATTTAGAAGATGTGCTTCGGATCTTGTGTGAGCACTATACTTCACATTTTCAAATAAAAAAGATAATGGTCTTGGCTGAAAAAAAATGCATAATTGGACATAAGATAAAATAAGGGAAACATTCCATGTAACTTTGGTGTTTCCATTTTGTGGGAGTATGAAAATTCAAATGGAGTCTAAATCTAATATGATGGATGGTATGTCAAAGGAGCTGAGCGATTATTCCAAAATTCTTCTGCACAAAAAGCTGTAGGCTGATACCCACAATCATCAAATTATTTCAGGTGAAACAAAAAACACAGCTTTCTTATGGTAAACCTACAGTACATAATTTCAATAAGTTCAAGATGAATTCCTCAGAGCAGTATTATAGGTGCCTACACTTGTCCCAAATGCAGCTCATATAGCCAGAGATTGGCCTTCAAGGAAAAATAGGTTTGGTTAACTACTGTCAACTACTGGTAAATAATGAATTCTTCTCAGTGGGTTTGATTTCTTGTATATTGTCTCAATAACTTTCAATTTAGAGGAAATAGTCAATACCTTTACAGATTTGTTCTGTTGGTCTCTCCCTAGAATTCTTACTTTCCTTTGGTTGACAAGCAACCTAAAGTGGCACTAAAACACTGAATCAAAACTATAGCTCACCAAGAAGAATTAGGCTTACAAACAGAGGCAGCTAGAGAGCAAATTACATGACTCCAAGGAGAACTTGCCAGCCATCTTTCTTCTCTTTTATTTCCCAAACACAAGAAAGCATTTTCAAAATTAAGATTTTATGTGGTTCCTTCTATCCTACAGGGAAAATTTAAAACCATCTCGTATAAAGAGCACACATGCCCTTCTGGACTAGAAATGACGGAAATTTTTTACCCTATTGTAACCTCTACTGAAATTACATCAAGTACCTCACAACCTTTCTGCTGTATTTTCAGTTCAATCAGAGCAATTGTTTGTTTTCCTATGACTATTAGGTAAAATGATTGTATAATAAACAATGCTGCAACTTTTGTATGATGACCTGTAGAAATTAGCTCAATATGATATCTAGGCCACCTTTGTAAATTGACAGCTAGACTGTTATCTGATCAATCTAATTTAATTGTTTCAGAGTGATCTTAGATTGTAAATGGGTATATGGGGGTATACAGCTAGTTTATGTTGTTATATTATCTAATAAGTGATTTATTATTCTTATATTATTGCTCCATGTTGCTAAGCATTGTATTAGGCTGTCCTTTTGCTGTAATAAACTTCAATTTCAAATAATAAATTTCTGTAATTAAAATAGCTATAACCTTTACAAAACTTCTGTGTGATTCATCTTGACAAAAATTACTGTTGCTTAAAGTGTTAAATCATTCAAACAAGTCTCAAGCAATCATGGAAACCTGGAAAAAAACATGCCCACTTTAATAAACAACAAAGATGTTATCCTTGCATGTAGTTCCAAGCCTGCATATCCTTAAAAATGATGATCTACATAATTTTTTGTAGTCCATGTATTAATCCTGTTGCTTCCTGTGGCTAATGTATATTATGGACATGTATGTAACATGCAAAACAAAAATATATATTTTTTTGAATTTCATATCATTATGAATGGTATTTGTGACTGTGAAATATTGAGGAGCAGGAGGAGATGGTGGTGGTGGAAGAGGAGGAGGAGGAGGAGGAGGAGGAGGAGGGGGAGGAGGAGGGGGGGGAGGAGGAGGAGGAGGAGGAATTTTCAATGAAGGATACAAATGGATGAAAAAAATACTTCTGGTCAAGGTGAAGTGTGAATGAAAAACAACTAAAACAACTATCCCTAAAATGTCTCAGTATGAGTTACTATTGCCCATTAAAAAAAATCATGCCAATGCAGCACTTTTTTACTTTGTATTCTATTTTTATATTTTCCAACCTATACTTCTTGTTCCAACAACCATAACCCTAACATTTAGCAGAGGACAAAAGTTGTAAGTCAATGTGATTGTATGCTCCTTTGGCAATATTCCCATCTATAGTAATAACTTTTAAGAATCCAGGCTGAAAACTCATAAATTTTTTTTCTCCTTTGATTTCATAAAGGACAAGAGAAAAAAGAAAGAAAGAAAGAAGAACTAGGTTGCAACCTTTAGAAAGATGTTTAATTATTTTTCTGAGCTAATTTCATTATGCGGTTACAGAAGTATAGTCTTAGATGAAATAATATGCATGTGAAGATTCAGACTCATAAGGAAGAGATTATAACTGGAAAGCCTTGTAGAAACTAATATTTCTTACCCCCAGCTGGACGTGATGTTCAGGACACAAGATAAGTAGTCACTATAGAATTTGGTGACAGTGACTCATGTCAATATCATCATGTAATTAGATTATTGCAAATTCTGTGTAGGGCTGCCTTTGAAAACAACTTGGAAGTGACAGCAAGAGAAAAAAGTGTTACCAGGAAAAATAGTGGTATTAATGTACATTAATAGTGGTATTAATAATGTAATGTATTAGTGGTATTAATGCAGTGTTTCTTAATCTTGGCAATTTTAAGATGTGTAGACATCAGCTCTTAGAATTCTCCAGCCAGAATGTAGGGAAACCCTTAGTCAGTGGTCAGTGCCTTCGCTGCTTGTAAGCTTCTGAAAGCAATTCAAAATATTGGCTATCACTTATATCTTTACTACTCAGGATCTTCATCTCCAACATGAGATATCCATAGATCCTCCATAACCTTCTATCCTTAAGAGAAATAAGAGGGCTGTAAACCAGGAAGCAGCCTTCCTTTGTAATGACCACACTCTATGGAACATATTGCTGCCATTGAGGATCTATCCTTCTGGCATTACATAAAGCCTTTAAAACTAAGTTTTTTAGACCAAGAAGCCCTTAGAACAGGGCTATCAAACACCCAGCCTGCGGGCCAGATACGTCACATGCTGGCCACACCCACACCTGGTTTAGCGAAGGGGGGGAAGTCTAGATACATCACATGATGCCAAATATGAGTTTGATACCCCTGCCCTAGAAGGTAATTCTGAGCAATCTTTACACTTTAATTATTTTGCTAATTGTATGAAGAGGACACAGATAGGTTTTTATTCTCTGTACACTTCTCTGAATCTGAGAGATTAGTATATAAATATAAGAAATAAGAAAAAATCAACAAACTTGGGAAGTATTGGCAAATTATAACCAATCAACTTCATGTTTTATATGGCAAAGTAGTTTTGTCATCTTTTCTTATTAGGTACATCAACCTAAGGATACAGTGTGGACGTGATGGCTAAAACTAATTTGATATAGAAATGCACAACCAGATGCTCCAGGGCTGTATGTGGTCCCTGAAAGCCTTTAATCTGGTCCTTAGGGAGCTTCATAAACTGTTTCCAAATTGTATTTTTTTTTTATAACAGAAGGAAGGAATTATGAAATATATCCCTGGAAACTTATCATGTTACATATTTTTAATTTTATTAGGTTTAAATGTCAACTAAATCAAATAAACATAGTTTTTTTTTTCTTGTCCTCTTTTTTGGAAGGACAGCTACTAGCATGTTATTCAAGAACTAAGAGCTGTTCTTGCCAGATAAAGTGTTGGGCATCTAAAAGCTATTTATCTTCATCTTCTTTATTCACTTATTTGCTCTTGAGAGCTCAACAGATTTCTGTAATTGCCACCTTAACCTATGGAAAAAGAAAAGCTATCAAGCAGTTAATTGGTATCCATTCTTTACTTCAGTTTGCATCAAAGACAGCAGAATTAAACTGAAGCTCAGTTCATGTTCAACAAAAGTGTCCATAACAATATAGAAACTTCAAATCATGAAGAAAATTGGCTCATGCATGTTTGCGTTACCGTCTTTTCCTCATCCAGTGATAAGCGCAGCAGGTTTCATAACGTTTGCATGATGATATCAGGATGAAATGCTTACCATTATACATGTCTAATGCATGCAGGTGACTTGCAGTATTTCCACACAATTTCATGAAGCACCCAAAACCAAAAAAGACTGTCACCTTTACAGACTTTTCTCCTAAGTGTTTATGCAGGAAACCTCTACTTAGGTTTGCTTAAAAATATTTCCAAACATTTCTCTGTACTTGCATTAGGCTAATTTTCTGTCAGAATTCGTGGTTCAAATGGATAGAAATTGGAGCAAATAAGCAATATGAAAAACAGATAAATACCTAAACCGGGGGTCTGCATAAGGAACAATGAAAGGAGAAGGAAATAATAAATTGTACTTATTAAAGTACATTTTCTAGAAAGCCGCTTAGCTCTGGGAAAATATCAACCAAAACAGCTGTGTCCACCTTAAATATTGTATAGGGCAGTCACATTTTCTTAAAATAAGGAGTCTGGGGATGAGAACTGACAGCTAGCCAAGAAAAACTTGCACAGGTATTTCTCATCTCTGGGACATTCCTGCCTTTGACGGGTTCAATCTTTCATTCTGAGATGTGTATTGATTGGCTTAGGAATCACTGTACACACACTTCTCTACAGTAGAGTGATAACAAAGCAAACTTTCCCCCAAAGTGTCATATCCCAATGGAATGAGAATGATTGATTTTCGCACATCGAGTACTTAAATTCTGCACATTTCTATCCAGCCAATTTTCTTTCTAGAGGCCCCACTCCGGTTCACTTAATTGTGTTTTCTAACCACAGAGTTGAGAGGGATATGTCACCATTCCTCTTGCAAGCAAGCACAAATCTCTTTAAGCCCATTCTTTTCTTTTGCAGTTTTGATAATATCAGTGGTGATTCTGTGCCTGTTAAGAACAATGAAATATTATGTTAAATTTCATGGGAAATGGGAAAGATTAAGGCATGAATAAATAGAATGCCCTAGGATGCAACTTTGATTGAAATACATGTTTGGCAAATACAGCTTTCTCCTCTGGTAAGAATAGTACATTTTGTGTGATTCTGATTTCCAGCTAATACTTTAATACAGCAGAGGAATTATTTATTTCCTCCATTTTTTTAAGGACATTAGAATGGAGTTCTCATTTGATGTATGGATTATGGGTGACTACTCTTTCAATTATTTGTTTCCTTTGGAAATAGGATGTTATGGATTACAGCCCTAGGGATTTGTGTTCCTGAAATTAATGTAGTTTCACTTAATGATGGTCATTGGGATCGGAACTCTGTCGCTAAGCAACATGGACATAAAGTGTTTCACATGACTATAATAATTTATGGCAGCAGTTACTGTCATCAGGCAAATGCTGTATGGTTGCAGCTTGTCGTGATCATGTGATCACCATTTGCAATTTCCTGCCAACTTCCCCTTGCTTGTTGGAAGCCGGCAGGATCTCAAATGGTGATTACATAAGCATGGGATGCTGCAACTGTGAGCCGGTTGCCAACTGCCAAAATCACAACCACATGATGCAAATACACTATAATGTCCATAACTATGGGACCGTCCATAACTATGGGACCAACCATAGGTTCCTTTTGCGCAACACTGTCATAACTTTGAATGGTCACCGAGTGAATGATGATTCAACACAGACTAATTGTAGAGATAGAAAATCTGCAATATTGTATCTGGCACACCTAAAACATGACATGGGAGGGGGAGGGAGTTCGTAGAACATTAGCAAAATGAAAAAAGCTGATTAATCTCATTATACTTTTGGAGTGATTTTCTTGTTTATTATTTTATGTAGTACTTGGATAGTAAATAAATTATGCTTGAAATGCTTTTTCCCAGAAGCAGATTAAGGATGGGGAAGAATTCCAGGAGATGGCTTGGGTTTACATTTTGTACATTGATGCCTTTGAAAATAAACTCAAAATCAGCTTTAAGTAGACCTGGAAGTAGTCTCTGCTAAAACAAATGCCTACCTTAAGACCCCAGGGATGGATGTTACCTGTCAAGTTCTCAAAAGTAGCTACCAAATTGAATTGTATTAATGGGACCAAAAAGGGCAATTAGTAAGGCCACATGAGGAATTGAATTATCCATAGTTAGCTTAAAAGAAACGGAAACCAAAACAACTTTTGGCTGAAATGCCTCTATTGATTTTGCATTATTATGATGCCACTGAGCAGCCAAATGGGATTCTTAGTCTCAAAAATAAATGCAAAGACTCCATTCTGTAAAAACCCTTTAAAACCAAGCACGTAAAATCCTCCTTCATTCTTTGTTGATACTGATGCCGGGATGAGCAAAGAAATCCGCTGCACAAAATGCCCTGTCTTAATGTATTAGAAGAAGTTAAGAAAGCCTGCAGGCCTAGATATCTCTGAATTTGTACTTCATGGTAACAACTAATAGTGACATCGAAGCTCTCATTTTATCCTCTGGCAAATAAAGGAGAAGAAAAAAAAAGCTATGGAGTTCAATGGTATAGACAGGAGTGTGTAGCAGATGGATCATGTTATGAGTTCGGTCACCATGTAAACCTTCAAAAGCCTTTATATAATTAGCACACTCTAATTAGCACACATCCAAGTATCATTATGACAGTGGGTAATGTAATGAATTCCATGCTTGTTCTTTGTGACCCGTTCAAAGAAAGTGCTGAAAATTTCAGAGGTTCCATGTCCTAAACCAGGGGTCTCCAACGTTGGGAACTTTAAGACTTGTGGACTTCAACTCCCAGAATTCTGGGAGTTGAAGTCCATAAGTCTTAAAGTTGCCAAGGTTGGAGACCCTGTCTTAAACAATTGAACTGCAGTGTTTTAAGATGATACCAACAGCTTAAAAGACTGCAGCTGTATCAGAAATGTATGGAAAGCAGAGTGACTGTTGTACTTTGTCAGTGTCACATTCCTTGATCTCCATCAGTTGATGAGGCAGCATATCAAATTGGCCTCATGGAAGCCCTTGTCTTTTATGGCCTGGGGTGGAATGAAGAGGAACTTATAGGCTTTCAATTCATTCAGCCTCAGCTTCTTCTTTAAGCTGACTACTCCGTATTCTAAATTACTTGTGTGGCAGTTTATTATTTTTGGATCACTTGCATGCAAAAATAGTGTTAGTTTCTTGCTAAGTTTTTTTTTTCCCCACCATCACAGTCAATTCGAAGGAACTTTATCAACTTCAGTCATGGATGTGGAGCCAGGCTTCTTGTGGATGCAGTAGGAGTTCCGGATTTGCTCCAGGATTTCAAATCAAGGATACCAAAAGCACTTGCAAACATAAAAAAACATATCAATGCAACATGCAACAATAAAAGCTTCAATAAAACACCAAATTCAACAGATTAAAAACAATAAAAATCTAGCCATTTTATATAATGTCAGCAGGACTAAAAACTGAAGTGTTATCTTGGATGTAATGTAGATCCAGAAAGCTTAGGTATATTGATCAGTCTGGAGGATATTATTGTGCTCCAGAGAAATTGAGGGCTACCACACATGAGTTGACTGATTGTTTTTGAGCAGTGAGGGGATTATTTATTTAATTTCTTAGCCTTGAGAAATGAACTCCAAAAATACACTTGCTAAGGCAACATTGTAGGTGCTATACATTTAAGTAAAGGTTTTGCTCCATGAAATGAAGCTTGGTAACTCTTTGAATACTGTACATTTGATGATTAAAACAAGTCCCAGCATTAGCTCTAGAATAAGAAAGTCGATTGTTAAAATACTAGATACATTTGTTCAGAAATAAGTCCCATTATTTTTTTGTAAGTATGTTTAAAATTCAGTATTTAGATGAAGTGCAATTTTTTAAGAAAGGTCAGCATGGTCCTACTGCTGTTTATATATTTTGATCAGTATAAATGCACATGGGTTGTATTTATACAATAGTTTGAATACATCTGCTTTATTGTTAAGAAACTATCATGCTTGCTTGGCTCTCTTCTTACTAGAAGGAGTGGTAACAAGAACCATAAACATCTATTCTGTGGTTTGTATAGCAGGATAATGCAAACCTGGAAATCTCTCTGATTAAGATGATGAATGAGTCTAGATCAGGGATGTCAAACAAGATTTCATTGAAGGCCATATCAGGGTTATGTTTGACCTCGGGGTGTGGGGTGGTCAGGAGCCGTGGCCATGCTGCCCTCCCGAGCACTGTTTTTACTGGCAGAGGGTTGCAGTAGGCTGTGGCAAGCAAAAACGGAGCTCAGGAGCTTGTTTTCTCTGGCAGAAGCACCTTAGGCCAATCCTTCATTGTTTCCAGGAGGCCCCACAGGCCAGATCTAAGTATCCCACAGGCCAGATCCCCCTGGGTCTTGAGTTTGACACCCCTGGTCTAGATTCTTGGTTTACCTGTGATTTACTACTAAATAAAACACAGAAGTATCTTCCACCATTTAGTTATACCTACTGCTTGGATAATGTCAACATGCTGTTTCCATTCAAGTCAAACTTCTACACAGTGTTTAGTGAAATGAAAAAATGTGGCAATCATTTAAAGTTGATTGTGTGATATTAATTCCACATCTGCTTTCAGAGACCATATATATAAACCTTCTCCAAAATGATAGGTTTCAAACCTAGCCCGTCAGGTTTTCTAATGGTATTGTAATAGGCAGAAGGAATAATCTGGAAGAGCTGCTACCAATGGTCAGAAAAAAGAAACATAAATCCAGTCCAGAACTGTGACATAATTAAATGTTTCAGATAAGATCCTCCTTGGTTTCCACAAAGATAAAGGGAGGGAGATGAAAGTGCATTTAGGTTTACAAATTCCTGTAACAATAACCTTAATCTGTTTGTCTTCATGGCTTTGCGTGGCATTCTACAATATCAGTGTACAAAAGCATCAGTTCCTGGTTTTCCGTAGTTCATCTTTCATTTTCAGAAAGTATCACAGCAAAAATCATTTCCCCAATGATTCTGATTTTTGCAGCTAGACACATCATGGCATCTGAATATCCAAGAATTTAATTGCTATCCTACCAGGTACTAGTCTGTGGCACACTTCTTCGTTATTGATTCTTCTACTTGTCTTCATTGTCCATTCTAAGTAATGAGGAAGGTGATTCTTAATTTGAACTTCAAGAAGTGAGGACTGAGAAGACAATAAAGGATTGTTATGATTATTAACAAATTGATTTTTGGGAGGTTCCTGGGGGATACCCCTTTTGGGCCTAACATGGTCTTGTACTGCAAAATTTCCATTCCCTATGGTATATAACTCTCTTATTACACAAGGAGCAAGTTGATTCCAATAGTTCATCAAGCAGAAAAAAAAATCATTCCAGTGGAAACTTCAATAAAGGGAAAGAATTTTTTTAAAAAATACATTCTTCTGCAGCCTTTCAAATGCCACTTGCTCTGCTGCTCCACCAGGTCTCTAAAGCAGGTGACTCAAAAGAAGCTACAGAAAGAATGGGAAATCACAGCAAAAGCCACCTCTTCCTCTCTGTTTTCTGCTCACAAAAGCCTCTCCTTTAGTCACTTCTGGTGAGATGGGTGATTACATACATTTGATAAATAAGTAAATAATATTAAATATGCTTCCATTACAGTACAGGACATAATTTGCTACAAACAAGCTTGGTTTTGTTTTTTTTTTTATCAGGAATGTTCTATTTTTGTTCAGGCTACAGAGAGGGGGATTTTATTCCCCAGGCAGTAAATCAGCAAAGCATTTAAAATCCCTTTGTCCATAATACTGCAACTGGTTAGGACAAAGCCATCTGCCATTGATCTACTGTATGATGGGCTTGCTGGATTATTGACAAAGTGTTCTGTAATCATCCCACTGGAACAAGAAAGGAAACAAGACAAGCCTGAGGAATGGCGAACAGATCAGATGTTTGTCACATATTAAAGACCCAATCACTGAGACTGCACGCCTGATTAAAAGCAATATTGGAACAGTCAGGCTCTCTGCTATAAACACTTTCAGCTCATTTTTTTTCCCCATACTGTGAGGAGTCTCGTCACTCAGACAACTTGCTCTTTCCCTGCTCTTAATTCCTACCTATCACAAAGACAAAATGAGACATTTTATTCAGGAGATGCTCCAAAGTCTATTTTCCTTCACAGATTATTTGGAGGGTGGGATGTTCTGTTTTTAATAACATCGTCTTTCAAAAAAGGATGCTCTTTCCTCATTATTCTACACACACACACACACACACACACACACACACACACACACACACACCTACTCCATGGGGTCTGGGGAAATATAATTCTCCTGAAGGGAAACAACAATAACTTAAACAAACAAATATACATCAATACATGCAAACATCAGATATCAATTATACTTCATTTACTTCTTTATATTCTTTCTCTCTCTCTCTCTCTCTCTCTCTCTCTCTCTCTGTGTGTGTGTGTGTGTGTGTGTGTGTGTGTGTGTGTGTGTGTACACATATTTCAATCACCTTTCTTCTAAGAGTTCAAGGCTGTGTACATCACACTCCATCCTTGTTTCTTTTCCCATGGCAGTAATGTTAGGCAGTTTGAAGTGACTAAAACATAGGTAGATTAATCTACTGAAAGTCACTCATTAAACATAGATAAAGATGATCTTGAATAGTTTAATATGTTAACCACTCCACACAGGATAAGTATCCTAGTTCCTGCTCTTAATTTTCTGTTTATATGCTAATACATAAATCTGCAGCAGGGAACTGTATCACAGTAGGCTACCCATAGCATTGACATGTAACCCTTAACATGCAAGAATGGGATTGATCATTTCCTGGTGAAAAGTAACACAATAAGGGAAGCCAGGGATGATAGGTGAGGAAATATGTTAAAGAGTAGCTGCATCTGTGCCTGAATGTTGGCATAATCATAGTTCTACAGCATGTGAGTCTCTGGGGATTGCAAAAATTGCCAAAATGTCTGGGAATAAACCATGAAAAGAATTTCTGTAATTTCTTTGTCATCTTCTTTTGGCAGGATAACAAAAGCAAGAATAATGACAAGCACTTCGACATTGATGTGGCCACTGCTCAGCATGGAAAAGCATTTTGTTGGCATGGCCATTGATGGACTACAGTCCAACAGAAAGCATTGATATACAAGAGAGAATTTAAAGCTGCTGGTTTGTTTTGCAATGATAGAAATGCCATGAGAAGTGAGATAACATTTTAAAATCATGTTTCAAAAAGAAGCTAAGTACATTATTTCCCTACACCTGAAGTGTGTTTTCAATAAAATTAACTTTCTTTATATAGATAGTTGCAAAGGATTTTTTTTTCTGAATAATATGGAATTTCATCATATTTGCTCTAAAATCTTTCCTTCTACTCTTGAATTAATGTGATATTTGAATTCTATTATCCGTGTTCCCTAATACATCTACACACTGATACAAAAGAGCACCAATGGTCTTGTATAAGCATCTTTAAGTCCAATGACACTTGAAGGGAATGCCAGATAGTTCCCATCTGCTACTGCTGAAAACCAAAATCCAGAGCAGATATCCTACCCTCCTGGAGTTCCAGAAAGTTCTTAAAATATGGCTTTGCTCCCAGGACTTGGGTTAAAGTATGGGGGTGGGGGAGAGGCTGTTGTATTTTTATTGTAGTTGATTTAAGTCCAGGCTACCATATTCTATTTTATGATTTTTTAAAAAATGTTTTAACCATTTTAATTATATATTTGGATTTTGTAAGTCATTCAGGGTCTGCTGTGCTGAGCAGCCACAACAAATTTAGTGAAATAAATCCCTGCCATGTATCAGAAAAAAAATACTTCTCCAGGAGGTAATTTATTCATAGCATAGCAATAGCATTTACCCTAACTTGGCTGATTTGGGAAGCTAAGCAAAGCCATCTAAGGTTAATATCTGCCTAATGAACCACCTGGGAACTTCAGGGCAATTGTCAAGACCTAGAAGTTTTTTTAAAAAAAATCTGGAAAGAGGCAATGACAAACTATCTTTGGAAAGTTGCCAAAAATCTACAACACTGCAGTCTTCAGTAGCTGAACACAACACAAAGGCATCTGGAATTTTGTAGCCTCTTGAACTCATCTTGGATATGATGAATATATGTCCACATGCAAGTAAGCCTACCGGTACATAAAAATTAATCAAAGTTAGCATGTTATGCAAATGTATTCACTTGATCTTTAATGAACCTGCTTAAATATGTGATGACAAGTCAGCCTCAATATGCATTCAAGCATTTATCCATTCTATTTTTCCTAGATCATTTTTTTTAAGAAAGCAAAGCAAAACAAATACAAAACAGCCGATTACAATTGCGGTTTATGATGAAGTTACATCCATTTTGTGGTTATCTTCATTAATATAAAAATTGAACATTATTTTTCTCAAATGCATTTTTATTTAGCTCCTTCAGTGTGTTCAGTTTTTCTACATATTTTTCTCAGACAGCACTTTCATTTTCATTGTCCCAATTTTATGTTTCTGTGTACAATTTGAGAGCCGGGAAATATTTTAAATTGGTTACTAGTAAATTCTATGAATTACACACATGTTTATGCTGCAACAAATCTCATTCTTACCCAGTCATACAATTTCATGGAAAATTAAATGTATTTGATGTTAAAAGATAAAGCAAAAACATGACGACACATTCCACTAGATCCTGTCTAGTTGGGAACCTTAGCTGTCCTATACAGCTGAATTTCACAGTTGCTTCCTATCTTGCTAATATTATAGTGCTGAAATATTGCCAATCCTTTAAGCTGTATCAATTTAAATCCTCCTTTTAACACTACTAAGAGGAAAATAGCATTATAAATGTTCTTATGGGATAGGAAAGGAGGAGATGGTGGGTTATGGTTTCCTATTCTGATTCTTTTATAAAGATAATCCTATTTGTTTACTGTGCTCATAGGCTACTCCAATTATTAAATACTCTTAATATATACATTTGACATTAGATTTATACATCTGTACACTAGATTTAAAAAATAACATTGCAACACAAATGTAAATATCTATCATCTATCTATCTATCTATCTATCTATCTATCTATCTATCTATCTATCTATCTATCTCTATTTATCCATCTATCATCTAAACATTAGAAATATCCATTAGATTAAAGAAAACCAAAAGAAACACTAATAAAATATCATAATCATAAGAACTAAGGATATAGTCAAGATTTATGGTCTTCTTAAAAAACAATAGAGAATGAGCCACATGGATTCCTGTGGATATGATATTCCTCAGCTGGGGAGCTGGCAGTAATTGAGAAGATTCACTTATTTAATTCCTGTTGATGATATTCCCTGAGACAAGGGATACTGGGAGAATTTAGAGTAACTAGATCTTATTGGACAGTAGGATGTCCCTAAAACTCCCAGTCCTAAACCATCTAAGACTTTAAAAAGGCAACCAATTATCGAATTATACTCAGAGGTAAACTGGTAATCAGTACAAAACTCAAAATAATAGTATTAAATGGGTAAACTAATATTACTAACTGAGCTTTTGCATTCTGGATCAGTTACAGCTTTCAAATGTTTTGCAAGGACAGTCCCAAATAGAATGCACTGCAATAATCCACATGAGAGGTTACTAAGGCATGAGTAATTGTGAGGAGAATAAGATAGCCAGGAGGAGCCATCCTTGATGCAGAAGGTAGAACTATGTGAAGGTCTCCTAGCTAACGTGTCACCTTTACATTGAATAGGAGCTGTGAGTAAGGGAGGGCCCCAAATTATAACCCAAATCATATGGAAGAATGCAACCACACCCAAAAGCAAGGATGGAATTTGGATTAGAATCTATACCAAGGTCACTCTTGCTATGATTGAATCTAAGCCTTTTCCACCACCTTCACTCTAACAATGTCTAAGTACCAGACAGCATCTTAAAGGCATCACTAGTCTGATTTAGTGACTTTCAAAAATATTGTCCACATTTAATTATTTTCACAAATAAACAGCAGTAACAACAACAACATTATGATTGGGCTACTAGGAAACATGAGTTTATTTTGCATTTCCCCATTAGTTTCGATGTGTTTAGAGAAAAAGAACATGAACATAGCTATTTCTGGCTATTTAGCCACTTATTCAGACTGCTGAAAGCTATAAAATACACTAGAGAACTGAGTTTCAGTAATAACTGCCGAGTGTGCTAGGCTGAGATTGCCCTTTGAAAGCTTACAGGAGTTAGCTAACTGTTCTCAAATCCAAGGTTGTCTGGTCTGTCCTAATCACTAGGACTCCTCCTGAGTAAATAAATCTGAATCATTAAAACACCTGTGATTATACAGTTAAAAATTAACCCAGAAGGTGGTTTTTAAATGTGAATGAATATCATTATAAGGCCTGTCAGCTCTTATTAAAAAGAGTAAAGATGCTAAACTAAGCTTTGTATTATCCTATTTGATCTGATGCTGCTTGTGGCACTCTGTCCTGTGAAAAAGCATGTTTCAATTTATTTTTATTGCTTGCCTCTAAAAGCATTCCATTAAAGGAATATTATGTTGTAGGAGGGTTTGAGCCACCATTGGCAGTTTATTTGCTTATTTTTCTGGAATGGAATAAACAGTTGTTCATTTAGCGGTTACTGCTGCTTCGTGCTTTCAATACTATAGTTAAGGGTCAATGGATATTTGTTCTTCACAGCATTGTGCCTATATGCTACATAACTTTGTTTTAAGGATTTTCTTAAAAAAAAAAACAACCTTGGATCATTCATCAGTCAAATGCAGCAGGGAATGTTGGGACTTTTCTGCTAATACAGAAAAAGATACTTGAGTGAAGCTCTATATTTTAATTGGCATCTGAATGGTTGGGTTCAAACAGCATCCTAGTAGGTGAACTGAATAATAACCATAGAGTCTAGACTTGAACAAAACATAATTCTAGATAAAGGACAGTAAAGAAATAAGGAAGCAAATATAACTAATAAAGAATAGATAAAAATCTAATCTAAGGAGAATGGGTAAGAAACATTAAAGATGACAAAGACTTCAGTAGAAGTAATGAGAACTCAGTGGAATTAAATTGAAGTATTCATATTATGTTTCATCATCCTAAATTTTCTTCAGCAAGCCAAAGACCTTAATTTTCATATCCTGTTCTAAGCTGTATAGTATTCTCAAAATCCAAGCAATGCATGACTGTCAGAGTCTGTATTTAAAAGAAAAAAATAATGGGGAAGGAAATAATGGTAATTTCTTCTGTTCAAGGAAGAGATTTTTTTTTAAAAAAATAGTGTACTTAATGTAGCTGAAGTATGCCCAATTAAACCATAATCCTCATGGTATTAATGTAACTACTATGTATAACCAATATTCTGTACTTTTGGAGAGTGAAAGTATCTGAAGTGTGGAATATTATAAGGAATATTTTTTCCCAAGTGCAATAATGCATATATGAGTAATCTCACATATTTGTGTCACAATGCAAAACACAATGTGTGCCTCTGAGTCTGGTGCATTAGTGTTTGAGTGGGGTAAATAACATTTTTCAGGATTCTTACATCACATTAAATGCATTGTTCTTGTTATCATGTGTGATATGAAAAACAATACAGGCAGCAATAATAGGAATTATATTCTGCTCTTCAACCTCATGTCAGGTGATTAGCCAACACCAGCAGTTCTCTGACCCACATTTCTACCTATCAGTCAGCAAACGCTATTGTGTACTGAAGATCTATATGTATATCATCATATATTATGATGACAGATACTTCTCTACCTTGATAGTCTGAAGATAATTATGCATTTTAGGAACACATTTTCCATAGAAAACCACCCTTCAACAACTACATATGTCTGAACAGGAAATCCCTGTCAGAAACCAAATCATTACTGCTGTCTTACTCAGCTACTTTAAGAAATTTCATGGAAATACAAATGTTCCACTTGGATATGTAAACATTATCACTGCTGCAAATAAAACCAAAATTGTCTGGTTTAGTTCTTCCAACTTTTTTCCCAAAGTGTACATGTGTTGGGGGTGGAAAAGAGTTTCCTTGTCCCTTACTAGGGGGATTTTGCTACATTGCAAAGTCTTAATTTCAGTAACTTTTGCAAATTTCCTATAGTTACACTCTGATAGTGGAACTACATTCTAGAACCTCAAAGTGTGTTTATTTTTTTTTCTATATCCCTTTATAAATTAATTCTGTGTGTGTTTGTGTGTGTGTGTGAAATTGTGTGTGCACATGTGTGTTTAGAATACAAGTCCTTTTTACTACTATTTTTATATGGAAATATTTCTGATAATAGATATATGAGTTTGGTGTCTATACAAGTATCAGTTGTTAAGTCTCATCTCAATAATCTTTGCCCCTTATCTTCTTTCATTAGGCTGGAGGATCCATAAATTCATTTGAATATATTTAGCATCATATCTTACAAAATTCTTGATTAAGGAAATATTGTTTTATACATCCATCTAAATGCAAGAAATATTCTTTTTAGGATTATTTCTACTTCATAAAAGGAGGTCAGGACTGGACACAGCAGGGAGAAGATATCAAGGAGCTTATGAGCCTGAAGCTCTTTCACACTTATTTTCTACATGCATTGTTTAGATGATTGAAAAAGACTTGTCACAAACAATATTCTGCTTAAAGAAGCAAATTATTCCTCCAAGTCATAATATGATGGTGTAGTCAGTTTTATTAATTAAAACTTGCAATTTCTTATATACAATTGATTTCAAGGGTAACCTGGTATCAATAGGGAATATGGAGAAAGAAATATTCTGAACGAGTTATTGGGATTAAAAAAACAGCAAATGCAAACCTGTAATAAATGATACATTGGACATGCAATCTTAACAGTCCTGGACACAGAACACCTATATTTTAGAAAACATAGACATATATAATTTAGAGAAATAGTCTTGTTGCAAATTGGGATGAATATTTTCTAGATGCGAAGTAAACTGGGAGTCAGATTGGAGGTAAATTTAAGGCAGACTGTTCTTAGTTAATGATACTTCTAGCCAGCCTTAAATTTGCAGTCTAAAAACATAGACATGCCCTATATATAAATAAACATACACAAACATATTCATATACAACTTCTACCAAAAAAAAAAAAAAGTCAAGGTGAAGGACTTGGTCTCCAATTATGAAATGTGACTTTTTTTTAAGCAGAGGATCCTAATATGAAGACTCCTTTCTTAATTTCCTGATAGGGAAATGATTTCTAGAAGAAAATTTCATAATCCTGAGAATACTATTTTAAATTTCAGAGAGCAGTATGCTTAATGCAGTAAGCAATAGCTGTGTGACTATATAACGTAGTGCACAATAATGTCAGGTTTGGGAATCAGAAAAATTGCAAATAACAATGGAGAAAGCAAGTGAGCCTTGAGGAATATAAACTGATAGAATGAGATGAGGTGGATGAAAGCTCCACTCCCATTGTTAGGCAAAGTGGGATGGTACTCAATAACATTAGAAACATCCTTGCAAAAGAGGTTCAGACTTCAGAGGATCACAAAGGCTTGTTTGTTGGGGGGGGGGAACAATCAAAGATTTGAGGGACTTTTCAGAATAACCAAGTTTATTTGGAGTAATGTTTTGCTGAAGGCAAAGCTGTGGAAGCAGAGAACACAGTCATAAGGAAAAAGTAGGAATGTTCAAAGATCTAATCATAATCAATTATTCAGGAAATAATTCTGCATTAAATAGCATTAAAATCAGATGGAGAACTTTGAGCATTTGAAATCTGTAGCCCTGCACTGAACTTATAGTGATTGCATTGAGGAATGAAGCATGATTTTCAAGGAATTATCAAAAATATTGGATTTATGCACAGAATGTCATTTATGGCTAGGTCTCTGTTAGTTATTAATAATTCCTGAATATCCCTATTATTTTCTGGTAGTTCCAAGTGTCCTTCAGTTGAGCACACAAACCTGTCCAAGAGTTTAATACAGCTAGTGATGTCTTTGTCCACATTCCCTCCCCCCAAGATCCCCTTCCTTCTTTGGTTTCCCTTCCATCTGACCCACCAAACACTGATAAATTGGTTCAGCTGTTGCCCTTGAGCCTCACACTGGGGGGAAGACTGGAAGCTATAAAAGGTTGTGATATTATGATGGATGAAAAGGCAGCCATTTCCCAATTGTGTTCCAGACAGTTTGAATGGCTGAACAGCCCTGTCTCTTCCCTGAATTCTTTCTTTCTTTTTTTCCTTGAAGAATCAAGCCTAATCTAAAATTTATTCCCTCCTCCAGGAATTACCCAGGTTTTTTTTCATTATATGATAGATCCAATAATTCATGTCTAGTGGAGAGCATGTGAGTGATAAATAGGTACATTCATATCTTCACTATGAAAGCAATCCTTCAGTAGTTGGCTCATTCACATCTTTGCCCTAATCATGGGCAAGGTTGGGGAAACATCACTTCCTTTTGCAACTTTACAGAGAGGAAGATAAGACAGCAAAGAGCAACTCTACTGGGAGAAATCTCAAATATCCTTGGAAAACACCATAAGCAGTGATAAACTGCAGATATTTTTGCTAGAACATACCCTGAATTGTGGATTTCAAAGAGCAACAGGACAGCCTTACATTGATTAGATTGTTTAATTCCCTGATGCTGCTAATCCCAGGAGGGATACTGGTTCTATGGACATGAGGCCTGAGGAGGCGGAATATGGCTATCCTCACCCTTGAGCTTTCTATCAAAGTCTCCATGGATTGGCCTGGTGAGAGACGGCCGCCCTGGAAACTTTCGGGGTCGAATGATATGCACCTCCTTAGCCACTGTCGTGAGAGGACAGTGGAGCTTGGCAGCCTGACCATGGACTGGAATTTTCCCTGCGCTTATAACATCAGCGGTCCCCCACCCTTGGACTGTTTCTCCTGATGGCTATATGTATTCAGTGTCGGAACTCCTTGTCCTGTGAGATTCTCCCCTCTCGCAGGTTTGGCCCCCCACATTATCGAGGGCCTATCTCGATGATGGACTTTGGAGTCCGGAGAGATGGCATGGAGCAAGGAAGAATTTATGGGGCTTTTTAGGGAAATTTTTAAAGATTTTAAGGGGTTCTGGGGGGGGTTGTAATTATTCTTTTAAAGATACTGGGAAGACGACTATGGCGGATGGGGGGGGAAATCCACCAGGGTCAGAGCCGTGCCCGGCACAGGGTAACGATCCGGGGGGCACTGGACGAGGGATTGGGAAAGGGATGGGGGACGATATCTATGAGGGCTGTACCATCGGCACGGTGAATGGGAGGGGCAGATATGGCGGGAGCAGGGGACCACATCAGGTGTTGGGGGCCCGCACTTGCTGTCTGAGAGCAATTGCTTGCCCCGGTCCCCAAGGCTCTGCTCGGATACTAGATGGCTTAGATACTCAGGAGCTGGGCCTTCGGCTGATGCTGTGCAATGCCAGGTCCATGGTCAATAAGGCCTCCCTCATTCACGATCTTATACAAGAGGGAGGAGCGGACCTGGCGGGTATTACGGAGACCTGGTTGGGCCCGGAGGGTGGCGTCCCTCTGGTTGAAATGTGCCCACCAGGCTTCAGAGCATTCCATTAGCCAAGGGCCCAGGGGAGGGGCGGGGGGGTGGAGGTTATTATTAACGAGGATCTGGGTCCGAGGGAGACCACTGTGCCTCAGATAGCCGGATGTGAGTCCCTCCTTGTGAGGTGGGGCCGTGGGGTTCAGATGGGCTTGTTGCTTACGTACCTGGCTCCCTGCCACGTGGCAACAGCCCTACCTGAGCTACTCGACGTGATAGCCACGGTGGCAGTAGATACACCCAGGCTTTTAGTCATGGGTGATTTCAACTTGCCATCCGTTGGTGAAACGTCCGAGGTGGCTCGGGAGTTCATGGCTTCCATGACGGCCATGGACCTGACCCAGTTAGTTCATGGCCCTACTCACAGGGGAGGTCACACTCTGGATTTGATTTTTGTCTCTGGCCAGTGGTTGAGTGGCCTTGTTATAGGGGATATAGACATGGAACCCTTGTCATGGACTGACCACTCACTCCTTCGTCTAGATCTTCGAACCGCGACCCCTCGCTGCAGGGAGGCGGACCCAATTAGATGGATCCACCCCAGGCGCCTGATGGATCCTGATAGGTTCCAGACGGAGCTTGGGCCATTTCCTGAGGATCTAGCACATGACTCGGCCGAGGACCTGGTAGCCACCTGGGATCGGGTGGCTGGTGGGGCCTTGGACCGAGTTGTGCCTTCGCGGCCTCTGACCCGATGCCGATCCCGTGCGGCTCCTTGGTTTACTGAGGAGCTGAGGGAAATGAAGCGCCGGAAAAGATGCCTGGAGAGCAGTTGGAGGGCCAGTCTCGCTGAATCTGATCGAACACTGGTAAGGTCACATATTAAGGCCTACCTAGTGGCGATAAAGACGGCAAAGTCTAACTACTTTTCCGCCTCTATTGCGTCATCAGGGAATCGTCCGGCCGCCCTGTTTAGGGTGACCCGCGCCCTGCTCCATCAGGGAGTGCGGGAGGATCCCTTAGAAGGCAGGGCAGAGGATTTCGGACAATACCTGTATGACAAAATCGCTCAGATCCGGGGGGATCTGGACTCTGACTGGGTAGATCAGGGCAGGGTGACGAGGAACAGTCTTGAGAATGTTATCTGGGAAGAGTTTGATGCTGTGACTCCTGATGATGTGGACAGGATTTTGGGGAGACTTAGTGCGGCCACATGTTTACTGGACCCGTGTCCCTCCTGGTTGGTACTGGCTTCCCGGGAGGTTACACGAGGCTGGCTCCAGGGCGTCATTAATGCTTTGTTGAGTGAGGGTCACTTCCCCGCTGCCCTGAAAGAGGCGGTGGTGAGGCCTCTCCTCAAGAAGCCATCCCTGGATCCAGCAATATTGGCCAACTATTGTCCTGTTTCCAACCTTCGCTTCATTGCGAAGGTTGTTGAGAGTGTGGTCGCGCAACAGTTTCCGCAATTCCTGGAGGAAACATCCTATCTAGATCTGTTCCAGTCGGGTTTCAGGTCTGGGCACAGCACGGAAACGGCATTGGTCACGTTGGTGGATGATCTCTGGAGGGCTCGGGACAGGGGTTATTCCTCTGTTCTGGTCCTATTAGATCTCTCAGCGGCTTTTGATTCCATCGACCATGGTATCATGCTGCACCGGCTGGAAGAGTTGGGGGTGGGAGGCACTGTGTTGCGGTGGTTCTCCTCCTTTCTCTCCGACCGGTCGCAGTTTGTGTTGGCAGGGGGGCAGAGGTCGACCTCGAGGCCTCTCATCTGTGGAGTGCCGCAGGGATCGGTCCTCTCGCCCCTTCTGTTCAACATTTATGTGAAGCCGCTGGGCGAGATCATCCGTGGCTTTGGGGTGAGATACCACCAGTACGCTGATGACACCCAGCTGTACATCTCCACCCCAGGCCACCCCAACGATGCCCTTGAAGTGATGTTCCAGTGCCTGGAGGCTGTGTGGATCTGGATGGGGAGGAACAGGCTCAGGCTCAACCCTTCCAAGACCGAGTGGCTGTGGCTCCCGGCATCCCGATATAGTCAGTTGACTCCATCGCTGACTATTGGGGGCGAGTCTTTGGCCCCCACTGAAAGGGCTCGCAATCTGGGAGTCCTCCTGGATAGGCAGCTGTCTTTGGAGGAACATCTAACGGCTGTTACCAGGGGGACCTTTTATCAGGTTCGCCTGATTCGCCAGTTGCGGCCCTTTCTTGATCGGGATTCCTTGTGCACAGTCACTCATGCCCTCGTCACCTCTCGCCTTGACTACTGCAATGCTCTCTACATGGGGCTCCCCTTGAAGAGCACCCGGAGACTCCAGCTGGTCCAGAATGCAGCAGCGCGGGTAGTGATGGGAGCAACATGGTGCTCCCATGTAACACCGCTCCTGCGCGAGCTGCACTGGCTCCCGGTGGTCTTCCGGGTGCGCTTCAAGGTGTTGGTTATCACCTTTAAAGCGCTCCATGGCATAGGGCCTAGCTATCTCCGAGACCGCCGGCTGCTACCGACGACCTCCCATCGACCCATGCGCTCCCACAGAGAGGGCCTCCTCAGGGTGCCATCAGCCAAACAATGTAGGCTGGTGGCCCCCAGGGGGAGGGCCTTCTCTGTGGGGGCTCCCACCCTCTGGAATCAGTTGCCCCTGGAGATAAGAAGAATCCATGACCTCAATGCCTTCCGTCGTTCCCTGAAAACCTATCTTTTTCAGCAAGCCGGGTTGGCTTAGAACAAATTTTTAAATTCTTTTAATTAGTTTGTGATTCTTAACTTCGGGCCAAAATTTATATATATTTTTAAATGTTTTAATATTTGTATTCTATGTTTTTTATCTTGGCTGTACACCGCCCTGAGTCCTCAGGGAGAAGGGCGGTATATAAATTGGAAATTAAATTAAATTAAATTAAATTAAATTAAATTAAATTAAATTAAATTAAATTAAATTAAATTAAATTAAATTAAATTAAATTATTAAATTAAATTAAATTAAATTAAATTAAATTAAATTAAATTAAATTAAATTAAATTAAATTAAATTAAATTAAATTAAATTAAATTAAATTAATAGAGCAGGGTTTTTTTCAAACTAGGTTCTGCAGAACCTTAGGATTCAATGAGAAGTTGATGGGATTTCACACAAACATTTCATTTTTTTAACTACTAGAGCTTTGCTACTTGATGAGGATTTATGATAAATTTCTTTTTAACCAACAATTTCCATGGCCTGAGAATCCCTGCAATATAAACCATTCTCTTCTCACGACCACATGGCCTAGCTAAATTGAAGTCACAAACCTGAAGAGTGAATGTTTAAATGTGCTATGGGTTTCCCTTAATCATAATTTGGAGATAAATTCTGCTGTATTTGGCTTTAAATCCTATCACTCTTTGGCGGTCACTAAGCCATTCAAGGTCAGAACAAACTCCTAAAACTTAAATAACTAAGATTAAGACTCTGGTAGGCATAACCAACTTGTTTTATATATTGTTTCCAACTCTTTCTCCTCAATATTGAGAGAGAGAAAAAAGAAACTAAAAATTGCAGCATGAGCTAGCTGATGATATCATTTAATTACTACCATTTAATCCCAGACCCTCTTTTTGGCCATCCAAAGAACTCAAACTAAAAAGGTGATTCCACTGGTGAAGTAAAAGTTTCCTACCCATGTTCCAAAATAAAACACCTGCTTTTTAAAATAACCCCTCCAGGACACAGAAGTCTCAATGAGTCTTCATTAGTTACCCAGAGTGCCATCATGGCTATCAGAAAATATTTTGTATTATAGCCAGGCTAAATATCCCAGAAGAAGCATATTAACTTGGGTGGAATGGGGTCACCATGCTTGGCTTGCTATTCTGCATTTAATTCTATCTTCACAGCTTTAGGCAGGAGAGTGTAATTACTTTGACTCAGTAGGACACATCACTCTGCTGCACAAACATATCACACTCAGCAGAGTTAAATAATTAATTTGGTAAGCCTTATCTGACATGAATCCATCTACTAGCAACATACAGAGGCTAGTACCTATTGCAAGAAGGAAGCTTATGTTCCAGAATCCTTCCTTCCTTCCTTCCTTCCTTCCTTCCTTCCTTCCTTCCTTCCTTCCTTCCTTCCTTCCTTCCTTCCTTCCTTCCTTCCTTCCAATTTTTCTTTTGTGGTCTCTGTCTGAAAAAGTCCAGATACCAGGACCCGGGTACCTTCGAGACCGACTTCTGCCACAAACAGCCTCCCACCGGCCAGTTCGCTCCCACAGAGAGGGTCTCCTCAGGGTACCATCTGCCAAGTTATGTTGGCTGGTGACACCCAGGGGGAGGCCCTTCTCTGTGGGAGCCCCTGCCCTGTGGAATAAACTTCCCCCGGATATGCTCAAGATCTCCGACCTCTGTGTATTTCGCTGTGCCCTCAAGACCCTGCTGTTCTGCCAAGCCGGGCTATCAATTTAATGATTTTTAAATTGGGTTTTAAATTTTTGAGGATTTAAATTTCAGCTGAATTATGTAATAATTTTAATTATTTTTAACTGATGTTTGTCTTTGTGTTTTTAATAGGCTGTACACCACCCTGAGTCCTTCGGGAGAAGGGCAGTATAGAAATAAAATTATTTATTATTTATTTATTATTTTAGTTCAGTCCCACAGTGCTTGAGTATAAGTCCATCACCCAGATTCAGCTCTCTTTCCTACAAAATACAAAGAAGGGAAATATATAACCATTTTCTTCTTTCCCATGTGAATTATTCCATGCTGATTTAGCCATTGTGGACTCCCAACTGAATTGTTTATCTAAGAAGGAGATGGTTGTGGGGAGGAACAGCATGAATCTGAAATGAAATTTCCAAAGGAGGGAAAACATGAGGGTTTTTTTTCAATCTGAAAAATTGATTTTTTTTTCATTCTTTCTTAGTCCTGTGTAGTTTACAGTCTTTTTTCCATTGGGTACAAGGTGAAAAAAATTATAAAAGTTCAACTATTTATTTAATAATTAAGTTGAAGACTATGGCTGTTCTGTACCATTTACAAGAGAATCCCATTAGACTCACTGGCAGACAGTATTCAATAGGTCTACCTGTAAAAAAAGGGGGCACAATTGGGACATTAAATATAAACTCAAGGTAAACCGCTCCAAACTCAATTGCAGAAAATACGACTTTGGCAATAGAGTGGTCAATGCCTGGAATGCTCTACCTGACTCCATTGTTACATCCTCTAACCGCCACAGCTTCAACTTTAAACTGTCTACCGTGGCCTCACTTCATTCCCAAGAGATCCATAAAGGGGGCGTGCATAAGCACACCAGCTTTCCTACCGTCCCTGTCCTACTGTCCCTATTTATTTGTACTCATTTCCTGTGTTCATGTCCATGTTTTTACTTATACCTGTTATCTTGTACATGTTTGACAAACTAACTAACTAACTAAATAAATAGATTAAGACAGCCATGAAAGTGTGATATTAGTTGTATCTACTGTCACATTTCCACACAATTTTTAAAGAGTTAGGACTCTTTTTCTCTTTGTAATCAGCTTCTGTATTAAATTCTAAGGAAATCTCTTTCTAAATATGATAAATATAGATAGCATGGAAAATGTATTCTCAATTTCTTTTTTTTCCCCATTTTGGGAAATATACAAATTTATTCATTTAATTATTCTTTGGAGTACCCTAGACAATATCTAATGTGAAAATCCTGGACAGCTTCAAGTATGCATGTTTTAGACACAATATTGCAGCCTTGAGCTTTATTCACATATTCATTTGAAGGCATGAAGGTTGCAAATTATGTAAGGTGCGTATTCTAGCTTTGCTTATCCTGTACCTCAGACTTTGTCATTCTAAACAGCAAGGGAATTCTGCTTCCACTCATTTGAATAACAGTAAAATTTTCCTCATCCCCATGGGCCCTCTTTATTAGCCTCCGTTATTTGTGAAGAAATTTTCACATGTTTAGATCTTGCCACTAGAGACGAAGAGAAATGCATTTAGTTCACAATTGAATGCAGACTGATCCAGTTTGCTATTCTAAACCAATGCATCAACTAAAACTTAGTTATCATTTAAAGTTCCCAGTTTCTCAAAGTATGTAATATGGTTGCTAATAATAAAAAAGTATATTAGGGCAAAAGTCTGTATAAAATTATATGTATTCATATATGTGTATCCATCATTCTATTCCGTTTTAGGGTAAACAATATACATATTCATAACCACAGTGCCATCAAAGGTGCATCTGAACTAGAGAAAGTTGTCTGCAAAAAGTGCAATTTGCAAAGTTGCAAGGAAAATTACATTTGTTTGGAGAAATGTGCTCCAATATATAAAGAATATATAAAGAAGCTTCAAGGTTGACAAACAAGATATGACATTTTCACAAAAATGAGAAACTAAGAGAAACATAAATTGACAGACTCATTTCTACACACTACTCAGAATGGCAGGTCTGGCCCTGAATTGGATAGACTTACATAAAGGACCTTGGCAGTTGGGGAGAATATTTTCTATTCTTTTGTCCTATTGATGCCATCAAAGGGTTCTAAAAACATTCATAATGGGAGGTATAACCTTTTATATATGAAATTTATTTTAAATGAAGAAACATCCTTGATATTCTCATCATATTGTCCTAGTAAAATTTTGATTCATAGAAACATCAAAGCTTCTTACATTTCATGGTCCTTTGACCCCAAGGTTTTTCTATTTTTCTCTACCTTTTCTGTACCTTTATATGTGTTATAAGCTAAGGAAAACACTTACATATCTGAAAGGGAAAGCTTTTGTTTCCTTTATGAAACCACACTGCATAAGAGGTTTTAAAAGCTCCAGGTTTTTGTTGATTATGAGCAAGATACACTTTGAGATAAATTGGTATTTAGGCCTTTGAAGCAAAATATCTATTTGAACCTGTTTTAGGGTGTATTCTAAACTAAATATTCTATTGCATTTTTTTCTTTAAAAATATGTACAGTGCGTGTAAACACATACAAAAAATGGTAAAAGTGTGGAAATCTGACTTAGTAATACCTAATAACAGCAAAGCAAGAACCTCTCTTTTGATATTTATCCTTTTATACCTTGAATGTTACATTTAGAATTGCTGTTCGAGCTGAGATATTCACTCATGAATTAATTTCTTGGGGGGAGGGATAATGAAGCTGGCACACTAAAATACCTTGCATGTCATAAAGATCTACTGAAATGTGCTATAAAGTAAGCAACAGAAAAGGAAAACCATTTTAGAAAAATGGTTCTAATTAAAACACCTCTAATTGAAATATTTTTTCCCCGCTTGATTCCATTCTATCACACTATTCAGAGAATTTAGGCAATGCCATCTCCTATAAACTGTATAGAAGAAAGCACAATTCTACTGCCACTACCTTTAAAAGAGATGGCCCACTTGTGGACTTCCAGATGTTACTAAATTCAAATTCCCACCAATCCTAGCCAATGTGTTGTAATCCAATGTTCCCTGGAGATATATTTTCTGTTTTATGGATAACTTTCTGACTTTTAATCCAACAAATCCTTTTGAAAATAATAACTGTGTAAGGCTACTTTATGATCTATATAGAATTAAAACTATATGTCAATAAAATTGATAATCTAGCTAATTAGGTCACATCAAAGCCCTCCAAACACTGTATAACTCTAACGCAGAGGTCTTCAAACTTGGCAGCTTTAAGACTTGTGGACATCATCTCCCAGAATTCTCCAGACAGCTATGCTAATCATAGCTGGCTGGAGCTAAGCATAGCTGGCTGGAGAATTCTGGGAGTTGACGTCCACAAGTCTTAAAGCTGCCAAATTTGAAGACCTCTGCTCTAACGGATGTACTATGATGACTGTTGAAATAAGCAAGGTACGTTATTCCTCCCTCAATAAAAGAATCTGTTCACAAAGTTCAGGTATGCTTTTTGAAACTCCATTTTCCAGGAAACAAGAACAAGAATAGGACAATAAGCCTTCAGTCCCTCATTACACACTGTTTCTTAGCCCCTCAATGTTGCTTCACTGCCTGTGTTTTCATATTTCTTTATCTGAACTATGTATAGGAGTGGTTAGAATGCAGTATTGCAGGCTAACTCTGCCGACAGCCAGGAACTCAATCCTAACCAGTTCAAGGTTCACTCAGCCTTCCATCTTTCTGTGGCTGGTAAAATGAAGTCTCAGATTGTTGGGGACAATAGGCTGACATTTGTAAACCATTCAGAGAGTGCTGAAAAGCACTATGAAGTGGTATATAAGTCTAAGTACTATTGCTATTGCTATGCATCCATTCATGATGTACCCCACAAAAGTAGACTACCTCCTCCATATATCTAATCACACTATTTCTTCAGGCATTAAACTCATGATGAACTGAAAAAGCAAGTTGTAGGAAACATGTCCAAACACCTGCTTAATTATGAATATATATGACTTCTACTTTTTAAAATCTATACAGAAACTTTATTCTTTTCTAATATTTACACCTTTTCCATTTTGATATGGACACTTCCTAAAAATGTTTGTTAATATATTATTATTAATATATTGTTAATATATTGTTAAGAAATAATGTACAAATTAAGGAATAATTTTCAATAAAGTATAGATTAAGGGAAAAGATATGGATGGATGGATGGATGGATGGATGGATGGATGGATGGATAGATAGATAGATAGATAGATAGATAGATAGATAGATAGATAGATATAGTGGTGGGTTGCTTCTGGTTTTGTCCAGTTCTTGCGAACCAGTAGTAAAAGTGGCGGGAAGCTCCACCCACCTGCCCGGACGTCATAATGGATGATCTTTTCATGCACAGAAGCTTATGTGCATGCGCAGAAGCGCACACATGCACTCCCATTGCAAACCGGTAGTAAAAGTAAATAGAATCCATCTCTGGCTAGATAGACAGATAGACTAATTACAAAATAATTCCTGTTTTTTAAAAAATCCATTCACAAAAGTGTAATTAATATGTTCGTAAATGTTTTTTTTATTTTAAATGGAGTTGCCCATTATGGCAGATGTTTTGTGATGACTTTAAAAATTTCAAGTAGACTAATTGGCCCAAAACAGCGAGGATCAATGCTCTATGAACTGCATACTATATGAGGGCTGTAAAGCCAGTAAAAGCAAATCTGCTGTGCTCTTCCTTTCTTCAAGGCCCAACCAGAGAGAGAGAGAGAGAGAGAGAGAGAGAGAGAAGAAAAGCAAGTTCCATCAATTCTGCTGAGAAATCAGTTCCCTTGGGCTTCTCTTGTCCCTGAACTGTCTCTATTCAGACTGATTATCTTTTAATACTAAGAAGGGATGTCTACGTTTGCCTGCTTGTGACTTTCTTCCTCATTTCTTTTTTCTTTTTTCCTTTTCTTTGTATTATGCCTTTTTTGATTGTATACCTAAGGGCAGAGACTTGTTTATTTTTGTTCTCATGTAAACTACTCTGAGAGCCTATTCCACTGAAGACTCGGGTTTTAAAAAAGTATTTTAAATCAATTGCTCAAACAATAAAACATTTTTTTGTGTATTTTGCAGTCGTATCTGGTACAAGGATGGCAAGCTTAAAGAAAGTCTTGAATAGCAAAAGCAGGATATGATATGGGAAATTCATTAACAAGGCAATTAAACAAAGTTTTCCTTTCAATCAAGCTTGCATCGTGATGATTATATGGAGAAATGTAGGTCCAATTTTGATTAGTGAACACCTCAATCATGATAACCGAATTCTTTCTTTCTATCTTGTATAATAATAATTCATTATGAAGAGACACTAATTTTATATCATGCAACCTGCAGTTCTGGGCTGCCTTGTGATAGGACCATGCCTTATAACGTGGCTTGTTAGAAATAGTAATGTAAACAGTAATGTAATAAAGAGTATTTCCAGCTGCTTTTACTCAGTGTATTGCAGATCAGTCAATTCAGATCAGTTAATGATGGTTTGCATGCATTATATCATGCTTATATCAGCTGAGTCTGAGAATCTGAATGTCCCTGGACTCCAGCACATTAAGGCAGAACCACTCCGACTGCACAACAAGGATAAACCTCAGGGGCAGCCTTATTTAATGTGTCATGGTTTCTCACAAGCACTAGCATGGAATGAAAGCAGGGCTACATAGTTGTGTGAATTTAACATCTGATATATCTGGGCATAAATTCATTCAACCCTTTCAGTTCATCAAATCTTATATGCTTTTTCCATAGGAAATAATAATTCTGAATGAAAACGTATCAGTTCCTTTATTGTTTTAAACTTTCAAGTTTGAATACCCACCATAAATAAAGGGATTAAAACAATTGCACCCTCTTATCCTTCCAAAAATCTGTTAAAATATGTTAACTGTATATAATATACTTGCTAATATATTGTTACTATTATATAATATGTCACAGGTGCAAAATATTGCCATAACATAATAAGAATATGTAGCTTTTTATATTAGAATTTGGGTGAACATGAATAGGCATGTACTTTATGAAAGATTGTGAGATCCACTTAAAGCAGACCAAAAAGACAGAAAGATTTGCTTTAGGGAGATATTTCCTTATGCAGCATGTGGAAAGGTGTTGTTGTTTGAAGGAAAGCTGACAAACTCTGGTTCCTAAAACAGCAGAACACGTGAACTGAGCTGGTGGAACTCTGGTGAAAAAGCACCAGAAAAATGTGAGAGAAAAATTGTGGAATTAATCAAACTTTATAGATGGTACAAAAATGCTTGAAAACTTGTTGGGATTCATTACATAGAATGAGATATTCTGTAGGTAGGCAATCTGCTTTTTCTACAATTCAGACTTAGTTTGGCCAGCTAGATTTTAAGTTGCAAGGCATGCCTGAGTGTGTGAATATGTGAATAAGCAGAGCTTTTAGTTCAGAAAGTGCATCATCAAATGATAAAGCAGCCATTTGTTTTCCCTTGTCTGACTTTCTGTTTAAAAATGGAGCAAGTGGCATTCTAGCTGCCCTATAGCTCTCCGTGGGACAGACCCTGGCCAACACCATCATAACATGCCTAGTCTCGGCTTTTCTGGACTGCCTGTGCTGGATGAGTTAAACACATGACTCAAACATGGATGTAACTCAATTTAATGACAGCTATTTGACAGCTCTTTAGCAAATGGACCTCTCTGCAGGAATAAAGTTGGAGCTGAGAGGGTCTGCTACTCAGCTCATCTTTATAGGTTTTCCTGCTGGTGTCTGTTGTGGTCCGCCAGCAGCCTGCAGAGCTGGCAGTGGAGTTGGACAGCAATAAAGCTGAGGAAGAACAACAGCCAGTCCTGGAGGCTGGGGAAGGCCCGGATGAGGGCTCTGCGTCAGAGGCAGAGATGGGGCCAGGGCCGTCGGTGAGTGATGTGTGGCCTCTGGAGCCTCTCAAGTAGAGAGGCAGAGGAGCAGGAGGAGCTGTTCCTAGTGCACGTATGAGAAGAGCTTCCAGAAGGCAAAAGCAGCTAAAGCAAAGAGGATGATTCAGGAGTAGGGCCAAGAGATTATTGGCCCCTCCCATAAGGTTTAAAAGACCAGCAATGGCTCTTGGGTTTTTTGTCGAAAAACAACATTGATAAACTTGGTTCTTATCTTGCACGGCATCCTCTGCTTCTGAACTTTTGCCAATAGAAGCCTTTGACAGTTTGCCTAATTATACCAAGGTTGGTGATAAGACTTTATGAAGACTTTGTTTGATTTAGTTTGGACTATGCTGAGAATGAGTTAATTCTCAGCTGTTCTAATAAAGTCTGTTTGTTTTTGAACTGTTTCAGTTGATTATTACCTACTTGGGCTTGGGTCACAACAGCGTCCCTTTAATCGGTGTCAGCTGTTATGCGGTTTGACTTTTGCCGCTTTGAATCTGCTGCCGGAGCATTGTTCAGGTCATGGGCATATGATGTCATTGGTCTGTGTCTGCATCATCCAAGCCAGGACATCCTCAGCTCCGATAACGGATTCCTACTCCCAGCAGCCCACAGTCAGCTTTACCAAGCCCCACTAATCCCACCACCTACACTGCTGCATCTATTGCTCCATCTCTGCCACCATCACCAACACCTATGCCTATCAATATGTTCCGCCAGCTGGTGTCGCACTTGAGTGCCCCTCCCATTCAGTAAGGTGTCGAGGGAGGTTTACGCCTAGCTCATTTTCCACAGTAAACCTATTAGTAGCTGAAATGTGCTGCATTGTGAAAATAACAGGGATGAAGATTAAGGATACTTATGTTCTAATTAATATATCACCTTTATTATATTTTAAAATAGAAAGCAAGCCTGAAATTTCCCCATTTGTCTATCACAGCTAACAGGCCAGGAGACGTTTTGCTTCCCTACTCCTAATACAATCCTCACTCTTAATTCTGTCACTAACATAGTGCATTGGGGCCAAAAATCTAAAGATCTTAATATAAAATGAATTTCAAAATAAGTTGTCTTGACCTCTACCAATTTGTGCTTCTTACATGTTTTTAATGGCAACAGGTTGATTCCCATGATTTGTTACATTATTATTGCCCTTTCACTGCCTTTCCCTGGGGTGGTCATGGTAATGTCAAAGAACCAAACCTATTTCTTTTGAAACTGAAGTGTACAATACAAGTGCTAGATTAGACTTTACTGCATAAAACTGCTTATGTTATCATTTGCCAAGGATTCTGAATGTCATTCTACTGTTAACATCCTGAACACTGCATTGAGGATGATTTTTTTTTTTTTGTTATAATCCCCATTTATAAGCATTTTACAGTGATACATTTTTAAGTGCCTGGGTCTTGGAGTGCAGGTTTTAACTGTGTTGGAGTACACTTTGCAAAAAGGAAAAGGATAGAAGGAAACTAAATCAATTACCTCGGTAAAAGCATCTACTTAATAATTACCGGATGACCTTCTTTTATTAGTAGCATTTCAATTTCCCCTTATCCCACATACACAGAATTTAGGGGAAGAGCAGAAAACCCAATTTAGGGCACAAACAAATGATTAATGGGTGCAGCGTATTCAGAGTTTAAACCTGCACCATGATTAGAATTGTGATAAGCCCCTGGTGAGTGGTTTTACAAAAAATAAATAAATTCCACTGTCATTTCTTGAACTTAGTTGAAATTTGTATATTCTGTTGACAGTCAAGTTGAACAAAACTTAATACCCTCTCAAGTATTTTCTTTTGACAATCCAAGGTGGTCTATGCTTGGGTTGTAATTGAGGAGATATTTTATCTCCCACTATGATCCTCTCAAATATGATGGACTGAGAAAGAATGGCTGGTCTATAATCTCTCAGGAAGCTCCATTCCTGTAACTGAGTGAGAAGAATATCACTACCCTGCATTGGCTCCTTAGTCAGCCCTTTAGTTCTGGCTCTAAACTAATGGAGTTTTTCATGATTGCCTCTATTTTTTCCCTTCCTTTCAATTATGCCTGATTCTTGGAGACCATCTGGATACATCCCTGAAGGTAAATTGGCAAGGTTTTTTCAAAAGTGGTTTGTCATTGTCTCCTTTCTAGAGCTGACAGGCCCAAAGTCTTCATGCCAAACAACTTACAGTACTTCTAATCTGACAGTAATAACAATAACACTTAGACTTCTATACCACACCACAATGCTTTATAGCACTTTCTGGATGGTTTACAATAACATTTTACAATGTCAGCATATTGCCCTCAGAATCTGGCTCCTCATTTTACTGACCTCAGAAGGATGGAAGGCTGAGTAACCTTGATCTCGGCAGGATTGAACTCCAGGCTATGGGCAGAGGTAGTATGCAACGCTGCATTCTAACCACTATACTGCCAGGGCCCTGATGCCTTAACAACTGCACCGAACTGGCTCTGTTGCCTCAATAAAATTTGGTAATTTTCTTACTTCTCCCTTTCTTTTTCACTATTAACCCAGACACAATTCATTACTTTTTATGTACTTTATGAGAATATTATTGTTCTTATTAATGTTGGTCTTGTGATCTATGCATATGTATTTGATAGTAAGCTCACGAAAATTTGCTGGGACATGCATTTAAGTAGAATTGCAATTACACACTACATGGATGTACAGAACCATTAGGTTAAGCTGGTTCCACCTGAGTAGATATCAATGCCGTTGTTTATTTATTTTTGGATTGGGAGATGTTCTTGTCTATTTTTTTTCCAGATTGGAAAGATTTATCATTGTGCCTTTCCAATTTTTGTTGCTTGCTGACAACCAGAATTTGTCCTGTGAACTCTTTCCTAGATTGGAATTTGGTGTTTAGCAGAACAAGGTTTGTAGCACTTTTTACAATGAAAATGTAAACTGCATTGGCTGCCACTAATTATACCTGATGCACAAATTGATTTGTTAGTTTAATTAAATCTGCTACTGTATTGTTACAACTCTCTACTGAATTGCCTGATTGCAGCGATTGTAACTGCAATGTGGTATACAATGTTGCAACTTGAATGGATTGCCTTAATTTCTTATGTTCTCATCAAAGAAAATAAGTCCAGTCCTGAAGAATGGTGTGTGTGTGTGTGTGTGTGTGTGTGTGTGTGTAATCCTATTTTTTTTTTAAAAAAAATGTAAAACGAAAAAGAATGATATGCTGCTAATAGACCTCCATAGGGTCCATGTAATCACCATTTAAGGCAGAGTTTGGGACAAGGTTTTGTTAAAGATTTCAATTATTTCATACCAAAAATCAAATTATAAATAGATAGCCTAACTATCTCAGTTTTGACTCAAATTCAGAAACAAATGCCATTAAATTCAGTTAATGCTTGCTCTCAAATAGGTGTTCATAATTATGTAGCATGTATTATAAAAAATCTTTTTTTCATCTCCCACTTTCCTGAATCAGTAAGGAATTTCTTCATTAAATAATATATTGAGGTACCATAATAATTCATTGTAATGTTCTTTCTAATGTAATACATCATTTTGTTTACTCCAATTTTTTAGTGAGCAAGGGGAAAATAGATCAGAAAAATACAGACCTTGAAAACCATTCTGGTTTCTTTCAGAAAGAGCAACTTTTAAAATTATAATGTTTTTTTTTTAAAAAAATGTAAGAACATTTCATTTACAAAACAGAGAGGAAGATGTGCTTTTCCCATATACTCACATTTAGGAGGTGTTAAATGTACTGGAACATAGCAATAACCATAGACTGTAACTATATTGCAAGCTAAAATTGTCAAGGCAATCAGAGCTGAAAAAGGGGACAAAAGCTTTTTCTCATCTTCTCCATATCCTAAGGGCTAGTGTTGTTTAATCCAAATGAAAGACTTTACTTTTAATTTGAAACTAATGCTCCTTAGTAGAGACATCCAACTTGGCTGACTCCAGAACACAAAATCGGCTTTCTTTTCACATGATAGAAAACTGCTGGACTTTTATGATTTGACAAACCTATTCCAAAATTGGGCAAGTTTTCCTATGAATTAACCAAACTCTGGATGGAATCTTTTAAGTGGATCATTTCAGGTGTTTGATGTTGGAAGAATAAATCCTTTTTACCATGTTATTTTTTTGATGTCCTTCTGCTATTCCAGCTCTGAAAAGGGATTACCACATTCTGCACAGTATTTAGCATGCCAAGATTCATGTATTGAGCTTATCCTGTTTTCTTTCTTTCTTTCTTTCTTTCTTTCTTTCTTTCTTTCTTTCTTTCTTTCTTTCTTTCTTCCTTCCTTCCTTCCTTCCTTTCTTTCTTTCTTTCTCTCTCTCTCTCTTTCTCCCTCTCTCCCCCCTCCTTTCTTTCCCACTGAGATAAAACCCATTTTGGTTTTTTTTGAGGATACAGTTTTTCTTATTAATAGTGAGTCCATTACATTTTTGCATATTGTTCTGTAATAAAGTGTTAAAAATGTGCTCTTTTTTGCTACAAAAGTTTTATTAATATAGTCATTCTATATGACAGCTTACTTAATAGAAACATAGAAAAAATAGAAACATTTGGAAAAAATAATTTGTAAAATTGTATTCTAATGTATTTTTTCTCTCTAGGAACTGTGATCAATAAATGATCTTCATATAATTTTAAAAAAGTTTATGCAGTAGATTTGCCAATGATTTTACACAAACTCATAATTCATACTATATTTATATAAAAGACATTTATATATTTTCATACACATGAAATTGATATATAACAAATAAGCAACAAATACCACAATCAACTTTGCTTCATGCTTTTAATTTTCCCCTTTATTTTGACATAGTAATAACAGCTGCAAAGCAGGATAAAGTTCCATTTCTGTAGAAAATCTCACACTGAAGTTCCTTGTCTAGGATATACTGTACTCTTTCTTTCCTATGATCTATCTCTACCTCCCTTTCTCTCTCCCTCTCTCTCTTTCTCTGTGCTGGTGGGGAGGAATTGTGTAGGGGTAACATGCATCTATTAATAGCAAAAGTTCTGCCTGGCAAAAAGAAGGCAATACCATCTACTGGCTTCTGTGTCTATTCCAGTGGAAGATATTCACTGTTCATTGATTTTTCAGATTATAGTACAAAGAAACATATTTTAAATCTAAATTATTGCTAACTCATGCTAAAATAATATAGGATAGTCATAATGAATCAATTTCTGGGCTAAAATTAATGTGAGATGGTAATTGTGATTAGGTAATTATAAAGTACTCTTCGTATTTAACCTTTCCCATGACAGACACCTCAGGCTTTACCTAAGTTCACATAGACTCTTTGAAAAGAACTAACAGTTTTAAATTAAGGCATTTAAGTTGTTAATGGCATTTTTAAAAGTAACTCTAGAAAAAAGCAGATCTTGTGCAATTATCTTCAAGTTTTTAATTTTTAGAATTGTTTTAATCCATCTTTTTTTTTTTTATTTCCTGCCCATGCAAGATTTTCAGGATAGACATGCTTAATGGTATCGTAGTACTCAGCACTACAAGGGGTGTTGGACTCCATATATTCCAGATCATGAACATTCTTGGCTTTTCACGTGTCTCCCTGTCCTCTGGTTGAGACGAATCCTATTTACAATTATCTGCAGTTTGGAAGGCAATAAGAAAAAAACTTTTGAGCTGGAGTTCTCTGAGGAGGACACAATCTTTAAATCTATTATAATTTTCTTTTAAGGAGACAAAATGATAAACTAGAAGTTATGCTATCCATGGTGCTGATAGCACATATATTTCTCCCAGGACTGGATTATTTGTCCTGGTAGCTCTAGTTTATAGGTTCAACTAATACAACAATTCTTGGTACCCAATGTAAGAATTACTAGTTGCAGTTATTCAAATCCTATCTTGTTAATATATTGTCTCCAATATTAGTAAACTGCATTGTTCAAACCTGAGACATAAAATTGGTCTTCTGTGTTTTTTATAAAAATATTGGAAGGGAAACAACTCTCTTTCTTCCCCAGAAATGCTTAGCTCTTCACTTCCTATCATGAATTAATTCCACCCTTATGTAGCATCACATGATGAAAAATCACTGTAGGTAATTAGTCAATAGTGATTTGAGATATCTAAGCTCTGCCCTGCTATTGGAGAATTTCTTCATTTGACTTCTGTGCGTCCAGTAGAAAGGCAAATAGGAAATGAAAACCAGATAGTTCTGTTGTAATTTTTAAATTATAATTGTTTTTAACCAGTTGTTATGCATTTCCCGTAATTCTTTTTGTGCTGGAGAATGTCTTTTATCTAGCTCCAAAAGGAAAAAAAAAAGTTTGTTCCTTTCATCTTCTACATAAGAACTTACAATGTGAAGTAATCTACTCCTATTAAGATCAAATAATATCTTAACCTTCTATTTTGAAAAAAAATAATTACACTGATGATTCACTCATCAAAATTCTGTGCTGGATTGCCTTTAAATAATCAAATCTAAGATCAGTCTAACGCATAAATGAAAGTGCAATATTCTATTAGTTATTCTAAATCATTTTTAATATTATAATTGAGCAAAAATGCATTTAAATATAGAATGAAAATATTTGACATGCATATACCAGATTTGCCAATGTGTATAAATCTGTTTTTCATTTATATACATTTATTTCTAATACACATTTTTTATTCATTCTATATTAATCTCATTCCATCAAAGAGTCTTCTTTCTTTGCCATTATTAGTAGTCAGTAATATGTTAATGTATTCTTTGGTGGAAATGTGCTCTTAAGTGTTACCTTGGTCACTCATTTAGCTGAACTTAATAGTAGCAATGACATTGGTAAGGTTAATGGTCCAATCCTTTATTTTATCAAACAAGTTGAACAACATTTAATACTCTGCTTCTTAATGTCTTAGAAAGTTGTATTTAGTACTTTGATAATATAACGACATCTAAATCCTTTATATAATTGATGCCAAGGAAATTTTCTCTATGTCCTATCACAATTTATTCATATTGCACTGAGTTATAGAATGATTACTTTTACTTTCTGCTTCTAGGCTGTGAAATAGAAAAAAAATATTTTGGTAAAAGCAAAGGTGTGGGATTTTAGGATAAACCAAATTAATGCTGTTTTAGTGGATTTTTAATATATTCATTTCATTAATAATAAACTCTAACAATCTCTTATTTTTTGACTTCTTCAAATGTTGATTTTTCTTGCAAGTCTGTTTTGACTTATTTTTCAGAAGTTGCAGGACATTTCATTTTAAAATCACAATGGAATTAACATGACAATAAACATTTTGACATGGACAAAATTTTCAAAGTCTATCATCATTCATCATCATCATTTTAGCCATTGTCTATCCACTGCAGGATGAAGGGCTCTTGCACATATTTCCAACCAAGATGGCCCTGAACTATTTTTTGCCAATTGGCCCACAGTACTTGCTGACGTTGTTTTAGGTCTCTTTTGTGGATGGGTTTTTATCAAGTGGAATCCATTCTATGACTATCTTGGTCCACCTGCCATCAGTTCTTCTTGCTATGTGACCAGCCCATTTCCATTTCAATTATTTTACTCTATTGATGATAATATACTTTCATTTGTTTTCTAATCCATATGCAGATCTTTCTATTTGATCTTGTAATGCCAAGCATGTATCATTCCATGGTTCTTTGAGCCACTAGTAGCTATGGTATTGATTGTGAGGTTAGTATTCATGTTTCATCGGCATATGTTAGAACAGGTAGCACACACTGATCAAAAACTTATCTCTCCAGATATAGTGTAAAGTTGTCTTTTTGACAATCTATATTCACTTTAGAAGAACAATAACTGGATAAAAAGTGACTGGCCCATATTGAAGTTGTAACTGAGATAATAAAGGTGACAGATTAGTAGATTTTGCTGAAGGACAGGAACTTTATATCATGAAGTCATTTTACAAGAAAAAGGCTAGCAGAAAATGGACAGGAAAGAGTCCATCTGGGTACACAAGTGAAATTGACTACATCATGTCAAATGATAAAACCATATTCTGCAATTCTATTGTCATCAATCGTTTCAACGTTGGAAGAGACCATAGAATGGTACAAAGACTATCATATGTTCATAAATAATGTATTGCATACATTCCAAGAAAGATAGATTATTTTCCTTTCTGGACATTGTATTTCTGAGAGAATGCACAGAATAGCAATAACACTAGCACTTAGATTTATATATCACTCCATAGAGCTTTACAGCTCTCTCTGAGTCATTTACAAATGTCAGCATTTTGCCCCCAACAGTCTGAATCCTCATTTTATGAACTTTGGAAGGATGGAAGGCTGACTCAACCTTGAGCTGGTCAGGATCAAATTCCTGTTGTGTGAGCAGAGTTAGCGTGCAATATTGCATTCTAACCACTATGACACTATTGCTCTTAATGCACTCTAGATCAAATGCACTCTATCTCATATTCTTTGATCACTTTGAGTTTAACCTGGAAAAATATTACTAACCAAGCCAGTAATGTGATTATTGTCAAATCCCGAAACGACAAGCCTCTGGGGAGCCATCTCAGGGTTGCCATTCGGGGAGGGGAGGCTGCAGGGACGTGCCTAGGTCTGATGCAATTGCTGTGCTAATCAGCTGGGAGGTGGCAAATGGATAAGCCGATGAGCAGGTGGGCACAGGGCACTGTGTGGAGGCTGCTCCACTGCTCCGTGTGTTGAGAAGCAGCTGGGCATCAGACCTGATCGGCTGGGAAGTAAAATGCCCATCAGCTGCAGTGTGGAGAGTGGGCCAGCAGCTGAGTGTTGGCCTAGACACAGCCGAAGATTGCAGCTGGTTTGCAGTGTCCAGGAGTCAAGTGGGTGGGGTAGGTGTGCACAAGGGAATTTAAGATACGGAAGAGAGGCTGTGGTTAGCACTGACTTTGTTTGTATGTCACTCAGAGCTGGGTGTTCATGCTTTCCAGAATAAAATGATTCAAACAAAAATTGTGTTGCTTGCAGGTTTTTGGTGCTGGATACTCGGAATGTGACAATTATACCCATTAACAGCCAAACAAATAAGAGAATAACAGAGAAAAGATATTGGATAATAAGCATAAGGGAATGTGTTATGAGAGAATGATATGGGTGTTCTAAAATGAAGAAAAACATAAATACTAAAAATGAGCACAGTTAGACTTAACTGTGTATTTAAGGTTGTATTTAAGATTTACATGATAAAAAATAGGATTTGTTATTTTTGAGAGTAGTATGTGCATAGAAAATATACAACTAAAATTACAAATTGGGCATAATAAATAATCTTTGAAACAGGATTCTATTTAATAAAGTATAGCTTCCTTTCCCCCACCCACCCCTTTGGTACTGTCAGTGGGGTTTTCCCCATTCCAGCTATTGCAGCTGAGCTACTCAAAATCTTAAAAGACGATGCAGTAAAAATGCTACACTCAATTTGCCAGCAAATTTGGAAAAGTCAACATTGGACACAGGATTGGAAAAGGTCAGCTTACATTCCAATTCCAAAGAAAGGCAATGCCAAAGAATGTTCAAACTATCACACCATTGCACTCATTTCACATGCTAGTAAAGTTATGCTTAAAATCCTACAAGCTAGGCTCCAGCAGTATGTGGATCGAGAACTACCAGAAGTATAGGCAGGATTTCGAAGAGGCAGAGGAACTAGAGATCAAATTGCCAACATAAGCTGGATCATAGAGAAATCTAGGGAGTTCCAGAAAAACATCTACTTCTGCTTCATTGAGTATGCTAAAGCCTTTGATTGTGTGGATCACAACAAATTGTGGCAAGTTCTTAAAGAGATGGGAGTATCAGACCATCTTATCTGTCTCTTGAAAAACCTATATGCAGGTCAAGAAACAACAGTGAGAACTGGACATGGAACCATTGATTCCCAAAATTGGGAAAGGAGTCTCGCAAGGCCATATACTGTCGCCCTGCCTATTTAACTTATATGCAGAGCACATCATGAGAAAGGTGGGGCTAGATGAATCAAAAGTTGAGATTAAGATTGCCAGGAGAAATATCAACAACCTCAGATATGCAGATGATACCACTCTAATGGCAGAACTAAAGAGCCTCTTGATGCAGGTGATGTAGAGTGCAAAAGTTGGCTTGAAACTCAACATTAAGAAAACTAAGGTCATGGCATCCAGCCCTCTCAATTCCTGGCAAATAGATGGGAAAGAAATGGAGGTAGTGACATATTTTATTTTCCTGGGCTTCAAGATCACCGCAGATGGAGACTGCAGCCAAGAAATTAAAAGATGCTTACTCCTGGGGAGGAAAGCTATGGCAAATCTAGATAGCTCACTAAAAAGCCAATAAAAGTGTGTATAGTCAAGGCTATGGTTTTCCCAGTTGCAATGTATGGCTGTGAAAGCTGGACCATAAGGCTGAACACCAAAGAATTGAGGCCTTTGAACTATGGTGCTGGAGAAGACTCCTGCGAGTCCCTTGGACTGCAAGGCGAACAAACCGGTCAGTCCTAGAGGAGATCAACCCTGACTGCTCTTTAGAAGGCCAGATCCTGAAGATGAAACTCAAATACTTTGGCCACCTAATGAGAAGGAAGGACTCACTGGAGAAGAACCTAATGCTGGGAACGAGTGAGGGCAAAAGAAAGAGGGGACAGCAGACAATGAGATGGCTGGATGGAAGCAGTAGGCATGATCTTAAATGGATTCCAGAGGATGGCAGAGGACAGGAAGGCCTGGAGGAATGTTGTCCATGGGGTCGCGATGGATCGAACATGACTTTGCAACTAACAAAAACAAGAAGCTTCCTTACCAACCATCTGAAAAATAGTTTGTGATATTGTATTGTGTTGGCTGTTTAAGGACAATGTATAATGTTTAAGTTGGCGTGACAAATGAGTTGCTGACCAGAATTTTAACTATATATTTTAAGATATTCAATGGCAGGAATATATTTTTCTAGGAAGAAAAGTATTCATATGCATTCAGTATTTAAGGCATCACAACCTAAAACCAGGATGAATAACGGCACAGGTTTAAATATCTATGGAGAGTTGTAATCATCCAGATCATGATTGTATCAAAGGTGCTTTATCCAAAAGCAATTGGACTTTCTTGGGTTTTTTCCTCTGAAAACATTTCACTTTCCATTGAAAAAGCTTCTTCAATTCTAACTGACTGGTTGGGCTGTTCATGCATACAAACACAAATAGATATATCATGCATACCCTTCAATCTACTTTCTCTCAGATTTCTTGACTGGGAACACTACAAGGAAAGGAAAGACAAGAAAAAATCTTCTGTCCCAAATCTTCTGCTTCCAGATCCTTCACTGCAGAAGTCAAATTCTTCTTCAGGTTTGAGCAGGGTCCTTGGAAGAATGAAAAAAATTCATTTCTCTGTTAGGGTATTGAGGGACTTGGTTTTCAGTAGCTATATTTTGTCCTTTTTTCCACCAGGCATCTGATTAATATGATTATTCATTGACAGTAAATATGGTTACGTCTCTATGATAATTAAAAGAATTCAGAGAAAACAATTATATGGATGCCCAATTAAACCTTATTTGTGCAAAACACACAACTGCATAATGTGGGAAGAGCCTGTAGTACAGTGGACTAAAGCACTGTTATTAACAGATTAACATCTGCTGCTTGCAATTACTGCAAGTTCAAATCTCACCAGGCTCAAGGTTGACTCAGCCTTCCATCCTTTCAAAGGTAGGTGAAATGAGGACTCAGATTGTGGGGGCAATAAGATGACTTTGTATAAAATATACAGAAGTATGAAAGCTATTGGTTAATGTATTGTAAGCCGCCCTGAGTCTCTGAAGAAGGGAGCCATATAAATTAAAGCAAAAAAAAATGTACATTATAAAACAAATAAGCTGAAGGAGTGTGGGGAAGGTAATGTATGATTAATAGTCCATTCAGGGCAGGCATACAGTAGCAGGGCAATGAAAGAATGACATATAGAAAAATAAATGTTATTTGGTATCGCTAAATTGGAATTCAGCAAAAATATATACCATGTGATATGGAGAGGCAAACAGAATTGCATAATATAAAAACCTATGATCCTGACAGTTGTTGCTGTTTATCTTTAAAAGATCTTTTATCTCCTACCATCTTTTCTCTTTCTTTGAAATGCCTCTTGATTGAGCAGCATCTGCTTCTTTTTGAAACCTTCTCTTTTTACATCTCTATTCCATGTGTCTTTCCAGCAAAGACATGAAAGCAAAAGAATGCATATGCACAGTGAAAAGATGGCCTGAGTGGTTGCAGCAAATAAAGGAAGTAGAAACTCTAGCTAAAAGCTTTAAGAAATCATGTCTATTCAGTATCATCATGAGCAAACAGCAAGACTCAAAAAGAGATTTCTAATGGAAGTAGATGAATTACCATAAGCAGAAATGTTCCTTGATACAGAAATTTAATAGAATGACTACAGAAAGAATCTGACCCCAGTTCATGCAGAGGGTCTGCAAAATTTAGTAGACATATTTTCCACTATATACTTGTTAAATATGGTTCATGCTTTTCTAATATTTTTGTTCTAGTGGATCCTTATGTTCTGTGCAGTTCATGATGAAATACTAATAAAATCTCCCTTTTTATGACCCTATAATTCTTTAATTTGGGGTAGAGTCAGGGCAACTGGATGGAGCTGGGTGTTTACTAGCCGGATGCCTTTCCTGATGCCATGTGGAGTTCGCAGCAGATATTTTTCTTTGCACCCTAGGAAAGAAGTATCTGCTGATACCTAGGATTGAACTCTCAACATTCCAAGTGGAAGGCGAGCTTTTTCACAACTAGGCCACCCTGCCACTTCCATGATGAAATACTGCAATATCCTCTTTTGAAAATGCCTTTCAATTTTTCATTTGTACAAATTGATTTGATTGCTCTAGAAAGTGATTTTTTAAAGCAACATCTACCTGAATTTGAGTAGGTCACTCTATTTAATTGTTCATTTGTTTATTTATTAAATGCATTCATTATTTGACAAACATTTATAATATGAATAAAGTAAGTAATGGAATTACATGTAATATATAATATATAATTAAGTAATTTAAAAAATAAAGTAAATGTTTAAATACTGTTGTCATTTAAATACTGTTGCAAAAAAATATTTGTCTTTCAGATGAAAAATAATAAATAATCTGAACATTCCCAGCAGGAAAGCTGCGAAGCCTAAAAATGCCTCACTTCCAAACAGCTTTGGAAAACGTTAGGAAAAAATCTACAAAATATAGATTATTAGCAACAAATTCCTTTTGGAGATCCTGATTCCCATATGGGAAACCACTATGGAATGTGCTATTTTGGATAATTTTGGATAATCTAAATAAATAAATCTCCCTCTGACCCTCAAGGTACTTTCCTCTCTTAGGGAATATAAGCAGTATATTAACCTTTTGCAAATAGAGCACTTTCCAAGCACATAGACATTACCTATCAATTCTCCAATCAGCATTGGAATTCTGAGAATTGAAGTCCATATCTCTGAAGAGAATTAAGATTGGCAGAGACTGCAGTAAAATTTCTCAGTTAATGGTCCAATAAAGGAGCACATATCTGACAATATAATTCTTTGCAAGTAATATACTAAATATGAACAAGATCTCCTTGTAGATCAAGTCAAGCTTGAATGGTCTATAGATAAAACTTGATTGGGGTTTTGAGAATTCAACTACAAAAAGTCTTAGTTATAGATTTCTATGAGTTAAACTAAAGATGTTTTTTTATTGGTTTTGCTCAGTGTATGTTTGTTAAGTGGGGTGAGGTGAGGTTAGATAAGCAGTAATCACTGAAAGGGCTATTTTTCAGAGTCACTGTAGAACTGTGGGACAGTCTTAAACAACAAATTGGGTTTCTACTGATGGAGAAACAGACAGTGTCTTTTTACAAAGGAAATGGAAAAGTTCAAAATGTTCATTCTACCTTCATTTTAAGTCAAGTAAAATCCAAGCTGCCTAAATTTTGATATATCTTAAAAATGGGTTTATTTTGCATTCTGCCAACTACATCTATATTGATAGGGTTGTGATATTTGGCCATTTCAGTCTTAATAGAAAAATCTTTTTCTTTACCAAGAATATGCCTGGATTTTTATTTTTATTTTGTTCTTCTTTCTCAAACACAAGTAACATGTCCCTTTGATTATTGCTTCTTACAAACAATGAGTAAGGATAACCAGTCTAACAGCCTGTTCCTGTCTCTGAACACTTTCCAGAATATCCTTTGCTTTGTTTCCTGGAATTTAAACTAAGTTTGCCAGCTGGGTAACAATGAACTAGCCACTTTCTCTCAGTCCAATTCACTCCAGAGCATTGTTGTAGTGAGGAAAATAGGAGAAAAGAGTATTAGATATAATCACTTGAATTGTTTAAATAACAGGATAACATAACAAGCACAATGTAACATAACAATTGGAATTTTATTTCAAGTCCGTTGTGTGTTTGCTCCTTTTTTTGTACATTTGATCAAATTAAATTTGCTTTCCCAATTAGACATGTCTGTGAGATTATTCCTAACACACAACAGTTTAAAAAATAATTGTTTTCTGTGATCTCTTGGAATAACCATAGTATTAAGTTTATACAAACATCAAGGGCAGTGTTAAAAGAAAACAAAAGAGTAGACCGATGTCTGCAAAAATAGAAAAAACAGCCCCTCACAGCAGCACGTATACTCTTTGCCCAACATTGGAAATCTGAACAGCTACCCACAGAAGACAAAATAATAGCTAAAATTACAGAATGTGCAGAACTGGATAAGCTCACAAAAGAAATACAGGAGAAAGATGATACTGATTACTATTTAGTATGGCAAAGATGGTACAGCTGGCTGGAGACAAAAAATAGGAATATAAAGATGACTTTCGACTATTTAATAGAAATGCATAGAAGTAAATAAGGAGTCAACTATATATGTACATATATAACTAAGTAAATAGGCGACTGTAGATATTGATACAAATAGAAATATGAAAAATAACCCACCGTTGTAATATCTTCTAAGAGTCAGTCATTGGACTGAATTGATGTGTGTTCGTTTTGTATGTTGTTTCAATGTATTTATGTTGGTTTTGTTTTTTCTTTTTATTATTAATAAAAACTATTAAAAAAAAAAAACAGCCCCTTAAAGCTTCAGCATAGGTTAATTAGCACAAGTTGATTATATCGGCTTCCCGACTCTCAGCTGATTTGCTCTCAGCTGTTTTGCTCAGGGCTCTGTAGTTGCTAGCTGCAAGTGCTGGAGATTTTTTTCCCCTAACTATGCTGAAAAAGTGAAAATGAAAGTAAAGCAGGGTCTGCTGCAACGTGGCAAAATGAGGCAGAAAGAGATTTCTTTTTCTTTTTCCTCACCAAAAAAGGTAGGTGCAAAACTACAAACAATGGGAAATTTAGGGCAAAAGAGGACAGTTCAAGATTTTAAAACACAAAAGAAAAAAAGCTCTATTTAAATAGGGAATTGTAATAATTGAGATACAATTAATTGTATATTGTGTTGAAAGCAGAAATGGTTAAATTGTGGTTTGGTGGAATATATGGGAGAAATTATTTGGTTTATTATTATTGGTAAATATAATTAATTGATTTGTAAGAAATTGGATTGCATGGAAATAATTGGAATATTCATGTTCATATTGATTAATATACAAAAAGATAGTTATATAACTAATTGATTTATATTAAAATGTTGAATTTGTATTAAACAACTGTATTACATAATTAACCAATGTGAGGATGGATATAAAAATAGATGACAATGGGAAGGGGTATAATATAGAACAGAAGGGAAAATTGAATTTGATTAAGATTAGAGATGACGATGAAAGGTAATATTGGTTTTTTAAAAAAATAGATGAATAAATATGGCAAAAAGGAAATATAGAAATTGTAAATTTAATTGAAATGACTAAACACTGTTTAAATTTGTGAACCAGCCAAATATTCTGTTCAAAGAAAATACATTGTATGTTTGTATGTGTGTTTCTAATTATTGCTATTTATTCATATTTGTTCTCTTTTATTCTTTAAAGTTTAACATTTCATTCTTTATCTTAATATCTTTATATTTGTTTGGGGTTGGCTTTCTTCTCTTTCATCTTTTTTTTTGTACAGCAATCTTTCTCCTCAAACCTACCACCTCTCTTTTCTTTCCTTCTTACTTTCTCTTTCCCCCCTCTTCTTCTCCTCCCTACTTCCTCTTCCTTTCTCCTTCTCCTCCTCTCTTCCTCCCTCTCTTACCCTCACTCCTACTCTAATTTCCCTTCCCTTCCTTCATCCCTCTCTATTGCTGTATCCTTTTATGCATATGGACTACTCAGACGGCTGAAAAAGTTATTTTTGACTGGTCCTCGCACTTTTGACCAGTCCTCAAACTTATGACTGTCCTCACATTTTATGTTTTTTGCCCTATCTTATCACCATGGTGAAGAGAAGCAGTTGTGAAATGAGTGACATGGTTGTTAAGAATGCTGCACGGGCATAAATGTGAGGATGGTCATAAGTGTGAGGACCAGTCAAAAGTGCGAGGACCTGTCAGAAATGATTTTTTTCTATACACATAGCCATGGCCACCCAGTCACATGACCAGCTAGCCACACCCACCCAGTCACATGACCTCCAAGCCATGCCCACAAAATGGTGGATGTGCCGCTTTACCAATGTTAAAATCTGGTCACCTTAGGGTACAATTTAGGGGAGAGGAGAATATTTACAATATTTTGATGAAATTTGGAAGACATCTATTTATTATGTAACTGACTACTGAAGAAAAATTAATCTAATACACATTAGCTATGGAAAACAGTCTCACCAGTTTCTAGACTAGACAGAATAGAATAAATTGTTTTAAACAATGAAATGTGCATAGCTGTTAAAAGTCTACTTTTCTGAAACTGCATGGATACATACATTTGACCTTTTTTTGGTTTTACAATTGGTAGCAGAAATAAAAATGACATTTAAGCTACTCCCAAAACAAAATAAAACTCAACCAGGCAGAATAAGATTGTCTTAAATTAGAAAGATTGCCCATCTAGCCCAGAGACATCCCTTCTAATTGCAAACCACTTTCTCTGGTCTCTTTCCCATCTTCTGGCACCTTTTTGATCTAGAGATGAAGTCTCTATGATGCAACCTGGGTGACAAATACTTAGTCTGTCATTTGGTAGGACGCCTCTTTAACTGAAGCTTCTTCCACATAAACCACTTATATGGCTCTTCAAAGCTTGGGAGGGGGGGAATCCCAGTTCTTCTATGACATTTTAAAATGATTTGCTTCTGTAATTTATTTTTAAAGTACCTTATTTTTCACTGAGGGTCTTCAATATTTTTTGTGCTTCTTCAGTATATCTGGAAGGCAATCTACTTTACATGTTAGGCACTTCAAAGAATAGTGGAGGTGGATAAAAGTTGTTAACATGTATATTTATAAACAAATGTTGGTTTTCTTTCAAGTCACTTAAGTGCATAGTCTTTATTATTGTGTGGTTCACATTAAGTCTTAGACAGCTTGTATCATCTTTGACAACCTGCTGTAGCCCATGGCTGTTTAGCATCCTGCCATGTAGCTACCTGGAAACCCCAATAGACATACTGTTCTGTTTAACTGATAAGTAAAAGCTGTGAGTAGGAGGAAGCTTAATTTCCCACAGCAAGATTTTTCTCAAAGGAGAAAGGTGTGGGCTGCTAAGCACAGGCAAAATCTTTAAAAAAAATGACTTATGGCATGAAAAATGAAACTTTGGGGAAGGAGAGAGAGAGAGAGAAGTGTAATGGTTGACAAACTAAGATGAATGTAGTCAGCAAAAATTTTGATGTCTATTTCCAGGAATTGCCCAGGGAAAGACTCTAAATTAGACAAATCAGAATCAAGGAGTCTTAGGACAAGACCCAGTGAAGAAAGGAGAAACTGTGAGATAAATCTGTGAGATGGTCTCCATAGGGGAGAGTGAAGTTTTAAATTGGAGATACTTGTTGTGCAGAGCTGGCAGCAGAGTTGGACAGTAAGGAGGCTGAAGAGGAACATGGGCCAGTCCTGGAGTCTGGGGAAGGCTTGGATGAGGGCTCTGCATCGGAGGCAGAGATGGGGCCAGGGCCATCTGGGAGTTATGTGCAGACTCCGGAGCCTTCACAGTCAGACATCAGAGAGGCAGAGGAACAGGGGGAGCCTGTTCCTAGTGTGTGCATGCGCAGAGCTGCCAGAAGGCAAGAACAGTTAAAAGAAAAGGAATGACTTGGGAGTAAGGCTTGGAGATGATTGGCCCTTCCCATAAGACATAAAGGAAGAGCAAAGGCACGTGGGCTTTGGCAGGAAGCAACGTTGTGGATGGTGTCGGTTTGTACTTTAAAGCTCCATTTTTGACTCTGTGTTTCCGTGTGGCCTTGCCAAGATAATTGCCAATTAGGTCTTTGGCAGCATGTCAAAAAAGATAAAAGTGGGTGTTTACCAGCCTTATCTGAAGGACTGTGGCAGACTTCTGTTGGACTATTTACAAACTCTTGGTGATCCAGCACTTGCTGTGAATGAAAGGAATTCACAGCCGTTAAAATAAAAAAAGGGGGGGGGCAGTTTGGGACTAACTGTGTGCTTTTCACTATATCAGGAAGCCTAGGTCAGAACAATACTAAGTTCTACTAGCTTCAGCAGGTATAATTAATTGTTTTATATTTCTAAGTGGAAATTAGGTATGGAGCATACAGTATATATAGCAATGTTTATTTTGGATAGCAGTCTAGGCTATGTGCTTAAGGAAATAGACTTGGCCAGAGGCAGGAAGTTACAGAAAACTAAAAAAAAAAAGAAGGCTTTATTTTAGAATGATTTACCAGTTGAAAACAGCTTGAACCGTGATTCATTGCTTCCATCTTTTCTTCTGCTGCTTATCCATCACATAGGTGAAAGGAACAGAGAGAGAAGTTTGAGCTCATCTAGTTGTAAATATCACTTGCAAAGGAATGATGGCTCAAAGCAAAATAGAAATCTGTTTTGTTTTATGCTGTTATATTAAGAGAGAAAGACACAGAGCATGTATTATTTTTTTGTTTTGTGTCTTGTCACAAATCTTATATGCAAATACCTATAGCATCTTTATAAAACTAAACCTTATGTAAATGGCATCATTCTTCCCTATTCAGATCTAAAGTTACTCCAAATTTCTCAGTGAAGCAATATATAATATATAAAGCAGGGGTGGGCTCTACTTACCTTTACTACCAGTTCACAGCGGGGCCGCGCACGTGCTATTGAAAGTTGGTGGAGGACCAAAAGCAGTGATAGTCATAGCCCAAAATTCACAGCTAGAAGCAAAAAATTAGAATTTTTATATTCCTACTTCAGAGAATGATACACTGGAATATAAGATGAAAATTGTTGTTTGCACATGAAGAATCCATATAATTAATGTGCTTTAGATCTTCTCAACAGATGTGGACAATCTTAAATCAGCCATCCAGAAGGTTCAACAATGCATTGAATCATGAGCCAGTAGTACTATAGTTTGCACTTGCCTGCAAGCTACATTTAATGAAAGCCATGCCATACCCCAATTCCTCCTTTGTTTTATTTTGTCTTGTTTTGTTTTTTTCAGTTCCAAGATATTGGCAATCATTTCTAAGTCTATTTTTTTAAAGTATCCCCTATAAAAAGATAGACCATTATTGAGCAGTCCCCTGCAGCAGCTTGTGACAGTTTTACTGCCATTTTTGTTATCTCACAGGAGGACACAGCTGCATTCCTCAATTGAAATTCAGTTCTAGATTGAGCAACAGAAAGAAAAATACATCCTTTTCTAAGCATTAAGGGCTGCCCAGTGGTGGGATATAACTGAATTATCTGAATTTACACCTGCATGATCAATGAGAAGGAACACACTAGAAGTTTATGTGTCCCCAAAATAAGCTCCTTAATTAGATGCAGAGACACCAGGCTTGCACTTTGACTCCCCATTCTCTTTCTCATATGGGTTCTTTGTAGTCAATTTGAAGATACTTCTAGAGGTTGGGTGACAAATTATCAGGTTTTATGGAGAGATGGCTTTTCCACCTTCAGAGGTCATGGCAAACTTGGAGATTTCTGTCTCACACACAGATGTCTTAATTCTAAAGTGTCTTTCTGTTTTTAGTCTAAATGCTTTTCTGTCATATTGGCCATGCACACAGCTTCTATATGGTTATAATTTACTGGGCTAATGGTTCTACTAATGATCAGAAATAATACATTCCATTTTCTCAATAGGAATAAGAATCCATACTGTGTGATTGTAGGAGTTTGCTTGACTCCTAAATGCAAAACCACAATAGTATTTTGCTGGAATTTTTTTTTCCTCCTCATTCAGGATCATGGGCAGCAATCAATGTATTCATAAATCATTAATATATTTACAAATATTCACAAGTCAAATAAGATTATATTGTCTTTCATTATAATATAATTTCTAAAAGCAATCTCTACCTTTAATTTGTTTTCCCACTGATTTAGTATTTTATGTTTAACTATTCTTATTTATTATGGGACTGAGAGCTTTGATGCATATATAAATTTTCCCTGGTCGTTTCTCATATCACTAATTTCATTGAATAATGTATTCATATACAGTATCTTTTCATACCTTGTTTTAATTTTAAAATTAATGGGAAGCTACTGGATAGTCAAAGATTATGAGGCCCAGGGGACACTAACCAATGATCCAAATTGGGATAGATATGTTTACTGCTGAAACAGTAAATCTTTGAACTTGCGAAATTATTCCTTTTCTATGTTTTCATTAGCTTAATTTGTTTATCCCATCTTATCCAAAAGCTTTAGGGGGTTCATATTAGTAATATATTTCTCTTCCGATTGGCTTTCTTCCAGGTAACATGGCAAATACCACTGGTTCTTCTCTTTCTATTTTGGCAAAATAACTAACTAAATAACTTTCTAAAATGTTGTAGGCTGTGGTGTGGGAGATCATCACATAATCTGCCAAAACAGAATTTGTTGCAGCACAAAGAGGGATATAACTAACAATGTCCACTACCATCCATCTTATAATATTTCTGAACTAAAACACCGAATATCAAAAGATATAAATTTGGAGGAAAGGTTCACAACAGGGTCCTTCTGAGGAAGCTATATATGAAAGCAGATGAGATATTTTCACTATTTATAAAACGAGAAAACAAAACTTTGACAAAAGTGGCCAGTGATTGAATACATGTGATGTATATCAGACATAGTCCATCTGTATAGCCCTACCTGACATGCTCTTATAAATCTTTGTTTACCTGCCTAAATTATATCAGATGATATATCCTTCACAATTGCTTTTTCCATTTTCTTAAGCCAAAGCAGGCAATCAATCTAATGCATAATATATGCCAATAAAGTGAACATTTATAATACAGATGTTCAATTTGTTGCCATATTTATCACAGAGATGTTCACAATGTGGAAATAGAGATAAGACTGATTTTTTCTGGATATTTCTGGGTTCATTTTTGTTTAAATGAAAGAATAGATGAGATGAAAATCTAATTCTATCATACATTTTACAGTTTGAATAAAGTTTATGGGTGGTTTATGGGCAATGCCACCCAGTTAACAAGCCAGTTCTTTAGTTCTCATGGCCTAAATGCTAAATGTTTAGTTTACACGACCAGGCAAAACTGAATAAGTTGAAATTTAGATTTCAAATATATATTAGTATATTCTTCCTAAAAGAATAAATGTTTCTGATAATAAAGCTGTTTGTCATAGAAGGATAGGTTGTTCTTCAGTGGAAGTATTTATGGACAGACCAACAGCTTTTTTATTAAGAATACTGTTTAATATTTATTATGGTCATGGCTAAAATAACAGTAAACATATTTTTAAAAAGAATTAGAAACATTGTACATTATTTACCCAAGTAGTATGGCTATAGCATTATTATTATCATCCTTCTTATTTCCCCCCTCTCCTATTGGTATGATTATCATTATTATTTTTCTGTTGTTTTGCATGTACCCTGAGAGTTTTTGTAACAGAGACATTTTTTTTGCATGTCTAATCACACTTGGCCAAGTAAAGGCCTATTCTATTCCATTCCATTCCATTCCATTCCATTCCATTCCATTCCATTCCATTCCATTCCATTCCATTCCACTCCACTCCACTCCTATTCCTATTCCTATTCCTATTCCTATTCCTATTCCTATTCCTATTCCTATTCCTATTCCTATTCCTATTCCTATTCCTATTCCTATTCCTATTCCTATTTCTACTCTACTCAACTTTTTGTATTAGTTACATAGAAAGACACAGAGGCTACAAGACTGATGGATTGGTTTGCTGAATGGGCTCCTGCTACACATAGATTCTAAACTAATATAGTGAAGTGGCTGTTAATTGGTGGAATAATCTGCTCTTACAGCAAATTTAGTTACATTTGAATTTTTTCTTGAATTGTGATCAGACAAGAGATGTTGAATATAGAATATATCAGGATGACTGATGAAAGTTTGAATGTGGGCACTAATAGCTTTCCTAAGGATTCTCTATAGAAAAAGCAATGTAAAAGGAAGTTGAGCAAAGTGCCACAAAGTTAGCTTCCCCTGTATCTAGGGCTGAATACTTAGATCATTCTTAGATTGATCCTTCAAAACTTCCTAGTACAAAATTCTACATAGATTAATCAAACTGTGCAGAGCAGCCCTATTCCTTCTTACACATCACCTTGATATGGACTGCTGCAGCAACTGAATTTGAGGCAATGTCTCTGTTTGGAAAAATAAGATGTTCTATATTAACAGTGCAAATTGATGGTTTTCTTGGCTCCAGATCAGGACCTTTCTACAGTTCTAGTCCCAGAAAAAGTTAATTTCATTCCTACTGCCTAGAATCACTGAACATTGGTTGACATATAAGTTTAATTCTTCTTCTTCTTCTTCTTCTTCTTCTTCTTCTTCTTCTTCTTCTTCTTCTTCTTATTATTATTATTATTATTATTATTATTATTATTATTATTATATATCAGATGCAGTTTCAACCCCTTTTTTGTAGAATTACTGCCACCCATTTTGAGCATTGCTTGGCTTCCTGCTTCTTCTGGTACTTACCTCAGCAAAACCATCTCACTATTTCCAGCTTCCATCTTGCTTGTATCTTTCAGCAATCTTTCCAAATGATTTCTTTCTGTTGGGCATTTTCTAGGTGATCTCCTTCATTTCCCATCCTCCAGTACTTTCCTTAGCATTGGATTCATTATTGCCAGCAACAGCAGGGCTCATGAGTATGTGATAGGCCTGGGATCCCCCCCCCTTTCTTCATTCTCTTGAAGCTTGGATATGTATTGGCTATCTGGTTGTAGCTCAGCCTCTGTGAGTAAATGTGATGAAGGGGAAGGTCTGAGATACCTTGCTCAAACATGTGACATTTTGCTAATTCAAGCAATTGTTCAACATTGTTTTGAAATGGGCTACCAATGTCACCAGTACAAACTGAGGATATACTGTCATATTTTATTCATTTTATTTGAATGGATTGCATAGTTATACTGGAAGCCCTTTGTAGGCAGAAATGTTTAGCTTATGATACATCCAGCAGTGTATCAGAAGAGTCAATTCATCTTTTTTTTTTTTTTTTTTTTTCAATTTGATTTATATGCCGCCCTTCTCCGGAGACTCAGGGCGGCTTACAATGTGCTCAGCAATAGCCTTCATACTTTTGTATATTTTTATACAAAGTCAGCTTATTGCCCCCACAAACTGGGTCCTCATTTAACCTACCTTAGAAAGGATGGAAGGCTGAGTCAACCTTGAGCCTTGGAGAGATTCGAACCAGCAGTAAATTGCAGGCAGCTGTGTTAATAACAGGGTGCTTTAAACCACTGTAGTACCAAGGCTCTTCTATCTTGAAATATTTGTTTCCTTTACTATTGACCCTGATTTCAGACATAATGTAATTGTGCCTGATTTTCCAATATTAATTTCCCAATGCATAGTTTGGTCACCTTTTTCTACTTGCCTTTCCTTTACAGTCATTAGATCTCATCTCTCACTTATACAGTTTGTTTGTTTGTTTATTTATTTGTTTATTTATTTATTTATTTATTTGTTCGATTTATATGCCGCCCTTCTCCAGAGACTCAGGGCGGCTTACAATGTGTTAAGCAATAGCCTTCATACTTTTGTATATACCTGCTTAGTAGGGCTTTCGGTCCCCCCCCCAAGCGGTGTTCTTTTTTATACAAAGTCAGCTTATTGCCCCCACAATCCGGGTCCTCATTTATCTACCTCAAAAGGATGAAGACTGAGTTAACCTTGAGCCTGGTGAGATTTGAACTTGCAGTAATTGTAGGCAGCTGGTGCTACTTAATAGCACTTTAGTCTGCTGCGCCATCCAAGACTCTTTAATAAATTGGATTATCTTTGAATGAATGTTACCAGCCATCTCTCCTAAATATTTTTAACCTATAAGAGCTTTTCATTTGCATTGGTCATAACCATTTCAAAATGAAAGTAAATAGGATCCAGGATCCAGGATGCCAGGATCCAGTCTAAATCAGTCATTGGAAGAAAAGGTTTATTCTTCCAAACTTTTGGGCTTGTTTTGGAGTCCATAATCAAACTGCAAATTCTCTCTCTCCAGAATATGTGCACTGAGCTGTTCTACATGTTGTATGTAACACATAGAACAACAAGAGAAGAAACAATGGATGGAAACTAATAATGAAGAGAAGCAACCTGGAATTAAGGAGAAACTTCCTAACAGTGAGGACAATTAATGAGTGGGACAGCTTGCCTTCAGAAGTTGTGGGTGCTTTATCTCTGGAGGTTTTTAAGAAAAGACCGGACAGCCACCTGTCTGAAATGGTATAGGGTCTCCTGCTTGAGCAGGTGCTTGGACTAGAAGACTTCCAAGTCCCTTACAGCTCTATTCTGATTGATTGATGTGGTTCCTCACATTTCAATGAACAAGGACATACATTACGTTTCACAGCAACTACGATTGTTGACTGAGCAGAGACAAAAATAGCCAGAGAAATGATTGAAGGCTTGTCAGTCAATATGAGTGCTGATTTACCACCTGCCTATCAGGTACTTAGGAGCCAAGGGCATAGTGGCAGGTTTAATGACTTAATAGCCAGCTGTCAACACTCTAATTAACAACTTAAAACTACACACAACCTGCAGCCATATAAACAAAATGCATAGAAAAGCCTGATGCGCATATTCTGGAGAAAGAAAAATTCTTTGATGATGGATTCCAGAACAAGCCCCAGACCTTGGGAAAATAAACCTTTGCTCCTGGTGACTGACTCAAACTGGATCCTATAACATTTCAGTTGGTATTATCTGGAATCTGAATATACAACAGCCATATATGCTTTTTTTTCCCAAAACCTTGGAGATTAATAAAATGACCTCATTTTAAAATGTTTTAATAAAGCCTTTTGCAATTGAACTTCTGTAGTTTTCTTCACTCCCCCTGGGCCTTTCTCTCAAACCTCAACTGGAGTCTTCTTGGAATAGGGTATGTATTTGTCTTTTGCTTCCTTGTACACCCATTATTATGTGGAATGCAGGAGCTCAGCTCAGCACCTCTGCTTTAGTGGCTCAAAGTGGGTTGAATTGTAGCCAGCGGCAGGGGGAATAAATGTAGTGTAAGATGTCTTTTTCCATAGCAAACTGCAAATTGCCTCCATAGCATGGTCCACAAAAGATTCCTGTGGAGTGAATTTATCTCCCATTGTTGTCCCAAAGAGGAAAGTGTATAAGACCAGGCATTTTATTTCTAAAAGTCACATTCAATCTTGTTCAGCTTGGAGTCCACAGCACTTTAAAGGTCTTTCCATGGGGAAAAGAACAAAAATGCAGGGCTGAGAATGCAGCTAAGATAAAGAGATTTCTTTCTGAACAGCAGTACATGATCACGTAAGGATTTCAATTTCTAAGCTTCTTTTTTTTGAATAATATAGTGTGCAATGTGAGTTTGTGTCTCATAATGACCCATGGGGGGAAAGGTAAGGAGGGAAGGAAGGGAAGTAGAATAGAAAAGGGGGGGAAACCCTAATGGTCTTGACATCCTGTCTTAAAGTGATAAAATAGGCCCAATGCTTATGTCTGCACCTTGATCCCAATTATTGAATCACCATCTATATGGGGCTGTCACATATGGCTATGCTGTTAGATCACCCAGTATGCTGTGCAGTGACAAAGATTGTAAATTATAAACCCAAAGTGTCACTTCATAAAAATTAAAAATAAAGTGGGAAAGCAATAAGTGACAGAAGCTTAGTAGCAATATCTGGTCAATATTTGAATTATTAAATATTTCAGTATTGAATTATTAAATATTTCCTGAAGGAAAGATCAATAACCTAGGCTAGAAGGAAAAGTAAACAAAATGCACAATAAGGCAACAACTTCCCTTCTGATATCATGAAAATTTGTGTGTCGACCAACACATGAAGTTTCAGTAGTAAATTTGGATTAGATAGACACTTGATTTTACTGCAAGGAAAAATCATCACATTGCAGAACTAGAAAAATGACATAGGAATGACAAAAGGATCCATCAATAATAGAAATCCATGCATCTGTATTTTTTCAGAAATAAAATATCCTGAATGTTGACTAGAACCTGTGCTTTTAACATATCATACAATATCTTATTTTTTTTGTGCAAAACGTATTGTGAAGTAGCTAAGTGACTATCACTGAAAAAGTGGCCAGTTTAGAAGATACCATTCTTGAATCTCTGTAACTTGTTCCTTCTTCAATCAGCTCATTGCTTTTTTTTTTTTTATCCTTCAAATGTAAGTGAAAATGTCATATGAAGTGGTGATTGGAAAGCCACCAATGTCATTTGGATTAGCACTATCTGTCAACTTTCTGGGATCAATCCTGTGATAAAATGCTCAATTTCAGTAGGATATCAGTCCACTCTAGACTTCAGAAATATGCAGTATTAGATGGTGGTCATAGGACAGTGATCAAGAAAACAACATCTAAACCAATTTTCTGTATTTATTTTTTTTTTCACTCAAGTACAAAAGAACAGATAGATCCTTTTACAATTTATTGTACTATTCTGTGCAAAGACACAGACTTACATACCATAATTTTTACACACACACACACACATATATATTCCATTTTTAAAGATTTATTTTAAAAATGAGAAATATTGCAGGTTTACTAAATAGCATTAAAATGTGTCCCATAATGAAGAATGTTCTAGATGTACACTTGAGAGCAAGTACTACAGGTCACAAACAAGGTGATTTTTAATGCAAGCGCAGTAACACATTAAACTTTGTTACCTATGAGAAATAATTATAAATTGCATTGTGTCAGGAACATAATCATGATTTCTGCATTAATAAATAAAGGAGTAAAACAACAAATAATGATGAAAATCCTTTCATGTCATGCAAACAGATGGAGCTCATATATCTGAAGAAGCAGTAATGAAAATAGTAAAGTGGGAATTCCAATCCATAAATCTTATTTTTTTAAAAAAAAAAAAAATCACATAAAACAATGCACTTCCTAATATTATGGATCTCCAGATTTTCACATGAAAAAAGTACTTTTAAATCATTCAGCAATTTTTTCCCTAACATTATATTAGTAAGTGGATTGTCACATTGGTTGTTTTGTTTTATTGTCTTGTTATCTCTGCCTGCTTACTAATTGCTTTGAGGTTGCTGCTGTTTAAGCTGTCTTCATCTTTAAGTTAAAAAAATTGCATACCATGCTTTAAATAGCATATATTTTAGCATCTGAATTGACAGAACATAAGTTAACAATTAATGTGAGCACAAGTGATTTTTGGAGTGTCATGAATTCATAAGGCTGGCTCAAAAGCAATTACATACAGAAAACGTGTCTCATGTCTATTCAGAACAGCAAATATCTTATACAGCATTGGTTATTGGTATTATATATTCTGCTTGGTCAGCCAAGCAGAAGTACATAAAATTGCTTGTTTTGATTATATGTCAAAAATCCTTATAAGTCAAAATGGGAGACTTTCTTGGCCTCTTTTCTCTTGTTTGTTTGTTTACTGAATTGATATTCCACCATAGCCATAATGAGAATTCACAAAAATGATAGTAACCTATAATATTGTTATAAGATAAAAATGAAATTATCAACCCCAAAACAATAACTGATGTCAATCCCGAAAACTCTCCAGAAAAGCTCTGTTTTCAGGTGTCGCCAGAAGGCAGATAAGATTGAAACCAATCAAACTTCCCACTAGAGGACATTCCATACTGACAACCCCGGTAGTACAACATCTCCATGCTTTAACCTCCCCCACAATAGGGGACATCCAGCTGCTTCTCCAAGTGTGATCGGAGTCAGGCTGAGTCTATTGGAGAGCTGTGGACCTACAAGTAATCTGGGACAAATTCATAAAGAGTTTTATAAGTTAAAAACACCACATTAAACTGCATTTAGAAATAGATAGGAAGCCAATGCAGGGCCTGCAGAAGAGGTGTAAGATATGCATATGGCAAATACCCATGAGCAAATACCCATATATGCATGGCAAATACCCATGAGCACTTGGAAGTTTGCATTTTGTATCAATGAAAATTTCTGGCTGCCTTTAAAGACAGCCCCATATAGAATGTGCTGCAGTAGTTTAGGTGAATGGTGATGAGGGCATATACAAATCTTTCTACCCCAAATAAAGTTCCAACTGGCCAAAGCTGGGCAAAGGTTTTTCCTAACCACGACTGCCACCTGCTAATCCTGTAGGAACTGTAAGTCAAAGAGGATTCCAACTTGCAGAGCTGTTCCTTCAAGTCAATGCTCTCCAGAGACAACAACACAAGTTTAGTTAATACCCAAACCAATCTAGATATTCCAAATCCTGTTAGACATTAACCATCTCCCTTCTAAGTCACCCAGCTCTATCTTTAAACAGCAACCACATACCTTAATTGTTTCTCTTTGAATATCTTGTACTGGGTTTGTGAAAGGTGTAATTATAAAAATATAAACTGGATACATCCCCAAAATTCCTGATGGGATTGGGGAGGATTGGACCCTAAAAACTATAGATTCTGTGCAATGGACTAATGATGTTTTCTTTCCTATGGTAGCATAAGTTTACTGAAAAGCAAAATTTGTAAATTATCTGTGATCTCTGGGTGCACTTTGACTATTTCATCTGGCAGGGAATTGCTCATGTTTAGTATTTTTCTTCATATAAACAAAGTTTCCTAGCCTGAAGATCAAAGAAGCCTAATGTTCTCTAAAATGTTGGGCTGTGAGTGATTCCTCTACCTGCATAGGTTTTTTTCACTGTTCAAAGCCATTAATTAGAACCTTGAAGTTTGATTAAGCTAACAATGCCTCTTTAAGTAATAAAAGTTTGTCACACAGAAGGCTAACATTTTATCTTTCTCCTCCCAAAGACAGGTTATAGAATAATGGTTTTAATTTATAAAGATTCCAGGCAAATTTTATCAGAAAAAATAAATACATAAAGCAATATTGCTAGGGGAATCCATGCTCCAAAATAATAATTGACTACATTTTATTGGATGTCTTTAAGAAGAAGCTGGACAGCTGTTTATCAGGGATGTTTCAATTTGAATGCCAGCGTGAAGCAGGAAATTAGACCCCACATCCTAAATGGTTCTTCCAACTCCATAATTTTGTGATACCTGATTGAAGTGAGGCCTTTGTACATCTGTCTATAATTTTCTAAGCTTGCAACTTTATGATTTCACATACTAGAATGTCATTTTATATAATAACTCAATTTCAAATATCAACTTGTTTCAATATTTTAAGTTTAACTATACTATGCTGTCTTTATATAACTATTAGAGTCTACAAAGAGGGTAAGTAATTAACATATTTTAATTTTAAAAAAAGTTAATGCAATATCATAAATATGATCTTTCAAACACTGCATTTTTATTTGTTCCAGTGAAATTTCATAAGCAATATAGAACCTAAACCACTGTACATACACTGTATGATACTCATCTCATCTGCTATCTATTTTGAACAAGATCCATCAGTTCAATAGGAACATATTTATTTCACTAATTATATGGTTCTCTTGTTCCCAGACATTATCAGTGAATACATTATAACAAGGAAGAGTTAGAATTCAATAGGTTAACTTAACAAAGGTAATAAGGTAATCATTAGACTGACAGAATTTTGCAGTTAGTGAGAAGTAAACTACATTACTTAATTTGTAGAAGAATTAAAAAACTTGCTACCAAAGCCAGAAAGGCACATGTTACAAATAATGAGACATACAAAAACAAAGAAAAGATCAAGACTGCTAAGCACTTAGCAGTTAATAGCAGCTCTTAGATAGAAATGCAGTTAATATGACACCCGCTATCACATCAATATTTTGAAATAGGTGCTTTATTCAGATGAGTGGACAAAGTTTTCTAATGTTCAGTGCCACCACTGAATTCTACAAAGGATTATTTTGGGAGATCTTATGAAATAAGGAAGGAATGTATGGAGACAATGTTCTGATTTATGTTAGGACTCTGAATATTATTTTCTAAAACTGGTGGGTTTGATATATTTCTACTGTTTGCTGTAACTGCTGTGCCATTTGTGCTAATTTTATTTATTTATTTATTTATTTATTTATTTATTTATTTATTTATTTATTTATTTATTTATCAGACAAGGTAGTCATATCCCATGGAACGTAGGTTTTCAGTAGTACATTATTTAAACATTAAATCATTCATTTTTAAGTGTCCCAAACAAACCTTCAACTCTTTTCCTACTCTTTTTACTTTCACATATATTTGATTTAAAACTATTTGCTTTGGCTTTTCATACTTTGACTAGTTTACAGGTCTGGTGAGGTTAAGTGACATTTTGGGTAGATTGAAATTAATTGTCTATGGTCAAAAATAGAAAATAGTTGAAAAATAAAAAAACAGAGCTTGTAGTTTTCTACCCCCAGCCCTGTTTGGGTTGACACAAGCCCTCTTGGATAAAGGGACCTGGGTAACCTTCTGTAGGGACATACAGAATTATGCTCAGCACCGGTGAGGCAGTTTGGGTTTGTTTGCAGAATGCGTGTAGGTCTAGAGAGAATGCAGAGGGTGGAGTCTTGCCTGGTTATCTAGGAATGATTTGAATCTGTTGGGCCTGAGGAGTTGGACAGAGTCTTAGAACTATGAGCTGAGCCACCTGCTTTTTAGATCCATGACCCAGTTGTAAAAGAAAATCCTTATTCATTGACAACATTGGATCCTAGTAATATAAATATAGATTCTACACTGCCATAGTAATGGAATAATCAAATAGAACAAATATGAATAGAATAGAGCAGGACAATCCAGATAGTTTGGACACTTCCATGTGTTGGAACAAACCATAAGTTATTGGTGTCAAATATATGGATTAAATTTAAAAAATTAAAGAGAGCAGATACACCAGCAAAAGTTGATCTGGATGACATGGAGGTAGAAAATAAGATTAATGGAAAGAATAAATTAAGTATGCTTAATTCATGTGAAAAAAAATCTGAGGAGAAAAAGCCCAATGTATTCCTCAAATTTCAGAGAAGAAACTATAGTTCAGAAGACATATTGCAATGGTCAGAGAAAACAGAGATTAAAAGCTCTTAGTAAAGTGAAAGGATTTATGATAAGTGAACTCAAACTTCCAATGCTAGACATAAAAGTACAAGGAAAATAATCTTAATTGAAAATATGAACATTTAAAAGAAAGTAACAGGAAACTGAGAATGATAAAAGGAACAAGACTATGGCTTTAAGATTAGCGAAATCAAATTTACAAATTTACATCTACTTAAAATCACAGAAGAGATCTAATAGAAGTAAAGGAGGTTAATGGAAGATAGAAAGAATATACTGAAACACTAGAAATAAGATTATAGAATATCAGATACATTTGGAGAGAAAGAATATATACAGGAATAACTGCTGTTAAAAGTGAAATATGATAGGCAAGAAACTAGCTGTCAAATACAATAGAAACAGGTGCAAAGTACCCTCTGAACTAAAGATATAGGAGAAGAAGCAGTTAAAATATGAACATTCTATGTCAACAAAAATTAAATAAAAGTGTGCAGCTTAAAGTTTGAAAAAGATAAATATGTCTATATTGAATAAAGTGGCTTATCACATTTATATCTCATATATCTGTATTGAATAAAGGGTTGAAAGTACCAAACTATTGTACTAATAACAAAAATATATCTATGACTTTACAGAGAAGAAGAATAGAGTCATACATGAAAGTCCCAAGTGAACGGGCAAAGGAAACAGGAAGAAAATTAAACAGTTAAAATAACAGATAGTTGGGAGAATGAGAAAATATAAGAAATTTACTTTTGCCTTATTGATCAGAGCATATGGATCCTGCAGAATGTGGAACATATAAAGCTAATTATTGTTTATTCTTCTTTTTACAATTAACAAGCAGCTATTATAAAAGTTGGGTTTGGAGGGAAAGGGTGCTCAGAATAGGGAAAGAAGTGAAACAAGGATGTATATTCTTGGTGGTGCAATTGTTAGAGTGCAGTAGTGCAGGCTATTTCTGCTGACTGCTGGCTGTTCAAATCTCACAAAGCTCAAAGTTGACTCAGCCCTTCATCCTTCTGAGCTGGATAAAATGAGGACCAGATTTTGGGGGGCAATATGCTGACTCTGTAAACTGCTTAGAGTGGACTGTAAAGCACTATAAAGCGGTATATAAGTCTAAGTGCTATTGCTATATTCTATGAATCTGTTTAATTTGCACAACAAATACAAATAGGGCCAGACTGGAAGAGATGACAAGTGAAATAAAAAATGGAGTTGAAATGCTAGCTATATATAAACAGTATATAACATCACTCTAGACGAGATGGGGGCACACAAATCTAATAAATAAAATAAGAAAATTAGCAAATGGTAATTTAAGACAACTCACTTTGAAAATAGAAACAAATTAAAAATGTGGGATAATGTTAAATGCGAAAGAGACAAAGGCAATGTCAACAAAGGTAATTAGTGAATTTACAATTAACAAGATAATGAAGATGAAAGTTTTATTCTCCTGAGCTTAGGTGTAGATAAATATGGAGAGCTTGTTAAAGAGGAAATAAATCATAAAGAAGAAGACAATGGCAAATTTAGAGGAGATCATTAAAGTCAAGGATGAAAGGCATGCATTGTTTGGATCCAAAGTTGAAACAGTGCTTCAAAGCAGTACCTTTATTGGTTTGCACAATAGCTACTTATTCCTTGAAAAATATATCTTTGAGTTAAGGAAGTACAAAGGAGATGGCAACAGATTATAATACAAACCCACCATCACCTTCTTAAAGCTTCTCTCTAACTTAAACATATATTTTCCAGGGCTATGTAGTTCCTATGTAGCTCCTATGCCAAGCAGTACAGAGAAAAGGCACATTTCTGACACGTATATCAAATTTATCCAAAATGGATCCAAAACACCTTTTCTGTTTCAGCTGGATTCTGTGCACCTCTACTTCTATTATAGAAATTTTCTCTATGACAACAACAAAAAATTATTAAGTCAATATTTTTCTACTGGAACTAGCTATAAAAGCTGGATATTAGAGAATGGATAAGAAATAAGTCAAAGGCCTTCAGATTATGGATTTGTTCACAGTTATTAAACATGCCATGGACTACAAGAAAAATCAGTGTTGGATGAAATAAATATTGCCTGTTCCCTTTGTGATATTAGCAAGTAAGTAATAGACTTAAAACAGCAACAACTATACTTGAGGAAAGTTGAAGTAGAAGGGGAAGATAATGGATATGGTATTTGAATAAGATTGGGAATATTAACAGGGTGTCCTTGAAGAGCCATGGATTGTCACTAAGTACAAATAAGGATGGAAGAGGTTTCCCTGTATGTTAATAGGAATTGAGTGAGTGTCACTCAACTAATTATACAATAAAACATGTAAGTGATGAGCTAGCAAAGTTGTCTTAAGTAAGATGCAAATTTAAAGGCATTCTTTCCTTCTGACAAAAATTATTTCCATGCTCAGCATTTATGATTTTCCAAGTATTAGACAAAGAAACTCATCTGGAACTTTGGTTTGTTTTCTTTTTAGTCCAATGTGAAATGCATGTTCCCCCTTCTCTCCATGAACTATATTTCTATAAGACTAAGCATTCTATCAGACTTTAAATTCTCCATTTGTTCCCTTGCCACTGTGTTGTCCCCAATTCGGGTGTGAGACTGGTGCCAAAGCCAATGATGGACTCCAGACACGAGGTGCAGGTTTTCTGATTGTTTTTTATTGGAGTACTCCAAGGAAAAGGGCTTCTGGCCAAAATGCCAAGAACCAAGAACAAAAGAGTAAGTAAGTTTTATACATTTTCACTAAAAGAGAATGTGGGACAAGGCGAAATAATAAGAAATATCATCTAATAAACATTTTAGTAATAATTCTATAATTTATTCTATTAGTCTCTAGCTGTCCCTATTCCTAAACTTTGGCTAATGAATGCCCCAGGAGTTATCTAATACACATTTTATTGGCTGCAGGCCATCTCTATTCCTAATTTTTAGCTGAAGCCTACAAATTGTCTAACTCTTGTTACTTTTATCAGCTTTCTAACTACAGAATTGTTACAAGATTTACACATGCATATTTCCTGTAGATAAGCATTCTTTGTTCTTGCCAGACACCCTCTACAATTACAGGCTTCCTGATTTACTTTCAAGTGTGTATCATGTCCTGGCTTTATTTCAGCATACAGCCCATCAGTTGTGTGCCCCATAGAGTGTCAGCCATGTGAATACATGAATAGCAACTATCTCTATATTCAAGAATAGGATTACTCATCATTCTCTTGGCTTTCTAAGTACAGAAACTGATCTCTGTTTCTAGTAAACATAAACTCAATGTAAAAACAATTAAAATGGCTTAGTGGATAGGAATGCACACTCCAAATTTGAACTTAGTTCTTTGTATAGGTGTAATTGAATTTACTTAAGTAGCATAAGTAAATGAAGCATGGGGTGTACCTAGAGTATCACAATATTACAGAAGAAAAATGGGGAACTCAGCTATTTGTCTCAAATTTATGGAACCACATGATAGAATAGGCTTGTTGCAATTTGAAAGAAAATGAAGAAACAGTGCTTTTTAACTTCAATACATCAAATATAAATATAAATCAATCTAAATCTAAATTGCACTAGCATCCAATTAAGTTCAAAGGAATTTTGTACCCATTTTTTTAAAAAAATCACATTTGTGTTATCTGTTTCTATTGTTGTTCTCCTCACATTATTTAAATACCCAGTAAATATGTAATAATAATTATTGAGTTAAAGATCTGCTTCCAAATATTTGACTAGGGTGTTTTAGATCTGTGTTTATATGTGACACAAACAAAGTGCCTTATCCAGATTTTTTTTAAAAAAAAATTTAAAAACCATTTCTAGCAGTGATGCTAACTGGAATGAACTTTTCAAAACAAAAGTAAAACCCACATAAAAAATAATGAATTATGTTTGTACAAATTTGAGCTAAATCTTGTGTGATTGACAGAATTAAAGAAAAGCTGGATGACACTGCAAAATACTACATTTACAAAAGGTACTGTGGACTAAAAGCTTTCAATGTTTTTTTCACGATTTATTCTTAGAAGTTAAAGTGGAAAAAGCAAGCATTTGGCCAAATTATCTCTGGCCAAGACACTAATGGAAAGAAAAATACCAGAGCAGATAATAATGAAGTCATTCTTCTTCAGAAAGGTAGCTGGCTATGATGGAAGTGTAATTATCAATGATTTTTCAACTTTCATTAATGGCAGAAGAATACCTTAATTAATGATAATTAATACCCTGCCATGGTCCTAATGGACTGAAATAAATTCAGTCTGGGGGAATCAGATTTCAAAGAGTTTACAGCAATCACAACAAAGTTGCTGGCAAAATCTGTAAATTATTGGTTTACTTAGTTTACTAGAGAAAGTAAAAAAATAAAGATATATTAGCCAGATACTAATACCCTCTCTGTTTAGGAAGTCTGTTTCAAAACATCACTAGGCAAATATAACAGCATTAATCCACTTTGACATTCATGGCACTGAGAAGTGCATAATGATCTACCATTCCTTCATGAGTGGTCACAGGTGAAAACTAGCTCAGCCATTTCCCGGTTCCATACAAAGAATTCTCTTTATTTGCAACTCTGAAAGTTGGCTCAAAGACAGGAATCCAGTGTGCATTGCCAACTGCACATGCAATTCCTCTTTTAGTTTAGGATTTATGCTGAACACCTGCTTGTCTACCCAACTGGCCACTTGAAGAACATTGTCATACATGTAAACAGTATCAATTGTTCTAAAAACCAGAGATATGATGCTGTCTTGTTTAGAAATATCAGGCTTCATCCAGGATTTCTTTTTGAAGTAGGGAAAAAAATCAAAATCATCCTATCAACATTAAAACTGTAACAATAAAATAATGTAGTAGTAGTAAATTAAAAAGACGTTTTAACCCAGCAGATTAGAAAAAATTGGTTTTTTTCTGATACAATATTGCTGAATGTGGAATGGCAGACAATTGTCAAATAACATTGACAAGGACATTCCAAAATCCCATCCCATCCCAACCCATTCTATTCCAATTCAGAGACACAGAACCTACATGAACTGGTGGGTTGCTGAATGGGCTCCTGCAATATACAAATACATTCCACTCCACTCCACTGTATAAAATCCTACTTGCATTGCAAATGCTAGGTTTTATACCCTCTGGTAATCCTTCTGCAGAAACAAGGAGAATGTAAACAGAATAAAAACCGTACACACATAAAACATTATTACTAATACAATGTAGCCTCAGAATTAATAAGGGCATAAAAGAGAAAGGGAAATAAGGAGAAGACATTGGAAACAAGCAAAAAAAAAAAAAAAGCTAGAAAATTATTATGTTGCAATCAGAATAACTCAATCCAAATTGACCTTACTGCTCATTTATTCTTTGCTCTTTTTTGCAAATGATTTGAATGTTGAAACACGTATCAGCAATTTAGATGAATCAGATAAAATTGCTCCTTCCAACAGAGAATTAAATCTTTTAAGCAATTCCCCTTTCCATGCCTGAAATATCCATAATTCTTCATAGAGTCTAAATAGTAGGGACAGTGCTAGGAGTGTCCAGAGGCGAGGTAAAAAGAGACAAGAAAGTGGACAAGATGGTGCATTGCACACAATAAGTAGGTGGTACTTTGATCACACTGTCTCATTTGCCATTTTGACTTGTTTCAGCACAACCTGCAGATACCCCTGGATTGTGCCAAGAAAGACAAACATGCAAAAGTTAAGCTGCCAGCCAGAGGTACTCAGAGCAGAATTATGTCAACTGCCAACAACTGCTCAGTTTCAAGGCCTTGTGGCACAAGACAGCTAGCTCTATGAAAAGCAGGAAAAAGAAGCTGTAGGTTAAACTGCCATTCATCTGTTAGAGAATTACATTCTCATGCTGACAATGACATTCAGTGATACGTTGAGGTTTTGGTTCTGTTTGCAATCTAGATTCTTGTCTAGCCACAATGTGTCAAATATCTAAGGGATGTTTTGCTAAAAGTGGGCCTATCGGTTTCCTTTAACTAAGTAAAATGGGAATTAGAGTTTAATACCCCAATCCTAATGTCACCATTTTCATTTTTATCAAACAACAATCACCATCATAGTGTCTGCCCTGCTGATTTCTGTAAATAATAAATTGGCAAGTCTGAAGTATATAAATTTAATGTTTCAACTTCTGAGTTGTGTGATCAATAATAAAAAATGATACGATGAATTCTTATTAAATAGGATTCAATGTTTAATAAGATTAAGACAGCAAAGCCTTTTTGTTGTTGTTGTTGTTGCTTAAATTTCATTAATTTCAGCTTCCACAAAGGAAGCTTACTAGCCTGAAAGCCAGTTAACGCCTCCAAAATATCCTACATTTTTAGACCTTCAGGAGCAGTTTTGAACCAAAAAACTGTTATTCAATAATGTCTGCTCATTGTTACTACATTTCCTTGGCTTCTAGTTGTACAAATGGAACATTTTGCAATATAATATACTTAGTAACATTTATTATTATTATTATTCCTAGCCTTTTTTCACAATTGCAGGTCTGGTTTTTTGGATCAACCACATGTTGATTCATCGATTGGGACAGGGATTCACTGGTCAGCTTGTTGGCCAAGCCTGATCTCATGGGCTGAGAGAGAGTAAATGGCCAAGTCTCCCAGCTCACTTTCATGCCAAATGGGACTAGAATTCATAGTCTCCTGGTTTCTAGTCTGATCCCTTGACTACTAGACCAAGCTGGCTCTCATAACACTGTTTTCAAGTAACACTGCTTGCTACTTGGAAATAGAGGAAGATGCAAATGAAAATAGTGTACCATCATCAGTGCCTAATGAAGTTACATAATTGGGTAATGAAATGTCTATAAGTATACAACCAAGCTCAGAGAACACGAACTCCACTTCAGTTCCATCCTGAAATATAACAATTACATCATAATTATACAAATTATAAATTATATAAATTTTACAATGATGTTAGTATTATTTATACCAGAAGTCTATGCAGCAAAGTTGATTGCAAAGGCAAGGTACTCTTCATTTAGGCAACCAAACTGACTTTAATGAGTTATATTACTTCAAGGAACATGATATGTGCTACTCATATAAAAATCCACCTCAATGAGCTAAATAGTGTAGCTACTCTGCTGGTTAGAAGAGTGCTTTTCACAGCTTTTCACAGCATTTTACAGAAGCACTTTGGAGGAAAATGTCTTTTTGAGGATCTGTTCTAATAAAAATGACTTGTTTGGTCCTAAAAATGCAGAGATGATTTTGAAACCTTTCTTTTGCCAAGTACCCAAGATACTGTATGTCTGCAAATATTATCTTATATCATTCTATGAGACAGCTTGGGATTGGAAATGTTCTGGTTGCTAATTCAAAACTGACCAGATGGAGCAATAAGTAGAGTGGGTGGATTAGAAATTCATGGGACACATCATTTATGTTTGGGGATAAAAATTATTGTACCAGCTGTTATTAATAATGAGATATTTTTGTAGTGCATATGGCACTTTTCTTACTTCTGTGACACCTGCCAGATAGTATATGTGTTGGTCAACAAAACATTATTGAAGGAGTCATTTATCATTTGCACAAAATCCTAACATAATATCTAGGTTTAATCTATAAAATATATTTCTTAGTAAACAAATCAGAATCAAATTGCAGAATATCACCTTTGACACAATTCAAATAAAAAAGAGAACTAAAGCAAGTAAGATATTCTGCCAATTTTACATCACAAGAAAACAGCCAAAAACCTTTCTGACTTTTTCAATCATCTTTATATTCAAAAATCCCAAACTAGTCAACAGTTTTGGCAGGGAGTAGGTGGATAAAGATGATGATAATGACAAGGACACATATGCAAGGTTACATTCATATTAATTAATTAGGAATATTCTTTACAAAGTAAAGATCCCCTCAATTTGAGCTTGACTTTTGGTGGCTACATGGACACATCCTTGTGGTTTCTTGGCAACAATGTGTAAGTAGTTTTACATTGCCTCTTTCCATAATGATGAAGCAATGGAGAATGGAAATGATTTATTGGTTTGGACAGCTGATTACATTAATTATATATGCACAATGTGTGAATAGGTATACATTTCCCACTATTTATCTTTATTCTTTTTTACAGCTGTAGAAGAAGGGAGGGTGGGGTCTCTGGGTGTTTTTGCATGTCCCAACTGAGAACCCACTAATTGCCTTTTAAAACAGCTTCTTGGGTTGTATGTTGCATGTAATTTGATTTCTGAGCTGACTTCAATCAGAATTTTGTGTATTTTTGTGTTTGTGTATTGGCTGTCTATAATTATATTTATTAATATCACTTAATTATAAGAGGTTTTCTTTTTCTTTTTGTTTGATTTATATTGAATATTGTAACATCTAAGGTAAAGTTTCAGTTTTCAAAACTTGTATTGCAGACAATAGTCTGATCATCACTCCAAAAAACCAATATCTCATTCTTTCCTTGTTTACCTTTCATGATATAGATATCTTAAAGGTTTGAGAAACATAGGTAGGCAACAAAGGGTTTTTAAAAATAAATTGAAGGTAACACAGTCTGAAGATTTGTGACTATATTTCTTTTCAAGAAACCCACATATCAGAATTAAATTTGGGTCAATGGAAATGTAAAATCAAATGCTATTGCATGTGATTTAGGAACTCAGAGTTTAAATTCTCAATTGCAATGATTAGTATAAATTATGTAATTAACCCTAAAGAAATGTACTGACATCTAAAATGTTGGATTCTTGATTTTTACAATGTTCTTCATTTTTTTCACTTTTTTTTTTTCAAAAGGGAGTTCTGCTTAGATTTATACATCTATGTGTATAACATTTTATACAATAGGGTTATAGTTTTCATGTAACTTTGTTATTACATGTTATCAAATGCAATGTCTTTATCAAATTTAATTTTTAAAAGTGGGGAAAAAAGGAATGATTCCTTCAATGGATATTCCTTCTCTTTAATCTCTCCAAAGGACTGTAAATTGATGCTATAGGACAATGATGGCTAACCTTTTCCAGACCAAGTGCCCATAGCGTGTGTGAATGTGTGCATGCAAATGTGCGTGCAAATGTGTGTGCAATTGTGCGTGCATGTGCCTGAACCCCCCCACCCATGTGTACATGCCCCCTAAATGTGCCACGCTCCCCGTGCATGCGCACACACACACTGCACATGCCACGCCCCCCACACATACACAGCAAAGACCTGATGACCAGCTGGCTGGTGGGAGGCAAAGTTGAACTGGGGCAATGGCTCGCGTGCCCACAGAGAGGAAGCTGTGTGCCACCTGTGGCACGTGTGCCATAGGTTTGCCATCACGGCTATAGGATATTCAGCATGGATGGCTCTCTTTTCCTTCCAGAAGTTTAAATCTCTATGTTCTCTGGTTACTATATAAATCTTTCAAATAGAAGAATGAGAAAGACCCATGCCTGAAGTTTTTAAGAACCTTCGTACACAGTACTGCTTTAGTAGGATCAAAAGTCTAATACAATCTCAATCAGCTTTTTTAATGAAAAGACTCCAGTTTCAGGTAGTTCTTTACTCTCTATGAAATTCTTAGTCACCAAAATCATGGTTGTTCCAAAGGTACTTTTTCAAGAGTCAACTGGATTTTTTGGGGGATTGTTTCGTTTCTATCCAAGAAGCTTCTTCAGCTCTGACTAGATGGTGGGGAATGGAAGGATTTATATTCCTTGCAGATAGCTAGTCATTTGCATTCTTTTAGAGAGAAGTTGAAGTCACTTGGAGGTTTATCTGTGTGCTCAGTCATCTTGCAAAGAAAGAAGCATGTGGGCAGAGGATCAGGGGCAGAGGATATATTTTTGTTTTTAATTCTTTAATAGTTGTTAATTTTTTATTCCTGTAGAGTCACTGAAAATTTGAGTGTCCTTTAAATGTGAATCATAAAGAAACAAACTTCAGGAGAAATACATATAACATTTAACCAGAGTCCCTGATTACTGTATAGCTAGTCTAAAAAATACCAATGTGGAATGAGCTATATGAATGTAGAATGTAGGCATGTAAACTGCTTTGGATGGTACAACTTTCTCACACAGTAGAAATTATTATAATTGTTATTATTAAATTATTATTAATCAGTTGGCAAATATTGATATCTCTTTGCAATAAATATTGATGTAAGAATTGGAAAAGTTAATGGCAGCTTCTACACTTAAAGCAGAATATTTCAGAATAGACTTCATTGCTCCAAACATTGAGAACTACTGTTTCAGAAATCAATGTTAAAAAGATATTACACACGAACAGTTATTTTAGTCATGAAATGGGCACTTATATTTCATTTGTCATTGATACATATATCTGTATGTATGTATATGTATATACGCGTATGTGTGTGTGTGAAAGAGAGTGAGTATGTGTATTCATTAGCTTGATTTCATTTCCAGATGTATCATGTTTTCACAGATGCATCTGCATTATTATGGGGTCCCTATAAGGCAAGGACTCTTGGGTATTCAATTCTTTAAACAGCCACTGGGAATTCTCTGCATCACACAAAGGAATTCTCCTATTTGGATATTCCACTAAACGTGCTATTTTATCTTCATTGTCATTTCTATTACCCTGTGTCTAGTTCCTTGTCAAGCAAAACATAAAACTGTTTTATTTCATTACTTGGGCTATAATTATTCCTAAAGATGGTCATATTACAGAGGATGATTGGAAGCTGCAGCTTCTATCATAGTTCTGTAATGGGGCGAGATGTATGCCTGTTAAAGCATACAGATAAACTTCATCTGAAGTTTAACTGGTGGGTTAAGGCAAAGTAGTATCTACAGCTAGGCCTTGTAAGGAAGCCAATTCAGAAATCTGACTGCAGATATAATGAAGAGACAGCAAATTATTAACAATTATATATGATTTTACCAATAAAGAGAGAAAACAGAATTAATAGAATTTTATGTCCATTATCAAATTAATTTGGTCCAATCCTGGTTTATTATTCATCTTGGTTTGGGAGGAAGAGTCATTTGGTCCCATTTGCACATCAATTCATAATTTTTCTTCATTTTTAATCATAGGATCATTTTTAATCATCACAGGGATGAAGTGTTCTGCTAAATGCATTTTAATTTATAATTCTTATGACAAAAGACATTGTTTGAAATGTGTTAGGCCACAGGAAATATATTCTAGGTATTTTAGAGCTAGACTCCTTCTACTTTGTCTAAATAAGATGCACCTATTTTCCTCTTTCCTCTAATACACGTTACTATATGAGTAACATTCCAGAAGAACTAGTCAGAATTTGCAATTGCCATTGTTTTCTGGCATTAGATATATTTTCAATTTACTTCCTCTTTTCCTTTTGTAGATATTCTGCATTAGATTAGACACATGATTGTCCAAAATCAGCAGCACAATTCATTGTGCCTTGATAGTACAGGGGTTTAGTGCACCCTGTTATTAACACAGCTGCCTGCAATTTCTGCTGGTTCGAATCTCTCCAAGGCTCAAGGTTGACTCAGCCTTCCATCCTTTCTAAGGTAGGTGAAATGAGGACCCGGTTTGTGGGGGCAATAAGCTGACTTTGTATAAAATATACAAAAGAATGAAGGTTATTGCTTAACGCATTGTAAGCTGCCCTGAGTCTCCGGAGAAGGGCAGCATATAAATCAAATTAAAAAAAAAATTGTGATTCTTTCATGAAACCATCTGCATTTTTCAAGAGGAAGAACAGTTTAAAAATAAAGTAGTAAAGATTATTGATCCTTGATTTCTAATCCGTAGATTAGAAATCACATTTGTTTTCCTGATCCTGCCTTATCACCTTGTTTTCTTAACTGCAGGTATTCATTAAAACTGTACATGGTGTTCATATTATGAATAAATGCATACAGAAGCAAATATATTAGCGAATACAATATACAAAACTATGTGAGCACTTACTAATATTGTTAAATATAAGGGTTCTCTTACATGTTTTTTGTATATCTATCATATATTTACACAAATATTTTTTCAAAAAATCATATTTTCATGCATTCAGCTTTAATATTTCTAAATTATAGTTTTAAGAACATTAAAAATCATTTCAAAATCTATTGAAAGTAAATTTAACTTTATAATAATTAATTGTAAATAAGGAAAGGTAACATGCTAAACTCATTTATGAAATTAACCCATTTCTGGATTTACATTACACACTAAACAATAAATTAAGGTTAATAATCCTTATGACCAGTATTTAGGAACAAAGATGTATAGAATGCTAGTCCTCTGATAGTCAAATGGATTTTTGCATCTCATATTTAGTAGCCGTACACTATGCTAATTGAACAGTATTAGTCCATTTAAGAAGCAAAGCTAGAAAAACACTAATCAAGCTGAATGGGTTATACCAGTGATGGCTAACCTTTTTGTCATCACGTGCCAGGAGAGGGGGGCGAGGGAGGTTCATGCATGTGCGTGCCAACACCCATAATTCTATGCGCCCTGCCCTGCGCATGTGCACGCAAACCCCCCTCCTGTCTAGCAGTCTCTGGAGGCTGGGGACAGCAAAAAATGTCGCTTTCTGTTCCACCGGGAGTTGGGAAATGGGCCATTTCAGGCCTCGAGAGGGCCTCTGAGGGGTTGGGGAAGGCTGTTTCCGCCCTTCCCAGATGCATAGAGAGGATCTGGAGCCAGGTGACTAAAAAAACCTGGCCTTCCCCATCCCCCCAGGCCCTCCGGAGGCAGGAAACAGCCTGTTTCCCTACTTCTGGTGGGCCCAGCAAGCCCGAAAATCAGTTGGCCGGCGCGCGCATGCATGCCAGAGCTGAGCTGGCTTGCCCACTGATATGGCTACACGTGCCATAGGTTTGCCATCACGGGGTTATACCATGCATTTACTATATCCTTATGACATAGTAACTTTACTATGTCACAGCATCTAGTGTGCCTTTTTAGTCACACTAGATGCTGTTTTAGGACCTCTTTCCAGAGCATGATACCATAGTCTCTTGAAACTGAAGGATGCCAATGAATGACTATGTCTTTATCTCTAAATGTATTATGTAAATACAGACATGGATTAGGTATATTAATCATCATAATGTATCTTCTTGTACTAGAGTAATACGATGCAATAAAAGCCTTTAAGTCAATCAAAATAAAATCAGATTTCTTCCCACACTGAGGTAATCCAGAGCCAGTTTATCTCAGTCAAATGCTGAAGCGTATTATAATAGCAGATTCTTTGCACTGGGTAGTAGATTAGATTAGAATATTTCCAAGTTCCCTTCCAACATTTACGTTTTATTTTATTTAACTTCATGACTTGGGCAAATAAAATTGACACACTTCACTATTATTCATACAAGTAACATTAAATTATATCAGACCCATAATGATTACGTGAAAAGTACCTGCAGTTTTCTTAGGCTTTTTTTCTTCTAGAAGTTAGTTTGTAATTGCTTACTTCCTAGGCCTGAGAGAGAGTGACTGGCCAGAGTCACCAGTTGGTTTCCTGAAGAAGGCAGCACTAGACCATATAATTTCCCAATTTCTAAAACCAACTTTCTCTTAGCCATAAACTGACATTTACCAAATACAGTCTAGGTTATTTGCTTCTCCTTATAATAAAAGGAGATAGCAGGAAAGAGCCAACACTCCCCCCACCAACAATCCCACCAACACGCGTGAAATCTCCCCTCTATTTCTTCTGCCTGTAGTCATGTCACCATAGCCTCAAATCATAAATTAGAAATGACTATTGCTCTTCCTTCCTCTCCATCACATAGTCCTGCAAGGTAGTCCAGAGAAGTACAACCAGGAGTAGTAGTTCTATCTCTATTGTAAGGTTACATTAAGAGAATCTTGCAAACAAAGTATTATCTCCTCCTTTCCTAAATGTGGGGAAATGAATCACAACCCAAGCAGAGTCCCATTGTTTGCCAATTCTTATACAGCTGTTGGGATTTCTATGATACTGTTTTTGCTTTGTAATTTGTATCTGCTATGATTCTAAGGCTCTAAGGATATTTTTATAACTATCTAGAACCTTGAGATGTATAAATCTTCTAAATAAATATTTATTATAATTACTGGGAACAAGGATCATACAAAGTTTGCTAAAAATTAAAAAAAAAAAGCTGTGAATTTAACGACTTGGTGCCTCAGATGACCAGTAGAGGGAGATAAAACAGCAGTCGCAGAAATTGAGTTTGTTTCTTATTCAATACATCTGGAGAGACAAAGAAGTTAAAATATTTCTTTTTTTCTTGCCTGTTTGGGTTTTGGAAAGAAAGCTGAGCTTTGGTTGCCATATATAGTAAAAAGATCTCTCCTTCTGACTGAATGTTCTCACCACCCAGAGGCAGTGAGGAAATATAACTGAAAACATAAAGCCAAGTATCTGACAAATTAGAAATGAAATGGCTGGCATTTGGTTTTGAGAAAAGAAATTAAGATTGTTACTGCAACCCAGATTCTCCTTTCAAATCTGCTCAAATAAATCTGAAACAAACACTAATGTTAATAGAGACATTCCAGATTGAATCCTGTATTTTACCTAACCACAAAGTATGACTTTGTATAAATATTATCTATAACTACACTATGTAATGTCTTTAAATGTTGCCAAACCCCTCTCCCTCCCTCCCTCCCTCCCTCTCTCTCTCTCTCTCTCTCTCTCTCTCTCTCTATATATATATATATATATATATATATATATATATATATATATATATATATATATATACACACACACACACACACACACACACACACACACACACACAAACTTAAAATAAAATTATCTAGATTTCATGTACTTGTACCAAGTGGAAGAGTAGCAAAAAAAAGTTATTCCATGTTTTTATTATTGATTGGTTGGATTTGTTAAGGCCACCCAACTCCAAAAAGACTGTAGATAGTGTACAGTAAGTCCAATATATAGATTAAAAAACTTTTGCCTTTTCTAACTGGGAGTTGCAGGCCAAAAGATCACAAACAAGTGCTTCATTTTTATAATCACAATATTTTTCTACAGATTTTTATGTTATGAAAAGAAGGAAAAAAAACAAAATTACTTCTCCCCACCACCATTAAAGAAATCATTCTACACCTCTTTAAAAATAAAAAAGATTTGAGTGGAGAGCAAACTCATATATCACAGTTACTTCTTTTCACCTGGAAAAGTTAATGCTGATTAACTAACTGGAAACCAGTACAAATTCTGAGACATCATAAATGTTATTTTTCAGGGACAAAGTGGGCCAGGAAACCAGTACAAATTCTGAGAGATCATAAATTTTTCAGGGACGAACTAGGCTAGCAGCTTGTCTTCATGAAACATGTACCTTGGAATACATTTTCAATATCAATGAATATTATTTAGAACACAAAACAGTTGTTGTATTCATTTTTTCCACAGGCACCTAAGTATACATGATATTAAGGTCACCTGCATTCTGAAAGAATGTGAAAAGTTATACTAAACATGCCATCAATCCAACATTCACAGATGCTTCAACAGAGCTGCTTTTTCCAATGAAGGAATTAGTTGCCTGGCCATGAAAAATTTGAATGCAACAGATGTGGCTGTAAAGGACATTTTGCAGCTACACAAAGCATTCCTGAGCAAAAAAATAAACATACATTTGTTCAAAACTCCACCTGCAAAGAAAACATAAGAGGTAGAGTAGTTTGAAAAGCAAAAATTCAAGTAACCTTATTTAGCAGATTCCTTTTTAAGGCATGTCTCCATAGAAGTTTTCTTGCAATAATAATTCAAAATACTCAATATGCTTATTAATCAAAATGTGATACCTCAAGTAGATCAGGAGAATTTCCACTAGAACAGTGGTAAAGTTTGCTAAGAGAAATAAACAGTATCATAGTTCCATTATAACCTTGTATTTCTTCTAACTGTCATTATGCATTTTTATGTACTTATTAAATGTTCATAGCCAAGGGTATAAAATGATATAAATCAAACAAACGAAGAATGGATGTTGTGCTCTTATGTTTAAAGCAACTTTTAGAGGTGTTCTTTTAAAACAAAAATATTCTGGTCAAATACTTTTTTCATAAGACCGCTAAGTAAATTGTTCAGATTTCAATATTTCAGAGAAAAAGCATTTATTGTGGAGTAATCAAAATAACTTATTATATCAGTATATCTCTTTTCAAAGATAAACATAATTGTAAAATAGCACTCAATACGGTGGACTCTTCTAGTGGCTGTTTGAAATGATGAAAGTAGATTTATGCCCTCATGACACAAGCCCCATTCCTTTTGGGGACTTCCTGTCACCACATGCACATATCAAAGTGGGAGATTGTGCTATGTTGGTTTCATTATTTTGAAAAAAGAAGTGTAATCCTGTCTCCATATGAACCCACCAAGAATAGGCTTAAATTTTTGGCTGCAATCCAAATATGGTTACATCTTTTATTATTATTTTGCACAAAATAGGATTTACTAGATAGTACATTAACCTATCTATAATTATCTAAAAATTGGTAAGCAGGTTTGTTACATATGTTATATGTTACATATGTTTTCAGATTGTTGGTTTTATGATCCTAGCATTCTTATCTCTCAAAAACATATGGGAAATGATGTGGAGTGGCACAGTGGTTATTGCTATGTATATGGCATTTAAGTTTGCTGTGTCTTTGAAAACAGAATTTTCAGTGTTCTGTCATACTTTGACACCATCTGGATACTGCCAAGTGATTATTTGTAGATTTTGTGGAGATTCTGAAACATACAGGTAATTTCTTTCAATGGTATTAAATCACCAGCATACCTCTCTTGGTTTTATTTATCTCTCTAGCCAATTTTTAAAATACATTTTTAAATGTTAAGATGTCAGGTTTTGAGATTCTTTTTTACCTAGTTAAAAATTGCAAAATTCTACTAGATATCTATAGTATATTTAATGATGAAGCTTTTTATTTTATATATACATTAAAAAATTTAGGTTATTGGATAAATACCAGTAGTCCACATTGTAATATGCAATATGATAACATTTTACTTCAAAAAATTATTTACTTTAATGCAATACAATTGTTACGTTTTTGAAAAAAAATCATTTACTAAAGGTAAATTGTACCATGTTGTTCCTGAAAATTGCAAATGGCAACCATATCAATAAACACAATTTCACACTGACCATAGCTATTTTCTGCTTTCAGCAGCCTTGCTAGATCTTCGAAGTACAGTAGGTTAAGTGATTTCTTAACCTTCCATTTAATGCAATAAATTTTGTCAGATGTTGTTATCCTTTTTTCTGTGAGCACTATGCAAAGTGTAAAAATTTGCATAAATATACCTTGACATAGTGAACACCTTACTAGGAGAGAAATAGAGATTTAAGGAGGCAATTGCCAAGATACCTTTCATTTGATTTAGATAAATCAAATTTAGCATTATTGAAATAAAATAAAATGTCACTGAATTTCAGTGCAAAATTATTATTTGCACAAACAATGTAAAATGAGGGCAATGGTAAAGCTCAACTGGCTTAATTCCAGTTTAGCAAGCTTGCTACTCAGGAACACAAGTTTAACATTCAACAAGGTTAAGGAAATAACCAGCCAAGGTAGACACAGCTTGTCATAGAAACTGTAGCAAATTGATATAAATATCTAGATGACCTATGGAGATAAATAACATAATCCACTCATGCTGCTTCTGAAATCGGAGAGATAGCAAAATAACCCAGAAGAAAACAAAACAAGCACTCTGGAAACATAAACCTCATTAAGTACTTCGGAAACAAAAACATATTTGAAAAGTGATTACAATGTTATTATCTCTAACAACTTCATAGGGATCATGGTTCATTTACACATGTCTTTTTGTTTTTGTTGTTTGGTCCAAGGTGTGCTTCTGTAACACAATCCATCAGAAATAATGAATTGGTTAGTGTTTGGATTCAGATTTTAGGAGATGACTAGGCTAAGGCTGAGGGAAGGGTCAAACGCGTCATCAGTCATGAGTCCCTGCAAACCCACAAGAGATCTAAGTCCAGCCCAACCTTGAATTCTTTTCTATTCTTAACTCCACTAATTTCCCTTTTTAGTAGTTAACTCTATTAGTAGTTCAGATTCTTGTGCAGAGTTCAAGCTTGCAATAGATCTTTATACTCATTTCAACTGCCTGAATCTCCTGATTTCCCCATCACTTGCCACAGATCAAATAAACTTGCAGCAGAAGACTTCCTCAACTGCCCCACCAACTTATTTGTTTGTTTTTTTCTTGATATACTGTAGATTTACCAAGTATTCAGGCATACAAATGCAACAGAACTATGAAACTAGATAAAAATTGGTGATAATTTTTCAGTAAAAGAGAAACCGAAAATGAAACAGCAAGTACAAAGGTAGTGAGGTAGAAGTAGAAAGGTTTGAGAGGACAGAGGGGACTTGGAGGGTTGGAGGTTTTATCCCTGCAAGGTGGATAGGTCAGCCTAATGATCTAGAAATGGCCAACAAGCCAGAAATTAAATTGTCATTCTGCACTTCATAGTCTTGATATTGCTCTTCATCCTCCTGACTTCTATTTACATTTATTTTATGTTGCATTAATAGAATTAACATCCCATCAAATTACATGTGAAATGAATGGCACAGCAATTAAGTGGGCATATAGCAGACTTGAAAATCATACTTCAAGATTGCTCTTATTCCTCATGCTGATAAAAGGTACTAAGGACCCAGCCACAATGTTCAGCCTTGTATCCTCTACTTTTATATATATAACAAGTTTATAAGCATACACATGAAACAAAACTTGCTATTCAGAAATACAAGTTTAACATTCAACAAAATTAATTTGTTGAGTACATTAGAAACAGAGGAAATTATCATTTTTTTTGGCCAATTAAAGAATTGAAAGTAATAAGTATAAATTTAATAGACAGAAATTCATTTAGGAAACAAATACCAAATGCATAGCTATCACATGGAGGATATTCAGCTTGGTAATGATACTTGTGATAATGTTTCAGAATGGTAAAGTATTCTTATTCCATAGCAGTCTGGACAGCCTCATTCTACTAGAAAAAATAGGTTTAAAAATACCCAGAAGCCAAGGCATTTAGGGCTTTTAAGATGAAAACCAGCACTTTGAAGATTACTGGCAATCACTGTAGTCCCTGAAATATAGATTCAGCTCTGCTATAATGGTTTAGCAGTGGACCATTGCATTTTGCATGAGTTGCAACTTCTGGGTAATCTTTAAAGATATTCCTATATAAGTGGCTCCTTCAAATGTTAGGGTTCTGTAATATATTTAAATTAACATTTTATTTATTAATTATTATTTTTATGCAATGTCTTTTCATTACTTACATACGTGAACTTGCATATATTCACTTGCACAGCTGTCATCAGAAGAAATTTATTCATAAAAGGGTAGACACATATAGAGCTGAATTGGTGCACTGACAGTTCACTAACGTGAAGAATAATTACATCTATTTCTTATTAATTAGTTCCAATTTTCACTCCAATCAAAGAAACATTGGATATTAAGGATGACATTATTTTATTTATTTTATTAATCAGATTATATGGCATCTCACAAAAAGGGACTCTGGATGCATGCAACAATCCGTAAAGCAAATATATAAAAAACAATCTTTATAAAAAATATAAAAAGTTCGAATAAAATATGCAAATCACACAGAGAGAATAAAAAGATCAATTATAATGGAGCTATCAAAGAACATCTTCAGTTCCTTGGAATTCAGGGTTGGTATTCACTGACCTTTGCTACCAGTTTGCAAATGTGAATGCACGCCATCTCAACACATGTGCAGAGCCTTCTATGCATGCGCAGAGCCTTCCGCGCATGCGTCGAGCCTTCTACACATGCGCAGAACATAAAAAAATGGGATGTGAGCATCCCACAGCCACCGCTACCAGTTCGCCTGAACCAGATAGAACCGGCTGAATACCACCACTGTTGAGATTCCCAGGCCTGGTGACATAACCAGGTCTTAAGGGACTTCCAAAATGGTAACAGGGATATAGCTAACCTAATTTTAGGGTAGGAGATTGTCCCTTTGGGTGGGCACCGCTGCTATGAAGGCCTACCACCTGGGACTCACCAATTGTAGGTTCCTGGCAGATATACCTTCTCTGTCAGATACTTTCTCTGTTGGATCTAATGGGATGGGCTGATGTAATCATTAGAAAGTATTACCATTGAGAATCAATATGTAAAGATTATCTCTGACATACACTAGAGTTCAAAGTAACAGAGAAGCAAGAATTCATTTAGGGAAAAGATATATGGCTTTGACAGCATAAATTTCATACGTAGATGGGCAACTCACCAGAATATAAAGCAAATCCCATAAAACTTATTTTTGGTCTCCTCAAAGTGTTCTTGATCACATTACAAAAATATTAATTGCAGAGCCACTAATTTCAGTGATACAATTGTTTTTATAATTAAGACAAAATAGGACTCAATTTACTTATTTTATCCTTAAACTACCCAATTTTCTAAAATTGGAGGGTTATCTATTTCAGTGATACTTTCATCTGCTAAGCTCCCAAAAACATTTGATATCTCCCACAGATTTTTTTGGGGGGATGGAGGGGTTCTAAAAATGTAAACATGTTGCCCATCTATACTACATGGATTTGTGTACTAATTCTATTCTTTCTAACTTAAAAAAGAACAGTCAGATTTAGGGGGAGTTAGCATTAGTAATACATTTATTGGAAGTGGAGTTTAAAGAAATAGTAGGAATTCAGCAGTTATAATTCCTAAGAAAGCATAATAATTGGTAAAATGTGGAAGCTTTGAGCTGGAAACTAAGAAGAAACAGAACAAAGGCTAAAGCTAGAAAGAAACTTTTGAGGAATCCCTATATATTACTATATCTCAATTGTGTCTTCTAAAGAATCAGGTGACTTGAAAAATCCATAAGACTCCTTTGAATATAATACATTCTATGCTTTTATGAACATGCATTTAAAATGTAATCCAAGTGCTTGGTTCAGATACAACTGGCTTTATGTTGGACCTCTAAACAAGAGCAGTTAAACTGTTGGAAACTAGCTTTACCCTTATTATTTAATTAGTTCCTTAGATCAGTGTTTCTCAACCTTGGCAACTTTAATTCTGGGAGTTGAATTCTGGAAGTAGAAGTCCACCCATCTTAAAATTGCCAAGATTGAGAAACACTGCCTTAGATCACTGGCATCAGAAAAGAACTCATTGCCAAACTATTATAAGAAAAAAAAAATTCAGAACATTGAACTTCCAAAATAATTCACTGTTTTTATTTTTTGAAGAATGCCCATGTAGAATCTAGAATTATTTCTTTGTAAATATGATGCTAGAAATCTATGATCTGTTTTCAACATGTCAATTTACCAAGTCTGGTGGGATAGGAGAGTTTTATAGTCATAGGAGACATCAGTGGGCACCTTAATAGCCGTATGATATGAATGACACAGTACAAAAATGTGTGGACATCAGGTTGCTTATCCTGATCTAATTTATGTCACTCTTCAGTTGTGAGGGTAACATAGAAGAAAAGGACATTCATAAACCCATGGAGACAATGAAGTATAAAAAAAGTTATTTTCTTCATAAAGTAACATGTTAATCAGAGCACTTATTCAGTTATTGTAGCATGAGTTTCCATTTATATCAGAGCAGCCAATATGACAATCTAAGATTGAATGGCCTGAAAGTGAGCAAGCAACAGGTTTTCCATTACACAGGTCAATGGATAAGACTCCAACTCACAAGGAAGATATTCATTACAGCAATTGAATGAAAAGGAAGAACCATGATACCATCCATGAAGTCAAGAATTGTGTGTGATGTATTAAATCTTATCCAAGGTTACTCAAAGAGACAATGAAAGCTGGAAGAAACATAACAATAATAAAACAGAGCACTTAAGAATGCACTTATCTAACTTTGAAAAGCCTCCGGTTTATGCTGTCCACATTAAGAGGAGGAAAACAAATGAATTGGGTCATGTAGCTACTTTGAAAAATGAGAAAACCCAATTTGGATTTTGGTTTGTACTTTTTCTGTTAGTCATTTACAAATCCTGACAAGGACATCATGTCACAGGAACAAAAGTTGAGAAAAGGACACTCTCCTAACACTAAAATGTTAGAGAAAAGTTTCCATTATAATATTGACAAAATGCACTCGCTGCCTTCTTTTGACTGATAGCTCCATCCAAGAACAGCTGTTTTTGAGTTTATGTACAGTGCACAATGGTTGAAATGTTGCCTGAAGCTTTCAGCTGTTACACACAAATAAAGAATATACCATAATTGCCCTGAAATAATAGTGCTTTGCAAAATGTTGTGGGGATAACACCAAAGGAGATACTGTATTTGCTTTATTCTTAGGCATTAAAAATAGATGTGCAACATTACAACATGCCAGGTGTTGGATGAAGAGTAGAAAAACACTACTTTACAGGTCTTAATCATTATTGAACGAATAGATTTATAAAGTTTGGGTGAGTAGCCTAAAGCTACTCATTTGCCCTCAGTCCGATTTGCTTGTCAGTTTGGATGGAGGAAGAGGAGGAGGAGTCTGTGTACATTTATTATCCTAAACGTATCATATATGGGGGAATTATAACTATATGTAGACTTATTATATTTATTATTATTACTACTGCTATTATAATTACTATTAATTATTAGTTGACATATACTACTTCCTCTCTCAATTTTTAGTTCCATCTACTCTAACAGTGATCATAAATAGGAAGAGTTATTTATATGGGTTTTTTTTTTCTAAAAGTTTCAAGGAATTAAATCCAGAACCCTTTTCATTCAAATCATGTGCTGAACCAGTGAACTACCTCCATAAAACTGCACAGATCTGCTTTTCTATTATTTTTTTGAAGTACTTATCAGTGATTTATCCATCAAACAATTCAACAAAAAAGGATATTGATCTTCAACTAATTTATATTGTTCAATGCAAATTTTCAAAAGTATAATTCAATTAAAATGTGTGCCATATTGGGAAGTTAGCTGGCCTGCAAATATATTTAGGTAGTTCATGTAATATCAGCTGCTAAGTGGTAACTTAAGGATGTCTAATCAACCTTCTTATGGCTAATTGGATTAGATTGGTTTGGGTTGGATTAATTACAAATGTTGTCTGCTAATAGCCTTCAAAGGACTAATCTCTCTCTTTTTTTTAATAAAAGGAGAAAATGTTACGTTAATCCAGATATTACTATTGCCATGTTATCTTATTTTTCATTAAAATAGTGCTACAGGGTACACAATGAAACAAAGCAATAAATAATCAGAAATTATGAAAGTTAAAATCATATAGGAACATGACATTTTTTTTTCAACAAATACCACTGACAAACCCTAATTAACTAGTATGATTCTCTGTCAAATTTTGGCATGTTACTATGCCTACAGTAGATGGTAATGAAATTTTAAAACCATGCTATTTTATATCTTTTATATTATTGCTGCTTTTTTCAAATAAGCATGAACCAGAAGAGAACCATACTTTTTTTTTTTCAAGAGCATGGCTGTAAACATCCATTTGTTTTATTAGTTTCTATAAGAATCATAATTATCCCTCAGTAGGCTGACAGCTGGCAACTCAAAGTTTCAGCTTGATTTGAAATGGCTGAGAGATGAATTCTGAACTAAAATAATCCCAGCTGTGTAATGGACATGCTGACAGAGCCTTTAACTGTAATGTTGTTCTTCACCATAGCAAACAGCCTTTGCAATTATAGGTCAAGGAAGAGAGTTGTATTTCATGTGATTAAAGCTTGTTTACCTTGCTTTCCATTAGAAAACAAAAAAGGAACAAATAAGGGTGTCAATATATATATATATATATATATATATATATATATATATATATATATATATATAGAGAGAGAGAGAGAGAGAGAGAGAGAGAGAGAGAGAGAGAGAGAGAGAAATATGGTAACCACTGGAAAATATGGCAAGGTACAGAAGTTATAGTCCTCTCATGGACTATGAATGCTTACATTCAGGCACAGAAGAGGCTGTACTTCCTGAGAATGCTTGCATGGTATGGGAGCAGCTCTGTAGTGGACAAAAAAGCTCTACAGAGAATCATTAAAACTTCCCAGAATATCATTGGACTCCAGTTACCAGCCCTAGATGACATCTTCAAATCTCACTGTTTGAGAAAGTTGCATAACATTCTCAGAGACTTTTCCTGCTTACAACCTTTTTGGACTGTTGCCTTCTGGCAGAAGATACAGAACAATTACTTGGACCACACATTTTCTGAATAGTTTTTATCCCAGAGCTATAATTGCACTCAACAATGAACTAAAGGGCCACCATGAGTGAGCTGTTGAACAGTATTACTTGGTCTGTAACGTGGATGTTTGGGTGGTTTAGGGGTGGGGAATTGTAGTGGGTGGGAGTGTGTTTGGGGATTGATATGTGTGTTGGACCTGGTCTTTGGGTGTTAAGTGAATTTCGTTGTATGGGTATACTGTGTATGCACGTACAATGACAATAAAGTTATTATTATTATTATTATAAACAGCTCCCAAGGGTGATTCTGGATGTTCCACAAAGACAGCATCTTTTAGGCCAGTACTGGCTGCTGGCTGGAAAATTCTGGGAGTAAAAGACTACTCGTCTTAAAGTTATCAAGGTTGGGAAGCATTGCTTTGGATTGCATTGCATATCATCTTTTCCATAAAAATATGGTTTCTTACTTAACCCATTTCTGAAGCTCACCACCATTCTCTGCCATAAACTGAGTGGGATTCTTTCTCCTTGTGGAAAGCTGAAATAATTTGGGATCGTGATCAGATCTTGACATGAGGGCCTCTATGAATAAGAAAGAGTTCTTTGTATTCTTATGAACTGACCCATAGTGGCAATTGGAGCACATGTTTTGTTCTTTATACTGAGTAACGCAGAGCACCAAATGCCAATACCTAGAATAGTAATTTACCAGAAATAACTAGTCAAATTATTCTGTTATTTAAACAGAATAAAAAGCTCTACCACCATTTCAGTTTTTGACAATAAAAGGACAATGACAATAGATTAAATAACTTTTTTTTTAATCAGAAAACCTCAATTCTGTTGCCTGAGATATCTGCCTCATTCAACATAATAGTAGGACTACTCCAAGAAATTCTGCCTTTTTTAACTAGTTTGATAAAAGACAATTGGCTTTAGAAATGCTTTCAGAGAAGAAAATAAATTACCATAGATGGACTGTAGTATTATTTATTTATGAGGTGGCAAAGTAGTGTGCATGTGTATGTCCTTTTCTTTGTTGTGCAATCATCTTCCTTGTAGGTAATTGAAGCACCTTCGCTTCAGGTGCTTCAATTAAATCATCGAGAACCGTATTATAAGGATATTCCTTCTACTTTGTTTTTTCATTAGAAGCACTGCTGACACTGCCAATTGGGGGTCCTTCCTTTGAAAAATTGTTGAACATTTTCCTTCCCATGAACAAATGGGAAAATTTCTTTGGCCACAAATTACACAAAGAATATGAAACTATATTTCTACAGTGATTCAAATATAGCCACAATTCTAACCATGACCACCCCAAAATAACCTTACTTTTGCTATTGTTATTATTGTTTTATATTCTGAAACCATTTTTAAACTAAAAAAAAATGTGACAATTTATCAAACAGAAACAACAGTAACCACATAAGTAAAACCTGAAACAATTAATAGTGTAAAAGAGGCACCAAGTGAATTCCATGAGGCATGACTGTTAGACTGTTAGAAATGTGGCAACCTTTTTGGAAATAGCTGAGGTTTGATCTCATAGAAGGAAAATGACCCAATGCTTCAAAATATTCCCCTGCAAAACTAAAGACCATTAAAATGGGTCCATCTTAAAGGGACCATTTAGACCAAATGGCTGATAATAGGAGTGGATTCCAGTTTCAGAGTCTCTCTAGTTTAGGAAAAAAACAACAACAACAGACAGCTACTGATAGATAACTAAATGACACAGTTTCTTATGAATTAAAAAAAAGAGAAAAAGCTATGGCATTCAACAACATCTGACTTGTGTTTGGTTCAAGTTGGATATTTTTTTATTTGAATTATTAATATGGATAGCGCCAAACCCACCTTTTGCCCAGCTGAAATAATCACATGTTGGCCTTCTCCAGCCCAACAAAAATAAATAAGCAAAGATACCCTTCTCCATTAAAAAGAAAAAGAATAATCTATGTTGATGTCTTTAGCTACCTATTGAATATGAGAAGGCAGAAAAGACAAGAAGGGGGAAGAGATTTGTAGTTCTTAATAATAGTTCTTAATCAATATAAGAGAAGCCATGAAGACCACATAATGATTAGTTTGTTCTAGCATGTCAAAGGCTCACTGGTCATTTCTAGAAAGACAAAACTTTACCTGCATCAAGTCTACCTCTGCCCATTCTGTTCTGCTTCTCATCAAAGATAATGTTTTCTTTCTTTTGTGAAATCAGGCAGTGTTTCTAGTTCACTTGCTGCATTACATTTCATTGTAGGCAAAAGTCGCCACTCAGTTTCTGTGCATTCCTGACAAAATTATCAGAAAAAAATGTTAATTTTAAAAGACGTGTTGTACTAAATTATGTAAGTACTATTTGGAACTTAACACTTTCTGAACAAAGACAAGGAGGGTGCTGTAGGAATAGCAAAAGTAATAATAATAATCCTTAGGAGATGGAAAATATTATAACTTAAGTTATAAAGGACTGAACTTTGGAGATCTAACAATTTTTTAAAAATTATATATTCTGTCAATCAGAAAATGTCACATCTTTCTCTTTGGAAAAATTATTGGACAGGTTTAGTGAATATTGAAAGCTTAAGTTCCTCCTTTGAAGTTTTATAAAATCAGGGGAAGTTGGAATATGTTTATAATTACAAGCTTTTTGTCTTTTTCTATGTTTGTATTTTGTTGCTACTTTTTTTTTTCTTTTGAGTGATAAAGAACCTTCTGTTTTATGTATATTTCTTTAAAAATGAGCAGTCTTTTCTAGTATCTCTCTCCTTAAAATGACCACCAAGCAGTATAGCATCCACAAATATTCCTAACTGGCTGATTCTGAGGTCCATGGATTGAATATAGAACAAGAAAACAAGGAAAGGAGAATAGCATGGACGAAAAAATTATCTTCCCCATTTCAGTGAATATACCAACAAGTAGCTATATATGTCTTTATATTTTTAATTCAAATATTAGCTTGCCGTTTCTCCATGGAAGCTGATTTATTTGAAATGTTATTACTTGAAACACCTTAATCTTTTTTGTAATAATTCAAATACTGGAGATTACAGTTTTGGAAAGCAGCCCAGCTACAATCCTATTTATGGATTAAAGGATTTGAACAGCCTTGCAAGATCTCCAATAGCAAGGATAATGTAAACCCAGTTCCATAAAAATGCTTTACTCTGAAATAATAACCCCACTAAAGGGCAATTGTTGGAGGATACTGGACAAGAGGGTTTTTTATTATTATTATCATTATTATTACAAGGGAAAGGGAAATCCTAAGTCCCTGCAAAGCCCATTCATAGCTCTTGTTGGGATCCTTCTCAGCTTCCTTTGACTGTATTGTCATTTATCTGGAAAGCTGTCAAGACAACTAATTATGGAATCTTTAAGAAAGACTCTAAAAATTCCATTATATGCTTTTCCCTTAAAAGAATGCTTCTATCTACAGGAATCTGAGCTATCATGATGGGGGGGGGGGAACCCACGTCCCATTAAACAGCATATATTTCTGAACTTTTGCCACAACAGTACAATAAAACATTATCAACAGGAAAATCCACTCTTCCAATTTCCGCATATTGCAATTAGCCTTTTTTAAAAAATCCTCTGTTGGCCTTAGAGAAAATGCTTGAAAACAGCACTAAAAGAGGTTTTCTCTTCCCCAACATCATGAGTTAAGCCTAAAGTAAATTTCCTATCATTAGCTGGTAGATGATCATAACTTTCCCTGGCATGGGGAACATACTGTATGTATTGTAGTCTTAAATTCTTATTTTAATTGACTTACCCACTAAACCATCTTCTTGGTTTATTGCTAAATGTTGGTTTTATTATCTATAGTCATCAGTGCTTCTCTTAGCCACATTTCTCTTCTCTAAAATAATAGTTCTTATAATTATTTAAACTTTCTGCTTTGCTTGAATAATGTTACATAGAATTTGCAAAATATGTTGATTGTAAAAAATGAAATGTGAAACAGTTTTTTTCTAGTTCAGACCATTCCAAAAATGTCTCAAGTTTCATGCAGGTGTTTCCAGCCTTTAAAGTGGTATGGTGGAGTGAAGGGGTGTTGTAAAATGCTCAGAATAGCTATTTTAACATTTGAAGCTTACTCCAAAACAGTATTTTTCAAGTACAATACACCTCTTTGGGGAGTATATTTGCATATCAAACATAGACCTTTATTAGGTAGCCAATTTTTCAGCCAAGGAATTATTCTAAATTGGTGTAACAGCAATATAGTATCTTATATGCCTGCCTGTTTAAAGTATGGATGTGGGTTTTAGTGGATCTTTCCCTCCACTAATGTATGTTGTGCATTTGTTTTCTGTTATTGTGGCTGCCCTTATACTATTATTACTACAATAAAATGTTTTGGATATGCTTTTGTGGCATTTTTGTAGTTATATGTTATGATATCAAGATTTAATTTTACCACACCCACATAGTGTGATATGAGAACCTAATTTAGCATGCATTTTAGTTTTGACACAGTCTGATATATGAACTTAATGTTTATAGGTTAGCACAATGGGTAAACCAGGCAAGCATGATTTAAAAAATCCTGGCCTGTGTGACCATAGTCAAATGCAAGTAAGCTAAATTAACCTAATTATATCATTTTTAATGTACTCTTTTGCAAATAATCCTGCCCATGGAAGAATTTTGAAAACTATATTTTGAGCCTGTCCTCCCATGGCTTCATTCTGCACATTGTGTTTATTTGTGACTCAGATTAATTTGCCTCTTTCTATTGCTTTGAATTTTGAATTCACGAAAGTCTCCTATGCAATTCATACATCACTGTGACTTATAGGCAGAATGTTCTTTGTTCATTTTCTCTTTAGTATTTTAAATGCACCCAAACACACTGCAGACAAAATGATTCGTTCAATGCTTCCTAAATGCTTCTGTAATAATTCATGCAGTCTTTTGATGCAGCCATGTTCTGGCTGACAGCCCAAATGTTTAATGAAATCTCAGATGGAGATTTGTATGGCTTGGGATGCTTTTGCAAATAAACAGAACCAGCATGGAATCCCTGTCTACATACATACACAAAAACATTAAGCCTGGGAGAGGGGGGAAAAATTCCCAATTTTATCTCTGCTTTCAGAATCTAGAAGAATCTTTTCACTTTAGCAAAACTGGATTCTCAGTGTAGGCTATTTTCTGCCTGTCTACTTAGGGCAAATGGTGAAAGGATTGGTAGAGTCAATCTTTCTAAAGATTGAGAGAACATTTACAAAAAACAAAACAAAACAGGGAACTCTCTAATCACACTGCCATGCAATACTACAAAAGGCAAAATATACTTTTTCTGAATATCTCCTATCCACTTTGGAAGAATGATGGATAGGATCATCATTCAAACACTACTCTTATGCAAAAGGCAAATGTATTCCACTCAGTCCTTCAGTTGACTCTACAATGTTTCATTCCAGACATTTCTTTTCACTACAGGTCAAACTACATCGGTTTCATCTTCACAGATTGCAAGAACATAGAGTGCATCTGAAACATTTTCTACAGCATGGTCCCTGTATGACTGATGTGCATTAAGTGTTTTAAAAAATATATCTCTATAGTTCTAAAACAGGATAAACAAGATATGTTTATCTTGACTTTACATTCTATACTTCTAGATGATTCTTAAAGTGACTACAAGTCAAATACTATGTTCCATATACAACATGTAATATGCCAGGCATGCAAGCTTAATTTTTATGTACACATTCATGTCATGAGATCCAAATACAGAGGAATTATTGTGTATAAAGGATCATGGGGGAAATAATGAATTTTGGCAGAATTATTTTGTTTTTGTTTTGATTTTTACTATCATATGCTTATTTTCATGCTTTTCATTCTTCAAATGACAGGAAATTGGGCTGTCAGCATTCAGCAAAGATATTCAAGGACTGCAAGAGCTACAAAAGAGCCTCTCGGGAATCACAAATTCCCCACTCTGCCTTAGATCATCAACAAGGCCCTTCATAACATTGGTTTGATTATTACATTTCTGTCCTTTTTTTTTTTTAAAGTGTTTTTATTGTAAAGCACCGGAGTCACTTAGATGAAATGGGCAGTGTAGAAAAGTTATAAATAAATACATAAATCTTTTCACCAAGTACTCAAAATGGTATCATTCCCTTCTTTCAATTCTCTCTGCAATCACCTGTGAATAAGTTAGGGTTGAAAGATACTGATTGCCCAAAGCTCATCCAATTTTTATGATTGTCAAAAAACATAAGTGTCAGTATATCTGGTGCTAATTCAGCATCTTAATCACTTCACTATATTAGTATAACTTTGACTCAGGGGTGGGTTCTACTTACCTTTACTACTGGTTTGCATCGTGCCTGCGCACATACACAGATCACCTATGATGATGTCCGGGTCAGTGGGCGGAGCCTCCCAGTGGTTTTACTACTGGTTCTTGTGAACCAGTCCAAACCGGGGGCAACCCACCACTGCTTTGACTACCTTTGTATGTATACAAAGCATGGTAGTGAGATTCTTTCTAGACTGGTTTAGTTGGTGTTTATCTTAATTACTTTTCAGAACCTTTATTTTCCTAAGGTATTAATATGAAATTAAAACTTGGACCACACATCTTCTGAATAGTTTTTATCCCAGAGCTATAATAGCACTCAACAATGAACAAAAGGGCCACCATCATTGAGCTGTTGGACAGCATTACTTGGTCTGCTGTGTGGATCTTTGGGTGGTTTAGGGGTGGGGAATTTCTGGTGAGTGGGGGGGTGTCTGGGGATTGTCATATGGGCTTGGTCTCTTTGTTTGTGAATTTTGTTGTATGGGTATTCTGTGTATATACGTACAATGACAAACTTTATATATATAAAATATGAAATTAGTTGAAATTTACCTGCTATTGTACCCGATTCAGCATTACGCTCTTTGAGAAATCCAGGACTAGGTTAGGTTCTTGCCAGCAAGGTAAAGATAAAGAAGAAGCAGTGAGTGTTTCCCTTTCTTGCCCATTATTCAGGAAATGTCTTGAAGGGCAGTAAAACAATTCCCCAAACTGCAACAAATTTATCCTTGTTCAGTTGGACACAGGGAATCAGTAGAGCGTGTCCTTCTTTTTTGCTCTTGGTATAAAATTATGAGGGACTGCTTTATCCATTACTTGTTTAAATACTTTTCTGGAAGAACATGCAGTTTTTGTATAATATTTTACTTCAGCAGTTATCACATTTGTTACTCTTAATATGCTTAAGCATATTAAGCAAAATCAGTTACACAGCTTAAACCTAAGGCAATATGATAAGATTTTACATTAACGATAGCACACTCCAACATATTGATCTACTTATTGCTTTGATCAATGCTTTGATTGTACTTTTATTTTTGAAAAATGTATAGTTGTGATTCTACAGTATGACTATGTCAGCTTCCTGTAATTTTTTTTTCTTGATAAAAATAAATAGGAAAAACTCTTTTAAAAAGCCAAATATTCAATAACTTGAATATTCAATTTGATAATTCAATAACGTTTGGCATTTGTGGAAGTGGAGTTACCACAAGTCGCCACCCATATTTTCTAAAGGGGAGTAGAAACACCAAAAAATACCTTCTACAGCTACACCTTGCAGGAAAAAAATATATTTGAAATAATGGGCTTTGCATAATCAGACCCCATGCCATACAGTACTCAGGGATTATTAGCAGCACTTTAAATTCTACCTGAAAATCAACTGTCAAGAAATATTGCTGTCATATTGCTAGTACCAATATATGACAATTTTGAACTAATCTCATATAATAATAAAGATAATGATAATGATAATAATGATGATGATGATGATGATGATGATGTCATATATCACAGTTGTCAAAAACCAAAACGTACAATTTATTGACATCACAGTACCAGGAGATGCCAGAGTCGAAGAAAAAGAACTGGAAAAAATCATGAAATATTACGACCTGGCCATCAAAACTACATGGCTATGGATGAAACATGTAACCGTGATACCCATTGTCATCGGGGCACTTGGTACCATGTCCAAGAATTTTATAAGATACATCAACAAATTGCAGTTTTCTGCAATAACACCAGCGGAACTGCAAAAAACTGTGCTACTTGTAACATACATCTTAAGAAGGTACTTGGTTGATACCTAAGAGGCTGGCAGCAACCCGAATCAACCATTAGTACCAATCAATGGTATTTGTGACACATTTTTAAATGATTAGTTGACTGAATTTCATGTTTAATGAATAAAAGAGATAATAATAATACCCTGTTTTCCCCAAAATAAGACATTCCTGATAATAAGCCCAGTCGGGCTTTTGAGCACATGATAATAAGGCCAAGTGCTTATTTCAGGGTTCAAAAAAAATATAAGGCAGGGTCTTATTTTTGGGGAAACACGGTAATAATAATAATAATAAGAAGAAGAAGAACAACAACAGCAGCAGCAGCAGCAGCAGCAACAGCAGCAACAGCAACAACAACTCTAAAGGTTTAAAATAGATTAAACCCTTTAATCTATTTTCTTTCTTTCAACCTTAACCTTAATGCCCTTTCCTATTTTGCCTCTTCTTTCAGCAGCTAATCACAAACAATAATTTTTGATACAAGCTAACTGCAACAAGCAACATACATATATGGGCAGAGAGACTGGTGAGGGGGAAGAAAAAAGTATTGTAAATATACCTTCTTCTGATTCTCTGAGAAGAATCACTGAGAGAGATTAGCCATAATCCCATCAATGTCCCCACAGTCTCCAGAACTGCAAAAGAACATCACCTGAGATGAAGACGTATAATTGAGTATCATTAGCCAAGCAATTATACCTCAGAGGCTTTTTTTTTTTTTTACTTTTAAAAGCATTTTTTAGGCCAAAGAAATTTTAAATGCTTTTTAAAAATTTTAAAAAAGCCTCTGATGATTGCGCGGCTCAGCTGGGCAATGGGGGGGGAGGAATTTTTGCTACTGGTTCCCTGAACCAGCCGCTTCCATCACTACCAGATCGGGCGATCCAGTCTGAACCGGGAGCATTTCACCCCTGATCTTGATCTGTTTCTTGGCAAATTGGAATAAAAACTGAAAGATAGTAGACCCTTGGTGGCATTAACCTTAGCATGAGTTTTACCACTATACATTTTTTAAACATGATTATATGACATTTCAGCCAAGATAGGAAAAAAGAAAAATGGATAAAACAGCAACATCCAGATTGTCCAGTAAAGAACATAAAATATACTGGTAGTGTAGAAAATGTCTTCTTTTAACTTAAAATTTTCAAAGTAAATTATTACTTTTCCATTTGCTTTTCCAAAATAATGGATTTGACAGACAAGCCCAACATGATATTAGCCTTATCACACATAAATGAGTCCTTCGGGAGTAGGCCGGTATATAAATCTAATAAAATGAAATGAAAAATGAAATGAATAAATAGCTGGGATGAAATTTATTAGCAAGCAATTCATGTGTCAGAAAATTCATGATGGTACTTAACTGCCCTCCAAGTTTTTCAAATAGGGAAGTAAACTTGCAAACTGTATATTGACTCTAATGATCTGAGTGGCAACACAAATGCTATCAAATCCGCAAAGTGCTTCACGAAGTTATGAAGTGCTTCACAACCACCTTATTCAATTTTCTGCATTGAAGTAAATTTGCATTGATGGAATGATTAAATCAAAGTTTGGTCAAACTGAAGTACCACTTTAAAACTTTGCATAGTTCTAATAGTTTAAAATCTGCATTAGACCTTTTTAATGTTTTCTACATCCTTTGCTTTCTGTAGCATCTTGACTAATAGAGTGCTCAAAAGCTTGTATACTAATTTGTGTGAGCTACTAAAAGAACACACTTTTGATACATCTAAAGGTATCATCCAACAGAATTATATGCAATGCCTCATTTTGACTCTAACATGGAAATTGATGTTGATACCAATTTTATTGCCTTAAACGTATTGCTACAATTTTGTCATCAATATGCCAAAAACCAGTCAGTCAGCAATATCATCAGATCTGTTTTTATTATTAATGGTCTTTGTTTCTGTTTTCCCAAATAGAGGAATTTTAGCCTTTGTCAGCTATTTATGGGACACGGTGGCTCAAATGGGACACGGTGGCTCAGTAGCTAAGATGCTGAACATGTCAATCGAAAGGACGGCAGTTCAGCAGTTTGAATCCCTAGTGCCGCGTAACAGGGTGAGATCCCGTTACTTGTTCCAGCTTCTGCCAACCTAGCAGTTCAAAAGCATGTAAAAAATGCAAGTAGAAAAATAGGGACCACCTTTGGTGGGAAGGTAACAGCATTCTGTGTGCCTTTGGCATGTAGTCATGCTGGCCACATGACCATGGAGACATCTTCGGACAGCGCTGGCTCTTCGGCTTTGAAATAGAGATGAGCACTGCCCCCTAGAGTCAGGAATGACTAGCACATATGTGCAAGAGGAACCTTTACCTTTACCGCTATTTATCCATTATTTCCCTGTGTTGTCACTGCTAAATATAGATCAGGTTTGATTCATAAAAACTTCAATATGTTTGCTTTTGAATTTACTTACCATGGCCTTGAAATAATAACTTCAGGTTAAATCAAAGCATCCAGAGGGATAAATTTAGTTTTCAGATTAAGATTTATTTATTTTATTTTTTATTTTTATATTGGATTTCTATACCGCCCTTCTCCCTGAGGACTCAGGGCGGTGTACAGCCAGATTAAAAAACATGCAGAACAAATATTAAAAACAATTAAAAGATATATAAATTTGGCCCAATTAAAACTCATTACCAATTAAAAACGTTTAAAACATTTAAAAAACAGTTAAAAATTTCATCTTAAGCCAGCCCGGCTTGTTTAAATAAATGGGTTTTAAGGGCGCGACGGAAGGCACTGAGGTCTTGGATTCTCCGTATCTCTGGGGGGAGCTGATTCCAGAGGGTAGGTGCCCCCACAGAGAAGGCTCTCCCCCTGGGGGTCACCAGCCTACATTGTCTGGCTGATGGCACCCCGAGGAGGCCCTCTCTGTGGGAGCGCACGGGTCGATGGGAGGTCGTTGGTAGCAGCAGGCGGTCTCGAAGATAGCTAGGCCCTATGCCATGGAGCGCTTTAAAGGTGATAACCAACACCTTGAAGCGCACCCGGAAGACAACTGGGAGCCAGTGCAGCTCGCGCAGGAGCGGTGTTACATGGGAGCGCCATGCTGCTCCCGTCACTACCCGCGCTGCTGCGTTCTGGACCAGCTGGAGCCTCCGGGTGCTCCTCAAGGGGAGCCCCATGTAGAGAGCGTTGCAATAGTCAAGGCGAGAGGTGACGAGGGCGTGAGTGACTGTGCACAGGGAATCCCGATCAAGAAAGGGCCGCAACTGGCGGATCAGGCGAACCTGACAAAAGGTCCCCCTGGTTACAGCCGTCAGGTGTTCCTCCAAGGACAGCTGCATATCCAGGAGGACTCCCAGATTGCGAGCCCTCTCTGTGGGGGCCAATGACTCGCCCCCAATAGTCAGTGATGGAGTCAACTGACTATATCGGGATGCCGGGAGCCACAGCCACTCAGTCTTGGAAGGGTTGAGCTTGAGCCTGTTCCTCCCCATCCAGATCCGTACAGCCTCCAGGCACTGGGACATCACTTCAAGGGCAACCTTGAAGTGGTGGTGGGGAGGAGTTACTAACTACATTTAACTGAATAGCTGAATATACTTACCAGTTTCCTATTCAATAGTAATCCAAACAGTAAGAAATTATAGTACACAATGATAAGCATTTTAAACAATTTTTAGGATATAAATGTTCAGCACATCTGGAAATTTTAAAAAGCCATGCACTTGGGTCTTTGGAGAATGCAATTTACATGTAAACTCCCTCATCCTAGGCAGACTTAGAACTGTTGTATGAAGAAAAGTACCTGTATATCTGTGAGCAACCTTTATAATTGTCTTTCTACATGAATTGAATTCTACATGAATTCTACATGAATTCTCTAAATACACATTCATAGGCACCGTTGGGTTTTTAGAAAGTCCTATCTATGCAAAGTGCCTTGAGTGTGTTCTGCCCCTACCTGTCTGTTTCTTCCCATTTTTTCTTCTTTTTCTGTCTTCACTACTGTCCATTACTTCCTCCATTTACTCATCATTGCATTCATTTCATCCTGCTGTAAACTATGTGACCCTCTCCCACACCTTGCCAATATCACTTTCTCTCACTACTTGGTTTTTGAAGATAAAGTATTATAAGCTTGACAGCTGTTGCATGCCGTTTGAAATTATATTGTTTAATGTAACAATGAACCTTTGAATCAAATATTGCCTTTAGTGTACAAAGCCTTTAGTGTACAAAGCCAACAAAAACACTATTGTAGCAAACGTATCTACACATAAAGTGCCCCTGTGCCTTCATTTCTTCAACTTTAGAGGGTAAGAAAATACTGGGCCTTAACTGGATCTCAACAGATGTCCATTATAACACTTCCCAGAGGTGCCAACAACAGAAACACTTGACATAGTGGCAGCTGCATCTATACCATATTGTTTCTGTTAATATGTGTGTGTGCATGTAAGCCAGGGATGAAATGTACTTACCTTTCCTACAGGTTTGATGTGCACGCGCCCCACACTCCGTCATCTGCGCATGCGCAAAGCCTTCTGCGCACGTGCGGATGGTCAAAACTGGCATGACAATGTTCCAGTTTGGGGGGGTGGAGCCTCCCACTGCTAGTGCTACCAGTTCTCCGAACTACCCGCTACCTGTGCTACCGGCTCCCGTGAGCCGGATAGAGCTGGTAGCATTTCACCCCTGATGTAAGCATGTGTATTTGAATATATGTGGGGTGTGTGTGTGTGTGTGTGTGTGTGTGTGTGTGTGTGTGTGTGTGCAGATGGGTATATACAGGGAATATAGGTATGGCAGGAACCCACCTTGAACATAGTTACAACAGATACAATATTTAAAGTAGTACTGAGGTCATCACAGATTAGATCTAAGGCAGGGATTTACAGGTCTGAAAATTTGAATCAATACACTTAGAAATTT